>NC_066622.1:108465449-110991236 GCF_025201925.1 Gopherus flavomarginatus | reverse complement strand
GGAGGCATCTGTTCACATTCTGGTTTGTTTCACTGCTAGTTTAAAATGGTTCTGTCCTGTATGAGGACCAGTATGTGCATTTTGAATGACAGAAGCTATGTCCTGCTATCCATGGGGACTTGCAGATGTCATAGTAAAGGGTCAACAGCTTCCTTTGCACTCATTATCAGAGTGAGTGTGGCCTGGTGGCTTGGGGTGTACTATGATGTACTCAGAGTTCTTCCAGATTTTCACCTGCATAATTAGACCTTAAATCAACTGTGGAAAACATACTGAGCCTGCTGACCTACTGCTTTATTCCAGTTTGATACTGATGAATTTCATTGAAATTAATACAGTTACAGTGGCATAAAACTGAAGTAACACATTGATGGATCAAGCCCAGTGTGTATTCTGAATTTGGAAAGTATAACATCTAGTTTACAGGGAGGAAACCAATAAATGGTAAATTTGTTTATGCTTCTCTCTGAATGTACAGATGAAATGTACTGTACTGTCTGGGTAATATGGGAGAAGGGAATTTCATAACATTTTAAATGTATTCTTGATATAATTTTCCTTCATTATTATCACATTTGATTTCTAAAAGGCTCCTGAGCAACAACTGAGACTTACTTACCATATTACACATCCCTGAAAACCTCATAAAAATGTAATTACCTCTTGAGCTTAAAAGCTTCTGAGTTTGGTTTGAAAGAATTCTAGGTGGCAGATGTACTTTTCTCTGTAACAAATGGAATGGAAAGTAATTTAAGGAAAAAAGATGACTACAGATATATAGATGAATTAGAAACATTTCAGAAATTATACTTCATCGAGTGGTCACATTTTTCTTCAGAGAAGCTGTGAATTTACACGGTAAAAGTAAAAATGCAGATCTTTGGAAAAAGGCATTGCTTTCTTGATTATCCTAATTTAAACTGCTTTGGTGAACTGAAGCTGTCAAAAAGATGCTTAGAAATTACACAATTATATATATAAAGCACTTTACAAACACAAATTAGTTTTCATGACACCCTTGCTAAGTAGGCAATTATTATTATTGATTATCCTCATTTTAGGAATCAGAAAACTGAAACAGAAAGGTTAAGGGCCTACTTCTGGAAAGTGCTGAGCCCTCTCCCCAAAAAAAAAGATTGATGGGAGGGCCTCATTAATGTCAACGTAACTGAGAGGGGCAGTACTCAGCTCCACACTGGAGGCATTCAGCACCTTTTCCATCAAAGCCAGTATTAGAGCTTACACATTGCATGTATTACAACAATTAGCCCTTTCCTCTTTTTCAGCAGGAAATGAATTGGTTCTTCTGAAGCATAAATCCCCACATATATAATCTAAGGAGAACAACAGATTGTCAACATGTGCAGCATACGCTTTCAGTTCCATACAGGTACTTTTCTGTATCCAGCAAACGGGGAAATTGTTCGTGTAGAAGAAGGAATAGGATGCGTATATAGGAATTCTATTCTGTATAGGTTCAGATACTACAGTGATGAACACGGTGTAAGAACAACTTTCTTTGGGCCTCACTACTAAGGAAACTGTGGACTCTTTCTGATATAACAATTTTTGATTTACTTTCAGAGGCCCCAATTCACCAAAGCATTTCAGCATATGCTTAAGTTTAAGCAATTGACTTCAACGTGAATATTCACATGCTTCAAGTAAAACATGCACTTAAGTTCTTTGCTGAACTGGGGCAAGAATTTTTATGTTGAAAAGCAGGATTACTTGATGTGTTTGGGTGAAAAATCAATAACTTTTGTATTTTAAACCCGAATACTAAAATATGTTAAATCAATAGACTTGCTAGTGGAATTTGTGTAATTACTTATGCACAACACAAGCTTGGCTTCTGTGTGTGTATGATAACTACACTGTAAATCTTGATAATAAATTTGGTAGTCACTTTGCTTTGATTTGATTCAAGCATAAAACTAGGTTAAACAGAAACAGAATAGGGTGCAGATGAGGAGAGTTGATCAAGAAACAATGAGTGGTCAAATGCAAAATGTGTATGAGTGTGGGGAGCATGAAAGCCAATTCCTCTATAATTCAAGTCGTTTATTTAATAGTTTCCAACACTTCCACAATCAATCAGTTTTGATTTTATCTCTTGCTCTTAAGAGGAACCTGGGTAGAATACGTTGTATTTCAATTGTACAATGTACATCAGATGTAAATCAATATTTCCGTTCAGCTAGACCTTCCTCATGTAGTTATGGAAACAAGAAGCACACTGAATGACTTTGAAATGGAAGGCAGGTTTGTTTCATTACTTAGGGCTAAATCCTTTTTCTTTTTTTCCATCTAAGAAAATCTTTAGCTTGATCATAATTTAAAAACACAGTTTTATCATCATATTTAGTCAGTCTAAGACTTATTGAAAAGATAAACAAAAAACAAAACCATAGTGACTAAAGGTCTGCCTGAAGGGCTCAAAATCTTTTTTCTGTGTATCTGAGTGGCCTTATCTTCTTCTGGAAAAATACAAATTCTTATCTTGTAACAGAAGGCTACTTTAAATTCTCATACAAAAGTAATAATCTGTTCACGCCCGAATAAATCTCAAATCCACAACAACAATTCTAGCAGAAACAGTATGGCAAGATACTGGAGTATTTGATAAAGTCTTAACTGGAACATGAAAAAATATTTATGTGGTTCAAATGCATCTGGAGAATCTAACAGAATATAAGCGTTTTCCAAAATTTTCAACCCCATTTCTATTATCAAAAATTTCAATATTGCAGTGTTATTTTTATCACTATTATAATTCAGGATGTCATGACATTTTCCATAGCCTCAATTTTTCTATGTACAAAGATAGAATTAATCAGGATTGCAATGAAAGATTCCATAATTTAATTCTATGATTGTAACTAAAATCTTACACTCTGTTGAAAAATGTGGATTTACTGTTTAATATTAATAGCTTAAAAGCGGGGAAAATTAATTGCAGCTCAAATGTATCAAACCTTCTGCAAAATCCTGTAAGGTCAAATGCACTGGACCTTGAGTCTGCATAGATATTCACTGACTTCAGTGGGTTTCTGCCTGTGCACATAAGCTTGCAGGTTTATATTTAAGAGTTTGTGCTGAATTCACACTGCAGAAAAAATACTTTCTAAAGAAACTGCAAAATGGAAAAGCTGCAATTCTGCTGTATCTGCAGCTGAGCAGAAAGGGGCTTTGGAGAACTGAGATAATATAATAAAATTAATAATAATAATAATACCAGCTAGCTCTTATATAGTACTTTTCATCAGTAGATCTCAAAGTGCTTAAAACACCATGTTCGCTTATAGAGATGAAATTTTCTTCTATTTAATACATTAGTTCTATTGCTATGGACATCACTGCTTTATACCACTATTGTCCAACTGGTGGCAGTATACTATCTTCCTCTGTTCTGCAAACTCCTGTTCTCTCATTACAGCAGATCACTGCTTTGGGCAAACACATTTTAACCCTTTGTTACCCCTACTCACTGTAGTATCACTGCTTGTGACATGATATGTGCAATACTTGGTGAGGATAACACCAATGCCTACCATTGCCATAAACACCAGTGCCAAGACTATTAAGAAAATACTAGAGTTCTCCTTCCATCCTTTGTCTGACTTGTCTATTTAGATTACAAACTCTTTGTGGCAGGGACAATCTCTTACTACGTGTTTATACAGTGCCTAGCACAATGGAGACTTGATCTGATACAAATGTATAATAATAATAATAGTGTAGCAAATATAAGGAGTGAGTGGGTAGTGGGGAGTATCATAATTAGGGCTGATAACTTCACTTACTGAAAATAAAGGCTATTTCCTCAGCCTGCAAGCAAAACACATTCACCAGTAATCTGGTTGATAAAGAAGAATCACTAGACATTGCAGTCATTGAGAAAATCTGAGCACCATATAAATGGATTACAGAATATGTCTCTGATGCCTTTGTTAAAAAACAACAACAAAGGTTGGTGTGTGTGCAGCAGCAGGACAGAGGAACTGGGGATATTGCTACTATTATGAATTCATCCAATGGCTGTGTGCTGATGTGTTTTTAAGATCAGGCTGTTTATAACTTGATTCCTCTTATCTGCAGTACTTGCTGCAAAGAGATTATAGTCAATTTAATTTTCAGGTGATTGCTTACTTTCAGTCTTTAAGTTCATATGTTCACCTATCTATAAGTAGGCATATTCCTTTTGAGTTGCATTTGCATTCGTCCATATGTAATTGGCTTCCTCTACTCCCACAGTCTAGCTCCCTCTATTCTCCCTCCATCTCAAAGTTATGTTATCTTTGAAACGCTGATTGAATAGTATGCTGGTAGTTCATAAAAATGAAAGAGTCCAAGATTTTTGTGTTTGTAACGGCTCTGAGGAAACTGGGTTTCAAATATATATATAGTGTACATATATATAAATATAGTAAAAACTGCTTCATTAAAACCTTATTCAGCTTTAACTGAAATTGTTGCAATTAACCTTTCCCCCCACAGTAACGAAAAGACAGTTTAAAGCTCTAGGGAAAGTGAATTCTGTGGTTTAGATTTTGGTTGATATTCTTGCAAACGTAACTACTAATTATAGGAGCTCCACCACATAGTTAATCTTATTAAGAGGAAACTTCTTTTCTTGAAGGCACTTCTAAGACATTTAAAATTGGGTTCTCTCACAGTGTGTGCTTCCATGAGTTTAGACAGAAAATGAAACATGTTTATTTATACTTATTTATTTTGAACAGGGCTTGAGGCAAAGATAACTTTTTCTGAGGCTCTGTGTAACATACTTATATAAACAGGATACGATACATCAGATATCCAGGATCCCATGCACTCCATTTTCTGCAGCTATGGAAATCATGTCAAAATCCATGCTTAGCCACAGAATTGTGCTCCAGAATGCAAGATTTAATTTAAAAAATTAAGACCATTTCAGCAAGGCGCTAAGCATGAGTGAGTTGTCCTTCTGACATCAATACTACTCATCAGCTTAAAGTTATGTACATGCTGAAGTACATTGCTGAATCAGTGTCTGAAGTTTCTAGCCAGTGTGATTGTGAAGACCTTTCAAATGTGAACTGAGACCTGGTCTACACTACAATTTTAGGTCAAATTTAGCAGCATTACCTAGATTTAACCCTGCACCCATCCACAGGATGAAGCCCTTTTTTTTCCGACTTAAAGGACTCTTTAAATCAATTTCTTTACTCCACCTCCAACGAGGCAATTAGCACTGAAATCAGCCTTGCTTGGTTGAATTTGAGGTAGTGTGGACACAATTCGATGGTATTGGCCTCCAGGAGCTATCCCAGAGTGCTCCATTGTGACCGCTCTGGACAGCACTCTCAACTCAGATGCACTGGCCAGGTAGACAGGAAAAGGCCCATGAACTTTTGAATTTCATTTCCTGTTTGGCCAGCGTGGTGAGCTGATCAGCACAGGTGACCATGCAGAGCTCATCAGCAGAGGTGACCATGGAGTCCCAGAATTGCAAAAGAGCTCCAGCATGGACCGAACAGGAAGTACGGGATCTGATCACTGTATGAGGAGACAAATCCGTGCTAGCTGAACTCCATTCCAGTAAATGAAATGCCAAAACATTTGAAAAAGTCTCCAAGGGCATGAAGGACAGAGGCTATAACAGGGACACGTGGCAGTGCCAAGTGAAAATTAAGGAGCAAAGGCAAGCCTACCAAAAAAACAGAGAGGCAAATGGCAACTTCAGGTCACAACTCCAAACATGCTGCTTCTATGATGAGCTGCATGATATTCTAGGGGGTGCAGCCACCAGTATCCCAACCCTGTGCTTTGACTCCATCAATGGAATAGGACGCAACATGGAAGCAGGTTCTGGGGACGAGGAAGATAGCTCACAGCAAGGAAGCAGAGAAACCAATTTCCCCCACAGCCAGGATCTGTTTCTCACCCTGGACCTGGAGCCAGTAACCCCTGAACCCACCCAAGGCTCCCTGCCAGATCTGCCAGGTGGAGAAGGGACCTCTGGTGAATGTACCTTTGTAAATATTAGATATGGTTTAAAAGCAAGCATGTTTAATGATTAATTTGCCCTGGCATTTGTGGCCAGTACAGCTACTGGAAAAGTCTGTTAATGTGTCCGGGGATGGAGTGGAAATCTTCCAGGGAATCTCCATAAAGCTCTCCTGGATGTACTCCCAAAGCCTTAGCAAAAGGTTTCTGGGGAGGGCAGCCTTATTCCGTCCTCCAAGGTAGGACACTTTACCATGCCAGGCCAGCAGCACGTAGTCTGGAATCATGGCAGAACAAAGCATTAAAGCGTATGGTCCAGGGGTTTGCTGGCATTCAAACAACATCCGTTCTTTTTCTCTCTGTGTTATCCTCAGGAGAGTGATATCATTCATGGTCACTTGGTTGAAATAGGGTGGTTTTATTAAGGGAACATTCAGAGATGCCTGTTCCTGCTAGGCTGTTTGCCTATGGCTGAACAGAAATGTTCCCGGCTGCGGAGGGGTGAAGCCATCAAAATGTGACCTTGTAATGAAAGCACATGTGCTATGTAATGTTAACAGCAAGGTTTACCATGAAAGAGTGTACCCATTGTTCTCTAAAATGTGTCTTTTTAACTACCATGCTCCCTTTTTTTTTCCTCCACCAGCTGCATATGTTTCTCCTTCCTAGAGGCTAGTGAAGATTAGAAGGTGAAAAAAATGCACTCAGGATTAAATGTTCTCTGAGCGCATGCTGTCCTCCCACACTGACAGACCACAGCAGAATTTGTGGAGGCAAACAATGTCAGAGTGTGGGAAAGTACAATGTGAATGCGAGGAGAGGTGGCGGGTTGAAGAGAGTAAGTGGCAGGCTGAAGATGATAGGTGGCATCAGCTTGCTTACAGAAGGCAGGAGTCAATGCTCAGGCTGCTGGAGCATCAAACTCATATGCTCCAGCGTATGGTTGAGCTGCAGGAAAGGCAGCAGGAGCACAGACCACCGCTACAACCCCTGTGTAACCAACCGCCCTCCTCCCCAAGTTCCATAGCCTCCTCACCCAGACGCCCAAGAATGTGACGCCCAAGAAAGTTCCATAGCCTCCTCACCCAGACACCCAAGAATCCACCCCCAGAGGACTGCCCAAGCAACAGAAGGTTGGCATTCAATAAATTTTAAAGATTTTAAGTTTTAAAGTGAAGTGTGGCCTTGTCCTTCCCTTCTCCCCCACCCCTCCCGGGCTACCTTAGCAGTTATCCCCCTATTTGTGTGATAAATTAATGAAGAATGCATGAATGTGAAGCAATAATGACTTTGTTGCCTCTGCAAGTGGTAATTGAAGGGGGGAGCGGAGGGTGGTTATCTTATAGGGAAGCAGAGTGAACCAAGCGAGTGGGTTCATCAAGGAGAAACAAACAGAACTTTCACACTGTAGCCTGACCAGTTATGAAACTGGTTTTCAAAGCTTCTCTGATGCACAGTGCACCTTTCTGTGCTCTTCTAACCACCCTGGTGTTTGGCTGTGTGTAATCAGTGGCCTGGCGATTTGCCTCAATCTCCCAACCCCACCATAAACGTCTCCCCCTTACTCTCACAGATATTGTGGAGTGCACAGCAAAAAGTAATAACAATGGGAATATTGGTTTTGCTGAGGTCTATCCGAGTCAGTAAACTGCACCAGTGTGCTTTTAAACATCCAAATGCACATTCTACCACCATTCTGCACTTGCTCAGCCTATAGTTGAACAGCTCCCGATTACTGTCCAGGCTGCCTGTGTACAGCTTCATGAGCCATGGAATTAAACAGTAGGCTGGATCCCCAAGGATAACAATATGTATTTCAACATCCCGAATGGCTATTTTCTGGTCTGGGAAGAAAGTCCCTTCTTGCAGCTTTTGAAACAGACCAGAGTTCCTGAAGATGAGAGCGTTATGTACCTTTCCCTGCCATCCCACGCTGATGTTGGTGAAATGTCCCTTGTGATCCACCAGTGCTTGCAGCACCATCGAAAAGTACGCCTTTCAGTTTATGTACTCGCTGGCTTGGTGCTCCAGTGCTGAGATAGGGATATGGGTTCTGTCTATCGCCCCACCAGAGTTAGAGAATCTCATTGCAGCAAAGCCATCCACTATGGCCTGCATATTTCCAAGAGTCATTACCCTTGATATCAGCAGCTCTTTGATTGTGTTGGCTACTTGGATCACAGCAGCCCCCACAGTATATTTGCCCACTACAAACTGATGCCCAACTGACCAGTAGCTGTCTGGCATTGCAAGCTTCCAGAAGGTTATTGCCACTCGCTTGTCAACTGTGAGGGCTGCTCTCATCTTGGTATTCTGGCACTTCAGGGCAGGGGAAAGCAAGTCACAAAGTTCCATGAAAGTGCCCTTACACATGCAAAAGTTTCGCAGCCACTGGGAATCGTCCCAGACCTGCAACCATATGCGTTCCCACCAGTTTGTGCTTGTTTCCTGGGCCCAGAATCGGCGTTCCATAGCATGAACCTGCCCCATTAACACCATGATGTGCATATTGCCGGGGCCTGTACTTTGCGAGAAGTCTATGTCCATGTCTATGTCCTCATCACTCTCATCACTGTGCTGTCATTGCCGCCTCACTTGGTTTCGCTTTGGCAGGTTCTGGTTGTGCATATACTGCAGGATAACACATGTGGTGTTTACAGTGCTTATAACTGCTGCAGTGATCTGAGCGGGCTCCATGTTCCCAGTGCTATGGCGTCTGTGCTGAAAAAAGGCGCGACACGATTGTCTGCTGTTGCTCTGATGCAGGGAGAGGCAACTGATGACATGGCTTACAGGGAATTAAAATCAACAAAAAGGGTGGCTTTGATTTCACGGAGGGAGGGAGTGGGGAGCAAATGAATACAAAATAAATCGGGTCTATTTCTTGTTTTGATCCTCTCCATCTATCTTTTACATCTTAGGGTACGTCTACACTACAGGATTATTCCGATTTTACATAAACCGGTTTTGTAAAACAGATTGTATAAAGTCGAGTGCACGCAGCTACACAAAGCACAATAATTCGGCGGTGTGCATCCATATACCGAGGCTAGTGTCAATTTCTGGAGTGTTGCACTGTGGGTAGCTATCCCGTAGCTATCCCATAGTTCCCGCAGTCTCTCCCATCCATTGGAATTCTGGGTTGAGATCCCAATGCATGATGATGCAAAAACAGTGTTGCGGGTGATTCTGGGTAAATGTCGTCACTCATTCCTTCCTCCGTGAAAGCAACGGCAGACAATCATTTCGCGCCCTTTTTCCCTGGATTTCCCTGGCAGACGCCATAGCATGGCAACCATGGAGCCCGTTTTGCCTTTTGTCACTGTCACCGTATGTGTACTGGATGCTGCTGACAGAGGCGGAACTGCAGCGCTACACAGCAGCATTCATTTGTCTTTGCAAGGTAGTAGAGATGGTTACCATCCCTACTGTACCGTCTGCCATGTCATTGTAAATTGGCGATGAGATGACAGTTATCAGTCATTCTGTACCGTCTGCTGTTGTCATGGGTGCTCCTGGCTGGCCTTCGCTGAGGTCGGCCGGGGGCGCAAAGACAAAAATGGGAATGACTCCCTGGGTCATTCCCTCCTTTATGTTTTATCTAAAAATGGAGTCAGTCCTGCCTAGAATATGGGGCAAGTGTACCAGAGAACCAGAGAGCACAGCCGCTCCGTGTCAGATCCCGCAGAAATGATGAGCTGCATGCCATTCTAGGGAGTGCCCCTGCAACAACCCCACCCGTTGCTTCTCTCCTCCCCCAACCCTCCTGGGCTACCATTGCAGTGTCCCTCCATTTGTGTGATGAAGTAATAAAGAATGCAGGAATAAGAAACAATGACATTTTAGTAAGATTAAATGAGTGGGAGGCAGCCTCCAGCTGCTATGATAGTCCAGGCAGGACATTAAACGGTGGCGAGGGAGAGGAGCCCAGCCTCCCGCTGCTATGATAGTCCAGACAGTACAGAATCTTTTCTTTATACATGAAGGGGGGGGGGGGTGATGGAGCTCAGCCCCAGTTGCTATGATGAAGACAGTTACCAGCCGTTCTGTACCATCTATTAGAAATGATCAGGAGTCATTCCTATTTTTACGCAGGCGCCCCCGGCCGACCTCACCGGGGCCAGCCAGGAGCACTCACAGGATGATGAGGACAGCTATCAGTCATTTTGTACTGTACCAGCTGCCACCGGGGAGAGGAGGGGAGAGGATGCTGCTGTTCAGTGCCGCAGCACCGCGTCTACCAGCAGCATGCAGTAGACATACGGTGACGTTGAAAAAAGTCAAGAAACGATTTTTTTCCCTTTTCTTTCACGGAGGGGGGGTGTAAATTGATGAGATATACCCTGAACCACGCTAGACAATGTGTTTGACCCTACAGGCACTGGGAGCTCAGCCAAGAATGCAAATGCTTTTTGGAGACTGCGGGGACTGTGGGATAGCTGGATTCCTCAGTACCTCCTCCCTCCCTCCATGAGCGTCCATTTGATTCTTTGGCTTTCTGTTACGCTTGTCACGCAGCACTGTGTTGAGTCCGTGCTGTGGCCTCTGTCTATCATAGCCAGGAAATTTTTTCAAATACTTTGTCATTTCATCTTCTGTAACTGAGCTGTGATAGAACAGATTTGTCTCCCCATACAGCAATCAGATCCAGTATCTCTCGTACGGTCCATGCTGGAGCTCTTTTTGGATTTGAGACTGCATAGCCACCCGTGCTGATCAGAGCTCCATGCTGGGCAAACAGGAAATGAAATTCAAAAGTTTGCAGGGTTTTTCTTGTCTACCTGGCCAGTGCATCCGAGTTCAGATTGCTTTCCAGAGCGGTCACAATGGTGCACTGAGGGATACCGCGCGGAGGCCAATACCTTTGATTTGCGGCCACACTAACCCTAATCCGACATGACAATACCAATTTCAGCACTACTCCTCTCGTCAGGGAGGAGTACAGAAACTGGTTTAAAGAGCCCTTTATATCGATATAAAGGGCCTCGTTATGTGGACGGGTGCAGGGTTAAATCGGTTTAACGCTGCTAAATTCGGTTTAAACATGTAGTGTAGACCAGGCCTTAGGCTGGCAGCAGATGGTTCAGTGCGACTGCTAGCCATCGTCATCTCCTGGGTGCTCGGCAGAAGATGCCACATTATGATTGCTAGCTATTGTCACCTCCTAGCCGCTCGCCAGAAGACGGTGAAGTACGACTGCTAGCCGTTGTCATCTCCTGGGTGCTCAGCAGAAGATGGGAATGACCTGGCTGAGTCACTCTCATGTCTGCCCAGGTGCCCTGACTGACCTCACTGAGGTCGACTAAAAGAGCACCCAGGAGTACAACGATGACTGATACCAGTCGTAAAGCACCATCTGCTGCCAAAAGGCAATGAGCTGCTGCTGTGTAGCAATGCAGTTCCACATCTGCCAACACCCAGGAGACGTATGGTGATGGTGAGCTGAGCGGGCTCCATGTGTGCCATGGCATGGCATCTGCACAGGTAACCCATGAAAAAAAGGCGTGGAATGATTGTCTGCTGTTGCTTTCACAGAGGGAGGGTGGGGAGGCCTGACGACATGTACTCAGAATCACCCGTGACACTGTTTTTGCCCCATCAGGCATTAGGATCTCAACCCAGAATTCTAATGGGTGGCAGAGACTGCAGGAATGGTGGGATAGCTACCCACAGTGCAATGCTCCAGAAGTTGACGCTAGCCTCAGTACTGTGGACACAGTTCGCCAACTTAATGCACTTTAGAGCATTTTGTGTGGGGACACACACAATCGACTGTATAAAAACGATTTCTAAAAAAAATGACTTCTATAAATTTGACCTTATTTCATAGTGTAGCTGTGTCTACACTGTGGCATAGATGCTTTTTTCACACCATTGACCAACATAGCTATGCCAATATAACTTTCAAGTGTAGACAAATGGTGCACCGGATCCCTGAAGACATTCTTGTTTCAGTTTAAGAGTGGCTCATTTCTGAGTATAATATATTCATAATTGACCTAAACTAAAAAAGTAAGATTGGTTTCAACAGATACAAGAGAAATTAGTAAATTTAACTAAATTTATGATTTTGCACTGATTAAACTGATGCAACTTTCTCATGCACCTTGACTGCTCATCATAACTACAATTATAATACAAAATATTAATTACTCTGTTACAAATAACAAAAAAAACCTTAGAATCATCAACACAGTAAAAATATGTACATATAAAAAAATGTTGGAGCAGCCTATAATTAACTTCCCAAACCTGACTTGAGAACAATTATTGCTATCCATTAAATTACTTTTTTGAAGAAAAACAACCGCCCCCTGCACTGCTAGGTATCTCCCCCCTCAAAGCAAACACCACATCATCCATATCCATTCTCTGACATTACTTGCTGTCTAAAGTGTCTGTGAGCTTGCTCCACAACCTCAGTTGCCCCACAGAGTAGGGCTTTTCCAGGTGGGACCAACTTAACTGGTTTATCAAACCCATGGCCTGGGAACCAGATCAAAGAGTGATTTCACAAAGGCTTCATTTTTTCCACCTTAGGCAACCATCTTATTTATTACATATTACATATGCTTCACATCAGCATAGTTATTTTCTGCTTACACTAGCTAAACAGGGCTCTTTACAGAGCTCAGCTGTTGCTGCTTTTGACAGTCGTGAGGCTAGCCTTTCGCCTCTGGAGCAGATTATGCTGCCTTCACAGCCATCCCAGATGTGATAATAGATAATGTACTCCCAAAGTGTACATAAATTAAGGCTATAATTCCATCTTGGGCTAAAAAACTTGAGTTTCAGATTTGTGCTGTATTGTTTCACTAGAAAATCTTGAGGAAAATATAGCCTTATAATCCACTGTAAGTGGAATATTATTCCCTGCATTTCACAGCTGCATTATTGGAAATTTGCCAATAATTTACCAGCTAGCCTTCAATACATATTTTTAAATGTATTTTTTAAAATTACACCTCTACCCTGATATAACGCCACCTGATATAACACGAATTCGGATATGATGCGGTAAAGGAGCACTCTGGGGTGGGGGGGTGTGGCTGCATGCTCAAGCAGATCAAATCAAGTTTGATATAATGCGGTTTCACCTAGAATGCGATAAAAAATTTTGGCTCCCTAGGACAGTGTTATATTGAGGTGGAGGGAAGGAGACAATAGTTCTGTACTCAGCATTTGTTTCAATGAGGCAAAGTTTGAACTCTTCAGATATCCAAGTTATTTTGTAAACAGTTCAGCACACATTTGAACAGCACTATAACTAACAACACCTCCAGAATAAATAGTTTAATGCACAGGTGATTCACAACAATTTAACTTGTTAAAAACTTTTCTTTGCTTTAAATTGCAATAGCTGTACAATGTGTTGGTAAATGCAATAATCTAGTCAGTCTCCATTATTGGGTTCATTTTTATAATATCATCCCTACAGGACTTGTCTTTGAGTTTGATAAAATACAGTGTTGGTGCTGCTTCAATAATGTGTGAACAGTAGCCATATAAATATCACACTATAAATTCCACATATTCAAGAGACCAGACTTTGTATGATCAGACTGTCATTACACAACTGACAAAATCTTAACTGTTCTATAAGTTTTCAACTGATCACTAAGTTTAAATGACTCTTGCATTCTGAGATTCTTTTTAAATAATAATTTATTAAATCAACCTTTCAAATATTTCATCATGCTGAGTCACCAGTTGAGAAGACCAAAATAATGCAACTAGGCTGCATATGAGCCAGAAGTGTCATATCATGGCTCTGACTACTTCCATTAATTCAAGTTTTAACACTTTTCTACACTAAATATAATAACTAAATTAGAGTTCTCTCCTTAGTCTCTTATTTTAAAAATAAATTGTTGACAAAACTAGGGAAAAGAGGTTAAATTAGTAATGCTATCGTAGGCTAATCTAATGGGCGTCTAAAATTTAGGGTAACACCAGCAGCCATACAGAAAATGTCGCAAATAGGTTGATTTGGAAACTATTACTATGATAACAGTGGAGCTATCCCAGATGATTTGTAGACCACACACTCAGGATCTCATTTTTGGTTTCAGGTGTGAAAGTTTGTGAAATGTTCACAATCAAATTAAAAATGTGATTATTATTAAAAAAGTATTAAATTTTCAGATCCCAAAAATGAGCACAGTGAAATGCAGGAAACACAAACAGTTTTTCACAGATTCAGTTGAAAGAAGAGATATGGGAAGAGAGTAAGAATGGCTGATGATGGTCAAATAATCACTTACTTCAGTCTGCAACCAGGATTCACTTTTGCTCCCAGAGCAGTTCTGTTTCATTGAATCACTTTCCAGACAGTGATAGATATAGTTGGGTTCTAGAATTCTTGAGGGGGAATACAGTGCACCGACACCAAACTACATGAATTAAAGTCTTGTATGGTATTATAACTGTCATTTTGAAGTCCTAGGCCTGGGTTATACCGAAGGACAAGAAAATGTTCCATTCTTCCCTCTTAGATTCTGCAAAACTCATATCCAAAGAAATGTCCCAGAGACCACCTCTCACTTTGCTTCAGAATTCCATAGACTTTTTTAATCTGGCTGCGTTGGCTTGGAAACAGATTCAACATTTCTTATTGTGAATAGTTTTCTATTTAAATTTCAGATAAAATCAATTAAATTTGGACATTATTTCACTTTCTGGTAGCAGGTCTATATCAGGAGTAGCAAATGCAATGTCTTCTGAGTGAATTTCATCCAGTTTCAGTGATGGAGGTTCTTGAAAATATCCAGTCCATAACTTGTGAGATCCAAGAGTAAAAGTCTAATAGAATGTTGAGATCATTATTAATTAGATTTGGAGGGCAATCATCATTCAAACAATTGATTGTCTATAACCTTGTTCAAGAAATATTGACAGCTTACCATTTACAACCTGTTCTAGCATTCCCTTTTAATGAAAATGTTATTCAAAAGGTTGTGGCAAAGTAAATTGGGTGTATCTAGTCTTTGGCCCTCTTACATCTCTCCTTTTAAGCCTGCATGTTATAGAGATTCTACTAGTCTCACGGATCAATGAGCAACTTTTAGTGAGAAAAAAGGGCAAATGTCAATTCTCATTCTTTCAGATGCTTCAGCAGCTTTTGTTACCATTGACCTTAAGGTGCTGTTTACTTCCCTGTGGACACTGGTAGGCACAGACAGAATCATGGTTAAGTGACTCTTTTCTTTCCCCTTTATGAATCCAGGAGAAGGGTAATTTTGGGAGGCTGCACTGGGGTATCTTAACCCTGCTTTGATAAAGCAGGGGTTAACCAATCACTTTGGGCCTAGGGACCCACACCCCCTCACTCCTGCTGCACATACTTTGGGTGGAGGGAACAAATAAAAGGGAACTGGTCTGTTCAGTTGGAGACTGGCTGAAGAGGAGGACAGATGTGTGCTGCAGGCTCCTACTGAGGAATTGTCAGTGCTCCAGACTGCTGAGGAGGGGACGCTGGACTACACGATGGCAGGTCTATTGGTTATGGGGGTTGACAGGGATGCCAAGCCACTGCCTGTGGAGGACAGACCTCAGGAGGGCTCAAGAGTAGGAAGTGACCCAGGGAATGCATTGGAAGCCAACACTTGAATCCTTAATAAGGAGATTTCCAGCTTCACAGAGCCCTGCGTTCGAACCCAGAGGAGTAGGGTGGGCCCAAGTTCCCTACTCCCATCCTGCACTTTCCACTAGACATTACTACCTGGGATCATTGCTGGTGACTGTTTGTTTGCTCTGCCCTGCCCAGAGGGTCTTAGCCCCAGACTGCTAATTCTCAGACACTGTCAGGAAGCTAGGGATATAGACTTTGTTTGCTTCATCCCACCCAGAGGGCTGGAGCCAGTTGTAGTACTACCCAGTGAGAAAGGGTGGCGTTGAAGACTTTTTGCCACAAGATCTGATGATCCTGCAAGAAGAGGAGACTCAGAGGGAGTGTCTGTTACGAGGTCATGACACCAAAGAGGCAAACCCCCTTTACACGCAGCGCCCCATGGCAGAAGCCCACTCCAAGCTCTCTCTCTCTCTTGAATGTGGCAAAACAGAGTTCTAGTCTTTCACTCCTCTTGTGCAGAAGTTAGGAGGCAGACTTCTGGGAATGCAGTTAGGCCATTTCCTCCTCTGTGCAATCAGTATACTGCTTACCCTCAGCTCTGCCAGTATTCCTTATTTTGATCAGACAGAAATGGTGCAATATATTGGATTTCCTGGTACCTGACTTGGGTATGGACTTGTATGAGAATGAGTTGGAGCAAACTGAACCTAGACAGGAAGGAAATTATCATCCAGAGGTACAAGTAAGTATAATATCTACTGTTAGTGAGATTTATCTACCTAAGAATAATGAAATTCAGCAATGGGGATTCTTGCAGATCTTGGTCTTGTGGATTAGCAGCACTAGTCAGGAGTGCTTTTTCCCATTTGTGTCTGCCTAGTAGTAGTTTGTTGTCTTTCTTATCAGATTCATGTATCATCAAAATAATCTATGTATTTTTAACTCCATGTTGAATGACTACAGTGCGCTGTACTTGGGGCTACAGTTTAGGACCACTAGTGGAACTTTAGGCACCTCCAGAGTTAGGCGGCAGCTGAGCATGGGGTTTGAGGATCTCAGCGGTGCCTAAATTTTGGATTTAGACACTTAAAGCGAGAGTTAGGCCCCTAAATCCTTTTGTGGTTCTGGGAATGTTTTTATTTCTTCATATTCACTGTATAATTTAGCTTTATCAGTATTATATAATTTTAAAATCATAGATGACTTTCACTACTGTCATGGTATAATTCCCCACTCTGAACCTTAGCATCCAAAAGATGGGGTACCAGCATGAATTCCTCTAAGCTCATTTACCAGCTTAGTACTTGTAGCGCTGCCACCAACCAGGAATTCCAGTGCCTGATACACTCTGGTCCCCCCAAAGCCTTGCCCGGGGACCCCCAAGACCCAGTCCCTCTGGATCTTAACACAAGAAAAGTAAACCCTTTCCCTCACCGTTGCCTCTCCCAGGCTTCCCCTCCCTGGGTTACCCTGGAAGATTACTGTGATTCAAACTCATTGAATCTTAAAACAGAGAGGTAAATTCACCTTCCCCCCTTCCTTCTCTCTCCCCCCCTAGACTCTCCCTGAGAGAGAAAGTAATCCTAACACAGAGATAAATTAACCTTTCTCTCCCCCTTCCCTCCTTTTTCCCCACCAATTCCCTGGTGGATCCAGACCCAGTCCCCTGGGGTCTCACCAGAATACAAAAAACAATCAGGTTCTTAAACAAGAAAAACTTTTAATTAAAGAAGGAAAAACAGTAAAAGTTATCTTTGTAAATTTAAGATGGAATATGTTACAGGGTCTTTCAGCTATAGACACTGGGAATACCCTCCCAGCCTAAGTATACAAGTACAAATTAAAATCCTTTCAGCAAAATACAAATTTGAACTCCTTCCAGCCAAATACACATTTGCAAATAAAGAAAACAAACATAAGCCTAACTCGCCTTATCTACCTAGTACTTACTATTCTGGACATATAAGAGACTGTATCAGAGAGATTGGAGAGAAACCTGGTTGTACGTCTGGTCCCTCTGAGCCCCCAGAGTGAACAACAACCAAAAACTAACAGCACACACGAAAACTTCCCTCCTTCAAGATTTGAAAGTATCCTGTCCCCTGATTGGTCCTCTGGTCAGGTGACAGCCAGGCTCACTGAACTTGTTAACCCTTTACAGTTAAAAGAGACATGAAGTACTCCTGTTCTATTAACCCTTAACTGTCCGTTTATGATAACTACATATATTTTTTCTTTATGGAAAAAGTCCTCCAAGATAAATTATTATTTTTAAACCTATTTCTGGTTTTTAGACTGCACTAGCTAACATTTTGTTTCTGGGTGTAATTCAAGGTTTTGATTTTAAGTCATAAAACCCTATATCATTTGGATTGTGGCTACCTTAGAAATCATCCCTTACTATGTACTCTCAGAGCAGCTGAATTCAGCTTGGACACTCTGGCAAGGGTTGCCAATTTTGGTTGGATGTATTCCTGGAGGTTCATTATGTGACATAATCTTTAATTAAAGATTAATCTTTAATTCCTGGAGATCCATGACAATCCTGGGGGGTTGGCAGCCGTAACTCTCGCTAGCATCCCCTAGATTTGAACTAGGGTAAGGTTGAGCTCATATCCCTTTTGATTCAGCAAAACAGGAATTTTCTGACCTTCAAGGCACTAGGTGTTCACTCAGGTCCTTCCTGAGTAACTCATGTGAGTAGAATATGTGTTTTTGTAATCTAGACTATTATAGTCCATATTAGCACATTTAGGAACCTCATGCATCAGGGTTTAAACCAATCTCTAACTATTGAAATTAGAGGAGATTTAATGGAGGAGGAGGTGGCAAATTATCCCCCAACTGCTTAATGAAATGCTTCCTCTGAAGCATCTAGTGCTGCCCACTTAACAGAAACAGGATGGACCTGATCCATTATAGCAATTACTATGTTCCTATGTCTGGGGAGTTTGCTTTTTACACTGATTTTGTTTATTTTTCTTATTGTATAATGTTTTAACTTTGTATTGCCTTCATAGAATCATAGGGTTGGAAGGGACCTCAGGAGCAGGACCAAAGCATTGACCAATCCCCAGACAGTTTTTTGCCCCAGATCCCTAACTGGTCCCCTCAAGGACTGAACTCACAACCCTGGGTTTAGCAGGCCAATGCTCAAACCACAGAGATTATTGATGGCTGCATAATTTATAAATAAAAAATAAAAATAGCTTTATAAACAAAATTGCAAATCTTAGTTAGCAATGCACTGGAAGTGTCAGGGAGAATACAATGCATAGGTTAGTGGAAACTGAAGTAGAGAAAAAGAACCGGATATAAAATATAATATAGGATAAAAGAATAGTTTTTGGTGAAAGTAACTATACCCTCATAATGTCCATAAATTGAGGGAGCAATTCCATTTTGGGGCTCTGGAAACATGAAATAATAATTCTAGCTTTTTTTTTTTTTTTAGTATTACACTTACACTACCACCTCTTGCTGGAAGTAGAGCCTTATAAACTGTTGGGGCACATTAATCTTAAAGTAACAATGGTATAAAATGCCAGCACTTTATATCCCAGGCATTGCTCATTTACCAGGCTAGAATACTTTGTTGAGTTCATTAAAATAGACACTGAGGAGAATTCATTCTAGTTCCATCAGTTATTATAAGATCTCAAATCAATGTGGTATTCCAGATCACTGTAGATGTCGATTTGCATTAACTTTTACTGGGAGATTTTTGTAAATTGTGTAAATCTATAATCCAAACCTTTATGCTGCCTTTGGCATTTTTATTTTGAGGATTATTTTTTTCCTTCAAATTTAATATATCTGATATCTCTATTCTTTTGAGTCAAAGCAACTTTAGATGTTTTCTTGAGGAAAATTAAATATGGTTTCAGCATAATTACTAATTTTTAACACAGTCCATTGGCAATTCAAAACTCTTTTGCCTTAGGACTAATATGTTTAATACAATCTTCCAGTTATGACACTACACATTTAGGGCCCAATGCTGCTCCCATTGTAGTCAATGGGAGATTTGCCATTGACTTTAATGGGAACATAAGCAGGCACTTATACAATAAACCGAAGTGCATGTGGATTAAACTGCAACTATATGACAGTAATTTAATGTTTGGTCTGTCACAGCCTGAATAAATCACGGATATTCAAGGTAGGGACAGAAAATTCCACCTGACATTGTACCCTTATTACATTCTTTTATACCCAGTAGCTGCATAATCTAGAATTTTCAAGTTGCTGTGTAGGGATTTAGATACATGCCTTGTATCCTTATGACTGCATCAGCCTTCTGGAATTAAATTTAGTTATACCAGTGGCAAGGATATGAAAATGATAATTTCATGAAGACAAGTTGTCATAAACAGATAGCTAAGGGTTAATGTCTCTTTCACCTGTAAAGGGTTAACAAACAGTGACCTGCAACACCTGACCAGAGGACCAATCAGGAGACAAGATATTTTCAAATCTCGTGTGGAGGGAAGCCTTTGTTTGTGGGTTTTGGGTTTGGCTTTGTTCTGGGTCCTGGACGGGACTAGAGGTGCAACCAGGTTTCTGACAATCTCCCTGCTACAGTCTCTTATCTATTCAGAATTGTGAGTAAGAAAAAAGGTGGTTATAGTCTTTTAATTTGTTTTTCTTATTTGCATATGTGTACTTGCTGGAAGTAGCTTAAATTGTGTTTCTGCTGGAGAAAGCTTCTTTCTATTGTCTATAAGCTAGAAAAACCCTGTATATTTACCATCTTGATTACAGAGATAGTTTTTATGTTTTTCCTTCTTTATTAAAGTTTTCCTCTTTTATTTAGAATCTAATTGATTTTTTTTGGTTATCTTTTGTAAGACTCCAGGGAAGGGAGTCTGTAGTCAGCAGGGAATTGGTTGGAGAAAGGAAAGAGACGAGGGAAGAAAAACCTGCTCTCGGCGTTTATCTGTGTATCTCTCTCCGGGGAAGAAGGGAGGGGAAGTGGTGATTCAAGGATTTGAATCACGGTGGTCTTCTAATGTAACCAAGGAGGAAGAGAGGAGGGGGGAAGGGAAATGGCTTATTCCCCTTTGTTGTGAGACTCAAGGAATCTGGGTCTTCGGGTCCCCAGGGAAGGTTTTGGGGGGACCAGAGGGTATCAGGCCCTAGAAATTCCTGATTGGTGGCAGCGCTACAGAATCTAAGCTGGTAATTAAGCTTAGAGGACTTTATGCTAGTACCCATATCCTGGATGCTAAGGTCCAGATCTGGGAATTATACTATGACACAAGTCATAGCTGAGATGCCTCCATCACTCTATTTCCCCAACCCCGGGGTGGATATGTGCCAGGCTTGTTCCTGCTATGACAAGTTACAGCAGTCTCATGGCGGCTTTGTGTTGCAATGATTGCTTATCTGCCAAAGAGCAATTCAGGCAGCTGGGGATCACCAGACATATCCATCTTGCCCAGCCACACCTCCCACAGTGATTGCAGAGAGGGAATGGCACAAGAGTGGTTCTGTCCCTAGTAAACACCTGTGCAGGGAGGACACTCCTGGGGAGAGGTAAGGCAGTCTAGCTTTTTACCAGCAGAGTAGTACAAAGCTAATGTAACAAATCAAAGGATCTAGGTTAAAGAGTTATTTCTGCATACTCATTCAACTCTTGGTCTCCCCTCCGTCTACCACCAAGAAGAAAGCCAATTAGTACAAAATTATCATACTGTTGCTTTAAAAAAATTGTTTCTGGTGTAAGGAGAGATTTTTTTCTCGGAATGTTCTGAATGACCTACCACCTTAACAGAGGCTTGCAGGAAAACCTTGGAAGGGATTTAAAAACATCATAAAATTCACTTCTCCCAATTGACATTATTAAGGTAGTATCAGGACACTTTGGTTTGCATAAAACAGTAATTAGTTTTAATATTAAGGCTCTAATTAAGTAGAAATTAATGTTAGTTTACATTTGTAGAAAATCCAACATGGAGGATCAAAATGGTGGAAACAGGGATGATAGTCTAAATGTAGGTAGTGGACAGTTCTAGCAAACAAGATGGCATCAGGCTGAGGTGTTTAGGAAGGTCTAGAATCCAAGATGGCATCATGGGGAAGAGCTTAGCTATCTAAAATAGGATGATGTAAGAGGCGAGGATCTAGACAGGAAGAGGAAATATGCTGATACCTGGAAGCTGATTGGCTGAGACAGGTTAATAAATTATGTTAATAAACTGACTTTGAGAAAACAACAAGGATATAAGGCTGGCAACGAGCAGACTTAAGGGTTGGGGCTTTGGGGCTTGTGAAGATCAAAAGCTCAAGAAGTAAACAGAAGAGCTGCAGCTAAAACAACTGCGGCAGCATCCTAAGAAGATTCTGAAAAGGGCTGCAGCAGAGCTCTAAAGGTCACCATAGCAGTAGCTTCTATAGTAACCAAGCAACTACCTACAGGCAGCAATGCCACTACCATAGCTTCTGAGTTAACAGCAGCAGCTACAGTTCAGCACACCAGCTTTATCTTCAGCTTGTGTAACATCTTATTGACATAACAGACGGCCCATCAGACGTAACAGAGGGAATTTAAGAAGAAGAAGTGTAAGCCTCATTTATCTATTACTAAGGAATGATTGAGTCTGTCTGTCAATAAAGCTGGATGGCTGTGTTTGAGTGAGATCTACCCCACCCCATTCTGCAACTAGCTGATCAGTAATATTAAATTGTAACATAATGTAATTACATTGCCATTATTGTTTCCTCTAGATGTGATATAGGAATATTTCATATAATTTGTGTCTTCTATTTTGCAACACCACTTTATTATATAATACTTAAATGTAATTCTGTTGTGTTTTATTAAATCCTATATCGCTTTTCTTGCTTTATTAAACTTGCTGTAACTTTTATTTCTATTAAATAAATAATTCTTTTGTTTTCAAAGAATTTCTGCTTGTGTGTTCATCCTTGAGCAGAAGGCTGTATCCAGGGATCCTTTCAGAGGTTAGCAAAACTAGCCTGCTCTGAGGAGCCCTTTGTGGGTTGGAGACAAAACCCCTGGTAACACCCTGGCAATTGCTTTAGGCCAGGCCACAATCTTGTTACTTTTTAGTTAAATTAGAAGTGCTATTGTAGACTAATTCTAATTGGCATCTAAAGTTTTAGGGTAACACTGGAAGGAAAATGTCCAGCCTCTGGGATTTTGATCTATGTCCAAATGCCTGAAAAAGATGAATTCAAGACCAACAGACATTGCAATCATCTCTGATATTTGCTAAATAAAGTACTGCTCTTGGAAGAACTGCAGAGTTTTAAGGTAATATTCTTGCATTATAGGCTGTTCACAATTTATATATTTTAAAAGTCAGGCATTTATAAATAAAATTTAACATTTAAAATTCATATTTTAAATGACTTTTAAATGCTAAATAATCTCAAGTAATGACTCTCCATGCCTAATTACAAGTGGAAGCATAACAAATACTCATTAGAAGCAGACGTTTTTTCCATTTTTCATAAGGGACTTTTAAAAATTAAACACAGCAAATCACAGCACCTTAGATCTACACAGCTGTGAGACAGACATTGTAAATATAATAAATAAGTTGTCTTCCATGTATATATTGTTTCATTTTAAACAACTTTAAAATGTCCTTTATGCATGAATAATAAACAATAATGAGCCATATGTAAGCTGTACAGCTTTAATTTAATAATAAATATGAAAATAGAAAATGCTACATAATATGTATGGTATCCTGGCCAAATATGTGAGTCATATTTACTTTTATAATCTCTTTAATATATTTTACAAACACTTAGGACTGCACTAATACTAGATTTTCTTTGTAGCTGTTTGTTTTGTGTTTTCCATTTTCCATGGTTTTGTTTAAAATTTGGTGGTGTTTTATTGAGTAGAACTAAAAAGAAAGAAAAAGAAACACTTTGGGCCCACTTGGCTTGAGGAGATTACAAAGGTTCTCGAAACCAAAACTTGTACAAAGGCTCAGCCTACAATTGGGACCACAAGACTGCCTCTACATGGAAGAATGGATGGAAGCAGAACTTTCTAGCCAAGTTTGACCAAGCTTGCCTCATATACGTTATTGTGGCAGATCTGGAGCTATCAAGTCTATAAATTTGACCATACAATACCAGAAAAGGGAGCTGATATACCAATTCTTCATTCAATCTGAAACTCAGGTGGGGTCTGTGGAGTCATATCTAACAGCCATAAAAATGTCTGGTTTAACAAAAAGGTGATATGTTAATTTTCCACATTGGAAAAATTAAATCCACAGATATGGGGGTACCTATAATTTGTTCAGAGCCAGTCTAAGTTCCTTATCTGCTCTCCAAACGAATGTTCTGAAAATAACTTTGATGAATTGAAATAGGGTGATCCCTCTTCAGCTAAATATAGTTTTTAATAAAACTGTTGAGAAATTATTAATAGCTGTGGTGTATATATATAATTTACTGTTGAGAAATTATTAATAGCTGTGGTATATATATAATTTACTGCTATTATTGTGAGTAGCAGCAATCTTATTTGTTAGCCTTTGCTTAAGTCTATATGCCAGCAGTTTGCCAGCTCTCTCACCAGATCCCCAGTAGTTTTGCTTCAAACAGAATAAAGCAAACTCAGCTTTTTGGAGCAGAAGTTTGTTGATTTCATATCTTAGATAGATGAGGGTTCTGCATTTCTCTGGAGTAGGGACTGAAGCATAATCTGTATCCAAGATCTTAATTTCCTTTTCAAGGATATCAATTTTATGTTCTCTTCATTTCTTTTTAAAGGGGGCATAACAGATTATATGGCCTCTGATGAAGGCTTTAAAGGCTTCCCGGAACGTGGCAGCTGATGAAGCAGTAGGGGCATTTGTTTTTTAAAAAATGTTCTAAGTGCTACTGAACAGAGTTAACAAATGTATTAAAACAGAAGAGAGGTATTTAATCTCCACATTTTAGCTGGGGGTGCTACTCGGGAAGTCAAAAAGACATAGGTATTGGAGTATAGTCATATATAACAACAGCACCAATGCCACAATCAGTGACAGAATTGATCAACTCTTGTGACAATAAGAAATAGTCCAATCTTGAATATGTTGAATGAGCTGCACAACCACACAACAAAAAAACCCCCCTATTGTCTCTGGCCAAAGCGTTACCCAATCTCCATGCATCTTGTAACACAAAGTCAACCATGAATATATGAAGTACCTGACAAGTATTAGTGTTTTTATATGGAGATGGAGAAGACTTATCAAGGACTGGGTGTATAGTTTCATTAAAATCTCCAGCTATAACAACAGGATAGTAGCCCATGTCATTTATACTCAGGAAAAAAAAAAAAACTATGAAAAAAATTAGGATAATCCTTGGCCTGTAGAGATTGGCAAAGATGATTGCAGAATTGCCAACTTCAGCCATAAGGATAGTAAATCTGCCCTCACTGTCAGACCTTGTGTTCAGAATATTAACATTCAACTTTTTATGTATTTATAAAGCAACACCCTTTGCTTTAGAATTAAAACAACTAGGTAGGCCTCTCAATTTCTAATGTCTAGTAAGTTTACAATTTTCATATTCTGTCAATTGTGTCTCCTGCAGCATGGAAATGTCAACATTCTCTTTTTTTAAGCGCTGAGTATATATATATTTTCTTTGAATGGGGTTCGTAAAACTGTTTATAATTCAGGAGACACATTTAATTATCAGAGTTGTCATTGTTAAAATATACCAGATAAGAGATAAAGTTGCTTTGTGAATAAGAGGCTAGTGATTTCATTCAATGAATGTTACCCAGGCCATGTATGATCCAGATAAAGAAACCATCTGGTGTGCTGCATCCTGAGGGACAAGGGAAGAGATGTGACAAGAAGGTAGTATTAATCCTCAGGATCTTTGAGCCAGTTTTTTAAAAGTGTATGTTAATCATTTTCCACTTACATAATTTTTGAGATAGTTGCTGAAGAATGTAGTCCTCGAGTCACTGAATATTGTAATAATTCTTTAAATGCAACTAGCCATGCAGTCTATCCTAAGTATAAGTATGTGGATTTTTCATGGATGAACATTCACATTTGAATGTAAACCTTGTTAGGTATTGGAACACTGACTCATCCTCTACTTCTCATGTAATTTATAGTCATAATCAGAAAGATATACTCGTTCTTCCAAATTCTAAAAATACACTATATTTTTTAAAGTGTTTTTTCCTTGTTCCATTCTATTTACTTAGACACTGGACTGCATAGTGAAGTACATTTTAATTAATAATTTAAAATGAATACTATTTAATAAATAAATTTTAAAATTCCTTAACTGTTATTAATAATTACATTATTAAAACTGAATGACTTTTAACTTTATATTTCAGCTGTTATTACAGTTTTTACTTTTTGCCTTTCATTCAGCTTAGCCATGAAAATATACAACAGGGGCAGCAACCTTTCAGAAGTGCTGTGCTGAGTCTTCATTTATTCACTCTAATTTAAGGGTTCACGTGCCAGTAATACATTTTAATGTTTTTAGAAGGCCTCTTTCTATAAGTCTATAATATATAACTAACCTATTGTTGTATGTAAAATAAATAAGGTTTTTAAAATGTTTAAGAAACGTAATTTAAAATTAAATTAAAATACAGAGCCCCCCCGGACCTGGGCCAGGACCCAGGTAGTGTGAGTGCCACTGAAAATCAGCTCGCGTGCCGCCTTCGGCACACGTGCCATAGGTTGCCTACCCCTGATATACAAGTCTCATTTTCAGACGCTTAGTCAGTAGCACATTTCTGCAAGATTTGGATTATAAATACTCAAGTAAATATTTAAATCCATCTCAAAATCTTTGCAGTAATTAAAAAAAAAGATTAAATATATATTATTCATATTAGGTTATATAAAATAAAACAAACAACTACAGTTTAGCCTACAATATGTGAAATTTCCTTTTAAATATTTTATATATTACTATATTGAGTATATTTTAATTGGTAACACACAAATAGCCTTAGAGACTAAAACAGCATATCCACCCTGCCCAGCTCAAAAGAATGTCCATTTACTCACAGCTGAAGATTCACCATGTTTTCCATCAGTCTCAATTTGCCAGCTACTAAAAGTTGTATTCTAGGACAGACATATAGCACTAGTAGTAATCAGCACTGCAGATGTTGTGATATAGACTTTAAAGGTAGTTATTTGTGAAAAAAGTCTTCTCAGAATCAAATTATCCAAGATGGCTTTGAGTGCACTATAAATACTTGAGAAATCTTATGCCTCAAGATATCCTTACACTTCAAGTCATTTCTATTCAGCAAAAAAAAAAAAACTATGTAAACTGATCTTTACAGCAACACATCCACATTTATAGATTCTGTGAAACTACGGTCAGATGAGAGCCATACATTTTTATTTTCCAAGTGCAATAGCTGTTTTGAGTACTAAGCGCATTAGCATCTCTTGACAGCAGGAGCAGCAGAAGTTAAGAACCAACCAATGTGAACTTGAGGTTTAAGTTATATGAGAGGAAAGAGTCAATAGAGCCCATGGTAGTAAATTGGGGACTGAGAAGTCTGGCTTTTTTGATTATTACAAAATTTCATGAGTGATAAAATGAGAAATCCCCCACAGAAGTATTTCTCTTGCTGAAATCAGAAGATGGTTCCTTTTATTTTGAGATAAAATAACAAATTTACTAGAATATTTGTACAAAAGCAAATAAAGAATTCAGAGCCCTCAAGCATAATATATAACTAGTTTTAAATGTGACTTCCTACAAGGGAAGTATTCTGTAACTGTGGAATATATTAATTTTTTTGACATTTTTCCACTTTTATTGGCTGGAAACTGGACAGAAATTTATGGGATGATTTATTCCCCTTCTAATTTAAAATAGTAATTTGATTAATTGCCTTTAACACTGATATTATTAGCATTAATTTCCATTCATGAAAAAACATATCACTTGCATGATAAGAATCAGACATTATATGAAACCTGTTGAAAGTATCATGATTAACTTATCCAGGTACTCTGAGGGTATGTCTACACTATGAAATTAGGTCAAATTAATAGAAGTTGAGTTTTTAGAAATCAATTTGATACAGTCTGTTGTGTGTGTCCCCACTATACACATTAAGTCGGCGGTGTGTGTCCATAGTACCGAGGCTGGCGTAGACTTTCAGAGCGTTGCACTGTGGTAGCTATCCCACAGTTCCCGCAGCCTCCGCCACCCACTGGAATTCTGAGTTGAGCTCCCAATGCCTGATGGTGCAAAAACATTGTTGCAGGTGGTTCTGGGTACATGTCATCAGGCACCACTCCCGGCCCCCATAAAAGCAATGGCAAAAAATCATTTCTCGTCTTTTTTCCTGAGTTACCTGTGCAGATGACATACCACGGCAAGCATGGAGCCCGCTCAGCTCACTGTCAGCTGCCTTTCCCCAGCCCTGCTTCACCTAGGTACCCTGTGTCTAGCTCCCTGCAGCCAGGCCCTTCTCCTTCTACAGCCAAAAGGAGACTCCCTGGGCTTCTGGCCCACTGCCTCTTATAAGGGCCAGCTGGGCCTGATTGGGACCTGGCCCAGCTGCGGCTGCTTCCCCAATCAGCCCAGATTTTAGAGCTTCAGCTTTTAAGCCCTCCCAGGCCACTTTTTAAACCCCTCAAGGCAGGAGCGGGTAACCACCCTGCTACAATAGCAATGGAGGATCAAGTACTCAGAATGGCCCTCGGGTTGTATCCAAACTTTGCAGGCTGCAAATAGTCACAAGGACTTGAAACTGCAGCAGAGGATCAGCATGGTGCAGGCATACCCCAGCAACATACCATTTCCTTGGCTGTATCTCTTTTAACTTGCTACACTGTGAGCAAGGAAAATAAGTGGTAGTTCCTACATCAGCTTCAAATCACCGGAGGATCCCTTTTACACTGTAGTCATTCTCCCTGAGCTGACTAAGGTGACTTTAGTGCCAGATTCCACATCTGATACAGCACAAAACAGTCATGGAGCACTATAGAATCTGATACAGTACATTTAATCCTTGTTTTATAACAAATGTTCTATATGAAAGATTCTCTTTTGCTAGACATTGTTTGAACCAATCCCATCATTTTTTGTCAGCCTGGGGAGGGATTCATCTGATTTTCCCATCCTACAAATTGTTCCACAGATGGTTGAAGCTTTGAACTAGCAATTGACCCTGCCAGTAGCCTCATCAACCACAAAACAATGATTTGAAAGGAAGCATGGGCCTTAGCACCAATTATTCTGTCACTAGCAGAAAATTACTAGGAACATATGGGTCAATAAATTTCCAGTGTCCATCTACATTTTGTATTTCTATAGATTGTGATAAAGGGTTTTTTTCAGCTGAAATATGAATACTAAACATCTATTTTGAAATTATATATAATGCTTATTCATTATCAGGAAATATATAGCAAAGTTGTTGTATAATTATGCTTAAACTGTATAGCCACAAACATATGTTTATAAATTAAAATAAATCTCCTGGATTTAGATTAAGGATAAAAATGAGATTAAACATATGGGAGTAGACAAGAATGTGTCCTAAGAAGCCAGAATAAATAATAACTATGTAGTATCTTACTCCACAAGAAGTCCCATTGACTTAGTTAGACACAACTGAAAATGAATGTGTACTGCAATCAAGCCCAATATCAATAAAATTAAATATACCTTGTTCTAGACAGATTCTGGTCCTACAAAATAATCTCAATGGGAACCGAGGGCACCTTGTAGAGTTGACATGTCTGTGACTTGGAACACAGATGTTAATGGAGAATTTGACCCTATGTGCGCTGCAAGCCCAAATCACAATAAAAATGAATAGCGTTAGAGAGAGGAAGAACTTTTATTTACATTAATCTGTTTTATTGGCAAACTTAATAGCTTAATGTACACTGAGTTTAATTCTAATATTGTTTATTTTATCTGCATGGCTCTGATTGACACTGGCATATTCATTATTGTAAAGATGTCATTTCAGGAAATTCTAATTCAGGCTGACCAAAGGCTACTATCATTCAGTATTGCTATAGTGATATAGGTGCTATAGCTGCCCAAGATGGCTAGTGGCGTTCTGTTATTTTCTTTGTTGGGCTTGTCTTGTAGTAGGTGACTTCTCAGTACCCTTCTGACTCTGTCAATCTGTTTCTTTGTCTCTTCCATTGTCTACAGCCAAGCTCTAAGATACAACCGCATTTGCTCCGATCCCTCAGACAGAGACAAACACCTACAGAATCTCTATCAAGCATTCTTAAAACTGCAATGCTCACCTGGTGAAGTGAAGAAACAGATTGACAGAGCCAGAAGGGTACCGAGAAATCACCTACTACAAGACAGGCCCAACAAAGAATGTAACAGAATGCCACTAGTCGTCACCTACAGCCCCCAGCTAAAACCTTTCCAGTGCATCACCAAGGATCTACAGCCTATCCTGAAGAATAATCCCTCACTCTCACAGACCTTGGGAGTCAGGCCAGTCCTCGCCTACAGACAGCCCCCCCAACCTGAAGCAAATACTCACCAGCAACTACACACCACACAACAAAAACACCAACCCAGGAACCAAACCTGCTACAAACCCCGGTGCCAACTCTGTCCACATATATATATTCAAGGGACACCATCATAGGAACTAACCACATCAGCCACACTATCCAGGGATCATTCACCTGCATATCCACCAATGTGATATATGCCATCATGTGCCAGCAATGTCCCTCTGCCATGTACATTGGCCAAACCGGATAGTCTCTATGCAAAAGAATAAAGGGATACAAATCTGACATCAGGACTCATAACATTCAAAAACCAGTAGGAGAACACTTCAGTCTCTCTGGTCACTCAGTAACAGACCTAAAAGTGGCATTTCTTCAAAAATAAACAAACAAACAAAAAAACCTTCAAAAACAGACTCCAACATGAAACTACAGAACTGGAATTAATTTGCAAACTGGATACCATCAGATTAGGCCTGAATAAAGACTGGGAATGGTTGGGTCATTACGAAACCTAAGCTTAATTTCCCCAATACTAATTTCCCCCTACTGTTACTCACACCTTGTCAACTGTCTGTAAAGGGCCACTCTCTTACCTCTTCAAAAGTTATTTTTCCTTCCTTGCTATCCTGCTGTTAATTGATTTATCTCGTTAGACTTACTTCACACTTGGTAAAGCAACCCCCATCCTTTCAAGTATTTATACCTGCTTCTGTATTTTTCACTTCGTGCATTTGATGAACTGGGTTCTAAGCCCACGAAAACTTATGCCCAAATAAATGTGTTAGTCTCTAAGGTGCCAAAAAGACTCCTTGTTGTTTTTGCTGATACAGACTAACACGACTACCCCCCTGAAACGAATAATAATAAACACTTTAGAAAATCTTGGCCAGATTCTTTTTCACACTAAATTGCTGTGTGACTTACAGTCAGAGGGAAACCAGAAACATTGACAGACCCAGGTAATATGAAATCTCTACAACAATAATCCTTGAAACGAAGTAGGACCTTCAGTGTTTCCCATTAGGTTTCCAAAATCCTACAATAATCTCAGAATAGAAAAGAGAAAAAATGAGCAAACTAACACATTGGTGCTGGCAGCACGCTGGTAATGGTATAATCTCTTAAACTGTTTTCTTAATCTGAACTTTATAAAACACCACATGGGACTGAAATATGTTGTCTCCCTCAGTGGCAGCTGTTCTGTGGTGAAAACAACCAAGGGTTTTGAGTATGTCAGTGTGTTTTAAGGCTTCCTTTCTGCTTGTTTGATGAATGAAAAATAAATGCAGTACATGGAACAGAGCTAGAGAGAGTGTGTCCCAATTATGAAGATAGGAAGGGTACCTCAGTGCAGGCATAGCTCAGCGTATAATCAGATCAAGCTTCAACATTTGCAGTATATGTATAATTTTACATTTCTTTCATTTAAAAACAGCTTTAGGCAATAACAGTCAATAACAGAAAAGCCAGGGGGCAACAAAATCTGCTCCAGTTTTGCTGTTGAGAGCTCTGGAAGTGGGAGCTGTTCTTTCCCTCCTACTTTTAACTTTAATCACTATTGCTGTTGTTGTTCTGTAGCTGGAGAAAAAAAACAAGGAGTCCTGCAGCACCTTAAAGACTAACAGATTTATTTGGGTATAAGCTTTCGGGGGTAAAAACCTCACTTCTTCAGATGCATGGAGTGAAAGTTACAGATGCAGGCATTATACAATGACACATGAAGAGAAGGGAGTACCTCACAAGTGGAGAACCAGTGTTGACAGGGCCAATTCGATCAGGGTGGATGTAGTGCACTCCTAATATTAGATGAGGAGGTGTCAATTCCAGGAGAGTCAAAGCTACTTTTTTAATAAGCCAGCCACTCCCAGTCCCTATTCAAGCCCAAATTAATGGTGTTAAATGTGCAAATGAATTTTAGTTCTGCTGTTTCTCTTTGAAGTCTGTTTCTGAAGTTTTTTTGTTCAAGAATAGTTACTTTTAAATCTGTTATAGAATGTCCAGGGAGATTGAAATATGCAACTACTGGCTTTTGTACGTTACCGTTCCTGATGTTCAATTTGTGTCCATTTATTCTTTTATGTAGGGACTGTCCAGTTTGGCCAATGCACATGGCAAAAGGGCATTGCTAGCACATGATGGCATATAACACATTAGTAGATGTGCAGGTGAATGAGCCCTTGATGGTGTGGCTTATGTGGTTAGGTTCTCTGATGGTATTGTTAGAGTAGATATGGGGAAAGAGTAGACAACGAGGTTTGCTACAGGAATTGGTTCCTGGGTTGGTGTTTCTGGGGTGTGGTGTGTAGTTGCTGGTGAGTATTTGCTTCAGGTTGGGGGGTTGTCTGTAAGCAAGGACTGGCCTGCCTCCCAAGGTCTGTGAGAGTGCGGGATCGTTTTCCAGGATAACTTGTATATCGTTGATAATGCACTGGAGAGGTTTTAGCTGGGGGCTGTAGGTGACGGCTAGTGGTCTGTTACTTTCTTTGTTGGGCCTGTCTTGTAGTAGGTGATTTCTGGGTATCCATTTCGCTCTGTCAATCTGTTTCCTCACTTCCATGCATCTGAAGAAATAAAGTTTTTTACCCATGAAAGTTGTTTTTGTGGATACAGACTAACATGGCTACCCCCGATACTTGTAGCTGGAGAGTTCTTCATGGTATGCACAGTCAGAATCACCCTCATTATCAGAATTTCCTATCGGTAACAACACTGGCAATAACTACCTATCATTTTTTCTACCATAATAAAACATGCTTCCATCTACTCCCTGGGCCACATGTACCAAAATCTAGTGGGTGACAAGGAGCCTCTCAGAATTTGCTTACCTGAACTGTTGTCATCATCTTGGCCCACCAGTAGCAATTTCTGAGAGCTGAGAATGAACAGTGAGGATTTTCTTTCTCACCTTATCTTGTCATCTTGGTTCAAAGGCACTAAATTCTGAGAGGTCAGAATGAGCCCTGTCAAAATATGCTTCCCTAACCTTTCCTTATCCCCTGGACCAACTATAGCACATTCTGATAGATGGTGGAGATCCTGTCAGAAATTGTTTCCCCCATCTTTCCTTAGCCCCAGACAGTTTCTGATAGCTGACTTTAAACCCTGTCAGAAATTGCTTATGCTTTTCTGTCCTTAATCCTGGTCCAGTGGATGAAATTTCTGATGGAAAAAAGAAAAACTCCAGAAACGGTTCCCTGATTTGACTTTTCTTGTTCTGTAGCAAGCAGTGCTCACAGGCAGCAAGCAGTACGCCAATATGTTTGTAAGGGTTATAGAAACATTTTTTTTTGTATTGGCAAAACAACCTTTTCCCCTAATTTAATTCTCAGAAACATTTGAATGATTTTAACTGAAATTTTCCAGAAAACTGTAGCCTGAGGCAGAGAGCATGCATGGAAAGTTTCAGCCCAAGTGGCCCTGGCTTGAAAAAATAGAGCATGACTGAAAATAGGGGCTCTAAACAGAAAACGTTAGGCAAACAATTTTAGGGCCTGCTACTGTTCCCCTCCTATGGTAATACAAGCTTTTGAAATGTATTCCTCTTTGGAAGAAATTCTTTGTGCTTTTCGTGTGAGCAGAACATAATTTCCCTGAAAGCCATGATAAAGGTTACAGCATTGTTGTAGCTGTGTTGGTCCCAGGATATTAGAGACAAAGTGGGTGAGGTAACATCTTTTGGTGGCCCAACTTCTGTTGGTGAAAGAGGCAAGCTTTGGAGTGAAGAAGAGCTCTGTGTCTCTTTCACCAGTAGAAGTTGGGCCAATAAAAGATATTACCTCATTATAAAGTTCAAACAGACATTTATTAATTCAAACTAAAGGAACATTTCTGAAGAAAAATATTCCCACCCCCACCCCCCCAACCTAGATTTCATGGACCACACAGGGTACATGTGGCTAAAGCCATGAACAAGGAATGGTCACTTTGCTCAGATTAACTGAACTCTTATTGATGGCTCTAGCTGTGCATAGATGTGGGACACACACAGAGTGTAAAAGGGGCTGTTGGTCAGGGACGGACTTTGTGCTCAATTGCAGAAACGCCCCCTCCTCCGCCCCCATTCTTCTGCCAGTACTTTCAACTGGACAATTAGGACTCCCCCCAGTCCCAACCCCCGTCCCTGCCACCGGCAGGGAACACCTTTAATCACCACAAGCATGTCTCCGAGTGCTTAGCTGGGCTCAGGGCATAGTGGCAAGTCAATGAATCAAGTCTCCCTCCGGCTGCGGGCAGCAGCTTCACTGGATCACTTCGGCGTTCTCAGAAGGAGGAAGGGAGGACAATCCGACGGGGAGGAGAATCTAGGACTGCAACTTTATCCCGAGCCCGGACTTCCCTTCTCCAGCCATTCACACTGCTCCTCTCCTGTCTCCAACAAATCCAGGCTCCCTCCAAATCCCCCGACTATTCCTGCAGTAGAGATGGGTCGCAGCAGATGGAAGCTGTGTACTCAGACCATGAGCCCCCGCCCCCTCTCCCATGCCTTTCCCGTAGCCATCTCCATCTCCTTCTCTCTCCAAACACGCTCAGTAACGCGCTCGTGAGTCAGGCTCTCCCACACACTAACCCGATGCACTACTCCAGCAAAGAAGAGCATCCATAATCCCTGATCTGATCCTAGGGCTGCAAAGCCGGATTAGAGGTGACCAGCAGGCAGCATTATCTTCTCACCTTCCAACACAAAGGAAGAACTATGTGCAAAATCTTTTTCATATAGGTAAGTTTGGAGCCTTTCTATAAAGGCACAACTTTATTTCCAGAAGCTTTAGAAGATACTCAAGTACCTGGATCCAGAAGTGCCCTGGCTCCTTATCTTTTTCAGATAAATTAAACATGGTTAATATTTCTATTTACTCATCTTTTACGTTAGTTTTTTCCCTGGGGTATTATTATTTATGAAGATATGAAAAAGTCAAATTAGAGGAAGCTCTTTTTAAAAAGTAAAATTTGCTTATGAAAACTGAACTGATAGCATACAGGACACTGCTCCAAGAAAGATATTTAGAAAGCCAACCTCCTATCCCCCCAAAATCTGTCATTTTGAAAATTTACTTTAAACATACATATGTAAATTATCTGTGACTTTGAAAAATATATAATATAATTGGTTAAAATATGCAGCATTCAGTGAGAATATTGGAAGGTATTTATTAAAAGAACTGTTGCACTTTTAGACACTGGAAACTTATGGAAGAAAATGTAAATATCCATATTTTTATTTCACTAGCAATCCTTTTCTGCTTATGCACAGTATATATGTCATTTATTCCTATTTTAAAAGTCAACTCTAACTTTGTATACAAGTTGCTGAGGCTGCCTTTTCCATCATTACAGAACTGTAGCCAATTCTAATGAATCTCCCAAAATGTAAAGATCACAGTCACATTGTTATAAAACTTAAAATACTAAAATCCTGGAACATGCTACCACACTGATCTGAATTAAAGCAAACTAATGTGATCTATAATAATGAAAAAGATGAAATATTCATTTTACTGCATAAAAACAACATGCACTTTCATAGCTCTGTGTTGCAGTCCTCACTCAGACAAAACTCCCAATGATTTTATTAAGAGCTCAATTCTGCATTCCTTAATAATGTGAGTAGCCATTTTGGCTTCAATTGGACTGACTAGTCATGTCAGCTGGAAATGTAAAACTGAGCCCCCGTGCAAAGGTTCTATCTAAACTTTCTTTTTCAGAATGTTCAAGTTTCTATGTCTGAATATATTCAGGAATATGTCTTCAAGAATTGTATCTCAATATGACTTGCTTAAAGTACACTAATGTATATTACTGACTTCTTGGATGCTATACATTACGTGCATTTGTATCTGTAAATTTGTTCAGGATGCAAGAACTGATTTTACAATGAAAGTGACTCTGAGCTCTTTTATTATAGAACCAGTTTATGAACCCTGATTTCACACTTTTTTTAAATGTAAAAGCCTTTGCATTGCTTACAAGGAGCTATTTTATGCTAATTTTTCTGGCTAAAACATAAATTTTAAGAGACCTGTCACTGAGTATGGACTCAGGCAAAACTCTCACTGAAGTGAATAGAAATTTTGGTTGAGCCAGGAATGTAGGCTGGATGCTCAATAAGTTAATTTTGGACAGACAGGAAGTTATTTATTAACACTAAAGTTCCAAGCAGAGTCATGCTTTTGCTGTGCAGACTTAAACTATTGTTTCTCATATATGCTAACTGAAAGAATCTATTGATCCATTTCACAATTAATGATAGATGAAATGATACAAAATCTTTAAAATTCGAAGTAAAATAATTTCTGCCTAAATTAACAAAACAGTTTTATGCTGTGACTCTGGGAAGCACACACCAGAGTACACAACCCAGTGGGAAGAAAGACAGAGGTGACTTTAAACCTTCTCTGCTCGGTATGGACTTTTGGTCAGTTGGTGGGGGTGGGGGGGACTGGTGTGGTCCCTGGCATAAATTATAGCAGCCATGGGGGAGCTCTAATATCTAGCAGCCTCTCAAAACTCATTATGAAGCATGGAGCAGCCTAGAATTTCTATAGCACTGCAGTAAAATAAATAAATACCCTTTATGCCCTGTCTCCATCACTAGCGAGGGCAGCATTGAACTGATTAAACCGACCCTACATTGCTTCTGCAGTAGGGGAATTCTCCCCAGCCACATGCAGTGTCTTTATGGCCCATATATGCTGCTGACTGGCATATGTACTGGCATGTGGAGGAAGACTCTTTCCCCAGGATTATGAACTATACTTCTGTTAATTTCCATGGGAAACAATGGTTGACGCTTGCACCCGAAAGGCATGCTTTTGCTTGTAATAGCAAATCTAATAATTACCCTCTTGTCAGCCTGAACCAGCAAACATTCTGATCATTTTTGCAGGTTGGCCTTTCAACCATTTATTATTTATTATTAATTATTTCTTGTTTGATAGTGCTCAGATGCCCCAGTCAGGATTTTGGCTCTATTGTACTATGTGCTGTAGAAGCATTGAAAGCCACAGTCAACGGCCCAAAGAGATTTCCATCTAAAGGCCAATCCTGCAGTTTGTAAGGGTGGACCCTTCCACCAGCACAGAAGTCAAATAGTGGTCCAACTGTACGGATAGCAGAACTGGGTCTTAAAGAACAACAGGCAGGATGGAGGTTAGGGATATAATTAAAATATGTAAAATATCTATTTATGCCAGTGTGGAAGTATGCATTAAATACATATTTAAATACACTATATTTAAAAACAAACAAAAATAACTAAAAGAAAATCAACTAAATATAAGTGATCCAACCAACCCTTAATGAAATGGATAATTACCAGTAGGCATAATGGGGAAAATGGATCTTGAGGACTATGATTCTATATATTGGACTTTTGGGTGAATAATTAATGTGAATCTATTATGTGAATAACAATCTACCACTGCAGATTATTAGAAAGCAGTTCATTGTGAACTTTTGACATTCACATGTGGAGTTATTCTGAAAGGACCTGTGTCATCTGACATTTTTCTGTCCCTAATTTCATAAGAGTAACTCTTTTTGGGTTTCCATCTCAAGTACTCATGATTACAAATGTGAAATTCACTTTCCATGAATGTCCTAAAATATTTGATTGAAATTTGCTGTTCCAGCAAACATTCTGCCGGTAAACTTATTTCCTGAACTATTCCTGGAAGGTAAACACAAAAGGTGTCTGAATCCATTTAAAATTAAAAATGAATATTTGAGAAAAATATGTACCGTATTCAGCCAGCTCTGATTCTGAATTAAATTTAATGTGTCACCTTCACCTTTATTGATTTTTGGAAGAAGAAAAAAAAAAGAACAATGGAGTGTACAAGGGAAAAATATACAGGGCCAAAATCTATTTTTAGTGTATGCCTATACTGCAATCACATGGTGTCAAGAAGACATAGCTAGATTAAAATTTGGGTATCTCTGGTCTCGGAGAAGTGAAGTTGCAGCACATGCACTCCAACATATAAGTCCCTGGAACTCTCAGAAATTACTTGCAGGGGCTACCTCACACTGAAGCATGTGTTGCTGTGGCTAGTTTAAAACTGGTTAGTTTAAAGTCAGGCATAGGCAACTGCTATTGATTTCCATGGAAGTTGCCTGTGGGCAGAATTTAGCGCACACTATTTAGAATATGACAACACTGAATTACTCCATTTCGCTATTTACAACAATTCTCTCCCTCCCATTATCATGGAAATGAACTGTATACATGCACATAATACAATACAAGTAAGGAGGTTGGAATCCCATGTATTACTTCCTAGAAATATCATCTCTAAGGCTTGTATCCAGAAGATAAATCATTGCATTGGCCAATCAGTTACGGAATATATTAGAGTATTGCAACCTGTCAACTTGCTATGGACCAAATGTGTTGGCTTTGTTTTTACACTTTCAGATAAAGACTCAAAATAGAAAAGCATAATAACAAATACAGGAGAAAATATCCCACAGTATGGGGTAAGATTAATTAATTTTACATATTTTAGGTGTCTCACCTGTTGTGCAGAGAAACAATGTTTTTTAAAAGATATCAGTCAACAATGAAAGGTCAGACTGCCAAGAACAAAAATTGCAAGAGTTTCAAAGACTTCTTATTAAAAACTTATAAAGAGAAACCAGCAAAAACTGAATAGAAAATTCAAAGGTCATTGTGAAATTTCACATTGATAGGCCACCCAATTTTAGAGAAAAAACAGGAATACATCCATCATTTAAAGTCCATTTTATAACACAACCCTAAATATGGTATCACTACCAGGCAACACCATAAAATCTATTTATGTGTATTAAGTTGGAACATTACATATAAGTGCTAAGAATGTGGTATAGGTGTGTGTATATATATATATATATAACTGTGTCCTTAAAATCACCAATTGCATTGAATAAATAAGTATCTGCAGTTAAATACCTCAGTATTTGTAGTATTCAAGGTATTTCCTATGATGTACCCATATATTTTACCTCTACATATGGAGGTCAACATAGTCCCTACATGGGACTTAAGTGGTGCATGGCCCCTTGTGCTGATTTTCCACACTGGGATGAATTTTACCCATAGTGAAGAATATAGGCTGGGCCCAGCGCATCCATGATTCACCAGGTTGCTGAAGAATTCAGGAATCTTGCCACACAGTACATGAGGCCTTCAGTACAGGGCGCTACTAGCAAATACTGCGATAACCTTATCTCACATAAAAATTGCAAGCTTTTAAACACTTTTTGAATGTCCATCTGTGCATTATCATGGGAGAGATGCTGTGAGCTTTAGTTTAACTACATAATGTTTTCTATCCTGATGCCCTGGTTATAGTTGCTCATAACTCTGAAATTTTCATTTTTCAGAATGAAATTTTCCAAGCTTGGAGTCTGTCCAAAGATGAACTTTTTTGCAAAGATTGAGCAGAAATAATTCAGTCATTTTTGCATATAGTGGGAATGGAAAAGAATATACGTTTCTGATTATAAAAACCTCTAGTTATCTGTTTTGAACACTCCTACAGTTGGGATTAGAAATTTGAAAATTAACAAGGAAACAACTGTATTTATGTCTTCAACTGTTTTGGCAAACTTGTTTTTGTTCTGACACTGTGATGATCGCACGGTGCTTATTTTTGCAAACACACAAAGCATGTATTTTAAGAAGGTGAGATAGATATTCATATGTGGCTAATTTAGTGCTCAAGAGAGTACGGATGTGCACTTAGACAGAAGCAGACTCCACTGGGTACTAGGCTTGATCCCTGCAGACCTTTTGAGATAGAAAGGGGTTAGGAAGAGCTACTGTGCACTTTGGAAAATTTCTAGAAAGATGCCATGCCAGAACTTCATCTTAGCTGCATAGTTGGGGAAGAAGTGAAGACTGTATTATAATACATAAGGTTTGTTTGGGTGCAACCTTAATATTGGCATTCCTGCCTTTTGATTTCTTAATCAAGCAGCCTAAATATTTCCTTAACTTAGCTTGGTTGCGTGGCTTTATATTAATATTTAGGGGGTTTTTAAGCTAGCCTAAAAGACTTATATAGCTCTTAACTTTTCTGTTTATTTTAGATATCCTTTAAAGACTATAGACTTTAACATATTAGACTAAATAGTCTCTTGGTGACTTTTGTATATCATGAATGTTAGTTCTGATTATGAACAGAGTGCTTGAATTTGACATGGCTCTGCTTCAGGCTGCAAAGTGTTTGAAACTAAAGAGGCAGTGTTGAGGGGATTGTGGAGTTACGTAATATGAAAGATTTATGAAAAGCAGCTTTTTTTCATTTCCAGGGAGTGAAATGAAATTTCTTCCACAATATGAATAGTCTTGGGCACTAGTATCAACAAATTTTGAAATCCTGTTGGCCCTTTAGGCTTATGTTTTTTAAACATTATGCCAGGCCTGCACAACTCGTAAAGCGGCGAGGGCCACATTACACCAAGAAAACAGCTGAGGGCCGAAACCCCCCAGCCCAGCGGAAACACCCCCCCCCCCGCAGCCCAGCGGAAACACTCCACCCCAGCACCGCCCAGCCCTGCAGAAACAAACCCTCCTTTCCCAGTGCCACCCCACCAAAACAGCTGTGGGCCAAAAAGGAAGGTTGGGGGTGGGGAGGTGATACTTAATTTTAAATCAACCAGGGGCTCCCAGCAGAAGAGCTGGCTGGGAGCCCTCAGGGTCAAATTAAAGGGCCCAGGGCTCCGGCGGCTGTGGGAACCCAGAGCGTTGTGAGGCTGGGGCAGGGATTTAAAGGGCCCAGAGCTCCTGCTGCTGAGGGGAGCCCAAGCCCTTTAAATCCCAGCCCCAGCGCATCCACTGGAGTCACCGCCGGGATTCAAAGGGCTCTGGGCTGCCCATGGCGGCGGGGAGCCCTGAGCCCTTTAAATCTCAGCCATGGCCGAGAATCTGTGCGGGCAGCTCAGAGCCCTTTGAATCCTGGCTGCGGCTGGGATTCAAAGGGCTCTGGGCTCCCCACAGCTGCGGGGAGCCCTGAGCCCTTTGAATCCCGGCTATGGCTGAAATTTAAAGGGCTCTGGGCTGCCCACGGCTGTGGGCAGCCCAGAGCCTTTGAATCCCATCTGCAACTGGCAGGGCCGGCTTTAGGAAGTGCGAGGCCCAATTCGAACATTTTTGGCGGGGCCCCGGTAGGGATAACTGAAAAAAAAACCCAACACGTGTAAAAAAAAAAAAAGCCTTTCATTTCTTAGCAACCGGTTCCCTATAAAAAGTTCTGCCATAGTGTGTATTTTTTGTACCAGTAGGGTTACCATACGTCCGTATTTTCCTCCTGGATGGCGATTTAAGATCCAAAAAGCCTGACATGTCCGGGAAAGTCCAGATGTATGTTAACCCTACCTAAAGTTCTTTTTTAAAAAGATGTGTCTGAACTAGAAATGAGCTCCGCCACTCCCTAAGGATGTGCTAGGGTGCACGTGTGGGTCCCAGCTGCTCCCTGCTCACATCATTGAAGCAAGTGTGCAGGGTTACATCCCTGGGAACTACAGGGAACCAGTGCACATGGGGCTGGCTGGAGGTGGGGGGAGGTGGCTGGAGGTAGGGTCTGGCTGCAGGCTGGGCAAGGGCTGTGGGGCAGGCTGGAGACGGCATGTGGGATGGGCTGGCTGGCTTCAGGCAGGGCCACGGGGGGTGTGGCATGGGTTGGCAGGGCTGGAGACAAAGGAGTGCAGGACTGGCTGGCTTCAGGCAGGGGGGTGCGGCAGGGGTTGGCTGGAGACAAGGAAGGGGGTGCAGGGCTGGCTGGAGACGGGTTGGTGCAGGGCTGAAGGCAAGGCAGGGAGTGAGGGGCTGGCAGGAAACGGGCTGGCTGTGGGCAGCGGGTGCAGGGCTGGCTGCAGACAGGAACTGGTGCAGGCAGGGCAGGAGGTGCAGCAGGGGTTGGCTGCGGGCAACTGGTGCAGGTACAGGGGGTACAGCCCATCCTGTATGGAGAGTGCCCCCTCCTCCTGCCTCCCCCACCAGGGTAGGAGTAGCAGCCCGTGGCTCAGGAGCTATTTAAAGGACCAGGGCAGCAAAGGTATCTGGAGACCCTCCCCCACCGCCCCCGCTACCCCAGTGCTCTGGGGGCTATTTAAAGAGCCTGCGGCTCCCCTGTTTCTACCACCCCAGCCTGTAAATAGCCAAGGGAGCCCTGGGGAAGTGGTGTGGCTTCAGCACTATTTAAGGACCGGGGCAGCAGAGGCAGTCCCCAGAGCCCCCTGCTATCCCAGGGCTCTGGGGGTATTTAAAGGGCCCAGGGCTCCCCTTCTTCTACTGCCCCAGCCCTTTAAATAGCCACGGGAACCCTGGGGAAGTGGTGGGGCTCCGGTGGCTATTTAAAGGGCCGAGGCAGTAGAAGCGACTGGAACCCTGGACTTTTTAAATAGCCCCCAGAGCCCCAGAGCCCTACCCCAGGGCTCCAGCAGTGGTGCTCTGGTGGCAATTTAAAGGGCCTGGGAGCCAAAGGCTTTTAAATTGCCCCCTGGGGAGGCTAGGCCACCCCGCTACAGCGCACTGGCTTTTGTCGGTACACCGTACAGGGGCTTGGGCATGTGGCCCTCTTAGGGGTGGGCTGACTCAGGGGAATTGGATGAATTGGCCTAAAGCCGACCCTGGCGGCTGAGATTCAAAGGGCTCTGGGCTCTCTGCGGCTGCGGGCAGCCCAGAGCCCTTTGAATCCTGGCTGCGGCTGAGATTTAAAGAGCTCTGAGCTCCCCACCATTGCGAGGAGCCCAGAGCCGTTTGAATCGCGGTCGCGGCTGGGGTTTAAAGGACTCTGGGCTCCCCACCGCTGCGGGCAGCTCAGAGCCTTTTGAATCCCGGCTGCAGCTGAGATTTAAAGAGCTCTGAGCTCCCCGCCACTACAGGCAGCTCAGAGCCTTTTGAATCCCGGCCGCGGCTGGGATTTAAAGAGGTCTGAGCTCCCCGCCGCAGCGGGCAGCCCAGAGCCCTATGAATCCCGGCCGCGGCTGAGATTTAAATGGCTCTGGGCTCCTCACCGCTGCGGGCAGCCCAGAGCCTTTTGGATCCCGGCCGCGGCTGAGATTTAAAGGGCTCTGAGCTCCCCGCCACTGCGAGCAGCCCAGAGCCCTTTGAATCGGGGCCGCGGCTGAGATTTAAAGGACTCTGGGCTCCCCGCGGCTGCGGGCAGCTCAGAGCCTTTTGAATCCCCTGCGGGCTGCACAGTGAGCCTCTGCGGCCGCATGCAGCCCGTGGGCCGTATGTTGTGCAGGCCTGCACCAGTGTATCTTGTGTAGATGTGATGTAACATGTAGGGTGTTTTGGGCGGAAAATGGATCTCATTTTTATCTGTTATTCATCATAGCTGAAAGTTTATGCACCAGCAGCTGCTATACTTGTCTGTCAGATGTTATACTACAGAGGTTTGGTGTGCAATACCAGGCATAATCTACCACCCTTGTTTAATTGTTAAAAAAAAAACCTAGCAAATTAATATACAAAAAAAACTTTGCTGTGAAGAAGTTATGGTTGCTAGATACACAACATACCTGACATAATCCCATAAAATCAAGGGCATGAAAAGTTAAGCCACCTACCAGTAGATATCCTCTTCTCCTCCATCCATAGGCACACCACCTAACTGTACAATACACTGCAGATGGCACACCTTGACCTTTCTTCTGGCCCCTAAGTGTCCAGCCTTCCATCACTACCTTTAACAAATCAAACCCTCCTATCCTACCACACCAAATAGCCACAATTAATTTTATTGGGAGAAGTTAGTTTGGTAAATGGTTGTGTGTACAACAGCAGGTTAAGGGGAGCGGAAATAAGGTTGAGATGTCTGGTCTGTGCAATATGGCAGTTGTGATAATGTTAAGGATTATCTGTAGGTAGATGAGCAGAGCATAATGCGGTTTAACCTTTCATTGCCCTGCTTTTGTGAGGTTGTGTTAGGTAAGCTATGCTTATGGCAACCCTAAGTCTGCATCACAGCAAAGCTTTTTAAATATCTAGAATATTTTTGAGGAAAACAGTAGTAAAATATTTACCAGCTGCATAAAAAGGTTTCTACAATTGTGACAGGAAGATGTCTTATGAGAAGAGCATAAAAATATGTATATATAAAAGTAATTTTAAAATAAATTCAAATAGAAAATTTGTAAAATTTGATTGGCGCTTTCGGCAATGTCATACATGCAATGTTAGATTTTTTTTAAATAGAAAAGTGCATCTGAGTGTATGTAGTAATCAGTTGCTTGATTTTGTAAACTAATGCCAGATATTTTAAAGAACAGAACTTACTCAGCTAATGGTATTAGTCTAATTCCTAAAAAATATCACTACCATTGGCACCTTGTTGGCAGTCTCAGTAGAGAGGGTAAACATCAGCTACTTTCTCTGGACTTCGGAGTACTAGTATTTAGCTCTTAAATAGCACTTTCTTGTGTGCCCCAGCAGCCTTTGCATGGCGCATGTCTTTTACAGACAAGAATCACAAATGCTGCCAGTGCTTAGAAGTCGCCTGAGTGACATGCCGAGAACTAACCTGTCAGCCAAATGAAGGAATAAGCTGCGACTCATAACAGAATGCAGACGTGTTTTGGTCCACTTTCATCAATCGCTTGTATTCAGAGACTGAATCAGTCAATCAGACTTGGAGTATAGCTGCCTGCCAGAGTTTCTCCTTTCTTCTCCCCTATTTGCCCCACTCAAAAAAAAAAAATCCTCACAGTGGCAAGAGGATTTGCTGGTTTTCATTCCAGCCCTTCCTATCTGCAGTGTTAGCTGGACTGAGTTCATGGAAAATACATTTAATTATCTGCCCTCCATTTCCCCCCTTTCATCTTCCTTCTGGATCCTAGGGGTTCACAAACAAGTGAAGGAACTGGGGAGGTTGCAGGGAGTCACGTTAGAAGGTAGCTATTTAATTATATTGCATAATTATGTAAAAATGAGTGAAATATACATCAGTGAGTATGGGTTGCATAGAGGTCTAATTTTGTGCAGCTTCATGTGAGACCTTTCTTGATAATGAGCAAAAGTCACTGATTTTTCCCTTCAGGGTCTCCTTGTGCAGTAGCAGTAAGTATAGAGGAGTCAGGAAGCTATCTTTCACACAACTCAGAAGCAAGGGCAACCAGAGGCAGCCCAGGATTCTAGAGAAGCCATTGGGGAGGTTAATGAAGGGAAGCAGGAGCTGCTGGGAGGGGGCTTAGTATGGGAATAGGGATTGGGCAGGAAGGCTGAGAGACTGGAGGATTGTTGGTGGAGGAGTGGAATCCCGGGGATTGCAGGGTTGCTGGAAATATGAGGGAATCTGTTGCAGCCTTCCTTATTCTGCCCCACAGTTCATTAGCCTCCCCACTCCTGACCCTGTTTTTGTCCCCTGCATTCTGCTACTCCTTCACCCTGCCCCCCACCCCCACATTTTTACTACCAGGTGCTGCTGCTGGCACTACTTCCTCCTCCCTGGGTCTGATACCAGCTGCGGGGGAGAGTGAGGAGAGACAGAGATCACTTGATAGCAAAAAACCTGATTCCAGAGCACATCCCATCATCTGGGAAGAGGGACTGCTAATGCCTAGTTGAATGCATGAGATAGCAGCTGAGATACAGACAGGTGCGATAGGACTTGTGACAGTGTGACTGTCACACATAATATCTGATGCTTGGCATCCCTTTGCGCTGTACATTGGGGATTGGGCAGCACAGAAAGGGGTGAAAGCTGGAGAGGAACCCATGCATCTTACTGTACATAGGGCTTCACAAAATGTGGAGCTAGTCATGCTTCCTTGGCTTCTTGGCTGAATTTCTAGCTAATCAAGCCTACTTAGAAAATCTGGATGCAGGAGTCAAATAAATGCAATTGTAATTTTCATAGTAATGCAAGCTCAGTTTATGCCATATACAGAACAGTGAATGTAGTACCCTGTGGGTAACATCACTTGTAGTTTCAGAGATTATTATAATAGCCACTGAAATTGTGGCATATTGATCGCTATTATATGATAGGGATACTGACTTTTGCCTGCTAATTTGCAGTCCCCTTCATGCTCTCACTGGAATTTCTTGTAGGCCTCCAATACAGCTGGTCAAGCCATTTGTAGCAGTGTGGGGGATTTCACCCTCTGATTTCTCTGCATTACCACTTGCTTCTAGAAAAATTCAGAAATGCTGCAACCATCTCCTCCAGTTCTCTGCCTGGTTCCCTTTTATACTCAGGAGTTTGGGAGTTTATCTTACTCCATTTCTGTGAAAGATTCAGTTTTCTTCTGATACCATATAATAAATCAGGAGTGCTGGTAAGATATTGGACTTTATTTCCTGGCCCCTGTCACATGGCAGAGATCAGACTCTATTGACTCCTGTGGAAACCATTACAGAAACCACAATTTACAACTATCTTATGAAATCTTTAAAAACACTGAGACAGGCAAATACAGGAACAATACACCAGCCCAGACTTTAACTCCAGTAGAACTGAAATGGTCAGTCATGTAACGGATATGTTAAATATTTTACAAAGCTCATAGAAAGAGAATTTCCATCAGAATCTGTGAGCAAACTATTAACAAGATTCTGCCGAAGGCATTTTAAATACTATGGCTGGAGTGAAATCTACACTTAAGAGGGAAATCCTCCTATTAGTGTGCAGCACCTGGCAAAGAAGTGCAGGAAGAAGGGAGATGCACATGTGCAGTGGCCATCCTGCTGGCACAGGGTGAAATGGCTCAGGAGAAGCCCCTTACATTAACTTAAAAAAAAAAGAAGAAGCCGTGTGTTGTTCTGGCTAACACACGCTACCGAAAGCCACTTACATTCTGAATGGCTAGCCAATACTATTCCCCACCTGGCAGACTATAGCCCTTTCCAGGTATGGTGCACCAGCCTATTAGTAGCCAGTCCTCGTCACTAGTGCTTAGGACAGAATTATGGCTGGCTGCTTTGTGGGGGGTATGGTATGCTGCCTTCTCCCACTAACACACCTGCCTAGCACAAGGCAGAATTTAACCCTAAATTTTTGCACAGAAAACATGATGAGCTAAATGAGCTCCACGATGGGTGTGACACTTCCCAGGAGTACTCAGGGTTGTGAGGCACCTTGCTATCACTGGCTCTTAGTGTGAGAAATTACCAGACCTGCAGTTCCTAAAGGAACAGTGCTCTGCAGCTTACTAGTTATACCTTAGAACACAGCTCCACTTATTCTTAATACATACATATAATATAAAATTCTAAGTGCTAACTAACTGTTTGTTTCCAGTATTTCTGTTTGCTCTCATATGAATCTCCATTCTTTGTTAAATAAATTTATACTTGATTTCTCCATAAAAAATCAAGTATACATTTATTTAACAAAGAATAGAGATTCATATGAGAGCAAACAGAAATACTGGAAACAAACAGTTACATATAAAATAAAATTCTAATGTGCATTCTAGAGCCTAAACACACATCACAAGATGCTCTCTTGCCTAGTAAGGTACTGCAGCCCTTCCTAGAGAACTTTTTAACCAGGGTGGCTGAGACTCTTCTTTCATGGCATCAAGTCTGATGGTAATTTGTCTCCCTCAGTGAAGGATGCCAAAGCATCTTTCTGAACCCCAAGATATACCAGACCAGTCCTTTGTTCTTCATCTCTAAAACAGGGCCCTACCCCACCTGTTTTACTTCTTAATTTTCCTTCTGAAGTCCCCACAATCTCTTCATTAGAATTTGATTCAGTTTGTAAACAGATCCCCATTGTAAGATACACAATACACAATGGTCAGCCAGGGATATAAATGTATCCCATCTCCTGTATGCTGTAACTTCACTGAAGGCATGCTACCTCTGGATGACCTGCCTTTAACTACGAGGCCCTAGGAACATACATTTCCAATATATACATTTCTCTTTACATATTATATGCACATACATTTCACAAACATTATGGTGATCAGTCTGACACAAGCTTTCAGCAGAAACCATACATAACCCTCTTTAGAGAATTAGAATGTTAATACTAGATCCAGGAGATCCCTGTAATGATTACATATCCCTGTACCCTCTGCCAGTTGACATCAAGAGATCCTTTGGTCACAATAAGTTTAAATTATCTTTTCAACCCTAAAGGTCTATGTTAGAAATTCAGTAATATCTGTAGGTAAAGATGATTGCTTTAGAAAAGATCAGCAACTGATTCAAATGCTAATGGACATGATCCAAGGACAGAAATACAGTCACAGAAATGTCTGCAAACTCCCTTATTCCATTTGCATGTTTCCTAAAACATGTTCACAAGCCCATAGCAACAACACAAAGGCTACATTTAAAAGAAGGCTTGTGAGCCTGTTATAAAGACAATAAACAATTTCCTGGGAACGAAAGATCAAAATAAAAATAAGGGAGGCATTACTTTCATATATAAGGAAAGTGTGTTCAAAGGATGAACCATGGAGAATCAGAAAGCATTCATCCAAAAGAAGACTGAAAAATTTCACCACAACACTGATACTGTGACTTGAAGTAAGAGTGAAACTGAATCAAAGTTCAGAGGGAAATGTTCTGATAACACCATCTGCTCATTTGCACTAAGCCAGATTCCCCTAACACAGGTCATCATAGTGTCTTATTCACATTTTTCCATTGTGGACAATGTGTGGAAGTACATAATTTATCTAGACATCAATATCTCCTACCATATTCAATGACTAAAGTTAATGAATTCTTGAATTGTTTTAAAGGAGATGCTGAAATAGTTTTCCCTTTTCATTGGAGACAGTAATAACCATTACCTTTACTCCTGTCACTTCACTGCTTCTTTAATATGGTAAATGAAGTAACATACCTTTCAGATTCTGGTATTTCAACAAATAACAATACAATCATACTTCTTTAATCACACACACACACACACACACACACACACACACACACACACACACACACACACACACACTTACGATAAAATAAGCTGCTAGTAGTTCACACTCTGCTCAGTTGAAGAATGGGGAAAAACCTGTGCAAAGCCTGAACAAATTCTTTGTTATTACTAAATTTTCCATGAACCTGCAAAATGCAAGAGGCTGTGCTCTTGCAAAATACATGCTGAAAGCTGAAAATCTGGTCAGATATGATATTTTGTTAATAGAATTTAACATGGATTCTGTATTAAAACTCTTTTACCCATCCACATCCAAGATAAAACATTTGTTCAGAATTTTAGTTAATATTTCTCTGGTACATATTTTCTTAATATTTTAAAGCATGTATGCAAAACTATTTCTATCAGGGACTTGATGATCAATGGTTAATTTCAGATCTGTTGTGTGGTTTTGCACAAAATCATTTTGAATGATATACTCTATCTTAAAGTCAGGAAATGGATTATAGATCTTATAAACTGTTTTAAAATTATCATTATGGTTGTGAATCAATCTGACAAAAGCAAGAAAATTCCATATTTAAACTAAAACACCTGCCCTTAACCAGACACATTTTGATGAATGTGAATGTTTTTTTTTTTCAGTTCAAGGATTATTTATAGCTAGACATAGAAAAATAGTTTCATTTTTTTCAACAGCCTTCTAAACTTTTGTCCATTAACAAAAATGTTGCTAGGGATGTGTAACAAATATAGCTACAGCATATATAGCATGAGTTTTATTCTTAGATGGCAATGGGTCCTAAAACTGCTACGTGAGAAAAATACAGTCAAAAGAAATTACAGATTAGTCACCTGTGGGTTGTGGGCATGAGTGTGAGTGTGTGTGTGGTGATACTATAGGCTAAAACTGTCTTGAACTTTTTGTTGTTTATAATTTACCAAAAGTATGCAGTTTTTTAAAAGTATAATGCCACTTTTTCAAAAACTAATAAAATTTAAATGTTAAAACATTAAAAACACAGATCTCCATGCTGATGACTCACGGAACTACCTCTCTATTTCAGACCTGTTTTCCTCTGTCCAAATTACAATCTCAGCCTGTTTCTCTGACATGTTCTTGTGGATGTGTAGCCATCAACTCAAACTAAACATGGGTGAAACAGAGCTCCTAAGTCCTTCCTCACCAAGCCCTCCCAGCTACTTCCTTTCTTGATGACTGTGGACAACACCATTATTTTACCTGCCACTCAGGCCCGTAATCTGGGTGTCATCTTTGACTCAGATCTCTCTCTCTCAGGCATCGCATCCAGGCATATCTCATTATAACATCTCTAAGATACAACCTCTCTTATCCATCCACACAGCTAAAATGCTCATCCAAGCTTTCATCACCTCTTGTCTTGATAAAGGCAACATCCTTTTCTCTGGCCTTGACAAATGCAGTCTTGCCCCACTTATATGCATTCAGAATGCTGCTGCAAATTTTCCTAGCCCATCTGGTGATATTATCCCCCTCTTTGAATCCCTCTCCTAGCTCCCCGTTCTCTATTACATCAAACGTAAGATACTTTTATTCACTTTCAGTTCCCTTTATGGTCAGTCCCACCCTATTTTCCCTATCAAGCTATTGGTGCTCACTTCCGATCACCCCATGATGCCAGCCTCCTGCATTCTTTCTCCATTGCTCCCCACATGCTTCCCAGGAGTATCTGCAAAGCTACCTCATTATCCAACTTCAAATCCCACCTCAAAACTCTTCTTTGCCATGAGACACACAAAGTTAGGCTGCTGGTGTACAGTGACAACAGCCTATCATACTGACCAATATTGTCTCACTATTTCCTTGTACTCTTCTGTAGTCCAATGGGGCAGAGACTGTCATTTCGTTCTGTATTTTTACAGTACCTAGCACAGTGGGGTCCTGGTCCATGACTAGGACTCCTAGGTGCTACAGTAATACAAATAAAATAAATAAATAAACAAACAACAATTAGTCCTCAAAAAGGACACAGCTTGAATTCACTAGAGAGCGAATCTATTACTGAGTTAAATCAAATACTGCTGTCCTTTCAAAACTGTAATTAAAAACAATGTGGGTCTTTTTACTTATTTTAGATATTTTCTAATAAATGTGGCAACACTTGTTCAGGATAAATTAGCATGGCTTTACTGTATACCATTGCCATATAAAAAGCTTCATGTGATTTGAAGTTTGATCTACTATAGCCTTTTTTAGAATAACTATTTATCATTATACTTTACTATTAAACCTTTCCCATGTTTGCTTTTAGGAAATACAAGAACTCTTGAAGCCACCTCTGACAATGTACACTCTTTTCAGGTGTTCCAAAGCCCTGTTTCTATTGAAGTTTTTCAGGTAAGAAAGCTAAGCTGTTGTTATCCCTTCAATATGTGTGCATAATATAGTTGAGTATCATCAAACCGATTCTAGTTAGAACATTATTTTTGCCCAAGTAACAAACATACCTGAGGGTCTGCAAGGAAAAAGTTTAAAGGAACACATGTACCCGCTGAATCTGGCCTCACTATTACAGAAATAAGCCTTCTTCAGCTAAAAGCAGAAATATAGAGCTGAACTCACCCCGGGCGTAACTTCATTGTTTTCAGTGATCCATAATATTTTATACTAAATATACTGTTGATCAGTCAAACTTGTCCAGAAATAAAGTGGACATGAACTTTGCCAAGTAATATTATTTGATTACTATTATTATTTATGGAGAGCAAACACTGTGCTAGGTGCTATACGAATATGAAATATATATGGCCACATGGTCCCTGCCTGAAGCATATTACAGTTTATTTCAGACAGAGCAGCTCAGCCACACATAATACAACAGGTGATAGTACAAACTTAAGGTACGATTAGAAGTACTGGGTGCAGGCGGGTCTAGGCCTGTCCATGACTAAAGGCCATCCCACTCAACTAAGGGAGCACTAAGTGCAGGTTCCATTTTATTACAGGAAACAAAGGAGAACACAGGCACAGGAGTGAGGACAAAAGAGTCAGTGGACATTGCCCAGAGGAACTCTGCCTGGAGTTTTGAGTGGAGAAGGGACCAAAAATAGCTCCCAGAGTTGCAGAGCACCCCCTCAAGTTTCCTCCTCCTGGTGTGATGGGTGACCATCTTGGCCAGTGCCAGGAAGAGAGATTGAGGAGGTACCGTGACCTTAGGGGACCATGGATGGGGTGTGCACAGATCATCTTGATCTGATCATCACTGAAAGGCTTTAGGGAAGGGAAGGGAAGGAGTGGTTTGAAAACATTTCTTTCTGGGTTAGAATATGTTTGTGAAATCCAGTTCTCTCTGTAACTCCCTTAACTAATGGGCCAAATTCTGACCTTTTAAACATGAATGTAGTTCTGCTGAAATCAATAGGGTTGCAGGGATGTAACTTTTTAAAAACAAAGACAAAAAGCACACTTTAAAGAACAAAATAATTTTGAAGAGGTCTGTGACAGGTTACCCCCCCCTTTGGGGTGCCACCTGATGTACTTAGCTCACCTGGGTTTCCTTACCTGTCTTGCTAAGCCACGCCCTCAAACCACCTCTAGCACACACACAGGTAGGGACACATCCAGCTGCAGAAAGACACAGTAAATAAACAAAAACTGCAAACTGAGCTTAACACACTAGATAGGTAGGATATAAATTAGCAAATTCCCACTTTGAATGATAAACGGGCTGGCAGACTCTTAAGGCACAAGTTGCTTTGGCTTTCCCAGGTTTTCATGCCACAGGCTAAAGATCCTTCTAGCCTGGGACCATCACTTCCCACTCTTCAGTCCTGCGTCAAACAGTTCCCATTATGCAGTGCTATATCTGAGAGGTGTTTATTGTACACAATTCCTGTGGTAATCCTTGTGCTTGTGGGCATTTCCTCAATAAGCCATTAACATTGTTTGGCCTTTTTACTGTTGTACCTGAAAGGCTGCTTGTGGGTTCTTTTTAACCTCACAACATGTTTCAGTAACACATACATAGCCAAACTTCATAACGTCACATTCGACAACAACATGTACAATTCAACAAGATGTTAATGTCTAACAGATCAAGACCTTTGGAATGATACCTCACAAGACATACTTTGTACAAAACATATCCTAATTACATAACAGTGGTAAATATTGGGGGCTCAGGGTGTCACAAAGTCTATGCAACATATCTTTCCCTTATGAAAAGATAAAATAGGAGGGAAAAGTTTACATATGTTGTGACAAGATGTCTAGACCCCACACTGATGAGGAAGGGGCAGAGATGCATGGGTGGAAGGCCTAGCCCCACCCCTCTGGCCCTATCAATCATGCATTATAGGGAGGAGGCCTTTAAAAGGAAGGAAACCGCAGCCAGTCATGGGAGTATGCATGCACCAACCACCACTAGGGTTGCTCTAAGCAGCAGACTGCAGGAGCAAGTTGTGAAGGGCACTCCTAGGCAAGGGACCTTCACCCTGGCCCTGAGGAGAGTACAGCAGGCTCCCAGTCCCAGCTAACACAGGCAGGTTGAGTCTGACCCAGCCACAGCATTAAACCCATTATGCTGGGACTGGATTCTTGACAGCACTAGACTTGCCACTCCCATATCCCCCTTTTGCTGAAACTCCAGGGAGAGAATATCCCTGAAGGCATGACAATTTGTGAATTTCATTTTTATCACCCAGCCAGAGAACCATAAGGAGGCCCCAAAAGGGAAGAACTGCCCCCACTCTTCACACAGTAGGAAAGTGGGGCTGATGTTGCTACCACCAGTGGAGATAATTGGGTGTGATCAGGCTCCCCCCATCCCCTGGGGGAGGAACCACCAAGGACTCTGTTACATACATTTCTCCAAACTATTTAAAATAAATGAATTGTTACTTAAGATTTCCTGACCTGTTTGGAAACCTGCCCTTTGTTAATCTTCCAAAACCCTGTCTGCCTCCTTAGCAGAAACGTGTGTGGCAACAGTCACTTTCAACTCACTTTAATTTATAAAAAATAAATTTGGAGTGTTGAGAAAATCCCAATTTATCTTTGATAATATAAATTTGGTTTAAAGTAGCCAAAAGGGCTACAGATTGCTGCTGAAATAGGAGTTTAGCAATCTGGTAGAAAAGGAGAGTTTAAAACTCTCAGGTTTTCTCCTTCAGCCCTTCACACATACAGCTCCCCCAAACACATCCCTGTCGGTATCACATCTCACTTTTCCTTTTGGAGGGAATCAAGTAGAGGAAGAGTGAAGGAGATGTTGTCTATAGGAAGGAATCCAGTTAGTCCTTTCTGGGACAGAGGAATCCACGGGGAATGACCTGGACTGTGGGTAAGGCCCGAGCGGGTGGGTGGTCAGGGGGCTTTGGGGACTGTTTCTGGGGCCAGCAAGCATAGTCAGCAGGCCACTAAGTGAACCTCACTGTACAGAATCTTGATTATTTTGGAGTCAGTTGCATGGAAAATTTTACCCATACTGTTTAATTGCTTAATTATGCCTACTATTTTATTATCAAATATTTTATCTGAGATTAATATGTTGTGGAGCTTAATCAAAAACTCCTTTCTATTTGCCTTTTTGTTTCATAATACCATGAATTTATGGATGAGATCTCTCTAAGAAATTGCAAGATGAACTGATTATCCTGATAGACTCCTACTCTTACGCTCTTTTGCAAATGGATAGGGTATAAATCTGAGAATAAATTGGCCATTGAGTTTATTCTGTTGATTGTTGGCTCAAAGTATCTTACAATAAATAGATCTGGCTTCTGAGAGGATAGACTAGCAACAACCTCTTCATCCTACCATGTATATTCTCTGAATTGTGTTTTCTTCACTTATTTACTTGCAAATGTTGGACCTGGATAACTGGTGAAGAGTTATTTTCAATATATCCTATTTCAATATCTACAAATGACATTTCTCATTTCATTTCTGGGACTTGGCATTATTTTATATTACAGTCACAACACAAAGCATAGCTTACTCACATTGAAATCAATGGACAACCTGTATAGCCAGTTTCAAGGAAGCAATTTTTTGTAAAGAAAAATCAAATAAAACATTGAATAAAAGTATTCAGTACCAAAGTTATAGGCGTATAGTGGAGTATTTGTAACCATTAACTTTAGAAGTAATACAGGGTCAATAGAATATGCAGCAAAATGACAAAATCCATTGACATTTTACCTTACAGTTCTTCATGTTAAATTTAATTATTGTATAATTTTCCAATGGAATAAAATATATAGAAAATGGTTTAAAGTATGTATCATGTATGTAGGAATCAGATTAGATAGATATACTGGGCCTGATCATGTGGGTTTTGTTCAGGAAATATCCCATCGATTTCAATGAGAGTTTTATAAGATTAAGAAAGGATTGTTGGATTGGGTTTTCAGGGATTGATCCTGAGAGTTCCATCCACCTTCTGTGAAATGTTAACAGCCTTCACCTGGATTTGAGGGCATTTACCATATTTCATCATTGGGTTTTTAATAAGGAAAGAATTAAATTCTTGATAGACTGAAGTGACTATCAGAGAGTTTCATTTCAATTGCTGATGTATTTCAAAGTATTATTGTTTTGCTGTGTAGAAGCCGCTGTAGTTTGTTAAATATAGAATGTGTTAAAACATGCATTATACACCTGACAGACCAGAACAAATAGGCATTCCAGTCTATTGGATAAATACATATTCATAATTTTTCTAAAACACATTCTCTAGACAGTAGCCTGGGACAGCTGTTTCAAAGTAATTTTGTATTAGGATGAGTGCTAATGCATTTTCGATAAATTCCATAAGAAAATTTAGGAACAAAACTTACTTTAGGAGTGTAGATGTGTTTAAAAATTAAGTACCAAGGCAAAAGAAGCTCTGGTACATACATGGCAGAGATGCGTAAGGGAAAAGGAAAAGTTCTTGGCTTTTTTCAATTCCCTTTGTTACAACTGTACAAAATACCCTATTGCAGTAGTTATCCCTGCTCCTTTTGAGGTAGGGTAAAGAAGGGAGTACACAGCATCCCAATTACAGAATAGGACTACTTGGTATGCTCAGATTTTTGGTCCCAAAGGTAACATGATACTTAAGCAAGGAGTCTAATTTTAAACTCATAAGTTGGACGGTTAGCTAAATGCTTAAATATCTTGCTGAATCAGGGTCTTATTTAACTTGTGTTTTGGAAACTCAAGAGTTAGTGCTACTCTGCTTATGGAAGAGGTGTAATGTACCCTTCTTCAGCCACCTGAATACAATGGGCTGTCCTAATGCCCAAATGATTATGAGGTCTTGTGGACAGAATGTGACCCTTAGTTATAATTTAATCAAGAACAAGAGGAATGAGGCTGCACATTAGACGCTCATTACATAAATCCAGAATTATCTTGGAATAGCATGGAGTGGGTGATAATTAAAGTGATTGAAAGAAATTGTTTCCAAACACCAATTACTTAATGGACATACCCACCATGCAACAGCTTATGTAAATTATAACAAAGTTGACACTCCAGACCAATGGAATACAAGCTATAATCATATATTGATCAGAAAAACAATGTTGTGTGATGTGATGAAAAAGAATGTTGTCTGGCAATTTTCCCTGTGTTTTTTAGAACGACATGAAATATATTCATCCACAGTCCATTAAAACTATGTGGTTAAATTCATGCAACTCACTGACTGTTTAGCTGTAATTATGTGTTACTGGGTGAGAGACAGAAGAACTGCAGCAAGTATGGCCTCCATGTAACAGATTAAAAGGTGATACTTACCCAGCAATTAATTATACCTACATTTCATTAATATTTAAAATATATACTTGATTTAAAGGTTCTTTCTTCTTTAGAAGATCATAAATCTTATAGTGAACAGATTAATTGTGGCCAAGTATTGTTAAAAGAGCATACTTAAAAGAAAATTGAGTAAATCAATGAAATACCTCCACCTAATAAATCAATTTCCAGAGACAGGAGAATTCATATAGTCTATGTGATTCTAGAAGAAAGAACTTTACAACTGACAATGAAATACAGCTACCTCCCAGCAAAGATTATGAGAGGAAACACACTTGCCCAGTGTCACACAGTAGCAGAGGGGGGAATAAAACAATCCTGATTTCCAGTCCTGTATCCTATCCACAGAACTCCTACCTCCATCTCTACATAAACCTCTACTATTAGGTCACTGGAATAATCTTGTTATACCACTAGTTTTATTTGTTTTACTTTCCTATATTGTACTCATAGCAAGTTTGTGTACATAGGAGATGTCCACAGTAATTCTACTTGATTTACCCAACATGTTTATTTCTCTCTTTTAAAATGTGGTGCAGTAAAAGCAGGATTTTGAGAGATTTAATGTATAAAAATATTCCTTTTTTTTTAAACTGTCTTTTTTTCCCTGGGGACTTTAAGTGGATTTCACTGTATAAAAACAAGCATTATTATAAATGAGGAAACAAAAAACAAACAAACCAGAAGAGATATATGGTACCGTATGTTTTACACATTCAATGCTAGGGAAATCTGAGTTGTTTCCACAAGCTGTTCAGTTATTAGAACAGTTAAAAAAATATTTAAGGCTAAAAATGGTAGTTTCTGCAAATTAGGGATTGAAGAAGCTTCATGAAATCTGACATTCTTTAGGATACTATTTTTCTATAGATGTGTGCTTCATGAAATACAAAAGCACAGACATTTCACTTTATGTAAATCTAATGGCAAGCAGTCGTTTGTGGCCCTGACACATGTACCAGTTTCAGGAAACTCAATTTTGTCTCTATAAAACTCTTCCTCCATGTTCTTCTTTTCCTTTAGGTTAATGAAAATGTCCACAGCTGAAGGAAAAGGTGAAATTCTTCCTCCAACTATACAGAAGATAATGAAGGGATACAACAAGTACCTACGTCCATTTTTTGATAGTAAGTATATAAGTTGCTTTGGACAAGTTTACACCATAACTTGGGCGCTGACTTTTGTTTTTGCTGGTGGGTGATTTTGAAGACGTGTGTGTGTTTGGGGGCGGGGGAGGAGAGGCTCTGCCAGTTTTGGGGGGAGGCTATTTTTAGCATATGTATACACTTCTTTCATATTCTAGTTATTGAATACGTTTCTATAATTGGTATCTTTACTATTTTAATAATGATTTAATTTTTATGAACTACTAATTAATTGATAATTACATTATCATGGATAATATATTAACATACTATATAAATAGTATACTAACAGCGTTGCAATCACCTACAAGCTGTCTTCACTAACGTCCCAGGTTAAAGACATTAGGTATCTCACTGTAGCTTTCGGGATAACTGTCAGCAATCTTATTTACATCTAGTTCCCTGGTATGGTCTTGATGCACATTAAGGACAGCTACATTATTCAGTTGCATCTGTCCCACTGATGACTGGAGATGATTTTTAAGTGTTCTGAAACTGGAGAATGAGTGTTCCGCAGTTCAGGATGGTACAAGCACGGTGAGAAAGATGTATAAATTTGCAGTATTCTGAAAGCATAGTGCTTTCAGAATACTGCAAATGACTCCAAGATCTCTTTCTTGATGGGTAACAGCTAATTTAGACACCATCATTTCGTATAGTTAATTGGGATTATATTTTGGCAATAGCATTACTTTGCATTTAACATTGAATTTCATCTCCCATTCTGTTGCCAAGTTACCCAGTTTTGTGAGATCCCTTTGTAACATTTTGCAGTTAGCTTTGGACTTACCTTTGTTGAGTAAATTTGTATCATCTGTAAATTTTGCCACCTCACTGTTTACCCCAGTACAGGTCCCTGCATGGATCAGCATATTGTATAAAATCTGTCTTCCTTGAATAACATGCAGACTCTGAAAATGAAGTTCTCTAGTTTTAAATTTTAAAACATATGCAGGTCATGTATGGCACTGTAAAATAAATTAATCAAAGGGAAAGAAGGCAATCATTCTAAAGTTAGGAGTTCAGAAGCTTAATTCTTTCTGACAAAATTATTTCCTTTTATGAAATCACTTAAGAGTCATTGGCTAAGGAGGTTCTTAGATCATGCAGTTATGTTTGAACACATGCGGTGAGACTAGTCATCAGTTTACCAGCCAGAGCACGTCACATCACATGTAATTTTTAGAGCAATTTTATAAAATATGAATAGCCATTACTATATTGTATTTAAAAGTGCATAATATATCTACATCCGTTTATCTCTTTTTTTAAGTGTTCCAACTGCTGACACAGCTGCTTTTGTTTATGTAGTATGTTGTTAGCAAATAACAAACAATGTTAGGCTATGGCTATACTTTCAGATGTAGAGAGCCAGAAGTTAAACCAGCCCTTGGAGACAGCAGCAGGTAAAGTGCTGCCATGTTTTCACACTGTCAGCTGCAAGCACAATGGCGTGGCCACACTGGCAGCTCTTGCAATGCCACAGAGAGCAGTGCATTGTGGTAGCTATCTCAGTGTGCAAGTGGCTGCAGCATGCTTTTCAAATGGTGAGAGTGGAGTGTGACAGGGAGTGTGTTGTGTGTATGTGGGGGGAGAGACTGTTTTGGGGAGCAGAGAGTGGGTCAGCACGCTGTCTTGTAAGTTCAGACAGCAGCAGGGTGAAGGGGGAAACCCCGACATAAGCCCCACCCCTTGCCTCTCTCTCTCTCTCACACTCACACACATGCACAAATGCCTGTCTCTGCAGCAGCAGCATTCCACAGCGATGGTTTGCTTTGCATCCCGGAGCACATAAGCATGCTGGCTGTCAGAAATGGAGCTTTGAAAGGGGATATCCACATGCCCTCAGTCGAGTTCAAAACAATGACCAGAGTGGCCACTTGACATCAAGGGATTATGGGACATTTCCAGAGGCCAATCACAGCACAATAATGCAACACGACATCCACACTGACACCCCGGTATTTCAGCCAGGGTGCAGCAAGCTCTATGTTTCTCATGGAGGTGGATTACCAGGAGCACTCCAGCTTGCAGAGTCCAGGTGCTCTAAGTGCCTTGCCAGTGTGGACACCTCAGGAGTTAGGGCACCCAGGGCTGATGTAATGTGCTCTAACTTGCAAGCGTAGCCAAGACCTTAGTAAATATGGAGTGCTAAGTACATTCCATCTAATTCAGGACAATACACAATGAGACAGTAGTTACCATTAGGATTTCCGTTTTTTAGGTATAAGAATTGCTGGGGCCACTACATACATATGTGGCTGGATCAGCGGAAAATGAGTTTAGTTCTAGTCTGCTACTAGTATACATTTGTTAATGTGCCTTGGTTGAGTGAGACTCAGTACAGAGACAGACACAGAGCAGTAGCAAAGCACATCTGTTGAGGTCCAGTACTAAAGCACCTCAGCAAAATCACTTTAGTTAAGACCCAACACATGAGCACATTTTAGCAATGGCTCTCAGCTTCTGGAGTTTGGCCAGAGCTTCTTACCTCTCAGTTGTGTTATAGTAAGTCTGCTGAAGAGGTGGGGTGAGACCACAGGAAATGCATTTTACAGGTAGCAATTTTTACAACAGGATTATTAATCATGATGGGAGAGAGAAGAAATTTAACAGGGAGTAATGTAGGTGACTGTGGCATTAATGTTTTAGCACCATGTAAATGTTTATGAATGTTTGTGAGAATAACCTATGGGCATCAGTAGCACCTAATGATGATTTTTAGTAAGGAAGTTATTGAAGAAGCATAGCTTTCTAATGTAGACACAGCCTACAGTGACAAAGACATTTTTTTCTGTAAATGCAGGAATACCACTTCCCTGAATAACATTAGCTATTTCAACAGAAGCCCTCTTCCATTGACATAGGTGCATCTACATGGGTTTTTTTCCCAGCATAGCTTAGTGGGTTTTGTTATTGTTGTTTTTCCCCACACTCATGACCAATGTACCTTTGCTGACTTACCTTTTAAGTATAGACCAAGCTAAAGTATAGCAGACTTTATTCAGAGCTGCAACTACGTCCACAACTCCTAAATGCAGGGTTAAACCACTGGATCAGTGTAGTCACATAAACCTCTTCTAGAGTCTTATTATTATGGGTACCTCAACTTTTTTTTTCTTGTTTAGTTGTTTAATAATTGTATACAGAAAATGACAAAGGGTTGACCAAATGCAGGTGGATATTTTGCTGTAAATGGATGTAGCTTCACTGAAGTCAATGAAGCTATGTTGATTTATACCACCTGAGGATCTGGTCCTGAGTACAATATATAGACCAACATGCATATGCATATAAGCATATATGTACACTGGCATGAGTCCAAAGTGTGCCTGTACAATCCCTGAAGCACAAGCAAGTATTTGTACATATGTATGTTGGATACACATAAAAGTGTGCTTGCGAATTTGAAAATCTGGGCCATAATGGTGCTTACATTACTCAGGAGACTCTGCAAATTGTATAATCCATTTTATCAAGGAGTTCATAGATTTGATAAAATCATCTCCTAACTGTTTTCATTAATTTTCTTGTACAAACAGACATTGGAATGCAACACACTCAGATTTCAGTGTGCATATTCTTGATTGTATCTGCTCTCCATTTGATCTGCTATTAATTATCAGTAAGGATGATTACAGAAAAAAATATGCTCCCAAAAGGGAATTAGTTTGTCATATGACTAGATCTTGTTTAGATGAGCTGATTGCTGGCATCAACAATGATTAGAGTTTAGTATTAACTAGGTATAAAGGGATCTAGTAATATGATTTAATCTAGTGAAAAATGGAACAGATTTTATCCTGAATTTTGAAACCCAATAGCTTGGAGGTGTTCATATTTGAGGTTTTGCTTCAGGCAGGACATGAAGTTACTTAGTGTGATCCTTGCATACTAGTATCACTCTATGAAAAAAAATTGACACTAAATTCTCTTTAATATTTAGCAAATGGATTTCTAACCCTAAAAAGAGAACATCATTCATTAATAGATTGGCATCAGACAATGTGGATTCCCCATTGCTGTTGCCAAGAGGGAGAGACAAGTACCATTGTCATTAATTAATGATACATTTTAAGGAGGCATATTCTTTTCCTTTTAGGAAAACCTCCATCTTGCCAGTTCCTTTTCATGTGTCATTTATTCTGAGGTAGACAGATGATTGGAAATTATTTTCAATTAAAAAAATCAAGCTAGAATCACCATTGAAAAGACTATGAAGATATTTATTCTTGTGAATACAGTGAACCTGGATACATTCTTCTATAGCAATAGAAAAATGGTAATTTATCCCTCTTGTATAGTGCAGTGTCCATGTAGTTAATAGAGTCTAATCTCTCAGCTTTTTGCAGATGTAAAATTGATGAAGGGGTTTTAGGTTTGTCTGTATCTGTTTAAGTACATATCCACTCCTCTCATTTACTAGAGGTTTCTAGAGTACTTAACACAACAGGGCACCAACCTTGTTGCTAAAAGGTGTGTAATGGCCCCTTGCTATCCCGCTCAGAGGGAGGCTGCTCAGGCTGGTCCTGTCTGGCCAGGACCAGAGTCCTCAGGACAGCCAAGAGCCCACAGTAGGGCTGGGCAATCAATAGTCACTGTCAGGCTTTAGCCTGGGTTTGGGTGGTTCAAACTGTCAGCCCTTAAACATGGTCTATCAGGGCTGGCTGTGGCCTGGGCGGAGCTTAGGCAGCCAGCAAACAACTATTTTATCAGTGGGCTGAGGCCTGGGCTTGAAGAGGCTCAGGTAGCCAGCAACAAAACAGTCTTTAGGGGAACAGGGTCCTGGGCTTGAAGAGGCTCAGGCTGCCAGCAAGCAACAGTCTTTTGGCTGGCTTTAGCCTGGGTGAGGCTCAGGCAGCCAGCAAACAGCTATCTGTGGGTGAGTTGGTAAAGAGGCTCCTTCCTCAGGGCTAGAGCTTCCCTGCATAGTGTAGGGAGTCAGCCACCCAGGGTGGGGTGGCAGGGGGATGCAGGCCCACCCTACTCCACTGCATCCCAGCCCAGTGCCCTGGCGGGGGCAGGATTGGCTGCCCCTGCATCAGTGGGGATCCAGCTGCAACTCGCCAACTGAGCCACGCCTGGCTCTGCAGCCGGCTGCTCCGTGGCTGCCCCTGGGCCACTTCCTGCCTCCCCGGGGTTTGGTACCTGTAGCCTCCAGGCTTCCTCTGGCTCCTCAGAGTACACGGTGGCAGGCACTCTGGGCCGGTCCTTGTCAGCATCTGGGGATCAGGAACAGCCAGGAATAGGTTTCCCTATGGGCCGCAGCAGAATGGGAGGAGCGTCCTTCTCCTCCGCAGGCTCTGCCCCAACTGTGCTGCAGGGCCTGCCTTTTATATTTCCAGACACGCCCTGGTGCTTTTGGCAAGAGGAGCAGGGCGATCTAGGCTCCGCCCTCCGAGGCCATTCAGCCTCACTACAAGGTGCTACTGTAATATTTTTTAAAATTATTAACCACAACAATGTTCACATTCCTAATAATGCTTCTGCAATATCTTTCTTTTGCATCAGTTCATCAGTCAAGTCAGCATGAATTCAAAGGATGGGAATGAGGTGATAATATTACAGAAAAATCAAATTCCCTAACGTAGAGTGATTCCTCTGTGTATCTTACTTTTCATGATTAATGGCTGTGAATTCTCCTCTCCTTCCCCCGCTCACTTCTGAGTTAATTTCTGTATGTTTGTCTAGTTGGTTTATATTGAAAACTTGTCAGGGCAGGGACCTTGTCTCTTAACTTGTTTAATGTACATTGATTTCCCGGTATACAAATAAAAGCATACGTACAATATATTTTCTTGAAGATTAGCCAATCAATTAGTTCACCTTTTCCCCAACAGGGTGGCATTAGCATGTATTCAAGTGACTGATCAAGACTTAAGTAGACTAGCTAACAGATGGCATCATGATGCAATCAAAAAGGGAGGCTGCCACCTACATCAGGGCATTCTTGCTGGACTATTTGGTGATAAACTGACTTCTTGCCAACCCTTGTATTTATATTCACAACATCCCTGTGAGGTATTGAAGTATTCTCTCCATTTTACAGATGAGGAACTGAGAAACAGAGTGACTTGCCTGAGGTCCAACAGCATGTCTATGAAATAGTAGGGAATTAAACTAGGGTCTCCTAAGTTCTAGGCTCATGCTCTAACAACTAGTTTATCCTTCCCCAAGAACCTGATGGCTACCTCCAGATGGGAAAGAAAAAGCCCATGTTGAAAGGCCACTCTCAACCTTAAAACCATTTTTTTGGTGAAATGATAATTTTCTTTAGCTTTGTAACTAACTAGTAGACACTTTACTAAAGTCTGTGTCAGCTGGTGCACATGCTCCAACAAAGCAACTTTGGGTAAAAAGCCCTAAGTGATTTAGAAGCCTAAGTTCCATTAAGTCTTAATGAGACACACTCCTAATAGGGGGATTTCCAAAAATACCTACCTCCTATTAAAAGTCAATAGGAGCTAGGCACCTAACCTTCTTAGGCACTTTTGAAAGTCCTGTGCTAAGTGCTTTTGAAAATGGGCCTTAGGCTCCCAAATCACATTGGGGCTTTTGAGAATTTTAACCTTTGATACCCATCTGCATGGTTTTTCTTGTAGTTCTTAAAGGAACTGGACACCAAAAAGTCAAATTAGTATGTTTCCCAGACCTTAAGAAAAGCTCGAAAGCTTGCCTCTCTCACCAACAGAAGTCAGTCCAATAAAACATATTACCTCACCCACCTTGTCTTTCTAATAGCCTGGGACCAACATGGTTACAACAACACTTCAAATTACCACTATGTTTCGTGTGAATCTGAATATTCTTTTTTTCTAATTATTTGGGCTCTCAGGCGATTAAAACAATTAATTGTGATTAATCCCACCATTAATAAAAATTAATGACAAATTTACAAATTTAGAATTATGTACAAAAATAGCTGCATTCAAAAATAAAACAATATAAAACTTTAGAGCCTAGAAAGTCATAGACTATCAGGGTTGGGAGGGACCTCAAGAGGTCATATAATCCAACCCACTGCTCAAAGCAATCCCCAGACAGATTTTTGCCCCAGATTCCTAAATGGCCCCCCTCAAGGATTGAACTCACAATGTTGGGTTTAGCAGGCCAATGCTCAAATCACTGAGCTATCCCTTCCATACTTCTCATACAGCCAGTCGCTCAGACAAACAAGTTTGTTTACATTTGCAGGATTTAATACTGCCCATTTCGTGTTTCCAGTTTCAACTCAAAGTGAAAACAGGCATTCATATGGCACTGTAATAGCTGGCGTCGTAACATATTTATGTGCCAGATGCGCTGAAGATTCATATGTCCCTTCATGCTTCAACCACCATTCCAGAGGACTTGCATCCATGCTGATGATGGCTTCTGCTAGATAATGATCCAAAGCAGTGCAGACTGATGCATGTTCCTTTTCATCATCTGAGTCAGATGCCACCAGCAGAAGGTTGATTTTCTTTTTTGGTGGTTTGGGTTCTGTAGTTTCTGCATCAGAGTGTTGTGTTTTTAAGATTTCTGAAAGCAGTCTCCATGCCTCATCACACTCAGATTTTGGAAGGCACATCAGATTTTTAAACCTTGGGTCAAGTGCTGTAGCTATCTTTACCGGCATTGGTACCTTCGTTGTATATTGTCAAATCTGCAGTGAAAGTTTTCTTAAAACAAACAACATGTGCTGGGTCATCATCCGGGTCTGCTATGACATGATATATATGGCAGAATGTGGGTAAATCAGCAGGAAACACAATTCTCCCCCCAAGGAGTTCAGTCATAAATTTAATTAATGCATTATTTTTTTAACGAGTCTTGTTAGCATGGAAGCATGCCTTCTAGTATCTGGCATGTAAATACCTTGCAATGCCAGCTACAAAAGTGCCATGCAAATGCCTGTTCTCACTTTCAGGTGACATTGTAAATAAGAAGCAGACAGCATTATCTCCCATAAAATGTAAACAAACTTATTTCTCTTAGCTATTGGCTGAACAAGAAGTAGGACTAAGTGGACATGTAGGCTCTAAAGTTTTACATTGTTTTGTTTTTTAATGCAGTTAAGTAACAAAAAAAAATCTACATTTGTAAGTTGCACTTTCACAATAAAAAGATTGCACTAGAGTACTTTTATAAGGTGAATAGAAAGATACTATTTCTTTTATCATTTTTACAGTGCAAATATTTGTAATAAAAATAATAATATAAAGTGAGCACTGTACACCTTATATTGTATTGTAATTGAAATAAATATATTTGAAAATGTAGAAAAATATCAAAAATATTTAATACATTTCATTAGGTATTCTATTGTTTAACAGTGGAATTAAAACTGCGATTAATCATGATTATTTTTTTAATTGTGATTCATTTTTTCGAGTTAATCACATGAATTAACTGTGATTAATTGACAGCCCTACTAATTAGGTTAATTTGAGTGCTAATACAATTATTTTTAAAAAAATACTGCATTTCCTATTTAACGTGTTTAACAATTTTACACTAAATTCAGCCTCTTACATCCCTCTTCTCTTCCAGTTACCAGTATTCCAGACAGGCAGACAGCCCAAAACCCCATGCCCACTCTCCAATTCAACTTGATACAGACCTGTGTGTCCCCCAAACCCTCAAGTCTGGGGTAAAAGTTGGGACTCCAAAATCTCTGTGTTGAAGTTAGCCACATTCTAAACTAGGATGAGTATTTTATCCACTCTTCCTACAAAGAGATATGTTTTAAAAATATTTTTAGGCAGAGATAGTCTCACAATCAAAATTTTTCATAAATCTATCCAAAGTGAGGGGAGTCTCAAAACTTTCTGTTTAGTTCATTATCTGATTTATTTCCACTTCCTCTTGTCTGTCTTCTTTCCAAAGGAAAGCCAAATATGCAACTGATTTACATTATTATAAAGTAGATATAAAAAACTTAAGACAGCCACTCCCTCAGAATTGTTTGTGTTTGTCACCACAATCCAATTAGCCTTCTTGGGCTAGAGAGCAAGACTATCTACATGCAGATTTCAACAACATGTAATGTTCCTCAATTAGAAACTCTTTAGATATAATTCTAATTTCTCTAATATACACTATCCTGAAACTTTCAAAGTGCTTATTCACTCTGCCTTTGGCTAGTAAAAGTTTTATACATGAGAAATAACTATTGTTTCCTTGTGGACAGTTATTTTTATTGCAGAAGTCCATCCTCTGTTCAAAGTAAGAATGGCTAATCACAGTAATAATCAGTTTACATTTATATTTCTGGATCATGCATTTTATGCAAAAATGTAGCTGTCATGGTATAAATCCCCACTCTGAACCTTAGCGTCCAAAAGATGGGGTACCAGCATGAATCCCCCTAAGCTTAATTACCAGCTTAGATCTTGTAGTGCTGCCACCAACCAGGACTTGCAGTCCCTGGTACACTCTGGTCCCCCCAAAACCTTCTCAGAGGACCCCAAGACCCAGACCCCCTGGAACTTACACAAGGAAAGTAAACCCTTTCCCCCACCATTGCCTCTCCCAAGCTTTCCCTCCCTGGGTTACCCTGGAAGATTACTGTGATTCAAACTCCTTGAATCTAAAAACAGAGAGAGATGCACCTTGCCCCCTCCTCTTTCCCCCTCCCCAAGAGGTAATACAGATTCAAGCTCCGTGAATCTAAAACAAAGAGATTCCACCTTTCCCCCCTCCCTTCTCTCTCCCTGTCTCCCACCAATTCTCTGGTGAGTACAGATTCAATTCCCTTGAGCCTCAACAAGGGGAAAAAATCAATCAGGTCTTAAAAAGCAAAACTTTTAATAAAAAGAAAGAAAAAAAGTAAAAGTTGTCTCTGTAATTTAGATGGTAAATATTACAGGGTCTTTCAGCTTATAGACACTAGAGAGGAGCCTTCCCCCCAGCACAAATACACATTAAAATAATTCCAGCAAAATACACATTTGCAAATAAAGAAAACAATCAAAAAGACTAAACCGCCTTTGAACTTATACTCACTATTTGAACAGAAAATTAGAGAGCCTGTAGGTACGTCTGGTTACTCTCAGAACCCAGAGAGAACAACAGACAAAAGAAAAACACACAAAGACTTCCCTCCACCGAGATTTGAAAGTATCTTGTCTCCTGATTGGTCCTCTGGTCAGGTGTTCCAGGTTCACTGTTTGTAACCCTTTACAGGTAAAAGAGACATTAACCCTTAAATATCTGTTTATGACAGTAGCAAAAGTAATGATTGTTAATGAGAAATCTGGCTTTATTAGTGTAGCGTGGCTGAGAGAGAGAAAGCATGAAGTGCTAAGAGCCAAAAAGCATTCCTTGAGCCATCCTGCTTGCACAGTGCAACAATGTACTCTGCAGTGCTCCTTGCTGCTCCGCAAGGATCAGTGTGCGTTTCCTCATAATGCAATGACAATAGCAGGAAGAGGATAGGGGGCCCAGAGGCCTGCTCCTTTATGTCCATGGGACATTGAGTGCACCATTAGCCAAGAACACCCCCCACACTCCTAGCTTTCAAGAGAGCACGAGGTTCATATTCTGTGCTGGTTATGTACATGTGCCTTGGGAATCGGGAGAAGCACCAAGTGCCCTCATCTTTTCCCCCAACAAACAAACCTATGAAAATCAGGGCAGAATTTTGCCCTAAAAATTAGATGAGGTTAAAATGTATCTCCTATCGGCAAATATAGAATTACATCAGGCTAAATGCAATCTCACTAAACAAGATGCCTGTATTGCTGAAGCATGGTGTGTGCACTATATCATTATAACATCATGGCTGGATGTATCAGCTGAAACACTGACCATAATTAGAACTTTTACAGAAGTGTCCTGAGGGATAAATTTTTAACAGTTATTGAAAGTTAGATGCAAAAATAACAATGCATGTTAACTAGATTTGTGCACAAATCACCACAGTTAGGACACTCACTCTGTGGCATTTTTTTGCTATATTTACCACATTTTATCCAGGGGCTATGAATAGATTCCCGGCAATAGCTATTGCAGTAATGAAGAATAGAATATGTGACTTTACTAATGTAAATTATTTTGAGCTGGGGTTGTACACATACAGTAACTCTTCACTTAAAGTCATCCCACTCAGTGTTGTTTCCTTGTTACGTTGCTGATCAATTAGGGAACATACTCATTTAAAGTTGTGCAATGCTCCACTCTCATGTTGTTTGGCTGCTTACTTTCTCCACAGCTGGCAGCCTCCCTTCACCCCCCCACCCGCCCAGGACCTCCTGCTCGCCAGCAGACCCCACGGATCAGTGCCTTCCCCCTCCTCCCCCCACAGCAATCAGCTGGCTTGCAGCATTTTGGAGGCAGGAGGGAGGGGGGAGGAGTGAGGAGTAGGTGTGCCGGCTCCCTCTCCCTCTCCTCCCAAACACTGCAGCTTAGCTGATTGCCCCGGGCAGGAGGCGGTGGGGGAGCGGGAGAGGGAACCTTCGCCAAGTCCTCGCTCCTTCCCCATCCCTCCTGCCTCCTAAAGGCTGCAAGCCAGCTGATTGCCCCGGGCAGGAGGGAGGAGCGAGGACTTGGTGCGCCTACCCCCTCCCTCCTGAACATGGCAATCAGCTGGCTTGTGGCGTTTAGAAGGGAGGGAAGGGAGGGGGGAGGAGCCAGGATGCAGCATGCGAAGTAAAGGGGGAGGAGGTGAGGGGGAGAAGAGGCAGGTCAAAGGTGGGGCCTTGGGGGAAGGGGAGGAGTGGGCAGGCTGCAGGTTTAGCCTCCTGTCCCTGGTGCTTGCAGAGTAGGGGAAGCTGCCCTGGAACCTAACCTCCACTATTTACATTAATTATTATGGGGAAATTGGATTCGCTTAACATTGTTTCACTTAAAGTCACATTTTTAGGCACATAACTACAACATTAAGTGAGTTACTGTATTTGCTAATGCTGCTTGCAAAGCACATAGGAATCTGCCATATCAGATCAGTCCAACATTCCATTTAATCCAGTGTCCTGTCTCAGATAGAGCTAATAAAAGATGCTTCAGAAGAACGTTAGAGGAACTCTTTAGTGCATATTTATGGAATAACTTTCTTGTAGAAATTTTGTCCTAACCTCTGTCAGTTATTTTCTAAGGACTGATGATTTATAGCCTCCCTCCCCAAACACACAACATTCTATATGCAACTGTGAATATTCTCATCAATATAAATATTCATTCCTGTTTTTAATCCTGTAAAGCTCTTAATCTCAGTGATACCTTGGAGCAATGAGTCTCACACATAAATTATATTTTCTATAAAAATATCTGCTTATATCAGTTGGAAATTTGCTGTCAATATAATTGAATTATTCCTGTGTGTCCTTTCTCATAAGCGAAAACAAGGAATGCATAATTTATCCTCTTTATACCATTCATTATTTTGTATAATTCTAACATGTCCCCTCTTATTCATCCTGTTTCTAAATGAAACAGTATTATTCTTTTCAATTTCTCTTTATTTATGGAAATATTTCCATGCCTCTGTTCATTTTCACTCTACCTGCTCTGAACCCCCACTATTTCTGATCTATCTTTTTTGAGAAAGACAGACCAGAATTTAATACCACATTCCAGTTGAAGTTATAGGATTGATTTATATAATAGCATTGTATTATTTCCAGTATTATCATCTATCCCATTCCTTATTCATCATAGCAATTTTGTTGCTGTTGTTGTGTTAGTATACCACTACACATTGAACAGGAATTCCTTTGGGCATCACTTGTGTTTGTCAACACTGAATTTAATTTGCTATCATTCTGCCCATTCACTCATTTTTGTTAAATCCCTTGAAAGGTCTGATTTTTTGAGTCTTGACTAATCTGAATAATTGTGTGTAATCTGCAAATTTACTATCTCACTTTTAATCCTTTCCCAAATCATTACAAATATAATGAACAGTGGTCCTAACGGAACCTTGACACATGCCACAGTTAATCTTTTGCAATGCTGAAAACGGACAACTTATTTGGCAACTTATTCATCTTTTTGAAAATCCAAATTATGTCAAACATTCATCTTCGTCCATTCTTTTGTTGACATTCTCAGAGAACTTTAAAAATTTAGAGAGTCACAGTTCTCTTCTACAGAAGCTGTGCTGGTTTGTCCCAATCATGTTATTCACCTAGCTGTTTTATAATCCTGTTTTTAATTTGTTCAGCCAATTCACCTGCTACTAGAGTAAATCTTACTGGTCTGTAATTTCCAGGATCATCCTAGCACCTTTTAAAAATAGGTTTAACATTTTCTGCAATCTTGGACAATAGACAATTTTAACTAGAAATAGCATATTTTTACAGAAGACTCAGCCCTTTCATTCTTAAGTTCCTTCACAACTGTTGGATGTGTACCATCCTATCATAGTAGCTTGAGTTGTTTTAATTTATCAGTTTGTTCCATTACTTTTTTTTTTTTTTTATGTCTCAGAGTCTGTTAGTACCTCAATTACCAGAAAACAGTAGATCCACAGTAAGTATCCTACTAATATCCTCTATGGTATACACTGAGGCAAGCAAATCAATTAACTTTTTCTGCAATATCCATACCTATGTTAATGGCTTCCTTTACATCCTGGTAGCAAACAGACCTACAGATTCTCTTGCAGGTTTCCCACTTCTGATATATTTAAAAAAGTACTTGTTTGTTTTATATCTTAAGGCTAATACTCTTCAAAATTCCTCTTCATGCACCTCATTTTCATTTTATATTTTACCCGCATAGTTTATATTCTTTCGGTTGGCATCATTGGTCTTCACTTGCCATGATGATGTCAACTTATGGCACCTGCAAACACAGACAGTGCAAGATAGCTTATCCTATTCTAGATGTGTTAGTATACATTTATCCAGAGGGTACCAAAGGGATTACATTTGAACTGTTTCAGCTAACTCTATGATCATTAACAAATTTATGTTCTTTCACAATATGATATAAGATTGAAACTAGGGATGGGAAAACTTAATTATGTCATTAAATAAGAATAAATTATATTTTAAAGTATCCTTCATGATTGTGTTACATATAAAAATAATAAATTATTAAAACAAAACATTACTTTGAGGGATTGGAGGTTTTTAAGAATTGGTTAGATAAATATCTGCCAGGGATGGTCTCAATATACTTACTCCTGCCACAGCAAGGGGGATGGAATAAATTAACTCTTGAGGCCCCTTCCAACCATATATTTCTATGATATTAAAAGCCTTTCAAGACAGACAAAGTGCTTTATATCATAAGGGTCTGATGTACAAAACAGCTGTTAAAAGACAAGTCTTTATATCCTGTCCTTTTCACCATTGAAGAGGAAGTGGTCTGTGCTGTAGATTACAAACTTGTGGATTCAAACCTAGCTATTAACCCATGTAGGGATGGATCCTGGAGAAACTCTAGATTGCAAACCATAGCATTTATGAGTGAATTTGGATGTTGTGCTAGTATTGTTTTTACTATTGCATTTTTAGTGTTTGTAGTTGGGTTTATCGGCACAGCCCTTTAAGAACAGGATGTGACTGACAGAGTCTGTTTGAGTTGGAGTGTTTGTCCTCACTGCAGTTAGCTCAAGTGATGTATACTTGAATTAACTTCTGTTGAGTTAGCTTGATCACACCGAAAAGCACTTAAACTGCGGAGTGATTGGATCAGCAGCACAGGGTAGCTGTGTCCTACTGTATTACTAGCTTAAGCATCAGCATTGCTTGAGTTTCAACCCATACCCCCTGATGAGCCAGCTAGCTCAAATTTAAATAATCACTTGAGCTAGAGATTTGGTTGTGCGGATGGGAGTGAGGTTAGGGGGAATACTTGAGTTATACATTGAGCTAACACTGCAATTAAGACAAGCCCTTCATGCCAGGTGTGGAAGATTCTGCCTGTGTAAACTAAAACAACCCACCCACCCATATACTAATCATTCCAGAAAATCAACCTAGTTCTCAAATGTGTAACACTAGCCTTTATCGGGACTGGCTGTTTCAGGAATTTGCTAATAAGCTATAAAGCCTTTCACCTGTAGGTCGCTCAATTGAATCCTGTTTAGCTCTGTAGGGATTAGATGTTGTTTTGTATAATGGAAGTTTGATGACTCGGACTCCTATGAGATAAGTTTGGTAAGCCTCAGTTCTAGCTCTCACATTACACACTCACACCTATGCTTTGCATTAAATTGTAAGCTCTTCAGGACACTGACTTGTGTTTGTACAGTGCCTAGCACAATGGTGCGCCAAACTCATTTGGGGCCTCGAGTGAGAGATCCAGCTGCAAGGAGGGAGCAAAATCACCATATTCATTCTAAATTTGTGAAAGCTGGCAACACTGTTAAATTGTCACACACACATTGGGATGCAGGCAGGGATTCAGAAAGCAGAAGAGAGATCAAAAAAGCATGATTTAATCATTTTTTTTTTAAATCATGATTTGCAAGGTCTGATTCATGATTTTTTAACCTTTGAGGTTGACAGTACTGTAACTGCCATATTGCTCTGTCACATGAATGGTCAGTGTCCGCTAATGTCTGTAGGCCCTGTTGCATCCTGGATGGAAAGGAATTGAATTTCATGAAAGTCCAGGTTTTGAAGCAGCAGCAAAGACAACTCAGTTGCCAGATCCCAGAACTAGACCTTGCAGATTCTGGTTTGTATAAATTACCATGCAGGGTTTGTTCAATGTTAATAATGAAATCCATTTTCACAACAATTTACAGGAGAAAAGAATGGGAAATGGTATAAACATGAGCAATTCTTGTGGCAAATTTTACGTAGTAAAAACTTAGCCTCTTTCTGGTTTGTCATGAGCTGAAGATGATGGAAATTAATATAGAAACCAGGAAGATAAGACATCAGTGATGTATCTGAGAAATTTTCAATCAAGTAATTTAGTTCCAAAATTTGCTTGGATCCTCAAAAGTTTAGTCTGAGTAATGGAACAATTCCTCTATCTCTAAATATAGTGTACAACGTACAGGGAAACAATGTTACACTGATAGACCAGTGTGCTACTTTAAACTGGAGCATTGTATTAAAAATTTTGACAGAATCCCAAGCTAACCACTGCTGGAGTGTCTTCCAGGAGTATCAATCTTGGCCATGATCATACCCTGTTCAACAGAGCTATGTCTCCTCTCACCTCTTCAGCAGAGTTCCAGCTCTTCAAAGTACAGGATGCTGGAAAATAGAACCCTGCCATTCCATCCAGATCTTACTCCAAGAAAACATTTACAATTGTAGTAACATATATTGTAACTTTAAGTGCTACACAAAAAGATTTGATACTCTGTGGGACCGCTTCCGGACCCTATATGTCACTCTGGTAGCATATACGAGATATTAATGCACTGCAAAGAGCTGAAGGAGCATCATAGGGCCACTGTAAACTAGATACATTTTATCTAAACCTTCCCTTATTGCTGGATGAAATATACTCAACTTCTCATAATTACTTAAAATAAGTTGTGCATATATTCAATGTTGGTTTCCTAGTAGATGCTCTCTTTTTTAATCATTATGCACACATTCAGCCAGGACAGTTGTGTACTGTGCTGTCATGGCAGCCCTTCATCATTCTGAATACTTCAGTTCACAACTGGTCACCCTCTCTCCACACTATGTAAATCTCTGCTCCTTTGGGGCATCAGAAGCCTAGCTCTACAAACATCACTATGAAACAATGACAACACTGTATATCTGTCTAACTAATATATTTCTAAGGTGCTTAATCACATTGTTATATAAGAGTTCTTGATATACAGGCTCTCACTAAGGCTATAGTATTTTTAGGGGAAGAATGGAATGACCAACTAGCTTTCTACCATAATTATACACAACTATGCAAATGATTCATTGCTAATAATCAAAAAGCAATTAGTGATGTCAAGATACAGTGACACAGAATAGACAGTAATTTCTTAAATAGACACTATATAAGGTAGATCATATAGCATCTGCAGATTAATCATGTGACAGACCCAGAAGCAACTCCATAGCTCACTAACATCTGAGGAACCAGCTGCTGTAACTGGAAGAATTATTTCCATGGCTGTGCATCTGGAAGCAAATGCAGTGGGAATAGTATCCTCAGCACCTTATTGCATCACGTATTCCCTACAGCTTTCACTGAAATGTAAAAAGTATAATATTTTATAAAGCTTTGGAAATAAAGATCTAAAGAACAAAAGTTGTGATCTAAATATATTAAATCATTGTATCATTAAATAATTAAAATATAGATCTAAGTTACTATACTTTTGTAGTCTATTGTAAATGATGAAAACTGAATATTTAAATACAATTACTTTAAACAATGTTCTGATTTTCAATTTTTTTCAGACGGTCCTGTCTCAGTAGGAATGAGTATGGATATAGCAAGCATTGATACAATATCAGAAATAAACATGGTATAGTAGCTTTGTAATATTTTTTATCTTATTTAAGTTAATGCCTGTTGTTTTACAGACCGCAGTAGTTTAGTTTTGAGATGGATTTCCTTCTTGTTCAACCAACACCATGCCTTGGATATTAGGAAATGGAGCCTTATATTTAAAGGACATGAAGTAGTTACCTTATGATAAGATTGTGCCTTCTGTAAGTACAAGTGCAAATCAGGTCCCCCATAGATCAACAGCAGTTAGATGTGTACTTTACACAATATTCTGCCATTCCAATGAATGACATACATAACAACAGTTATCTCCTGAATGAGACATTTCAGTCTCTGTGCATTTGAGAAAAATAGCCATATGTGACCATTAGAAACCAGTTTCCTTCTATTTAACCATAGCAGAAATCATACTATTATTCTTACCATGTATCTCAAACAACATTCTCATTCTAGCTATATTTCATTATAAAAAAACCCACGAACTTTGAAAAAAAGGAGACAAGTAGAGTATACCTTTTTACTTTATATATTTATTAAAGGTCTAATCCTGCTCCCATTGAAGTAAATGGCAAAACTCTAATTTCAAAAGCAGTTAGTCTGGGTCCAAAGTTAGGATCTTACTAGTTTTTTCAATATCAGAATTAAAATTAAATATACCTTTTAAACTAAATTTTTATTGCTGTGTATTATCACTTAACCATTAGAGATTTGAATCTGTCTACAAAAAATAAATATCAGCCCTTTCTGTATTACTACATACTTCCTTACATGTATCAGTATGTCAAAAGAGTTAGAAACAATGCAAGATAATGTAATATAATGGCAAAAGCATTCACTTTGTTAAAATCTAGCATTGATTTTAAAAGTGGCTTATGAATGGCATGACTGATATACAAAATAAAATGTCGTCTTTGAATCAGGGCAAAAGGCAAGCTGAGCATTTGATGAAATGCAAAGCCTTGATGTCTTTGGCATTATTAAGTTACCCTTGTCATTCTGAAGGTGTAAATTGTGCTATTGATTGGTTGAGTTCCCTTGATTTCCAATTACTCTTTCTTCCTTGACCCTTATACATTTGAATGTGCACAACTATATTAAAATGAATGTCTTTAGTAGTTTACATGAGCAAACAGATGTTTGTAGTATTTACATAAATTACCCTGAAGGTCATAGATTTACAAAGCCAGCTATGTCTGCGGAGAGTTTGGCTGACAGTGTTTGCTATTAGAGTCTGTTCAGTCATAAGGAACTAAATCCATTAGAGACAACACTTATTCATTGTCAGCCTCACATCAAATGACAAGAATTCTCAAATGCTAGAAAATTTAACAGCAAGCAAGCTAGTAAAACTGCTTACTTTAATGCCAATAGTTAAGAATTAGAATTGCAGAGTCACAGTCTGTTATGAGTGACCCACAGCTCTATTTCCATGTATTGAGGAGAGGAGAAAAAAGGACAAAATTTCTCTCAAATTACTTATGAAAAACCGAAGAATAATGGTTTATTCATTGTGGCATTTTCTGTATCTCCTTTCACGATTACACAGCTACCATATTTCTTAGGCAACGATGGACTGATGAACGACTTTGTTTTGAGGGTAATAAGAGTTTAAGTTTAGATGGTCGTCTTGTAGAAATGCTTTGGGTACCAGACACCTTCATAGTAGACTCAGAGAAATCTTTTCTTCATGATATCACTGTTGAAAATCATCTAATAAGAATATATCCCAATGGAACAGTCCTTTATGCCATACGGTATGTATACTTCATAAGACATATTTACACATAACTTCTATTTACATTTTAAATTATTCAGATTAGCACTATTTGCTCTTAATCTGGTCCCAGTTTAGAAATTTTTCTGCTTGTAGATATCTACTATATATATATATTTTTGCAGTTCTCTATAAATGCAGGTATTATCTGGCTATACCGAAAGAAGGACAGGAGACATTTGACATGGGTTTAATCAGGCTGCAACTTTATTATTAGATGTCTGGGACTACCTGGCAGATAAAAGTGTACAGTGCAGGTAACATGTTTATTCTATGTAATTACCCAGGGGGCTTTTACCAGCTCCCTCTCTTTTTCCATCCAGGTCAGGAGTCATTAGGGGTCACCAAATGAAATTAATAGGCAGCAGGTTTAAAGCAAACAAAAGGAAGTATTTTTTCACATAACACACAGTCAATCTGTGGAACTCCTTGCCAGAGGATGTTGTGAAGACCAAGACTATAACAGGGTTCAAAAAAGAACTAGATAAATTCATGGAGGATAGGTCCATCAATGGCTATTAGCCAGGATGGGCAGGGATGGTGCCCCTAGCCTCTGTTTGCCAGAAGCTGGGAATGGGCGACGGGATGGATCACTTGATGATTACCTGTTCTGTTCATTTCCTCCGGCGAATTGGCCACTATCGGAAGACAGGATATTGAGCTAGATGGACCTTTGGTCTAACCCAGTATGGCCATTCTTATGTCCCTCCAGCAAATCCATTGCTGGGACCTGACCATACCCAGGGGGGCTTCCACCAGCTCCCCCTCTTTTTCCATCCAGGTCCCTCCAGCAAATCCAGTGCCTGGGACCTTACTATCTACCCCACTCATAGGAGGGTTAAGGTAGGCTATAAGAATGGGGAATTGGCTCCCTGCCTTACCAAGCATAGGAGTCCCTAGCAACCCCCCATTCGTTCCTTTAATGAACACCTCTTTTTATGTCCTTTTCCTAGCCCTTTATCCAGTCACTGTATTCCTTCCCCATGGAGTACCTGCACTGGACATCCGCCACAAGGAGGAGCCAGCAATTAGTTTGGCTGCCTCCCGCCCAAATCCAGTCAGATTCCCAGACATCTTTCACTGCTCTCTTTTATTTCAGCCAAAACAAATGGTCTCTAAAGCTTTAGAGAGAAACCCCATCCTCTCTGAATAATTTGCTGCCCCACTATGCACAAATTGCTGAGCCTTTTATGACCCCAAGGGATTAGGCCTTCCCCCCTGTTAGCATCTGTCGTGCCTTGTCCACCCAGGTGACATTCCACGGCTCCCAGCCAAACCCTGTGTTAATGCATGTCTTGCAACACAGATGTGCATCAAGTCCCTTCTTGTTCTGGGCTATAATTGAACCCCTTTACACATTCCCAAATAGTGTTTTCCAAGGTGTGCCACATCATGTCGGTGACTGCTGACTGGCCTCTATGGTACACAGCAGTGGCATCAGCTGGTCCAATAACATGCTTCTCCTTCCATGTCAATGCAGGTTCACCCCATCACTAGACCCCAGTTGCCAACCAGCCTGTGCTATGTAAAAGGGAAGCTTCGGGCACAGAGCTACCCCTTTTAAAACCTGCATTCCCATGGGATGAGTCAGCAACCATGCTGATCCTTTTATAGAAGTTTTCATCTCTCTCCACCAACCATAAAACGCTGTTCCCTTCATTTGGCCAATCAGCCAAATATTCCTCCCCCCTCCCCTGCAGCATAAAGGTGCAGGGCGGTCATTGGTACTAGCCGCTTGTAGATATTAATATCAATATTAATTCTTTGACATTGCAGGGGCCTTGAGCTTTGGTGCACCTTGGTCCCTCCTGTTCTTTGCCAGTGGTGCACAGTAGCTTAGTCTCCTGTGCATTATAGTACTTTGGTCTAATTGCAGTTGATGGAGTTAGTGAAAGGATGGCTCAGTGATGTTGGTGATCTGTGTCATACAGGAGATCAGCCTATATTATCTGATGGTCACTTCTGGCCTCTGATTCTATGAAAATAAAAACCAATGCAATTAACATATTAACTAATTGATTTCTAAGTAGATCAGTTTGCTTAGATGTAGAGACTAAATTCAGCAATTAACCTTAGGCAACTCCAATCATTGCACATTACAAATGATCACAGGAAATGGCCCATTACTATTACTTGTTGTTATTTTGCTATAGATACTTAGAAAGCAGAGATTTACATAACAAGTGCAAGATATTTTATTTATAATTTGAACCTAAACTCAATTGTTCCTTGTTTCCATAAAGCATCAGTTACCTTTTTGTAGGCATATATATTTGCCCACAAATATTAGTTGAAGAAGTAGGAAAACCCATTTCTAATTATAGGACATGCAATATTATGTATAGTTAATAACCATCTACTTTCGGTTTTTAAAGGATAACTGCAACTGTTGCATGTAGTATGGATTTGACCAAATACCCTATGGACAAGCAGACATGTACCTTGCAACTGGAAAGCTGTAAGAGACTTTATTACTGCTACTTTTATGTAGTTAGGACAATATTTGTGATCTATTTTAAGGGCTTCTCGATAATGTATAACATTATCAAAGAGGGCTGGTATTTACAAAGACTAGTGAGAATTGGGTGACCAACTGCTACTGAATTTCAATGGGATTTGGGTGCCTCTCTATTTTAGGATAATTTGAAAATCCATCCCCAGAACACTGAAACACTAAGGGCTTGTCTTCACTATGAGCTAAATCAGCACTGCTGTGATCAATGCAGAGGTGTCGATTTAGATAGTCTGGTGAAGATGTGATAAATCGATGGGAGAGAGTCTCTTCTCAATAAAGCATGGTTTGGACACCACTGTAAATCGAGCTAAGCTGTGTCAATTTAAGTTACATAATTTATGTAACCTAGCTATCATAATTTAGATTGAATTACCTTCTCAGTTTAGACAAGGTCTAAGAATAAAGAGAAACATAAAAGACTATGAGCCTGATCCTCCATTCCACCACATGCAGAACTCCATAGACTTAGGTCTGCAAGCAGATGATCTTTTTAGTAGAGCTGAGCAAAGGATCTGCAGTCACTATTTCATCAGTTTAGTTGCTTCTTTTTTTCTTTGCTACAGCCATCCTATAGTTCCCACATCAAATTTATCTGTGTGAAGTGATCATGAGTAGTTTGTTGCAACTATTCAAGAATTGATATTCCAAACTCAGGGCTTGGCTACACTAGAGAGTTGCAGCGCTGGTGAGGGGGTTACAGCGCTGCAACTTAGGATGTGGCCACACTTGCAAAGCATGGCCAGCGCTGCAACTCCCTGGTTGCAGCACTGGCTGTACACCCGGTCGAGCCTCGGGTGTAGGGATTCCAGCGCTGGTGATCCAGCGCTGGTCAGCAAGTGTGGACGCCCACCAGCGCTTTTATTGACCTCCGGGGTATAAGGAGGTATCCCAGCATACCTTAGAAGCCTCTCTGGTAATCATGCACACTCCACTGCCCTGGGCTCAGCTGACCCCTCCTTTAAATGCCCTGGGAATTTTAAAAATCCCCTTCCTGTTTGCTCAGCCAGGTGTGGAGTGCAATCAATCATTCAATCAATCAGCGACCATGCCTCCACGCCCCAAACGAACCCCAGCATGGAACAATTCCAAGCTGCAGGACCTCATCAGTGTTTGGGGTGAGGAAGCTGTACAAGCACAGCTGCACTCCAGAAGGAGAAATGATGATACCTATGGGCAGATATTGCAGTCCTTGCTGAGAAGGGGCCATGAACGGGACACGCTGCAGTGCAGGGTCAAAATAAAAGAGCTGAGGAGTGCTTACTGCAAAGGAGGGAAATCGCCGCTCAGGAGCTGCCCCCACAACCTGCTGTTTTTACAAGGAGCTGGATGCAATACTTGGGTGTGACCCCACTGCCAATCCGAGGACCACGATGGAGAGTTCAGAGCAGGGAGAAGTGGGGGAGGGTGTAGAGGAAGCTGACAGTGAGGCTACTGGCGTGGAGGGAGACACCCCGGAGTCCCAGGAGGCATGCAGCCAGGAGCTCTTCTCAAGCCAGGAGGAGGCTAGCCAGTCGCAGCAGCTGGAAGTTGCTGTGGAGGAAGAAACTGAGGAGCGTGCTCGGGGTAAGCAGATTTTTATGTTTTGGGAGAGGAGGGTTTGGGTTATGGCTGCATGCATGCCTAAACGTGGAATAGCCCATTGATTTGCTCTATTACGTCTCTGTAATCTGCCTCGGTAATCTCTTGAAAAGTTGCAGCCAGAGCGTGCGCAATGTGCTTTCTCAAGTTTATCGGGAGAGCCACCGTGGTCCTTGTCTTGGTCAGGCTAACTCGTCCGATCCACTGTGCAGCGAGAGGTGGGGGGACCATGGCTGCACACAGGCAAGCTGCATAGGGGCCAGGGCGGAATCCACATTGCTGTAGAAGACCCTTCCTCTCTTCCCAGGTAACACGCAGCAGTGATATATCTGGCAGTAGGAAACCCTGTTGAGAATTTAGGGATACTTGAGTGCAGGGCGCCAGGTTCGCGTTCCTCCCCCAGCCCCGCGGTGTGTTCCGGTCTCCACACCCCCTTCCCAGCAGGCAGCCAGCCCCGCGGTGCGCTCCGGTCTTCCCCCCCGCCCAGCAGGCAGCCAGCCCCGCGGTGCGCTCCGGTCTCCCCACCCCCTTCCCAGCAGGCAGCCAGCCCCGCGGCGCGCTCTGGTCTTCCCCCCCCCCCCTTCCCAGCACGTAGCTAGCCCCGCGGTGCGCTCCGGTCTTCCCCCCCCCCAGCAGGCATCCAGCCCCGCGGTGCGCTCCGGTCTCCCCCCCCCCTCCCAGCAGGCATCCAGCCCCGCGGTGCGCTCCGGTCTTCCCCCCCCCCCAGCAGGCAGCCAGCCCCGCGGTGCATTCCGGTCTTCCCCCACCCTTCCCAGCAGGCAGCCAGCCCCGCGGTGCCCTCCGGTTTTTCCCCACCCTTCCCAGCAGGCAGCCAGCACAGCTGTGCGTTTCCCGCCCCCTCACCAGCAGGCCGGCAGTTACACGGACCGCCTCCCCCCCCCCCCGCCAGCAGCTCGCCACCTTCCTGTTCACTACTGTCCCCTGTGCAGGACACCAGCTACCTCCTGTACCCAGTGCAGATAAACCCCAGTGACCCATCGGTCAATTCCCCCTCCCAGGTGCACTCGGGGCAGAAACACTCACCCCATTGCTCGCCATGCCTTAGCTTCCCTGGCCTCTCTGTGTTATGTGAGGTATGTGGGAAGGATGCTACAAAAAGTCTAAAAACTCCTTCACTGTGTGATAATAAACAATGTAGCCTCTGTGTATTACATGTTTCTATCTATGTTTTTTTTAGTGACCTTGACTAATGCAGCCGGATCACTGGCCTCACGTCGGTTGCAGAACTTGAGAAAAAATCCCCAAAAATCAAAAGAAGAATTCATCAAAGCAGTTATGATTCACTACAACAGAGAAAGTAGGAAGACGCAGGAATGGAGAGAGAAAATGTATGAATGGAGAGAGAAAATGTATGAGTGGAGGCAAACAGAAAGCAGGAGAAAGGAATTGGCTATCAAAAAAACCTCAAAGCAGATGATAAGCCTCCTGGCTCGCCAAACTGAGTCTTTCGAGTCTCTCGTAGCCATGCAGGCAGATCTGTACCGTGGTAACCCACACCCCTCCCAAAGCTCTCTTTCTTGTTCCCCAGTATTTGCACAAAACACCTTTCTCCAGCAGCCAGTTTCTTATTACCCCCAGCTGCCCCCAACATCTGTACGATCACCTACCAGCCCTGATAACTATAATTCTTACCCTGTGCACTCCACCCCCATTACCCTGCAGCATAGTAATCCTGAAGTGCAGCAGACATTGAACAGTAATCAAAACAGGACATATTCAAACCTCTGAATGTACAGTCCACCACCCTAACCCCCCTGGCCTTTTATGTACTGTACTTTGAATAAAGGATTTTATGGCTTTTACAATACGTTTTATTATTGCAGGAAGTGGTAAATATTGTACCCCAACGTAGAACAAAGCACAACAAAGGCACCAAACATTACTGTTGGCTCTCAGCATCAAATTGCTCCCTTAAAGCATCCCTAATCCTTGAAGCCCTTTCCTGGGCCTCCCTAGTAGCCCTGCTCTCTGGCTGTGCAAATTCATCCTCTAGGCGTCGAACCTCGGAGGTCCATTCCTCACTGAATCTTTCACCCTTCCCTTCACAAATATTATGGAGGGTACAGCACGCGGATATAACAGCGGAGATGCTGCTTTCCCCCAAATCTAGCTTCCCATAAAGACACCTCCAGCGGGCTTTCAGATGTCCAAAAGCACACTCCACAGTCATTCTGCACCGGCTCAGCCTGTAGTTGAACCGATCCTTGCTCCTGTCAAGCTTCCCTGTATACGGTTTCATGAGCCATGGCATTAAGGGGTGAGCGGGGTCTCCAAGGATCACAGTGGGCATTTCGACATCACCTACTGTGATCTTGCGGTCTGGGAAAAAAGTTCTGGCCCTCAGCCTCCTGAACAGGGAACTGTTCCTAAAGATGCGTGCATCGTGCACCTTTCCAGGCCATCCTGAGTAAATGTCAGTGAAACGCCCATGGTGATCCACAAGCGCTTGCAGAACCACGGAGAAATACCCCTTGCGATTAACGTACTCTGATGCCAGGTGGGGTGGTGACAGAATAAGAATATGCGTCCCATCTATTGCCCCTCCACAGTTAGGGAAACCCATTTCTGCAAAGCCATCCACAATGTCCTGCACGTTCCCCAGAGTCACAGTTCTTCTTAGCAGGGTGCGATTAATGGCTGTGCAAACTTGCATCAGCACCATTCCAACGGTGGACTTTCCCACTCCAAACTGGTTCGCCACCGATCGGTAGCTGTCTGGAGTTGCCAGCTTCCAGATTGCAATAGCCACCCGCTTCTCCACTGGCAGGGCAGCTCTCAATCTCGTGTCTCTGCGCCGCAGGGTAGGGGCGAGCTCAGCACACAGTGCCATGAAAGTGGCTTTTCTCATCCGAAAGTTCTGCAGCCACTGCTCGTCATCCCAGGCTTGCAGGACGATGTGATCCCACCACTGAGTGCTGGTTTCCCGAGCCCAAAAGCGCCGTTCCACGGTGCTGAGCACGTCTGTTACTGCCACAAGCAATTGAGTGTCTTTAGCATCAGGCGTTTCAATATCATCGTCTGACTCCTCACTGTCACTTTGCAGCTGAAGGAATAGCTCCACTGCCATGCGTGATGTGCTGGCAACATTCCATCAGCAAGGTCCTCAGCAGCTCAGGCTCCATTTGTAACAGAAATCTCAGAAATCGCGCTGCAGACTCACAATGCCGCCAAACTACTCGGAATGTGTAGCAAAGCACCACGGGGCGTTGGAACAGGAAGCGGAAAGACCCGCACACTTCCTTCCCCTTCCCACAAGCCACAGTGCCAAAATGGGACGAGGTGCTCTGTGGGATAGCTGCCCACAATGCACCACTCCCAACAGCGCTGCAAGTGCTGTAAATGTGGCCACACTGCAGCGCTGGTAGCTGTCAGTGTGGCCACGCTGCAGCGCTGGCCCTACACAGCTGTACGAACACAGCTGTAACTACCAGCGCTGCAAAACTGTAAGTGTAGCCATACCCTCAATCTGTTTTGATTAGCTCAGATTGGTCACATATGTAACATGCTATTATTTCCGTTCCCTGATCAGATGAGTGTAACTCTGGTAATCAGAAAGATGATTTGAAACCTCTGAGAGTCTTGAATTTCTCAGGGAGAAGTAGCAGATAATCAGTCAGGGAATTTTAAATATTTATGCATACAAGACATCCCTGAAGCATTACTCATAGAAAAAAATAGGTTAGTATTAAACTTATTGGCCAGGACAGAGTTCAAATTTGATTTTCTCTCTCACATTAAAGCAAAGTAATTGCATCTACAGTTCTATCAGTAAAGGCTGTGGACAGATCCTTGTGTGACTTCTTTAATGGTCTCCATGCCAGAGCCATGGGGATGGAGAGAGAGTCATCAATGGAAAGACTAAGATCTAAATGTTCAATGCTTTGTATGAAGCAGTGTCCTATCCTACATTAAAATATACCACTTTACATGTGAGTACTTGCACAAGTGCAATATGTAATATCCATGAGTACTTGACTATGCAAGATTAAAACTAGTTTTCTACTACTATTCATGCAAGTAAAACTCAATTGAACAATTATTCATTGAAAGTGAACGCAAAAAGGGGCAAGAGCACAATTGAATCAAAGACTTCCAAATTTGAGGAAATACTTGTGGAATTTTTTTGCAGTATTTTCACATTTTTACTACTTCTTTTCTGCAAAACAACAGCACACCCCGTATTCATTTTTCAAATTATTCTACAGGTAATTTCCATCAAGAAGATGCTGTCAAATTTAATATTATATTGCCATTAAGGGTTTTATCCTGCAAAGCGTACTCACACAAGACTCCCACTAAGGTCATTGGCAGTATTATGGAGGCCACAATCAGAATTACTAGTTAGCAGAGATATTTTTTCTAAAAAAATTAAAAATAAAATAAAAAAAAGAGAGAGAAAACATATTGTTAAGTCAAAAACAGAATGATGTACTTACATCAATGCCATTGGCTAATGAGTCGTTCAGCAGTTTCTGTAGTTCCCTCAGGAACTTAAAATGTATTTGACAAGGGGGAAAATAGAGGAATTCCCTGTCTAATTGAAAACTCAGATTTTTAGAATGATTCCATCTGTTCTATTAGACAACCCACAAGTATCTCCTGACTAAAGGGAAAACACGGTAATATAATCTAAACTGCTCCCATGGCATTCTTCTTTAGTTTCTAGAAAAATAGCCAAGAACACAGATTGCAGAATGAAAAAGATTATTAACAGCCTTTAACAGTGGCAGTCACTTTTTTGTTAAAAGCACTTTAAAATTTTTTTGGGGGGGCGCTATAGTTCAATAGTGTTAGTTTTCCTATTGGATAAGCAACACTGACTTGAAGAATAATATTTTACTTCTCTAGATATTGTTCACTTGTAAATATGGTTGCTGGGTATTATACACATATATAACATTTATAGTATAAAGCAAATATTTGAACTAAAATAAAATGTTAGGAATTTTGGTTAAACTATTATGAATATAAACACTTAAATAACATTACAAGATAATGATTATATGAGGACATTGCTATAGCGGCTTATGTAATGAAACACCTTATCTTCATTTGTAATGTTGTTATTTAATTATAGGAGCCAATTGAAAAATGGTAACAAAAATATCAGCAAGAACTGTTTGGTTTTTTTTGTGGGTAGAAATCATAAATACTTTGAACCACTTTTAATAATTCCACAATGAGAAATTTTCAGTCACTTATCTCCCAGAAAATCAAGTTTCAATTGACTATGAAATTATTAATTATTATTAATATTACTGCAGCATCAACCCCAATTGAGGCCTTGTTGTGCTACACATTGTACAGACACATAGTAAGAGATAGACCTTGCCCCAAAGAGTTTACAATTTCAATCCTTATCGACACTGCAAGTATCCAATCACATTACTATGTTTTCACACAGGCATCTATCTCACTTGCAAATAGTTATTCATCTTTTAGGCCTACCTTTGAACAGTTATTCCCTTTTGGAATTTGCTCTTCAACTTCTGTTCAGTGAAGGTCCTTCACTTATTCTTGAGAATCAGGGAAAAAACAGACTCTGAGGAGAAAGGAAATCTACTTATGAGATTCTGAAAACCTTTAGGCCAGGAAAAGTTCCTGCAAAGACCTACTCATGTGATTAACTTTATGCATTGTGAGTATCCTATTAACTTTTTTGGGACTACTTATAGCGCATAAAGAACATGAGAAGTCTGCAGGATTGAGGTATTAATATGGATGTAAAAGTTAGCTCCTCCCACTCAATGTCATTTAAAGAGACTAGAGAATTAAAGAAAAATAATATGGTTTTGTTCCTATCAGTTTCAAAGCTTTTGTCAATACAAACTTTCTCTAACATGTTGTGATATACATAACTCGTGCCCCTACCCTAAGAATAACGTTAGAGTGGGGAAACAATGTAATATTTATATGCAAAATGTAATTTGCCTGATACTCATGAAGCCCCCCCGAAGTTCTTTATAAGTGGTAATAGTTAAGATTAGTATTTTGAATATATTTTGATACTAAAATATGCTCTAAATCTGTAAATTGCTCAGATAGAACTATTTGCCTTTCCAAAAAATGGGGACTATTAAAGAAAATAAAAGCCTCCTTTCTGTAGTGTGCTTGCTCACAACTTTCTCAGGCTTCAAGAATTGTTTTTATCCACTGGTAGTTCATAAAGTTAGATGAAACCTGGAATTATGAACATCTGCATTTTTTGAAGTGACTCAAAGCTATTTTGGACATCCGTGTGAACATCACTTTACAGTGAACTCAATATGCACTTTGAGTTGCAGTATTCCATGGGGCAGCAGAGTGAGCAACAATGAGACTGAGGGTCAGGCAAATGCAAAGATGATTGATCTATGTAATCAAAAATAGATATTCAAATGCTTACTCTTAATACCTAGGTGTACATCAATATATTCTCAACTGGACCATATATATGAATGTATAAACTGGCCACTCTCTAATTTAATGTAAAATACACTTCAAAAGTGTTTTATCGATGTATAAGCCATGTACTGATTAATGTATACATAGCACAGTTGAGGTCTGTTATATGATACTTCTCCCACCTTGGGTGCCAATCATCTATGCCAGTTAAGAGAAGCCTTCCCTAAAGAATGCACAACCGGTAGCCTGCAAACAAGTCTCCGTGTTATAGCATATGTAGTTTATAAGCTCTGCTTTTCCAAGCTCCAGCAATTTTCCCTCTTCCTGTCGGACTTGATGGACTTTGCCTTTGAATATCCTATACAACTCATCCTTTTATTTGTCAGTTTACTCCAGCTTTTATTTTTCTACACCACCTATAGTATTTCTTTTGAGACCGGGCACTCAAATTAAATTTTCAAATTTTGTCATACAATCACATTATTTATAATCCAATTTCACTTTTTTTACAAATGGCAAAGGATCATAGACAAACATGTTCTACATAAACTATTTATTAAATTTAACAAAAACATTCACTGGTTGGTTTGTCTATAATTACAGGGGGCTATAATATCAATGATGTCCAGTTTTACTGGACCAGAGGAAATGATTCAGTTCGAGGCTTGAAGACACTCCGGTTGGCACAATATGCAGTAGAAGATCATTTTACTTCAGTATCTGAAGCAGTCTATGAAACAGGTAGGAACTCCCTTTGAGAACTTTCCACTTGAAGTTCAGAATGTGGAGATGAAAGCAGAATGGTGTGAACGAACTAACCAATTTGCCTTTCTTTTAGTATTTGCAAAAATGAAAAATCTCATCCAATTTCATTCATGTAAGCTATATGGCTTGTATGATATTCTTTAGGGAATTTGTAGCCTCTTAGAAAATGCACTCAACTGTTCAAATGTTTACAGTTATTGGACTTCTGCGGTAACATCTCGGAAAGTCACATACAATTTGAAGAAGCTGATTTCAGGCAAAGTTCTGCTCATGCAGCTATTAGCTGAAGCTTATGTTGTATGCTATATGCAATATGGGGAAGAGAGAGGAGGAGGAAAATTGTTTAATGTAACAATGAGGTTGTAAAGTGAAATATTCACATGACAGGGAATTCTAAAAGATATGCATCTAAATTTTCAAAAGTAACTAGTGATTTTGGCCTCTGAAAATCAGATATCTTTCAGGTTTCCTTAACTGGGCAAGTGAAAAATCACTAGTCACTTCTGAAAACAAACCAATATTTATCTCACAATGTTAAAGTCTTGTACAACTTACAAGAAATGCAGACTTTGCCACTAGGGCTTGTAAGTTAAACAACAGCTATTTGGTTTTGGCAGTTTCAGTCAAACTTTGATAAGTAGAGCCCTGAATAAGCAAAACTGTGAATTACTCTACCTAAAATATCTAAGGTACTATAATTATCATTTAAGAAGTTCCATAGGCAGGGCCGGTGCAACCATTTAGGCTACCTAGGCAGTCGCCTAGGGCACTAGGATTTGGGGGGTGTCATTTTCTTTGGCTGCCCCTGTTGCCACCAGCATTTAGGCGGGGGAGCTGGGGCAGGGGAGCGCGGGGAGGGCTGCCTGCAGCAAGTAAGGGGGGAGCAGCATGCAGGGGAACTCCCCGCGCCAGCTCACCCCTGCCCCGCCTCCTCCCAAAGCATGCTGTGGCTGCTTCACTTCTCCCGCCTCCCAAGCTTGCGGCACCAATCAGCTTGGGCGTCGCAAGCCTGGGAGGTGGGAGAAGTGAAGCAGGCATGCTGTGCTCGGGGTGCTCGTGCGCGGATCAGGGGTGAGCTGGGGCGGGGGGGTTGCCTCAGGGCAGAGGGTGGGGAGCTGCCGCAAGGGGAGCGCCTCAGGGTGGACGGGGGAACTACCGCGGGGGGGCATCTCAGGGCAGGGGTGCAGGGTGGCGGGGTGTGCAAGGTGGAAGTTTCATCTAGGGCGCGAAACATCCTTGCACTGGCCTTGTCCATAGGACTTCTGCAACTCTGATTCATCATAGAACAAAGCTGTGGAAAATATTTCTTTAGCTATACAGACTTTTTGGCTGTATCAGTTATGGTGGCTGTTCTGGAGATGCCAAAGGATCTTTCAAAGGGAAGAAGAGCTATCAAACATGCTTTATCCTCCTTGAGTTATTCGTTGACTCTTCTTTGTTCCTGTTTTATGATACATATTAAATACTATTTGTCTTATGCACAACCTACCATGCCAACCATAAGGATTTTCTTTATGTAATGACTCCTAGTGCACCCATTTACATTGTAATTTGGGACTCTGGCGTATGCTTTCCTAACCCTCATTTGCACACAAATTGCAACTTCTTTCCTCTACTGCATTGTTTGGATTTTATTCTTGAACAACACAGCACAAAAGGAAACACCATGATCTAACCTGAAATATTAACTCGGGTTAAAGCATCAAAGTCCTCCAAATGGATATCAAAATATAGATGAAACACAGAATAGCAGGCTTCATGATCACAAAGAGTCTTGCTACTTATATAACTGGCATCTGTTTCCTTTCCTCTCTTCCACAGCCCCTAGCTAAATCGCGTCAGGCTCAGTCAAAGGAGAATAATCCTTTAGTGCTGTTCTGCCCAGAAGCGAAGCAGGACCTGCTCACCATTCCAAAAAAAATAAATCTGTTTAATACTTACCACCTTCCCCTATCACATGTAGGGAGGGTCCAAACTGTAGCAGAAGCACAAAATGGATTCCATTGTTTTTCCGCAAATGGAATAAGGGCAGTTTCCCATTTAAGTGAAATGCAAATAGAGGCACAGTCACATGGACAGACATATTCTTTTCCCTAAGTATCTCTTGTGGACCCTCTCCCCCTGGTTTCAGTGTTAGCTGTGGAACATTAAACACATTGCAAAGTCAAAGTCTATTTTACTGTACTTTAACAAATACAGCTTATATTTATTAGAATTTCTCATACCTAATTGTACTTCGGATTCTTCTGTTTAAGAACACAGCAATATGAAGTGCTATGCAGTACATTTCTAACAGCAAAGCTTCTGAAATAATACCATAACCCTCTTAATTCTCTTTTAAACCTTTATGAATATGGTGTTAAATACAGAGGCTGTTCAGTTTTCCTACAATGTTTCATGGAAGCATTGCAATGCATTCTCTATCCTCTGTTATAAAAATTAGAGGCAAAAAGAATGATTGTAGATGCATATATACAGTATTAATAAAAAAAGCATACAGAAACCAAAGGTAATAATTATTTTGCTTTTTACAAACATATATTTGAAAGTATCTTATAAATATTATTTGTGCCTTAAAGGCTTCTGTGAGGCTAGGCAAAAAGCAGTGTATAATTCTTCTTACAAATGATAAACTGAGACAGTCGTTGGCAAAGCTGAGATTAGAATCTTGCAGTTAAGGAGATCAATCTATAAGCCTGTCACACAAAAAGCTTTCCCCAAGAGCAGGAAAAAGGGTGGCAAAATATGAAGTGTCGGAAAACAATTTGTAAATCAAGCAACAAAAGCAAATTACATAAACCAGTCCAAGAGCACATTAATAGCATTGCCACTTACTTTTCATTTTTGTCTGAGTAGAGTGTAGCTTAATTTTGGAAATAGGAAAATTCTGAGCTACAGTCACTTATTAGATTTTTGGTCAATACTTCTTAGCTAAAGTCCCAAATCTGCAAACACGCACATGCTTACCTTTCAGGATGTAAATAGGCTCACTGAGTTCTGTGAGCATCGTCATGTGACTAAAGTTATGCACATGTGAAATGTTTGCCAGATCAAACCTGAAGGGTGGATTTATATTTTTAGCCTTTTTTACATAATCTGGTTTTATTATTCTAATTTAGATAGTATATTCTTTTAATTGACTAGAGACATCTCTTACATTCACAGAACAACAAACAAGGGCATAGAAGAGAATGCTTGTTTGATGCCTACTGTATCCATTTACCAGCTGTCCTTCCTCATCTAGAAGACACAAGGAATGAAGTTGTAAAATGTAAAATTGTTTAAAACTAGAGTAGAAATCATTGAAGCTGGTGAAGAAATCCAATTCTGATTTAAAATGTTAAAGATAAGTACATTTGAAATTTCACACGAGTACCATGTTCAGCTATCATTAGCTGGTTGGGTGGGGAGATGTTGAGGGTTAGGACGAACAAGCACATGTTTAATAAAATATTCACACAGATCTAAATCAGTTACGGACTACAGCTGGTTGCACCTACAGAATCAGCCCCGGAGTCTTGTACCTGGCCCTGCAATCCTAACATCCAATGCCCCACATATAAACAGGGCAGAAGGCAAAGCTGAGGCATTGCTGGCCACAGGGGAAGCAATAGTTATTAGGTCTCTCCACTGAATGAGCTAGACGTGTGCTTTCTCCCATTGCTCTGTGGCTGTTTTCCTTTTGACTAACCACTGAAAGAGTGGATGCTCTTGTTGCTCTATTGGAGATACAGGCCCACATCACTGCTGTGAAGAGGATGATGTCTTTCAGCTGGCAGCACAGGGGTCTCGGGTTGCCCAGGACGAGAAAGTCAACGTGGGGAAAGTCAGGCTCTTTTTAACCTTGACCTTAGTGTTTCCACACCATACTGCTTCTTATGATCCAGTAGACTGGCTACTAAAAAAAGAACTTCATAAAAGATCCATGCAGATCTCAACAACAGCACAGTTAACTAAGTGTGAAAGCATGTTGCAGCCATACCTCAACATAGCCAAACTACATGTGTAATGATGCGTGGGGGGAAAGTCAAAGGCCTCCACTTTCCATTGTCCATTAACTTAGGGTGGCTTCAACATGGAGTGCTCGGCCTGAGATACATAGGGCCTAACTTTACAGATGGGCTGACCACCTACAATTCCAATGGGCTTCAATAGGAAATATAGATGCTGAGCACCTCTGAAAAGCAGGCCCTGTGTGTCTCAGACATCCAAAGTGAGTGGACATGGTTGAAAATATAGGCCACAGTGTATTCAGTATTCTTCTTAAAACAGAACTCCAAAGTAACAACGTCTAGATAAACAGGAGCTGTATTTCTCTACAATTACGTTCTTTGGTTTGGAATGAAGATCATCATTGATTGTACTTGGGGTAGAGAGGCAGTGCAAAACTTTTGGTAGGTTCTATTTAAGGCCAGAGAGGGTCTCTGGGGAACCATGGATAGAGTGGCAGTGGACGGCATAGGCGGAGGGAAGTCTCTGGACTTATTACATGCCTTGCATGGGGAAAGTACAACAAACACACACTCACTATTAAATGAGAGGCTCGAGAGCAGATCCATGTATTATGCACATCAAAAGGACCAGAAACTCTGCATAGGAGATACAGAGCAGTAGTGATAGCTATTCTGGACCAAAGCTGGAACAACAGCCATAGAGAAGCTGCACTGCAGTCCCACAACCCAATAGCCAGCAAGAGGAATGGAGAAACTACTCCTTCTCCAATTTCATTTATTCAAGAAGGGTGATCTTCATCCTAAACAGCAATAGCACATTTTGGTCACATACTGCAAGGTATAATTTTCTGTAGTCAGCTATGTTTGAGGCACCCTTTCAAATGTTATTTAACTCTTCTCCTTGTGCCCTCATTTAAGCAAAAAGCACCACCTTATAAGGCACAAGAGGAGAAGCAAGGGATGCACGGCTAAACCATATTCATGCCTTTGTGCAGGATGTACACCATACATCTTAACTGGCACCCAAGGGGTTTGTATACATATTTCATGAGGGAGAGCAGATTGTGCTCTTTGTGCCTGAATGCACACTTCTTTGTGGAATTGCATGGGATAACAAAAGTGCATCTTTAGATAAAGTGCTACACAGAGCTCTTTATATGAGTAAATTTCACTAGAAAGAAGACAGGAAATAGCCATGGGCCAGATGCTCCCCTCCACTTACACTGAGCAGAAATGAGAAAGGGAATGCAGAAAGCTGAAAGCAGCATCCCTGCAGAATGGTTCCCTCTACAAGCTTCTCCCACTGCCAGTGATTGTTGGGGGCAGAGATGAGGACATGCACATTGAACAACTTCTCCCACATCAGCCAGAAGTACGCACAGTAAGGATTTCAGTTATAGACCAGAACTTTATTATACAATTGGATATACGGGATGATTATCAACTGCCAAAGAGAAATGTTATAGCTTGAGAAGGAAACCTGTTTATTTAATCTTAGGTATATTTTCTCATGTGGTGCAGTGACATTCCATACTGATCAAACCATGGTTATGATAGTGATGTCTCTTTGAAGAATCAGAATCACTGCTGAAGACTAGTGTATGGCTTTGGACTCCAAAAGCCAAATTCAGAGACAAATTATAAAATGGGGGTAAGCCGGATCTCTTTGTACTCAGACTTCCTTAGACTTTACACCTGCTTTACCATTGCATAGGGGAGTCTATATTGGTATATGCCACTGAGCCAGAAAAGGGATATGCTATGTTGAGTGAGAACCATTTCTACTTACACCTTCTGCTCCTCACTGTGTATGTTACACCCGTTTATTTTCATGTAACAATATTATGAATGTAAGTATATGCAAGGTATCTAAATAAGTATGGAGAATTCAAACAATGTGAGGTTGAGTGATTCATACTTGAATTACTCCTCTTGAGTTAGCCTGGCTTGAGTGAGAGCCACTGTAAAATAACACTTGATTTGCACAGAGTGATTGCCATCAGCTGACAAATTGTGCTACCTTAAGCTTTAGCTACTATCCCCTCTCAGGCCAGACAATTCAAGTTAAAAGTACCACAACCCTCGAGTTATGGGTTTGTGGGTATGGACAGAACTCAAGTTAGGGACAACACTCAGATAGCTCAAGTTAACTCTGCTGTGAAAACAGCACTGCCACTGTATCTCATATCTCCTCCTTTCAGTTACACAGGAGAGCAGTTTTATTAGATTGCCCAATACTGTACTTTCCATTATAGAAGATTCTTCTGACCCTTTTTGTAAAGCTGTGTCACCTCCATTGTTTCCTTGTATGCAGCAGGTCTTTGAAATTTGACAGGGAAAAAGCCCTCACACTAGAAGAGTGCCTTTTCTTGGTGCCATGAAATTCCATGCAGGTTAACTGAGGGTATGTCTACATAGTGAGTGGCAGTGAGTCTCAGAGCCCAGGGTGACAGACTCAGGCTTGTTCTGCAGCACTAAAAATAGCCATGTAGACATGCAGCTCTGGCTGGAGCTTGCGTTCTGAAGCCCAGGGATGGGGTGGGTCTTCAGAGCCTGAACTCCAGCCTGAGCCACAATTGTCTACCCAGCTATTTTTAGTGCTGCAGCAGAAGCCTAAGTCTGTTGACCTGGGTAGTGAGGCTTGCTATGTAGACTATTTTGAGTTATAAACTGTTGAAAAACTCTCCACTTTCCCTTTAAAAAAAAACAACAAAAAACAGAATGTGTGTTTAGCTTTTTCCTTTTAAAAAAACCTAGGAAATTGCATACAAAACACTGCTTAGACGAATGTTATATAGGTTGCAAAATCAAGTTAGAAAATGCCAAATTTACAGTTACCTGCACAACTGTAATGTTTTATGTTACAGTCTGTCATTACATGATCACACAGCAATTTTCCCCCAGCACCTTTGCCTTGTTTAATGCACAACATGGATGAAGAAAGGGGGCAGAATTAGTGTTGCACAGGAAACTGTAAATTTGACATTTTTAAAGGCTTGACTTCGCCCTGATCTACACTGGAATAACTCGTTTGGTAAAGGAAGTGTTTTTTAAAGATATGTAGTTATATTGGCAAAAACCCTAGTATAAGTGCAGTTATATTGGTATAAAGAAGATTTATGTCAGTATAATTTTCTTTTCCCTGTGAGAATAGCTACTACCTGTATAAATCTCCAATTGTACTATATAGCTGACCCCAATAAGGAGGCTGAACTCTCAACTATCCCGGCATAGTTAAAGCGTTACAACTTTCTAATGGAGCCAAGCTCTTTGTAACCTTAATAACTTTCTTTAGACTAGTTTTATGTATGTAATTTTAAAAATATTGTAAACATTTAAATGTAAGCAGCCATATTCTAGTCTGGTAGCAATAAGACAGACCTGTGTGTGCATTCGTAGGCTGTTGTTGCACTTCACGCTGTTAAAAAGTCCTCTCAACCTCATACCTCACAATGCACCTGAGAGATGCACAAATAGCCTATTAATGCAGATACTGCTGTTGTGGCTTACCGCTAAAGTGCATCCATATTTATAAAGCACAGTCATGACTCATGGCACACAGTATTAGAAACAAGCATACAACTTCACTTAGTCAAATAAAAATAGCTCAAGCCAACTGACTACAGTGAATACCTGAATTTCACCCTTACAGAGTTTGGAAAAATGTGAATTTTTAAAAAAGTTAGAGATCATCATTTTGTAACCTTCAAAATAAAGTATGTACTGAACATTAATTGTAGATCCAGCTATGTTAATAAAAATCAGATTGTTTCTTTATTTTCATGCATTATAGCCTAGCAGGAACATAAGGTAAAAGGAAATTCACATCCTAAACTTTAATTGCACAGACATACAAAAGCTCACTTAGGAATCTGGGACTATGAAGAACGAAATTCAGACTTAGCATAAGGGTGTGTAATTCCACTACTTTTACCAAGTGTTCATTTGGCTTCAAGGTTCAGATCCTTGTGCAAGTCATAGAAACATAGGACTGGAAGGGACCTCAAGAGCTCTTCTAGTGCAGTCCCCTGCACTCCTCAGTGCAGGACTAAGCATTATCTAGACCAGCCCTGACAGGTGTTTGTCTAACCTGCTCTTAAAAATCTTCAATGATGGAGATTCCACAACCTCCCTAAGCAATTTATCCCAGTGCTTAACCACCCTGACAGGAAGTTTTTCCTAATGCCTTTGCTGCAATTTTGCCCATTACTTCTTGTCCTATTTTCAGAGGTTAAAGAGAACACTTTTTCTCTCTCCTTGTAACAACCTTTTATATACTTCAAAACTGTTATCGTGTCCCCCCTCATTCTTCTCTTCTCCAGATTAGACAAATCCAATTTTTTCAATGTTCCTTCACGGGTCATGTTTTCTAGATCTTTAATAATTTTTGTTGCTCTTCTCTGTACTTTCTCCAATTTGCCCACATCTTTCCTGAAATGTGGCACCCAGAACGAGACACAATACTCCAGTTGAGGCCTAATCAGCGCAGAGTAGAACTAAGGAATTATTTCGTGTCTTGCTTACAACACTCCTGCTAATACATCCCAGAATGATGTTTGCTTTTTTTGCAACAGTGTTACACTGCTGACTCATATTTAAATTGTGATCCATTATAACCCCCAGATCTCTTTCCACAGTACTCTTTCGTAGGCAGTCTTTTCCCAGTTTGTATGCACGCAACTGATTGTTCCTTCCTAAGTGGAATATTTCATCATATTTACTTCAGACCATTTCTCTCCACTTTGTTCAGATCATTCTGAATTTTAATCTTATTCTCCAAAGCACTTGCAATTCCTCCCATCTTGGGGGGTTTATGAGTGTACTTTGTATGCCATTGTCTAAATCATTGATGAAGATATTGAACAGAACTGGACCCAGAACTGATCTCTGTGGGCCTTCTCTTGATATATGCCCTTCCAGCTTGACCATGAACCACTGATAACTACTCTCTGGGAATGGTTTTCCAACGAGTAATGCACCCACCTTATAGTTGCTCCATCTAGGTTGTATTTCCCTAGTTCGTTTATGAGAAGGTCATGCAAGACAGTATCAAAAGCCTTACTAAAGTTGAGATATACCACATCTTCTACTCCACTTCCCCATCCACAAGACTTGTTACTCTGTCAAAAAAAGTTATTAGGTTGGTTTGACATGATTTATTCTTGACAAATACATGCTGACTGTTATTTATCACCTTATTATCTTCCAGATGTCTGGAAATGGATTGCTTCATTATTTACTCCATTATCTTTTCAGGTACTGAAGTTCAGCTGACTGGTCTGTAATTCCCTGGGTTGTCCTTATTCAACTTTTTATAGATGGTCACTATATTTACCCTTTTCTAGTCCCCTGGAATTTTACCATCTTTCATGACTTTTCAAAATAATCGCTAATGGCTCAGATATCTCCTCAGTCTCAGGGTACATCTACACTACGGGATTATTCCGATTTTACATAAACTGGTTTTATAAAACAGATTGTATAAAGTCGAGTGCACGCGGCCACACTAAGCACATTAATTCGGTGGTGTGCCTCCATGGTCCAAGGCTAGCGTCGATTTCCGGAGCGTTGCACTGTGGGTATCTATTCCATAGCTATCCCATAGTTCCCGCAGTCTCCCCCGCCCCTTAGAATTCTGGGTTGAGAGCCCAGTGGCTGATGGGGCAAAAATCATTGTCGCAGGTGGTTCTGGGTAAATGTTGTCAGTCATTCCTTCCTCCGGGAAAGCAACGGCAGACAATCATTTCATGCCCTTTTCCCCTGGATTGCCCTGGCAGACACCATAGCACGGCAACCATGGAGCCTGTTCAGCATTTTTTTTTTTTTTTTACAGTCACCGTATGTGTACTGGATGCCACGGACAGAGGCGATACTCCAGCACTACACAGCAGCATTCATTTGCTTTTGCATGATAGCAGAGATGGTTACCAGTCGTTCTGTACCATCTGCTGCCAGTGTAATTTGGCAATGAGATGACGATTATCTGTCCTTCTGTGCTGTCTGCTGCTATCATGGGTGCCCCTGGCTGAGATCGGCTGGGGGCGCAAAAGCAAAACTGGGAATGACTCCCCGAGTCAATCCCTCCTTTATGGTTTCTAAAAATAGAGTCAGTCCTGCCTAGAATATGGGGCAAATGTACTAGAGAAGCAGTGTATCAGAGAGTACAGCTGCTCCGTGTCAGATCCTGCAGAAATGATGAGCTACATGCCATTCACGGGGGGTGACCCTGCAACAACCCCACCCATTGCTTCCCTCCTCCCCCAACCTTCCTGGGCTACCGTGGCAGTGTCCCCCTCATTTGTGTCATGAAGTAATAAAGAATGCAGGAATAAGAAACACTGAGTTTAGTGACATAAAATGAGGGGGAGGCAGCCTCCCAGAACCATGATAGTCCAGGCAGGACATTAAGCAGTGTGGGGGAGAGGAGCCCAGCATCCCACTGCTATGATAGTCCAGGCAGTACAGAATCTTTTCTTTTCACATGAAAGGGAGGAGGCTGATGGGGGCTGGGAGCTGAGCTTCAAGTTGCTATGATGAAGACGGTTACCAGCCATTCTGTACCATCTACTGGGAACGACCGGGAGTCATTCCTATTTTCACCCAGGCGCCCCTGGCCAGCCTCACCTGAAACCAGCCAGGAGCACTCACGGGTTGATAACAAGGACGGTTACCAGTCCTACTGCACCGTCTGCCACCGGGGAGGGGAGAGGAGCGGATACTTCTCTTCACTGCTGCAGCATCGCCTCTACCAGCAGCATTCAGTAGACATAGGGTGACATTGAAAGAAGTCAAGAAATGATTTCTTTCCCTTTTCTTTCACGTGTGTGTGTGTGGGGGGGAGTAAATTGACGAGCTATTCCCTGAACCATGCCGGATGATGTGTTTGAACCTACAGGCATTGGGAGCTCAGCCAAGAATGCAAATACTTTTCAGAGACTGCTGTGGACTGTGGGATAGCTGGAGTTCTCAGTACCCCCTCTTTCCCTCCATGAGCGTCCATTTCATTCTTTGGCTTCCCGTTACGTTTGTCACGCAGCACTGTGTAGCCTGGAGATTTTTTTTTCAAAAGCTTTGGCATTTCGTCTTCTGTAACGGAGCTTTGATAGAACAGATTTGTCTCCCCATACAGCAATCAGATCCAGTATCTCCCGTACAGTCCATACTGGAGCTCTTTTTGGATTTGGGACTGCATTGCCACCCGTGCTGATCAGAGCTCTATGCTGGGCAAACAGGAAATGAAAATCAAAATTTCGCGGGGCTTTTCCTGTTTAACTGGCCACTGCATCCGAGCTGAGATTGCTGTCCAGAGCGGTCACAGTGGTGCACTGTGGGATACCGCCTGGAGGCCAATACCGTCGATTTGCTGCCACACTAACCCTAATCAGATATGGTAATACCAATTTTAGTGCTACTCCTCTTGTGGGGGAGGAGTACAGAAACTGATTTAAAGAGCCCTTTATATCAATATAAAGGGCCTCATAGTGTGGACGGGTACAGCGTTAAATTGATTTAACGCTGCTAAAATCGGTTTAAACGCGTAGTGTAGACCAGGCCTCATAGACTCAGACTTAAGGTCAGAAGGGACCATTATGGTCATCTAGTCTGACCTCCTGCTCAATGCAGGCCACAGAATCTAACCAACCCACTCATGTAACAAACCTCTAACCTATGTCTGAGTTATTGAGTCCTCAAATCATAGTTTAAAGACCTCAAAGTGCAGAGAATCGTCCAGTAAGTGACCCATGCCCCACGCTGCAGAGGAAGGCGAAAAACCTCCAGGGCCTCTGCCAATCTTCCCTGGAGGAAAATTCCTTCCTGACCCCAAATATGGTGATCAGTTAAACCCTGAGCATGTGGGCAAGACTCACCAGAAGCACCCAGGAAAGAATTCTCTGTAGTCACTCAGATCCTACCCCATCTAACATCCCATCACAGATCTGTGCATATTTACCTCCTAATAATCAAAGATCAATTAATTGGCAAAATTAGGCTATCCCATCATACCATCCCCTCCATGAACTTATCAAGCTTAGTCTTGAAGCCACATATGTCTTTTGCCCCCACTACTCCCCTTGGAAGGCTGTTCCAGAACTTCACTCCTCTAATGGTTAGAAACCTTCATCTACTTTCAAGTCTAAATTCCTAGTGTCCAGTTTATACCCATTTGTTCTTGTGTCCACATTGGTACTAAGCTTAAATAATTCCTCTCCCTCCCTGATATTTATCCCTCTGATATATTTATAAAGAGCAATCATATCTCCCCTCAGCCTTCTTTTGGTTAGGCTAAACAAGCCAAGCTCTTTCAGTCTCCTTTCATAAGACAGGTTTTCCATTCCTCAGATCATCCTAGTAGCCCTTCTCTGTACCTGTTCCAGTTTGAATTCATCCTTCTTAAACATGGGAGACCAGAACTGCACACAGTATTCCAGATGAGGTCTCAGCCGTGCCTTGTATAACAGTACTAACGCCTCCTTATCTCTACTGGAAATACCTTGCCTGATGCATCCTAAAATTGCATTAGCTTTTTTAAAGGCCATATTACATTGGCGGCTCATAGTCATCTTGTGATCAACCACTACTCCTCCTCCTCCTCCTCCTCTGTTACTTCCAACTGATGCGTCCCCAATTTATAACTAAAATTCTTGTTATTAATCCTTAAATGCATGAGCTTGCACCTTTCACTATTAAATTTCATCTTATTACTATTACTCCAGTTTACAAGGTCATCCAGATCTTCCTGTATGATATCCCGGTCCTCCTCTGTATTAGCAATACCTCCCAGCTTTGTTTCATCCGCAAACTTTATTAGCACATTCCCACTTCTTGTGCCAATGTCAGTAATAAAAAGATTAAATAAGATTGGTCCCAAAACTGATCCCTGAGAGATTCCGCTAGTAACCTCCTTCCAGCCTGATAGTTCACCTTTCAGTGTGACCCGTTGTAGTCTCCTCTTTAACCAGTTCCTTATCCATCTTTCAATTTTCATATTGATCCCCATCTTTTCCAATTTAACTAATAATTCCCCTTGTGGAACCGTATCAATGCCTTACTGAAATCGAGGTAAATTAGATCCACTGCATTTCCTTTGTCTAAAAAAATCTGTTACCTTCTCAAAGAAGAAGGAGATCAGATTGGTTTGGCATGATCTACCTTTTCTAAAACCATGTTGTATTTTGTCCCAATTACCATTGACCTCAATGTCCTTAACTACTTTCTCCTTCAAAATTTTTTCCAAGACCTTGCGTACTACAGATGTCAAACTGACAGGTCCATAGTTACTCGGATCACTTTTTTTCCCTTTCTTAAAAATAGGAACTATGTTAATAATTCTCCAGTCATACAGTACAGATTCATTAAAAATTCTTGCAACCCGGAAGATTAAAAGTCTCTCCTCCCTATCAACTGAGGAGGGGTGACTACAGGTCAATCAGGTTCAGCTGAGAAGGGGTTACCAGAGATCAATTAGGATCAGCTGAGAGAGAGTTACCCGAGATCAGTTAGGATCAGCTGATTCCAACTAAGGGCTGCCTGAGACCTTTTAAAACCCTCCCCTGTTTGGGGAAGAGAGAGAGAGAGAAAGAAAAATTCATGATGCCAGTAGGCTAGGAGCAGCAAGACAGCAAGACTTACCAGGAGGGGAGGCTGCATTCCCTTCCGTAAGGGAGAAAAACAAGCCCAAAAGACTGAGAGAAGGAACGGACTGCCCCTATGCAGTCAAGAAGAACAGTTTTTACCCAAGCCCATCTCAGCAAGGCCAAAAACAGCTAAGGCTGGTGAGACCGAGAAGGTGCCTTGCCACACTACATTTAAATATGTTTCCAAAAGTCAAATTCTTAAGGTTGCCTTGTGATAAAGTAGATTGATTTAGTCAGAGGTGAAAGTAAGCTGAAACGGCATACCAGCCGTGCTGGACTGGACCAGCTTTTCTGGCGGTGATTTAAAGGCTGTTGTGGGGAGCCCTGGGCCCCTTAAATCATCGCCAGAGCCCTGCCGCCGCTACCCCGCAGCAGCCAGAGCCCAGGCCCTTTAAATCACTGTTGGAGCCCTGCCCCTTGGGGTAGCAGCGGCAGGGCTCCCCCGGTGATTTAAAGGGCCCGGAGCTCCGTGGCAGCTGGAACCCTGGGCCCTTTAATTCACCCCTGAGCCACAGGGCTCCCAGCTGCCTCTGCAGCTAGCAGCTCCGGGGTGATTTAAAGGCTCTGGGGCTCCCAGCCACAGCCGGAGCCCCAGGGCCTTTAAATCTTGAAAGGCCCCGCCTCTTCTGGTTGAGGTCACGCCTCTTCTGGTTGAGACCATGCCCCCACTCAGGACTCCAGTGTACTGGTAAATCCTTTAAGTTACTTTCACCCCTGGATTTAGTTAATTGGTTTCCTCATAGATTAGGAGTTTTGTTCCCTCCTCCTACTCCACTTACCCCAACTGAATACCTGGCACAAAACCTATTTGCTCAGGTTTAGTGTACAGAATGGGTGAATCTCACATATATTGAGTATAGGTTTACTTGAAGAAAGGCTCTCCTCTCTACACTGGAATTTTGGCAAAACAAAGTTGACAAAAATTACAATATTTGTTTACCAATTTGGACCTAATTAGAGCTTTTACTTCCAAAGTATCAGAAATGGAAAGTTAACAGATTTGTTGGGAAGTGTGCAAGACAAACTTAGAAAAAACGTTTTTAATGTTTAAAAATTGACCTTTACAATAAATTGTGGTAAGAGGCACCATCTAACATTACCTTATACCAAGTAATCATTTGTTTCAAAAGGTTGTTTGCTCCTCTTTTCACAGGACGCTATCCAAAGTTAGTATTCCATTTTGAGCTCATGAGGAACATCTTGGATTTCATACTAGAGACATATGTGCCATCCATCTTGCTAGTTGTACTCTCCTGGGTATCATTCTGGATAAGCCAATCATCAGTTCCAGCCAGAATCTGCATAGGTGAGTAATTGAAAAAACGAAACAGAGGTTGAAACAATAAAAGGTGTTCTTTGTTGCACGGACGTAGCATTCACTTCCAGAAGTCGCAAAGACTTCTGTATTTTAGGCAATTACTTCTTCGGTTTGCCATACATCATGTAGATTCCCCTTGGATTTTTATTTCTGTGTATTATCTAACAAGGAAAGTGTCCTGGGAAGTCATCGGGAGTCTAAATGGCAGAAAAGCACAAAGAACATTCAGTTATTCCTTAACTCACTTCAAAGCATTCAAGTACAATGTGTTGTACACAAGAAAGAATTATGAGGTATTTGTGAGGATGAAAAATACATACTAATTAACACAAGAATTAAGGAAGAGAAAGTATTGTAAGAGATTAAAATAACTCATTTTAAATGAGAGAGAGAGATGTGGAGCTGGGAAGAAGAAGAAACAGCTGCCACAAGACTGAAATGTTCGGAGCAGAAGAGAAACATTACAAGATATATAGCTTCATGCTTCTGGATTTGTAAAAAGGAAAGGTGTCCATACAGAGTGAACACAGTTGAATAGAGTGGTGTTGGCACTGTGTGTGTAAATTCATAGAAATGCTCATTGTACCTACTTTCATGTGAATGCTACGCAGCAGAGATGCAAGATAATTACATTGTGGTTATAAAAAAAAATCATTGTGAACCATCTTTGTAGTCAGGGAATATCCAGACCATTTGCATAGTACCGTAATAATCACAAGTGTACAGCATGAGTCATTTAAGTTCCGCTCATTTTAGTTTACAGACTCTCTGGATTATTAACCTTGTTTCTATTTTTTTTAAACAAGTGGATTCAAAATCTTAAATATATTTAAAAGTCTTATTTCCAGAACATCCAGCAGTAAATGTGGAAATGTGGTTGCACACACTGAACAGCTCAGATTAACCATAAAGCTCAGAAAACACTATTTTGCAGCTATTACAAATGCTGCATAAAATGCCATAACTAACACCACTTTTTACTTCATTCCTTGTGTTCCGCAGGTGTCACAACAGTGCTTACCATGACAACTCTCATGATGGGAGCCAGGATTTCACTTCCTAATGCTAACTGCTTCATAAAGGCAATTGATGTATACCTTGGTATTTGTTTTAGTTTCATCTTTGGGGCTTTGTTGGAGTATGCTGTGGCTCATTTCTGCACTCTTCATCGTTCCAATTTGAGGGTACTCACAAAGGTATTTAAAGTTTTAAATATTTGAGTAGAACGAATACCTAGGGAACTCCTTGTCAGGAGAGTACATTACCTGTATTAGCATTAATGGGAATTGTATGGACATTTAATGGAAATATTTCTTACAATAAGGACACTAAAAGGCACTATGGGTATGACAAAAACTAAGGAATTAAGCACCCTGGAACTCCAGCTCTGAATTTTGCAGCTCGGGCCCTCTTTACTAGAGGATACTTTATGTCTCTCAATTATATCCACACAAAGTAACAAAGAATAGTTCATGAATCACTGAAGTCTTTGGCACTATTATTGTGGCATTTATGTTGCAGCAGGCATTCTCCTCCTGTCTAGCCCAGGAGGAGAAAAGGCAGAGTTTGAGGCTGTTCCATGCACACGAGGGGGTAAGCAATCTGCCATATCCATTAAGAAGGAGAAAATTACTTCCCCAGATGAATACTCCTTGCTCTTCAGAGTGGCATGGAGTGAGTGGGGCAGGGCCATAGCTCTGACTCCGCCTTACCCTATTTAAATGCAGGGACTGCTACTTCAGGAGGCCCTTACATAACTACACAAGAGTTGGGCAATCATCTGAGCTATCTGTACAAAGGCTACTCGCAATCTGACTCTTGCCATGACCATAACTCTCAGTGCTGTTTATATGTAACTGAGGGCAGCATATTTGGGTCAGAACCATTTACTAGCATTTCCTCTAAATAGGGCTTTGTGCACAAATCTGATTTTGAGTATAGAAATTGTGCATACAAAATTGCAGAATTAAAAGACTACAAAATGAGTTCAATTTTGTCATTGTAGCCTTAAACAGTGAGTAAGAATGATCTGTGTTGCACTCTGTTTTAGTATTTAAATAAGATCCAGCATTGGTTAAATTGGCACATTTTAGTCCTTTGGATGTGCTGGGGATTTACGGCTTAGAATATGAACTGTGAAATAGCTAGCCATATACAGACACCTGCAGTAGCAAGCTCCATGTGAGCCATGATCAGCACAGACAACATCAAAGTCAATGACAAAAACTGATGAATCACCTGCTGTATGGAAATTCAAGCATGATGTCCCATTCATTTCAATACAGTTAGCCCACTGCATAACAGTCTGAATAAACCAACAGGTTACCTTTCAAAGGCCTTACACCTTGCTTTCTTCTGTATGAAGGACAGAAGCTACCTTTATGACTAAAGAAACCCTTCTGACTCTTTCCCCTGTATAAAAGAAAGGGTTCCTCATCTAGCCTTATTTTTTTTTTAATTGACCTTTGGATAGAAACAAGCCTGGAAACTTTCATCCTGAAAGAGGAAAGTGCCACAAATTGAAAATTGGATAATAGTGGAAACAGACATATCTACTGGTCACATCTGCTGCAGCTACAATGCACAGCATCATGTTGCCTTTACAAACATTTTAAATTGGCTTGGCAAAGGAATCTCCAGGTACACCAGATACCATGACACTCTTGGATGAAACACTTAAACTTGAAAATCTATAATATTCAGCAGAAGTGACATCTTTCCTCCTGTCAGCTGTTGGATGTCAAACACTTCAGTTAATATAAACAGCAACAGCAGATAACATATACAGTACTTTTCAGCAGCAAAGAATCCTGTGGCACCTTATAGACTAACAGACGTTTTGGAGCATGAGCTTTCGTGGGTGAATACCCACTTCCTCAGATGCATGGCATCTGGCATCTGGCGTCATGCATCTGAGGAAGTGGGTATTCACCCACGAAAGCTCATGCTCCAAAACGTCTGTTAGTCTATAAGGTGCCACAGGATTCTTTGCTGCTTTTACAGATCCAGACTAACACGGCTACCCTCTGATACTTGAGTACTTTTCAGCTCTCATACAGTACCTTTTCACGGATGCTGCTGATTTTTGTATTCAAACAAATCTCTTCATAGTACCATCTGCTATTCTCTCATTAAGAGCTGGGAGTGAGAGAAGAGTAAATGGTATCACATTTAAAAAATACAGCTGAAGTTGAACTCTCTCTTGAAATGCAAGGTTTCCATAATGTAAAACAGCATAATAATTCTTCTCACACAGTACCCCAAAGCGCCTCTTTTTCAGCAGTCCCCCAACATCCCTGATTTGTAAGGCAGATACCTATTTGTGGTTCTGTTGTAGAGTCTCTTCTTTTCGCAGGTGCAATATGATAATCAACCTGGTGCTGTAAATGCATCTTTTTATGTTCTGTGTAAAAAGAGTTTTGGAACCAGCAACAGGAGTGAGACATGCACCACGCCATAGGCAGCATTTTCCACTCAAGTTTTAAGGGCTTCGTAGGGAAAAGAAATAAGTTAAGAATAGCCTACTAAAGCAAAAGCCACCTGTGAATCGTTCACGTGCAGCTGTGTGAAAAGAAAAATGGCACATGGGCAGTGTCCTTTCCTGCTGTGCAATAAAACTATAATTCTGTACAAGTTTTATTTGACTTTACCTGGGTGAGAAATCAAACTTTAAACTGAACAATGCATTAACTCCCACCATTTAAAAAACCCAGATGTTGTTCTGCTCCTTTTCTCTTTCTAATAAATGAGAACCTGGGAACAGTCAGGTTTCTTCTGAGAGGTTTCTTGATTTTAACAACTTTTGAAGTGCCAGTTACAATCATTATGACTCAGCCTTAGTGCTTTGTTTAAAGTGTCAGAGACACTGCTGGGAAGGATTTTCTCTGGCATCATGAGAACGATGTTGTGCTGAGTACAGTTTTTAAAGTAGAATAGCTAAGAAATTGAAATGTGTAGTAAAAAGAGGTTCAAAGTAAAACTCCATATCTAGCATTTCCTCAGGCAGTATTTAAAATCCAGACTGGAATTTTATGGCTTAATCTTATCTGTGGTTTATAAACATATTTTTAATCTCAGTTTTTTATTTCAAATTACTGACATTGCTGCATGAAGCTATACTGCAGATGAAAGGAATATTTGCCATCAGGTGCATTTTCTGGGAAAACCCACTGTGTTGTGCATGGTTTATCTCTGTCAGATGGAAGATACTAGATTTTTCTGGCAAACTGAAAAACAAAAATGATACTGATGATAATTTTTCCAGTTCCTTCTATTCTGTTTCACTGACTCATTGCATTTTACTTCTAAATCTGAGATAGAATCCTGACCCCACTGAAGTCAACAACAGAACTCCCATAGATTTCAAAGAGTCAGGGCTTCAGCCACGAACTTTCTGGCTCAATGCTCTCTCCAATCAAAGCAAAGGAAAACCCCTTGAAATATTTGTGTAGGGCTCAACAAAGTGCTGCCCTGTTTCAGCAAAGCTCTTAAGCACGTGCTTAACTTTAACCCACTGAACTTTAAGCATGAGTTTCAAGTGCTTTGCTGAATCAGAAACTGAAATAAGGGATTATGAAATATTCATTTACTTGTGAGGTTCATTCCTCTTCCTTATCCTTGTCAGTGCTTTATTATTTTTTAAAATAGATCAACTTGCATCATGAGCCTAAGAGGCTGAAGAATAATCAGCCTACTGTGCAAAGAGTAAGATTCTCTCAAATTCTGAGGTGCTTGAACTAGCTAGCTAGATCTAAGGGTAGCTGCAGCTCCACTGATCTTCTGCTAAAATAATGATATACTCCTAAACAATTCCTAGCTGCTGACAGTTAACTTGATCTTTCCAACAAAAAGATTGTTTATCCCCTTTGATACATTCAACAGATTTCATGCTCACTTTAATATTTGATGGAACATTTTTGTACAAATCTAGTTTTCCTTTACGCTCAGATTTGAACTTTTGCCAAAAGCTGCCATGTAAGTCATTGTATTGTCCCTGTACTTGGAGACTGAAAACTGACAGTAGCTGCTTCCATGTATGTGTATACCCACTAAAATCAGGTGTGCACTACAAAAAGAGAGTCATAGGGAAACCTAATCATTCAGTTCAGTGTAAATGTAAATATATGTGATGAAACGTATGCTTAAGTGCCTCTATCCTGCTGTTTTATTTCCTGTCAGGATGAGGAAGAAGAGGTTGAAGAAGAGCTTAATGGAGTACTGGCAACAATTGCAAACAGTTGTAATGTCTCTGACAAGATTAACAAGGTTGATTCAAAGAAAAACATCAATACCAGCAATAACAGAAAAGACGAGAAAAGTAAACACAGTGGGTGTAGTTCACCAATGACAGTGATGAAAAGACTCTTCTGTATCTCTGACTGTTTCTATGTTAAAAACCCATACCACATAGACAACTATGCCAGACTCTCTTTCCCATTATCATTTGTCATAATAAATATATTTTACTGGGTGTTTTATTTGTATTTCTAAGTATTTTAAGCTATAAAACTGTCATGTAAATTAAGGTAAGACATAATGAATACAGTTGGGAAAGTTGCACTGGTTTTGTCAGAGTAACATTTTTATTAGACAATGCAGTACAGCTAGGGCCCTACCAAATTCATGGCTGTGAAAAATGCATCACAGGCCATGAACTCTGATCTCCATGAAATCTGGCTATTGTAGGAGAGGAGCAGAGCTGAGGGCACCCCAAGTTGGGGGCTCCTACCATGTGCTGGGCTCCAGCTGCTAGTCCTGGCCTAGGCTGGGGAGGGACGGGACTGGACTTCTTCCCCTGTCAGGGGCTGCTCCTGGAGGCAAGTTACATCCATCTCTGGCAATGTCCCCCAGCTGCAGGAAGCTCCATAGCTGCTGGCTGTGAGCCTAGCTCCGAAGGCAGTGCAGAAGGGAGAATGGCTCTCAGCCCCTGACCCGGGCGGAGAGGCTGCGGCCCCAGCTGTCAGCCCCAGACCTGGGCAGAGAAGCTGCTAGGAAAACCCAAACATATAGTAACCAACTCTCCATATCCTGCAACCCTCACTTCTGCGCTGCTGTTGGTGGCCGCATTGGCTTTAGAGCTGGGCACCTGGCCAGCAGCTGAAGCTCTCTGGCTACCCAGCTCTGGTGGGTAAGCAGTAAGGGTGGCAATCCAACAACCGCCCTACGATAGCCTTGTGACTCCTTCATGACCGCCTTTTGGGTCAGGACCCCCATGGTTACAACACTGTGAAATTTCAGATGTAAACATTTGAAACCCTGAAATTGACTATTTTAAAAAATTCTATGACTGTGAAATTGACCAAAATGGACGGTGCATTTGGTAGGGCCCTGATTATGGTAAAAACTTGCCATTTTATCAAGTATTACTTCTGTTGAGTTTCAGGTTAAATTACTGTTCATCTGTTAAATTACTGTAGTATCAGATCAGTTACTGTAAGTTACTATAGTCCAAAACTGACCTAATTTAGCATGCCTATCCTTCTGTGTACTATTTATCAAAAGCCAACAAGTTCTGTTTTTAAAATGTTACATTTTGTAAAATGAGAGAGTTATATAACACTAATTTCTGCACTGCAATGAATATATTTAAAAATAAGATCAGTAAAGTTATTTTTCTGTTATGTTTCCATCATTGTGTTCCCTCTGGCTTTGTCAATACTGCATACATCTCCAAGAATATTCTGTAACAACACTTATCACTGGAGATTAAATTTTTTTTGCTTAACAGCAAATAAGTGGTTTGAGGGATTGAACTATTAACACAAGCCAAAACCACATGTAAGACTTTAATTAGCAACACTGACCCATTAAGACACATAGAACTCCCAACGCCAAAGAGCTTGGATCCAGATCTGTACTCTTCCCAACTGAAGAGATGTTTAGATGTAGTGTTTAGGGGTGGGCCAGTCTCTAATCGAACATGGCCATTTACACCCTCTCAGATAACCATTATGCCAGGGCTAAACCTGCTGTGCTTCCTTTAAAGGGACAACTTCCCTTTCAATCAATCTCCGTTGACTATTTCACCTTTATTTAGCATAACGCAAAAATTCTAACCAATCTTAGTTTTCACATGCAGTAATTTTCCAGTTGCAAACTGATAGTCTTACACAGCTAAAATTGTGACCTGGCTAACAGAATAGTTTATGATAAATCTTATAAATCATTTTAAATAGTAATTCACAGCAGTGGTAATATTATGGAAATTATTGGGTATATGACCCATTTTTATATTTGCTACACAAAAGTTCAGAAATACTGTCTCTCGTCACCTACCTAGAATTCACTGAGCAGCTCACGTGTGTGTATACTGTATATCATGGAAAGTGCAGTGATCTGACAAGTATTTTATATTATAATGCACACATGTATGTACTTGTGCAGAATATTTACACCAATGGGTTCATATCCACCCATCAGTTTTCTGCTTGTGAGGGAAGACATCACTACATGTTATGGAGGAAAATTCCATGTTCTTAATATCGCACTGGTTTTCTGCACCCCATTAAGTCAATGAGACTGATACCATCAGTTCAATAGAAGCAGGTGTAAGCCATTATTTAGAACATATTTGATATAGTTCCATATATAACAGTTGAGTGTTTTTTAAAAACAAACCAATGAAAAAGACAATTAGCTGGGCCCCTAAGTACCTTTGAGGATCTTAGCCTTAGTGCCTGATTTCTAAGGCCTCACAGGCTATTGTGTCAGCAGGTACTGCAGAAGGGTAACTCCAGATTCTCCTCCTATAACCCTTTTGAAGGAATAGGGAGAGACTACCTCTGGTCTGAGGGTGTCTGAGTTCAGCATGACCTCTCCTGCCATTCATATAAAAGAATGTGGAAATGATAAACCAAGGTAAGAGCACTTGTATGAGGAACAAGAAAAATACGACCTCTAATTCATATTCTGGGATGTCTATCAGTAGAATAGTCTCAATAATTGTATATTATAACGATGTCAAAGGGAACAATTTTTCATTTAACATACTGAATTTATGGACCTGACCCTCCGGTCTTTAGTCATGCAATGGATTCCAAGAGAGCTGCACTTGAGCATAAGCTGTGGGACTAGATCCACTTCCAGGTTTGTTTCCCTTCTGTTATTTCAGCAGAAAGTATAAAATAAAGCTCTGTATTTGGATTTCCAAATCTTTAGCTTAAATTCAACTTATATCTTTTTGAATAGCCATTTGTATTTGGCAAATTGGTTACATTAACATAGTAAATTGGGGGAGGAGATTATTTTTGCTAGAAGCACAAGGTTACCCCTTTGGGTAATATAACTTTAAATTAATTTAGAGACAATTCGCAGTAAATGTACTTTTTGAAAACTGTCTTCAGGTCAAAGTGACTTTATTTGAAGTGCAAAATCCTATAATGGAATCTGCTCTCACACTGATGTGCTAATAGTAACAAGAGTTAGACGTGGAAATTTTCCATGCATTCATGAAAGAATAAACTGAAAAGCCATCTTATGTATAATTATAATTTACATAATTCTGTATTAATGACAAATTCATAAAAACAAAACTTGATTTGGCATGAGTGCATCTTAAGTAGAAGCAGTTGTAATCTTCTGGGACAGGGGAATGGATTTCAGGTCATTGCATGAAGAATTAGCAGCAAAACTTGTATGATCCCTCTCACACACAGCATTTATCCAAGAGTGGCAAGTGACCATCTCCAGGCTCCTGGGTAACTGGCTGCAATAGATACTCTAAATACATGAAATTTATGGAACAGGTTTTGAAGATAAGATATGAGAGCTAGAGCAGAGATGAGTAAGCCTTGGCTGGTACTAAGACCAGAGGCCTCAATACAAGCTCAGATGTCTAAGGCAGAGAGAAAAAAATAGTCTGATTTTCACAGGTGTTGGGATGTAACTGAGAAAGGCTCTATCTTGATATATAGCTAACATCACCTGAGATATTTTGCTCGTATGTCTGTCTGCTTATTGTGGTCTTGTTTATTTTGATTGTAATCTCTTCAGGACAGACTGTTTCTTACTATGTATTTGGAAAGCACCTAGCATATTTGGGGAGCTACTGTACTTCAGATGAATAAATAATGAGGGACACCAAATGTGCAAAATTATACATAATGGTAGCACTGCTACCTGCTATATACATTCATATGGCAAAATCTGCCTATGTGGTTACGCACAACTCCGACTGATTTTTATTGGAGCTGACCATGAGTTTCGTGAGGGTAGCATTTAGTGCAAAAAACATGATTCCACACACATACATACACTTTGAAAAATATTGAGCCACAAATCCTTTTCTCTGGTGTATCAAGCTCCCTACAGTTGCTTAATCACATACATTAGATACACAACTCTGACATTAACAAGGTACCATTCCTGGGTACTAGTAAAAATACTCTAACTGCTAGGTCATCTTTACATTTCATCATAACAGTGAATTTCCCTGTGTATGTCAGGCATTTGGGATATTAGTTCTTTTTCTGCTAGTTTTCCATATTACCTGCTTTGTTGCTGCCATTCAACTGACATTCACTGGTCCAGTCACTGGTATAGCAGAGGTGTTCTGTTAGATATACCTGGAATATTCAGCAGAATTCAGAAAGGTAGTACTAAGAAGGAAGGAGTCTTAGAACAGACATTCATTATCTCCCTAATAAATCAAAGTGTATATTTACAATCAACATGAGGAGATATATAAGGAGACTTATTTTCAAGTGTGACTTAATGCAATTTAATCAGTTGCCAAAATCCACATTTGGATGTTCAAATTGGCACATATTATAAGTGCATAACCCAGGCATCTATTAACTTAGGAGTTGGCGTGTGTCATAAACAGATAGCTAAGGGTTAATGTCTCTTTCACCTGAAGCACCAATCAGGAAACCGGATTTTTTCAACTCTGGGTGGAGGGAAGTTTGTGTCTGGGTCTTTGTCTGTCTGCCTGCTTTCTCTGAGCTTTGGAGAAGTAGTTTCTGCTTTCTAATCTTCTGTTTCTAAGTGTAAGGACAAAGAGATCAGATAGTAAGTTATATGGTTTCTTTTCTTTGGTATTTGCATGAATATAAGTGCTGGAGTGTTTTGATTTGTATTCTTTTTGAATAAGGCTGTTTATTCAATATTCTTTTAAGCAATCGACCCTGTATTTTGTCACCTTAATACAGAGAGACCATTTGTATGTATTTTTTCTTTCTTTTATATAAAGCTTTCTTTTAAAACCTGTTGGAGTTTTTCTTTACTTCAGGGAAATTGAGTCTGTACTCACCAGGGAATTGGTGGGAGGAAGAAATCAGGGGGAGATCTGTGTGTGTTGGATTTGCTAGCCTGATTTTGCATTCCCTCTGGGTGAAGAGGAAAGTGCTTTTGTTTCCAGGACTGGGAACGGAGAGGGGGAGTCACTCTGTTTGGATTCACAGAGCTTGTGTCTGTGTATCTCTCCAGGAGCACCTGGAGGGGGGGGAAGGGAAAAAGGATTATTTCCCTTTGTTGTGAGACTCAAGGGATTTGGGTCTTGGGGTCCCCAGGGAAGGTTTTTCAGGGGGACCAGAGTGCCCCAAAACACTCTAATTTTTTGAGTGGTGGCAGCAAGTACCAGGTCCAAGCTGGTAACTAAGTCTGGAGGTTTTCATGCTAACCCCCATATTTTGGACGCTAAGGTCCAAATCTGGGACTAAGGTTATGATATGGTGTGCAGCGGTTACGGGATAGACAAAATCCAGAAGCCAGTAGGAATATTATATTTTTCTTTTCTCTGCTAAGGGCTTTTTAGCAGAGAGAAACAGTTTGGTTTTAAAAGGGAACCAAAGAGAATTTTTTTTTCTGCTCTCTCTGGCAGTTTGTGGCTTGCATGTTAAGCAAGAAGCCATTACCAGACTGTTAAGGGTCTTTTGTGACAATAGCTCTCCCATTGAGAGTCATTACCAGTACTATATACATGCAAATAAAGTGGTTTTTCAGGTTTACTTAACATTGAAGATTAGCTAAAGGCACTGTTGCTAGGCAGACTCTAGGAGGCAACAGAGCCTGCAGTGCAGAAGATAAACACTGGAGGGCACCCCAACCCAAGAAAACAGGAACCATGACTTCTAAGGCAAAAATTGAGGCCGAAGAACAAATCAAAGAAGCTGAACACAGGCGACAACTGGAAATAAAACAAAAAGAGATGGAGATGAAAGAAAGAGAAGAACAAATCAAACAGGCAGCACACAAAAAGAAAACTAGAAGAAGAAGAGTTGGCCCACCGAAGGAAACAAGCAGAAGATGAGTTGGCCCACAGAAGGAAGCAAGAAGAAGAAGAGGCGGCCCACTGCCGAGACATGGAAAAACACCAAAAAGAAATGGAAAAACAACAAAAAGAGAATGAAGAGAAGGAAAAACAGAGAAAACATGAACTGGACTTGGCAAAAGCTGGGCGTGACTACCCAAATGCAGCATTTGAGTGTCCAGTTATAGCCCATTTATATTCAGAACTAGAGCTGGTGGATGGAAATGTTTTGATGAAATGATTTTTTACTTGAAAATGCCAATTAGTCAAAGCCTTCTCAAGTCCAGGATAGAAATTTTTGGTCAGAGAGACACTGACACCCCAGAATAGCCAATAGTTGATTCAGAATATGTCCTGATCCTTGATTTCCCACAGCCCAGCTGAGTGCCACCAGCTTATGGAGTGAGTCAATCTTGCTCTCTTTCTGTGGCCCAACGACTATTTAATGATCTATACAAAGTGGAACAGCTGCAAAAGGAGAGATTGAGAGAGCCACTCCCCAAATAATCTGTAGCCTGGTGGTTGGCATATCCTAGGTGAGGGCCCCAACTCCCAGGCTAATGGCTATTCTAGGGTGAATCACTCTCTTGGCCCTCGTCCAGACTAACCCGCGGCATCGGCGGGTTAAAATCGATTGCTCGGGGATCGATATATCGCGTCTAGTCTGGACGCGGTGTATCGATCCCCGAGCGCGCTTACATCGATTCCGGAACTCCATCAATCCGAACGGAGTTCCGGAATCGACACGGAGAGCCGCGGACATCGATGCAGCGCCGTCCAGACTGGTGAGTACCTCGATTTTAGAAATTCGACTTCAGCTACGTTATTCACGTAGCTGAAGTTGCGTATCTAAAATCGATTTTAATTCCTAGTCTGGACGTGGCCTTGGTCTTGTTTTTTCTTGAAAAATTCCAGGATTTTATTTTTGCTCTGATGCAGAAGAAAAACAAATTTTGAAACCTCAACTTTTTTCATGAAATGGAATGGTTGGCCCAGTTTCATTCAAGACACTAATAGCTTGAGGATCTCATTTATCTTTGTTCTTCCGTACACTGTTCCCAAGAATTACTATTTAAGCACCATCTTCGCTCTCAAACTAGGGGAAAAGCAAGCCAAAGAAAAGCCAAGAAAAAACAAACTTCTCCCAAAAACTCAAAACAAGCAATCAAAAAAGCCATACACAGAGGAAAAGATACATTATACAAGCCAAAAGGGATTACGAGAAACAGAAAACTAATTAAACTGTCCCCTTTCTTCTTCCCACTAAAATATTTTGCCAGTTGAATGGTGAAGCAAGGAGCCCTAGAATTACAGTGAAGAGAGCAATCCAAGGAGACCACTAAAGAACTTACTACTATTGGTACAGTTCACTTCATGCAGCCGTAGATGGAGCTAATTAACTACTCTTCATGACTGGGTGAGCAGATATAAATGTCAAATCCTAGTTATGGACGGCTCTAGGGGAAGGCTGTTGCAAGCTGACATCTGTACTATGGCAATTAGGTCATGTTTGCAGTGACAGATTAATTAAAAGCAAACAAAGAAACATTGTCAGGTGAACTACTGGGGGCTCTTATTTTCTATTCCAAGTTCAGATGTTTTGGTCCTCCTTACAAATCCAGACTACCTTACCTAGCTATGGATTGTTTAAAGCACCTATATGCTCACCACTATTTGCCTGAGTATAAACCATCATAACCATAACACCTGGTGATTTACTGACGTGAACATGACATTTTCTTTATCCCTATCAATCTGAACATGGCTAATTCTTCCCATGGGTTGTCAATATGCCTCCACTTATTATAGCCTTTCCAGTTCAGTCTGACAGCTGCGCTACAGACTGATTGAGGACTATACTGTTTTTCCTAAAAAGATTTAATAATCCTGAATAAACTTTTTCAAGTATTTCACTGCATTACTGCTAACAATTCACACTACTGGGATCAACATAATTTTAAAAGACAACACAACTTTTTTGGAAAAGTTTCCCTACTTAGAAGAGCTTGCTGAAACATTGGGAATCTGAACAGCAGGATTCTATTAGGCTGATTAAACTGATCACTGCATGAACAAATTATCCCAACCTGGCTGATGAACACTAGAAGGAACTCTGCTGTAAATTCTTGCAAGTACTGATGTTAGCTGTCTCTAAATTGTTATCAGCAAAGACATTAAAGAATTTTTACAAGGAAAGAGCACCAACAGTTTTGGTACTCATATCTGATTCAAGAGGTTCTCTTTTCCATCTGATCAATCCTACATTGCCAGATAGACTTGATACTGAATTTGAAGCCCCTGTAAGACATTTACCATTACTTGTTTTTATAATTAAGAAACAGGTTCCACTTTAATAATACTGTCAAATTCAAATTTTCATCTGTTTCCCTCTGAAGTCATCTTTTTTCCCCCAACTCCCACTGTACAGACTATCTTTCCAACCTGGTGACAGCTTGGCAGGAGGGCTATTTGTTAGTATTTGAATCCCTGGATGAGAACCTGCTCCTAATTTGGGTTCTGTGCCAGATTTCAGACTGGAAGGGGTCTATTGACACCATTCAGTTCAAATATAGCCAAAAAATAATCATGAAATTTTAGCATAATCAAATTTGAACACAAACCATAGCCCTGATTCAGTATCAAGTGCTAGTCTCAAATGAAACAATCCAAATGTACCTTTTCAGGCTATACTCATCCAGAACAATATTTTTAAATCATGGGCATTCAGTTGGTATAACTTCCTTTGATGAGAGATGGAAGGGTCTGAATTCTAAATAGGAGTCCAAAGCAAAGAGTCCAGTGTGACTTCTTCATCTTGGGAGGGAGCCAAAGCACAAGGTGACATAGCACCGACCTCTAATTTGGTTTGGTAATCCTGACACTTGCACCAATTGGGGAAAAAAATAGAACACACAACAAAATGAATCTCTGAGATTTATTTACAGCCAAAAATACACATTAATGTCATTTCCTGCACACATGTCCCAAGCCTCTTCATTTGTATTAATAATTTTATTACTATCCACATGCATTGTGTTTTAGAAATAGCAACAAACTTGCAAGAAAATATGCCAGAGTGGAGATGGCTGATCCTGTACTCATTGTCTGTCATTTTGGACAACCTTGTTCAGACCTGTCTATGTCACACTTCTCCCCATGCACATTACGGTAGGCCCTCAGACCCATCTCTCCTTTTGTCCCAGACATCTCAGGAAGAGAGAAAAGATGCCAGGAATGTGGTCAAACTGGGCCCAACTCTGTGAGAACTACTAGGCAATAACTTTAAGCCTCTGTATTTGTATAAGTTCCCACAGCATTTGCCCTCATTGAAAGGCACATTGTTGCTTGCAAAGACCAGGTCTCCAGCTTAACTGCTCTGCCTGCTATCACGGCTTCACTATCTCACACACAGATAATTTCTATATATTTCCCTTTTAGTATCTCTATTGGCTTTGAGAAGGTGCACTATGATTGGAGCAGCCAATCCTGCTTAAGTCTGCCTTGCTGAAAGAAAGATTGGGACTGATAGCTGTAGTGGCACTCACCACATAGTATGTCCCACCTTTTGCCACACACAGAGTGGGAGCCTCTCAATGGCCTTAACTTCTGTCCCTACATTCCCTCTCCAAGCTGGATTCCCATGTTCTGATGACTGCCGCCACTCCCGAATCCTGCCCCTATATATCATCTGCAAGGGGCCAACCACCAGATTCCACCACACTGGGGTGCTTTACTTACACCCTAATGTATGAGCACTGGGACCCTGGCAATCCACAGACCCATCCTAGTCTGACAGCTCAGCTGCTGGCAACATGTGAAGACTTTATGCTAGGCCACTGCTATCTCCTGGAGAATCTGGCCCAAATGTCATGTAAAGGAGCCCCCAACCCTGCAGGGAAACCTTATGGGCATCTCAGCTATAGGGCTACCCCTAAGTTTCCTGAGAATGACTAGGTGGGAGGGAGAAATCCCAATTATTTCAGCCCATGGGAAAATTCCTGATTTCTTTCCTATTACTCCTTCCTGCCCCTCGCTGCTGGGGGCATGAGTGCGCAGGGAGGTGGAGAGTCAACTATTCTGCCCCTCCAGACTCACTCTCAGCTAAGGAGAGATCTCCACCAAGGGAAACCATCTGCACTTGCTTCCATCCTCCTGGGGCAAGCGGGGTTTGTGTCACCTCGCAAGAGAAAAAGCTCTGGGTTCTGCTGTGTGTGTGAGGGGCCCAGCCCCTGGCGCTACCTCCTACGGACCTGGCTGCACCCCTGCAGGGTGATTTCTAGCCAGTTCTACTAGAATCCTGCTGGGCACCCTTATGCTCCTTGGGATTCCATCAACTGCTCCAGGTTGCACAACCATGTGTAACTGCAGCAGGCTACTCTGCTGCATGCCTCCCTGTCCCTTCTCTTCACAACGCAGATTGGTGGCCCTAGACTGGAGGAAGAGCTTATAAACCTCCCCCTTAGTTGTACAGGAGCTAACAGGCTTTGCTATACCCTTCCCTTCAGCCAGCCAGGCATAGGGACCCTGTCTTCAAGCCCAAGAGGAGGCTGAGTGCCTACAAGGAGCGGAGAGTGGTGCAGTTCTTAAAGAGTCTAAGGGACCGGGTTTTCTTTCCCCTGCTGGCCCAGGCAAAGCCTCCCCACCTCTCAGGTGGTGGAAAAGAAGCATTTTTTGTTGAATTCTGAATCCCAGAGTAGGCCAGCCCACTTTTAGCTTTATTTATGTGAGCAATGGTTACCACCTAAAATGATTGAGTTATACAGGTTCAGTTTCATTTTTGAAAGAGGCTTTTTTCAGTTAAAAAATCTGTGTGAAAACTTCTAACCAACCCTCATAACAAACTCTCATTTAACACACTCTCTGTTCCAAATTTGTGGTCAGCTAAGGCTATGCTCACACTAAAGAACTGAGCTGTTGCTGAATGAAGTGGTTATTTAGCATCGCTGTAAGCACCAACAGGGCAGTATGCTCTCATGAGTCAGGTTGTTGTGGGTTCAGGCCCATTGCAGGTTTCCCCTACAGCCACATTCACACTGTACTACACTGCTGCACTTACACAGCTCTCTGGATACTTATGTCATAGGTATCAGGAACAGATTCTTAGAGATTCCAAAAGTCCTTGGGGATTACGTTATAGAGCACAGGTACATTGTAGAAGTACATATCAATCTCCCATAGCATCCTAGAAAATTTTCACAGTTTCCTAAGGGAAATTTAGTGATGTCATTTCTAAGCAGTTATTTTAAATGACTGTTCTGTTTGCTTCTCTTGTTTAGCAAGGAAGGTTTTTCTGCTGGAGCTTTTAAAAAGGCAGTTGCAGTGAGGTGATGGAAGATGATGGAGAAAAATGCTCATGAGATCAGTCACCTGCCACTGCTGCATTTGGGACTTTTCTGCTTCAGAAGCACAGAACTGGGACATGAGCTAGAGGAGAAACTCCATTTGAGCGTATTAATATAAGGCCTATGACACACAGTTAAGTTATTCTATTAAAACTAGTTCCATCATGGCATTAGTCATCTTAATTCTCTCATTCCTTATCTCTTTTCCCTATCTCTGTGCTAGGCAATTACTATTGTAATGAGCTTTAGAAACATAATTACTGTCCTTCACCAGCAGGGGACACAGCTGCTGCGGCTTTGAACTGAAAGAGCGACATACTGATGGAACCAAATTCTACCCTGAATCAGCTAAACAGATTGTTTCCAAGAAGATGTACAGTAGGTTAGAGTATTAGCAGTTGCCTAGTCCAGAGGGAGATCCCAGGAATACAGTCTGGAAAGGGAAGATCAGAGTAAAGAGTGCATGAAGCAGCCTTTCACTCTGTGAGGCTAGGAAGAGCAGAATAAAATGGAGAAATCACAGGAAAGTCTCTGGGTGCTAGAGTTCTTAGCTAGAAGGGCAATATTTTGCAAGAATAATAAGCATCACCACTGACCACAGGTAAAATAAAGGGTCTCTGCCTAGAAGTGATTGGAAAAGGCTTCCCTCTTATAAAAATTAAAGCCTAAATTTAGATGGCGGGGGTGGGGGGGATTTGCAATGGAAATGAAATTACTACGTTCTCCTTCCAAGCAGTTCGTCTCTCTGAATTGCACCATGACAAGGGTTACAATGAGACTAAGGTTTCAGAGTAGCAGCCGTGTTAGTCCGTATCCGCAAAAAGAACAAGAGTACTTGTAGCACCTAAAAGACTAACAAATTTATTTCAGCATGAGTTTTCGTGAGCTACAGCTCACTTCTTCAGATGCACAGAATGGAACACACAGACAGGAGATATTTATACATACAGAGAACTTGAAAAGATGGAAGTATGTATAACAGGAAGAGTCTAATCAATTGAGATGAGCTATTGTCAGCAAGGAAAAAAAAATGCTTTTAAAGTGATAATAAAGATGACCCATAGAAGGTGTGAGGAGAACTTAACATACTAAGGATTTTGCAATACTTTCAGTAGAGGTTTTAGTCAGTTTTATCTAGCAATCAGAAGAGGGTGCTGTCAGCTCAAATGTTATTTGGATGTTTTGATCATTTTGGTGTTTTTTAAATCAGTTGGGATCAATAAAATGTTTATTATGAAAGAATTCATTAAGAGTTTTTATTATCATAGGTATTTCATTCCCCACACTGTACTGTAGAGACAATTAGATTTGACTACTACAAGTGGCTCAATTCTAGAGCTTTGTAAATACTAAACATTTTCCCTCTATGTATACCCATGTAAGTTATCTTAAAATGTATTTGCTCTGGTTATACTCACATCTTTTTTTTTTTTCTTCTCTTTCCCCCACATGTTTACTTTCCAGGCACATTCATTCATGCAATCATGTTTTACTGCCATGAGTATCTGCAAGAAGTTAATTCCAAAGATCCGTGAATATGTTATTTGGAAAAGAAATTTAAAATTTGCATGAGCCCATATTAATACCAGTAATGACTGCATGTTTATCTAATCATACAACAGAAACCAAAACATGTTATTTAAAGGACTAGTAGCCAAGACATAACTATCTCACAGACTGATTAATTGAATTGTACAGATAAATAAACCAGATTAACTTCATGAAGAGCCAGGGCCATCAGTAAACAAATGTTGTTTTGGTTTTATTTTGAACCCTATTCAGTAAAGCATTTAAGCACTGGTTTAATGTTAAAGAGTACAGGTAGTGATATTAAAACAAATAAAATCTGGTATTTTCATAAAATAGTTTCAAATATTAATGATAGAACTAAACCTGCTAAAAGGTTCTCTGATGTATATGGCTCCTTCAAATTTTTGGAGGTACCAGTGTTCCAAGATAATCAAATTATGTTTATTGGCACCACCAGAACACCTATGCAGTAGTAAGGCAGCCTCCAAGATTTCAGATTGTGCATTGTTGATTTTCACGTTGTCAGTACTCAGTATATATGTGTGTGTACACATGCACTTCGAAGGAGCCTGCTTTTCTTATTTGCATACTATCCCAATAGCAGCATCAATGCAAGAAGGAAGAAACACCCACCAATATGAAATAGAAGCAGCCACCACAGGCATAATGCTTCACATCCTTGCACTGGGTGTAGTCACTTAAGCGGGTACAAAGCAGATGTAGAACACCATTAAATTAGAACAGTAGAATTTTAGACTCACTTTGTGAAAGTAAAAATGACTACACAAGGTGCAAGGCAGGGGAGAATCAGGGCTCATGTCTTCTATTTGTCTGCACAGTGCCTTGCACACTGTGCGCGTGATGACTCACCAGTGGTGCTTCCTGCTGGTCATCCAGACCCTCTGCAGGCCAGTGTCTCATCTTGCCAGTGGCCCCCCTATGTCCCTCCTAGACCGCAGTGCCCCTCTACATCAGGGTTTCTGCATTCACTGGGTCTCCCCTCCCCAGGGAACCTCCAGCCACCTCACCTCACCTCACCTCAGTCTTTGGCTACTGCCAGTCACCATCTAGCCCCCACTCACTGGGGCAGACTGCAGTATAATTGCCACTCACCATCAGCAAGGAGGGTTTGGACCTGTTGCCTCTGCCTACCCTTTGTTGCCCTCTTTGCAACCCCAGTACCCTTCTTGGCCTTTAACAAGGCCTGTAGCCTGGAACTCTCCAGCTCCTCTGGCCTTCCCCCAGCCCTGCTCCACTCTAGGCACTCTGTTCAGCAGCAAAACCCATCCATCTCAGAAGCTGAAAAGAGACTCTGTATGTGCTCAGCTTCTGGCCCCAGCCCTCTTATAAGGGCCAGCTGCCCCCCCCCCAATTAGGTGGCCCACAGCTGTGGCTGCTTTTCTAATCAGCCTAGCTGTCTCCGCTGCAGCCCCCTCTAGGGCTGCTTTTACCCTTCCAGGGCTGGAATGGGGTAATCACCCTTGCCACACACACCTATTTTGTGCTGAGTACATAATAAAGTATAGATACTGATGTTTATTATTGCACTTAAGAAAAACACAATAGAGCATAATAAAGATCACAAAATACATAGACTGGGCTGCTACCACCAGTTCTCTTCAGCCCTTGGCAGTGGTGCTGGAACATTTTTAGTAGTGAGGGTGCTGAAAGCCAGCCTTCTTATCCTGTCCATGCCCCCCCCCAGCTGAGGCTGGAAGCAGGGGGAGGGGGAGATCTGAACAGGGGTAAGGGGGCCAAGGCTGTGGCCATAGCTGAGGGCAGGCATGGGGCCAAAAGTGGAGCCCTGGGCATGGGCCAGCAGCTCGGACCCCATGTGCATGGCCAGGATCAGAACCCCAATCATGGAGCTGGATGTGGGCCCCTGGGAGTGGAGCCCTGGGAGCGGGGGGTGATGTCAGGGCCCCAGGAGCAGAGCCACAGGCACGGGGCCGGGAGTGGGGCCCTGGGCTCTGGCCCCAGGCACAGGGCCAGCCAGGGAGTGTGGCTGGTTTCTGGGACCTGAACCCCAGGTGCCAAGAGGGGGAGCAGAGTCCTGGGCATGGGACTAGTTCCCAGGGAGCAGGGCCAGTGATCGGGACCCAAGTCCTGGGTGCACGGCCATGAAGCAGAGTCCTGGGCAGAGGGCCGGGATCAGGGCCCCAGGCGTGGAGTAAGCAGATGGGGAGCAGGATGCGGGGCTGTCCCCTGGGACCCGAGCCAGGGAGTGGCGCCTCAGGGGCAGGCTCAGCAGCCTCTCATAAAACCTGAAGGTACTGCAGAGTCCCCTCACCCTTACTTCCCGTGCCTATGACCCTTGGATGGATTTTCTCCCATAGTTAAGTTCCTCTGCCTCAGACTTCACTTTGGACATCTTTGGACATTTGGCTAAGCTGCAAATAAAGACGCACCACAGCAAGCCTCATATCCTGGGTCAACTGACTTGGGCTTGCTCTATAGGGCTAAAAATAGCAGTGTAGACATTTCTGCTTGGGCTCAAGACACCCCCACCTCTCCCCGCCTGGTTTCAAAGCCTAAGTGGGAACATCTACACTGCTATTTTTAGCCCATAGGGTAAGCCCAAGTCAGTTGACCCAGGCTCTGAGACTTGCTGCCATGGGTATTTCTCGGTGGTGTTTTTTTGCAGTGTAGACATATCCTTTGAGGCCTGGGAAAGAAAGTTTCTGTCTCAGTAGCACTTTCTCCGTGACCCTGAATGTGATCATCTGGATTTTTATAGCCCTATTCATTCCCAGAGGACTTTGCAGCTTTCCTCTCCTAAGGATTTGCCTCTGCATTTTGTATATTCTGCATTTTATGTCAAGCTTTTTTAAACAACTACACTGCCGTTACTTTGTTAAAGCTTCTCCAGAACAAACCACTGTGAAATTTTCCTCCTTCGTTTCCCCAGCTGCTCTTTTGCAGCTGTGGTTTTTTAATCACCATTAAAATGTGTACATTTGGTATTGTCAAGCACCTGTGTGGAGCTCTCACATTTGCTGTAGTTCTTCATGGAAATAGGGAACTCAAGAGCTCAGAACAGAGGACACATTATTTTTTCCATTGCTGTTACAATATAGCCCATATATGCTTTATTGCTTACATCTACTTACACCTCCCCAAAACTGTTCTCCATTAAACCATGAGTAGCTAAACTGAAAATTCTTAAGCTAGTATTTTTATTCTTTTAATATTGTCAGGCCTGATAAAATGCCACCGATAATTTTACTCTAATTTGTGTTGAATCTTAGCTTTGTTGGTTATTTTTGAGAGGTAGAGAAAAATTCACATTCACATGCAATTGCATCTGCTTTGAAAGTTACATGAGTGTCGAATCCTGAATATATGCATATATAGAATTTATGGATTTTGCATGCAAAATGCAGTATGCAGTGTTTGAATCTAATCTAGCGTTTGGATGAAATGCAGTAAAATCTCAGTTTATGGGCAAAAGAGACTCTAAGCACACACACTACACTCTACTCGCCCCTAAGCTAGATTTCTTGAGTTGCTTGGGAAAAAGGCACTGCTTTCTGGGCTTCCTTGTATTCAATAACAGTGATTGAAATGCATCTTAACAGGGTATATTCTCACTCTCTCTATACACACTACTTGAAAAATATGGTTTTATGGGCTAGCATTCTAAATGGCAGATTTTTCAACAGTTAAGAGACTGCTTTTCAATTACCAGCATCAACAGTCAGGGCAGAAGTCAAACTAAGTAATAAACAGAATTCCTGGGTGTCAATGTGCTGAGAGAGGTTACTCCATAGAGTAGTCTTTAGGGAAAGAGTTAAGAAAGCACGAGAAGGAAAATATAGCAACCTTGCTCCACCGAGTCTGTTTACATTAATAGGGAAATGGCTGATATTGGACAGGGCTCTGCTGTGAGGAGAATCTGTCTATAGCCATTTCAGATTCAGGCTCATGGCATGTAGTGTTGCTAAGAAAAATGCAGAAAAATGAAAGACAGCAATTGTAGAGAAGGAGAATAAAAACATTTTTGTCTTTCCTGTGAAGTTTTTCTTTTGACAAACCAAATACAGAAGATAAGAAGCTCACCCCCACTATTGTGGTTTAGGACAATTTTTCTTTTCTGATCCACATTATAGAACCTGCTACGCTACCTCCCCACACACACATGCTGAGGCTGTGCTATATAGTCTGCATCTTTTCTGAGTGAGGTTCACCCAAGAGCCCAGCAACTACACAAGGCCTTAGCTCTTCCTGAGCCCTGTTAAAGGTGATGAGACAAGGCAAAGAAGCCATGCAGAAGGCCACCAGCACCCCATCCCTGCAAGCTGGAGAGAATCTCAACATCAGTCCTCGAGGGGGACTTTAGTGGATTGGAGAGGGAAATTTTGCCCTGAACAAGTATTACAAATACAAACGCATGCTTGGCATGATCTAACAGCTAGTAATACACTGTTTCAGACATTGCCTAGTAAATTCAATCAGATTCATCTAAGGGATTATAATAATGTAAGCAATAATCACTCCGTTTCTATGTGCCTGGAAGAAAACTAGCACAGGTGTAACGAGAACACTGCAAGATAACATTTATGAATTGCCATTTTTCTATTATTATTATTATAGTGACTGCTGTGTCTCTCTGGCAACACACACAACGCCAGACTTTGAGTGATTACTCCCGAAACTACTCATTAGGAACTGGGTTTACTGGAACTCACAGCAAAATGTTGGGGAGAATATGAGCATGTATCAGTCATTTCCAGTATATGCCCTCACCCCCAAATTAGACATGTTGTGATAGAGATGGTTGAAATACATCCTGTCCCCAAGACTCTAAGGGTTTTAATTCTTTCCTTCACACTAATGCCCATTTAATAAGTAGAGGCTGGACAAAAAGTGCACATTTTGGGCCAGATTTTCAGAAGACCTCAACTCAACCAATGTAAAAGGACAGATTTTCAACAGAACTCCGCATATCAGATAACCCAGGCCCAGGCTGGACCCAGGTTTTAGGTTACGCTGGTGAAAGTTATTTCTGTGTTTGCAGATATTCTCTCTATGAATTATCTTGTTTGGTGTTTTAATTTTCATTCTTGAATCTACAGAGATCACTGTGTGGTGTACCCAAAAATCCAGAGAAAAGAGCTGTTGCTTATCTCTCTCTTAACCGTCAGTGAAGGCAGCATGATACCCATTGCAGCACTCTTCTAGATAAATGTTAGTACAAACATATCACGCTGGACGTACCCATTTATGTTTGGATTAACTTCTCAGTGGAAAGAGTTTTAATAATCTAGAAACCAGGCAAATGAATGTGTAGCTATGCAATTTATTTATTACAAAACCTGACCTGTTTATTTGAATGTGATATGCTACCAAAGCTGAGAACATGTATAATATGTCTAGCTGCAAACCACTTTGCTTTCAAATAGAACATAAGAACAGTCATCCTGGCTCAGACCAAAGGTCCATCTAGCCCAGTTCCCTGTCTTCCAACAGTGGCCAAAGCCATGTGCCTCAGAGAGAATGAACAGAACAGTTCATCATCAGTGATCCATCCCCTGTTGCCCATTGCCAGCTTCTGGCAAACAGAGACTAGGGAACCATCCCTGCCAGTCCTGGCTAATAGCCATTGATGGACATATCCTCCATGAATGTATCTAGTTCTTTCTGGAACCCTGTTATAGCCTTGGCCTTCAAAACATCCTCTGGCAAAGAGTTTCACAGACTGACTCTGTGTTATGTTGAGAAATACTTTGTTTTGTTTGTTTTAAATCTGCTGCCTATTAATTTCATTTGGTGACCCCTAGTTCTGGTATTATGAGACAGAGTAAACAACACTTCTTTATTTACTATCTCCACACAAGTCATGATTTTATAGACCTCAATCATATTCCCCACCCCCCCCCAGATACCTGTTATCAACCTGGCAAATTTTTGAAATGTTCACTTTTAGAGATTTGAAGTGATAAAGAAATTTGGTTTTCAAAATGTGTGACTTTTTGACTTGTGTCCCTTGTAGAATTATAGTAAAATAAGTAAAACAAGTCTTTTACATATATTGCAAATTTAAGTAAAATATTTCAAACTTTTTATAACTCTGTGAGAAGGGATTGTTTTCTCAGCAGAAATCTTACAAACATCTGCTCTGTTCGGTGCCTCACTCTGCAAAGAATGGGTAGCTGAACTACTTCATTATTGAAAGTGTCCAAGAGCTGTGTTCTGTTTCATAGGTCCCAAAGAGAATTTACATTTACATTGAATATTTGTGCCTTGGGTAGCTTCAACCTCTACTAGAGCTGGAAGTAAACGGGCTGTGACTAGCTGCTTCTCTGGCCCCAATATGATAGGGAGCAACAGGCCCTAAATTGTTAAGGCTTTGCATGTTCTCAAACAATGATATTTGCCCTTCGTTTTGTTGTTAAAGCTGGTCCTCAAAGCCTGACTTGATTATACGTATAAGAGTAGAGCTCTGTGTATTGCCTAATGTGATTTAGCTAATGATTTAAGCCTCACATTCTTCTTTTTTGTGTAGCTTATATTGTTTGCTAATAAATATTTCCCTTCTTATAAAAATCTGAAAGTAAGGCTGACTTACTTCTATTAGTCACCAACTTTTCTACGTAAAATATCACCAGTACATTTATTTCAGTGCTGCCTGCTACTTCAGGAAGCCTTCTGATTCCGGAAACACCTTTTATTCTAATTATTACACAAATACAAACATTGGTCAACCTGCCAGGTTAAAGCCCTGCATTTAATTCTTACTTTCCATCATAACTGCATCAAAAGTGGCATAGAGCTCTTGAGTGACATCCATCCTATGCTCATTGACTTAGGAATGCAGTTGGAGGGAAGTATCCAGCTTCCTTTGGCCAGAGTCTGGGTCACCAAGATATGGGACCATTGAAGGCACATGAGGAAGTACAGGGGAGAAAAATGGAGGAATCCTAGAAGACATCTCAGATTTAAAAACTCACATCACACAGAATTCTGTAATAAATCTAGCGCAAAAGATATAGGACCGTATCCTGAAATCAGCCTTTGCTCAACCAACTCTGCCAGTGAAGTCAATGGGAATTTGACAGCCTGATTAAATGCTGCAGGAACCAGCTTTTTGTTTACCAGAAAAAAACAGAGATTTACAAACAGTGCCCAGTTCACATCGCGGATGGATTTTGACTTAAAATATGCAATTGTTCCCATCTCCTTTTCTCCAAGAATCATAAAAAGTACAATGAAAATGGTATAGTTAAAAGTTATGTGTAAAGAGCCACAAAGTTATTTCCTCATCACAATGAGTGTAATTGTATTACTTCAAATACGCCACAGACACGACCCCGTAGAACAGAGAACCATACAGTGCCATGTAAATTCTATGTGTTTCAGAATGATCACAGCTAGCAGATAAACTAAATGATTGAATGTCAGTTTGCAAAACCCTGACGCACACCAACAGTGATTTCAGCCATCTACGGGGCTGTGTTTGGAGAGTCTCTTCATCATGTAATATAGCTAACTTCTAAAGACTTTTCACCCTCACTGTTTTCAAGGGCACAATCTGCTTTTCTTGTACTTTAAAGATACTATTTAAGGGATGTGGCTTCAATATTAAGTTACCAATGACTTAATGTAGATTGACACTCCTTGAGAGTTTTACTGGAGTAGGGAATTCAGGGTTGGTCCCTATATTTAGACACTTTGGTTAAAGATTTAAGAGTGATGTGGTTGTGATATATATTAGTCATAACCTGGAAATTTCTCCCACTATATCACCAGCGGTTCTATTGCTCAGCTATACACTATTAACTAAGGAGATTTACTGCATTCTGATTATTACCTTTGTTATAGCACTGCAAAGTGAAGTGACAAGGATTGCTTAAGAAGGCCCTGCTATACAAGGTATTCTCACATGTTAACTTCTTCTTCAACATCTGTACAGCCACTAACACAGTATAATTGCCATTAGACAGAGGATGGCACTTATTTTCTTTTCCCCTGTTTGCACAGAATGCACATGAACTCTTTTGTAAATAGGCCATTGAAAATAAATGGATAATCTAATAGAGAAACTGATTCAAAGCCTATGGAAAGTCTCTCATTGACTTCAAAGGGCCTTGATCAGGCCCTAAAACTCCCTATTGCTAACATTAGTGGAGGGGAAAAAACCTGGTGGAAGTTCCTGGGGAGATACAGAAGGAGGGAGAGGTAGCTCCATAGCATGCTTCTCATGGAAACCCATCCATGCCATTCAGCAGGGTTCACACTCACTGGGGCGAGATGTGTGCATGATGGTGGCCAGGCCAGGAAAAGACCACTTTCCAGAGCATCAATACACCCTCCAGGCAACTTTTGGAAGATAAAGCTGCTGACATGGTCAGTATTTTCTTCTGTAGCTTTCTGGTGGGGATTTGGGACAGTGGCTAGTGAGAAACCAATAGAAGCACAGCTCCAGAAGGAGTCATGCTGCCTTGAGAGGGTGATGCAGTCAGGTGTACAAATGTCCTTGCCCCTTGCTGCACTCTGAAGAGGAGAAGGGGGGAGTTCCAAAGAGAAAAAAGACAGAGAAAGGTGAGGAGAGAGTTAAAAGAGAAAGAACCACTAAACAAACTGGAGCATAAAGAGTAACTGGAGAAGGGACTTGACACTAAAGAAAGGGGAAAAAAAACACCAGAACTTGTGGTGAAGGAATTGTATTTTATTTATTCATGTTCCAGTATTTTGCTGTATTTCCCTGGCAGACATCTCACAGCTCTGTGAGTCTGGGGGAGAGGGCTGATAGAATGATGTTGCTGTGAGGATTTCAGTCTTATTGATTCATGCAGTTACTGTTGGTTTTGCTACTTAATGGACCATACTTTTTTCAAATGACATGCTGCAGAAGCAGGTATTCTCCCCCACTCACCCACCTCAGCATATCCAACATTGATTTGGAAGCAGAGATAGTTTAAATGATTTTGTTTTAATTGAAGAGATTTCAAAGGGGGACACAGGAAAGGGATGTAATTGGTCCAGTTTGCCAGCTGCCAGCCAGGACACAGACATACTACTCTTCAGCCAGCTGGTCAGCCAGGAAGAATGCTACACTAGTCAACTAGTCTAGCCAAGCAGCAAGAATGCACCTAAGAATGCTATCCCTTGGCTGCCTCTTCTACTAGATTCTAGACTGCAAACAATACTGGTAGAAGCAGAGTAATTTCTCTGCTGATGACTTTGCTACTCTGAGCACACATGTGAAATTCATCATGCTGGCCACGTACTCTGGATGCTGCAGTTAAAAATCTTATTTTACGATTAAACAAGTTGGCATTGTTTTGGTATTAGCCTTACAGGGGGCTTTGTTGTCTTCTTTCTGAGTAACTTTGATGCATCACTGGCGTGGACATTTTAGGCTCAGTTGTCCCCTGTATCTGAACTCAGCTTGGTACAGGAGAAGGATGTCGGGGAGCTGGTTACAGATTCCGGATTGACCCATGGAGTAGAGGATGTTATGCCAATGGAGGATTAGCATAGCAGAACTCTGCTCCATCACATTTTTGACATGCCGCCATCCCAACTCTGATATGACTCCTCTCTCCCCTGGCAAACTCACTATGCTAGGGGAGGGGAGGGCATTCATGCAGCAGACACTTCCTCTGGATTTATGCTAGTGGAGAGTCCTCTGACATGATTTTTCCTCTTGCCATTCAATACAAAAATTTGGTCGTTATCTGGCTTTATATTGCTATTCCTTAATAAGTCTGGGACTTGTCAGCTTGGAAAAGAGACAGCTAAGGGGAGATATGATTGAGGTCTATAAAACCATGACTGGTGTGGAGAAAGTAGACAAGGAAGTGTTTACTACTTCTCATAACACAAGAACAAGGGGTCACCAAATGAAATTAATTGGCAGCAGGTTTAAACCAAATAAAAGGAAGTATTTCTTCACACAATGCATAGTCAACCTGTGGAACTCCTTGCCAGAGAATGTTATGAAGGCCAAGACCATAACAGGGTTCAAAAAAGAACTAGATAAATTCATGGAGGATAGGTCCATCACTAGCTATTAGCCAGGATGGGCAGGAATGATGTCCAGGCTCTGTTTGCCAGAAGCTGGGAATGAGTGACAGGGGACATATTACTCGATGATTACCTGTTCTGTTCATTCCCTCTGGGGCACCTGGCACTGGCCATTGTTGGAAGACCTTTGGTCTGACTCAGTAGGGCCATTCGTATGTTCTTATGTTGATGCAGGGCTCCACAGTGCTAAAAATCACTATCTTTCTCCTCCAGAGTCAATGTCTCCTGTATCTTCATCTATACATATGTGCAGTGCCAGCGTGATAAGGATCTGGTCCCAGGCCCTTTAAATCCTGGTGTTAATAATCAAATCATTCTCATTGGTGAGGCCCACGTCCCGGTTTAAATTATATTCTAGCATGCCTGGCTCTCAATATGCTTTACTAAGTGAACATAGATCTCAATGCTGCAATGCCCTCTGGATGCAGAACTCTCCTTGTTTTCAAACATGGAAAGTGAAAAATTTGCCCTATTCAAGTCAATGACAACTCCCATTGAGGGCTGGAATTTAATCCAGAGAGTATGCAAGACTTGAAGCCTTTAATATAATTTTTGGCAAGGGATGAGCCTCACTTTCTTTGTGCAGAAGTGGAGCATTTAATAGGGCATTTATAAACATTCCAGGGAAACAACCTGGGCTTGGAGTTATATTTTACATTTTTCAATTTTACTTCAAATACGAATCATGCAAAAGTTTCCTATAGATCCAGGAAATGCTATGAGTTAACATCAAGTAAAAATACTCTTAGCTGTATTAATTTTTGGCCAACACCATTTTGCAGCACAGGGACCTGAGCCAACTTCTAGTACAGCCAATGAGAATCTTTTCATTGACTTCCACAGCCTTTGGATTGAACTCTAAGTCCTCCAAGGAAATATCTTATATGAAAGGAATGAGTATATCTGAGAAGACGTGCTCTCATTCAAAGTACCCTTGTAAGTTCATAAAGCAAACATTATCTTTTGAAATATTCCACAACAAACAAAAGTCATTAAATCTGTCCGAAAGACAAAAGCTTAAAGACTCATTTACAATTATTCTCCAGATGATCAACACTTGTTTGAAGAGATAGATTCAATTTACCTTAGTAGAAGTGGATGTGTCTTTTCACCGCATGAGAGTTGGTTTTCATTTAATAAATGATGACAACCAGTTGGGATAAAAACCCCTAAATATAGCATCTTGATACTTTAAATGACATTAACAAATATAGGGAGAAGTCTGCACTGGGATTAAGAATCTCTTGCCTGTGTATCGACATTGCAGCCACTGTGATTGTTACTCTTGAAATGTGGAATATTACCCCACAAAATTAAATGTTATGAGATTGCCAAAAAAGCATGAAGACCCTGAGCCTGTTCAGCCCTGTTTTAAGCAACTGAAACTCTTTCAATATCAGTGAATTTGCCTTCACTAACATGTGGGCTGAACGTAGCTGTCTTTTTCAGACTGGAGGAAAGGCAAAGGTTTTGATTCCTGTTGATACCTAATCCATATCAGAAATTTTGTAGGGCTGTTTTAGAGACAAACTTCATGAAGTGAAGCCTGACAGATTCAGGAAATGTCTGTCTTTTACATCTGTCCTGTATATAATATGTTTTTAGCAGGCTTGAAAGAATTCAATTTTTATTTTTTTATAATTTTGACAGATGTTTATTTTTAAGCACTTCTTTCAATTTTTATCAATTTAAATTTTCAGAGTTGTTGGAAATTATTAGGGGGATTAGATAATTATTTACTGATAGTTGTTAAGATTCAAATAGTTAAAAGCTTTGTAACCATTAAAACACAAATTGTCAAGATCACATGTTAAAATATACAAAAGAAAATATCCTTAAATCAAATTCTAAGTTCTCAAGCGACATTTTTCTTACTTTTCTATCTGTAAATTTCTGTTATCAATAGAAATATTTGTCAGTTTGTGTGTACACTGAAATCAACATTTACTGACCTTTACCAATACAAATCTAATTCTTTTAAGCCTAGCTTTAAGAAAAAGAAAAAAAGTCTTAATAATCCTCAAAAGTTCTGATAGCTGTATCTACAGATGAACCTTGGAAAGATGCTTAAGTTTTTGTATTGGAGGGAAATTTCAATTTTTTTATCTTCTTCTTTATAATGTAATATTGACTTTAAAGCTTTGACTGCCTGTTATGAGAGAACTGGATTTGGCATAACCACAGGGGTGAAAGTAAGGCGATATGGGCTGGTACAGTGTACTGGTAAAAAGTGGCTGCTGGTATCAGCCCATACAGCTGACTTTAAAGCGCTTTAATGTCATTGCCCCTTTTGCCCCCCCAGGCCGCCGCCGTGGTTGGGCAAAAGGAGCAGCTGCCCCAAGGCTGACAATTTAAAAGGGCCCAGGGCTCCAGTCACTGCTGCTGCTACCATGGCAGCAGCCAGAGCCCCAGGCCCTTTAAATCGCCACTGGAGCCCCAGGCGACAAGGACCAGGCAATGCAGATGGGCTGGCTGGGGGACGCTGACTCTCAGCCCTGTCCCTTCCGCCCGAGGCCCTGTCCCTTCAAGGGGTGGGGGGCAGGAGGGACCAGGCCCCATACGGGTAAGAGCTCAATTTTACTTTCACCCATGCATAACCACAGCCATTTTGTGTGCTCAGACACCATTAATTGGAAGCAAGAGCACCACATAGTCAGAAATAATTTGGCCTTTGCCTAAGCAGACAAGACAAAAACAGCTGCACAGCTGGAGAGTTGCTAATAAGAATAGGTAGTGACAGATTCATGAGAATGAAAGGGAGAATGGATAGTTGACCTTGGATGTGGGTGTGTGACTCTGAGTTTTGCAGGGAGTTGCTTCACTGATAAGTAGCAGAATTATTTTGCTGATGCTAGGAAAATTGTTAACACACTAGGAGTCACTATTAGTTATGTGCTTTGTTTGGAGAAACATATAAAGAGATTAGTGTGTGTAATTTGGAGAAGTTCACAGTGGATTTCAATGAGCTAAGAGACTGACATCCAACTTCCGAGCAGCTAAGACAAATGCTGGCCATTGGAAAACTACTGCTGACCACTCTACACCATCTCAGATTTTGGGCAACAATATCTGGGGTGCTCTAGATGTCTAGGTGCTATTTTAGATGTGTGCTTGAGACTCAATAAAGATAAGGATTTTGGGGTGAAAGCACTCATGTACCAATCATTTATCAAACAGAGGATCTGTGTCCCCATTGATTTATGACCTGACACCATCTGGAAAACAGAGTTTAGTTACCATGGTTTCAAATTCAGAAAACCCCAGTTAACACATCAATTGCTATGTTTCCAGATTGGTCTCAGAAATAGACATGGCATTTTTAATCTTTCAGTTGATTCAGCTGTAATACCCACACTAAAGTCTATGCCCTGAATCATCCTCTCTTGTGGGAAATTCTGGGAAAGAGTTGCCAGAAAGGATCCCCTCAGAGTTCTTCCTTGATCATTCCATCAGTGGGACCTCTAGGGAAAAAGCCACAGAACCTATCCCCACATTTGGCAGATGTGAATGGCTCTGACTCCTGAAAGGTCCCATCCTGGTCTCTGACAGCACAACACGCAATAGGAAAGGTGGGGCCCTCTATGCTAAAGCTAATACAGCATCGCAGAAATGACATAAGCTACAGATGAGAACAGGGCCGGCGCTTCCATTGAGGCGAACTAGGCAATAGCCTAGGGCGCCAGGATTTTCTGGGGGCAGCATTTTGCTTGGGTGGGGGGGCGGCAGGCAGCTCTGGTGGACCTGCCGCAGTCGTGCTTGCGGAGGGTCCGTTGGTCCGCCGGAGCCTCGGACCAACGGACCCTCCACAGAAATGGTTGTGGCAGCTCCACCAGAGCCGCGGGAGCGGCACGCGGGGCAGCGAAATGGCCATGCGCCTAGGGCGCGAAAAACTCTAGCGCCAGTCCTGGATGAGAACAATGTGTATGTGTGTGGCCACTTCATCTGGTCCTCTCCAGCCTGTCCACTCTTTCCCTTTCCTGCCCAGTCTGAGTCCCTTCTCCTACATCGAATATAAGAACAGCCATCCTTACTGAGTCAGACCAAAGGTCCATCTAGCCCAGTATCCTGTCTTCCAACAGTGGCCAATGACAGGTGCTTCAGAGGGAATGAATCGAATAGGTAATCATCAAGTTATCCATCCTCTGTTGCCCATTCTCAGCTTCTGGCAAACAGAGGCTAGGTACACCATCCCTGCCCATCCTGGCTAATAGCCATTGATGGACTTATACTCCATGAATTTATCTAGTTCTTTTTTTGAACTCTGTTATAGTCCTGCCCTTCACAACATCCTCTGTCAAAGAGTTCCATAGGTTGACTGTGCATTGTGTGAAGAAATACTTCCTTTTGTTTATTTAAAATCTGATGCCTATTAATTTCATTTGGTGACCCCTAGTTCTTGTGTTTTGAGGAGTATATAACACTTCCTTATTCATTTTCTCCACACCAGTCATGATTTTATAGATCTCTATCATACCCCCCTTATTCATCTCTTTGCCAAGATGAAAAGTCCCAGTCTTATTAATCTCTCCTCAGATGGAAGCGGTTTCATACCTCTAATAATTTTGTTGCCCTTTTTGGATCCTTTTCCAATTTAATATATTTTTTTTGAGATAGGGTGACCAGAACTGCACGCAGTATTCAAGATGTGGGCATACCATGAATTTATATAGAGGCAATATAATATTTTCTGTCTTATTGTCTATGACTTTCCTAATGATTCCCAACATTCTGTTAGGTTATGTTTGCTTTTTTTTTCACTGCCGCTGCATGTTGAGTGGATGTTTTCAGAGAACTATCCACAGTGACTCCAAGATCTCTTTCTTGAGTGGTAACAGATAATTTAGACTCCATAATTTTATATGTATAGTTGGGATTATGTTTTCCAGTGTGCATTACTTTGAATTTATTTATATAGACTCTGGATCCATCCTCAGCAGAATTCAATGAGTGCTAGAGATTGCTACATAGGGGTGAGAGCCTTCTTTCTGCTCAAGAGGGGGAGATCCATCTGCAGATGGTCTCCTCCATAAGTGCATCTATTCCCATGTTATTAGAGGAATCTTAAAGATTTCTGCTTGTTTTTGTCATCTTGGGCCAAAAAAATAAAATAAACAACATTGATGAATGAAATAAAGCTGCCATGAGTCTAATCTGTTTCAGTAATTATTAAATTGGTGGGAGTGAAAATAATGAAGTAGATGAGAAACAATCACCTAGTGGGCCCAAAGCCACTGGAGGAAACCTCATGTGTTTTTTGTTGTCTGAACCCCATCACTTCATTGTGTGATAGATTGCTGCAGTTATATTCACCTGTCATTTGAACAAGAAGGAAAAATGCTCCAACAAAAAGGAAAAATATTACCCAGTGATCTGTATCTGGAAAGGTAAAAGGTTCAGGGCTTATCACTGCTGATGTGAGAAATTCAATATGGGGACAGCAAGCAGTGGTGAATCTGCTCATCTAGAAGCCATCTTGTTCCCCTCTCCCCTTTTCAATAAAAATGGGGTTATTACTCCACAGCTTGCCCAGAATAAAGCCCTCAGCATGCCCCAAAGATTTACATGCATGGCTTGTTTTGAATTTACTTCAAAAATGCACCATTTAACACAAAATGTTCTCAGGAGAAAATTTCCCAGACCTCCCTTTTAGTGCTTTTTAATTCCTGTGTGCACAAATGCATAGATAATGATACTTGAGAACCATTCCATACATCCCACTGGTTTGGAGACATTTCCCTTGTGTCTATCTTTAACTGACTTTATTGCTAGCAGTAGGAATATTATTTCACTTGCTATATGCTAAAATTCTCTTTTGCACGAAAATGATTAATAGTATTTTTACCCATAATGCCTGATTGTACATTCTACTTCTAAACTAATGTGTTTGTCTCCAAATGCTAACTAACTCACTAGTGTGCTCACTGAAGAAATTAAGACTGGAAGGCATTTTTTCAACCTTGACACACATTGAGCAGTAGCATTTGGGTAACTATTCATGTATAACTTATGCGAAAGCTTTACTTTTGAGCATCTAGGGGAGAAACATGTGCCTGCCTGTTTCAGCTTGATAGAATGATTTCAGGTCTGTCTCTTGGATCTGCTCAAGCTAACATTTATCATTAAGGTAACACTTCATATTAACTCCTTGAATCTAGCTTTTGGGAATTTCAAATGCTGAGCAATAATGCAGTGACATTTACAATAGTTTGGGGAAATCCAAGCAGCCTGCTTCAAGAGGTACAGAGAATTGTTTCAGAAACATTACTCCCAGGATACTGCACAGTATCGCTACAAGTTTAACTAATTCTCTCCTTTTTCTGGACTTAATAGCAAATATCTAATTATAGCCTGTTTTACAGTTGTATAATCTATGTGTAATAATACAGAAAACAGCAGATTTTCCTCTTTATGCAAATTTAGCTGCCATTGCTGTGAATGAGAAACACATGGGGGTGCATCAAGACTACATCATACCTTGTTTCATTAACTGGCTGATACGTATGAGTGGTCTAGGACTTTTGTCCACAGTACTATCGACTTTGAAGTACCATCTAATTCGCTAGTAATAGCAAGTGATCTCATGAGTCTTTAGTGTTTTTCACATGGTACTGCTAACTTTCACGAGAATGTGTATGCAACAGATGTTCTGCAAAACTATTTTAACAAACAGGATAGCCTGCATAATGCTTGAAGGAATCAGTTGACAAAGTAACAGTTACATTGCCGAGTACAGTATTGATAGGCATTTAGATGCCACATTGATGAGTGAAGTTGAGAACCTGAAAAGAAGAACTACTAACACAAAGTCAGGCAGATGAAATTTAGTATGGGGGAAGGGATCAAGGGAGAAATAAATATTTATCAATATAGCAAACAAACTAACCAGTAAAATCCCATCTAGTGAGAGAATCTGCAGCACTGTTTTTCCCATTAAAATTAATGTATCTGTGACAATTTGTACTAAGATGCCAAGTAGTGTGGTTATAAAATTCTGTCTTACTATAGGAAGAAGATACATTGTACCAAGTTGCTTTTCATTCCCACACTGCATTCTTTTACTAAAATAAATAGCTTAGAAATACAGAGACATTCTTTAATGTATTTATTATGACAGTCTGTTCCAGGACATAATGAACATAAAGGAAGGTTTGGACCCTGTTCAAAAGACTATGCATTTGAAATTAGATAGACCATGTAAATCAGGAAAAAGCACCAGTGCTCCAGTCTTGCCATCACTTAAGTCAATGATATAATTCCAGTTGCCTTCATTTAGAACAGATTCTGACTTCAACTGAGCACACAGAGGTCAGTTTCAAAGGGAGGCATTGTTGAGTGAGTGAGTGAGTGAGTGTGTATTTTCTTCACCTATGAAACAAGCCACAAACAGATTAAGGATTTTGTTTATATTCTGTTTTGTTTTAATATTTGTACACAATGTGCAGTGGAAGGTGGATGTCAATGTGGTCCACACAAAAAAATTTGAATTGAGTTAATAATGTACATGACTACTTAATTATGCAATCATTCATACAATTCCTTAAAGTTCTTTTACCCCACCCAATCATGATTTTCTGGACTGTATCTCAAAGACCTCTGATGGGGGAAAATTGTATCTGCAGATATGAAACTCAGTGGTTGTTCTAGGCTAAAATTCTGTTGGCTCCATCATCAACAATGGTTTCCAAAAACGAAAAAAGGTACTTCTAGTCAGAGCTGTCAAAAACTCATTATATATTTTTGGAAATCAGTATTTCTGCTAAAATACAGTTATTTCAATTGACATAATTATGCACACACAAGAACCCTCATTACAGTACATTGTAACTTGCTGACATGGTGATTATACACTTAAATGTTTTGTTGAATACCTCTTGGTCTACTTTTTATCCCCTCCAGACAGTAATAGGGGAAGGGGAGAATGAGTGGGAACATTTAGAAGATCAACACACACACACACACACACAATGTTTCCATACTCCCTGTGGAGAGAACACAGTGATGCTATGTTTATCTGTTCTTAAACGTTAGAAATGTCTTGTTCCTAAATCTGATAGTGTATGCCCATTACAATGGGATGGCTTGCCTCAATGTGTGGAAAACCTAGGGCTAAGCCAACCCTGATTACAGGAGGAGCCCCACTTGAGCGGGATCGGGAAATTCCCTATAAAGAACAGCAGGTGACTGCAGTAAGGGAGGGAGTGGTGAGACATTCAGGAAATAGAGGCTTGAGAAACTGTAGCTGGCTGGAAGAAGCACCTGCACCTAGCAAGATTAGCTCTTGCAGGGACTGAAGTGTCCTAGCTCTGGGAAAGAGGGCTACCCATGCCCCCAACTAAAGGGACAGAGATATTGAACTGGGGTTGGGGCTTGGGTGACCAGTGTATAATCGAAGAGTGAATAAATTGGATCCCATGTAGGGAATGTATTAATTTTTTGGACTGTTGAGAGTTTAAGGAATCCTATGAAGGAGAAAACAGGGGTGGGGCACTGCTGAGTAATTTCTGGCCACAAGGGGGTGCTTGGAGGGCAGCCAACCCTGCTACATTCATTTTGTCAGCTAGTCCCAGAATGGGAAGGGAAGGAGGCTTGTTTCTGTATGCTGTTTTCTCTACTCATCTGCAGAAGCCTTCAATGGGCTATTTAGTTTGATAGAAGTACTGGGCTTCACCTGTGAGCTGGATGAACCCTACAGGAAGTTTATTCCAGAAACCTCTATTACAGAGTTTCTCACACCTTCCTCTGAAGCATTTGATACTGGCCACTATCAGATATGTGGTATTGGTCTACGGGTATCGCTGGTCTAACCCAGTATGGCCATTCTTTGCTTTAGTTGTTTTTTCCCCGCTAGAGATCTGATCTAGAATTTGACGTATGAAATTAAATGTTCTCAGGTCACCTGGAGCCTGATTTGGGCAACTCTTTCTTATAAGTCTGTGGAGATTAAAATTTAAGACTTTGTGTCCTTGCTTCATTCATATTTGCAGATGTGTAAGTTCCTATGTATCAATTCCCACTTGTTGCCAGTCTCTTAGCAAGAATTGTCATTTGAAATGTATTATTCAAGCACAGAAAGTCCTTCTTTTCAGGGTCAGGAAAGCTGCTATACCCAAGCCCTATGCTTCTAGCATAGAAACTGAAGTATCAGCTTAAAATCACAACCAAGAAAAATAGTTTTGTCTGAAACTTTAGTCAGCAGCTTAATATTGGCTAATCTTAACCCTGGCTCAAAAAGATGGATATGGAATGAGGAGGAAATATCAATCTGCTTATATGGTTGATGTCATTATAGTACCACAGTTGAGTACCCCACAGATATTAATGATATTAAGATATTCCTCTGAAGTAAGGAAGCATTACTAATTCAGATTTTAGAGAAGAGGAACTGAAGCATGGAGGGAGATTAAATGACTTGCCCAAGGGCATACAGAAAGTCTCCTGGTAGAGCTGAGAATTGTACTTAGATTTCCTAAGGTCCAGTCGGTTCCCTATTCTTAAGATTCCTTCTTCCTAAATACGCTCCATTTGATAAAAGACCTAATGGAAGTAACATCGTAAACCTGGATACAGAATAGAAAGTAAGGGAAGCTCTTCATGAATTCTTTACCATTTGAGCACTGGCTGTCAGTTTACCTAAAGCAAAATCAAAACCACAGATGTTCAGTTCAAGTGCTGCACGAATTAAAATTTTACAAGGTGATCCTTTTGTACACTCAGTGCTATATATAAATGTTACTTAGCAGTATCATGGGGTTGCTGTGTCTTCTTAACTGTATTTTCAAGTTCTTATCAGAGGCATCTAAAGTGTTCAGACAGCTGCCTGTTTTACAGGTACATGTCTGTGATTTTTAAAATTATATTAGAACAAGTAACAGCGGTCAAAGTACACAATAAGTGACTCAAATATCATAGGACTGTAGTTTAACTCATAAAGTGTGAGACAAAGGAGTTGGCTTATCTTCTCATCTGAACTATACTGATTGAGCCCAAGAGTGGGAGAAAATTATTGCCAAGGGGTCAGAAGACATTCAGAAGAAAAAGGGGCAACAAATCTGTCCTTCACAATGAAATGATTCTAGTCATTTCTGCTTGGTTAAACTCCCATCCAGGATGTCTGTGTGTTCCAGAAATACATGTAGCCACGTTCTTCCATTAGGCTGAGCGAATGTTCAGCCAGTTTGCAATGTTTCTGATCACTAGATAGAGATATAATAAATGGAACTATTTATTTGGTGTAAACATTTTGTTGTTTGATTCCATATCACTTCTTGTAGCAATATGTGCTGTGCTTATAGTGAAATCATATGCTCCTAAGCTATTGATTTTGTTTTAAAGAAAAATTGCATAGATTAGATTGATCTCCATAAATAACTTCTTCATTCAGGATTCATTCTGAAGCTAAAGCTAATTATTATAATTACAGGTATTATGCCAAAAATTAATGTAGTTCAGATAGAATTACAGTATTTTTAAATTAACAAACATTATAAAAATCATTAAGCTCTATTTGTATTATAATTGAAACAATCATGCACATTTTATATAGATGAGGTGTATGTAAACACAATATGGTATAATCATTGTACTTTTAGAACTGGAATATCATTAGTTACTTAATTACACTTTTCCAGCAGAATATCCTCTGTGCCCAAAAGCATACAGACTGAAGCAGAAATTCTCTATGGCATGACACATATTTGAATACAGATTGTCCTATCAACAACCTGCCTTATTTTCATTTGCAAACAGACTAACCACACTTCCATTGACAGCTGAATTATCTCCCTGTGGATACATGGAATAGTAATTAGGGAAGTATTCCTGAATTTTCTATACATCCCACAAGAATGATAATTAGATACCAGGACAATGATGGCCATAGCAGTCTATGTTAAAATATATTGGACGGAGCACTACTATTTTATATTATTACACAGTTATCAGTGTTTTAAATAACATTTACAGTATTTTAAAATCAGTTTAATTAATTAAGAACAAACAAAAAATCTTTTCCTTTTAAATCTAAATTCCTAGTTGTTTCAAGTTCCCTGCAAAAAATAACTTGGTATTTCTGACTATTAAAATGTTCCTCTTGAGTTACTAAAATCATTTTTGTCTGCGGTGCTTTCAGTGAATCCAATATATAACATTGTATTAGGACAATGCTTACCCTGTCTTGTCCAGTTGACTAATTAGAAACAGATTGTAGCCAGAGTTTTGACTGTTGGAAAGTGATTGTTATACAACCATGGACAAATGATTTTCCCACAAAGTGACTCCAACATTCCAAAGTCAAGTTTAAAAAATCACATATTAATATTTACATGCAACACTAAAATAAGGAAAAATCTCTAAGATGTTGTATTATACCATCATTGTTCATTTTGTTGCAGCTGATCTATCCTTCAGTTGTTATAACTGGCAAACAGCCAGTTTTAAGGCCAAATTCTAACAGGCACTGTGCTTAGCCAGCCAACACAAAATTTGCAGTTAGCAACAGTATTGCAGGTGGGAAACTGTCCATCTTCTATTCTATATAGGTTCTTATATCATGCTTATCATGATCTACCATGCCTTCTGGTAGTACATTAAGTGTCATGACTAACATCTAGCAGAGGTTGTTTGCTCTCTCATCCTCTCCCCAAGGGAGAAGCGGGTACAGTGGCGTGGGTTGTTTTGGTAGGGTTGGGTTTTTTTTAATAAAAATGTTGCTAAGAAATGTGCTTTGCGCTTAGAGTTGAAGGTGGTAAGATTTGTGATGGTCCTTAAGCTGAAAGAATGTATAACTGTGGTCAGGTCGTCAGGCTTATCTGGGATTTTCCTCAAATCCCAAGCTAGGCAACTCTGCACTCACTCTGTGACAGGAACCATGAAGGACCATTCTAGGACAAAGGGCATGGTCAAAGGGCATGGTCTATATGTTGATAGGCATATACCCCCTGCTCAAGAAATGGCCCTTTCTCACATAACCCCACACAGGTTATTGTTGCTCCTAAAGGAAAATCTGTATGGATTGAGCCCCAGCTTTTTTACACCATTAATATGGGTACTTATTTTTTAAAAAGTGTATTTAGGCACCTAAATAGTGGTTTGATTTTTCAAAAGTGCTGATCGCTGAACATCTACCATTGCTGGTAACGTGAGAAGGGGCACTTGATTTTTAGTGGGAGAATGTAAGACAAAAAGAAAGAAACTTGTTCTCAAGAATCTCAGAGAATATGCTTATTTGAAGACAAGCTTTGTAGCTTCTGGACAAATATGTGTCTAAGGGTATAACCTCATTGCTCAACTGTTATGAGAATTCTTCTTGTTTGTCAGGCCATGTAGTATGGGCTCCAGACTCTGGTGTATCTGAGCTGGGTTTGGAATGGGGCTGGACAGGAAAGTGCCAAAGTGGCTTTAAGCAGTTCTTAAGGCTCTAGCTGCTAGTTTGACTCTCAGAATGCCTGAGAGCAGTTTTAAAGGGGCCCAAAGGACCATTCTGCAGCCACAAATCAACCTAGCACAGTGGCACTCACTCTGGCTAGGATATCCGTTTTTCCTGCCCATACTCCCTACATCAGAGGTGGGAGGAAAAGGAGGAGCACTGAATTTCAAAATGAGCTGTGTGAAATCAATAGGAGGCAGATGCTTTCGAAAATTCTACTAGGTGTCTAAGTGTCTTTGAAAATCTGTTCTTAAGTCCTCTGGCTGAGAGTTGTGACATTCATATCTTCTATGGATTAGGCACAAATGGGGAGGCATAACATGCTGAATATTATCATCTTTTACAGCATGGCATAAAGAAGACAAGTTATATTTGCTGTAGGATTAATATCCCTGAATTTTTTCATAGGGGTCTAAAATATTAACTACAGTGTTGCTATGTATGCAGTTTTTTGGCATTTATGTAGAATAACATTTTCCAGTGCAAATGAGCAGCGTCTTAAAAAAATAATTCAAAATGCGTGTAGAGGGTATTTGACAGAGGTGTTTTTTGTTCTGCATGTGTTTTAAGGCTCCTTTGTTTAAATATGGTACACTGCTCTAGAGTGGATTTCTTTCATTTAAAGTCATTTTACAGAGGCCACTTAACTAGGTGCTGCTGACGAGCAGCTACAAAGAATCGTATGTTTGTTCTGTAGTTATTGAAAGTATTTGAGGAAGAATGCACCTTTCTCCATCAAGTAACAGAAATGTCAAGTGAATTAGAAACAAATCATGAAAAGTAGTTGATAAAGATACATTTCTGTGTCTGACACTTTCATCAAGCTTTGGACCAGGTCCTCTGGCAGCACTCCTCATGAAAAATTGCTTCCTCTGCCATGATTTTAAAATCTCAACTGCAGCTGTGCCATTCTTGACAAAAGATACCAAAGTTATTTGTTCAGACATAGAATCAAATCTATATGAATTTGTTAGGAAAGACAGGATTGTGCCTGCTAACACTGTAAGCATGTATGATGAGCCATATTATTTCCAAAATAAATGCTGTATCATACACAACTTTTTAACAAGATGCACAATGAATGAACATCACCACAAATCATTAGCGGGGATAGAATCCATACCTTCTAGAAGTCATAGCACAGTTCTCTATCACTAACCTAGCAAAACAGCTTCATTAGATAAAAGAGTAGGCTCTTGACCTTTATTAGAATTAGCTACTAGTGACCACCTTAGCCAATATATTACACACACAAATATCAGTAGGCTTGGCAGATTTTTTATAATTGATGGATATCAATGTTTATTTTTAAACATTTTCAATTTTTATTGATTTTAACTTCCCACAGTTGTGGGAAATTATGGGGTTGCAAGGGAGTCCAGACAGTAGACAAAATATAGAAAAATCTCCTTTAATCAAACTTTAAGTTCTCGAGCAGCATTTTTCTTACTTTGCCTAGCTGTAAATTTTAAAATCAATCAATGCACATACTTCTTGTTGGTTTGTGCGTATCTGGTGACATTGACATTTATTGATTAAAAATGTAATTCTCTCAAGCCTAAATATCCATTAAATGTTCATTGGATTGGTGCATTATCTTTTCAGCTGTGGGGAACCTGAAAAACTGGGTTTAAATAGGAACAGTTATGCACAGTGCTCTCAGTTCCCACGAATTTTGAGAGTGCTCAGTACATCATTGCACTTTGAAGGACTGGACTATTTTTTATCTATACAGAACTTCTACAGTAAGGTCTATCCACAGGTCTTACATTGACTTTAATGGAGTTCTGTAACTCAGCTGACCATCTCTATTGGGTATATTAATATTTATTGGGGTACTGTGAGACCTAATTGGTATTTATTAATCTCTCTGAGATACTTGGATGGAAAGCACTATGTAAGGCCCAAGTATTATTAATAGTTTAGTCCACCCTGAGTGTTTTCCTACATTACAAAGCCTATTTGAAATCATTTCCACTTTTTTCTTTCTTTTTTTTTAAGAAAGAATTTCAAGACCTGAAAGAGTAGGAGGGCAGCAGGACTTAAGCTGAACCATTTGGGAAAGTTCACCCAGCACCTGCCTGCAGGATACATTAACTAGCTTTAGCCAATATTACAAATTCATCACATTCCTTGAGCCTGAAAATGTGCCCAGCTTCACTTTCAAAGAGCAGATGTTCAACTATCGGTGTTTTCCAAGTCTCACGTGGCATTAGCCCAGCAGCAATTTTTGTTTCTATAACAATTAGAATATCATGTCCCTGATAGAAGCCAGAGGAAAAGGGATGCTTGTGAAATGAAGAATGCATCTTTACATCCCAATCGGTCTGATATCTGTTAGCACATTATTTTACAATAAAAATAGAGAGCTAGTATTACTGACAATTAAAGTGCTTCCACTCCAACATATTTTGTAAATTAGTTAGGTTCTCTCACTACTGATATTTGCCATCACCATTTGTATTTTTATTTAGTATTTTGGAGTTCCATTTTGTTCACATTGAAGTTATCAGTAATATTCTCCTTAATTTCAAAAGGAGTAGGGCTGGATCCCAAGGTCTAAATCCTACTCTGTAGTAGGGCCTCTCTGCACTAGATTAGAGGCAGAAAGAGGCATTAAGCCACCCTAAATAAGTCTATTCCTAGTTTCCATAGGAAAGGCCATATACTGGAATGTATCCACATGCATAATTTATTGATGTCAACGGGAATTGTACATGTAGATTCAGAGCAATTTATGGACTTCAGTATAGAAAAGATTCTCAAATTAGGAAACCTCAAAAATCCAGCTGTTCATATTGTATATGGGCTGTGTAGTCCCCATGATGTACTGTATATAGTTGTAATTGATAGTATATACTGCCAGATTCATGCATGTACTATACCAAATAACAAAATAAGCATAGTTCAAAATGTTCTGCCTCTGACTTGCACCATCTTTTTCTCTCCTTACTCCAAGAAATCTTTAGAAGGTACAATAGTCTTTGAGATATTGTGCCTACAACCTCCATATAAATGAAACAAGTTTTTATTTCCATTTTTCTTACTAAAAAGTAAAGCAGAGAGTGTGATAATGAGCAGCAGAATTAACAAAAAAGTACAAATTTTTGCTCCTCTGGGTATTCATAAAATGTCATTGCATCTTTTAAGAAAGAATGTACTATATGTATAGAAAAAAAGGCAATTAAGAAAGTGATTATTTTTGGTTTGCATAGTAGCTAGAAATTGCTGTACAAATATTATTTGTGATATCTATTCATACCATGCTGGAAAGATGCAGCTGTTTCAACAAAGCAGAGGAGTATGGAGTGAAATAGGAAACAGACTTGCTGGGGAAAAAAGTCAGAGTCTATACTAGGTAACCTCTGTGCTCTGGTGAGGCAAACTTATGACTCTGTCTGCTTTCTTCACATGCCTTGAGTCCATCTGGTTCTTTCCAGTGTCTGTAACGTCTGATGGATTTTCGCTTTAGTGGTGATAATATATGCCCTACCAAATCAGAAGCACGAAGCCCTCAGCTGGTGGAGCCAAAGCTGACAAGCTAGTTTTAAGGGTATGCGGGAGGGATGTGTATGTGTGAGACAAAAATATATCTATAAATAAGTTATATATTAAAGTGTCTCTGCTGAAGTTTTGAAGACTGGATTAAGTTGATATCATTACAGAGAGAGGTTTTTCAATTGCAGGTAAGTAGTTAAGGAAAGTGAAAATAAAGGTCAACTTCTCAAACACTGAGACAAGTGTTTGGTTACATTTTTGGTTGACTGTTGCTTGGCAACATGGAGCCAATGATGAGACAGGAATATTTATATCTGAAGTGATAAAGTAATAATTTAACAGGGTAAAGATAGAGATTCTAATATCTCAGTTCTGGACAACCAAATTTAATGCTATATTTTTGGGTCATCACCATAAGAATAGGACTGATTGGTATTAATGCAGAAGAGAGAGTGCTATGATTTAGCACTGCTTTGTGACACTAGTAGCATATTTTACTTCAGGAGAAAGCTCTCTCTGTATGACAAGGTCAAGCAGGAGCTGCTGAATGCTCATATCTTTTGTAAAGTCAGTCCACTTAAATCAATGGCTAACTAGGGATTTAGAAGCCTAATTTTAGTATCTTTTAAAAAAGTCTTGTCCATTTTACTTAAGAATGCCCTAAAAATATTCCTAAGTGAGAAGATGGGTTAATAAGGATGGTCTCTTGTATGGGATTTACTGTATATGGATGTATATTGTGATTCTTGAAGAGTATTGCTACAATCTCATTTCAAGGCCAGAGAAACAATACATACTGAACAGTCACTTCACTGACACCACCACGCTTTACCCCGTTCCACTGAAAAGTCTGTCTCATTAACCCTGGCTCACTCCCATGACTACATGGGATTTCTTCCACTCTACATTTATTCTCTCCTCCTTCAGCTCTGTCATCTTCCTGGCCAAACAGCACAACTTCTCCAGTCTCATCATCTCTTGTGCCCACCCTCCCAGCTGCTTAGACACCACCTTCAAACACCCACCTTAAAACCTTCCCTCCTTCCCACCCCTCTTGTCTCGCACCGCACAGAACACTGCTGATTTTAATAAGTGACTAATTTATCTTAACTGTATATTGTAAAAGCAGCAAAGAGTCCTGTGGCACCTTATAGACTAACACAAGTATTGGAGCATGAGCTTTCGTGGGTGAATACCCACATTGTCGGATGCATGAAATTTTCAGAGGCAGGTATAAATATGCAAGCAAGAATCAGGCTGGAGATAACAAGGTTAGTTCAATCAGAGAGGATGAGGCTGTCTTCTAGCAGTTGAGGTGTGAACACCAAGGGAGGAGAAACTGCTTTTGTAGTTGGCTAGCCATTTACAGTCTTTGTTTAATCCTGAGCTGATGGTGTCAAATTTGCAGATGAACTGAAGCTCAGCAGTTTCTCTTTCAAGTCTGGTCCTGAAGTTTTTTTGCTGCAGGATGGCTACCTTTAAATCTGCTTTTGTGTGTCCAGGGAGATTGAAGTGTTCACCTACAGGTTTTTGTATATTGCCATTCCTAATATCTGATTTGTGTCCATTTATCCTTTTACATAGGGACTGTCCAGTTTGGCCGATGTACATAGCAGAGGGGCATTGCTAGTATATTGTAAAGCATCCAATTAGTATCATACTGCCAAGTCAATGATTTTGGAACCTCTATTTTTGCATTTCCTGAATTTGAGGGTGTTTAACTGTATCAATGTGTATTTAATAATTTTCTTTCCTATCAAGTATCAGAAGGTAGCCGTGTTAGTATGGATCTGTAAAAGCAGCAAAGAATCCTGTGGCACCTTATAGACTAACAGACGTTTTGGAGCATGAGCTTTCGTGGGTGAATACCCACTTCCTCAGATGCATGACTACATGACTGCATGCATCTGAGGAAGTGGGTATTCACCCACGAAAGCTCAAGCTCCAAAACGTCTGTTAGTCTATAAGGTGCCACAGGATTCTTTGCTGCTTTTTCTTTCCTATGGTTTCTTTTGGAAATGTTTCATATAGAAAGTTCTCACCTCTATTTAAATACATGGGTTCACAGACTGGATCTCTTAAAATAACTATAGACTCTTTGTTTAGCATCATCAGCCAGCAGTTGTTATAAGGTCTATCACATTTTCCATTCTCCTGGGCATCCAATGTGGTACTAATAAATTGCTGCAGTACATTGATTGTTAAGTGCTGGATTGCTACTTGCCGGAACAGCATTTGGATGATTTCATTGTGACAAGGAGACATTTTTTCCAGTACATACTATTCCTAAAGGGATTGAAAGTAAAAGAAGAGAGTAGTTTAATAATTTAGGGCTCAGTCCTGCTTCCAGTGAATTCAATGGCAAAAATTCTGTTGACTTCAGGGCACAGTGCTTTTGGGAAGTGGGGTGGAGATATGGCTGCATGAATTAAGGACCCTCATCAATATACCAAAGCACGTATGACAGTATTGTCAAAAACTCCATTATAAACAGGAATGATAGTAACCAGACTTATTCACTTGAAAACCTTTAACAAGAATGCAATTTGACAGATCTTCCATCATTTTGACCACAGCTAAATCAGAGCAGAAGTTCCAGAATATATAAGTCACTGGCTAATTCAGTGAGCTGAATCATTCTTGCTCCATAATAATCACTTGATGACAAGTTACAAGCAAAAGCATCAATGTGATAATTAGTTCTGGTTACGGATTATTAAAGAGAGAGGGTTCACTGACTATTCCTATTTTGGGACATTTCAGTAAAGAGTCTATGAAATGTTAGTGAGTCAGAAAATGTGGATTTAATGGTAAACAATATTTACTAACTTTGTACATGATTACATTGTAACTCCTATTCTGGACACAGGATTTGATTTAAAAGCTGCTGCTCTATCAAACAGGAGAACCTACTGTCTAGCTGAAAATCTATGCAAGAGAGTGTTTTATAAAACTCTGTTCAGCTTAATTGCAATTTAAAATCAAAGCACTGTAAAAGATTAACACACTGTACTCTGTAATTGTGGCAGTCTGTTACATACTATGCCTTGTTTAAAAAGTGAGGGACTAATTCTGAGGTCCTTAGCCAGGGCCTGCCTCTCCTCAACAAAAATTGTTTCAGGTCAGTGTTTCTTAGGAAACACCTCTTGAGCTGGGGGGAGTATGGGAGGGGTGGGGGAGGGAGGTTGCCTCCTCCCACAGCCCCAGTAAAAGAAGCCAAGAGTTTAGCCTCCAGAACCTGCTGATCTTCTGGGTCCCGGTGAAGACTGGAGCCAACAAAATTAAGAGGGCCATTCACATAGCCACCCAATGCCTCCCCACAAGCCTCTGGGGCCTCCTGCCTGCCCCACCCCATTTCTTGAACCCACGCTACTAAGGATACCCCTACCTACTTTTAACTGTGGAATCACCATAGAAGTAGTTCCACAGCACACACGAGCAGACCCATGGGAATCAATAGAACTATAGGTTTTAACTCCCACTACTTCCACCCATGGGTTTGATGGAAGGGGAATTTAGGGGAGCCTAACTTGCTCACTTTCGCTGTGTTTGGTCTTCCCCCTCTAACGCAGTAGAAGCTCTAGGGAAAGGCTTCCACAAAATAAAGGGAAAAAGGAGAGTGTGTGGGCCAGGTGGAATACTCTTTCTGCAGGCAACTTATCACCATGTATCTGGAGGAGAGCCTGACTTCCACACTGCTTTGCTCAATTCTTATGCAGGCAAACTTTCATTGAATTTGCTGGGAGTGTCCCTGGGTCAGAGCCACTGGATGCAATTCTGAAAAATGTTTACACTGACAGCATGAAATGGTTATTCATCATGTGCTATTTGACTGTACTCAAAGTCATAAGATAAGGGCCTTATCCTGACAGATGCTAAGAACCTAAAATTCCTATGAAGGACAATGAGAACTCAAGGCACTCAGTATCTTACAAAAAGCATTCATGGCCACCCAGAGGTGGGGGGGGGGCAAGTGGGACAATTTGCTCCAGACCCCGCAAGGGCCGCCACGAGAGTTTTTCGGGGCCCCTGGAACAGGGTCCTTCACTCACTCCGGGGGTCCCAGAAAACTCTCACGGACCCTGGGCCCCCGGAGCTTCTTCTGCTCCGGGTCTTTGGTGGCAATTTGGCAGCGTGGGCTCCCCACCACCAAAGACCCCAGGCCCCCTGAATCCTCTGGGCGGCTCTGCTGTCAGAACCTTGTGGAATTAGGTCCTTCATTTGATTTATTTATGCCAAAATGGATCATTATACAAGCCTCATTTTTTAGATTAAGAATATTTGTATCCTATTGTTTACTGCTATACTTGGTTCAGTACCAAATATAAGGACCAGCTCCATTTTAGAATAGATATCTAGGCTTCATTATTGGAGATTTGATTTAAAAAAAGTGATTTTAACATTAGAAAAATGTTTACAGTTGTGCATGATCATTATTTCTCGGAGCTATTAACTTTACCATGTTCTCATACAATAGAACACCATATTAAAATGTTTGCTATTCTGGTTTATATTGGGGATGCATTGTGACTGGCTCCACCATCTATGGGGGGAGGGATAGCTCAGTGGTTTGAGCATTGGCTTGCTAAACCCAGGGTTGTGAGTTCAATCCTTGAGGGGTCCATTTAGGGAACTGGGGTAAAAATCTGACTGGGGATTGGTCCTGCTTTGAGCAGGGGGTTGGACTAGATGACCTCCTGAGGTCCCTTTCAACCTTGATATTCTATGATTCTATTAGTGGGAGGGGTTTCAAAAGGTGGACTAACAGTTTTTGACTGCTCCTTTCTCTCTCTGGCCTGCCCTAAGCTCAGCTCAGCCCTGGAGTATATTCGCTCCTTAGGGTTCCTAAGGAAAAATTTCATTTGCAAAGCTGTATTATACCATCTCCCACCTCATGGAAAATTTTAGAAATATTTTCTCTAGAGAGAAATCTGACTCTCTCAGGGAATTTTTTATTTTAAATTAAGCCTATCTGCATGAAAACAGGATTCTTTTGCTCCTGCTGTTTATTCACCATCTGAAGTAATAAAATAGAATGGGAGGGAGGGATGTGGATGTGGTGAAAAAGGTTACCATCCATTGGCTTTTGTTAATAGATTGATTTTCATAAGATCTTTTGAGGATTTCTCTAGTGTAAAAGGCACACAGTGTGTAGTCCGTTGGGTAAAACATGTGCAAGCAGAGTCAGGATGAGCGCTACCCTGACATCTGGTGGTGAATTGTAGAGAGTGTGGAAAGAATTTCAAGAATTGCATTGGCATCCACCCCACCCCACCCCCCACTTAGCATAACCCCACAGCAGCTTGGGATGGTGATTTTAACAGCTCTGGGATCCCCAATTTCTTTGTTATTGGGGCAGGAAAAAAAAAGTTTGTCACCCTGATTGTGTGAATGGGGAGCTGTGGGACTGCTTTGTGACAGAAATGACTTAACCTCAGTTGGGTGATACTTGCTAAACATGGGACATGGGTTCCAACGCCCCATGAATGGAGAGAGGTTGGGGGCTGGTGTGTGTACATCTGATGGTATGGGCCCCCTTTGAGGGCCTGAAACACCAATTGCATATTCTCCTCTCTCCAATGTTAAAGAGTAGAACTAATTTTTGATTCTATTAAGAGTCCATCTAGAGACTGCTGAGCTGAATTCATGTCGGGCCAATGGTGCACCAGCACCAGGGCTCCCCTACTAAGAGCTGAAATCACTGAAAGAGCTGAATTGAGATCATAGATGCTGTGTTAACTAGTGGGGGAGTCTGAAGACCTATTGTTAAGCAGCTGGCAGAGCAGAGCAGTTTGCAGCTTGTTGGAGCAGCCTATGGAACAGTGAGCGGAGTGAAGCGGTTTGCAGGGACAGCTGGAGGAGCGGCACAGCTGGTGTGGTGGAGCTGGTTGTGATGAAGGCTGCAGCAGAACTCCATGGAGAGGCGGAGCAGTTGGCCCTGGCCCACGTAAGGTGCCCCTTAATACCCTGTGTGGACTTCCCCCCACCCCTTTCCACCAAGGCTTGGGGGGGGGTAACACTCTGCAGATAAACTCTTGAATTCTGGGGTGGCACTGACCAGACTTTTGGGTTGTTGGACTTTGGGATGATTGGACTTAAGACCCTAAAGGGAAAAGGACATTGCCAAACATATCTGGGGTTGGGGTTTTTTTTGTTTGTTTATGGTTTGTGTTATAATCCTCTCTGTGGTGCTTCTCCAGTGGGATGCCACATTGTTTCCTTCGTTTATTAAAAAGATTTTGCTACACTCATACTCCGTGCTTGCGAGAGGGGAAGTATTGCCTCCTAGAGGCGCCCAGGGGGATGTGGTATGTAAGTGTCCCAGGTCACTGGGTAGGGGCTCGACCCGGTTATGCATGGTGTTATTAAAACGGAACCCCTGGATACTGAACCCGGCCCTTGTTGCTGCCAGTTCAGAGGGGCAGAAGGGTTACACATGCAAGAGAGTCTTAGTCACTTAAAAGCCTATATCCCCTTGACTACATGAGTAGGATGATTTTGAAACTTCTACCCTTTGTGCACAGCTTGGAGAAGTTAAAAATTAATTTAAGTTAAAGAACTCATAGACTCATAGACTCTAGGACTGGAAGGGACCTCGAGAGGTCATCGAGTCCAGTCCCCTGCCCTCATGGCAGGACCAAATACTGTCTAGACCATCCCTAATAGACATTTATCTAACCTACTCTTAAATATCTCCAGAGATGGAGATTCCACAACTTCCCTAGGCAATCTATTCCAATGTTTAACTACCCTGACAGTTAGGAACTTTTTCCTAATGTCCAACCTAAATCTCCCTTGCTGCAGTTTAAGCCCATTGCTTCTTGTTCTATCATTGGAGGTTAAGGTGAACAAGTTTTCTCCCTCCTCCTGATGACACCCTTTTAGATACCTGAAAACTGCTATCATGTCCCCTCTCAGTCTTCTCTTTTCCAAACTAAACAAACCCAATTCCTTCAGCCTTCCTTCATAGGTCATGTTCTCAAGACCTTTAATCATTCTTGTTGCTCTTCTCTGGACCCTCTCCAATTTCTCCACATCTTTCTTGAAATGCGGTGCCCAGAACTGGACACAATACTCCAGTTGAGGCCAAACCAGCGCAGAGTAAAGCGGAAGAATGACTTCTCATGTCTTGTTTACAACACACCTGTTAATGCATCCCAGAATCACGTTTGCTTTTTTTGCAACAGTATCACACTGTTGACTCATATTAAGCTTGTGGTCTACTATGACCCCTAGATCTCTTTCTGCCATACTCCTTCCTAGACAGTCTCTTCCCATTCTGTATGTGTGAAACTGATTATTCCTTCCTAGGTGGAGCACTTTGCATTTATCTTTATTGAACTTCATCCTGTTTACCTCAGACCATTTCTCCAATTTGTCCAGATCATTTTGAATTTTGACCCTGTCCTCCAAAGCAGTTGCAATCCCTCCCAGTTTGGTATCGTCCGCAAACTTAATAAGCATACTTTCTATGCCAACATCTAAATCGTTGATGAAGATATTGAACAGAACCGGTCCCAAAACAGACCCCTGCGGAACCCCACTTGCTATACCTTTCCAGCAGGATTGGGAGCCATTAACAACTACTCTCTGAGTACGGTTATCCAGCCAGTTATGCACCCACCTTATAGTAGCCCCATCTAAATTGTACTTTCCTAGTTTATCTATAAGAATATCATGCGAGACTGTATCAAATGCCTTACTAAAGTCTAGGTATATCACATCCACCGCTTCTCCCTTATCCACAAGGCTCGTTATCCTATCAAAGAACGCTATCAGATTAGTTTGACACGATTTGTCCTTTACAAATCCATGCTGGCTATTCCCTATCACCTTACCACCTTCCAAGTGTTTGCAGATGATTTCTTTGATTACCTGCTCCACTATCTTCCCTGGCACAGAAGTTAAACTAACTGGTCTGTAGTTTCCTGGGTTGTTTTTATTTCCCTTTTTATAGATGGGCACTATATTTGTGCCCTTCCAGTCTTCTGGAATCTCCCCCGTCTCCCATGATTTCCCAAAGATAATAGCTAGAGGCTCAGATACCTCTTCTATTAACTCCTTGAGTATTCTAGGATGCATTTCATCAGGCCCTGGTGACTTGCAGGCATCTAACTTTTCTATGTGATTTTTTACTTGCTCTTTTTTTATTTTCTTTTCTAAACCTACCCTCTTCCCGTAAGCATTCACTATACTAGACATTCCTTCAGACTTCTCAGTGAAGACTGAAACAAAGAAGTCATTAAGCATCTCTGCCATTTCCAAGTCTCCTGTTACTGTTTCCCCCTCCTCATTGAGCAGTGGGCCTACCCTGTCCTTGGTCTTCCTCTTGCTTCTAATGTATTGATAAAAAGTCTTCTTGTTTCCCTTTATTCCCATAGCTAGTTTGAGTTCATTTTGTGCCTTTGCTTTTCTAATCTTGCCTCTGCATTCCTGTGTTATTTGCCTATATTCATCCTTTGTAATCTGACCTAGTTTCCATTTTTTATATGACACCTTTTTATTTTGTAGGTCACGCAAGATCTTGTGGTTAAGCCAAGGTGGTCTTTTGCCACATTTTCTATCTTTCCTAACGATCGGAATAACTTGCTTTTGGGCCCTTAATAGTGTCCCTTTGAAAAACTGCCAACTTTCCTCAGTTGTTTTTCCCCTCAGTCTTAATTCCCATGGGACCTTACCTATCAGCTCTCTGAGCTTACCAAAATCCGCCTTCCTGAAATCCATTGTCTCTATTCTGCTGTACTCCCTTCTACCCTTCCTTAGAATTGCAAATTCTATGATTTCATGATCACTTTCACCCAAGCTTCCTTCTACTTTCAAATTCTCAACAAGTTCCTCCCCATTTGTTAAAATCAAGTCTAGAACAGCTTCCCCCCTAGTAGCTTTTTCAATTTTCTGAAATAAAAAGTTGTCTGCAATGCAGTCCAGGAACTTATTAGATAGTCTGTGCCCCACGGTGTTATTTTCCCAACATATATCTGGATAGTTGAAGTCCCCCATCACCACCAAATCTTGGGCTTTGGATGATTTTGTTAGTTGTTTGAAAAAAGCCTCATCCACCTCTTCCACCTGATTAGGTGGCCTGTAGTAGACTCCCAGCACGACAACACCCTTGTTTTTTACCCCTTTTAGCCTAACCCAGAGATTCTCCACACTTCCATCTCCTATGTCCATCTCCACCTCAGTCCAAGTGTGTACATTTTTAATATATAAGGCAACACCTCCTCCCTTTTTCCCCTGTCTATCCTTCCTGAGCAAACTATACCCATCCACACCAACATTCCAGTCGTGTGTATTATCCCACCACTAAAGTTATCCCAGAACTAAAGTTTATTTCAGGCTTCCATATGGCAAAAGACTTCATTAACATTCTCCATGACTAAATGCTGTCTTGGGCCTTCACTATTCCATATTACCCGGGAGTTTAAGATTATTGCAGTATTATCCTCTCCTCCATTTGCATTCTTGATGAGCCTCTGTTAAAGAAACCAAACACTGTATGGTTTATTCTGATACTTCATCAGAAGGTCAGCTCAGACTCACATCAGCAGACAGCTTTGAAAGGCAAATGACTAAATTTAAAAAGTTGTTTCAAAATCTTTTAAATATAACATAACATTCCAGCATCTGGAGAGTAAGGGTTAGCTCTTTAGGGAGAGGTACACAGTCCTTTTTTTCCTGTTGCTAAATCCAAAGTTAAAGGGTGGAAATAAGGACACAGAGCTTCATCTTTTGCCATCCTCCTCTTCACTCCACCGAGGTGTTCAGGGAGGGGAAAGGTCAGTCCTGCACTGGCCCAGGGGCATGGGCCTAGCATGGGTCAGCAGTGCAGTATTTTTGCCACAGAGCTGGGGCAGTCTGCTCCCACAGGGATTGGGTCTCAGGGGTGTACTGCGCCAGCTGAGCCAGAAGAGCAGCATTCTCTCCCTGTAGCTGGGTAGTCTGCGCAGCAGCATGTGGTTCTCCACTGAGAGCTGCAAACACTTGTGCTTTCACTGTGGGGAGTTCTTCCTGGAGATGGTTAACTTGTTCATGCATTTCTGGTGCCATGACAGACATGCTGAGCATGGAATGATTCATTGCCTCCATGTTACCACAAGGCTGGCCTTCAGTATTGGTTAGGGGTGATCCAGGCAAACGGTCAGGGTCCCGGGCAAGGGGTGGCTCCAGGTCAATTTTCTGAGCCCAGGTCTGAACTTGTGTTGGGGTTCTGGAGAGAGGGAGAGAGTCCAAGTCAGAGCCAAAGTCAGTGCCAGGAGTTCAGCAGCACAAAAGTAGAGTCAGTCACTGCAGCTTGCTGGAGATCTAAGATGTTGCCTGATATGTCTTGTTACCATAACTGGGATAACAAATTTACCCTAATTGTGAGCTCATCTGTAAGAAATGTGAAAACTCAGAGGTTATTGTGACATCTTATAACTTTATGTCTGTGTGGGAATTAACCATGGAAAGCAGGTCAAGTTATTTTCAGTAAAGTATGTTATAAGAAGATGCAAGAAACCAGAGAAACTAAATTAGTGCAAACAAAAAGGGCCTACCAACGTGACTCAAGGACTGTTGAGACTGGACTTAATGAATAAGAAAATATGGTCTTACAGAACTGGGTTTAATTGGTGAATGAAATAATGAGGGGATGAACTGTGCCTCCTATTTGGTCAGGCATTGTCTCTGATAATCAGGCCTAGAGGTTGAAGCATGGGTTGCAGCCAGGCATATGGTTGGGCCCGGGCCAAGAGTGGTCCTGGAATTGAGATCTGGGGAGATGCTGGGGTCAACACAGATCAGAGTCAGTAGCCAAACCAAAAATCAGAACTGTAGCCGGAATCCAGGTGCAGGCAAGAGGTCAAAGCTGGGTTGTCAAAATCTAAAGATGAGCCAAGTTGATAATGAAGCTGGAATCCAGAGACACACTGAAGGTCAAAACCGAGTAGTCAGAGGGGTATTGGAGGGGATACGAGGGAATAGTAGGCAGAGGCTGAAGCAGGTTGGTGAGGAGGCTGCAGCAAGGCTAGTGCAGGCCAAGAACAATACTAGGATAAGGCTCAGGCAAGGTGGGGGGAAGCAGGAGTCAGAGTGGGAGCAAGCTGGGAGTCTTTGGAGTCTGCTGCACTGCAAGGCAGCAGAATGGTTCCTGACTGGGCAGTACTATTGTTCAGACTGATCTGCAGCTCTGTTGGGGTGGTAGAAATATCTGAGCCTGAAGTCTTCTGATCCAGGCTCTGCCTGATGATAGATGGTTGCTGCATGTCTGAGCGCTGCTCACTGCAGCAACTGATCAAGCAGCCCTGGTATGGCTGCAAGTTTGCCTCACATGCTTTCCTTCCCCCCCACCAAACACACACCCAGTTGGGGGTTCTTTAAAAGGAGACTTTGAGAAAGTATCATGGGATTCCAGCTCATTGACTTGTATCAGTTTGACTCATCTCTTCCCAGCTCAGCTCCCTGCACTCCAAGACAGAAGGAACAGACCAGACAAAGATTTTCTTTCCATTTGGGTCTTGCTCTTATAAGAATTTTGTTGTTCACCTGCGAGTCCTGAAAGTCACTGGATTTATGGCTTATTACAACAGTCTGTAACCCACTAACCCCTTCTTTTTGTCATATGTCTGCAGAGGTGTTTGTGGGACACTCTACCTTAATGGTCCTTAGAATGAGTGCTAGATACTTGTGATAAACAATCTGGTCTGCCTTGCATTTAACTGTGATAGAGTACCTTTCCCAGACGTGAAGAAGAGCTCTATGCAGCTCAAAAGCGTCTTTCTCTCACCAACAGAAGTCAGTCCAATAAAAGATATTACCTCACCCATCTGGTCTCCAATATCCTGGGACCAACACAGCTTCAACAATGTTACATACATCACATCATGGCACCCAAGTCCTCAGCCCATCAGTGGATATACCTATTTGTCAGCACTGCAGAGGCACATATGATACTGTTCTGTTTCCCTTCCTGTTACTTTCTGCCCCACTGTTTTTTCTCCTGGTATCCTGTCTAGCTCTGTTGGCTTCTCAATGCATCCTAAAATCAACTGCACCACATGCATTATCACAGCAATGTGAAATGGCCCATTGAGTCCTGCCCTGTCTGAGGAGAAAGGACCCAACCAGATAATGTCTCACTAGAATGCAAGTCTGGGTCCAAGCAATAGGTGTTGTGGCTGACCTGCCAGCCTAAAGCATCCATTCATGATTGACTAGCTGTTTGGTGTTCCTGGAATACCAGTAAGGGCTGTATTTCAATCTGTTTTATCCTGTCTCTCCTCCAACTTGTGTCTGGCACAATTAGAAATGATTCATTTCACATCAGGACTGAGAGTAAAGTTAACCTCTCTTTATCAAAGAAAGGTTGTTGGTGGAAATAAGAGACTCCTTTTGGAGGCAAAATGTCAGACTATGCTTAGATTGTTTGTTTTGCATAATTACTCTATCAGTTTTTGCTTGCGTGTTTTCTTGCATTTTGATCAATGAACTTCTAACTTTAGAATGAAAGCTCTTGGATGCCAAGAAACTGAGTAAACCAGGTTCTTTGTCCAAAACTGTGTAACCCTTCTGCCCCTCTGAGTTGGCAGCAACAAGGGCCGGGTTCAGTATCCAGGGGTTCCGTTTCAATAACCCAATGCCAAACCAGCTCCAGCCCCCACCCAGTGACCTGGGAAAATCTTACACACACCCCTAGGCGCCTCAAAGAGGCAATGCTTCCCCTCTCGCAAGCACAGAATCTCGGTGTAGCAGAAAAGGTTTAATACATGAGATAAACAACAAACACTAAATTGGGAAAACACCTCAACTAGAGTTCATAGACCAAACCGTGAGCAAAGACCCACCCCAGGAAATTGGGCTGTGTCCTCTTTCCTGGGCTCTTGAGTCCAGCAACCCCCCCCCCAAATCACCCACAGTCCCACAATCCAAAAGTCTCTGTCCTGGGTCAGAGCAGCCCCAAAGTTCGAGAGTCTATCTGCAGAGGTCCCTCCCCCCAGCCTGGGTAGAAAGGGGCACCTTACGTGGTCCGGGGCCAACTGCCCTGCCTCTCCATGGGTTCTGCTCCCGCCTTCTCCACGAACTGCTCCGCTTTACCAGCCGCTCCACTCTGCTCCTCCAGCCGTCCTTACAAACTGCTCCGCTCCACCAGCTGCTCTGCTCCACCAGCTGTACTGTGGGCTGCTCCAGTTGTCCCTGCAAACTGCTCGGCTCCGCTCGCTCTGTGGGCTGCTCCACCCGTCTCACAGCTACTCCGCTCTGCCAGCCGCTCTGCTCCACCAGCTGTCCCGTGATCCGCTCCAGCCGTCCCCACAAACTGCTCCACTCTGCCACCTGCTCTGTTCCACAGTATAGCTTCAGGCTCCCCACTAGTTAGCACAGTACTCAGTGCTCTCAGCTCAGTAATTTCAGCTCTTTAGTGATTTCAGCTCAAAGTAGGGGAGCCCCAGTGCTAGTGCACCATTAGTCAAAAGTGAGTTTAGCTCAGTAACCTGTATCTGGATTCTTAAGGGAATAAAAAATCAACTCTGACATTCCACAGTGGAGAGAGGAGGGGGTGGAACTGGTGCTCCTGGCTCCACAAGGAGACTGCACCACCAAACACAGATAACTGTCCCCAGCCTCTCTCAATTCACTGGGTTTTGGAACCCATGTCCCTTGTCTAGCAAGTACCACCCAACTGAGGTTGAGTCTTTGTCACAAAGCAGTCCCACAGCTCGGCAGCCTGGGATAGGGCAGGCGTGCCTATGCAAATAGACTCAGGCGTGCCTATGCAAATACACTCTCTGAAATTCTTTCCACCAGATGTCAGGGTAGAGCTTATCCTGACTCTGCTTACAGCTGCATAAACTTTGGTATCAACACTTTAATGTCTGGACAGTGAAAGAATTTATAACACCTTTAACTCTTCTGGCCCTTGAGATCAATATAGTAGTCCTGTGGACTTTTATAGGGTTAAAGGGCTAATCAGAAGCCTCCAAGTCAGCTGCCAATAGAGTCTCTTGGATGAGACTTGCTACAGTGTACATCAATCGCAGGTCATGGGGAGCAGCCGGGTTACAGCTGCCACTGGGTTGTTGTGTGGAGATGCCTGTTGCCTGGTCCCTCTGCTGACCCAGTTTTGACTTCTGGCAATCCTTACTGGTATAAACTGTCACTAACTCAACTCCACCAGCCCGTATGGAGAGGAAACAAAGGTATCACATGGCCCAACTTTTCCGTGTGGCCCTTGGGGTTTCAGGATGAGATTTTCCCAGTGCTTGTGGTCAGGATGTGCAAACACAAGCTAAGACTGGTCCCTGTGCATAGAAGAAAACCACAGAAAGGTACTTGCACCCTCTTTTCCCTGCCTCCTTGCACACCCATGTTGTGCTAACCTTAGTCTAACAGTATTTATCATCTGAAGCATTCTTTGCCTCATGGAGTATAACAGATTTCTGTAATTTTCATTTAGCCTCCCACAAAATACTGTAATCCTCTAGAAATGTATCAGATTGCCATATTCCCTATCTTCTCTTATCTACTACGAATACTTAATGCTTCCTTAACTTTTTTAAATTGTTAGTTCAATTTCTTAGCTACAAAAGACACTCTCCAATCAGAAAGCTCCATTTGTTCCCTGACTGCTAACCTTACCTTATACTTCATTGCCTGATAGAAAAGAAATGCAGAATTCCCCCAATGAGGGATAATTAGTAGTGCCAGCATCTTGCTCAAAATTTTGCTTTAAAATTTTTTCCTCTCCCTGTGGAAATGCTGCCTGAAAGGTTTGCATCACTCCAGACATAGGTCTTCACTTCAAAATGAAAAGGAAACATTTAAAGAGTAAAAAACTAGTTTATCATTCATGTCCCTCAGCAGAGGTTATGCCCAATGACAGATGTTATATTTTGCCTCCGGCGGGGTGGAGAGGGAAATCAAATCACTGCTGATTCATGATCTAATCTGGTTTATTTCTCCCTTCACCCTCCTCAAAAAAATAATTGCAGATTTTGGTAAAGAGACAGACACTTTCCTACAGTTCAACAGCAGCTCTTGTGGTATTGATTCACTAGACACATTTAGTTTGTGTCTCCACACTCATCAGGACTAGTCAGGTCTTTATTTGCTTTTAAAAGATTTGCATTAGTTTATTTTACAGATATTGTACAACTATTCTAGGTTTTATGCACAACCCTGAGCCAATTTTACAATATTGCCAAACCCAAGCATTGAAAAATCATGAATCAGTCCTCAAAAAACAAAGAAGCTTTAACTCTGAGATTTTTTTTTTAAGTAATAAATTCTGGGCTCAACTTATGGTTTATGCCTTCTAGCTTCTGAGTTTTTAGAGTCTACTTTTTCAAGCTTTTCTCTGTAACAACGAGGGCTAGACAGTTAGTTTTTTTTAAATTAAAGTAAAAGCAGAGAGTCTCACATAAGCTGATGACACCAGGAGTGGAGGTTTTATGGAGAAAAAAAATAAAACAAATTTCACAGAAATTGCAATAAAATTGAAAGAATTGGCAACACTGATCTCCCTTCCTTAACATAACAGGCCAAACTAGGAAATTACAAAATAAGACTGGGAGTTATCAAAAGAGGGGCACTTTTAAAATGGTCAGGCACCATCAACCCGTCATGGTGTGGAGGTCTGGATATGAACTGAGGATTACATTTGTAGCATAGATACCAGTTCCAGCCACAACAAAGAATGACTCTTTGTTAAGATAAAGGATCTAATTCTGGCCCATTCTATGGAGCAGTAAGTGCCTCAAGAATCCTAAGGGCAGCTGAGGCTGGTACAAAGGGAACAGTAGGAAGATTCCAACTCTGTGGTTGGGAGCCACCATACTGTATATGAATGGGGAGCTCCATTGCCGCCTAGCAGTTCTTCATGGGTTGTTACTGTCTCTCTGCTATCTACTCAGTCCAGAGAGATTAATTTTGGAAAAAATCCACATGCTCTTGCAGTTGTATGTGTGCACACTGGAGGAAGGCAAGAGAAAATCTATGATTATCTGGGGATTAGCCCAGGGGCTGTTTGCCTCAATGATCCCCATCGTCTGGTAGCTATATTTTAGATTTCTACAGCTGCATTGAGAGGGCTCTGTCAGCTTCCCTTCTTTCTCAAGGACCCCTAGATTTCCACTGTAGATATCTGCGGCCAGAGATAATGTCAGTTGCCGAATGCTCATTTCAACTTTCTTCTGTGTGTTAAGGGGGAGGGTTCATTTTCATATAGACAAGGACATTTGAATTCTGTCACTTTGTGGCCAGCTTCCTCAGTAAAAGCAAAAAGGATTTTTTTGCCCTTTGTGACACTTAGCAATTTATAACTGTGTCAATGCTGCTCAGTGAGGGAAACAGAATTCCTAGAGCTCTAATGTTTTGCAAATCAATGACGATGGCATCACTCATTTGCCATTTACCTATAATTAACTTTACCCTTTTAGTGCATTTAGCTGTACATTTGGTTTATGGAAACAGATCTACAGGCATATCATGAAAGGGGCACATCATGAAACATGACTAAACCTTTCAGAAATGGAAATGCACAAGGAACTCCGCAGACTGCAGCAAGCTGCAAAGCAATGCTTGATTTTTCTTTGAAAAAGTGACATGGTCACAGTGTTTCAAACAATCACCTTCATGGAAAAACCCACAAAGGAGAATGAACTTTGTGAGGTCCTTTTCACTGCTTCTTATGAGTTCTTCTGGCAGGTCTGGGGGAAATGGAAGCCCAAAGAAGCCAGGGCTGTCTGTGTGGAAAGTCTTGTGCATCTGTGTTTCTACAGGGCCCTGTGTTGTTCACAGATTCCTGGCAGCATCACTGCAATGAAGCCATGCTAATGGAGAACCTTTCAGCTCTGATTACCTGTGAAGGTGGCAGTTCAAATGTTAATAAAGTGGCTACAGATTATATTATCATTGCTTTGGAGTACCCTGGAAGTTAGTACAGAGAGGATGATATCCAGCTTGACCTGACCCTCTCCATGTATGTATCACTGTCCTCATGGAATGCCCTAGGTGGGATGCAAGGACAGAGCAATGGTGTCATGGAGATTGCTAGTCTCTTCTTCCATGTGGAAAACAGGACATCAGCACATGGAGAGTGTAATTTGGGCAACTCCGCACAAACCCAAATAGACATTTTTGAAGCCTGCAATTAATTAGCTTTTAAAATGTCCCTGAGAATGGGGACTCAGACACTGCCATGTCAGCAGTGAAGCTGTTGGCACAGAAACCTGAATTAGTGCAAAGATGGGCTGGGTGGCTTCTCAAGTGAACCCTTAGTTTAAAATCCCACCACCTATCCAAAGAGGGGGCTGGAGAGATTTGCTGACCTTTGATTATCAGCAGGTAAGTATGCCCAGTGGTCTGTGATGGGATGTTAGATGGGGTGGGATCTGAGTTACTACAGAGAATTCTTTCCTGGGCGCTGGCTGGTGAGTCCTGCCCATATGCTCAGGGTTCAATTGATTGCCATATTTGGGGTCGGGAAGGAATTTTCCTCCAGAGCAGATTGGCAGAGGCCCTGGAGGTTTTTCACCTTCCTCTGCAGCATGGGGCACGGGTCACTTGCTGGAGGATTCTCTGCAGCTTGAGGTCTTCAAACCACAATTTGAGGACTTCAGTAACTCAGACATAGGTTAGGGGTTTGTTACAGGAGTGGGTGGGTGTGAATCTGTGGCCTGCACTGTGCAGGAGGTCAGACTAGATGATCATAATGGTCCCTTCTGACCTTAAAGTCTATGAGCTCATCCTAATCCTTGTTTTATATGCAAAAAACTTGGTATTTTCTTGAAATGGAGTGTGATTTCTTATTTTTAAGTTATGGGAGATGTTTAATTTCTTTGGCTAGTTCTCCAAAATCTATATTTAATAGGATTTAAAGATGATAGGTAAAGTTCTGCCCTCATCTAGTTCTGTATTGTCATGACTGAGAGTATAAATCAGCCTACCATTTATGTTTTGGTTCTTCCTTTGTTTATCTTAAGTGCCTACTGCTATCTAAGCAAGGCTGTAAACCTCTGAACAGGCCATTCCTGTACAGAGAGGAGGCTGGAAAAAAACAGTCTGCACTTGCAAGATTTCTTCCTCACTCTTTTGATGGTAGATGAAGATTTTTCCACTATCCGTTGATACACATCTGAAGAAATACAGGATCATCCATTTGGAGGTTTATTCCCCTGTACTGAATCCAGCTCCCATACACCCACTCAGCTCCCAGGCAGGAGAGTTTGTAGGACTCCTGCTGCCAAGTGGAAAAACATGGACTGGATACCACAGAACTCTTGGCTTTGGACAGGCAGACAAAGCCAATGAGAACTCCTAGCCCTATGGTCTGCTCCCTCCTGAGCTAGGGAGTCCAATCCCTGTAGAGCAAGGTACATGGGATGTTAGCAACAATGTTGCAGAAGTGGCATACTACCCATCCATGCCTCCCCAAGCTGGACCTGCTGAGGTAACTACAGGACTGTTCAGGTTTATCTTGAAAATCTTAGACTCTGTGGCATTTGCTTGATAATTACTTTGCATTTGATTTAAGTCACAAAAATCTGAATCAGCACAGTCTGCTATGTTGACATTTAAACTGGCAGGAAATTTGTAATTTGTGTTTTCTCTAAATGTTGTTGGCCAGTTGAAGAGTTGGAGGTTGTGGGTTTTTTAGAATTTGTTTATAATTAACCACTCTGGTGATGGATGTGTAGTCCTGAACTATCAGCTATTAATTATGTAAGTGCTCACAGAGAATTATGGAAATAGGCAAATAAAACCAGATGCACAAATGGCATGGCAGAGAAAGCCTGCAAATAAACAGAGTAAAAGATAAAATGTAGAGCTTGGAGGATACAGCTAAATATTTACTCCTAAATTATTAAGCAGTTCTATCAAGCTGAAAATGTATCCCTTAATGCCTTGCCATAGTTTGTCATATTTTAAAATATTATCAGCAATAATGAAGCATACATGAAATGACTGACTTCCCCAGTCAAGTGGAATATACCTGCATTATGTAATATGACCCTGCATTATGTAATATCATGGATTGTAGTTCATCTTTCTTAGATATCATTAATCATTTCAGTCTTCCTCATGACTGAATGAGCTGTATTAAAGTTAATGGGAAACGAACAGCTAAAGCCTCATGCAATGCTTTCCAAGTATAGGGGACTGTGGAACTACATTTTAAGGATGTCAGACTATTGGCTCTAATCCTACAGCTGGATCTGTGCAGGCAGATTCTTGCACCCACATGGATCCCCAGTGAGTTTAGTTTGTCCCCGCATAGATCCAGTTGCAGGACTGAGGCCCTACAGCTGGAAATTCCTGTTAGAGATATAACAGAATACATTTGTCTAAGTGTATCCAGAAAGGAGATGTTTATGAGAAGATGCTGAATTTCTGGGTCTGATCTGTTTATTTTAAGAAAAGGTGGTTTGTCAGTGAAAACTATTTAATATATTTAAAGGAAGAAAACTGCAAAAAAAAAAAAGTCAGATTCAGGGGGAACAAATCAAGGCCCTTATCTCACGAAAACTATGTAAGTATGGCTGTTGAAGTCAATACATCAGCACTGCAGCAACATCCTTGAGTAACACTTTCTACCATTGCTGGTTGGCTAGGAGACTCCATCCCTGTCTGGCAGGCCATGACCTGGCCTCAGTTATACGTGCCTTTGTCACCCTGCATTTGGATTACAGCAGTGCAGTGTGCCTGGTAATAAATTCATGATCCCTTAGGAATTTCAAACTACTACAAAACACTGCAGCACATCTCCTCAGCAGCACTGGCTACAGTGAGCACATCACATCTCTTCGCATAGTGCACAGTCAGTGTGTGGAACTCTTTGCCAGAGGATGTTGTGAAGGCCAAGACTTATAACAGTGTTCAAAAAAAGAACTAGATAACTTCATGGAGGATAGCTCCATCAAAGGCTGTTAGCCAGAAGGGGCAAGCATGGTGTCCTTAGCCTCTGTTTGCCAGAAGCTGGGAATGAGCAACAGGGAATGGATCACTTGATTACCTGTTCTGTTCATTCCTTCTGGGACACCTGGCATTGGACACTGTCAGAAGACAGGATACTGGGCTAGATGGACCTTTGGCCTAACCCAGTATGGCCATTCTTAGATTGTTATCAAATCACATTCAATGTCTCAGTCTTTATCTTTAAGGTGGTCAGTGGCCTGAGCCCAGGATTCTAAAAGACAGGTAACTCTGGGATGAAGATCATGTTCAATGGCTTCACTCTTCAGGCCCAGTAGAACTTTCAAACCCAAGGGTAAAGCTCATCTGTGCTGGAGACAGAGCTTTCTCAGAGGCTGATATGAGGCTGTGGAATGAACTACTCCAGACACTAAGAACTATCACAATCCCCTGCCACCTTCCACCTGAGGGCAAGGTTGAAGAAATATACTTTGCATTCTAACATAAACACAGAGCAGTGTGTACATTTGAAAACAAAAAATGCTGCCGAAGCAAACACTCCACTGCGCACGCAAATATCTCACTGGGAAAACGAGGAGAGAGAAAATGAACCACCAGTGACAATATTGGTCATGTCACTTAATGCACTGCTGTAAGGTGCTCAGATACTATCCTCTTCACAGTAGTGTAAGGACCTGAATAGAATGGGCACAAAGTTATGTTTTTGCAGGATTAGGGACCAGTTATCTATAGGAGATCACTACATATTCAACTTCTTTCCCAACCTTCAGCTAATAGCTTTTATTAGGGGTAGCAGGGGTGTCATAAACAGATAGTTAAGGGTTAATGTCTCTTTTACCTGTAAAGGGTTAACAAACAGGGAACCAAACACCTGACCAGAGGACCAATCAGGAGACAAAATACTTTCAAATCTCGGTGGAGGGAAGCCTTTGTTTGTTTTTTGGGTTTTGCTTTGTTCTCTCTGGGTCCTGGAAGGGACTAGATGGGCAACCAGTTTTCTTGCCAATCTCCCTGCTACAGTCTCTTATATATTCAGAATAGTGAGTATTTTAGTAAGAAACACAGTTATAGTCTTTTGATTGTTTCTATATTTGCAAATGTGTAGTTTTCTGGAAGTATTTTAAATTGTATTTTGCTGGGGGGAGGCTTCTTTCTAGTGCCTATAAGCTGACAGACCCTGTAACTTTTACCATCTAAAGTACAGAGACAACTTTTACTTTTTTCTTTCTTTTTATTAAAAGTTTTGCTTTTTAAGACCGTTTTGATTTTTTTTCCTCCTAGCTAAGGCTCAAAGGAACTGAGTCTGTACTCACCAGGGAATTGGTGGGGAGAAGGGAGAGAGAGCAGTGGGAGAAGGGAAAGGTGAATTTCCTCTTTGTTTTAGATTCACGGAGTTTGAATCTGTATTGCCTCTGGGTGAGGGGAAAAGAGGAGGGAGGGGGGAAGGTAACATTCCTCTCTGTGTGGTGATACAAAGAGTTTGGATCACGGTGATCTCCTAGTGTACCCAGGGCGGGAAAGAGCTGGGAGGAAGAAAAGAAGGGGAGGGAAATGGTTTATTCCCTTGTGTTGTAAAACTCAAGGAATCTGGGTCTTGGGGGTCCCCAGGGAAGGTTTTGGGGGGACCAGAGTGTATCAGGCACTGGAATTCCTGATTAGTGGCAGCTTATCAGATCTAAGCAGGTAATTAAGCTTAGAAGAATTCATGCTGGTACCCCAACTTTTGGACTCTAAGGTTCAGATTGGGGAAAGGTACTATGACAAGGGGTGCAGAGGGTAATTATCACTTGCCACAGGTGTGCATCATGTCATTATCATTACATGCTCCCATTGTCATGGAGTGCACCACTCACCACTTATCTAATGCCTCCTTCCTGTGGTCATACACCATTACATTGTCTCTCTCTCAGGTCTGCAGCCCCTCTCACTCCAGGATCTACAGCATCCTCTTCTTGACTCAGCCCTCCAACTAGGTTAGTCAGCACTCCCACCTTCCAGGGTTCAGTCCTTCAAATCCTCTATCATCCCCACAGTGACACTGACAGTCTTTCAGTTCACTGCTCCTATACCTGGTCTATGCCTTACCCTCTGTGGCTGGTAGGGGAACCTAGGGCCCACCAGCAAGTCTGGCACAATCTAGCAATTCTGGGTTTTCCTCTTCCAGTGCTCCTTCCCTGGACTGCTTCCTACTACTACTAGTTCCGCCTACTTACTGTGGGAATATCAGCTCCAAACCTTCTTCACAGGGAATAGCTGCCCTTTTCCAACAGCAGCACCTATGTGTTGCCAGCTTCCTGGCTTTATAGGCCCCACCTGTTTCTGCACAGCTTAACCTGCCTGGATCTTCCACCAGGTGCAGCCTACTTGGCCACCTCAAGCCCTTTCAGTCCTGTCCTACTGCTAAAAGACCCTCCCCTAGCCTTAGAGGAGGGTCCGCAAGGTCCAGGAACTCAAATAATTATGGGAACAATCAAAAACGTAACTGGGCTAGGTGTGAAGGTCTAAGGGTCAAACAAAGGGAACCTGAATGGAACACCCAGGAGAGAACCCCAGACAGTGCCCACTGCTCCTTGAAGGTGTCAAGGCAGCCAGCAGATTCCGCCCAGAGGATCTCCACCCAGATGTGTGAATGGAAGGAGGATCGGAAATAGGCTCCACAGTCACAGGAAACCCTCTCAGCCAACCTCCTCTCCCTGGTGTTGTAGATGGCCACTTTGGTCAGTGCTAGGAGGAGGTTGACAAGGATGTCCCATGACTTTGTGGGGCCATGAATAGGGGGTGAGTATAGTGAAAGATGAGGGGAAAAGTGCAGCCAAAAACATAAAACGATGTTCAGGAAAAGCCAGAACAGGGGCTGCCAGTCATATTGGAGCCCTCGGAAGCAGTGCAGGAAGGCGTGTGCCAACATGCTCCAAGCCGGACTACCTGCACCATAGAGGAGTCTCTGCAGGACCTGGAGGCAGAAGACATGGATCTGAGCACACAAGCAGGCTTTGTCCTCCCTCTTCCAGGGGGAGATGGAGAGCCCCCACAGAGACCCAGTGCAGCCCTGGCCAAAAGAACTCCAGAAATAGCTTCTGGATATCAGCCAGGAAACCCAGGACTGGGACCAGGGTGTTGAGCCAGTGCCAGAGCATGGACAGGACTAGCTAATTGAGCACCAGTGCCCACCCCTGCAGGGAAAGGCACCAGACTAGTCCCGTCGGGATGGTTTACCTTCCAAGATCGGACAGAATCAGGTGCATTCGGTCCAGTATGGCCGTAGGCCCCTTCCTGTCCTGTGTAGAGTAGACACACTATCACACCCATTAGGTTGTCAGTCATATTTCAAAAGACATACATTTTGTCCCCTACATATACTAAATATCTTTAATGCATTCCAGTTTACAGCCTTAACCCTACTAACAACTAGCATACATAGCATATTACATTACATTAATGCTTATATCACAAATATGGCTTCAGTAGCATGCCTTGTGAAGCTATTTATTAATGTAGAAAAATCCTAAACCTTTAAGAGGGCTGAGAAGGGAAACTTTTCATCTCTGTCGTCTCAAGTTGCACCACTCACCTTTACTCAAGGAATGGATAATACTGATGGCCAGCCTCCTGGTATCCTGACTTGGTCTGACTCTTGGTAACTGTTACCCAATGCCTATGTTGTGGTTTGTCTTTCAGTTCTGATCTTCTGGTATTCTAGCCTAGCCTGTATTCCTAGTAATTGGCTTCTGAACCCTTGACCTGTGCCTGATGCCTAACCCCTTGGCCAGGCTGCTCATACCCTAGCCCGGACTCAGCCTTCTTAAATTGTGGGCACCAGACCTGGACACGATATTCCAGCAGCAGTCACTCCAGTGTCAAATATAGAAGTAAAATAAACTCTCTACTCCTACTTGACTCCCCTGTTTATGTATTCCAGGGTTGCATTAGCTCTTTTTACCACAGTGTCACACTGGGAGCTTGTTATCCACCATGACCCCCAAATCTTTTTTTACTGAGTTATTGTTTCCCAAGATCAAGTCCCCCATCTTGTAAATTTATGTATGTGGGTAAACACTCTTAAGTGTTTCTCAGTCTTTTCAATGGGGTTACTCAAATGAATTAAAATTAAGAACATGCCTAAGTATTTGCAGCCTAGGCTGTGGAGCTGGGGGACTGTCAGGGCCATGGTCCAGCCACTTTTTTCCAGACAAACCTGAGTGATGCTGTGACTCTGCATGCCAAGTTGTGATACCACTCATTCAGATTTGGAGGGGTGGGTATAAGGCTCATGGGCTGTGAGCAGGGCTGGCTGGAAAGGAAGACAAAGGTCAGGTGGGAGAGCAAATCTATGCCCCATCACTTTAAATGGCACTCCACAGCCTGTGACTTGCCAGATCAAGGCCTAGATGAGGTCTGCCAGCTGTTGCCTCATATAATTAAACGTGGTCTTTGTTACTGGAGTTGCTCCTCCAGATGTACTTATAACACTAATTATATCATATCACTGAAGCCATTTTTACAAATTGATGATAACCATGCATTAGAAGACACAATATATTGGCAAGTGAGATTTAACAATATTTAATATGCATTCAGCCATTGCCAGAAAATGATGTAAAAGTTTTTTCAACTTGCTTTCATGTCCAAACTATAAAGGAGCTATGTAACGTACTGTCCAGTAGTCACTATAGCAATATTCATTATACCACAGAGAGAATAGTGACAGCTGCTTACATCTTTTGAACAGAAGAAAGTACCCCACTCTAAAATATCTACATTTACTGCACCTATAGAGAGACCTTGTTAGGGTTTCTAATCCCACCTTTATCTCATATTGTAGAGAGCTGAGATTATGGACCAGAAGCCCGTTATGCTAAGCACTGTACTGTCAGTTAAATAACACGTATAATTCTATCACAGATACAGTAAGCACTGTAGAAAGCCACAGTCTGCTGCCTGTTTCCAAATATAAAACTACCACCCCTGAGTTATTAACATAATGTGAAGTCTAACATTACACTGCTCTACAGCCAAAATGCTTCTGAAATAAATGTAGTCCAACTTTACTAATTCTGGGTCACTGAGAACAAAAATGATGCTTAAAATTGTTGATTGGCTCTAGTTTTCAAGATATGCTATTGGGTCAGTATAGACGACCCTTGACTTGGGAATGGTGGAGCAGAAGTGAGTTATAAAGGGAAGGGATTTCAATTTAAACCAGAAATGACTAAAATACATCTTTGACTGGATCTATGAATAAATCTATGACTGGGTTTGGACAGTACTTGCTTTTTAGGCAAAACAATGAATGATGCAATCTGAAGCTGGTATTGCGTCATACATGATATGAATTGCATCATGTTATTCCTAGAAGTCATGGATGATGCAATCATAACGAAGCTTACATCACTCTGCTGAACAAATTGCCCTATATCACCTCTAGAAATCATACAGTGTTGTGCCTCTTATTTGTCAGTGTTTGATTTTGCAAAAGGGACACATTTCTGTTTAGCCAAAGTGAGCAGAGATGCCTCGTACTTGTGTGAACAGTGCAGATAACTTCTGCTATGTTTGTGGTGAAGTGACTTTTGCATCACAAAAGTGCAGTATAACCACTATGGTTAAGAAAGCCTATCACCTTTATTTTGGCTGCAAAATTGGAGATCAGAACAAGAGGTGGGCCCCACACATATGCTGCAACACTTGTGCAACAAATCTTCACCAGTGGTTGAACAGGAAAAGGAAATCTATGCCTTTTGCAGTGCCAATGATTTGGAGAGAGCCAACAGATCATACCAGCAATTGTTACTTCTGCATAGTGCCTCCAGTTGGGAAAGGTGTGTCAAAGAAGAAAAAGTGGACTGTGCATTATCCAAACATTCCATCAGCTATACGCCCAGTATCCCACGGAGAAGGACTGCCAGTTCCTGATGCACCAGAATCATTCTCACTTGAGTCAGATGAGGAAGAGGAAGAGGATGAAACTTCTGGTCCTGAACCATCAATGTCACAGGACCCACATTTTCTCCCATCCTCCTCCTCTGAACCACACCTCATAACACAAGGTGAACTGAATGACCTTGTCAGGGATTTGGAACTACTCAAGAGTAAGGCAGAGCTGTTGGGCTCCAGACTACAGCAGTGGAATCTCCTGGCAGGCTATCAGGGCAAATGGAGCCCATCAATGCTTGCAGACTATTGCTGGACAGTGACAAGAGATGCTCCATCTAATGAATACAAGAGACAAGCCAAGAAGCGCCGAGTAGACACTGAATAGGACTAAACTATGTACATAATAGTTTTTTGCCTTTTGTTTCATAATAAATTTTATTTATATAACCCTTTTGCTGATTTTTAAAGTGTTACATAATCAGAACAGGTGAAATATTATCATGTAAAGCAACCATAAACACATGAAAAGACCTAGGTTTACAATTTATGATTAAAACTCTGCTAACTACACAATATACATAGACATAAAATGTAAAAACTTAAATATCTTAGAAACAGTAGCCAATCAGTTGTTTTAATTTTCATATTTGAATTCAGCACATCAAAATACATAATAAATATCACATTTTATCTCTGAAGCAGACGACTTCTCAAAAATTGTAGACCAGTGTTATCAAAAGATTTGAATAAAATGGCAAGATAAATTATGTAACATTAAAAACAAAAGACTTCTAAGATTTAGGGTAGAAAAATGACTTGTCTGGAATATTCTGCGTGCCCCTCTCCCTAATTTCCTTTCCCTGCTAAGGAAACAAATTTCCACAGACTTGCATAATAATAGATTCACCTGTGACTCAGACTGCTAGGGATTTGAGCTGAGGTTTTACAAAGCAGTCCAGAGGATTTAGACACATCATTTATTAAAATTAAATCCCCTAGACTACTGTGAAAATCCTCAACCTTGAAGTCTCTCTGCCCACATGGGATGCTAGATGGCTTCAGTTATTAGAAGACTATTAACTAAACTATGTATGCTGTGGATGGAGGCAGCAGAGACTAAGTAAGCAAGAAGAATGCTGACAAAGAGTTGCAGACTGCTGGACCTGGATGCTAAGTTTGGATAATTTAAAACTGAAGGCTTAATTGGAATTGTGAAATATGGTATCAAACTTGCTCTACCTTTGGAGTGAAGTTTCTCTTAGATGTTGTAGGATTCATAATTATTTACTCTATTGCCTAATTAAATTTCTCTTTATGTTTCTCTCTATTGAAAGGTATAGACTTGTGGCTTTGATATATTTAAAAGTAAGTTGGCTGCTCATTTTAGTGTTTTACATGGTGTAGTATATTTACACTAGCTTTACTGATTATGTCTGCTGAAATAATTTTGTAATCAGAACATATGAGACTTAAGTATTTTTTGTTCAAGGTTAACTTTTAAATTCCTGAAGCTGGCTAGAGGCTTATTCGTGATGCACATAAACAGATACAGGAAATTCATAATATTTCATAAAATTTCCTGAGCTAGCCTAGCCCTAGACATTGCAGAAAGTACGTGGGGCAGTTTGTGTGGGATAACTAAACTCTTATGTTTTTTCCCCGTCTCCCCTAACCTACCCCCTACCATGTCACCATGCAAACTCAATATGTAGGAGCACAACGCATCTCTGATTTCTGTTGCATGTGTGGCTTATGTCCCAGTAATGACAGGTGTACTGTCTGGTTGTGTGTAGTGTTCCTGCAGTATGTTGAGTTCACTGCTGGCAAAATGGCTCAACTTTGGCCTTGCAGCCATTGTGCATCACATAGCAGATCACAAAAATGCAGATAGCATTAACAGTGGCATCCACATGGATCTGAAGACAGTGCCAGATGGATTTCAATCTGTCAAACACACATTCCATCACCACCCTACAGCTACTGAGTGTGTAGTTGCACCTTCTCTGGCCAGGCCCTTCGAAATTAGTGTATGACTTCATAAGCCATGCATGGTTTCCCTAAGACAATATTGGGGACAGCGACTCCCTTTATTCCTTCCACATGAAACTAAGGACTTGCCAGGATTTTCCAAAAATCATCATGCATCTTCCCAGTACATCCCACACTCATGTTCATGATCTTGTCTCTGTGGTTGACCTGGGCCTGCATAGAGTACTACCCTTTGCATTTTTATGTACTCATATGCTCTTTGCAGAGACCAGACTATGGGCACATGATTCCCACAGAGCTTAAGGCCAGAAGAGACCACAAGGTCATCCAGTATGACCTCCTGTACAGCACAGACCACCACCACCACCTATCCCAGGCACACTAAACCCAACAACAAAAATGAGATCAAAATATTATAGCCCCCAGGAGATGTACCCATTATGGGCCGCACACAGAGAGTAGAAGGTGAACCAGTGCTTGAGGCTCATGCAATGGCAAGGAATTAATTGAGAGATGCTTAGATAATCCTGGCAATTGACCTGCACTCCATGCTGCAGAGGAAGGTGATGACCCCCCCAAGGTCACTGCCAATCTGACCTGGGGCAAAATTCCTTCCCAGCCCCACATAGGATGATTAGCTAGCCCTGGAGCATGTGAGCAAGAACCAGCTAGCTAAGAATGGGCGGGAGAGGTGAGAATGCTTAGTGCTACCTCAGGGTCCTTGCCTATCCATTGATAGCCCCAGAATAGTTAGCCCCATTGTCTAAAAGTTGGCAATCATTTCAGGAACATTATTACTGTTTACCACTTTTGGGTAAATCACAGTCCTTATCACCACAAACCTTCACCCTCACAACCCCTACAGTTGACTTGCCAACACCAAACCGTCTACCCATGGCTATGCAGCAATCCAAATGATAAGAATGACCTATTTCTAGACCAGCATGGCTTCCCTCATGCATGTGTCCTGATGCTGGAGGGTCAGGGTAAGCTGATTGCACAGCTCCAGAAATGTCTGCTGCTTCATGAAAAAGTTTTTGAGCCACTGCTGGTTATTCCAGGTCTGTACGACTTTGTGATCTCACCAGTCTGTGCTTGTGCCACTGCTCCAGAATGGCTGGTCTACATAGAGGGAATCTCCAGTTATGGCAAAAGGCAAGAGCAACATCTGCCATGTCTGTACCCCCTCCAAGAAGTGCCTTTGAGAGGACAAATACAGCTGCTGAAATGTCTACCAGCATCTCTGATTCCCAAAATAGGAGCAAAAGCATAAGCAAGAAAAGTTCTTCCACTGGTGCTAGATCCTTGCTACTGATTCAGTTTGCAAGGCAGTTGCAAACCCAAAAATTGCTTGGCTGGGTGTGTCAGGCTAGCAGCATTTCCAGACAAGTGCTGTTGACTGGACAGATCAGCTCTCTCACCATAAACCAAAGGCCTACAGTGGCTCTACTAGCAAGCCACCAGCCTCCTGGAAAGCTGCCTCAAGGCTTACAGAGACTGTTTGTCTGCAATCTGACCACATGAAGCCTGCTACAGGAATGTATACTGGAGGTCCTATGCACCCAGTAGAAAAACATCAGTAGAGGTCTCTAAAAACTTTTTCTAATTCAAAACTTATTTCACCCAGCACCAATTATCTCTAGTTTTGGACCTCATTATGACAAATAAAGATGAATTCATCAATGCCCTCAGTCTGTGATTGCATAGGGATCAGTGATCATGATCTGATTACATTCAACAGTGGCAAACAGAGGGCAGTCCCAAATAGTAACATAAGGTGATTCAAAAGGGCTCATTTCCTAAAGCTGGTGAAAATTATGAAGAAAATTGACCAGAAGGAAAAATTTAGAAAGAAAATGTGACTGCGAAGTGGGAGTTTAAGAGGAGTTTATTATATAGACAGGATTCCACAATAAGAAAGATGACATCTTTAGCTAGAAGCCCATCCTGGTTCAGTGTCAAAATGAAGGCATCAACGGGAAGGGGGCTGAAGGAATATATAGCAACTGGGAAAGGGGGGAAATACCAACTGATATAAAAGTTTATAAAATGTAGAAAATTAATAAGGGGAAATAAGGGGAAAGCATCAGGGGAAATAATCCATGGCTGTCAGGACTAAGGACAATAGGGAGCTTAAGTATATAAGGAACAAAAGAAACCCTAATAATGGTATAGGTCTATTACTAGATGGAGATGGTAAATTTAATGATTTACAAAAGGTGTTGATAAATATTTTTATTCTGTATTTGGAGAAAAAAGCAGGTGATGTAGTCTTATCACATGAGGAGGATTAAGTACATTCTGGTCCATTAGTAAGGAAGGAGGACATGTGGTTTAAAAAAAAATCTCCTAGGGTTAAATACTTTAAAATCATCAGAGCCAGATAGCTAGTACCCAAGAGTACTAGAAGAGCTGACTGATGAATTCTCTGGCCCACTAACGTTAATTTTTAATAAATCTAGTCTCCTGGAGGAGTGCTAATATAGTGTCAATATTAAAAAATGGCAAGCAGGATGACCCAGGTAACTGAGAGTGAGTTAGCCTGATGTCAATCCTGTGAAAAATAATGGAAAACTGGTATGAAATTCAATTAAGAGAATTAAAAATAGGAATATAATTAATACTAATCAGGATGGTCTTATGGAAAACAGGTCTTGTCAAACAAACCTGATTTCATTCTTTGAGATTATAAGTTTTATTGATGAAAATAACTGCATAGAGCTAATATATTTACTCTTGTAGGTGTTTGACTTAGTAGCAAATGATAGTATGACTAAAAAATTAGCACTGTACAATATCAATCGAGTACATCTTAAATGGATTAAGAACTTGATTATTTCCAATTTGAGAGATCTGTCAGTTAGCATTACTTTCAAAGTGTTTCTAGTGGGGTTCCAGAGGGATTGGGTAATAGGCCCAAAGCTATTCAATATTTTCATCATTGACCTGGAAGAAAATATAAAATCACTGCTGATTAACATTTTTAGATGACACAAAGATTGGTGGAATGGTCAATACTGAGGGCAGAGCAGTCATACAGAGAAATCTGGGATGCTTGGTAAAATGGGCCCAATTAAACAAAATGGGATTTAATATAGCCAAATGCAAAGCTGTAGCGTTTGGAATAAGGAATGCAAGCCATACCTAGAGCATGGGGGATTGTATCCTGGGGCGCTATGGCTTTAAAACAGAGTTAGGGGTCATAGTGATCATAGCAACTCAAATCATAGGGATCATAGAAATTTAACATGAGCTACCTATGTGGTGCTGTGGCTAAAAGGTTTAATGCAAACATTGGATGTATAAACATGAGAGTACTGAGTAGGAAGTTGGTTTTTTTACTTCTCTATACAGCATTGATGAGACAGACACTGGAACAGTGCATCCATTTCATGTATTTACATTTTAAAAAGGAAAATTGGAGAGGGGGCAAGAAAAGAGCCATAAAAATGATGTAAGGGCTGGAGAAAATGCCTTACAGTGAAAGACTTAAATAGTTCAATCTGTTCATTTTATCAAAAAGATTGAGAGGTGATTTGATTACAGTGTATAAGTACTTTCACAGGGGAAAATACTAGGTGCTAAAGAGCTCTTTAATTTAGTGAGAAAGACATAACAAGAACCAATGGCTGAAAGCTAAAGCCAGAGAAATTAAAATTTGATACAAGGCACACACTTTATAACTGTGACAGTGACTAGCCCCTGGAACCAATTGTCAAGAGAAGTGATGGATTCTCCATCTTTTGCTGTCTCCAAATCAGGACTGATGGATGCTTTTCTGGAAGATATGCTATAGCCAAATACAAATTATTGGGCTCATTACTGGAGTAACTCGGTGAAATTCTATGGCCTGTGCTATACAGGAGGTCAGAATAGATGATCTAATGGTCCCTTCTCACCTTAAGCTTGATCATTTATTAAGATTCTGTCCATCATTTCATCTCACAGGGGTAAAAGAAAACTCTCTCCTACTTATGTAGATCAAAGTTGGAATGTTTCTTTCCAGACTGAAAGATCCTTAGTGATGCTGTTTAAAAGTGTAATTACAACAGATGATGGAAGGCCAGTTATGCACGTTACTACTACATTTCCCTTTCCTGTATTGCATCGTAACTCTTTGCTAAAGCACAGTGCTTCACACAGTGTCTGTTCTGCATTCTGCTGATACAGACCCTAGAAGAGTGTTAAGGGTGAGTGGACAGAAAAAAACATTTCTAACTTGTACTGCTGTTCATGTCTAATTTGTACTCCAAATCATATACAAAGCTTGGCCAAAAAAAGCCGGCGGGGGGGGGAGGAAAGAAACCAAGACAAACTTGAATATTGGATTCAACACAAGTTTAAGCTGAAAAACTCTGAGCATAATTAACCTCTGGAACAATTTACCAAGGGTCATGGTAGATTCTCCATCACTGACAATATTTTTAAATGAAGATTGGATGCTTTTCTAAAAGTTATGCTCTCTGAATTATTTTGGAGAAGTTCTATGGCCAGGAGATCAAACTAGATTATCACAATGGCCTCTTCTGGCCTATGGACACACAGTCCTAACACTTAGCCTGCTCTCTGAAATACAAGCAAGAAAAGCTCAGAGCAAACTGATTTTCAAATAATATCAATTATTTAAGAAGTGAGCTGCACAAAGAATTGTATTACGAGTCAGCAGTGCAATTTTATGGTCTGAATGGTCTTAGCTATGATGAGTTATGACATTACCTGAACCTCCTCATTTGTTTCTTTAAAACATTTTTAGACAGCTGTTTTATCATACACATCCAATTGATTTTAAATGGAAAACAGGTTTTTTTTTGGTTTTTTTTCCTTTGCCTACCATAAACTGATATGCAAAAAAATGGTGATTTATCCTTTAAAGCTAGACTGAAATTAACTTATAGCTAGACTTGATACACACCACATATATTATAACTTCACTGTACTAGAATGCTGGCCACTAATGATCAACACCCTGAATGAGTCTGAGGTGTAAATACTGCAGGCAATAGAATGTTGTCCAATACTTGGTTTGAAGCATGAAAGAAACACCTTCCTAGATGTAATAAATGTATAGCTTTGCAAAAGACTTAAAAATTCCACAATACCTGAATCCAGCAGTTTTAAATCAAAGTGCCTGCCTGCCACTGCTGCAGTAGCAGAATACTGACTTCTACAAATGGAAAAAGCAAATGTGGAATCTAATTGGCATGTTACATTTCACAAAAGTCTTCTTTAAAGTCTTTTATGCTGCCAAGGCCTCAACTAAGTAAAAAATTGTCCCTGTCTATAGCTGAGTACCTGCAAGGATAAATCGGATTCTGTTCCTGGAAAATGCAGATGATCACACCCATACAATATCTACTAAGTCTTTAGCTCCACCTGGGTCCCATATCTAGCGTATGGGGTGGATTTGCCTGCACTTGGGACCTTAATGTGACATTTGGTAATGGCATAAGGAAACCTCTAATTCTGGGAAACTTCTTTGCTATTTGTTGTGATAATTTAAAACAAAATTTTCAGACTGTAGAGTGCCATTCAAATTTGGATTAGCCAGGATTAACACTCATTGGGGAGTAGAAAATTCGTTATTAAGCCTCTTTGCCTCCCTCATTCCCATCCCCATCCAATACTCTGTGGCTAAGCTTGGTGTAAATTTAAAAAAATGCTTTTCAGGCCCCAATAAGTTTATAATCAATATATTATGATTGACCTGCTATAAATATTACCTTTTTAAAGGAGATGCATTTTAACCAAAATTAATTTAAACAGAGGTCTACATTCTTGGGTTATTTGGGAGTATGTTTTTAATTTGCTTGCCCTCTCATCCCTTGGGTTTATTTCCTCTGTGGACTAAGCTATTCCCAGCCTATGAATGCATTCTGAATACAGCAGAACTCTATTGGTGTAGACAATGATTTCAAACACATAACAAGAGTCTGTAGTATAAGAGGTATTAAAGCCCTTTCAGGGCTTGTTGTTGTGTAAAATGTTTTTATTTTTAATTTCAAGTCCAGTAATAATAGTTAGATTTAACATGGCCAATCAGAGGGAATCTTTTAATCTTTTTTTTTCCTTTTCCTGTTTCCTAGTTACACAGCTGGAAGGAGGAAGCATTCTCCAAGTTCTGAGCTGTAGTAATTTAGAGGATATCCTTGTCTCTCCCCACCTTCCTATAAATAAATTGGAGAACTTCTCTAAAAGTCTGTCTCTAAAAACCAATGTGTACGACTCCAAAGCTTGTTCATTAGATGATCATTATAAGCTACATGTTTTCCTGTTGATGTATGTATAACTGCAAATAATGATAAAAAGAGGTGCATACACCTAGATCTATTGTGAAATCCCTGACTTAGTTATAAGGATCCATAAATAAATGTATATCCTTGATTATCTACTTCCACCAAGTTTGTTGTATAACTGAATTTGCATGGAATTACTTCTGATTCACACAAGTGTGAACAAGAAGAAACTTTGGCTCCCGGTCTTTAGAATTACAAGACTACTTATTGGCCTAGTCCTGTATTTTGTAGAACTGTTTTCTATCTTCCTCCAACTGTATATACCTTTTTGGATGTACCATCTCAGTTTGATATCACCTCCAATTTGCTATTGATATAGCAATAGGACCTACCTAAAATGATACTAACATAGTACTTTCCATTAAAGCACAATGAGCTTCTCTTGCCTTTTGTTTCCAGTTGTAAGTACTCAGATTTATTTCTAGGACTAGGTCTCATCCAATTACAAGCATTCAAAGGAGAGTTCTTAAAAGCCTTCATTCAATGTAGAAGGAAATGGTCAATTTCAACCCTGACCCAACTCACAGTATAAAGAATTATTTTCTCTCTCTGTTTGGTACTGGTGTAACCTATATGGGAGCACAATGTCCATTTATGGTGTTATAATTCAAGAAGGAAAAATTGGAGAGGATTCAGAGAAGAGCCCAGAGAACGATTAAAGGATTGGAAAACATGCCTTTATAGTGGAAGACTCGAGGAACTCAGTCTATTAAGCTTAACAAATAGAAGGTTATGGGATGACTTGGGCTATATCTATACTACGGGGTAGGGCAGTGATTCCTTACTCACGTGCACATCCTCACATTAGCTCAATGAGAGGTCCTGCAATTGTAAAGAGTAGTATAGATGCTGGTACCATAGACAGTGGCAATATGGCTGAGCTGATGCATGCATGCATGCATGCATACATACATACATACATACATACCCACCTGAATCCTGTGTGTACATACTTGGCACGACTAAGCTGTGCCTTTGCCGCCTGTGCTACCGTGACTACACTACTATTTATACTCACACTTGCTCACATTGAGCTAGCACAAGTATTTTTACAGGAGCTAGGAATCACACCTGTAGCTTGTACTGTTAAACATAGCTTTGATCATGCTAACAGTATCTAGGTGGGGAACACAAGATTGATAATAGAGGACTTTTCAATCTAGCAGACAAAGGTATAACAAGATCAACTGCTGATAACTGAAGCTAGTCAAACTAGAAAAAACTGCAGATTTTTAACAATAAAGGGTAATTTATCACTGGACCAACCCAGCAAGGGTTTTGGTGCATTCTCCATCCTTTAAAAAAAAAAGTTTGATTTTAAAATCAAGTATTAAGATATACTTTGAGCAAGGAATTAATTCAGGGAAGTCTCAAGGCTTCTGTCACACAGCAGTTCACAACTGATTATCATAATAGTCCTCTCTGGCTTTTTAATCAATTAAATGTTCAGTTGCTGCAGCAGAATTTCCTGGGTGAAATCTTGGCCTCATTGAAGAAGTCAATAGGAATTTAGTCATTAATTTAAATTGAGCCATTTTGTTACATCTTTACTGGAGTTCTAAGTATCCAAAGCTACTGTAGAATTAATAACTAAAACAAGACCCTGTTCTCTGCAAGTTACTTCATCATTCAGCCCCTACCACTGGCTTTCTGGGTGAAAAACAATGTAGAATTTGCTGTCTTATTGCATCACATGCACCCTAAAACAGGTTATGCACATTTAGGGTTAGATAAATGTCTTCTTGCTACTACCAATTTGCCACTAGTGTATCATTTTAGCAATATCAGAATAATAAGCACAAGAAAGCCTTGTGCAACACTAGCTCTTGAAAAACAAGCTCAATAATGTTTTCCCTTCTCAGGAAAACTGTATGTTTTGTTAGGTGGATATAAAGCAGAAAGCTGACAGCACTTTTCTGACAGCAGATGTAAATAGCAACACTAGCAGTTGGAAACATCTTATATTTACTTGAACTAAATTAGTTGATGTGAAAGTTATTGAAGGTTTGTCTTCTAATTCAATATAACTTGCCACTGCATATGACCATAAGGTGTCATGTTCACTAGCATTATATTGACTATGATTTTGAAGTTAGTGTAGGCAAGGTTAAATCATAGTCAACTTAGTGTCATCTGGTTAAACCCTTGTCCTAGTAGATCAAGGTTGAAGTTCAGATTCTGATCCAGTATCTCTCACCAGGGCCTATCACTTGCTGGCCCAAGGTCCAGGAATAGGCCTCCAAAGTCATTGTATCAGCACTTGTAACTTGCCAGACTCAGTTCAAGGAATGGACTCAGCTCATTGACAAAGCACATTTTACTTCTCAAGCCACAGCACAGGTCTCTATTACTGACTTAGCACTACAGATTAAAGTAGATGAAAATAAGAATGGGAAGATCAACAATTCTCATGAACTTATATTGTCATGTGTTTGATTTGCAGCATCTTGTGTGAGGGGATATGACATCAGGAAGTGAAAGGGGACAAAGGAAAAAGAAATACATGTTCTCAGGCAGGCCATGGGCAACCAGACAAAAGTGTGTGTGTGTTCTTGTGTGTGCATAGCATGAAATTGTATAGGGTTGCCCGCAAATCATACACTTCACTCAATCCCAACCCACGCCATGGATGGCCAGAAGGGGAAAGAAAACTCACAGGGCCATTCTGTTTCCCATGGATTTTCACTAGTCATGGGAAGCATGTGACAGTATTTCCATTTTCCTATTGAAAGGGCAGTTTGTCTCTTTCCTTCTGTCTCCTTGAAGGGGCCGGAGAACCAACAAGGGGGAGAGATCTTTCTGTAGAAGAAAGTGGACTCCCAGCTTGAATAATTCTCCCATGTGGTATTGGTTTTGCATCACCTACAGTAGTGTTTCCCAAACTTGGGACACCGTTTGGGTAGGGAAAGCCCCAGGCGGGCCGGGCCGCTTTGTTTACCTGCCGTGTCTGCAGGTCCGGCCGATCGTGGCTCCCCCTGGCTGCGGTTCACTGCTCCAGGCCAATGGGAGCTGCTGGAAGCGGCACAGGCCAAAGGACATACTGGCCACCGCTTCCAGCAGCCCCTGTTGCCTGGAGCAGCAAACCACGGCCAGTGGGAGCCGCGATCGGCCGGACCTGCGGATGTGACAGGTAAACAAACCGGCCTGGCCTGCCAGGAGCTTTCCCTACACAAGCTGCATCCCAAGTTTGGGAAACACTGCTCTAGGGGGTATTCAGTAAACTGGGAGTCTTGATTAACTAGAGTTAAAAATCAGGCATGTGGTATAATAATCAAAAGGGGCTGTGAGAGTCCCTTGGATCTATGTAACCATTTCATACTCACCACTATGGTGAGTGCCTTACATGGGACCATCAGGAACCTTTAGAGGTTGTCTTGATTTACTTGCCCCTCTTCCTGTAGGGAGGAGAGTATGCACATCTTTTAAAATTATTATGTAAATTTTAATGGCATAACGAGAAAGCAAGGGTAGAAGTGAGTCATAAAGTTTTAACTGAAGGCAGCGAGATTCATAGTCATATGAAAAAGTACATATATTTTATGGCTTATCTGGTAAAGAAACCATGAGGAGTGAATGTATTAAGCAAATGTATATGCCTGTAACCAGATACCTGACAGCTCCTAGACAAAGTACATTCACTTGACTGGAACTCCGATTACTATCTGTTTGCTGATTCCCCCTAGCTCTCTCTTCTCCAGCAGAAATAGTTATATCCCAAGCAGAAACAATGTTCCATCCTCTCAAACTGGGCTGGAAAGGGGAGGAGGGCATAAAACATCAGAACAATTAAAATGGTTTATTTTTAATAGTGTCTGGAAGTGGTCAGGACTTTTTTTTAGTATAAATAAACAAAGGTCACAAGCAATTATGAGAAAAGCATATGCAGTCTACAAAGCAGTACTGAAAATATAAATAAAGAAAACAGATACTGAAGAATGTTGTGCGGATGGTCCAGTGCAAGAAATTCATGAGAACTTCCTTCAGTATCTTTCATTAGGCTTGATAAGCAATAGTACAGTGTACTGGCAGAGGGCACTGGCTGGAAATCAGGAGGCCTGGATTCTAGTCCTGTGCTTCCCCCACCCCCCGCTCCTTTTGTCTGCTCATGATGTGTGTTGCAATACACGTCCAACTATCTGAACTATTTATCTGCTTTTAGCAATGTTGCCTCAGAAAGTCATCTGCAAGAGGCCTCCATTTCATACTTTTATATTGGGCTTCTTAAAGAGTTATTACACATTCCCCAAAATCCATATCAGTCTAGTAAAAATCATTTCCTGCCTCAGTTAACACCTTATGCATACCAATTGCTATCATTGTGGAGGGTGATTTATTTTATTCCAATTCCAAATGAACTCTCTCATGTTAAGAGAGCACAATTGCAAAAGGGGTGGGAAAATGGTACATTTAGAGTGAAATGAATAAGGAACAATAGCTTTTTAGCAATTATCAATAGCTGAATGATGTCATTTAAAACTGATCCTAAGCTTCTTGCAATATTGTAGTATTAGCACACTGATAACCAGTTTTATAATACATTGTGCAGCACAGTTATAAATCAGCAATTACAATTGTTTCAATAATCCCTATACAACTGCAGTTTGGCTCTCCTGAACATTATTTTTACTCATGCAGTGTATTTCTAGATTCATTTTAAATGCTATTCTTTAATTTGGTTCTAATCATCTTCCTCACAACGTTGGCAAGCTTCATTTTCACATTAGGCTGCAATTCGTTCTCTTTTAACTCACCACAGTCTTTACAGTCAAGTTTACTTGAACATTATGGAGTTGTTGAAAACTTCATAAGTAGTCACCTTTGTTGCCTTTGTCCGGCTTGTCCTCATCTGTCCCTCCATGAACGCAAGTCAATGCCACACCATTCTGTTTTGTTGCGAGCACGTTCTTTACTCATCCTATGTCATTTCTGGCCACAGAATTTTGACATAGGATGAGCCCAGCATGTTTTTGGCCTGCCTAGAGGTCTCTTGTGGTCTCTGGGGATCCAGTCACTGATGTGGGTTGTCCATCTATTGTCTTGCCTGCAGACTACACGACCCATCCATCTTCGTTTTGCATCGTACATTGCCTGCACTACATCGGTCACTTCTGTATGCCTTCTGATCTTCTCATTTGGTATATGATCACAGAGTGATATCTTACACATTTGCCTTTCTATTGCTCTATGGGTGACAGCAAATTTTTCTTCCTCCGCTTTTGTCGTTGACCAGCTTTCTGCTCTGTATATCATTCCTGGCAGTACAGTGGAGGTAAACAGTTCTTTCCTTTTCAGTTCATCATCCATTAGAGACATCTTTATTTTGTTGAAACTTGCCCACACTGCCTTTTGCCTCCTACTGCATTCCCTTCGAATGAGTCACCTCTGCTCAGCTGCTGACCCAGGTAAATATATTTGTTGACCTCCTCGATTTCTTTCCCATTTACAGTGATGATTCCTTCTGCACAATGCTCATTCTGCATCCACTTTGTCTTCCCTTCCTACCCAATATCATATGAAAGTGTTTGCAGTTCCTGTAATTTGTTCTCCAGTTCTGCTGTGTCCTTTGCCAGTATTACACAGTTATCAGTGAAGAAAAGATGCATTAACTGTTCTCCACCAATTCTGATTCCTTCTTCCCAGTTCAATTTCTTGAACAGCGACTCCAGTACTGCTGTAAACAGCTTCAGCGAGATTGTGTTGCCTTGTCTGACTCCTCTGCACATAGCAATAATGTAGGGGACACTGAATAATGTTATCAAAAGTAATTGCAGTTAATTTCTTTCAGGAGGTCAGTGTACTTTGGGTTGATTCCAATTTCATTGAGCGCATTGAGTACAGCATTAATCTCTACTGAGTCAAATGCTTTCCTGTAGTCGACAAATGCAACACACAATGGTATTTTGTATTTCTTGCATTTTTTGGTGAGCTGCCGAACTGAGTGGATGTGATCAATTGTCAAATACCCTGAGCAGAAACCAGCTTGTTCTCTGCTTTCATGCATTTCAAAATCCTTCTTAATCCAATTGAGTCTGATGCAGGTGAAGACTTTATATTCTTGTGAGAGGAGTTGCTCATTTCTTCTGGATCGCCTTTCTTCATCAATAGTATTGTTTTTGATTTCTTCCATGCATCTGGAACACGCTTGCTATTGATGTAAATGGTGAACCACTGCACCAACACTTTGAAGAGAGTATCTTGCCCTGCTTTGAGATATTCTGGTCAAACATTGTCCACTCTCAGACTTCCCTCTCTTTATGTTATGAAATGCGTATTCAATTTCTTCCCACATAACATCTGTAACCTGCCTTCTTCTGTAACCTGCTGCCTTGACTGTGTACGCTGGACATAGACTTTGGAAGAGTAGAGGTCATTCCAGAATTTTGTACATATTTCATTCATCTTGCTCCTTTCCAATGTCCTTTCACCATTTTCATCTTTCAGTGCTGCCAGGATAATCTGTTTCAGTCTAAAATCCCTTTCTAACTTCCTCAGACTTTCATTCTTTTCAGCTGCCTCTCTCAATGTTTTCTTTCTAAAGTCGTCATAGCCTTCTTTGAACTTCACACAAATTTCTTTGCACAGTGTTCTGTATTCTTCACCCATTTTTCTTCTAATATCGTATGCACCCTCCTCGGCATTGAATTATCATAAGTAGTAGGACATCTTTATTTCCAGCCTAATTATGTTGGAATGGAGCAGGCTGGTGCTTTTTAACTCATGAGGTAAAATCAAGTAGCTTGGGGGAAACTTAGAAAATGTTTCTCTGAAATTAATCGTATGCAATTCAGCTAACTGTGGATATAAGAAAATACAGGCTAAATCTTATCCATGACATCTAGTTTTTATACTACAAAACTTGGCTATAGGTAGAGGGCTAGGGATCCTTTAGGAAAGCTGATATTTATATACTGAGATCATCACTATACTAATAGTGGACATTAAGGTTTTCTGAAATCTCTGATTTTACTTGAAGTAACTGGTATTGTAAGTACTTATGTGTTTCTTTGCTAATAGGCCTATTGTTCTGTATGTGTATAGGTAAAATAATGCTTTGCTAAAAAAAATTAACAGATCCTGAAGTTTTTCTTTTGTAAGGGCAAGCAGGAAAATCTAAAATAGAGCCAGACAATACAGAAAGAGTGGTGTGTGGTTGAAATATGTCATGGAGAAGGTCAGCTAAGGGTCTTGGTCTTTTGAAGGAGACCATTAAGAAAGCATTTGACTAGTTCCAGCATGTGGAGGAGAAAGGAGATAATGAGCAAGTAGGACTGCAGGAGGCAGGGACAGATAGCTGAGTGGTTTAAGCATTGGCCTGTTAAACCCATGGTTGTGAGTTCAATTCCAAGGAGGCCATTTGGGGATTCAGTTGGGGATTGGTTCTGCTTTGAGCAGGGGGTTGGACTAGATGACCTTCTGAGGTCCCTTCTAACCCTGATATTCTATGATATTAGAACACAGGAGGGGAAGTGTCTGAGATGAAGCACAAAAAGGTCACCTTATGAAATGTCTTAAAACTGAGGAGGAGACTTGCATGAAAGAAAAATCTATTTGAAAAGGCTTGAAAGAGAAAAGGTATAGCCATAACTGTGGGAAAGAAAATTTGGTGGCAACAGTTTTGAGTGGGGAAAGATAGGAAAATGTTAGGGGAGGTCCCCAAGAAGAACATTCCAGTTGTCATGTTGAAAGATAACTAGCTTGTGTCTTGGCAGTGGGGTTTAGAGCAAAGGATACATTTAAAAATATAATAAAAGGAAGAAGTGGCAGTAAGAGCCTGGATAGGAGGCGAGGTTACTGTAATTGATAGGACTGTTGCATGGCTGTTCACATTGTTATAAATAAATGTCAGCACATACAAGTGAAATTTCTATTTCATAAAATTTCTCATTTGGGTGCAAAATGTGATTCTGGTTAAATCCTTGATTAAAGAAAACTTTAGCCTCAGTGCAATAGTCTATAACTTTTAAAACTATGTTTTGTTCATTTCTAAATCTTTTTGTGTCTCCCATACAGTCATGCTAATTTTTGACCGGTAAACACAGAATAAAACAAATTAATTATTTGAACCACCAATAATGTACTGAACGCTCTTTATAATGCCATCCTTAGCATTTACAATGGAATTCAATATAATTGGGTGGCAAGATAGTGTCATCTTTTATTAGAGAAGAATGTTAGAACATAGGCTGCTTAACACTTGGACATATTCAAATATCTATTGTACAAGGATATCCCTCCTTTCAACTTTCTCTTCCAAAGTATAAAATATTCTCTTTCCATACACAGCAATTTTAGTTAAAAGCAAAGAAAAAATAACACGCAGCAAAGTACAGCTTGAGTTAGTAATGTCATTGTGTCTCACTGAATGCATTATCACAGTAACCTAGAAATTCACTAAATATTCTTGACACAATCTCCTGGTACTCACTCGACTAAAATAGGAAGTAATAGAACACAAACTATTCTTATGTAGCAATGTTAATACGTGATCACAAGTACAATCATTCCAAAAACCCCAAATCCTGTTATTGATTACTATAAAAATGTGTTTAGCCAGATTCTTGTCTAAAATTCAGCTTTACTGCTGCACAAAATTTATGTGATTTACATTTTTCCTCACATAAATTTTCTTTGTCATTTTTGTAGCATTTTCTTGCCCTCTTCCGTGTACCCAGATTGTCCTTCTGACATTTTGCCAATTTTCTGCACATCCTTCCCCTTTGCTGCCCCTAACAGGGTAGAGCAGGAAGTGGGGACAGAGAAATCTTCACAAGTCAGGACAGTAAGGACAAGAATAATCTGCCCCAGTAGTTCTCTGTGGTGGTGAAGGTGAGGGAGAAGAGGAGGTAGAAAGCGGTGCATCATTGTTTTCTGGGGGAAGAGTAGGCTCCTAAACAATACAGGAGCACAGCTCTATCATTGAAGTGTTAAGTACTCTCTATGACATGTACCTTGTCTTGCTGTGCAGCTACAGTACTAAGCCATGCGGGAGCCTTGTCTGTCTAAGGGTTTGTCTACACTATACGTTATGTCATTAATTTATGTCAGTCAGGATGTGAATAATCCAACCCCCAGAGCAACGTCAGTTACACCCATCTAAGCGCCAGTGTGGACAGCGCTATGTCGGTGGGAGAGCTTCTCCCGCCGACATAGCTACCGCCTCTCACAGAGGTGGTTTTATTATGCCAATGGGAGAGCTCTCCTATTGGCATAGAGTGTCTTCATCAGATGTGCTACAGTGGCACAACTGCATCGGCACAACTGCACCACAGTAGAGATTCTAATATAGACTGTGTAGGAACTACACAGCACAGGAAAGTACCTGCCGTGTGGGGCATTGAAGTGGAAAAAGAATGTACCCTGATCTCATTGATCTTAGAAACTGTGTCGGACATGTAAGGTGGCTATAATGAAATTTCCTAATTCAGTGAACTTCTTCTCATACGTGGTTTAGGATTCGTAGGTGGCAGTGGTCTCACTTTGCCAAGCTTCTAACATCTCTCATTTCTCTTCCAAGTGCTTCAGCTTCTTTTGTCCTTCATGGTGCTATATGACCCCAGTCCCTCCTATTCCCCAGTAAGTGCATAGTCCAAGAAGTCTGCTCTCCTGAGCAGCTCCTAGGACATGCAGGACAGTTGTTCCTCTGTTACAAATAAATAATATACAAGTAAGAGAGAAAATTTTTTAAAAAAAGCTGTTTACTTTGAATGTTGAAAGTTATGAAATGAATTACTTTGTAATAAAATATGAAGAAATGTTATTCCAGGTTTTTGGGGTGCATACTGCAAGGGATCTTATCGATAGCTGAGGTTCATTTAGCAAGTAAAAATCAGTGTTAAGATTTTAATGATATCTATATTTGACTTTTTACAATAACTCTAATGGCTTCATGGAAAAGCTCAGTTCATTCTTGGGAAACAACTCCTGATCCTGTTTTTTCTCCAAATTTGTATTTATCCCTGTGGTAGCGTATAATTGCCCAGCTACAAACACAATTTCAAATGTAATCAATATATTGGTCTCTATTCTGCTATATAACAAATAGAATAGCATTTTTTCCTAGAAGAACTCTAACCTCAACAGCACATTTACCGAACTTTAATGAAACACCTGACCACAATTTTTGTGATAAATCACTTTTTAAAGTCAGAAAAGCATATTGTGCTTTCAGACATGTATCTGTGTTTAAAAGACATAAAAGGCAATAAGAAGTTCTTTAAATACTTTAAGAGCAAGTTTTTCTGCTTAGAGGTGAAAGAGAGATAATAACTGACAACATCAAGAAGGCTGAGGTGTTTAATGCCTATTTTGCTTCAGTCTTCATTAAAGATTAATGGTGACCAGATGCTCAACACAATTAATATTAACAAGGGGGAAAGAACACAAGCCAAAATAGGGAAAGAACAGGTTAAAGAATATTTAGATAAGTGGAGTATTAAAGTCAGCAGGGCCTGATGAAGCAATCATCTTTGAGAATTCATGCAGGATGGATGAAGTCCCAGAGGACTGGGGAAGGACAAACACAAACCTATCTTTAAAAAGGAGAACTACAAACCAGTCAGCTTACCTTCAATACCTGAAAAAATACTGGAACCAATTATTAAACAATCAATTTGTAAGCACCCAGAGGGTAATATAGTGATAAGGACTAGCCATCATGGATTTGTCAAGAACAAATTGTGCCAAACCAATCTTATTTCCTTCTCTGACAGGGATATTGGCCTGGAGGATTGGGGGTGGGGGGAATGTGGAAGCAGTAGACATGATATATCTTTATATCAGTAGGGCTTTTGACAAAGTCCTACATGACATTCTTATAAGCAAGCTAGGGAAATGTGGTCTAAGTAAGATGACTTTAAGGTGGGTGCACAATTGCTTGAAAGACTCAAAGAGCAGTTAACAATGGTTTGCTAATGGAAACTAATAGGATCCCGCAGGGGTCTATCCTGAGTTCAATACAATTCAATATTTTCATTAAAGACTTGGCTAAGAGAGTGGAGAGTATGCTGATAAAATTTGCAGAAACATCAAGCTTGAAGGGTTGCAAACACTCTGGAGGACAGGATTCAAATTCAACATGACCTTGACAAATTGGAGAATTGGTCTGAATTTAACAAGGTGAAATTCAATAAATATAATGCAAAGTATTTTACTTAGGAAGGAAAAATCAAATGCAAAACAATAAAATTGGCAATAACTGGCTATGTGGTGGTACTGCTGAAAAGGATCTGGTGGTTTTAGTGGATCACAGATTGAATACGAGTCAACTATATGATGCAGTTGCAAAAAGAGCTAATACTCTGGGGTGTATTAATAGTAGTGTCATATGTAGTCTACTTAGCACAGATGAGGTCTCAGCTAGAATACTGTGTCCAATTCTGAGCGCTACACTTTAGAAAAGATGTGAACAAATTGGAGAGTCTAGAGTAGAGCAACAAAAATGAAAAAGGTTAGAAAACCTGACCTATGAGGAAAGGTTAAAAAAACTGGGCACATTTAGCTGTGAGAAAAGAATACTGATAGGGGACCTGAAAACAGTTTTCAAATTTGTAAAGGCCTGTTATAAAGAGGATGGTGATCAATTGTTCTCTGTGTCCACTGAAGGTAGGACAAGAAGTAATCAGCTTAATTTACCGCAAGGGAGATTTAGTTTAGATATTAGGAAAATCAAGGGAGATTTAGTTTAGATATTAGGAAAATCTTTCTAACTATACGGATTGTTAAGTACTAGAATAGGTTACAAAGGGAGGTTGTGGAATCCCTGCCAGCAGAGGTTTTTAAGAACAAGCTAGACAAACACACGTAAGAGATGGCCTACATACACTTGGTTTTGCGTCAGCACAGGAGACTGTATTATATGACCTCTTGAGGTCCCTTCCAGACCTACATTTCCAAGAGTCTATCTATGCTCTATACTAGGTGTTTATGGACAGGGTCTATCACATCCCTCATTTGTGATATGAAGTCATTATATATTAAGCTAAAAATCATGTGTGTGTTGGTATGTGAGAGTTTTGTTTGTTTTATTTGGGATTTTTTGCCACACCAAACACTTTATTGTAGGATCATGTTCATTCTACATTTTCCTGTCACACTTCCTGATATCTTTTCAGCATTCAAGTATTTTCAATCCTTTCAAAATCTGTTCTGGATTATTCCTCCTTCCCCCCCTCCCTGATACTTACCCATCATTTTTTCTAAATGTAATCTCATTTAGTTATTTTCTGCCCATTTCCTTTGTTATGGCTTGTAGCCATACGACTGTGTGGTATGATTGTGTCTGAACTCACAAGCTATAGTAAACAGCATCAAATCTGGTTGGTACCTGGGTGGGAAACAGTAATGAAATACCTAGGTGCTGCAGACAGTGATGTAGGTAACTGACTGCTTCACTCTGGTTGGCATAGAACCAATGCCCTAGCAGTTAGAGGGTTGCTGGAGGGACAAGAGGTAGAACAAACTTTTAGCTATTAAAGTTTCCATGGCTCTTTTCCAGTAGTAACATACTCCTTGGAAATCCTGTCAAAATTCTAATTTAGATCATTACATTGTGCCTCTCTAAATTTCATATCTATTGTATGAAACATTCTTCACTTCTTGTTACTTAACTCTTGTGCAGTGTCCCAAGTTACACATGTTAAACAGGTACGTGTGTCTGTGACTGGTGAACTAATCCAAGTATAATGTAACCTTGCAAGTCAGAGAAATGCCTATTTTGCTACCTTCCGATTCATTTTTTAAATTGTTTCTGCCCTCATTCATGTTAGCAGCATTTCAGTATTTAGGATTATCCATGACTTTACTTGATATTTATAAATGTCCTTTTTTAACTCATACTGTCTGCCACAGAATAAGACTCGTATGTTTCAGGATTACTTCAGTGCACATAAAAACAAAAAAAATCTGGTCAGCAAAAAGAATAAATAGAAAACATTCACGTTTATTTGTTTGTCTGCTGTCTACACCCATACTGGCCTGGGCTGTTTGTCACATGAAAGTCTACCCTATTATGCAGATAATTATTTTGTCCAATACCTAAGGCACATATTAAGACTGCAAAGATATTATATTAAACCAGACGGTTTTAGGCTCCCATGTCTCACATAAGTCTCCAGAGCTTAAGTATTCAGGCAAAGCTCTGTGCTCCAGGAAATTAATCTGAACTAGGCTGGGCCCACATTGTTCTAACACTCTGAATGCTTCTCAAATTGTGCTAGAAGTTCATGCTGCTGTGCAGGAGGCACCACCTTCATTTTAATAACACCGTCAAGCATTTCCTACAGATGACACATGCAAAATCCTGGCAGCTGATCAAATTAAGTGGGAAAACTATAGCCAGGAAGATAGATCTAGGTATGCTTTCTTTGAGTACATGTGCAGTAACCTTGTGTTCTGTTTGTCTTGACTGTAAGCTCTCTGGGGCAGGAAACATTTTATCTGTGCTTGTAAAACATCATATGCATCAGACTTTATATAAATGTTTAATGGTGACAGACAATGTGGATTTGTGTCTTGTTTTTGCTGCTTTATGTTCTATAAGAATGGCCTGAAAGGTTGGTTGGTTTGTTTGGGGGTTCAAGAGGAACTTACCTGTCATTTTCTACCTTAAATATTAGGAATGTCAAGTCTGTTCTTACTGCAGGACTTTGCAGACAGCTGGGATGTACTCTGTACTATTGAGTGTCTGGGAAGTGGGCGGGCAGAAGCCCACCCGCTGCTAAAGGATCCCCCCCCAGCCTAAGGGGAGGACCCACAGAACCACAGAACCCACTGATTACGGGGGACAACTAATAAAAGAACAGGGACAGGGGATGTACTCTGTGAATGTTCTTGTTCCTTAACTGAAGATCTTTCCATCCAATACTTTGTAGGGCCTGTGAGTTAGATTAGTGATTAAAAACAAGCCAAGCAAAGTTTTAACATACTAACAAAATCAATTCCCTTTCAAGCAGGTTTATACACACAGTTTTACTTCTCTAGTTGTCCCAAATAAGGGTGGATGGTGGACCTGAATTGCTAACATGTATGAATTTAAATACTTTTAAGGCTTTCTTTACCTTAAAAAAGAAAAAAAAGAGGCACAACCATTAGAATGCTGAGATGCCTCATGTAACACACACATCCCATTTTATTCTCTAAGTAAGATTTACAACACTTTGCTTTTAAAAAGAAGTGCAACATTAATGATTCCTTTAAAGCAAAAACTCTATGAAAGATATTTCTCTAGGGATAAAGTTACCTTGATCATGATATTTCACAACAGCAGTAACTTTTCTATTATGGATTATTTTTTAATATATTAATACCAAGAACCCCAGATTAGGAATTAAGGCTACATTGTACTAGTAGCTGTACACACAAAAAAACAGCCCTTGCCTGTAGGGAATATTACTGTACCAAATGCTATAAAGTTACAATGTGTAACCCAGCTCCTGCAAGGAGTTCCAGGCCATAGACCCCCCTTGATTTAAATAAGGCTCTTTGTGAGCACCAAAGTCTGTCAGAATACAGTTCATTGCAGGACTGGGGTTTCTTTACAAACTGTCTTTTCATTCACTCTTAGCTAGAACTAAATGAATTGTAGGTTGTAATTTATGCTCAGAAGTTAGCCTTCTTTTCTGTTCCTGAATTGTCTGCAAATAGATCATGACTGCTCATATTGTGAACAATTTTCAGCCTAGGTTAAAATACATTACACATATATATGGGAAATGAGAGAGTGAACCACACTCAAGAGACCTCTGCATGGAGCCCCATTGAGGTCAATGGGACTGTGGGCAGGTCTGCCCATACAGCGGTCAGGGCAGGATTGGGATCTTTGTTTCTTAATTTAAATTAATCTTTGCTAGCAACCTAACCTTGGCGGTCTGTGAACAAACAAATGTACATGAGTGTTCACAAAAAGGGAATGAAAGAGCATGTAAGGCTAGCCAAACTACCAGGAGTAGATTTGGAGCAACACTTGAATAAACCCCAGCCCAGTTTGTTCAGCTCTGCATAGCTTTCTGGAGTACATGTATGTTGAAAGTAAACATTATATCTCGCAGAGTCTCTTGTTGTTTGAGCTTCTGTGTATTTTTGCTATGCTGCCCTAATGCAACAACACCGGTAAAACTTTTCTGTGGCAGCGCTTGTAGTAGCTGGTAACATTGACGAAGCGAAGCTGAACTTAACTTAAAATTAACTATTCTCTCCATTTCACAGATAGAAAACTTTGCACGGAGAGATGAAGCCAAGTGCCTAAAGTCGCAAGGGAAATTAGTGGCAGGGCTGGGAAATGAAGCCAGATCTCCAACGTCCTAGTCCAATTCCCCAACCACAAACTCATGGTCAAGATAGCATCTCCCCACTCAGTTCCGGTCTCCAGACCCACATCTGTGACGGGGAAGAAGGAGGCTGCAAATTGGGTTCCCACCGTGCCCCTCAGCCTCACGCGGACACTGCCCCGGAGGGTCTCGCCCTGTGCCGCACCAGCCCAGGCTCAGAGCCGGCCCAACCCCTTAGGGGTGGGCGGCAGAGGGCAGCGAGCCCCGCCAGCCACGGTCCGAGCGAGCTGCAGCCCAGCTCGCCCGCTCAGCCCAGGGTTGCTGGCGGAGCCTGGCTGTGGGCGGGTCGCACTGACAGGCCACGGCGGGAGGGAGGAGGCGCTCTCCCCTCGCCGGGGGAGTTTTATTCCGGTGAGCCGAGGGCGGCGCCCAGGCTCCTGCTGGGAGTGACCGGCCGCGGGTCCGCCCGGTGTGGCTGCCAGGAGGAGGCGGGGGACCCCCTCCCCGCCGCGGGACCCGGCTACCGGCAGTGGGTCAGTGCAGGAGGCGGGGCGGGCTGTGCGCGGAGCTTGCCATGAGCAGCGCAGAGCCACGGCGGCCGCTTCTCCACCATGCACGGGCTCTGCCGCTGCCTCTGCTTGGCGGCCGCGCTGGCGGGGCTCTCCTGGGCCAGCAGGAACTGCCCGGACCTGATCGTTGACAGCTGCCTCTGCACCGCGGAGCGCTCCAAGGGGCCCGGCCGCCAAACCGTCCGCATCAAAGTTGTCTGCAGCGGGGGGGAGTTGGTCGAAACTTTGCAGCCTTCTCTGCTGCCGAGCCGCACGGTGTCTCTGTAAGTACAGCCCGGCTGGGCTGCGGGTGCACGTGTGGAACCTGACTCGGATAAACAGCCGGTGTGGGGGTGTGTGAATGAGCCGGCCAGGCGAGCGTGTGAAAGGAAACCCAGCTGTCAAGGGTCTGGCTTTGCTGCCGGCGGGAGGTGGTCGGATAGGGCTGGAGGTAGGATCAGAGATGCAAGCCTCTGGCTAATGCAGGAGGCAGGCAGCAGGGCGTGCCTGGGAGAGAGCCCACGTTGGAGGACACTTCGGGCGCTTCGAAGTTGAGGTGTGGGAGCTTAATGATTAAATACTTCACTGAGCTGCTCACCGACTGCAGGCGGGGGTGCATCTCCTCTTCCAAAGCGCTCACACATCCCGATGCAAACTATGGGCAGTAATCTAGTCACTGGTGTTTCCAGGCAGCTGTCACAGTTTCTAAGGGGACGGGGGAGCTTGGACTCTAAAGAGCGTGTTATTTCCGTTCTGGGAAAGAAATGACAGTAATGGACCAAAGAAGCCCACCTAGGAAAAACCGTTATAAACTAATGGTTTGTGCGGTATCGGTCTCAAACCTTCTCTTGTCTTTAAAAGTTTGAAAGAAAGCTACTTCTCCGTGCCAAGAGAGGAAATGGTTTATTGTGCATAACAAAACATATGGAATATGAAATATCCATCAAACATCTTAATCACAGTCAAAAAGGGAGTAGAAACTGAGATTAAAGTGGGTGTACGCAGTGTAGTTATAGCCCTGTCGGGCCCAAGATATTAGAGAGACCAGGTGAGTGAGGAAACCTGAAGAAGAGCTGTGTAGCTGGAAAACTTGTTTTTCTCAACTATAGAAGTTGGTCCTATGCAAGATATTACTCCCCCATCTTGTTTCTCTAATCAACCTGGGTGGGCAGTTTTGACTCTGGCCCTACTTTTAAACAATATTTGAGTTTGTTTTCACTTCTAGCTTAGAAACTCTTGTTGGTATTTTGTTTTTTGGGAAGCAGAATTTACTACAGTGTAAATTGCATACTACCATGTAGGGTGGTTTTGAAAATGTTAGTGGTAGCAAAACTGATTAGGCCAGCCGGTGGACCTTTAAACTTGAAACAGGATAATTTCCAACCCCAAGGATGATAAAACATGCCATCTGTACTGCTGAGCTGCATTTTAAGGGTTATTTAACAAATTACCTGAAATTGATGTTTTCTTCTCTAATTAAAGTTTGGAAGCTGAGATGTCTATATGTTTGTCTGCATCCCTTTTTGATTATTTAAGTAATCCAGTAGTGGTGAAATGACTCTCAGTTTGTGCATTGTTTACTTGCATGTGTCTTGGAAATGGACAACAAATATGGTGTTGCCTGCTGCACACACACAGACTTGAATATATGATATTCATTGTAAGTAAATATAACTAATGCTATTTTGTACCTCTATCACTGAGAGGTTACAGTAATGTTCCTATAACAGACCCAGCATTAACATTGTTGACATTTTTCCCTTTTAGATGATGCATATATCCAACTGATCCTATGCAATTGAATTTAGTTCATTTGACATCTCCAGTGTTCACAGCACTTTCTTTAAGTCAACACTTTTAGGAGACAAGTGGTAAAGATAGTAATTAATGACATCTGGGGAATTTGTGTTTGTAAATGTGCAGATGTGCTGAGTGTGACCCAGTTCAGGTTTTGCTAAAACTGATTATGCTGATCTTCCATCTGGGAAGCTTGTGCTTAATATATAGATGTGATAACTACACTTTTTTCAAAGAATTGAACTGAGGTAGAATAATTTTATTAAATCAATATACGTTTGTAACTACCATATAAATGCAATGTTACTTACATGGCTTATAATTTTCTTTAAGAACGTAAAGCATTCTAACTTTCCAAAAGATTTTGTGCAGACTTAACTACTTTTCTCCATTGCTTAAGAAATTTCTAGAAACTCACTAATTGTGCATGTCTACAAGGTGTTTCTTTGTGCTTTATTTTTGAATATTTATTTGCAAAAAGTTTTCCAGACTTTTTGGAAAAACTTCTTTTATAGCCATTTATACTTTTAAACTATACCAGAAAGTGAATTCAGCATACTTAATATAGGATTAACAGTGACAGTGTTTCAAATAGGAGTGTATTATTGAAAGATGGTAGTGCGGAAAAAATATATACAGGCAGATCCTCAGCTGATGCAGGTTGTCATAACTTCAGAATGACAATTTGCACCAGCTAAGGATCTGCCCACTAATATCTAAGATTTAAGGCACTAGTCTCAAGGTAGATAATACCTTACAGTTCAGAGGACACCCAAACACGCTTGTTCAAGTATCAGAAATACACTATGCTACACTTTTGAAAGTGATATATGAAAGTCACTTAATCTTAATAGGTAACTTGTTATTTATAGCTAACTGACCAAAACTGTGAGAGACATAGTGGGTGAGGTAATACCTGTTATTGGGCCAACTTCTGCTGAATGTGTTTTCAGAAGTTTTCAATTTCTTATGCTCAAAATTGCTCTGTTTAAGTGACTGCAATGTCTTATGCCTGCTAAATGCCTCCTTTTTAAATTACATGTAGTTTAAAGAGATTACATTTTTTCCAAGACTTAAATCTATAATTAGAAGCTGATGCTTCAAGGTAAAACAAGACTTAAAACTTGAGGTGTAAAAAGATCTAGTAAAAACACGCTGCCTATTTCCACTCAGTTTTATTCACCTACAGAGAAAGCTGTAACATATGGAATATAAAGTCTTGGATTGCTTTAACAGGTAGGAAATATAGATGTGGATAAAGGTCATGTGTGTTGCAGATGCAGTAACATTTAATAAAACAAGTGTATGAAATTTTATAATAATTGCTATGATTTTAATGATTCATTCAATAATAGTTGCTTTTTTTCTTTTTGGTGCTATTTTATTGGAAGGGCAGATGTAAGACAAATTGTTACAATATTCTGATAACCCTAGTGGGCAGTTAGAAAAATTACCACCATTGAGAAGTAATAAATATCTCTTAAATCAATAAAGGATACAGTATGCACTATAACTTCATCTTAAGTACATATGTATATACATGCTATATGATGCAGTTTATCAACTAACTTAACACAATATATGTGTTTTGTGAGAGAAGAGAGTTTGTTTTAAAGTCTTTTAAATTGATTAACTATTGGAATTGGTTGTGATGAGCAGACTCAGCAGGATTTGACATAAATTTTACTAAATATTTTGCTAATTTAGGGTCTGATCTGACATTAACAGAAAGACTTCCGTTGACTTCAGTGGGCTTTGGAGGTGTATTAACCAATTATCTTCAGTTTGAGTGGAGGGAGAGATTGTCACTAACTGGGCTCATAGAGGTTTTCAAAAACTTTGCATTCAGTAATATCTGCACTATAAAATGTCAGATGGTCCCATCAAATTAAGGGAATTTTACTAGAAGTAAAGTTAAGAAAATGAGCTGATCTGTCAGCTATACCATCCTAATTTTTTCAAAAAGAAATTTGTTAAAATTTTCTGGATGTGCTGTGTATCTGTATTCAATATTTATCTCACTGCCTTTGAAATAGGAACTGTAAACGGATAAAACAGCTGTCTAATTTTACTATAGCTTCTGAAAATAAGTGTATATCTTCTATTGAAATGAGTTTGTTCTGATCTACAGTGATGCTCCTCAGTGACTTGCAACAGAGACTTATGTGCCTTCTGTAGCAGAGGGATTACTCTTCCTCTTTCTACAGCAGTATACCGTAGTCACAAAGCGGCATTAAATTACGGCATCTGCTATTTCCACACTGATACATCTACTGATGTGTAGACCCAATGAGTAGAAGTAACATAATATAGCGTTTTTCATTTTGCTTTTGGCATATTTCATTAATTTGGGTTCAAAGTGGATCTTAATGGGATTTTTATATCATGTGTTCACTTTTCTTGGTGGTAGTTTATATTTTCTTAAATTGTGTATTTGGCTTGCATACTTTATTCTTATTATTTTTTGCTGTATCGGCCTTTAAAGTATACTTATGGAGAAGGAGATTGATCTTGAAAAATAAAATGAGAATTGAACACCATAGTCTGGTGTTCTTCAGCCTTCCTCAGTGCCCACATTTCACTTCTGTACAATAGAGTTAGTATAACCATGCTGGTGGGTGTTTGTTTTTAAAGAGAGAGGGACTTTATTCATTGCCATAGAAGGTACTAAAGACAAATATCTGGCTGGATTATAAAAGGGACAAAATATTGTTCAAGACAGTTGTAGTTATGTAAACTAATGATGTGGGTAATCCAATCTCATGTATCTTGAGTGTCCGCAGGGGTCAGCAAAAGTCTGATCTTATTCCAAATCTGTGCAGATCAGTCTGCAGTTGGTTAAGATATTGTCCACTTTCTGAGACAAGACACTAAATGAAAAGGACCAATGATCTGATTTCTTTTAATTGTTGTTACTGTTGCGTCTAAACTTAACTTAAAGTTTAGGCAGATCTGTCTTTTGATTTCCCTTCAGCTTTGAATATGAGTGATTTTCTATATTTTTTTCTATGATCAAACAAGATCATCCTATGACCCTGTCCATCTAAGTCTTAGAAGCATTTGCCTGCCATATAACTTGTTTTGGCTGTCTACTCCATAGTACTCTTTTTCCTAATGGGACAGTACCCTTCTGAGCACTCCAGTATTCTTCCATACTTCCTTCCAATCACAAAGACTTTACATTGTGGTGATCTTCCATCTGGCTGAGGAACTGCCCTTTCAGATCCTGTCCATGCTGTTTCTTGAGTGTGTCTGCAGCTCATGAGAGTGTGCAACAGATGAGATTCTCTCTCTCTCATGAGTACTCTAAATTCTGGTTGATGTAGGAGTTTGCTCTTGAGCTGATGGTCCAAACTCTCACAATATTAATAAACAATATGTATTGCAACTTTTTGGGTAATAACCACTTGTTTCATTGTCTCATAAAAAGGTGCTCTAAAAGCATTAAGAGATTACATGTATTAAATTTTATTTGTTTAAATTAAACATATGCCCAGAAATACTGTTAAGGATTATAAAAAAAAATCTCCAGTCATTGTGAAAATGGGTATTCTAGATGTTAAGATTTATTGGTAAGTGAATTACAGTGATCCATTCAGGACCTCACACGCCTTGGATGCACGTTATTGCTTTTAGAAGTCAGTAGGGAATTTTGGATAAATATAGACTGCTGGGTCAGCCCTCACTGACTTGCAGACCTACATAATGCCCATGGATTAATGAAAATCCTTATGATACAGTAGACTACTTGGTTTTGCATTTGGATCTCCGATGCAACAGAAAAATGTGTAGAGACGCAATCAGAAAGGTCTTTGCAAGCTATGAAGTGGCTCTGGAGTCATTCCAGTTATGGTTGGCTGCATAACATGATAGTTGGTCCTGTTGACCTCAGATATACACAGGCAACTCAACTCATTCATTGCAAAGCACTGTGGTCTAGAGGCTAAAGAACCTCTAGGTCATTAAGAGATCTAGGCTCTCTTCTCAGTTCTACCACAGAGTTGCTGTCTCTCTGATTTTTAATAAGGTAAGTCATTTACCTTGTCTGTGCCTCTGGTGTTTGTTTGTTCATTCTGTAAAATGAGGATAATACTGTCTTCCTTTTGGCTTGTGACTCCTTTTATTAATTAAATGCCGTAATACCCTAGACTGGAAGGTGATATAGTTACAAAATATTACTAAAATCCACCTGTTTCTGATAGTGGTATCTGATTAACTTACTTTTTCCTTTGAAAGAAAATCTAGCACTCTTCTCACACCAGCTCCCTGTTTATGGACAAATTCTCCCTCATTTATCCCTGTGCAACTCTGTTGTCTTAAATGGGGTTACACAGATTTCACTAAAGGTAGAACTTGTACAATAGTAAATAGCTATCACAAATGCAGTGGATATGCTGAGCTGAAGACCTACATTTTCATAGATGAGTGGCAGTTGTGAGCCTCAGATATTTAATTTCAGAGATGCTTGGTTGCTATAATGATAATACACAATGTTTTCATCCTCAAAGCACAATTCTCTAAAGGCTGAATTTACCACATTTTCCTTGTCCCCAAATTACTTCAATGTTATGTCATATCAGCACTTGCTTTATATACTTTTTAAAAAAAATACTTCATTTGTTTCATGCCCAGTCTTGTCTCTGCCTGTTCTATGCTGCTGTGGTTCATAATGGTTATTAGTAAATGATATGGCAAATATATTTAACTGCACTGTACTTTTACAATATAAAACACATTTCATGTCCACAAAAGCCTACAATCTAAGTTACTCAAGGCAAGCAAAGGCAGGATGATATTTTAGGAAGGCAGGGATGAACAAAAGATGATTATTAGTGAGGAAATAATGGAAAAAGAGGGTTCCTGAGAATGGGTTTCAAAAATGTTTTAATAATACTTAGCCCTTGCGTAACACTTGTAATCTGTAGATCATTCATAAGGCACTGTATAAAGACAGACAAGTTGTTATCTTCATTAAACAGGTGGGAAAACTAAGGTGAAGAGAGCTAAGTGACTTGCCCTAGGTCATACAACTGATCATTTTCAGAGACAGGAATAGAAAGCCAGGTCTTCTGGCTCCCTATCCATGTGCTGGACCATGCAGCCTCCCAAAAATTTGTTGGAGGGACAATCAGCCATGATGAAAGAAATTCCAAAGCATAAGGGCAAACTGACCGAAGATGTGAGAAAGATGAAGTGAGTGATAGGGAGAGGTGACTGGAAAACAGGAAGAAAAGAGAATAGAGATGTTAGGCGGGATGAGATTGTGTAGGGCATTGTAGGTGAGCCTAAAATTGACTGTTTTTCTTGGTCTAGACATACCCAGAATGAGTACAAAATACCATGAATTTAAATGTTTTATTATCTCCATTAGACAGACATCCTGGGTGAGGTTATTTCTGGGAGGGGAAAAGTAGCCCTGAATTCTCTATTTAATTTGGCAGTACTTAATAGAATAAGTAAATCCTGACATTTTGGAGTTCAATTTGACCCTTAGCCTTTGCTAATGCCAATTTTATATGCCAAAGAAGCAATAAGGGAGCTATTGTATTACTTTGTAATACAGTATAACTGGCTTAGGTTTTTTCATAATAAATTCTTAAATATAAAATAGGCTCTTTCTTTGTCTTTTTCATTCTTACTAATCTAAGGGTAATAAGTGATCATTGCAGTTCCACAGCCTAAACATTCTATCCCTCTTCTTCTTCTAGACAGGTGATTCTTTAGAGGCCCAGGACTGTATTTTTATTTGGATCACTTATCTATTTGATCATTTCACCTACAACATGGAATATATATTGGAGACTAGGCAACTTGCATATCGCTGACTTTCTAATTTTGGGGTAGGCGCTTTCTGGAGGGACAAAAGACTTAAGACTGCTTAGGAAAAAATGTGTATGTAAACATATATGTATATACCTTTAACAGGGAATATAGGCCTAGATAAAGTGTTGTGTTGCGAATTTCCTCCCTCGTGTGGGTTTCTGCCATATGGGATAATTTGCCAGTTGATCCATTATTGACCTTAGTTGATTGTCAAGCAAGAAGAGATTTGGTAAATGTCACTGCATGTTTTGCTAAGTTAGGCCAATATATGCTGCACAGATTTATTTTTAATGCCTAACAGATATACTCGGCAAAAAAATCAAACTGTGTGTCAAGTGCATGTACCCCCATCTGTTGTGTCTGGGTAGGATCCTGTGTTTGGATCATTGGCAGTTCTAAAGCAGTCAATAACTTGGGGTGGGATTCATGAAGGGAAGGAGGCATTGCAATGTGGAGCGCAATGATGTGAAACTTTTAGGGGCCTGGAAAATCATAGGAATACCTTTGCTATCCACAAAGCCTAAATTAGAGGCTTAGGCTCTCTTTACAATGAATGAAGAGAGAGGTGCCTTAGCTTTCAGTCCACAAAGCCAGCATGCTAAGTGGGAAGCTGCCTAGAATAGCTAATGGGAGACCCCAGCCAGAGGGGTGAGTGTTAAGCACTGCCCCTCTTTCAAACATGGGCTCCTCCATGGAGACCAAACTTAGGTGCCTAACTCTGCTAGTGATCCATGAAGTAAGGGAACATAGGTGTTCAGCTGCCTTAGTTGCACATGGAATCCTAATAAAAACAGTTGGTTGGGGGGGGGGGAGGGAGGCAGGAGGATCTCCTGTCTAATCTGCAGCTTAGTAGATAGGGTACTCACCCAAGATGTGGCATACTCACAAGTCAAGTATTCCACCTGAGGTTAGAAGGGATTTGAGCAGTAGTCCCCTACCTCTTGGGTGAGAATGCTAATCACTGGGCTATGGAATATTCTGATGCAGGCACCTTCAATCTCTCCTATTGAAGCTGTTCACTTTAATTAAACAATAATAATTGGGCCAGAGCGAGAGAGTGCAAGAATGACTCTATAGCTCAGAGCATTCCCATGAGAGTTAGCAGATCCCTGTTCAAATCCTTTTCCTTCTCAGTAGGAGAGGGGACTTGAACTGGGGATTTCCCACTTCCTGGCTGAGTACCTATCCACTAGGCTAAAGACTACATGGGAGATTTCCCTTTTCCCCCCTGAGCACACAGCTGTCTTTGTGTGAACTTGCCTGAGGGGCCTGTTTTTCCAGCCACTGAAAGGGACTTTACCCTAAAAAGCAGGTGATGAAATTGATGCTCAAAAGTAACATTGACACATGTACAGCATTGCTGGAAATGTTGGAATCTTCCACACGTTTTTAAAGAGTGATCAATGTATATGATGTAGATGGGGGATAGTCAGGGGCTCACTGTCTTCACTGGTCATCATGAGGCACTCAATTTTCATGTGACCTGGAGAGAGAGTGAGAATCTGGGCCTCCAAAATTTATACCTACTATCCCAAGTGAAAAATACTTCCTCCCAAAGTTATGTATATTTGATTTTTTCCATTGTCACATCTTCCCTCCTCTCAGTCAATTATGCTCTTATTAATTGTGCCCTTCCCAATCAGATCAATCATTTCTGCTTCAAGTATCTTTTTGTAGAGCTCTGCTGCTTCCCCTTCTGCCAGGACACTCTGCTCGTTGCTCCCTCTCCTTCTTAGAGGAGCAGCAGCTCTGAGGCTACTATGCTTCCTGCCTCCCCTCTTGTGAAAAAAAATGCAACTTAGGGTTGTTCTGCTCCTTCTCTGTCCCCTTCCTATCCCGTGACGCATGTAGTGGTTTCTCCAGTTACTCTGCTCCCTATGTTTCCCCCCTTTCCAAAAAGAACACTTCTCTGCAGCTGCCTCCATCCCTCCACCGAAGGATCGAGCAGCTTCCTGAGCAAAATTTCTGTAGACATAACACTGTTTTCTTCTGCAGGGGCCTTGTCACAGCTGCTCAAACTGTCCCTGTTCCAGATAATCCATCCTTCTTTCCTCAGACTGTGTTTTGCCCTGCTTCTGTTATACACAGCTGGTTTGTAGCATAAATCCAGAAGCTAAAAGGGCAGATTTTCTCCACTGAGACAGCTATTCTGCTTTAAAAACCCCTAAGAAGTATTTGTACATGAGAGAAATGAGTAAGCCTCACACCTAAGATTTAGAGCACTGTACTGACTTGACTTTCACCGCTGGCTTAATTCTGAATGTTTTCGAGCATCTGTGCTTGTGCCTTCTGTCTCTAATGTTGTGTACAACTGCCACTTCATATCTTAGCTCTCCTTCATTTTCATTGTCCCCAACGAGTAATTCTACAGCATGAGCCAGCAGACTATTTTATGTATTTCTATCTGCCTCCCTAGTCATATTTGACCAATGAAATAAAGGTTAGTCAAGACAGCATGTGTTCTGTAAATTTACTTTCAAGTTATTGCGAGTTAATGTGGAGTTGTAGATTTCTCAAACACTTTCCTGCTCTTCTGAATCCCCCCCACACACCCCTTCTCTTTTCTTAATATAGAGAATATTCACTTAAAGTTTTTTGATTTTGAGGTAACATGCTACTGTTGTCCTTTTTAGTACTTCCTACTGTATTCTTATGCCTGAGACTGAGCTGAGAGATTTATCTCCAAATAATGAATGTACTTCATACCATTGTTCCACTTCTGATGTTTTTATTATAGTCTAATAACACTGATGGTAGTTACTTGTCTGTATTAAACTGGGCTTATTCTTTTTCAGATAAGATTATGTCCACTGTGTAAACTGTTCTGTCAGTAACAAAACACAGGCAGGTGAAGACTTGTGGGATTTGTTGCTGTATTATTATACTGTGGCAGTCTTTATTATAAAAACCTGTGAAAAACTCTGAGATTTACCTCTGGGTCTGATAAAATTTAGCTCTTGCTGTCAAGTAGCACATAAGGTTTAAAAGGACATTCTTATTTTTCTTCCTTTTTAAAAGTTGTCCCTTGGTAAATCCTGAGGTGTTGGGGTTGGCTATATTTTACCTTCCAGAGTTCTGAATATACTGTCTTAAATTCCCCATTACACTAAGGCCCTTCTGGCAATGTAGAGGGGCTCAGCATAACTGAGAATCAAGCTTGCTGAGATTTTCTTCATTGTTAATGCAGCATTATAGCTTTGAAAAACTTTGATGGCCTGGGGCCTCTAGAGCTACTAGGATATGGACCTTCATGGTTTTCCCTGGCTAGTGAGGAGTTTTCTGCAAAAGGAAGGAACCACAGAATCAAGGTAGCAGAGGTGACCCTCTTATAAATAGCTTCTTTTATATAAAGATGAACCAATTCCAATTCAAAATAGGTGCATCAATGATTGTTTCATAGACTGGAATTGTAAATGGAAAGATAAAGGGATTATATGTATTGGAATTTCAGTAAGCACCAACCTAAATAACAGAAAGGGAAAATAAACCTAAACCTGATGATATCCTAAAACTGGACCTGAAAAACTGGAAATAGAATACACCTTCATCGGAGGAGCTAAACAGTTTGCCAAATTGCTATACATTATTAGCTCCCTGACGATAGATATTAATTGAAAATTAACAGTAACTCTAGCGTTTTGTATGAGGGCAGAACAAATATGCTATAAACTCACTGGAAAAGCTCATAGACTTTCAGGCTAGAAAGGACCATCACAATCAACTAGTCCAGTGTTTTCCCAAACTTGAGACACCACTTGTGTAGGGAAAGCTCCTGGCGGGCCAGGCCGGTTTGTTTGGCTGAACCTGCGGACACGGAAGGTAATCACATCTCCCACTGGCTGCAGTTTGCTGCTCCAGGCCAATAGGAGCTGCTGGAAGCGGCACGGGCCGAGGGACATACTGGCCGTCGCTTCCAGCAGCTCCCACTGGCCGGGAGCCGTGTTTGGCCAAACCTGCAGACGTGGCAGGTAAACAAACCTGCCCGGCCCGCCAGGAGCTTTCCCTACACAAGCGGCATCCCAAGTTTGGAAAAAACTGATCTAGTCTGACCTACGCATTTGCAGGCTGCAAAACTTCACCTACCCACTCCTATAATAGACCCATAACCTCTGGCTGAGTTACTGAAGTCCTCGAATCGTGATTTAAAGGCTTCAAGTTACAGAGAATCCACCATTTACCCTAGATCAAACCAGAAATTGACCTTATACCTTCCAATACAAGAAATGGGGGTTAGATTCCCAAACCTCAAATCTGAACACAATTAGCCCTGTGGCAGGCCTTGCAGCTAGACCTGTGTGAATTGTTTTTTCAAAAATTGGTGACTATGTAGAATCAGCGACACCAAAACATTTTATGCATTTGTATCTGATTTGCCAAATTGTTCACTTTGGGGGTGACAAAAAAACTGAAATGAAACATTTTGATTTTTCAGTTTGAAATACTTGTTTCAAAATTACCTTTAATTCCCACCCCCCCAAAAGTTTCCTTTTCAAAATTGCCAGTGAACCGAAAAGGGCCACTATTCACCAGGCTCTGTTTATGCATTTTGGGCAAATATAAGAAAAATGATGGGAAGAATGCACCCTAAGGAGCGTGTGAAACTTTCTCTCCGTTATGTTGACTTATCAACAGCACAACAAAAACCAGTTTCAGCTTTTAACACTCTCAGATGTACTAGGACACAGAGTTTCCTTGCAATAGTACCTAGAAGTTATCTGGGGGAATGCAGTATTGAGCTTCTGAGGACAAGTATACACATTCTAAGTATATATTCGCCCTCCTCCTCCTCCAAAACATGAGCCTTGTTCCTCTTATCTTTTACCTTTTGATCTAAAGAACACCCTACTTAAAAGACTCCGCTTTGACTGCTGGAAAAGAGCCTCATTCTTTGTTACTTCTCCCACTGGTGAGCCATAGTCACTCTCATCTTCTGCTGTTTCAGTCTGCGTCTGCACTGTTGCATCCACAAGTTTCCTCCCTCTTCCTCCCAAACTCATTCTCCTCTTCCTTCCCATACTCTATAGTCTTTTCTCCCTCCCCACATGTCTCTCTGCCACAAAGGTTTTTCAGAACTACATCCATAGTGACCCTATGTTGATTTCCTCTATTGTATTTCAGTCCCCAGACAGTCCCTCTGCTCTTCAGTCTCCATGTCTCACCCTCCCTCATTCTGCCGTTGATAGTGGATTGCATTCCTATTCCTACTTTCTCCTTGTTCTCCTTCCAGTTTTCCCTGTCTCTGAGGCCTGGGCTACACTAGCGTGGAGGTTCGAACTAAGCCCTCGTCCAGACTACCCCGCCGTATCGGCGGGTTAAAATCGATTGCTCGGGGATCGATATATCGCGTCTAATCTAGACGCGATATATCGATCCCCGAGCGCGCTTATATCGATTCCGGAACTCCATCAACCCGAACGGAGTTCCGGAATCGACACGGAGAGCCGCGGACATCGATCCCGCGCCGTCTGGATGGGTGAGTACTCCGATCTTAGATATTCGACTTCAGCTACGTTATTCACGTAGCTGAAGTTGCGTATCTAAGATCGATTTCCCCCCCCTAGTCTGGACGAGCCCTAAGATATGCAACTTCAGCTACGCTATTCGCGTAACTGAGGTCGTAGTATCTTAGTTCGACTTACCTGGCCATCCTCACGGCGGCGAGTCGACTTCCACAGCTCCCCCGTTGACTCCGCTTACTCCTCCTGCTGAGGTGGAATATGGGTATTGATTAGCAGATCAATTTATCGTGTCCAGTCAAGACGTGATAAATCGATCCCCGATACATCAAACCTGGATTGGCGGGTAGTATAGACATACCCTGACATACCCACCTCTACCCTCATGCATTCTCAGTTCCTACTCCTTTTTTCATCCTCCCTTTAGGATGCTAGTCACAGACCAGAAGTTCAGAATCTAGCTCGTTAAAAAGCTCACACATTTCTGATCAATAAATGTCACACTAGTGGATATATCAACTGTGCTTTCTTTCCTATACACCAACTGCAGTATAAATGGGAAATGGTGGCTTTTGCAATAGTGGTATGGATTTGTCAGCCGCAGCCCCCATATCTGAGAACAATTCATTAATGTGATTTAAGGTGAAATGACATGGTAAGCTTGTAAAAAGTCTGGGAATGATACCAGCAATCCCACAGAAAGGAGGGAAATGATCTCTTAAATTTAAATTTGTTTTACATATAGACAAGTTTAGTTTTCTGGCTCAAAGACAGTAACTGAAGTAATAATGCATTCTGGAGAGATTTCATCCTCAAATTGCTACATTTTATGTACGTGTTGCATACTTTATTCTACTCTATTTTCTGTAACAGTCATGGGAGTAGTTACATGGGTCTACAGAGGATTAAGAGGAGAATTCCTCTCCCCCTGCCCCCTAGGCTTGCCAACTTTGTAATATTAAAAAAAGAGTGCCAAAACACACCCACCCCCATGCCCCGTTTGCTCCACTTTCCCCCTCCCCACATCACTCGCTGCTCTTCCCCTCTCCCTCTCCTCTGCCGGGGTTGGGAGGGACTTGCTTGCGGATCCTTGGCTGGGAGTTGCAGCCACCCAATGCAAGTAGGAGGTGGCCCCGGCTGAGTAGGGACTAGGGTGACCAGATATCCTGATTTTGAGGGCTTTTTCTTATATAGGTACCTATTACCTGTCATCTCCTGTCCCAATTTTTCACACTCGCTATCTGGTGATCATAGTAGGGGCTGACACAGGTGATGACCCCGAACCTCCCTGACACCCCTGCCTGCAGTAACAGGACTTTGCATGTCCAATCAGTAGATCTGACCGGATACTTTCATCTCCCTTTTTGACCGAACTTTCCAGTCAAAAACCAGGCAGCTGGCCACCCTATCCCCACCCTCACCCTTGCATGCTATCAACACCCAGCCCTGGGTGGAGGGGTGAGCAAGGAAGATTGCAGTGTTTATCCCTTCCAGCTGACAATTGGAGGGGAGGCAGCGGAGTCACCATGATGCTACTGCTCAGTAAAACCAGACTTAGAATTCTCCCGTTTCCTGGCCATTGTTTAGGTGATGAACTGAGAAGACAGGAGGGACTGCAGTGATGACAGTAGAACTGCTTTGGTCTTCTACTGGGCAGATGGAGTTTATGAACCAGCAGTTGGCAGTGGAGAACAGAGGAACTGGAGAAGACAGAGATGTGAGCAAAGAGGCAGGAGGGATCGGGGTCAGATACGCTGCTCTGAGAGGCATGTTAAGGGTGCCAGGCTGGGGCCGAGGGGTTGGATAAGGGGTAGAGGGTCTCTGGGGGCTATCAGGGAGCAGGGGGGAACCACAGCCCGAGGAGAGGAGATGCAGTGCAGGGGAATGTCACGCGGCCTCCAGCCGGCACCAAGAAGTTGGGGAAGACTGGCCCACGCTGGGAAGTTGCGGATCCAGGGCAGGGAGAGGTGCCTGTCCTAGATGGCACTGTGCAGGTTCCCCTGTCCTCAGCACATAGCGGTCCCAGCTGGCAGGCTGCGCCCCACTCACAAGCAGTGCCAGGCGGGCTCTCCAGGTCCATAGCGTGCCACAGTACCTGCCCTCAGTCAGGGGCTCCTTGTGCCCCAGCAAGCAGCTGGCCGTGGCGTCCTCACCGGAGATGGGCTGGGCATGGCAAGCTGAGGCTGCGGGGCAAGGGATGGGCTGGGGGCTAGCCTCCCTGGCCAGGAGCTCAAGGGCCGGGGAGGACGGTCCTGTGGGCTGGATATGGCCCGCAGGCCATAGTTTGCCGACCTCTGCTCCAGAACCCTTCAGTGGCTGGAAGATTTGGGCTCTTAAGGACACTGGCAGGTGACAATCTTTAAAGGATGATTTTGTGACCTTACTTCATTCCCATCATCTTCTCTTCAGCTTGGGCACTCATGCTAGTCCCACTGCTGCCCACTCAGAATTTGGAGTGAGAGCACCTCCTAGGTACTCGAGAGTACCTAGTACAGGACTTCAAGGCTTGGGACAGAAATGTCAGAAGATTGAATCTCTGGTGCCTCGCCTTATCAATATTTCATAAAATTATAAAATGTGTATGAGCTAACCCAGACAATGTATTGAATTAATACTAATTGCTTATTAAAATTAGATCTTATTAAAGATCTCTCTTGTATCACTAATCTTCAAGGTCTATGTCAAGGAAAAACTTGAACATCTAGAACTAAGCTCTTTGCGTTATGAAAGCAAAGAAGTGAGAACATTTTCCAGAGCAGCAAGTACACAAATTTTTTTTCTCTGTCACTTAATACATTTTTAAAAATCCCAATTAATTTCACAATAAACATGATGCATAGGTAAACCCTTTGGTAATATCAAATATGCAGGAAAATGCAGAAGCGAGCATTTATTTTTTCTCCATTCTGTGCAAGATTGATCATTAAAACAAATGTAAAAAAAATAGCTTTTTATGAACAAAAAATAACAATAAGCAGTAAATAAATGAGATGCATATTTGGTACAGATACACATCAGCTGTTTAATCTCCTTGAATACTTCAGGGTAAGTGAAGTCATTGTTTTTAAATACTTCATGCTCATCAGATTATCTTTATAAACTTGTTTCTAATTGGCTATTCTTCCAGAAATAATTCCTGATTGATTAATTTGTGCCCCCATATAATTATTGGTTCATTAGATAATCCTATCATAAAATAGTGTTCACAGCAACATTTTATACGGTTTAAATGTAAATTGCTCAGTAAGACATCTTGATTTTTAAGCGTTTCTTTGATTTACTCAAGCATTACAGTAGCATCAGTAACTTGTGTAGAATGCTTCTTTATAATATATTAAAAATAAGATGGAAATATTTAAAGGAGCCTAAGAAAATTAGTTTCCCAAATGCCACTGAAATTTACCGGTATTTAAGTGCCTAACTCTCTTAGGCTCCTTTGAAAATCCCAGCCTAATTTTACTAGTTGATGTCATTATAGCACCTAATACTTGGTTTCAAAGATTTTTGGTAATGAAAATGAATCACAGGCCAGGATCAAATTTTGAATAAATTACCTCTTTTGGGGTGTTAAATTATAACTTTCCAAAGCACTATTTCAGACTATGTAGAGCGAGTGTTTTACAGGAAAAAAAACATATATAGTCCTATATTTAGAAGTGATTAAAGTGAAGTCTTTCTCTGAAAAGTGACTAAAAAAAGTGACTAAAAATAAAAGTTCTGTTGGCCATTGTGTGGGTTATGAATTGCCACAGATGTCACTGCATTGCCTTCATTAGGTTTGCATAGTTAATAATCCTGCTTGGAACTTACTGAATGTGGTCTATGGAGCTTTACGAACTGTGACGTCCGTGTCTTGTAATGGTACCTTCTGCAGTCTGGAGTGTTCTGGGCTGGCAGAGTTAAATGGGCTTATCATTGGAAGTTTTTGCAACTAGAGCTGGGTTGCAGACTGAACCCAGGATCTGTGTTCATGTCGCATTTCCTGTCCTTACGTGGCCTGGACTGGGAAAGCTAATGAGCAAACCAGCGGATCAAATTCGGTGAGGAATCCTTGTCATGTGCCATTGGAGGCATGTTGCACATACACTAAGAAGATAGCTTATAAACAAGGGATTAACTCACTGGGGTAGCATAACTTTTTGTTACTTTATATTCTTGTTGTTGTTATCCAATTAATTGTTGTTGTTAAACTACAAAACAAAGTTAGCTGATTACTCTGGTTTCTCCCAAAATCTAAGCTATTCTGTTTAATGATATAAAAAGAAAGACTAGAATAAATCTCAGCTACTGAGAGAAAAGCATTAAAAACTTCTTATAACGTAAGTGAGAATATCTAACTCCGAAAGCACACAGGAAGCGGGTTTAAAGAAAACTGTGCCATTTCTTCACGGTCAGTTTTCAGGATAGAACAACACATTCATTATAGTCAGTGATATATAACATAATGCATAGAGGGAGAACTGTTTTATTCTAAGAGTTTTGGCAAAAATGAGTTGAATGGTCTGCTTACATGGAGTATAGGAAAAATATAGATGAGATTTAGTCACTTTGTGTAACTCTTTATTTGATAGAAATATGACTACAGCACATTGAGATATTCAAAACCAAGATTTGAATGAGTGTATTTGGTAAAAATAGACACCTCTGACTTGGTGGTTATAAACTAGTTAAAAACTTGGGTATGATCTCTAATCAATCTTTTATTGTTAGTTTGCCATGCAGATCCCTACTGAAGTATCTCAAAAGAGAAGTAAGAGAAAGGAAACAACATTGCCTGTTGAGCTTGTCCAATACCTTTCTTGGGTGAAAGGTCAGCTGCAGCAGGAATTCTGCTTCAAGTCTCATTTCTGATTATCAGTGTTAATATTTTAAAAAGATAAGCAGAATGATCCAGGTAACTATGGGCTACTTGGTCTGGTTTTAATCCCAAGCAAAATAATGCAATGGCTGATGGAATACAGTTGGTAAATAATTAAAGGATGGTAGTGTAATTTATGCCAATCTTAAATTCCGAGTTTATAAGGTCTGAAGGGACCACTGTCATAATTTAGTCTAGCTCCTGTATAATGCAGGCCATAAGATTTCCCTGAATTCATTCCTGTTTGAACTACAGCATGTTTTTTTTTAGGAAAAACATCCAATCTTGATTTAAAAATTGCTGGGGATGGAGAATCTATCACAACCCTTGTTACGTTTTTTCCTGTGGATAATTACCATCACTGTTTAAAAAAAAACAAACAAAAAACCACTTTATTTCCAGTCTGAATTTGTTTAGCTTCAGCTTGGATTTGTTATACCATAGTCTGCCAAACTGAAGAGGCTATAATCAAATTTTTGTTTCTCGTGTAAGTACTTCTAGACTGTGATCAAGTTGCCCCTTAACTTTCTCTTTGTTAAGATAAATAGTTTGTTTCTTGGGCATATAAGGCCTGTTTTTTCAATCCCTTAATCGTTCTTGTGGCTCAACTCTAAACCCTCTCCAATTTATCAAAATCTTTGAATTGCTGGCACCGGAAGTTGACACAGTATTCCAGCAGCAGTCATACCAATGTTAAATACAAAAGTAATATCTCCCTATTCCTGTCTGAGATTCCTTGATTTATACATCCAAGGATCACACTAGCCCTTTTGCACTGGGACCTCATATTCAGCTGATTATACATCATAATCCCCAAATTGTCTTCAGAGTCACTGCTTCTCAGGAGTCCCCCATTCTGTAACGGCATGGTCTATGTTCCTTGTTCCTAGAGTTTACATTTGGCTGTATTAAAATGCATATTGTTTGTTTGCACCCAGTTTACTAACCAGTCTAAATAACGATCAGTAATATTGTCGTCTTCATTATTTACCACTTGCTATGTCTTCATTATCTGTGAACTTTCAGTGTTGTTTGTATGTTTTCTTCCAGGTCATTGATAGAAATGTTAAACAGAGTAGGACCAAGAACCAATTCCTGTGATATGTTACTAGAAACATACCTGCTCAATGGTAATATTCCCCATTTTGAGACCTGTCAGCAAAGCCAGGTTTTAATGCCCTTGAATCCAATTTTTTACCTTTCTGGGTGTGGGGTGGCTTTTGTGTTCTTGGTTTGTTTTTTTTTTTAATCAAAATGTTGTGCAGGTTTATGGATCTTAACAAATAAACTTGTTTGACAAGCCTCAAGTTTAGTTGATAAAGGGAAAGTGTGTTTGGCATAGTATATTTGGACTTCACTTAGATATTTGAGCTCTGCATGATATTCTGATTTTTTTTTAAAAGCTCTGTAGAAAATCACTAAGATTAAGTGGGCTAAAAACTGGCTAACTGATAAGTCTCAAAATAATTGTGAATGGGGAGTCGTCATTCACTGAGTGTGTTTCTAGTGGGGTCCTGTACGGCTTTGTTCTTGACCCAGTGCTATTCAGTATCATCAATGAGCTGGAAGGAAATATAAAAATCTGCAGAAGGCACACAAATTGGTAGAGTGGTAAATAATAACAGATCAGGTCACGAGGGAAGGTGGGCTTATTTGAACAAACAACAGACAAGCATTTTAACACCACCAAATGCAGGGATCCTGTATCCATGAACAAAGAATATCGGTCACGCTTGCAGGTCAGCTGACTGTTTCCTGGAATGCAGTGGTATTGAAGAGGATTTAGCTGTAATGCTAGACAATCAGTTGAACGAGAACTCCCAGTGTGATGATGTAGCTAAGAGAGCAAACATTCTAGGATATATGAACAAGAGACATCAAGTAGGAATAGGGAGGTGGCATTATCTCTGCGTATAGCTCTAGTGAGATCTTGACTGGCATACTGTGCCCAGTCCTGGTGTCCTCACTTCAGAAAGCATGTTGATTCATTGAAAAGGGTTAAAAAAAGAGCTACAAGAAAGATTCAAGGTCTGGAAAATATGCCTTTATAGTAAGAAACTTAAGTTCATGCTGCTTAACTTTCTCTGGGATAAACTAAGAGGTGACTTTATCATAATCTAAGAGTACCTGCATGGCAATGAGGTTTCTGAAACCTAGGAGAAAACGGAATGTTGAGAACCAGTGAAGCTAGAAATAAGATGGAAATTTTTAACAGTAAGCATAATTAACCATTGGTATAACTTTTCAAAGGTTGTGGTGGATGCTTCATTGCTTGAAGTCTTTAAATCAAGACTGAATATCTTTCTAAAAGATACCCTATAGCTAGGGCTACTTTTTATATTCATTTTGTGGGGTTTCAGAGTAACAGCTGTGTTAGTCTGTATCTGCAAAAAGAACAGGGGTACTTGTGGCACGTTAGAGACTAACAAATACATTTGAGCATAAGCTTTCATGGGTTGCAGCCCACTTCATCGGATGCATAGAATGGAACATATAGTAAGGATATATATATTCAGCCTCTCTGGTCACTCAGTAACAGACTTAAAGGTGGCAATCTTGCAGTAGAAAAGCTTCAAAAACAGACTCCAATGAGAAACTGTGGAACTTGAATTAATATGCAAACTGGATACCACCAATTTGGGCTTGAATAGAGGCTGGGAATGGCTGAGCCATTACACACATTGAATCTATTTCCCCATGTTAAGTATCCTCTCACCTTCTTGTCAAACTGTCTGAAATGGGCCATCTTGATGATTACTACAAAAGTGTTTTTTGTTGTTCTCCTGCTGATAATTGCTCATCTTAATTAATTAGCCTCTTTAGAGTTCCTAGGGCAACTCCAACCTTTTCATGTTCTCTGTATGTGTGTATATATATCTCCTTACTGTATTCCATTCTATGCATCCAATGAAGTGGGCTGTAGCCCACAAAAGCTTATGCTCAAATAAATTTGTTAGTCTCTAAGGTGCCACAAGCACTCCTGTTCTTTTTGCGGGGTGTTATTTTTAGCAGTTTTGTAGTTTTATATAGCTGTTCAAAAATCAGGGTTTTCAGGACTTTCTCCTTTTCTATACCGCAATGAGTAATATGCGTAATGTTCCCTAGTGAATTTAACGTAGTGGTGTTTCAGAACAGCACTACTTTGAAGTGCATTAGGGAACCTTTTGTGTGCACCAGCAGGTCTACATGGCCCAATTAATCTGCAACATAGTGTGCTTTAGAAATCACACAAATTTATGTCGTTTTTTTGTATCTAGGGTGTCTTTATCACACTGTTTCTTGCTTAAAACCTAAGATCAGAAGCCCTACTTATAGCTCAAGCAGAAGTTATGGACTTGATGCAGATTGCTGGGTTGGGGTAGGATTCTTTGGCCTGACTAGAGGATCTTCAGCCTTAAAACACATTTACTGTAAAATAACTACTTTCAGGCATTTAGTCAAAGTAAACCCTACTAAAAATGGCTTTCATTATATTGGTGATAATCATTGTTTCTTATTTATACACATACATCTTAACATACATATTCTTCCATGATTGATTGAAGTTGACAATTTAATACTTATGAATGTACATGTGATATATATATATATATATATATATATATATATATATATATATATATATATATATATATATATATTAAATACAGAATTATGATCAGACTAGCAACAACACGCTTGATTTAGATATTCAGTGCATTCAGAAATGTTCAGCACTGGATTGCTTCCAAGTGTCATTGGGATTGATTCTTGACAAACATCTTCACCAGGCATATTTCAACTCTGAATAATTCCCCTGCTTCAAATTCTGCCAAAACCTCTGGCTCGAATTTGCACTTGAGACAATAATTTTAATGGTGTTTATTGTTGATGTTACCTTGCTGCTTTGCTTTCTTCATCAACTTTAATCCTTACTTCAAGACAGCAGAAATCTAAAGATGGATAACAATATCAGTATGAAAACTTGGGTTTCAAAATAATCAGATTATTACATGTTTATTTACTGGATCGTGGTTAGGATTCTCCCCCTCCTCCCCCCCGAAGCTTATAATACAAACTTTACTGGCAGCATTTGTGCATGGTGAGAATAGGGAAAAGGGTGCTGCTGTAAGTCAATGCATAGTAGCTTTACTTGGAGATAGAAGTCATGGGTAGCTTTATGATTTGACTGTTATGTGTCTTTGATCTTTACTTGTGAAACTTCTTGGTGGTTACTGTTTTGCAAGTCCTCTCCAACCCCTTTAATTTTTTTTAAGTGACTGCTGTAATTTGGCATAGTCTATTTCCTGTACTAGGAAGTGTGACCTTTTGACCATATTAAGATTTCCTTCAGTCTGTTTATATATAATATTTTGCAATAGAAGTGACATTCTGTAACTTATAAATAACCATGCTAAACACAATTTCATAATTGTTAGTCTCTGTTTTCAGCTTGTTCTTCTTGCTGCTTTTGTTTTTCAATAAACTAAGCTCATAGCTAATTGAAAAATCAAGTTTGTCTGAAATGTTTTAATTAACTGTCTTAATAAATATTTACATAACAATCTTAATATCTGAATCGTTTATTGATACACGTGTGTGTGTGTGTACACACACACACACTCTCTCTCTCTCTCTCTCTCTCTCTCTCTCTCTCTCTCTCTCTCTCTCTCTCTCTAAGATTAGTATTGTTCATGTGTGGAAATCTATATAGATATGTTCTATATAGAGAATAATATAAAACAGAAACTGTAACACTAAGGGTGTAATTTAAGATATCAAAGGAAGAAAAAAAATCTAACTTTGACACTTCCTCTGACAACTGTGTACCATTTATGAACTAAGGAAGAGGGTTTCTCAGCCTGTGGGTTGGGATCCAAAGTTGTGTGGCCAGAATGTTTCAAAGGGCACTGGTCCCAAAGGGCTGGCTAAGCTTGCCTCCCTGCTCCAGGCACTGTAACCTCTGGGATCCCAGCGCCACATAGGTTTGGCCGAGTAATAATGATGAAGGCAGTCTGGGTAGACCAAATTTGAGTGAGTGGCACTGCAACCCCCTGAGCCAGGTCACAAGCTCACTCATGCAAATTTGGTCCAGTCAGGGGGCTGAGCCAAACCTGTGCAGCACTGCAACCCTGCAGGTTGCAATGCCCAGAGCAGAGAGCCACGCCCAGCCAGCCCCATGGCGCAGGAGCTGCAGGAGCCGTGACTATGAGGTCACTGCCAGGCTGGACTCAGCTCCCCTGGGTGCGGGATCCAACTGAAACCACCTCAGGGCCTCCACCCCCAGACTATTTATTGGGTCACAACATTTACAGATGAGTCCTTAGCCCAAAAAGTTTGAAAACCACTGCTATAGAAGATACTTCTTTTGACAAATGTGGCTGCCATTTATGAACTGTGGATCTTTAGGATATATATATTTTTAAGGAGCTTAGTTATTCAACTTTCTCCTTCACAGAACATCACAGCTGATAAGAGGAATTACATTTTAATCTGCTGTATAACTTCAATTGAAAAACATCTGTTACAGGCACACCAGAAAAAGTATTTGAAATCAGTAACATCTACATTTTTTTTCTTTCCTCCATGACTGACTTTTTTTTTTAAGACAATGTGCAAAAAATTATAATCAAAAGTAAACTTCTTTGCCAGAATTCAGTAGCAGAATCTTGAAACGTTTTTGTGGCATCTATGTTACAGGCATTTAGGGAAGCTGCTATTCACTGGCTCTGTCCAGCACTCTCCATTTACTTCATTTGGAGTTTTTCTGAATAGCTGGATAGGGCCCTGTAGCTGAAAAGAGAAGTTGCTCATTCCCTTCTGCAACTGGAAAACTGTATGTAGGAATGACTACATGCTGTTAGTATTTCTTAGAATGGCAGTGTTGGGCTTTTTTTTTTTTTTTTTTTTTTTTAAGGCAGTGTTAACAATCTGTATGGGGAATGTTGTATGGCCTTTTTAGTGTATAGCATGTGCTCAAAGATTGTAACCATTGCACATGACACTGAAAGGCAAAATATAAATCTACATAGCATTTTGGGGAAACAGATGATGTATTGTCATTGTCTTGACAACTGGCTGAACAGAATACACATTAACTGAGAAAGCAGAAACTGCCACGCAGAGTTGGATGGATTTTTATTTGAGATTTCTAATAACTTATAAAGATAACTCATGATGTAATTCATTAACAATAACTTCAGTATATACTTCTTCCCAAAAGGCCCATAGATTGTACAATGCTTCAATTATGCTCCATATTTGTGGGGATGGTTTTGCAGTCCTTCAGGACATAAAATTGCCATTGACTGACATCAGTGATATGTGTGTGAAATGTCTGCAGGATATGGACCAAAGATTGAAGTGCACAGCATATTTTCTGTATTCAGTGTTCTCAAGGTGAAGAATAACATATATCATTTTAATAGTGAGCTCTCAAGTCAGGTATGATGCACTGATTCAGAAGGAGAAGCTTGGCAGTACCGTTCTAAGACAGATATTGGACACATTCCTTTGCTGTAGGATGATAGCCTGGTAGTTGTTGATCAGCCTTAATCCTGCACCTGATAGATTCAAAATTCCCACTTTCTGTATGGGAAGCTGAGTAGTTTGACCATGATAGAATGTTCTTATATTCTATAGGCATCAGTGGTCCAGTTTTCATATCCAAGAGCCACATATTCTTTGAATGTTTTATGCTTTTGTACGTATTTAAAATACAGATGTTGACTTGCCCAAAATAAATGAAAGTAATAGCTTGTGGCCTGTTATCCTTCAAATGTTGTATTAGTTGTTTCCCTTAAGGTGTTTATTTTGGTTTTAGAAATTTTGTGTCTGGCCAGAAACTCTGAAATATGCTATTTACCCATCTGTTTCTGTATGTTTTCAGGTATAAATCTACGAAAAATTAAACAGGCTTTTCAAATTTGTCGTATGCATGTGTGATGGGTTGTGCTCCCCACACCAGCCCTGAGAGAGTTGAAATCGGCCAGGTGGGCCCACTCAGCTGACTGAGCTGCATTGGAGGAAATTCAGGCAGTGGGGAGGCTGCTAATTAGAAGGAGGCTCATCTATGAGGGAACAGGTAGGGCTTCTATAGAGCCAGGAGATTGGCAACCATTTTGCAGAGGGGAAGCCTGCGGTCTCTGCATGAGGTAAGGAAGGGAACCCATGGGAAAGGGTTTATCTAGGAGGCCAAAGAGACTATGAAGGTTGGAGAATGAAAAGCTTGCAGAAGCATGGTAGGAAGTAGTCCAGGGAAGAGAGAAGTAGGTGTAGCTGCACACCGTAACTGCTTGCTGTAGGGCCCTGGACTGGAATCCAGAGTAGGGGACAGGCCTGCGTTCCTGTACCGTCCACTGTAGAGTGGTATTGCTAGGGGCAGTGAATAGGAAGACTGCTGAAATCACTGTGGGAGTTCAATAGTCAGAGCAGCAGGCATGAGGACTGCCTGATGCTGCTTGTTGAGAGAGACTTTGAAAGACTTCTTTGGAAGAGGAATTCTAGTGTTAGCTGGCCGGAGGGCCAAGTCACAAGCTAGCCACACTGCAACTGTGTAAGCAAGAGGAGAGCTGCAAACGTAGAGGGGGAGAAAGGAGGCACTGAGCCAGAGGGAACTAATCCCTACAATTGCCAGAAGGAGGCATCACCCAGCATGATGTGTATGTGTGTGTAAAATATATATATATATATAAACAAACATGGTATAAAATACTTTTGGAATGATAATCTGCATTGTGTTTTGAAAAGATCAAGACAGTTAGAAGTAGCATGGCCACATTTTTGTACCAATAAATACTTGAAGTTTGGTCAGAAATGAGTGGTTAATAGCTCTGTTGGTTAAATAGGATGAATAAAGTCTTGAGGCTGTAATTCATTTCCTCATGAGCAGAAATGAGTAGAAGAAAAATCCTGTAAAGGGAGCAGCTACAAGAATCTTTCAGTTTTGCAGGAGCATCATATACCTTTTTGAACTTCGTCAGAAATTTTAGCAATGCTGAAAACTGGTTAAAAATAATAATGCCCAGGTGGGTATTTGCAACAGTCGTGGTGAACTACTGCCATGAATAAACCAAAAATATGTTGCTGGGTGCCATTCTTCATGGTGCATTTGTATTTCCTTTCAGTCCCTTTTCATCTTCACTTCCGCTTACCACATTATTACCATTAACTTTTATTACAATAGTACCTATATGCCTCATTTATTATGTGCTAGGTGCCTTGCTCACGTATAATGAATGTACAATCTGTATATATGAGACCACAAAGCCAGGAGGATACAACAAATTAGTGGAGAAGGGTAATCCCTGATTAGCTTAATAAGTAGAAGTGTCAACACACCAACTGTCTAGTCCAGTGGTTCTCAACATGTGGCCCAGTTGGCACACAGCTGCAGCCCACGTGACCTCCTCAGGGCTGTAACTGGGGCAGGGTGGGAGGGCACCTGCCGCGGGCTCAGAGGTGGCTGGGGTGTGTGGGTGCAAAAATGGGGCAATACAGGATCAGGCCCAGCAGTGATAGGCCTCCCCAGCAGGATCAGGCCTAGTGGTGTCAGCGCTCGGCAGGATCAAGCCCATCAGCAGCAGGAGGCCAGGGCGCTCAGAGCTCCCCACCCTGAAGTATCGTGTCCAATGATCATTGCTGGAGCTGGTACCCTGGTACTAGGACTGCAGTGGCAGGTGGGCAGGGTGTGCTACTGCACTTTGTTTTTTGAACATCTCTGTGAAACAGTTGGCAGTGTAATACATTTAATTCTCAAAAGTTTATGCAGTGATCCCTAACAAATATCTGAAATTATTTTTCACTGCTTTTTTTTTTGCATAGCATTTTAAAATTCGTTTTATTACCTCCAGTAGATCATGTTGTCACTTTAGCTGTCTACTCTCTCACTGTGTAAAATCACCAGTGAACTATTAAGGTGTGATTTTTTTTTTTTTTATTTTTTCACAAGTGAAGATAAATGATATTTCAACCCATTATATAATTACTCAAAGTAAAATACTGGAGACCTTAATAAAAAATAAGCCTGTTTAATAATAGATAATCATTTTCTGTGTTAAGAAATTCTGTTTTATTTGTACACACAGATACTTTAACTCAATACATTCTGAGTTGGCATTTCTGAGCGCAGTGGTAGACTGTACAGTAGTTAGTGTACGTGCTGGCCTTAGTGAAATTTAAAGAACTATCATGGCACTGAACTATCAGAAGTGGCCTGACCATCAGGGCTAACTTATGTGCAAGTGCCTGTAATAAACTGCTTTTTGGAAACTCTGTGGGATTGATTCTGAGCTGTTGAACTCCCTCACACTTATTGAATATCAGTGAAAGCTGATGGTGATGAGCACTGATGCAGTGATATCCATTCCCCTCCTGAAGAAGTGTTTTAGATCTCTGATGATTTATTTTTGCTTCAGTATTGCCAATTCTGCAGTCTAAAATTACTACATCAAGTTATCTGGGAACTGAGCTCATTCCAGCTGCAGAATGCTTTGGGCCTTTTAAATTCCCAGCAATAGTTACTTCAGATTTTGAGCAAGATGATGTTGAATAAATATAAAGGTTGAGGGCACAAAAAGCACAACCTGGAGCAGCCCGACAGCATGATGGCTCATTAACTGAAGCTGTAACTTGAAACCATCTGAAAATCTCTGTGCTTCCTCACTTAAAGGAATCCCAAGACAGAACGCTTTACAGTAGCTTGACTTGCTGCAATGAATTCATCTTAATTGTAATTTCATGTTATCAGACACAAGAATTATATAGTATCTAAAACACCAAAATTAAGTTCAGTTCTAATATATTAAAAAAATTGCATTAGCCAGCGTGATAGCTCATCACAGTCATTGCTGCATGGAGAAATTAACTCTCTATTTGTATCCTGAAGGCATCAGGCTAAACTCTGATTTGGGGTAAGAACTCCTTAGGCAAATGGGAATTTTTCTCTGGCTCTTTACAAAAAGTACTGTGTAATTCACAGAAGCTGAGAATGTAACAAATATGGGAATCCTACAGGACAAATAAGCAACTGATCTGCAAACCAATAACTAGACTTGCAGGGTAAGATCGTTTTATTTTTTTCAACATGAAACCATCTTCAAGTCTGTTTTTTAAGTCCTGTTGCTCCTCTCCTCTCTTCAGGTGGAATGGTTTCAGTTGAAACTCAACCCTTAGTTACTTCCAGAGGGTCTCTTAGTTTTAGCTGGCACAAGCCAGTACAATTCTAATCGAATATCCGTCAATAACGTGCTTATGGAAATAGAGGTGCCAGCTCACAGATTAGTCTCTTTAAAATTCATCCGTAGTTTACGGATATTCTATATGTTAGGTTTTTAGAAATATGTTACAGACCTAACTGACTTCCCCCTAGCAGATAATCACCAGTCTGTTGTAATTGCACCCTGCTTTTTGGAGGATCTGACATGCTTCCAAGCCAAATGGGTCTGGACAGGTTCCAGATACTCTTTCTAGCTCTGGGGCTCTAAAGCACACTCCCCGGTGTAGACTCCCACCCTTCTGGCACGCTTCCTTGGGATTTGGGACTACACAATCCAACTAAATTAGGCCATGAAGCTAGTCATGAGCCCTCCAAACCCGCCCCTGTTGCTTATGCGTGCTCTCCGACCACCCCAGGTTACACCTTGCTGTGGGTGCTCTGGTTTATAGTTTAGCTTTTCAGGGTCCAAATGGCAGGTAAAGTAAGGAACAACATAAGCTTAGCATAGGAGTTTAACCACATACAGGAGTTAGAAATGTAGAAAAAAAACAAAACCTAGATGCTCTCTCCCTTAAGTCTACGCTCACCCTTCCAGTTCTTGTGAGTCCTAGGGACATCCTGGTGTCAGGCAGGTAGGCCTTTCCTGCCTTCGGCAGTCTCTGTTGTTTGTCAATAGTCAACCGTTAGGGAGAGGGGAGAGATGAGGAGAGAGAGTATGCCCATAAATAAGGTTTCTGTTCTTTTCATTAATGTCAGAATTCCAGTTGGATGGTTAGGCCCAGCCCCTATGGAATCCAAGCATGGAAAACCAATTTCTTTTAGCCCTGCCACTATTTGTCACAAAACCATTGATCTAGGCACAGACCCATTTGTTTCGAAGACAGTCATGGTTGATGGCTCTTGGGTTAGTCCTTGGGGAGGTGTCAGATATTACAATAAGATACCCTTTATCTGTTCTTTACAACTCTGGGCAGTTACAATGACATACTCAAAATGTGGGTTAAATTATTCAAAGCAGTGGGTACAATGTCGAATGAGGGTAATGGATCTAGACCATACATCACAGGGGGATTAGACTATTCCCAAGTGAGTACTCAATGTTGTTTGATAATACTGTGTTTTGTACTTCACAGGGAAATTTAATAGTTGGGTGGCATGGGGAAGGGGCCGGAGAGGATACACTAAAGATAACCATGAAATAGCAGTCAACAAGGTAGGAGTATAATAAGGAAAAACAGAGCATAATTGAAATCTAAGGAAAAGAGTCTCATTAAGAAGTTGGTAGTCAATAGGGTCAAAGGCATTGGAGACTAAGATAAAGAGACCCATAGAGCTAGAAAGGAAAGGTTATTAGGGAATTTTGTGAAGGTAGTTTCAGTGCAGTGGAAACGGTGGAAACCAGACTGGAGGGAATAGTCCGGAAAAGAGGAAAGAAATGGGCAAATAGTGTACTCAGAGAGTTTGGAGATATAAACAGAAATGGGTTCATTTTGGATAGAACATCGTGCTTGTGTTCAAGTGAAACTGGAAGTGTAAGGGGGAAGCAACTGAGTTGACAAATAGAAGTGTCTGAAGTGAAGAACCGAGGTGACCTTAAAATGAGACTGACTGGAAATGAAATCTCTCTGAAGCAAGAATACACTGTTTAAGATTTTAATATATTTTAGACAAGGTATTACAACCTGGAGGTTACTGATAATCAGTGTATAACACATGGGAAAAATGTACATATGGGATGTATCCAGGGAGATCAGAGTGATAGCACAAATTCATCTCTCAGTATGTAAAACAATATATAATATTTTACTACCCACACTAAAACATAAATATCTATCCACATTGATGAGACAAATTTCTTTCTCATGCATAGTATCTAATGACACCAAATTGCTGTACCTAGTTTTGGTCTTGAATCAGTTAATCTTGCTCTGTTTCTTTTTCTCTATACAGTCAGTCCTTTTCCAGATTTTACTCTATTGCCACAAAGTTCATATTTCTACCCTTTCTGCATGGAACTTCTTTCTTCCTAACTCATACAAGCCCACAACCTTACCTCAGGCTCCCAAATGGTCTAAAATGTATTTGTTTATTGTGGTTTCTTAGAGCTCCTCATGCATTTTAAGCTGCAATTTTTTTCTCTGGTTATGTATGAAGAAGAGCGTCCAAAACCAGAGAATAATTGTGTTTGAACTTTGGCTTTGCATATCCCAAACTAGTGGTGGTTCTGATCTGTTCCCTATTTTTTTTCTTTTTTTTTTTTTTTGCATACTCCAAACATAGATTTTGGAGAACAGATGGTTTCAGATAATGATTCTGGGTGTGGTCCATTTCTTGTGGAAAATAGGTCAGCTGCTGAGGGTATCTTCTGAGGAATGAAAATTTGAGAAAGGACATCTGAAATTCAGAGCTGAGATGATTTTTGAGCAAAGGCATAACAATTAATTCTTTCTGTGAAGCTGGCATACTGCCAGGAGGCATTTGAAAAAAAATCTACTTTTGATAGCTCCTGAACTTCGTCACTGTCATTCATCACCCTAGAAGAGAATAGCTCTTATAATTCGATATGGAGCACACTCTTTTTGAGAAAAGATCTGGTCAAAATCTGGTCAAAACAACAAAGCAATGAACTGTAGTAGTTGTATCAGTACACATACAAACTTTCGGAGTACTTGCCTTATCAGTTTTAAAGACTTAGTATAACAAAATTCCATTATGGTGAGATAATACCAAATGTGTCAAAGATGGTTACTAGTTACCTTTTCCCATGATACTATTCTAAGTATGGTGGTGAGGTGTGTGTGTGTGTGTGTGTGTGTGTGTGTGTGTGAGGTGACTCGTGTTTTTAGTACTATCCCTACCTTTTATTGCTTAATTAACCTTGAAATGCAGAATAGAAAAGGTAGCATAGAAATGTCAAACATTCAAGGACTATGTGCATGTGGATTTAGCAACGACATCTTAAGGCTGCACACAAGGTTCTAGAAAAAGTATAGAATATGACCCCAGGGAGTAACCTTAACAATTCTAAGGTACTATAGCCCTCAAGAAGAAATTGCAAACTTGATTAGGGCAAAATCAGAAACTTTGCATATGTTAATTTTTTTTAAAATAGAAGCTGTCTACAGTTCGGTTATAAAATATTTAGATTATCTAAATTATGAGATGAGAGAGAAATGAAAGACACCTTTTAAGTGCCAGGACTATTTATGAATATATACAAGTCACTGTCAAATGTTATGTTTTGGATACTTTCAGTGCAAGAGCATTTATTGAACCCAGACTTGAGCATCAGAAAAGGTAGTAGTTTTGGTTGAATTTCCTAAAAAAACAAGTCTATTGGGAAGAATTTTAGACTTATTAGATTTGAGGATTGAAGGATTTGGTCCAAATTTGGGATTTTTAAACCCTGCTCTAATTTGCACTCCGGTTATTGATGACTCATGAAAAATCAGTACTAGCCTCTGGACACTCTTGGTTTTAACCATCTTCCAAAACTCTACTTTTACTTAGTGTTCTTTACTCTAATTTTGATATATCAAAGTGCCTCTCTTAAATCAAGCAGTTCTTCAATTAAAGCATGTTATCCTATCAGTTAAACAAGAAAACATCTGTAAAACATATTTTCCAGTTATATGGGCTGCAAGCCTGTTTTAAGGTTTTGGAATTTGATTACAAACACTTGCCTGGTGAATAAGTTTAAAACAGGATTTATAGGTAAAACTCTCTCTGTAGGAGAAAACTTTTCTCCTCTTTGCCAAAACAAACAAGGAAACAAACTTTTGAAAATGAACACACTTGGGACAACAATGATTTGAGGCTGTGGCAGAGTTGCTGTCTCAACATGGCCTTCAACAACTTTTCCTCAGTTTCCCCTAATGTCTTTTGGCCACCTCTGGCCAGAAGACTGTCCTGACTCTATGGCCAGACTGCTTTGCAGAGTCCTCCCCCATCAGGGGCCACAAGGTCCATTACTATAGTCCAACAGAAATGTAAACAACACAAACTTTCAGCATGGCTGGGCTCAGTTGGCCATCTCTTCCTCACAAGTGTGCCTCATCCGCTATAGTTTGTACTCTGTACCTTCAGAAACTCCACTGTCCAGGGGTCTGGAATGCTTCTCCCCTCACTCAGCAGTTCAGGCTGGCTACAGGTCCTCAGGGCTCCTGTCTCCAGTCAGGAATCCCACTCACCTCTAGAGTAGCCTGTCTGGTCTGCTTCTTCCTTCTCAGCCTTCTCTCAGGCTGCTTTCCAGAGAGACAGGGGAAACTCTCCACCTCCTCTTCTGAGTCTTCCCCTCCCCCCTTCAACCTATCTCTTTATGAGGAGAAAACCCAGCTCCCCCCATCGCTGGATTTATTTCTGGTTAGACCTGGCCCACCCTCCAGGTGCATATAGATTGGGTAATTGGCATCTCAGGGTATGTCTATGCAAGGATTAAAAAAAAACGTGTTTAGACATTTTGGGCTCAGGCTGAAGCTCTGGGTTCCAGAAGCAGGGCTCTGGTAGCCTGGGAGTCCAGTTTCTGCTGGATGCAGTGAAGGAGCTTTCTTTGCCTGAGTCTCTGAAAGAATATCTGTTGCTCCTTGGATAAGCGAGCAGTAAAATTCTAGGGGATTCTGTGCTTGATTCACTGCCCCCCATTCCTTATGCTTTATGGGGATGCCCAAGCTCTAACCTCTACACAGAAATTTTTAGCCGTGACCCTTTTATGCCTGTGTACACATACCCTCAGGCCCATATTAACCTCTTCATGTTTTGTGTGTGTGTGGAGGAAGCACCTCATCACAGAGGCTTTTAACTTCTTGAAGAAGAGAGAATAGAAAGATTGAGACTTAAGTGTTAGTGTGTTACACAAGTAAGTAGGGATGTGATAGAAATATTCATTACACTCAACATTAGGAAAGGAGCACTCAATGAAATGAGGTGGTTAATCATAGACAGCCTAAAGTGAAAAGTAAAGAGAATAAAATCATTAAAGGTGGAATGGATGTTACTTTTAAAATAATAAGAGATTCAGATGGCACGAGTACTGCTGAACCTAAGGAGAGCTGGAATGGCAAGAAGTAAACCAAGGCCTAAATGGAGAGGTTTGAGAGGCTATTTGAGCTGAACAGAAATCCTTCAAAATTTGGAAATCTTACCCCAGTGAAGCCAGTAAACAGGAGCATAAATTATGGATGCAATTAATAACAGGGGAATGTAGAGAGGGCAAAATGGATTTGAAGAGCAAATAGCTAAAAGTGTTTAAAAACTAAGTAAGTATACTGGAAACATATTATCCCACATATGCCTACTATGGGGTTCTTACAACTTCATACAAAGTTCTGCTGATGGCCACTCTCAGAGACAGGAAATGGGATTAGAGTGACCTGGGGTCTGATCGAGTCTGGCAATTGCTATCTTCCTACATACACAATAATGAATCGTACAGAGAAAGGAAACTGGGCACTTCTGTTCAGCCTTGTGAGAATATAAGAACAAGAGGACATTCTGTGAAACAATAAATTTTAAAATTCATAAAAGGAAGTGTGTGTGATGCACAAAATATGTTTAATGTATGAAACTCACTGACAAAAAATATATCAAGGAAACCTGCTAGGTTTCTAGATATGCGGTGTTTTTTTTTTTAAATCCTTTCTGTATAATGAGAAAATCCAGTTACATTAGATCACCCTAAAAGGGATATATAGGTCCTTATGCTTTAGGCTATAAACACTATATCTGTTAATTGGTGGAGTTAGGAAGAACCCCTGTGCTGATTATTCCATAACTATCAACTAGTAGGTTTCTTGCATCTTCCTTTTGAAATATCTGGTATTACTCATGGTCAGATTCAGGATACTGAAATAGATGCACCAGTCCTCTCCATTCCAGTGTGACAATTCCTTTGTTCAGTGTCCATTACCCAAAACAATCAGAAGTAAATTATAAACCAACTTTCAATAGTCTAACTTACAAATGTTCGTCAAATGCAAACCCACCCCCCCAAAAAAACCAAAAACAACCCAGTAACTCCTGAAAACTGCAAAAAAGCAGTTAGCCTGTGCTGCTTATGTTTGTTTTTTTTTTAGTCTGCTGAGTTTTGACTTTTTAAAAAAAAAAGTTTTTCTTTCCTGATTTGTAAACAGTTGTATGCTGCTATTTTAATATAACCTGAGTTTAGGACAAAATAATCAGGGTAATATTTATTTTTGTTTTTTGGCATGTTCAGGTTGGCTGCACATTTTGTTATTTTACTTTTTTCTTTCCATCCACTTCCCTTAAGTCAGGAACCATAGCTTCCTGTAATGTGGTTTTCAGCTATTCTCTGAGGAAATTGAATTTCTAGATCCCAAAGCTGCCCATTTCAAGTTCAAGAGCTCTTCTTTCTTTATTAAAACATTTATGAAACTGTATAGTTTAGAAATATTTTAATCAGCCTTATAAAAGTTTTTTCTCTTTAAATCCTTCTGTTTTTTACTATGTTTTTAAAGATAAAGCCACGCTGTCTTGAAGCTTCATAATATCAGCATAGGCATTGTGAATTTAAAAACACTTTTTATTATGGAAGGGAAAACACCCCTAAGAATTTAAAATACTTCATCTTAAGTATTTTAGAGTTAACATTCCAAAGAGGTATGGAAAATAACTCCTTTTTATTCTGAGCGTATGAAATTAATAGGAGCTCTTGTTAGCCCCCTCTGAGGAACCAAGTGAATTTTGTGAAGTACAAAGTTTTCTTCGAAAAGATATTTACCTGTATATTAAAATAAATAGTGTTATTTTAAAGTAAGAAATTATAATTTATATATAAGTGATACTCTGTATGAGAGCAACATCGTTGTGATTGAGGGTAGTGTTTTGAGGTTGGCTTTTTACAGTTCAGTTTTTTTTCTGAAATGATACAACTTAAATAATGTGAAAGGAACTTTCAAGCTAGTATTTGTCCTCATTTCATAAGTTTTTATATATTTTGGGTTAGTTCGAGTAATAAACTTTAGCTGTAGGCTTGGGGAAATATAAATAAAATAATAGTACATGTACTTTACATTCTCTAACAAGCTTGCTGGTTGCAGATTTAACATCACATTCTAGGCAATAAACTAACTAACTAGTGACATTAGTACATTTCTTACATCTCTTAAAGCTTGCAGTAAAAACTAACACCTGGCAATAAAATGTTTTTTATAACTGAAGCGATATTTTATCTGGCATGCAATGCTATTTTGAACACTTCCCCGCCCTCCCCCCCAATTAGTTGATGGGGTAGTATCTATAGAGCAGAGCCTGTATTCTGTACTAAACCAAGATCTGGAGAAGCTGAGCCAGAAGGTAATGGGTTGTGGGGGTTGGGGGGGAGCTTTCTCCTATGCTGAGCCAAATAAGACAAGTGCCTTTCTGGTCCATTCTCTAAGGTCCCAGATTCATATACCCTCATTCATATTGATTACTGTCACTAGTATTCTGACGCTCATGAAAGGGACTACTTGTGTGAGTTGCTGCTCACCAGTGTGAAAAAGGGGCTTATAACCTGGCCTTTTTGATTTCAGTGGGACTACTTTGTCAGGTACTGCTCAGTCTGAGAGAATGGCAGAATCAGACTTTAAATTACTTTTGATTCTAGACTATAGCTATATATAGCTAGAAACTGGACTTTCTAGTATAAACATTGAGTCTGTAAATATACAAAGAAGTAAACAGTTACCTATTTGAGACAAAGTCCTAAAATGAAACAAAACAAGAAACAATATGATACTATTCAGTAGTGTTAGAACTTTTCCAATTATCTGTCTCCTCTGTTTCTTTATACTCAGATGTGGAGCATTTCTAAGGGTTTCTATTACATGCGCAGTCATAAAATACTGAGGTTGTTCAAATAATCTTAACCTCAGGATTCCATATTTTATATCTTGCGTTCCACCTTATAACATCACTATTTTATGAATAGATAGCACAAAGGAAATCCAGATATTTAAAAAAATATAATATGCTTCTAATGGAGCACAATTGGTGTAATGAACTCTTAAGTAAATATCTATCTTTTTTTAATTTGTCATGATTATGATGCGGTAAGGAGTTTGATATTAGGAGCCATTTTCAGCTCTGGTTTAAACAGATGCATTTCTCCTGCTTTCACCAGGGCTAAAATTATCCATGTAGGTACAAAGTGAACTCTTAACTTTAACAGTTAGTTTCTGTGTAATTATCAGTACATTCCAAAAATAGAAAGCTAATTTGCAGCTTAAAGGCATATGCTGAATGGTTCTTGAAAATGTAAATCTAATTTAAGATGTCTTTTGAAATAACCAAGATTGCATCCTTCTGCTGCATATTAGCATTTGTGTCCCCCCATGCTTCATAGATCAGATGCAAGATTTATCTATAACTTTTTTCTAAAGTGTGTTATGTGAGTGCAACAAATTGCCACATGTTCATCATTTTAATACATCAGCAGTGATGATAAAGACGGAAAGGCAGAATCAGGCTTCTGCATTTTTGTAATGCATTCTCCCTGTACATGAGTTCAGGAAACCTGTTCAATTAAAGTAGTTTTTAATTCATTCAGAGTCTTGTCTTTCTCTAAATAGAAGAAAGATGGCAGATCAGATTTTGTATTCAATTTTAAGGCTGTTTAATAGTTACTATAGGCCTTTGTTAACTTCTCAGTTTATAGTTTTAGGCACGGGCTGGTTTTATACATAATCTTCACTCACTTTCACCATCCTGGAGCAGGGAGTGGTGTTTAGGGACCCCCAAGTTCCCCCACTCAGCCCTTGCCCTGCCCTCTTCTCAAGGCCATCTTTGATCTGCTGTGGAGGCCAGTCTTCATCCATCTGGCAGTCCACTTCTCCCTAATGTATCTTAACTGTGGGGGAGGAAACCACCTATCAAAAGTGCATGTCCAAACCAGCCTTTTCCCCTTCCAATCTCTTAAGTTTCATTTCTGCTTTGATGCCTACTGAACACTGGTGTCTGCCAGTGGGGAGGCAGACAAGGAGTTGGGACTATAGCTAATCATGCAAAACTGTGCTTGTTTTACTATTTCTTCACTTTTCTCGCCCCTCAGTTACCCCATCCTTCCTGCAGTTTTTGTTTTATCCACTTGCTGGATCTTGTCATAAAACCAGATTATATAAACTCTTGTGGTCAGGAAGTGTCTTCTTACTGAGTTTGTGAAGTGCCTAGTACAATGGGGCACTGATCCCTGATGGTAGCATCCAGTCCCTACTGTAATACAAACAATAAGGTATTCTCATGCCTTATTCATACCAAAACTATATACTTAAGGTACGACCTGTATTCTGTTAATATTAGTTTCAAAAGCCTGATGAACTTTCATTTCTGATTTGTATGCCACCTGATTTTCAGTAAGATTATTCCCACAATTGAAAAATAGCATTTCTGTGATGGATAGTAGTTTCCAGAGGGGAGCTAACTCTGTGTCATGCTGCATTTGAAGTCAATGTGGTAGGCAGGAGAGACTACTGTACAGATCACTGGACTGGGTCTTGAGACCTTGGTTCAATTTCCAGCCCAGCTGCAGGCTCCCTGTGTGATTTGAGCAAGACATTTAATCTGCCCTGAGCTCAAGTTCGCCATCTGTAAAATGAGGTTAATAGTGCTTCCTTACCTGACAGGGACTATGGTATAAGGATGAAATCCATTAAATATCAGGTGCTCAGATGAAATAGTGATGATTGGCATATAAGTAACTACACAGATTCTACAGAGAGAGTGGCAAAACTCCTTTTGACTTCAATGGTGCAACAGCAAGGATGCAGTAAAGATCAGCTCACATTTTCCTCCGGTTACTCACCCACTCACCCACTATTTAATTCGTTTTTGTGATGAATGACAAAACCCAGCTAGTTTGAAGCTTAAAAACTATGGGATTAAAACAGCTTTCCAATTTTACTTGTTCCCATAATACAAGAACTAGGGACCACCAAATGAAATTAATGGGCAGTAGGTTTAAAACAAATAAAAGGAAGTTCTCCTTCACATGGTGCACAGTCAACTTGTGGAACTCCTTTCCTGAGGAGGTTGTGAAGGCTAGGACTATAACAGCTTTTGATAAAGAACTGGATAAATTCATGGAGGTTAAGTCTGTTAATGGATATTAGCCAGGATGGGTAAGGAAGGGTGTCCCTACCCTCTGTTTGTTAGAGGGTGGAGATGGATGGCAGGAGAGAGATCACTTGACCCTATTAACATTGGGCCAAATTCTGGCTAGTGTCTACACAGTTGTGCATTGTGTGTGCAGAAAGGAAGATGAACATTCTATGCTGATTTGTGTCCTGTGCATTCTCAATGGCTTTTGTGGGATTGCCCTTTGTGCATGTAAATCATTGGAATGTTTGGCCCAAAGAATGCCAGCATGATTATATTGTCTATCCTTTTTGTGTTTCATCAGACAATACATTTTTTCTGTAATCTTAATGTTCTCTTCCCAGCTGCAAGATGTTGCTTGGATGAGTCAACGGTATAACACTGTTGCTAAAAAACTGAACATCATTCTGGGATGTATTAGCAGCAGTGTTGTAAGGAGGCATGAGAAGTAATTCTTCCACTCTATTCTGCACTGATACAGCCTCTACTGGAGTATTGTGTCTAGTTCTAGCACCACATTTCAAGAAAGATGTGGACAAATTGGAGAAAGTCCGGAGGAGAGCAACAAAAGTGATGAAAGTTTAGAAAACATGAACTATGAGAGAATGAAAAAAATTGGGTTTGTTTAGTCTGGAAAAGTGAAGACTGAAGGGGGACATAACAGTTTTCAAGTATATAAAAGGTTGTTACAAGGAAGAGGGACAAAAATGGTCCTTGTTAACCTCTGAGGATAGGACAAGAAGCAATGGGCTTAAATTGCAGTGAGGCAGCGCTTTAAAGTCAGCGGTACAGACCGGTACTGGTGGGTACTTTTTGCCAGTACACTGTACCGGCTTGTACCGCCTTACTTCTACCCTGATATCAGCGTTTCTCAGACTGGGGACCCCCGAAGGTACTCTAGGGAGTCCATGGGCCCCGCTGATCAACTCCTTCCCTCTCCCTCCCTCAACTTCTCCCCCTCCCTCTCAGTGCCTCCTTTATGCTGGGGAACTGTTCCCTGGCATGAAGGAGGTGCTGGGAGGGAGGAGGAGGAGCAGAGATGGTCTGTGCTGCTCCCGGAAGCAGCCAGCATGCCCCTGCGGCTGGGGGTACGGTGGGGTAGGGGGGTCTCCATGCACTGCCCCCAGCCCAAGCGCCCACTCCACAGCTCCCATTGGCTGGGAACTGCGGGTACAGGTACAGGTCCAATGAGCACTGCAGGTATGGTGCCTGCAGGCAGGAGCAGTGCGCAGAGACCCCATGGCTCCTCTCCTAGGAGTCACTACCAGAGATGTGCCAGTTGCTTTTGGGAGCTACCTGAGGTAAGCACTGCTCCCCTCCCACACCCTAGTCCAAAGCCCACACCCAAATTCCCTCCCAGATCCTCCACCCCCTCCCGCACCCAAACTTCCAGCCCTGAGCTCACACCTCCTCCTTCACCCCAACTCCCTGCCCCAGGGTGGTGAAAGTGAGTGCAGGTGGGGGAGAGCAAGTGATAGAGGGAGGGAGAATGGAGTGAGTGGGGGCATGACCTTGGGGAAGGGGGCAGGGCAGGGGCATGGCCTTGAGAAGAGGGCAGGGCAAGGGCTGAGTGGGGGAACTTGGGGGTCCCTGAACATTTTAAAATCAAAATGGAGGTCCTTGGGTTGCTAAAGTTTGGGGACTGCTGGTCTAAATAATACCTAGTCCTATCTTGAGTGCAGGGGACTGGAATAGAATACATGTTGAGGTCCCTTTAAATTTCAAATAAGTGTGCAGCATAGGACAATATAATGTTTAATCATTATTGTATAGGAATCAGACACAGACAGTTTAACTGAAAAATTCTTTTACCAGTGTCCATGAAACTATTTGTGTCCTACAGAATTTGTTTATCCAGACAAATTATTGTTATTATGGTAGAATCTAAACAAAATCACTTTCTTTTGTGAATTGTAAGGTTTTATTTTTCATTGTGGAGCTTTCTCTGAATGACAAAATGCAGATGAGTTTCTTACCTATAAAGCCAACAAAGGTGACAGGTGCCGGAACAATTTGTACAGGGGAGGTGCTGAGAGCCACGGAACCAAACTGTAAACCCTGCATATGATGGAAACCACTTCCAGCCAAGGAGTGCTGCTGCACCCTAAGCACCTCTAATTTCAGCGCCTATGATGAAGGCTAAACTTCTGTTTGACCTAATACAATTTTGTTCTTCTAGAGCAAGGACTACTACTGTTATGGTTCTACAATGTGTATTAGAGAACATCTGAACAAACTAATAAACTGGCTGTTCTCACCTCCTTTGTTTGAACTCATGGACCAAAAGCAATTAGTGAAGACCTGGATTTTCAGTGCCCAGAGAGCAGGATGACAAGTTAACACTTTAACACAGAAAATTACTTGAGCTAGCCATACTACTGAATTAGAGGAGTAATAATGTATATGGACCAAAATTCAAGTAATTTCTTGAATTACAGTACTATAAAGTTGTTCATTAGTAATGTGATAATACCCATGTACAGTTGGATATAACAAAACAATTGAGGAATGATATTGTGAAAAAATATGAACGTCTTCATTGCAGTGACTTAAAAGCCCAAATGATCTTTGCTTGCCATTAGGTAATGATTAGATTAACGCAAAGCAATATGAACTGTGTTGTTGTAAACCTTACCACTACAATGAGGTTATTCAGAAATTTACTTCAGTTTATAAATAATTGATCTGAAAAAGTACCATCTGGGAAATGTATATTAACAGTTTATTACTTATTCTTTCCACACGAAGGTTTACAGTACTTTTAAAAAAATCTCTTGGCTGTACTGAATTTCAGATTACATCATAGCAGCTGTTTACTATAATTAAAAACATCTTATACACTTGTCAGATTACTGATTTTGTGTGTGTGTGCGTCTTTAGAATCTGTGCTCTCTGTTTCTGAGCTAAATAAATCCAAGCAATAGTTAGTACCACAACAATCTCCATAGGCAATTCTCAAAATAAAATTCCTCAGAAGAACACATCCTGAGGTTCTCGCTGTGGCCTTGATGGCTGCCGCTTGCCAAAATATATATAATATATATATATATATGAAGCTGTCCTCCCAGTTTGCACTAGTTTTTCCAATTGGGGAGGTGGGAGAGAATATTTCATTCTTGGACCCTGTGGATTCCAGGTCCATCCACACACAGGCCTTGTGCATTCTTGGATTTCTGTCCTCCCCATCCTAGCTCTGACAGTCCAGCTCTGCTGCCTCTGGGACCCCGCCCTACAAGAGCATTTCCCCAGTTTTCAGTAGATGCTTGTCAGTTTTTCCATTAAGGCCTATATGACTGTGCACGTATCCCCCAGGCCTGGCTCTCCCTCTCTCACCTCTGGCATCCCTCCCCTAGCAAAGGATTCATCTCTTCGGAAGTGCTCCTGTGGGACCAGAGGAGATCTACAAAGGTGAGCAAGGTCATGCTTGCTTGTTCCATGCAGGATCTAGTTGCTATACAGGAAAGGTTCTCACTACATTACTAATATTGGTGGTGTAGGGGGAGAAGTCTTCCTGTTAAGGCAAATTTCTCCTGAATATCAGGACGTCAAGATCTGGTCCATTATACATTTTTACGGTGTTCATACTGCAGCAAAAAGTGTGAGGGAAAGCAAAGGTCCAAAAATCATGAGCCAGCTCCTCTGAAAGGAGATCTTCAAATTGAGGGGTTTTTTTTGTTTGTTTTTTAAATGGGTTCTCTTATTTGCCTTTGAGTTTTTTAAACCCATGGGGTATAGCTAGGTCACATTTTCAAGCTTTTTCTCCAAAATGGTGAGGGATAGAAACTTTCTTTTTTTTTAAAAAGCTGAACTTCAGTCACTGTAGTCCAGGAGTTAGAGATTTAAGGAAAATACCAAGTATATTGAGACTTACAATCAGACCATGAGAGTTATCAACACTGAAACAAGTTGCATCTCTGAGTTAATTTTTTAGATTACTGGATTGAAAGGAAATTTTTAGCATTAAACAGAAAATAATGCTGCTGTAGGTGAGTACCCTATGTGCTTGGCTTAAATTTGGTTTTTATAGGAAAATAAAACATTGCTGTAGGAATATGTGTTCATATTTTCCTAATGTAGAAGGCTTTGAAGTGGTCAAGGATTCTTATACAGTTCACCAGAGATGTTAAAATTAGTAAAACCAAATTCATGTATAAGTGAGGTATTTGATTAATTAAGGCATTTAGGTAAACCCCATATATCATTTCTATTTAATACCACTGATTTTGTCAGTTTGCATGTGCACAGGAGCAACTCCTTGTATATGGTTATAACTGGTTCAACATGAGGCTTTTGAAGGATTTCTAACTAGGACTATTTCAGTTTGTATGGGCACAATCTTAAATTTTAATCTCAATGGAATATTTTTTCCCCAACTAAATCTGGTTATCCATTTACTAATTAACAAAAAAGCTGAATATAGCTGGTTTCATGTGTTTTTGCTTTTACTTTTCATCAGAATTGCGTACAATTACTTAGATTAAATTATGTAAATCATTCATCTGCTTTGTAGATAAGGTCTCTTTTTAGTATTTTTTTTCCCTTAATTTTTTAAACAGTTGTTGTGGCATTTGTTTTGCTGGGCTAAAACATTTACTTACTTACCTACTTTGAGGTAGCACCCATGATCTCTACCAGGTACTTTGGAGTCACTCTAGAAAAGACGTATCCTGCTGTGAAGAACTCATTATCTAAAGACAGACCGACAAGTAGGCAGCAGTTAGAGGAGGGAGACCAACAAATTGGGATAGATTTGGCTAGATTCACTCTAGGAAGCACAGCAGAAGTAGGTGTTTAAGAGAAATCTCCCATTAATCTGAACTTTAGGGAGATATCCCATTTTCCATCTGTTAACAGAGTCCCCTTAGCTGTGAAAGCTCACTAGTGTGTAGATACACAGCATACTGGGCATATGCTGTAACTATACTGGATGCAGTAAAGAGAGATTCTGTGTTGTGGTACCATTACTTTCTAGCTCTAGGTAGGAGCACCTGAAAATAAAGTACACTGTATATACTTGATCATAAGCCAGTTCATTTATAAGCCAACCTCCCCACAAGATGCATAAGTAAAAATGGAAATTTCTTATAACCCATTCATAAACTGACCCTATAATTCAGGGGTTGGCAAACTTTGGCTCCTGGGCCATCAGGATAAGCCGCTGGGGGACCGAGATGGTTTGTTTACCTCGAGCGTCTGCAGGCACAGAGGTAAACCTAAGTAAACAGTGTCCCGGCACGCCACCTGCTTATCCTGATGGGCCAGGACAGCAACTGACGGGGAAATTTTTTGGGAGGGAGAAGCTGGTGGTCAGGAGAGTAACCTCTGTGACCACCCTCCACATAACCCCACCCCAGCCTGGGACCCCCACACTCTCCCCATACCATCCCTTCCCTTCCAACCTTATCTGGGGAGGGCCTGGGGAAGATGTCTCTGACCTGGCCGCAGCCTGCTCCGGAGCTGCAGCTGCTTTGGAGGCTGGGGAGAGAGCAGTGTGGCCAAAAGAGGAGAGACTCTGGCACCACCTCTTCCCTTCTGTCTCTGCTGGCTATGCTGTCTCTCCTTGCTCTCTGTTGGGGTGAGGGGCTGTGTCCCACCTCTCTCTCTGTACCCATTCAGAAACCGACCCCCTTCTCTGGTTCTTCCCTTTTTTACTAAAAGAAATCAGCTTATGAACAAGTATATATGGTATTATCTTCTGATAGGCACTTGGCAGTCTGTGAAGACAGAATTGCTGATCTCAGTCCAGCTTATAATAGGCCATCTGAAACATTATCTTAATTAGCAATGATGCTCATTCCCAGCTTCCAAGATACTAATATCTAGAAGTCCAATAACATCTATTAACTTTAAGAGGACAGAATAAAATGCCTGAGCATTTGAACCTGCTGAGAGAAGTTTTATGCATCTATTCAGCTAGCTATTTGTTGTATTGTAGAAATATGACATCTTTTTGTAAAGGGTTCATTCAGATGGGTTGCAGTGATATTGATAGCCATGTTTTATATTCCTCCTTTGTATAGATTTTCTTGATAGCATTTTGGAAATAGGATGAGTCTGAGGCCTGTTTCTGGAAAGGCAACCTGTTGATATTGACCAAGCTGGATCTTAATCTTCTTTAGCTAGTACAACAACCAATTTTCTTAGATATTCTTGGCCCATACTTGTTATATTCTCGCTCTTCAGTTGAAATGCTGAGGTTTAATGAATGGTCCCTTACAATATGTGCTAACTACTTCTAAACAAGCTTGCATTTTGCTGTAATGCTGGAAATGTATTTCCCAGACCTGAAGAAGAGTTCTGTGAGCCTTGAAAGCTTGTCTCTGTCACCAACAGAAGTTGGTCCAATAAAAGATATTACCTCACTCATCTTGTGTCTTTCTGGTTATTTTAGAAAAGTTCTAAAAAACACTAAAGGTCAAGAACTGGGAGACATTTGGAATAACTGAACTTCATTTAGTAGAGCTTCAGGACATGATTCCCTAGAAAGTCGTTGTAATGCCTTGTGGATATTACTGCCGGAGTTCATTATTGTTAAAGCAATGCAACAAATTATACTAACCATGCATTTAAGTGTTTTCGGAGGTATTTGACAGGAATCTAAATGGTAGAGTAATGCTTAATAGTCATGCAATACATGAAATGATTGAATGGATTGACCATTGGCTAATATGAAGGAAAGAAAGACAAAGCATGAATCAAACATTCTCAAGCGAGAAAGAAACCTTTGGGCTGAAGGTAGGATCAAGTGGTAGGTACTTTGTGTTAATTATATAAATGGCTGAACAGTGGTGTTGAAAGCATAGTTTCTAAGGTTGCAGATATTGCTAAAATGGAAAACATCAAATATTGAACAACATAGCCTCAGAAAGAGCATTTAAGTATCTGAGTTGACAGATGGCAAATGCAGTTGGAAAGAGTTCGTTTTTTTTTCCTTCCTCAAAATCTGTCTTGGCAGAAATATTGGGGACTGGATGGACTTACAGACAGACTTAACTGTATGTACCATGTTTGGACTGTGGAGAAACAGTGGACTTCTGTCTCTGAAAGTATCTGTCACCTTTAAAAACAAAACAAAAAAACCCCCAAAACCTAAATTCACACAGGGGCCAGACCCAAGTTCTAGGTAGCAGTAAAGTAACTGGGCTGAGCGTCCTCTCTTCCCCTCACTACCTTCTGCATCTGCTTTGTCATGAGACTCTAATAAGAATGTGAATAGTTGTAATGAAGTCAGAGTAACCTTTTCTTGGCTCAGAGCCAAATCCTGAGCAATGCTGACTATATTAGTGATCAAGACTGCAGGGATTCTCAGCCTTTTTGTCTAAGGCCCCCCAACATGCTATAATAACTCCATGGCCCAGCTGTGCCACAACAGTTGTTTTTCTGCATATAAAAGCCAGGGCTGGCATTAGGGGGTAGCAAGCAGGGCAATTGCCAAGGGCCCCATGCCACAGGGAGCTCCACAAAGCTAAGTTGCCCAGGGCTTTGGCTTCAGCCCAGGGTGGCAGGGCTCAGGGCCTTGGGCTTCAGCTCTGTCTAATGGAGCTCTCTTCCTTGGGCCCCAGAAAGTCTAATGCCAGCCCTGCTTGGCGGCCCCCCTGAAACCTACTCATACGCCCCTCCCCCCCTCCTGTGCGCCTTGGACCTCTGGTTGAGAACCACTGATCAAGAGCATCTCTGAGGATTTGACTTTAGACTTCTTACATGATCTGTTCTGCAAAGTTGCAGTTTATTAAATCAATCGCCTTTTTTTTTTTTTTTTTGCAAAAAGTACACTTGTGAGAACAAATTATTAATATAGTATCCCAAGTGTTTCTAGGATAACAATGTTTTGATACAAAGTAATATATTTATTATGGTTTCTTATCTGAATATGTATCTTATGGAAAATGTAGCTATCTTGTATTTACCTATCCATCAACTATCTTGACATTTGGATGTTATTTTCCTGAGCACTGGCTGTAATTTTTTTTAAATGGTTAGTGTTTCTTTAATAAGCAATAATTTGTGATCAGAATTAATAATTTCATCAACTGATTTCAAATTCCTCAGCATATTTCTATTTGGAAAAGTATAAATAAACTGAAAACTTGATATTTTCTAGAAGGTGACATGCAACTGTGTATTTCCAGGTGTGCTCTGAATATTAATAATATATTAACAGTCAGAGCCTTAAATTACATTACCTCAGTGTTTATTTCATTAAATTTTAAGCTTCTACATATTCAGTTTAGTCAGATAAATGACTTTTCATGGATTAATTGTCTGACATTCAGCAAACTGTACACAGTACTACAGGATGGCATACATAATAGGTTGTAAAATGTGTAATATTGAGAGAGCATGTGTGATTACATTATTCAAACTTTTGTTGTAATAGATACATAGAAGTGGGCAGAATTAAGGTTGCAGTTCATCAAATCTGAAACCATTTTTATGGCAGTATCCTGAAGAGCAATTTTAAAAGGTCAGGTGTTTTCATTTAAAAAAAAAAATGTTTGGCTGGAGCAATTATCTTTTCTCTCCTCTCCCCTCCCCAGCTTTTCCTCTTTTTTCCTCTAGTCAGGAACAGCTGGGGCATTTGTTCTCAAACCTCTATCTGCCTCACGAAAAATTGTCAGGCGTATTCAGCCTAAAGAGTGAAAGTTTTTCAGATAGTTATGAGCAACTGAACATTGTTTATAATATACACTGTTATGCAACCTTAATGATAGGAAGTTACAACCCCAGTATAACAAATGAATATTCAAGAAACAAGATGGGTGAGGTAATATCTTTAATTGGACTAACTTGTGGGTGAAAGAGACAAGCTTTCAAGCTTAGGCCTGGTCTGCACTACCAGGGCTGGCTCCAGGGTTTTTGCTACCCCAAGTGGTGGGGAAGGGGGAAAGATTGGAGGGGAGGGAGCTGCGATCGGCAGCAATTCAGTGGTAGCTTCACCACGCCGCTTTCTTCTTCGGCAGCAGGACCCACCCCCTGAATTTCTGCCGAAGAGCCTGATGTGCCTCCCTTTCCCCTTCCCCTTGGCTGCCCTAAGCATCTGCTTGCTCAGCTAGTGCCTGGAGCCGGCCCTGTGCACTGCAGAGTTAGGTCAACATAAGGCAGCTTAAGTCAACTTAACTCTGTCAGCATCTACACTAAAATATAGCTCCCACCAATGTAACTTGCTCACTGCACTGACTTAACACCACCTCTGTGAGAGGTGGAGCACTTAAGTCGATGCAGTTACGTTAACGCAGTGTCAGTGCACACACTGAATTGCTTACGTCAATTGTTACTGCCTTTCAGAAACTGTCCCACAATGTCCCATATTGGCTGTTAAATTGGTGCAAGCGCTCCTGGTGCATACATGCATCACTGACACAAGGAGCATAGTGTGGATGTTTAAAATCAATTCAATTACTGCAGTGGCTGTACATTGATGTAACTTAGGTCAACTTAATTTTGTAGTGCAGACTTGCCCTTACACAGAGCTATTTTTCAGGTCTGACTCTGTGCAAGCTTGAAAGCTTGTCTCTTTTTATATACAGAAGTTGGTCCAATAAAGGATATCAACTTGCCCATCTTGTCATCTCTTTAATATCCTGGCAACAGCATGGCTACAACACCACTTCAAACAAAAATGAATACTGTAACTGAAGAATGCTTTGTGTAACAAGGAAAGCACAATATCCCAGTATGATGGGCACAGCAACCTCTTTTTGTCATTAATTTTTTTGCTATTATGTAGTCCAGAGCAGACATTCCCAACCAATATATGGAGATATACCTATCTCCTAGAACTGGATGGGACCCTAAAAGGTCATTGAGTCCAGCCGCTGCCTTCACTAGCAGGACCAAGTAGTGATTTTGCCCCAGATCCCTAGGTGGTCCCCTCAAGGATTGAACTTGCAGCCCTGTGTTTAGCAGACCAATGCTCAAACCACTGAGCTATCCCTCCCTCCAACCACAAATCAAACAAATGGAACTGAAGAACATGCTCTGACAGCACTGTAAATTAATTAGTACACATCATTAATTCCTCCTTTAAAATATACAAATATTCATTGCTATCACTGCAGCTTCCATTTGTCCTCTCCTTTTGTACAAAGTGTGGATGAAATCCATTAGAATGTTTCTGTTCCCAAAGCAGCAGGCTTCAATTTTTGTGGCATCTCTAATAATCAGTAGCTGTTAACTAAAGACTGCTCTAATTTATCAGGATAAAAAGGCTTTCATAGGCTTTGATCCTTAGGCTTCTTATTAAGTATTCAGCTTCCTTTATAATTTGAAACAGTATTACTAATTCAAATCATGATCTAGCTGAATGAGACCATTAGGTACTACTAGCAGAATGCATGCAGAAAGATCAGTGGCCCCTGCTGTCCGATTGACCTAGTACTTAAGACATGATCTATTAATATTTTATAATATTTGAGGATATTCTTTTATAAAGTCAAAGAAACAGTGAAGAGTTATTGCAGTGCTTCCTATGAGAACAAAACTTTCCTTTCACAAGAGGGGAGCTACATGTAATTTGGTGTTGAAGGGCCAGGTGGATGCTGAGTGAGTGCCTATTTTCCATTGTTGAAAATACTAAAGCAGTTTTGGGCTAGCTGATGCTGGTTAGTCTCTGCTCTGAGTTGGAAGTGCTGCAAAGCTAGATTGCCCATAGAGGGAGCAGCAGGAGCAATACTCCTTAAGGAAGTCAGGTTGCCTGTCAGAGCTCTCCAGTGCACAGGGGGAGGCAAATGTGTTTTATGGGTGCATTGGGCACATTCCCTGCTGTGCTGGTCAGGGCAGGCCTTACCATGAGGCAAACTGAGGCAGCCGCCTCAGGTTCCAGACTGTCGGGGGATGAGGGGGAAGCGCTACTAGGACCCAGAGTGTAAAAAACTGTGTCTGCTGTTGGTGCATATGTATTCTTTCTGCTCTAGATGCACAGAGATGGTGGAGTTCTGTGCTGGAGGAAGGAGGGCACAAGACAACAGTCAGCCAGGAGAAAAGGTGAGAGGGAATAACTGAAAGCAGCAGGAGCTGCAGGGATAGAGAGAGAGAGGAGGAGGAGCCTCTTATATACCTCTCTAGCACTCCCAGGAGCTTGGACTGGTTAACATCAGATTCTCAGGGAGAGCTTCCTGTTTCCTATTGCTTCCCTGAACCGACTTGAGGAGAACAGGCAGTGAACTGAAGTAGTAGGAGCCAGTTAGATCCTTAAGATGCTGATATCTTCCCTCACTCAGGCCCTGCTACCAGCCTGCTTATTTGTCCTCTTCAGTTGAGTGTTGAGAGCCACTATAGCTGGCACAGAACAGTAGTCATGAGTGAAAGAAGAAAACACCCCACTAGAGCAGCATTCAGAAAAAGAAAGAAAAACTTCCTTTGCTTTCTATCTGTGCAGGAAGGAACTCACCTGAGATACATAGACACAAATGTTCATGGTGAGCCTTCTGGCCCCAGTGAGGATGTGAGTGGTAAAGAGATGCCTGATCTTCCATTAGTCAGAGTGCAGGTGACCTGGCAGCTACTGCAACATCCATATCTCCATCTCAAATGGATTTAACCATGCACATTCCTGAAGAAAAGTGTAGATCAGAGAAGAGTGTGGTGGAGGCACAGGAAACAGCTACTGTTGAGTTTAGTTTCTTAAGTCTAGATGATCTAGGACTGTGGACCCACTTGAGCAGTAGCCTGAGGGACTTCCTTGTACTGCATGAGCCACAACAAGTGGAAAGCTTCATGTTCTCCAAAGACAATTAAAACAGATGTTTCCATCCAACACATTACTGGCATGAATTCTCCAATGGTGACACAGTGGAGAGGCCATGGCTTATGTACTCAAAACCCCAGAATGCTGCATACTGTTTTTGATACAAACTCTTGCAGTCTAATGTTCCATCCACATTGGGTTCTACAGGAACAAAGGACCGGAAAAAGCTGGCTGTAAATCTGACATGCCATGAGAAGGCAGCAAATCACCAGAGAGCATTCCATAGGTGGAAAGAACTTGAAATGAGACTAAGGTTAAAGGCCACCATAGATGATGAGCATCAAGAGAAGAGTGCATCAGAGTCTCTTTACTGGCCAAATGTTCTGAAAAGGCTCCTTGCCATTGTGAGAATGTTTGCTATCCAAAACCTAGCATGGTGTGGCACTTCAGATCAGCTGTATGTGCCAAACAATGGAAACATCCTTAAAATTGTGGAGCAGATGGCTGAGTTTGATGCTGTACTCCAGGAGCATCTAAGAAGAGTCAGCACTCAAGACATGTACACACATCGCTACCTTGGAAAAACAATTCAAAATGAGATCATATAGTTGAGGAGGAAGGGATAGCTCAGTGGTTTGAGCATTGGCCTGCTAAACCCAGGGTTGTGAATTCAATCTTTGAGGGGGGCATTTAGGGATTTGGGGCAAAAATCTGTCTGGGATTGGTCCTCCTTTTGAGCAGGGGGTTGGACTAGATGACCTCCAGAGGTCCCTTCCAACCCTGATATAGTTACTGGTAACAAAAGTCAAACAGAAGATTGTGGCAGATCTGAAGTCAGCAAGATGTTATTCTGGACTGCACACCTGACATGAGCCATACGGAACAAATGACTTCAATGGTGTGTTTTATAACAACAACAGAACCTAGTGAAAATGTCCCTGCAATGGTGATTGTCAGCATTTTCTAGATTTTGACATTAATGATACTATTGGAGCTGGTATGACACATATGCTTCTTAAAAGCTGGAAGATACAGGAATTGCGATAGCTGACATGAGAGATCAGGGCTATGATAATGGTTCCAACATGAGAGGAAAGAACAAGGGAGTGCAGACACGGATCCGAGAGTTAAAACCTTGAGCTTTTTTGTCCCCTGCAGTTCTCATTCTTTGAACTTGGCGGTCAGTGATGCAGCATCAGTTTCTAGTAAGGCTGCTGAATTTTTTAATGTAATTCAAAGCATCTATGTATTTTTCCCTATATCAACTCTCAGATGGCAAATTTTGAAGCAACATCTGGAATCATCCTCTCTGACATGAAACCACTGAGTGCCACACTATGGAAAAGTCAGGTGGAGGCGATAAAGCCTAGCAGACACCAAATTGGGAAGATAGATGATGCCATAGTTGCCATTCTGGAGGATAATGCTATGACAGGAACTGGTTGTGGGAGAACAGTGGCAGAGGGAAATGGAATCACAAGAAACATATATAACTTCAAATTTCTGTGTGGCTTAGAGTTGTGGCATGACATACGGTTTGAAATAAATGTTGTAAGCATAGGTGTAGCTCTTTGGGCTGGGTTTGGTTCCCATTGAGCACAACCATTTCGGCTGTTCTAAGAGAATAAATAAAATAAACCTTGAACTACCTTAACTCTTCTTTGACTCCATAGTGGTTTGAAGCACAAAATTCCCGAAATAGAATCAAAACCAATTATTTTCATTAAAATAATACAGAGGGAGTTTCATGGTTCTAAACCATTAAGTAGAATAGAGTTGGTCAGGAAGTGTTTAATTCCTCTTGAAAACTTTTTATAAAAATGCAAAAAGAAAATCCTCAAAAAATGTTAATAACAAAATTTGGATTTTCATATTTAAGACTGAAAGCCAACATTTGTCAGTTTTCACTAACTGAAAATCAAAGTTGAGGTATGGGATAAAATTTAGGTTTTCAAGGTTTGTGAAAAACCTTGAAGGTTTAATTGAAATGGAACATTTTATGTAATAACACTCATTTTTGACAGAAGAACTTGATGTATGTTAATCATAAGACTGAAATAACAGAAACTCTTTCCAAAATGTGTACTTTGAGGTTATTGTGTTGCTAGAGAGCTATAGGAAACCTCTCTCTTCATTTATTAGTGTTTTATATTTTTAGGCAAAGAGTGAGGAGGAATCTAAATCCCATATGAATTGTTTTAGCTTTTCTAATTCCTTTTGGACTCAAACTGTCAAAAATGTTCTGATTTTTCACCATAAATTGGATAGCATCCTAGCTATGTCCTGTTAACAATTAGATTCATACGTGACCTGGTGAGTCTCTCATATTTGTCACTGAAACTTCTCTGTAAGGCCTCAATTCAGGAAAGCATCCGTTACAAGGGCCTTAAATTCTGGCCTTAAAAGTGATGGTGCTTTCATGAATCCATCTCTGAAAGCTGAATTTATACTTCATCAATAGAGGGACCTCCATGAAAAGCTTTATTTATATGTTGCCTCTCCTTTTAGACTTTGTATCAGCATGTGCTGTGGATTATTTCAAATGCATAAATAAAATGTCCTATTGTCAACTAGTGAGTAAAAGAGCCACATTTTCAAGCTGACCTCAAACTGATCTTCCGCATTTATATAAGCAAATTTTGTGTATGCACTCTTATCAGTTGTCGGATTGGAAAGTTAGAGCACAATTACAAGCCAAATATCCATTTGCAATTTCTCATGAGGGTTTTTAAAATTTGGTGCTGAAAGTAAAGTATTATGTTGGGACTACTTTTTGTAGATTATTTCATATGGCCCTCATGATAGCAAATGTAAGTCATTGATAGATGTGGGACAGTATTACTGTGCTGTTATGATTTTTTAAAAAAATCTTGTCTTCCAGTAATAAGTAGCTTTTAAATGTCCCTGTGTTCTATTCCACATTCTTATATTTTTGATTACAAGAATACTGTAGATTCAAGTATCAACTTTTAATCTCCTTTTCTGATCCATCTACTCCTATGATATGCATATGCTAATATTTGTTTGGGGTAAATTTATGTTCTCATAGAAAAATATTAACTATCAATCTTTTTTTCAATTGAGTTGCAAATAAGTCAGTTAATTTACATTTTAAATTGGTATTCAGATATAACTGAAAAAATATTTTTTCTAATTATGTTTGAAGCATAGTAGTGATATTGGTAAAGGACCTGGTACACACCATCTCTAAAATACAGTACAATATTTTATGAAAATTTCAGTAACTTCAAGTACAAGAGATAATAGTAATTGTATGCTAGTAATTTGCTACTTGATATTATCGTCTGATAAACTTGTAATTTAATTTACTTGAACAATATAGAACCAGGAGCTGATCTGTTTTCAAGCTTTCACTGGTGTGTTTATTTTGGAGAAACTTTTTTCACCACTTCCTATTTGTTCTTAAAGCTCCATTCCTTTTTGGAATCTGCAATTCCATGTAATCTCAGGAAAAACCACTGGACTGCTGACCTCTGAATATTAGGTTCTTATTGACACCCATACCTCCTTGCCAAATGGCCCAAGGAATAAAGAACAAACAGAATTTAGATGTGATAATCCTGCTCTTTCAAATCAAAGATTTTAATGTTCCTTAGGATAAAGTATTTTCTCATATAGATCAGCCAGAAAGAAATGTGTGTTTGTCATGCAATGGCCAGCCCTTCAGTTTCCCATGGGGATTGGCAAGTATTTAGTGAATTAATAGTAGCTAATATATACCATCATGAGGGGGGAAAATGCCATTGCAGGCTTCACTTCAGCAAAATCCAATCTCCTAATAGTACCTTTGGGTTAAAATATGGTAGCTATAAAAGCAAGCCAATAAGATAAATGCCTACATTGATGAAGAATTTGACTGTTGTTCCCTGTTCTTTAAGTATTCAGATATATTCTGCTTATGTCTGCTATAGGAGCTGAGACACATGAGTATTTGAGAGAAAATTCTGAGTACATATTTCTTAGACACTGAGAAATGTATGGCATGATAAACTGTAAGTAACTGAAACGAGGAAGACCGCAGAGACAGAAAGGATCCTGCAGAATTTGAGGGAGTTCAGTTAAGGGCCATGTGGCATGGAAAAACAACTGTATGAAGAGAGTCTGAAAAAACTGGGATTGTTTTCCTTGTAAAGGAGATGAATAAGAGAGGATATGATAAAAGTATCTAAAATAGCTAATCATATAGAAAAGGTACATTTGGCATTTCTGTTCAAATGGCAACAGGGAGATCTTGTGTTATGACAAACTGATATCAGTTTATCAAAACTGATAAAAGGAAATACCTTTTCACACAACATGTAATTAGACTCTGGAACTTACTGCCACAGGATGTCATTGAGGGCAAGAACTTAGCAAATTTGAAAGAAGGATTGGATATTTTATATAGATAAGAATATCTAGAGTTTATGCAAACAACAACGTATTGAAAGGAAGATAAAGCTTAATGTTTCAGTACATTAAATACTTAAAACAATCTTTAATCCTAGAGTCTAGGATGAGACTTTTTCATATGGAGGGCAGGCCATATGCAGGACCGGCGCTAAGGGTTTGAGCACCCTAGGCGCAGGGCCATTTCGCTGACCCGCGTGCTGGTCCACTGGCTCCGCTCTGGACGGTCAGCTGCTCCCGCGGCTCCGGTGGAGCTGCCGCAGTTGTGCCTGCGGGAGGTCCACCGCAGCTGCGCGAGCAGCCGACCGTCTGCAGGCACGACTGCGGCAGCTCCACCGGAGCCGCGGACCAGCGGACCTTCCGCAGGCACCACTGCGGCAGCTCCACCGGAGCCGCCTGCCGCCCCCTCCAGCAAAATACCGCTCCCTAATAATGCTGGCACCCTAGGCGATTGCCTAAGCCGCCTAAATGCAAGCGCCGGCCCTGGCCATATGTTGGGTTTCTTGTACCTTCCTCAGAAGCAGGTATGACTGGCGACTGTTTGACTAGGGGGACCATGAGTCTGACAAGTTATGGCAATTCCTGTGTTCTTGTTCATGATTTCAAATTTAGTAATGTTTGTAGAAGAGAAAACATTCATCACTTTTAATGGACTAAGAGGCTATAAAATTAATAAATTGAACTATTTTCCATATATTCAGTAGTACCATTTTTCTAATTATAGGGAGCAGTTACTGCCTCACTATTCTATTTTTCAATCTGGGGAAGGACAAGTATATCTTTTCTCCAACACCCTCAAACTTTCATCCTAGTGCAGCGGGGATGGAAGGGACAGGAGAGCCACCTGCAGAAATGCCGCTCAGATGTGGAAGCAGCACTGCTCATCTCACTACTTCCACCATAAGGCTCACTGATCAGCCTTGTATAATTCTCTGAGATCAGCAGCAAAGGTAGAGGCAGACTTGCATACAGTTGCGGGGTGCAACTGAGAAAAGAAACAGTTTATCTCCTGCCTGCACGTATGTTGATATTAGGAAACACTATTTCATTAGGAAGGTGGTGAAGCACTGGAATGGGTTACCTAGGGAGGTGGTGGAATCTCCATCCTTAGCGGTCTTTAAGGCCCAGCTTGACAGAGCCTTGGCTGGGATGATTTAGTTAGTGTTGGTCCTGCTTTGAGGAGGGGATTGGACTAGATGACCTCCCAAGGTCTCTTCCAACCTGAATGTACTGTGATTGACCACATGGCCTTGAAAAAAGGGAATATCGGGTTTTGGTTTTTTGTTTGTTTGGCTTTTCCCCCTGGGTCCTGTCAACGCTTGTTTTACAAAAACAGTCTTTGTGAACCATTGTAGATTCTGGCCAGTTATAGAAAGAGCTGCTGGTCAGCTAAGCCATGGAGGTTGGCTTAGGTTAGCTGAGCACGTATGTGTTTGCTTCTGGAAACTCCCTGTCTTCTATCACTTAGCATGTTGTTACCGTCACCTTACCATTCTCTGCAAGTAATCTCAAGCCAACCCTCATGCTCATAAAGAATGGGTTATGTAAGGAGTTGGACTCTGGGTGAAATTCTGGACCTGCTAAAATAATTGGGAAAGCTTACATTGATTTCAGTGAGTCAAGATTTCACCCTCTGGCTCAAGGCAGTGTGGTAAATGTTAAGCCTATAAACAACTCAGCAGCACTGCCACCATCTGCTGGTGGCTATTGTCCCACTCTCAGCTAGTGGTTTCATTCCTCCTTATATCCTCTGCACCATAGGTGAGCACTGAATAGTGGAAGTGTCTGCATTTCATACAACAACTAAAACCTTAATTCAAATTCAGCTGGATTGTCAGACAAACAAAACAAAAACTAGTTTTTAATAGCATACCCCTCAACAATCCCTTTACATCCCCATCCCTTAAACTGACTTCCATGTCACGTGCCTAATAAAGAGAAGTACTGTCTATTTTTATTTACTGCATTGTTAATCTTTCATATAAATCCTTTAAGATAAAAATGCACCCATCTAGTACTCTGAATGCATGAATAACCTTTCTTAAAAAGTACATATCCATTTACAGTTTATAGCACCTTTCCTCTCAAAAGCTCTTAAAGCACTTTTCGAACATTCTTACATTTCCCACAAGAATCAAGTATTACTACATCCATTTTACAAATAGGTATACTGAAGCATAGAGACACGCAAGTGATTTAGTCAGGGTCATACAATGAGTCAGATGCAAAGCTGGGACTAGAACCCAGATGTCCTGACCCAGTCCCCAATCAGTAAACCACCACACAATTGCTATTGAGAGTCAGGCTATTGAGATTTAATTTGCCTTATAGTGGTAAATTGGAATATTTCTTTATTCCAAAGAACACATGATATAAGCCCTGATCTGCAAGCACTTATTCTCATGGTGACAGGTTTCAGAGTGGTAGCCGTGTTAGTCTGTATCAGCAAAAAGAACGAGGAGTATTTGTGGCACCTTAGAGACTAACACACATTTATTTGGGCGTAAGCTTTTGTGGGCTGAAGCGTACAGCAGAAAATACAGAAGTGGGCTTTAGCCCACGAAAGCTTACGCCCAAATAAATGTGTTAGTCTTTAAGGTGCCACAAGTACTCCTCGTTCTTTCTACTTATTCTCATGCTTAACTTCATGCAGATAGGTAGTTCTACTGAAATCAATAGGGCTAGTCATATAAAGTTAAGCACAGGAACACATTACAGTAGGTGTGATAGCACAGCCCAGAGGCTCAGTGCTACCCATATCTGACCAAATTATACATTTTTAAAATGTGTAACTTTTGAAGTGAGATTTGTGTTCCTAGTAGCATAGTCTCCTCAAGGAACATTTCAGATCATGGTTAAATTTTTAAGAGAATACCTTAAAAAGCTGTCATGAATTTAGTGTCATGAATTTTGGGGGGCAAAATTAATCTACATATTATGAGGATTCTACAAATCCATACAAATGCTACATTAAAATGTGAAATATATAGTAGAGATGTTTTAGGCAGTGCCCTGCAAATCTGCGGATATCTGAGACCATGTTAGCTAATCGTGGATGGATGCAGACACAAATTTTGTATCTGTGCAAGGCTCTAGTTTTAGGCTTTTAGCACTGTAAGGTTGTATGAGTATTAGTGAAATGTGATTGCACATTTTTTGTGCTGTCTGGATTTCTTTAACCACTGTTTATACTATCAGATTTGTTTCCATAGTCAACCACTAATGTAATAGATTTTCCAGGTGTTGAATTTCTTGGATACAGTTGATTGCATTTTTGAAGTTCTCTGCAGTTTCCTGTCATGACTGGAAAGCCTTTAGGTCTGACGGTATTTGGACAGACAAATTCATCTGTTTACAAACAAAGAGAAAAGAATATGCTTTACTAAAGTGGATCAGTCTGGTTTAAAGGTTTGCCAGTGTTTGACAAATACAGTAAAAGAGCCAATCATATTGCTTTTCTGAGGTACTTACAGTTCCATTAGTAATGCTTTGATTCCTGCTGCTTTTCGTCCTGTTCAGTTAATGAATGTGGCCCTGTGGCTGAGGGAGCTTGTTTCAAAAGCTGTGAACTAGAACTTCCCCACTGTTAAGGAATCATACTAAGATCCTACACCATGTGCAAGACAGACAGTGAGCTAGGTTTTTTTGGTTTTGTTTTTCATTCATTTGAATTAAATCTTCAAGTCTGGATTAGGACTAAAGTTCTGTGTTCTGCTAGTGATGTGAATGTTCAGTTTCACTGTCTGGACTGTGGTGTTGCTTGAATAAACATGCTCTCAAATGTGTTTTAGACAATTAAAGCAGATTTGCAATGATTTATGCAAGAATTCTCTGCCCTTGTTATTTTTAATGTGACTTAACAGTCTCTCATACCACCCAGAAGGAGTGTTGGGGAAAAGCATCCAGTAAGGATAGTGAGAGAACAAAATACTTTTGTTCCAAAGAAAATACTGTCTAGGTTTTAACCCCAGAGTTTTATTTTCCAATAAGTTTCAACTGAAGGTTTTGATTGTCTTTCACACCAAAAGACCCTTCTACAAACTCATGTGGTAATATCATCAATTATAATTAAATGTCTCATTTTCATCTTAAATACTATATGTGCAGTGAAACGATCAAAAGTGCAAAGAATGTTTAAAGGCTCTTTCATTCAAATAATTCAAAACAATTTATAAACAATTCTTAATCCCTACAAGATTCCTCTCCATGCATCCCACAATTCATCTGATTTGCAAACCAGTGCCATTTTCAAACCAATGTCAGGCAGCAAGGAGTAAATACTATGAAGTGCTGTGTTTGTGGTGGTCATTAATACAAACTGGCTGCTGCACATGCATTGACAGTTGTATTGCAAGGCCTGTTTAATTACTTGGAGAGACTCCTAACCCACAGCAGCACCCTGATGTTACTTGGAAGAAAATCCTCGTCTACAGTTGTATCATACTATGCAAGAAGTCCCCTCCCGAGCACTGTCAGGTTGGGTTTCTGCCTTGGGCTCTCTGACACTGTCTGTATGTCAGGGTTTTGTGGGTCAAAGAGATCTTGCCTTTCCAGGTCTTCTCCTGCTCAGGGTTGTGTTTGGTGTGTTTTTGGTGGTGTCCTCAACATGCTGGGGTTTGGTAGTCTCCTTCATAGACCATGTGTTCCAGCTCCTCATGGTAGGCACAGACGTCCTGAGTTCTACCAGAAATCCTGGTTTTGTTCCTGTTGCTTTTATAACCCTGTTGGTTAAGGTTTATAACCTTTGTTATGGCACTGGAGTGTGCCCTGGCAGTGCCCCCTCTCTTTCATGTGGCTTGGTTATCCTTATGCATATTTTGGTGTTCTGGTGACTGCTGATAAGATGGAACTGGACTGTCTCCTCTGCCTAGAAGGCAAGGAAGTCCAGGACCTCAGCAATGGACCATAAAAATCATAGGGCATGGCTGCTGTATGTGGCTGCTATGTAATCAGTATGTTACTTTGGTTATGTGAACATGCCATGAGTTAGAGTTGCAAAAGGAGCACACCTGGCTGTGCATCAGCATTTAAATGGACAGATGGCAACTGGTCATGGTGATCCTAGGGAGTTGAGGGGCTCACAGATTAACAGGCAAGCCAATGCTGGTGTGCAGCAATGCATTGTGGGATATCAGTGGGAGGACTTCCAGAGGCAGAACAGTTGATTTAAAATGGGGCTGCATCCACACTTTGTTATAGAAAAGCTCATCCTGAATATCAGTATATTCATTTTCAGCATGGAATAATTAATTCCAATTGAGACACCAGATAATTTGGGGTGGGAGAGAGGGAGAGAATATTCTGTATATGGATGCAAGGCATTTTATTTTAGAAAAAAATCAAGTTAATCTGAAACAACGTTTAATCTATTTAACTCACAAAACCCCTGTGAGCTAGGGCAGTGCTATTATCCCCAATTTACGACTGGGGAACGAAGAAGCTAAGTGACTTGTCTGAGGTGACACAGGAAGTCTGTGGTGGAGTAATGAATCTCAAGCGTAGATAAGCCCTAAATTCAGAACAGTGCCTCCTCTGGTGTGCTTGAGATTTAGCTGTCTGAAGAAGGAATCATTAAGGTTGTGGAGTACTGGATTCTCCATACCTTACCCTGCTGTGACATAAGGTAATTCAGAAAAAGTTACATTCTCTCTCTATTCAATGTAACATTAACTAGCTGTAAGATTAGGGTTTGGGTCTCAGGTGGAGATATGGTGGAGGGGATTTACGTGAAGCCATTGTTCAAATGCCCTTTGTTCTCCTCACTGCTCCATTCCACATTTAAGGAAACACTCACATTGCTTCTTGCCAAAGGGGACAGAGCTGTGGAGGGCTACTGCAGGGAAAAGAGTGAAACAACAGGAAGCAACATTTCTGTCCCTGAAATGATCCTTCTTACTCCTGGAAAGAAGCTATCCTTCCTCATCCGCAGTGATGGCAAGGAGCTCTTTAAGGCCCTTCTGCACTCCCTCTGCATGAAATACAGCCATAGGAGCATGCACAGACACATGCAGTGTCAATCTTCCACAAATATTCTCTTTTTAGCCCTTGAGCAACCAGAAAGTCAATACCCTCACTTCTCAGATCTCTCAAAGAGGAAAGGAGGAGAACTGAGCTAAGCAAGGAAGGGTTCAAGTCACATAATTTTCCCTAGTGCAGTGTTGTCACGTCTCTCAATTTCAGTATGAGTCACAAGCTCTTTGGTGTTTAATTTTAAGCCCCAGCACCTGGAGGCATGGGGTTAGGTGAAAATTTTTTTTTTTTTTAAGAAGTAAGTTTCTAGCTGTTCTGGTTGCAGAGAAAATCTTGAGAACTTGAACCAAGAGCACCCAAAAGACTCAAACAGAAAGCAAATAAAAAGATTCCTAAATGTATAATTACCGCACCCACCCTACCCTCATTTAAGCCATTCTAGTGAATTTGTGTCCGACTCGTGACTTTTGAATGTTTGGCATTGGCCATATTGCTAGTGAAAAAATAATTTTATCTAGAGATGGGAGTTTTGTAAAAGAATAGGGAGGTACTAAAGGTGGAGTGAGGATTGGGAGTGTAAGAATATAGATGACTACATAATTTAGCTCGTAAAATGCTTTCTTAGATTGTGAACTCCTCCAGGAGGAGTACTGACACTTACTTGTTTAGGAAATGTTTTGCACACTTACGATAGTCTAATAGACATTGCTTTTAGAAAAATATTTCTTGAAATTGTTTGTTTTCCTTCTGTTCAAACTCATCTGGGTAGACACCATGATTTACTTTTTGAAAATTGCCATACAGACAAAAAAATTGTGTATATAAAAATACTCCCAATTCTCCTTAGAATACCTCAAACATCAGTTCCCTCTCTGTCCTGTTCAGACATCAATATCTGTAGGTGGCTAGCAATCCTATTTTTTTATTTAGGGAAGCTGTCAATACTTCATTCTTCCCTTGTAAGTCAGTCTGTCTGGATCTTTAATAATTTTGTTATAGTTCTCTGAATCCCTTCCAACTGGTTAAGGTTAATATCCTTCTGGTATTCAGCTACCCAAGCTATGTGCGCTATTTTAGTTTTGGTATCATCAGCATCTTAAAGAATGGGACTGTTATTGTCCTCATCCATGACAATGATGTTTATCTCTGCGTATGTAGCCCACAATTGCAATGGCTTTTTTTATCCCCTGCTATTTTGTGTTGCAAGCTCTATTCTAAGTTGTTGTACTACAACTGTCAAATAAATTATGCATACTGTGGGGATAAACATTATATGTTGTTTACTTGGAAGAAACATTATAAACCTTAAAAATAGTCTGTCATTTTATACCACAGCATCTCAATGTAAATGTCCCCCATCCCACTTTATGCCAATTCTGCAAAGATATTTTTAAATGTCACTCTCACCTCCCACACTTCTGGCAACTGCTGATTTATGGGGTACTTGGTTCTGCTCCCCACCTTCTCTCTGCCTAACAGTCCTATCTCTGCAGTTCTAACGCAAAGAGAAGAAACAACCTAGAACATGACACATCCAGTCTATTATTAGTCTTCCAAAGAAAGATTAGTTGATATTTATTGCTGTAATTTTGTTCCAATAAAAGAGGGAAACCATTCTATCCTGGAGTTGAAATAGTTTTGTCAGCTTGTTATGCACAAGATTTGAAATAGAATCTTTTCAGATTGTAACCTAAACAGTGACCCTATAGAAAGATGTAATGTCAAGTGGACTTGCTACATTCTCATATCTGTGTACAACACCAATATAGGGGGAGGGATAGCTCAGTGGTTTGAGCATTGGCCTGCTCAGCCCAGGATTGTGAGTTCAATCCTTGAGGGGGCGGGGAACTGGGGTAAAAATCTCTCTGGGGCTTGCTCCTGCTCTGAGCAGGGGGTTGGTTTAGATGACCTCCTAAGGTCCCTTCCAACCCAGATATTCTATGTGGCAAGAAATGCTTGTAAAACTCATTGTCTAATGACAGAACTGACTTCCTATTAGCTTTCTGTCCTGGGAAGGAGTGATTTTAAAAATGAATTGGTGGTTGTGGTGATAATTAGCTGAACATGAGCTCCTGGAATGATGCAGTGGCCAAAAGAGCTAATGTGATCCTTGGATGCATAAACAGGGGAATATTGAGAAGGAGTTACAGAGGTTATTTTACCTCTCTATTTGGCACTAGTGTGACCGCTGCTGGAGTACTGTGTCCAGTTCCAGTGCTTATAATGCGAGAAGGATGCTGATGAATTGGAGAAGATTCAGAAAAGAGTTGTGAGAATGTTTAAAGGATTAGAAAACATGCCTGATAGTAGTAAACTCAAAGAGCTCAATCTATTTAGCTTAGCGAAGAGAAGGATGGGAGTGACTTCATTACATTCCCTGAGTACCTGCATGGGAAACAAACATTTAAATAATGGGCTCTTCAGTCTAGCAGAGAATGGTATAACATGATCCAATGGCTGGAAGCTCAAGCTAGACAAATTTAGACTGAAAATATGGTGTACTTTTTTAATGATCAGAGTAATTAACCCCGGAACCATTTGCCAAGGGTTGTAGTGGATTTGCCATCACTGACCATTTTAAAATCAAGACTGGATATGTTTCTAAAATATATGCTCTAGTAATTAAATTGATGAGACTCTATGGCCTGCATTATACAGGGTCCCATCTGGTCTTGGAATCTATAAGGGATGTCTGGGCCTGTAAATTAAACATTCCATCAGAAAATTGAAGAATGGCAATACATTGGGGTCACAGTCAGATGGCACATAATCGGGATTTGTCACTGAATTTGGTCCACTGATTGGATCATTAATTTGTGTGGGCCAGGTACTGATGGGGAGTGTGACATGAACACTGATCCTGGCCTTGACCGTCTTTATCAAAAATGGTTTTCAACAAAATCTAAACACAGGAGCTGTCTTCCTGGATTTGACTGCTGCCTCTGATATCGTTTGACATGGAGGCCTTTTGTTTAAACTCTCTTGCATTGCCCCACATTGGGTGGTCAAACTAGTAGAGCTCTTTCTCCAAAACAGGCAGTTGAGAGTATGTGTGGGCAACTGCTGTAGCTCTTGGAAGTGTCAGATCAACAGCCTTCCTTAAGGCTCAGTTCTTTCACCAATTATTGTTCAATGTGTACATCATGTGCCAACTACACTCACATGCAAGTTCATCTATGCCAACAACATCTGCTGCAGCTACCAAGCTTAGTCCTTCTCAGAAATTAACAAGGCCTTGAATGATGGTGTGAAGCTCATGGCGGACTATTATAGTCGATGGCATCTGCTGCTGAGCTTTTCCATGATTGTTTCTAGTGTATTTCATCTGTGTAATGCAAGTACAAGTCATGAGTTAAGCATTTTCCTCAGTGGCCAACACCTTCAGCATGATCCAAATCTGGTTTACCTCAATGTGACATTAAGGTCATTAATGTACTGCTACCATTTGAGGAAGATGGCATCCGAAGTCAACACTTGGAACAATTTGCCATAAAATTGGCTGGTTCAACCTGGGGTGCGAGTGCCTGGACACTTAGAACATCAGCCCTTGCCCTCTGCTATTCAACAGCAGAGTACTATGCTTCTTTCTGGTGTTGCTCATCTCTCACGAGGCTGCTCAATGTAAAGCAGGCCTACACAACATACGGCCCGCGGGCTGCATGTGGCCCGCGTGGGCTCACTGTGCAGCCCGTGGGGGGTGAATAGACAAGCGGTAGGGTGGGGTAAGCCAACAGCCGGCTGGCTGGCCAGCTGGTGGGTGGGCAGGGTGTTGAAGAGGCCAGTGGCAGGCGGGGGAGTGAGGGTGAGCCAGTGGCAGGGGCAGGAGCAGTGGCAGAAGGTAAAAGGCCAGCGGCAGGCAGGCAGGTCAGCTGGTGGTGGGGGTAGCAGGCGCGCTGGCGGCGGACAGGCAGGTGAGCTGGCGGCAGCGGTGGTGGCAGGGGGTGAGTAGGCGAGCCGGGTGGGCAGGGGGCTGAGGAGGCGAGCGGTCGGGCAGTGGCAGGGGAGCAGGTGAGCCAGCGGAGAGCCCTACTACCTTAGGGCTCGCTATAATATATTACCAAGGTTCAATACCGCTGTTTCGGTGGGGCAGCTCTGGGGAAGGAGGGTTTGTTCCCATGGGGCAGGCGGTGCTGGGGGGCTGTGTGTTTTGCGGGGGGCTGGGTGGCACTGGGGGCATGTTTCAGCAGAGACTGGGGAGTTTTGGCCCTCAGCTGTTTTCTTTGGAGTAATATGGCCCTCGCTACTTTACAAGTTGTGCAGGTCTGATGTAAAGCTTAACAAAGCTATGAGTATACTTACCATGACTTTACAGGCAACTCTGTTGCCGTGGCTACTGATACTTAATAACATAACGCTGCCACATATTCACTGTGAGAAGGCCTCTGTCGTGCTGCTGGCCAAGATCTGTGAGAATAGCAACCTGCCTTTCTGTACAGAACTCTTCAACCATCGGCCAGCTCGCCTGTTTTCTAGATGCCTTTTATGGTCACTTATGGAACTACAGGACATGACAGTGGAATCTGCTTGAGGCAATGAGTGATCTGTGGCGACAATCATTGATCACTCTTTCATCACTGACCCAACCACGTGTCCATCAGGTTTTGATCTACCAAGGTCCCTGTGGTCATCTCTGAACCAATTTCGAATAGTACAGGGCAGCTATGTGCCCAGTCTCTTTAAATAGGGTTTTTCTAATGACCTGTGATGCAGCTGCTGTCGACTTGAGACTCTAGCATATCTTTGAGTGCCCACTGACTTATTTTGACAGTGGGCTACTGGCCCTCCACTTGGCTCATGATGACGCCATCAAATGGCTGAGCTCAATGCACATATGTTGATATATATTCCACCAGAATGAATTGTTGCTTTGAAAGCCCATGATTCCTGAGCGTCAGGGTTATTCCACTCATTCTGTAGCTGCTACTTTGTTAGAGTCAGAGATGCTCACTTAAAGAGATGGAAAGGTACAGTCTGATCTCTCTGCTCCTTCACCAAATCCTATCAGACTAACACCTTTGCCTCAACATGGGTCTTTGTGTCAGAGTGCCGAGAACAGTTGTCTCTGAGTCAAGGGCTACTTGACAAATTCCTCTACACTTCTGTAGCACAAAATCTATGCAGATACTAAATCTTTACCTGAAAATAAAATTCCATTATCTCAAGATATACTAATATCAAAGACTCTCCATGATCTTGTCACTGATTTATTTTTTTCTTTAACCTACCATTGGTTATTGATTTAATGTTTAGGCTCCTATATTCCCAGACCAAGGACTATTTTAAAATAGGAGTTTCACTGAACTTTGTATCCAAAAAACTAGCACAGCTTATGCAAGCCCTACTCCTGCTGAGTCTGTCTGGAGCAAGCACGAAAAACCAGTTCTCCTGCAACCACACACTGCTCCCCAGAGCTGTCTCCTTTGACCTCCTTATTAGATCTCCACTCTGTAAAGGGACAGGGTGCAGATAGATATAACCATGGCATTCCCTTATGAGGTCTACAGCTACTCGTTTTATATTTTGACCTTATGACTTAGGAGTTTTTATATTAATATAATTGGTATGAGTCCCCATCATAACTTCCCATCTTCCTCCTAATTGTGGTGGAATCTTTACCTGGGTAAAACATTTAAAAGTCCTATTCCATATCAAGAGGCCTAGAATCCTTAGTACTAAAATATCTGATAGGTTTAGTGTTTCAGCCCGCTAGTATGTGTCTGTCACTGATTCACGAATGCTGGATCAGTGCACATCAATATTACTTAAAGGTAACTTTTTTGGGGAAAAAAAAAAGGAAAGCTGGAAAGTATCTTTTTTTGGGGGTAGAAGGAAAATGCAGGTAGGGCAACAGAGAACATTTGCCAGGAAACTGTTTAGAAATAGTAAAACATTTAAACACAAACTCTTTTGGAAGTGGCACTTGAGACAAACATTTAGAAGATAAACCTTTTATTTCTTCATTTGAATAAAAAATTAAAAATGCAAGGCTCCTAGCACATAGCTGGAGACTGATAATTACTTTAACACAGCAAGTAGGCAGCTGTTTTAGCACTGTGTTTTATCACTGAAATCAACCAACACCTCTGAAAATATAGGACAAGTGAAAATGCTGAGATAGTAGATAGTAAGTGTGAAATATTTAACATGTTGTGTTCTGCTGTTATTTATAAGGAGAAAAAAACCCCTCAAGTTAAAGGTTAATGTTCTCTTATCAAAATAATCACACGTGCATCAGTTTCTGATATTATAAAAACACAGCATACGTTACAACTGCCGATTATAATTAAGTAACTAGGTACATAAAAACAAGAATCCTATAGATAACTACATTTTAAAAAGATGGTTTTGTGTTTATTTTTCTACATCATTTCTAGATTTTGTCTCTATTTACAAACAAAATGCTGCATTTGGCTAGAAGCAGACTAGAAGCATATTTACAAAAAACAAAGGAGTAAGAAAAATACAGCGTTCTTCTACTCACATGTGGTACATCTTTCATTCTTTCAGGTGCTTTGGTAAAGAAAAGAATGTACTGAGGTTTTCAGAATAAACTGAACTTTGAGTACAGACCTCAGGCCAGGCTTCTGTTACATGGAAGGGTTTGTTTAAACTTTTGCATTTAAAATTCTTATTCCATATCAATATACTCCAGAATGTGGCCACACAACTCTTTCCTATCCCCACAGTGAATATCCTTAGAAAAGAAGATCTAGTATGTAATATCTAGCAATATTGTACAATACAATATAATGTAACTTAAATTTTGCCAGTGCTGAAGTCCATACTATTAACAGAACAGTCTGTCTAAGTAACTGGCTTTGATTATGAGGAAACCATTTTCATCTGCTCTGTCTGGATATTACACTTTTCTGAAGCCATGACTTATTAATATTCCACCCACCAAAGTTTTTGCATTTTTGGCTTGAATTGCATATTTTAACTAAACCTAATTAAGTAAGCATTTGCTGTCTTTACATTATCATGTTTATAAAACCTTCTTGGCGGTTGATGTATACAGGATGAGGCAGTGAAGAAAAATTAACTGTTGGAAACCTAGTCATTATGCAAAGGTCTGTATACAGTTTAAGAGTGTTTAGAAACACACAATTAATTAGTTCTAATTTTTAAACTTTTTTGGGGGTTCACATTGGTCTTTTAAAAATGAGAATTTTGAAGACCAAAAGAATGCTGTTTAAGAAAAAATAAAATAGGCAAACATAGTGACTGGATGTGACCACATTGTTTAACTTAAACAAATCATGTTTTATTAGCATCATGAAGATATTTTTCTTCACTGTGTTCCCAGTCCAAGGAAATTGCCTTATGCAGATAATTTAATATTGTATTGTATCTATGCTATTAGGGCCAAACAGAAGCAAATTTAGGTGGTGAACAATATGAAACACACATTATATTTACAAATGGAGTTCGTCAGCAGAGTTAAATCTTGTCTCTATATCCAGAATATAATTATTAGAAAACTGGAAAAACCAAATGATATATACATATAAGGGCAAATATCTGAAGACAGGAATGCATGTATCATACTGAAGTGAGATGGGAGTTCTAAGGTACACAGATCTTTGTAAATCTGGGTCATACCGAACAGTCCAAGTGTAATATTTATACTCCCTGCCATAACAATATACCTCAAAATACGATCTCTTCATAACACGATATATAGCCAAATGACACAATGTATAATATGAATAACATGAATTTCATGTTTTGAGCCTCCAAAGCCAAGCCAGTCTTACCTTGGGGACTTCATTTTCCGTGAGCTGATTCAAACTCGCCTGGTCTTAAAAGTTTAGATCAGGGGTTGGCAACCTTTCAGAAGTGGTGTACCAAGTCTTCATTTATTCACTCTGATTTAAGGTTTTGCGTGCTGGTAATACATTTTTAACGTTTTTAGAAGGTCTCTTTCTATAAGTCTATAATATATAATTAAACTATTGTTGTATGTAAAGTAAATAAGGTTTCTAAAATATTTAAGAAGCTTCATTTACAATTAAATTAAAATACAGAGCCCCCTGGACCGGTGGTCAGGACCCAGGCAGTGTGACTGCAGCTTGTGTGCCGCCTTCGGCACCCGTGTCATAGGTTGCCAACCCCTGGTTTAGATCCATAAAAAGGAAGGAAAGAATTAAAACACCAAATAACCTCTAAAACCTAAAAGAGCAGCAAAATTCTACAGTATGTGTGTCAAATATTCAGTTTAAATGCTCAATTTTAAAACTATTCAACCAATATGCATCAAATATGGCTGCCTTAGATGTTCAGGAGATTATAAAACAAAATCAGAACAAACACTAGCCCTGTTTTGACTTTGAACTTTAAGCACGTGCTCTGTTATGGGATTGTTAAATAATCTGTAATGTTGCTTATGTTATGTTTAAGATTTTGTGTTATACTGTAGAAGAGAGTTGATGTGTTATGTGTAGTATATTTCCTTATCTGGTGGAGATCTCGTGAAGATGGGAAGTCACTGTCAGTAGAAATGTTCTCTGAGGATGTAAGGATACAGATAAGGGTTGCTGCATACCTAAGGATTTCCTTGCTTTTAAGGATTTGAGTTGAGGGGGTGGAGGGCGGCAGCAAGTGTCATATTTAACCAGCCTTAATTCCTTTTAAACTAACTTCTTGTTTATGGAATCTATTTAAATGAGATGCATTGCACTGACACATACTTCTGATGTGTTCCTTATTTTAAAGGCTGTCACTCAATATAGTCCTAAAGTTATACACAAATTGGGTATCCCCTCAATTTTATTGTTGAAAATTATTTACATTAGTCTAAAAAAAATCATGGAATTCATCAAGAGTTATTTATATGACAGGATTGAATTCCACAGCATATTAAGTTTTCCTGCCTGGATAATTATTTTTGTGTCCCTCATTTTGGGAGTTTCTCGCACACTGTGTTCCACGTTTGGGCCTTGGCAGGTTGAGAGATTATGTCTATGCAAAATATGCTGGTGCACAGCATCAAAATGTTTTATATTAATATTTTATTGATTAACTCCCTTGAAAAAATCAGGGATAGGGTGAAAGGTGGGGGGAAGGTAAAGAAATGGAAAGGGAGGGAAAGGAAAGGAAGAAAGAGGGGTAGGAAGGGGAAAGGAGAGCGATATCTTAGCGTCCATCCACTAGGCATCAATCAAAAATTTCTAAAAAGTCAGACCAAATCTTTTCAAATTTGTCTGCGGTCCCTTTTCTCTGAAATTTTACCCACTCTTTAGCTGCCAGCTCAGCCAAGTCACTGTGCCAAGCTCCTACCTCTGGAAGCAGTCTGCTCTTGAGTCTAAGCAATATGAATTGTTTGGCTACAAGCACTGCTATAGAGAAACAAACTTTCCATAAGTTGTAGTGTTTTCAAGGTGATGGGCTAGATTCCAAAACACAGTTCTTGATGTAATTTTTAAGGAGGTATCCATTATATTAATCATCCTGCTTGCTTCTAGACAAAAAGATTGTATCCTGGGACAGTCCCAACGTATGTGAGCCAATGTGGCTCTGAGACACCCACATCTCCAGCAGCAGTCTGTTCTGCACTCTCAAAATAAGTGTTCATTATATTTTAATTATAGTAGGAAATACTAGGAGATAAATTACTACTAGGTAAATTAGCATCTGATAGGTTTAAAATAACATTTACTTTTTTTTTCTTTCATGTAGCATCTTTTTTTTTCCTCTGATAAATGTGGAAAGGTTTTTGTTCTGCTACTTTAGAAAAGTAGAGTTGAATCTCCTGCAAAAGCTAGAACTGTGTGGGGAGGTACTTCCCTTTAGCTCCAGTTCAATGCAGTAGGGAGCAGGTTACTCATGTTGGCAGGAGCGCCGCCAGCTTTTTTGCTGCCCTAGGCGGTGGAAGGTCCCGTCCCTGAAATGGTGCCCCCAACAGAGGCGGTGGAAGGTCCCACCTCCGAAATGGTGGCCCCAACAGAGGCGGTGGAAGGTCTGGCTGCCGCGGTCGCTACCCCCCAAATGTTAGCGCCCTAGGCGACTGCTTAGATCGCCTAATGGGTTGCGTTGGCCCTGGCTGTTGGATGTATGGATCTGAAAATGGGGAGATGGGGGAAGGGTTCATCACTGTTTTAGCAATTCCCAAGTAATTCCACCATTGTCTTGTTGCCTGGAGAAAGAGGTTTCTTCATATACCTCCACCTTCCCCTCACCCTCATCCACACAACCAGCTTGTTGACTTATGCAAGCATAAAAATTAACATTCACCAGCTGTTCTTCAAATGTGCTGTGCAGATGTCTATTAATTTCACAGTTTTCACATGGAACCACGCTGCACTTGTTGACTTACTTGCTTGTTAAACAGAAGAATGTTGAAGATGTAACTTTCTACTTGTGAAAATGATTATTATATTTACTGCTATAAAGGAAAATGCAAATGAAGCAGAGAATTTTGTGATTAGTATTTTACAGTGACATCATTTACTGTAATTACATGTTCTTAATCAGTGAAATTATCATGATCTGTTAACCAGATTATTTTATGACTTTTTGCAGAATTCTGAGTAACAACAAGATCTTGTGGTTAAAGAATGGCTCTTTCTTTGGACTGAGATCCCTGGAGAGACTGTGAGTAACTGTTCAGCCTCTGTTCACTTTCCATTCAAAATGTTTCTCATATTTGAAATGTAAAACAAACAACAGGTAAAAAAATTCAGAAGTTCTTAGATATATATTAGAATAGGGTTTCTAGGCAATCATTAAGTTAATAAACAAGAGAAATGAGTGAACTTGGATGAAGAGGAAAAATGTGGGAAAGCACTACCATCAATTTGGAACTAAAATAAACATGAAGGGAAAGGCTTGCATTGCACTGCATACCCAATCGAAGTGAAGACTGGCATATGTAATGGTAATGTACCTGATATATAGACTGGCTTATTTAACTTTATAGATCCCAACACTTCTTTCTGTTTTGAATAATTTCCTGTGCAAAGAAATTGGACAGCATTTATTTCTTGAGTGGGTCATGAAATTTGTAAAGCTCCATTACAGAGTATTTGTAACTCATAGATTTTTAAAAAGAAAGATGCATTGCTTACTCTGTTTCGTTTATTCAAGAGTACCCAAATGAGTTTAGAAAAAGAATCTAAGAACCTTCCATGAATAAATCAGCAATAAAATAGTTCTTTGAGTGCTGGTCCCTATGTGTATTCCGTTGTGGGGAATGCATGTGCACCATGAGCCTGCAATCAGAATTTTTTAGCCGTGTCTGTTGGTCTGCATCTTTGCCATTTGCCCCTTTTCTCTCCAAGCTGAGGGCATAAGGGGCAGTGTAGACCAGCTGCTGCTCCAGTTCCATCTTACTGCTGCATGATCTGAGATGGAACTTCTCCAGTGTTTCCAAAGCTTCTCCTTTTTGAATGAGTAAATATATCATTTTAAATCACTTAAATAGTTTCCATTAGTTTAGTTTAGTATTAGTGTTAGTTACAGTAGAACCTCAGAGTTACAGACTCCTTGGGAATGAAGATTGTCAGTAACACTGAAATGTTTATAACTCTGAACAAAGTACAGTTCGGGCTCCAGATCCAACTGCTGATGCTCCAGGGCAGGCTTCAGCAGCATCTGAGCTTCCTCCTCAGTGCCGGCAACATCCTTGCAGGTAGCTTCTTTCCCTGGATCAGAATGAATTTGCCAGCTTGTCCCTGTCCGTGTGTGTGTGTGTGTGTGTGTGTGTGTGAGAGAGAGAGAGAGAGAGAGAGAGAGAGAGAGAGAGAGAGAGAACAACGCCTCTCCCTCCCAGTGTGGGGTGCTGAGGGGTGAAAGTGGTGCACACTGTGGCTTCCCCGTGAGTGGGGATGGGAACAGGCAACCCAGATGTGCCTACCTTTTAAGAGGCAATACATGCAATATTTTGCTTTTTTGTGGTTGTCTCTGCTGCTGCTTAACTGATTACTTCCAGTTTCACATGGTGTCCGGTTAACTGGTCAGTCCATAACTCTGATGTTTGTATCTAGAGAAGCCCACATTGTCTCCAGCTGCAACACCTACCAATCCTTTCCCAGATGAACTAAACAGGCACAGGAAGACAGACTCAAGAAACACTTTATGGAATATGCTCTGAGGCCACAGTCTGACCCAGACTGATCAGACCCCTCCTCCCCCAGCCCCACATACACCAAGAAGCATGCCACCAAGCTTGGTATAGGATATGGAAGGAAAGCTGGTAGTTGGATCATCCTGGAAATCTTCTGCAGATGCAGCTGATGCCATGGCTTTAGCAGTAGCTATGCACAGGACATTATGGCTTCACTCTTCGGGATTTCCTCATGATGTACAATCCAGGGAGGACCTGCCCTTTGAATGGAATAATCTCTTTAGCAACAAGCCAGATGAAGTCTTTGCACTCATTGAAAGACTCAAGAGCCATCCCTCTTTGGAACTGGCCTGAAGAGAAAGTACCAGAAAACCATCTCCTATAGACCTCATACAGTGCCCTAGCCCTCATAAGCCTCCATGAAAGAGGCAGATGATACACCAGGGATTGGCAACCTTTGGCACTGGGCCAGTTTGTTTACCTGCTGCGTCTGCAGGTTCAGCCGATCGCGGCTCCCACTGGCGGGAAGCAGTTCAGGCCGAGGGATGTGCTGGCCACCGCTTCCTGCCGCCCCCATTGGCTTGGAGTGGTGAACCGAGGCCAGTGAGAGCCACAATTGGCTGAACCCGCAGACGTGGCAGGTAAACAAACTGGCCCAACCCACCAGGTTGCTTATCCTGGCAGGCCACATGCCAAAGGTTGCTGATCCCTGTGATACACCATAGTTAACAAATGGCTCTTCCAACAACACATTTCCAGCTTCAACCCCAGGTCAAAAAATACTTTTGATGAGACCTTTTGGGAGCCATGATCAACAGATACCATCCATGCTACCCAAGTCTTCTCTTCATCAGTTTCTTCACTTTTTTCCATAGTGGGCAGGACATCACAACAGTCAGATGGAGACTTGATATAATATTATCAGGGTACACCAGATTCCTCTCTCTTCCTCCTCCAAACCTTGCTTCCCTGTCCCTATTCAGGGATTCCTCTCATAAGAGGAGACTTGTCCAAGTAGTAGGGAGGGAGGGATAGCTCAGTGGCTTAAGCATTGGCCTGCTAAACTCAGGGTTGTGAATTCAATCCTTGAGGGGGCCACTCTAGAGATCTGGGGCAAAATCAGTACTCGGTCCTGCTAGTGAAGGCAGGGGGCTGGACTTGATGACCTTTCAAGGTCCCTTCCAGTTCTTGGAGACAGGCTATCTCCATTATTTTATTTTATTTATTTATTTAGTCTCCCTCCTCATTCAAAGAGCCGTAGAACCAATACCTCTATAACACCAAGGGAAGAGGTTCTACTATAATTTCTTCCTCAGATCAAAGAAGAAAGGGGGCTGCAGATCTAAGACAATGTGTGGTTTTTTAATTTTGTTTTTTATTTGCAAGCTGAGATTCAGAATGCTTCCTTTGGCATCTATCATCCAGTCATTGTACAGAGGGGATGAGTTTACAGCTGTAGATATGAAGGATGCCCATTTTCCCATGGACATCCACCCGTCTCACAGATGGTTCCTGTGATTCACTTTGGGGAATGACCATTTCCAATACAAGATGCTTCTGTTTATCCTGGCAATGGTTCCAAGGGATTATCAAAGTTATCTCATTTGCAGCAACTCACTTCTCTTGTCAATGGTCATCAGTCGTCTTCTACCTAGAGGACGGGTTACTGACGGGGAAGTCCTACCATGAGGTGCTGTCAGCAGCCAAGGACAATATCCTGCAGTCTCTAGGATTGTGTAAAATTACTGAAAAGTTCTTTCATGCCAACCAAGTCTATAGATTTTATAGGAACCACCCTGAACTTGATCGCCACCAAGGCATTCCTCCCACAGGACAAGCTCCACGTATCAAACATCTTCCCATGCAACTGAGAGAGCCCACAGTTGCAAATGTACTCCTGTCTCACCCTCCTGGGTAACAGTGACTTATACTTACGTAACCTCAATTGGGAGACTGTCTTCAGGCTGGCTTTGCTCAGACAGCATAAACAAACTAATCTCCCTCTGTCAAGAAGTGAGGGCCTCCCTGAGTTAGTGGGAGAACAAGGACCAACAGAGTTCTGTTCATTCTGACTTTACCACAGAATTCTCTCATCGGGTATACCTTTGTTTTTGGCTAGGATGCCCAGCTGGGTGAACGTTCAGCACAAGGTATTTAGTCAATGAAAGAAGCCACAATGCCATAAACCAGCTTGAACTCAGAGTGGTCTGAGAGGCTTCCAAACAGTTTCTCCCCATCATGAGGTCTCACCACATTCCAGTGATGCAGGCCAACATCACCGTGCTATTCTATGTAAACTAACAGGGAGGAGCGAAATTCACCCCCTCTCCCAATACAAAAGCTGTAGAACTCTGGAACTGGTGTATTTGACATCAGATAATTCTGTCAGCAGTGCACATACTGAGAGTACCCAACACCCAGGCAGACCTCGGCAGGTGCTTCTCTCAGGACCACGAGTGACCGCTTCGTGACTCAATAGATCATATTCCATCTTTGGGGCTCCTTGTCCTGCAACCTGTTAGCATCCTACAAGGACAAAAAGTGTGTGACTTATTGCTCTGGGGGACTTTGTGTCAGATCTTCATTGGAGATGTGCTTCTGGTCCCTGGTCAGGGCAAATAATGTATGCCTTTCCCTCCCACATCTCCTTATTACCTCAAGTCTTGAGGAAAATCTGGCAGGCCAAAACATGGGTCATACTGATCACTCCCATTTGGCCCAGACAATTCTGGTTTCTCAGCCTCTTTTAGTTGTCAGCTCATCTGCATGTCACTTTCCAGAACCTGTTGATGCAGCACAAAGGCAGTATCAAGCATTCCAGTCCAGACTCACTACATCTGACAGCTTGGTATTTGGATGGGCATCAATCTGGAGACTGTGCGCTCAGGAGATGTCCAGTCTATTCTCAACAATAATAGAAGGGAGTCTACTAAACAATTGTTGTGCAGCCCAGTGGAAAAGATTTTCCATCAAGGCTCATAACCACTACACTTATCCAGAAGAATCAGACATCTCTGCTATCCTGATCTACCTTCCATCCCTAAAGACTCCAGGATACACTTTCAACTCAGTACATGTTAATTTGGCAGCTATCTGCACCTGCCTTCCCCCCACTGACTACTCCAATTTTGCCCATCCAATAACGATCAACTTCCTTGAAGCTTACTTTGGATCTTTCCTCCTGTAAGCAAGCCAGCTTCAATGTGGGATCTTAATCTTGTCCTAGTGGCACTCGTGAAAACCATTGGCCTCTTGCTCACTATTTTTTAAGACTTGTGATCCCTGTCTGTATTCCAATACCTGCCCTCTGTTCCCTCTACTTCAGCTCATGACTTTATTAGCCATAAAGAATGAACTGGAGCGATGGTCAGTCTGCACCACCCCTTATGCCCTTGGTTTGGAGCATGAGGAGGCAAAAGGGACAGGTGTGGAACAGTGGCCACTGCTGAACAAATTTCCAATCTCAGGTGCATGGTGCATATGCATACTCCACAATGGAATACAAATGGGGACCAGCGCATCTAGAAGTACTCAGTTTACAGAACAGGTAAATAATCTCACTTTGTATAGTGAAATACAACTGTTTGTTTTCTGTTCATATTTAGATAAATCACTACAGAGTTAGAAACTAGTCTACAGAGTTGTTGTTGGTTTTTTTTTCAATATCCGTGGGCAACTAATTTTGCCAAGGTATCTAAATTGGGTAAGAATAAATGCCTGTCTAAAAATATCCAGTGTACTTTCAGCTGAAGTTGTCTTTCACAGCCCCTCCTAAAAATAACTGCAATAAGGAGTTACTGTCAAAAAGTGACTGCTTGTATTCATCCTCAGAGCTGCATTTCAGTGATAGATGGATAATGTTTTTATATGCAATCTCTACTGAGATTTTTAGGATTGTTCAGAATAAAAAATGCTATATAAAATCTCATTTATCAGTAATTACAGTTGAAATCTGCATAAATATATTATATTTAAATTTTGTTATAGTTTTGTGTTAAGGTGAGTCACTGAGGTACTTAAACATGTGAGTAATCCAACTGTTATCAGTGAGATTACTCAAGTCCTTAAATGTAGGCATTTGCTTGAGTATCCTGATGGACCAGGGCCTAACTTAGGAAACTAGTATGTGCCAAAACATATAAACTCTTTGCTATATGTCATTAGAGCTAATAAATACTTTTAATATTGTTAGTTTTAATTATTATGGGTTAAATGGGGAATAGCTGTGATATATAAATGAACAGTTGCTTAGCTCTCTAAACTATAACAAATCACTGCATTGGAATATAAAGATCAAAAGTTTGAAATTCTTTCAGACAAACTTGATTGTTGCTTTTCCCCTCCCCCTGCCTCCTAGAATTACAGAAATAGTGGGTGAGGGGAAAGCAGTAAGCCTAATATATTTGGATTTTAGTAAGCAGTCATGGGATAAGAAGGAAGGTTCTCTCCTGGATTGGTAACTGGTGAAAAGATAGGAAACAAAGAGTAAGAATAAATGGTCAGTTTTCAGAATGGGGAGAGGTAAATAGTGATGTCCCCCAGGGGTTTTTACTGGGCTCAGTCTTATTCAACATATTCATAAATGATCCGGAGAAAGGGATAAATAGTAAGATAGCAAAATTTGCAGATACAAAACTACTCAAGCTAGATAAGTCCCAGGAAGACTGCAAAGAGCTACAAAAGGATCTCTCAAAATTGGGTGACTGGGCAACAAAATGGCAGAAGAAATTTAATGTTGATAAATGCAAAATAATGCACATGGGAAAATATCCCAGCTATACAGATAAAATGGTGGAGTTTAAATTAGCTGTTACCACTCAAGAAAGAGAGAGAGTCATTGTGGATAATTCTCTGAAAACATCCACTCAATGTGCAGTGGCAGTCAAAAAAGCAAACAGAATGTTGGGCATCATTAAGAAAGGGATAGATAATAAAACTGAAAATATTATATTGCCTCTATGTAAATCCATGGTATGCCTACATCTTGAATACTGCATGCAGATGTGGTCGCCACATCTCAAAAAAGATATATTGGAATTGGAAAAGGTTCAGAAAAGGGCGGCAAAAATGAATAGGGGTATGGAATGGCTGCCATCTGAGGAGAGATTAATAAGACTGGGACTTTTCATCTTGGAAAAGAGACAACTAAGGAGGGATATGATTGAGGTCTATAAAATGATGACCGGTGTGGCGAAAGTAAATAAGGAAGTGTTATTTACTCCTTCTCATAAAACAAAAACTAGGGGGTCACTAAATGAAACAGTAGGTTTAAAATACATAAAAGGAAATATTTTTTCACACAATGCACAGTCAACCTGTGGAACTCCTTGCCAGAGGATGTTGTGAAGGCAAAGACTATAATAGGAATTAAAAAAGATCTAGATAAATTCATGGAGGATAGGTCCATCAGTGGCTATTAGCCGGGATTGGCAGAGAGGGTATTCCTAGCCTCTGTTTGCCAGGACCTGGGAGTGGGTGACAGGGGATGGATCACTTGGTGATTGTGTTCTGTTCATTCCTTTTGGGGCAGCTGGCATTAGCCCCTGGGCTAGATGGACCTGAGATCTGACTCAGTATGGCCGTTCTTACACTCTTATGTAAAACATCTTGTATAGTGAAATCTTACACTCACTGCTTCCCCAGAAAGAATCTGAAAAATTGGAAGAGTTTGGAAATTGGCTCTTAATCATTTTTTTCTAAAGATATTGATTTATGAAGAGAGAATAAGAGCTAAATGTATCGCTTTGCTAAGAAATTACTAAGGTCTTCTGTGGTTTAAAGTGTTTATCAGAGGCAAAGTGGACCAGTGGGAAAGGTGGTGGAGTGGGAGTCAGAGGCTAGGTTCTCTTTCTTAAAACTATATAGTGAGCCAATGGGCAGTCACTTAGGCCTATTCTACACAGAAAAGTTATATTGGCATAGGTCAGTCAGGGCTGTGGAAAAACCCACACCCCTGAGTGACAGATATGCCGACATAACCCCCAGCATACATGCAACTACGTCTAAAGAAAAGAGCTTCTGTCAATTTAGCAAACGTTGTTTGAGGAAGTGATTCACTACATTGAAAGAAAACCTCCTTCTGTTGGTGAGAGAGTAGGCTGCTTCTACTCTCAGGACTGTGCCGACACAGGGATGTCAGTGTAGTCTCTGTAATGTAGACATACCCTCAACCTCTTTAAGCATCAGTTACTTCATCTGTAGATTGAGGATAATTTCCATCCTTCATAAGATGCCTTGAAATAAAGGTGAAAAGTGTTCTATAAGAGCTAGAGGTTTTTTTTGAAATGTGTAAACACAAAGGAAAGGGGTATTATTTAAGAAATTTTTTTTGTAAGATCTCTTATAACTTGATGCATTGAAATTTCTCTGATTTCTGCTCTGATCCAGCGTGCTGTACTTCAACACTCTGATCTCTATTGGTCCCTAGGGACTCAAAGGGACTCTAACTGCAATGCTGAAGGCACCTGCCAGGTGCTGGGATATCAACTTCCTTAGTCAAATTGTCCTGAAACAGCAATAGGGAATAAAGGTTGCCATTGAATGTAGTGTGAAAAACAGACAAAATGATTTGATGTCAGACATCGGAGAGGAAAAGGCTTCTACTTTAGGAAGTAGGAAGGGCTTGGGAAGGGGAAAGGAACTGTGTTTGAGACCATTAATTAGGGAGTTGTTTTATGTGTGAACACTTTTATTTATTTAAATAAGATAACCACCGAGAGCTGGGCATATCTCACTTAATCATTTACCTGCCATTGAGCAGGGCCTCAGGTACTGGTGCACCTCAGTCCCTCTTATTTTGTGCCCCACATGATAAGCTAATCTTCTGTGGGCTGTAATACTTTGGTCAAATTTTGGCTGTTAGGTTTAGCGTGCAGGTGATAGGTTGTATTTGGAGGCCTTTGATATCCAAGAAGTCAAATGGGTGATCCCTTCTAGTTTTTAATTTCTATGATTTTGTGACAGGTTCCTAGCACTAGTTGAGATGCCTTGTCAGCACATGTGTAAGTAATATCTTTTTCCACTAAAATAGTCCATGAATGAAAAATATTAGTATAGATGCTTAAAATATACTGAGACATTCTTTGACATTCATCATGTATTTTAGTTCTGTCTCCAAATTGCTCTAAAATAAGTTACTATAGCTCATCTATGCTCTGCTCATTACCATGGCATCTGAGCACCTAACTGATTTTTAAAATTTAAAAAATGTCAGCTTGAATCACAACAGTGGAGCAATAATTGCATATATACTGACTTTTTTTGTTCTTTTCAAATTTTTTGGAGGTTTAACAGAAATGTCTGTGTGCTAAAAGAATGTCTAAAATTGATGAAACATTCCAAGATAATGAAACATTTGCAACAGAAAGCCATTAATCTATATACCAAAAGTAAAATATGTCTGTTAATTTTCCATTAGTAAACTATTATTTGAAAAAAATCTCCTATTAATGAAAAAGTAAAGGGCAATTAAACTATTATTATTCATAGCCGAAGTGTGATTCCTGGCATCTGATCTTCTAAATTTCCTAATTAACAATGTATCATAGAGAAACCCAGCTCTGACAGCTACACTGCTTAAAGGGCAGCATGGCTTTCAATAGCAAGAATGGCTGCTCTGGGAGTCCATCATTTCCCTCCTTCCACTGAATTGAGTGAGTAGCTTGAGGGGAGGGAGCAGATCTCTGCTCCACTGACACTGGTGCCAGAGGGCATCCCCCCACGCACTCCAACAAGGACCCAGTACAGGGCAATTCCGATATGCACACCCCCACCCCAGTTAAGTCAGGAATGGGCCTCTTTACGTTAAAGAAGTCAAAACAATTTTTCAAACTACTAAAGCATTTCTGTTATTTGGGGCTGTGATTTTAAGTTTGGCAGGGGGAATAGTGATTCCTGAGGTCAGAGACATTTAACTCTGCCTGTTGGCTAAATTATAAGCTGTGGAAAATTGCTGTTTGCATATGTCCAGACATTTTCTGCTGCTGCTTAATTTTCTGAACATTCCAACTGTACTATCAGAGGGTCGTGGGACTGAAAGGGCCATTGAGAGGTCATGCATGATCCTAGGCCGCACTGAGATTTCTGAATTGTTCAGAAGTAGCCACAGAGAACTGAATTTCTGTATGAGAGACAGGCATAATGGATCTTACTCCTGCCACTTTCCTCTAGCAAAATACTATTAGGCCTATGGGAGTAGGTACTAGCACAGAAGACAAAAGATTGTGAGTTCTGATCTTACCTCTTCTACAAAGTAGTTATTAATTTTGTGTCATTGATCACATTATTGAGCAAGACCTTATCTCTACCCTATGGGGCACGCAAGTATCTTCATACTCTTCATACTCCATCCCCCAGCATGCTGCCTAAATCCTTCTCCATTTTACAGGAGTAACTAAAAGATTGCACAAGCTCACTCTGGCAGACTTTGGCCTTGACCCTAGATTTGTAATATGCCAAACTCAAGTCTTAGCCATGATACACTACAGAGAGAATCTGCCAAATCTGCTGCTTGGGTATGCTATCGGTAAATCTGCTGCTCTTGCATATGTTATGCACTGTGTAGTGTTTATCATCTAATGGCTAGTCCACAGTAGTTAACAGCCTACTGCTGCTGTTAACTAGTAGTTATTCCTGTAGCTCAAGTCATTAAGTGCCTTTGGGGAAGGGGTAAATATCCTGCATTTCTAGCCTTACTGATGATTTATGCAGAGGGATTTTACAAATGTGCCTCCTGAAGAGAATTTTGGCAGACTTCAGATGCTCAGAAGGAGCCCCTACTAAGTTCAGATATTTACTGGCTAGTCTGTTGCTGCTGCCTAAGACCTGGTCTACACTAGGGGGCTGGATCAATCTAAGTTGTGCAACTTCAGCTACGTGAATAATGTCACTGAAGTCGACATACTTAGATTGATTTACCGTGATGTCTTCACCACAATGAGTTGACTGCTGCTGCTTTCCCGTCTACTCTGCCTGCGCTTCTTGCAGTGCTGGAATACAAGAGTCGACGGGAGAGCGCTCAGGGATCAATTTATCGTGTCTAGACTAGACATGATAAAGCAATCCCCGCTGGATTGATCGCTGCCCGCCGATCCAGCGGGTTGTGTAGACATACCCTAACCTACTCTTTTAGCTCAAGCAGCAGCAGTTTTGCTACAGGTTTAAAGGTCCCAGATTTAAACCCTGATAATGAGGGATATTACAGTTGCATATAATGGAATTTTTTTCATTGGCTTTTCTTTTAACAATTTTTAAAATGCCTAGGAAGTTCCATATCAATTCCCCTCTTTCCCCCAAAAAATTTAAGTTAACAATATTAAGTGTCCAAATTCAAACACTGGAAATTTATGTCATGACAGGATTAAGGTTACCTATATAATCCTAATTCTGCCGTCGGTGCACTATGATATACATTTTGCTCTCCTGTTGAGGAAAACAGCTGGGAATGTTGTGGATTGTAGCCTGATGCCTTTAATGGTTAATAATTATATTGATTGCCAATTGATATTAATTTATTGAGCTGTGGGTTATAGGGTTTTTATCCCAGAATCAAGCTCCACAGAATTAAAACTAACAAATTCAATAACTTATAGGGTTATCCTGAGGCGTAAGACAAAGATACTCGCACCAAAGGCAAAGCAAAGCCTTAGCTACTTTCAGTTAAACAATCAGTACAGACAAGAAAACTCCAAACCACATAAACAAATAGCAGTATTATAGTATTAGGGATATCTTATATGAGCATATGCAGAGCATGACATCAATTTATATACTTGTACCCTTCCTTGGAGACTTGGAGGTGAGACATACAGCCCTGTCCCTGGTCCAGACACCCAATGTCCAATGTCCAAAGGTCAATGGTAGATAAATAACCACGAAGAGCTGTAGGGTGAATGATGGAAAGCTGGCCCCTGCTACACAGTGTCTTGGCCTATTATAGGGCCTGGGTACTATCATGAATATTAATTCAGATGCCCAGCCTCCCATGTCCAAATCTAACTTCCTCAGCCTTATAATATTGGTGTGCCCTTATCAACTAAAGGTTAATATATTAATGCCTTTTAGTTTATTATCACATTCATCATCATTGCTAAAGCACGTTGGTGATTAAACATCTGCCAATGATTCTATCCTAAAATATCCAAACCCAGTATCAGTTCATTGTTCCTGCAGTTGCCTGGTATCGTTCTGTACCAGTTCACTCTCTTGAGCAAGCTATTCCCAGTTCCCCAAAAACTAAGGTAATTTTATCAAACCATTTTATATATGCTAAGCATCATAGGCCCACTTTACTCATGCATATTGGCTTAAGCCAATGCCTTACAGGATACAAATTTCTTGCATTACTGCTAAGGATAAATAAAAGTCTAATCTAGTTCTATGGGCTACAAGACACCATCTGTATAGAACAAGAAATCACTTGGGCTATACCCGTAGTGTTCTTTTATAGCAGCCAAAAGATCCTAGGACAAATTGAGCTGTTAGCCACGTGAACAGTGAAGTCAGTGAAGGCAGTAAGCTTTGGTGACTCCAGTGCCAGAATGGAATAGAAATCTGTTTAATGTAGAAGGGAGCTCTGAAGTGCAATGGAGTGATCTGTACATTATGGCTATTCCCAAATTAATCCTACCCTAGCACTCAAATTAATCCATCCTTGGAGCCAAACAACCTCTTGAGATTCCAATGCTTATTCCCTCCGCCCTGGGCTCATGTTATGTCATGTATGTAGAGAAAGAAGCTAACCAGAAGACCAACTGACTCATATACTAGGTCTCTCACAAATGGGAATCTCACCTATGTTTAAATCTTTATTAGGTGCTGACATTGCATTAATCAGCTTCCAGTCTGCCAAAATCAATGTGCCCCAAAAATGAAACCCCAGGCAAAAGCAGTGGGAGAGAAATTGGAGCACTGAGGTTTCTGCTGTCTTGTCTTCCCATGCTTGTCACAACAGGAATTGAACTTCGGAAACTTCATCCATGTTTTCAGCTCACAGCACTTTCTGAGTATCTTGGCACCTGTGAGGCACTGCGTCAGTGCAACAGTGCCCCTTCTGGCCAAGTGTGGTACAGCCCCCAGGCTCACATGGCCTGGTGGGGCTGTCAGTCTACTCCTGGTGCCCAGGAGTCTGAAAACCTTTCTTCACTCCTAAGTCCATCAGGGGTTGGTAGGGGAATCCAGGCCCTCCCACTCTACAGAGTTCCAGCTCAGGGCCCTCAAGCTAGATAAGCAGGACCAGGGTTCTTTGATTCTGACCATGCCCTGAGCTCCTTCCTACGTTCCCCTTGATCTCTGCAGACTTTCCAGTCTGTCGTCCAGTTCATACCCTTCTGGGCTGTTCTCTCTGGGCAGCTTTTTCAGTAGCTTGCTGGCAGGAGCTCCTTTCTCCAGCCTGCTCACTCCTCTGGTAGCACCCCACAGTTCCACCCTTCAATTTCCCAGTTCTTTTATCCTCCTAGCTCCTGTGAGGCTGCCCATCAGTAGTGACCCATCAGTAGTGACTGGCTGTGCCTGTGTTAACTCTTTGGTTGCTGGACCAGTGTGGGGTACATACACCCCATGACAGCACCCAAGAAAGAATCACCAGCTCGTTGTGAAATTGCTATCGCTTAACCAAAAGCTTCCTCCTCCTCTGCATTCACTGCAACTTTTATCAAATGAATGTAGATGCTGAAATAATTTCTCAGTAAAATGCCTATTGTCAAATTAAGGTTGAATCTACCTTTTAAATTATTAATCATGTAGAAGGACTGTTAAAGCAGTGTTGTTTAAATTTTTGTAACTTGTTATATTTGAATTCCCTTAGTAATTACATTTTGTTTGTGCATACTTTTCATGAAGTTGTTTGCCTCATAAATATTAGTGCTATAACGTTTTCAATATTCACTTTTCTTTACATTCTATTACTGCTCTGATATGTAGGCAAGTAACACATATTCAGCACCTAGCCAACCCTGCTAAGGAAAATGCAATTTTGGGAAGGTACAGTTCCTTCACTAAGAACTATTAGATGCAAAGCTAAAATATGTTATAAAGATTGTAACAGGACAACATAAATGATGGTGTTTATGAAATATTGACATTTGGGACACTTTGGAAGATGCTGATTATTGAAGGTGCTGATACTGTATAAACTATATCCCTGTAAGATATGGGAACAATGAGTCACAAGGGTGCTCTGTAGAGATGGCAATTCACTGTCTCTCCAGACTAAGAATTACTGCCTGTCACTAGATTTAATCACAAATTTGTTATGACACCTGGATCATAATCCATTGCTTCTGTGCCACTGGGCCTGCCATGTAGTGCTATCTGGGGGTATTAACAAACAGATTTTGTCACTTGAATGCTTTGCGAGGGGTAAAATCTTTCTGTAAACTTGCATTTTTTCCTTGTTTGAATTACGATCCTTGACTACTCCAGCAGCTTGGACTAAAAATCAAGGGACAAGTATGAATCTAAGTGGAAACTTACTAGAAATCCTCTTTTTGAGGAGGGGGAGGGGGATGCTATTTAAAAATAGTACAACTTTGACAAATATAAACTATAGTTAATATGTCCCAAAACCACCAGATCAGAGTTTGCAGCTTGAAACTGCTTGACATTTGGACAGAAATTGATAGATTTCAATATGGATTTTGAAACCTCTGGATCAAGAGTGATCCGGCTTGGGCTTTTGTATTGTTTCCCAGCTCTAATTCCCTTTTCACCTTAATGTTTGTGTCCTTGAGAGAGATGTTGGACTGCACAAGACAGGGCTTATCACAGATCTCTCACATGGCCCAGCTGCAATACAGATGTAGAATGGGTTTCTGAAATCACAGAACAGTCATGCAATCCTATGGGGAGCAGACCTCAACAGTCCAGAAATTCTCATTTAATTAAATGACGACAATTTGTAAGATCTGAATAATTGAAAATATAAAACTCCTATAATTAATTAAACCATAAGTTGAAGCTACACATTTAGCTGTTTCTCAGTTAAGTACAGCAGCAAACACCAGAACTACTGCTATTGTGCTTTTGTTGACCAGTAGGCCAGCACAGAACACTTTCACCAAATTATTAATTATTATTTTATTATTGTAGCATCCAAATGCCCCAGTCAGGATTGAGTTCCATTGTGTCAGGTGCAGCACAAGATAGCCCTTGCTTGAAAGAGCTTAAAGTCAAATTAAGAACAACATGCAGTGACTGAATGTTGTTGGCAGTGGATGCCTTTGAGTTTCTTCATACTTCAGAAAGTCCCTGAAACCTGCAAGGAACACTTTTTCTGGGAAATGTCAAAGAGAACAGCAGAACATGGTGTTCCTAGGAGGAGGGGGATAGAGGGCCCTGTATCCCTAAAATCTTGGCTCCATAGAGTGTGTCTTGTACTGCACATCTGACCAGGCACCTCTGCTTACAGCATCTTTGTAAAAACAATGAGGAGTCCTTGTGGCACCTTAGAGACATGCCAAAATAAATTTGTTAAAGCTTTCGGGCTATAACTCACTTCATCAGATGCATGGAGTGTAAAATGCAGTACTCCATGGATCTGATGAAGTGGGTTATAGCCCATGAAAGCTTGTGCCAAAATAAATTTGTTAGTCTCTAAGGTGCCACAAGAATTCCTCATTGTTTTTGCTGATACAGACTAACATGGCTACCCCTTTGAAACCTGCATCTTTGTAGTTAGGGTGCTAGCTATGGGGAAATCCCATTGTAGTTAAAATACATCAGCAGTCCTTAGCTACTATTAAAGGTATTACATAAAGCTTTAAAGTTTCATAATTGAATTCTGTGACTACATAATTTATTATAAAATCAAGATGGTAGCGCACGCTCTCAAATTTGTATGGACCAGAAGGGGCAGGAAGATAGGCACATTAACTAATTAGGCCATAGAAGAATCACATTCTTGTTTTGCACTTGGCATCTTCTCAGCCTAGTTGAAAGGATAAGCTGTTAAAGGTTTACATTTCCATATGCTTCTAGAACATACTATTTTTATTATCGCCTCTCTTTAGACATCCAAAAATAGGAGTGGAATGGCAACTTTTGGTTGAAACCTAAAACTTCTGAGGCTTGACAAAAAGCCTGAAAAGTTTAAATCAGAGCTTGTGGCAGTGGCCCCTTTGCTTTGAGGAGTTAGAAATCTTGGATGTCTGACACTTAAAGATAAAATGTCATGCTCTTTCATGTGAAGATCGCCTTGGAAACATAAACTAATAGCTAATATAAACCAATCATGAGAGGTGAAAATAACAAACATCTGGGGTGTACTTATGTGGTAGAAGACTTCAAGACCTCACTCCTGTGTGTACACATACACTTTTCACATAGAACAAGTCAATTAAGCTTGGGGGTATCTCAAAGAATCATGTTAACCTTTCCCAGACAGCCATGTGTAGAGGTATGATAATGTCATACAGATGTCATTTACGCTGAGGCAGGGGACTGAAAAAAATTGTTCCATAGTCCTGCCCCAAAAATGCTAACCCAGCTCCGATGTAAATCAGTAATTAATGTCACTGTTGAAAGTACTCCAGTTTAGCTTTCCTTGCAGTCTTTCAGCTAGTCTTCTATGTTCTCTGGTTTGTTACAGATTGATGACATTAGCTGCAAATAATAATAGTACGGTGAAACCCCGCTATAACACGATGTTCGAGGTCCAAAAAATTCCATTGCAATAAATGCAGGGTCGCGGTATAGCGGGGTTTCAAGCCAGTCAGTTTAAGTCAGTGGTCCCCAACACAGTGCATTGATGTGCACTGCCTAGTGCCCAGCAGGGGAGAGAAGCCGCGGCCCTGCGCCAGCCGGGGACAGAGAACTCCAGGGCTGCGGGCGCTGGTGCTCTCTGTCCCTGGAAGGCGTGGGACCGCGACTTCTCCGGGACTGCAGGCGTCGGTGCTCTGTCCTTGGTAGACCGGAGAGAAGCCGCAGCCCCGCGCCTGCCGAGGGCAGTGAGCACCAGCGCCTGCAGCCTCAGAGTTCTCTGTCCCTGTCAGGCGCAGGGCTGCAGCTTCTCTCCTCTGCTCGGCACTAGGCGGGGGCACATCAATGTCCCGGTGGATGCCATGGCATTGGGGACCGCTGGCATTAGGCCTTAAAGTGGAGCCAATTTATGATCGCGTTATATGCGATTTCGCGTTATGGCGGGGCATGTTATTGCGAGGTTTGACTGTAGTTCAGCGCATCTATAGGGTGGAAAGAGTCAGGTCACTTTATTGTTCTTCTGTGTGTTAAGAGGTCAATTCAAAAAGTGTAACAATTAGGCTTTTTAGTTCAAGCTAATAATCGCCTGTGCTACACCTATAATTCTGTATATTGGTTGCTCCTGTAACTAAAGGCCAGCCTGTCTAACATTTCACACTCAATCTGTAATCCACCTGAATCAGGATAGTAGTCTATGTAAACAAATTGTAATTTTATTACAAAAATGTCTAATTCAGATATGTTGGCCAGCTCACAATTAGACAGCAACAATTTGGAAAACCATTGAGATAGTCAGAGAGAGAAAAGTAGGATACTAATTAACACGGCTACCCCCTGATGTTTAACAATAGAATACATGGATGTAGCTATTCACTACAGCAACTCTAGTTCTAGCTAACTGTTGTAATGGGGGGCGGGGGGAGTTGTTGCAAAATATCCCCAAAATAAAATCAATTTTAATAACCAATCAAAATTTTTCTAATTTTTTCTGGAAATGTGCCTAAGAATACTAGTGAAATTTGAAGCATATTTTCACTTTACATTTTTTTGTCAGGACAGTTTGTGTTTGATTAAAAGTCACATTGTGCTGTTTTGGTTCGTGGTTGGTTGGGCCTGCTCCATGTAGTAAGGAGGGTTAGGAATATCCATTTGGAATCAGTTTCTCAGAGGGAGACACTCTGTTTTTATGTTCTTTCTCTGAGCTAGCCAGAAAATAAAACACGTCAGGGAATGGCTTTGTGTCCTGACCCATTCTGAAATCCTGGATAGTGGTGTTGCCTCACCTTCCTGTCTAAATGCTGGAGAAGAAAGCTATCTACTCATTAGAGACTACAGTTTGTATGCCCTAGTATAGATTCCTATGCCACTTCTGGGTGTGGAACAAGAGACCATAAACAACCCTGGTCGCTCAGTCCTCTTTGGATATTTGCTTTGTATTGAATATATTTTTTAATATATAAACACACACCATCAATGTTAAACATTCAGGTCAGAAATTAAAACACGAGAAAATCTTGAAAAGCTGAAGTTAAGGTTGCATGTGCCACATTAACTTTAGTACCTCGTATGCATCCATTTTAAAGGACTGCCACCTCATGCGCATCCACTGTAGAGGTTAGAAGATAATCAGGGAAGCCAGAGAAGAGAGAAAGCAGAAGAGAAGGCAGCAGAGAGATAAAGAGTGAAGATAAAGATAAAGAAGAGCTCCTTAAGTCTAGCTAGAAGAAGGCGATTTCTGACCTGGATTGGGGTAGTATTCTGAAGAATTATCAGCACAAAATCTTGAATGTGAGGCTCAAGGGGAGTTGCAGCCTGTCTGGACCAGTGACTTAGAGATGAAAAGCTTTATAGCTTATTACTAAAACAATGTAATGAGGTTCATTTAAATACAAATATTTAAATGAATATGTTTAAATACTAACCTTTATCTATCAGTGAGGGTTGTAGCTTTTAAATGAATAGTTAAATTAATGCAATGCATGACAGAATTTAAAATCTTTAATTTTTTTTCCCCCACTAAAACAGTGCGGAGGCATTGTAGTGCCACATAATTTTGATGACATAATCAGACTTAGATTGGTCAGATTGATACAAGTCTGTTGTCAAGTTTCAATGAGATACAGAGGTTACCTCTTGTAACACAGAAAGGTCACCAGAATTCTGTTAGCAACTTGCTGCATTTCAGTATAATATCTTCAGCTTATGATTTGATTGTGTCCAAAGTACACAACACTTGTCTAGCACTTCAGGAACATTTTAGTGTCTCTTTTTTTGTGAATTGTGGAAAACACAGATAAATATTTCAATTAATAAAATTAAGTGGCAATATAATTCAATAAGAAGCTTCCGCTGTTACTTTAAGGAACTAATTTTTTGTCTGATACAGTATATAAATTGCACACTGCCTATTAATGATTGTGAAGTTCAGTGTTTATTCACAAATAAATAGTTGTTACCACATGATCCTATAAAATTTCACAAAGGCAACAAAAATCTTGAGACATGTTACAACAAGAAAAATCTATTTTTATCGCCTCTGTGACTTATGTTAAACAGGTGTTAATATCTGCAGATTTATCAATTGTATTTCAGTCATAAAAATGCTTATGTGAAAAGAGATTTACATGACTTACTGTAGCAAATGTGCTGGATTTTATCCCTTTCACTCACTTATATGTGGGTTTAAAACAAAGCAATTATCATTAGGTAACTTAATTATCAAGGTAACTTTTTGGAAGAAGGATAGTCTTCTGCTTGAGTTCGAGGATGGGGAAATATGAGATTTTAAATTCTATTCTGAACTTTGCCACAGACTTTTAGAGTAGTTTTTTAGCAAATCTCGTAATATCTCTGTGCCCTCAGTTTCCCTATCTGTAAAAGAGTTACCTACCTGACACAAGTAAACACTTTAGTGTTTGTATGAGTTTAGATGCTCAGATGGAAGGAGTTACAAGAGCACAATATTGTGATGATTGTGATAATGGATTGTCTTACACAGATTCTTTTTTTTTGTTTTGTTTTCTCCCAACTTCATCTGATTTGGCATAGGTCACTTCCTTGTAACTACATGCTCCCATCCTGACTGGTAGGCAACATTATTGGGTGTAAGTGAATGGATGAGAAAATAAATTGATGCATAACTGATGTGCTTTATACAACTCCATGTATAGCACTTTATCCCAGTTATCTAGCTAATTTGCATATTTGGAAATTTTGCATATAACCAAATCTTCAGTTTATGATCAATATACCCTGTCTAAACAGTGGCAGGGACAGAAAAGTAGTTACAGAAAACTTGGCAACTGTGGCTGGGATAGCTGAGTGGGTGTGAGTGTCAGGCACTGCTGGATTTAGTGTTTCGAGTGTCTGGGAGGGGTAGCTGGTGGTTGAATTGGGTGTGCCTGAAGATTGGCTGGGACTGGAGCCGGGACTGGGACCGTGTTTTTCACATTCTGGGTCTGCTGCTAGCACCATCTCCAGCCGCTTCTTCCCTGCTTGGATCCAGCATGGGAACAGTGAGACGGGGAGGCAGAGCGTCTTACTGCCTTGGTGCCACAGCTTCCCCTACTGGCCAGGAAGAACACATGCAGGCATACCTGGAGTTCAGCTGAATCTGTCAAATGTCTGCTGGGCTTGAAAGATGTGATACGATTGCATAAATACATGACACTTAGTAGCTCTGCAGATGCCCATGTTGATGAAGCTTTGACTCCAAATGTTTATTTCTTCTGTTCTTCCAAGACAACACACTCTAGCTTTAGCTTTAGTCATGGTGAAAATTAGTGTAAGATGGATAAAATATAAAGCCTTTTTATTAATTAATATATTATCATGGATGGGGGTGTGTGTGTAGATAATCTCACTTGCAAATGGCCCTGTGTAGACATCAAATTTGTGTAGATAATTCTTAGAGTGATTTAAAATCAGCAGTTAAGGCTCTAAATAATGTGAACATTTTTGAACAATATATAAAATCACAAATCTACTCAACAAGAGTATGCACATTTACATAAGAAAACAAGTTTTTGGGATCAGAGCTGGCCTTTGCATTTGTGAAGCTCACATTCTCCCAGTCCCTTACGCCCACCAGAAAAAGTGCAGGAGTTAGGGTAAATGCAAAAATCTATTCTTTGTATTTCCCATACAGCTGTTTGAAATATTATATCAAAATGGCAGGACAATGGCACTGCTTACAGAAAAGTGACTTCTGAGTATCAAGAACTTATCCACCCATCACTTCTACTTAGTTGGCATTATCATGTGTCACGTCGTGGTCTACCAGGGTCATTACTAGTTAAATACAGGAAATAATTGTAGTATATTGTAGAGGTTAAAGTCGAAGTAAAATATTGGAAAGCTTTAACATTAGACTTTATTAATGGTACTATTTCAGCGCATCATGTTAAAAATATCAAGAAAAGTAATGCAAATAGTGCATCTAACAGAAATATGACATAAAAGAAGTTGATAAAAAAAACCAAAAAAAACCCAGTGCCGAAAAGCCAATCCTGGTAATACTCTCTCAAACTCCGTGGCAATGTGATTAGGCCCATAGTTTAAAGCGAGTCTGCTATAATTATACAATGGTTAACAAACTATGGGTTGTAGCCATTCCAGCTTTCAAAGGATGATTTTTTAAATCCACACAAGGTTGGGAGTCTCTGAAATGTTTAAACTGCTTTCTGGTGAGTTTGAGGGGCGGGGATAATTTCCTCTCCTCAACCCCTTCTAGGAAAAAGTTTAACTCAAAATTCACCAGAATGCCCGCTTGATAAAGGAAGGATGCTGCTTTGAAAGGACAATAGAAAGGAAGTATAGAGGTTGGAACTAGGAAAAAGACCACAGTTGGTGCTGAATTAAAAATTGAAAGGGAGGAAGATCAAATTTCTCCTTTTTCCAGCTTGCTTCTTCTCTTGCTTTTTTGCCTTTCTGTTTGTTTGCCCTCCTAGGTTTCCTTCCTGCTCTCTACCTCCTCATTGTCTCTTGCCTTTAGGAGTTTTTGATGTAATGTTTTGGTTTGGATTGAGAACTTGAATCTTGTTCAGGTTTATTAATGATACAGTGTAGTGGTTGGATATTGTGACACACAAAGATGAATTGTAGTGGATTGTAAATAAATTACAAATCTGTTTACTCCAAGAGTCATATCATAGGATGTACTGGCCAGTTAAAGACCTTAGGCTCAGTCGCACCTGTGCCTCATTATCTGGCCTCAGGGGATGGACTTGGGCTTGTGTTGGTTATTGGGTCCGGTGACTAGGATCACCTGATAGGTCTAGAGGTGGGACTTCTATAAAAGGGAGGGTCTAGCAGTGAGGAAGAGGAGAGTCTGGCTTGGACCCAGTGAAAATTGTGGAAAGAGTTCTCTAGACCAGCAAGATGGAAAGGCCTGTCTGGAGCTATCTGCAGTGAGGGGTTTGAATAGAAGCCTGAAGAAACTTGGGGAAACTCTAGGGTGCAGATACTGGATTTTGGGGAAAGAATTGTTGAGCCCAATGTAAGGCAGAAGAAACTGGAGTGAGGGAATGACTTGTCTAAGTTTAAGTTCACATTTGAACTATGATATTTTATTAAACCAGACCCCATGAAAAGGGTGGTGCTTGACTTGCAAACAACTGGTTGAAGTTTCTGAGAAGCTCAAGAAAGAGGAATGGAGGCAGCAGCAGAGTCAGACACAAGATTGGGCAAGATCTTAAGTCACTATTGCCTTTATCTTCATTGTCCTTCCTCCTTCCCCCTTCCCACCCTGTGACTGACAAAATGTATTGCTTCTGTGGTGATTTAGTAAAGCAGAGGCTCAGAAGATATTTTCAGCTGCTACGTAACTAATATGCTCCAGTGTGTGACGTTGGAGGAGGAAATTCAGCAGTATTATACTGGGAATTATGAAACCATTGTTTCTCTGTCAGGAACACAAGACTTGGAAATTAAAGAGAAGATTACATTACTTTCTTTCTAATCAGCGTAGGTAATGTGTCTTATAAGCACAAAGAAATTGTCAAAGCACTTGTAATGTAATCTGACAGAAAGCTAATGTATTTTTCCCCCCTCTAGTCATTTGCTATTTTCCAGTGCAAAGTCACTATATAAGCTGTTAGAGGTCATACACTTCATGTTCTAATGGATAAGAGAACTGCTAAATCCCCTATATTTTAACTGTTGTAGGACTTCTATACTATAATGTTCAATAAAACAAAAAGTCTAAAAGAAGAGGAGACACTGCTTTCCAGATTACAATGCAGTTCTTTTAATCTAGCAATAATAGATACTTTGGAAAAGAAAATCAGAAAGCTCTGTATCGTAGCTTCTGTGGGTGTTTATTGATCAATAACGATCAGAAATGCTCTTAATCTCTACCCACCCTGTCCATTCACCCTTGGCCCTGTTGCTTTTGTTCTGTTTACTACATGCACTCTTCTGTGCTCTTAGACTTGTCTTTCTACTTGATGGCCCTTGTTTCTTTGTTCTTCTTGAAGCCATTATTATTCTCTCTCCTTCCATTAGTGTATTTCCCGCGCCCCCCTGCCAACCCAGATCTCTAGCTGCCAATCCAATCTCACAACTTTTCTTGCCATGTTTCTATATATACTAGCACTTGCCAGCACTGTGTTTCCTCATAGACATTGCTCATTTATGTGGGGGGAATATTCTGTCATTCTGAATGTGCTGCTGGGATTATGTTCCTCCAATTCTGGCATGGAAAAACTGCTTAATCTAGGGCAGTTGCTGCCAGCTACTTGTACATATGTAGTACTAGTCATGATACTTAAGGCTTTTGTGACTGCTAAGATCCCCCTGCGTTTTGGGTAGAGCTGTGATTGAGAAATTTTCTGACAGAACAGTTTTTCATAGGAAAATACTGATTGGATGAAATCAAACTATTTTTCTGGAATGCATCAGCATTGGAATAATCAAAATTCTTCATTTCAACTTTATTATTTTGACTTTATTTTATTAATATAATAGTATAAAAACAGAGCAATTTTGTAAGGTTTTGTCATTTCTAAAATATCATTTTCCAAAACTTTATTTTGTGGAAATTTTTTGAAAATGTGATTTTTCACTCTGATTTGGGATGAAAGGAAATTTTGAAATGTTGAAATTTCCCACCAGATGGAACTTCCAAGTTTTGACCAGCTATAATGAGTATCTAGCTTTATTGGGGCCTGGTCAGGTGCCACTACCCAGTCAGCTGCATACTCTCTGCCATGTGAAGGAAATTTGGTGGCTCCATTCCAGAAAACTGTATCTGTGTCTCTGCACACTTTTACTGCGTATGTTAAGAAATGGAAGGGTTCTGGCTACTACATATATAAGCATATGTTTTTATCACATGTTATGTTGCTGCCTTAAATTGTACCTCCACATCTTGTAAGCAAATAAGGCAATGGTATACAGTATTTACAGACTGAACTTTTATTTACCGTAATCCAAATAGCAAACTAACTGAAAGAATGTCAATTAGTAACAATAAAATAATTGTGCTATAAATATAGGTAACCTGTATTCCACTGGTTCCAGGTTGTGTGTTGTTTACAGTATTTATATTCTGGTCGCACTTAGGGGGCCCAACAGAGACACTGCCCCACTGTGCTAGCCACTCTGCAAACAGAATAAGAGATGGTCTCTACTAGGTGACCAGACGTCCTGATAAAATCGAGACCGTCTTGATATTTAGATGTTTGTCCCGCGTCCCGAGATTTCGTTCCGGCGGCAGCACTTGCCTCCCTGCCCCCCAAACCTTGCTGCTTCTCCAGCAGCACTCGCCTTTTTGTTTGTCTGTTGTTTTTTTTTCTCTCACTGCTCTGCCAGCAGCTCTCGCCTTTTTTTTTTCCCCTCTGCCAGCGCCCCCCGCCCCGACCCCCCAGGTGTCCCGATATTTTCTCCCTCTCATCTGGTCACCCTGATCTCTACCCTGAAGAGTTTACAGTCTAAACACTAATCTTCCACTTTCATACTCTAAGATACTACAAGTCACTTTGATACTTGATACTACAAGTCACATTTAGAAGTGATGCATAGAGTGGTATAAGTTAGACACCCTGACACTCATTTAGACATCTATAGATCTTCTTGTACATGGTTGGTTGGTTGGTCCAGCATGAACTGGTTGTCAGAAGTGTTTGACGGCTGCCCCCGTACATGTTACTAGTAAGTTTCACTCCATGAAAGCATTTTTCCTCACATTGCCATGTTAATATTTAAGAACTTTTATAACTTTTAGTAACTAATAATTCTGTTGGTTTCTTTAATGTTAAAAGCTAATATTCACTAGTCCATTCATTGAACAGTCTCATATGTGTTTGGAGAATGTACTCTTTGAACTGGGTGCCAAACAGAATAAAGTGAACTTTCTTGCATGAGGCACTCCAATGTAACACTTCTCTGAGAGTAAGGAATTTTTTTGTTTATCTGAATGTTCCAATGCATATTCTTCACAGAAAATTGTACGGACATTTTATATATCCATGGTCCCAGTTTCGCATATTCTTTGTGCTCTTTATATGCTGTGTGCTGAGATTTCCTCTACAATCCAGGAATAAAATACCCCGGGGTTTTTCTTTTGTAATGATAAAAATGTTGTTTTCAGTTGTGAATGAGTCCCTTTTTTCCTCTGGTGCACAATAAATGTGCCCATTTCCATTGCAGTGTACAGTATGGTAGCATTTCAGGACAAAAGGTAAATGGTTCATTTAGTTCAATTTGCCTACTGAGCTATCTCTCACATATGTCAACTGCTTGTAATTTTGAGGAAAAAAAAGCATTGTTGTTGCTTTTATTGCTGCTTTTGGTAGTCTATTCCTAACATGAAGTTTTCTCTTACCCTGAGATTCTTGTGTCTACACTGCAGTCAAAAGTGTGACTGCAGTAAGTGTGGATGTACCTGAGGTAGGTTATATCTAGCTAGCTTGACTAACAATAGCAGAGAAACCCCAGCAGTGCAGGCTGCAGCATGGGCTAACCTCTTGACTAAATACCAAGGGGTGGCTTGGATGGTCTATGGAACCATGGCTTCACCGCTATTATTATTCAAGCTAGCTAGATCAAAGCTCCCTCAAATTGCAGTGTAGACCTACTCTGTGTATGTGGATTTCTCTTGACTTCAGTGAATGTTCCCTTATATACCATAGCAAGGGCACTAAAGCCATCTCAAACAGGTAGCTGAAGATTCCCTGAGTGCAGGCTTTATGCCACCACAAGAGGTATGTCAGAGGCAGGAACAGGATATGTCAGGGGTAGAAAGGGTATTGGGGGAAAAAAGAAACATCATGCATGTGGTTCATGTTTAGCCTAGTTGAGGATCTAGGCCTATAAATTTTACTATGAACTAGGGAATATGCTGTAAATAGCTTAGTTATTGTTTCTAGGTGAGCCCTGGCATGTGCTGTATTTTATGGTTTAAATTCTCATCAACAGTGACGCAACATTTTGTGTGTGTGGTTTTTTTTGTTTTTGTTTTTTTTAATGGAATTTCTTTGGTACTCTTTTTTAAAATGTGATGGGGAGGAATAGAGAGAAAAACATGCTACAGTTCAACATGTTTATTTACTCGAATGTGTAAAGTGAGATGGTTAGATGTAATGATTGGGATGCTGATCTCTTAAAAATAAGCTGTTAGGGTTATAATGAAAAGGCTTCTTAAAACATGGGAAAACATTTTTTTTATCGTTTTGTACAGCTAAACAAATGGCCTGATAGAATTGTTTGAAACTTTTAAAATCAATTCACGTCTGGCTGTGAACAAGCATGAGAAATTCTAATCCAAAAAAGATCTTTTTAAATTAAAAGCACCTGAAAATGAGAGCTTCTTTTTTTAAAAAAAAGTGCCTTCTCAACTATAGCATTGTTGCTGTGATGCTATAATTACTGTCAAGTGAAAGAAATTTTTATAGCAGATGTACCCTCTATAGACACAGTGAATTAATTACTTTTCGCAAGTACTCATTTTATTTTCTAATGTTCAATATTCACATTCGTTTCTTCACAAAACTAAGTGAATAATGTCCTTAAAATATGTCCTTAAGAAGAAGCTTGTCAGCTGAAATAAGAATTTAAGGTACATCAAGTTCAGAACAAAAGAATGTTTTTCTGAACTATGTAGGCAGCTAAATTCAGACTGTTGATAGCTTTTCTTTCTTTGTACAACTAATTGCTTGCAATTTTCCCCCCAAAGTGCAAGTTCCTCACTAGGGACAATTGTTCCATTAGGCTGTAGTTTAAGTACTGTATTAAGCATTCCCACTGCACGGAGCAGGGTCTGCTTGTATAAATGTTTGCTGCATATGGTGTTCAATATAGGGAATCTCTGTTTCAGACTTTTGCTTGTGACTTCATGAAAAGTACAATACATTTATAAAAAATTGTATATCCTTAAAAGAGAGCTCCAAGACACAAAGCCTGTGAACATATAGCTTACTTTCAGATATTTTACCTGCAATAAGATAATTTATCTGCAAATATTTATCTTACACAGAGTGTTGGTACAGTATTTCTTTTAATTCTTGTGGACTGGGTTCAAATCTGGTTTACTGAATATGTAAAACAAGTTTGATTTTGTCTAATGTTCAATAGCTTTTGTATTAAGCTGTGTACATAATAGATGTAATAGACCCTCTCTGGAAAAGCCTGGGGCATTGGATCCAGGGTGTCCACTGTCACAGCTGTATAAAGAAACTTCTTCAGGACACTAGCCAACACTAACCAGAAGAAGTTAGAGGAATGTAGACAAAATGGAGAGTTTCCACAATAATGAAGTTTAATTGACTCTTTCCTGCTTTGGAGGCATGTTGCCCCCTTCTTTAGGACCAGCATTAACAAGACAGGGTACTCCATTTTCTCGCCAGAATCACGCATTCAGTAAACTAGTCTTTTTATTTATTCAAACTGTCAATCACATTGTACATGTGTCTAGAGTACAGCTCTGAGACCTTTTGTCCTGCGCCTTCTCTTTTGGTTTCCTTGCACTCAGGAGCCTAGTTAGCTGTCAGTGGCATTTCCATCATCATTCAGTGTAAATCAAATAAAATACAGCCAAGAAAGTCCTTCAACTTATTTGTTCATATTAGGTCTCTTGGTCCATCACACAATAGCTGCTCTTAGGTACAGACAAATCTGTCTGGTATTCTGTCACACAGAACATCTCCATTGCGTGAGAGGAGAAACTCGTTTTAGTAACAGCTCCACTGTGGTTTGTCCTGCTTGTCTCTCTACCCTAACCTTACCTGCTTTGTTCTGCTGTTTTTGTGGATCTGTTACAGAGCTACTATAAGAGCAAAACATTTAACACAAATGGGATTACGGAGCCGTAAAAATTGGCAGGGAACCCAGGTGGAGTATCTGAAACTACTTTACTTAACTTTGTTTTGAAATGGTCTGTATTTCAAGTTGACTCTGTCCCATATAAACACCAAAGCACAGGATAGGTTTATCAAATATGCTGTTTTGTAACACCATATGCCTAATTCTGTGCTGCACTCTGGCTCCCTTATGCTGCAATGGACTGCTATTGTCTCCTTCTCTCCACCCTCCCTGAAATTACAAAGCAGGAGAGGTGGTTACACAGGGCCAACATAACAGCTCTGTGCTACCCTCCTTCACAGCCATCATTACAGGAGGTGTGGGGGAAAGGAGTGGATGTGACCAGAGCACTCAGGTCTCAGAGTATTGTGGGCTTCTCGATTATTCCTATTTCAAGGGGAGGCGTGTTTCCAAAACCCAACAGCCCCAGACTCCTATAAGGCACAACTCATAATAGGCTTTAACTTCTTTAAATAGACCTTTATGCTCACCTCTGTACTGTACCTTCCTGCATGCACATATTCATGCTTGCTAACTCCTACCCTGTTCCCATGCTCCCTTTCTCTCTTCAAGTCCCTTCTTTGATACTTCATCTCCCCCTCTCCATTTTTTTTTAAAAAGATGAAACCCTCAAGATATGTATTCTGCTCACCTAAGCTTACACATGGTCATTTTGTTATCCCTATTAGCTCTTCCTTACCATCCTCCTACTGTCCCCACAGTGTTTATCCACATGCTCATGTTGTATTTTGATCTTTCTCAGACTGTGAACTCTTCAGGACAGATGCTTTTCTTTATTTGTTTAACACTCTATGATAACTTATGGCACTATATAAATAATAATAATTGGGGCTAATAATCTGATGGTAAAATGACCTTGAGTTCCTGATAGAAAAGGATTTACAGATGCCAAACACTGTTGCGTTAACACAGTTGGGAAAGAGGACTACAACCCAGCAACCTAGTCTAAAAATTGTGGGACCATGTGGTTCCACCCAGAGAGGGGTGAATATAGTGAAACCTGTCCAAGGGGTGCACTTGAGAGGTAGTAACTTGAGTCGAAACACTGATTCTTTATTTTGGTCCCTATCGTTTCTTGATTTGGTCTCTGTTCTGTCTTAGTTTAGACGAGTCTCTTTTCTAGAGTGAGCACGTTATGCTGAATTCATCACTAATAACTCCAGTGACATAAATTGAGTTCTGTGTCATAGGTTATTTTGGTCCTGTATGGCTGCTGCTTAGAGCAGAGTTCCTTAGTACTATTCCTGTGCTTCCCCTCTTTCTCTCCCCCTCCCCCCGCCAAGAAACACCTTAGTTTTGTTTTGTTTTATGTAATTGGGATACACATTAGTTAGAGATCAAGACACATTCTTGTGGGCCATCCTGATGCTATGGGTCATGCTATCCTGCTATGAATATAAGGCATTAACTCCTAAGTGGAGCCACGCCCTCACACACAAACACTGTCAGTCACTGCTAACAGCATTGCTAGCCTCCTACTAAAAATGTAAAGACAACTGTAAGCCAACAAATGAAAAGAAATGAAAACAGCTCTTAAGGAATCCTGCACGAATAGTGCCCACTTCGTCAAATTTCTGTCAGTCCTTCCCAGGACCAAGATTGGCACTGTCCTCTCTGATACCAAAACGGGAAAAGTAGCTGGCATTAATAGCATCCTTCTGGACTTCCTTTAATATCTTGGGCTGAGAGGACATGACTGGATGGCAGCACTGTTCACAGAAGTCAGCACCACCAGAAAACTCTCTGTAACTTGGAGATGATTGAAGGTCATTCCAGGTTTTGAAATGACAAAGTGGCCCAATGACCTCAAAAGTTGCTGCCCTATATCTCTCCTTTGTACAACAAAAAAAATTATTGGAGTTTGCGATTCTGGTGAAGCTGGCTCCCTATCTGTAGGCCACAATCCCCCAGAATAGGCAGATTTCAGAGCAGGGTGAGGCTGCTAAGACCAAGTGCTTGCACTGACCACACATACTGAGGCCATCTTCCAGCAGAAGCTTAAAACAGTCACAGCTCTTTTTGATTTGTCATCAGCCTATGACACTGTCTAGCCCAAGGGCCTACAGCTGAAGTTTATCCAACCCACTTCAGTGCAACTGGACTTTTTGACTTCTTAGATCAATGATTTTGGACAGAATGTTCTGTGTATATCAGATGTCAGATTAGAAAAAGCAGAGTCTACACAATGGCTTCCCATGTGGAACTGATGTGTATAAGTGATGTACCTGAAATGACACGCTGCAAGTTACGCCAACAACTTGGCACTAACAACACAAGCCACAACCCTCAAGGAAGCAGAAGATACTGCTGATCTGAAGAGGAAGGAAAACTACTTTTGGTATTTGGTGGCTTAATCCCAATCCATCAAAAATGGTGTTATTAGCTTTCCATCTCAGCCGTTTTCAAGTTAAGATGATGGTGAATGTAAACTTCTGTGGAAAGGCAGATACTTGTGATCCTAACCCCTGCTAACTAGAAGTCCTTCTCAGTTGTAGCCTTACTTACTAACAGCATTTGAAGCAGGTGAGCCATAAAATGAAGAGTTGTGTCAATATCATCCAAAAGCTGCCAGTCTGTGATCAACTGTATTAGGATGATGTGCACACACCTGATGCATAAATGGAGAATTCAGGGTTTGCCACAGTGCAAATGCAGAGATGGTCAAACTATCAAACACATTGTGAACAAGTGCTCCCTCTTTTCATTTCCAGGAGCTATAGCAAAGTTGCACTCTGCATCTTCTGCAGCCCTTGAATGGATTTCAGACCTGTTAACTTGCAAAAAAAAAAAAAAAAAAAAAAAAGACGACTCCTTGCTGTGCAACTTTTAATGTGCTACACTAAAGAACACTTTTAAAATAAACTTTGTACACTTTTCTTCTGAATTTTGAAAGAATATACAACTCCCCCTAAAGAATTTACTGTTTTTTTTCTCTAATATGTGGCACTTTCTATATTTGTGTAGAATATAATTCTGCAGTGTATCATGTTGCACAATTAAAAGAAAAAATAACTGGGTATATTCTCAGAAATATCTTTTTAATAAACATTTATTTAAAAAAGGGGACTTATCAGTCAGAATTTTCTTAATATAAAAATATTGGCATGTGTGGTTCTATTCTTCAATTAACTTCCAAAAGGCATCATTATACTAGAGAGAGAGAGAGAGAGAGAGAGAGAGACACTATCCATACAGTCATTTTTACTGTTAATTCCTGCACAGAAATTCATCTCTTTCATCCTCTTCTTTTCCTTGCCTCTCACTATATATAATTTGTGTGTGTTTGATTATAGTTAAGGATGCCCAGAGATGTTCTAATTCTGTACTTTTAATTTCAGATGCTAACCGTTTTGATTTTGGTTGTAATTTGGCACATTCAAAGTCAGTCTAGGAGTTAATTTCCTGGAAAGTTTTGATCGAAAGTAGTTGGGTGATTTTGAAGAAAAGAGTGGAAGAAATTATTTGGCCAGTATCAAAAAATAATTGCAAACTGATTTTTTTTTTTGGTTTAACACTTCTAAGTTCAAACTTTAAAATTTGGCAGTTGCAGATGTGCTTTTCATGGCCCAGTGATTTGTTTTCATTTGGCTAAATTGTAAGGGTTTAAACAATATTCTTCATACTTACACAAAGGCCTCTGTTAAACAATACAATTAATATCTGCCAACATGCATTTGGGACACTGCATGCATATGTACCATATATAAATGGAGTGGAAATCTCCTTTGTAAAGGGACTCTCATAACTTCAAGTTGGATTTACGCATGCATGACAAAACTGGGAAAGTAATTGTTAGATTTTATATATATATATAATTTATAATATAGGATAGTATGGCATGTGATGTATGTGGAGGGACCACACTGATGGAGTCAAGCTGAAGCCTCATTACTTCACACAATGTGGATGATGATGATGATTAGTAATTAAAATTATCATAGTGCCTAGGAGCCCTGGTTATGGACAAGGACCCTATAGTGTTAGATGTTGTACAAACACACAATTAAAAATGGGCCTTGTCTCAAGGACCTTACAATCTAAATATAAGACACGAGACTACAGAAGGTAAAATTGTTATACAGAACATCAGACTAGATGATGATAATGGTCACTTCTGGCCACGAACTCTCGGAATCTCTCACAAGGTGAGAGGAAGAGGAGCAGCTAGCACTCAAGTAGTTCAGGGACATGTAAGGTTATTGGCAAACAAAGCTGTAAGTAGCTTAAACAGTTAAAACAGTTCCATCCCAGAGAAGTGTAAAGCTTAATATATTTTATATACAGAAGAGTGAAACATAAAATATAAATATTTTTCATTAACACTATAGTGACAAACAGGAAATCTGTGTCAATTAATTTTGATTTTACTTGAATTTATAAGGTGTTTTGTGTTTTTTTTTTTAAATCAAATGTACTTTTCTGTGAGCATGTTTGCTTGGGGCCAAAATATATAAGGCATTCTCCTAAGCCTATAATAACCTGCAGTGTGGAGATTCTGGAATGAAATCAGAAGGATCCCTGAAGTGTCACTTCTTGAGCTGTATATTGATTTCAGAAAGAGGTGCTGTCTGATCTTCTGCATTAATATTAAATATCCCATTGTCATTATCCTAGGTGTCTTGGTCAGAATTATTTCTCCAGTTTACAATGTGCCGTATGTCATTTGTCCTCTTGTCTGCTGCCCTTTTCTTCCCAGAGGTGGATATAAGTGTTTGAATAAAGTTTATGTGGTACTTCGGTGTGCTTCTGGAGGAAACATTCTAGAAGTACATGAGGTATTATTAATAACAAAATATAACTTTTCTAGTAAGCTGACATCTGGACTGATGCTATTCAACATAATTAAATTTTGAGGTAGGTTTTTGCTGCCCTCCCAAACGTTTATTGCTTCTGCCAGCTAAGTTTATGTGCTTTTATGGCTGACATTTGTTGTAAATTATACTGTACAATCTGTCACTCTTAAAGTAGATGTAAGATATTGTGAGCATGAAAATTTATGGGTATGAAGTAGTAGTACTCATTATTGAAGTCTAACTAAACTTGACGAACTGCAGATGTAGAGTCATTTGCTACAGAAATATTCTGTCTTCCTGAGGCCAATAGTGAGATAATTATCTTGGGATATGGAAAACTTGACAATGTTTTAATTCCAGAGAATGGAAGTCAAACATAAAGCACTAAATATTTTTTAAATAATCCTGGCCCTGGGAGACTGACATGTTATGTTTTTATAACAAAGGGTGTACACACAATTTTAGAAGTCAGAATAAAGGAAGACTGCTTAAACCATTTAGTATGCCAGGCATTTACATTTTGTACATGTAGCAGGGATCTGTAACGTTGGAGCACATCATCTGTGTTGCAATGTTACAACACAAAGTCAGTTAAAACGTTAAAATTCTTTCTCTGGAACCCATGCTGGGTTAACCATATCTACTTCATTGAGAACAAATTAAGATAACTTTAATAAAAGTTAATGTTTTTCAGACATAAAAACACCATTAAATAAGGTAAAGGTTCTACCTTTAAGAAGGCTGGTGGAAAAGGAGAAGAGAAAAATGTTATAGAAAGATGGAAAACAGGATATAAAAAGTAGAGAAAAGTAGAAATTGCATGGGGAGTGGAAATAGATTGGGAATAGCTGGAATAGGGTAAGTGAGACCGGAAACTGGGATCGGGGTGTGTGTGTGTGGTGCCATTCAGTTTCACTGTGGATAAGGATGTAGCTCATATTGCTAAACAGTGACCCACCTCCAGAAATTGCATTGTTGGGCTCTGGAGGGAGTTCTGTCCATTCTTATGGTTGGATGGTGACTGGAAAGCCAGCCTAATGATTTGTGAAAGCCTAAAGAAAAACTCCTGTTGTAAGAGTTGCTCAAGATACACAGAGGTTCCTATGCAGTTGCTTGTTCTTTTGTAAGGCTTTCCCTTCACTTCTATTAGCAGACGTGAAGCTATGTGTAATCCAATCTTCCCTTTCTGCCCCAACATGAGAGTGGGAAATCTGGTGGAGATTTGCTGATGCCACACTGGTCTGGCTTGTATGTAAAGGTGATGCTGGTTACCACTCTTATGGAGTCTGTGAAGGAAGGAGAGGGGAAAATGGAGGCCCTGAGGATAAACTGGACTGCTAAAGAAAACAGGGAGAGAATTAACAATTGAATACTTGATGCACCTTCTATTTGGGTACGTCTACACTACAGGATAAATTCGAATTAGCTTAAATCCATTTTATAAAACAGATATTATAAAGTCGATTGTGCACGTCCACACTAGGCACATTAATTCGGTGGTGTGCGTCTGTGGTCCGAGGCTAGCGTCGATTTCTGGCGCAGTGCACTGTGGGTAGCTACTGTAAAATAATGAGGCCAATAACGTCGATTTGCGTCCACACTAACCCTAAATCGATATAGTAATATCGATTTTAGTGTTACTCCTCTCGTTTTGTAGGAGTACAGAAATCAATTTAAAGAGCCCTTTAAATCGATATAAAGAGCAGTGTAGTGTAGACGGGTGCAGCGTTAAATCGATTTAACGCTGTTAAAATCGGTTTAACAGCGTAGTGTGGACCAGGCCTTTCTCAGCAATTGTTGAGACAATGGGAGTCAATAGGCTAGATTGAAGTATTGCCAGAGCAGAATCAAAAGCTCCCATCCCACTTTCACTTATCAATGATATTCAAGACCTGAACAATCATTCCTTTGAAACACATTTCAGAAGAATAAAGCAGTTAGTCTTAAGCATCGGTGTCTCTATCTTTGAAATCCCACAATCCTTTCTTTCCACTAGAAGGGTTTAGAGGGTAACTTGTTGCCAGGCAGATAGTGGTAAAGAATTTCAGGGTGCTTAATTGAGGGGAGGCAGTTGTGGGTAGAGTCCTTGTGAGGTATGATTGTCTGACTCCTAACTGCAAGAGCTCAGTGCTGAAGCTTTCTCTGTACCAGTTTCTAGATTTGTCTTGGGCTGTTCTTCTCCTGCTTAATGCCCTCTCACTCCTTATTAAACTTCATAATATGAACTGTATGTGAGACCTTACCTCAGATCTTCCTTGTAGTATGATTGATTAGTTTGTTGATGGTAGAAAAGCCATGTGACCTCTTTATCTGAAGGAACAGGAAGAAGTGGATGTGATAGACTAGGAAGGTGAGAGTAGAAAATGGACAGTGATTGGGAATGTGCATCTGATCAATTACACTTGCATTGCAAGTAATCACCCTCCACACCACTTCGGGCCTTTCATGCAGTATTAGAATTATGCAGGGCTGAGCCTGGGTACTTGAAAAAGGAGATGTTGGCTCTCTTAAGACTGGGGAAATCACAGAAGGAGGATTGTCCAGTGATTACAGCGGTAGCCTAGAAATTGGGAGACCTGGGTTCAATTTCGTGCTCTGCCACAGTCTTTGTGTGACTTTGGGCAAGTCCCTTAAATTTGATCTACACTACAGAATTATGTTGATGTAAGCTGCCTTATGTTGATCTAATTATGTCAGTGTCTACACTAGAATGCTGCTTCTGCTGAAGTAAGTGGCCTTCTACACCAACATCATAACTCCAGCTCCACAAGAGGCATAGAGCTTATACTGGAGTAGTTAGGGCAATGCTGTGTCTGTGTAGATACAGCACTACTTACATTGATGATTATTAGCTGTCATTCCGTCAGCAGCCCTGGCTCACAGCTGGAGCCGTGAAATTGTCAAGAATATCAGTTTCGCTGCTAGTAGAGTAGAGTCCCTGCTGTGAAACTGAGCCCGCCTGGAGTTCACAGCTAGTGCTGTCACCGCAGGGAAAGTGGGGAGGGGGGCTCCGAGTGTGAGCCCAGTGTGGCTGTCAGTGCCCCACAGTGCCTGCACTTCAGTCTATGCAAGCACTCCTAGCAGAAGAAGGGTAAGGTGGACACCAACAGCCAACTGGATTACTGAGTGGCTGTTGATTACAAAATTAGATTGACTTAAGTTAAGTCAGTGTAGAGAAACCCTGAGTGTCTCTGTGCCCTACCTCACAGGGATGTTGTGAGGATAGCTGGGTTGAAGATTGTGAGGCATTCAGACATTATAGTGTTGGGGCCATATTGATACTTTAGAAAGATAAATCAAAAGGAAACATCTTCCTTTTCTCCCCTTCTCTTTGAACGTTCTGGCAATTGCATTGTAACACTGCCTATAAAAGCAGTAACATTCTTATGAAACTTTTAATGAGAAAAATGCCTGTGTGCGTGCAAAGTAGATGTGTTTAACCGAAGCACCTCAGTTTAATTGTTTTTCCTTCACCATCCCCCATATATATCAAGGACCTTGTTCTGCACTCATTATCCACTGCTTGCTCAGGGAAAACTCTCATTCACATCATTTGAGGGGCATCAGAAAAACCAAACCCATTTTAATCTCAAAACAGAAAAGTGGTTTCTTTGAGCATTCTTTGAGGTTTTCGTATGGCATGGGGTCAGCCCAAAGTGAATTTTTATGACCACAAAATAGTGGGATAATAGAAATTATCGTACTCTGAATTGAAGAGGTGCTAGCTAGAACTGTTATGTTTTATTACAGTTGCTGCTATAATTAGGGAGGAAAACAGGCCCAGTGTCAGAGCAGACAGCAGCAATGAGTCCAGGCACATCTTGAGAGGTCACTGAAATGGCAGAGGGAAGGCTGTTTCCTGTTGACTCCACATGGAACCACAATTAACAGTTTCATTTTTTTGTTTCAATATTAGGAATAATAAAGGTCAATGCCATTAAAAAAAAGCATTGGAATAAAAAAGCTTAACTAACACAATGATCACAAAAAAAATAGTATCAAAATAAATAATTCAAAATTAATCTGTGCCTTATCCTCAAAGTTATATAATTTAATCAATACCTGTAAGATTTGGAAAATTTCAACTTTTTTTCTTAACTGTGATCTCTTTTGCCAAAGAAAGTGATTAAAATTCAGAGTGTACATTTCAGAAAGTTGTTGTTCTTAAAAATATATGCTTTTGCCTGAATGCCAGGGTGTTGAAAATAGAAATGCACTTTGAAGTCCATTTAGAAGTGGTTCATGTTTGCTTTTTATAAATGATTTTCTGGTTATAACTAGGAAACCATAGGAAGATTAGCATTCCACCACCCTTTTTTATTCCTGGGATATCTGGGCTATCCATGGCTCTTTTCTCCCTAACTAATGTATTCTTGGAGTGAGACAGAAATCACAGCTTTTGATCATGGCATTGAGCCCCAAGTAAGGAACTTATTACGTTACACTAATTGGGAGAGAACCAGACCATGTTCACTGGAATCATCCAATATCATTTTTCAGTCATACTGTTGTAGTAATACAGTTTAGTTTGGCCTGAATCTGAAAACTCTACTCTAAAGATTCTGTAGCTACTGAAAACAAGGCTTCCCCTTAGAACTGTGCTCAGCCTTCATTGTTGCAGAGCCAGTGAAGCCCGTAGAATTTGAGGATCAACCACTCCATAGGCTAATTTTAGCTGGAAGGTTCTTTATTTGCTTCAGAATCTGGAATTGCTGATGGTGATAAAAGTGAGATGAGTTAGAACCTGTCAGATCTAAGAGGGCTGCTGGCCACAAGTACCATCACATGTGTAGGTTGCCTTCAGACCAACCCATTTCTTTCTGGTATTCTTACATTTCTATTAAGACAATAATCATTTAAGACAAAGCAAATATAGGGGTTGGGGGAAGGAAGGGATGTGCCACGATAAAGGATTGCGGGCTGCAGTGCAGTACATATGCAGCCCTAAAGAGGCTGCCATAAATTAGCACAATCCGGTATCTGCTTTAATTTTTGCCAGAGGCTGTTTCAGCCCCTGTAACAAGTTTAGAATTAGGTTATATAGAATCATATTTTCCCCAGTTCTCTCTAAGTTGTATCTTTGGTTCCATGGCTCTCACAGAATCATTGCTGTAGTGTGTAAATGAGGGGGGATACAGTTTAGTTCTGTAGCTTAGCTGGTATCAGTGTACTTTTACCAGTTCTAAATGTATCTAATCTTGTCCTATCCCATCCTTAAAGAAGTTGGCACTTTCTAGAAGATCTTGGTATTTATGCTTTATCTATAAATGAGAATGAATAAATAAATGGAGCTCAGCATGTCACAACACTGACCATGGCTAAACAGCATGACACCTTATAGTAATGTATTATGCCAGCTGGAACTGCTGGCAGACAACTTAATTCAGCCTTCAAATTGTAACTGAGGTTAATAGTGGCAACAGCACCAGACCATGCAGCTGCTGCTGTCCATGGAAATTTGTTATATGTCAGTAGGTTGCCTTTTAAATTATTTGAAATATCAAAGAGATTGGGTTGTGACAAACCCTCTTGAATATATGTTATGTGAGGTTATTTGTGGAGTTTGTGAGATTTCTGAAGTATAACACCGATTTTTCAGGGAAAGTTTAATATTGCCAGTATTAAAACAAGAATAGTGCAAAAGTTGCTTTTTGCAGAACTTCGCCATTTTTTTTCTGACTTTCATATTTGGCCACCCAAGAGATAAAACAGATACTGTATGACTAATAAAAGTAGCCTCACATACAGGTTTGTTTTTGATGAAATATTTATTTTTGTTGCTGTGTTAGACAGAAGGATCTTGCACATAAAGTGTGTTCCATTTTTCTCACATCTTCAGATGTTTAATGTACAAGCTGTCTGCTGGTGAGAATGTAAAGCTTGTAAAATTCTTTGTTACAGTGAACAATAGTTGCAATTCTAAATATTTTCAGCTCCGTGGGTGGCTTTAAATCTGATTTCATTTGTACGAGTCATTTAATGTACGAGTCATGACTACATTTTCAGTTGTACTAATGTATACAGTATTCAGCTTATTTTTTTCTTATTTGCATCTATAAGCTGTATATATGTAAAGTTAAAATGCAAAAAAAAAAAGAAAAAATCTTCATAATTAATTAGTTTGGGATTTTTTTTTAAATTACACCTATATGTGATATTTGAAGGAAAAAGCTGATTAAATTGGGAATAAAAAATATCCATGATGGTATTAAATTGGATGTGTAGAATATATAATATAATGCTAAGAAAAAATGTATTATAAATACACTAATTATGAGGCAAAAACTTCCAAATAGTAAGAGATAAGATGCTAAATATCAATGATGATTAAATACATATGAGCACATTTCCTCAGTTCATTTAAAAAAAACAACAAAAAATCTTCTTCCATTGACAGCTATTAACTTCAAAACCAAACGTCAACTGCTTATGCAATAATTTTCAGAATTTAAATACAATCAGTAGATACAAAAGCTACACTCATTTTTATTGTATTGTTTGTTTTTGTCCAGCTTTTTGTAGCAAGCTATCCATTGAGTTTACTATAGTAAAATCATTCATTTCTATTAATGGGCCAGAGCTTTTCATCTTGTAAGCAAAGAGAAAAAAAAATCCTGATAGACTCTACTAGAATAAATTCTGGTGGCCTGCAGTAGGTTTGTAAATCAGACCTGGCTTAGGAGCAGGAATTCATGCCCAGAACAAGGAACATAAGAGATCAGACTTAATCCAGCTTGGAACTGCAGTAATTCAGGGGTCATTTTATCTTGCTCCTCCCATCCACTGTTGGACAGGATAGTGTCTAAGATCTTCTAGTTATTCTATACTAATCTGCTGAACTCCACACAAATTTGCCTTCGTAGTCTAACTCCCATGTTTAGTCCTGCAGGTCTTCTTCAGAAAGCACAGAAATTTATGTGTGTGTGTGTTTTGGTGGGCGGGGAAAGTGTTGTATTCATCTTCTTGGGATAACTGTTCTCTAAAATCTCTGTTAGAAGTCGTATACCTCTCACACAATATTCTGTGTAGCAAGGTTTGCTCCATTGGATGAGGGAGCATTTAATCCACATTACTTCTTTTAGTGCTTGACTTGCCCTTCTTAAAGAAGGTTTTGAATGAGTAAGTCATACTTACGTAAAACGTTGAGCTCTGACACAAGAGGTCTTGACAGTCTCAGATCTCTTTCTGTTCAATAGCAGAAAATTTCTGTCCATCACTACTGGGTAAATTAGATAGGTGAAGTATGTGGGGCTCTCCATTTATGATACCTCTGTATTTGGCTTCGTATTTGACAATTTATAGCCCTTTCCATTGCTGCAAGGAATAGGTGTGCATAATCCTGTAAGCAGAGATGTGGTGTGATACAGGTTTTTCTTCTGTTATGTGTATGACTGCTTTGTGTTGCAATGGTCCTCAAAGTGTCATCTGCTTTGTGGCCCATAAAATGGTCAAAAAAATCATCCAGCAACGCAACGTGTCCCAGCTATGAAGAACTGTGAGGTTTGGGTTTCAGTAAGAAACAAAGGGATGATTTTGTGTGGTGATGAGTGCAAAGATTGCTGATGCTGCCATGAGGTGGGATGGCTGATGCTGTGAGGCATGTATGTGTGTGGGAGGTTAGATAGCGATGTTGGGGGCAGCTGTAACGGTAGTAGGGGTGGCTGGAGCTGGGTTTATTTTTGCCAATCCCCTGGTGATTGAGGTGCTTGAAAATGTGGAGCTTAGTTGATGGCTGGATGGAAATAGGTAGGGGAGCTGATTTAGGTTGCTGTGGATGCTTTTCTTCTTTCTCCTTCCTCTCTGTCTGCAGATGTGGTGCTGAGTTCTGTTTCTCCTGCCATAGAGCTGAGTGCTGGACAGGGTGGGAAAAGCTCTGAGAATGGGCTCCAAAGGGACTGAGTTTGGAGAAGTTAAGAGAAGACAAGGTGAGAGCCAGAAATTGGAGTGAGTTGCTCCTTATCTGTCCTCTCTAGGCTCCCACTGATTCTTAGCAACTACTTGATGTAGCTTAATTTTTTTTCCTGGCTCCTTCATAAATCATTTCTGGGTCACACCCAATGGGTTAAGAACTAGTGCTTTAATGGACAGAACCAGTGGTTAAAAGAAACCACTTATTCTAGTGGTTGTATGTCATCATGGGTATTGATGTCATTGCATCATCTGGTTCCTGTATATTAACCATAGTGATGCTGCAGGAACATCATTCACCTGAACATTATGTATAATCCATATTAAGCATGTTTTGCATATAGTCAGCTTTCTCAGTATCATGCATTCACAATAAAATGCAGTAGCATGCTGTTAACAGGAAACCGGTTCCCCTTAGCTTCCTGAATAACTGCATACATATCTTCTGAGCAAGAATTTAATGAGAGAAAAATAGAGAAACAGCTTCTTATAGTATGTTAGTAAGAACTGCTGGAGTGCCAGCTCTTTCAAATAACTTTCCTTTCTTTTTCTCTTTTTTTTCTTTTTTTCCTGCTAAAGATAGGTATTGTTTTAATAAATTCCTTGGGGCCTACACTGCCAGTGATGCACCAAGGAATTACACATCAGAATCCTATTAATTTTAATTAGCACTGATGGTAGTATAGCTCTCTTAATCTTTTAAGTACTGTTTGTCTCAATTAGTTGTTGATACGGTATTTGGTTATGTAAGTTCATTTTGTATGAGGAAAAACAGATTCATTTTAAGCTCATCTCAGCAATGTTATGAAATCCATATTAGTTTTCTTTGTATTGAAACAACCTTTTCCCAAAGAAATAACCTTCTGCTATGATGATACACTTCCATTCCCTGAGAACTGTCTCTACTTAAATAAAATGTCAGCTTAGTGAAAATGATTAGTGTATTGCAAAAGCCTAAGCTGAAAAAATGCTCCAAGTATTGCTGTAAGGTATGGCTCCCCATTACTGTAAGGAAACAGAGTGACAGTGTTTCACTGATAGTAGAGTATTATGTACCCTGTTCGGTGGACTGGGGTTTTATGTATAATGAATAGTGCTGCTTTTAACATAGGAGATATATTCGACTGCCCGGATTTGCAAGAAGTACTAATCCAAACAAATACTGTGCACATATTAAAAAGGATGAGAAAATAGTTGTAGTTTAACTTTCTAATTTTAACTTTCTTCAGCATGAACACTCTTCTACTAGAACTCTATTTTCCCCCTCCTCCTTCTTTGGGACTGGAACTGCATATCTCCCTGAGTCCTGAAAATGTTTCCCATTTTAACTGCCCCCAGCGGTGAGGCTCATTGGCTAGAAGGATAGTGGCAATAAGCAGGACTAGATGGTGAACTTTTCAGAGCTTTTCTTTTTGTGGTAGTGGTGCCATATAGTACAGTTGGATACAGTTTTCTGGTTTGAGCACAACCTGAGGAGAGCAAGTTACCTATTGACCAAAGGAGTGAATGCTGCCAGCAAGAAAGAGTATATTAGTAGCTGTAAATAATTTACCCTCAATGTGTGTTACATATGGAATATACTGTCGGAGTTGTGTATGATAAAGATGTGTGAAAAATGTGGTTGATGATCAGGATGCTAACTCAAACAGCATAAACCTCAGTACGCCAGGAACATCCTTTAGATGTTCAACTCCCTTAGTGTGTTTATAACTGGATTGCTCACTGTGTTTAACATAATTTGCATGTCTTTTCATGTGAGGTTGGTAAACAATGAAAGATGCAGTGGCATACAGTAAACAATAACACAAAATACTACACTTGCAGCTTTTTGCTTCTGTGCTAGTTATTCTTAAGAATAATCAAACCTGTCAGATCTTTGTCTTTTTGTGGTTCCTAGTTAATTTTTGAAACTTATTTTTCTTTTGTAAAAGGCAGATTGTTTTTGTTCATGTGGCTTGAGCATTTCTAGTTATGTTTTGTGAGGTTTTACATATGATCTTTAGGATTATTTTTATTTGACAATTATGAAACACATTGGTTAGGCTCAAACTTGTAACTGGTAGTAAAAACAAGTAAGTAATAAATCATTACAAGACCTAGCAAACCATCTTGTATATAGAAATATTACAGTTTAAGCTGACAATATAAATAATTCTAGCTCAGGTAGCAAGCCTAGGACAGCTGTGGTTAGGTGTACTTAATTAAGGACTTCCAGTGTTTGGAAGCTGGATAGTTCAGATTTTTTTTTCTTCTCTCCCACTATCCTCTCTGCTCCCCACATATTTAACACTGGAGGACAAAGAAAATAAACTACCCATTTTTGCTTCTGTTTCTAGTTAAGTTAATTTTAAGAATCAAATTCACCAGCACAATACTACTACAGTGTTGTAACAGTGGTGATGAATGTTCCTTTGTTTTAAAATGGCTGTCTATTAGAATTTTTTAAACATATATCAATATTTCTTTTGATCCTAGTTTTACAATCTACTTCTTGGGCCAATTTTGATTTAATTATGTGCGTTACTTTAACATACACGATTGAATCTTTAACATTCTCATATTTAAAAAAAACACTGAAAACTTACTAAGTGGGATATTTCTACTTCTTTTGGCACAGTCTTTTTAATAGTTAAGCCCTACCAAATTCACAGTCAATTTCATGGTCATAGGATTTTTAAAATAATAAATTTCATGATTTCAGCTATTTAAATTTGAAATTTCATGGTGCTGTAATTACAGGGGTTCTGACCCAAAAAGGAGGAGGAGGTGGTCGTGGTGGTTATCGCAAGATTATTGAAGTGGGGATTGCAGTACTGGTACCCTTCTGTGCTGCTACTGACAGCGGCACTGCCTTCAGAGCTGGGCAGCTGGAGATGATGGCTGCTGGCTGGGAGTCCAGCTCTGAAGGCAAAGCCGCCACCACCAGCAGTGCAGAAGCAAGGATAGCATGGTATGGTATTGCCATCCCTTAGCTCTGTGCTGCTGCATGCAGAGCTGGGCCTTCAGTTAGCAGCTGCCTCTCTCCAGATACCTGGCTCTGAAGGGCAGCAATGCAGAAGTAAGAGTGGCAATACCACAGCTCCCCTACAATAACCTGTCAAGTATCAGAGGGGTAGCCGTGTTAATCTGGATCTGTAAAATCAGCAAAAAGTCCTGTGACACCTTATAGACTAACAGACGTATTGGAGCATGAGCTTTCGTGGGTGAATACCCACTTTGTTGGACATGCATCCGACGAAGTGGGTATTCACCCACGAAAGCTCATGCTCCAATACATCTGTTAGTCTATAAGGTGCCACAGGACTCTTTGCTGCTTTTACAATAACCTGGTGGCCCCCTGAAACTCCCTTTTGGGGTCAGGACCCCCAACATGAGAAACACTTTTCTCCCGTGTGAAAGCTGTCTAGTATGGGGTAAAAGCACACAAAAGACCAGATTTCACAGTCCATGACACATTTCTCATGGCCATGAATTTGGTAGGGCACTATTATTAGTGGCTACAGATACTTGTTTTTGTAAATATAAAAGGAGCCAAGCTATTCATGTTAATGATGGAAGAATACCATATTTGCATACTTAACTAAACCTGAAGTAGAGATTTTCATATGACTGAACATCTGCTATTTTCCACATAATCGATAGCTGAATGATGCTTTGAGAATTTTTAACCACAAACAAAAAACCACAAACAATTGTCGTAATACAATGGAAGTACTTAAAGCTTTTTCTTTTTTGACCCTGTCTACCAGTTGTGTCAGTATTCCCCACCCATTCACTGGTGCAGTGACTCTTTTTTCTTATATAAGTAGAACATCTCACAGTGCAAGAAGTTTTGTATGTCCACTTTGTAGTTCTTACATTTATACTTCTCTAAATATGGCTTTTATATCACTAGAAAAAAATGCCAAAATACATTATGTGGGGGTCATTTAGTTTTTGGATTTTCTTAAATGTTTATGGATAGATGTGAGACACTTAAGAGAGAAGGATGAAATCCCAACGTGGCAGAAAATCATAAATATACATACTATGAATGAAATCTACTATCCCGGCACAGTCTTGTGTTCTGTGTACAGATTGGTTTGATTTAAATACGTTGTGTGTTAAAATTAAGCATTTATCACTTGAAACTTTGTGGAAAGCAAATTTTAAATCCATTTTCTACAAACATTCACAGAAACTTAAGATTTTAATTTGTCCAATCGTGGATTGGAAATATCATGCGACATGTCACCAATTCTGATTAAGCAAGATAGCTTGAACTTTGTTTTCAAACAGCAAGTTATAGAATCCTCTTAATAGACTAGCTTTCCCCATAGAGAGAGTTTTTCTTAATAGAATTCTCTTGTCTATTTTTATTACCTTGACTGTATTATTTAAGAATTATTCATTCATTTAGTGATTTTTAAAAAAACAAGAAACTTGTCATTCTGTCTTGTATTACTAATATAGACATTTTCACAATCTTGCATTTTCCTTTATTTTTATTAACTTATTTGTATAACACTTGTTGAGGATAGAAAAAAAATCTTTTTCCCCTTGGCCTACAATTAATATTTAATTCATGCATAAATCAGTATAGCTGTAGCTGTTTTCACATGATATATAGCAATGTTTCAGATCAGACTATCAGATCAGAAGTATTATCACATGGTATACAAATATTTCAGACTGAAGTTAGTTCTGTAAACAATCCTAACTGTAAAAATTATTCAGACCAGTTGCTAATCTGTCTATTAGGTATATATATGCTATCTGATCACATCAGAGCCTTTAACATATTTATCTTTACAACAACTCTTTGAGGGTAATGAACAGGGTGGGTGCAAGGATGTTTCGTGCCATAGGCGAAACTTCCACCTTGCGTCCCCTGCCCCCCCGAACCCTGCGGCAGCTCTCTGCCCCCCCCCCGCCGTAAGGCACCCCACCCCCGTGGCAGTTCCCCCTGACCCGAAGCCGTGCGGCAGCTCCTCACCCCAGCTCACCTCTGCTCTGCTTCCTCCTCAGGAGAGGAGGCGGAGCGGAGGTGAGCTGGGGCGGGGAGCGGTTCCCCTGCGTGCTGCGCCCCCCCTTACTTGCTGCAGGTGGCTCTCCCCGCGCCCCCCTGCCCCATGTCCCTCCGCCTAAATGCCGACAACAACTGGGGTGGCCAAAGATCCAGTCGCTGCTGAAGGACCCGAAATGCTGCCCCCCAAATGCTTGCGCCCTAATGGGTTGCACCGGCCCTGGTAGCGAAGTACTACTATCCCCATTTTACAGGTGATGACGTGAGCACAGAGAGACTAGGATCTAGTTCCTGAAAACATTTACAGGTGCGCTTAGTTTAATTGCATGAGAAGCCTCATTGATTTAAATGAGAGTGGTAGTAAAGCTAAGTATGTGTGTAATAACTCTAACTGATCAGAAGCATATAGAACACAATAACAGCACCTTGAGCTTCCTATTTCTGTGGGTAATTTCCTGCTCTTCCTGCCCTTTCTGCAGAGGAGGCGGCATATTAATTAGGGCTCTTGATTAATTACAGTAATTCCTGAGATTAACTCAAAAAATTAATTGTGATTAAAAAAAATTAATCTAATTGATCTGTTTTAGTTGCATTGTTAAACAATAGAACACCAATTGAAATTTATTAAATATTTTTGGATGTTTTTCTATGTTTTCAAATATTGATTTTAATTATAACTCAGAATACAAAGAGTACAGTGGGCTTGCTTCATATTATTTTTATTACAAATATTTGCATTATAAAAATGATAAAAGAAATCGTATTTTTCAATTCACGTCATACAAGTTGTATTGCATTCTCTTTATCCTGAAAGTGCAATTTACATTTGTTACAAAACTGCATCCAAAAAAATCAAACAGTGTAAAACTTTTGAGCCTACAAGTCCACTCGGTCCTACTTCTTGTTCAGCCAGTCGCTAACACAAACAAGTTTGTTTATGTTTGCGGGAGATAATGCTGCCCACGTCTTATTTACAATGCTGTTTGAAAGCGAGAACAGGTATTCACATGGCACTTTTGTAGCTGGTGTTGCAAGGTATTTATGTGCCAGATATGGTAAACATTTGTATGCCCCTTCGTGCTCTTGCCACTATTCCAGAGAACATCCTTCCATGCTGATGACTCTTGTTTAAAAAAAATGCATTAATTAAATTTGTGACTGAACTCCTTGGTGAGAATTGTATGTCTCCTGCCTTCTGCCATATATTTCATGTTATAGCAGTCTCGGATGATGATCTAGCATGTGTTCGTTTTGAGAATGCTTTCTCTGCAGATTTGACAAAATGCAAAGATGGTACAAATGTGAGATTTCTAAAGATAGCTGCAGCACTCGATCCAAGGTTTAAAAATCTGAAGTACCTTCCAAAATCTGAGAGGGATGAGGTATGGAGCATGCTTTCAGAAGTCTTAAAAGAGCAACACTCTAATGTGGAAACTATAGAACCTGAACCACCAAAAAAGAAAATTGACCTTCTGCTTGTGGCATCTAACTCAGATGATGAAAATGAACATGCATTAGTCCGCATTGCTTTGGATCAAGCAGACCCCATCATCAGCATTATCCTCTGGAATGGTGGTTTGAAGAATGAAGGGACATATGAAATTTGAGCGCATCCTGGGATGTCAACTACAACAGTGCCATGTGAACGCCTTTTCTCACTTTCAGGTAACATTGTAAACAAGAAGCAGGCAGCATTATCTCCTGTAAATGTAAACAAACTTGTTCAGCCAATCACTCAGATTGGCTGAACAAGAAATAGGACCGAGTGGACTTGTAGGCTCAAAAATTTTACATTGTTTGATTTTTTGGATGCAGTTTTTTATATACATAATTCTACATTTGTAAGTTCAACTTTCATGATAAAGAGATTGCACTACAATACTTGTAATGAAGGAATTGAAAAATACTTGTTTTTTTACCATGCAAATATCTGTTTTTGTGTGTGTGTATGTGTGTGTGTGTGTGTGTGTGTGTGTGTGTATATATATATATATATATATATATATATATGTATATATGTATATGTATATGAGCAGTGTGTGCTTTTTATTCTGTTTTGTAATTGGAATCAATATATTTAAAAATGTAGAAAACGTCCAGAAATATTTAAATTGTATTCTATCATTGTTTAAGAGCTCGATTAATCGCAGTTAGTTTTTTAATCGCTTGACAGCCCTAATATTAATGTGTTTTCAGTCTGGGAAATGTATTAGTTTAAAAGAGTGTTTCTTTATGTAAAATTGGGTTTTTAAAGACTGCAAAATATACAGAGTGGGGGAAGATAAAAAAACTTCAGCTTTTATATCCCTCATTTTGTAGCCATTAAATCTTTAGTAAGTCTTATCAGTGTTGACATACAACTTTTTTTTTATCTTAAATAATCACTATGAGATGTGATTTAGGGCTATTTTTAAAAGAAGTGTAAATGCACCCAGTCAGTACTTAATTTTATGAGAGCAGATTTATGACATGGTTTTATTGTGAAAAATGTAGTTTTACGGTTGTACGTTATTTTATGTTGTTTGTTATGCAGCATGCCATTGCCCCAAGGTTGGGGAATTGGGTGCATGGGAACCCCGGTGAGATCAGTGGGTCCACATGACTTCAAGGCTCACATGGTGAGGCACAGCACTGTGGTCGTAATTGAACAGGAGTTCATTCTGGGTCTCTGTTCTCCAGGAGACACTCTACCAACTATCCTGGGAGGACACAGAAGATTTGCCTGTCTCTCTGCCCTTCATAATGCATCATTTTGTCCCAGGCTCCTGGCTAGAGCCAAGGACCACTCCAATAACCCAATAATTCTTTTTAAAATACAGTCTCCCTAATGAGACTGTTTGGCTAGGCCCTGCCTCCAGAAATGACAGCTTGTGCGCTCCCTCTGGGAAGGGACAGGTTTTTTCCTTCCTTTCAGAGAAGCCAATTACCCCTTGCTCCCTTTGCTGTTGGCAGGATACATATATCCCATCACAATGTGCTGTAGACTGCTGGTGGTGAGGTTGTTCCCAACACTCAAGTTTCCTTATGAGCTCTCTTCTCTGTCATGTTTTCATGCACTTTTTCAACAAACTGTTGTGTAACTGGGCTTGATGAGAAATGTATGTATCATAATAGAAGCAGACCTTAACTTTGCCACTAAGGATAGTAAGTCCCAGTTTGTGTTGCTTTCAGGACAGCTGTCATAATTCTGCATAACACATCTGGCATACTTTTAAAGTTGCATGTACTTCTCTAATTGGTCTATAGTTATACCATAATTACAGTAGCTTGAAGCATCTGGAACATCTTAAGAGTTGCCGTTCACAGACAATATTCACTTGTTGTTTCTACTTGTGCTAGGCAAAATACTATTTTTAGATTAAGTTGAGCAAAGGAGGAGTTTGGGTATATATAAAGTTCTCAAAAGTATAGAAAAAATATTTTGTTAATGGAAAAATAATTTATGGTATCTAGTATAATAAATGTAACATCAAAGAGTGAAGGTAATAGATTGGTCTTCATTTTCTGGCATCAGTTGCCTGACAAGAATCCATGATTACAAAAATTTAGTATCCATTTTCACATTATAGGGATTAATGTACCCTGAATATAATGGCTATACTCTTACATATATATTTTAAGATCATCACATGGTAGCTTAAAGAATCCTGCTGCATTTTAAAATGTTCAGCCAAGCAATGGATTTCAACAGATTGAAGTGGAAGTTTGACTTTGGCTAAATTGTGCACCAAAAAAACCCAACAACCTAAAATCTAAAATGATTTTCTGTGTAGTTGAAAAATATCCATAGGCCAAGGGGTGTTAAAGCAAGCTGTAAGAAGAGAATGTACAGCAAGAGAAAGAAAACCCCTATTGCTAGGTAGCAGACCTTGGGGATTTTGGAATAATTTTTATGGGGATGTTATCTTTTTTATATTTATTTGGGATAGGCCTAAAAATCACATGCATGCACTCTGTCTCTCTCTTTCTTGTCAGGTCTTCTTCTCTTCTGGCACCCTGATAGAGATTAGCCTCACATGTTTGTCCGTCTAACACTTTTGGGGGTACCGTACATTCCTCACTATCAAGTCATCAGTCCACATCACTTGTTGCCTCTTCCTTTCTAACACTTCTAATTTAATTATTACCTGTTTACCCATGTTTAAAGCATAGTGTCGTCTCTCTGTTTATCGGTTTGTGCTTTCAATTCACTGAGTGGAATATCTGTTCATTGACTACTGCATGTCCTTCTCCCCTTCTTTTTGCGACTGTAAGGTCTTCCATCTTCCTTGATCCTTCTGCATGTTTGCTCAAATATCTGAAGAGGCAGTGTCCTTCCTGCAATGTCTTTGATCTGTCTGGTTTGACGTCTTTCTTTACTGGTAGAGATTTTAACTGCAGTGTTAATCCCTGCAGTTTATCTACCAAAATGGAAATTTGTTTGCAGAGGGTGCGGGAACATTGTACCTCTTCTGCATCCTGCGTTGGTTCTTTGGTAGCCATCAATATTCTGTATTCCAATTAATGCTTCTCACCTATAGTGATGTAAACTTTGAGGATCTAGGCACTCTGTCACTTCTCTTTTTAGTTCCCACCTGCTCCAATTTGCCCAAGACCTCACTTGTTTGCCACTGTTGTTAATCTCAGATAATCATTCATCTCTATACACCCACCTAAAAGCCCAGCTCAGACCAAATTCACTTTCATTTGGATTTTAGTGTTACTTTTTCTCGCTACCTGTGTCAAACTCCAAAAATGAATTGTGCTTGAAACCCAATCTCAAACATTACTCCCTCTTGAGAGGAAGGGCAAGCATATTTTCTGCATCAGGCATTGAAAACTTTTTGACCTTGTCTGTGTCTACCTTGTGTTAAACCATGATTGAGAGGGAGTTAAGAGGAGTGTTGTTTGGCATCATGTAGTTACAGCCTTTGTTGGTGCCTCACTTCTACAAATTACTATAGTATAATCTTAAATGGCACACCCTAGAGAGGAAAAAAGTGTCGATTTAACCTGCTGTACCTGGCCAGTTCTCAGGCAATTAAATTAAACACTGTGCTGCTAGATATTTTTGTGAATTGCTTTAAAAATAAGTATTCTCCAAAGTATTAAAATATACTAAAGCAAGTGACTCTTATCACCCATAACAAAGTGTTCAAACAGTGTAAAGTAAACAAAACATTAATTTACATCTGTAACTCCAGTGAATAGGGATATAGCCAACACCAGAATAATACACTAAATATCCCATTTATCCATTGAAAATCATTGGGGAAAGCATTATTCTGAATTTGAACCCTGGCAGTTACTGTAATGTAGCAGGTATCCAGGATTATCTGGGTGCTAGTTTAATAGTGTGTATAAAACAACTTAGCATCATTAGTTTATATTCCAGTTAGTTTTTCATACTTGGTTGTAAACAGTGTGATGGGATCTTCCAAAAAAGGTCTTATATGTCTGTGGCTGAACTTAGTGTCTGAAGATACCAGTTCATTTGTAGCTCAGTTTAGGTGAATAAGACATGAAAATCGTTTCTCCTAAAGGTGTGTTGTTGTTTTTTTTTTGCTAAGTAATAAGTTTGGCCTGATTAAATAGGAAGACATAGGAACATCTGTGAAATTTTCAATGGTCTACAGGGTGTAACCCTTTCCATCATTCACTGCCTATAAAATTGGCTGAAACAACAATACTTTTGGTTCCTTCTTCAGCAGTCTTACTGTGAAAACATCCACTAACTATTTAGCATATGTATGTCAAACTCATTGTGTAAACAACCCATTTCTACAATGTACGGTAAGTTAAATAACTATTTAAAATTAAATAGAATTGAAAAGTTGAGCATCATGAGTTGCTGCGCATTTTTAAAAAGCCAATCTGTTTCCTTTCCTAGTGGAGACTTTCATTTTCCGCCATTTGGTACTTAGAAGTTATATGGGTTTTACGGTTCAGTTGTTTAACTGTTCCTCATTTAAGATGACTCAGATGTACTGCACTATATTGTGTGAGTCTAGGAAAGAAGTTCAAGCATTAAATTGCACTTCCCAAAGCAGAACCGCTAAAGGGAGCAGCTGATTAAATCACTTTGTAGTACTGATGTATGCCTTCTCTGTAACTGTCTAAGATTTCTAGGTACAAGAGAATGACTAATTGTAAATCCAGAATTTAAAATGATTACTCAATTCATTAACTCATGAAGCTGAAAGTGAAATTTGAAAGGAAAGAAATTTGTTTTAATAGTATCTTAACAATCAATATTTAATGTTTAGTCATACCTGACCAGCTGCAGTTTAGAATCAATTGTAACGTTACTAATCAGTTTGACCTAATAGATCTTTAATTACCTGCATAAGCCACTGAGGTGTGTAGAGAGAGGTTGCCATTATCAGGTTAATCCTGACGTTAATAAGTAGTCTCTTGGGATCTATTCTGCAGAAATAATCTGGTGCACTGTGTTCTGTAGAAAGTTAGGGTCTTTGTTTTCTGATAACTAGATGAATGTTTGTCCATGAAGCAGTGCCATTGCAAGAGTTCTGTGGGTGCCTTCCACAAAACACACAGATTAGAGTAGAGACCGATCAATGAGTCTCTTCTCTTGTTCTCCCATCACTGATTAGAGAGGACCAAGAAAAATGGCCTTCTATTCCTGTGTGTTTATTTTAATGGGATCAACGTAATCAAAGTGAATTTCAGTTAATGACCTCAGTCTCTTTATTCTATTTGGGTGCCAGCAACTGGCAATAAAAGACAGCAACATATTATTAAAGGATATTTGGTAATATGGTAATGTGGATACAAACCCTCGCCCACTTACTTTATATGTTGCATTTCTTATTCAGTTTTTTTAAATATTATTTTTTTAAATGCTTGGAAATAAAAGGCCAAGCTGTCTCTTTTGTAACTGTTTGGTTAATTGGCTTCCAGCAATTGGTTTCCTAAACATTGCCTCTGTGACCGAGGAACTGAACCCTATTCTTTCCAACAATATCTCTGAATTTTTTAAAAATATGCTAATTAGGGTGATATAGTCTTTTCCCTCTCTTATCTAGGTCACAGTAATGGTTATAATCATTACAGGGCTGCTTTTTTAAAAATAATTGTTTTTGTTGATTTTTAAACAACTATAAAATCTACCAATGAGAACAACTTAAAAAAAACAAGGAAGAGGCAGCAAACAACCCTCCATTAAAACAAAATTTTGTTTTAGTGACATCACTCTATAGGGATCTCATATAATTATTGCATATACATTTGTTTTCTGATATCATGTACAGTTCTCCATACTCAGCATCATAAACAAGATGCTCATTGCAAGTAATTTCTTCCATATCAATGAGATTCTTTCAAAAGTGTGGCAAAACAGGTTTTCTACTACTAAGATTCAATTATTCGTTGTACAACAAAAGATAATTGCCAGCCACATATCATATATCGTATAGCATGTATTTATAGCTAAAACATCAAATACCGTGTATTTTATCTTATAGAAAACAAGAGTTCTGATTTAGCTGGTAATGTATAAGAACATAAGAATGGCCATACTGGGTCAGATCAAAGGTCCATCTAGTCTTTCCAATAGTGGCCAATGTCAGGTGGCCCAGAAGGAATGAACAGAACAGGCAATCATCAAGTGACCCATTCTCTGTCGAACATTCCCAGCATCTGGCAAACAGGCTAGGGACACCATCCCTGCCCATCCTGACTAATAGCCATTGATGGACCTATCCTCCATGAATTTATCTAGTTCTTTTTTGAACTCTGTTATATTCTTGGCCTAAAATACTACTTTTGTGTGTTTTTAAACCTTCTGCCTATTAATTTCATTTGGTGACCCCTAGTTCTTGTGTTACGAGGAGTAAATAACACTTCCTTATTTACTTTCTCCACACCAGTCATGATTTTATAGACCTCTATCATTCATGTCCCCCCTTAGTCGTCTCTTTTCCAAGCTGAAAAGACCCTATCTTATTAATCTCTTTGCCAGAAGCTAGGAATTGGTGACAGAGGTTGGATCACTTGATGATTACCTGTCCTGTTCATTCACTCTAGGGCACCTGGCATTGGTCACTGTTGGAACACAGGATACTGGGCTAAATGGACCTTTGGTCTGACCCACTATGGCTGTTCTTATGTTGTTATGTTATGTTCTCCTCATATAGAAGCTCTCCCATACCCCTAATCATTTTTTTTGCCCTTTTCTGGACCTTTTCTAATTCCAATATATCTTTTTTGAGATGTGGTGACCACATCTGCACACAGTATTCAAGATGTGGGCATACCATGGATTTATATAGAGGCAGTGTGATATTTTCTGTCATATTATCTATCCTTTTCTTAATGATTCCCAACATTCTGTTTGCTTTCTTGGCTGCTGCTGCACATTGAGTGGATGTTTTCGGAGAACTATCCAGAATGACTTCAAGATCTTTCTTGGGTGGTAACAGCTAATTTAGACCCCATCATTTTATATATATAGTTTTCCGATGTGCATTACTTTGCATTTATCAACATTGAATTTCATCTGCCATTTTATTGCCCAGTCACTCTGTCTTGTGAGACCCTTTTGTACCTCTTCGCAGTCTGCCTGGGACTTAACTATCTTGAGTAATTTTGTATCATCTACAAATTTTGCCACCTCACTGTTTACCCCTTTTTCTGGATCATTTATGAATATGTTGAATAGGACTGGTCCCAGTACAGACCCCTGAGGGACACCACTATTTACCGCTTTCCATTCTGAAAACTGGCCATTTATTCCTACTCTTTCTTTCCTATCTTTTAAACAGTTACTGATCCATGAGAGTACCTTCCCTCTTATCCCATGACCGCTTATTTTGCTTAAAAGCCTTTGGTGAGGGACCTTGTTAAAGGCTTTCTGAAAATCTAGGTATACTATATCTACTGTACATATCCTTGTCCACACAGTTTGTTGACCCCCTCAAAGAATTCTAGTTATTGGTGAGGCATGATTTCCCTTTACAAAAAACATGTTGATTCTTCCATAACAAATTATGTTGATCTGTGTGTCTGACCATTTTGTTCTTTACTATAGTTTCAACCAGTTTGAATTCAGGCTTACAGGCCTGTAATTGCTGGGATCACCTCTGGAACCCTTTCTAAAAATTGGCTTTACATTATCTATCCTCCAGTCATTTGCTGTCAGAAGCAGATTTAAATAGTAGGTTACAAACTACACTTAAGAGTTCTGCAGTTTCACATTTGCGTTCCTTCAGAACTCTTGGGTGAATACCGTCTGGTCCTGGTGACTTATTACTGTTTAGTTTATCAATTTGTTCCAAAACCTCCTCTGACACCTCAATCTGGGACAGTTCCTCAGATTTATCACCTAAAAAGAATGGCTCAGGTTTGGAAATCTCCCTCACATCCTCATCCGTGAAGACTGATGCAAAGAATCCATTTAGTTTCTCTGCAATGGCCTTATCATCCTTGAATGCTCCTTTAGCACCTTGATCATCCAGTGGCCCCATTGGTTGTTAAGCTTCCTGCTTCCGATGTACTTTAATAAATGTTTGCTATTACTTTTTGAGTCTTTGGCTAGTTGTTCTTTAAATTATTTTTTGGCCTTGCTAACTATGTTTTTACACTTAATTTTCCAGAGTTTGAGCTTCTATTATAGTGTCTTAAAAAAGTTTCCATATAGCTCACACGGATTTCACTTTTGGCACTGTACCTTTTAATTTCTGTTTAACTAAATTCCTCATTTTTGTGTAATTGCACTTTCTGAAATTAATTATACAGTGTTGGGCTGCTGTGGTGTTTTCCCTGCCACAGGGATGTTTAAAAATGGTTCCGTTATCTTTATAACACTTCCAACATATTGCCAAAAATGTCTTACATTAGAGAGACAAGTCGGTCCAATAAAAGATACCACCTTACCCACTTTATTTCTGAAATATCCTGGGACCAATAGGGCTATAACTATGCTGCACTGACATTGTCAGATATGTCAAATTGCTACTTTAATTTCTATCCTGCTAGTCCAAATAGCTTTCTACTAGGTCACATTTAAACAAGTGTTCAAGAGTCCAAACAATTCTTTTTATTTTAAATAGTTACTAGCAGCTCTTGTTATATATTCTAGAGTGTTTTGCTCTTCTTGATCATCAAAGCATGTGTTTCGTTTGGGGCACTCCAAGCTGTGACCTCTTTTGTTAACCACATTTTGCTTTAGGCAAGACTCTGTATTCTGCAGCAAATTGGACCTAATTTTTGTGGCAAGATTTCTGGATTCTACCACTAAATCTAGTATGGCAGATTGCAAATTTTGCAGCAGCTTCCTCTATTGTTTTAAAAAGTAGGTTTTAATCAATTAAATAGGAAAACAACACAGTGCTGTCACTCAGCAAAGTGCCCCCTTTAGGAGCATGGGGCGGATAGCATGCAACGGCCCTACACTAGCAGGTGCTGTGGTTTATGTTAGTTTAGTGAGGCTGATGCTCTGAACCTCCAGCCAAAGCCTACTGACTGTTTCTTTTCTTCACATGGTCTCAAGTGACGCAAACAAAACAGTCCACAGAAAGCAAGTGAGGTTAAATAAAAGCATAAAGGAAAAGAAAGAAAAACCTGTAGGCAGCTTTAGTGAGAATATTGGCCTTTCTTACTTCAGAGGGCCCTGGAAGCATCAGTCTACCCAGAGTTAACTGGGTCTGCAGTACAGGTCTCAGTCTTTTTCTTTCTTAGCTCAGGGAATTTGTGTTCTCCTTTCTGTGAGGGTAGAAGCTCTGTTGGCTGTCAGACCTCTCTCTGGGAGCTGAGGAGCTCAACAGCTTGTTCCTTTCCCAGGGTTATCCCCACCTGAGTGGAGTTCCTTACTTTTAACTCCTCCTCTTGTCCTGATTTACAGGTATGGAGAAGTGGGGCCACTCTAGCACAAAGCAACTCTTTAACCTCTTCTATGCTGGTGCAGGGTTGTATACCATTACAAGAGCTGTGTTTATTTTGATACCATATTAGTCACTTGGTAATCTGGGTATGGGATAACCCATGTATTGGATGTTTCTGCTAAAATTATAGAATCATATAATGATAGAAATGGAGGGCTAAAAGGGACCATGAGGAGTCATCTTGTCCAGTCCCCAATACTGAGGCAGGACCAAGTATACCTAAACTATCCCTGGCGAGTGTTTGTCTAACCTGTTCTTAAAACCTATAATGATGAGTTTTCCACAATGTTTCTTGGAAGTACATTCCAGTACTTAATTATTCTTACAGTTGGAAAGGTTTTCCTAATATCTAACCTAAATCTCTGATGCTGCAGATAAAGCTACTTACTTGTCCTACCTTCAGTGGGCATGGAGAACAGTTGATTGCTATCCTCTTTATAAGCATATTTGAAGTATGTTATCTGGTCCTCCCTCAAGATTAAACAATCCTATTTTTGTAACTTTACCTGATAAGTCAGGTTTTCTTAACTTTTTATCTTCTTTATCACTCTCCTCTGGGATCTCTCCAGTTTGCCCACATCTCTCTCAAAGTATGGTACCCTAAACTGGAGACAGTATTCTAGCTGTGCACATAGACAGGAAGAATTACCTCCCATATCTAACATATGATATTCCTGTTAATACACCACAGAATATTAACCTTATTCACGACTGCATCGTATTATTGACTCACATTCAGTTTATGATCCACTGTAACCCCCAGATCCTTTTCAGCAGTACTAGTATCTAGCCAGTTACTCCCCTTTTTGTATTTGTGCATTTTATTTTCCTTCCTCAGTGTATGCTTTGCACTTGCCTTTATTGAATTTCATCTTGTTGATTTCAGACCAATTCTCAAATTTGTCTAGCTGTTTGAGTTCTAATCCTGGCCTCCAAAGTGCTTAGAATCCCTCCTAGCTTGATGTCATCTGCAGATTTTTTAAGTATACTCTCCACTGCATTATCTAAGTTATTAGTGCAAATGTTGAATAGTATTGGACTGCTATTGAAATCTGGCTGATTAGTCTATAATTCCCTGGGTCCTCTTTTTTCCTCCATTTCTAAAGATAGGAACTATGTTGACTCTTCTCCAGTCCTCTGGAACATCATCCATAGTCCATGAGTTCTCAAAGATGATAGCTAATTGTTCCAAGATTGCCTCAGTTAGTTCTTAAGTACCCTAAAGTGAACTTCATCAGATCCTGATGACTTTTATACATCTGATTTATCTATAAATATTCTTTAACCTGTTCTTTCCCTAGTCTGACTTGTGTTCCTTCCCCCTTGTTGTTAGAATTAATTCTATTAAGCATCTTGTCACAACTAATCTTTTTAGTGAAAACTGGAGCAAAATAGGCATTAAATACCTCAGTCTTCTTGGTGTCATCCATTACTAGCTTTACCTTTCCACTACGTAGTCCTTTGTCTTTCTCTTCCTCCTAATGTATTGATAGAACCTCTTCTTGTTGTCTTTTATGTCTGTTGCTAGGTGTAATTAATTTTGTGCCTTAGCCTTTCTGAATTCATCCCTACATGCTTGTGCTGTTCTTTTGTACTCATCCTAGCAATTTGTCTTTGTTTCCACTTTTTGTGGGATTCCTTTTTATATTTTGCAGGTCATTAAAGAGCTCCTGATACATCCATATTGGTCTCTTGCTATTTTTTCTACGTTTCCTTTAAATCAGGATAATTGCTGTTGTGCCTTTTAATAATAATAATAATAATAATATTAATAATAATAAATAATGATGATGCTAGTAATGTATAATAAAAATTCTATTGCCAAATGTTTGGCAATTAAATAATGAAAATATTATTCCTGAGAATTACCTTTCCTTCTTTCTGTTTCAGAGTTAATTCTCCTTTGTAGTGAATGCGGCACATCTTACAGAGTGTTCTTTTTTTCAGGCTGTGAGCAGACGCAGAAAGACACACTGTGTCAGTTAAACTTGGGCCATATTGTTATGGTTTTCTTCGCAATCATGGCTAGAAACACAATATATTTTTCATTTAATTATTTTATAGCCTTGTAGAAACTGTCAGTGGAAGACATTGGTGGTGGTAGGGGGCTTTTGGGCTTTTGGCACCCAAGAAGGTGAATGGACGTAACTTTGTTTTTTGACATACATGACAGTTAATGTTTTTGTACCAAAAAACATTACCTCCTCTTTTCTTTCCCTTTTAGGTAGGTGCAGAGAGTAAATTTAAAATTGTAGGGAGCTAGAGTTGTTGTTAAATACAGACTTTTTATGTTTATTATTTTTATTTTAGAAATGAGATGCTAGAGCAATAAAATGATTTGTCTAAGGTTACACAGGAAGCTTGTGGCACAGCTGGCCATAGAAACCAAATCCAAGGCCCATACTTAACAGAAGACCATCTATCATCCTTTTATGCATCCTCATATAGGATGTGGGAAGAGTGCATCTGCAGTAAATGGAATGATGAAAGGGCAATCAAGAAAAGAGACATCCTCCTGTTGTAATTCTTTTGAACAAAAGTTTCTTTCTTTCTTTGGGACACAGTCTCTTGAAATTCTAATAATTTCCATAAAATTGTGACCAACATGCCAGGATTCTATAAATGTATCTACTGCTGTGTCCTCCTTGTTTTGGAAATGTCACTGTTCACGTACAAGGCATGAGAATTAATGGAAATACAATAAGTGAAATTGCTGCTCCAGCGAAACACATTCATCTGAAACCAACAGGCTTGAATCTTCAAATGGTCTCTAATGAAAAGCAACATAAAAATAGTACTATCATTTTAGAAAATTTCTCTGCTTTATTTTTTTTTACATCAAATCGAAGTGAACAATTGCCATACTTGATTTAGTCTTGTAAGTGCAATTGACAATTTTTGACTAGCCCAGTTCATAGGAAACGCATGCATCATTTATGTAGGATTTTTATGCACTTGGAAGAATGCATTCTGTGCTTTTCCAAAGCAAAGCATCCATTTTAGTCTGTACAGTATGTTCATTAAATCCCTTTCCTTGTTTATATAAGTGCTCACATCTCCATTAGTCATTCAAGCAGAAAGCAAAACTATGCGGTGCATCTACTACAACACACACAACTCACTTTAAAAACAAGATTACCTTTGATTAAAATAGTTAATTTTGCTCATTTAACAAGAATTATGGCACATTATATTTCACACTGGGATTATCAACTGACCCTTGAAGGGTAGCAGGTGATGTCTTAAAGGCTCTTAAAAAAAATTCTGGGACTGAGTAGGACCTTAGTCTAGACAGCGTTTCTCAATTTATTTTCCAGCCTGGGACCCATAAGACAACATAAGACATAAGAATGGCCATTCTGGGTCAGGCTAGTGATCCATCTAGCCCATTGCCCTGTCTTTCGACAGTAGCCAATGCTAGATGCTGTAGAGGAAATTAACAGGGTAATTTTCTAGTGGTCCATCCCCTATCATCCACTCCCAGCATATGGCAGTCAGAAGCTTCAGGACACACAGAGAATGGGCTCACATTCCTAATCATCTTGGCTAGTAGCCATCGATGGACCTATTCTCAATGAACTTATCTTTTTTGGCTCCACATTATATTTTTGGCCTGCACGACATCCCCTGGCAACAAGTTCCTCTGGTTACTGTGTGGTCTGTGAAGAAGTACTTCCTTATGTTTGTTTTCAGCGTGCTGCCTATTAATTTTATTGGGTGACCCCTGGTTCTTGTGTTATGTGAAAGGGTAAATAACACTTCTTTATTCAATTTCTCCACTCCATTCATGATTTTATAGACCTCTTTCATATTCCCCCAAGTCATCTCTTTTCCAAGCTGAGTCCCACTCTTTTTAATCTCTCCTCATATGGAAGCTGTTCCATACCACTAATAATTTCTGTTGCCCTTCGCTGTACTTTTTTCCATTTCTAATATGTTTTTTTTGAGATGGGGCCACCAGAACTGCAATATTCAAGGTATGGGCATACAATGGACTTATTTAGTGGCAGTATATTTGCTGTTTTATTATCTATCCCTTTCCTAACGGTTAACGTCATCTATGATTTCTTGTGATGATCTCTCAAATCTCTGTCCTTTTGTAATGTTGGAATCATGTAATGAAACCATTGTTGGCAGTTTTTGAGCAATGGAGTTTGTGATTTCTGGTGGGGTTGGTTCTGAGGAGTGCTAAGTCCTGAGAAGAGGTGCTCAGAGATAAGGCTGGAGGGGGAAAGCACTCAAAGATAAGGCCATTGCAGAGAAACTAAATGAATTCTTAGCATAGGTCTTCGTTGTTGAGGATGTGAGGGAGAGTCCCAGACCTGAGCCATTTTTGGGGGGTAACAGATCTGGGGAACTGTCCCAAATTGTGGTGGCATTAGAGGAGATTTTGGAACAAATTGATAAACTAAACAGTAATAAGTCTTTAGGACCTGATGGTATTCACCCAAGAGTTCTGAAAGAACTCAAATGTGAAATTGCAGGACTACTAACTGTCATCTGTAACCTATCATTTAAATCAGCTTCGGTACCAAATGTGTGGAGGATAGCTAATGTGATGCCAATTTTTAAAAAGGGCTCTAAAGGTGACCCTGGCAACTACAGGCCACTAAGCCTCACTTTAATACCAGGAAAATTGGTTAAAACTATTGTAAAGAGCGAAATTGTCAGACACATAGATGAACATAATTTGTTGGGAAATAGTCAACATGATTTTTGTAAAGGGAATCATGCCTCACCAATTATTAGAATTCTTTGGGAGGTCAACAAGCATGCGGACAAAGGAGATCCAGTGGATATAGTGTATTTAGATTTTCAGGAAGCCTTTGACAAGGTCCCTCACCAAAAGCTCTCAAGCAAAATAACTAGTCATGGGATAAGAGGGAAGGTTCTCTCATGGATTGGTAACTGATTAAAAGATAGAAAACAAATGGTAGGAATAAATGGTCAGTTTTCAGAATGGAGAGAGGTAAATAGTGATGTGAAGCAGGGAATCTCCTAGAGTACCCGGGGGGGGGGGGAATCTGGGAGGAGGTAAAGAGGGAGAGGGGAAGTGGTTTATTCCCCTTTGTTGTGAGACTCAAGGAATCTGAGTCTTGGGGTCCCCCAGGGAAGGTTTTGGGGAGACCAGAGTGAGCCAGACACTGGAATTCTGGCTGGTGGCAGCGATATCAGATCCAAGCTGGTAATTAAGTTTGGAGGTTTCATGCTAGCTTCTCATGTTCTGAACTCTAAGATCAGATCTGAGTAGGACAGTTATGACACCCCCAGGGATCTGTACTGGACCTAGTCCTATCTAACATCTTCATAAACGATCTGGAAAAAGGGCTAAACAGCGAGGTGGCAGAATTTGCAGATGATACAAAACTACTCAAGATAGCTAAGTCCCAGGCAGACTGTGAAGAGCTACAAAATGGTCTCACAAAACTGGGTGACTGGGCAATAAAATGGCAGATGAAATTTCATGTTGATAAAATGCAAAATTAATGCACATTGGAAAACATAATTCTAACTACACATATAAAATGATGGGGTCTATATTAATGGTTACCACTCAAGAAAGAGATCGTGGAGTCATTGTAGATAATTCTCTGACATCATCCACTCAATGTGCAGTGGCAGTCAAAAAAGCAAACAGAATGTTGGGAATCATCAAGAAAGGGATAGATAATAAGACAGAAAATATCATATTGTCTCTATATAAATCCATGGCATGTCCACACCTTGAATACTGCATGCAGATGTGGTTGCCCCATCTCAGAAAGGATATATTGGAATTGGAAAAGGTTCAGAAAAGGGCAACAAAAATGATTAGAGTACAGAACGGCTTCCATATGAGGAGAGATTAATAGGACAGGGACTTTTCAGCTTGGAAAAGAGGTGACTAAGAGGGGATATGATAGAGGTCTATAAAATCATGAGAGGTATAGAGAAAGTAAATAAGGAAGTGTTATTTACTCCTTTTAATAAAACAAGAACAAGGGGCCACAATGAAATTAATAGGTAGCAGGTTTAAAACAAACACAAGAAAGTACTTTTTCATGCAACGTACTGTCAACCTCTGGAACTTCTTGCCAGAATGTATTGTGAAGGCCAATACTATAGCGGGGTTCAAAAGGGAGCTAGATAGATTCATGGACGATAGGTCCCTCAATGGCTATTAGCCAGGATGGACAGGAATGGTGTCCCTAGCATCTTTTTGCCAGAAGCTGGGATTGGGTGACAAGGCATGGATCAGTTGATGATAACCTGTCTGTTCATTGCCTTTGGATCACCTGCCATTGGCCACTGTCAGAGGACAGGATACTGGGCTTGATGGACCTTTAGTCTGACCCTGTATGGCTGTTCTTATGTTTTTAACTGATGCAGGGGAGTATGGTGACACAGGACAGCTGTTCCCTGTGGATAGACTAAGCCCAGCTTCCCTGGACTGGAAGAGTTGGGTATAATACAGCCTATAAAGGCTGCTAATAGGCAGTTGGGACAGATGGACTGAAACAGACTGAGCCCTGGGGACGGAAAGTCACCACAGAGAGGAGTTAGCTTCTGTGATGGGTCACTGAACAAGGGGCCAGTGGCTCAGGAAAGTAGCGCTGAGGCTGTTGCTCTAGGAAGAGAGCAGAGCTAACAGACTAGGAAGCTTCCAGAAGCTGGAGTGCCAGAGGCCCCTAGGAGAGCTGGCACTGGAGCCTGAGGCCAGGCATTGAGTTAAGACTTCTCTGTTTGTTGCTAACATCTGTTGAAGAAATAAAGCTCCATTCAAAACACTGGGTGTGGCAGCACATGCTTTGGGGCTGGGGAGAGACCTGGCCCAATGATATGTGATACCAGAAGCGGGCCTCTGGCCTGTCCCTAGAATAAGGGGAAAGAGGGTGGAGGTGATCTGCCTGTTAGGTGCAGAACAGCAACAAGAGAAGCAGCAGCAGACCCAGGCTTTGCTGATGCAATTGACAGAAAATCAACAGAAATAGCAGGAGGCTCAGTTTTCTGCACAACAGATGTGGCAAGAAGCCTATTCCAAACAGGCATGGATACAGGAACAGTTAGACTGAGCCACACCCAGTAACATAGTTGTTGATGAGGCTGGGGGCCGGTTGGCTCTGGGGCTGGCAAATCTCGGACCAGAAGATGACCCAAGGTCTTCCTCCGAACATTTGAGAGGGTGGCAAAGGCAGCAGACTGGGAGGAGTCAATTTGGGAAGCCCTCATAGCACTGTTCCTGATGGGTGAGATGCAAGTAGCTTATTGGGCAGCTAGTGATAAGTTGGCAATTAAAAGGAATGGAGCAGGATTGACTGGAAGTGGCAACAAGAGAAGAAGGGGGTGAGCTAGCATGCTGGGTCCTAGCACCAACAGGATTTTGTTGGTTTCTTTTTCAGGTGAGGAGGTGTGACCAAGTTGCATTTCACACCTACCTTATACAGAATTCTGGCTCTTGGTGGCCAGTGGGGGCAATCCTTCATTTCCTTTCCAGTGTCTTTTGGAATATTGGGCTTTCGAGGTGACGAAAGAGGAATAATCATTGGGGCCATGCTACAGGATGAAAAGAGCATCCTTGCCTGCTCTGTATTACATGGGGATTCTTGTGTAGAATTTCAGTCTGTTGTTCTGTGGCCTGGCAAACAGATCTAGCTCCAGCGGTCCTCTGAGCTGACACGACTTGCAGGAAATCTTTAGTTTAAGTCTCTGAAGAAGACATTGGCTATTCCATTTTCTGCCTCTGAAGTGTGCTGGATGATGGATTTATTTTCTCAGGTGCTAAGGTCTGGACATGTCGTCTTCAAATTTGGCATATCAACACAGTCTGTATTTAGGTTTGCCCTCAACTCCTCTTAGGTTTTTCTCATCTGATGGCATATGAGACCTGATGAGAGATTGGATCCTTGGAGCAGAGTTCACTAGTTCCCCCTCATATGTATGTGTCTGAATTCATAATGGACAGCTGGATCCCCCTCAAAAGAATGCTCAAATCGCTCTGCAGGAGTTTGTCTGGTGATGGTCAGGCCTGGAATGTGGGAAATGTAAACCATCCACCCTTTTAGTGACTGTGTGACAGAGGCTGCAGCCTTTCATGGCCTCTGAAGCAACACCTATCTTGGGCTAGCCTGTGTAAGACGTCTTGAGCTGTTGAAATGGCTCACTGTAGAGGATTAATAACCAGGCTGGATGGAAGAGCAGAGGCTCTTGCATTGAGATGTACCAGACCAAGAATTTTCCCTTAGAACAGAAGCGACATTCAAAGGTGTCAACAGGTATGTGGTGTCCACTTCTCCTGTATCTGGAGTTGGTCTTCTACTGTGGTCAGGATTCAGTTGAAGGCATTTTGAAGAGAGATAAGGCAAGATAACATATGGTAGTATAGGGCAGTCTTTGGTTCCAGTGCATCCTTTGGGTCATCCAACATCTGATCAGGCTCTAGGTGGCAACTCATATGTGTGCATCTTGGAAAAGCACCTATTGTGCATGTGTGTACAATGTGTATCTGGCTTCCTTTTTCTCCTTTAAAGATGCACATTAGTGTGTGCTAGGTATTTTGGAAGGAAGTCTCATGATACAAACACAGAAGTTAGAGAAAAGGACTATTTCATCCACTGCCAATGGAAGATTGTTCTTCACAGGACATTTGCTTTGTCCAGTCTAGTTAAAATAGATTTTGTCACAAGGTCCTCCCTTAGCTATGCAGTATGCTGAGTTGCACTGCCTGCTTCTGTCGCCTCATGGTCATAAACACACCCAAGCTGTTTCTCTTTTACCTGGTGTACCTTTTATTCCATGGTTCTTTTGCAAACACAACAAAACAGGCATAGTTCAGCAGGTGCTTTCCGCACAGCTCACCCTCTGAGCTCCTCTCTCCTTCTCCTGCCAATTACTGCCAATTGTATCAATAGCCTAGTAATTACCACCCAGATGCTCATAATCCTCCTCTAGAAAGTGGTTAATTTTTCTCATCTGAACCTGCAGCCATCTCCATGTTGCAGCAACCTGTGACCAAGGTGCTACTGCTAGCACTCTTAGTTTGGTTTCCTCCACTTACTTTGAGAGCTATTCCACAGGCCTGATGCATCTCATTGACAGGCTTTCTCTGATTTTTTTTCAGCCTAAATTTTACCTTTCTAAAATCAGTTTCAGTACTTCTAGTTATACCCCGTATACAACACTAAATAAACCTGTTCTGTTCTTAGTGTATAGATGATTTGTGTGTTTGTAGAATGATTGCACAGAGCTTCTTCAAGCATCTTTCTAGCTAAACATGTAAGATTGGTTCATTAAATCTGTTCTCTGACATGCTGTTTCCTCCAGAAAATCACTTCCCCTCTCTTTCTATTTTTGTTTTCCTATCTGGGAAATGGAAATATTATTTGACTATCTATTATTATTTAATTAATCTGCTCTTAAAAGTGGAATGAGTATGTATCAATGCATACTCTCTCCTATGCATATATATTCATGTATAGATGATTTATTTTTAAGTTCCATGTGCTGTATGATTTTTTCATGGTTTTTGTATGGTTTCCTCTTTACATGTTTCTCCTCACTTTCAAAGGCCTATTGACACCCAAGTAATACACCCTCCTATGTAGATGCTCAGCTGATTGATGGTTCCTTCAGTCTGCAGGAGTATACAAAAACACCTGGAAACAGGGATGTTTCTGGTTTTCAGGAATACATGATGATCCCAGATGTCGATATTAGTTATACTTTTTATTTTTGTTACTGTGTTAAACTCCTTTCAATGGACCACAATAGTCTAATACCCTCTCTCATTGATCTTTCTTGTATATTACCTTTAATTTTTCCACTGTTCAAAAATGTGGACAAATCAAGAAGAAATTTCTCAGAACCAAATAGTTGTTTTTAAACTAAAACAGGAATTCAGAATATAAAAAACCCAGATGTACTTGCCAACGAAAGTAAAGATGGCTCAAACTTTTTCTCTTCTAGGAATTGGGGAAATACCTGTAAAAGGGGAATGAGATACCTCCACTGTAAGATATTCTATCATAATTGATGCATAGTGCAATATTTTACCTTAAAATACTCTCTCTGCTACTATATGGACTCAAGGATAGTAGGCTAGACTTCAGACCAACAGGGTACAATAATGTGGCTTTTGTAAATATTCTGTCTGGCAGATAATTGCCTATAAATAAATCTATATTGTGCTGACTCTTTTCCATTTAATTTTTCCTAAAATAAGACTTTGCCCATATAAATCAGGGGAGCAGGTAGGTAAAAGTAATAAATAAACTTGTCTACAGATTTGGTGCATACATATTTGACGCTGTATACAGTATTTTTAAAAAGTGTGTTGTTCATTTTTTCTAGATCCATTCTGTGTTTTAAGGAGTACCCCTGTAGAGTTCTTGAGAATTGCCATAATCCAGCAGGCAGGACAACTTGGAAAAATCATTTCATTATTGATAGGCCAATATTACCTCAGTAATAATAAAGGGTCAGATTCTGGGCTAATTTTTAAGACTTCAAATAAGAGAGTGCTGATTTTGGTTCATAGAATTTTCTAGATGAAGCAATATAAACAGGAAGTTGAATCAGAAGTTATCCAAGCATATGGACATAATGTATATACCTCTGTTTTATATAGAGAGATTTATTTTCATCAGTCTAATGCAAGGCCTTGCTCAGGATTCTGGTGATTAAACTAGCAGACCTCCAGAAGGGAACATAATCTTTGTTTTGCATGATTACTTATCTATTGTTTTTTCTTACTTGGATGGAACATGTTTGTTCTGTGTGTTCAGAAAGGGATCTGCACCTAAACCTGAGTTATGCTAAAATGTAGCTGGGGTCATTGGCTGCATATTCTCCATATTCATAGAAAAGCTCAGCCTTAATATTGGCAATATTAAAATTGAAATATGAATTCTACATGCATATTCTGTAATGGTATTCTCATGAAACCTTGCCTACTGATCTAGAAATTAAATATAAAATAATATGTTCAAATAAACTATATTACTCAAATAACAACCCCCTTAATTTTGGAAACTTATATTTGGAAATACACTGTGTTGTGAACAAATTGTTTCAATGTGGCTTTACCAGGTAGCATTAAATCTTTGATTCCACTGAAAATTATAACAGTTTCTGAATCTCTTTTACTAGTAGTTTCCTCCTGTTTACTGGCATTGGTATTTATTTCATGAACGACAGAGAGAAAGATGATGTATGCCCTTTGTCTCACAAGATGATGTGAAGACTTACAATCGGAGGCAATGAATCAGAAAAAGTCTTGGAGGGAAGTGGTAGAGTCACATAGACAAATGCAGGGATCTGTAGGAGCAAGTATCCTTCTTACAGCAGAGACCCTGGAATCTCTGTGGCAAAGAGAGAGACCCAAGAAAAGAATGCCCTACGGATATAGGGTACCCTAAACTAAGCATGGGGATGGAGCTCCAGAGGGCAGACAAAAGAAGGGATGAGGTCCGGAAAAAAGAGGCGTAGAAAGTCATGGGAGAGACAGTGAGAGGGAGGTCTGTCTGGTCACTGTATTTTTATATTTTACAGTTCTTTGAGGAGGAATTAAATATGCCTCTTATTCAAGTACCTTTGCACTACTCCAAAGCATTTACTTAACTCTGGGGGGAGGTAGTCTGTGTGGATCTATGTTCTGTGATGCACAAACAATTGTGAGCTTGACTTCCTCTTTCTGCACAGTAAAACTCTGCGGGTTTTGCTGTCAATTTGTGCCTCCATGCCTGTGAATGGGAAGGTTTGCCCTGAACGAAACATCTCAGACACAGAAAGTTAAACTTCAGAGCAGATGTAATTTTTCCAACAGAAGATCTCCCTCCCCCCGAGTCTCACTTTCAGAGTTCTCTATACCTCACAGTACTTCTTATCTGCTCATACCAAGGTTAAGCCTTATACGACAACACATTACGTTTTTAGGCACCCATCTGACAAACCAAATGACAGCTATGCTCTTTTAAAATAATCGCTCTAGGTTATTTTTTAAATTGGTCATCATTGCAGTAAGTACCTCATCTATATGCTTCAGTTAGAGGCCTGGGATAAAGCGTCCTCTTTGGTGAAATATGGGCAGTTGTGTATCTGAAATGCATATCAACCTTGTTGCTGCAGCAGTGATATGCATTAAGTATGGTCGGCTAGATCCCTAGAAGGTCTCTCGGTAACTTCGGAGCATTGATTTATTTTTTCTTTTTAGGTGATACAATGGGGTGAACTGAGAAACTCATTTTGTAAATTTACATTTAAAATAACACTCTTCGCTGCACTTTCATTAAACATATTAAAACATATCTGTTGTCAACCATATTTTAAATATGCGTTCCCTAAAACTTTGGGAAAAGTTTTCAAAATCCTGTTACTGTAATGGAGGCTGCAGATGAAATATAATCCTCATTTCTTCATAACTAGTCAAAAGTAAACATATTTTTTCCAAGCTTTACAGCAGAAGTGGAAAAGTTCACGAACCAATCATTTTCAACTTTTGGCATACCATACGGAACTTTTCTAACAGCTATTTATAAGACCCTAATGTGTTTATTTTCACAATAAATCTGACTTATTGCTGAATGTATTCATTTCATAGTAAAATAAACACTGAAGATTACAAACATAACCTTTTGCAAAGTTTTCTGAAGGCTCAAGGCTTAATTTAATACATGTGATATCTATATTGTCTGTGAAACATATGCCAACTTTTAAATCTGGGGGCTGGGAGGTAAGAGGACTTAATCTAAATTGCAAAATCGGTTGTCACCAAGTTTACATTGTTACATTTGAGCCATTTGACCCATGAAATAAATGGGAATATATTAGAAAACTGGTAACGAAATATGTTTGTAGGACAGGAAGGTGAAGGGTTGTCCCATATAGTAGGTGCTCTATCTTTGACACCTATTTTAATATACAAATTTAAACCAGTTGAATCCTTACTTTATGCTATTTAGCTTAATTCTGTATTTTATTTACATGAGTTAAACACAATTTAAACTAGGTTTAAACTGTTAATGCATCTACTAGCTAAAACTATTTTTTTTAAGATTACATTTATGTAACTGTCATCAAATCCCTAAAATAATCTATTAGATGGTTAGGAAATGAACCTTCCTGTGATTAGGTATATTGCTGAGTGCCCCATGAGAGCTACACTGTTTTACGTAAAATGGCATTGTTATAATATATCAGTTATTTTCAGAAGGACTTGAATCATAGCCATAGAATGTGGTGTATGTGTATGCTTTGTTTTCAGATAGAAACTGCAAGATCTCAAACAATTAAAAATAAATTGCCATTCCAGTTATTGAAATGCTGGTGCTTTGGGGACAGTTTGGGAACTGCTCCAAAGGACATGGGTGAGAGGGTGGGACTGGATAGCAGATTGTTTGCAGGGAAATGTCCTTCTGCTGGGTGATTTTATGTATAAAAGAAGAAAGGGACCATTGAAATCCAAATCCATTAGAAAAAAATGTTTTGTATTTTTGGAAACAGATTTTAAAGTTGAGGCAAAAATAGACCAGATGGACCAAGAATCTTAGTACAGTAGCTATCTGTTTTCTGGGTTGCACAGTGAATATTTATGAATGCTAGGAACATCAAGATGTGCCAGGTTATTTTTTCTCTCAGGAGGAGACAGGCCATTTGCTATTGAAAAAGTATGAAATTCTAATACTTTCAAAAAATCACTACAGTGCACTATTGAAGAACATTTTGTCCAATGGGGGTTATCTAAATGACATTTGATTAAGTCAGAAGGAAAAAAAAAGGATTACAACAATAAATATGATCATTATATTCCACATTCCTCTGAATGTAATAGTCTTTACTGGCAAGTGTTCGAACTGTGGTAGCCTATAAATCTTGTGTGGATCCTTTAAAAATATGCATCATAAATACATTTCCTAGGTAAGGATGTGCAAACTCGTTGGGAAGGTAAATTTTGAGTAGAATCAGTAACGTGTAGTCCTGTGTTTGAGCATAATGCTCAGAGACCAGAACATTTGCTAGTTAAAATTGTCTTCTTACCTGTTTCCAAACTAGAGTAGTTTGAATAATTTTTTTAAACAAAACTTGTTTTAGGTGAAGTTTAGTTTCAAGTACTATTTTGTATTGTATTCTTTAAAACTGTTAATTGCAACATCTGTAACACAAACACATCTTAGATTTCAAGGTGAAATTTTGACTGAAAAAGCTCTCATTTACTTCCAGAGGGTCAAGATTTCACCCCAAGCTCTTTGGGGGATGGACTGTATCTAGGTCTATGGCTCCAGTGCTATAAATGATTATGCAAGTGAATCCTTGTAGGTTTGCAGGTTTGGGGGTCTAGATGCCTAACCCAGTAGGGCTCCAGTCTTGATTTGGACACCTGGGCACTTGCACAAAATAAACATGAACTATTTTCATAAGTTATTTTTTCTGGCAACAAATTATTGAACTAAAAATATACAAAGTGAAGAAATATCACGGGTTCAAAAACTTGACATAATCACTGATATTACTCTCGTGTATATCAGACTCTAAGTGTTGTCCTTGCATTTTAACTTGAACATAATAGCCAGACTTCTCTGTGTAACATCATGTAGCTGAGTGTGTCTGTGACAGGTCATATGCATTAAAAATTGCTAACATTATAAGAGCAAGAGGTATGCACCGGTATGCACCCTCCCCCGCTTCTGAGCACCAAAGAATGACAATTTATTATAAAAGTTAACAGTAGTCACTAAATTCATCACACTGGTACTGCTCATGAAAGAAATTGCTACAGTGAAGTTGTATCTAAATAAAATACAAGAATGACCGTACCACACATTTAAGTGCGGGTTGGAGGGGGAGAGAATATTTGGCTGGATGTCCAAATGAAGGTAACTGTGCTTTATGGCTGAGGGAGGGGGGAAGATGAAAACTGCTGCAAAAGGGTCATGTGGTCACTGACTCATCTCCTAGGATTGAAGGGCTTAAAAGGGACAGCTTTATGCCTGAAACCTCACTTATACTCAGAGCAGGCGGATGCAGAACCCACTCTCCTCCCCCCCCCCCATTTAGGTGGCAAAATTCCAAGTTTGGTCAAGACCTGCTGTGGACATTATGCTAGCTGTCCCTTTTTTTAGGGGGACTGGGAAGGAATTTTTCGCTTACCGCCATATTGGCTTGGGTGCAGTTGGGTTTTTTCGCTTTCTTCACAACAGGTCCAGGAAGGCTGTGTTCATGGGTGGCATGAGGGGAGATAGGCCGTATGTTGCAACTCATTATTTAAGTACAGGACAGATGTCTGGTGCTGGTATTCCATAGGAAAGGTGTACAGTGACCAGATAAATGACTTGGAAAAGGACTTAAAAAGAGGTGTCAGTAAAGGAAAAATAAGACTGGCAGTTGGGGACTCCTATGATTGATATGGCAGGGAGAACCGCCCCCATTCTTAAAGCCCTCCTACAAGGGAGGTAGATGGTAAGGTCCCGGCAATGGATTTGCTGGAGGGACCTGGATGGAAAAAGAGGGGGAACTGGCAGAAATTCTCCGGGCAATTATTAAATAAACATGGGTTTACCTACACTGTACACTTTTATCTACCGAGTAGTCCCAGACATCTAATAATAAAGTTGTGGCCTGATTAAACCCATGTCAAATGTCTCCTGTCCTTTTTTTCGTACAGCCAGGTAAATATGGGATGTGGAACAAATTGCTGTTCGAATTGGACAATTTCAGGCATGTTGCCCACAGACAAACAAATTAGATCCAGTGCTGAAACGGTGAAAAATTCAACCCCACCCATTCCAGAACCTATTAATGTAAGAAAATTGCATTTCATAATCTAAATAGGTAATCTTGCGGCATACCAAAACACACATAACTACTAATGCTTTAATTTTGTAATAGGGAAGTTGTTCCAAATATTCTTCTCAGTTGTGTTTCTAATACATTTACGTTACACAAGTACAGATATTATCTGAACATTATTATTTTGTGTCTAGATAGTATGATCTGAATTTGGCCTTACCTCCACATACAGAAATTTTGCAGGACTGGTGCCTTTTAGTTAAAAAACAAAAAAAAACTTTAGTCATCAGGTAAGGTAGTTAAATAACAGAAATTCCAAAATATAAGCAGTTAAAAGCAGGACAATGAATAGTTAGACATCATAAATCTTACAATGCCTGCATAATAAATATATTGTTTTAATTATGAAGAAATGCAACCACAACGACAATACAACTTTACTGCTTACTGATTATGATGAATTTTGTTGGGGTTATAAAATGTATTATTTTGTCTGTGGAATCTAAATATTATTTAAATATATATTATGTAACATGGTAAATATTTGTGTAATATATTTATCAATTGACAATATATCTTTTGGTCAAGTAATTATATTTTAAGTTCCTTGAGAACAATGCTGAATATGTAGTTTAGTAGAAAAAGGGCATAGTACTGTTTAATTTAATGGTAAAAATACTTGAGGACACATATAATCTTCGTTGCTTTCCCAGAAGGGTTTTGTGGCTGGTTTATTCTGAGATTACTGATTTAAAGGTCAGAGTTAAGCTTATGGTGTTGTGTTTGTGTATGCATCTCTTTATAAGTGGTGGGAAAAATCTGTGTGTGCTATGTGAACTAGTGAAGAATTAAGATATTAACATTCTTTTAGTTGCTTTTAAAAGCTTTTACAAGTGATGTATTAGGTTATAGGCTGTCAGCTAAACAACCTTAATTCTTTTATATATTTTCTTTTGTTTTTGCTTTTGGAATTTCTCAGGGTTTTTTTTGACTTCTGTCACAAATTTCATATGTAACCTTTGGCAAGTGGTAAGACTCTCTTCCTTTCTCGCTCTCCCCCTTATATAGTATGCATGGTGTTATTTTATTTTATTTCACACAGTGCTTACCCAATGGCTCTGAATCTGACTAAGGTCTTTATGTGCTACCTGATATGCTAACATCATAACATCTGTTCCTCAGTTTTTCTTTGAAAAATGGACTTTCCTCTAATGGAAATTTTCAAATAGGAAAGCAATCTCCAGGACATGATAAAGTGATTCCTACCCCTGTGAGACCCACTAACATGCCCTTTTTCTAATAAAAGGGCATGTTAGTGGGTCTCACAAGGGTAGGAATCACTTTATCATGTCCTGGAGATTGCTTTTCTATTTTAAAATAGGTCAGTGAAGAAAATTTTCACCATTCCTGTTTAGATTCATTGACCAGAGAATTGTCTAGATTTCAAACAATGGCAAAATTTTTCCTTTCTATTTTTGTGTGTGTTGTAATGCATTTCCTTAGATTAAAAACCTGATGATTTCTAATCTGTATTTGATTTGTGTACAACTCATTGTAACTGGCATTTGGAAGGAAATGGCCATTATTTTCATGATGTGAAAAATATTATACATTGATGAATGAGCATGTAATCTGTGTGAAAAATGTTTAGTTAAATCATTAACACTAGGTTGTTTGTCTTTTGGATCAATGACCTTTTGATGGCAATAGAGATTTCACTGTGACAGTTTTTAATATTCCTCTTTTTTCCCATTAGTACAAGGAGCAACAGTTTTAAAGCAGCCACTGTTTCACTTCGCTATGAATAGATAAATTGTCAAAGCTGCCAACAAGAGTGCTTCCATATTACAGGACTATGTTGTAAGCAACACTACATGCAGTGTTCTTGCTGGTAAACACAAACTGTGCAGATTTAGTACCACAGCTCAGTTCTCATCCTTCAGTTGAATTTAATGAGCTGAAACGCTGTGGTGAGATTTTGGAGAATGGGGTTAGTGTGTACTGAGAGGGAGCCATATATGGCAGGACATTGTTTCTGAGCTGCCCTTTCTCATCACTTATCAGCAGACGGGAGGGGATGAGGGTGTATAAAATGTATTGTACGGCTGGAAAAGACTATCCTCAGAGACTACCCCTTTCTAAAACAGCCTATATGAGATGTGGGAAACTGAGTATAAAGTTGGTTTGATGCATTCTATTTGAGTTTAGTTTTATGTTGGAGATGACTAGGACTTCTCTCAGTTAAAGAGAATTCTGTATTTTTAAAGTGCTATCCATGACATTTCTGGTGGATTAGAGATATCGCACTGTGCCATTATTATTTAGAAATCTAAATTTCACTCCCCAGTTGCATTCCTTTGCTCCCTGGACTGCTAGGGAGCAATGTCACATTGGTTATACTCTACTCTGGGAAAAGGGGCCGGCAGCACCACAGCCATGTATTCCCTACTGGTTAATTTGAATGTGAAGTTGCACCCTAGACTTGACCTAGTTCTTGTTGTCAGAAACAGGTTTCTAGCATTTTACAGATGATTTAAACAAATCTAAACTATACACAACTGGCAGTAACCAATCTAGAAAAACTTTAACCAACTGGAATGAAACCAAGCTTCTTGTTTGCTCCTTGCTGGCTAAAGGAGTCTCTAGTGTGGTGGTTGTGGTGTTTTCCTTCAGAGTACGGTTTTTGGATGATGTTGTGGTCCCAGGTGGTTCTGACTTGATTCTTGGTTTTGATATGTTTCTGGCTATTCAAAGGTGTTGAAAATAGTTTCTCTGTCACTCATGGTGCATTGATTAAAGGTAGGTTTTGCTCATTTTGCTTTATATCTGGCTCCAGTTAGAATCCAGCATCTAAAATGTTTACATGAGCAAGACATCTCAGGATGGCTCATGTCACAAACTTCTTTTCTGAAACTGCCAAAATAGTAGATTTACTATTCAGCTCTCTGGAAACAGTGTCATCACCACAACTGTATGTGCTAGGTCCTTTGTCTGGCAGACCAGAAGAAAAGAAATGTTGCCCCATGTGGAGCTCCCTCTGAGACTGGTAGTGGAACAGAATAAGGGAAAAATTTACCTGAATAGAACAGGGAGGAACAAGAAGTGGCTCTACCAGATGGAGGTAATGCCTTTCCACATGACTGAAGGAGGGGAAATGGGTATTTATACCTCAGGTAATTCCAAAGAAGTCCTCTCACTGTGATTGGGTTGGCAACACCCACCCTCCCACCTATGGAATCAAACTAGAACTGGGTCTCTTCATGATCTGTTGTGGGTATTACGCTAGTTGCCTTTGTGCTTGGGGGCTGGGGAGGAATTTTTCCCTCAGTGCCAAAGTGACCTAGGCAGGGTGTTTTTTTTTCCCCACAGTGGGTTAGGGACCTGGTGGGGTGGGCAGGGAGGTTAGGTTAAAATGCTACAACTTAATAACTAAAAATGTGGCAGATGTCCAATGGAAGGGATATGGTTATAAAATAAGATGAATTTAGAGGAAAGCATTCGTTAACGAAGTTCGGAAAAGTGGGTTCAGGGATGCTAACATTTGGTATAGCAGGGAGTCGGCCTCTGTTCCCTTTTTAAGATTCCTTAACGTTCACATGGGGAGCGAGCAGTGGGGTCCCAGCAACCGGCTGGCTGGGACCAGGTTAAGAAAGGGGAGAGCTGGTGGAAGCCCTTCCAAATAGGTAGAAACAATTAAGTAAATAGTGATGAGCTGCACCATACAATATATTGCCAGGTATTCCCAGTTATTTTCAGTGAATAAAGTTGCAGCCTCATTAAACCACATCCATTGCCTCCTGTGTTTTCTCTGGCATGGTTGGACAATTGCTGATCTTGGTGAGGTGAATTATTTTCAGAGCTTATAAAGTCATCTGTACGTGCTGTGTAGTCCCCAAGAGAAATGATGAGATCTAAGATCAACTTTAGAGGAGAATCAGTGACCTGCTCCCGTATAAACCAGGTTCACATTAGGCCATCTATTACACAGAGCTGGAGAGACTTATTTGGAGAAAGAAGCAGAGGTCAGATTCCTCTGCTCTTTATATTCACAAATAATTACAATGCACTTCTTTTAATGCAGAATTACTTAAATATTGAATCAGTTGTGGAAGCCAATGCATTTTATGAGAGAGTTTAGCAAAATACTCCTCCCAAAAAGGAAAAACCCTAGCTTGAAATACCATTTTTCCCTTAATCTATTCTAGAAGAGGCAATATTTTTATGTTTTTGAATAAAAAAGACAGATGCAGAAGGTCACCTTTCCATCAAATGAGTTATCTGCTTCAGAATGTTTCTGTGAAAGATCAGCTGCAGAAACTTCCTTTGTGAACTCTAGTGTAAGATATAATATTTAGTGAATGAGACATTTTGCCCTGACTTCTTTCTTTAGATGGAAACTATTCTGGCTGTTGGTCACATTGTTTATAACTCTCTCTGAAAAAAATATTTTAAAAGGTCAAAGTACGCTCCCCAATGCTTATTCTAACGTAAACCCCAGTTTACTTCTATCTGAAAAGTGTGTTATTTTATGAACAGAGGTAGAAGACGCTTTGCACATAAGTTGTTTCACCTACTTAGTCCTTTGCTAACCATTTCAAATAGCACGTAGCAAATTCAAACGAAGTAGGTAGAAAAATGCTCTATATCATAATGATTTAATGGGTTGGCTGTACTTATGTTTGTACTGTTATCCTATAAGGTACTTATGTCTCTTAGGTAGCCAGGAAAAGTTTGTTTTTGCACATAGTGATTTCAGTAGCATTCATCACTATAGTAACTTAAGTGCTTCATAAAAAGTAGAGTTTATTCCTTTAATTATTTTATTAATCTTATGGGGGCTGGGGGTGGAGGTGAGAGAAGAGGATGGTTGTGTTGGAGGTGAATTTTCCTGAAATAGGGCATGATTAATTTGTTTCAAAGTCTGGACATATTAAAAGGAAAGTTCACAATTCTACTTAATTTCTTTTGGTCTAAAATAGTTTGGTAATGGACCTATAGTACATGTTATGAATAGGTAAAATCAGATGTGGATTTACCATCCTAAAGGAGAAAAACATACTGTAAGTTTCTTTTAACTTTAAATTATTCAGTGAAATAGATGTACTCCTCTAAAATGGGAAAATGGACATAGCATATGGTATTTTTGAATTTTTTTTGAAGATGTACCGATGATGCAAGAAGGCAGGGTATACAATACATGACAGAAAATAGGTACTTTATCTAGTCAGCTTGAAATTCAGTGGCAATTCATGCAATCAAAGGGCAATAAATTATTCACTTGCCATTGAAACAATGAGTAAGTTTTGACCTCTCTTGTTCGGGGTTTGGGGAAGGATATAATTCATATTTATGTATTAGACAGCTATAAGCTGGGGCAAAAGGCTAGGATACACAATTTGGATTTCAGTGTAAATAAGAATTTGTCTGTGTGTGTGTGTGTGTGTGTGTGTGTGTGTGTGTGTGTGTGTGTGTGTGTGTGTGTGTGTGTGTGTATATAATTTCAGTTTGGCGTAAATGTTGGTTTTGTTGAAAACTTTGCCATTTCTAGAAAAAATGGGAGCAATTAAACTACTGGTAGTATTTTCCCAAAAGAAAATTCTTTGTTGTAAATTTGGAATTAAATAACATGTTTGGTGTGGAATCTGGTGCTTGTATGCTATGTGATAAGTATTACTTATACAAAATAAGTACAGTATTAGTTCATTTACATTTACTTTTACTGGACTGTTTCTGTTTTAGGGTATATTACAGCAATATATTCTTGCAGGCACAGGGCTTTGTGGGATATTCTTTAGGGCGTTGTTTTTAAATGAGGCTCAAAAAGCAGCTGTAACTTTGAATACATACTGTTTATTAAACAAACAAATACAGAGTATCCCTTGCAGTCCCGTTTTTCAGTCACTATTTAAAAGTTGTATTGCTTTGAACTATTATTCATTATGTATATAGTTGAACAAATTGATTATATAATAATTCCATTTCACATTACAATGGTTTTCATAAACAGGTTTAAAATAACATTGGATACCATCAAACTAACAATTTGTTGTGTATAGTGCACCAAAACAAATATATATAGCATGTATTACATATCAAATTCCAATATTAGCATTCAAAATGGCAAAAATATAAAATAAAATATCCTATACAGTTAATTTATAGAGCTGTTTAAATTATGGACAATATGATCTTTAAAAATCAATATAATAGGTTTTTAACAAATGTTGCAGTATTTCAGAAAGTCACATAATTGAATTTATGAGCATCCAGTCTTCTGTTCCTCAGTAACCCTGTGCAAATAGTCAAATTAGTTTGACATGCCTTCTACCATCTCAACTAAATGAAATATGCATCTGACATTTTAAACAATGATGTCATTAAGGTGACAAAAATGATTTGTATTGGATGCTGTCATCTTTTAGAAAGATCTATCAAGTACAGATTTATAAATTTACATCATGTAAAATATACTTTTGGTGTGGCTTGAAAATGTACCCTGATTTTACAAACTACAAACTAACTAAAATCTTTTACCATGCTAAATTGGCATTTAAAATCGTGAATATGTACCTCTGCTTCCACAAGCGTTTCCTCACTGATACCTCTAACTGTGGAGTAGGAGCAGGATAGGACCTGGTCACAAGTTTGGGGAGGGACAGTACATGTTAGAATACTCTCCTCCACCTCCAATTTGACACCCTGCTTATTAATACTATAGCACCCATCAGGCCTTGCAAGGAGGAAAGAAAGCAGATTGCTGCTTCCCCGTGTGCTGCAGGCTTGTATCGGCTGTTTCTGACATAAAAGCTGACCATTTTGAGCAGCAGATTGGATGAATCTAAGGCCTAAAGGGAGCGTTTAAGAAATGGAGGGGTGGACTGAATGAAAGCTCGAACACTAGCTAACTGATGGTAGTGGCAGTGGTGCTGAAACATTTTTAATAGTGGGGGTGCTGAAAGCCAGACCCCTTATCCTTATCCAGCCCCCAGAGTTGAGGATAGGAGCCCCAGGCATGGGGCCAAGACCCTGGGGTCGTGGGGCTGGCTGCTGGGACCCTGGGACTAGCTGCAGCACCCCCTCCACACACCCCCGTGCTAGTTTCTGTGCCTATGGGTGGTGTGGAGGAAACCTGGGACATGAAAGTGGGGAAGTAGGGGAGAAACTGTGAAGAGGAAATTTATTTCTCAGATTGTGAACTCCCTGAGGAAGGGACTGTATCCTTATCTGGGTCATGTGCAGCACAGAGTACACTGTGTGCATTCAGCAGTAATTTTAATTGACGAACAGAAAAGGCCAGATTCTCTACTGTCACTGAGGTAGTTCAGCACAGAAGGGAGTTGGTTTTTCTGCCCAAATGGTCCTCAGCCTTTGGGCTCCAACCTGAGTCAGTTGACAAGGATCTTAAAGTAACCGTGCATCAAATGAGAATAGCTCAAATGAGAATCAACGTTCCACCTATGCCCCAGCACACGCTTTACTACAGGGCCAGTGGAGAGCTCCCTTGTGCTTGGAGAATTCTCATTTGGCCTGATTCCTGCCCCTTTGTGCCACCAGAGCAACTCCAAGGGCTGGAGTGGGGAGAAAATTAGGCCCTTAAATGTGTAGGACACAGGGATGATGCTCCATTATATGAGAAAATAAATTATTTCAACGAGAGAAGGGGAATACATAAATGCATGAGAGAATGCTAAACAGTAGAGGAGGAAATAGAGACACATGGAGAGTGAAACAAAAAGGAATACGAAAGGGAATGAAGTCGCAAGACAGCTTTAAGTAGAGCCCTGGGTGGATGTAAAATTTTTATCTACGATCTAGTCCACGATCCCCCCAAATGGTCAGTGGATATAAAGCAGATAGCCACAGATTTGCAGGGCTCTAGCATTAAGATAATACCGTATATACTCATTCATAAGCTGAATATTTTTGGTAAAAAAGTGACATATGAAAGAGCAGGGATCGACTTACCGCAGCCACAGGGAGCTGAGGGGTTCCGAGTCTGTGAATGCTCCAGGTAAACAAAACGTCCAGGCCCACTAGAGGCTTACCCTAATGGGCCAGGAGCCAAAGTTTGCTAACCCTGAAATGTAGGATTGGCTTATGAAAGGGTCATTCAGTTTTCACTATTTTTACCTAACCATCTCAAGGGGTCGGCTTATAAACGAATGGACTAATGAACAAGTATATATGGTAACTTTTACTTTGCATGGTCAGTTGTCACTGTGAACTAGTTTATGCCACACAATCTCCATTTCTTCAGTGAAGGGAAGTAGTATACAGCTTGAAGATGATGTCTATGTATATTTCTCCTGACTTTGGACTTGTCTACACTACAGGCTTGAAGGCCTTACTACAGGCTTGAAGACCTTACCTGGACTAAGATTTAAAGGGGTGAGTTAGCTAACATGTCCTGAGTAACACATTTAAAAGCTTGGTGTGCACAAAGCACACTAGCTTAAATTGGTCAAGTTTAACATATTAAAGGCAATGTGCTTTGTCTACACTAGACTTAAATAATGTTTGCTAACATCACACCTTTAAATCTTGGTCTTGATCACATCCAAGTGATTGTGCCTTGATTGATTTGCATAGAGTGAAGATCAAATAAATCAGTGTATCTGCATGTACCTGGTAGAAGATTTTTTGCTGCATCTGCATTAGGGTTCCCCTAAACCATTGTGGGTTAGATTTAACTATTAAAGATGACAGCTCTTGATGTCAACCGCACACTGTTGTCAGCAGGGTGCACTGCAAAAAAGATAGGAGGCAATGGATGTGGTTTAATTAGGCTGCAACTTTATTCTCTGAAAATATCTGGCAGTAGCCAGCAGCAAATTGTAGAGTGCAGATCATCATCCTTTCTTTAATCATTTCTACATAATCCCAACAAGGTCCCAGCCATCCTGCTACTGGGACCCCGCTGCCTTCCCCTCATCTGAGGTAAAAGGGGGCTGTCAAAAGAAGTGGGAGCGCCCCACTGTTCCATATGTAGGAGCCCCAACCTCCCTTCCCAAGCTCCCTTAACAGGGCCTAGGAAAAAGATGGGGATTGGCTCCTTGTTGTAAGAGATTCAGGAGCCCTAATCCCCCTAACTCAGCTCCTTTAATTGATGCTTTCCTTCAAATCCTTTTCCAATACATTCTGTATGATAACTGTATCCCTTCCATACAGAGTGACTGCACTGGACATCTGCTGCAAGGAGATGCCAGCAAAATGCGTGACTGTCTCCCCTACACCTCTGCAAAGCTCCCAGATATTCACTGATTCTTCCCCACACCATCCCCAGCTCCTGGCCCCCCTCTTTAAGTCAAAACATTCTTATGTTTTTATGTTCTAAAGTTTGGGCTACTATTTGGTTGCCACTCGTTCCAGACAGGCTGCAAGACTGCCCAACTAGAGCTAGACACTGCAGTGATTCAGGCATCTGGTGAACTATATTTGCATCTGGTGTCCTCTCCTAGGCTGTCAAGAGTATACAAGAGGCATCCGCTGGTTCCATAGCGTGCTCCTCTTTTCATGCCAGCTCAGAATTGCCTCACTCCCTGGGTCCAGATGTGAACTGCCCAACAACCTGGAAACCCTGGTTGTGCACCCAGTCTACAATACAGTGTCCACAAGTCCACACTGCTAGTCTCTCTGCATGGTTCTGAAAGTAGAAAATCTGCTCCGATTCTCTAATGGGAGGGTCTCACATATGTCCTGTCTGTGTACTTGAATGCCATTGCTCAATTGCTGGAATGGCTGCGGTGTCTAGCTCTAGCTAGGCCACAGTCTTGCAGCCCCCGTCTGGAAAGAGTGGGAACCAAATAGTAGCTCAAACTTTAGAACATAAAAGTATAAGAATGTTTTGACTCAATATGGCCAATGAGCCATCTAGCCCAGTATCCTGTTTTCCAACAGAGACTGTTGCCAAATGTTTCAGAGGAAATGAACAGAACAGGACAATTTATCAAATGGTACACCCCTTGTCATCCAGTCCCAGCTTCTAGCAGCCACAGGTTTAAGAACACCCAGAGCATGGAGTTCCATCCCTGACGATCTTGAGCAATAACCACTGATGGATCTTTCATCCATGAACTTATCTAATTATTTTTTTAACTCAGTTATACTTTTGGCCTTCACAACATCCACTGGCAACCAGTTTAACAGCTTAACTGTGCATTGTGTGAAGTAGTACTTCCTATTGTTTGCTTTCGTCCTGCTGCCTATTAATTTCATTGAGTGACCGCTGGTTCGTGTGTTATGTGAAAGGGTAAACAACACTTCCTTATTCACTTTCTCCATTTATGATTTTATAGACTCTATCATACTCCTCCTGAGTTATCTCTTTTCCAAGCTGAACAGTTCCAATTTTTAATCTCTCATCACATGAAGCTGTTATATACCCCTGATCATTTTTGTTGCCCTTCTCTGTACCTTTTTCAATTCTAATATATTGTTTTTGAGATGGGGTGACCAGAACTGCACACGGTATTCAAGGAGTGTGCATACCAGGGATTTATACAATGGCATTCTGGTATTTTCTATGTTGTTATCTATAGACTGTTTAGTATGGAAAAGAGAAGACTGAGATGGAACGTGATAGCGGTTTTCAAGTACATAAAAACTTACAAGGAGGAGGGAGGAGAATTGTTCTTCTTAACTCTGAGAATAGAACAAGAAGCAATGGGCTTAAATTGCAGCAAAGGAGTTTTAAGTTGGACATTAGGAAAAACTTCCTAATTGTCAGGGTGGTTAAGCACTGGAATAAATTGCTTAGGGAGGTTGTGGAATCTGCATCACTGGAGATTTTTAAGAGCAGGTTGGACAAATACCTGTCAGGAATGGTCTAGATAATACTTAGTCCTGCCATGAGTTCAGGGGACTGTACTAGATGACCTCTCAAGGTCCCTTCCTGTTCTATGATGCTATGATCTCTTTCCTATTGGTTCCTAACATTGTTAGCTTTTTTGACTGCCACTGCACAATGAACAGATATTTTCAGAGAATTATCCATGATGACTGCAAAATCTCTCTGAGTGGAACAGCTAATTGAGACCCCATCATTTTGTATGTATACTTGAGGTAGTTTTCCAGTGTGCATTACTTTGCATTTATTAACATTGAATTTCATCTGCTATTTATTTATTTATTTATTTGGCCAGTCACCCAGTTCAGTAAGATCCCTTTGTAACTCTTTGCAGTCTGCTTTGGGCTTAACTATCTTCAGTAATTTTGTAACATCTGCAAACTTCGCCACCTCGTGGTTTACCCTTTTTTTCCCATTTCATTTATCAATGTGTTGAACAGCACTAGTCTCAGTGCAGATCCTGGGGGGGCTCCACTATTTACCCCTCCACTGTGAAAAATGACTCTTTATGCCTGTGTTTTGTAACTTTGTAAGCCCATTTTTGAAAACTGTAACAAATTGGTAAGTTATGAAGGGATTTCCATCACCATGAATAAAGAGGGAGCCCTTCTCCAACAAGTCTTTTTACTATGTCCTCACTGCTCTTATTTGGCCAATCGTTGCCTTGTCCCTCCACCCTCCTGTAGCATTAAGAACTCACCTCACCTCCTCAATCTGGTTTCAAGATCCTCAGGGTTAGGGATGACCAATTACTCTTCCCATTGTAAACTCCTCCACTCCAAAGTGCTTCCCAAAGTATCTCTTGCTTACCCAAGCACTAGCCTGCCAACTCTAAAAGCTGGAAAAAACACCATAAGGAATGCAGCCTTGACCAAGGCCACCTCCTGTCAGCTTCTACATATTTGATAGAGTACTTTCACCAAATTTCTAAGCTTTTTTAACGGTGATGGTATAATGTAGATCCTCTCTAGGGCCTATCTTCCAAGACAACTTCGCTAAAATCCTTTGGACTAACAACCTGCTACAAGAACCTGACCCAACTTGTCTTCTGTCCTTCCTGTCTATCCCTGTAAACTTTCTCCTTTCCCCACCTTTTGTAAGGGTGCATCCCTTTTCTTCAAGCTAGCCACATGAAGGTTGCAGCGAGCATGTTGTTCTCAATGAGAGCTGCTGTGCTCTTTGCAAATCTAGTCACTTTGTTTAAGGGTATGTCTAAACTGCAGTATAAACCCTGGATTAGTGGGACTTGAGTCTGTGGACCCTTGTGGGTCATAAGCCTAGGGCTTGAGCATCCACACTGCATATTGACCCTAAGTTTAACATTTCTAAACCCAGGCTCCAAAGCTGGGGCTAAAGCGTCCATGCCACTTGGGCTTGTATGGGCCATTGGAAGAGGAAGAATAGCATATCTGTCGATCTTCTTGTACAATCATAAATGAGGTACTGTCACATCATGCAGTGAAATGGCATGGGGTGGTGGATTGCCATGCATAGTAGTTGTGAATTATCTGACTGCTTATGAAATGGAGGAGGGGAAGGGATTGCCATGTGTTAAGGCTATGAATGACATAACCACTTATGAAATAAGGGTGTGCGTGAATTGCGATGCATTGTACTTATGAATGACAAAGTGGAGAATGGTTTAAAGGGCATTTCACCAATGTGGGTAAAATAAAAAAAAACAAAAAAAAAGAAAAAATCTGTTTCCCTAGAAATGACACAAGGGTACAGATGATGTAACAAGCAAAATATCTGATATGGAGCATAACAGAACAATGGATCACAGCACCCTTACTAACTCCTTGCTTTGCACTTTTTAGTGTGCTGTACTTACCTGTATTGATTAAGAAATTTGAGTAAGAAATAATAAAATTTTCTAGCAAGTACCTGGGTAGCTAGAAATGTTGCTTTCTTCCATGTTCATCTATGGAGATTGTACAGTGAAAATCCGGGTGAACTCTTTTCTATTTGTATGAAAAGGGAGATTATTAATCACAGCTACCCAGTCTAAAACCACTCTGCATGCTCTGTCATTTGCATGCATGATTTTTTTGAAATTTATTTTCAAAAGCTACTGTTTTACATCTACAAATGTTTCCAGCAGAAGAGTTCCTGAGCCACCTTTTTAGCTGATTTTAATTCCTGTGAGTAGTACTGCAGAGAAATGGTTGCACTCTATCCTCAGTTCAAATACCACTTCTAATTTCCCTGATAAATATCTGTAATTCGAGAGTTAATTGAAAGTCTCTCTACAGCATTAAAACTACCTTTGTGCTGTTCAGAAGAGTAAAACTGAATTTAAAACTATTTTTTCTGGAAACTGCTTCCAGTTCTAGTTTAAGATAGCTAGAATTTATCTAGCCTCAGTTCCTGATTGTGGGTATTAAACTGCTCACGTAAATAGGAAGAACAGCTTTGAATATAGTTCTTGCTGAAGTTCTGTGAGGTACTTGTACATAGAGTAATATTCTTTTCTAAATAAGCAGAAAACAACTAGACAGTTATAGGAGGCAACATGAGAACTTTGACAGGACGTAACTAGGCCGAAAACCCATTTTGGATTAATTTAACAAATTAACGGGGTTCTTTGTAACACTGTTTATCCACATTAACTCTCACTTCTTCTTGCAGAATTATACTGACCAAGGGAATGGACTGGAAGCCAGATTCCCTTCTGTGGGGTTTTGGATTCTAAAACTATTAATTAGTAATTTTTAGACGTTTTTAAGATCTGCTTTAAGATGTTTTTAGAGTAACCTAAAAATGTCTGGAAAGATAGATTCATTATCAAATTTTATTTCTACAGGATAGTAAATTCCTTCATTTTTGGCTCAAATTTGATCTCAAATATTTGGAATTGTGTGCAAACACACATTTGAGGGCTGAATTTCTCCCATTTTTAGTATAGCCAAGTCTGACTTTTAATCCACTGTAAGCAACATAGCTTACAAAGTTCTAAATTAAATTTAATGACATATTGTGTGTTCTTCAATGTCAGTCTGGGATAATCTTCCACAGCAGAACAGAAGTAAGAATCAAACATGTGTTTCCCTTTAAATATTATTTCCATGTTTCAGTAATTCATTCATTATAGTTCTCAAATAGTAAACAAAGTACATGTTCACTTACCAAATGTATTTATTAATTCAAAGTAAAAATGCCACTTATCTAATTTAGTATAGAAATTGAATTTAAATATACTTCTGAAATACAGGCATAAGATATTTAATATATTGTATCAAAAGTGTATATTTCTGTTGTTAACCAGTAACTTCAGAAGAGTGACTGGAATTTGATCTCTGAGAATATTATATTGATAATGTTGGAACTTTGTACATAAACAAATGCAGTTAGAACAGAGAATAACCATTCTGATAACAGACCTGAAATCTGCCACACAAACAGCAATTATTATGTTGTATTTCATTTTCACAGTCTTTATTTTGTTTCACTTGTTCTGTATGCTTAGGGTGCACTGAGTACTGGTGGCCCTGGAACACATAGCAGCATATAAATGTGAAAGTATCGTTTTCTATCAGATTTTTTTTAAAGGTCCGGTGTACATTTTCCAATCTTCTCTATAGGCAGCTTGTTCATTTGCTGCTATTGTGCTCTGAATTTGTGCCCAGAAAGCAGACGTGTGAGTTAGTCAGTTACAGAAAGGATCGAGTATGTCTAAGGAAACCTAGTCCAGCCAGAATTACCCTCTGGGCATACAGCAGGGTCCCAATGGCCTCAGGCTACTTTCAGCTACCAAACTCTTCATGCTCATCAGTGTCTCCATGGAAATAGCTAGACTCCTGGAAGGTTCCATGTCTAGCCACAGGTAGATGTGGAGACAGCACATGCAGGGCAGTAGAGGAAAAGATGCCAGACGAATGCAGTGTGGCTTTCTAAAAGCTGGTTATAACGAACCTATGGGCCATGGAGAACCAGTTATGAACAGACAAACAGCCATCAGTGATGGTAATCAGCAGAGAACAGGATTTAGCATGTAGGACATCTCACTGTATGTCAGTACAGTGCTGATACCTAGTGCTCAAAATCCTGTTTCCAAAGTGTCATCCACACATTGGTGTAGGCTGAGCTCCTCCATTCTGTATGCTTCCCTTGGCATTCATTGCCTCCATCCATTTGTTCCTGCTGGTTCCCTGTAGCACTAATTCATGGCCTCTTGGCTGGTTCTCTGTTATTACTTCCAGCCACATGTGGCAGTGTCTTTTGCAACAATTAGAGCCACTAATTCACAGACCTTAGCTGACCGTGGTGTATACCCCTGTTCTCATCTATTCTGTATCTGTTCATTGTTGGTCTTTAACAGATAGTGAGGAAAAGACCTAGGGTAAGGAAATTAATAATATGTGGCTGTTCTGTTTGTGGAGAAGGAATTGTGCGGTTAGAAAATGAAAGGTTAAGTAAGTTCACTAGTAAAACCTAAACATCTGTCAGATGCTTGGCTACTACCTCATTAATTCTGTGTAGGAAGGATAAAATTATTCATCTGCCTGGTTGGAGATTGTATTTTTTGCTAGCCTGTGACTTCTGGGTCAGCCTCAAATAATGTAAAAATTGGTAAAGGTTGAGATGCTAATAGGCGCATTTGCGTGTTATTGTCATAAGTTTTAAATGAAAAGCTCCATTTCAATAAGATCTTAAAAATAAAACTTGTAAATAGGTAACTATGCATGTAGAGGCTATAATTCCATCAAGGAGTTCTAGCCACTCCACAAACCATGAGACAAAAGCTTTGAGTAGCTTATATAGTCACTGGAATCCTTATTGGAATGACAGCTTCCTAATTCAAAATAGTCTTGTTATTTGTTATAATTTCTGGACCTGACTCCTGGATCCATGCCCTGCAGACGCTTTTGCTTCAGCTACTTTCTCTTCTCTGAAACACGACAATTCAGCTTCTGTTCTAAGCTCCCTCGTATACTACTCCCTCTATCACCCTTTGCTGCCAGCAACTTCTGTGCCCTTGTCTAGTCTACAAAATGTTACTGTGTTTGAGTACTGTTGTGAATGGTCGGCCTAACTGAACACAGTTTAACAGTCAATATAGACCCAGCATAAATAATATGGCTGGCCATGATTAAGTTCTGCTGAGATTGGAGTTTAATCACAATTGGCTGATCTAGTGCTGAAGATGATTGGTCCAAGTTTACACTAATGGTTAAACTATGTTCAGTTAACACGATCAATCACAACTGTGTTTAAACATTTTGTAGTAAAGACAAGGCTTATGTCTGCAGCCAGAGTGGCTGCTGCCTTTGCCTTCAGACTGATTTCTCTTTGCAGTGGACCAGCTGAGGCTCAGAAGACTCTTGTGAATCAAAAGTGGGATACTACATGTGTGAATTAATTAGTGGACATTTTAGTGTATGCATGGATTTGTTTAAAACTGTGGTTTGTTTATTATGTAACAGGAGCATAATTTGTGTTCTTGGAGATCTCGACATGTAGGAGTTGAATGAGAGGAAAGCAGTAAATATCTGCATTTAAATTTTGCTTTTTAATTAGTAACAATCTGGAGTATATTCCTTTTTTTTTTCATTTTTAACAGTGTATTACTGTGTCTATCCCATGGGGATATATGAACTCAAAGCTGCATGTAGTGCTCAACTTGAGTTTTCTGCTCCAGATTAGATGCAGCCATGATGACTTTCCCTATATTATTTATATACAGTAATAAAATACCAAATCTAAGTTAAACTACATCTGTGATTGACAGATTTTAATTTCTGTGCATCTGCACTACAATTTCTCATTGGTTGGCATCATGTTTAAACTTAGATTAGAACATATACCTAGTCAAAGTCAATCTCTGAAGCCAGCATGCCATAAGTTAATATTTTTTTAAATTCCAAATTAGCAAAAATGCAATCTTTCAAAATATATTTAAACAAAACAAGCCCCCATCCCCACCCCTCCCCATTTAGGACAGCTATCTTTACTTACCAAGTGTGGTGGTGTGTTTTTAGCTACAGTTCCCATTCTGTTTCTTTAATTGTCTTTACATTGAGCAGTGTGTGGTGTGTAGCACTCACATGCGGCTGTTTTTGTGTAAACTATGCACATGAAATTAATTCCTTTTGGTTACTGGGTGCTGGTGAATAGATCATCAGGTTTGTAATTAGGAATATAAGGGAAGAACAAGGTGTGTAGATCACAAGATATAAGGGAACTCTGGGCTTATTATGAAAATAATGACAATAAACCAACATGTACAAACAATGCTGGAAACTCGACTACATCAGACAATGTTATGTGACTAGCATTTACAAGAGTAAGTTAGAGCAAGCAAAGTGGGACAATAGCAGAGGAAACTTTGGACAGTCACCCATGCCAAATAGTTAGCCTAGATTTTCTCTCCGTACATGAAATGCACAGACCAAAACACTATTCCACACAATTACATTTAGATTATTTATACTAAGAAGCAAAAAAGAGAGTTTAACAAAAGTCTACTTCAAAATTAATAAAGTGTTAATGTGGCTAAGTTGCACTTTCACATCTGGGCTAGAAGTTTAAGTTCAGAGCCCTGCCAGGATGTAAGGTCATACCAAATGATAGCACTGCAAAGTGTGCTGGGAATTATTACACTGTTGGAGGTATTGTCCTTCAGAAGAAATGTTATAACTGTGGTATCTCTGATGGCAGCGGATGTGAAAGTGAAACATCTCACTGCACTTTCTGTAGAGGTCAGAGAAGAACCCATATGTTTTGGCCAACATAACGCTTCTACAATTAAAAGAAAAGAAAAAAATCTAAATTGGCTGCTGCAGATAGTGTTCAGTTACAAGGTATTATAACAGTCATTGTGCTATTATAATTAAAACTGATTATATTAAAAATGCTTTTGTAGTTTTCATATTCAAAGTATGCCATAATGCGTCAAATTCAGTTTTGTTTCAGCTATATATTGATACTCTTTATTTAGTATTTTTAAACTTGTCTCTAAATTGCAACTAGGTGCCTAGCTATTGCGGCACATTCGGTGTGAGTTGTCATCCTTAAATAAAATAGGTTCCGTTTATATGAGAGACTTCGTTTTATTTCCCATTATAGCAATTGGATATGGCAGGGTAGGAACTGCTGACAATTCCTAGTATTGTATAGAGGTGGGAGGTTTTTTTTTTTTTTTTGCCCCTGTCCTCAAGTCTATTTGCATAGGTAGCTCTTACTAGTAAGTATCATGAATTGAAACATAAAGTGTGTGTGTGTGAGACATTCTATGATTTGTTATTATTTAAGTGAATTAGTTTTAACCTAAAACACTGTAGTCACTCCAAAGAAGTAATTGCTGTCTATCTGATATCTGGTAAATAGAAATATCTCTTGGGGGAATTCTTAAGATAAGCAGGGATGTATTCTTATCTCTTGACATTTACATTCACTGCAACCTTGACTTTTCTGAAAAATGGTGTAAACAACCTTAATCTTCATGACCGCCACCTGCTCCAAAAAGTGCAAACCCCAAGAGTTTCAGAGAAGCATTGTGTGCTGTGTTGTTGAGGGTGTTAACAGCTTTTGGTTAATAGAGAGTTGGCTTATACATAGTTTCTCTCTCTCTCTCTCTGAAATAGTTAACAAAAATAGCTATGCAGTGAGAGGTGAGAGTATGCTTCACAATATCCACCCAATCAAAGGAAAGGTGGGCGCTGAATCATTGGCTCAAGACAGGCATAATATGGGCAGATCCTCCTGAAATGTCTTCACATAGATTTGCCAACTCACTTTAGTTCTTGGTCTCTGTTGCCACCTGATGAAAAGTGATCATCTTAGCATGATATGCATTAGAGTTTCTCAGCTTGGTCCTGTCTGTCCTGTGGCTTTCCACAACCACCACTAATTATAACCATGTTGTAAAAGCACATCGTTCTTTAAGGTACACGATCCTATAGTCACAATTGGGTATAAGTCCCATATAGTTCAGTTGGACTTTTGTAAGAGTAAGGAGTGGAGGATTTGACCTTTGTGTGTGTTTTGTTTCATAGTAACAGACAAAATGCAAAAAGCAATGTCAGTCATATTTCACTGGAATTTGGCATATGCTCCATGACTGATTACATTTCTCAGATCATTTTTTGTAATGTCTGTAGTACCACAGTGACAACTTTCCAAACACAGATATCCTTTTTGTACAACCAATAATTTTTGTGAAAGATGTATCAATGTCAAGAACTCGAACAAAGACCAAACATATTTGTTGTAAATATGTATTCAAAATATTTTCAGTGCATACATTTTGAGTGGAAGCAAGTTCCAGAGTATCTGAAGATAGAACCACCAATAATCAAAAACAGTATGCCCAATTTGTTATCATCTAACTTGTCAAGGGAAATATGTTTTTTTTAATGACATTTAGGATTAAATATAGCTTTTTCACCATAATTCATTGTATTATATGAATGCATATAGTAAACATGAATCATCAAAAGTCTCAAGGACATCTTTGGATAATCAGAGGTTCAATTAGACAGGGAAGCTGGATGGTTGAGAGGGAAGAAGTAAGCAGCTATTTTGTGCCCGTTAAAGTTTCTACCTATAAAGACTCATTAGTAGTTTCTTTCCCCATCTCTTTTCTACCACCATAAGGGCTTTGGAAAGTTGACCATTCAAAAACAGAGCTCTCCCTGAGTTTAGTCAGTTATCTCCATTTAAATGAACTGTAATTATCCAGTTACTAAATGGGAATCAGTTCAAAGATCAGAGGCTCAAGGTGATAAACTCTCAGCTAGAGCAAGGCAGAAACCAAATTTTTAATGGGAAATTCTGTTATTTTGAAAAAGAAAATCAGTTTTGAAACAGACCAAAAACTAAAAATTACCCATGAAGCAAAATTCCTAAAAAACAACAACAAAAAAAACCCACAACACTTTGAGTTTTGTTTAGATAAAATCGAAAGGTATTGTTTCAGTTTCAGCCTTTTAAAACTTTAACATTTTTGGTTAAAAACAATGAGTTTTTATTTCAAATGAAAAACCAAAGTGTTCTGTTATGAAAATGTAATGAGACATTTTGACAAATAGAACTTTGTCAAAATCAGCATTTTTAGTTGGATAAACCTATTTTATGAAAAATTTCTAACCAGCTCTGGTCTAAGCAACCTGTGTTACTCTGTAAAATGGTTGTATTTTTAAATGTGAGGGACTATTAGTCTGCACGGGTGTATCTGAGATGCTGAAACTGTGGGGGGGAGTGCAGGGGTTGCTTGTTATATCACATTTTGTACATCTTCATAGAATCATAGGACTGGAGGGGACCTCGAGAGATCATCTAGTCCAGTCCCCTGCACTCATGGCAGGACTAAGTATTATCTAGACCATCCCTGACAGGTGTTTGTTTAATCTGCTCTTAAAAATCTCCAATCTGCCACAACCTCCCTAGGCAATTTATTCCAGTGCTTAACCACCCTGACAGTTGGGAAATTTTTCCTAATGTCCAACCTAAACCTGCCTTGCTGCAGTTGAAGCCCACTGCTTCTTGTCTTATCCTCAGAGGTTAAGAACAACAATTTTTCTTCCTCCTCCTTGTAACAATGTTTTATGTACTTGAACACTGTTATCTTGTCCCCTCTGTCTTCTCTTTTCCAGACTAAACAAACCTAATTTTTTCAGTCTTCCCTCATACGTCATGTTTTCTAGACTCTTAATCATTTTTGTTGCTCTTCTCTGGACTTTCTCCAATTTGTCCACATTTTTCCTGAAATGTGGCACCCAGAGCTGAACACAATACTCCAGTTGAAGCCTAATCAGTGCGGAGTAGAACGGAAGAATTACTACTTGTGTCTTGCTTACAACACTCCGGCTAATACATCCCAGAGTGATGTTCGCATTTTTTGCAACTGCATTATTTAGCTTGTGGTCCACTCTAACCCTCAGATCCCTTTTTGCAGTACTCCTTCCTAAGCAGTCATTTCACATTTTGTATGTGTGCATTTGATTGTTCCTTCCTACATGGAGTACTTTGCATTTGTCCTTATTGAATTTCATCCTGTTTACTTCAGACCATTTCTCCGGTTTGTCCAGATCATTTTGAATTATAATCCTATACTCCAAAGCATTTGCAACCCCTCTCAGCTTGGTATCATCTGCAAATTTTATAAGTGTACTCTCTATGCAATTATCTAAATCATTAATGAAGATATTGAACAGAACTGGACCCAGAACTGATCCCTGCAGGGCCGGCTCTAACATTTTTGCCGCCTCAAGCGAAAACAAAGAGCCCTGCCCCTCCCGAGCTTCGCATCACCCAAGTCCCCCGCCTCCCCCGAGCGTCGCGTCATGCCGCCCAAGTCCCCGTCCCCCCAAGCGCCATGCCGCTGAAGCCCTCCCCTGCTGAGCATGGCGCCGCCCAAGTCCCCGCCTCCCAAGCCCTGCCTCCCCCCAGCGCCGCCTGGTCGAACCAAAAAAACCAAAAACAAACCCCGAGTGCCGTCCCATTCCAAGGTGCTTCCCCAAGCACGTGCTTGGTAGGCTGATGTCTGGAGCCGGCCCTGGATCTCTGCGGGATCCCACTCATTATTCCCTTTCAGCATGACTGTGAATCACTGATAACTACTCTCTGGGCATGGTTTTCCAACCTGTTATGCATCCACTTTATAGTAACTCCATCTAAGTTATATTTCCCTAGTTTGGTTTATGAGGAGATCATGCAAGACAGTATCAAAAGCTTTACTAAAGTCAAGATGAACCACATCTACTGCTTCCCACATCCACAAGGCATGTCACTCTGTCAAATAAATCTGTCAGGTTTTTTTGACATGATTTGTTCTTGCTTAATTATTTGCTCCATTATCTTTCAGAGTACAGAAGTTAAGCTAACTGGTCTGTAATTCCCCAGGTTGTCCTTATTTCCCTTTTTATAGATTGACACTATATTTGCCCTATTCCAGTCTTCTGGAATCTCTCCCATTTTCCATGACTTTTCAAAGATAATCGCTAGCGGCTCAGATATCTCCTCAGTTAGCTCCTTGAGTATTCTAGGATGCATTTCATCAGGCCCTGGTGACTTGAAGACATCTAATTTGCTTGAGTAATTTTTAATTTGTTCTTTTCCTATTTTAGCCTCTGATCCTGCGTCATTTTCACTGGCATTCGCTTTGTTAGACATTCAGTCACCACCAACCTTCATGGTGAAAATCAAAACAAAGTCATTAAGCACCTCTGCCATTTCCACATTTTCTGTTATTGTTTTTTCTCCCCTCATTGAGTAACGGGCCTACTCTATCTTGCTTCTAATGCAGTGTTTCCCAAACTTGGGATGCCACTTATGTAGGGAAAGCCCCTGGCGGGCTGGGCCAGTTTCTTTACCTGCCGCGTCCGCAGGTCCGGCCGATCGCGGCTCTCATTGGCCACGGTTCACCACTCCAGGCCAATGGGAGCTGCTGGAAACAGCAGCCAGTAAGTCCCTCGGCCTGCGCCGCTTCCAGCAGCTCCCATTGGCCTGGAGCAGCGAACCGCGACCAATGGGAGCCGCGATTTGCTGGACCTGTGGACACGGCAGGTAAACAAAGCGGCCCGGCCCACCAGGGGCTTTCCCTAAACAAGTGGCGTCCCAAGTTTGGGAAACACTGTTCTAATGTATTTGTAGAATGTTTCCTTTTTACCCTTTACGTCTTTAGTTAGTTTGATCTGGTTTTGTGCCTTGGCATTTCTAATTTTATCCCTACATACTTGTGTTATTTGTTTATATTCGTCCTTTGTAATTTGACCGAGTTTCTACTTTTTGTAGTCAAGTATCAGAGGGGTAGCCATGTTAGTCTGGATCTGTAAAAAGCAACAAAGAGTCCTGTGGCATCTTACAGACTAACAGATGAATTGCAGCATAAGCTTTCATGGGTGAACACCCACTTCGTGAGATGCATGAAAGCTTATGCTGCAATTCATCTGTTAGTCTATAAGGTGCCACAGGACTCTTTGTTGCTTTTTACTTTTTGTAGGACTCCTTTTTTTTTATTTTTATTTTTTTTTATTTTTAGATCATTAGAGATTTCCTGGTTATGCCAGGATGTTCTCTTGCCACACTCCCTATCTTTCCTATGCAGTAGGATAGTTTGCTCTCGTGCCCTTAATAATGTCTCTTTGAAAAACTGCCAGCTGTCTTCAATTGTTTTTCCCCTTAGCCTTGCTTCCCATGGGATCTTACCTACAACTCCCTAAGTTTGCTAAAGTTTGCTTTCTTGAAATCCACTGTCTTTATTTTGTTGTTCTCTCTCCTACCATACCTTAGAATCATGAACCCTACCATTTCATGATCACTTTCACCCAAGCTGCTTTCCACTTTCAAATTCTCAACCACTTCCTCCTTATTTGTCAAAATCAAATCTAGAACAGTCTCTCCCCAGTAGGTTTTTCCACCTTCTGAAATAAAAAAATAGTCTCCAAGTTATTGGAATGTATTGGATAATCTGTGTTCTGCAGTGTTGTTTTCCCAACAGATGTCTGAGTAGTTGAAGTCCCCCATCATCCCCAAGTCCTGTGCTTTGGATAATTTTGTTAGTTATTTTAAAAGCCTCATCCACCTCTTCTTCCTGGTTAGGTGGTCTGTAGTAGATCCATACTATGACATTACCCTTGTTGTTTACCTCTTCTGTCCTTACGCAGAGACTTTCAGCAACTCTGTCTCCTATTTCCATCTCAACCTCATTCCAAGTGTATACATTTTTAATATATAAGGCAACACCTCCCTTTTTTCCCTGCCTGTCCTTCCTGAGCAAGCTGTACCCTTCTATACCAATATTCCAGTCGTGTATTATTCAATCAAGTCAGATCTGTGATGCCAACTATGTCATAGTTTTGTTTATTTATTAGCATTTCAAGTTCTTCCTGCTTATTCTCCATACTTCTTGCATTAGTATACAGACATCTAATATACCGATATGATCTTCCCCCCACTCTCAAGTTCTGTCTTGTCTCTCCTTTTTCCCTGCTATAACATCCCATGCACCCCCCTGACCCCCAAATGCCAACCTTTCTCCCCCCAGATCTCCATGTTTTTGACTTACCTGTGGGCTTTGGTCACCTGTCCTCTCCTCACTAGGTTAGCCAGTCTGTATTCAAATATGCTCTTCCCCTTCCTCGATAGGTGGACCCCATCTCTGCTTAGCAGTCCTTCTTCCTGGAACAGCATCCCATAGTCAAGGAAGCCAAAGCCCTCCTGGCAACACCATCCTTGCATTCACCACCAGGATGCATCTGTGTCTGCCTGGGCCCCTGCCCTTGACTGGAAGGATCGAAGAGAACACCACCTGCACTCCCAGCAACTTCACCCTACTCCCAGAGCCCTGTAGTCACTTCTGATCTGCTGAGGGTCATACCTTAGGGTATCATTAGTGCCCATATGGATGAGTAGCATGGGATAGTAGTCAGTGGGCCAGATGATCCATGACAATCCCTCCATAATGCTGCCTGCCAGGGGCCTGTATCCGAGACATACCTCCCAGGATGCTATGTCAGGGTGACAGATGGGTGCCTCCGTCACCCTCAAAAGAGAGTCACCAACCATCACTACCCTATGTTTCTTCCTGCGAGTGGTGGCTGCGATCCTCCCAGCTTTGGGGGTACATGGGTTCTCCTCCTCCACCTTTGGGTGATTCCTCATCGCTCGTTGCCAGGGCAGTATAACTGTTTTCCATCACCATGGTGGGTGGGTTGGAAGTAGGAGTGGAGCACTGCCTTCTGCCAGAAGTAATCAGCAGCCACTCTCCTCCCTGTGATAGGGCCATATCCTCCTCCCCTGGTGATGTGACTGCCATCCTCTGTAGCTGGATAGCTTCCTCAGCCTTGGATGTATCCATACGAATACTCTCAAGGAATTCCTCATGGACACGGACACTCCTCAGCCTAGCCACCTCCTCCTGTAGATCTCCCACCTGCTTCCTGAGAGATTCCACCAGCAGGCACTTTTCACACTGGATATTTCACTCAGCCTGGCTTTCTGTGAGTGAGAAATGCAGGCTACAGTCTGCAAATCCACACCAGGTTCTGGGTAGAGGCATCTATGGTCAGGTTGTCAACCTGGATACAGGCGCAGATGGAGGAGACAAGAGTAGCATTGGCACTGGCAATGGGACCCTTCCTAAGCATAGCAATTGTATTACATCTCCTTCCCCCAAACTCCCCTGTTTGCGATCCCCTGTTCGCTAGCTCCCCTTGATCACTTAGCCTCTGACTTTTAAGGCCTTCTCTCCTAGGTCAGCCCTACACCTTCATTAATCACAGAGGGGGAGGATGATCACAAAGCTGATTGAGGCCGATCAAAGATGGTCAAGGATGATCCAGGGAACAAAGGCTCAAATAGTGCCCAAACTCTCAATCCCAATTGACCCCATAACTGAAATAATCTGAAAGAGAGAGAAAAATACCAACAGCCAAACAAACTCACTCACCCCATAATTAGTACTCTCACCTCATTCGTTCATCAGGAGTGTCTCCTTCTCCCCATCTAAACTCCCTTGTTTGTGGTCCCCTGTTCTACGTATGTTCTAATTTGTAAATAGAAAGGAAACTATCTTCTGGTAACTTTTTCTAAGTCTTTCAAAAAATGTTTTCTGTTATGACAAGGCAATTCCTACTAAGTAACTCCACCCTGTTTATTATTTTTCCCATTCATATTTAGTTAAGATCATGGTACCACACCATAAATACCTCTAATAACAGTAATATAAAATGATGCAAGACATGACTTTCCAATAAATATACTAGTAATATTTTTACAACTGTACGACCTTGATATAAACATTTCAATTTTTACAACTAGAATGGACTTCATGTAGCTTCATGTATCTGTAATTGTAACAGCAGCTTAGTTACGATTTATTTTCAGGTTGTGCCACCGGATGTATACACCCATACCACAAATGACACATCATTTAGACTAAGAACAGCAACTTAGAAGTTAAAATTCACTGTCATAAAACCATAACTATTAGTTATAAAATGCATTTTTGGTCACTTTAACTGGGTCATACTACAGCCATTGAGTATTACAGTGGTAGGTCTTTTTCCTCATTTCCTACCGTTGGCTGGTGCCAAAGTTGCTTGCATGGAGTATATGTGCACGTGTGTGTGGCCCAGCCTGGGCTGCTGCTTGGCATGTTTAGGATCAAGCCTATTGCCAAACCTCAGGAATATCTTCTTGGGAGGAAGTGTAAACATACAACCAAATTAGCCTGGTTTCTTTATTTAACTCAGTGAAAGTTGATACTTACTATAAAGCTTCATTGTAACTAGCTGCTTTAGCTAAATCAGAAAATGGCAGGCCTGTGTTTAATATTTTGGCAAAAGTCATTCTCTTTGAAACAAAAATACCAGTTAAAGGTAAGGAAGTAATAATAATCAAGTAACATTCTTATTGCAGAAATAAGAAATATAAACAGTATGTAATTGTGGTAATTTTTACATTTATTTTGACAATATTGTAGTCTACAGTGGGTTCTAGATCAGAAAAGATTAAGTTAACAATGTACTGACACATTATGGAATAATCACAAGAAGAACATACTTACTGATATGATGCCAGGGCTGTGGGTAATATATCTACAGTTTTCTGGGGAAAGCTGTCACTAAAATGACCTACCAAATTCTAGTATCATTTCTAAAATAAGGAGAGCAGATGGCCTAGCTTGGCCATCCAATTGATAGACAGTTTTCGTGGAAATGGTCTGGTTTTTACTAACATTAGGCTGTGCTTTTTAATTCCTGCAGATGATAATTCCGGATCATGCTTCTTTTTCCTATGGGCTTTCACAAGTTACCTAGAAATAGAACATAGTTTCCATGGGCAAATACACAGCAAATTTCAGTAAGTCTATAACCTGGTGTCAACTTTTCCATTTTGACATACATTAAAATGCACCCATCAACAATGTTCTCTCCATTCTGTTTCTTTTAGATTTGTCACTAGCCATTGGTACTGTTAACTATCAGAGAGGATCTCTTCAAATAGTTAGCTAATTTGCATATCATTTATGGCTTTACAGATTATATTCGACAGCTTGAATTTCACATTGAAATTAATTGGCCACCAATGTAGAATATGGATCATTGTTGTAATATGTTCTTATTAGTTTAACCTGTCTAAACATGGACATCTGCACTAGATGAAGCTGATAAGTGGTCTTCAAATTTATCTGCATGTAGAGTGCTGTGATGGTATAGACTGAATATACTAAGCAGGTAAAAGGTTACACCTTTAAGTAGCTGAGGTATTTTTCAGTTTTCTTGACTGGAGAAGGCTAACTCCTGATGTTATATGTGGACAGAGTTCAGTAGGCTGCAAGGTTTTATTTTGGATTTCAGAGAGTTAAGGGAATTGAGTTGTGGTTGAAGTTTATACAGGGTGAATACCCAAGATCACCAAAAGAAAATAAACTCTGCTGGTTAACCTTAACCAAAGGCTAAAGTATGTCTTCTGAAAGGCCTGGAACACTATTCAAGAGATCTTCAAATGCATTGCAATAGTCTAGTCTGGAGGAATGAAAATATATATATAATGCCACTCTTACTATGTATAAACAGTGGCCACTGCTGCTTTCTTGTAGTCCTAGGACGGCCGATGAATCCATGTTATTCCTAGTCTGCAAACCACCTTGCCAAAAAAAAGATGATGAGATCACAGCCTTTGCTGATTCCTGAGGGTGTATCCCCTTACTAATAAACATCATCTGTATATCGCCTAGCTACAGATGCTTTCATCCAAGTTCTTCTCTGTACCAGACATTGAGAAAGCAAGAAAATGGCAGTGTCTGGATTTGATAACAAAGAGATGGAGAGTACAGTATCAGCAGTGTAATGATGACTCTGTGGCCCATAATTTCTCAGTCATCTGCTGTGCGGTTTCACATACACTTGGAGCAAGAGGAGGACTATGCTGCAGTTGAGCAGAATCAGCTCAAGTCTTTCTCCACTCAAGTCTGTGCATATGTATTTCTCCTATCACTTTAGTAACTAGTGATCACCTTCCATTATCCTTCCATCCCACTTTATCTGCTGCACACTTTTGGCAAACTGACTGAGGGAATGAGAGGAGGACTACTAGAGGTCCATGCATCAATGGTCATGGCAGTTAGTTAGACTGTCCAACTACAAACTTGAAAAGAGATGACCTCCAAGCATGAGAAGATAGTTTAGATTTATGGTTATTCAGTCATTGACCTTTCTGTGGAAACTGACCACAGGACATGTCTATTTTGGCCCATAAAAAGCCTGACATAAAATTTGCATCTTTAGGAGTAGATAATGGGTCTGTTATCCACTCTTGAGAGGTAGCACCTCTTGTCCACTGTGAGACACAGTCACTGTCTCTTTCTTCCTCTGTATTTCATATTTCTTCCTCTCTTTATCTCAGTTCCCTGTGTTTCTGTCCCCTTATGTCTCAATCACTGTCAAGTTTTCTCTCTCAAGTTCTTTACCCCTTTCTGGCTGCTCCACCTTGTCCTGCAGCTCAATTGCTTTCCCCACTTTTCTGTTTTCCTCCTGCACCTCTTCTACTCAACCTGTCAGTGGCCAACTTTCCCAGGTTTTTGGGATTCCACAGTGAAGGAAGGGAAGCACTGATACTCTCCCTTACTCAGCCAACCTCCAGAACACTCGGGGTACGTCACGCTACAGGATTATTCCGATTTTACATAAATCGGTTTTGTAAAACAGATTGTATAAAGTCGAGTGCACGCGGCCATACAAAGCACAATAATTCCGTGGTGTGCGTCCATGTACCGAGGCTAGCGTCGATTTCTGGAGCGTTGCACTGTGGGTAGCTATCCCGTAGCTATCCCATAGTTCCCGCAGTCTCCCCCACCCATTGGAATTCTGGGTTGAGATCCCAATGCATGATGGTGCAAAAACAGTGTCGCGAGTGATTCTGGGTAAATGTCGTCACTCATTCCCTCCTCCGTGAAAGCAATGGCAGACAATCATTTCGTACCCTTTTTCCCTGGATTGCCCTGGCAGACGCCATAGCATGGCAACCATGGAGCCCATTTTGCCTTTTGTCACCATCATCGTATGTGTACTGGATGCTGCTGACAGAGGCGGTACTGCAGCGCTACACAGCAGCATTCATTTGCCTTTGCAAGATAGCAGAGATGGTTATCAGTCGTTCTGTACCGTTTGCCATGCCATTGTAAATTGGTGATGAGATGACGATTATCAGTCATTCTGTACCGTTTGCTGCTGTCATGGGTGCTCCTGACTGATCTTCGCTGAGGTCGGCCAGGGGCGCAAAGACAAAAATGGGAATGACTCCCTGGGTCATTCCCTCCTTTATGTTGTATCTAAAAATAGTCAGTCCTGCCTAGAATATGGGGCAAGTGTACTAGAGAACCAGTGTACCAGAGTGCACAGCCGCTCCGTGTCAGATCCCGCAGAAATGATGAGCTGCATGCCATTCTAGGGGGTGCCCCTGCAACAACCCCACCCGTTGCTTCCCTCCTCCTCCAAGCCTCCTGGGCTACCATTACAGGGTCCCCTCATTTGTGTGATGAAGTAATAAAGAATGCAGGAATAAGAGACACTGACTTTTTTAGTGAGAGAAAATGAGGGGGAGGCAGCCTCCAGCTGCTGTGATAGTCCAGGCAGTACAGAATCTTTTCTTTAGACATGAGAAGGAGGAGGACTGATGGAGTTCAGCCACCAGTTGCTATGATGAGGATGGTTACCAGCCGTTCTGTACCATCTGTCGGGAATAACCAGGAGTCATTCCTGTTTTTACCCAGGCGCCCCCAGCCAACCTCACCTGAGGCCAGCCAGGAGCACTCACGGGATAATGACAAGGACGGCTACCAGTCCTTCTGCACTGTACCGTCTACCATCGGGGAAGGAAGGGGAGAGGATGCTGCTGTCACATTATTGTTAGGTGCATATACATAAATCATCGATACATAAAATGTATTGATGAAAATGAACTGTGGGTATCCATTAACGGTATCTTTGACAGTATAAATATAGGAGTAAATGTGAATATTGGCGTATTCAGTTCTTGCTTATGTGCATTTATAGATTGAGCTGTTGCAGAATCTTTGAGCTGGCTAGGCTTTTTTTATTAGCTGCAGTAATAATCACAGTGTGATTATCCTGGTCCAGGTGTATATTTATAACTTCAAAAAGTGACTACCTAAATATGCTCTTCTGGCTGAAATGAGGGATGAATAGTAGAAATGCTGTGAGGCATTCACTCCTCCTTCAGTCTCCTCCAGTAAGGTCTGAATATTACTGTTTTTTGCCCGATAGCTTTGCTCTTTATTGCATAATGTTAACCATATAAACAGTTTTTGCATCAAGTCAATAGGAAAAATTCAAACGTTCACAAACGTAGAAGTTACTGGAACTCCTTATATGTAAGTGGTCATGATCTCCTTCTTAATGGAACTGGGGGGAAGTTATGTGAAGCGAGCTTTCACTCAACAGGTGACTGAGGAATATAAGGGAGACAGAGCATTAATGGACCACCAGCATTAAAGCTAAGCAGTGTTAACACACAACACCTTATTGAAACAGTGAATGTAAAGGTCCGCCTACATAGTTAGCAAAAGATACAAAAAGTTGGTTTCTCATGTGTGGATCTTATTTCAAAATATGTCCTATCAGGATAAATATTGTGAATGAAATCTGGCCCCATTGAAGTCAATGGCAAAACTCTTGTCGCCTTCAACTGGACCAGGATTTCACTTGGTATGTATTGTATTTGCAATAAAATAGAAAGCCATAGCTAGGGTGACTCATACTGGTGCTGACATATCTACACTGTGGTAGTACCAGAAGCAGTGCATTCATTTTAGATGGTTGGTTTTCGTCAGTTTGAGGGCAGGCCTAAACTATAGCTTAACTCAATGTAACTTAACGTCACTCAAGAGTGTGAAAGCTCCCCCTGCTCCCAAGCAATGCAAATTTCATGCTGTCCATAGCAGTGCTATGTCGGCGGGAGACACTTGCCTGCTGACATAGCTTCTGCTTCTTTTGGAGGTGGAGTAATTATGCCGACAGGAGAGTGCTCTACCATCAGCGTAGTGAGTCTTCACCAGACGCACTAAAATGGCGCAGCTGCACCAATCTAGTGCTGTAGTATAGACTTGCCCTGAGAAAAACATCACTAATATTATTGAATGCCAGCCATCCACTATGAGTTTCATACTGTTTAAAAGACGAACACCAAGAGTCTACAAGAATTTACAGCAGATACCTCCTATGCCTGCCTTTCTAATTACCCCCAAAATGCCCTTCAGCATCCGAATCCTGGAGAGCATCAGAAAATCTCATAGTAAAGATTGAATCGAGAGCAGTGTCACTGCCTCAAGTACTATGCCAGTAGCAGATGAGGTTACTAATGCTAGTAAAATATTCTTTCTCTACAACATCTGATCCCCTGGATAGTTGGTATCTGGATAGTTGCCAAGTACAAAATGAAGCACCTGTCTGCCAAATATATGTGTGTGCCAATCCACTGTGCTGATCTATCTACACTAAAAAATTCTTCCTTCCCACCTACAGAAAGCAAAGCAACTGACATTTGGTATATCGTGTAAAGCGGCACAATGAATAACAAACCAACAGGTTGATCTAATTGTTTCACTCACTTTAAAATGTTCTATTGACTATGCATTTTCCATAGGCTGGCAAAGTTGTTTGGGCAATATTTTTTTTTTTAGTCACATATGTTTTCCCCCCATCTTAACCAACTCTTTTTATTGCAAAATCTCCCCATTGATTTCCAAACTGTGAGCTTGTTAATATTTTTCATTTTTGCTATTTAAAATGCATGCATTTTGAGGTAAGCCAAATAAAGATTAGGATAAGCCTGAATATGTTATCTTTTTTTTGTTCTTCTGTTCATATATAAGAATAGTATTCTAGGTAAAGTGATAATTAATTGCTCCTCTTATATATTTCCAGAGATCTGAAGAATAACTTGATTAGCACTATTGAGCCTGGAGCCTTCCATGGACTTTCAGAACTGAAGCGCTTGTAAGTATTAATTCCAATTGAATTACCCTGCAAATTGTGTTCATATCGACATTTCTGTCCTTGGGGAACTTGAGTATGCCACCAAGCAATAATAACAGAAGGACTTCAGGAAAAGGACATAAAACCACATTCTTTTAATCTTTTTTTCTTCTACATTGGTTTTATTTCTATTTTCTGCTCTATTTAGGGGCATGTTTTAGAGTATTTAACAATATCTTTTTGTCTTCTAGCAAAGAAACACCTTATTAAATGTCTAAATAAATAAGTCTGTAGTTGATACTTTTTTTACAAATGTGTAACTAATCATTTAACTATTATATTGAAAAAAAATTCTACATACTAACTTCTTTTGTTATGAGGTCCACTTTTACTCATAGGCGCAATAGGTCTGATTTATAAAACACTTCCCTTGGAAGGAAGATTCTGCATGCTGAAGAAGTTAAGTTCACCAATTTCCTGTCTATTAAGTCCACTCTACTCTGTGTCTTTTTTTTGTTTTTTGTTGTTTAATCTCTTTGGTCATACTGTGCACCATATCCTTCTGAATAACTGTCATGTGATAACTGCGTATTTTTGAAGTTCAGTTTTAAAATATTACTTCCCTACTAATTTGATACAAAATAATGGGATCAAATTTCAAATAGTACTTTTTGGCATATACCTTTATATTCTTAACTCATTAATTCCCTAACAACATATTCAATTAACATTCTTTGGCTTTAGTAAAGGACTTTGATATCTGCTAATTTTACAATGTCTTGAAAATAGCAGTGTTAATAAACATCAAAAATGGTGAATGCAGTTATGTTTATAAGTAAAGCCCTATGCTGCGTAAATTCTTCATTTAGAGCTTGTGGATGGCAATTTTATGAAAAACAGATGATATATAATCATACACATTTGCTGTTTAGTTATCTCTATATTTGAATTTTTTTTGTATTGCACACACAGATAATTACATTGTAGTGCAATGATGAGAATGAATGTTAATTACTGATGCGGCCATATAATCTAATAACACAACCCTGACCTCTTGTGGGAAGAATGGATAACCTGTAAAAGCCATGATTTAATCTTTGAGTCACAGAAAAGAAACATATTGAGGAAGTAAAAGGTTGACAGCAAAAGAGAAGTCAAAGAAGGCAAAAGATATTAGGAGATGGGACAGCTAGCAGAAAGACTGCTCAGCAGGAGCTCTAGTCACCCACGGAAATCCTGAGATATACCACGCCAGACTTTAAAAAGATGTAGTCTGTGGTTGGTACTGATATGTTCCACGCTTATTCACTAGGAGAATGTTCTTGGGTAGTAGATCACTACACAATATCAACCAGAGCTATCTCTAAATAAAAAACTTTATTGAAGTCTGAATGCTGTAATTACTTTGACTGTACTTGCATTCATTTACTATTGTTTCACTTACGTCCCATGAGTAATACAGCAAGCAGCTGAAGCTGGTGTAACATAGGCCACTGAAGGCGAAATAGTTACAATGTCTGAGCTGGGTAAATTGCAGGCTGTCAAGGTTTTATAAAAATTAACAATTTCTCCTGTGTTATAACCCTTTCTGAGAACTGATTGTATTGTGAGAATTCAGTATTTACAATGGCAAACTGCATTATCATATGGGTTAACACAAAATGATGATGGGTACATAAAAAGCACAAAAATGTGAGACTAATTTCTTTAACAGAGGAGTATTTGTTTTCTGTAAGATCAATTTCATGAGTCAACATTTCTGATGTAAATATTTTACAACTAAAAATGAACACCAGATTTTTGTAACATGCAGCAAATTGGGCCTAAAATAACAAGGATTAGTTGAGAGGTATGTGCAGCAAGCTGGTGCGAGCTATCACTTCTCTTTGCTAGTGTTTCATTAGGAAAAATGGTTTACAATGAACAGATTTCAGTTACTGCCAGCTTATGCAACATATTGTGAAAATAGCATTTGTTATTTTAGAGGCTGAGAAGAGGATACATGTGCTGTAGCTTTATTAGAAATAGCCTGTTACTGCACATCTCTTCTTGAGAACTACATGAATAGGATGACAAGATAGTTTTTAGTTTTGTGATTTTTTTTTTCTTTTGGCTGAAATCTACTTTGTTGCACAGTTTTGCCACATACTGTGATCCATATTCTAAAATCCCTGCTCAGTCTTTGCTCAGGCAAAATTCCTATTACCATTTAACAATTTTAGGATTTGGCTGGTTTTTTGTTTTTTTTTTTGTTTTTTTTTTTAATTAAACTGCAGACTTCCTGGACAATCCAGTGACACTGACATATTAGAAAAAGTACTGATGTATTTCTGTTTTATGCTTGTGTTCATTATGGGGTAATGATCCCTTTGGTAGGAAAAAATATAAATTAACATTGCTACACAAACTGCTCTTTTTCTGGACTAGTCCAGCTAATATAATTGAGACATGTATAAGAAAAATGTATGCTATATTTAAAAATTACTTTAAAATGTTTAGCTACACAATAATATTTTCATGTCTAGTAAAAAGACAGTAATATTTGGTTATCCAAAACTTTCATTTTTGTAACTGTTACATGAAACACAGTGAGATTTAAAAGATGCCTTGTTCCTTCCATATTTTTTTGGGGAGGGGAGGTTCGCCAAGATTCTGAGGATTTAGTTACAAGATGGCAACTTCATTCCTCAAATTATCACTCTTGCTTTCTTATTTTGGACATGTGTGACAGATGCAGAGGATAATAGGAGAAAATAGGGTGGCAGAGAAAGGTGGCACAATATGTGAAACGATAGCAATCTGTTTCCCAAACAGAGTAGATTTAATGTTGTAAAAGGTTATCTGTTCATTTGAAAGATGATTAGATCATTGCAGTTATCACAAAAAACATAGTTGAAGAAATTTAAGTTATAATTACAAACCAAACATTTGAAAATCAGGAAATTAGGTTATAGTTGAGAATACACATACAGTAGAAAATCTGGAATTATGCAGCAAAGGCTTCCTTACTCGCAGCTGTCATTTTGTTAAGGTGGGAGAGCCCTGGTAGCTGCCTCTTGAAATTGTATGCTCTCGCAGTTATGAATTACATAAAGTGTAATCTTGCATACACTCTTTATGCCTCATGTTATCACTCTGGTGTGATGGGTTGTACCAATCTTTGGGTATGGTTGAGAGGGTCTCACACACCTGCTACAGCCCATCCCATCTGTACCTTTAGGAACAGACACTGCTATGACAGACTGTTTGGGGGGAGGGTTTTTTTGGGGGGAGGGGGGCAGTTGGGGTTATACCATGATGGTTTTATTTGGAGTCCTTGCTGCGAGTATCTCCTTGAGCAGGAGGCATTCGCGTTAAGTTGAAAACTTAGTGAGGATTAGTGTTTTATGAAGTGGCTCATATACTCTTGTGGGAGGGCCAAACACCCCTTACGTAGTGCTCTAGAGACGTAACGGCTGCCCTGTTTGTTACTTTGGTCAGATTAGTATTATTTGTAGAGTTTAGACTGTTAAACTGCAAACAATGTAGCCAGAAACTTTGCTGAATTATGTTCTTTTGCTTGAACAAAAAAAGTTGATTTTATCCCCTTTCCTTCACCTGGGCCTTCTGTGAATTTTCTGTCCTAACTGCTCATATCCTGCTCCTACTGCATCTATCTTTTGTATGTTTTGTCAGAAGCACACTGGAATATGAGGAAAAGAAGATGAAGAAAACCAATGACACAAAACGCAGAAGAAATACCCCACTGGTGCCACTCACTTTGCTTCCCTAACAGCCCCCACCCTGGTTTTATAAGCTACAATACAAATTGGTTTTATGACCACTATTAATTAGTGCTTTAAGCTTTCTGTTATGGCTATCAGTCAGCTATATAGACGTTAGCTTTGAAATTAGAGTATAAATGGGCATCATAATGAAAGCTTACCCAAGGCTAATATATTTTTTTCTTTTGCATTTTAGAACTTTTAATATAGACCTCCAATAAGACATTTATGGTTTGTGTTAATATCACATGGGAGATGGATGTTCAGTTTTGCAATCCCTATCTGTTTTCTCCTTGAGACCCAAGGCTTCAACACAAATTCCTGGATATAAACATCTCTGAATTTTGGGGATGTTTGCAATCTAGATCCAAAATGTATGGTTTGGGCCAGTCTCTCTCTAAATTTTGGTCTGCAGACTCTAGGCATTCTGCGGAGGCAGCAGCACACTGTTTTCATTTCTCAAGAGTTACATTTCTGGTGAGTGGTAAAGAGTGGTATTGATGACTTTAAAACTCTCATCCAGTCTTCCACAACTGGAAGAATGTTGGCAACAGGGTGGATAAAAATCAGTGATTTAAAAAAAAATGTAAAAAATCAGATTTTTTGATTTAAATTGGAGTATTTTTAAAGGTCATCGAGTCCAGCCCCCTGCCTTCACTAGCAAGACCAAGTACTGATTTTTGCCCCAGATCCTTAAGTGGCCCCTTCGAGGACTGAACTCACAATCCTGTGTTTAGCAGGCCAATGCTCAAACCACTGAGCTATCCCTCCCCTCTCACCTACTGCAAAAAGAAAAAAAAAATTCCATCATCCAGACACAACCAGCAAATTACAAAAAGAGGTAATAGATGAAAAAAATTGCCAGTTTGCTTTTGCAACAAGCTCTCCTTTCCATATGATTGATAACCCACACTTCATTAAAATGTGTCAGTCATTAAGACTAGGATACAGTCCACCCAACAGAGCAGATGTCGCAGGGAAATTGCTGGATAAAGTGCAAGAAAGAGAAATTGAGCAGTGTGCAAAAGGTCTACAGGGTAAAATTGTTAACCTGAGTCTTGATGGGTGGAGAAATGTCCACAATGATCCTGTTGTATGTGCTTGTATGAAAACAGAAGAAGGGAATGTCTTCCTTACAGAAACAATTCATACATCAGGAAATGTGCGCACACACAGCAGAATATTTATGAGAAGTAGCAGTAAAAGCTATAACAAACTGAACAAAAATTCAAATGTCTAGTATGCATCTTGGTCACAGACAATGCTGCAAATGTATCCAAGATTAAAAGAAATTATTTAGAAGAGGGTGAAGAGTCCCAAGATATGGTCGCAGTGCTCATTTGGTGCACCTCCTAGCCAAAAACTTCAGTGTTTCAGAAATAAAGGCTAATGTTGTTGAAATGTCTGTTTGAATTGGAGCTAGTTCATCTCCCAATGACTTCATAAATACCTGCTTCAGTTACTTTTGGTAAATGAAATAACCAAACAATCATTCGTTTTCTGATATAGCTGTAAAACAAATCTGAAAAGTTTTCAAAATAAAAATGTATAGTATGTACCTTCTAAAAATGACACGTACATCTATCTCTAGTTGTGAAGAATATGTATTAAGGTTATAACAACCAACAAGAATGCACTTTTATATAGAAATCCATGATAAAATCACGTCTTCCTGTCTAGTGATTCAAATCATGATTTAAATCAAAGCCATCCTGGTTGGCAATGATTTGAGGCCTTGAGCGTGGAGCAACTTAATAAGGGGAAAAATAGATGATACTTAGGGTTCAGTCCAGGCTGCACAAACTATTGTATGCAGCAAATCATAAAATACATGTTATTTTCTCATTATTAAATAAATTTTGCCAAAAATTATTGCTTTGAGATGAAGGCTGATTTTACTTAGTTTGAGGCCTCTAGAGACATGACACTCATTTACAAAGCAATTAAGGAAAAATTCAATCCAATATGTTACAGGAAGGTTTAACTGTAAAGAATGATTCATAACTATGTTCATATAATCGAAATAAAAAAGCTATAAAATCAGTTAAATTCAAATATGTTACGTTACAAAATATATATATATAACGTAACATATTTGAGTTTAACTGATTTTATAGCTTTTTTATTGAAATATATAATATAATTTTCTTTCATTTGTAGCATTTTTAATTCCTTAACATCAAAACTAACAAGGCTGTTTGTGGCTATGTAGGTGTATACACACCAGTAGTACACAACTAATGTTTTTGATTTTTTGTGTGTGTGTGTTTCAGGGATCTTTCCAATAATAGAATTGGATGTCTGACCCCAGAAATATTTGTGGGCCTTAACAATCTTCACAAATTGTGAGTACAATACCATTTTGTAATAATCATTTTTAAAAAGCCTTTAGCACATTACAACTAGGAGAACAAGACATTGTTTGTCACCTGTGTTGACTGAACTACCTGCAAAGGATTTTAAAATAAGGCATGTCTGTACATTTTTAAACTAGAGAAATCTAAGCTTTTTCAGTGGATTTCCCCTAGACGCTTAATGACAAACAGAGAATGGGATCCTGTCACTCAAGCCTGCTAGGACAAGAGTGAAGCCAAAGAACATAGAAGTAAACCAGCCATTATCTGATTTGTTTGGTATGTTATATATGGAAGACATTGGGGCATGCAGAATGAGGGAAAGCGTGCAGATTTATTTTTTAAAGCGTCTAAACTCATTTTAAATGCAAAAATAAACCTTTACTCTTTCTCCTTATGCATTATGGTGTAGTCTTCAATTACACGATTATATAATTTGTACTACAAGACCCCTGCTTCCCTTCAATCCTAGAAGCTAAAGGGCATTATCTGTGTTTAAGTCCCACAACACTGGATTGGGATGTGGAATAAATGGATTTTTTCTTTGCTCTGTCACAGATTTGGGGCAAGATTAAGGTTTACGTGGACAACCTTAATTCTGCCACTTCCTACATTTGAATAGAGCTCGTTAAAACATTAAGACTCTTTTTCATTAAAAATTTCAAAAAAAATCAATCATTTTCAAAAGGATCCCGTTTTTGAGTGAAAATTTGGTATTGAAACATGGGAGTAGATCTATTTTTTTCTCTCCTTTCTTTCCTTTCTCCTCACTTTTACCCCCCTATTCAAGCCCTATTCTGCTTTTGAGGGCTTGACTTTACAGCCTTACCATTCTTCTACCATAATTTCTATATGTAATTATGGTATAAGCCAAGTTACCTATCAAGACTATGCTCTACAAAGAATGCAAATGAAAGTTTAATTTTCGTACCAAGAAGAGACAGAAGATAAAATATGTCTTTCATTTTGCATAGCTTGAAAACTCAGCTCAGATCAAACTTGCTAATGATAATCCCAAATGTTGGTATTTATAATGGTAAAAAAAAAATCACCTGTTTATATTTGGTATAGACTGCATAATATTTTATAATCTTAAATGTGCAATAACATATTCCAGTGAAAACTCAAAATGGTAGTTGAGAAAAAGTAGTCCATAGACTATCAAATTAAGGGAGATTTAGAAAGCCCAGGTACTTCAAATTGGGTTGTTTGTGGAAATATTAACTTAGGCAGCTCAATTTTATGGAAGCAGTCAGCATCTTATTTGCCGTTAATTTAACTTGCATAATTGCTTCATTGTACATGTGGATCATTCAATCCTGAATTTCTTGGCATTTGTATATAATGATATGTTAGTGCAACAAGGATGTTGAAACTCAGAACAAGTAGTGCATTTAATGAAGAATCTCTTCTTACAAAAGCTATTGATTTAGTAGTAGAACTGAAGCATTCTGAAGTTGAAGGTAGTGTATCATTGCATCTAACAGATGGTAAAAGTTTATCCATGTGCAGAAGGAACCTTTGGAAGTTTGCTGTCTTGATCAGCCAATAGGAAATAAGTAGTTTATTCTCAAGTCTTAGTGCTGATGTGAGAATATGTAGTATATTCTGAACATAAAACTATATATTACACTTGTATAGTACCTGTCAAACAAACAGAACCAAAGTTCTTAAATTCTACAAATGGATCCACCAATTAGCACTTTGATTTCAGTGAGCTTGAGAATATGATCCATGGGCCTGATTCAAGTAAACATGTTTATAGGATATATAGAATTCTCCTCACTCACCAGGAAAAGGAAGCCACCCTTTGAGGTAGCATGTGGCAGTTTCTAGCAATATACAGCAATATTGTATAAGTGAGGAATGTCGGATCTATTTGAAACTGTCAAGGCTATTTACATAAGTAGAATGAAGTTGGAATTTAGCCAGGAGCACAGAGGTTAATACCCTACTCTTGTGAAAAGTGTCGGGGTATTTTTTTAATTATCACAAATGGTCAGGACCTCAGTTTTATCTCTTATCCAAAAGGTGGTAACAATGCACTGCCTCCTAATTCCATGCTAATGCCATCTTTTGAATCTGGATAGCAGCACCCTGGGGTTTTCTTGGTGGTTCATGAACAAATACTTCCCAGACTCTCACTTGTTTAGCACCTGTTTGAAATACAGAAAATTGTCTGGTAGTAATGCATTTGCCATTGATATAATTGGAAGCATGTTTACTAGTCAACTGAGGAGCATGAGACAGCTAAATTGTAGAAGAGTTGTGTAGAAACATTAATTTTGCATAACTGTAGTGCTGATATACACATCTTTGAAAGCACTGAAGCAGTAAAAATGAGCAAGTGATGCAAAGGTGACAAGTTCTTAAATTAGTAACTGGCTCTGATAAAGCAATCAAGCGTGGTCCAGGTAACTGAAGCAGCAAAGTGGAAATCACATACATACTCTTTGAATGCTGCAACTGCTTCTCGTAGAAACTCTTCTAAGCTCTCTTACTACCTTAGCATGACAAAGTGTAAGCCATAATTTGTAGGCCATTGTTAGAACCAGTAGAGAGAGCCATAAGTCTACTGGAAAGAGCAAGACAGATATATCTCTAGTTATCTTCTGCTAACTAGAGAGATTAGGTTTCTTACACTGTTTAAAAGCATAAATATCAGGTGAAACAAAGGAAATTGGAATATATTTCATTTAGATTAACATAATTCAAGGTCTTTTAAGAGTTGTTACTCTTCGATTTAATTTGCAGGAAGTTTGGTTAATAAATTCATCGATAACTGCCATGTTTAAGTTCATTTGGGTTTCAAGTACAACCACTGAACCCACATAAAAACATAAACCCCTTGATGAGGGAAGATTTTGCCCAAAGCTTGTGCCAAAAAAAAGTCTCATACCTTGCAATAAATAGGAGTTGAACTTTTGGTTAGTATTGAAATCCAAAGTTTTCACACTACTCCAGGAATTTATCACTCCCTGTCAATGATTTGTGATTATTTTCCTTGAAATTGATCCAGGTTTTACACTTACTTGGAGCTGATGAATTTGCCAAAATGGAATAGTACCAAAATGATCCTAGAGCATATGTACATGTTATATGACAGGTATAACTGACTGCAATCCAGATGGTTCAAAAGATGCTTTGTTATGACTCGCTAATCTATTGGCTTGGCTTTCCTGGCTTGTATATTATCCTTTGGCCATGCTTATATTTGGTGAGCTTTTTATATTCTAAACATGATTATAAGTGACATAACTGAATGTAACAAGTCTTTCATATCTCCTTTTGGCCTTCTCAAAGGTCATGTTTCAATACTATGTTCCAGGAACCAGGAATGCAAATGGATTTCTGGTGTTGAATGGGGCTCTTAATAATTTAAACACCTGTTCTACTCAGAACTAAGTATCAGGAGCAGTAGAAGATTATGGGTTTCACTTTAAGGGTATATCAGAGTCTATTTTGATGAGCCTGGATAAATTAGCACCTCAGACTATAAAATATTCCAGCCTGAAACATGCTTTGACAAACAGTTACTCCTGCATCTTCCTTTTAAAAGTATGAAACACACCTTGCTGCTTACTTGCAATTATTTGATTAAAGTACATTTGATTTATATTTCAACCTGACTCTAAATCATCATCAGTAGTTATCTTTATGATAATATCATATAATAAATTCTCTTGTGACTTTGTTAATGTCATTGAAGCAGCTAATCGCTTTGTACACTGTAGAGATAAAGTACAAAACAAATAACATGTAGGGAATCTAATTGACATTCCAGCAGGGGTATCAAGAAACTATGCACTGGAACCTGCCCCAGCCTACACCTCTTCTCTCATTTTTATCCCCCTCCACCCTCTCAACCTCTTCCCACATTTAATTAATCTCTCCTTGCCTCTCCCTTTATCTACTCATCATTTTCATCTTTATATTTTCTTCAGTGCTATTCTTATGCCTATTCAGTTGCCCCTTGTGTCCTCCCTATTTTCACTTAAATCCCTCCTCAAACTTCACTTCTGTGATACCCACAAGCAGTCATCCCATCAGTTAAATGCTGGGATCACTCCCTCATTTGAAAGGGGGGCGGGAGTAGAAAAGGGAAGAAAAAAGATTATAAATTAGCATTATTCTGTGTGTGTGTGTGTGTGTGTTTTACATCTTTTGAAGTGTTAGAGTTCTGCAGCTTTAGCATTGATTAAAACTCTGAAGAAAATATTCTCACCCTTCATTGTTACAGCAAATAAGAAAAACAGAAAACTCTTGATGGCAGATGATTCAGAAATATTTAGGTTACCATAGTGTAGGCCAAATCCTGATCAGTCCAGTTCACTCTGAGGACCTCAGCAAGGTGTTTAAGCATATGCCTAAAAGTAAGCACTGGTCTCGCTGACTTTAGAGTTAAGCATCTGCATAATTGCGATCTCTATGATGCTGAGTGCCCTCAACTCCCACTGATATCCGCAAACAAAAACGATATTTAATTAGAGTTAAAATTCCACAGAGTATGCTCCTTCCACACTATGTTACGCTAAAAGCATAGACATAAGAATTTATGGGGAAAGTCTAGTGCATTCCTTTACATCTCCATATTTCCTACAGTCAGTAATGCACTGCAACACCCTATCAGGCTTTTACTTCCATCTCTAGCAGATCCCTAAAAGTAATACATACTGCAGCTTCATCAGACTTGAAGGGTGACACAAAACCTTATCAGTGACTTCATCTGCTTTCGTATCAAGTGTATTAAAAGATCAGCACATCTGACTCACGTGCTCCATGCACTTGGGAAGTTCTTTTGTCTTAATATTGCTGAGGTCATTGTTAAGGATTTGCTTTAGAGTGCAAATAAGATATGAATTTATTTTTGCTGTATAAATTCATTTTTCATCAAAGCACGATAAAATGCATATAATAATCCGTTTATAGTCTGTGTTTTGGTTTTTGCCATTTTGATGAGATTATTACTAAATAAAGACATAAAGTTCTTGTTTAATCTGAGCTCTGTAATAGAGCCTTAAATAGGGTGCAGTTCCTGCTACGCTATGATAGATGTGTATGCAAGGTACTAATTATTTCATAAATTTGGACCAAAATGTCTAATAGGATGGAAATGGGTTTTAGCATCTCCTATCTTTACAACATTTATTCTGCTATCTTCATGACTTCATACATTATCATCCAAGCTGCATATTTGTCATTGGGCTTCATGCACAATACAGTTTTCTTGAATAAACACCCTAAAAGTAATATTATCTTTCAAGAATAAGTGATTTTCTTAAAAGAACTCCATAAACTTTTTTGACCCATGATACTTCCTCATCTTTCTGGCACAAACTCATCAGGGCACACATCCCTGTATATAATGCAGTCCCTGCAAAGACTTTTTTTTTTTTTATCAGATTACAGTATTTACAGCTTGCCAAAGGCTTCATTCGTTAAACAGTACTTTTAAACTTAATTGTTACCTTCAGTATAGTTTGAGTTCTTTACTTTGTAGACACAACAGAAATATAAATCAGTAATAAATCAATTTTTCTGTCAAAAAGACTTGAATCTTTATTTTTCGATACAACTTATTTTCTTCTTGGTAACAACACATTTTCTGCTGAACAATCCTCTGAGACATGAAATTTTGCCGCCATCTTAAATTCAGTCATGTAAATTCAGAAAGCATCAGGCATTTACTTGTTTGCATAGATAGAAAAGAACATTTGTCAGCAATCCAGAAATATGTGCTTTATCTGAAAGGAAACCTTTATCGTAGATGCTACACCAATTTTTATTTAACTGGTATAGTAGTGGAGAATATGACTTGACATTTGGGTATTTGCCATTGATGTTAACATTCGCTAAGTGCAACAATACTGTTAGACTATGCAAAAGGACATTGATATATTTGTAGTCATGGAGTTAAAAGCCATTCAGGAATAAATTACCAGAGACAATTAGAGCTATTTAGAACTGAGCTATTCAGACTAGTTCCTTAAAGACAGTAGTAAATTTTCAAAGCAAATACATGGACAAATCCTCTTACAACAGACTTTAAAATAAGCTGGTCTCTTGACTGATTCCATGATGCTGGATGTTTTTGTAGTTTATAGAAAAAATTTACATTTCCTAGAAGTTTAATATGAAAATATTATTTTCATGAAGGTATGATGTAATGCAACCTTAGAATATGAAACTAACTTACCGTATTGTTAGTCTCATTTTACACACAAAATATATTCAGTATGTTCTCTAAACTCTTCTCAATATTAAATTAATCAGTTTAGTCTGGATTACCTTGAAGTAACCTTTTTTTAATTAACAGTGGCAAAATTCTGCCGTATAACATAACTGGTTTGCATCTTTTATTTGTTATAGTAACTGTATATTGTTTCTTTTCTAGGAATTTATCAGGGAATATTTTTTCAAGTCTCATGAATGGACTTTTTTCTGAGCTATTAGCTCTGAAAGCCTTGTAAGTATGGCTTCAATATGTAAAATTCGATTTGGATATCATACAAATCTGTTGTTGCCATATATGTGTACAATATTGTAACTAAGATATCTTGGAGATATCTAGTTTTTACATGTCAAAAGCGTAGAGGTTTAATAATCAAGGCTAAAACTACTGTACATATTAACTCCTTCTGTTCATACCATAGACTATATAGTGTTATTTTTTCCCCTTTTCCCCTAATTTGAGAACTCCTCAGAACCCGAGTGGCGGAACTGCAGTATTAAGTTGAGTGGCTTGCTTTTGTCAGTTTCTAATTACTTAAAATGCACTGCCTTTTGCAATAATTTTCCTTTGTTTTTTATGGTAACAGGAAAAAAAGAGAAAAAACAAACTAATACCAAATAATTTTCATTTGAAAATTTCCAGTAATTCATTACTGAATGTATTAAATACACATATTAGAGGGTTTTTAAATGGGTAAATATTGTTTGTATGGTGTTAGAGGGTATATCTACACCACAATAACAAACCCACAGCACAGGCTCGCAGGGCTTGGGCTGCGGGGTTAAACATTGCTGTGTACACATTCAGGCTCGGGCTGGAGCCTGGGCTCTGAGACTCGCCCCCATTCCCCCATTTTCCCTGGCAGGGCTTCAGAGCCAAGCTCCAGTCTGAGTACAGACATCCACACTGAAAGCTTTAGCCTCGCAGCCCTAGCCCAGTGAGCCTGAATCAGCTGCCCCAGGCTAGCCATAGCCCAGCCATACCATGGGTCTTTCATTGCAATGTAGACATACCCTAAGAGGAATTTTTAATATACAAAGTAATAGCTTAGGATCATTTTGTTCAGTATCCTTATACAGGTTTTAGCTTTCAGTGCAAACACTGATGCAAAATTAATGAGTCTAGTGGCCAAACAGTATCACTGTAATTACATGCATATGGGATATGGTGGGCCCAATTCGCATCAAAGTCAAAGGGTGTTGCATTGTACCTAAGAGTAGAATTGGGCATAGTATCTTGGAATCCATATGAGTGAGGAGAACGTATGTTATTTGTCAAGTGATGCCTGTCTTTATGTTTAGATGCTCAGTCTAATTTTGTGCTGCATATATTAATTTATTTTGCAAACGTGCATTTTGTTCCTTCAGTGTTACTTTTTTTGTTTTCCTAGACATTTCAACACTGATTCACTCATCTGTGACTGTAATCTAAAATGGGTTTTGCAGTGGGCTAGAAATGCTTCAGTTCGAATAGCAGAAGAAACAGTTTGTGCTTATCCCAGTACTTTACGAGGACTGGCATTTCACAACCTGAAGGAAAACCAGCTGGTATGTGGTGAGTTGCACACTAATTTAACATTATAAATTGAAGTGGATTTCCCAGGAAAAGGTGTAAACTGATGAATAGATGCTAAACAGAATGTGCTGATGTCTAGCCTTCTCATGAGTGCAAGAAAACCAAGGTACAGCGCAGAGAAAATAGCACTAACATTGAAAGAGAATACAACTTGGAAAAAATACAGCTGTCTTGTTTCATATAAAATGGAATTTGTAAATCACAGAAACATAACTGTCATGTCCCATATATGAAATAATATTTAATTATGGTATAAAATAAACATCAATCCGTGTGGTAGTTCTACGTGAAGCAGTGTATTTCAGCAGGGATTAAAACAATATTGTTTTAGGTTGTACTCTTAATAGCATGGCATAAATGTGAAGCCACATTGCTTCATCTCTCACATTTATGAAACTGTACAGAATTCTTTACCACTGGAGAAGAATAGAATTTTTACATTGAGAAGAGTTCAAGTTATGCAAAATTCATTATTTGAAAATGTATAAAGGAAATAGCTCTTTGAAAAAGCTTTCCCACAATAACCAAAGTGATGGGGAAAGCAGGAGCTGAGAGGGAAGAATATGAATGAATAAATAAAAGCTATATCAAACTGAGCCTCTTTTATAGCAAGGAAGAGTCTAAAACAGATGACTCAAAGCGACGGTGTTATACTTTAGTAAGTGCAAAAAAATACATCAGAAGTGCTCAGATAGCACAGTGATGATCTCAATAGAAAACCCTAACACAAATAGAAATATCACTTCACAGACCCTTCAGTATTAATCTTTGAGGACTTTCTTGAATTACAATAGGTTGCTGGGATGCATGCTAAATATATTCTAAAAACACAATACAATGACCAGTGTACTAATTGCATCCTATATGTACATCTACTCTGCAGCTGAGAGCTGATGCAAACCTGTCCAGGTCCCCTGGGTACACACTTGGGGGCGGTGGGTGCTAATGTGAGCCACTCGCACTACCTCTATCTACCTTGTTGTTTTTAACATGCTAGCTCAAGCAGAGCTGGCATGTCTGTCTACTCACAAAGGGAAGCAAGCTCCCAGCTGCAGAGTAGACATACCCTTATACTAAAAACTATCAAAGCAAAGAGTAGGCAATGCTAATACCATGGTGGAAGTAGAGAGATGGGGCCCAACAATGATCCTAATACAAATTCTGGGTTTAACAATAATTTTCAGGTATTTGGAAGTTGGGAGAGATACCAAAGGGAGTGAGCACCCTCCTCTGCATCAAAAAGTGTGATTGTGAGTAGGGCTGTTAATTAATCACAGCTGACGTGGTTAATTAAAAAAAAATTACAATGAATTGCAGTTTTAATTGCGCTGTTAAACAATCGAATACCAATTGAAAACTATTAAATATTTTGGATGTTTTTCTACATTTTCATATACGTTGTATTCTGTGTTGTAATTGAAATCAGTGTATATTATTTTTATTATAAAAATTTGCACTGTATAAGTGATAAACAAAAGAAATAGTATTTTTCAATTCACCACACATAAGTACTGTAGTGCAATCTGTTTACGGTGTAAATGCAACTTACAAACATCTAATTTTTGTTACATAACTGCATTCCAAAACAAAACAATGTAAAACTTCAGAGCCTACAAGTCCACTCAGTCCTCCTCCTTGTTCAGCCAATTGCTAAGACAAACAAGTTTGTTTACATTTACAGGAGATAATGCTGCCGTCTTATTTACAGTGTCAGCTAAAAGTGAGAACAGGCATTTGCATGGCAGTTTTGTAGCTGGGATTGCAAGGTATTTACATGCCAGATGTGCTAAACATTCATATTCTCCTTCACACTTCAGCCACCATTCCAGGGGACGTGCTTACATGCTGATTATGCTTGTTAAATAAATAATGCGTTAATTATATTTGTGACTGAACTACTTGAGGGGAGAATTGTATGTCTCCTGCTCTGTTTTTCCCACGTTCTGCCATATATTTCATGTTATAGTAGTCTTGGATGATGACCCAACACATGTTGTTCATTTTAAGAACACTTTCACTGCAGATTTGTCAAAATGCAAAGAAGATGAGTTTGTGAGATTTCTAAAGATAGCTACAACACTCAACCCAACGTTTAAGAATCTGAAGTGCCTTCCAAAATCTGAGAGGGATGAGGTGTGGGACATGCTTTCAGAAGTCTTAAAAGAGCAACACTCCGATGTGGAAACTACAGAATTCGAACAACCCAAAAAGAAAATCAGCCTTCTGCTGGTGGCATCTAACTCAGATAATGAAAATGAACACGCATTGGTCTGCACTGCTTTGGATTATTATCGAGCAGAACCCATCATCAGCATGGACACGTCCTCTGGAATGGTAGTTGAAGCATTAAGGGACATATGAATCTTTAGTGCATCTGGCACTTAAATATCTTATGACGCCGATTACAACACTGCCATCAGAACACCTGTTCTCACTTTCAGGTGACATTGTAAACAAGAAGTGGGCAGCATTATCTTCCACAAATGTAAACAAACTTGTTTGTCTTAGTGATTGGCTGAACAAGAAGTAGGACTGAATGAGTGCACTTGCAGGCTCTAAACTTTTACGTTGTTTTATTTTTGAATGCAGGTTTTTTTGTACATAATTCTACATTTGTAAGTTGAACTTTCATGATAAAGAGATTGCACTACAGTACTTGTATTAAGTGAACTGAAAATAGTATTTCTTTTGTTTTTTACAGTGCAATACTTGTAATCAAAAATAAACATAAAGAAAGCAACTGTACACTTTATATTCTGTGTTGTAATTGATATGAATATATTTGAAAATGTAGAAAACATCCAAACATATTTAAATAAATAGTATACCATTATTATTTAGCAGTGCGATTCATCATAATTTTTTAATTGCACGATTAATCATGATTACTTTTTTTTAATCACTTGACAGCCCTACTTGTGAGATGATCTTTAGGGCTAAAGTCATGAGGATAAAATCTTAAATAATGGGTCAGTGGAGAGTGCAGATACCCATCAGGATAAAACTCAAGAAGGAACTGCCTCATAATTCCGCGCCCTACATTATTAAGTACTTCAAAACTTGCAATACCATTCACGGTCAGTCTGCCACTTTATAACAATCCATTATAGAGACTGCAGTGCAGGTGGGAAGAAGTGTCTCCTGGCTATTGAAAATTCTGGAGAAGCCAGAGAAGTCTCAAAGAAGGCTTTGAACTGCTATTTTTAGGCTCTTAACTAACATGAACTTCCTAGACTTCGTATTAAATGAGGATATTGATATAATAGACATCACAGAAACTTGGTGGAATGAGGATAATCAATGGGATACAGTAATACCAGGGTACAAAATATATCAGAAGGACAGAACAGGTCCTGCTGGTGGGGGAGTCGCATTTATATGTAAAAGAAAGTGTAGAATCAAATGAAGGAAAAATCGTAAATGAATCAAACTCTACCATAGAATCTGTATGGATAAAAATTCCATTCTCTAATAATAAGAATATAGTGGTAGGGATAGATTAATGACCACCTGACCAGGATGATGATAGTGTCTGTGAAATGCTCAGGGAGATTAGAGAGGCTATTAAAGTAAAAAATTCAATAATAATGGGGGATTTCAATTATCCCCATATTGACTGTGTGCAGATGTGGCCGCCCCATCTCAAAAAAGATGTATTGGAATTGGAAAAGGTTCAGAAAAGGGCAACAAAAAATATTAGGGGTATGAACAGTTTCCATATGAGGAGAGATTAATAAGACTGGGACTTTTCAGCTTGGAAAAGAGACAGCTAAGGGGAGATACGATTGAGGTCTATAAAATCATGACTGGTATTGAGAAAGTAGATAAGGAAATGTTGTGTGCTACTCATAACACAATGGGTCACCAGATGAAATTAATAGGCAGCAGGTTTAAAACACACAAAAGGAAGTATTTCTTCATACAATGCACAGTCAACCTGTGGAACTCCGTGCCAGAGGATGTTGTGAAGGCCAAGACCATAACAGGGTTCAAAAAAGAACTAGATAAATTCATGGAGGATAGCTCCATAAATGGCTATTAGCCAGAATGGGCAGGAATGGTGTCCCTAGCCTTTATTTGCCAGAAGCTGGGAATGAGCAACAGGGGATGGATCACTTGATTACCTGTTCTGTTCATTCCCTTTGGGGCACCTGGCACTGGTCACTGTCAGAAGACAGGATACTGGGCTAGATCGATCTTTGGTCTGACCCAGTAGGGCCATTCTTATAGTCAGTGAATGTTATAAAGGAAGTGAAAATGTGATTTCTCAGAAAGTCATACTTTGATAATACTCTTTATAACACCACTGATATATTTGTAGCATTAATAAAATGCTGTTTATTTTGTCCATTGAACACTTTTTTACCATGTCTGCCCATAACTTGATATTGTTTTTAATATCCTCTGACAACTTCACAGTGATTATAATAATTGCTGAGTGGTTAACAATCTTTATAATGTCTTCCAGGTGCTTCATGGTTCTGTGCAGCCCATGGTGCTCACAACACTGAGAAATTTAATTTTCAATCATTTAATGTGTACTTGGGTTTAATAAAAAGGCCTCTGAAGCACTTTGTAGAGTGATTTTTTTTTCTTTCGTTACTTATTTTGACATGAGGGAAAATACTGTCTTCAATGGTTCTTCCTGAGAAGAGCCTTCCAATGGATCAGATGGAAAACTCTATCTAGTTGTGTAATCTGTCCACTGAAAACAGAAAGCTGTCTTGTTGGAGGGAGGGCACAGAGAAGAAATGTCAGAAAGTACAAAATAGCAGCAGGTTGCAACTAAACAGGCAAAACTGCCACCAAAATAGAATATTCAGCAGCTGTCACAAATAGTAAGGAAATAGAGGAAAGAGTCCCCAACTAAGGCTATGTCAGTTCTGCAAATGATGATATGATTGCAGCACATGTAGGCATACCCAAGCTACCTTTGATCAAACTAGCTTGCTAAAAATATAGCAACGCTGCAACATCATGAGGCAGATTCCCAAGTGCAAGACCTCCTGGGACTTGGGTACATACTCAGTTTGCTAGCCTGTGCCACCACCCATACTGCCGTGGCTTCACTGCTATTTTTAGCAACCTAGTTCAGTCAAAACCAGCTCAGGTATGCCTACCTGTGGTATAATCACACGTTCTAATTGCAGTGTAGAGACATGGTCAGATTGCAGTGGTCTGGGATTTCAGAGACCCGGATACATATCTTGGCTGTGCCATAAAATTCTTGTCTGGAAGCACAAAGTCTCTGTCAGATACTCAGTTTATGTAAATTGGTGTAATTCCATTAAAATCAATAGAGCTGCCTAGCCCTGTTTCCCCATTTCTAAAATTAAGAAAAAAGTACCTTGTGTGAGGTAGGTAGACTGTTCCATGGCACTTTTCGTAGTGCCTAACAGTATGGAAATCATTTTCAAATTTTGCAGCTGCACAGTCATCAAATTCATAGGGCCCTGACTATAACTAATACATGTAACACACACACATCCCTTGTCATAAGAATAAATTTCAGGGTTAAAAGTGATTTTTAAAGAATCTTCTAGATGTGGGTCAAAACTTGGATGATAAAAGTAGTGACAGGTTTCAGAGTGGTAGCCGTGTTAGTCTGTATCAGCAAAAAGAACAAGGAGTACTTGTGGCACCTTAGAGACTAACAGATTTATTTGAGCATAAGCTTTCATAGGCTAAAACTTCCATGGGCCAAAGTGGGTTTTAGCTCATGAAAGCTTATGCTCAAATAAATTTGTTAGCCCTGGTCTACATTGGGAGGGAAGGGGGGTGTTGATCTAAGTTACACAACTTCAGCTACGTGAATAATGTAAATACTTAAATTGACTTCCTGTGGTGTCTTCACCACAGTGAGTCGACTGCTGCTGCTCCCCCGTCAACTTTGCTTGTGTCTCTCGCGGCATTGGAGTACAAGAGTCGATGAGAGAGCGCACGGGTAGATTTATCGCGTCTAGACTAGACGCAATAAATCGATTCCCTCTGGATCGATCACTGTGCGCTGATACAGTCTCTAAGGTGCCACAAGTACTCCTCATTCTTTTAATGAAAATAGTGTTACAGACCAAACAGCTACAGGATACTACAGTGGTTTTATAACAGTTTAGGAACATTATTGCTCTGAAAAGTGTCTGCAAATGGCATGATGAGATTCCATGTTATTCTCTCTGACTCTAGATCAAGGTTTCTCAAACAGGGGTTGCTGCTTGTGTAGGGAAAGCCTCTGGTGGGCCAGGCCGGTGTGTTTACCTGCACTGTCCGCAGATACGGCCAATCGCATATCTCACTGGCCGCGGATTGCTGATCCAGCTCAATGGAAGCCACGATCGGCTGGACCTGCAGATGGGGCAGGTAAACACACTGGCCCGGCCTGCCAGAGGCTTTCCCTACACAAACAGCAACCCGTTTGAGAAACCCTGCTCTAGATATAACTTGCTCAGGTTATTAGCAAAAAAGTGACTTTCTGAATACCAGCCATGCAAACTCAACCTGAGGTCTGAAAATTGTGCCTTCGGTTACACCTGTGTAAGCCTTTTGGCCTTGTCTACACTTGAAACCGTACAGTGGCACCGCTGCAGCTGCAACACTGTAGTGCTTCAATCTTGTGTTTCAGGGTTCTCCTGTCAGCATAGTTTGTCCACTTCCTTGAGAGGTGGTCGTTCGGCTGGCAGAAGAATTCTTCTGTCAAGCTAGCTCTGACTACATCGGGGTTTAGGTCAACTTAACTACATCACTCATGAGTGTAGATTTTTCACACTATTGAGTGAAGTCACTGGGTTAACCTAACTTTTCAGGTAGACCTGACATTTGTCTTAAATGGAATTACACAAGTGAAAGTGAGTGGTGCTGCAATTGAAGCTTAATTGACTATGTTGAGTGAACCAGTTCAACAAAGCTGTGTGGGCTCTACCAAGCTAACAGTACAAAATAATAAAAGTGTATTTGTTCTGAAAGCCTGCAGATTAAAACTGATTGGGAATTTCCATTGAAACATGTTTTTTCGTCTAAAAGTGTTGATTTATCAAAGCCAAAATTGTTCCCGGGAAAGGGTCAGTTTTGATCATTCAAAAAATTGAAAAATGTTTCAGAATTTTCTGAATGCCCCATTTTGAATTTTTGAAACAGTTTCTTTTTTTAAATCATAATGACTCATTTACAAATTCTAGTTATGTTAAAAAAAGATCAAAATCAAAACTAAATGTTTCAAAATTATTGATATAAAACATTTTGATCTGATCCAAAAAAAATTATGGTTTATTGGTTTGCAAACATTTTTGAGATTTTGACTTTGTTCCAGTTCAGGAAAGGAAAAATTTTCAAAATCTTGAAAACACCTCATAGCACAGGACACATTTGGAGCAGTTGTTGATTAAGAAGGTATCATTTTTACACAGTGTTTTTTTAGGGTAGAGCAATATAGCACTTTATGAACCATTGAGCAAGTTTCTCTCACAGACAATAGATTTGCCACTTTGTCTCAGCTTCAAAGTCAGCTTTTCCAAATTCTATTCTTCTCTTGTGTAAAGAATCCTGAATTTTGAGTGATTGTAAGGTTGTTTTGTGATGTGCACATCATCTGCTAGGAACTAAGTTATAATCATGGCACTGACTTTAGCTCACATCAAAGTCGATTTGAGTCTGGGTCTCCCTGAGGTACCAGACCATTAATTCACTATTAATTTAGCCTTAGTGGTTTGACTTATTATAGGAGTAGAGCAGAATTCTGTAGTAGATTCACATAATAAAAATATACTATTATTTTTGCTATTTTTTTAAAAAAAGTCATAGCTTGTATTTGGGGTTTCCTCATTAATGAGTAATTAATTAACATTAATTTTGCCTCTGTTTCAGCTGGCTGAACAATGAGACTGAATGCTTTCATTTTTCTTGGAGATATGCTTATTTCATGATATAATTACCTCACTTTGTGTTTCACAGATTCCTACTTAAGAGTAGAAAGAGTAGAAAGTGACAATATCATTTTTTGCTAATACTTTCCCTGTATGTGGAGGCACTAACTTAAAATTTCAGTCTACATTGTTTAAGCATATTTTTCTTTACCAGATGTGGAGACAAGGAATGTATTTAATTATTTTCTTGTTGTCCAGGCTATTGTAGACTTGCACTAATTTAATGCTATAGCCAACAATAGTCCTGCCGCTGATGCGGAGTGGGGCCCCTACACTGGCAGGGGCTAATTTGTCCTGGCCCTGCACGCCCCTAGGGACGGCCCTGGTAATTTACATATAGCTTTAACTGCTAGTAAATCATACTTTTTCTTTTTTGATGGAGTAAGTGCTTGAGATATATTACTCTTGGCAATTTACAGCCCTATCCTGCAGACCTTACAAAAGCAAATGGGAATTTGGTCTGTGTAAGCTCTGTAGGATTTGGTCTGTAGTGGGCATTGAAGTGGAATATATTTTGAAATGTGTCAATACTAAAGAAAAAAAATTATCTTATTAAGGCCCAGGGTGAAAAGAGTGAAAGAATGTACCTATCCTAAGTGGAGAATCATTTTTAAACCACCAGCATTTGAATGATTTTCCAGTCTGTATAGTTTGCAAACTACCTTAATTTTAAGTTTCAGAGTAGCAGCCGTGTTAGTCTGTATCTGCAAAAAGAACAGGAGTACTTGTGGCACCTTAGAGACTAACAAATTTATTTCAGCATAAGCTTTCGTGGGCTACAGCAATTTGTTAGTCTCTAAGATGCCACAAGTACTCCTGGTCTTTTTAATTTTAAGTGTTAAGTCATTAGTGAAATTAGCAAGTAGTGACACAAAATGTTATCTGAATTTCTTTTTCTTTCTTTTTTTTTGGTCTAATAAGATGCCTCTGAAGGAATTTTCAAAAGGTGCCTTATTTTCTGCTATGCGTTTTAGGATCCAGTTAATTAAAAGTTTCATATGACATTTCAATTAAATCTTTGTGCCATTTTCTTAGGAAAAACACACATTTGTTAGGGAATTATTTGTGAGACAGTTCACCAGCCTGTCTTTTGCAGTTGCCCTCACTTCACTGAATATCAAAAGTATTCATCCCCAAGAGGAGCACAGTCAGGTAAAGAAGTAAGCCCTTTATGCTCTGATGCACTCTGCTTATTCACAGTAAAATTGACTCTGAGCAAGAAAAGAATGACATGTTCACATTCTTCTTCCACTTTCAGTCGCACAGAATTCTGTGAATGGCTTGCCAATTACAGAACCAGTTTCTCCTCTCTTGGTTTTCACACCTCAACTGCTAGAACAGGGCCTCATCCTCCCTGATTGAACTGACCTCGTTATCTCTAGCTTGCTTGCTAGCACACATATATATACCTGCCCCTGGATATTTCCATTACATGCATCTGAGGAAGTGGGTATTCACCCACAAAAGCTCATGCTCCAAAACGTCTGTTAGTCTATAAGGTGCCACAGGATTCTTTGCTGCTTTTACAGAATTCTTAATCATTTTAAGACTTGTTTTGTTATATGTGAGAAGGACACCAAGTATTTTCATCATTCCTTATCCACTATGACATTTTCCAATCTATGTTCTACTCCTTTAGTGTAAGCAACACACGAAAGCATATTTCTGTCAGGTCAGTACACAGCTTCCTAACTTCTCTTCATAAGAAGTGTGCACTGCAATTGTACAGATAATGCCACAGCAATGCAGAAAATGCAGGACATCTGTCAATTACAGCTCTGGAATTTTATAAAGAAGAGAATTTCCTTTTAAGTATTATTCTGTCATGAAGTATTCACATATTTAGAAATGTCGTCTTTTCCTCCAGTGATGTATTTCTAATATGGCACTATCTCTTTTCATAACTGTGGTTGGTTGATGATTCTCATGTCCTAGGTGTGTTGAGGTAGCCGTGATTTTTTACTTGACATGCATGCATGTAACTTCACCTTCATCCCTGACACGGCCATCTGAAACAACCTGACTTTATAATTAGAAGCTCCTCAGAGGGCACGTACTTTTAAAATGACAAAAATAGAGAGTGATTGATGATGGAAAAGTTTACTTTTGAATAGCATTGAGCTTCAATCCTGAACTCAATGAGAATTGAGGGCATTCGGCACCTTGTCAAATCAGCTGCTTTAAGGACTACTGTTAGACAGCATGTGCCAACCATTGGTTGGAAGTGGTGGTTTAAAATGTTTCTAATAAGTGCCACAAATTAGTTGCCCATATTGGCACTTGGGCAACTAAACAACAGTTTTAGTTGCCTACATGTAGATTTAGGTGCCCCTTCTGGAAAATTATGCTTCCCATTCTACAGTAGTTAAAACAAGCTCAAAATTAATAACAACTTTGCCCTAGTTTGGGCAGTTAATAACTTTCTTATATAATAATGGCATTCAGTGTTCCCTTTTAATGTATCAACCCCTGTTGTTTGGTACTTTTTATAGTAAAATTCTCCAGGGTTAGCACACCGATAACTTCTTTCTTAGAATCATAGAATTGTAGCACCGGAAGGGCCATGAAAGGTCTTCTAGTCCAGTCCCTTGTACTCAAGGCAGGACATTCATCATACAAGTTCTCCATTCAGGCTGCTCTTTCTACTCTACAATAAATCTGGTACAGTGTAAACATTGGTGGTTTTTAAAAAAAATTTTGCTGAACTGAGACTCATAAGTACAAAGTAGGGATGGTTTGATTATCCTAAGTAAGGTTCCAATCATGCAATGTTTTGCATGCAGATGGACTGCTGCACCCTTACAGAGCTCCACTGACTTTACAAAGCAGCAGAATCAAGGACTTGGGACCCAATCCTGTGGGGAATTCTTGTGAATAGCTCTAATTAAATGGGAATATACACAAGTAATGTTTTTTCAGGATCTGATCATTATTTAATAGATGCTTCAGGTTTTAGAAGAGATGAACTGTGATACATTTACCAATAATGAGTAAAAAAAAAAAAAAATCCTGTGGTATTTGATTTGTGTTAAATTTTTGGCAAATCAAGATTTTGTAGCTATAATATATGCCTCTTAACAGATTTATGTATAAATCAACTAATACAGTTGCAAGTTTTTGGATGTCTTTTAAAGTGGGAGGTTGTGGGTTCTAGTTTCTTGCCAAGGCTAAGTGGTTCATTGTACATGTCAAACTTTGCAATAGATAACTCAGTGAGAATATGAGGCCAGTAGTGTTGAACTAGCTCTGGCTACAAACCCTATGTTTCTCATCCAATGTTGGGTATTTTTACCTGGATAATAAAACAATAATGTGCTGTCCATGTGATAGTTCAGGGAAATTCTTATTTTAATTCATTTTGTACTAGTACAAAACAAAACTGCCAATCTTTGGTCCTAAAACTTATTAAAATCTAACAAAGTCTAACATTAATAGTCTACCATAAAAAGTCTACCAAACCATTAATAGTAAAAACATAAAAAGTCTACCAAAATCTAACATTAATAGAAACTTAAAAAAAAAATTATGAAGTTTTAACAGGTTTACAAATCCTTGCTTGTAAATATCAGAAACAGGACAATAATCATTAAAACAAGGAGACTTTATTCAGAGAAATATAAAGTAACAATCATCAGAACTCTCTATTTAGCAGTGCATTACCACATTACAAAGGGAGCTCCTTTACCCTACCCATGGCATGCTGTTTCTAGTGATTTTTTTTAATTGAAATCTCTGATTACACGCATTTATCAGATCAGGCATTTCTATTAAATGTTAATCTTTTTAGAAATGTAAATGAAAGCTTTTATTTAAATACTTTCTTGCAGCTGTGATAATGTGTGGATAATAGAAAATGAAATGATCCTGAAAATGATATCCCCTCCCAAACTGGCTAGTCTGTTTTTGAAAAAGAAAGTAATTAATTGTTCAGTGTAAATATGATTGATTTAAAAAAAAACATAATGTACCATCAAGACTGTGTGGTTAAATCATCAAATGTCAGGGAGTACTAAAGTTAGTTTGACCTTTCCCCCGTGCATGTGTATTGCAATAGCCTTTACCTAAATGATCTCACATAATTCCTGAAATCAGTATATTGTGTAATTCAGTATGGTTAGTTTTTCTACAGCTTTACACTTGTAGCATCATGGAATATATTGTTTTCATTTTTGTATACGTTAATTTCATTGTCATATTTTTCCAGAATGTATTTTGACTTAAATCCAAAGTCTGCCTTGAGCTACAACCTGCAACTCTCATTGAGCTCAATGAATTGTGCATGCATAACAATTTTTTTATTGTGATATCTCATACTGTTCCTCAGAGAAATGCACAGAGATTTAAAGGTTGTGTATGTGGGGTGGTATTTTTTGTTTTAGTTCTTTTTTTTTTTTAGATTTCATCTTTCAACAGGTATGGTATTTGGAAGCATATCTAATTTGTAGTTTTCATATGACCTAACTTCAAACTATCATAATGGTTGTTAGTTTAGTTTTGTGTCTAATTTCCTACAGTCCCTCCTCCTTCTCTTTCTAGAAGAAAGAAATAGATAAGGTTTCAGGGAAGAAGAGGAGAAAATTGACAATGAGAACACAGCCGCACTTGAATGAGGCCTGTTGAGTACCCAAGAAAATGTGTCCTTTAATCTTAATTTGGCAACCTGTGCTTTTAAAACTAGAGTTCAGAATTTCAGACATATTACACTGGTTTAAAACACCTCAAACTCCTTAGCTAAATTTGTACTATTTAGCCTGATAAGCAGCTGATGTTGTTGTTGTTGTTCACTATCAGTAGCTTGAATTAGTTTATTGAGAGACATTGCAATGGAGCAGCCATCCTGATATCCTGTCCCCTAATTACGTAGAATATGCTGTAATGATATTTTACACTTACATAGCACCTTTCATCTCAAAGTACTTTCTTCAATGTATCTATAAAAATATAATTACACACCTCTATGGAACTGCAGTAGCTGACATGGTAGCCATCCGTGCTCAAAGTACTGCAGCATGAGAAAGGGCAAATTCTTACTCTGATAGGACTGTCAAGTGTTACACATATCACATGATATTAATGCACATGGCAGCCCTGTAAGGCATTCATTCCAGCAGCCCAGCTGGATCCTCATGCAGCCAACTGGACTGCAGGCAAAGGAGGTAGCTGCCTTTCTTCTTCCCCTCTTGCTGATCCCCTAATTGGATCTCTGTATGGAAGGAGTCAGAAGTGATGGTGGCAGTGGGCAGCCGGCTAGTAGTGACATAAGGTAGTGGCGATCAATATTATCTCCAGACTTTCCAACCAGACTCCAGCTACCTTTTCAAACAGTACCTAGCCAGATCACAGCCCAGTGAGAGACCTCAGTTTCTCTCCCAGATAGCACCCAGGACGAACTCCAGTTTTTGTCCTAGACATTCCAACAGCATTCAGTTCCAACCAGAGAACCCTGACATCCACAATAACCTTGGCATCCTTCAGCACTCACCAGCGCAAGTATCCCAGACAACCACCAGTATCCCAGATACAGCTGCCGCTTTTTCTGCAGCTTCATGTCCTAATCTCTGCCATTGCTTAATCACTGTTGTTGACCATAAACTGAAATATCCACACACCGCTGAGAGAGCCTCAGCTTGTTTGCCTTAAAAATAAAATTGTGAGTCATCCTGATTATTTCTGAGTCAATGGCTACATGAAGGTTAAAGGACAGATTCTATGGTGAGTCAGGGAAAATTTGCACTAGACTCCCAGTTTAAATATATCCTAAACTTGGTTGATCTGACCAGTGAAGGAGTCTTCCTCTATTGGGGAATCCTCTGATGGTGTAAAGATGTGTTGCTACATACCCTAGAACATCCTTGCAACTTGCTCATCCCCAGCTTCTTTAATGTGTGCAGGAGATTGGTCTGGCAATATAAAGGCCAAGAATTGGGGGGTGACAAGAGTGGCATAAAGCCACCTTTGCTCTATCGTCCCTTCAGAGACCCCTGTTCCTATTTGAGTCCCTTAATCAATGCCTTAATTTCAGATCACACTTGGGATTAAAATGGTTAAAATTTACCATTTCATATTATACATATATTCATGCATATTCTTCAGACAGCTACAGTTATTTTACAACTGATTTTTCTGAAACTCAGCAGAGCATGTATTATACCCTGAGAACTACATTCATGTCAAATTTCAAGAGTTAGCTGTTACAACTGTTCCTTGCCCCTCCCGGAAAATAAAGATGACATCTTTTTATTAGATGGGAAAGCATATTTTCACTCTTGTCTTACTCAAAACTGGCTGAAGGGTCTGGCGCAGGGAGTGGCACTGCCTGACTCTGGGGAAACTCCAGCTATGTTTCCAGCTGCCTTACACAGATGCTCAGGGCTATAGGAGAGACTGTTGGAGAACCGAAAGCAGGAGAATGTGTGTGGTAAGGAAGGACTTCACACACAGCTGTGGAGGGCTGGATGTTAAATTTGATTTGTTAGTGATAACTTGGCTTAAATTACACCGAGAGAGATTTTTCTCCTGCAGTTTATTGTTGATTCATTTACCAGGTTGAAGAGTTCTGCTTCAACTTAAAAAAAAAAATGACTTGTGAGGAGACCAAGCTTGGAAAATGTCAGTACAAAAGGTGAAAGCTGAAACAAGCTAAGTGACTGGAAACAATGGGTTATCATGGACACTGCCTTGGAACCTTAACTATACCTTCTGCTCAGGTCTAATAAAATAAGTAGCTTTGACATATTTTTTTTTAAGTAAAAAAATGAGAACACTAAAACGGACAATAAAAATGTTTCAGGCAGTTATCATACAAGACGCCATTACCAGAGTCATAGTTCCACATTAGAGTAAAATACCTTGTTAATTGGATTATGTGAAATGCCTCTGATCCAGAAGGAATTTATTAGTCTTTTACTCCCCTGTAAACCCAGTTTTTCTTTCAGTTAGATGATATTCTGTTGGCTCTCATTTACTACAAGGGCCATATTTCACAGCATTTTGTATTATGAGGCATGTCCATATTGTGCGAGGTAAGTAAAACCCTGCCATAGTGTGGAAGTGTCTTTACAAATACTATATTTTTGGAGGGTGGAGGGAGGGTTTTGTAATGCCTTGTTACTTCCCAATACTACATACAGAGTTGTAAATAAAAGCTCATGGGCAACATGGAAAATTGTTCACCCAGGATGAATACGCAGAGAGCCCTAATGTGTAAATAAGGCGCAGACTTGGAGAGATGGGGAGAGACATACAGTAGTTCTCCTAACTCCTGAGGGAATCCAATGGGGGATTAACTCTTCTGGGGCCTTTCTGTCATATTGTAGACATGAAAAGTACTGCACAGTACACATTTCCTTCAGTAAAATAGAATGACAGATCTTCCTGAAGAGTGCAATTCTATTCTGAAAATGATAATGAAGGGTGCAATGTTGATGGTGTCTCAATGTTGCTAGAGAAGACTTGACTTTACTACCAGCCCTGCATACTGAATTTAGGGTCTACAACTCACACTGGGTTCTTTTCATCTTTTAATGTTAAGATTTCACATTCACATAGTGTTTTCTCTGTTTGGAGTACTGTACAGAATTAGTTCATCCTCACAACATCCTTATAAGTAACATCCCCATTTTACAGATGGAAAACAGACTGAAATGTGAAGTGACCAGCCAAAGGCCACACAGTAAGCCAGTGTTAGAATGTGTTTCTCTGGGCGACACTGACTTTATACATCTACTCCAGCAATAAAAATTATGCAGGGCAAATTAAGCCCTTACTTGTAACTTTGCTACATTCAATGGTTTTTGCACACATGTAACCAACTGCAATTTAATCAAGAAGTTCTAGAGTCCATCTCTCTCTCTCTCTCTCTCTCTCTCTCTCACAGCTCTGCAGAGATAATAGAAGTAAATATAAAACTTTGGTTCTACAGACAGCCAGTATGACTCTGCATACACACAGGGAGCCTCTCTTAAGTAAAAATCTGCCATTTTTATACAATCACTTTTCAGAGTACAGCTGTACCTTGAGAAACAAACATAAAGCTGTGATTTAATTTTGAGATACTGTGAAAACAACTTCCATTTTATATTACTGACTAGAGAATTTGTATTAGGGAAGCAGAGGTTGTTACGATGATTTGGAATCCCAATTTCCCTTGCTGGTAGCATGAAGTTGGTAGAAATGAGAAGCCATTACTTGAATGGAGGCTCTTCCCCTTCTCTAGCAAGCAGTATGGCTGTGGTTGACAATGTCTTTACCCTCTGCCCAGTAAAATTTGACTTGTTTTTATTTTATACATCTTGTCTGGTACATTTTCTATAATTATGTTGAAATCAGAGACTGGATAGGATTTCATTCAACTGAAACTTGGCTCCACTTCTCTATTCATTCTGGTCTCTCATGCTGTGGTGCTGTCTTTGACCTTCTGCACAGAATCCTGTGTCATTCTCCGCAATGTTTTCCAGTACATAAATTGGCATTGTTTTGCTAACACTTTCCATACTTGGCAGACCCTGCATTCACAGCATTCCATTTTTTTCGGTTTTCGTTGGTTCTGTGTAGTCAGTGTCACTAGAGATAATTTGCTTTATCAGCAATACAATTTTTACAACATTTTCAAAGTTGTTTTTTCCAGTCCTCCTCCAGTTTTTCATTTATCTTCATTATTGGACATGTTATTTTACTTTGTCATAGCTTCCAGTTTCTTCCCACTGAACTCTGCCATGCATATTTCTTTCCCACGGAGACTGTATACAAATCGTAGAGCTTTCATCATCAGTACATGCTACATTCAATGTGCATATGCAGTCCAACTAGGAAGGCCCATTAACAGTACAACAAACCAATTAATTAACAAGAAATAAAATGCCAAACTCTGGTTTTCATGCCCCCCAAGCTCACAGTAGGCTATAATGAGCTGAATAATATACACAAAGAGAGGTACAAGTTCACTGTTTTTTTCTGAGGCATAAGCATCATAACAATTGCATGTATAGAAAGCATGGTAAGCCACCTACAAAAACTGGATTTTCTTCTCATTAACGCTACTATACCCGCCCACTCCAAACTGGCAAAATAAGCTAATGTGACATAAGAACGTAAGAATGGCCATACTAGGTTAGACCAAAGGTCCATCCAGCCCAGTATCCTGTCTGCCGACAGTGACCAATGCCAGGTGTCCCAGAGGGAGTTAACCTAACAGGTAATGATCAAGTGACCTCTCTCCTGCCATCCATCTCCACCCTCTGACAAACAGAGGCTAGGGACATCATTCCTTACCCCATCCTGGCTAATATCCATTAATGGACTTAACCTCTAGCTCTCTTTTAAACCCTGTTATAATCCTCGCCTTCACAACCTCCTCAGGCAAGGAGTACCACAGGTTGACTGTGCACTGTGTGAAGAAGAACTTCCTTTTTTGTTGTAAACCTGCTGCCCATTAATTTTATTTGGTGGCCCCATGTTTTTATATTATGTGGCTCACTAAATTTTATAAAAGAATCATAGCAATGAATGGCAAACTGAACAACAAAAATGCTATAGAGTGTTAACCCCGAAGTATACTTGCCAACTCTTTGGCTGTGAAAAGTTATCTTGTTCATGCTGTAGTAGCGTGTGTGTGTGCGTGGAAGTCAGCATGGAAGGAGTTAGGTTGTGTTGGGACATGCCTACACCTGCTCTGATCATGCTCCTACATGCCGCGTAGATCAGCCTCGCCAAAGAATGGCAAAGAGCTGTGTTTAGAACATGTCCCAGTACATCTACTCGGTGGGACAGCTGCTGAGCTTGAACATTTGTTTTTCACCACTCACCCAGCAGGAAAGAGTATTTGTCCATTAAAAGTACATTAATGCTTAATGTATTCAAATACAAAGAGCTATATTTAAAATGTAATTAAAATTCAGAGTTATAGATGTATTCTAGGTGACGTCTGTCACATACATTCATGTGTTTCTTTTATGCATAAAGATAGGTTAGAGTTTTCCTTTATCTCCCATACATTCTTCCCTTACCCACCTTTTAAAATAGAAATTTAAAAAGGAAACAAAGTGAGAACTATAATTTTAATATTATAAGTGTTAAGTCAAAATTGAGGTTTAAGGGTACAAGTAATAAATTATTTAAAGTATTTGTGTTCTGAATCATATCATAAGGTTAAGTAAGAGTGTGTGTGTGTGTGTGTGTGTGTGTGTGTGTGTGTGTGTGTGTGTGTGTAAATTGGGAGACCAAATTTCTGTTGCCCTAGAGCTCTGCAATGAATCGTCCATGCTATTCCAAATATGCTGTTCATATTTCAGATACAATTCATAAGATCTTGTCTGTCATATCATTTCTATTTTGCTATCGTACATGAACCTTGTCATCATATACTATTATAGAAGGGTCCTTTAGCAGTATTCAAAATCACCACCACTGCATTTAATGTAGAACCTGGCTAATTTCTGTTCCATCTTTGTTCTGTGTTCTAAACCATAGCTAATCTGGAATTTAGGATTTGATAATGGTCATTTTTAATATAAAGAATACAGCCTTCAGTCAACAACAACAAAAAGTTTTACACTGAAATGAGGTAGAAAAATAAAGAAAAGGATGTAATTATTATAATGATGGGTTAGACATTTGAATGCATTGTGTAATCAGTGATTCCTGTGGTGCTGCGCTGCAATCATGGTTTAGTGCTGTCAGAAGAGGCAAGATAGGGGATTATTGTAAAATACTTTAACAACTCTTGATCAAAATGCCTGTAGCAGAATCACACTTCTCTTTTCCTGAATTTTTGCAAGGTGGGCTGGTTTGTTTGGAAGGAAAGCCTACAAAGCAGAACATTTTTTTTAATGATTGGTTAAAAAAATCTCTTCTTTGGTAGCTTATCTGTAAATATTTTTAAATCTCATTTGCCTTATAAAACGCAGCAGTGGGCTGTAACAGTTTGGCACAACGTCTTCATAATACTAGCTTAACAGATTTTTTTATTATATACTTATATATTATTGTGTCTTCAATAATTATTTAATCAATGAATAAATTTGTGGTAGTGCCAGGATATGATTATCCTAGCATTTTTGTAGTTATATTAAGTGCTAGCCAAGCACTGTACAAAGATAACTGGAAAATAACTAAGAATAAACCCTTAAACAGCTTCTGAATAAATTCTTTTGTATTCTGTGCTTTGCTTAAATTGTACAATTTGAAAATGTGGGTATGCTATCAGTAAATAAACCCTTTAAATTATACACATTTCCAAAATTGAGGGATTGACAGATTATAGTTTTAGAAACAAGTGTCTCCATCTGCACCACTCCTATTGCTATGCAGACGTTTTACGACTCAGTATATAGTATCTAATCCTGAGACACTTTCATGGTGAATAATCTTTGCATCTGTGATTAGTCTCTTTGAAGTCAATGAGACTTTTGCGTAAGTAATAGTTGCAGGATTGGGCACAGTCATTTGAATCAAGATTATTGCCAACAGACAGTTGAGGATTAAAGATACCAATCATTTTTCCAGAGACCTAAGAATGAAAAGCAGATGTTGTAAACCAGTACTAAAATGTTTCTTCTGTGCACTGCAAATGACATAATTCATAAGTGATTAAATCAGTTTCAGTTCAAAAATGGGTGTGCACAATTTTTTTGTCAGGTTGGTCAAACCATCTACATTCTGCAAGAGTTTATAAGGTTACAAGGCTGTCCTAGAAATTAGCGGTAAACCAGTAGCAGGTTCCATTCAGCATTGTTTAGCATGTCTCCTAATGCTTTCCAGGGTTTGTAAATAACAGGAAAATGAACATGGCGTGTTTGATGTTGGACGAAAGATTTTCTCCTTTTTTTTGACATCCAGCTGTAAACAAAGGTTTAGTTTGTAGTCTTTAACTTAAAAAATTTGTTCAGAATATTTGGTGCTTATTTCATTTCTCATTTTGGTCTGATTCCCAAGGCTGAATACCAAGGCTCTGATAGAAAAGAGCATCTAAGACCAGTTGTGAAGGGAGAAGTAAATTCAAAGTATTGCTGTTCCAACATTACTCTAAATCCATACTCCATGCAAGTTATTTAGCTTGACTTACGACATACTGATGTTATATTTCATGCTCTATTCGGTGCCTTTTGACACAATAGGTCACTACACTAATGAATACTTAAATTCAACAGTACAATGTACCCTCAGTAAACAGTGATCACGTTCACAGAAAGCACTTTATGAATTAAGGATGCTAGTTTAATGAATTCCTGTTACTGTAGTGATGGTATATTTAACTTGTGTGGATTCTCTTAGGTTACTTTTCTATGTTCTCTGATCATGGACACTTACATTTTGCTAAGCTGTAATTTCATTCAGCCAGGCCTCCGATCTCCTCCCATGCCATGACTTCTGCTAATATGTACTGCTTGACACCATGCAAGCGTGCAATATCCTTTTAGTAGTAGCAGTGCTATCCTTTGAACGAGTTGTTAAATTGGCTACCTTTCTAATATCTCTTTTAGCTGTTCAGCTGTATGTTAAAAATCATACAATCCTTTTTTTTTAAAACTCGGGGGTATATTCCAAGCAACCTAGTGTAAAAAATTAATGTCTGCACACAACAGACACCATTACTACGTAAATCACATTCCACAGACATGTCTGCACAGGGAGTGGGGACTAAACCCTTGTCTATAACGGCCAAAATAGACTTCTACTATTTTACCAGGCAATATCAGCAGATCCGTTAATCCCCTGCAGGCCAGTCCCCAGAAAGCAATAGCATACATTCATGCAAATCCTGTGTATTACAATGGCTAAGTACGTAAGACAAGTTCTAATTACAAAGGCAATATATGAGTTATTACTGAGAGTACTATGGCTTCTATTTACTTATACTATTCCTCTACTACAAGAATTTAATCCATTACGCTATAAAGAGTTTTGATCTACCTTGAGTATGAAAGGTACTATGTAAAAGAAAGTTGTCTCATTTTAAGCAGTATCTGTCCTTCTTGCTGCCTGTTTAAGATACGCTTTAAACTTATTATTTAATGCTTATATTGTGGAAGCACCTTAAATGCACAGTTGAGTCTGGCCTCATCCTGGGTGCTGTGGAAGCATATAACAATGACAGTCGCTGCCCCAAAGAATTTATAATCCAAATGACAAGACAACAGGTATATGACATAAATCAACAGGTCAGGGTGCGGGCAAGGGGAGACAAGGTAACAACTATAACAAAACGTGCACAGTTCTTAGCCGTCCAAGTAGCAGTGACTGTGACTGACTAGTGGCTTAGGAATTCTTAGATTGTCGTTTTCTGTATGCATTTTGCCAGAAGTGAATTTTGAGGGGGGAGATCAGGGATAAGATGGTGGTTTTACAGATTTGGCTGGGTCCTTTCCCTATTCACGAGGAGCAGCATCACAGGTAGAGAGGGTCACTTTCTTCTAACACCTAATGAGCATTAATATTAGAAAAATGAAGTACCTTGAAGGTACTCTGCCTCTCTCTGGTTCACTGCAGAACTTCTGCCTAAATTACTTTCCCCATTCCTGTTCCCCATTACTACCTAGCTTCCTGTTACAAATTTAAAGCAACAGTACATATATTCTCATAACACATAACAAGACAAGTGTTGGACTGGAACCCCAGGGTAAAACTAATGAGGTAGACCAAGAATAACATGGAAGTGCACAATAGAAGGATAATTGAAAGCTATCAGAATGATATGGGAAGATTTGTAGCAGGAAATGGACAAAGATGGAAAGCTGTGATGAGGGCCCTATATTCTGCATGGAATACAGAGGCATGCGAGAGCTATATAATTAGTATGTACAAATTATTATTCATAGAATATGCTGATGTATAGCTGTAGAGAGCTTAAAAGTATATGAGGAAAAAGGGGAAACCAGTGCAGAGATTCAAGTGTGATTGGGCATGGTTTTTTAGCATAAATTGAAGTTCAGTAAATTAATATAATTTACCTTCAGGAGTTTAACTGTTGATCTCAAGAGGCAAACTCAAAAAATAAAAATTCTTATTAATTTTAAGGATCTGCATGACAAAAACTTAGAAGAAACTGTGAAGTATAGTTATATGCAAAACCCCATTTACCTGAGTAAGCGTGTGCAGCATTTATTACCAGGCCATTTCTTGGGGAAAACAGTTGAACCTGAAGGGTGAGAAATAAGGTGGAAAAGAGAACACCTGGGAGAGATGGGGATAGTATTAAATAAAGGTAGTGGAAGTGTGCTGGTTTGGGAAGACAGAAATAGTATAGGAACCATAGGGGAGAGGACTGTTAACATGATAGAGGAGCATATATTAGAACATGGAGGTTTGTCAGCTGAAAATAGGTGTGGAATAATTTTGATGATTTTCTGCTTCCAAAGTTTAAGTGAATTTGTCTAGATATATAAAAACAGAAAATATCCTCAATTACATAATTATATGTCAAGAGACTATTGCCAAACATATGAAAGATCTTTTTTTGCTTCATGGAAGATCTCAGTGAAATGATTAATCCTTTCAGTATGATGCTGATGCATTACTAGTAAACTCACTTGACGTGGTAAATTCTGTAGAATGCTGCCAATAAATAAAACCATTTGCATTTATTTTGGAAGGAATTATAATTGACGAGAATGTGTGAGGTTTATGCATAGTTCATAGCAAGTTATGAATAACATCATGATAATCAACAACATGGCAATTATTATGAATGACATTGTTTTATTAGCATTAAGGGATTAACTAGCAAGTTAAAGTTTAAATCATTTTTGACACCCAGACCATCACGCATTACAAAAAGTACTTACATATTCATGAGATTGACACACCACAATCTAATGCCACAATGTGGTACATTTTCCATGTTAATAGGAATTCCACATCTCCTTCTCTTCAAACTGCATTAAAAATTATCCCATTACACTGATGGAATAAGATCAGGAATGATCTAAGTTATCTGTCAAAAGCTGCATAGAGCAGGTTGTGCATTATATCTTTGGTAGTTGAAGTATATTTTAAGTGTGCTTTCAAAATTAGGTGAACAGGAAGTTCTAGTAATGTTACTCATTGGCCTCAAACCTGCACTTGATTTATTACTGTGTAATAAGAGGAACAGGGTTCAGGGAGCACAGCATGGGATGTGGTCAATGGATTGGTACTACTCAACCTGATGAAGTGTGGCAGGATCTGATCTTTGAGCTGTGAGACTGAATTCTGCTTTGTACTCAGAGAGAGAGTAGAAAAAATGTTAAACACAAGCTAAAGTGATTTTAGCCCTTGGACTGCTACCCCTTGCTATTTATCCATGTGGTCAGCAATGATACTGCCAAGAATGACCTTGAGCAGATCACTGCAGACTATGTGGCTCTGGGAAAAAGGATTACAGAGTTTGCAAATGGTGTTCTCGTACGTCCACCTTGTTGAAGGAAAAGGCCCTGGCAGGGACTGTTGAATTGTGAAAGGGAGTGCGTGGTTATGCAGGTGGTGTTGGCAAGAGGGCTTTGGCTTCTTCAACAACAAGCTGATGTTCCAAGAAAGGGGATTACTGTACTGAGATGGACTCCATTTATCAAATACTCAGAAGAGCATCTTTGGATGTTGTCTGGTTAACCTGATAAGGAGAGGTTTAAACTAGGTCCTATGGGGGATGGTGACAAAAAATCCAGCCAAAGCGCATCTAGGTTAAACTATCAAAGACAAGAGGAGGGAGCTAATTTCTGGAGAAGGTTGTAGGACTCACAACTGCATTATAAAGGCAAAAAGAAAAGCAAGAGGGCAGGCTGCAAAATGTTTTTGATGCCTGAATACAAATCCAAGGAGTGTGGGGAACATGCAGGATGAATGGGAAGTCATGGTATATGAAGAAAATTATGACTTCGTTGGCATCACATAAACTTGGTGGGAAAACTCCCATAATTGGAGTACCAGGATTGAAGGATACAGCTTGTTCCAAAAGGACAGGTATGGGGGAGAAGAGGAGGTGTTCCATTGTACATCAAGAATGTGTACACTGGCTCTGAGGTCTAAGGGGAAGTGAACGACAGACATACTGAGAATTTCTGGGGAGGATAACAAGGGAAAAGAACAGTAGTAATGTTATGTTGAGGGTCCATTAAAGACCACCAAATCAGGAGGAGGAAGTGGATGAGTCATTCTACTAGCAGGTAACAAGATTAGCTCACACACATGAGCTGGCATTTGTGGGATATTTTAACTTCTCTCATTTCTGTTGGAAGACTATGGCAGCAAAACATAATACGTCCTGAAAATTCCTAGAATATGTAGGGGACAGCTTTCTGATTCAGAAAGTTGAGGAAACAACTAGGGCATTGTTTTTGGATCTGGTTTTGACCAACGGGGATGAATTAGTTGCAAACTTGAAGGTGGTCTTGGGAGATGGAACTTGAGTGAAAGTGATCATGATCTGATAGATTTCAAGATCCTATGGAAAGTAGGACATGAGAACAGCAAAACAAGGACTTTCTGGACTACAGAAAGGCACAGTTCAACTGACTCAGAGAAATAGGAAGAAAGGTCCCATGGAAAGACCAATGAGGAAGAAAAGGAGTTGAAGGAGGGTGGCAGTTTTTAAAAGATGTAATACTAGAGGCTCAACATCAAGCTATTCCAATGTAGAGGAAAGATAAGAAGAGCCACAGGAGGCCAATGTGGCTGCAGAAGGAGCTTTCTAAGCTATCTAAAAACCAAAAGGGATACCTACAGGAAATGGAAAGAGGGGCATGTCACCAAGGAAGTATACATGGTAATAGTGCAAGTGAGTAGAGACAAAATCAGGAAAGCTAAGGCAAACAAGTTACCGCTGGCAAGAAATGTTAGAGACAACAGGAGGGAATTCTTCAAATATGTCAGACAAAGAAATGGATCGTGGATGGTGTGAATCTGTTGCTCAATAGAGAAGGTGAGCTGATAACAGAAGATGATAGGAAGGCAGAGCTGCTGAGTGCCTATTTTGTTTCAGTCTTCTCACAAAAAATGATATGTGACCGGACAACTAGCGAAATTATCATAGACGATAAAGAGAAAGGGATGCAGATTGGAATAAGTAAAGAACACATCTGATATCTTCTGATGAATTTGAATGAATTCAAATCAGTGGGTCTGGATGCTATTCACCCAAGGATACTGAAGGAATTAGCTGAAGAAATCTGAGTCACTGGCAAGAATATTTACAAACTCATGGATGATAGGAGAGGTCCTGAAAGACTGTATAAGGGCTAACCTACTGCCCATCTTTAGAGAGGGGGAAAAAGGAGGAGCCGGGGAACTATAGACCAGTCAACCTGACTTTGTTACCTGTGAAGCTACTAGAGAAATGTATAAAACATTCAATTTGTGAATACTTGGTGGATGAATGGGGTAATCTTTAGCAGCCAGCATGGCTGGTACTAAGAACAAATCATACCAAATCAGTTTGATTTTCTTCTTTAACAGTGTAACTGGTTTGGTAGATGGGGGAATGAGGTGGACATAATATACGTGGACTTCAGCAAGTCTTTTGACACAGTTCCATTAGACATTCTGATAAGTAAGCTGGAGAAATGCAGGTTTGACAGAGCTACCAATGAGTGGATATAATTCGTTAAACAACTTCAAACAAAGAGAGTAGTTATTAACAGAATGATGTTGGATTGGAGGAAAGTCTCAAGTGGGGTTCCACAGGGAGCTGTTCTGTGTCTGGTGGTGTTTAACATCTTTATTAATTACCTGGATGTAGGTATAGAGAACACACTGATCAAGTTTGCAGATGAGGTAAAGCTAGGGTGAGGTTGCCAGTACTGTGGAGAATAGAGCTAAAATTCAGAGGGATCTTGATAAATTAGAGAACTGGGCTATAGACAACAAAATGAAATTCAACAAAGACAAATGTAAGGTGCTACACTTAAGGAAAAAAAAACAAATACACAAATACAGAATGGGGGGAAACTGGCTTGGCAGCAGCACTACTGAGAAGGATCTGGGAGTTGTGGTGGATCGCAGCCTCAACATGAGTCAGAAATGCAATGCTGTTCCAAAACGAATGCAATTGCAGGTTGCATTAACAGACGCATAGCATGCAAGTCACAGGAAGTGATAGTACCACTCTATTTGGTGCTGGTTAGGCCTCAGCTGGAGAACTGTGTCCAATTTTGGTCACTAATATGTGGAAAGGATGTAGAGAAACTGGACAGGATCCAGAGGTAAGCGACAAAGATGATCAAAAGGATGGAATGAAAGCCATATGAGCAAAGGCTGAAGGAACTGGGGATGTTTCGTTTGGAAAAGAGATTAAGTGGGGACATGATAGCAGTCTTCAAATACTTGAAAGGCTGCCATAAAAAAAAAAAGAGTAAAGTTGTTCTCTTTTGCCACAGAAGCCAGGACAAGAGGCAATGGGTTCAAACTACGGCATAGCAGATTTAGTTTAAATCTCATGAAAAACTTCCTAACTGTAAGAACAGTAGGACAATGGAACTGCATTGCCTCAGGAGGTTTGTGAAAGCCTATTCACTGGAGGTTTTCAAAAGGAGGCTGGATAGCCAGCCATCCATATTGTATGGTTTAGACGCTCAAATCCTGCATCTTGGCAAGGGGTTAGACTAGATGACCATTGTGCTCCTTTTTAACCCTATGATTCTAAATTATTGGCCTCTCATCTCTTTTGCATGTGCCTGGCCGTGAAATGAACATTCTATTTACTGTTGTATTTTCCAATAATCATATAATAGTCTTGCCTCAGCCTATTTAAAGATATTTGAGCTGCCAAAACTGAAAATATGTGGGTAGTTTATAGGCATACATTTTATTTAAGTGCTTTTAATATTGTGGTTGGTGGAAGCTAGAATTTTATACACTTTGTTCAATTTGCAATACATTAATCAGACTAAAACAGTTGGGCACATTTAAAGATTTAGCAAATGTATTAGTTTAATCAGATGAATAACTACTCCACAGCAACCCACTCATGGTGGGGTTTTTAGTGGGCAGCAGGCTTGCAGTTTGAACAACCAATATTCTGAAGCATTCCATAGGTAGTTTTATCATTGACCAAAATATATTTAAAGATGTGCTACAGCAAATGAACATGGTTTCATTTTGGCAGTCTTTGTAATATTTTTAAAAAACATTTTAAATGCAGTGAAACCTTGTTTTTAGGTTGTTAGACATCCTGTTTGTACTGTAAAAGACACAAATGTCAAAGTACTGGATACAGGTTGGTGAATCATCTCTGCGATGTGGTTTATTTCTCACAGTAAATGAGGTTTGCTAACTGTGATGTTTTGGGGACTACTCAGATCAACAAGGGGTTGTCACTGCCTGCCCTGTAACCCTGAGAGCCTTTGTTTGTTTGTTATGGTTTGGATCCCTGACACCAGTAGTATCCATCCCACAAGCAAAAGGTCACACCCTGGTGCTCACCAGCCCAGTTACTCTTTGCAGGGTGACTCCAACAGCCCTTCCAGTCCCTAGTCCGCTCAAATATTTCTTCTGTGAGTTCTTAACTACCAGACCTCAGGCCGTTCCCCTTTGGTTCATCACCCCAGAAGGTGTGAAACCCTGACCCTGCACACAGTTTGCACACCAGAAACCTGCTTGGGATAAAAATAAACAAAAAGTTTATATAATAGAAAAAAATCACAGATTGAAAGGTGAGATTGTAAGGAAAAGCAAACATATAAGTTCCACAGAAAACAAACATAAAGAGACAACCTTAGATGTTACACTTTCTTAGATAAAATGTCTTTTCTAATAAGAGTTACCTATTGCCTTAAAACAATTTCCCGGCATGTTCCCTAGTTGTAGAAGGGAACCATAGTTCATGAGCATCCTCCTTTCTCAAGACTGTTCCCCAAGTTCTGGAAAAAAGCTTCAATCTCAAATCTGCTTTTTAAAAGGCTTTTTTCCTTCTCTTCTCCCCTCCCCGAGTCCATCGTGACTCACAGTTAATCAGAATGGGAGAAATTCCCTCCTGATTTGATATCCAGGAGTCAAGATATTCTTTTCAATTTTGAGTTGTCTAAATTTCTTTCCTTGAACTCTAGTGGTCCACCATTGTCCTTTCGTGGACTGGACAACAGATAGTTACTTTGAAGCCTGTTGCACGTAAACAGCTGGCTTGGCAGGTGCCCCTCTCTGCTCACCGTCCTGCTGTGAGGTGTAGTTGAATCTGTGCCAGAGATTATGAGCACAATTTTCTATGTACAAAAATACATACATTCATAATCAGTCTTGACCATCAAGTTCAGAACATTACAGGCTTTCATTAAAGACCTTAATTAATATGTTTTTATTGTACAATAACACAATATAGAATCAGTTGGTTTAGTTGTAGAGAAAATATACTTTCCCCACAAAAAAAACCTGATTATTCATGCTAGGAACTAAGTAGTGGGGCAAATCATGATGAAGGTGAAGTTCAGTTCCTTAGAAGCTGCTATCCCTAGCTATGGGTTTGAGAAGCTGCTTCAGCCCCTCCACATCTACCTTAATTGTGAGGAACACCACATCTATGTAAGCAGATCCAATAGCTCCTTCCCCAACTCACTCTCATCAGTTCCTTCTGCCTCAGCATATTTTAGAATGGTGCAGAGCCCATCTTCACAATGCACATGAGGCACAAAAGTCACCTTGGGCAGCCATTGTGCCATTGCTTCCTGCAGAGGCAATGAATGAATTAACTTCAGAGAACCTCAATCAATGAAATTGATCAAATGAAATTCTGTGCATGATGGGTGCAGTATTATACATGGTGTGTAGCCAGTGTTGTATTTTTATTATTTTATACAAGAAAAGCAGTAGTATATGTAGAGTAGATATTTTATTGCATATTTTGTCCTGTGAATGAAAAATGTTTGATCTTATCTGAAAGCATTAAATTATAGAACACTTGATTTATTCTACAATGCATGCTGACACTTGTAGAAATAATAGCTATTAACAAAATCCAAGCACTTTTTAAAAAGCACACTATGGACTGTTTGCCATTCCTTAAATAACAGGACAATATTTGTTTCTACAGCTGGACCTTTGGAACTGCCTCTTTTTGAACTGATACCATCACAGAGGCAGGTGGTTTTTCATGGAGACCGCTTGCCATTTCAGTGCACTGGAACATATGTTGACAACACTACCCAAGTACACTGGTATCATGATGGTCATCTTATTGAAACTGATGAAGAGAGTGGCATATTTGTGGAGGACAGCATAATACACGACTGCTGTTTAATTACACGGTAATGTATACACATTTTAGTGATATACAGTACTGCAGGCAGTGCCAACAAATGCAAAATAAGTAACAAGCCTAACAGAAATGCGCGGAAAGATTAGTTTGATTTGGTGAAATGGAGTGTTCCATATGCATGGTGTTGAACCTTGAGAGAGAGGCATGGAATCTCCATATCTACATGTTGATGCATATTCTAACCCTCATTTTTCTAGTCTACATGCTACAATATTCAGATTAGAACTTGAAGAATCACTGAGAAAATGTTGGTGTCTCTGACTTGCTCTGGAATTGGGAGCTAGAGAAAACTCCAAGGTAGTGATTGGTGGTTCTGACACATAGGGTGATGTAAGGAATGGAGAAAAAATTAAATAAAGTTTTAATAACTCAGTAGCGTAGGAGAACTTTAAACCCTTAGCCAAACCACTTTTGCTGAGACAACCGGAAACAGCAAAGTGGGATCCAGCTACAAAGCACTATAAATAGAAGAGATTGGATTCATTTATTTAGGATCCAGCACATTATATACTATTATGATTGGTAGTACTTTAGTTAGATAATCTTGTTTTTTTGCATCTGACTAGTACCTGTCTTTACAGGTCTCTACAATCTTAGATATTACCATCCTTGGATATCCTCAGGTGTTTTAGATGTGAAAAAATGTTGAAAGAATAGAGTAGCATATAATTGAAGTAAAAGGTTGATTGCATAAAAAACATTTTAAAAATAACAACTAATAAAAAGGTTGTCTAATAGTGAACCTACTATGTTGGCTTATGTCATAACATATTCCCAGATTTGGACCTTAGCGTCCAAAATATGGGTGTTAGCATGAAAACCTCCAAGCTTAGTTACCAGCTTGGACCTGGTAAAGCTGCCACCACCCAAAAAATTAGAGTGTTTTGGGGCACTCTGGTCCCCCCAAAAAACTTCCCTGGGGACCCCAAGACCCAAATTCCTTGAGTCTCACAACAAAGGGGAATAAACCATTTCCCTTCCCCCCTCCAGGTGTTCCCTCCCTGGGTTCCTGGAGAGATACACAGACGCAAGCTCCGTGAATCTAAACAGAGGGACTCCACCTTCTCCTATTTCCAGTCCTGGAAACACAAGCACTTCCCTCTTCACCCAGAGGGTATGCAAAGTCAGGCTAGTAAATCTAACACACACAGATTTCCCCCGGACTTCTTCCTCCCACCAATTCCCTGGTGAGCTACAGACTCAATTCCCTGGAGTTCCCCACTAAAGAAAAACTCCAACAGGTCTTAAAAAGAAAGCTTTATGTAAAAAGAAAGAAAAATACATACAAATGGTCTCTCTGTATTAAGGTGACAAATACAGGGTCAATTGCTTAAAAGAAATATGAATAAACAGCCTTATCCACAAAGAATACAATTTAACACATTCCAGCAACTACACACATGTAAATACAAAAAAACAAACCTATGGTCTTCCTGTCTTTGTACTTACAACTTGGAAACAGAAGATTAGAAAAGCAGGAGGCAGAAAAATCCTTCCCATAGCCGAGAGGGACAGATACAAGACAAAGAACTCACACACAAACTTCCCTCCACCCAGACTTGAAAAAGTCTTGTTTCCTGATTGGTCCTCTGGTCAGGTGTTTCAGGTTACTCCTTTCCAGGTGAAAGAGACATTAACCCTTAGCTATCTGTTTATGACAGCTTATGCCTCTGTTTTGTCTTTTAGTTTTTCCCTCATATATATTTATTCATATATTTATTTTTGGTTCCCATCATGATGGCAAAAACAAGCTCTGAAAGAAGCTAAACTATTGCAAATATCTTTTCAGCAGATCCCTGGCCAGTTTCCCTATGTGATCAGGAAGAATCAGTCCTTCAAGGCTATTTGTATTCTTTACCACCACCCTTCTCTGTCTAAAAAACAGTGAAAGTAACCACTCTTCAACCAAATTATATCTTATACTATATGAGCAATTTGTAGGAAGGAAGAGGGTCATAGTACACTGAAGTATTAAATTGTCTGATCATATTAGGGTCTGCAAAATTGCTACTGCTTCCTCTTTAAAAAGTTAGTTTATGGAGCAAACAGACTGAATTTATTTGATTGCTAGCTTTTTGTCCAATCATAAAATACAAATCTATGCCTACGGTAATATTTTAATAAAGATTACTGAGCTTCTGTCTATCACTTTAAAGGGTGGTCTTAAACAGATGCTTTGAACCTTGGTTCAAGCGATCATTAGCTAATTCAGTTTAAACTAAATGGAAGGATAAACAAAAATAGATCTGGGACTAGGGGTTTTTTATTTCAAAAGGGCTAACTTTAAAGAATTAAGGACATTAGGGAAGTGGATTGGACTGAAGAACTTGGGGATCTAAAGGTGGAGGAAGCCTGAAATTATTTCAAGTCAAAGTTGCAGAAACTATCAGAAGTCTGCATCCCAAGAAAGGGGGAAAAATCATAGGCAGGAGTTGTAGACCAAGCTGGAAGAGCAAGCATCTCAGAGAGGTGATTAAGAAAAAGCAGAAAGCCTATAAGGAATGGAAGATCAGCAAGGAAAGCTACCTTATTGAGGTCAGAACATATAGGGATAACGTTAGAAAGACCAAAAGCCATGTGGAGTTGGACCTTGCAAAGGGACTTTCACTTAAAGTTGCTTTTTTCAGGAACATAATTACAAAGTTAAGTGAGGAGTTACTGTACTAAAAATACATTAGTAAAAGTTTGATCCTAAAATCACTTGACAGCATTTTCTAAGTTTTTATGTCATTTTCATGCACACTGTGTAGAATGGTTTTATTTATATTTGCTGCAGTTATATTGTGTATTACTGTAGTGCTTAGGGTCCCCAGCCATAAACTACCACTTTTGATAGGCATTATACAACTCTAAACAAAAAGTCCCTCCCCTGGGGAGCTCACATAGTATCAGTACATAAATAAAACTACTCCTTCCAGCAGTTCTTACTACATACTGCCCCCCTGTGTGTGCAGCTCACATTGAAATCCATTCCATTTCTGTGATTGCACTGAGGGCAGAATTTGACCCATAAAGCTTAGCAGCTTATGGTTCTACTTGAACAAAGAGGTGATGCTCCAAAAGCAACTTATTTGAACAGTTGTAGATTATTATTTTATTTAGTAGCTCCAGATTTTCAGATATTTGTAGACATGGATTTGTAACACAAATATCTTACTAAATCTTTCCATTTTATTAATTGATAACATGCAAGGATAGAATATCCAAATGCATATTTATGTCTTCTATGGTAAAACAGAATAAAATAAACTTTTTTTGTGTTAATTATAGATTTTTGAAACTATATTCTGTCTTGCGATATTTTTCTTGGCAAAGGGCATTTCCTTATGGGATATTCAAAAGGGTGTTTTCAATTCTGCTGCTAGCTCACATTTACCATTTCTTGCCAACAATAATAGTGTTTGATTTTGCTCATGTTGAACTTTCTGTCATTATTCCTGTATGTGTATATATATATATGTCATATCCATACATGGAAATGTAACTGTAATACGGAAATAATTTCCTATCATCAGTGAACTGATGTAGGAGAAATTGACTTGTGTTTGTACCAAGTCAGTGCTAGTTTCTTAGGGCTGCACCGTTAGATTGGGGCCTAGCTCATGGTTAGAGGCAGAACAATAACATGCAATCTCTGGAACAGCCCAGAAGGGAGACTGACTCACTTGAGCACCATCATTCTCCTGATCTCCTCACTTTTCTGGGCAAGGTGTCACAGTATTTGGTCACCGATACACTGGCGTAACTAAAACTTACAGGTGTGTGTGGAGTCTAGGCTCCAGCTACTCCCTCCAACACTTCCCACCCACCTTTGGGGTGAGGGTGGGAAATGTAGTCTGCTTCCCATTTTCACAGGAAGCTATAATACAGTTCATTAGCACAAGGGAGTAAGGGAGATGACTGATACTCGTATTCCCTGATGCTTGAATGTGTAAGCAGGGGAATGGTCCCACTATTGCGGGGAACTTTTCTGGCTGCTGTACTACCCCAGTGAAGTGGGCTAGCGAAAGGATCCGAGTCCTCGCTCCCTTTCCACTCTCCTGTCTGGCAGAGTCCTCATAACCCCAAAAAGGCTTGGCCCAGAATTCCTGTGGGGCTGCTGTGGTCGCCTGGGACAGGGGCTAGGGTGCCCCACTCCGGGGTACACTCTCTGCACTGGGCATCTTCCTGACCTACTTCATACAATTTAAAGCAAATTAAAAGTTGTTTAATTAACAATTAATTTTTAAAAAAGAATAAGGAAAAATGGGAAAGGTTAAAGGAAAACACATCACCCTGCTCTGTCGCAGGAACATTACAAACAGTGTCTCTGGACATCAGGGCACTTCACAGTCTGTTTCTTGTAGGTCCCAGGTCTCCTTCTCAGGCCCTGGCTCTGCTGCAGGGATGCTGCGGGTTGGACACTTGCAATGGTGGTGGCCCCACACCTCCGGGCTTTGGATGGTGGGACCCTTCTTCCCAGTGTTAGCCCCAGTGCTGCCCAGAGGATTCAGGGGGCCTTGGGCAAAGCAATTTCGGGGGCCCCTTCCATAAAAAAAAAGTTGCAATACTATAGAATACTATATTCTCGTGGGGGCCGCTGTGGGGCCTGGGGCAAACTGCCCCACTTGCCCTCCCCTCTGGGCGGCCCTGGTCAGCCCCCAGTTGGGTTAAGATCCGCCTCCCAGTCTGCCCTGCAAGGACCCTTGGCTGGGGGTGTCTTTCTGTGCTGGGCCCTTTGCCCAAAGTTTCCTCTTGGCTGGCCCCAGTTGCTCACCACACCTGGCACCATGGCTGCAGCTCTGCTCCCAGCACAGGATCTGCTCTCCCTGGACTGTCTCTGGCTCCATGGCTGCAGCTCTGGTCCCAGCACAGGATCTGCTCTCTCCCTGGGCTGTCTCTGTCTCTGTGACTCTGCTCCCAACTCTGACCTGCTTCCTGAGCTGCCTTTCTGGCCCCTCTGGATCTGGCACAGCTCTGACTCCCTGATTAGCCTGCCCATCCTGTCAATCGGGCTCAGAGGCTGAGGCTGACCTGTAGCACTGGCCTCTCCCCAATCTTTTAGTGCTGGGAGCTAGCCAACCAAAACACCCCCAATGAATGTTAATAAGGGGGCAACAATCCACTTACACATGCAAGGTGGGCCACAATCTGCCCCTTAGTTTGTAGAGAAAATAAATCCAGTGATTTGTTATAGTAGCCACCCTTTTACTGATGACTTAGTTATTGGGAGTTTTTAGGATTTAAGGACTTTTTAAAAATTGGGATTTTAAATGAAACTGAGAAGACAATTTTAAGTAAAGGTGTAAAATAAAGAGCAGGATTGATATATAGACAGTGAAGACGTTAACAGTCTGATTTATGGTGTTGTCTCATTTTTGTCCCATTCTATTTGCTGTCCTTTGAGATTACACATATGGACTCCAATCCTGCAAACCCTTAGGTACACAAGTAAAATTGAGGGCTATTTGCATATGTAAAGTGATTTACATGTGTAAATATTTCAGGATTATAGCTTATGAAATGGCTTGGTAACACTTAGGTATTAGGTTTGATAACAGTTTGTGATAAATTATAGGAATTCTAGGAGACTACACATTATTCTACATATTACCAGCACTTTTCTAAAACTGTTCTTTTTGTTTTGTTTTCCATTAGCTGGGCAGATATTGTTATTTTTTTACAAAAAAAAAATTCTCTTCCAGCTCAGGACAGTTTTACTTCCAGGTAACAGCACCCTTTCTGCTAACAGAAGAGTTATGTACAGCAAACAACAACAATCTCCTCAAACTTGAATCCATTTTTTTACTTTATTGTTCTGAGGGGTTGCCAGTATGCAGGTACTGCAATTGTATATTAACATTTCTCATTTTTAGATTTTCTGTTCAGAGAAAATATTGTAGCTGTCAAGAATCCATCAGCTGCTCTGTAGTGATAGGTTTTTTCCCCCGGATAATTGCACTATTTACCCAATAGACTCTAATGACTACTTTAGAGATTCTTTGTTCTATCCTGTAAATACTTAGTTAGGCAGTGTTTAGAAGCACTTATTTCATTGAGGCTTTAATAGTTGCTGTAGGGCCATTATGGTTTGTGAGGCTCTTTTTGAAAACAGTGACTTGTGCAGTAGGTTAAGAACCCATGAAAGTAGGTGTTAATGGGAAAACTAGCATGCCCATAACTGAAGCTGAGATAATACATGCTATTAGAAGACATACTATTCACATCGTCTAAGTATTTGATCATGATGCTGTGTAGATCCAAATGCCACCTGGAATTTATGCTGCTATGTCCCAATCATGAATCATTGCAAATGATAGTTTTTCATTTTAAAATGTGCTCAAAGTATAGAGCTATGAGCTGCCATAGACGTACATTGAGAGTATTTAGAATACATTACCAAAAGGAAATACGCCTAGGAATCTGAGCGTTTCATGCACATAGCATTTCCTCATGCTTTCCCAGCAGAGTCCTCCATATGCTGTGATGAGCTGTCTTGGGCTGAGTGTTAATGATTAAGGAAACAGGAAACACCTGTTTGAGACAATGCAGAACAAAATCACCACTGATAAACCTTGCAAGGGTAGGAGAAAAAAGAGATGCAAGGGTAGGAGAAAAAAAGAGTGAAATAAAATTCTGCAAAGTGCTAAAAGCATATTCCTTAAAGCACCTGTTCCTGGAGGAAAGTGATTAGATGTAAATCTCAGCTTTGAGTTACTTTTTTTTAAGTAAATTGATAATCCTTGTGGTTGCAGAGGAAAGTTCAAAAACAGGACCCACAAAGACTCAAAAACCAAAGGCAAATAAAAAGCTCAATACTTTTTACAAAATACATCATGATCTTAAAATCAATCTCATTTTTTTTAGTATCTGACTCATTATTTATAAATAGTTGGGATTGACAATACTGCTGTTGGAAAAGGAATTTCATTGGGTGAGAGGAAGAGTTGCAAAAGCATGCTGACAAAATGAGGATGAGGCAAGGTGTGGCTGTTGGGAGAGAACACACAGTAGGCATCAAGACATGCCAAGAGGTAGGCTGTCCGTTTCATGGCAATTTTGAGATCCAGAAGAAAGAATCACACATTTGCAGAAATAGTGATTTCCAGATTCTCTTGCCAGTTTTTGGCAAACTGCTAACCATACGTTTCCTCCGGAAGAGATATGAGTGAACTTGTGGTGGTGCTGATATGATAGGAGTATTTTGAGAGTTGTGTTCTAGAGATAAATCAATTGCAAACCATATGAATAATTAGATAAGGCTGTATGAGTGTAAAGTGAAGACAGAGTCTGGGAGACTTAGGCCTGGTCTACACTACGTGTTTATACCGGATTTAGCAGCATTAAACCGATTTAACCCTGCACCCGTCCACACAACGAAGCCCTTTATATCGATATAAAAGGCTTTTAAAACCGATTTCTGTACTCCTCCCCAACGAGGGGAGTAGCGCTGAAATCAGTATTGCCATGTTGGATTAGGGTTAGTGTGGCCGTAATTCGACGGCATTGGCCTCCGGGTGGTATCCCACAGTGCACCATTATGACCGCTCTGGAAGGCAATCTGAACTCGGCTGCACTGGCCAGGTAGACTGGAAAAGCCCCGCGAACTTTTGAATTTCATTTCCTGCTTGCCCAGCGTGGAGCGCTCATCAGCACGGGTGGCCATGCAGTCCCAAATCCAAAAAGAGCTCCAGCATAGACCGTACAAGAGATACTGGATCTGATCGCTGTATGGGGAGACAAATCTGTTCTATCAGAGCTCCGTTACAGAAGATGAAATGCCTAAGCATTTGAAAAAATCTCCAGGCTTTGATAGACAGAGGCCACAGCAGGGACTCAACACAGTGCTGTGTGACAACCGTAACGGAAAGCCAAAGAATCAAATGGACGCTCATGGAGGGAGGGAGGGAGGACTGAGGACTCAAGCTATCCCACAGTTCCTGCAGTCTCTGAAAAGCATTTGCATTCTTGGCTGAGCTCCCAATGCCTGAAGGGTCAAAAACATTGTTGCCAGTGGTTCAGGGAATATGTTGTCAATGTATCCCCCCGCCCCCTCCGAAAGAAAAGGGAAAAAAAATCATTTCTCGCCTCTTTTCAATGTCACCATATGTCTACTGGATGCTGCTGGTAGACGGGGTGCTGCAGTGCTAAACAGCACCATCCTCTCCCCTCCCCTCCCTGGTGGCAGACGGTACGGTACAAAACGACTGATAGCCGTCCTCGTCGTCATCCTATGAGTGCTCCTGGCTGGCCTTGGTGAGGTCGGCCAGGGGTGCCTGGGCAAAAATGGGAATGACTCCTGGTCATTCCCTTCTTTAAGCTTTGTGTCCTGGAGATTCAGTCCTGGCAGATGGTGCAATAGGACTGGTAACCATCCTCATCATAGCAGTGGAAGGCTGTGCTCCTCTCCCCCCGCACCCTTTAATGAGTAATGGAGATATCCTGCCTGGAATATCATAGCAGCTGGAGGCTGCCTCCCCCTCATTTTATTTCACTAAAAAGTCAGTGTTTCTTATTCCTGCATTCCTTATTACTTCATCACACAAATGGGGGGATAACTGCCATAGTAGCCCAGGCGGGGTGTGGGAGGAGGGAAGCAATGGGTGGGGTTGTTGCAGGGGCACCCCCTAGAATGGCATGCATCTCATCATTTCTGCGGGATATCTGGGGCTCTGACCTGGAGCGGCTGTGCTCTCTGGTTCTCTAGTAGACTTGCCCCATATTTTAGGCTGGACTGACTCTATTTTTAGACAAAACATAAAGAAGGGAATGACCCTGGGAGTCATTCCCATTTTTGTCCATGTGCCCTTGGCCGATCTCAGCGAGGCCAGCCAGGAGCACCCATGACAGCAGCAGACAGTACAATATGACAGATAACCATCATTGCCAATTTCTAAAGCAGCAGACGATGCAATAGGGCTGGTAACTGTCTCTGCTACCTTGCAAAGGAAAACGAATGCTGCTGTGTAGCACTGCAGTACCACGTCTGTCAGCAGCATCCAGTACACATACGATGACAGTGAAAAAAGGCTAAACGGGCTCCATGGTTACCATGCTATGGCATCTGCCAGGGCAATCCAGAGAAAAAGGACGCGAAATGATTGTCTGCCGTTGCTTTCACGGAGGAAGGATTGAGCAATGACATTTACCCAGAATTACCCACAATGCTGTTTTTGCTCCATCATGCATTGTGATCTCAACCCAGAATTCCAATGGACGGGGGAGACTGCAGGAGCTATGGGATAGTTACCCAGAGTGCAATGCTCCAGAAATCGACTCTGGCCTCAGTACATGGACGCACACTGCCAAATTAATGTGCTTAGTGTGGCCGCGTGCACTCGACTTTATACAATCTGTTTTAAAAAACGGTTTATGTAAAGTCGGAATAATCCTGTAGTGTAGACATACCCCTTTTCTAGGCAAGACAAAAAGACCACAGTTGTGAGGATAAATAGAGACCAAGAAATCTGATTCATCCCATAGATTTTTTTAGAAGGACTTTATGTACTGCCGTCAGTGACCTCTTGTTGATGGATGAGCAACTAAAGGGCATATTGAGAGGCAAGTGGTAATCAGCAGAAATTGTATAGTGCTGATATTTTATTTGTGCATCATTTGAGCAGCAATCTTGGGTTCTATTTGATGCTTAATTGCTGAACAGCTAGGTAAAGTGACTTAGCAAAGCAAAAACCCGTTTAACGTGTAAATCAATGCCCCTCTACCATTTTGAGGTTACCTTAAACTTCAGACTGTGCAACAAAGGATACTGAAAGCATGAGAAGTCCATATTGCTAAAACTTTTAGAAAAGAATCCCATCTCAGACAGTATTTTTAGACTCTAAACAATATTGTTAAAAAATCAGTGCCATATTTTTGGAAGGACACAGACCTAAGGCTTAATTATCTGAAAAGAACAAGAGAGTTTTCACATTAATTAATTGGAAGAGTAATGTTGGGATTTTTCTGAAATAATCTGAATTGATTAAATAAAATCCAGTGACAAGGGAGACGATTTACCATTTTGTAACTTATTAAAGACATGGGAATAGTTTAAAATAAATTTGTGAACTAAATGTACAAATCCTGTGGAAAACAATGGGGGCAGATATGGTACATTCTACTTGTTTGATGGAATAAAGGCAACTGAAAAAATTTGTCTTGTGATATACTATCTGACTGCTTAATTTTGAGAATACTGAAATATTGTAGAGATAAGAACATTAATCAAAACAAGTATTGTTAACTGTAAAGTTTTGGCTGAAAGTCTAAAAAAAAAAAAAATGTCATGTTTCCTAAAGAAAATAGGTACTGTTAGCTATTTTAGGGCTCGCTTATCTCCCTATGAGATGTGCTTAGAGGGAACTCTGCACAATTGAATCTTCCAGCATGGAATGGTGGAAGGGTCGGCTTCAAAAGGCTGAGTTCTTGCCTAATTGGAAGAATTACATTTTTACTCACTTCCCCCTAAAGATTTCCTGGGAAACCCACTTAACTTTTAAAAGTTCATGTTTAAAAAAATAATCATTTGAGGCTCAGGGTTTCCATTAATCAGGACGCCTCTCTAGAGACGTTACATACAATCCCACAATAACACATAACCATTTGCATTTTTAATACAGTGAATTAATCCAGTAGGGTTTAACTTAATTCAATAAGGTCTGTCCGGGCTATTGTCATATCTGTCACATACATCTATCTTGCCAGGTATTTAACCAGCTGCCACAGTGCCCCTCTCTGTCTCTCTAGCTGAGCCTGTCAGGCCTCATTGAGAACATCCTGAGCAGCCCTTGGCAACTCATGACCCTGGCAGGAATCACGACACTTTTTGACTGTTTATAGCCATTTGATCTGGCAGATCCCCACTTTGGCAAAATAAGATGTATAACATGTTGGAGACAGGACTTTTGAAGTCAACAGTTTGCCCCATTGTCTTTCAAGTGTCTACCTAGATGTTCTTATCTGGGAAGTCATAGTATTCCCTGTTTGTTATTCCCATAGCCTTCTCTTGCTTAATCAATGCATTCACAAAGGCAAGTCTTCTGACCCCAGTAACCCTCACTGACCAGGTTTCATACAGTATTCCTAAATTGTTATATTTCAATATTCATAAGTACAAGTGATTAGATAGCAGCCCCACTTCAGCCATGCTGCTGTACAAGCATTTGAACTACAAACCTGAGAGAGAAATAATTTCAAATTAAAAAATTAGTTAATGTAGTGAACTGAGCATTACCTTTTTCTGGCTAGTCCCAAAGGCCTGTAATCAAATAATCAAGAATCATCAAAAAGAGGTTAACACTTCTCATGAATCATCTGGGAAATGTTTTTACTTAAAAAGCTTTTTATGCAATTTTGACTCTGTTGGACTGATTGTCACAATGATATTTTTGTCTGATAACCTCTGCTAGTATACAAGAACTATGCAAATGGAATAAAACTTTCTTTGGATACAATATTCCAGTCTAGAATACTACTTCTCTGAGAGCAAATGGAAGATGTACAACAGGTCTAACTGCATTGTACCAAACGACTGCTATGGCAATCGAGTGAATTCCAAGATAGCTGGGTAATCCACAGGGTAGCACGGTCCTCTTAGTACATAAACCAAAGATGAGCCAGTTAGGCACTATTTAAATCACAATGAAACTTAATGTTTAATATATTAAATATTTTGAGTGTCTGGTTTTTCAACACATAGATTGAATTAAATGATTAGTTATATGTTTTATATATTTGATCAGAAGAAATAGAAAATCCAGTGTATTGAATTTGCTGACTTTGACAAATTGATTACACCTGGAATATATTTGCTAGACCTCTTCTGTGTTGCATAAAGACTCTGAGTATCTTTCCTTTTTCTTGCTGCTGCCTGACACAAATTTTCTTTAAAAATCCATCAGTTCTCTAAAGATATTTATTTCATGGGCAATTCTGACAATTTGTCAGAGATCAGGCTAGCAATATGTTAGTTTTAAATGCCCAGACTTGCACATTCTCTTTTGATTTTGATGCTTTAACCTTTTATCCTCTGTGAAAGTCTGCATTCTACACAGCAGCAGGCTCCAGGGATCATCATTTTTTAAATTCTTTGTTAGTATTAATAATTTATGGAGGCTTGGATTAGATATAGGCTATGCAGGCTTTTTGCCTAAATTGTGGAAAACAATTCTCTGCGTCTGTCTGCCTGAAGAAGAGTTAAGTTTAACAAAAGTTAAACTGTTCATGTTCCAATAATTTATTTTTGTTTTTCCCCTGTACAAAGATTGGTTCTTCCAGCGTTATACAGGAAATTAGATCAGATTCTAAAACCTTTCTGAAGGAAAGATTATCAAAATAGGCTGCTGTAGCCTTCCCATGGTTATTTTTTCTGACATGTAAATGACTATCAGAATGTAAGATAAATGTTGCTAAGGTATTACTTGGGGACAAGAAATGAGTAACTCATAACTCTACATAACATGACCTAGTTCTGATCTGCCTAATTAGTTATGCATAGCTCTAACGATGAAAATCTATGCTTCAAATGAAAATCTTTTGCCATAGGTTAACTGATTAAATGGGTATACTTTCTGCCTGTATTAAGCTTCCTCACTTAGCAATGACCAATGCTGCAGGCTGTTGTAGAGTATTATAATGACTTTTCATGGAATAGTTTCAGTTGTATATAGTGGTTAATTTTCCAGCATGTCAATCATTACATTTGAGAGAGGACTCCTATCACACATAAGTTCTCCCAGCACAAAAAGGAGAATATATGTATATCCTTGTGTTGGGCTTTGCAGGCCCCTCACTAAGACTAAAGGAGCGGTGGAGCAGTACTGGGCCAGAAGGCCCTTCACCTCAGCAGCTGCAGAGCATGCTACAAAAGGGGACCTGTTAGAAATAGGACTCTGGCAAACAAGCTGTGGGGAGAGTGAAAGAGAGACTATATACAGGAAGGAAGACAGTTAGTACCTTCTAGGAAAGAGGAATACACAGGGGAAGTACTGTGGGTAAGGCCCAACCAGTCAGCCAGTGACCTGACCTCTTTTTCTCGCCCCTTTTCTCTGACAAGGAGGAAATCATTGAACACTGCGAAGCGAGCTGGGAAGCCCCAACTGCCTATCTGATTCACTGAGACTGCTTGAACAACCTTTTGTGAGGAGGCAAGCAGAGGGCTGTGACCATTCCCCAAAAAAAGAGAGACCTGGTGGGGAGGGGGGGTTGGAAGTGGCCCAGATGAGGCTGGTCTGGGGTATCAGCCAGTGGGAACAGACACATCCCTTGGGCTCTGGGCTGGGACCATGTGGAGAGGGATCACCCAGGTCTCCTTACCCTTCCCTCTGCCCCTAGTCCAACATAGAGAAGGACAGACTGTAACTTGGCTGCCAGACCCTGAGATTGCCTGACAACAGGGGCGGCTCTAGGTATTTTGCCGCCCCAAGCACGGCAGGCAGGCTGCCTTTGGCAGCTTGCCTGCGGGAGGTCCCTGGTCCCGCGGATTTGATGGCACACCTGCGGGTGGTCCGCCGAAGCCAGCGGACCCTCCGCAGACAAGCCGTCGAAGGAAACCTGCCTGCCGCCTTCGCGCTGACCGGCAGAGCGCCCTCTGTGGCTTTCCGCCCCAGGCACACACTTGGTATGCTGGTGCCTGGAGCCACCCCTGCCTGACAAGGCCCCCAGTCCCTCCAGACTTTGGAGACTGCTATGTCACAGCATGCCCTCTGCGCCAGCTGGCCTCTGAGTGAACCCCACTACAATCCTCTTCCTTGCTTTCGAGGTTCTGTGTTATAATATAAGGTGCATGACAAATTGACAGTGAAATCTAAATGAACAAAATTTGTGCTACTCGGCCCTTTGACCTCTTCGGGCAGCTCTCCAATCAGAACACTTCAGTTCCAAATTGCACTAATCCCCTCTTGTGAACACCTAGACTTTCCTCCACTGTACCTCTTGCCAAGTCACAAGCTTCTACTGGAAATGGCAACTACTGCATCTCTCAAGAAGAGAGAGAAAAACCATTCCAGTTTTAGGAAAGGCATGATGCCCGCTGCAGTGGGCTCTTTCTGTCTTCTGCTTCACCCTTCACCCCCTCACTACTGCCACGAGGTCTGCTGAATGAACTCGTGGGAACGATCCTCAGCCTTTGTGGGATAAGCCAGGTGTCTGAAAGAGAGATGGCAGCCAGAGGCACAACTAAATGCATCTCTTGTGAACAGGAGGAACCAGGAGCCTCCATCCTCCTCATGTCTTGATTCCACTCTGATCAAGCTTCCTACATTCAGCATTCTTCTAGGCTCATGTGGAGACTGAGAGTTTCTACCCCTTGCCAAGACTCACCACCATCCTCAAGGAAGCTCAAGATCAGCCTGTTATTAGGAGCCAAAAAACACTATTATTATTGGAACCTTTGAGAAGGCTACTGTAATAATGCCAAGACACGGCATAAGCAGTGTACCTCCTGGAAAGATTTACAAAGGAGTTTAAAATTCTATACAGACCCAAAGTCTTCCAGAAACCTGAAGTTGCCAAGGATTATAGGTGAAAAAATGTTTAAGGCATCAAGTTGAGTGGCAGGACAATTTACAGACTTCTCTTTTTAAGAATGTAAAAGGTTTCTCTACTTGACCAGTCCCCAAAAAGCCTCCAGGGGAGAATAAAATCAGTTAATCATTTGTCATATCCAGATGGTAAGAAAATGAACAATTTCACCATTGGGCTCACTACCCAAAATGTTCCTAGAGGAATATAAATTAATTCTTAATTTGCCATGGCCAGATGGTAATTCGTACCCTAGTCATTATGCAGGGTCTTCTGCATTGCTTAACCCTGGATCTGGCCTTTTATTTTGTCCACCATTAGTCAAGGCTCATAGAAAGCTAAATGAATCTGAATGTCAGCTTCCTCATATGATCTCAGAGAACGCTGATCTCTTGTACTTCTAATGTAAGGGCTAATGTTACGCTAGTAAATATTTGCCTGTGGAGCTGTGTGAAAATTAAGTTAACTTAATTAGCAAACAAAAACTACATTTAATAGTAGTTAAGATTATGGCAAAACTTTGTGCAATCAGAACTTTAAAAGGATGGAAATAAGAAGTTAAGGGGAAAGACATGTACATTCCTTTCCAGCTTCAGATTTCCCACAAGCTGTTGATAATGCAGTCTGGTACCCCCATAAAGCCTTCACATCTGTATCCAGCAGATACTCAAAAAGCAAGTGCATCAAACTTGTTCTCAAATGCAAAACATTAACAGTTATCTTATATGCTTTTTTATCAATTATATCAATAGATTAGTTCATCTGACTGTCCCATATTTCACACGTTTCAGAAGTTATTCTGCCTCAATGCCACTGTGAAGTCATTTTTTTTCAAAAAACGTTTTATTGAAAAACAGTTTCAATGGAAATTTTTCAACTAGCTAGAAGTTTTTGTCCCCAGCTGACTGTGAAAGTGGTGTGAAAGTATCTGTGGTCTGAAAGAGTAAATTTAATTTAGGAATCATTATCAACTGGTTAATGGTATTGAAGTGACTAGCTGAGGAGGTCATCCTCCATTGTTTATGGAGAAAAAAAATGGGAATATAAATTGCTGAGTGAATCAATCAATTGTAGTCCATTTTGATATAGATGACAGCATCAGTTCAACTAGTTTGCTTGTGAGGAAATTGGACACCTTCATGCAGCTAATGTGTTGTTTAATTTATTCATCATGATTTAAGTTGAAAGAATAGAAATTTGTCAAGAAGTTTAAGATGACAAAATGCAATAATTCTGGTATAATTCTTTTTACTACACATTGCCTTTAAAAATTGTCAAACTCATGACAGATAGCTTAAAGGACCTCCAAACACCTGCCGATAAGGTTTTATTTTAACTACCTCAGATTTTATTTTGATATCAGTTTGACAGTTACTGAACTATGTGATATTGTTTTATCATGCACATTTATCACCTTGCCTGCATTCTGGCCATAATCCATTTCTTCCAGAACATCTAACATTCCAAGTCACTGAGCAGATTTGAACAGCTTCCATTTTTGTAAAAAAATAAAAAATTTTCAGGGAGATGTTGCCTTTCCCGTCCTCCCAACTCCTTTTGAAATCTAGAATTTCTTCCTAGAAATGCATTTCCTTGAGGATCAGAATGAGCAATATTCAGTTCTGGATCAGTGACAGATTTACGGTCTAATTAATATATTGCGATTTGTTTATTCGAAAGCAAGCTTTTTTCAATGGTGTAAATTTTTCATGGTGGATCATGACACTTTACACCTTTAAAATATCAACATGAATTATGTAAATAAAAGTGTTTAGGTATCTTTTAAAGGTGTCTCATTGTTTGTTAGTGATTACAATTAACAAGGCACCTCCCAGAAATTCTGAAAGGGAAGAGCCATGACACAAGAATCTCGCAGTCTAAGGACAGATACACAAGTTAGAGGAAGGGGAACAATGTTTGTTTGTTTCCAAGTAGATTTGTTGTAGGTAGGACTCAAACGAAGAATATTTGCTGTATGTAGCACAGCAGAAATGCATCTTTAATAAGGACTTAAATGTTGAATTTGCTTCCAGAAATTCAATAGTTAACTTTTTTGTTTATAAGATCTATGGAATTGCACTCATTAGGTGAAATCCTGGTCCTATTGAAGTCAATGGTAAAATTTCCTTTGACTTCAATGGGGTAAAGGGTTCCCTCATTATACTAAGGGAAGCAGGGCTGACATGTTGAAGTCTATGAAAAATAGTATTAATACAATTTAGAAATAGGTCTAAAATAATTCCCCAAACCTTGCAGAATATTTGGCATACAGAGTCAACATGTTAGTATGGTGTGGTACTGCACAGAAGTTTCAGTGTTGGGGACTTGATAATAACCCCTATATTTAGGTTTCTTAACACTCCATTCTAAGGGTTTGTGTGGGGAGGGGGTTGTTTGTTTGTTTTTGATTTAGGGGTTTTTTTTTTAGACAAGTAGTAACACCTCCACTGTTAGCAGAAACAGTAACAATGAGAACCCCCTGGCTATACAAATGTATTTTCGTTGTCCCTCGAATTGCCATTCAGATGCCCCTGAGTTGCACAATACTAATACAATTATCATTTTCATCTTCTTGCTTGCATTACTCAGGAAACTGTTGACAGTTTGCTAAAATCACTGAAAATTGTAAAGATCCAGGCCCATGCAGATGCTGCAGCAGTACAAGACACTGGCCTGAGAATGCCTTGGAGTTGCTAAAACATCTTTGGGGTGGAGGACATCATGACCAAATTCAGGTTGCAGTGGCAACTGTAAATCTGGCATTTTCTAACTTTCCGTTGTTTGACTTTGCAGTGTAAATAACATTCTTTTCATGTAGCTTTTTGTATGTAACTGATACTCATTTGGGATGACCTGTACAAATATCTGTGGCTTTGTCACTCATGGTCAGAACAGCTAATCCAAATTCATGTTGATGAAAACTTCATACCAAATCACCATGTTTCTCTGTCTGTCGCAATACACACACACAAATGGTTTTGTATTTTTGTAGTAAATTCCTAAAAGAGAACTTCATATTTTTCAAGTAATAAATGTCTACCTGTGCATAGATTAGCTGTGGTCAATAATTTGTATTTTATTTTTTTATATATACATATAGTGAGCTTATCTTGTCCAACATTGACATTGGTGCAACTGGAGATTGGGAGTGTCTGATCAACAACTCCTATGGAACCAGTACTAAGCACGTAGAAATTGTGGTATTAGAAACAGCAGCACCCTACTGCCCTGAAGAAAGAATAATTAATAATAAAGGAGATTTCAGGTATGATTTTGTCTAAGTTTAAAATATACAAACGTGAAGAAAGCAAAGGCCTTTGTCCTCTATAAAATGGATCTATACGTTCATCCTGGCCACATTACTTACAACAGGTTCTCAAACATTTTCTCAGCATGGACCTCATATTAATGCAAGAAATTGACTTGTGGACTATTTTCCCTCTCATCCATGGTTTATTTAAGTATCCTTATGACAACAAGTGCTCATGTGGAAAAGGAACATTAGGAAAGTATCTCACTTAGTTTTTGCTGTGTTTTTAAATGTACTTTAGTAGGATGAAGAACCAACACCCTTTGACTAGCCAGATCTCTGAGGACCACTGGCAGGTGCTTCGTGGTCAGGGCCGTCCTTAGGCATAGGCAACATAGGCAGCTGCGTAGGGCACCTGAAAATTTGGGGCACCACTGGGTCTTAGTGTCCACCCTCTAGTTTTCCTATCCCTGTTCTGACCCTTCCTGCAAGCTCCCACAGATGGCTGCTCTAGCCTGGTGAGTCTTCCTTGGGAGGGAATCTAATAGTTAAAAGTGAAAAAACCTCCAGCCTGCCAGACCTATTAGCACAACATTGAAACTGTTAAAGAGACATTTAACAGGCATTTGCCAACCCCAAGGTATATACTGACAGGTTTCAGAGTGATAGTCCTGTTAGTCTGTATCAGCAAAAACAAGGACGAGTCCTTGTGTCACCTCAAAGACTAACAAATTATTTGGGCATAAGCTTTTGTGGACTAGAACCCATTTCATCAGATGTCCACAAAAGCTTATGCCCAAATACATTTTTATACTGTCAGTTTCTGACTTTACTGACAAAAATAGTTGTGCATTAATGTAATATTTACACAGAACATGTCAGTCTACAGGACCTTAGTTTAAAATTTGCTTTAAAAATATTTCATTAGTGAGCTGGTGAAGATTATAAAATCACATTTCTAAAAAATGCTTGCATAGAGTTTTAGATGCACAATCATCTTTAGCCTTAAATTGTGGATCTTCAGACATAGTTTTTTAAATAAATCCTTCAAAAGACCTCCCTTATCTAAAATACACATTTTAATTACTATAGTTAAAAAAAAAGTGCTTCCAAGTCTTCCTGTCCATCCCTTCACCACCTCTCCCCCCACTCCCCATTGAAGAGAGACCTTAAAGGGACAACAGTCCTTCCCTTCCAGATAGCTGGACAAAGAGTTCCCTTTCTTTACTTCTGACTATCCAACAAACTAGTTTTAAAAGAACCCTCCAGCAAAATCAGTACCTTAGTAAGACAAAATCCTTGTTATACCTAAAATCTTTGGAAACATGTTTTTTTAAAGTTGGTGAAATTTCATAACCATGTCTCTTGTTATGGAGATCACACAAAGTAAATTACTGTTCCCTTTTTCTAAAAGCAATGAACATTGTTATGAACACACTAAACCTCTCTGATTAATTTAAAAGAATGTCTTTGTTTCAGTGAGTTAAATATGTAGTAATCTGGAATGCTGGTTTAAGATTTGAGTACATTTAAAATATAAATTCAGCTTAGAAATACTGATGAAGAAAATGTAAAACAGAGAAGAGCTCCATCATGTATTCCATTATATGTAATGTTGTATTCAGCAGGACAGCTGACTCACCCTTCCTATGAAGTTTTTGCAAATAAATCTCTGACAAACTTCAGGGCATATCAAAAAACCTGTGACTGACATTTTTTATTCCCAAATTTTAGTGCTTTTAATTAGGTACTTTCTTCATGTCCATTCTGCATGAGGGAGAGTGCATGGAAATCTCTGCGGGGAACTGTGACTCTCCGCCACCTTGAGGCAGGCTGGGCATCTCATTATCCTTTGCTGTCAAGTCCCTCCTCTGCCCCCTCCACCAGGCTGTGAGCTTGGGCTGCCATCCGGCATAGGGGCACCAGTTTAATAATACTGCGTAGGGCCCCATAAATCCTAAGGACGGCCCTGTTTGTGGTCTATAGAATGCATTATGAGAAACTCTGCTATAATGCTTGCAGTATAGTATGGGTTCTCAACCTGAGGTCATGGAAGGTTTAGCGGGGTTGTGACTGCCTTTCTTTTCATTATGGCTAAATGTGAGGAGGCTCTGAAAACTTGTGGGACTCCTTTCTCTGTTGTAACACAGAATCATAGTAAAGAATAAGTCAATAACCACTGCACTAAAACATTAAAGGATATGATCTTCAATATACTTCTGAATAATCCATTTGAGTTCAAGTTGTTTTGTTCAGGTGCTATTAGGAGCAATAAATAGCATTACAACGGTTACAGAATACTCCACTGGAGATACTAAAAATGTAAAGTGAAAATTGTTCAGATAAACAGAGATTACTTGAGGTGACTTTTTATGAATATAGTACCCAAGTTACAAAAATACCTAGTAATATATAGTAAAATTGGAAAAAATAGTAATAAAATACTTAAACCTGCCTTCTGAAAAACTTGTTCTTTTAAATAAATATGAGTATTACCCACAAATTGTATTTAGAAAGAGATTAAGTATATTAGTTGCATTTGGGTAGACTTTTCCCCTAAAATTACATATTAATCCCATAGTCTGCACTAAGTGGTGACCAAATGTAACTTATGATTTATCTCCAGTTTAATCACATGATATGTTTTTAAAAGTTTGTAACTCCCAAAATGGAGAAGAACCAGAGACTTCATGAAATCAACTAGGGATTCCGCTATATTGCTAGAGATTTTCACTAGGAGAAGTTGAAATATGGTGGTGATGAGTATAACACTCTATAAAATAAGTTATTTTAACCTGTCCTGCAGTAACACCAGTGTGTAACCGTCTCCAAAGAGCAAGAAGGTAACTTGTTGCCAGGTTGATTATCATAACAGTTGATATTGCATAATTAATTAAAAGAAAACTAAGGTGGGCAGGGACTTTTTCCTGTGGGAGCTAAGCGCTCTGTGTACAAGCTTCCAACTGGACTAAACATCTTCTCCTTCAGTTTATCCTTAAACTGTGAGAATGAGTCAATTTTTCTTGGGACTTTGCTTCTAGCTTTCACTTCTAGTACAACATAGACAGAGTTGGGTGGGGGGGAGAAGGAAAACTTACTGCCACCAAAGATTGTTTTCACAATTCTACAAAAAACAAAAAAACCTACCCCAAAACATATTATTGCTTCACCACAAATTTCAAGGAAAATATTGATATTAATGCAAGACGCATAGCTAAATTCCTTTGATTCCTTTAAAAGTCTCAACCAGAGCTGCTTGGGTTTATTTGTTACTGGCAAAACTACCTTTCTGTCTAGCCCCATAAGAGTGAATTTTGGGTGCTTTTTAATGAACCATTTTTAAAATAGATTATATAAAATAGTACTGAGTGCCACACAATGCAGCTTTCAAATGGCAACTTTAAGAAGCCCATTATACACTTGCCAGTAAATGTCATCCTTTTATTTATAAATAAAAGATGTATAAATTCCTACATAGTGTCTCAAACCAACTCCAAGGGCATTTTGCCTTTATATATAAATCAAAGGAACAGGAATGCATGTTTCTCTCCTTATTGATCATCTTTCAGAAAGTCCAGACAAATTTAATTTTGAAGCATAGATCAAAAGTATCTTGAATCCATGGATTCTTTTGGCATTTGAAGGGAATTAATGTAAAATTATAGAGAACTTCTTTTGAGCAAACTTAGCATTAACACATGAAGCGTGTTTCAAAGGTTTCTCCTCTGAGATGTAGCTAACATGCCAGTAATTTTTAATGGAAAGATCTTTGAGGTTTTGATATCATAGCAAATATGTAGGTAGAAAGACATCATCCACAAAAGCAGAACTAAAAAGAACTGCCTCTTTATTGGGCAGAGAAGCAATAAATGCGGTGGAAGGTTGGTCCTTTTAGTTGGCAGGCCCAGGTGGTATTTATAATTGCAATAAGAATATTATGCATTGTGAATCAGAGTGAACTGATCCTATGAACTGCATAATATTCTGTGTGATGCTGTACTTTGCTTCCCACTTACTCTAAGTCTGTTCTTAAGAGCTAAAGGTAAAAGCTTTAAGTTGCATTATTCCTAATCCTAAAGGGTTAGATTCTGACAGCCTTGCTTACATTAGGTGCTTACTTTTCTGAAGACCCTCATTGATTTTATGTTTGAGGTAAGAATTGGGCTTTTAGCTAATACAGTACACTACCTTTCACTAAAGGTAACATACAGTTCAAATGCAAGGAGGAAAATATGTGGTATTTTCTTTTTCTTTTTTTTCAAAACTCTGTTCATGTTTCATTTTGAATCCAATGTTTTTGCTCCATTTGATGAATTATTTCATTGGTTAGTTAGCTGTGGAAAAGGAAGATAATTTTTCTTCTTGGCTTAGCTTTCTTTGGCATTGAAAAAATGTAGATGGCTCAGAACCTATCAGCGTATTATGTACTAGCGTTCAAATCAACCTTCAGAGCAAAAGTAAAAAGGGTTAATTTACATGTTTAATCTAAACTATAATCGAGGTGTGCTACATGCGTCACTGGCAAGCTGAGTACTTGTATGACTGCTTAGGTCTAAACATTACATCAGTATAATTTAAACTGAGGATATGTCTGCATTGCATTTGAGTCTCCCAGCCTGTTTAACACACCCAGGAGTTTAAAGAACAGCTAGCCAAAAACATAAAAGGTGGTAATAAAATGTTTTTAAAAGTACATCAGAAGCAGGAAGCCTGTTAAACAACCAATGGTACCCCTGGAAAATCAAGATACAAAAGGAGCACTTAAAGACAATAAAGTAATTGCGGAGAAACTAAATGAAATCTTTGCTTCAGTCTTCACGGCTGAGCATGTTAGGGAGATTCCCAAACCTGAGCCAGCTTTTGTAGATGACAAATCAGAGGAATTGTCACATATTGAGGTGTCAGTAGAGGAGGTTTTAGAATAATTGATAAACTTAACAGTAACAAGTCACCGGGACCAGATGGCATTCACCCAAGAGTTCTGAAAGAACTCAAATGTGAAATTGCAGAACTACTAACTATGGTTTGTAACCTGTCCTTTAAATCCGCTTCTGTGCCCAATGACTGGAAGATAGCTAATGTAACACCAATATTTTAAAAGGGCTCTAGAGGTGATCCCAGCAATTACAGACTAGTAAGTCTAAAATCAGCACCGGGCAAATTAGTTGAGACAATCATAAAGAATAAAATTGTCAGACACATAGAAGAATATCAGTTGTTGGGCAAAAGTCAATATGGTTTCTGTAAATGGAAATCATGTCTTACTAATCTATTAGAGGTCTTTGAAGGGTTCAACAAACGTGGACAAGGGGGATCCAGAAAACATAGAACAAAAGACAGGGAACAAAGGGTAGGAATAAATGATAAATTTTCAGAATGGAGAAGGGTAACTAGTGGTGTTCCTCAAGAGTCAGTGCTAGGACCAATCCTAGGACCAATCCTATTCAACTTATTCATAAATGATCTGGAGAAAGGAGTAAAAAGTGAGGTGACAAAGTTTGCAGATGATACTAAACTGCTCGGGATAGTTAAGACCAAAGCAGACTGTTAAGAACTTCAAAAAGATCTCACAAAACTAAGTGACTGGGCAACAAAATAGCAAATGAAATTTAATGTGGATAAATGTAAAGTAATGCACATTGGGAAAAATAACACCAACTATACATAGAATATGATGGGGGCTAATTTAGCTACAACTAATCAGAAAAAAAGATCTTGGAGTCATTGTGGATAGTTCTCTGAAGACGTCCACGCAGTGTGCAGCGGCAGTCAAAAAAGCAACAGAATGTTAGGAATCATTAAAAAGAGGATAGAGAATAAGAAGGAGAATATATTATTGCCCTTATATAAATCGATGATATGCCCACATCTTGAATACTGCATACAGATGTGGTCTTCTCATCTCAAAAAAGATATACTGGCATTAGAAAAGGTTTAGACAAGGGCAACTAAAACGATTAGGGGTTTGGAACGGGTCCCATATGAAGAGAGATTAAAGAGGCTAGGACTTTTCAGCTTGGAAAAGAGGAGACTAAGGGAGACATGATAGAGGTATATAAAATCATGAGTGGTGTGGAGAAAGTGAATAAAGAAAAGTTGTTTTCTTATTCCCATAATATAAGAACTAGAGGCCACAAAATGAAATTAAGGGGCAGCAGGTTTAAAACAAATAAAAGGAATTTCTTCTTCACACAGCACACAATCAGCTTGTGGAAATTCTTCCCTGAGGAGGTTGTGAAGGCTAGGACAATAACAGGGTTTAAAAGAGTACTGGATAAATTCATGGAGGTTAAGTCCATTAATGGCTATTAGCCAGGATGGGTAAGGAATGGTGTCCCTAGCCTCTGTTTAGGGTGGTGATGATTGGCAGGAGAGAGATCACTTGATCATTACCTGTTAGGTTCACTCCCTCTGGGGCACCTGGCATTGGCCACTGTCAGTAGACAGGATATTGGGATGGACAGACCTTTGGTCTGACCCAGTATGGCCATTCTTATGTTCTTAGACTAGTGGCTCTTACTAGTGCTCTAAAAACAACTGTGTAGGCAGCGCTGTCGAACCAAGCTGGGAGACTCGCTCCAAAATGTGCTGTAGACGTATCCTCAGTTTAAGTTATACTGATGTAATGATTAGATCTAAGCCCTGCCAGCCCGAGTCTGTTGACCAAGACTGGGAGGCTCACTCCAAAATGCTGTATAGACATGCTAAAGGGCCTGATCCTCTCCAAACTTACGATGGCATTTGAAACTCTGTCAGATTGTATTTACGTTTCCTTCTAATTTCCCCTTTTAATCATTTGAACATGTTTTGTCCTCCCAGGCACAGGATTCAGCCCCAACAGTTTCAGATTCCCTGGGTTTTGTGAACCTCTTCAGAATGCAGTAGCAGTACAGAGACATTGCATTGCCCACAGGTCCCTTCTAGCCTAATTTAGCTATGCTGACTGCTGTTGCCCTATGAGTCCTCTTTCCAGGAGTGACTTGACAGCACAGCAGAGGAACTCATGTGTAACTTACACTGGCTTATCCATTATACTTTTTAGGGGAAACTGTTAGAGCATAACTGTCCCATTTCACCTCAGGCTTAGCACCCTCCTCACCCATGGGTCCCAGGTTCTGCAGATCTCCAATAGATTGGTTTCCATGTGCTTGAGGCAGAAGGTGGACTTTGCAAGGGAACTCATGCTCTTCCCTTCTGTGGCTTTGGGCCAAAATCCACAGTACAGATGGCCATCCCATTTTGGAGCATTTGCCACTTGGTTTTTAATAACAGATGTTGCATTTTCAGATAGCTCTGTGCCCTTTAGCTCTGCTCTTAGAAAGCTGCATAGACACAAATGGAGGAAACATGCTATCTATCTATCTATATATACTTTTTAACAACCAAACGCCTCATTAGAACAAATCATTTGCAGTTTTCATCACTGCCAGACTCTGGGTTAGTGTATTTTTGGCATTTCCCAAGAAAACAAAGTAATTTACTACAAAGCACAAAAACAGGAAACTATTTTTAGAAAATAAAATGTTTTAAATTATTACTTTGTACTGACAGTTTTTTTTAAATGTTCTGCCATATTGCTGCCATGTTGTAAATTGGTTCTAAATAAGGCATGTCAAGTTAAAATTGCTTATTATTATCCTCCTCGTAGATGGCCCAAAACTCTAGCTGGGATAACTGCTTATCACCCCTGTCTTCACTATTCATCTAGCTCCATTTCTCTCCACAATGGAGCAGAAGAGTCAAAGGCATGGCGTAAATGTAACCGGACGGGACGCTGGGCAGATGAAAACTATTCTGAATGTCCGTATTCACAGGAAGTAACTCAAGTCCTTCATGCCTTTAGTCAGGTAATATTACAGAGTCCTTATTCATAGAATATACTGTAGTGTGCGTGTGTGTGTGTGTGTGTGTGTGTGTGTATATATATATATATAATATGAGGTGGTTGTTGGTACTCCACACTAAACAGAATGTGTGTCTGTTTCTAGGGTATACAACACTGGGTTCCTGTCAGGATCCAAATACCATGGAGCAATATGATCATGGTGCTTTAAAGTACTAACTGGGGCCACCTTGCTGTAGCTTTGATTTATTGCACAGCTTGCAAGCAAACCTGAATTTAGGCACAAGTTTGGGATTTCTACTTTCTAGCAAGGCAAAATGAAGTGCTTCATCTAAATGAAGCAATTCTTATTTGAAGAGTTTGTGGAAACTGATACTCTGAGAATAAGAAAAGGGCCTATTCCTTAGCTTTCTCTATCACAAAAGAGACAGTAAAAATGATATATATAGGAAAATGTTTTGGGCCAAATTCACCACTATGGGTACATCTATATTGTGATAAAAGACCCACAGCACAGCCATGGCAGGCCCGGGTCAGCTGACTTGGGTGCATGGGGCTCAGGCTGCAGGGCCTTGTAGGGTGTCAGAATCTGGGCTCCTGCCCAAGCCTGGATGTCTACACTGCAATTTTATAACCCCACAAACCTAAGTCAGCTGATCCAGGCCAGCCACAGGTATTTTATTGCTGTGTAAACATACCCTATGTTACTCCCGTTTTACCTCAGTGTAACTATACTTAAACTGAGGTAAAACTGGAATAATGTCATGCTGTAATTGTGCCGTGGATGTGAGTGTGTACAGTATATCAGCATCTTTATTGCAATGGGTTTTTCTCCGTTTGTCTGGAACTTATGTGAACATTGGTAATGAAGTGGCATGCTGGTACTCACTGACAAGGACGATGAAACATCAGAGCATCTCTTCAATTTGTCTTTTCTCTTCCACACACACATTTTACCACAGTAGTGTTAGTTTCTCTTGCATTCTTATATCTCTGACTCCCCAGCTGGAATGCCTCTCTTCATTGCTATGATCCTGGTTCTGTGAGCATTTCAGTTGGGTAAGAAGCAGAGCACAGACTAGAGGAGCTGTAGGAAACAGAAAGAGAGAAAGTTTTAGACTAGCATGAGAAGTATTCAGCAGCTACTGGAGGCAAGGTTTGGTAGAGCTGGGTGAATAACTGATTATTTTGGTTTGATGGCAGTTCTGAAAAAACTGGGAAAAAAATGGTTTGGGTTGAAGTAAATCCGATTTATTTATTTTTTAATTTCAGTCATTCAAAAAAGTCTGTTGTGAGTCGAACAAAATGTTTCATTAATCCAAAATGTTTTGTTTCTGAGCATTTTTAAAGGACTAGAGTCACAAAACGGGGAATGGGAGGTGGTGTTCCCTCCTCCAACCCCCAAGCTTTACCGTGGCATGAAGGGCATTCATCTGGGCTGTAAGGGAGACAGGTTCAAATAGTCACTCTGGAACAGAGATTTGAGTCCAAGTCTCCCTCCTCCCAGGTGAGTGTTGTAACCACTAGGCTTTAGAGTCATTGGGACTTCCTTGGTTAGTTATTAGCACAGAGAAGTGGGAGACCCAAGTTGAAGTCCCTGCTCCAATAAATATTTCATTATTTACAGCTTCAACAGGAGAGATTGAGAAAGACCCACCCCAGAATACCCCATATAGTGCTTAGGGCACCAGAGTAGGGATTCGAACTGGGATTTCTTCCATCCCAGCTGAGTTCCCTAGTCATTAGACTAAAGGTTGTAAGAGGGAAGCAGCTGCCATCACCTCCTCCATCCCCAGTCATTGTCTGGATAGCATCAAAGTTCAAAAAATTGGGTGAGATGGGGAAAGAGGTATACGGAGAGAGCAGGAAAGTGTATAGAAGGGAGGACAGGGGCTGGAACTGCACAGCTCTGTACCTGCTTGCACATCCTCCTGTCTCAATTGCATGCCTCAGTTCTCAGCTCACTCTTTTCACTCCACCACTCTTATTCTTTGTCTCCTTCCATGCACTTCCTTTCATACGCTGCCCAGATGTGTGACAACAGCCTCCCTTTCCTAGCGCACCCATCTACCCTACCTAGCCTGAAATTGCTTCGGTTCACTAGATTTCTTCCATACTTCCACTCCTAGGGCTTCTTTTTCACATTTTTCACAAGCTTCTCTTTGAAATAAATACATTCATGGGCTGCATGCAGCATAACAGATCAGATCACGTTATCTTGGTTTGTTGAAACCCTCATCTCTCCTTTCTCTCCCACCAGCTTTGTCCATTATCTTTCCCTGTGTTTGCTTAATTTGATGCTGCAAATTGCAGAGTCTGGTCAGAGGTGCTGAACACCAGACTCCGTGGGAAATTAAGGTTGCTGAGCAATTAGCAGGATCAGGCCTTTAGATTATGTGTTTTCTGGAGTAGAGAGCATTTCCACTTTTATTTCTGTAAAGCCTGATACAGACCTACAATGCTGCATAAATAATGTTAATAATAAACTCTGCTTTCAGTCTGAAAAAGTTACGAGGAATATTATGTAGAGGGGCTGCTGTTTCCACTGCTTGTTCTCAGTGCAAAGCTTAAATATGTAAGCCTAAGTATTTTTAACTTGTGCCTGTTAAAGCCACTGCCTGCAAAACTCCCCCTTTAATTCTAGCTTGTTTTAAAAAAAAAAAAGTCTTGATGGAATGATACTTCACACAAACAATGCCATCAAAAGGTACAGAGGAAAGAAGAGAATTGCTCTTTGATCTTATGCCTCTTCTACTCTTTGGACTCTTTCAAATTAATTATATCAGAGATACAATGAATTAAAATATCAGAGTTAAACTAAAACATAAACAGAGCATATTTTCATAACAAAGCCAGACAGTTCCATCTGGAAATATGATTTCCATTTATAATAATCTAGAACAGTTTATAGATAAGCCAAATGTCATTTTTTTAAAAAAAATTCTACTTGTGAGCAAAGACGAAGATTAATCTGAGGAAAAGCATCTCAGGGAAGAGAAATTAAAAGGTTGGGTTGCAGGAATGCTACAGCAAAGCAATGCCTTTCTTTTGCCTGGTCATCTGTTTAGTCTGTGTGGTTTTAGTGGTTCCGGATAATGAATCCAAACAGTCTGTTTCCTTACTCTGCCTTTATCCATGGAAAATATCTTTATCTCACACATACCTGTGAATTTTCCTTACAGGACTCTTTTTTTTTTCTTATTGCTTTTTTTTTTTCCATTAATTAGTTTCCTGTCTCACCTCTTCCCCTTTTTGGAGTACTTTTGGGTCTCTAGAGAAATCATACTGCCTGTTGCCAAAGCAGAAAGTTTATTAAACAATTTGTTTAATAGTCAGATGTTACTATCAAATCCAAGCTAGAGAGCCAAGCTGCACAGAGTCATTATTAGCCTGTTTTTGTGTAGTCTATTTGAACTGCAGTCATCTGTGTAATTAGTCAATTTGAGAAAGAGTATAGTGAATGTGTGTAGTGCATGTGATAGTTGAGGATGAAAATCCCTTTCCATTATAACCACTTGCTTATAATTTTCCCAGACCTTCAGAGTTGGGACTTGCTTTTGTACCTAAAAATTAATGTCAATACAAAAATATCTCTCTGCTTTTAAACTGATTTTTTTACTCCAGTAGCTGCAGTTATGAAACCCTGGACATGATCATGACATAAAGGCTCCAAGAGCCATGTATCCTGGTCACCTTCACGTTAGTGTAAATCCAAAGAAATGTCATTGAAGTCAAAAGTTATTTCAGATTCACAGCAGTGTATATGAGATAAAAATCACAGGTCCTAGGGCATCCTGATTCAGTGCAGGGTGTTGATTTTCAGCTGCATGGTTCCATGTTAGTGAAAATAATTTGACTAAAGCCCTTATCCTGCAAAGACTTGTACACACGCTTCACTTTAGGTCAGTGGCACTATTCACATGTGTAAGTCTTTTGAAGGATTGAGAGAAGTGATTATTCCCCTCTATTTGGCACTGGTGAGGCCACATCTGGAGTATTGCATCTAGTTTTGGGGGCCCCACTACAGAAAGGATATGGACAAATTGGACAGAGTCCAGCAGAGGGCAATGAAAATGATTAGGGGGCTGGGGCACCTAACTTATGAGGAGAGGCTGAAGAAACTGGGCTTATTTAGTCTGCAGAAGAGAAGAGTGAGGGGGGGGATTTGATAGCAGCCTTCAACTACCTGAAAGGGAGTTCTAAAGAGGATAAAGCTAGGCTGTTCTCAGTGGTGGCAGATAACAGAACAAGGAGCAATGGTCTCAAGTTGAGGTGGGGGACTTCTAGGTTGAATTTTAGGAAACACTATTTCGGTAGGTAGTGAAGCACTGGAATGAGTTACCCAGGGAGGTAGTGGAATCTCCATTCTTAGAGGTTTTTAAGGCCCAGCTTGACAAAGCCTTGGCTGGGATGATTTAGTTGGTGTTGGTCCTGCTTTGAGCTAGAGGTTGGACTAGATGACCTCCTGAGGTCTCTTCCAACCCTAATCTTCTATGATTCTATGATCAGATCCTAAATTGGTACACATTGAACAAAGTATATAGCCTCAGAAATTTTAAGAGAGTGATAAAAGCCAAGCCAGATATTACACATAACAATTCTGATGTATTTCCAGATGCACGTCAACGCCACCAATGCTCTTGAATTTTCCCGCCAACTTGCAGCCTACACAAGAGGTGCTTCCAACTTTGCAGATAAGATGGATATTATATATTTGGCTTACATAATGGAAAAGTTAATAGTCATCGCGGATGAAGTCAAAGATGTAAGATACTGAATAATCTACTACTTAAAATTGAAATCACGTACGTTTAGGGCATGGTCCTGTTTTAACATAGGCAGGCACACATTGCAGTGTAGATTCTAAAATTGCTTCCTGCTCTTGTGAATGCATATACGCTGTACAAAAGATTAAGCAGTGGGTTGCTCAGTGTCTAAGAGGAGGATTGAGCCTTCTCATCTGCCTGATAGATCCATTGCTGTTTTGGAACAAAATATTTTAGCATGCACACACATTTCCTTTACTTTGTGCCTTTTTAAATTATACGTGGCTAAAGTATTGGAAGTAATTCCAGGGTGCCTTTCCTTCTGGATGTTTCCATAATAGTATCTGAATGTCACAAATGGTTATTTTGTTTATTCTGTATTATCAACAGAATAACTATGGAGGATATTTTCACTGCATTTTAAAGAATTAAGAGTGTGTGTATCACTTCATGTGAAGAGGACAAAATGCCTCTTTAAGTATAACTCTCTGAAGAAACTCCTAGGTCAGGGAATGACATTTTACAAGGAAATCTAATCAGAGTTATGCAAACTCCAAAGGAAAAAATAGCTTTTAATAGAGAACAGCAATGATACTCATACAAGTTTTCATTGTTAATTTTCAGAGTAGCTGCTTGCATAAAGATTTCATAATCTGTAATTTTTGAATACGTGATAGTTATAGTTAAAACATTTGTTTTCTTTTGATTTCGTATTGTTCATTTCATTCTGGCTTTGGGGTTTTTAATGGTGCCACTTTGAGAGTGCCTTCAACTTTAATTTCATCATCAGATTCCAGAACTAAAGTGCATACTAAGTGCTTCCCAGAGTCATATTTCGAAGCTACAATTGCTTTTCAGCCTCCTGGCTCAGAATCCCAATATGATGATGTTGCTTTTTGACCAAAAAAAAAAAAGTGAGGATTTTCTCTCTGACAAAAAAAACAGCCTTATTCAGTTATAACTCTCCTCAAAAATCCTTTGATTCTTCTTTGGTTTTGGTACTAGCACCTTATGTATTGTTCATTACATAAATTAGCATCAGCTCCATTTGGTTTTGCCCCTCCTTCCACGTAATGTTCAGACTCCTGATCCACATTATCAAAGCAGCCACACAACTCCACCCCTCACTGCGTGTTACTTCTCCAACCGTTTCTTTCATAATCCCTCACACCATTCACTGTCTCCACCTTCTCTCCTTACTGTTACCACTTTCAGCTTCACATTTTGGGTATGTATTCACTGCGAGTGAAAATCGTGATTGTTGCACAGGTAGGCAGACCTGTGCTGACTGTAATCGAGAGAACCATGGGTACTAAGAATAGTGAAGGTGTGGTGGCACAGACTTGTACTTGGGCTGGGCACCTGAAGACAAGCCCACTGGGGGTGCTCGATACATACTTGGATTGCTAGCCCGTCTCCACATCTTCACTATTATTGCTGTCCACACTCACTAGATTAAAGCTATCAGAGCTATGCTTGCCTTCACACCATAACTTGAAGTGAAGACATGCCCTTTCTTTCATGATGCTTCCTGTGCTTGGAATGGCTTCCAGCTTTCATCCTCACTAAGCACTTTCTCTCTTCTTCTTCAAACCCATCCTTAACACCTACTGGTTTCTTAGTTTAATCTCACTAGTGATGTACAAAAAAAAATGTGGATACCTGAACTGTTCTCCTTTTGCCATAGAATTATAGAATCAGCGGTCTTTGTACACTTGGAAGTTGCCATGGTATAACTAAAAGTGGTTTAAAACTGATTTAGTTAAACAGTGCAAACCCCTATGTGACCACGCAGCTATCTCCAACTGACTTGTGTCATAAGCTAAACTGATATAAATCACTTGTAAACTAACATAAGTGGGTTAACAGTTTTGCACTGTTTTAAACCGATTTTAGTTAAATTTGTGCAACATCTGTGTTGACAACATGCTTAGAGCAGAAAAAGACCAATTTGATCATTTAGTCTACATTACAACCAGTGCATGTTGGTTCCTTACTGCACATTTTACTCTTGCATTGTCCCATCTAGTGTCAAATGTGCAAACGATAGGGCTTTCATGGCTTCTCCTGGGGCATAATTTCACAGTCTAGTATATCACGCTGCCAGGAAAATGTGTTTACAGTCATCCAATTTTTCATTTTCTTGATTTCATGCTATTACTCCTAGTTAGCACATTTTATTATGCTAAAGAATGGCTTCATCTCCCTACTTTTCCGACCTCTTCTTTATTTATAGGCTATTATCCTGTCCCTCACTTAGCTGAGCTGTGTGTCTTAATCTTTGCTCATCAATCATTGCCTCCAGCTTCCTAATCATCTTTCTTACTCTTCACTGTGTCAGTAACACAATTTGTCAGTAGCCTTCTAGTAATTAGGTTACCAGAAAATAATATATTATTTCAGGTAGTCGCAAAAGAGCCATATAGAGAGGACACATTATATCTTTGTCCATTGTTGTGTAACTGCTGTATATAAAGTTTAAAGTTGCATTGGCTTTTTCAGCAACCATTAGCACTGCAAACTCCTGTTTAATTTCTTAATGTCTGCCATCTTCGATGTCGGAGTATTATTGCTTTATGGGTTTCTTCTTTCTGCTGAATATCTGTACTTTGAACCACATAGCCAGATCTACTAGGTTACGTCTTTCCCTGTTGAAACATTTTTTAGTTATTTTTATGCCCCTGAATGTAATCACTCTTCCATGCATCATTTTTGTGTGAGATGATCAGTAAACTCTTTGGGATGCCATATCTGTGGGTTCTGAAAACTGCTATATACATTTACAAGGCTATATTACTTCATAATCTGATTTAAATTCCAAAAAAAAAAAATTCATTTAAAAGTGAAAAGTCAAGAAAGAAGCCACTGCATCATTGATTCAATTCAAGATGAAATCCTTGGACTATCATTACAATCACATTTCTAAAATGTTTTTCTCTTCAACTTTCGCTATTTAGGGCAAGGACTCATTTAAGGCACCTAGGACAGTGGGGCTCTTCATGGGCTTCCTGGAACTACTGCAATACTCATACATAGAAGCAAGCAAACAAAAATGTAAACTGACTATGAGCCTGATTTTCAGAGGTATGGAGAACCTGCAACTCTCATTAATTTCAAATTGAGTTGTGAGTTCTCCGTCCTTTTGAGAATTAGGCCCTCTCTCCCTAGAAACTGTGAAACTGACTATACACAAAGTGCTGTCAAATGCATGAAGTAAAAAAAGAAACATGTTTTCTTAAAACCCTCTCAGTTATAGTAAGTGTAGGTATTACTTGTAACAATACCAGGGAAAGTAGTTTTCAGACAGAAATGTGTTTTTTAAGTTGATTGTGTTTTTAAGTCAAAGAAACATTTCAGGCTTTCTGAATAATCATTGTACTCATCAAAATATTAAAATTATTGTTTCTTGGGTATCACAGTATTAATCTCAGGAACATCTTTGTTTGGGGCACTGTTCGCTCTGCTGTCTGATGAAATTTGTCAGGTTCTCACAAACTGCCGGAATTTTGATGCAGACCCTTGCTAGGCATGTATTCAGTCATATGGAGCATTTCCTTTCTTGTACAAAATGCTGTAAAATATCAAGGGATATTGCAAGTTGCACTGTAGCAGTTATGGCTGTATTCTTCTTTCCATCATAGTCTCTTGTTTTATGAAGGGGGAGAAAAAGGGGGTTGTAATTCAGAAAACAAGAAGTTCTAGAGGGGAAAAGTGTTTGTTTTGGTTTTCATTCTGGTATTTTGGTTTGGTTTTATATGAATTGTGAAGGAAATCGTTTTGCCTGGTTAATCTTGATTAAAAATCCTGATTAAAATGTACTTCATCTGAGTAGAATGCTTCCTTGGGCATATATAACTCAAATAGATTTAGTTTTTAAAAATTAATTTGGGAAAAGATGAATTGCTTTTTTATGGATTTATATTTGATGTTATAGGGAAGATCTAGTGGCTGAGACAGTAAGAGGAGAACTGAAATTCTTTAAAAATAAAGACTTGTAAATATCCCACATTAATAAAACAAACAGTAGAGTTGAACATATTAAATTAGCAGAGGAGAATAAAATACCAAAATCAACCAGTGGAATGATCAATAACAGGGCCGCCCGGAGGTGAGGGGGCAAGTGGGGCAATTTGCCCCAGTCCCTGGGCCCCACAGGGGCCCCCAAGAGAATATAGTATTTTATAGTATTGCAATTTTTTTTTATGGAAGTGGCTCATGAAATTGCTTTGCCCCAGGCCCTCTGAATCCTCTGGGCAGCCCTAATCAATAAACATATTTGTAATAAACCAAAAATGAGCTGTGTTACTTTATTTTAATTTGTTTTAGTTAATAGAAAAAAATGACCAATAGCACCTGCTTTAACCCAAAATGGTGAAATACACAAATAAATAAATACATAAAAAATAAAAACTGTGGGGATATTACTTTTTTGTTCGCTATTTAAGTGTATTTTCTTTGATGTCAGTTGGCACTTTTGTCTCTTCTTCTCCTTGATCTCTGTGTTTCTTTAAATGTAATGATCTAATAGAATGACTAGTCTCCTTAAAATGACTGTCATTAGGTGAAATAAAGTGCCAAATTTCAATTGCACTCTTGTGTTCTTTGTTGCTGTTTTAATGGTATAATAGATTCCCATGTAATTACTTTTTCCTTCAGCTTGGAGATGCTATAGTTGAAATTGCCAGCAACATAATGTTGGTAGATGACCATGTGTTGTGGATGGCCCAGAATGAAAACAAAGCCTGTACCAGGATTGTACAATGTGTGGCGCACATTACAAATCAGACACTGACCAGCCATACTCAGGTTATATCAAAGGTATGTAATAAAATTATAAATATTTTGTTGGGGTTTGTTTGAAAGAGCTGTCATTTTTCTATCAATTTTTGCCTTAGCATTTTATATTCATTAAAGTACTGTTGGAAGACAGAAAAAGCAAAAATACAGTAGGTTTATCTAACATTACTGATAGGCTCAATAACTGACATTTATCTATTTATTATTATAGTGGATTGTTTCCTTTGTGGCATGTTCTTCAAATATGGTATTGCTGTTCACTTCAGTTTACCCATCACTGTTGGTATATGTGTTCATTTTAGAAGGCTTAAATTGGGTCAATCAACATTTCCAATAAGAGGATAAGACAACATGCTCCGTTGTTGCCTGCAGCTTTCGATATGGCTGTCAGAGAGCATTCTAGGTATTATAGCGTAAACCGGTGAGAAAGGCCTGGCTGAAAAGGTGCATCTTGTTGCTCTTGGTAAAGATAGCAGCTAGTTTTGTATTTAATCTTATTTTTATGGGGCGCAAATTGTAGATGCTTGGACCTACTACCAAAAATGCCCAGCCTCCAGCTCACAAGAGTTCACTCTTGGGACACTGAGTATGTTTTTAGCAGTTTTTCAACATTTAAATAGTAGAATGGACCAAAATCAGAAGCTTAAATCCAAACCCTTTACCATTTTAAATTAAATATTTAAAGAGTTCATTGAAATGGTTGAGTTCATTGAAAAAGCTGTTCATTGAAATGGTTATATACAGAAAAATATCAGAGGAGTAGCCATGTTAGTCTGGATATGTAAAAAGTGACAGAGTCCTGTGGCATCTTATAGACTAACAGATATATTGGCACACATGTGTCTGATGAAATGGGTATTCACCCACGAAAGCTTATGCTCCAATACGTCTGTTAGTCTATAAAGTGCCACAGGACTCTTTGTTCTATATATAGAAAAGAATCACTTTCAATGCCCATTTTTATGTATGTATCTATTTAGAATATGTATAGACAGTAAAGCATCTTCCTAGGGCTGGCTTTTATGTAACAGCTAAGGGGATGCTCTATTTGTATAAACTCCTGGTTTATTTTAAATGTCAAGTTCCATAGGTCATTTTTCTTGTCACTGCTTCGGGAGGATGTTGACATTCCTATCCAAAGTAATTCTTTCTGTTTATGCAAGCTGTAGATCTGTATCCCTAACCTATTAGCTGTGCTCTATCTTTTTTCTTCTTACAGTTTTCTGTAGGAGATTCAGTGCACAGTTGAGTGCAGCTTGTAAATAAACAAATCTGTGGACTTTCTTGTGTAGTCTCACGCAAACTAAACAACTTCCGTTCCTTTTGCACACCAGCCAGCAAGCAATTAGCCAGTTAACTAGCTCACAGAAATTGCTTTAGTTTCTTTAAACAGAGTAAGACTGCACAGACTTTGAAGTGGTCACCTGATTTAGATATAATTTCTGAAAAATTAAGTCTCCTACTACATCTGTCAATTGTATGACATGAACCTGGCCATTTTCTTTCTCAGTCTATTGAAAACTTTCTTAAATGGCAGTGTTTTCTGCGGGGAAGACAGACATGTTTTTCTCATGCACTATGGGATGGGTTATCACAAAGGCAAACAAACCCCTGAGTTGAAAGATAGGGAAGTAGATCCATTGTATTTCCTCATGCTTCTCTGAGTTTGGAGTGGTATGTATATATAAATATTGTTCTGTACGTAAGGAATGGCCTGTTACATCTTCTCAAATGTATAAACTCCAGATATTTTATCCCATGTATAATAATACATTTAAGGTAGGAAATTATATATGGCTTCAAATTAATTTTACCGTGCTGAGTGAAAAAGAAACTCTTTTTTTGTATATTATATTAAAAAGTAAGACTAAATTCCTGTGAACATAAAATTCTTCTGATGGGACAGAAGCAAGTGAAAAGGCTGCTATTTTTTTGCTCTTAGCGTGCCAACCTGACACAGTCAAATTAAATCAATTTCATTGTTAATGTATGTGTAAATTTACTGAACAGTCTGCGATACCTTTCCATTCATGGCTATCTATCTGTGACATTCTGTCCCTCATGGGAACGTCCTACACCCCCATGTTCATCTTTATACTATGATTGTGTGATATCTAATGCAAAGTTTGTCATGTCAGGGGTTTTCAGAAGGCTCATGATGTACTGAGCATTGTTGTTATGGTAACGTTATAGTAATTGTTATTATAGTAATGTTATAGGTTGTAATTTCATGTATATAGTTATGAGACTGAAAATGTGTCCTCATGGCTTAAAGCAAGCCCAGGCAAAACCTCTCCAAGAGCAGAGGGGCAGTTCACACCTCATCAGGGCATGTATGGGACAAACGCAGCCAAGCCTCACAGGAACAAAGGACACCAGCCTAGGCAACAACAAAGGATCTGTTAGACTCTCAAGTGTAGGCTTGTCTACACTGGCAAATTTTGTCGCCAAAAACTGCCTTTTGGCGACAAAACAGCAAGAGCGTACACACTACGGTGGGACTTCTGTCATGAAAAATGCCCAGTTTTGGTGACAAAAAACTTCCACCCCTATGAGAGACTTTTGTCTTTTCCCCTCCCTTTATTGTCGACAAAGAGCCAGTGTAGACACTGCTGATTGTTTTGTCCACAGAACTAGCTTCTGCCAGTATCCCACAATGCCTACCCTGATTGCTCTGCTCAGTGTTTTGATCTCTACTGCCCTGCAGGCATGTGCCCCTCCCCTTTCAAAGCTCAAAGAAGTATCTGTGTGCGGGTCTGTTAGGGAAACAAACAAAGAGCAAATCATTGGAATGCTCCTGTTCTGCCCGGCACTAGGAACACAGCAGCAGGCAAACTGCTGCTGCAGGGCGAGGGGGACAGACTGCTGTGCTGCTTTGCAATTCCTCAGCCTGGAGAGCTCACAGAGCTACTCCTGATGCTGCTCTCGGCAGCTGAGGGGGCTGTGGGAGAACTCGGAGAGAATCCCAAGATGCGGAGCAATCAGCTCTTTCTTTCCACAATACTGCACTCTGGGATACATACCCACAGTGCATTGCTTACCCTGTCGATGATGGTGTCCCCAATGTGGACATGATCTGTCGACAGAGGGAGCAAGTGTGAATGCCCTTTGGCGATTTTTGTTTTGTCGACCTTTGGGTGTCGACATAAATTTTGTCAACAAAACTTGGTAGTGTAGACAAGCTCTGCCTCACCCCCTTCCTTTGGTCAGTTTGGGACTGCGATGAGGTAATGCTCACCTGACTCTGAAGAGGGGTGGAGATGAAGAGGGAAGAAAGAACCTGATAAAAGGGAGAGATGTTTGCCATGCTCATCCTCTCCCACCTCCGTCTAAAGACATCACCACCAAGTGACTGAAGGGCTGATCAAATAGCCAGCCTGTTGTGAAAAGCATCTAAGTTTGTAGGGTCACTGAAAGTGTAAAGATCAGCTTAGAATCCATTTTGCTTTTATTTCATTTGACCAAATCCAACTTCTTGTTCTTTGATTGATAATCACTTAAAATTCATCTTTGTAGTTAATAAATTTGTTTGTTTGTTCTACCTGAAGCAGTGTGTTTGGTTTGAAGTGTGTCATAGGCTCCATGGGATAACAAGCCTGATGCACATCAGTTTCTTTGTTAAATTGACTAACTCAAATAAACTTGCAGCATCCAGCGGGCATAACTGGACCCTGCAAGACGGAGGTTCCTAGGTTTGTGTCTGGGACTGGAGATATTGGCTAGTGTCATTTTGGTTGCACAATCCAAGTAGCAGTTTATATGCCAGAGGCTGTGAACAGCCCAGGGGTGGCGGTTCTCACAGCAGACTGGCTCCCAGAGTCGAGGATTGGCGTGACCTAGCAGATCACCAGTCCAGCTAACACCAGGGGAATGTCTGTCTATCTAATCTAATGTAATCTAATCTAATCTAATAATCTATCTATGGTAATTGTTTAGCTTTCAAAAGCAAACTGTCCTGGCTATCTATACCTAGATAGTGACATTGTTGGCAATCTCTTTGCCATGGAATAACATGTTCTATGATAATTTCTCAGCACATTTTTCAGAAATTATATCTAAAATAGGTGGCCACCTCTACTCCACTCATACAATCATAGCAAGTTACAGTCAGAACGGCAAGCATTTTATCAAAAGCTACCAAACTAATCTTCTTGTTTCCAAGTGCTATAAATATGGAAAATAATATGGTGTCCATGTATGTAACAGCAGGTTGAGGCAACACTTAAGAGGATGGCAAAAATGGCTCCTTGGGTGTGCAGCTCAGGACAATGCCAAAGGGCACAAAGACTAAGCCTAGAAAGGGAAAGCCTCATTAACAATTAACCTGAAATTCTCTGACAATTTCAGTGGGATTATTTAGAGCGATCTGAGGCACAAGGACACTATGTAACTTCCTGAGGTCACACCAGAAGTCTTGGGCAGAGCTGGGAGTTGAACCCACATCTTTTGACGTTTCCACAAGCATATCTTGTGCCAGTGAAATTTGTGTGCACAGCATGGAAACCTATATGTGTAGGGTACATCAAGTTATCCAAGAAAACCTGGTTTCTATTCTAAAGCTTTTCTGTCTGGTTGTTCCAGCTATTAGACTGTTCAAAACAAAGTCTCAGGATATTTTTTATAATGGGGGGGGTGGGAATTCTGCTTCTTGTGTTCTAAAATGGGTCAGCCATTTTTACTCAAAAAATCTGGAAAAGTGAATGTTTTTAAAAAATTAGCAACAACTAAACAAGGGTTTAGAATGGAAATATTATGAAACCTTAACTGTAGTGGAAGCTGCAGCTCCTACTATTAGCCATTAGTCCTAGCCTAAATAGAGCATTGGAGGCGGCAGCACTTGTGGCCGATGGGAATTTACTGTACTTCATAGCTTCATTTTGAGCACACACAGATAAACCAGCCACTGAAGGGTTATTATGAGACACCTCACTGACTTATGACAGAATCCAGACTGACAAGGCAGGACCTAAGGGCAACAAAGCCACCATATTTTCTCCCCACCTTACAATGAGGTTTTAGGGTTTTGGCTCCAAGCCTGCAACATCCTGACTAAACTGCTGATCAGAAAAATTCTGTCAAAACTTTTTTTTGGAATTTGCCAGCTCATTGAGATCAAACCATTTTGTGAGAGTGGTTGGATTTTCACAAACTTCCAGTGGACCCCACGTTTCAAAACCTGCCTGCCAGTCAGGTTTCCATCATAAACCTGCCTGGTTTCCTTCCAACTTGCTTGACCAGCTCCTTGGCAGTCCACTGAGCTGGGAGTCTCAGAACACAGGAGCCAGTGTTTCCAGGCTCACAGTTCCACTTCAGCACACCATGCAGGTTGAGGGGAAACCAGGAGCCTGGAATCCCCCACCAGGTTGGCTGCTTTGGAAGACCCTCAAAGACCTGGCCACAGGGGCCTGAAATTGACATAATTCTTGTCAGTTTCATTGCGGTCCTCACTAACAGCAGCCCTGTTACTGACTAGACTTCTGTTAACATGACAACAGGGTCTGGTCAGTTTCACTTTGCTGTTCAGTGGTGGGCAATCATGAAACTGACAAGAATCATGTCAACATACCTTTAGTCTGCAGCTGCTAGGGCTTCCAGGGTTCCCAGCTCCATTGCAGCTCACCAGGTGGGAAGTCAGGGATCCTGATTAATATATTTCCCTTCAGAAATACCACATTTTAGTGCTTTCAAAATGAAATATTGTGATATATCAATTCAGCAAAACTCTTCAAAATTTCAGCTTTTTATTCCCATCAAGACAGGAAATATTTTCAAATTTTCAAACATTTTCCTGAGACAGAAAAACAGTTTCTCAGCCAGCTCTAAACTGTTTGCATGTGTGTTTGTTTTTTTCCCCTGCCAGATAGAAAGTATTTTCCACTAGTGTGAAGTCATGTGAAAATCTTCTGCAAAATAAACCTTCAGCATGCTCCAAATTTTCTGGGGTTTGATGTGACAATTTCACCCCATTCTAATCAATACTGAGTGAAGTTGAGTCTTAGGGTACGTCTACACTACAGGATTATTCCGATTTTACATAAACTAGTTTTGTAAAATAGATTGTATAAAGTTGAGTGCACGCGGCCACACAAAGCACAATAATTCGATGGTGTGCATCCATGTACCGAGGCTAGCGTCGATTTCTGGAGCGCTGCACTGTGGGTAGCTATCCCATAGCTATCCCATAGTTCCCGTAGTCTCCCCCACCCATTGGAATTCTGGGTTGAGATCCCAATGCATGATGGTGCAAAAACAGTGTCGTGGGTGATTCTGGGTAAATGTCATCACTCATTCCTTCCTCCGTGAAAGCAACGGCAGACAATCATTTCGTGCCCTTTTTCCCTGGATTGCCCTGGCAGACGCCATAGCATGGCAACCATGGAGCCCGTTTTGCCTTTTGTCACTGTCACTGTGTGTGTACTGGATACCACTGACAGAGGTGGTACTGCAGCGCTACGCAGCAGCATTCATTTGCCTTTGCAAGGTAGCAGAGATGATTACCAGTCGTTTTGTACCGTCTGTTGTGCCATTGTAAATTGGTGATGAGATGACGGTTATCAGTCATTCTGTACCATCTGCTGCTGTCATGGGTGCTCCTGGCTGACCTTCGCTGAGGTCGGCCAGGGGCGCAAAGACAAAAATGGGAATGACCCCCCCGGGTCATTCCCTCCTTTATGTTGTATCTAAAAATAGAGTCAGTCCTGCCTAGAATATGGGGCAAGTGTACTAGAGAACTAGTGTATCAGAGAACCAGAGAGCACAGCCGCTCCGTGTCAGATCCCACAGAAATGATGAGCTGCATGCCATTCTAGGGGGTGCCCTGGCAACAACCCCACCCCTTGCTTCCCTCCTCCCCCACAACCCTTCTGGGCTACCGTTGCAGGGTCCCCCCATTTGTGTGATGAAGTAATAAAGAATGCAGGAATAAGAAACACTGAGTTTTTAGTGAGATAAAATGAGGGGGAGGCAGCCTCCAGCTGCTATGTTAGTCCAGGCAGGACATTAAACGGTGGGGGGAGAGGAGCCCAGCATCCCGCTGCTATGATAATCCAGGCAGTACAGAATTTTTTCTTTAGACATGAAAGATGGGGGGCTGATGGAGTTCAGCCCGCAGTTGCTATGATGAGGACGGTTACCAGCCATTCTGTACCATCTGCTGGGAATAACCAGGAGTCATTCCTAATTTTTCCCAGGCACCCCCGGCTGACCTTACCTGAGGCCAGCCAGGAGCACTCACGGGCTGATGACGAGGACGGCCACCAGTCCTACTGCACTGTACCGTCTACCACTGGGGAAGGGAGGAGAGAGGATGCTGCTGTTCAGTGCCCCAGCACCGTGTCTATCAGCAGCATGCAGTAGACATACGGTGAAATTGAAAAAAAAGAAACCATTTTTTCCCTTTTATTTCATGGCGGGTGGAGGGGGAGTAAATTGACGAGATATACCCTGAACCACCCTGGACAATGTGTTTGACCCTACAGGCATTGGGAGTTCAGCCAAGAATGCAAATACTTTTCGAGGACTGTGGGATAGCTGGAGTCCTCAGACCCCCCCTCCCTTACTCCATGAGCATCCATTTGATTCTTTGGCTTTCCATTATGCTTGTCACACAGCACTGTGCTGTGGACTCTGTATCATAGCCTGGAGATTTTTTTCAAATGCTTTGGCATTTCGTCTTGTGTAATGGAGCTCTGATAGAACAGATTTGGCTCCCCATATAGCGATCAGATCCAGTATCTCCTGTACAGTCCATTCTGGAGCTCTTATTGGATTTGGGACTGCATTGCCACCTGTGCTGATCAGAGCTCCACACTGGGCAAACAGGAAATGAAATTCAAAAGTTTGTGGGGCTTTTCCTGTCTACCTGGCCAGTGCATCCGAGTTTGGATTGCTTTCCAGAATGGTCCACAGTGGACTCCAGCTATCCCACAGTGGTGCGCTGTGGGATAGCTCCTGGAGGCCAATACCATCGATTTGCGGCCACACTAACCCTAATCCGATATGGTAATACCGATTTCAGCGCTACTCCTCTCGTCGGGGAGGAGTACAGAAACTGGTTTAAAGAGCCCTTTATATCGCTATAAAGGGCCTCGTTGTGTGGACGGGTGCAGCGTTAAATTGGTTTAACGCTGCTAAAATCGGTATAAACACGTAGTGTAGATCAGGCCATATTGTGGAACACTATTGCCTAAGGTGCTGAAGAATATCCTACAATGCTCAGAGCCTAATAAACTCTAGAATCCCTTCCTTTTCCAAATCAAGGAGCAAAATTTCCCTGACAACCTCATCCCCACAAATGAAAAGAATGTATAAAGTGCCATGTGCATGTTTGTTACACTACACATAAGCATTAAAACTGTGTTCTTACAGCAGGAAATATACCTGATTGACAAAAATCTAGGGGTAGAAAACATGCTATACTTCTGAGCTGTGCTGCTGTTAAAATTTCCCATCATCATTAATTACCACTTTGCATAATGAAACATAAAACACCGTCTCTCTAGGACTAGTCAAGTCTGTGCTCTTCCATGGACAGCACTCAGCAAATGTGAATCCACTAATCAGCCCTGTATGACTTCAGATCTAGATTGACCTATGGAAGTTATAGTATGCATATGTACCCATTTTTGATAGTGTGAACCGAACATGGAAAGTGCAAAAACAGCACTTGAGAGGAAAGTTGCATCCAGGACCGGCACTAGGGGTTTGAGTGCCCTAGGTGGACAGCAATTTCGCCGCCCCGCGCGCTGGTCCTGCGACTCCGGTGGAGCTGCCGCAGTGTTGCCTGCGGAGGGTCCAGTGCTCCGTGGCTCCAGTGGAGCTGCCGCAGTGGTGCCTGCGGGCAGTTCACTGGAGCCGACCGTCTGCAGGCATGACTGCGGCAGCTCCACCGGAACCGCGGAGCACCGGACCCTCTACAGGCACCACTGCGGCAGCTCCACCGGAGCTGCCTGCCGCCCCCTCTGGCAAAACCGTGCCCACCAATTATTCTGGCGCACTAGGCGATTGCCTAGGCAGCCTAAATGATAGCGCCGGCCTGGTTGCATCAATGACAATATTTTCCCATGTTTTCCAGGCCTGTGTCTTAATGGCCATGTTAACTTTTATTAAGCTTTTATTGCTGCACAGCATAGCATGGATATGCTTTAATAGGGAAAGTATCTTAAACATCCCTGAGTTCTCTAATTGTTTCCTGAGTGGAACAGAAACATAAGGACAGTCAATAGTAACTTCACTGCAAACAAAAGCTTGTCACTGTCCTTAGCTCTACTATATATACATGCAAGATTTTATACAAATCAGATTTAATATGTATGGATGTTTCATATTTTCTGTATTAGGCATTTTATTGAAATGATGTTGTCTCAGCCAGTCATAGTGGGTGGGAGTTGACTTCAGAGTTACTGACCAATAACTGATGCCATAGGAGAATGTTTAGGTCCTGATGTAGAGGCAGTAGCTAAGAAAAGCAGGCATGGCGAGAGACGTGCCCTCCAGCAATTTCTGGCTGCCAGAGAAGAACTTTATGGGCTGCTGGATCCTGTGTAGCTTAGAACAATGCTCAGACTACTCTGTGTTACTACTTTGGACTTGGCTGGTGCTTGGTGGATTAGCAATCAGAGAACAGCAAAGCAACCTGAACAGTGCCAGTTGCCAAATGGCCAGGCTTGAAGATCTTGCCCCATTTATATTATCTGTGTTAGGAGGAACTGAACACAATCTTGGATTCTATTTAACATATTTACTACTACTAATAGGTGCTCTATTCCCCTTGCATTTACACTGCTATAAATCTGGATTAACCCCACTGATGTTGGTAGCTACACTATTGTAAAATTGGTATACAGGAAAGGAGCATCAGGCTTTTTGTACATTTATATGATGTTTTTTCTTCTGTTATTGTATTCATAATAAAGGTGCAAGCAGAGCCACTGAACTGTTACAGAAATTAATTTTTTCTTCTTTGATCAATTTACCTTTCCATGTGTTTATTATCACATTTCATATACATATATACAGTGTATACAAAATGCATATTTTGTATTGAGGATTGATTCCTTTTAAAGTATCTTAGCAAAATACCAGTTTCTCAATGTGTTTTGACAGATTTCCCTTAATATTGCTCTGGAGGCCTTTATGATCAAGCCATCTAGCTTCATAGGAATGACTTGCACTGCCTTCCAGAAAATATCTGAAAATTCAGACAGGTCACTGATCCATGATGTGGGGAGCTGGGAAGCAGATTATCACCCAGACCAACATTTGAATTTGAAGTGCAACGATGGCAGTCTCAGTGGTTCTTTCATGAATTTTTCTACCAAAGTAAGTGGTATAAACAGTTGTGTACAACTGACTCGATCTCTCTATATATATTTCATTTGTATCTTGTATTCAAAGCAGATTACTACTTTACCACTGCAGGACTCAAACTGATTACAAGATTAAAAGCTCATATATTTATTTAATATAAATTGATAAATAAGAAAAGTAATTGTAACTTGTTACTGGTCTTAAATATTTAACTTCAAGTGTGATTATAATACATATTTTACTTCCAATACCAGTGTTCTGTTTTACAGATATTGCATAAGTGTTTCCGTGCTTGATGTAAAAATTCAACATATAAACAGGAATGAGTATATATTTTGCTATTACAATCTAGGGGTTTGATCCAACAAACTTCTACATATGTGAGCAATCCCATTGAAGTCAATGGGAAATACTTAGTTTAGTCAGGATCTCTCAGATGAGTTAAGCTTGCATGGATAGTGACATTTTCAGAAAAATTGTCTTTACTTCCACTGAATTGTTTTACGGTTCTTATCGCGAAAACTTGATATAAAAGAAGAGCATTACCTTGGAGTTCTGGAACATCCTAAGGAAAACATTTATAAATAAGCCTCCTAATAGAATGCAGTATTATTATCAAATAATGAAGTGGAACAATTAAATTTTTATCTAGCGAGAAATGGAAATTTTGCATTTGATTGAGCGTGTTATTAAATTTAAGTGAACTAGGGTGGAATTTTAGTTATCTTTCAACAGCATCTCATTTTAATAGGCTTATTCCTTGAAATGCTGAGTACTCCAAAATGATACTGTTCTGGATAATACTGCAAGCTTACTGAACTCTGAGAATACTTTGATTGCAGTTATTTTCCTAGTTCTGTCTTTTGAACCTCTGTGTAACTTAGGTAATGGCAATGATGTGCTGGAGGGAGCTCTTGGGAGAACCTTGTAAAAATTCTGTCACCAAACTGAAGGATGGATTGGGTAGCTTTCCTCCCTTTGATAGTTTAGCAGCATCCAGGGAGGGATGAATACAATCTATACCTAGGATGACTTACAAAGATGCTTCTGAAGAGCAACTTTTTAGTCCTTGGAATCCACAAGGTAGAATCTAATGTCAAGGATTACATTAAAAAGGAAAAAAAAGAAAGATCTCTAGGGACTAATATTTCTGCGCCTTCCTACAAAACAATCTATGAGTATAGCTATATACACACACTTCAAACAACACAAGCTGAACACTGTGCACTCTCTCTCTCTCTCGCACAGTTATAGCATATATATAATACATGGATCTTTGGCCAATCTTATGCAGAAGGTCAGACAAGACAATTATAATGGTCCCTTCTGGCTCTAAAATATATAAATCTATTAATGTACTTTGTATATTTTTCAGGAACAAAGTATAAACATTTCCAGTAAATGCAGTTCATAGAAGTGTGTTTGCCAAGCGATGTCTCATTCTTTGATTATGATTAAGCATTTTGGTTTAAATAGAAAAATGAATAGATTCCCCAGCCCCTCATCCTTCATGTCTGTAACACACACACACACACATGCCAGGCATGCAATATTTATCACAGGCTAAGGCAGAACATTTTGGTTGAAGCCCCTTTTTATAAAAAGTTGGCAGTGCATCACTGCGTAAAGAGTCATTATAATCTTTTCTTACATATTTTGCCATGTTTATAGAAAGCAGCCAAGTCAGAATTTCCATCCAGATTTGTGTTTTCATATCTAGTTTCAGTGGATAAAAATATATTTGAAACTGCAGGTGCAATAGAGTATTTCATAATGCTCTTTAGAACCCCATTGTTCTATAATTATAACCAAATGTAAGGTTTTATCAGGAACGTACTGCTAAATTTGATACCAAACTAAGGCTTGCAAAGGAGACTGTCAAGTTATTTTTCATAACTTTATACTTCATTTTTCTTTTCACTTTATTTATAATAACTCCTTGAAAATGAAACCATTTCCTTACACACATTTCTCCCTTCCAACACATGTGAAAAGTATTTTTCACATGAGTGCTGAGCTGCTGGAATCTATCATTCCTTCTGAGAGGAAAAGAGCACTGAAGCATTTGTTTTACAAAAATTGCAGAGACTCTGTAAACAGATATAAAAATAATAAAGTAGGTTAAATTTTGGCCCTATTAAATTTGACAGTTTCCCTTTAACCCGGTGGTTCTCAAACTTTTGTACTGGTGACCCCTTTCACATAGCAAGCCTCTGAGTGTGACCCCCCCCCCCTTATCAATTAAAAATATTTGTATATATTTAACACTATTATAAATGCTGGAGGCAAAGCGGGGTTTAGGGTGGAGGCTGACAGCTCATAACCCCCCATGTAATAACCTTGTGACCCCCAGAGGGGTCCCAATCCCCAGTTTGAGAACCCCTGCTTTAACCTATGCATTGGTAAACTTAAAGATTATAGCTGAGCATGAGGCAAGTATCTCTTTACTGAATGTTTGTGCTAGATGGACCTTTGGTCTGACCCAGCATGACCGTTCTTATGTTCTTCTTATACTGAGAACAGAAGTGATCTCTGTATAGTAGGTAAGGTTAAATTATGCTTTCCATTCTAACCCATTTCTAAAAAATTATGATGACTGAAAACTTTCACCTTTCAGGTGGAAATTTTCCAGGCTTTGTGACTGTTCAAAGGTGAACTGGTTTAGAAAGATTTAATAAACCTGGTTTTTGAATACAAGGGAAGTGGAGGAGATAATACTTTCCTTTTATTATTATCGAAAACAAATTCTAGCAATATTAAAAAATCAAATCAAAACAGATCTAATGATACATGTAAAATGGTTGAGTCTTAAAACTTGGCATAGAAATAGCCCTCATTGAGGAGAAAGTGCCAGTAAGTATTGTAGTGTGCATTGGTTTTGATTTGACCAAGTTATGAGCCTTTGAAAAGTGCAAATTGATCATGTGCAATACATTCTGTAGCAGTTATGCTAAATTTGTAAATTGTATCACTAAGTAGGGTTTGAATCATCGTAACTAACTTAATTATGTAGTGAAGAGCAAACTAAAATGCATACAGTATGAGGCACAGGGTCTGGCCCTGGTGCAAAGGTACTCGGCCCCCACCACGCTGCTATGTGACAATGTGATCCTTCAGTGCGATGTTTCAAACACACTTGTGTAATTTTAGTAGTACTGACTTATTTCAGTAAAGTATATGAGTGCTTAAGTGTTTACAGGCACAGGTGTAGAATAAGGAAGATTTGGATAGTCAAACACATGAACGATTTTAAATGGCATCAAGTTTCCAAAGGAAAAAGGACATTATTCTATACAAGGTTTCATTATTCTTTAAAAGATTAACCTTTTTCTTTTATTTTTTCTCTAATCTCTCCTACATATTTTGGTTTGACATCTCAAGAGGTTATTTCAGTATCACATTCTTCCTGTTCTTTTATTGTTTTATTTATACCTTACGCAGTAGTATCTTAATGTAGCAGTAAGTCATCTGTGATTTTACAGAACATTGAACAGAGATTAAATCTATTCAATAATATCAGTAAACCAAGAGAAAATTCATCTGAAAAAATGAACATTGAAAGCAAATATTTTTTTAAATGCATAAATCTCTTCATAAAATTTAGTAATAATACTATTTTAGGCAAAAGGATCTGTGTGGCTTCAGGGCCCCATGCATGGATACTTTTATATGACTAAGGGCTGGGGGAAAGATGATGTGAAGCACGGGGTTCAGACAGATGCATTCTTCAGGGGAGGACCTATTAAAGGGGATATTCTATATCCCAGTAAAGAGGAAAGGATAGAAGTTGATAAAGTGCTGGTAGGAAATGAAGAGACACAGTCAAATGAAAGAGTCCCCTTTAATTACATCACACAAAGGCAGACAACAAAATATTGGCAAATTATATAAGTGCTTGTATACAAATGCTAGAAATCTAAATACTAAGATGGGTGAACTTAAGTGCCCGGTATTAAATATTGATGTAATAGGCATCACAGAAACTTGGTGGAATGATGGTAATTAATAGGACACAATAATACCAAGGAACAAAATATATAGGAATGAGAGAGTAGGTCATGCTAATGTGAGCGTGGCACTATATGTGAAAGAAAGCAGAGTCCAATATAATAAACATCTTAAATGACTCAAACAGTTCCATGGAATTTCTGGGGATAGACATTCTATGCTTAAATAATGAATATAGCATCAGGAGTCCACTCCCAACCATCTGACAAGGATGGTGACAGTGATTGTGAAATGTTCCGGGAGATTAAAGAGGTTACAAAACCAGAAAATGCAAAATAATGGGGAATTATAGCTATCCCCATGTTGGCTGAGTACACCTCAGGATGGGATACAGAGATAAACTTTCTAGACACCATTAATGACTGTTCTTGAAGCAGCTAGTCCTGAAACCCACAAGAGGAGAGGCAATTCTTGATTTAGTCCAAAGTAATTCACAGAATCTGGTCCAAGTGGTAAATATAGCTGAACCACTTGGTAATAGCAACCGTAATGTAATTAAATTTAACATCCTTAAATAACAAAGAAACCTACCAAAGTAGCATATAACTTTAGAAAGGGGAACTATGAAAAAATGAGGAAGCTAATTAAACAGAAATTAAATGGAAGAGCCACAAAAGTGAAATGACTGCAAGCTGTATAGAAACTATTTTAAAACACCATAATAGAGGCTCAAACTAAATGAATTCCCCAAATAAAAAAAACTGTAATAGGAAAAAAATAATGCCACCATGGCTAAACAATGGCTTAAAAGATACAATTAGGTGCAAAAATTCATCCTTTGACAACTGGAAGTCAAATCCTACTGCAGAAAACAGAAAAGGGCATAAACCCTGGAAAGTCAAGTGTAAAAGTGTAATTAGGCAATCCAAAAAAGAATTTGAAGACCAGATAGCAAAAGACACAAAAACTAACAGCAATTTTTTTTGTAAATACCTCAGGAGCCAGAAGCCTTCTAAACAGTCAATGGGGCCACTGGGTGATTAAGATGCTAAAGGAGCACTCAAAGCCATTGCAGAGAAGCAACATGAAATTCTTTGCATCAGTCTTCACCTCAGAGGATGTGAGGGAGATTCCCACACCTGAGCCATTATTTTTAGGTGAAAAATCTGAATTGTCTCAGATTGATGTGTCAATAGAGGAGGTTTTGGAACAAATTGATAAATTAAACAGTAATAAGTCACCAGGACCAGATGTTAGTCCCAAGAGTTCTGAAGAAACTCATATATGAAATTGCAGAACTACTAACTTTGGTATGTAAGCTGTTACTTAAATCACCATCCATAGCAGATGGGTGGAATATAGCTAATGTAACACCGATTTTTTAAAAAGGCTCTAGAGGTGATCCCAGCGATTAAAGGCCAGTAAATCTGACTTCTTTACCAGGCAAATTGGCTGAAATTATAGTAAAGAACAGAATTGTCAGACACCTAGATGAACAGAATATGTTGGGGAAGAGTCAACACAGCTTTTGTAAAGGGAAATCGTGCCTCACCAATCTACTAAAACTCTTTGAGGGAGTCAACAAGCATGTGGGAAAGGGTCATACAGTTGATACAGTGTACTTGGACTTCCATAGCTCTTAAGCAAAGGCTCTTAAACAAACTAAACAGTCATAGGATAAGAGGGAAGGCCCTTTCATGGATCAGTAACTGGTTAAAAGTTAAGGAACACAGGGTAATAATAAATGGTCAGACTTCACGGTGAATAGAAATAAATTGCAAGGTCCCCCAAGGATCTGTGCTGGGGCCCATGCTGTTCAACATCTTTGTAAATGATCTGGGAAAGGGGGTGAACAGTGAGGTGGCAAAATTTGCAGATGGTACAAAACTACTCAAGATAGTTAGGTCCAGAGCAGACCGTGAAGGGTTACAAAGGGATCTCACAAAACTGGGTGACTGGGCAACAAAATGGCAGATGAAATTCAATGTTGATAAGTGCAAAGTAATGCACATTAGAAAACATCATCCTAACTAAAGTAACAAGGAGTCTGGCAGTACCTTAAAGACTAGCAGATTTATTTGGATATAAGCTTTCGTGGATAAAAAAACCTCACTTTAAGGTGCCACCGGACTCTTTGTTGTTTTTGTGGATACAGACTAACATGGTTACCTCCTGATACTTGACATCATCCCAACTATACATATAAAATGATGGGGTCTAAATTAGCTGTTACTACTCAAGAAAGAGATCTTGGAGTCATTGTGGATAGTTCTCTGAAAACATCCACTCAATATGCAGAGGCAAAAAAGCAAACAGAATGTTGGGAATCATTAAGAAAGGGATAGATAATGAGACGGAAAAAAATCATATTGCCTATATATAAATCCATGGTATTCTCACACCTTGAATACTGCATGCAGTTTTCATTGCCCCATCTCAAAAAAAGATATATTAGAACTGGAAAAGGTACATGTAAGCATCCTTCATTCTCAATTTAATAAAATAAAATAGAATGAAACTAAGCCTGCTTTAGCTTGAAACATTGTAAGCTATCTTTTCTTCTCTTTTAGCTATACTAAATATAGTAAAGAAACAAGGTGGATGAGGAAATATCTTTGAAGAAGAGCTCTATGAAACCTTGTCTCTCTCTCCAACAGAGGTTGGTCCAGTAAAAGATATTACCTCACCCACCATGTCTCTCTCCAAGATTCTGGAACCTACATGGCTACAACAACACTAAACATAGTAAAGGCAATTATGTAGTGGTGACACATTTTCTTAATCTGTGTTTGTTAAGTGAGAATGTTTCCATGTCTCAAGCAGAACCTTTTTTAAACTGTTTTGAAATTTATTCTCAGGCCTGGTCTACACCGGAGGGGGAGGGGGGGGTTGTTGATGTAAGATGCGCAAGTTCAGCTATGGGAATACCATAGCTGAAGTTGACGTATCTTATTTTGGTTTACCTCCCATCCTCATGGCACGGGATCGATGGCCGTGGCTCCCTCGTCAACTCCGCTACCACTGCTTGCTCTGGTGGAGTTCCGGAGTCGACAGGGAGCGCGTTCGGGGATCGATATATCATGTCTAGACGAGACACGATATATCGATCCCCAATAAATCGATTGCTACCCACCGATATGGCGGGTAGTCTGGATGTACCCTCAGACTGATCACATAAGCTGTTTCTATAAGAAGTTGATGCATTTCTTCTAATAGCAATCATACAAAGTAATGCTCAGACACACACTTTTCCCTTCCATTTGTAAAATGGATACAGTGGGACAAATCCTGCAGACTTTAGTCCTTATTCAGGCAAAACCCACACTGAAGTCAGTAAGGTATTTACCTGAGAGAAGATTGTAAGTTTGATCTGATACATTTGTATCAGGCACAGGCAGAAAAAAGATTCCACTTCCATCTTATTGTTAATTCTTGTTATTATCATCATCATCCTCATTATTATCAATTTTTATTGTCATAGCATCCAAAGGCCTCAAATGTTTTGGGGGTCCCATGGTGCTAGGCAGTAGACAAACGATCGCAGTGTAGAAGAGTTTGCAATGTAATTTGAAACAAGATGCAAGTCAATCTCTTTCAGCTCGTTAAATTTTATAGTACTTCTACATCACACTTTTATATCTAGAAAATGTAGAAATATTAAGCTCTGCAAATCAAGAGGAGTATAAAAACAAATGTGCCCTTGGAACATAGAGAATTTAAATTACTGCTGGACCCGATTGTGAGTGGTCCTTGTGTTGGGGTGGGGAAGACACAAAAAGAGTCTCCTCTCCCTGTGTGCGGAAGGGGTTACCTATGAAAATGGGAGTGCTTACCCCTTCCTCTCCTGATAATTAAATCATCCAGAAAGGGGCAGAGAGGAATGTGGGACATTGGCACTAGAATGTGTTTGGGAGGAGCAATTAGCTCTGTTCTTATGGATGGTGCAGACAGTGCACCCTCATGAGCACTGGGCAGCCATCATTACAGTTACTAAAGACCTTCACCAGTGACTCCTTTTCTATTTCTCCCTTGCCTCTCCACCAAAACCCTTTCTTCAGATTGCATTTCCTTGCTTTAGTCTGAAGTTTCATCTGTACCTCCAGCTCTTAGTCAATAGGAGAAAGTATGAAATTAAGTAGTTATTTTCCTCTGGGTCTAAGAACATTTCTTCTGTTACCATGCTGCTATAGGGTAACCCAAAGCTAGCTTTCAGACCCATATGCAGTACTGAGGGGAAACCCTCAGTACTGAATGTACACAAAGGAGGAAGATGGAAATTGAAAAGAAAGCTTTACTTATTTAGCATGCAAAGCAATTTTGGAATATATGAGATATTTTGAAAGAGGTGATTTCATTAAGTGGATCATTGCCTATCATGTGAAATGTGTATGTGAATTTATAAATATTATATCAGCACATTGTTGCTGTTTATAGATGAGGCTGAGTGGCAGTTTCTATTATATTTTCATGGGTTTATTACTTGACTAAAACAATTAGTCAGAGCTTAAATATAAGATGTGAGTTTGCAGCATCAAAGTATATTCCTTAACTTAATTCTGAGATGTGAGAGTTTTCCATAGACTGGCTTTTCTCTGTCACTGGTAAGTTAAACAGTTCTCTTTTTAATTTGTTTTTAAACAGTTGAATAGCTATATTTCTCCTGTTATATATTTTTTTCTCTCACAATAAAATGAGGTGGAGAATTCCAGCTATCTGATCCATGCTGATACCGCACTGCAAAAAAAAATTAATACCCATGCAAACCTAGACAATAGTGATTGTACAGTTGTAAATGACTACGCAAGGTGCAAGAAAATGGAGAATCAGGCCCATCAGTAGCAGTGATGGGAGGCGGTTGGTCTCAGTTTCAAAGACTACTTTTTATTTTTAATTTTTCTTTTAGCATTTCCTTAATTAGAGCTGGGTGAATATGGGTGGGGGAGGAGGAGCAAAAGCCGCAAAATCACTACAACAGTAATCTTACTAATCCCTGTTATTTGCTTTCCACCAACATAAGTACTAACTATTGTTGTCCTCAAAAATGTTTGAGGAAAGAGACAAGTATCAGAGAGAAGCCATGTTAGTCTGGATCTGTAAAAGCAGCAAAGAATCCTGTGGCACCTTATAGACTAACAGACGTTTTGGAGCATGCATCTGAGGAAGTGGGTATTCACCCACGAAAGCTCATGCTCCAAAACGTCTGTTAGTCTATAAGGTGCCACAGGATTCTTTGCTGCTGAGGAAAGAGAAATATATACACAATTTTGTCCTGGAAATATATAACCATCATATCATTTATTTGAGATATTTAGTCATCCAATTCAGGGAGCATAAACAAAACCCACATATTGTAGATGACCAATTACACAATAAAAGAGTAGTAAATACTCAAGCAGTAGCCACAATAAGTAGTTTGAAAACAATTTACTGATGTAGGGTGAAATATATTGCCATTTGAATAATAAACTACTAACATTTGGCGCCTGTTATTTCTATTTTCATTAACAGAAAAATATGGAAAAATTATTAAATACTTTGCTGTGAATAGGTCATTCAGTTGCAGCCTTCAGGAAGGAGGAAAACCAAACTGGGCATAATGTACTGAATACAGAGTTAAACGGGTAAAATAAAACGAATTATATAAGAACAAAGAATGTAAAACTAAATTACAAAAACAGCACCAGAGAGAGAGAGAGAATAGTCATTCACAGAAGTTTAGGAAACAATTTTTAATACATTTCAGCATCCAGTTCTGATTCCACTGTCAGCAAGACCCTTCTGGGAAGAATAACTTGTAATGTTCTCAAGATGTCCTAAAGCCCGCTCTTCATTCCTGTCTCATTCACAGATTTTCAATTTAATTTTCATTTCAACTTTAAGATGTTTTCCATAAAGTAAGTCAAGGCAGTAAGTCCAGCATCCAATGGAGAGTGAATAAAAGAAAGGGAGTATCTAATAGTGAGAGTGAAATGTATTGCAAGTAGGCACCATGGAAGTTCCCCCCTACGTGTTCACACAGAGCTTTAGACCATTATTGTCATCAAACCTCTTACTACGGAAGAGAGAGAAAATCAATACAATTTGATTATACCAGATCAATAATAATAAAGTATTTTAGTGTGACTTCAGGCTTAGGGGAAAATACTGGAGAGTGTGTGTGTGTGTGTGTGTGTGTGTGTGTGTGTGTGTGTGTGTGTGTGTGTGTGTGTTCAAGAAAAGGAAAGTTGGTTTAGATTTTTTTTTCCACAATACTTGAGATTGAAGAACATCAATCATCCTTCATTATATACTGCCAGAATTTCAGACTTCTGATCCTTCTTATATGTTGGCCCTTGTCCTAAAAACTCATAACTAGGGCTGATTCTCTTTCTTGCTCTGGCTGCATTGGTTGCTATCAAGCTATCACAAGATGTGATATTCCAGCATTTGGAGTTCAGATCTTGTGAGAACAGCTTGTGAAATTTCAGACCTGTCAAATCTGAACCCAAATTTTAGTCTGATTCATCCATGACTTGAAATCCAGTTTAATCGTAATATGACCCATATTGAACATGTACAGTACATTAAATATATAGCCCTTCTATACTATCATTAAAATTCTGTTAGCAGAAACCTTTTAAAAAAAACTTTTAATATCACAGTCAAATTTGTAATATAGACAGGGTCTTAGAGTTAGCATCATAAATAAACTTTGAAAAGCATTTTACTTGCAGGTTCTCAGTTTAAGTGATGGCTGTTTCAGAGTATAAACCACAATAAAAAGCCTTACTTCCCTTTGGTGGGTCATCTCACAGATAGGTGAATCATCGAGTTAACACTTCAGAGGTGCAACAATAATATTCATTTCCTGTATGTATTCCTTTCATTTTAAAATTCAAGGTAGGCACATTGCACTCCACACATTCCTATTAGCTTTTCAGTTCTATTTACTTCTTACGGTTTTCAGAGCAAGACTGGCCTTTTGATTTGTCAGGTTGCATTACAGGAGATGTCCGTAGGTTGGGTTGTTAAAAGTTGAATTGGTATTATAACTTTAAACATGTCAACCATGAAGAAACATATCTGTATTTTAAAGTACCTTGACAAAACCTATGGTTATTGGTTCATAGTATAATATTTTCAGATGTTAAATAATATTATTAAATGGAGCTGTTACCACAATGACTTGTAAATTGAAAAATATGCATCTTGTGAGAAGCAGTTTTCCTTTTGCCCAGAATCAATTTTGAATTTCAAATTATAAAAATAGTGTGTAAATTATAGTAATGTGGTGGTGATGGTGGTGGTGGTGGTGGTGATGATGATGATGGTGATAAGTCACTAAGTAGAAGTGCTTGAGTTAAAGGAGTGGAGAATAGAATATAATACAACTGCTTCCACCACTAAAGGGTGGGGGGAGATTCTGAGCTAAGATCAAGCTTGTAAAATTAAAGCCCAAAGAGGAATTTGAAGGAGAAAGTTATAGGCTCCAGAAAATAGGTCTCATAATGAAAGTGCCTTCTACTCTATAATTCAGCATGTGTGAAATTTTCAGAATCTTTGTGGATAATTAATTGTATCTGTTCAGAAGCTGCCTAGCAGAGTGTGCACTAATTAACTTTCCCGTTAATGCAAAAGCTAGTTCTTCTGTAAATAATTATGATTTATACTGAAAGTGTCAAAACCCAGAATGTTTCACATGTGCAGCTAAACAGCTATAGGTTTCAAAACAGTTTTCATACTGAACTTTTATAAAACCAGCCAGTTTTGACTTGGCTTTTGAACAATAACTCTTCCTCTGTTACTTGGAAGACTGGGAAGGCATTTGGAAGCAGCTTTTCCAGCTCTCCAGTGGATAAAGTTTCAAAAGAGTGGCTTTCATTTTGTGGTTGCAATTTGTGCCCACAACTGATTTGTGTGCACAACTGAGTCCTTAAAGCTCTAACTACATAACAACCTGAATCAAGAAAGCACATAACGATAAGCATGTGTTTAAAGCCTATTGACTGTAATGGGAAGTGCATCCAACACAGAGATACAGTTCACTTTGCTCAAAATTTGGATACTCATAAAATATAGGCAAGATAAATTCAGATAAGGGAATTCAGAAGTATAGGAAAATGAAAAAAAATGGTGAACGTTAGTAGAATCTAATTTCAGATTACATTTTTTTCTGCTTGTTGACGTATAAATACTTCATGGCAACTTTCACAAGATTATGAGTGCTTTAACCACATTGTCCTAGCCAAATCTGCCAACATAAAATTCTCCCAGTAAATTCAGTTGGAACTGATTTTCTTCACTTATACATTTAATGTATTATGCTATTAAACAATGACTGTTTCAGTCAGGAGATGGCTAAGCATCAGTTACAGGTGACGTGATTTGAATAATTCTCTTTGGGTATAAATACACACACACACACACACACACTCATAGCCATAAAAGTCAACCTTTAATGCATGGTAGTATTAGAGATACCATGGTGGCTATTCTATATTTAGAAGAAGGGAGAACAGCAGTATCTCTGATGCCGCAGTATGGTAACATTTAGTAAATTGATAGGTGTGTGTAGGGTGTAATTGAAGATATGGTGCTCTTAGCCACATTATTTGCCATCAGTTCCATAGTAAACATTTTGCTGGCTTCAGATGGACTATTACAGAATCACCAAATAAAATGTCCAGATGCAGGTGTAGGTAAGATTAGTAAGAAATTTTCTTTTCTAGTTTGTGCTGCTTCAAGAGAACAGATACACAACAGAGGACTGACTTTTCCAATTTACAGGTACTGTATATCATCTGGAGGCAATTAGGCTCAATGCTGATAAGAAAGAGTAGGGAAGATAATATATCAATAACCAGTAATTTACAATGGGTTCAGATTTTCTTATCCAAGTGTTGCAAGGCACTTCCTCAGTGTATAAGTCAAGACTGAGTAATAATTGTTCTGTTTACAGACTAGAATTTTGCAATTTGTTCTTCTATACCTTTTCATCACCCACCACTGTGATGTCCAAGTGCAAAAAGCATTCTGCTGTTGTAATATTAAATGGTGATGTCTTTTGGGATGTTTACTGTGGGTATTCATGAGGAAATTGGCTCAAATGCTTCGTAGTCTACACCTGTGTTTGTACTGTAATTCTTCTTAATCTATTTCTTCTTTATCTGTGTATGTGTACTTGGTTGCTACTTTCACACTGGAATATCATTACGTTCCATAGACAGTTTACACGCTTTTTTCTCCTCCCTCTGTCATTTGACTGGCTTTTTTAATCTATTAAGGTTTCAGTTTCAAGATTTATGATATAATGGGATGTGTTGTAAGTAGAATGTATGCACGTGTACTGTACTTATCATTCCATTCATATCCATGCCAAAATACGTACTGACAACTTGCAATATTCTTTTTGATAAAAACGGAAATCTAGGAAAAATAGAAAAGTTGCTATATTAAAAATGAAGTCACTAGGCCATTGTTGTATTGCTGCAGCTATCAATTTGATGATGCAAGATGAAATCATATATAGGCATAAATCTTTAATATATCTAGTACTGAGAATGGGAATAGTCAGCTGGAGTGAACTATCACTTGGACTTGAGTGGGGCATAGGTCTTGTGCTGGCCCTCTTCACAGGAATGAATTTGTTTGTAGTTACTTGAGAAGTAAGAAGCAGTTGTGGGAAAACTAAGCATCTTTTTTCAGTTGATGGATCAGGTCATTTTAATGAGAAGAAGATTTACTCACCTCTGTTTTTAAAAAAAATTGTAAGAATGCATCCTCCACCGCCCCAAAAACCAAATCTATGTAAATACCTATACTTCCTGTAATGATCCCATCTATATGGATGATAATTTGACACCTCATATTAGATACCTCAACATAGTTTTATTTTATAGTCTTTTAAATATAAATGCTCCCCTCCTGTTACAAATATCTTAAAAAAATACGCAGATTAAATTGTGCTAGAATAATAGATTCACATGTACAACAAAGGGGTAATGTATTATGTACACACTAATCGTTTCCACTCTTCCCATGGTCTCATTGTTTATTTCATGTATGCTTTTAGATTTTTAGCTATGCAGTTGATTATCCTTCCACATGAGTTCTTCTAAAATTAAAAATAAAAAAGGAAAAGGGATTTTCTCATTTTCCTATACTTTACGCATGGCTTCTGTTTGCTTTTATGGTAATAATAGAAACATTTTTAAAATGTATCCTTCAGAAATCTTGCATCTTGCCTCTTACCATCCTATGTCGCCTTCTTGCAACAAATAAAATGTTCATTATGCAAATAGTAGTATCAGTTGCTAAGCAGTTGTTACATCTATAAGTTTGGCTCTGGACTGAGGTTTCTGTAGGCATGAGTTATCTTTAAAACAACAATTTTTTGGATAAAAATACCAGATCTGAACAAAATTTGGCAATGTTCAGTTTCCCCAAAAATGTTCACAAAACCAAAAATAAATCTATTCATCTAGTTGTATTATTTATATTAGGTGTCCATTAAAGATATGTGGAGTTTGCATTTCCAAGTTTGGGTAGGAAAAAGAAATAAGAAACACAGGATTGACAACATTGTAAAATTGTATCTGACAAGAAATTCTTTCCTTTCACTCTCCTCTGACTTTCTTGAATCTTGTAAAATGAGCTACAATGCATGCACATGCAAATGTCAGACAAATTTTACATGACTTGTCAGACATATCTGAAAGATTGATGAAACTATCTATTTGTAATTCAAAATGGTGTGTATAAGAAAGATTCTTCCTATTCACTTTGCATTCTCTCCTATTATGGAAAGTTGTTTTCATGATTTCCCAAAGTGCATTAGAAGTTAGGTTTATTATTATGAGCCAAGAAAGCAAAACTGCCAAACTTCTTCATGTGCAGTGGGCTGTTAAATAGTAGCTTGTGCGCTAATTAAGATAAATCTGATAATAAAACCACACTGACATTGTAACAGTTAATAATATAGCATTTTAGTTGTTAGAATATATTTGAAGTTAACTTAATGGTATTAACTATAATAAAAAACGAGTAGAACACTGAGTACTGTACAAGTTTCCTGAGGGCATGATTCTGAGGAAGCCCTCAGCTCCTCAAGAACTAGACCCTAAATCTAATGGAGCAATTTACTGTAGTAATGTTGTTTTTCATATGTGGCCCATTGGAAGACATACCATATCATGCTGTATCATGGGTCCATATATGAGTGCAACTGCTCTTTCTAAGCTTTTGCTTCCAAGGCCCACTTTATTTTCAGTCATCAAAATATACTTGATACCGAATATCAAAATGTACTTATGCTGAATATATTACAAAAGTAGCAACCAGTGGATAGTCACAGTTAGTTAATCCAAAGTGTTCCTTCTACACGGCAGTTTCACTACACTGTCTACTTCTATTTACAATAGGCAAGCTCAGTTTTCAAATTTGGATGACTTAGAGCAGTGGTTTTCAATCTGTGGTCTGCAAACCCCTGGGGGACCGCAAACTATGTCTAAGATTTCCAAAGGATCCACACCTCCATTGGACATTTTTTAGGAGCCCACAAATGAAAAAGGTTGAAAATCACTGACTTAGGGTGCCCACCTTCACACCAGAGCATTAGAACTTAAAATAGGTTGGGGGTGTGAATGAAGATTGAGAGGCCAAATGCAGTTATCGGACTAAGGTGACCAAGTCTGAAAACATGCACACAGTGGCTGTTTGAATATCAGCCATTCATCCCATTTGAGAATATTTTTATTATATTTTATATATTTAAATGTCAAAAAGTGAACAATTTTCATGTACTTGTATGTGAAGAAAAGTTCAGGAAACATCAAAGCTTTATTGCACTACATGATGCATGATTTTTTGGCAGCTCACATTATAAAGTGAAGTGCACTTCTAATTGAATCATAATTCTTTCATTGTTTGCTAACTCTTTCATTGGGAAGTTTTCTCTAGTCCCACAAATATCAGCTGTCTTTGTAATTGAGAGTCACGTCAGTTTCACACAATAATAATCTTGCTGACTATTAAATAATTCTGACTTTATCTAGTCCATCTAGACTTTGCCCTGCGGTGTGGATCCAGGCTCCTCCCTTTTTTTTTTCAGTTGTATGGGTCCTGGGCAGGGGCGGCTCCAGGCACCAGCACACTAAGTGCGTGCTTGGGGCGGCAAGCCACTGGGGGCACTTTGCCGGTTGCCACTAGGGCGGTAGGCAGGCTGCCTTCGGCGGCTTGCCTGCTGTGCTTGGGGCGGCAAAATGCCGAGAGCCACCCTTGGTCCTGCGTTCACCTATGAGACTGCCTGGTGCCTCCACTCAAGGAAATCCTTCCTAGTGCAGAAAACACAGTGGGCTTGTCCCTAGATAAAATATTTAACACACAATTATTGTGGAGGCATGACAGAGCACAAAATTTTTTAAAAAAAAATAGCAATCACAATTCCCAGAGTAATAAAACAGTAGCTGGGGCTTCATTAGATGTGGGGAGCTCAGGATAGGAGCACTGGAAAAAGGGATCAGCATAATAAAAGGCAAAAGCAACATTACATAAACTCTACCCCTTCTAACATGTATAGCCAGTACAAAGCACCCTGTTCTCCCTCCCAGCACCTACCTAGGCAAATGGTGAGTTTAGGCTCAGTTTTTGATCTGTGGTGCAGCACTGAGATCAGTGGCCAGTTTTGAACAAAATAGCAAAATAAATAGAGGGGTGTTCTTCCAAAGTCTCCATACCAAGGATAGTAAGACTGTCTTTGTGGCTCTCTGGTCTGGATTCCCACGTACAGTTAGGCTGGCTCTTGGTATCCTGACTGTGACTCTCCTCAGCTTCCCGGGTTTCTGATCTCTGCTCAAATGACACTGCTCAATGTTCCTGGATCCCAAGAGTTCCAAGTCTTCCCTTGGGTAGGAATGTGGATGGTAGGTGTGTAGCTCCTCTCTCTGCTTCACTCCCCAAATACAGCTAAAACCAAAAGTAAAACCAAACCCTTTGTCTTTGAGTTCTGGCTTATGATTGGTTCTGGTAGTGTTGCTATCCAGTTCTATCTCTGTCCTGGACTCTAGGCAACTTGGAAACAGAGTTCTGAGCCTCTCTCACTATTAATGCTATAGTCCAGGGGTGAGTCCCTGAAATGTTCAGTGTGGTATTTCAGAAGCATCCCCTCCAAAGGGTTACACATATTCAAATTCACATGGATTTAGCTTTATTACACAGGTCTGAAACGTAATGTAGGGTGACCAGATGTCCCGATTTTATAGGGACAGTCCTGATATTTGGGACTTTTTCTTATATAGGCACCTATTAGCCCCCGCCCCATCCCGATTTTTCACATTTGCTATCTGGTCACCCTACTTCCAGGAGAACCTGAAAATGCTTCATTTAGCTCTGCCTGTATTCTGCCCAGTTCCTTTTCAGATTGGCAGCTTCAGGCAGCTTCCTTGTGTTATATTTTTGGCAGCTCTTCAGTTTTCTTTTGAACCCATATAATAAGAAGCATGCTGAGAAGAGAGACTAATCTTTATTTCTTGGTCCTGGTCAGATGATGACATATGTCAAGTCTGCAAAAGATTGATTGCCCCTGCCATGTGACAGGGTTCAGTATCCAGTAACTTCAGTAGTTGTTACTCATTGGAATTCTGGAGGCTGTCTGAATCCTTGTGATTTTTTCTTCTTCTTTACACATTCTCCTTTTCAGATCACTGGGAAAACCAGGGCTGGATGGAACCATTCTAAAGGGGCCCTTTGTTCCTTTGTCCAGCCACCCTATAAACATTTCCTTGGAACAGGTGGGATCAGCATCTGCCATCCCCAGAGGAATATATGGCATATTCCTGCCCCAGTTGGTTGTAAATCAGGATTCCTGTGTGTTTTCCAAAACAGAATGTAAATCCCTATGGAGGCAGGAATTAGCAGAGTTGCTGACTCTCACAATTTTATCACAAATCTTGCGATGATTCTTTTTATTAAATCCCCAGCTACTGGAATCCAGTAATGACATGAGAATCTGAGCTTTCATTTAAAAATCAGGGTAAGTTTGTAGCCCTCATTGTTTCAGAGGAAATCTTAATGGCTCAGAAAATGCAAGGCAAATAAAAGAATCCAAAATGTTATTTTTAAAAAAAACCTCATAATTTTGGGATCATGACTTATTATTTTTGAATGCATGGAGTTGGCAGTACTCAATTGGCAATATTTTACAAAGTTAGTTTTGAAGAAATAATATTAGTTACCATATAAATAGAATATATGATGAGTTTTTGGGTTATGAGTAAATTGTAAACTTGTGTGTATAGATATAGATAGATATATAAATCAACAACAAGAAAACCAAACCCAAAAAAGCACAAAGAAATGAACAGGAATGGGGGGGGTGATATCAGAGTAGGATAATATGTTGTAGAATCAATCTTTTGCGGGGTTAAAGCCCCAGTGAGGTGGAATAATGTCTCTTTCAATAAAACAAGTAATTGTTTTTTTTTAAATTATCTTAAGAAGCATCATCAGAGTAAAAAGAGTTGACGACTGAAACTGTGACTCATTTTTTTCTGCTGTTTTAGACTGTCTTACATTACAATGTTTGTAACATATGAAGAAGATTACATAACTACCATTCCCCTGAGCCCCTCACAAAGAAGACATACACACTGCATCTCACAAGGCTATCTCAATGAGAGTAATTTTATCTAAATAAATGTTGATCTTCTGATTCATGTTTGGATAGGGAGCATTTCCTGCATTGTTGAATTATGAATGGTTGGCATATCATATATAAAATGTGAAGGAGAGGTTGTAAATTAATTAATCTCTTATTCAGTGCATATTGTGGAGATCTAAAAAGTTCTGCTGGATATGATCATAGCCAATCTACTGAATGTATTTTATAAAAAATTATCTTTAAAATTCCATATTTCCAGCACTGAATTAATCTACTGTTTTAAACTAGTTTTCTTATTACCTTTCCATATTGTTAAGATTTTTCTTCGTTTTAATGCCTCACTAGTTCTAATGAACCATTTACATCTGATTTTAAAGTTAAGAATTCAGGATATATATCCAGGATGCAACTTTACATATATTCCCCAGAGATAGAGTACTGTGAAGTTTATTCTTTCCATCATCATTAATCTACAATGGAGCTACAAATATTCATTCTCCATGCATATATATGAGTTTTCTTTGACTCCAAGAATACTTCTAGATGCTATGTCTACAAATAGTCTGTGAAGACAGTTGAAAGTCCAAACACATTTGTTGTATGAATTTAAAGTGAATTCCTTCTACAAGTAAGTCTGTTGATTCATCATTTATGTTTCTGATGATAAACTTCCAGTTTGTTTATAATATAGACTGATTAAAATGTTATTCTCATAGCATCTTGGGGAATTACTCAATAATGTATATCTGTTGAATAATGCATGAAGGGAACTTACCTAGCTGATTTAATAAAGACTCAGACAGATTATCTTAAAATGAGTCTATAGGCTGAGTGATCACGTGTACGTGGGGGATGAGGTGGACGAGACTTTCTTCTGGCAACTAGCAGAAGTTACTAGATCACAGGCCCTGGTTCTTATGGGAGACTTTAATCATCCTGATATTTGCTGGGAGAGCAATACAGCGGTGCACAGACAATCCAGGAAGTTTTTGGAAAGTGTAGGGGACAATTTCCTGGTGCAAGTGCTGGAGGAACCAACCAGGGGCAGAGCTCTTCTAGACCTGCTGCTCGCAAACAGGGAAGAATTAGTAGGGGAAGCAAAAGTGGATGGGAATGTGGGAAGCAGTAACAATGAGGTGGTCGAGTTCAGGATCCTGACACAAGGAAGAAAGGAGAGCAGCAGAATACAGACCCTGGACTTCAGAAAAGCAGACTTTGACTCCCTCAGGGAACTGATGGGCAGGATCCCCTGAGAGAATAACATGAGGAGGAAAGGAATCCAGGAGAGCTGGCTGTATTTTAAAGAATCCTTATTGAGGTTGCAGGAAAAAGACCATCCCGATGTGTAGAAAGAATAGTAAATATGGCAGGTGACCAGCTTGGCTTAACAGTGAAATCCTTGCTGATCTTAAATGCAAAAAAGAAGCTTACAAGAAGTGGAAGATTGGATAAATGACCAGGGAGGAGTATTAAAATATTGCTGAGGCATGCAGGAGTGAAATCAGGAAGGCCAAATCACACTTGGAGTTGCAGCTAGCAAGAGATGTTAAAAGTAACAAGAAGGATTTTTTTCAGGTATGTTAGCAACAAGAAGAAAGTCAAGGAAAGTGTGGGCCCCTTGCTGAATGAGGGAGGCAACCTAGCGACAGAGGATGTGGAAAAAGCTAATGTACTCAATGCTTTTTTTGCCTCTGTCGTCACAAACAAGGTCAGTTCCCAGATTGTTGCACTGGGCAGCACAGTTTGGGGAGGAGGTGACCAGTTCTCTGTGGAGAATGAAGTGGTTCGGGACTATTTAGAGAGACTGGACGAGCACAAGTCCATAGGGCCGGATGAGCTGCATCCAAGGGTGCTAAAGGAGTTGGTGGATGTGACTGCAGAGCCATTGGCCATTATCTCTGAAAACTCATGGTGATCAGGGGAGGTCCCATATGGCTGGAAAAAAGCTAATGTAGTGCCCATCTTTTAAAAAGGGAAGAAGGAGCATCTAAGGAACTACAGGCCAGTCAGCCTCATCTCAGTCCCTGGAAAAATCATGGAGCAGATCCTCAAGGAATCAATTCTGAAACATTTAGAGGAGAGGAAAGTGATCAGGAACAGTCAGCATGGATTCACCAAGGGAAAGTCATGCCTGACTAGCCTAATTGCCTTCTATGATGAGATAACTGTCTCTGTGGATGAGGGGAAAGCAATGGATGTGTTATTCCTTGACTTTAGCAAAGCTTTTGATACAGACTCCCACAGTATTCTTGCCGGCAAGTTAAAGAAGTATGGGTTGGATGAATGGACTATAAGGTGGATAGAAAGCTGGCTAGATCATTGGGCTCAATGGGTAGTGATCAATGGTTCCATGTCTAGTTGGCAGCTGGTTTCAATCGGAATGCCCCAAAGGTCGGTCCTGGGGCCGGTTTTGTTCAATATCTTCTTTAATGATCTGGAGGATGGCATGGACTGCACTCTCAGCAAGTTTGCAGATGACACTAAACTGGGAGGAGTGGTAGATACGCTGGAGGGTAGGGATAAGATACAGAGGGACCTAGACAAATTAGAGGATTGGGTTAAAAGAAACCTGAGGAGGTTCAACAAGGACAAGTGCAGAGTCCTGCACTTAGGATGGAAGAATCCCATTCACTGTTACACACTAGGGACCGAATGGCTAGGCAGCAGTTCTGCAGAAAAGGACCTAGAGGTTATAGTGAATGAGAAGCTGGATATGAGTCAACAGTGTGCCCTTGTTGCCAAGAAGGCTAACAGCATTTAGGGCTGTATAAGTAGGGGCATTGCCAGCAGATTGAGGGACGTGATCATTCCCCTCTATTCAACATTGGTGAGGCCTCATCTGGACTACTGTGTCCAGTTTTGGGCCCCCACTACAAGAAGGATGTGGAAAAACTGGAAAAAGTCCAGCAGAGGGCAACAAAAATTGTTAGGGGCTGGAGCACATGACTTATGAGGAGAGGATGAGGGAACTGGGATTGTTTAGTCTGCAGAATAGAAGAATGAGGGGGGGATTTGATAGCTGCTTTCAACTACCTGAAAGGGGGTTCAAAAGAGGGTGAATCCAGACTGTTCTCAGTGGTACCAAATGACAGAACAAGGAGTAATGGTCTCAAGTTGCAGTGGGGAAGGTTTAAGTTGGATATTAGGAAAACCTTTTTCTCTAGGAGGGTGGTGAAGCACTGGAATGAGTTACCTAGGCAGATGGGGCTCCGGCCATGGCGGTCAGGAGCCCTGGGCCCTTTTAAATCACCCCCCCATTGGCGGCCCTGGTGGGGGAGAGCAAAAGGCCAGCAATGTTAAAGCGCTGCCACAGCAGCACTTTAACATCTGCTGTGTACGGGCTGGTACTGGCAGGCACTTCTTACCAGTACGCCGTACCGGCCCACTTTCACCTCTGGTCTTAGTGGGCTCTACCCATATTGTTTTTTATTTATCTCCAGTTAAATTTTGTATTGTATGGTATTTATGTGCTAAATTATCATTCTTAATATACAAAACATGCAAATGGTAAAAACTAAGACTAGGAGTGATGGCCTTCTTCATTGTTATTGACACCAAAAACATCTATTAATTACCACTATGTGTACATATATAACTCCATAAGCATTTACTTCATCAAAACTGCTAACAAAGAAACTATTCTTAGGTTTGTTACAATCAATCCTTGTACTTTATTATTTTTCTATACTTCCAATGTAACTGCGAAAAAATCCTTAGCAATTGCTGTAAACTTAAAGCAGACTGGAGGCTATGAATTATGGATAGACAAAAGAGCATTGAATTGTGTTCCTTTACTAAATATAGATTAAAGCTCCTCAGACCAAAAGTTTGATGAACCAGAATTGAAAAACACAATGGCTAATTCAGTATGTGCAGGTCATAGAGTAGGGTTAACAGCTGTCTAGCTTATGCTTCACTGACCAACATATGCTCCAATTCTGACTGGAAAAGAAAAGAGTAGGCCTAAGAATTGATACTTAAAACACTACCTCCTTAAGAGAGTCCATCACAAAACACATCCTGCATTTAATAAGTTCACTTTGGTGACCAGCATTGTATATTCAACAGAGTTGACACTCTTGCTAAATATAACCTGCCAAAGTCAAATGTAATTATCAGACTCACTGAACTGAATAGTTATTTACAGATATGGTCTGTATTTTAAGCCTTAAGTACTTCTAATCAGAAAAGAGCAATATCTTCTAGAGAGATGTCAGAAAACATACTATTAAACCAATACTAATCATTATAATATGTACACGTTCTAGTTTGAAGAAAAAATAGAATTTAATATGCAAAATTAATTAATAAATGTGGATAAGGCCTACACACAGAACATTCATATTTTCATTTTTGATGTGCTTTTGCGGTATGCTTAATTTGAGTTGCCATCTGTTTTTAGATTGCTTATTTTTCAAAGGCTTATCACTCACCTTGTGTTAATTTCTGGCTAAAACTTTCAGAGAGAGTGAGTGAATGTGCACATATATCTTTGTGTATATTCCAAATGACATACACACATGGTATATAAATGGTGTAAAATGCACCCCATCCATGCAGTTTGGCTTTACTGGTAACTCAGATAACAACAAAATATGAACTTCAGCCTAAAATTTATCAACAAAAGTCCTAGGCTTTCCTGTAGGACCTCCCTGTCTCTGCCCCTAGTTCCCTCTAACCAGAGGTCATGCGCAACTCTCTCATATCCTCGTGGCATTAACAAGCTTCATCTGCCACAATGAGTTATCAGAGCTTATTCAGCAGATTTTGTGTGTGAGTGTGTGTACATATGGTTCAGAAGATATAGAGAGAGGAAGAGAGAGAGTGTAGATGGGTATGCATATGTGTAAGAAAAATAAATCCCCTTCATGACCCAAACCTGTTCTGTCCCAGATTCCATCTCATAGAAATAGTGGGAATATCTGTTGACCAAATGGTGGTTAAATTATAACCCCAGAAGATCCAGATAAAGGGGCTTAGAGGGACTTTATAATTTGGACTATCATGGAGTACCTGTTCAGTTCTAGCCACCACTTTCCCTCTCATCAGTCAACTTTCAGTTGGTTACTGCTAGTTCTGTGGATTTTATATAGGATCACAGAAACAACTCTGTGTTCAGCTGCTTATGTGTGGGTGGGTAGGGTGAGTAATGAGGCATGGGGAATGTTACCCTATGTACAGCTATCCTCACTCTGACCTGGGGACGATCATTAAACAACCCAAACAAGACACTATTCTTACAAGAAGATCTTAATTTTAGTAAGTAGTAATTAGTAAGAAGAGGTTTTCAGCAGATGACACTGAGCCTAGCTCATTCTTTTTAGTGGTCTGGCCCTTTGGAGATCATGAGGAAACAGGGCAGAATGTTGGTTGAGTTCCTGTAATCAGAGATGATTTAAAATAAAGATAATTGTGCATTTTCCTCGGGGTGCCAGCTCTTTTTTTCCCCCGAGGCTAACCAAAGGGCCTACTCATTCTGCTATTGTAAATGTACATGCTGTTTGATCATGTTAGATAGAACCTATCAAGCGGAGAAGTAGTAGGTGTTGTTACTATCTAGTGATAGTTAACTATCCAGACAGTTACCCAGAGACCATTCTACTGCGCTTTCTGGACCTGATTTACCGCTGAGTTTCCACAATGTTATGCTTGTATGCAACCAATGGAGTTAGACCACCATAAAACTGGAGCTGAATAGTGATTAACTTGGTCCACAACCAGCGCAATTATTGATAAGTGAGTTGCTGAAAATACTTTCTCAGGTTGATGATATCCCCCCAAAACAGTTAACTGATTAGGGTTAGGGAGAGGTGCAGTCCCTCCCAAAGTTTATTATGGCAAAATTTTTAGTCTATAACCTTCAAACTGATGTAATAGGCATTTCAACAGAATTGAAAGTAGTTTATGTGATACATATTGGTTTGCATAAACATTAGATGGAACAAATTGCTTCTATAGCAGTCATCTGTTACTCTGTGAGATCCTCTGATCTTCTACTGGGCTTTGACTCTTTTGAATCACCACTTAGTAGACAAGACCTGGGAATCCTTAGTCTCCTAAGAGAGCATTACCAGTAACATGAGGTGAGTGGCATCTTCACCTCTAGTACGTCCTCAATTCACAGAAACATCTGCAGCTGATAGGGGCTCTCACCTGTAAAATTTTACATGTTGTTCAATATTCCCAAGAGCAGTATTACAATAAAAATTCTTTACCTTAGGTGGATCAACTCTGAGACTGGAGCATTTTATCACTATCATGCTCTGAGGACAATCTTCCTGCAAAGTGACAGGGCCCCTTTGAAGTAATGCAATAGATGGGACAACTGAACTTTGAAATATGCCGATTATAGGCAAGAAGATAAACAGATTTATTACATGGAACTTGTTCTAGAACTCTGAAGAGTCAGGGAAGAAATGTCTGTGTAGCCCATTAAACAAACGTTGGAGCTGGGTTCCTAACTTTAGGGCACAAATAGAAACATCTGCAGTACAAAGAAGGAACAGGCTACGGATTTCATACACAGCTTTGTTCATGTCTTCACCCAACTGTGAGCTCACAGCAAAAAATGATGTGGCCACATGGTGGAAACTTTCACCCTGGTACCCCTTTTTCCCTACCTTCCTGACCCAGATTGCAAGTTCAGTGCTGCACTTCTGAGAGGAGTTTTATAATTTATGGCTCAAATGCTGCCTACATTTGCTGCCAGGCCTAATACTTACTGCTGTGAATAGCACAATGCAATGACAAGTCAGAGCAGTAAATGCTGGCAAGAGTAGGAATTTACATCCTGGCAGATGAAAAGTAAGCGGCAAACCCTTTTAATTGTATTTAGCTGTACTTTTAATTGTATGTTTTTAATTACTTAAAATCTTAAAAGAGCTTTTCTTTAAAAAAAATGTAGCTCACCTTAAAACATGATGGCAGTTATAATCCTGATTTTCATTGCTTTTATCTCATATAAATTAGTATGTTAATTTAGTTTTGTATTCAATATTTACCACAACTGTGTACTAATTAGAGCATGCTGACTTCAGCTTGGAGGTCTGAATTAGGAATATATCTTAATTTAAATTCACATTTGGATAGGAGCCAAATAATTTCCCCCCTAAAGAAACTGCTACAGTATAATTATACATTAAATCTAAGTAAAATTATTCCAAGTTATGCTGGAAATAACTTTTATGAGTTTCAGATGACTACTGGCAAATTTATCTCGCTTGTTATATGTAATAGTGTAAAAATTAACATTTTAACAAATTAAATTAAATTATGTAATAGTGTAAAAATTAAATTAAATTATGAAATAGTGTAAAAATTAACATTTTAACAAATAGCTGAATATAGTATTCTCTACTTGTTGCTTGAAACATTCTGTGCTTTGTATTTATGATTTTAAGAAAATTTTTGTACAACAGAAATGAAAATAATTGCTTTAGCAGGACATATATTTTATACCTGTAAGTTAACCAACTCTATGCATGATATCTAGTTATGAAAATGAGAAGCAAAGGAGAAGTCAAAATCATCAACATATAACATCTTAACATTAGAGTTCCCTTCTAATTCTGATATTCTAAGATTTCTAAATCTAAAATAATGTAAAAATAATTATAAAATCACTGTCCATAGACACATAGGAAAAGCAAGAATTTCTATGTTATTAATTAATTCAGTAAATATTCTACAAGAAAGGTGAAACTCACCCTTTCACAGCAGGCCAACATAAGGCTTGTTCAGTGTTTTAGGGTGTAAGTGGGACTCAGCTGACTCTCTGCACAAGGGTGAAAGTCACTCAGAGTTCAAATGCGTAATCAAAACATACAGAAGGCATTCAGCTGATACCATGATAAGGGTAATATTAGAGCCATTATAGAACAGAGTACAAGGCAATTATTTAATTGTTCTGTACAAGGATTTACTAACTATCGCCATATTTGGGGTCGGGAAGGAATTTTCCTCCGGGGCAGATTGGCAGAGACCCTGGAGGTTTTTCGCCTTCCTCTGCAGCATGGGGCATGGGTCACTTGCTGGTGGATTCTCTGCAGCTTGAGGTCTTCAAACCACAATTTGAAGACTTCAATAACTCGGACATAGGTTAGGGGGTTGTTATAGAAGTGGATGGGTAGGGTTCTGTGGCCTGCTTTGTGCAGGAGGTCAGACTAGATGATCATATTGGTCCCTTCTGACCCTAAAGTCTATGAGTCTATGAGTCTAAAATCTGCATAATGTTTTTAGACATATTTTAAAAATCCAGGCAATTGTGATTTATTTTAATGTGGGGAAGGATTGATAAAGCATTTTATCCACCTAATAATCATTAAATAATAGCCAGATTGTGTTTCACCCTTTTGTAGGTGCTCAGGACATGAAGGGCACCAGACACCTTCTTTTGTGTGCAGGGCCGGTTCTAGCCATTTCGCTGCCCCAAGCACGGCGGCACGCCACGGGGGGCACTCTGCTGCTCACCGGTCCTGCGGCTCTGGTGGACCTCCCACAGGCGTGCCTGCGGGAGGTCCACCAGAGCCGCGGAATCAGCGGACCCTCCGCAGGCAACCAGCAGAGCGCCCCCCGCAGCATGCCGCCCCAAGCACGCGCTTGGCGCGCTGGGGTCTGGAGCCAGCCCTGTTTGTGTGGCCTGGCTGGGAATACTCATGCAAATAGTTACTCACTGTTTAAAATGTTTGCAAAATCAGGCGCTAGAGAGACCCTCAAATTTTATCATAAAGTGAAAGGTACTGTCGTTTTATTGCTTATTTCAAACCATTCATCTTCTACGTTGAATATGGGGAAAATGCAGTTCTTTTCATTAAGATCCTTTAATTGGGATGTCTTAATTAGGAATAGAGCTGGTTCCTATAAACATTGTAAGTGCATCTCATCTTACAGAATCAAGCATTTTCAAAATTTTGAGGTATATTTTCTCCTATTTGCAGATCAGTGTGTACCATTAGTGTTCACAGGAATTATATACTACGTTGAAGAGAAGAGTTTTTCCCAGAGAGTAAATAAAATTTAAGGTTAAGGACACTACATGAAATAATACCATTTTGTAGTTAAACCTCATTATGTAATTTTCCTTTTCAGTTTGTCTTTTTGAGCATGGCGATGTTGTAGCCTATAGGCAAAGCAGAGACAAACGTGACATTTTGTGTAGAAATCAAATATAGACATGGAGGAATCCTTCTGCTTGTTAATGCATGTGTTGGTCAAATAGAATCAGAAAAAAAAACTATAAGAAAATAAATGACAATGCAAAACTTAGACCTAGACTCTTTTTTGCACTGATTGGCAAAAGTTAGAGTCTTTCCGTAGTTATTTATGGGTATTTGTTTGGGCCTTAGACATCTACCAAGATGCAAAGGCATCTACTGAGTTTCCTTAGTTAAGAAGCAAATTTTCTTACTTCATAGCACATAAATGCCATAGAATATATAGAACAGATTGTAGAAGCAGTTAAAAAGGAGTCTTCATGGACCTTCTCTGTTCCACCTACTCTGCTTTAGTATTTGCTTCTTCTCTGTTCCCTCTCATAGTCTCACCGATGTTGGTGTGAGAACCTAAATGTCAGCCACATAGAATAACCTCATATCTCTGCCTAGTCAAATCTACAAAATAGACCAGGGAGAAAATCTATCTACTTCTACATTTCTCTCCTCTCCCTTATGGCTGAATGTGTCATTTCGTTCCCCATGAAATGGTGTAAGTGAGGGGGGAATCTGGGCTAGTGTAAATCAGGAGTAACTCCAGTGAAGTGCACGGGCAAGTACTGATGCACAGAACTGAACATTTACAATTGCACATGTCCTGCAATGTAGTGCTTGCCCCAATGATGAATTCAGTGAGTAACACTGAGATCATGAGCAGCCAGTGAACAGGCCATTGGGGGAGGCTAACCCCCGTGCCCTCCCCTTCTACCCAAGGCCCCACCCCTCGCACTCCCCTTCTGCACTCCTTCCCCCTGCAGGAGCCCAGAGCACCCCCACCATGGCCCTGGCCTCCCAGCCCCAGACCACCCAAGTGCCCCCAGCCCCAAAGTGCTGGGCAGGCCCCTAAACCCAGCCCTAGAGCTCCTGGCAGCACGGCCGCAGCGCACCCAGCCATGGAGCACCAAGTCCTGGCGGCACTCCCCAGCCAACCTGGGCTATGGAAGAGGGAGAAGGAACTGCAGGAAGGGACCTGAGAGTGGAAAATGGGCGGGGTCACGCCAGGCTGTTTAGAGAGGCACAGCCTCTCCCAGCCTATGATACCCACTGCCCATGACTGAGATCTTGCTTTAAAAAAAAAGAAAGAGGGGACAGGGAGACATTTCAAATCACCAGGACTGTAGTTAAAAGCAGAGTCCAATGACTTTACATGACTATTTTCCTTTGGTTTGCCACGTGCAAAGTAGTGTGCATAAGCATCACATTTGGTTGATAACAGTAATTGTTGACATCATGTGCTCGGATTTCTGTAAGGTTTTTGACTTAGTCCTGCGTGAGAGACAAGGTGGGTGAGGTAATATCTTTTATTGGACCAACTTCTGTTGGTGAGAGACACAAGCTTTCAAGCTTGCACAGAGCTCTTCTTCAGATTTAGGAAACTTACTCAAAGGTGTCAGTCCTGTAGGATATTCTGATAAAAATATTAGCAATAGTGGGAAAATGTCATTTAATGGGGTTGTTTCTGTGCCAGAGGGATCTGTTCTTTACCTGATGCTATTCAGTATCTTCATCAATGATTTGGAAGAAAATATAAAATCACTCCTAGGAAAATTTGCCAATGATACACTAGTTGGTGGTATAGTTTAGTAATGATGGGAATAGGTCACTTATACAGACCAACCCGGCTTGTTTAGAGAGACAGGCTCATTTGAACAACGTGCATTTTAATACAGCAAAAAGCAAGGTCATGTACAGAGAATGAAGGTCACTCAAGTTGGGGGTTTATATCCTGAAATGCATGGACACTGAAAAGGATTTAGGGATCATGGTTGACTCGACCTGTTGAACTAGAAATACTAGTGCATTGGAATAGCTAAGAACATGATTCTCATATGTAAGAGCAGGGGAATAACAAGTAAAAGTAGGGAAGTGGTATTACCTCTATTTACAGCAGTAGTGAGATCATTACAGGAACCCTGTATCCAGTTCTGGTGTCATCACTTCAAAAAGGATATTGAAAAATTGGAAAAGATTCAGAAAAGAGCAATAAAATTAATTTGACATTTTCCAAAATCTGCTTTTACAGTGAGAAATTTAATAAGCTCTATTTGTTTAATTTGTCCAAGAGAGAGTAATGGGAGAAGTTTTCTAATAATAAAGGAGGCATAGGTACTGGAACTAGTGATGCTAGAGGCGCTGCTGCCCCCTGGCTTGAAGTGGTTTTCATTATATCTAGGGTTTACAGTTTGGTTCAATGCCCCTCAGCACCCCCATTATACAAATTATTCCAGCACCCCTGACAGGAGGCTCTTCAATCTAGCACAGAAAGGTATAATGAGATCTAATGCTGGAAGCTGAAGCTAGACAAATTCAAATTTTAAACAAGGCAAAACAATTCTAATTGATGGTAATTAGGTATTGGAACCACTTAGCTAGGGACATGGTAGGTTCTCCATCTCTAGAAGTCTTTAAGATTGGATATCTTTCTAAAAGATGTGCTATAGCTTAAACAGAAGTTATGAGCTAGATGTAGAAAATACTGGATAAGGTTCTTTGGCCTGTATTATGCAAGAGATCAGACTAGTAGACAGTGATATGATGCAAATGCAGCAAGGTTCCTTTACAGTATACATAACTATTCACTTGTACTACAGGTATCTGTATTTGTGAAGGAGCATACTACACCTTTGCTGCTGTTTGTCTGAGTACCATTTTAGTTCTGAATATTGTTTTTGCAAGCCTATATTAATTGTGCATCTGTTTACATTGTAAGGCTCTCAGTTATGGAAAAACATTTCTTTTAATGAAAACTTACATTTTGAAGAAAGAAATTGCAGAATCAAACTGTGTAATCCATGAATTTTATGTTGGCTCAAATAAATTACAAAAGAAATTAATACTCTGTATTTTAGGTGGAATTCACCCTAGTGCAAAGGGGCAGTGAAAGGCCTTAAATTGTGTTTGAACAGGACCTAAGCAAAGGGCTGAATTTCACACAGAAAGAAGCAAACTTCTCAATCCTTAAGATTATTTAATGTCAATAAGTCGAGTCAGGCTGAATCATAGTTTAGTGTTTTGCAAACTACATAGAATTGAATAGAATACTGAACGGGAAGCAATTCACCCTTCTCGCCTTTCTTCTAAACGTGGTGGTGGTTGTTTTGTTTTTTTCAAGAATTACTGAAGTAAACCTTAAGCTCACAAACCAATACTATGCACATAAATAGTACAGGTTGAGTCATTGTTTTTTTGCAGCTAAAAGCTGAACACCTGTATTTATTTTAAAGGTGACACACACAATACGAGGAAAACAGAGAAAACATAAATCAGATGTTGTATCTAACAAAAATACATATTAGTACTTCAAAGTTTGTCTTGACAGGATAAACAGGCAGCTAAGCCTACAGATGTGAATGAAGGACAACTTATCTATCATGAGCTTTTCCTGAGGTACAACAAATTTTCATAGTGTTCCTGACAACCAATGTCAAGATATCCATCCCACAGCTTTTTCTTACGTCTTTCCATTTTTCTTCTTACAGTATTGATATTGGACTTATAGAAACTCCTCTTGTAGTTCAAACATTTTATAACCATTAAGCAGCGTGAGAAATGCTTACTGTGGTTTTCATTAAAATACTATTTGTAAGGGTAAAATGTTGCTCCTTCCTCCATAGCCACAGGGGACATTGCCTGCAACAAAAATGGTGTGGTTATACTTCTTAGGTGAGCAGGATTCCAGTGCCTTTGTAATGGCTCATGGCACTCCAGCATGCTGTGGGGTTTGGAGATTAGGGATGGGGGCAAAGGAAGTGTAGAAGTGCATAAGTGTTGTGGATCCTGCTTCTCGCAAGCCTTATTCTAATTATTTGTATTACAGTAGTAATCAGAGGCCCAGCACTCCTGATTTGGGCCTCATTGTACTAGAACTATACCAACAAACAACTGACAGATGGATCCTGTCCCAAGGAGCTTATATTCTGTTTTAAGAGAAGACACTACATGTGTTGATTCTGCATGTCCACAGATCCAATGGCTTCAAACCCCTCATTTTTATTCTGAGGCTTACCTGTCACCAGGTTTTAAAAATCTCTCCTAGAAAATGGCCTATGCTCATTTTGTCAGCTCATAGGAGCTCTTTAAAACTCAAAACAAAGTTTCACACATGGCCATAGGGAAGTACTTGTTAACAGAACAAATTCAAAATAATCACTGAAAAGTGTCATCTTTCATTTTCTCTCTCTTGCTTGCTCTCTTCTTAGCATTTCCACCTTTTCTTTTTTTGTCGTTCCTTTTCTGTGGCATGAGTTTATTCTCCATTTTTAAATTCTCTGCTTTTCTCTTCCTCTCTCCTTTTTTCTTCTTTTCCTTTAGAATTTATTTTCTTTTGATTTTAATGTTTTTTTCAGTTTCTTATGCATTTCCTACTTTTGCCCCTGTAATTTGTCTCTTTAAATTAGTATTGTTTATCCTTTAGACTCTTCTTTACTCCTTCATTGCTGGTTCTCTCTTCTTTTTTCTCTTTGTGGCAGAAGCTGTCAGGCATATCTTGCCTTTGGACTGCTTATGCTCTCATCTGCTCATACTCTGCAGACAAGGTGACACGCAGCTCCATAGCCAAAGGAAATGCAGACAGCAGACTTCAAGACAAAGATGCACTCGATAGCAGCTAACTAAACACACTCAATTTTTCAGTGCAGGAATTTTCAGGGAGTTAGCAGCTTATTATACTTCAAGGACAGTCCTTTTTTTAAATCTAGATGTAGTGTTGCCTGCTCAGCCACCTTACTGCCCTAGCTTTGTCCTGCCCAAATGTCTTATATAGGTACATTGCATTTAGGGTTGGTCAAAAAAATTTCCGGTAACCTTTTTTTCCCCATAAATAAAGAGAAGGTGTTTTTCCTTACAGAGTGGAAATTTCAGGTTTTTCATCAAAAAAGCAAAAACTAACCCATTTTCTGCAACTCAAAAATTTGAGCTGTTGGTGCTGAGCACCAAAAAAGCTTATTTGGGGGGTTTACAGTGAAAATCCCAAAGCTTCCAAAGAGTTAAAAAAAAAATACTTGAAAGAAAAAAAGATTGTTTTCTCCAATAAAAATTTTCATCAAAAATCAATTCCCAGTGAATTGTAATTGTAACTGGCTAAATCATTAAAATCAAATCCCTCCCACCCCCAGTGATTCATGGATATCTAAAAGTGGTAGGCAGAGAACACACTATAAATGTATATGATGAATTTATACTGATGTCCCTTTTAGCAATTACACCTCTGGGGTAGAATGATTATTTACTGGAACCGAATTTAGCAAACACAGAGGCTCAGGATATTTCGTAGTTTGATTTATTCACAAGAGGCACATGGCTCCTGTTTTATCTTGAAAAGAGATGGCAATAACAACAGCAAAGCTACGCATAACCCTCACATAAAGAAACTTTTAACTGGGTGTCCAGTATTGGTGCCAGAAATAAAGCTCTTTCTCACCTTTGGTCTTCTTGTTTCTCAGTACACCATCCATTCCCTTGTACTCTCACCTGGAACACCTCTCATCCCAAAGTCACCAGCTTTTGACCCAATGGAGCTAATTGTTCTCTGTACTCAGCATGAATTAGCTCTGAGCCTGCACATTTATCTTTCCGGACAGCTGCTCTCAACACAGAGTAACTCAAACAAATATCCATTGGAAGGGATTTCTTTGCAAGTCTCCACAGAGATGTAAGAGCATGTTTAACCCATATGTTCAACCTTTTAGGACTCCCTGGTGCAGTTGATGTAGCCAGTCTGTAGTGGATACTTTTGGCAAGTACTCTGTGGAAATTTCATTGCAAAGTACATAATAGGCATTTTACTATTGTCTTTGCAATAGAAGTGCGTTTGGAGTAACCTGGCTGTATTTTTAATTTAGTGAAAACTATGGTAGTGATCAGACTCCATTACTCTATCCAGGCTCCAGCTTTGCATTTTGCTGTCTATTGAAAGCTGCTGTTGATGCTATTTAGATTCCCTGAGCCTATATATTTGTTTTTGTTATTGTTGAATATTAAAAATGGGTTTTTTGGCAAGTTTGTTGACAGAACACTCCCACATTTCTTATGCATGTTGAAGCCCATTTTCTTTTTCAGTTAGTCAGTGGAGCTCTGAAGTTGGTATGACTATGCCTTGTAGGCACATCATAGATTCTAATCTCAATTCATCTCTTTTTTTAAAGCAAGGTATGGAGCTGTCATTACATGCAATATTGAAGAGGGGATTCTTTTTAAATTTACAGCAGAAGTTCACAACTAAAATCTCATTGTAAGTTACAGTACATGTATCAGCACAACATCTGATATTAAAAATGTATTAAAGTGTTAAAAACATATAATTCTATTATTGCAGAAAGCTGAGCTACAAAATCAATTCAGCTGTCAGTGCAACAGTATCTTTAAATAATATACTCACTACCATGTGTCTATAAAAGTTGTGAAAGATGTGTTTGACAGAGTGGCAAAAACCCTAGTTAAGACTGTAAGTTTGCACTCTTTGTCAAGAGTTTTGGGAACAGATTGCTAAGATAAAAATTACTGCTACCTATAGGAGAAAATGACCTGTTTCAAGAGGATGAGCCCATTTAGCCAATTAAATGGAAGGCTTTGAGTAGCTAAACATGCTACCAGATGTCTCGTTTTTAAAGGAAGAGTCCCATTTTGGGGGACTTTTTCTTATATAGGAGCCTATTACCCTCCACATCTGTCCTGTTTTTTCACAGTTGCTATCTGGTCACCCTCACAAACTTTTTTCTGAGTAGCTTATCTTTTGTACAAGAGCAACAAAGTTAAACATAAAATCTTTGGGGAGGTAGAAGAGGGGATTGTCATTTTACATGTCGGTGGCTGGCAGTTAATGACATAAGCCAAATTTAAAAGATGATAGTACAGACTTTTCCTCAAAGGTAGTTTAACCATTTTTCTTAAGGTATAGTGTGAGGGTGAAATCATGGCCCCACTGATGTAAATGGTAAGACTCCTATCGACTTCAATGGAGCCAAGATTTCACCCGGACATTTTTTTTCAAGCTGGTGTTGACTTTGATGCTTCATGCCATTTGTAGGAATGATTCAACACAATCTCCTCCCCCACTCCTCCTTCTCCTTCCCCTTCCCAAAGAGATAGGAGCCTAAAGTTGTTAGTGGCTGTTTCAGTAGAATTAGAATACAGTGGCAAATCAAGCCCATTATCTCAGTTTCTTCCACTAGTAAAATAAAATTAAAAATTGTCTGTTACTGTGTATCATTACTTGAACTTTGCGGGGATTTCATAGAGAAATGCTCCAGTAAAGAGCAAATATTGCTGTCATATACACAGGGAGAGTTGAGAAGTAGGAGCAGTTTGTGCAGTTAATAACATTCAGTAATAAAACAAATCAGAAGATTTAAATAAAATTAACAAAACCACTCAAATTATGCTGTCTCATTTGTCAAAAGCAACCTGAATATTTGCATAACTTCAGTTCTAATGATCAGTCACAAGTTATTGAACTCTCACTCTTACATCCTTTCTCAGTTCCATGGTTTGGAAGCATCACTCTTTTCCTTCTTTTCAGCATTTCTCTGAAAAATACGAGCAGATGACAATGGAGTACCTATCATTTTCAGGTTGAGCAGTTATAATGAATTCTTCAGCATGTACTTAAAGCCTAATAGAAATGTTTGAAAACCAGTCAAAATATTATGTATACATTATGTGCAATATTAAGCAACTAGCAATTGACGTGTTAATTATCCACCTGTTTGTTTGCCTTCAAGCCACTAGTGAAGTTTTTTGTCAGCTCTACTTATTTTCTTCCAAGTTAATAAAGTAGAATTGATACAATGTTTGGTTATTAGCCAGAATTCACATTTTCTCATAGATTATCTCTACAATGGTACATTAATGTTCAGAGGGCCATATATATGATAAAGCCCCAAATTATTTTTATTACTCAGTTTTTGTAAGTCCTTTTTACTCAACAAAAGGTTTTGCAGTATTTAATCAAGTACAATATAAATCATACAAAAAGAGCTCTCACCAACTGCAGCATTAGAATTAATAAAGACTTAGATTACATTAACCACTACTTCAAACATGAATTAAGAGAAGTCAAATTAAATTTATTTATTGTATTTCAGTATTCTAATAATAAAAGTATTTGTTCCTGAGTACAGGAGCCAATAAAAAAAGAAATTATTGCAGTCAATAGGGTAGAGAGATTTACATATTCACAGTACATTTTACTAAATTATTAAATTACTGGACAGTGGTCATGTAAACTATCATATTCTGCCTAACAAGTTTTGGCAACTAATTACAATACAAGAACTTATGAACTGAGATACTGTCACTGAGATACATCTATCCAGTTGCTATGTAAATCAGATTTCACAACCAGAGTCCAGAAGTTGTACAGCAGTGAACAAAGCTGTTCCGTTATACATCAACCCCTGTATAGCACCTGTAAACCCTGGTAAAGCATCTAAGTGGCTGAGACCGTTCCTTCTCAGTATAATTGTTTATAAGTGAGGTTGCTCAACGTTTGTATATTTCAAGGTGTGATTTTGAGTGTTGCCAATCCAAGACACATTGCTTAGATTATATCAAACTAATGATTTTCACTTCTGTGAATCTTTCTTGCATGGAATCAATCAGAGATATAGCATTAAGAACTTGACTTTTCCTAAACGATTTTTTGAGCATGCTCAAGTAGTGTTTCAGGAGTCTGATAAGAAATGACCTCCCTTATACCAGCATTATCAGAAAATATATCACAAGTGACTGTCTCAAAGGGACTGAGTATAAGGAAGAAAAGTTCCATTAGTGCCCACTCTTGATATGCTAGCTTTACTCCATCAGAACCAAGAGCAAACAATAACTGCACACTGCTGCTTTCTGCTTCAGTTACCATTGTAGCATGTAGAAAATTAAATTTTGTTATATACCTTGATGTAGTTGTTGACTGGCCAAATTGTTTTCTTGCTGAAACACTCAATACATTCAGTTTGGGTGGAGAGGCTGAAACAAATAAATATTTTCTTGGCTGTGGCAAACATATGTTGCACTGAACTAAATAAGAATCAACCATTATTGTTTGCAGTGGTGTTGTACTCACGTTGGTTCCAGGATAGGAAAGAGATAAGGTGGATGAGATAATATCTTTTATTGGACCAGCTTCTGTTGGTGAAAGAGACACACTTTCAAGCTCCACAGAACTATTCTTCAGGTCACCTGCTACATCACATTCAGGTCATCTGAAGAACAAATAGGTGGTATTTGTGACCCCTTCGATGTGCTTTCTTTGAATATTTGTGTGTGTGCAAATATTTGTTCTCAGGAACATTTGCAGAAAAATAGTCTTGCAAATACTTGTGTAAATATGTATTCATATAAATATTTGGGCTGGAAGTGCTTTTCTTTTAGTGGCCATCTAAAAGATCTTTGTGGGCTTGGGAGTCATCAACCAGAGAGGAAAAATACCATGTGATTTAGGTTACCAGTCACTCAGCACAGTTAGTAAATTATGAATGGCAAGGATTCCAACACAGTTCCAGAGGGAGTAGCTCTTAAGCAACATACCTTGAAATAGTTTAAACCATTGACTGAATAATTCAAATAATGAATATATTTAATAGAAATTGAAGTCTGTTCATGGACAATTCACAGATGGAAAAAAGTTAAATATACATAATAATTGGTCTATTATAAATACTTTAGCAAGTTCTAGTCTTTGGCATAACTGTAGTGAGAAATATTTATGTGATAGCAAATTGTAGCATTCTTGAACATACATTAACGTGTTACTGTGGCCAATGGCCGATACAGGAAAAAATGTTACTCGTATAATTTCTTCTACATGTTTGGGTTAGCTTCATAGATTTTTGGGCAGTTTGGAGTGAATTCACTTTTTCTTTCTAATGTTTCATGATTTTTATAAAACATTTAATATCATACGGTGTCAAAAAGTCACAAGGAGCATACTGGTATAAAAGAACAAGAACCAGCAGCTACTGTAGTCAATTTTAACATAGAGAATTCAAACTTCCATCTTAAGACATTTACAAAAGAAAGAATGATCAAAACTCATCTTTCCAAAGTCTGACCTCTGTTCAGCGGTGGAGGATGTGGGAGTATTGGCATCTGCTTTTAGAAATATTGTTGTGCAGCCATTGGCTTTTTAATAGGCATATAATCCCTTCATTGCTTGCAAGAACAAGAGGTCCAGAAAAAATACCTTATTAATTTTAATTTGTCCAGCACATGCCTCTGTATACCTAGAGTGTGCAGAAGAATGCTAACACATACTAGCAAAACGAAAATCAATCAAATCACATCTTATTAAAAAAACTCCCAATTTACTGAGTTGCATCTTAAAGCAACAGTAGAATAATTTACAACTATCTATTATACTCCCACTGTTGTTCTATAATCTTTACTATACAATGTATTTGTTTTCAGACTGTCATTCTCTGATTTTACTTTTTTCCCATTTGGGGCTTCTATTGACATCTCCACTCTCAAATGTTTGTAGTAGATTTCCTACTACTTTTGGGATGTGCTGCACCTCCATCCTCCCCTCCCTCCTTCCTCTCCCCACTGGTGTTAAACCTACAATATTACTAGGTGTATGAATGGTGATTCCACATTTTGCTATGAGGAAGTTTTCGTTTTGCAGATGAGGTTACCCTGCTATTGGGTAGAGTTATTTTTGTCGTGTAGCATAACATGACAACATGTATATACCAGCCCTACCAAGAGGATAAAAGGGCAACTACGTGTTCATGTAAGGAAGGCACTGACTGCCAGGCTTCATTAGGGAAGTGTGTCCTTGTTTCTAGGGAGGAACATCATGTCTGGAACTTGGGCTAGGAGGACCTCTGCATGTAGGCATGTTGAACAGTATAAGCAGGTGAGCAATTCTGAACTTAGTCTGATTTGGACTTTTGTAACTCTTGCTGTAGTGCAGGCGTGGGCAAACTGTGGCCTGCGGGCTGGATCCAGCCCACCAGCCATTTTAAGCTGGCCCTCAAGCTCCCACTGGCTCCTATATGCTTCAATGGCCCCTTCTAGCACTCCAGTGGGAGCTGCAGGGTTGGTGCCTGTGGATGGAACAGCATGCAGAGCCGCCTGTCTGAACCTCTGTATAGGAGCTGGAAAAGGGACATGCCGCTACTTCCGGGAGCTGCTTGAGGTAAGCGCCACTTGGAGTCTACACCCCAGAGCCTCTCCCCACACCCCAACCCTCTGCCCAAGCCTGATCCCTCTCCTGCCCTCCGAACCCCTCTATCCCAGACCAGAGCACCCTCCTACACCCCAATCTCCTCATTCCCAGCCCCACCCTAGAGCCCGCACCCCCAGTCTTGTTACAGTGTCTGTTTTAAAAGTTGTGAAGCCTTTTGTAGAGTAACTCCAACCTGTTCATTTGTTTCCATGTTTGAATTTCAGTATTATCTGCACTACTTGTTAAGGAGTCAAATTTTACATCCAGACTTGATATTATCTGTTGGGTACCTTCATTTTGATGTATAATGTCTTACAGTGTGGTATAGATATTCTTTCTTGCCAGTGAACCCATTTGGGATCATGTGCCACCCTTGTAACATTCCTCAGGCCGTCAGTAGGGTGAGGCATGCAATAGTTTAATTTTATTCCTTGACTTCTTAGCACTTCCTGGTCATAGTACCAGACTGTAGAATAGACTTTCCAGGTCTCCACTGATAGGTATGCTGAAAGTGGTGGAAATCCCTACTCCCTGCCCCTGTCAGCAACCTTTGTTCTCTTCCCTAAAGCACCATGAGCTCCAGAGTGCGGTGGAAGGCAAGGTGGGTCTTCTCCACAGCTCCCACTTTTCTTTCCCTTGCTCCAACTGACCAGATGTCATTCCCGTTCCTAATGCTGGTAGTCTCATTAATTTTGAGCTGTTTTCTAGCATTTGTTATGGCTATGCTACGATTGCGGCACACGGATGGTGAGAATACACTGAATTGTTGCAGGTAAACTGGAATTAGCACCACAGAACATTCTTAGTCTGTGTTCTCACTTGGTTCAAAATATTCACTGTCAATAACTTCGCCTAGTTCTGGTTAAACTGATTGGAAAATTGTAGGGTGATGTGAGTAGAAGTGCCAGCTTAAAGAACTCATACTTTAAAATATCCTATTGCTACCTTTGCTTGCACAATTTTACAGAACACAAGTAGTAGTTCCAAATCAAGAGCAAATTATCTCAGAATACTTACCCACTTGAGGCTTTCCCAACTTCCTGGGAGGGAAAAGGACGTACCCTTACTATATAGTAGGCCAGCTTCTGAGAGCTGAGAGGACACATCCTTCCCCTCCAGGAGCCATTCCTGGCTACTATGTAGCCATATTAGAGTGTCTCTGACCCTGGCTCTTTCCCTTGTATCTAGATTCCTGTAGGTCACATTCTTGTTCCTATTAATGTGTCCTGCAAATACAGCTCTCTGTTTCCAAGGGGCTAAGGGCTATAATAAGCGCACTGGGATACACCCATGCATCCCAAGTCTCAACACCCTGCTATAGTAGTTATAGTCAGGATCTCATTTTGAGTCTAGGGAGCTGAAAAAATAGTTTAATGACTCCAGCTGCAGTTGAGTTACTACTTTATAAAAGGATACATTTCTTTTAAAAGAATAAATACATCTTTGACATTTTCCAAGCAACATACGATTTTACCTCCTGGACAATTTAATTTTCCATTAAATGATAGTAATTTTAACAATTCAAACAAAAGGTTGTACTCTATTGGGAATAAAAACAATTTATCTATAAGAAGAAAAAAAGTCAATATCCCTCTAGTAAGTTTGATGTGCTTTTTCAAATAAATTGGTAAGTAAATGGAAAAGGTAACATACTGTGCAAAATTTCCTGTCAAAAGACTTAAAAATGTGCAGTAATTACACCTAGTCATATATCCATCCATCAGCACAGCTACTGAACTAAAGAAATAGTGTACTATAACTGATTAATTTGAATCTTTTAAGTTTCAACCTGCTAAAATGACATTGTAGTCGTTAATCACTTTTGTAAGTTATTTATCAAATGATTGTAAATAATAAATCCAGACAAAAGGGGAAAAACTGTTTCTGCTTTTTCAGCTGATGTGAGATTGATTTCTGTTCTAACAATTAAGTGTTTATTAAACAGTACATAGATAGAAAGATAACTTTAATTTCTATGTACTAAGATGGAACACAGTGGTGTCAAAGCCTTAACCTTTTTAATATGTTAATGTCCAAAAACTCTTGGAAAAGAGTCATCGAGAAAACTACTTTTTGTTTTCTCCCTGTGGCCATATTTTCTCTAGTTTTTCATCAGAAATCAGTCTTTGGAGCGCTTTGAAATATAAATAATCTTTACATTTTCACTGTTCAGTTCCCTTTCCCATGTTATCTGTCTTGCCTAGAAGAAGCAAAACTTTCTCTTTAGTGGTGGAAAATTCCCCAAAGGCTGAGACCATCTGTTCCTTCAGCTTATTGAACTGTTCTGTCCCAGCTCACTTGGGCTCGGGCTGCAGGGCTGTTTCATTGCTGTTTAGATTTGTGGGCTCGGACCTGGAAGTCTACACTGCAGTGAAACAGCTCCGCAGTCATGGCCTCATGAGCCCAAGTTGGCTGGCATGGGCCAGCCATGGGTTTTCATTGCAGTGTAGATGTACCCTATGACTGAGGCTGTTTAAAATGAAATCTATTGAAAAGAGAAAATCATAGAGCTGCAACCTAATTCTTTATCAAAACTGATCCAAATCCTCATATTAAAACATTGTATGTTTTCTTGTTTTCATTTAGTATTTTGTAAAGCACAGAAATAGCTGAAAGTGCAAATTAATGGGATTATTCCCACAAAATTGGTTGAATTTGATCTCAGCTTCAAGAGATCACTGATGCATCTGGGCAGTTTTATAGTGCACGAGCTTTTCCAAACTGACTGCTGATAATACTAATATTTAGCAGTTATAATATTGCTGTGGCTGCTCAAAGCACTGTTCAAAAATTAATTAAATATCTCTCTCAATACATCTGTGAGGTTAGTGGGTACACATTATTTAATAACTTTTTTTACAAATGGGGAAATGGACTAGCCAGTGGGGAAATGGAAATGGGGAATTCAACTAGCCAGTGGCAGTGCCCAAAGTAAAACTCTGCACCTTCTGACTCCCAACTCTTTCCCTCAAAGGAAAGACATTTTACTAAGAAAATAGCTATTGAGAAATGGTGTCCACTACCTAAAAAACAAATATCAACTTTGAAAAATTCTTGTGTTAGCGACATAGTCCCTGCTCCTTCTCCTCTCATTTACCATGGAGCCAAAATGAAGATTTCAGTGGCATGTGGGTCCATTACCATGGAACATCTTGCAATATCAGAGCCATGGAATGTTAACTTGTCTTCAATCAGATTAATACATTTAACGGAATATGACATATTATAATGATGATAAATGTAACTGGACAAAAACCAGAATTTCCATCCCACAGGAAATTCCAACACTTGTTTTTGTCACAAATCAGGACAAACAACTGAAGTATCAAAAAAAATTATGGAACAAAACATTCCAAAAAACTTTGAGCTGAGAAGGTCAAAATGTTTGAATTTTGCATTTTCAGTGAAAACTAAATGTTCCAAAATTCCTGAATCAAAAGGTTTCATTTCAGTTTGTGGAAGTGACCCAAAACACTTTGTTCCAAGTCAATTCAACATGAAACTGCATTTCCCTACTGAGTAACATTGCCTCATGGGTTTTGTAATTTGTATTCTCCTTGCCCCCATTCTCCTCAAGGGCTGGGCTCCCAGGCCAGACTATATCTCCCATGATGCACTACACAACTTAGTCATCAGGAGACAGGATTGTTGAATTGACCTGAAATATTTAATTTGAGTTAATTCAACATTAAAATACATTTCCCTATTCTGGTACATTGCCTCACTGTAGTTTCCAGGCCTGATGACCCCATTCTCTTTTATGAACTCAACTCTTTGGCTGCAGTACATCTCTCCGGATGCAATGCAGTCTCTCCGATGAAGCATCACACCACTTAGTCATTAATTTTGATGCTGTTTGAACTGACAAGAAATGAAATATTTTGTTGGTTTTCTCGATTTAAAAAAATTGAAAAACTTCAGCAAAATCAAATTTTCCTATGGAAAATTTTGACTTTCCAGAAATGGGATTTTCTGTCAAAAATTATTCCAACCGTAAATAACTGTTGCAATGAATATAACATGATTGGATCCAACAGCCATTGAAGGCAATCTGAGTCTTTTCATTGACTTCAATGGGAATTGGATTGAGTTCTTCATTAGATTTTTCTTTTAGAAGTTGATTTCAGAGTTGTATCAGAATTATAAAATTATTCCAGGTCTATGAGCCTTTTTGACTCTGAAATGAATAGAGTCAACTTCGCTGTTCAGGATTCCAGGTGCTTCTGAAAAGGATGCAGCCAGGGAAGATGGCACATCACCAGTCTTCTCTGTCCAGCATCACAGTTCATAAGTCCAAAAAGAAGAGGAGAAATGTAAACATGCCAAGAAAACACTTCAAAGGAAACAAAAGTCCTCCTATTCCTGTGACTCATCTCCACTCTGAGGAAGAAGGAGAGCTCTCTCAATTTGAACACAGGGAATCAGAGTCAGAATCCCAGGAGAGGTTTACCCTGTTTGGAAATTTTTGAAACCATGGTCAGAGTCATCACAAATGTTTCTGGCACAGAAATAAGCAAAAGAAGATCAAATGCTTATATTCACTGTTCTCTTTCCAAACAAATCTATACATTCAAATGGTAAACCCCTGGATTTTATATATAGACTCTCTCTCTCTCTCTCTCTCTCTCTCTCATATCATCTTGAGTATTTCAGCACACACACACATTTTTCAGTACATTCTACAACACGTGTGGGTTTTTTTTTTGTTTTAAGAATTTTACGTATAGTGTATTTCAATTAAACATATGTATCTTTTGTTCTATTGGCAGAGTCAGTTGTGTGGAAGGAGGGGATTGGTCTATCCTCTATGTTTGCTCTTCTCATGAAAGAAACTGAAATCTCAACTTGCTTCTAGATGAAGTATGAATAATCTTGATCCTGTTAGTGTTTAAAAAGAGTGTTGATAGTTCATTTAAAAATAATACTGTGGGTCTCATTAACATTAAATATAATGTGTAAAATTGGGAGCATAGCATTGACATGGATATTAAAATATGAGAACATGCATCTTGATAATGAAATGGAGAATGTAATAGAGCTGTCTCAATAGAAATAATTACAAGTTTCCAGAACAAGAGCTTCTCTTTGCAGACAGTGAACATTACTAGCCCTGACCAAGTCAAATAATAAAAGTTTATAGGTTTTTTTTAAATGCATGAAGGCTTTAATAAAACTGCATGACAAGCACGCTTCTTGAATATAGGTGACCATATGGCTGAGGTACTGTATCACTCTCTCAGTACCTGGGATAAGGAGTACTTAGATACCAAGGAAATAGGCACCTTAGAAATACCTAAAATATATGGCTATCCCTGACAGGTATTTGTCCATCCCACAACTGCATCACATCACTGACTGATTTAATTTGAGATCCACCATATCCCTCGGATTCTTTTCCATAGTATTACCACCTAGCCCATAATTCTCCATTTTGTAATTTGTGTCTTTGATTTTTTTCCTTCTGAAGCAAAGTGCTCTGCATTTTCTTTATTGAATTTCATCTTGTTGATTTCAGACCAATTCTCCAATTTGTCATGGTCATTTTGAATTCTAGTCCTGTCCTCTAAAGTGCTTGCAATACCTCCCAACTTGGAGTCAACCATAAATTTATGAGCAAACTCTTCACTCCATTATCCAAGTCATTAATGCAAATATTTAATAGTATCAAACCCAGGACAGACCCCTACAGGACTCAATAGCTACATCCTCCCATTTTGCTACTGAACCATAACTACTTTGTGAATACTGCTTTTCAACCAGTGGTGCACCCTCCTTAGAGTAAATTTATCTAAACTTCATTTCCCTAGTTTGCTTAAGAGACTGCCATGTGAGAATGTCAAAAGCCTTACTAAAATCAGAATATATCACATCTACTACTTCCCCTTATCCACTAGGCCAGTAACCCTGTCAAAGAAGGACATTAGGTTGGTTTGGCAAGATTCATTCTGCTGGCTCTCTCGTATCACCCTATTATCCTCTATGTGCTTACTTATGGGCTGTTTAATAATAATTTAATTTAATAGCTTGTCTTAATTAATTTCATTATTATTAATTTGATAACAATTTAATTTAATTTAATTAACTTGGTTTAATAATTTTATAATTTGTTCAGTTATCTTTCCAAGTATCAAAGTTAGGCTAACTGATATATAATTCCCCGGGTCCTCTTTGTTCTTGTTTTTAAAGATAGGTACTATGCTTTCCCTTCTCCCATCCTGAGACCTCACCTTTTTTTTGTGATTTCTTGGAGATAATTGCTAATGGTTCCTGGGCAACTTAAATACATCTCCATTCCATCTTTAGTAGCAAAACCAAAGATCATCTCAATTTTTAAATAATACACTATTGTTACTGTTCCTATTTTTATATCATTAGCACCTTCTGGCCAGAAGAATAAATAACTTACAGCATATCATGTATCCTTCTGAGTGTCAGCTTTCATGTGACCAGTAGTAAGTGGTGAGTGCCTAAAGAAATACCGAAATTAAATAATGTAGAGTGTTTTAATATTGCTCATACTGATTCTCTTTTGGAATATCTGTTTTCATTTATTTTTATGTATGCATCCTAATCAGAAATTCAAAGATAGTCTTGGTGCTATCAAATGAAGATTTTTTCCCCCATGTTTAGAAATATTAGCAATTTTCAAAATACACATGCTGCCTGTGGCTGGGTGTTGCTATGCAGACGGTTACAACAATCACTTTCTCATTCAAGTTGAATATAAAGCCCTCTGTATGACCTTATTGCAGACACCTGTTATCTCTGTTGTTCCTGCTTGGACATAATTAGTCACTCTGTTAGTGACAAGAGTTGAATGTTAATTTGTCATCTAAAGCTTGATAGAAGAGTGTTGAATTCTTTGTATTTTAAACAGGATGCCTTTGTAACATTACATTTATGTTTGAAGAGTATAATTATTAGTTCATATTAAACATAAGTTAGAATAATTTTAAAACATTTGTATTAATCACAGGATAAATAAGACAATGCTGGATCCTATGTTATCAGTAAGATGTTACTGAAATAATATTTAATAGAGGGCTGCAAGTGTACACAATCTTCACAAAAATGCATAAAGAACCCCAAAATCACAGGATGTAATGGACTTATGATAAAGAAATTTTCAGTAAAGAGATGAATATACAAATGTAATTCACTGTGTATTGATGATATTAAAGTGGAGATTACTAGTATCACATCCTGATTTACACCAGCTGAGGATAGCACCCCAGACTTCAGTGGAGCTCACCATTTTACCCCAGCTAAGGATGCAGACTTAAGGATTTAAATCACAGTAATTTACAAAAGACCCTTCTTATTTAACCCCTTCCTAGAGATTCCCCCAAAAGAATTCTTAACCATGTTGCATCTGATTCTTCCTACTCTTACATATTTCATATAAGCACAACTTCAGTGAGTTACTCCAAACTTTAAACCAGTGTAAGAGTGCAAATCTAGGCGTAGAATAGTTCTTCTTTACCTCTATTAGAAGATCGTGTGTGTCAAAAGAACCAAATTTTGTTGGTTCCCTCAATGTTCCCAAATTGGGCCCTCTCCTATATTTGTGAAAGCCCATTGTCTTCAAATAGCATTCATTGGGTGTTTCTTCAGGTGTAATTTCTTGGACCTTAATAAACAATTCTGTTGATGTACATGAAGGAACAGAATCTAATGCATGCACACTCTCTTTCTCTCTGCTGTATTGGCTGTGCAGTGCTAAAGGAGGTGCCATTTTTTGCTCACTGATTTGTCAGAGTGGAATTCTTCTTTTTTTTAATATATTTCATTGTCAATATGAGTACAGCAAGAATAATTATGCTGTTCAGAGTAACAGGAGATAAGAAACTATAATGCCAGAGAACACTGGAATGGACATTATTGTTGACTCAGATCCTACTCCCAGTGAAGTCACTGTCAAAGACTATAAATTTCAATTTAAATAGGACCCGTAATAAAAGTGAACAATGAAATGACCTTCAGACCTACCTACGGTAAACTATTTCTAGTCTAAGGTAAACTGTTGCTATTGCACAGTATGTGTGTGTTGCATTGTTACCAAATTAAGTAAACATCAGTTTCCATTGTGCCCTGGCATCTTTATATGCAAGGATTGAATGATATCAGAAAATTGCTGTGGAGTTCTCTATACTGCATCAACCTACTGTTTTAGAGGCTTAATATTAGTCATGAGTTTCTATGTGTATTTGTAAGTGAGGACTGTGATGTGATAGTAAGTAGAAAAAAGGAGACAAAACAACTCACGTTTATTTTGAAAAGTTTTGACTTCATGTGATTCTTACAAGACCATATCAGTCATTAAATGGGTAACATCACTCAATGAGGTCTGATAAAGTAGTTCTATTCCAATATACTATTCTGCCTTTCCTTCTTATGGATAACAAAACACAGAGAAAGATTTAGAATGTAGAATACAAAACAAGTGTTTTTCCTATTGGATTTTAAAGAATCCTTCGTTACAATACCAGCAACGATGTTAACACAAAAGACACACATCTGGCTACCCCAAGAGCTTCTATCCTAATTATTATTATTAAAAACTTGTACAAAAAGCACCCAAATGCATTGGAGCTAGGCGGCATTGCAAATCACAGCTATGTTGACTGTTTAGAAATGAAACATATTATTACAAAGGAGATTGACAGTTAACTTGATTCTCCCATGCTAAGCCTTATTAAGCACTCCATCTTAATAGTACAGACTTAATTAGCTGGAATCATAGTCACATCACCTTCAATGGTGGGTATAATTGATGAGTGCTGAAGAGAATGTAATAAGCTCAACCTTCAGTCTGTTGTATGAGTAGTTCAGATCTTAAATGTATACTATAATTATCACCTTACTGAAGGTTGAAACTAGTTCAGTTTCCAAAAGAATGAATTGGGAAAGTCAACGCTTTTTACTCATATCTACTTGTGCTTGTACCACAGAGAGAGGGAGAGAGTAGATTTAGGTAAAAAAAAATTATTTTATCTTTGTACCAGTATATAAGATATTACTAGTTTGAGCGGGTATCCCCTTTATCTAACAGTAAAAAGTTAAGAAATATTTTAATTGCCCTCTCACTTTATGGCCATATTCTGATCTCAATTACAGTGGCATAAATTCAGAGTTATTCAACTGATTTAAATCTGTCCCATGGTTTCTTCACTGTGTGTTTGTGCTTGTTTTGTGAGAAGTGATATGACCACGTAGCATCTACACCTGCATAATTATATCCCACACATTGTAATCATGGCCATGAACTACATGTGTGCCAGGCTGTCACAGCTGTGAGATCTGCATGTCATGCACACCAGGAACCATTGAAAGAACAGCCTGAGAGCTGCATTCTCAATAGAGTTTCCGTACATCATTTTCTCCCTCTATTTCCCTTTCAGGCCTTGTGTCATACTATATGTATGTGCTATGGACACTGGTAGGGCTGAAAATGGAAGCTACTTCTTCAAGACAGCCTCTGTTATTCCATTTGTAGGCTGTACCCTCCTCTTGTACCGCTGAACTTCAAGAACATTCTGTAAAAACATGCCATCTTGAAACAAATGTTGGAGCCAAGATTGTGTTGTCAATAGAACCTCAGGGGGATTTAGGGAGACTCCTCCAGTTGCTAATAAAAATAACACTAAGGCTGATTTGTGTTTCTGGAACAGTGTGTTTAAAAAAAAACATACACACACACACAAAAATCCCCTAATGGTGCCAAGGATCTGGCCTAAAATGTATATAACGCTGGAAGAGTCCTCTTAACAGTTCAAAAGGTGATACTCCCATTGAGTGTGGAGTGGCCCTGTAACCAAACAGTGTTTCACATAAAGCTTCATTCCATGGTCTTGCTTGCAAACTGTTAAGTTGCAAACTTTCTTTCACTAGTCTGTTCATTCTCTCAACTAGACCATTAGCTCTCAGATGGCATAGAGATGCCATTTTGTGCTTGATATCATTGTTATTGAGGTGGTGTTTCATTTCTGGTAGAGGTCAATTGCATTCTATTTTCAATTACCAATTTCTTGCGAAAGACTTCTCGAGCAAAAACTTAATTACCATTTCAGTGGTAACCTTTCCAACAAATGTAACTTCCAGCCACATTGAATGATAGTCTATCACTCCTATTGCAAACCTTTGCATAACAGGCTGATCTTCAAATGGTCCCATTAGGTTGAGAGCCAATTTCTTCCATGGACAGTTGAGACGAATGCTGAAGATTTTCTTTGATTTATCACTAGCAGCACAAGCCATGCAATTCTTGATTATTTCCCAACCTTCTTGTCCATCTCTGGCCATCAAAAATCTTGTCACAGTCAACTTTTGATTGAACTCACCCCAAGATGTCCTTTGTGTGCCACGTGGATCAATCATTTTCTCAGAAATGTAGGCACAATAAGGTGGTCAATTCTTAAGAGCTATTCATTTGCAAGGGACAGGTCATGTGATGTGTATCTATATGGTTGCAAGTGTTCTGGTTTTGTCATCTTGTAAAGCCATCCGTTGACTGTGTAAGTCTCTATGTCCTTAAGTACCTTGTCTTCTCTCATGGTTGTTGCCAACTCTGAAGCTGTGATTTGTGAAATGGTAATCTTGTATTATCCTATTTCTGTATTACCCCCTCATGATAAGGTATGGGCAAGTGAGACAGACAATCTGCAGTTGTGTTCTTGGAACCTGGAAGATAAACTGTCTGGAAAACAAAGTCCAGTAGTTTGGTGGCCCATTTGGCAATTCTTAGTGGTGTTCATCCAGAACCTCATGCAGTGAATAAAGCTGAAAGAGGTTTGTGATCAGATGGTAAGAAAAATCTACCCCAAAGGTAGGTTCTGAAGTATCTTACTTGTAGACTCACAGACTTTAAGGTCAGAAGGAACCATCATGATTAAGGATACTATTTGCTCATGGAGATCATGGATTCCAAGACTTTTATGGACCTATGGGACTTCTTTGGCTTCATCCCCCACCGCTATGCTTGCGGCCAGGACTGGAGCAGTCAGGAGCTGGAGCTGTCCCCCTGTTCCCTCCCTCCAGTAGCTAGGGCCAGAGCTGTCAACAGCTGGTGCTGGGGCCAGAGTAGGGCCAGGGCTGTGGCCACAACTGTCAGGGGCCAGGGCAGGATCTGTCAGTGGCTGGAGCAGGAGCTGTCCCCCCACCAGTGGCTGGAGTTGGAGCCGTCCCTTGCCTCCCAAACAGCTAGGGCTGGAGATGTCCCTTCCTCCAAGGCTGGGGTCAGGGCTGTCAGCAGCCAGGGCTACGACTGGAGCTGTCTGTCCCCTCCCTCAGAGGCTGTGACCACAGCTGTCCTTCCCCCAGTGGCTGTGGCCAGAAGTGGCTGGAGCTGGAGTTGGAGCTGTCCCCCGATGGCAGTGGTTGGGGCTTTCAGTCCCTCACCCAGTGATTCGGCTCAGACTGTCAGTCCCCTGGGCACTCAGCCCTTCCCTCCCCTGGTTATTTTTAGTAAAAGTCATGGACAGGTTGTGGGATTCTTTGAATTTTAGTTTATTGCCTATAATCTGTCCATGACTTTTACTAAAAATAACAATGACACAGTCTTAACCTTAATCGCGATCATCTAGTCTGACCTCCTGCACATTGTTGGCCAGATAACCTCGCCCACCCACTCACTGCCCTCTATCTTAAGGACAGAATAGGAACTTTTTTTATTAGTCAGGGCTCTAGAGGTGAATGCAATAGTGACTTCCCAACCATTTTAGCTGAGTCAAGACAGCACCAAGACCATACTCACAAGCATCTGTTGTGACAGTTGTTTGCTTCTTAGAATCAAGAAGACTGGTGGAAATTGAATGTTTTATCTCATTGAAAGAACAACCATAACATTTTGTTCAGAGTTATGAACATTTCAGTTACAAACAACCTCTATTTCCTAGATATTCGTAACTCTGAGGTTCTACTGTACTTTCATAGAAAAGTTTTAACAGTATTTGTATAATCCCAAGACTGACTGAAGTTTGTCATAGTTGTCGGACTCTGGTGTATTACGAATGGCTTGCACTAGGTCTGATTTTAGTTGTATGCCATTCCGAGAGCTCAGATGTCGTAGATATGCCATTGAGTCAGTACACAATTTTATACTTTTTGGTTGATTGTAAGTCCATGACATTGACATTTTTTCTAGAACCTTTTTTTGGGACGACATCATGTTCAGATTCATCTTTGTCAGACATTAGAATGCCATCTTGAAAGTAAGTAACAGCCCTTCTCTCGCCAACAATCTGATACATCATTCTCTGGAATATGAACCCTGCAAAGGCTAACCCAAATGGCATCTGTTTGAATTGAAACATTACTTTCTGGAGTTATGAAAGCTGTGTACTTACAAGATTATTTCATTAAGGGGATCTGGTGGTAAGCTAAGGATAAATTAAGGGTTGTAAAAACTCTTGTCTCCTTCAAGGTTGGCAGCATTTCATTAATCTTGGGTAGAGGATGACAATCCACAACAGTGATGGAGTTTAGATCTCTTAAGTCCACATGCAGATAGCACCATTAGGCTTCCTGGTGAGAATGATAAGAAAAACCTGTTCTGATTAATCAGCTGATTCAATTATATCTGCTACGCATAGTTTCAGAATCTCCGTCAGTGGTTGTATCAGTGCAGCTGGTACATTTCACCATGTTGGTTTTTAGCTGGACCTTGTGCTTGACATTTTTTGCAACACCTGTGGTATTGGTGAAAACTTCTGGTAAGTCAAAAATACAATTTGGATCTAATAGCATGTTAAAATCACTTTGAGTCTATCCTAAAATAGAAACTCCCTTCTGGGCTACATAGACTTTTCCCTTGGTATTATGGCCTTTGTACTTTAGAGTAGCTGTAAAATAACCATTGATGTGTATGGGAGATCCTCTTCACCCTCCAGGGTATATGTCTGGAGAGCCCAACTTAGGTTGGGAGATGGTAAATAGCATGGTGTAGGGTTAGTTAGGAATTACAGTGGAAGGCAAACCAGAATCTACTAACATCCTCATCTCATGGCTGTTGACTCTCACTTGGCAGTATGGAGTGGTGCGGTGATCTCCTGTTACATTCAGAACACCATTGAGATTCAGCTCACCATCATCCTCATCTGTGAGAACTCCAGATACAACATTGACAGCATACCCTCAGACTTTAGCAAAATGTTCTTTTTTGTTGCATTTCCTGCATACTGATTTCTTGTCAGGACATCCTTGAAAGTCGGTCTTGTGACCTGAGTCACTGCATCTGTAGCATTGGCAGCAGTGGAATGTGTGAGAGGTAGACTCATGAGTTTTGTGGGTTGAAGTCTTGTATCAAGCTGCATTAACTTCTGCAGGTTGAAAGACATCTGTTTTTGCAAGTGGTTCACTTAGCATAGTGAATGGTGCTTTCCACTTGTTGGGCAGTTTCTATAGTTTTCTCCAAGGTAAGGTCTTTTATCATTAGAAGTCATTCATAAATCTTGGAACTGGTCATCTTCATGACAGTTTGATCTCTGATCACTTCATCTGTGAAACTGGCAAATTCACTGGTTGCACTCTACTCATGCAATGCAGCTATGTAATGGTTGATGGGCTCATGAGATATCTGAGCATGGAAATAGACTTGAAGCATTCTACAACAACATTTAGTAGAAGATTAAAATGGTCATCCAGGGCTTAGAGAGGAGCCTCATATGGACTTGCATATTCCTGTAAGTCAGGTAAAAGGAGGAAGATACTTGAAGATATGTTGCCCTTTAAGAGAGAGACAATGAAGCAATAAGGATGTCTGGTTTTCTAGAAAGTAAGTAGAAGTTCTTCTTTGAGTAGATGCAGCCATGTATACTTCTTCAAGTAATGGTACCTATATAGATTCCAGATGTGAGTGTGCATGCGCGCCGTGCACTGGAGCTGGAACTGTTTGTACTAGTGTCTGTTGACCCACACGTGTGTCAACTGCGTGGTGCGTCCAAGGCTTTAAGAGGCTGTGCAGGGCGATGCTATTCCAGTTCCCTCTTACAGCTGCATGGCCAAAGTTAGCACCTTCTGTTCCTTACTACTCTTAATTTTGCTAAGTGAACGTGTCCGTTTTCTGCCATTTGTACATACTTTTTGTCAGTTGAATATAGTTCCAGTAGTTGTTAGCTAGGTCTCTCTCAGTTAGGCTTCTTCCCTTCTTTGTGGAAGAAGGACTATGCCCCATCAAGCCATCTTCCAAAGCTGAGCTTCATGCCTGCACTCCTCTGTAAGTGATGAACACCAAAGTTTTCTGTATTGTCTCGGAGAGGCTCACGTCATCACCCTTTGCTCCATTTACTACTACTTCCTGCCTCAGACTCAGAAAACTAGAGAACTTCACCTCCACAAACACCTGAAAAAAAAACTACCTCTTACGCCTTGCAAGGGTGGATGTACAATATCAAACTTTAAAGATGTTACACTTTTAGGTATAGAGATGCTGTTACTGGACCATAATAATAGACCTGAGGCAGTTGCAGCCTGGGGAGGAAATCCAGATTTGGTGGAGAAAGGAGGAGATTTTGTATTTGAGAATGACTGCTTGAGGCATGGATCCCTTAAGGAAGTGGAGCCAGGAGAAGGGGCCCCAATAGAGGGTAATGAGGAAGAGAAGCCTAAAGAGGGTTACTAGTAAGATCTCTGGAATAAGGTTTGGTCTTTTTTGAATTTATACCTGAATGGTCTTCATTTTATTGGGATACCACAGGAGAAATTTCTTTAACAAGTTGATTCTTTGTTTTAAATGGGAGTTATTTGGAATACTAGGCCCAGTCTCAGAGAGATGGATTAGGAGTGAGGAGATATGGGCACAGGCACGTGATTAACTGCCATGCTGTGGACTGATCTGATGTGTATCTAGTGACTATAAGTGGGATCTTCATGACTCCCCATTTTGCTGCTGTTGCTGGTTAGAAGATAAGGGCCCCATATTGCAAGCTGCATCCATTGGCAAGAGTTGTCTGTATCCCTAATGGACTTGCACAGTGCTCTTCCCTCAGCTATTAACACATTTGATTTGACAGATGCAATCACAATATATATGCTTCCATGATATGTGATATATTGATTTATATTACAGTAGCACCCAAGTGCCTGATTCAACAGCAGGGTCACATTGTGCTAGACAATGTACTAATATGTAAGTAGACATGGTTTGAACTGCTTACAATCTACCTAAGGACAAAATATAACTATTGCCCACTCAGAGTGTATCAACCCCTTTGCACCCCTTATAAAGTTTATTAAAAGCCCCAAAGTTCTTACAAGTATGACCCTATGGACACCATGTTTGTGGGACCTTTAAGAATCCAAGGACCTTAGTGGTTAGGTTTGTGTGGGAAAGCAGAGCCTGCAACCCCAACTAAGTTTCTTTGTATTCAAATATATGTACATAATATACATATGTATGCATATTCTATTAAAATAGATCATCCTTGGCTATGTAATTTGCTCCTGAGAATAGTTCATGCAGAATTGTGCAGGTCTGCTGCACTTCACTTCGAGTAATGGCCCTTTGTTGAAGTATTTTTAGGGGAAGGAAAAACAACATAAACATTACTTGTAGATGCAGAGAAAAATCTTGTAACATACCCTTTAGTTTCCTGGGAAGTTAGCAGAGTAACTAAGTGTTACTCTGGCCACAGACAGATCTTTCTCAGAGTTCTTCCAATCCAGGTTGTTCTACTCGCTCTTCCAACGTGTTAAAAATGTTGACCCATGAATGTAAGATTTACTGTCGTCTTTTAATGGAATATGGCTGGCTGTGTTTAGAGACTCTTTATTGAACAGTCAGCTATATGGAAAAGACATTACTGATTGCTCTGGGGCACCTCTAAAAATATCAGAGTAATATTTACACTGAGAAAAATATATATCCTATCTCAAAGGAGATTCTTCTATCTATAATGTATACTGGATATACTGCTTCATGTATATGGCTTCCCATTATCTTATTGGGATTTAGAAACACTGCAAGAATAGATATTAGAATTCTGATTTAACTGGCGGATTATTTTAAATGAAACATTTATTTACTGTATTTGAATTTACTGGTATCTGTAGAGGTTTTGATTATATGCTGTGTGAAAAATGTAGTGTGCAGTGGGCTATAGCCAAATTTTAAACGGCAGGTGCATTGCTGATTTTGTTCATATTGTTTCAATAATATCAAAAGTAACTAGATTACTGGACAAATTGCTTCCAAAATTATGCTGCTTTTAAAAATATCAATGTCAAAATTTAGTCAAACAAGTTTAATAAAAGCACGTGTAGCTATTCAGGCCTGTTGTTTTGTTCTTTAAAACTGAAAATAAAGTTGTGGAGCAAATAATCACTCCAAAGTCCTATGCCATGGTTTATTGTGCATGCATTTTCTTAAACTCAATAGAAGCTCTGGAAAATTGAGTTTATAGATTCTACTCACTCTTATACCCCTCGCCATCGTATCTGAGCACCTTCCAGAGAGATGCTTTGAGAAGAGAGAGAGGACAAAAGTCCTAACCCATAAATCTGTAAGCTGCAGCAGCATTGGAATTGTACAGTTTTTGACTAAGCATACAGTACCTCAAAACAATTTGTTATTAAAGAATTCTAATGTTCAGTGTACAAGACAGAATTGGGACTTTGGAGAAAACTGGTTTCTCATCTCATGTAAGCCACTCACTCAATGTGTGACCTTAGGCAAATCATTTAACTTTCTTGTGCCTCAGTTAATCCAGCTGAAACTGTGCAATAAGCTGGCCTTCAGTGGAAACCAGATCCCACATCTTCACTGAACTTTTGTGTCTCAATAAATTAGAAAATGAGAAATCTGCAATGGCAGAATCTTGAAAGATTTGTGAAAGCCATTCCATTACTAGTGGAAATTACTAGTACTTTCACTGCTGCATAGTAAAAATGCTGTCAAAATGTGTTGGACTAATATCACTGATATCCCTCTGGACTTGCAGCACACTGTGTGACCTGATACATCAGTGTCAATACCCTGAAATAAATGGACCTGCACATGACAGATGTTGCATCCAAGGAGCTAATGCTATCGTGCTGTTGGTCATTTTGTGTGGTATGCCACAGAGGAGAACTTTCCATAGTTTCATTTCTTAACACAGACAATTAATAAGGAATATATATTTTCATTTCTACTGGGCTTTTGAAAGTGAGCACCTACCAAAAATATGGATAAAAATTTTAAAAAACTTAATGACACCAGAGGCAGTACAGAGTTGAAATGAAACTTACTCTCAATCCCAAATGTATAGTAGGTACTTATTTATAGTGTATATTCTGAGTTCCATAATTGCAGAATCTCAAATGGCATAATCTTTCTTTTATGCAGAGGTTAAATATGTTAAAGCAGCATGATAACTGCAGTAGTGTTCATGTTTTACCTTAGTTCATTATTCACAGCTAGGTTGCTAAATTAATCGCTTTTTAACTTCTGAATAATTTATTTTATAGGTGAAAGCTGGAATTAATAATTTGATTCTCTGGTTTCTTCGCTGTGGTTTGCTGGTGCTTATGACATACTGGCATGCAGTGCAATCCAGTGAGAGGCTGTATGATCCCTGCCCTGCTACCTTGGATGCCTTACAATGGCTTCCTGCAGTACTTCCCAACTTGGTCACTCACAAATAACCCTGCAGTGTGCAAGCCATACCCTGAGGGTCTGTGTGCAACTGAAACCTATCAGCCACACTTGGGTTACACTCTGGCTTTTACTAGCCTTGGTTACTTCTGCAGGGTGACCCCAGTACACTCTGAGTCCCAGAAATCTATGTCCGGTACTGCCCAGCCCTTGTGTAGATAGTACAAATATATTAAATCCATTATTCCTATAAGGGAATAATATACACTAGCTTTATTCCCTTAAATAGAGTTGTCCAGACACTTTAAATTAAACACACTGGATTAGATAAAACAATAAAACAAGTTTATTAACTACAAAGGTAGAGATTTTAAGTGAATACAAAGAATGAGGCATAAGAGTCAGAAATGGTTACAAGGAAATAAAAGAGGAAAAATGCTTTCTAGTGCCTATCCTAACAGACTATATTAGATTCATAGCAAAGTTTCTTGCCACATGCGTCCAACAGCTTTACTGACCAAATGTTCAGGTCAGGACCCCTCCCCCAGAGTCCAACAGCTGTTTCCTTTATCATCTCAGATGCAGAGAATGAGGTGGTCAGGAGGAGAGAGGGAGGTGTCTTGGGGTGTTTTCCCCTTCTTTTTATAGTTTCAGTCCCTCTTTGAAATGTATTTCCAGTTGAGATTCAAGAGATGGGGGTCTGGTGCAGGACCTCATGCCATTTGTCTGATAACATGCAGATCTCTTTGTCCTTGGCCTCTTTCTTGCCAAAGAATAGCCACTTGATAAGTGAGGGCCCATCAGTTTTGTTGACAGCTGGCTGAGATGTTACACTGTACTTTCTTTGAGAAACTGGTTTAGCCGCTCCCTAGACTTATCTAGGAAGCACACTTCAGTCATGATTTCAGCTTATGTTCATAATTTTACACATAATGTTGTTACATACATTTTGCCATGACATTACTGATCAGCAAGTTATTGAGTTTTCAAATGATACCTCACAAAGCATACCTGGTACAAAGATTATTACAATAATGTGTAGTACATGACCACAGAGGTACATTCTGGCATGGTGGCTATGGTGAGTTCTTGTTATGTCTGGTACTCTGATTAGTAAGTTTTATTTTTGTAGTGCTTTTGTGAAGCTAGTTGTTAATTCTGTATAGTGGAGATCTCAGAGGGAAATCCTCTAAATTAAGATGTATGAAATGCACAAAATGCTTTCGGAAGCAAATATTTTGTGATTTCTATTTTTAATGATTTTGTAAATAGCATTTTTGCCAGAAGCAATTGCCTGCCTGTTCTAGTAAACCAGGAAATAGGGAAAGGGGAAATATAAGCAAAAGTATTTAAATGTTGATATCCTAAGAAAGTAATTTTTGGTTACTGTGTGAGGTATGGTTCACCTCAGTTTCAGACATCTAAAAATAAGGTGGTCAGAAATAATATCAGATAGTTATGTGATAACATTTTATCAGTATTTAGCTCTAGAGAAGGCAAATCACAAGGAAGGGGCCAAATTAGCTCTATTGGTTGTGTTTATCTTGATTTAGTCATTTAAACAGTCCTCTTCTAATATGACAGCTTTTATAACTGTCACCTTTTTAAATGGAAGAACTTTTCTTTCTCTAACTTGGCTTTTTAAAATGTGAAAAGTTTTGGATCAGATAGATGTTTGCTTCAACATATAATAAAACACTCTGTTTTTCCTTAGAAATGGATCAAACATATTTTACAACTTTTGGACATATTCATTTTTCAAGCAACTTCAAAATATTGCCTTTTAGTCTGGTAGACTGTGAGTAGTTTGTGTTGAGTTACAGTAAGCTGGAAATCGTCTTCTGTAGTCAAGAATAATAACTGTCCTGCTTACCAATATATAAAACTCTTCCTCCAAAGAGGTAACTAGGAACTGGGCATTTTGTACCAGCAGATCCTATATTCTCACTTGATGTTATCTCATGAATCTTCTCCAAACAATATTGGAAAAGGAGATTATTTGACAGATTCACAATTGTATATTCATTATTTTAATGTAATGCCAGCAATCATTCAATTGAAATGTGTAAAGGTTGATATTGGAAACCTGCTGCTATCATTCATATTGAAATGTCTCAAACCTGAAGTATCCCATACAGTGCTAACTGCTAACAAAGCACAATTCAAATGTGATAATGACCTCTGTGTATTATATGCAAAGACTTCCTTTGCACTCATGGATTATGGGAAAAGAGGTTGCAGATTGTATGACTTTCATTCTGTATCTCACTATTACAAAAAAGGCTGGACAGTGAGTGGGTTCAAACTGCTCAGTCCTGTTTCACTTTGTCACGTAGCTATACTTTAGTGCTACAATATTAATCTCAACAGTTCTCTTTAACACAGAAATGTTTGTCTGACAGCCTTAAAAACTTGACAATTTTACTTCGAATTAATACAAAGATTTTCTCAGTATTCCCAGTACTTAATATAAAGAATGCTTAGGAGAATACTGCAAACACTGAGGTAGAATTATTTAGTTAACTACTGCAAAGGTCCTCAAATTTTCTCAGAGGGTGGATCACATTTTTGTAAAAATGCTATTTCATGGATACACTTCCCATCCTATTTGGAATCACACAGACATCTCTGCTTCCATTTGTGGTCACTAGAGCTGGTCAGAGAGGTTTATTTTCACAGAAATATTTTTTTTTTTTAGTTAAAAACACAAAACCTGAACATGTTCAAGTTTTGGATACAAAAAATAGGTTTTCAATTTTCTGACAAAAAAAATTATAAGTTCTGGAAGAAAGCAGGTACTTTCCACACAAACTTTTGCTTCATCAACAAACCAAATGTCAATCAGCAAACTGTTTTGACAGAAAAATTTCAGCCAACCCTAGTGACCATGCAGCATCCATGAGGCACTCAGAATTGGAATCCTTCCTGTGCCATCAGATGTCACATAAGCAAGATTTTGTAAGCAAGTCGCTATTAAGTGAGATGAAATTTGTGAGGTGTGCAAAGACAAACCAGACTTTTGAAAGGGGTACAGTAGTTTGGAAGGAATGAAAGCTACAGGCATGAACAAATCATGCCATCCCTGTCTATCCTGAGATGCTTTTTGCATGTCCTCTATGTTGTTAAGTTCCACATATTTTCCCTTTCTACAGTGTTTGATGAAGGGATTCTTTGGATTAGATCTTTTTGCCTGTTCATCCAGTTGCCTAATGGCAGTGCTTCCCATGGCAGAATCTCTGGCTTCATCCTTAACATAGTTCCCAGATATTTCTATTTTCTTTTCTGAATAACTTTAGAGAGATGGAACAGTTGAGCTGTCTGACAAAATCTTAGCATATCTTTTAAATTTATTCCATTTAATACCTAGCATTTTTCAAAGGTATTGATATGTTTGTCTGTACTTCTGGTGGCTTTTTGTCCATGGGTTAAGATGGAAATAACATTTGACTTAAAGATTTGTAGTTTGGTCTTTTACTTGTAGACTTTTTTGATGATTAAATCTTGTTTAAGCTGGTGAATGCAGCTGCCTCTTTGCCAATTTGTGACATTATTTCCTTTTGGATAGCCTCACTGGCATGCACGTTACTGACAAGATATGTGAATTGTTTCAATTCTTCACCTTCTAAGGTAATGCTTGAGCTGGTGGGGTTCCATTAGATCTATTTTTTTTAAACTGATGATTAACCCCATATTTTTTGCGATGATGGACAGTTCTTCTCACCTACTATAGTTTAAAAACCTGTGATCTAAGCCAGTTGACAAGGTTGACCACTGTTCTTCATAAAATCATGTGAAGAGTAATTGAGAAATATGCATTTCCAGGACAAAATTTTATATATTTATATAAATATTGCAAATAATTAGGGATTCTCCTTTACTGATCTATTATTTACAAGGATAAACAAATTTGCCTCTATCAGCAATTAAATACTGAGTGAAATTCACTGAAGTAAGATATAATGTCACAAGAGCCCAGAGGAAAATATTGGTTCATCAGCAAAATTAAACAATAGAAAAAAAAAGGCTGTCCTTTTGCTCCAGAACCTCATATCAGTGACTAGACAAAAATCCCTAAAAGAATAGCTTTGATTTTAATGCATGGAAAGAATGGCCACAATGTGATGTGCAATCAAATCCAACCTTCTAATCAAAGATTCAGTTAATGATTTTGACAAGATAAAAACTGAAAATATAGGGAGTGCAGTTAGTCTTAGGAAGACATGCTAATGAATCAACAAAGATTTAAGAAAATATCTGTCATATTAAAAACATTAATACCAGGAATATAAAAAAAATTTTTTTTAATGTTGGGGAATTCTAATTCTGTAGTTTATGATCAGTAGTATATTGTTTGTGTTTGAAGGCATTGTATAACTTCTGAAACAAAAGTTTTTATGCGCTATATTTTACCTTATGACTATTATTACCTTATGACAATAACCAGTAAACCAAGGACCTATTCCTGCAAATGCTTATGTAAGTAATCTGTACTCAGACAAGTAGTCCTAGAATAATTTGCATAAAGTAAGTGTTTCAGGATGAAACTTCAAGGTTACAAAATGCACACAGGAAATCTGCAGTGTTAGTACAAATAAAAGATGTATTGAACCAGAACTGTATGTATTCTCAGGGCAGTGAAAGCTCTTTCAAAGAGCTAAGAGACTATTACAGACCTCTTCACTATTTGCAGCCAGAACTACCTTGTCATGATGTATATTCATTAAAACCTCAAGATGTTTTTAGTTAGCTGTAAATAATTTATTAATCAACTCAAACACATTAAAACAAGTAAATCTTAATATATAGTCTTTGCTCCAGGTCATTTTTAGGTTGGATATTGGGAAAAAGTTTTCACTAGGAGAGTGGTGAAGCACTGGAATGGGTTACCTAGGGTGGTGGTGGAATCTCCTTCCTTAGAGGTTTTTAAGGTCAGGCTTGACAAAGCCCTGGCTGGGATGATCTAGTTGGAGATTGGTCCTGCTTTGAGCAGCGGCTTGGACTAAATGGTGTGCTGAGGTCCCTTCCAACCCTGATATTCTATGATTTTATGATTTTTATTTTTCTATTTCTGTGCATACACACACATACACTGAGGCTAGGAAAATAATTTGAAATACGCAATTGTACAATATGAAGACATTACAGTTTGAGTAATGGTACTGCATCTGTAAGATTTTTAAAGTGGTGACCTTCTCTTCTTAATTTTCTGCAAAGTGTCTAGAATGCTTCTGATATTTAGTATCTTTTAAATTAAAATGAGGATGATAAATGCATTGCATTCTGTCAGTTACTATATTAGGAATTGGACATGTGCTTTTTCCATCAGGAGATTTGTAAGGTCCTGATACTGCTGAGTGCCTGCTACTTGTGTTGATTAGTTCAGGGTGCTGAGCATTTCCCCTTGTCAAGGCATAAAAATTACTAAGTGTTTTCCTGAATTACATAGCCAACTATCCGCTCATTCTGACATTTTTCTTCCCCCCTTTCTTCATAAGAAGTGTTCCTCCCTTTTGTAGGCTCTTTTCTGTCAGTGCGAGTTATATGTTTGAATGCTGTGAAAGTTCCAAAGCATTTTCAGTTGCTTTTGAAAAGAATTTCTCATTTTATAAAGCTTACATTTCCCTCGAATTTGTACCACAGAAGGATAACTATACAGTTATAACAGCCTGTGTATTCTAAGTTTGCAGAATTTGTCTGTTCCTTATTTAGCGGCTGATTTCAGACTAAAGCTTACAGAAAATCAAGTTAGAATCCTTTAATGAGGTTATGACTGCATACTGCTTCAGATGGAGACTGTGAGAGCTCTCAAGGTCATCAGATTATCTAGCAAACCCAAGCCTGAGCAAAAGCTTCTTGAATGTCTCAGTTTGACACATGCCCTTAAAGGATGTTCTTCAGGTTATTTTGTGAGAGCTCACAAAGGAGTTCCAGGCACTTAAATCTCAGCAATATTTCTTCCTTATAGTCTTTGATTGTAAACATGTGCAGTTTTTTCTTTTCAGGAATCTTCATGTCAAGCTCTCTGCTTAATCAATCTAAATACTGTGATTTACTTATTTTTATCTCCCTGTGAATAGCGTTGTCAAAATCGTTCCAAGAATTAATGAAGACAATATATATTTTCTTATAAACACATGTACTTTGTATAAATTCTTAGTTAACAAGGATGTGCTTTTAAATATTTGTAATTCTACCCATCTAACCATATTCTGGCTTGGCAACTATAGCCTGATCATATAGTCCTGCCAGTTTGTAAGCACAGATGCCATATGCCCTTTACAATGGATCAGAATTTTTGCACTGTGAAAAGGATGGACATCAGAGTGGAAATATAACTGAGATCTTTTTTAGGAATAGGTGGTTAGATAAGTGAGGGGAAATGTCAAAATTTTGAAAAGGAGGTTTACAGATAAGACAGTAAATAGTAAGGGAGAAGATTATAAAGGTTATACTTAATATTAAATACCTAGTAGCGATATATATTAGAGAAGGTCTGTGCTATGAAGATAATGTTCACTGCCCCTCAAGAGCTCTAAGTGGTTGATTATTCCTGGGAATCAGGATTGAGAAGCAAAGCTTGAGGGAATAAGATCAAGGGATCTTTTCTGCTGAAGAGATTTCTTTTAGGGGCACATTTAAATTATCTGTGCCTCTGATACAATCAGAAAATATACATTTGCATATGCAGATATGTCTTTTGGACGAGGAGTAGATGCTTTACGGGTACAGTTAAGATATCATAATTTAAAAATGTGCTCCAGAAGGCCAAATCCTGTCCTCCTGCATGGCACAATTTTATTGTTGAGGAGAAGACTGCAGAATGGCCATACTGAGAACTCTGCACTCCTTGCTCTCTACAGAGCAATTCTCTGATGTTTTTTGGTTCTGGGTTCTTTTTTTGTTTTTGGGCAGTAAGGAGGAGTTATTGAGATGGGGGCATGGTCATTGGTTCTGTACTACATGGATCTACTATCTCAAATTCCTGATTAGAGTAGTTCATAGCAGCTGTGGCTCCCACTGCCTGTGGGCTATAGTAATGGCTACAGAGCATCTGCTCTGATGCGCCACACCCTGGGGGAAGAATTTGCTCTGCTTCAGTCTGCACTGCATGAAGTTAATTTACATGATTTTTGCATCCAGGATTTGGTCCTAAATGGTTATCCAAATACAAAATTTGTCACATTTATATGAAGACCTAGCAAAAATGCTGCTGTTTTTATGTTTTTAATGAACAGGACAGCAGGGCATTGTCCATGTACCCACTTTAAACAACGTATTGGGTTATCTTAATGGTTGGTCTTTCCACTAGTGTCTTTTTGAGTGTAAATGTCTGTTTTATAAAGTCACAAAGGAACAGTCTCAAAACAAAGTAAACTAAACAGAGGAATCCTAGGGTTGAATTGATATTTTATTTAATCTTCTTGAAGTTGGCATGTATTCCTGGAATGGTGAAAAACTGAATATTGCATGTGGATTATTATGATAAAATTAATCTATGATAACCTGCTTTGAAAGGTTTCCTAAGAATCATGGGGCCTTTTAACAATATTATTAATTAAAAGTTGCTTGGGCTTATCAAATAAGAATATTCCAAATGTTTGTACTAGTTTACATTTTTATACAGTTTTTCAAAGGATCACTGCACAAAATGTGAAATTCAAGAATGCAAACCTATGAGTTGGATTACCTTGCATATGTACAACATGCCCCCTGGCTGTCTGCATAATATATTTACTACTACTGTTTTTTATGAAACCATACTTCTTAACTGTTGAATGATTGTGAAGCAGTAATTAAACAAATAAACTCTGGAGATAAATATGAAGGCAGCCCACTACTAACAGTATGTTATGCTGTATATGGAATTTGTTCGGCCTTTGGACCTACCCTGTAGATAAAGCACTTTCTAGATTTCTGTACTCCTTAAGTCTTTCTGTGAATAAAGAACATCATAGTTAATTTTATAAAGAGTTTGAATATCCCCACTCCTCCCATTCCCCACAAACTCCTTTTCTATTTAGGAGTTAGAGTAAGTAGTATTAGTTCTCTGTAGGAGCTGACATCCTGCACTTTAGTATGCTGTGTCATTGAGGTCACAAATCCATATCGCTGTCCCCTCAGTGACTTCAGTGGAACTGCTCAAGTGCTTAAAGATAAGGGCTTTGCTGGATTGGGACCAGAGTGCAGGATCAAGCCCTTGGATATTTTCTAACTGAGATAACTTTTCAGCCCAAATGGAAAATTTCATACTAGAATTTCATTCAGATTATCTTTAATACATTTGTTTTTTTAACCCAGTTAAAACCTCTTTGGGAAATTGTAACATAAAATAGATTAATGTGAAACAGTATGGCAAGTAAAGTCCCTAACATACATCAGATATTACTGATATTCTGAATGGCTGAGACACTCCTCTCTTTCTTATGTGCTTTTCCAATGCACAACTGTTTTCTCTTATAACACTATTGACAAGCGTGTTGAAGAAGCAGTTAGATAACAAGAAGTGAGCATTAGTAAACAGAGCGAGGAAAGGATGAGAGACATAGGACTAGAGCCTCACAAAGTTCTAGAATTGAGCAGATTCCATGTAAATTTGTAGTCGTCCAGTCTCTTGATGTTTGGCTGAATATGATCATATGAAAGCTATTTGAGACTTTTTTATACAGTGCTGCATGAATAAGGTGATTTGTTAATGTTCATCAGACTACACTCAACATTTTAAAAGTCCATCGACCTAATAGAAATGGTGCAGGGTCCAATGGCAAGTCAGCCTGTAACAGTATGGTGATCTTGGAATGAACAGCTATCAAGAATGTTATAACAGCTGAACAATTCCACCATGTGTGCAACAGTACAACTCCACCAGGTGTGCACATAATTACGGATCATTCCACAGCCTTTCCAACGTCTAGCAGTATTAGAGACATTTCCAGCTGCCTTTCTATTATCACAATGCAAAACTGGGCCTCCTGAATCCTAACTGTAACTTTAGTAGCCAGTGTTTCAAAGTCAACAGCATCATCTATTTTAGCATCAAATGAGTCATTCAGTTTCCTTCCAGAATTACCCACAGTGCCTTTAGTAATTGTTAAAATATCTATAGACTAGGAGAGCTCAGTGCCCACATCTTTCCCAGCTCCAGTGATTGTCATCTTATCTATCATTTGTATTCTAATTTGGTGCTGTTTTCTTACTGTTTTTCCTATGTCTGATTGGCTGGTCACTCCAAAAAAAAACTTAAGTTATTGATAGTGTTCACCCGACTCCAGCAGGTCTAGCTAGTATCAGAACAAAATAAATAGAGAGCTGCGTGGGAGCATGAGAGGCCCATCAATCTAGCTACTCCACTCTGCCAACGTGACCTGCTCTGGGAAGAACTAGGTACTGAGATTAAAGGTATATCTACATTATACATACTACATCAACACAATTATGGCACTGTAGCTGTGCCACTATTGTGCTGTAGTATAGACACTTGCTACAGTGATGGAAGGGGGTTTTGAGAGGGAATAGCTAGGCTGATTAAAAAAAAATTCTTCCTTTGACCTAACAGTATCTATTCTGGGGCTTAGGTCAGCTTAATTGTGTGTCTCAGGGGTATGATTTTTTTGACACTCTTGATCAAGATAGCGAGGTTGACCTAAATTTAGGTGTAGACTAGGCTTAGAGAGGTCAGGAGCAGAAGTTTAAAAACAACAAATACATGAAGAAGCTTGTTCTATGTCTCTCTTTGTTGCTGCTGCTTTTGGTCTCTCCATGGTGGGTTGTGTGGCGAGGTATGGCAGAGTGAAAATAGCTGACACACCTGTCCCTACTTCTGTTTCTCTGTGTGGTGGATTGGAAAAGAAAATGGAGGAAATGGTATCTCCAATTTTCAGATGGCTGATGCTAATACTGATCTTTAAGTATTACCTGTATGTCTGACTGCAGAATTTGGCCCATTGTATGCAAGTTTACTCGTTGTGATTTAATCCAGTGCAAGACTTTATCAAACTATGCTGCTTAGAAACAGTAGAACTGAGATGAAGGAGTGGTGATACTTCAACTAGGAATAAGAAGGGAGGATGGTCTTGTGGACTGGGACTCAGGTGGATGTATTCCTGGCTGTGCCACAGAGTTGCTATGTGACTATGAGCAAATCATTTAACCTCTCCATTCCTCAGTTCTGCATTTTGTAAAGTTAAGGGATAGTAATTCTTAACTCCCTTGTGAAACTATATTAAATATTTATATAGCACTTTAAGATCTTCTGCTATAGAAATGGAAAGCATTTGTATTATTTATCATTAATTTTCTTGTGTTGAGGGAGTTCACATTAATGTTATTTCAGTCATTTGTTAAAATAATTAAGTGTATCATGAAATTGGGCAAAACAATGTGTTAATAGCAGTTAAAGTAGTGAGTGAGTTAAATAAATTAAATCTACAGAGATCTTCTTAAAAACTTGACAATCTTTCCTTAATTAAATAACTTTATCTCAGAATTTTCAGTCCTCCCTAAACTTTCCTGTATTTACTAGACAGGACAACTAGAATGATCCAAATAAGGAGGTAAAGCTATTCTCAAAGGCAACTGACAAACTTTTAAGGATAATCACTGTCTAATGCGTTTAATATCTGTAGTAGCATTCTTTTGTCAGATCAGTATTCCTTTGTCACATCAGAGACTTTTTCATGCTATATTTATACTAAATTTGTCCTCAGAGTAGCCCAGCTGGAGTTCATGAAGTTACTCCAAAGATGGATTTGGCCTGTTCTTTTTTTGTCTTATATGAATTCTGTTACATGAGATTGTTATGTTCAGGTAGGGAGATACAACTGGGTGTGAGTTGTTTTGCATTAGTTTAACCTAGTGTGAAGGTAAGCATGAGGCTGAAAGTGAAATGCTCTTCAACATAAGGAGGTGTGAATTGAAAGAATATACGTCTCTCAAAGGAGTGTATTGTCATGGTTATCTTATTCTCCTTTGAGAATTGTCTCTGCAGATTCCAATTCTGGAATGCATTCACCCATAGCACCACTGGATCTATAGCTTCTAGAAAGTAGTGGTTATGGAGGGGGGGCATTTGCTCTTGTATATCTGCCCCACCCCCAAATGATCTAGGGCTTCCTTTCCTTTAATAAGAAATTTTAGTTTGAAGTAGAAGCACAGTGAGTTAATAATTTCTTGTTTTGTTAAAGCTAGGCATGACTCTGGGTCCTATCCATGTGAGTCCTATCCCATTGTTGTCTCTGTTCCCTCGTCGTCTGCTATTACTGGCATTCCATCTATGGTGCAGAAATTTTCAATTTTGTGTAAATGTCAATCCCAGAAGCTTTGTGCCTCTTGTAAGCAAAAATGCATCATGTTATGTGCATATACATTGCCGCACAATGAGAATCTAATACTGATTGGCACATCTGGGCATTATTACAATATAAGTATTAAATATTGATAGATATACCTCTACCTCAATATAACATTGTCCAAGGGAGCCAAAAAATCTTACCACATTATAAGTGAAACCGCATTATATTGAACTTGCTTTGATCCACCGGAGTGTGCAGCCCCACCCCCCCAGAGCACTGCTTTACTGCGTTATATCTGAATTCGTGTTATATCGGGTCGTGTTACATCGGGGTAGAGGTGTATTGTGATTGACTAGTATGCCAACTGCTTTCAGACTGAGGCTGTGCTCTTTGTTGGCTAGTTTTGCCCACAGGGTCTGACATGACAGGGATATTGCCTCCACCATTTAATTGTAACTTCTGAAGGAAACACTAATAGGTGAGCCTATATTAAACATTTGAAGGGCAGCCAATGCATGCTTTTATTTAGCACTACTCACTGGTTGCAGCTATTAGGTCTGATTCCCAGTTTGGTAGGGCAGACCTACAGTCTTTATTTAAATAGGACTCCTGGCACCCACCTGCTCAGTATGAAGATCTTTGATAGTTCCATCAAGGCTGCTCAGTGAAAGACAAGTACTTTAGATTTTGAACAAGGAGCAGCCAATACCTGTATAATAGCCCTTTCCTTTGGCTTGCTTTTGGCTTTGTTGAGTCTTTAAAAAAAAATGCTTATCTGTGGCAGCTGCACATTGGATGATTTGAATTGTAGTCTGCCTTTACTTGAATGATTGGTTCATCAAACCCTTACTCCTCAAGGAAGCTTTTCCTACATTCTTTATTCAAGTAGTAATCTTTATCCCTTTTCCTCCTAGGGGGTCATACTGCTTATTAATCTCACAGAGCGGTGCTCTGCAGATGCAATTTTTGAAGGAGAAAGAAAGGTTAACTCAAAGAAACCAGTTCTTTATGTATATTGCATCTGCAGGTTCTCCACTTCTTCCGAAAGCTATGTTGGATCTTTGAATGAATGAATGAGTGAGTGGTTGGGAACAGATAGTGTTGGATCCACAGTCTTTGTAATATCCCTGAGTTTGAAAGAATGTTTAGTTCTATGAGGGGTCACATGTTACCGCCAGTGGTTTCTTTCCATACAGCAGTAAGTGAGTGAGTCCCAGAGTTTATACAGACTTGACAAATCACACTCACCGTTAAAAAAACACCATCTATATTGTGCCAAATCCTGACAGGTGGCCCTAAATCCAGGGGATGTTTTAGGTGCTCATACCCTCTCAAGATTTATCCTATTATGAAATAAGGTTGAGGTTCTCTAGGTCTGACTAATGAATATAATATAACAAAATTCAACACTTGAAACTAATGAAATTCCGACCTTTGCATTTTGTTTTGTAATAGTCAAAGCCTAAGACTAACATTAGCTAATCAGATCAACCAAATTCACCTAGCTTTTTTAATTCTCTCTTTAATAAAATTTTTGAAAACAGCATAATTCAGCAAATGTAACATTGTCTGTATGACACTCATACAGCATTTTCCATTTGGCTGAATTAGAATGAATGCTCTTACTGGGAGTAATTGCTCAAAATAACAATGTAAAACCAAACCAAATTGACATAACAACTGCACAACACTGTACTTTCTGTTCAAGGAAGGATTGTATGCTCGTGAAAGTGGAGTCAAAGGCAGATAAAACAGACACAGATATAAGGCATCATAGTTTAACTCCACTTATCCTATGGCAGCAATCTTGCATAATATTGCAAACAGGCTTATAAAATGTGCTATGAAAGGATGCCTTATTTTATTAAACTTCAATATCTTAAATGCCATGTACCTAATTTACCTAACATGTAATTAAATGATTTTTTCTGGTAACCCAAAATAGGTAATAGTCTGGCCTATATCCTAGTATTTTTATCCCATTTCCCCTCCCAGCCTTCCCCAGTTAGGCACACACTGATATAGCTTCTAATAACAGATTAGAAGGCCTGGAAATTTCCTTTCCTAATATTAGAGCCTATTGATTTTGGCACATTTCCAGACCGTACTATTATATGGAAGAAAGAATCCTCTAGCTGACATCACTGAGAACTCATTTGTAAAATTGCCTTGTGAACTGGTGGAAGTTTGGGTCAGGAAGGAATTTCTCTACCCCATCCTATAGTCACCTACAGGTTTTCCCACCTTTCACAAGCTTATTGAAATAGGATCATCTAGTATGTGCTTTGTGAAAAAGACAGACCTCCCCTTAGTTCTCTGTTGACTAAATCCAAAGGAAAACATACTATGTATCATGATGTCCTCTTGTCCTCTTTCTTTCCACTGCTCCCCCCATAGGGGTTAATTGATTCTATTGTTTTTGTAAAAACCCTCAGTGGTGTGAGTCCTTGCTTCAGTCAAAACCATCTCCTTTTGCTTTGTCTTTCTATTCATGTGTGCTCAGATTGGATACCTTCCCCTCTCACATCACCATGTGGCAAATACAGCAATTGCTTAAATGCAAAGCATTAGTAGGAAAGCATGCATGTATGTTTAGTGTAGGGTTTTGTCCATTTTCAAAGATGTTTAACTCCATCTTTTTCTTTTTATTTAATCTCCTACCATCTTGTCTGTTTCAGCTGGAAACCTAGGAGTATTTACTACTTTATACTGAATTTGGTACAGGGTCCCAAGAGTCTTGCTATGAGGTGGAGTGGGAGGTACACTTAAGAAATCAACAATGTCTAGTTTTATATTTGTTAGATGTGGTTCAGTGACAATAAAATAATTGCACATTATCAAAACTGACATTAAAAGATACACTGTGACTCTTTTACAAAACAAAAAACCCTAAACACCTTCCTAATCTCACAGATAGGCCTTATTATTATTATTATTATTATTATTATTATTATTATTATTTTATTTTATTATTTCTTTGCAAAACATTTTATTCCTATAGTTAACATAATGTAATGCTACAAATAGATTTTTAGTTGCTAGATACCTGTCAAATATAAAATGTTGTTCTGTGTTAGCCCCCATATGTCAGCTAGGTCTACTAGTATGAGAGCTGACTCAAAACTTAGCTGTTTCACATCTTCCGTGTCATGCAAATACTCTTTGGTTTCATTCCACAGTGGTTTGTATCTCTCTTTAATTTTGGATGATTGATTAAAGGAGCTCAAACTCTCAACATGAAGCTCACTCTAAACCACTGAGTTTCAACTGATTTTTGCATCATAACCATTTATTTGTCATGATTTAATGTAACAACATACCTCATCCCAAGATCATAGAAAGCTGGGTCTCCGAACTCTCCAGTCTATCCCTGTCTCAGAAAGACTTGTGTCTCTCTGAATCAGCATAACCTCTACATATATGTAACAGAAAACATCTGTCTTTTGAAAAAGGTTTCTACTATTAATTTTGGAACATATATTCCAATTTCTGATTAAATAACTATATTTCTCCGATGGGAAGATGATCAGATTAGATGGACTTGAATTTGATTTATCCTACACTTCCTTTTCATATTCTTCTTGGGCATTAAAGGAACTTAATACCATGTTCATACAAAATAAACAAATATATCTCTTATCAATTTTTGGAAGAGAAGCACTGGAAGCTCTGTGAGAAAGTAGAAGATATATTCTTCAGCTGTATTAAAAGATAAATTTTATCAGGGGACTGGCTCAGCTTATTTTAATTGCTACAAAATCCTCTGGCTTTTCATCTGTGTCTAGCCTAAAACCAATAAACATTCAATTATGTCTCAAGTGATGAATAGACTTAAAGCAGAAACCTCTTTTGGGAGTATCAACATCACCCTACCTGTGACCATCAAAAGATTTATTTCTTTCAATCACCTTTAGAGAAAATGGTTTTACAAAGTCTGTGAACTCCAAATACTTCTATAGTAAATTATCTTTGAACATGTCAATGGCATGTGTTCTCATTTACTAGGTGTATGAAAAAGTTGAAATTTTGAGTAGCTGGTTTTGAATCCCTGTGTCACAGTTCAGGGCAAATGAACCTCTATTTCCCATCAGTGGCCCAGCAAAGCACCCACTCGCATACTTCCAGCTCCCTAACTGTTGCCTTTCTTGGGTGGAGACCTATGTCTCACTTCCTTCTGACTGAGCTGTGTCTATCCAGGCTGCAGTTTCCTGCCTTCACTGTGTTATTCCAAGCAGGGACAAGTTATCCAAGCACAGCTGGTTGCTTCCTGTTCAGAGATTAATCAGAGTGATTGCAACAGTTATAAGTATCATACAGTTCTTTCTACTTTATTCTTAAGGTAAAAAGCACTACAGAGAAAACATAGTAAAAACAATAAAAGAATCAACCTGCATGCTAATACATTTACCAGAGTTCACCTAATCCTACATGGACCATCGCAGAAGCAGTCCTTGAAATCCTCATCCAAGGGGATTCCATGTGGCTACAAGTTTGCCACAGCTTCAGTTCAGAAAAAAAAAAAACACTCATAACATGTTAGTCCATCCTTTATGTAGCTCAAGGGTGTTTGAACTAGAGTTTCCAGGAGCAGGTAATTAGTAAACCGTGGGTTTTTCTCTCCAGGACATAGCTTCAAAAGAGTAGATTCAAGTAGGTCTTTTGCAAATCTTAGGTATTTCCTATGAAATTCACTTCACAGATATTGTTCCAAAAAGTCCTCTGAAGTTCCTAATATCTCTCTGAATCAGCATAACCTCTAGTTAGTCAGTCTCCTAGAGAAGGTACATATGTACAATTCTGCAATCACACATACACAATTGCATTTTTAATACAATGAATCCCAAAGATGATAAACTTAATTCAATAAAATTCCTTCAAAATATTGCAGGATAGTGTCAGTCTGTCACACCCATGTTCAAGAAAGGCACTTGGATATTCTTAAACATGAAAAACACACTGGGTGAAATGCTGGCCCCAGTGAAGTCCATGATAAAACTTCTATTGACCCCAATGGAACCAGGATTTCGGTCATGGTTGTCTATACTTGGTTTTATAAAAATTATCAAAATGGAATATTACTAGACTTAATAAATATATATTTAGGAGAGAAAAGTAACATTAGAAATTTAGCCCAAGTGATAATTTTCTCCCAAAGTTGTAAATGTTTAAAAAAGGCTTAATATGAGCCTCTCCCATCACAGTACCCTAACTACTGAAATTATATAATAAATGTCAAAGACTTACAACAACAGCCAATTAACTGTGGTGAGACATTTAAAGTGAAGTTCTGTTCTAAAAACTGTGAGACTGTGTTGTAAAGTTCCATATTTCCCTTTTAGTGATTTTTGCCTATTAAATTTGCTCATTTCACAAGTAAAAATTTTTTTTTCTAATACTCAGTCCTGCAAATGTAACCTCAGTTTGAGAGTTATGCTGTTTGTCCACATTCTAATCAGCTCCTCTGCTGACTGCTGCAAAGAATAGAGACCGGAGCATGGGTGGTCATGTCTAATGGTTAGAGTCAGGAGCCTGGAACCAGAGCCGGATGCCAAGCCAAGAGTCAGACAGATCAGCAGGGACCTGGAGCAAGGTGGAAAGCAGGAACTGGGAAGAGGCAGGGCTCACGAGTCAGGCAAGTAGATGGGGTGCATAATAGCAGCCAGTCATGGATTCACTTAGTTGCTCAGACAATTTCCTGTGTCTCTTTCTGGTTTAAATAGAGCTTTCCAGCCAATTGGTGGGGCAGGATGTCCCCCCACTCAGGAGCTCTGTTAGGTGGAGTCCTTTGTAAGCCAGAGCTTCATTGTCCTCCTTCTCCAGGGGGGTTAGGTTTGCTGCTGAGTGGCAGTTGTGGTCTGAGCACCATCTTGTGACTTGCAGGCCTTGCTTTGAGGTCTGCAATCTCTCACACAAAGCCTATTAGAAGTGAACCAATTAAACTTACAAAATTTAATGCTTTAGGTGACTGGGAAGAAAATAAAACCTGTTCACATGAAATATATTGGCACCTACTTAGTCTTTGCATGATCTTATGAACTTGTCCTGTCCTGACCCATTTCTTCTTACTTGCCCTAGTCCTCAGATATGTTAGCTATTCCTTAGACTGTAAGCCCTTTGGCACAGGAGCCAGTCTAATTATCTGTTCTCTAAAGTGCTTATTGCATGTTTTGCTGCTGTACTGGTAATTAATAATAATAATCATACTAAAAACTATGGTCCTTCCTTCTTGAGCATCATCACCAGCTGTCAGATCTGGCTGAAAGGTGGGAGACGTTTTCCACAGAAATCTTCCATTTTACACTGGAAGTTTTGAAATTTTGCAGCTAGCAAATTAGGCCCTTGCTGACACTTATGCCTTCAATGGATTTGTGCAGGTGTGACTGACTGGAACACAGTGAACAATTCTGTTGATGATGCACAAGGAAGAATGGAATCTAGTTCACTCTGCCTTAACTATTAGGTCTGGGTTAAGAATAAAAATCTGTAAAAATGTCATGTTGTCACTGAAGTAAGCAACTATATCTCAGATATACATAGGTAGCAGATCTGTTGAGTTAAGACAGTGCCATTTTTACACAGATATTTTTGCAGAGTGAAACCGCTTGTTAAGGGGTCATTCCTTTTATTATGTAAGACTGAAGTCCATCAATGACTACTATTGTATTAAATTAGATTTAAGATTAAGCCATCTTCCAAAACAGCTATCACGGTATTTTACTTCTTCTCATTTAAACATATGCAATAGTGACAGGAACTTCAGGGACCTCATGATTCTGCTATAGCACGACAGAACCACTTCATCTTTGATCACTTCATTAGTGGTAATTGCAGGTAAAATCTCCTATGCAATTTATGTGAATCATTTTATATAATTTTATATAATTTTGGCCACGCAGGCACTGGTTTCAAATCGCACTTTCTCCATTACTGGACTTCCTTGTAACGTTAGAATAGTTCATTCTTGTGATATCTCTTACTGCTGAAGTAGACCATAGTGGTTTCCATAGAGATGATCTCTGTCTTTTTATCTCCTGTCATATACTCCTTCCATGCAACTGATTAAATACTCCACCAAAGCATCAGCAAAATTTTGCTCTCAGATTCACACAGCGATTTTCAATTCCAGTATTGTGCTCTCGCTACATGGATGACAATCCCTTGATCTTTATGTATAGAGAGAGCAGAATACAAGAGTGAAACAATGTCTAACTCTGGGAGCAGAATTTTGCCCTTTACATTGGTCTGTTACCAAATAGTTGATAAATATTTTAATATTTTGTTTTCTGGACCAGAGATTTTAAGAAAGAATTAAAAATTGCATTCTTGAACTTTTCAATTAAGTTCAGATTCTTTTGAGTGTTTCATGGCGTTAAGGAAGACTATAACCTATGTAATACTAGAGAGATTCCTGATGGTTCATTCATAAAGCTGAATCAGTTTAATGACATTCCAGACCAAAGTACAATGCAAAGTCAAGCATGGCAAAGACTTATGCAGGTATTCAATATGATAAAGATGGTGTCTGGATGAAGCTAAAATCACAGTCAGATTTGCAAATGTACATAAAATCTGAAGGGTAAACTTACCTGTGTAAACCCGTTTGCATCACTGGGGTGATGCTTGTAGTCCTTATTCAGGCAAAACTTCTACTGGTTTCTGTAGTAAGTGGACATCAAGGGGTTAGCTGGGTTATTTAGAGTATTACAGGTTGGTGCCATGCTTTATCCTTGCATTACTTCCTGTTTAGTCAGTCCCATCCCCAACTCTGTTGTGATGCAGTTAAATAAAGCAGCTAGTTCCCAGTCTGCAGTCAACTGAGTAGACTTATTTTTTCTTGCATGGAGCAGTCCCTTTGCAAAAGTTTCAGTGATTGTTTTGTCCAAGTGAAGATGACAAAATTTGATCTTTTGATGCTGAGGGATTAAATAGAACTGAGATTTATACAGGCTATTTGCACCAGGGAGGAGGTTGCTCTGTCCCCCAGGGTCCTATCCTGCTTCTACTGAAATCAATGGGAGTTTGTTATTATTTCACTGGGAGCAGGAGCAGGCCCCCAGTCATTTAGGATAAGAGGCCCTCGAGAAGTTGTTATGGAAATATAAAGTTTGTGTGGAAGGTTAAATTGTTTTATAACCTTTTTGGTCAAAAGCAAAAGGCGGTAGCTGGTATAATTTGTAATGGCTCCACAGACTTCAATGGAACTATGACAGTTTACACCAACAGGGGATCTGCCTCACTGTAGCTTGAGTGTTCAGTGTTTGGATGCAGTTTATCAGCCTCACTGGAGCAAACATTTACTAGCGATACACATTTTCTCATTTTAAATTTGCACATTTGTTAGAGAAATTTATTTCCATGCAGTATATGCAGCTTAGTGATTATTAGTGTTAGCAGTATGCATGTGAAATTGTTAACTGTCCCTCATACCCAATGAAAAGGATAAATGTTATACCACCAAATCCAAAATTATACTCTGAAACTCTTCCTGAGTTATCTGTTTGTGAAATCCAATTGTATAATCTAACTAAACCTATAATACATTTTTTAAACAGGAAAGCCAGTTATTGCAAAGGATACTTTGTGCACACCTTGTGTACACAGGACCATAGATTTCTTTGACATTTATTCCAGAAAGATTCTTGACTAGTATTAGCTATTTTATGGCTAAATTGCAACAGGGCAGGATTTCATAGCTAACAATCTCATCCCCCAAATTGCAGGCTGGGAAATCCATGCTGTATGTATGTAGCTAAATTAGCTTCATAGCCAACTGTTTTATTCTTTGAATTGTTTCTAAACAGGTCTGTAGGGCTGATGGAAAAGAAAGGGTACACTCCATAACATGTGGCAAAATTATTGAAATAAACGTCATAGAATTATTGAGATTACATGAAATATTTACGTCAGTACATTTAGAAGGATTATTATGGAAGTTAGTTTAAGTAGAAAATAATGAAATATTCTTCACATAGATATTTGAGTGTAGAAAAATGGCATGACGTATAATTTGAGAAATAGTATATAATTATATAATTAAAAACAGCATCATAATGTATATTTATTTTAAGGCGTAATTAAGGTTGTGTGCTTATTTCTTTACTACTGAGCATTTAACCATGTGATCTTGACATTTTCCTAAAGTTCTTTTTTGGTTAAGTACAGATATAGGCCTGTTTTCAGAGGTGCTGCGTACCTGCGGACCTCAGTGACCTCATTTGCAATTATGGGTCCTCTATACCACTGTAAATCAGGCCCACAGCTTTCATAAAGTAGTATTTTGCTATGACATTTTCCTTTCCTTTTTGTAAAAAAAAAAATATAAAGGGATTAAGAATACTAGTACTTTTGAGTAATTCAAGGTATGAAGTAGAATAGGCAGTTATAATTTTGCAGATATGTCCGTCATGCTTTCACATTTCATATTTGAAGAATGAGATTACTGAGTGTGCTGAGAGGGGTAAATGAGAAGTGTTAAGTAGTTCTTCCTCTAAAGTCTAGATTATGAACATTTACTTAAATGTGTTAATGCAGTTCATTTTTCACTTGATATATTTGACCCTCTTTGTCAAAATAATCCTATTTGGTATCTGTGCCAGTTCTGTAAAAGTTTTCCTCATCCTGCCCACATAAGTAATCTCTAGCAGCATTCTGCCTGTTTTCAGGCCCAAAATTCCTTTTTTGTATGTCCTGTTTTCATAAGTTAAATGAATTGGAGTATCATATCTGAAAAACAAAGTCAAGGATGGAATACTTATTCTTAGGAGATTCTTACTTTGAGCAGCAGAGTATTATATCCTCTTAAACAGACACTCCATTAAACTTGTAATCAATTTAATAATACTGTCTGCATCTTAGAAGATTTGTTGTCATTTTGCCTACACATTTGGGTATGAGGCTTTTTAGAGCTGGGACATGCTCATGTTTACACTGGCTGTTGCTGCTCAAGCTTTTTTCAATCTGTGGCTATGGCCTAGCAATTTCATCTTCAGTTTGGCTTTAGTCCATCTTTCCCTGCAGCACATTTATTTGATGATGATCTCTGTAAAATAACCGAATGTGGAGATAGGTCCATGGGTTGCACTGAAATAGTAGCATCCTACATTATGGTGGAGATGTTAAAGGCGTAATCACAACCATATTTGTCACCATGTCAATAGCAGAAGCAGACTATGAACTACATGGGATAATAGTGACTGATTGTGCATTTGAGCATAGGGCCAAATTCTGACATCTTTACTGACAGTTAAGGACTTTATATTATGAGGTAGTAAGTAACATTCAGAATAAGTAAGGGCATAGACTGGAAACAAATCTGTTGGACATTCCCTTGTATTGGTACCCATATAAGAAATGACAAAGATGATAGGTAGGATTATTACTGCTGTCGATATTGAAATTGATTAATGCAGGAATACTCATTTTCAGACTAATTTTTACTGTTCACATCGCTCCTCTCTTAGGAACAGGCTGTTCATTATGTACTTATTTGTTTATCTGAAATACAAAGCTTGGACTGGAATAATTAATTCAGTCAGCCAAGTCTTATAAATATCTTATTTGATTATCTGCACAACAAAAATGTTATTTCCTTCCTGTGAGTGGAATTGAAATCTCATCCAGCATTTCTCTTTGTAGATATCTGAGAAGAGGTTAAATTGTTCAGGAGAAAATACACATTCCTGACTTGCTCTTTCATTGATTCAATCCAATCTGAAAAGTCAGACAGCAAAACTCCTTTCTGTTTTTGCATCTTTGAACAAGTCATATGGATTACTGCCATTACATTGCTGGGGATGAAATAATGCTTCTCAGTTCAAAATAATTCTTGTTTATTAGATTAAAATAAAAACACAAAACCAAGACCTTTAGTTAAAAATATGTAATTATGTGCTTTTAAAGCACACTAGACTAGTACTAGAAATGAAGCCCTCAGTTTATCTACAGCTGGTCTCCAGCACTGAAAGATTCCAAGATATTTCTGTTAATGTATTTATATCCTGAGATTAAGTGCCCACCTCTAGATAAAAAGGGTAGGCCAAGTCTCTGAAGACTTAAACTGTCTATAAACATGCCATGTTAAGGTGGTTTTTGTTGTATGGTTGTACTAGGAATAGTACTGAGACAGCAGCGCATTGCAAGTCTCTCTAGCGCCTCTGCCCGCAGGGGAAGCTCAAGAGAATGTGGACCGCAGAAATTAATGCAAAACTGTCACGCTAAGAGAGGTAATGTTGGTAAGAATGAAATTAGCTTTATTTTCCATTGCCAGTTATATAAACTAGTTGTTGTTTTTTCTGTGGAGAGGCAAATGACTGATTCTGCCTTGTTTGTGTTGGTATAAATTAGGTGTAACTCAATAAAGTTACACCATTGTGAATCTGGAATAAGGATTCTAATGAATCTGGTCTAAAATAACTTCAGAACCAACTTCACTCTACCAGCACTCATTTCATCCAAGACCTGTTTCAGCCGCCCACCTCAAGCTGCAAATGCCTGTCGTTCTGACTTGCTAAAGAACACCACTCCCCATTTTGGTTTCTGCAGATGGCCTTATAGGAGTTCTGGAAATTGGCTTTGGTGAGGAACATTTGCACATATGTACTGGAATATTAAGTTTGAACATAACAGGTTGATTTTCCTGTCTTGCTATTTTAATTTTCTTTTCTCATTTTAAGACAGCAATCTGTGAGGCCTGTTTTTGAGCTGCTACATTCAATAAACCGCAAAGAAAAATGTTTCCTTTGACTGACATTGTCTATAGTCTTCTAAAATGCCCTGAGAGAGTATCTGTTAGCGGTTTTTAGCGTTGTTACTCTTTAACTGCATTTGTAATCTCAGGAATCAAACCCAGCCTCAGAGTAAACTCAATGTCTGCCTAGGCTACCACTTCCCGAGGAGTTGATAACTTTGAGGTTCTACTGTTTTTGCAAATTGTTTAAGATATGAAAAGTTTGGTAGAAATCCCATTATTGGATTAAAAATGAAACACATCAGATTTAGTGGAAAAAAATCCCATTTTAGAATTTCCACTACAGGAACTAATACTTTTTTTAACCTATGCTGTAGCTGTTGCCTGGTGATGCTTCAGATGAACATGGATTGCAAATTCCTCCCTCGCTGGGTGAGCTTGGCTACACTAGCCATGCTTTCTAATGTAATCAACACACAATGATTCAAACCTAGACTTACAAAATTGTTAAATAGGATGATTTTAAAATTAATTTGTTCACACAAACTCTGCTATGAACAATATACAATTCTCTTATGTTTTCCATATGCAATGAGTAATCATATGCTTTGTTTTGAAGACTCTCAGATTGAGGCGAGTGGTAAAATACATTAGAATAAAAGAAATGTCTCTATGAAAGAGTGTAGTAACTTTCTCGTGTCACATTCTGCATCACATCATCTTTGCTAAATGGTAGTTAGTCCTGCAGAAAGCCAACTCCTAGACAATTAAAAATGCAGTGCAAAGAAAGCAATTGCATAACTATATATACCACATTATCAATTATTCTTCCTAGGCTAAACAAGAACTCTGAAGAGAATACATTTGTACAGTGATATGTATAGAAATCAGTGACTTGGTATTTGATGGTACTACATAAGAAGTTAGGATGCTTTTAAGCACCCATCAGTGATCAGAATACCCATCACCCTCAAGATGTTGTCCCAGGATATGTAAATGCCTGTCAACTACTATTTTGCCAGGACTATTTGAGGCTTATCTTCTTGACCACATCTTAATTAGTGATGCAACTCTTGGGAAGAAAGTCTTTTTCTAGTTTTGAATTCAATTTACCACCTTTGAATAGGAAGCAGATGTTAAGAATTTCCCCTGGGATCCAACAGGGAAAGCACAGCAAAAGTTAGATTCATGACCAATTTATTTTAAAAAGACATGTATGTGTCAATAAAGAATCTAAACCCCTAAATTTTCCAATTTGATGATAGCATTTGGACATGTTTTGCTGACCTGGACTTGTCTAATATAAAAGTTATTTTGCAAGCTTATTTGTCTGATTTTTATAGTTATCTGCATCTTAATCTTAATATTTTTATATTTTAGTTTTACATAGGGCTTCATAATAAGGTATATTATATTAATTATAAAGACAAGCAAGCAACATGCCTTTTTTGTGTAACTTATACAAAAGCATTTCTATACATCATGAGTCAGACCTTCAATCAAAATGTGCTGGGTGATATGTAAATCCAAAAAGAGGCAAAGAATGACTAGAAAAGCTTTTCATTGTAAATGACCATGTTAGTTCACTTCATGAACACAAAACTCATATATGTTTCAAAAGAGACAAATTTGCAACTTTCATGTCTGCAACTTAGACCAAATTACTGTAACTCTCAGCTCTCATTATGTATTTCACGTTTTCCACAACGAACTTTCAGAAACAGTTTTGGATATAAACTGAGGAATTTTATATGTTTTTGACCAGAATATGGGAACTGTGTAGGATTATCCCAAAGTTCGTTCTGGATCTAGATTCTCCCCTGCTTTGAATTTTGTATAGTCCTTTACATTCATACAAACTAGATGTTAAACCCTACTTTTGGTACAAATAGAACATACCTCTCAGGCTATTTCTATACTATGAGCTAGGGAAATTCCCCTTCTCATGTATATATATTCGCACTAGCTCTGGTCAAGCTAGTGCAAGTATAAATAGTGTTGTTGTGGTAGGAATGGAAGTGGCAGCAGAGACATAGCTGAGCTGTGCTGAGTAAAAACTTGCCTGAAACTGGTGGGTATATACTTGGCACGGCTAAGCTGTGCCTCTGCTGACACTATATTGCTGTCGTAGCTACACTGATGTTTATGCTTACACTAGCTTGATGAGAGCTAGTACGAGTATGTGAATACGAGCAGAGGAATGGCATCTTTAGCTCATAGAGTAGATGTAGCCTCAAATAAACTTTAAGAGACAGCTCTTATTTTAGTCCCAAATGCACATTGGTTCCACACAAAATGTGTCCTCAGCACGTTTATTGTTGAAAAGTATTTACAGTAGAAGTACAGAATCATGAAACATGGAAATCATTATTGATGCTACAGAAATGAGTCCTGCACTCTTTTAAGTTTCCTGCATGAATAATGTCTTTGTGTCTCTTGTTTGGGATTTTTGTCATACATTGTATCCTGCATTTAGGAGGTATCAACTAGAGAATTCTGCTTTAGAGTGGCACTGGTGCCCATCACCCATTTTGCACAGGTGTAAATGACAATGCAATATTATTTGCATGGTATTTGGGAAATTAACCACTTCCATCTGCAAGTAAGAACCAGGAGCAGATAATCTCTGGTTGTAGACTGTGAGAGACAATCTCACAAAAAGAAAGAGGGATTTTTTTTTTAAAAGTACTTTCTGTACTTTAATACAGTTCACAATAAAGCGTTGGATTTTCCTTTCACTACTTACAAAGGGTCAAATCCTACCTCTTCCTCCATGTCCCATTGTGATAGATCAATGGCACATGAAGAGGAGAAAGTCCACAGACAGACACTTGTATATGCTCAGTCTGTGCCACTATACAGGCAGGATGAGGCCAATACAGAGGCATGCTGTTTGTTCGGATTTTGTGGCGGGTGGTAGATGAGTTAGGCAAATGCATTTTTCTTCAAAAAAGCAAGAAGTAAAACCAAAAGACCCAGAACCTATTTTTTAAACTATGTAAATAGTCAGACGCCATTCAGAGGGCTGTGAATTAAAGTCTTTTTCTTTTTATATACCAGGGATTATTGTTTTGAAATAGATGAACTTGTTTCGTTTAATATCAAACCCACGTAGAGACCAAGGGTTCATACGTTCAGCTTAAATTGGAATGTTGTAGTATTTCTGATGTGTTCAGGGGAGACAATGAAATAAGAAGCAAGAGAAAGAAAATGAAAGGATGAAAAATAAAGCAGATCAGCAGCACGGGTGGCTCTAGACATTTTGCCGCCCCAAGCATGGCGGCATGCCGCTGGGGGCACTCTGCCGGTCAGCAGGAGGGCGGCAGGCAGCTCCAGTGAATCTCCTGCAGGCATGCCTGCGGAGGGTCCGCTGGTCCCGCGGTCCGCAGGTCCACTGGAGCTGCCTGTCGCCCTCCCGGTGACCGGCAGAGCGCCCCCCTTGGAGCTGCCCCTGATCAGCAGATTGAAAGCCAGATACAGTGAATGAAATCCTGGCCATGCTAAAACTTTTTGATTTTGATAAGGGCAGGGTTTTACCCAGAATCAGTGGGAAAAGGAGCAGAGAGGAGACCTGAGGAAAAAATCTAATGGAAATCACAGATAACGTATATATGTGCTATTAAAAATAGCCCACTTATGCTAGCCTAACTCATTTTTTGTTTGTTTTTGTAGGTTGGCATGGGGGTGGGGGTGATTTATTATTAATCATAGGAGTTCATCTCACCTTTTACTGGCAGGCCTGAGGGAATACCTGGTAGTGTGCCTCCAATGGAGACATGCTGCCAGGAACCCAGGGCAGTGGAGGATGTTATAGGCTAGAGCCAATGCAGAGTAACAGATCTTCTCTTTGGATGATTCTTGCCTTCCCTTTAACTTGAATCACCCCATGGGTTTACATTATAGGGACAGAAAGGTTCCCAAACATATCTGGGAAGCCTGTGAAATGAAGCCCTCTAGGGCAGGGATGGTCCGTTTTCTATTCCTGCAAAGATTTATGCATGTGCTTAACTTTACACATATTGAACTTGACTGAAGTCAGTGGGGCTAGTCACATTGGATAAAGCTAATCACATGCATAAGTCATTGCAGGAATAGGGTCTTAGTTTATACACCTCTTAGCACAATAGGGGGGGCCAATCACAATTGGGCTGGTGGGGGTTAATACAATATAAATGTTTATTATTATTATTTATTAATAATAAATGAAATATTTTTGCAATTATATTACACCTTCAGTGTTTGCTGATCTCCAATTCCACAGGTTTGCCCTTTTTTTGTATTAAAAGACATATACAAAGCACAAACTTAACAAAGTAGAATATAAAATGGAAGCCTTGTCTCGGGGGCCTATTGTCATCTCAGCTGTAATAAAGCTTTGTCCTCACTACCAGAATTACCCATTGTTGACAATGGATGTCACTAGCAGGTGCGGTTGAATCAGCGCTGAAAATGATTTAACAGCAAGCGTAACCAAGAGGACACGGTGTGAAGTACCATTTCAGAAACCATGGTTATGACTTGAGCTGAGTAGATTAAGACCCTGACTAGAGAGTCCATGTCTAACCCACTAGACCTATGATTTACAAACTTCTGCGTCTGAGGCCCTCCTACAATGGCCCCTTGTCAAACACCTTTATTAATGTCAATCAGCCCCTACTCCATCTCACTCCCTTGGCTGTTCCACCCCCACTAGTGCTGATGTAATGGCCTGGCTGTGGCTGTGCCTTTCTGTAGGGTTTGTTTTTCCTTCTGCAAAGTGATTTGAGTAATATTGACCAGAGTAACTTGTAGCTTTTTTCTCTGATGTCTAGGTACAAGAAGGTGCATGTGGAAGCAGGGTTACTGGAACAATTTGTGTAGTGAGTGTCAGGGGGCAGCTGTGTAGTCTATATTCACAAAAACAATGAAGAGTCGATGGTTTGGGCAGGGGGTCTCTTTGTCTGAATTTGTTTAAAAAAAAACCAAAACATACGCTCACAACCCAGCTGTTTGGGGCAGTGTGGTGAATATCAGAGGCTATCAAAATGAATAAGTGTGCAGACAGGTAGATTTGAAAGAGACAGGGTAAAATCTCACTCTTACCATGCACATGCACACAAACACCTTTGAACCTTAAGAACACAAACAGTTACGTTCTCCCTGAGGTGTTCCTGTGGATGTATTGCAACCTTTCTGTGTCTCAGTTTATCAACTATAAAATGGGAGTTTTTCAATTGACAGAACAATAAAACTATATATAAAGATTTGAGGGGCCTTGCAAGCACAGGGAATATTAGTCTTACCATTTCACCTCTTAGGAAATGGAGGCCAAGATCTGTTAATAGTCTACCCAAGAGACACTGCCTCTTCTGAATGAATCTATTGCCTTCTTGTTGTTTAGGCCTGGATGCACAAAAGGAATTAGGTGCATTTGTCCCAGTTTCAGGAACTATGCGATGCACAAGATGCCCGCTGAATCCCTTAGCTACCTAAACTCATTTGGCACCTAAGTTTTTGTAGTAGAAGTTTCCTAGATGCCTGTGTTTCTACCTCTCAGCACGCATTTTGCTGCCTGCCTCTAGTCTCAGAGAGATTTACAAACCAGGGCAAAATAGATGTTTGACTGCCTGAGTCATGTGCACAGCCCCATCCAATAGGCACCTTCTGAGCATGCCTACCCGACTGGGTCCCTCAGGTGAGTTCACCGAGATAGGGTGTTAGAGAGGAGAGGCAGCTCTCTCATAACTTTCAGCATAGTGTCAGGGTACTCACCTGGGATGTCTGAGACCCACGGTTCAAGTGCCCCCATCCAGCTGAGGAGAGATGGATTTCAACAGGGATCTGCCACCTCTCAGACAAGTGCTCAAACTATTGGGCTATAGATATTCTGATGTAGGTGACCCTCAGTGTCTCCTTTTGAAGCTGTTGCGCTCTGGATAAATAATGAAAGTGTCAGTGGAGTAGGGGGACTGGATACTGGTACTCCTGCTGCCTGAGTGAGCTCTAACCACTGAGCTACAGAGTCATTCTTACACTTGTGCTTTCTCGCTCTCTCCCTTTGTCCAAAGTGACACCTTAGTTATTTATCCAGAGTGCATCAGCTTCCACCGGAGAGACTGAGGGACCCGCCCCCCATCCCATAGCTCAATGACTAGAGCAATCATTTTAGAGGTGGCAGACCCCCATTCAATTCCCTTCTTCCCCACAGGTGAAAGGGGGATTTAACCCAGAGGTGTCCCACATCCCAGGTGAGTACCCTGACCACTGGGCTAAAAGTTATGAGGGAGCTCCTCCTCCTTCTCCCTGTTCTTTCCCCTCCTCCCCCCCAGTTCTTGCTAAATCAGCAAGTGGGGTAGGCCTTAGCTCACATCCCTCTGGTTAACATCATCCACTGGCTATCTTAGGCAGCTCAATGCCCAGCCTAATGGCTTTTGTGAATCATATTCAAAGGCAAATGTCTTTCCCTAGTCCCTATTTTCTAGGAGTCTAGGTGCCTAAATCAGGCTTGTGAATCACAGTGATTTTTCTATGCCTAGCATCACAACTAACTCCTTTTGTCCATCCAGGCCTTAGTTAGTAAGCTCTTCAAGGCGGGGAATGTCTTTAATGTTCTGTAAAGCAAAATGGGAAATATATAGTGCAATATAAATGTTTTATAATAATTAATCTGATTAATTAATGTATGTTTTCCAGATACTTTGAGGTTACAGATTTGTTTGAGATCAATAATTTATTTATCCAAAAATTCTGGTCAGAAGAGTGGTTGTTTACATTATTGTTTGTTCCTTCTCTCTCTGTCTCTTGCGCGCGTGCACGCACACACACACACACACACACACACACACACACACACACACACACACACACACACACACACACACACACACACACACACACACACACACACACACACACACAGACTCACTTACCTGAAAACAAGTTAGGGATGGAGAATGCGGTGCGAATATACTATATATTTGATGTCTTTCTGTGAATGAGCTTTTCCTTTTATTTTGCTCCTTTGTTAATCAGAACAAAACTTTGATGCTGTTTAAATGCAATTATCATACAAACCATCAACAGCAAGAAGATTTAAAGCTAAAGTTGTGCTTAACTTCTGGTATTTTACTATTTTGTTTCATAATTGCATGTCACAGTGTCACACTTTTCCAGGGGAGTGCAAACCTGAATTGTGTATTGTCTGATTTTGTTAGGATTTCCCTCCCCCCCATTAAGTAAAGATTATTTATATGTGTTCTTAATCTGTGAATTTCTTTCATTTTTAAAAGAGATAGTTTAAAATGACATTTATATTTAGTAGGAGTGTTTTCCTGGAATAGATAATGAAATACAGCCTGCTTGGAGGAAAGGGTGTATAGTGTTTTAAAACATAATCAGATGATGATAAATATATTATAGAGTATAATATATTAGACCATTGAGAACAGTGCTGTCTTTTCTGCCTGGCTTGCCCTAAATTATTTATTTGGTTATGCAAGCCCTACTGCTCAGTTCAGTGGCTAATTTGAAGATTTGTTGAATCACAAAGGATTCATAATACCTAACTTTATAGTTCCATTGCTTCAAGAACCTCAGGACCTGTAATGCAATTGTAAACATTGGGGTTGCTATATTTTATTCCATTTACTATGTGGCTGAATTGCAAAACTAATGCCAAATGGAAAAGCTTAATATGTCTGGGGGCACAACATATCAAGAATTTATTGTAGCTTCGCCACATTAAATAATCTTGGATAGATGTTGAGTTGAGAATTTCACTGGCCCTCAGATATAGTTTGAACAGGGAGATTTCTGTTTGCCTTTAATTTCTGACAAAAGTCACTGCTGATATTTGTAGAACAAAGTCATATGAAAGGGATAAACTTGTATTGATCTTAAATATTTTCAGTTTAGTAATTTTATTTATTTGTCCTTAAACCATGGTTTTACCTCGGGGTAAGACTGAATTTGTTGACTTAAATCTTTTTTAGAAATGGTCTGCACAAATTCAAACTGATGCTGTATGTGGGAGACAGCTGGTTGTCATGGTAACTGTAGTGCAGTTTTTAATTCCACTTGGTGAGTAATGCTAACACAATGATGCTGAATAGACCATGGCTTAGCGAGTAAAAGTATCTTGCAATTTCCATGTCAAGGTACAAAAGAAAAAAGAGGAAAAAAAAACAGATATCCCAGAACACATCGCTTTGGTTTATTGTTAATGAACATTTTCATTGAAAATCTAACCAGTTAAAGAGTACCCAAGCTAATCCAGAAAATGAGTGTTGAAGAAGTTTCTTTCAAGAGCCCTAACATGGTTGTAAAATGCATAGATGAGATGTAAAATATTTATAATCTAATTTGTCTTGTGTTGTTTTGAATATTTGTCAATTTACTTTTAGTATGTACTATAGAAAGAATGTAGTAGCATCATCATGCATAAAGAGCTCAATCAATTTTTATTGTGTTCAATTTTTGTTTTTACATCTGGAGGGAAGGAGACCTCAATCTATGATATTTCATTCATCAAAATTAAACCATTTATTTAATGCAAACTGTAGGAAAGACATTGTCTTCGGGTTTTTTTTGCAGATGTTATATGTTTCATGGAAGTGCAGCACCACACTTCAATCGTCGTTTTTTAGGAGCTGTGTCAAAATTGACTGGTTTCCTTGCGATCCTAGTCAAGTCTAGTTTCATCTAACCACAACAATCATCATGACAGATATTTTTTTTCCCTGTTAGGTTATACTATAGACTTGCAGAGTCAGAAAGGAAGAAAGCAATAGGAGGTTAGTCATTAGTTTACTCTGTGCCCTTTCAGGAGCATTTTGTGATCACCTTAGGTGTGTAGTTTCCAAGACCAGTTGCTGAGGTAGGCAATTTAGGAATCTGCCAAACTTTCTCAAATCTACTGTCTTTCAGCTAATAATGCAAGTTATTAATTTTGTATGCAGTGCTGGCCCTTCAGTTGGCATCAAAGACCCAATTTTTTCTTCATTGATTCCCCACCCCCATCCCCCCCATCCCTCTGCATGCTTTCTCAGCTCCTGGCTCTTAAATAATTGATTCCTTCACTCAGGTCCTCATACCAACATCTTGTAATAGTAGTGAGAATGCAAAAATGCATGAACGAAACTTACCAAAGCACTCCCATTCTTTTAGGATGCTACTGTTTACAGTGAAGTTAGAGACGCCAGAAGAGGAAGTAACACATAGGGTAAATATGAACATATTACGGTATTGTGATAGAAAATGAATAGAAAAAGGTATATCAATTTAATGGGAGATTGGAAGTGATGCACTAAGGATGACAAAATGCTGCCTTTAAAAAAAAGATTAGTCAGATTTAGCAGTGGAAGCCCTTGAGTAAATCTGAAATATACACAATGTTGATGTGTCTGACTGATAAAATGAAGCCCTTTAGTCTAAAGGCCTCTGGTACAAATTTGTGAACACATTAAATATACTTTGCCAGAAAATTTGACCTTTACTGAAAGGAATTAGAAAATCAGTAGAGCAGATGGAAAGACCAAAAATATTCAAGTTATAGCAAATGCTTATGTATAATAATGTAAAACAAATTTTTTTCTGATTAAATTGCAAATTTGCTCCTCATATACAAGAATCAAAAATAAGTACTGCATGGTGTATAAACTGCTTTTTTGTTATTAATGTTTTTCTCTGAAGGATAAGGGCCCTACAGCATTAGTATGTGAAAACATATTAATTCATAAGCAAGGGAAAAAACTAGAAGACAAACGCTTCCGTCCGCTTCTGGAGTACTGTAATGACTTAACCTTATATTATCACTTGCAAATCAATCATCCACCCACAAGAATGAAGAGGAAGATTACACAATATTCTTCTTCTTCTTCCCTTTTTACAGATCTAGAAAATGAGGAAGAGAGATTGGGATTCGCACAAGGCCATACAGCAAGTCTGTGGCAGGAGCTGCTGTTTCACAATCTTCTCTCATACTGTCCCTCAAATATCTAGCTACCCTGTCCTCACTTTAAGCTATCAGTTTTCACATGATGAGTATTTGTAGTGAAAATTGATGATGTCTGTGATTATTTTCAAATTTCACATAGGATGAAATGTCACCAGCTTTTAATGGTATTTGAGCAAAATGGTGAATGTTCAAGATTTTGTCTCAGTTAGAAATTTACCATTTTTCACAATCAACTTTTGCAAAATACGCAGCCAGCAAAGTGGCATTTTAAACTATCCTTTTATTTTTTCAAAAATAACAAAGTAAAATTTCAATAGCCCTGATGTGATTTAGAAACCTAAGTCCCATTTTCAAAAGTCAGTTAGGATCCTAAATCACGTAGGTGCTTTTGGAAATTTTACCCAAGATATCTTTTGTTTTCCCCCCAAAATACTGAAAAGCACCTTGAATTGAAAGCACCTTGTGAAGTGGCAACACAGCATGAGAAAAGCAACATTAAGACCTTGCATATGTTGCCTCAGGATGTTTGTCATTGCCTTTGTTGGTAGTGATAGCAAATGTTCTTTGATGTTTAGATATGTCTGTGATTAGAGCCTTAGAAAAACCTTAGCTAGATTGATTCAAGGTGAGGAGTGGCTTCCATTTTGTCAAAATCATCTCCATCTATGCTTCTGCATCCAGCCTAGTTAACCTAGGGAGTTAACCTAGACTGATTAACAATTTATGATCAGAAAATCCAGACTTCGAATGAACGAGTTTGAACTGTGAGGGATTTTGTGGCTCGGAATGTCTTTCTTCTTTGAATCAAGAGTTTGACACCATAGATTCTGACATACAGCACAGTCAGAATGTACTACCACATGAAGGGTTCACTCCTCACTGTTCACATGGTTCCGGCAATAGTTTATTCATCCAGACTTCCCTGTGATTGGCAGAGAAAGATAACTTCTTTGGCAGAGAAAGATAACTTCTTTACAAAGGACCTGAAACAACAGGATCAACACAAGTGTCACTGAAGACTGATTCTAACAATGGGGACCCCAAAGTTTGTCTTGTAAGACAATACTAAGTGTCCTTTACATTGTTCAAAAGTTAATAAGGATCTGATCTGAGTTTATTAAAGAACATTGATCTTATCAGGACTGGCCCAAGACTGAATGGTGCCCCAGGTGAGGAGTGTTTTGGTGCCTGCCCCATATGTTAAACTTTTGAATACCTTATTTTATATTGCATTTGTAGCCCATTTCATGACTCTGTTGCACGATTTACATGCCTTATTTATCCCTGTTATGTAAGACTGGAAATTTGCATGCTAGGATCTGTAAATCTGTATTTATTCATGCCATATATAAGCAAATTAAAAAATTGTTTCCTCTAAGCCTATAGAAACTTTTGAATGTTAAGGATAACTGAAATGTATTAACATCAAGAAATTGAACTGTGCACCAGGTAAATCTGCTAATTCCTTAGTAATAGGACTTCCATCATTTAAGCTTCGCTCTTCAGTTTCTTCTGCACCAGGATGACCACTACTGCCTAAAGCCCATTATATTTTGTTCTGTTTCAGATGTTTTCCCATCAGATTTGCCCCTTGCTGCAAACTAGATTGCAATTGAGCTTTTTGCTTCCTATACTGAGCTCCTGAAGGCTTCTTTGGGGGCATCTTGTATTTTCTACAGGGGAAAACAGACAGTATTAGGGAGAGTAAAAGTCTATGTTCTGCAGTCTTAGAAAGTCATCAAATATTATGTGATAAGCATGGCAAAAGAAGTAACAGTATTTCTTTTATATTGTTGCATAAATAGGGGTTTGATAGATATCTCTAGCATCTCATTAAATATGTCCTTTATTAGTCACAACTTCCACTCTTCAAGTCTTAAACACAAGTACACAATAAAACAAGGTTCACAATATCACAGCTGGGCTCTCACTTCACTTCATTTTGTTCTTATAGTTCACTGACTGACAGGTGATGCTTGGCCCGTTATACACAAGTGGGGGCAGGCCGACAACATTCTAGGAGGTTCAAGGACAATGTAGTTCTCAGAAAGTCTGGAAGGTTCCTTGAGATTCTACAAAGGTCCAGAACCTTGTAGGAGGCTAGTGAAAAATGACTCCACATATAGAATACATGAAACATTTTACTTCGAACATTCTATTTTCCCTTTTGTCGCTAACAACCAAAATAGCACCCTGAACCCAGTGCCTTCCAAGCCCAGCACTCCAGGCAGTCGCCTGGGTCACCTGCCCCTAAATTTGTCCCTGGATCTTATGGACTGGTGCACAGGTAAGCATCCTCTTCTCTTCCATATCACCCTCAAGTCTTCAGAAAGCTAAAGTAAGGACAAGGCTCACATCATCCTTATATTTCCAACCTGGGCTCAACAGTGCTGATAACTGGAACCTGTAGTCATAGTCTTGGAACCTCTGTATCACTTACCAGTATAGCATCTCCAGTTCTCTTGTCCCAAGCCCAAAGCTAGGTCCTTTGCCCAGGCCTGTGTCACAGTTCAGGGGGTGTCTTTTTCACATCCCTGAGTGATGTAAATTACATCAGCTTAAGCGGTAGTATAGACAAGCCCTTAGGCTTTTTATGATGAAATCCTGGCCCGAATGAATCAAATGCAAAACTCCTGTTGCCTTCAATAGGGTCAGAATTTCCTCCTTAGTGTTCACAGCAGATCCAACTGGTTCTTCAAGAATTTCATGAGAGTACTACAAAAAGACACATGTTGTGAAATAAAGATGGTTTACAATATGGGCATCCAGCAAGAACAGAGTCTCTATCTTCCTCCATTACCAATGTTTTGGACAGCATGTTTTCTCTGAAAAATCAGATCTAGCTCTTGTCACTGTTAAAGTCCACTCATCAATTATGTTATCATATAACCCACAGTTCAATGGTCTTCTCTTTTTGTTCACCCAAATGTGAAGACATTTCTTAAGGATTTGATCTCCATCTACCTTCCAGTGTGAGAATCACCACCTTTGTGACATTTAAATTTCATTAACAAGCTAATGAAGCCTTTTGACCCCAGAGCAATTCTCTCTATTACTTATTCCTTCAAGTTGCATTCTAGAAGCTATCAGCTGTGTTAAGTGAGATCCAGAGAGGAGACTGCTATTTGTCATCTCTGGGAATTCCGAAAAGAGAGACTGATATCTATCTATCTTTGGGATGGGGAGTCTGTATTGGTTCAAGAGGGAGGGACAGGAACAGGGAAAAGAATATGTCCCCCCCCCCCTCTTGGGGACGATTGTGCCCCTTAGTAGTGTGAGGGTGGCAGTGTTGTTGTTTCTTGGAGTACAGCAAAAGATGGGGATGGGTCTACATGTGGCTCTTAGAATAGGGGCAAAGCTTAATATTAGCCTCACTGCTTCCCCCTTTATAGATCCCCTTCTTACCACATGAAGAGGGAGCTGAAATGCCTTTACGACCCTTGATAATCTCACACCCATCTGTGGCAGTGCATGCAGCTTGGGGAATACTGATTTAATACTGTCTGTGAATTGTTCACCATCAAATTTAAAATATTAAGAATGATGAGTGGAGTTTTTATGATATGAACTTCCTCAACCCGCTTCGAGAAAAAACAAAGATAACTGGAATTGCTGCCATTGACTGCATCAAATGAGTTTATGTTCTTCCTTAAACAAAAAAAAGCAATTTCTCTATAGCCATTGGGTAGTAATATCAGCATCTCACTTCAGTAATCAACACCCTGCTATCCACATGAAATAATTAAGAACGCTAAAAATCATGTAATACCAAGACTTCAGTACACTGTATGTTCTTTATATTTTTCAGTCTGAACATTCTAAAGGCAAACTTAATGAGAGAGCTCTGTGAATTTTGTTTTGCATTGAATTCCCATTCATGTTCCTTAGATGAACTTTATATTTATCTAGTTAAAGTGTGAATACAGTTCTGTGAAATTTAGAATCTTATTAACTAATATGCTTAAAGAGCTGTAATGTTCAGTCATTTAAATTATTACATCACTAAGATCCTTTGTAACTTGTAATATTGCAAAAGTTGTGGTGTCCACGATATTAGGTTTCCACTGCAGTTTTGACAGCGGGAGCCCTGGCTGTTCCAGGGCTGAGAGCAGGATCCCCTGCTGTCAGCCCTGGTGGCCACTCTCAGCCATGGATCCCCATTGTCAGCTCTGGGTGGCCGACGGTGTGGGCCCCCGCTCTCAACCCTAGGCGCTGACAGTGCAAACCTCTGCTCTCAGCCTCAGGCAGCTGATAGAGGAAAATCATGGAAAAGTAATAATGGACTCTATTACTGCAAATAATAAAGTCCATTATTAATTTTCCTCAATTTTCCATGGCTTGTCCTCAACTTTGCTGCAATTTTTTGATAATTATCCTGCAGTTCAAGTAAGGCCTTATATGTCATTTAATGGCTGAATCTATTTGCATTAGATTCAGTAAGCAAATGTATCTAAGTTGTTTAAGACTTCAGTAAAAGTTTGATGGGTGCCTTCTTATGTGTACTGTATACTACTCAAATGCAAATACAGTTTGCAATATAGTCTCAGTCTTAAATATTTTTTTCTTGTACATATCATAAGCATCCTCTTTTAACCCAAATATTTTGATCCTAATGCTATAAAACCTTTGGGTGGCACTTTTTTATTTTTGGGTGGTGGGAGTAATAAGATGTCAAGGTTGATAAAAAGTACTACTTCCTTGTTTTACTGAGAATCTTCTGTGTCTGTGTCAGTAAGCTATGAACCCGAGTGGAAAATAAAAACTAAAAGCTTATGAGGCATGTGTATTGACAGGGTTTAAGTAGTTGTAAATGGAAATCAAATATGTTCATGTGCAAAAAAGAATATCTGTTAATATACTGGAGCTGGAATTCACATGACTCCTTGCTCCAAATTGTCAGTGCTCATCCATAATTCAACTCTGTGGATGATAAGTCACAGAGGCAATTGGCTGGGTGGCTATTGGGTCTAATTGTGATTCTTATCTCCGATGTCCCATGATACAAAACATGGAAGGTGGCTGAATGAGCCATCCAGACAGCTCCATGATGATATTTATTTACTTGTCTGTTTCTTTATTTTGATTTATAAAAAAAATCCAAGAATTCAACAGATGCCCATCCTATCCTCTGAGTGCCCTTGTAACAATTAACGTTACGGTCTCATCAATATCATAATAATAAATAGTCTCCTCATTCCACCATAAAATCTTCACTCCCAACATGCCTTAGATGGCAAATAACATTTCCTATAAAATAGAAATACGTCTCCACACCTCAGGCAGCCTTCACCCAACATGTTTGGGAAAAAATGTATCATTCCCAGAATTTAACAAATACAGACTGCAAGGGGCCAAGGGGGAAACAGATTCTAGTTCTGATTGGAGCTTTCTGGAGCACACACTGCTAGCTGCTACCTTCCATTATGGAAAGGGAGCTCCAGTGAGAGCATTTCTGCTGCTCTCTGCAGAGGCAAACGATAATGGGGATATTATGTCATCTCAGGTAGCTATGTCTCAAACCTTTAAAAGGTCAAAAACAGCACCTTCAATTCCACTTTGAAACTCATAAGCAGGCAGCACAGCTCCAGAATACCGGTGACATGCATTCTCAGTGTGAAACTCCACTCAGTAAGCTGGCCACTGCATTGTGACAAGCACAATGAGGCTATGCTGGATTTACAATTTGGGATGAGTAAACTAGTTTTGAGAGCACAAGAAATAATCCAAACTACAGCTCTTTCCCATTATAGAACCAGATTTCAATTTTTAAAAATATTTCATTTTGGATAGCTCTTTACGCCAATTGACAGATCTTCCCTTTCCTGCAGTGTGCAAGGCCTCTCAGCTTCCCCAACTTCTCCCTTTCTCTTTTGCAACACCCCCTCTTAGGACAGGCACATGGGATTGCACACATACTCACCTTTAATAATGAATAAAAGGAGGCAAACTCCCAAACAAACCACAGTTCTGGGGTTCCTAATCCTACGCTTCTGGAAAGGTTGTGTGCATTTATTCTGATGAATTTTCAGGTTTATTTTAAAATAAATAACAATTATCTGGGCTTCAGAACTGAGCTAGTGTTTAGACTGTCTTACTGTTAGATAGCTAGCCAAACAAAGGAACACTATGCGTATGATACAACTCCCCCAAAATGAGCTGTCTGATTTTTGTCATCTTGTGGCAATACCACAATGGGTCATTTTATCCTCCAGCATGTGGGGGAACAAGGAACAGATGGAGGCAGGTATCCTCCAGTGTCCTCAGGAAACATCTCATCTCTCGGATCTTAACAGCAATGAGTGATTACTTATCATAGCTCTAAGAGATCTATCCACTTGGAATGCACCATTTAATCCTACTAAGTGTTTTATATATTCCTCTGGAGACTCTGCATCAAACTGTACCTACATTTTGCAGCAAGGTCCCTCTTTTCCGCAGTGCTTTGGTGGAGCAGATTGAAAGTTCTGTGGCAGGTTCATGAAAATTAAAGTTTGTATTTAAATTAAATATGAAAGTGAATATATTTATTTTATATTAAAATTGACATAATGTGTTTGCACATTTTCAGGTTTCAATATGCTTCAGAGTTTTGTATTGTCAACATATAATTGATTCAGAGAAGTTTTTGGAGAGCTAGATGTTTTGGTGTCTAAGAGATGCCAGCGGTGATGTGGGGTTGGAGGATAAGCATAGTAGCTTGTTGAAATTGATTTAGTACAATATGACATTTTTCTTTAAAATCTTGCATTATATGGAATTAACAGGGCACATCTTAGATGGATTAAAAACTGGCTCACTGACAGATCTCAATATGTAGTTGTTAATGAGTAGGTACCAATAAATGGAATCTTTTCTAGAGGGCTCCTTCAGGGTTTAATTCTTTTGTTCAGTGTTATTAAATGGTTTTATCAACAATGTAGATGATATGAAATCTTCGCTGGTAAAGATTCCATATGACACACAAATTGGTGCGGTAGTAAATAAGGAGGACAGGTTACTATAACAAAGTAATATGAATCACCTGGTTAAATAGTCACAGTCCAATATTACAACTAAATACAAGGTAATATATCTGGGGACAAAGAACCACACCTGCAGGAGAGAAGACTGTTTTGGAAAGCAGTGACTCAGAGAAGGATTATGGAGTCATTATAGATAATCACCTCAACTTGAGCTCTGTGCTGTGCAAAAAGAGCTAATATGATGCTTGGATGTATAAAATGGGGAATATCAACTAGATGCAGAGAAGTGGTCTTGCTTCTGCACACAGAATTGTTAATACCAGTACTAGAATGTTTGTCCTGTTCTGATGTCCACACTTCAAGATGATGTAGAAATACTCAGTTTACATTTCAAAAGTTTTCTTTGCAGTCATCATGGTGGAAGAACTTTTCAAAAAATGAAAAATTCTGGAGCACAAATTCTATGATGGGAGCGGGGGTATTATAGAAAATATTGTGGTCACCGAGTACACAGAGTACACAGAATCCTACTTACATGTGCATCAGTCACACATGGAAGGCTTCAGAGAGATCCAGTAGTATAAGCATAGCAGTTTATGCTCTATCCATGGCGACCATGAACCAAGGGCAAGCAACTGAGATGTGCTACTAGTACTGTTTCCATGCTATGTCCTAGTCTTAGCCTAAATGGGTAAAGCAAATCTATGACACTGGCAGAAGATTAGAGTTGTTGAAATTTGCTTGCTACCACGTTTTCTGTGATTTAACATCAGTAATATTTGGCGGAACATGGTCTAGTAGTTAGCTAGGTCATTTGCATTGAATATTGATATTTTGTGAAATGGCCAGACTGTCTCACACTTCAGAATGTTTGGAAGCTTGCGCTTCCTAGTGGAGGGGTGGGTGGTCTCTTGGTTCTTTGGTGCTTAGTAATGAGGTAAAAAGATATAAAAAGTTGTTTAACTCTGAGGTTTAAAACATGTCTGTAGCTGTTCTAATTTTTATGCATTTAAGTTGAAATTTTCAGAATTGTGTGCCTGAAGTTAGACTCCTAAATCCATATTCAGGCACCTAAATAAGTGGCCTGATTTTCTAAAGTACTGAGCGCCTGTATCTTCCATGGACTTCAGTGGGTTCAGCACCTCTGAAAATGGTGATTCTAATACAGCATAGGTGGTGTAGTCTAAGTATGGATAATTTGAATCCACTTATTTTTTTTTTAAATAAAGTTCTTTGCTGTTCATACTGACTTTTCTGCTCACATGTTTGACTACATGAAAAGGATGTGACTTGGTGTGTTTGAGGTAATATACCAAAGAGAAATGAGCCATTCTTTGTTAGCAACTTCTCTAGAATCTCATGGAAGGAAAGCCGGTTTACATTGCTACTTGGTGTATTGTGCATATATATATATATATTATTTATTATTAAATTCAAGTACATTTGCACCAGCACTGAAAGAAAAGAGATCTGGAATCTCATGTGGTTTCAGGGGTTTTTTGTTGGTTTTTTTGCATAGCATCTCCTGTATTTATTTACTGTATCTGACCAGAATGGGACTTCTTGGACTCTAGTCTTACATTTATCAGGACATAGGTGGATGTGCATTTATGCTTAGTATTTCCAAACTCATGCTATGCAGTATTATTACATAATGTCTGTAGTGCACAATAATCCTGTCATATACAACAATTACATCTCTATCTTCTCAATAAATATTTATTCTTGGAGGTACCTAGATTTTTGTCACTGTCCAACCAGTTGTAAGGTTAGGTAATTTTATATTTGTCATTTAATTGACAAAAAATTAAGCTTTATTTTATAGCCAATCATTCCTCTACCATTCTTCACTTGTGTTCAAGCAGCATTTTAGGTGGAGGATTTGACTATGACTAATTTTCTTGGCTATGACTCTGTAAAGTTTCCTCAGATGGGGGTCTTCCTATTTGTACAATTAGCTCTACTTTTCTTAGGTCCTGTCAAACTTTGTCACCAAGTTTATAATTAACTACATTCTATTCAAATTGTAATTTGCTTGTTTGACTTAAAGTTCATATAGTCATAGAATATCAGGGTTGGAAGGGACCTCAGGAGGTCATCTAGTCCAATGCTCTGCTCAAAGCAGGACCAATCCCCAACAAAATCATCCCATCCAGGGCTTTGTCAAGCCTGACCTTAAAAACCAGTAAGGAAGGAGATTCCACCACCACCCTAGGAAACCCATTCCAGCACTTGACCACCCTCCTAGTGAAAAGGTTTTCCTAATATCCAACCTAAACCTCCCCCATTGCAACTTGAGACCATTACTCCTTGTTCTGTCATCTGGTACCACTGAGAACAGTCTAGATCCATCCTCTTTGGAACCCCCTTTCAGGTAGTTGAAAGCAGCTATCAAATCCCGCCTCATTCTTCTCTTCTGCAGACAAAACAATCCCAGTTCCCTCAGCCTCTTCTCATAAGTCATGTGCTCCAGCCCTCTAATCATTTTTGTTGTCCTCCGCTGGACTCTTTCCGATTTTTCCACATCCCTCTTTGAATGTGGGACCCAAATCTGAACACAGTACTCCAGATGAGGCCTCACCAATGCCGAATCAAGGGGAATGAACACATCCCTCGATCTGCTGGCAATGCTCCTACTTATACAGCCCAAATGCTGTTAGCCTTCTTGGCAATAAGGGCACACTGTTGACTCATATCCAGCTTCTCGTTCACTGTAACCCCAGGTCCTTTTCTGCAGAACTGCTTCGTAGCCATTCGGTCCCTAGTTTGTAGCGGTGCATGGGATTCTTCCGTCCTATGTGCACTTGTCCTTGTTGAACCTCATCAGATTTCTTTTGGCCCAATCCTCTAATTTGTCTAGATCCCATCCTTACCCTCCATCATATCTACCACTCCTCGCAATTTAGCGTCATCTGCAAACTTGCTGATGGTGCAGTCCACGCTATCCTCCAGATCATTAATGAAGATATTGAACAAAACCGGCCCCAGGACTGACCATTGGGGCACTCCGCTTGACACCAGCTGCCAACTAGACATGGAGCCATTGATCACTACCCCCGTTGAGCCCGACGATGTAGCCAGCTTTCTATCCACCTTATAGTCCATTCGTCCAGCCCATACTACTTTAACTTGCTGGCAAGAATACTGTGGGAGATGGTATCAAAAGCTTTGCTAAAGTCAAGGAATAACATGTCCACTGCTTTCCCCTCATCCACAGAGACAGTTATCTCATCATAGAAGGCAATTAGATTAGTCAGGCATGACTTGCCCTTGGTGAATCCATGCTGACTGGTCTTGATCACTTTCCTCTCCTCTAAATGCATCAGAATTGATTCCTTGAGGACCTGCTCCATGATTTTCCTAGGGACTAAAGTGAGACTGACTGGCCTGTAGTTCCCCTGATCCTCCTCCTTCCCCTTTTTAATTGGCACATTGAAGAACATTACAAAGGCTCTTATTAATTGTTAATTATTTTTGCTCCAAATCAGCAACTCAACATTTATTTCTGCCCACTCTAGAAACACAAGGATCAGGGATGTGATACCTCAGTCTGTCTCATGTGCTGAGACAATCCCAAAGGGAAGCTGTTTCAACAAATATCTGCCAACAAGGGGAATTGAAAGTGCAGAGTTTTGCACTTTTTGTATCAAGTCAGTCTGCCTAAACCCTTGGCATGCATCCCAAACAGAAAATACTCTTCTATTTTGAAGTCTTGATAGGCCCTACTCAGCAATTTTAATGGAGCAGGTCTCGTTTTAGGTCCTTGTTTTCATCTTTTGGATATTCTCTGTTTGTTTATAAATCCTCTGTTTGATTTTATTGTGGGGACCATGCAACTAGCTCAGTAAGTTGGTGTCTGTATTTGTTCTGTAACACCTGACATTACCATCCAGCCAAGTTCAGTTTTTACTTGCTCTCTTACTGCTAATGCAACTTTATGTGGTACATGTATTTCTGGCGGCACACTCAGATCTGTATCAGTATGATGTATTATATCCTTAATGCATCCCAATCCATTAGACAATCATCAAATTCTTTAATGTTTGGAAGCACTGCACCTACTTTCTGTATTTCTTTGCCAGCTTCTCTTTCAGATTGCGAGATTGCGGTGGCTGCATTTGTTTCATTTTTTCCAGAGATTGTTTTCTTCTGACCTCCTATTCAGGTGCAAATTTTTAAGTTAAGGAAATTAACAATTGGAACAGCTCATCTAGGAATGTGGTGGATTCCCAATTAGTTGAAGAAGAATTTAAATCAAGCAAAGTTGAAGCACTTAAAAATCAGGAAATGCAAAAGTTAAGGCTGCCCATGCAACCTTAAATCTTTCCTTTTGTGCGTTTGAATTATCTGTCACACAATTTCTAACTATATGAGCACATGCTGTTTCTCAAGTAGTGTAATATCATGTCATGAAATACATCCTTAGATGTATGTGTTTGTCGTCTTGTAGTTCTGTGTACTACTCTGTGTTTACAGCAAGAGTTCCATGAAATCCATTTATATACAAGATGCATAATGAAGAAGACAATAGCTCTTGCAGGTTTCTTCCTCAATCACTCCTCACCATACAAGCTGCAATTACCTTGGTTGCAGAAAATATTTTATGATATTATATTGTAATATTTGACAAATAGTGTGTGAGTGTCCTGGCCTCATTCACTGCACTCCTTACAAGATGTATGCAGCCAGAGGGAAGGGTTTCTGTTGTGTCTTGACTCACTACAGCTGATGGAGCACTCCAACTACAATGGAATAAGACCCTCATATTCTTGCAGTGCAATATAGTAATGGTAACAGCAAGAGCAGCACTAGAAGAAGGGTTTGTATACCTGATCATCCAATCGATGTCACTCCAGCACAGGGCAAGCAGGAAAATATGTTAATAACAAACCTTTGATAGTTGGTGCTTAGTTTCCTTACAACGTTCCAATTCCATTTAGCTAGAGCAGGACAATCAGCAACGAATGCTGAAAACAGGAGCAGGCCTCTTAAAGAAGTAAAGGTCATGAAAGCAGAGGGCAACCGGGAAGAGGGTTACTATATCACAAAGGCACCTTAAGCAATGTGTTCTCTAAACACTTACAAACTCCTTGTGAATGTTAGCATCAATTATGAGGAAGTGTGCCCCAGGCCATAGTGAAATTGCCTGGGGGAAGAAATTCACTTTAAATCTTTCACTTTTTCCCTTAAACGTTTTTAATAAGAGTCACACATGCATGAGCTACAAAAAAGTCAAGATTCAGTAACTCAGTATTTTGAGGATCATTCACTTTTTATGGTATGAGAAATTTTAAACTTTTTGATAGGCAAGGTGGGTGATGTCTGAAGAAGAACTCTGTTTAGTTCAAAAGCTTGGCTCTTTCACCAACAGAAGTTGATCCAATAAAAGACATTACCTCACCTACCTTGTCTCTCTAACATCCTGGGACCAAGATGGCTACAACAACACCGCAGACAAACTTGTTAATTTCAGTATTTTTCTCTTGGATTTTTATGTCCCTTTTTAGAGTTTCTGGAGTTGGGTGGTAACTGGGAAATTCCGAAATAAAATTCTTAAGTAAAACAAAATTGAAATGTCAAAATTTTCCACAAAATGGGAATTCTGAAATTTTGTTTAGAAAATGTCAAAATGGCATTTTGTTTCATCCTTATCTGATGTTTCAGCATGCCAGTGAAGGAGCCAAGCAGCTCGGAGAGCTGGGGCTCATGGGCTTCTAGGCTGATGAGGAGGCTGGGAACCTTGGCTCCAGGACAGGTCTACCTGGCAGACTGTGCAAGAGCCAGGAACTCTAGGAACCCTGGATTTCAAAAAGCCATGAGCCAGGGCTTGCAGGCTTTCAGCTCCTCTGATGGTCTGCTGAGGAGCCAGGCAGGTGAGCTGGCAAGAAACCAGGTGGGTTTTGTAACATTCCTGGCAGGCACGGTTCCATCAGAATGTCATCGAAGTTGACAGATTCCCATGGAACATTTTGATTTCAACCAATCAGTGTTTCCATTGGAAAAACATTGTGTTGAACTAGTTCCAATCACTCTAGTGTTTTTCCCCTTTTGAACGGTGTGTCTAGTCTAAATACAGTCGTGAGAAATGGAATGCAAACAGCCCTGCTGTCATGACTGGATTACCTACATAATTATTTTGCAAAACCCCACAGTGTGTGTAAATCCTAATGGTTAAATAAACTGCACAAGCTGGCAGCTTTTCCTGCCTTTCGCTGAGCAAATGCAAGGTGTCATTGCTGAATCTGAATATCATTGTGAAGCTGCAGTTCCCTTGCTAGACACCAGATGGCATTTTTAGGGCAGTGTTATAATTGTCATAAGGGTGGAGCTCCTTCTCATAATAAATACTGTTAGTTGAATTTTGTAAAGTGCCATACATATGCAGTTTCATAGTATAGTAATTAAATAAAATTTGTAACAGGGGAAATGTCTTCATTTAAACCATAACCACAATTTTTACATATAGTACAGCAATTGGCACTTGATTCATTCAGTCATAAGTCTCCCCAGATGTAATATTAATATTATAAATAATACTAAAACTGTTTTACTATAATGCTTTTTAGCTGTAGCTCTAGGGTGACCAGATAAAAATGTGAACAATCATGACGGGATGGAAGGTAATAGGAGCCTATATAAGAAAAAGACCCCAAAATCAAGACTGTCCCTTAAAATTGGGACATCTGGTCACCCTATGTAGCTCTCAAAATGTCTTATAAAGGAAGTGAATATCATTATTGCATTTTGCAAGTGGGGAAACTGAGGGAGAGAGGTGACATAACTTTCCTGCACTTACACAGAAGGTTAACATCAGAGCCAAGGACAGAGGCCAAGTCTTCCAACTAGGCCAGTGCTTTATCCATGAGACTCTGCTGCCTCCTCTGTTACAGAAAAGAGAGCGTTCTAATGTGCAGTACACTTTCCTCATATGAATAATGCTGTTGAAAAAAAAATTCTCACTTGGCTAAGATGTAAAAATTGTTCACAAATATTTGTTCATATTTTTAAATGTGGCACTCACAATGTGTGTGTGTGTGTGTGTGTGTGTGTGTTCCATGAATATTCTAGCAGATGAGTTTATTGGCAGGAATATGTGCTGAAACAGCCAGTTTTAATCTATCATTGCAGAATATCCATGGAAAGCAAATTTTGAATGCATAATCATGAGTATTTGCTCTTTAGATTTACACATCTCCAATCAAGGGGGAGGGGGAAAAAAACCCAAACCCACATGCCCTGTATATCCACTCAAAACAACTTTTATTTGAAATATTAAATGCTCAAAATGAAATGCTCATGAATGAAGTACAGATCAAGTATTATTCAGAGATTTTTTTGGTAGATAATTTCAAAATAATAGCTATATTTTTGAAAATTACTATCTGTTTGTGCGTATTTTTTATAAAGAAAAAGAGACACAATTCAGCAATGAAGTGTCTTGTTACAGATTATTTTCTCAGCTCTACTAATGAAGAAAAAATTTCATTTGTCTGTAATTAATCCTACGGAGACAAGGTGTGTGTGTCTCTCTCACCAACAAAAGTTGTTCCAATACAGGGTCAGCTCTAACTTTTTTTCTCCACCCCAAGCAAAAAAAAAAAAAAAAAAAAGGGCACCGCCCCTCCATAACAACCCCCCCGAGTGCCGTCCCACTGAAACAAAAAAAAAAACACCAAGCCCCGCCCTGCCAAAAAAAAAAACCCTGAGCGCCGCCCCGCCCCACCAAACCAAACCCCCCCCCCACCAAACCCTGAGTGCTGCCTCGTGGAAACAAACAAACAAAAAAAAAACCCTAGCGCTGCCTGCCGTAACAACCCCCCTGAGCGCTGCCCTGCCAAAACAAAAAAAAACCCCGAGCACCACCCCACCGAAACAAAAAAAAAAACCTGAGCACCGCCCCGCCATCCCAAGATTGGCCTCTCCTTACAAGGTGCTGCCCCAAGCATGTGATTGGTCAGCTGGTGCCTGGAGCCAGCCCTGGGCCAATAAAAGATATTACCTCACCCACCCTTTCTAATATCCTGAGGCCAACACTGCTACAATTATGCTGTGTACAACAATGTAATTAGTCTGTTCGTTTATTATCTGATTGACTCACCATTCTGTAGTGTTATACACATCAGACTTCCTCAGCCAAGTGTAGGTATTTCCACAAATCATTTGCAATACATGGACAGCATTCCAAGTCTGATTGGCTTAGATCATGGCTTCTCAATATTGGGATTCTGAGCAAGCTCAAGGGCATTATTGCCACTTTCTTTACACCTCGTTGGGAGAGGGGGATCCATAACTTTTTTTCCCCTCTGTAACATGGAGTCACAGTATGGAAGAGTTTGAGAATCACACTGGCTTAATAGTTTTCTAGCTCAGTAAATACTCTATAAAACCCCCTTGTGTTCATCCAGCTTATTCACGGCTGCTTTTGTCAAGCTATGGTACATCATTATTTATTCCAATGCTTTTAGGAGTCAGTCTCATTATCATAATCTTATTCAAGAGCTGCTAGCTTTCTCCTTTTTATGTACTAAATAATTTGTGTAATTTAGTGCTTTTCTTGCTTCTAGCACACAGTAATAATAATAAAAGAACAATATAAATAAATTATAACCTCGCTCATGCTCATATGCAACCCTACAGAAGTCCTCAATAGGTACTTGCTGAAATTTGATGAATGGATTTAGTAAAAATCCTTACATCTAGTTGTTGAAAACAGTTTTGTGACTAAGGTGATGTCATCAGAGGTTCATATTTTCACAGCTACTGTATGATATCATAACAGTGAAATATGACTTTTTTTTAAAGTATGAGGGAATAACCAGGGAGAAATTTTACAGCGTTATAATCAATGGGGACTGCAATATAAAAATTATCTGAAGTTGAGTGCATGATGATTGACTGAGTTACTGCTCATGTCACAATTCCAGCATCCTAACAATGGCTACTTCCTCAGCTGTTTTAAAATCTAATGGTGAGATTAAAAATATCTATCTACAAGATTTTCTCCTGTTGTTTTTTGTTCTGTTTTTCCAATATGTCTTTATCTAACAAACGACGTCTTCCAGATAAGAAAATGTCATCTAGTCCAGAAGGACTTTTATGTAATTTTTAAGCACTTTTGTCATGTTAAAATCTTCCAGAATGTGCACTGCAACAGAGGAGAATTGTGAATAAGCCTATACCGACTCATCTAAAAGTTGTGATGACATCACAAGCCACTCAATCTTTGCTCTCATACCTATCATGTCACAAGAACCCTCTGTTACATGATTGTAGCCTTTCAGCTCACTCATCTAAGTAGCATTATGTATCTATCACACATGTATCCTTCCCAGCACATATAAATATATTAATGTCATGTTCGTCTGTATGATTGGGAAGATGATTTTGTTTTAATTTTTGAAAAGGTACTGCACATGTGCTATAAGTAAATTGTGTGATAATCTATGCAAATTGTGTGCAAAGAAGCTGTACTTTGCCTTTGGGGGAATGTAAATTACTCAGAACATTTTTCAATTTGTTTGTTTTTAAATAAATAGACATTTCACATAAATAGACTCAGGCCAATCTCTTGTCCTGTTTATTTACCCTCTGCTCCCCTTTTGTTTTTTCTTGTATTCATCTTAGTGCTTACTGATAAGGTTCCCTCTTGTGCAGGAGCAAGAGGAATGAATAATGAGAAAAATCAGCATAACATTCATTTTGGTGTGTTTATATTCGTTTTGTAAGTGAAGTCTCTACTCACATAATAGTGTATAACACATTCACAAGTCAAAGCCATTATTGTGATCTGACAGTCTTTGTATTCGCTTCATACTAACATTGCTTTCTTCTGTTACATTAGTACTTTGATATATTTATAGTGCTAGATTTACTAAAACATGGAGTTGGATGAATAATTTTCTTTATGTGAAGCAAGAATGAAATACTATCCATAAAATATATTTACTACACTGCATTTTTTTTGGTTTAGAATTCTCCACTGATGTAATTTTTGTATTAATAAAATTATACCAGTACTCTTTAAGTACCCTTTCAGAGAAAAAAAATTCATGTAAATTGTCTTATTCTGTTTTAAGTGAAGGAGAAAACCTGGTAGAGGTTGTCTCTTTAAATCAGATCTGCAGTGTTGATGGACCCTCTAGCAGGCATGGTAAGAACCATTTGCACCTCTGCAGCAGGGAGCTTGACCATATAGGCTCACACATTCAGTCAAAACGTTTTTCCTTTTAATATGCGCTGTACCAATCCTATTCCCATGGTTACAGCTCCTGCTTGTTTGGTTGCTTCTAGTCTGTTGGAAAAGGGAGGCAGCATACATTTCTTGTACAGGAGTTTAAAACATACTGAAAGCAACCCTGTTGTGATTTGCATTTTAAATTTTTCTTTTTTCCTCTCATTGTACAGAATGCTGTAGCAGTAGCTTCAGTTCATTTGCCACAGTCTGTCTTTTCTCAGTCTTCAGCCTTGCAATCTGTTGATAACTCCACTTGCAAGCTACAGTTTATTATCTTTCGGAATGGAAAACTCTTTCCTAGCACGGGAAACTCATCAAATCTTGCAGATGATGGGAAACGTAGGACGGTTACCACACCAGCTGTCTTTGCTAAAATAGGTGAGGAGTGTTATTCATTATTTCTTTTAATTTGAAAGCTACAGTATACTTGATTATGTAGAGAATGGAGCAGAAAAGTGTACAGTATGCCGAGGACTGGGGTCTGCCTGTTTCTTTAACACAAGTATTTGGATTTATTCATATATGTATGATTTTATTCAAATCAATTTGTCCATAAGAGAAGTGTAGTTATTATAGGAACAGAATGCAGATTAGATTTCACAATTTATTTCTGTTGTTGTGACAGAAGCTTATATCTCAAACCAAGGCGAAATAGAAAAAAACCTTGTTTTAATCTATACAAGGAAAAATGCAATACTATCATTCTGGATTCAGATAAATATTAAGATGAGGGGGGTGTTAATGCCCTGTTGCATGTATCTTAATATTCACCAGTATACTTTTTGATATGAAGGACCTAAAATAGGTGTTGTTAGAGGCTTTTCTCTCAATGTGATTAATCTTACAGAACTGTGACTAATTATGCTAATTAGTCATCCAGGCAATTTTAATAGTTTTATTTTAATCTGAATAGTATTCGCATTTCCATTTGCTTTTAAAACAGCATTTTAATGTAACTTTAAAAGTGCAAAACTGCCTTAGCTATTAATCATACTAAGAGACTGCTCTTTTTTTGTTACATGAGTATATGGTATAACGTGTCTTAATTTAAGACGTACACAACAAATCTAGCTTTATTAATGATGATCAGATCAATCAGACACCTCAACAGGCTGAAATAGTCATTCAGATTCATTTAAACTGTAGTAAACTTTTCTGTATTTGTTTTAATTCATACAGAAAGGAATATGTGGCTATTGCTTGGTTTTCCATAGTTCAGTACATTTTTGAATCTGTGAATATACAGCATTCAGCAGTAAAGGATTTTCCACTCTATTTCTCTGATTCGGTTTGTTGCTTTTGCAGATGGATGCAGTTTTGGAAACCTCACCACCCCTCTTACTATAGGTTTGAGACACTTTGCAAGGGGTATAGACCCCATTGCAGCCTTTTGGGATTTTGACCTTCTAGATGGACATGGAGGCTGGTGTGGAGAAGGGTGCCACATAATTAGCTCTGCAGGCAATATTACCGTCATTCAGAGTACACACTTCAGTAACTTTGCAGTGCTAATGGTGAGTATATGACTTCGCAAGTATATCTATAAATAGATATCTATATATACACAGATGTATTCCTCTTATATGTACATAAACCATCCTTGCTTGCCTGTAACTGAGGTTTCATTTCTCATGATGTTTTATACAATACAACCTTAAAGAAAAGTAAATTATTTAACTGCTAATAAGTGAATAAGCCTGGTGGTCATCTCAGCCTAATATCTAGAGAGAGAGGCCCAATCGTAAATGACATTTAAGTCAATCTTGTCAGATGAAAGTTCCATCAAGGAATGATCAGTACATGAAAGTTAGAAATTACAGGAAAAGGTTTTTTAAATGTATACTCGTGTGCTTTTACATCAATATATCTCAGAAAGCTCATCTGCTTTTGTTCCTGCCTCAGACTGTGTTGATCATACTAATTAGTTGCAGGCATACCGCAATGTTGAATCATTTAATAAATGGAAGTGAATAACATCTCTTGCTCTTTTAAACAAGCACTTTTTTGTCCTTGCCGTTGTTCTGGGAGCTTTAGTTTGTATACTGATGATAATGTTCTTTTTGCTAAATTGCTGTTCGTGAAGAAAAATATTTCTATGCAATACTAACACATCAGGCTGCTTTGGTCTGTTCTCAGTTACACTTGCAGTTCACACTGCAGTTATTTAACTACCACGCTTAACAGAAAGTTACCTTAATGAAAACAAAAGGCACACGTATGCAATAATAAATGGCTTCTTGGCTGAGAAAAAGAAAAGCAAATGAAAAAACCTGAAGTTGTTGATTGAAGAACATGTTGTTGACAATCTTTTACATCATTTAAAAGGGTCATTGTGAGCTGATTGTAAATAGATTAGTCACTTGTATATGCCTAATATTGAATTTTTCCTAAATGGTGGTGCATTTGTACATGGTTTGTACTGCTTATGAATGTTTTTGAAAGATTTATAGTTGAGTAAATAATGCATTGTGTGTATTTGTAAAGGACAGCAAACATAGACGACAGGAATTGAGAAGACGTGTGCAGAGAATACCAATCTGCTGCTGTCAGATGGAGCATAGATGTCAGCCAATCATTGCACGAAGCTGTGACAATGAGTAGTGAAATGCGGAATTATTGTCTACTTTATAAGAACTGATTTCCCTCAGAGTTATTTGATCATATTTTCACACATGCCTGAATGGCTCAGAATTTAGCATCCTGTTGCTGAAGATGAGATGATGTCAAACATGTCTTATCTTTTTATAGCTCATATGGACTTATTTTTTCTGGACATTTGTGGGTTTTTTTCCCAAATAGGAAACATAATTTTGTTCTGAAGAGGTTTTTCTAGATATTTTAAAGAAAACACCTGTTGACTTTGCAGGTACCACACCCAAAATGGCTGTCTCTTTCTAGAACTGTTTCAGGTCAAGTTACCATACTTAAAGTTTTCTTAATTATTAAGTGGCTACTAATCATTTATTCACAAGCAACTCATTTGCTTGTTTTGTTTACAAAAATCATATACTAATTTAAAGATTGACTAATTTTGTCTTTATTTTAGACATTTGTGTCAAATTTATTCCATGCTTATATCATCTGCTAAAATGTAACATGGTGAGTTTTCTAGGACTTTTTATGTTTGTTACTTTGATTTAGGTTTTTTTGTTTTGTTTTGTTTGCTTCATTACTCCATCTTTTCTTTTCCTATATATGGATCTCCTTTTTGATCTGGGCAAAGCATCATCAAAATAAAATTTTTCACATCCTACTTTGCCTTAGTAGTTGGTACAGCTCTAAATAATGTAATATGGCACCTGTCCTGTGTTTCTCAATCTCTGTTAAGAAAAGAAATAATGTTTTTTTTGCAATGTTTATCCAGACATGTCTTCCAAGATCTTCCAGAAGAACCAATGGAAAACTTTAGCAGCATAATTAAGTGCATTAATTGTTGTAAATGTTTGGTAATGTGGCATTTGGGGGGAATAAAATGAGAGATTTGTTGAGTTTGATTTAGATTAAGGTGTTTCTAGGTGTGGTGTTGTTCATATCAGAATAGTGAGCATTATTCTAATGATCTACTAAGTTATAATAATAAAATACATAGCTTCATCTAATCAGATCACCTGAGTACCTAATGTATTTTACCCTGACAGTAAATTAAAAATAGGTAGCATTGTATTTGTGTCTCAGTAGAATGGGATGCCATGTACTTGTATGGGATATTTTTTTAAAAAATCTTGCGGTACAATTCAAAAATACATAGAACAATCAAAATTAATAAAGCACTATTCTGGTGTGGGCCAATATCAGTGAATTGAACTAATACATGTAAACTGAAGTGCAGCAATAAAGTTAACAGTGATCCTGAAGGTTTGCATTACTATCAAGATAATGTATACCCTGCTGGGGAATAAGATGAAGTAGATGCCTAAATTAATTCAGCTGTGCATTGTACTGCTAGCACAGCACATGTTCATATTCATCACAGCTATTATGTATTTGACAGGGAGACTTTTTGGAATATCATAAGAGGACCATTGAGTTATTTCTCTAGAGTTGCTGCTGACTATGACCACAAAGTATTAAAATCTAGATTTAGTGGAGGACTTCTTCAGAGAGATTGTTTTAATACTGTTTTCGTTTAGTAAATATAATTTGAGATTTTTCTGCATAATAATTAATAAGTAATATGTTTATGTAGGTATTTATGTTTAGCTGTTTTTCTCTCCGTGATGTTGTTCGACTGATATAATTTGAAAGTTTCAGTGCTTGAATTGGGAGTGAGATACAAGTGGATATAATGTACCCTCACTTCACACTGTTTTTGCTTGGGCAAGTGGCTAGAAGGGAGTGCATTACATCAAGATTTTTGCATAGCATTATTTTCCCCTGATTGGTTGTTGAAAACTGTAGTCTAGTGGTTAGAACTGAAGACTGTGAGACAGTACCCTTGAGTTTTATTCCTGTGTCAGCCATTGATTTGCTGCATGAGTTTGGTTAAGACACCTTAACTTCTCCCTTCCTCAGTTTATCTGTGTATAAAAAGGGTATAGTAATACTTAGCTTCTCACTCAGGTGATGTGAGGGTTTATTATTTACTCTATGCAGAGCACTTTTAGATCTTCAGATACAGATAAAAATGCACCTATATAAAGTAAACAGTTCTGATTTATTGTAGCGTTATAAATGAACAAATTCTAAAGCCTTAGTATATCTAATTACCAAAGTTTGTTTTGTAACAAGCGGAAGCTTTTAATAAATATAGACAAATATGAGTGCATCACTTATGAAATGAGTGTTATATTAATATTTTAATGTCTGCAAGAACAGCATTTATTTTTTTCGAGTAGTTGAAGTTTCCTGCAATTATAGCATATAGCTCCGAGAACTATAACTCTTAAGGAAATAAAATGAGAACCTCTGAAATCTTTTATTAAATCTTTGTCATATATTTTCCTTTGTTTTTCTTTATTTCTCTTTTCTTAGAACAGAGTCACAATTTAATGGGGATGAATGTTATTGTAATTGTGTACAGTCCATTCCTTTCCCTATCCAAGGGCGCTCCAGGCACCAGCACAGCAAGCTCGTCCCTGGAGTGGCAAGCCGGGGGAGGGGGAGGGGGACAGCGTGCCAGTCGTCATGAGGGCGGCAGTCAGAGAGCATTCAGTGGCATTTCTGCGAGAGGTCTGCCAGTCCCACGGTTTTGGTGGCAATTCGGCGGCAGGTACACTGAAGGCGCAGGACCGGTAGATCACCTGCAGGACCATCGCCAAATCCACATGACTGGCAGACCTCCTGCAGAAATGCTGCTGAAGGCTCCCTGACTGCTGTGCTTCGGGCGGCAAAAAACATAGAGCTACCCCTGTCCCTATCAGACTGGTTTTGTCCATAATAATAATACTAAATGTCCACACATATAGTAAATAAATAGAAGTGAAATTCCCCAATATGTCTAAACAGTATGCTTCTAAATGAAGAGAAAATATATTAATGAATGCTGTTAGAATTCCTTCTTCTTTTTAATGAATTTTTGCCAAACAAGAAGTCTGAAATTATCATTTCTTATATTTTATCACTGAAAAACAGGACTTAGTGTATCATTCTAATTTTTAAAAATAATGTTAATGATTGTTAATTTTCTTTGTATGAATGTCAGTAATTCTCCTTTGGTCAGGAGAATGGCGTAGTCAGAGACATCTATTTGGTACCTGATAACTAGGCATGGCCAGGTCAATTTCACAACAATAGAACCAAACTGAATCTTTGCTCAACATAAATCTTGGAACAACTCTGAACTCTCTTGTGGGGGAAACTGGGAGAGTTTTCCACACATCCTTTGCCTTTTCTGATTCTGACCAGGACGAGAAGAACATAAGAACAGCCATATTGGGTCAAACCAATTCTCTGTCTAGCCTAGTATCGTGTCTTCTGACAGTGGCCAATGCCAGGTGCTTCAGAGGGAATGAACAGAACAGGTAATCATCAAGTGATCCGGCCCCTGTCGCCCATTCCCCTCATCTGGCAAACAATGACTAGGGACACTTCAGAGCATGGTTTGGCATCCCAGCCCACCCAGGCTAATAGTCATTGATGGACCTATCGTCCATGAACATACCTTGTTCTTTTTTGAACCCTGTTATGGTCTTGGCCTTCACATTCTCTGGCAAAGAGTTCCACAGGTTGACTGTGCGTTGTGTGAAGAAATACTTCCTTTTGTTTCTTTTGAACCTCCTGCCTATTAATTTCATTTGGTGACCCCTAGTTCTTGTTTCAGAGTAGCAGCCGTGTTAGTCTGTATCCGCAAAAAGAACAAGAGTACTTGTGGCACCTTAGAGACTAACAATTTATTTCAGCATAAGCTTTCGTGGGCTACAGCTCACTTCTTTGGATGCATAGAATGGAACACACCTTCTATGGGTCATCTCAATTATCACTTCACAGGTTTTTTTCCTGCTGCTGACGATAGCTCATCTCAATTGATTGGACTCTTCCAGTTGGTATGCATACTTCCACCTTTTCATATTCTCTGTATGTATAAATATCTCCTGTCTGTGTGTTCCATTCTATGCATCTGAATAAGTGAGCTATATCCCACGAAAGCTTATGCTGAAATAAATGTATTAGTCTCTAAGGTGCCACAAGTACTCTTGTTCTTCCTAGTTCTTGTGTTATGAGTAGGAGTAAATAACAATTCATTATTTACTTTCTCCACACCAGTTGTCATTTTATAGACCACTATCATATCCCCCCTTAGTTATCTCTTTTCCTAGCTGAAAAGTCCCAGTCTTATTAATCTCTCCTCATATGGCAGCTGTTCCATACCCCTAATCATTTTTGTTTCCCTTTTCTGTACCTTTTCCAATTCCAGTATATCTTTTTTTGAGATGGGGCAACCAGATCTGCACGCAGTATTCAAGTTGTGGGCGTACCATGGATTTATATAGAGACAATATGATATTTTCTGTCTTATTATCTGTCCCTTTCTTAATGTTTCCCAGCATTCTGCTAGCTTCTTTGACTGCCGCTGCACAGCGAGTGGATGTTTTCAGAAAACTACTCACAATGATTCCAAGATCTCTTTCTTGAGTGGTAACAGCTAATTTAGGCCTTATTATTTTGTATGTATAGTTGGGGTTATGTTTTCCAATGTGCATTACTTTGCATTTATCAACACTGAATTTCATTTGCCAGAAGTGTCACGATATTATAAGGGAGGGTACTCTTACAATATTTCCATCCTGAGTGGAAGCAGAAAGTGCTAGAAATTTAATGAAGCCTATTCATGTGATCCAGTTTTGTGAACAAATAAAGTTCAGATTGTTAAAATAAGGATCTGCTGAAGTTCTAGAACTTAAAATTCTTCTCCAAACTCATTTGAACCTCTAAATCTTTTGAGAGTAACTCGTGTCTGTAGTGATTATTTTAGGGATGTAATTTAGAAGGACAATATAATTAGGGTGTATCAGACTTTTCTTCAGAGAAAATAGGCCTTTCTAGTATGAAATGGAAGGCAAAGGGAGCTATTGGGTGTTCAGCATTGTTGAAAATCAGACTACTTTTAAGAGGAAATCAGGAGTGGGATTTCCAAAAGTTCATAAGTCCAATAGACTTAAAATTGCGCTTCTGTTCCTATGTCACTTGGGTATTTAAGAAAATCTCATCCTTACAAGGATGATTTCAGGCACTTATTTTTTAAAAACTTAAGCCAATTATACTTTTATACATTTGTCTTCAATCGTAGTACTTTATCTGACTTTGAATCCTAAATTCAGAACTTACCAATATAAATACCAAGATTACAAAAACTTACCTTTTCTAAAGTACACTGTCTTGTTTATTAACTCATATATTTTTGTGAACAAGCACAGACAATGTTGCCTCTACTTGGTTTCTAGAGCAAAATAACTTCTCCTCCTCCTTTCTCAGTGTTTGCTGTTGGATATCTCTGGACTATCGTTATATAATTTATCAACACTTCTTTATATTTTTATATCACCCTCTAGGCCATCTTTATGGATTTATCTGCTTTAGACGACTTATTTTCATATGAGTTCCAACGGGAAAGTGGTGAAAACCCTGTTTGTGGTGAAACTTATTAAAAAAAAATCCTGTAGTGGGATGAATTATATGCTGTAATAAGTCTTTTCCATCTCTAGTTTCTATGGGCCTGATTGTCTACTGCCTTCCATATGGTGCAGCCATTTACACCTGTGATAAGTGAGCTTGACACCTTTACTATTAGAGGGAGTGATTGGAGATTTCTGATTACGGCAACATTTTACAGGCCATATAATTCTAGATGGTGGTTCCTTTAGAATGTCAAAATGATTGACTTCATATACATTTTTCCCTTAGATATTTCCTACCATTTTTTAATATTATCGTTCTTTGAATCCGCTCCAGAAAATAAAATCCAAACAGTCTTGTTTCAATGTAATGTACAATTATACTACTTTGCAGAAGATCACTCAGGGGTGGTTGACAGATCAATAAGCTTTAATTATCATTAAAGAGCAGACAAGATACATTTATCATTTATCTGTAATGAAATCAGTTTTCAGTGTTCAGAACTCTAAAAAAGGATATGCCACAGTAGCAATAATACATTACGCTACTTTTATTTAGAATTTCACTCCTTAGCAGACCTGGTGTAAGATCAGAAAAGAGATAAAGATTAAACTTGGAAATAGGTTTAAAAGGCTGATTGTCCATGACTCTTCTGGAGGCAAAAATAGCTATATTCCTGCAAGACATATGTTATCTGCTTTCATGTAAACACTCAAGTGTAAAAGGATTGGTAGAATCCTGCATCTACACTATTACACTATTACTATTAAAGAGGCTAGCTCTTTAATATGTGAAATAATGCCATATCAGTTAAATCCTTTTACGTTTGGTATACTATATATATCTTAATGCAGGACATTGAGGGGGTTTTTATTCCTGTTTTCAACTCTGTTAACTTTTTATAATTTTTTTTCAATAATAGGTTAAAGCAATGTCAGAAAGGTGCTTTCATCTCTTGTTACTTGTTTAAATAATTGTATTACTATTATTATTCCAGGTATGGTAGTTATTATATACATTTCTGGAAATATAAAGGGTCTCAAAACAAAATTCTAATCATGGTTTTGGTATTTATATACCATAAATGTGACTACATTACTGAGAGCTAGAAGCTGATACTATTTTATATTTTTCAGCAAAGCACTTCTAGATTTATTATTTGTATATTTTAGTAGTCGAGGTGTGTCCAACACCCAAGACCCATTTTGCTAGGCACTGTATGTTTGTAGTGAATGATAGTCCCTTCCTGAAAGAGCTTACAATCTAAAAGATAAGCCATAGCAGATGGATGATACAAACAGGTGTGTTGGAGAATAGGATGTTGTTGCTGTTATTATTTTATTATTATTTGAATTAGATCTATTATTGTAGCACTACGAGTCCCAATCAACAAAAAGACAAAACAAAGAACAAAAAAAAAAAAACATTCCTGCCCTAGAGAGCTTATGATCTAAGTATAAGCCAAGAGGAAACCGACAGATAGAGAGAGACAAGGGAGTACAAGAAAACAATGAAACAATATTGGTTAACTTGATAATCTATAGTCTTGGCACACCAACAGCCTAGCTGTGATCAAGATTTTGTAGGCCTCATAGCAAAGGAGAATTTTAAGGATGGTTTTGAAGGAGAATAATGAGTTAGTATTAAGTATGTTCTAGCACAGACTAACTGTGTACACAATTCTTAGCCAATCAGGGCTTTTTTTAAATTCTTTCAATATTAAGAATTAATTTAAAGCAACAAGTTCACTATAAATGGGATTTATATTATAAATAGGTACAGAAGGATAGGCCTCTAGACCTAGAAAACTGCCAGACCAAACGTAGAAGCCTCCCCCATGGAGGAAGTCTTCCATTGACCTAGCGGCATTTACACTTGGGCTTATGTTGGCTAATTGCATCTCTCTGGAGGGGGATTGTGTGTGATTTTTTCACAGGTCTGAATGTGGTAGCTAAGTTGATCCAAGGTTTAGGTATAAACAAAGCCAAGGTGTGATTAAAGTTCCACTTACTTAGTCATCAGCATTAAAGTCCTGGTTTTCTCAGCAAAGGACACTGATTACTCTCTTTCACTCAAGTCAACAAGTGGGTTGATTCTCTTTAGAGGGCAAAAATTAGAACCAACAAATAAGAAAAACTCCTTTTAATGAATCTTAATAATTATAAATCCCTCTTAACTGTTAAGCTGAGGAATCATCAAGTCATTGTAGTTTATGAAATTTTCAGAATTTTAATTTTTTGTCCTTAAGTGCTTATTAGCCCAAATATCTCCGTATTCACTGGCAGGTATTCCAGTTTTTCCCATATGTCTCTACATACTGTCTTAACTGTAAAAAAAAAAAAAAATTAAATGTGCTCGTTGTACCTTTTAGGTGACTTCAATTTTCCAGTCCCTCTAGTTTTCTTGAGAGTTACCACACAGGTTTCATTTTATTAAGAGTACTGGGAAATGTTCATTTTGTTAATGAGTTCTTCCGTCCTTTAACTGACAAATATAAAAGGCTACACTTTTTATAACTACAGCTCCAGAAGTCATGCATATTTGCATGCACAGTTCATGTAACTGTGTTTGGAAACTGACTTCAGCAAATTGCAATGTACATTAGCTCAGGTGATTATTTGTATGCACAATTGTAGTAGTTGCTTGCTGTAGGTGCACAGATGTGCATTTTAGTGTGTCCTAGTGGGACATCTATTGTTTTTTCAAGTTATGCCCAAGTTATACCCAGAGTGGCTCATCCTCCTCCTTTATAACGAAGGCTACATTTGCCTTTCAATCCACTTTCCATGCTGAGGTAGCTTCTCCTGTTATCTCCAATAGTCTCACTTGTATTTGGGACCTTATGCCAGGTATAACCAGAGTGAGCATCCAACAGGTTGGTATGGGAATCAGATATGGTTGAGTCCACCGAAGAATGTCCTTTGTCAGTATTCTCACTTCTCACTCACATGCTGTTTCCATGAATAACTGTGACAACACCTCCAGCATCCCTAAAAAGAACTCTTGTACCTAGGTTTTGCCCTTAGATGTAATTGTGCAGCTGCTGTTCAACTGACAGTAACAGAAACTATGCACGTGTGCTTCAAAGGTGGCATTTAACTCTTTTATGGAAAGACATTCTACTCCAATCTATTGTCCCACATGGATTTATGCTGATTTACAGCAGCTGAGGATCAGACTCCTGTAGTATCTTAACAACGAATCCTCTCAGTTAGCTATCTTGGGTCTCTTGTCACATTTCTGTTTCCTTAAGAAGAAATGAGAACATTGGAAGTAGAATATGTGCCATCTAGGGACCTTCATGGTAAATAGATATTTTGTACTCACTATCATAGTAAAAGAGATGCATAAAGTTCATGCTGTCAGATAGCACAGACATTACTGATGTCTGCTTGCTGTGGAATTTTGCACATTTTTCTTTCTGGATTGTTTTTTTAAATCAGGACAGACTTGCCTGTGGAAGAAAGTTAATTTCCCCCTGAGAAGTATATGCAGAATCATGGAGAGCAGTTTGATGAAATTGTAAATTCATTAACTTTATGCAGATAAATTCATCATTTTACTTTCCTGTTCCAAAATGCAGCATGTGAAAATCTAGAGGGGGTTAATTGGGAATGATGGGAGTATTGCAGTGAAGTCTTAGATTCTCACCTCTTAAAATGCTAATTTTATTTTCCTTCCTTCCTTGGCAGGATTTGAAGACAGTGCTCTCCTTTCCCCAGTACCCAGGGGAGTTCCTTCACCCTGTGGTATATGCATGTACTGCAGTCATGTTATTGTGCCTGTTTGCGTCCATTATCACTTATATTGTGCATCACAGGTAAGAATTCAATACAGCGGCAAACACACATTCATGTTAGAATAGAACTGAAACAGTCCTTTTCTGTCTTTTCTTTGCACAAAGATAAAATGCTTAAATGCTTTAGTTACTGCTGGATACTAAAATTTACAGTATAACATAGTAAAAAAAGAATGGAAAATGGTGCTTCATAAGTAAAAATGTATACAAAGTCAAATAATCTGTTTTGTTTATACTAAGCTCTGTGAGAGAAAAGGAAAATTGAACTTTCCCCTCAAAAACATTCATAATTAACCTTTCTACATGTGAAAACACATACCAAAACAAACTCTTCTAACCAGTAATTTATGGTAATGTGTCCTCCTTGACTCCATTTGGAAAAATTATCCATTCAAATATTGGTTTCGCACGGAATCAAAATTTAAGGACTAGAAAACTATAAATTCATAAAATATTGTTTTGGGCTTGTTCCCAAGCTGTAGCTTCCCCTAGAAAGAAGCAGATGTGTGTCTTATATTGTTCCTAAAATTTCTTGTATTCTTTATAATTTGACACTGCAATATAAAGCTCTGTGATATAAGGCCACCTTTGATATCAAACTACTGGATGCTAGCTTACAGTTTCACAGCAGCCTCTTGGAAAGATACACTAATTGTTTTGGAATAAGAGAATAACATTGTACAAAGGATTTGATAAATATCTTATCAGAAAGGTGTTTTCTTGCTTTTAAATTTGTTTGGTTTTAGAAATTTTGTGACTTCATTTATGTGAAAGAGATTTTTAAGTGTGTGTGTGTGTGTACACAGTAGTTAAAAGTCATTAGCTACTTAAAAGAGCAGGAATGTATTTTACTGTACAAGCTGATATACATTCTTAATTAATGTTTTTAATGTAACGAATTTTGATCTTCAACTTATATGTAATCCTTCAGGGTTGTCATAGTTAGACTACTGCATATTTGACATCTGGCAGAAAACCTTTTAAATACATGAAACACTCTTCATTCTGGACCTGTTTAAAAAGCCCATTGAAGTCAGTAAAAAAAATTTTTAAATCTCCCATTGATTCAATGAGCTTTAAAACAGACCCTCTATGCTGCAGGTAGTCTAGTAGTCAAGAATCTAAGAGTTTGAAATCTATATGTCAAATATATTTTTTCCAAAAATATAAGAATGCATTTCAAAATTTTTACAATCAAGATGTGAATTGAAAAAAATATATTAATTTTAAACAGCACAATCCGAATCAGTAGAAAAGGATGGCACATGCTTCTCAACTTCTGTTTCCATACTGCTCTTACTTTTGCTGTCTTTGCTGGTGGAATCAATCGCATAAAATACCCAATTATATGTCAAGCTGTAAGTACCTTTGTTACCTTATTGTTATTTTTAAAAGAAAAAAAGCCCCTGAAATTATACATGTTGACTTAATACTGGTGATGTTCTTTCTTATCAAAGATTCTATGTTTTCTCAGGCATATGTACCAGAATTAATAATCACTATGAGGATTGTCAAGGCTAATGTGCAACAGTGGAAGTCAGGAACTCTGAATTATATTTCCATCTGTGTCACTGAGTTGCTGTGTGAACTTGGGCAAACATATTAACTTCTCCGTCCTCAATTTCCCTATCCAAAATCAAAATGGAGTTAATACTATTTCTCTTCTTTACAGGAGTGTTGGGGAATATGATTTATTCATGTTTGTAATGCCCTTTGAGATCTTTGGATTAGAGGGGCAAAGTTAGGATTATTACGGTGGTTATTGTGGTTGCTTACCATGAGAATATCATACTAAACTACCGTTTCAGCTTTGTAATGTAGGCCCTTTATGCCCACTGTGCAACCACTGAATATATTTTAGCAACTTAATGTTTATAATATATTACGTCTTTTAAGTTCAGCGCAGGCATTTGGAGGCAATGCTTATACCACCCTGTCCCCAGGAAAGGGCTTGTGTGTAAGGGAGCCTCACTGAGCTTCCTGGTATGCAGGTGTAGGTGTTGTGCAGGCTGCACTATCCCCACCTCCTCCTCCTGTGAAACCTCTTATATGGGGAGGTACATCCCCAGACAGTCACAGAGGGAGCAGTCTCTGTGCTCTCCTGGATACAGGGCATGAGATTGTGATTGGTCCTTTGGTAGGAGAGGAAGGGAAGAAGGCTGCTTCAGTCCTCCCCTCTCAGCAAAACCTCACAAGAACCAGTTAAAATCCAGCCTTGTATTTCTAATAATTTTTTCTGGAATTCTTTACAACAGATGCCCCCTGTTCTCATGAATGATATTTTTGCTGACCTTTGCTAAAGATTTTCATTAAGCAAAAATATCTGTGACTGCAACACTCATCTTTTATCTAATTGTATTAGCATTGAGACCTCTAGAACAGGGCCTCATCCTCCCTGATTAAACTGACCTCGTTATTTCTAGCTTGCTTGCTAGCATATATATACCTGCCCCTGGAAATTTCCACCACATGCATCTGAAGAAGTGGGTATTCGCCCATGAAAGCTCATGCTCCAAAACGTCTGTTAGTCTATAAGGTGCCACAGGATTCTCTGCTGCTAATATGAGATGTGTATTCTCCTTTACTTAAACAGGCTATAGTCTTGAAACCCAGTCCATTGAAAATGAATGTGTGAATGATCTCTTTCCATTACTCGTGATCAGAGTGAGTCTGCACGGTCTAGCGACAGTTCTAGTATATTAGAAGTTCTGTTCTCACATTTAATTCAAAAGTGAGCAGAGCTTCATGGGGTTTTAGCAGTCAAGAGGTTAAAAAAACATCACCAGTAATAAATCTTGCTTGCCTTTTTTAGCTAATTTATAAATTATTCTTTGCCCACTCTTTTAATTAAATTTTTTTTCATTCATGTATTGTAATATTTCTGTTGCTAACAAGGAGAATTAAAAAATGTTGCAATTGTTCTTCTGAGCACTCATGATTGCTCAGCAGGCTTACTAAAAATAGCAGCATGTATTTCCCTCCGTATTTCCTGATCAAATTTATTTATAAAGTAAAATTTTAATTCAGATGCAATCTCTCAGTTAGAATAGTGACCCAGGGAATGAATAGACAGCAAGTTACACATCTTCCTTTGAATTATTCCTGTCTGTGGAAAGCAAACAAGACACACAATTCTCCCCATTTTTATAATGGATTGAATGTCACTGCGTGGGTGTTAATAAAGGCAGTATTTGGCCCATAGTTAATACAGTTAGTGCTTAATGTATTATGAAGTTCTTAAATATAATCCAATTAAAAATGGTGGTAAAATATTTAGGATCTGTGTAATGTACCAGTGAAGATTTGCAAGACTGTTCTTGCTGATGTAATACTTTCTACTTACATAATACTTTAACTGGAAGATGTCAAAGCCCTTTATGAACAGAAATAACCTTAAAACACTCAAGTGAGTTTGTTACTATATATCCATTGCACAGGTGAATAAACCAAGGCACAGAGAGGTTAAGTGAAAGTCACATTACAAGCTACAAGAAGAACCCAGCAATCCTGACTCACGCTTTGTTGTTCTAACCACAAGACAACAGTTCCATGCTAGAATTCTCCTGTTCTTTAACACTGTTTGAAGCATGTCCTTAACATTTTATACATTTAGATTTCTTTAATGAGTACAGGAATTTATATAATACAGCTCCCATAACCAATTGTAGGAATTCTGTTTCTAATTTTCTGGAACTTGTTCTGAAAGTGGAACATTTACGTTTGTATGACTTTCAGCAAACAGCACCTATAAATATTATAAGCTTCTCTGATGCAATAAACACTATGTTGTAAAATATGCCTTACATGACATTATTTTATAGGACATGGTTGTCTAATTCATTATTCTGAGATAAATATCTCTTAATATCTAGCCAATTGCATGGTAATTAACCTCTAAGTTCTAGCAAATCTAAATATCATTTACAATTTTTTTTATCTGTAGTTTGAAAGTTTATAGGACAGCCATGGCCATGTAATTACATGGTCACATATGACCATCTGTTGTTACAATTTTTGCCTGGTTGTTTACTTTTCAGATTGCACAGTAAAAATGATAATGAAAGATAGATTTTGTTAAATGAGTTATTAATGATTCTGTTATGAGTAATATATAACACGAGTGCAGGGGACTGGACTATATGACCTCTCGAGGTCCCTTCCAGTCCTATGATTCTACAATAAACTATAGGAATTTTTTCATAAAATGCATGCATATGGTAGTTATTTCCTCTCATGGTATTAGGCAAAATCGTCAACCATTGTAAAGCATAGAGAAATCTAAACAGATCCTGAGAGCCCACACACATACCCCCCCAAGGTACCTGCATTAGGGTTACTCACCCACATAAGACCATGCCCTGTCTAAGAACAATGTCAGCACCGTACTCCACCTAGGGTCCAGGGATGACACAGACTCACTGAACATGCATACTGCTTCTCTGATTCCCTGAGAGGAACTGATTGACAGCAGGGGATATCAAATGCACTGAACAACCCATGAAGGGGATATTTCAGCTGATACCACAGGCTGAACATACTGTCCATTTGCAGCCATTGTTTCACCACCACCACCCTTCCTAACCTCCTTGCCTGCCAACATACACATGTAAAAAAGTCATACAGAGCCCCCAGTCCTGGTACCTATCTCCTCTTGTGACAGCTCTGTGGGTATTATTGCTGCAGCAGCATTGAAGTAACCTGTAAGGGGCCAGTGCTGGAAGGAAAGGGGACCTGCAGATGGCTTCTCAGGGTGTCTGGGAGCTCATTTATATGATGATACCCAATAGCCCCTCAAGCAGCTCCACACAACGCCCTGTGGAGTGGGTGCACACAATGAGTACAGACATTGTCAAGATCAGTCAGGCTAGAGCAGAACCTGTTTAAATAGCCATATTTGGCTCAGGTGTCCCTCAGGACTGTGTAAGCAGGAATAAGGATTGGCTGATCCCTTTTTAAATTCCGGCAGGCACAACTGGACCTGGGCAGAAAGAAAAGAACACTGGTACAGAACTATAGGATGTATCTGAAGAAGCTATTACCATAACATTGCTTGTTAATCATACGTTTCGTAAAGATGCTATTTCAAATTATTTATCTCAAAGAAGCAAAACAAGTTAATATATATTCCATAGGGGATACAGTTACAGTACCTTCAGTGTGTCTCCTTGCTTTACAAATGTAAACATAAATGCAGCCCTGAAACAAGTCCAGCCCTGCACTGTTTTATGGTGCAGTGCTTGGTAGAAAATTCCAAATGCAGCCTTTTCTGATGGAGTAAACCTGGAGTCACTGCTCTGACTATTGTGGAGTGAATCTTTTTCTAGCTTTCTCACCATTCTCAGCTTCATACCCCCAGCACTTTCTTTTGCACGACATAACCTCATTACAACTCTTTCACCTACGTGAAATAATAAACTGAGTTCCCTTCAGGTGCTACCTCATTAGCCAACAGGTGTCTTTGCAGAATATTTGAGTTTAACCGTTGCTCTACCCCAGAATTAAGTGTCTCACACTGATCCGAGTTTAGAGAGAAAGTGTTAATGATATGAACAAGGGCTGTTTTCTGCACTAGGCCACTAATGCACCTTTTTATCTCCTTGAATGTCAAGTAGTTGAACTAAATTTAAAAAAAAAAACTTCTTTTTATGGTACAGTATTTATTTTAATCTGAAATCCAAATGTCTAAAAATTCCTTTCAGACATGAAAATCCCATTCGAATAGTTTTCCTCATTTTGCTGCCTATTAGCTGCTCGTTATTTGTCATTTATAAAGAGAGGAAGGATGGTCCACTGATTAGAGTGCCGGCCTGGGACTTGGGAGATCTGAATTCAGCACTCTAATCTACCCCAGTCTTGCTGTGTGATTTGAGCATGTCTCCCTGATCCTGATCCAAAAATGGTCTTAAGCATTGCAACGTTATGCATAACTTTTAGGCACCTAGAAAAACATAGGAACAAGATTGTCACCCACAATGCCTGAGTTAGGTGGTCAAAAAAGCAGAGGCGGTCAAAAAGCAAACAGGATGTTAGGAATCATTGAAAAGGGGATAGAGAATAAGAAGGAGAATATATTATTGCCCTTATATAAATCGATGGTATGCCCACATTTTGAATACTGCATACAGATGTGATCTCCTCATCTCAAAAAAGATACACTGGCACTACAAAAGGTTCAGAGAAGGGCAACTAAAATAATTAGGGGTTTGGAACGTGTCCCATATGAGGAGAGATTAATGAGGCTAGGACTTTTCAGCTTGGAAAAGAGGAGACTAAGCAGGGGGGATATGATAGAGGTATATAAAATCATGAGTGATGTGGAGAAAGTAGATAAGGAAAAGTTATTTACTTATTCCCATAATACAAGAACTAGGGGTCACCAAATGAAATTAATAGGCAGCAGGTTTAAAACAAATAAAAGGAAGTTCTTCTTCACACAGCGCACAGTCAACCTGTGGAAATCCTTGTCTGAGGAGGTTGGGAAGGCTAGAACTATAACAGCATGTAAAAGAGAACTGGATAAATTCATGGAGGTTAAGCCCATAAATGGCTATTAGCCAGGATGAGTAAGGAATGGTGTCCCTAGCCTCTGTTTGTCAGAGAGTGGAGATGGATGGCAGGAGAGAGATCACTTGATCATTACCCGTTAGGTTCACTCCCTCTGGGGCACCTGGTATTGGCCACTGTCAGTGGACAGGATACTGGGCTAGATGGACCTTTGGTCTGACCCAGTACAGCCATTCTTATGCTCTTATGTTCTTACCTAGGTTCCCTATGCAATGAGTGGGGAGAGACAGGCACCTTAAAAAGCAATCTACAAAGCCAGCATGCTAGGTGGGGAGCCCCCTAAAATAGCCAATGAGAGAAGTGGATCATCAGATGAGATGAGTGTGTCCTAAATCCTACCCCTTCTCAGAGATATGTGCCTAAATCCAGGCAGCAGGGAAGCACCTATCTCTCCCAGTGATCTGTTTCTCAGGTGCGTGTCCTAGGCAATAGAGTCATTCTCACTCTTTCTATGGCCCAATTAATACTTAATTATTCAATTATTTAATTGAAGGGGAACAATTTCAATAGAAAAGATTGAGAGAGAGACCCACATCAGTATATTCCATAGTCCAGTGGTTAGAGCACTCACCTGAGAGGTGACAGATCCCTCTTCAAATCCCTTCTCCTTATCAGTCGGGGGGGACTTGAACCCATGATCTCCTGCATCCTGTGTGAGTGCTCTAAGCATTAGGCTAAAGGTTATAAGGAAGGGCTCGCTTCCCCCACCTGCTGTTTTGTGTAGATCTAGGCAGCCATTGAGGCTGCCTATTGGATTTGGGCTTCACGCCCATCTTTAGGAAGAGGAGTGCCTCTCTTCCCCTGGTTATTGAGCATACTAGAACTTAAGCAGGAGATAGGCAGGGCCGGCCCACAACATTTTGGCACCTGAGGCGGGGAGCTCAAATGATGCCACCATGCCCCCTCACTTGGGCCAAAACTTTGAAAGGTCTCAATTCTGCCTTGTTTCTGATCTACTCCTTTAATGGTACTGCTCCGCTACCTACCCCAATAAAGGAGAACTAACAACTTAGAATGCCTTGTTCAAAAATTTTAAGAAACACTTAACTTTCAAATGCCTGAACATGCATGTCATCACGTGTCAACACTGTCTCTAGTGCCTTGCATTGCTGGTGTAGGTCTTCCTCAGGTATAGTAAGGAGTTTTGGAATATCATGCAACATCCCAAATATACTACTGTGTTCCTTGAGCTTCATGAAACATTCTTCAACTGACTGTATTGCACAATCTAGTACCTGGTTAAAGAATTCAACTTTGAATTGTTGTTTGGGGTCTCTTATGGAGCGTAATCTTCGGTGACTCTTGTATTCTTGAATGAGTGGGAAAATAGCTTCAGTGTGAAGTTCCTCTGCCAACTTCTGTGCACTTTTCAGAATGTTTTGAAATCCCTCATCTGACCGGTAAGGCTGTAGGTATGACTTTGCTTATCCAGTTTTTCCATTGCTCCAGATATATCAAGGTCAACACCTTGGAGTTTCTTGCTTACAACATTTATTTCAAACAGTATGTCATGCCACAACACTAAGCCACACAGAAATTTGAAGTTATGTATGTTTCTGGTGATTCCTTTTCCCTCTGCCACTGTTCTCCCACAAACAGTTCCTGTCATAACATTATCCTCCAGAATGGAACTATGGCATCATTTATCTTCCCAATTTGATGTTTGATAGGCTTTATCGCCTCCACTTGATTTTTCCATCATGTGGCACTCAGTGGTTTCAGTGTCAAAGAGGATGTTCCCAGATGTTGCTTCAAAATTTGCCATCAGTGAGTTGATGCAGAGAAAAATACATAGATGCTTTGAATTACATTAAAAAATTCAGCAGCCTCACTAGAAGCTGATGCTGCATCACTGACCACCAAGTTCAATGAATGAGAACTGCAAGGAACAAAAAAAACTTGAAGGTTTAACTCTCGGATCTGTCTCTGCACTCCTCTGTTCTTTCCTCTCATGTTGGCACCATTATCGTAGCCCTGACCTCTCATGTCAGCTATCGCAATTCCTGTATCTTCCAGCTTTTTAACAAACAAATTTGTCACACCAGCTCCTGTAGTATCATCAATGTCAATAAATTCTAGAAAATGCTCTTTGACAGTCACCATTGCAGGCACATTTTCACTAGGTTCTGTTGTTAAAAAAAAGCACCATTAAAGTAATTTGTTCCGTATGGCTGATGTCAGATGGGCAGTCCAAAATGACAGAGTAATATCTTGCTAACTTCAGATCTGCCACAATCTTCTCTTTGACTTTTGTTGCCAGTAACCATATGATCTCATTTTGAATTGTTTTTCCAAGGTAGTAGTGTGTACACATTTCTTGAGTGGTGACTCTTCTTTGACGCTCCTGGAGTACAGCATTAAACTCAACCATCCGCACCACAATTTTAAGGACATTTCCATTGCTTGCAACATACAGCTGATCTGAAGTGCTACACCATGCTAGGTTTTGGGTAGCAAGCATTCTCACAATGGCAATGAGCCTTTTCAGAACATTTTGCCAGTAAAGAGACTCTGATGCAATCTTGTCTTGATGCTGATCATCTATGCTGGCCTTTAACCTTAGTCTCATATCAAGTTCTTTCCACTTGCCTTCTCATGAGATGCCAGATTTTTCCAGTCCTTTGTTCCTGTAGAACCTAATCTGGCTGAAACATTAGACTGCAAGAGTTTGCAACAAAAACAGTATGCACCATTCTGGGTTTTTGAGTACATAAGCCATGGCCTCTCCACTTTGTTGCTATTGGGGATTTCATGCCAGTAATGTGTTGGATGGAAACTTCTATTTTCATTGTCTTTGGGGAACATGAAGTTTTCCATTTGCTGTGGCCCATGCAGTACAAGGAAGTCCCTCAGGCTACTGCTCAAGTAAGTCCACAGTCCTGGATCATCTAGATTTAAGGAACTAAACTCAGCAGCAGCTGTTTCTTGTGCCTCCACCAAAGTCATCTCTGATCTACAGTTTTCTTCAGGAATGTGCATGGTTACATCCATTTGAGGTGGAGATATGGATGCTGCAGTAGTTGCCAGGTCACCTGCACACTGACTAACTGGAAGATCGGGCTTCTCCTCACCACTCACATCCTCACTGGGACTGGAAGGCTCACTGTGAACATTTGTGTCTATGTATCTCAGGAGAGCTCCTTCCTGCTTAAAGCAAGCAAAGGAAGCTTTTCTATCTCTTTTTCTGAATGCTGCCCCAGAGGGGTGTTTTCTTCTTTCACTCATGACTGCTGTTCTGTGCCAGCTATAGTGGCTCTCAACACTCAGTTGAAGGGGACAAATAAGCAGGCTGGTAGCAGAACCTGAGTGAGGGAAGATCTCAGCATCTTAAGGGCTTAACTGGCTCCTACTACTTCAGTTGACTGTTCTCCTCAGGTGGGTTCAGGGAAGCAGCAGAAAACAGGAAGCTCCATGAGAAGCTGGTGTTGATCAGTCCAAGCTCCTGGCAGTGCTAGAGAGGTACATAAGAGGCTCCTCCTCCTCTTTCTCCCTGTAGCTCCTACTGCTTTCTGTTATTCTCACTCACCTTTTCTCCTGCCTGCCTGTTGTTTCTCTTGTGCCCTGCTTCTTCCAGCACAGCACTCCACCATCTCTGCATCTAGAGCAGAGAATACATATGCACCAGCAGCAGACACAATTTTCTACATTTTGAGTCCTAGTGGTGCCCCTCCTTACCCCCAGTCTGGCACTGGTGTGGCTGCCTCAGTTTGCCTCATGGTAAGGCCAGCCATGGAGATAGGTATCTGGGCACCCAGAGTGAAGCAGTCGTGTGCATGCCCAGAGGCAGTAACACAGATGCTTAGGAACTTGTACTGCAAAAACATAGGCACCAAGTGAATGTAGGTGCCTGCAGGGTTAGGCAGCAGCCAAGTGGAAGTTTTGCGGATCAAATGAGGATAATAGTTCTTTCCTACCTTGCAACAGCATTTGGAGGGTAATTACATTACAGATTGTAAAGCACTCAGCTACTATGGTGATGGTGACCATATAGGTACCGAAAATAGATTAATCACCTTCTTCATTTCACTGAAAGCAATTTCCCAGCTCTCTGGGGCTTCAGGGGGTATGTGCAGCCACAACCAAACAGAAGCAAGTGAATTAAAGGCAACCTTCTCCAGACCATGTCTGCCATTTTAAAAAGGAAAAATTGACAACAAGAAAGAAATGCAAGTTAAGGCTGTCCAAGGGAGAATTAGACACCAGTATTGTATAGGTTTACCCAAGTATTTGTTCTGGTAATAAATAAGAGACTAATCATTACCATAGCAACTGTAATATCACATGGTTCTTAAGCTACCTCTAGGACACTCAACAAATTTTTAAAGGAGGACATAAATACATCATCATCTCAAAATTTTTGCTTTAAAAAAGTCTAATAAGCTTTTCAGTTAAACAGTGTATGTTCCATTGATACAGTTCCAGGAACACAGAGGCCTTGAAAAGACTGAGACTATGTAATTATTATGGAAAAATGAGGAGTTTTGCTTTAGCAACTGCAGTTATTAGACAACATAAGAAATGTTGGCTATAACATATGTAGATAGTCCTGGCTGGTCTCCCTGTAGTTTTCGGTGAAAACACACAGAGACCTGTCAGCACAAAACTCTCTTGTAATAAAACATCACTACTCTAATATTCCCAATCTTTATCCTTTTCTCCGTACTGGAAACAGGGCCCATCATGCAAGCATGAACATCATCTGTACACAATGGTGAACCCAAGTACCACATCCACTGCAAGCATATTTTCATCATGTTGAAACTACTTAATTTTTAATCTGTTTGTTTGTATTTTTATATAGCATCTGTCCATGTGTCCTAGACACAAATCCAATAACATGGTATACACAAATAAACCCAAACCTCACTCAGCACCTTAAACATGTAACCCATTAGGACTTTCAGTACCCACCACGTACATTTGAACTCCCATATCCTGTATCTGGATTTGAGTGAGGGTACCCTTACAAACACTTGACATATTCCAAAACACGGTGTGACAAACATGTCTATTCTATTGAATAAATATTTAACATCAAAAAAATCTATCCTCTAATCCTTGTTTATGGAGTGAAGTAAGGCCCAAACACGCAGTCAGGCTAGATTAGGACAATAGTCCCTTCTGGCTTTAGACTCTATGAAGAAAAAGGACATTGTTGCCCTTTGACTTGACTATAGAAGCCCAGTGCATTCACCCACTCTGCACTGAGAATATTTTATGAATGCCTTCATATATGTCTGGCTAAATAAGAAGTCTAGAACCTCCATCATCCTTCAAATGTACCAGTCATTCAGGGCCTGAAAACATGTTCTCCTCTATTAAAGGCAGGAAATACCAATAGGTTATTAAATAGTCTTATTATTTAAGAGGTTGTGCAACAGCTAATAGTATTTGTGGTCTCTTCCTTGTTACCATGTTTCATCCCATGTTACTGAAGAGACTAATCTCTGAAAGATGGGCCTGGTATAATGAAAAGTCATGTGGGTAGCATGTGACACAGAAATTCTATTGTCTCCCTTTTCTGTTGCTTCTTTGACAGTGCAGTGAAATTGTTGCCATTAATATTTTATTGTACTATTTTATGATCCACATTAATTTTTATTGGTGATCATATCTGTTGGTACATCAATAGGGAATGGAATTTTATCATCCCATATGTTGTCTGAACTTCACACATTTGTATATACTGACACCAGACTCATCCCTCATGCCCATGCTTTTGTTAAACCCTTCATATATTTTCTGAATAATCATACAAAGCACAGCCTCAGTCCTACACTGAAATAACTAGAACGATGTTATTAATTTAGTCCTTCGTATTTTTCTGATTCTTCCTTCTCATTCCCTCCCCGCTTGGATTCATACTGTACTCACTGTGTCCCTGCAAAACTCTTCTGCGAGTTGCACATAAAATAAACCCAGACAGCACTAGCCACTCAATTGGCAACATCTGCCAGCTGATAGTGCATAGATGTCTCTTTCTCTTATTTCTGCTTCTTTCACCTCAAGCTACAGCCCCTGTGAAGTTCATACTTTCCCCTGTCTAATGTGTCAGACAATCCCAGGAAAAAGAAAAGAATTCCAGCAGCCTTTATCTTGATTAATATTTGTTGTGTATATATATAAATATTACGATGTGTTATTAAACCTAAACAAAATTCATTTTTTTCTTTTTCTATCAATTATTTTGTTTTAACTTAAGCAAAAATGGAACTCTAGTTTAGATAAATCATTATAATAGATTTGTGTTAGCTTTATTCAGCAATTCTCTGTATTCCTTAAAAATTTATGGGCTTTCCAATTATAGCAATATTTTACTTGTCACAGCAAAATGTCAGGTTATTGCTTCAAAAGTAACCTCATTTTATATAATCAGATGGAGACTTAGCTAATATCATAAAGCATTGTAGATTGGATAAAATTCCAATTACTGTTTCCATAGTAATGAATAACACTTGCGAGCATAGTACAGATGTTAGCATTTTAGTGTTGGTACTTTTGTTTTACTTTTAATGATATACACAGCACTTTATTGGAAAGATCAGAACAGCCACACTGTTAGGTATGTACTTCCTTTTTGTTTTATTTCTGTACGAAGTACTGTTTTAAAAGATGCAGATCTTCTTCACCTACTTTTGGCCTTGGTGTGGCTAAAATGGCCATTTTTTTAAGACATCAATTTTTTGTTAGCATGCCTGAGATGCTTGGATCTTATCCCAACCTCATTTCATCAGGTCATACATGGCTGTACCTCGCTGAGAGGGAAATAAGATATACTGCTCCTACAAAACTTACTAAAATTATTGCTGATAGTACAAATTCAGACAAAACGTTTGCCTTTTCATTGACCCCAGACTTGAAATTTGCATTATATGCAACATAATTAGCAAAGTAGTGGCAGGTTCCTTGCCAACAAAGCTCCGAGAATCAAGCCAATCTTCCATAGACTTAAATTTGCAAATTCAGTGAGTAGCCACTAATGATGCTCTCAGAAAACACATTTTATGTGTTCTGATTTCATAACACCTTACTGGGTGTCTCAGATATTAGCAATTATAATTTAAACATTACTTTAAGTAAGAGATGCCACCTGCATTTTAAATCATTTTAATTCTCTTGCACTGATTAGAAGTAACCAGAGAGATGCAAAAATGTTGTTAAGGCAATCATAAATTCAGTTCATTTAAAATAAAATTATTCTGGTTTACTTGTGCATTTGTACAACAGGCTTATGTTACAAAGTATTTTTGTTTTACTGGCCATTTGCTGATTTCTGTAACTATCACCCTCTTGTTTTAGGTTGGCATAGTATTGCATTATTCCACCCTCTCCACTATGCTATGGATCGGAGTAACTGCAAGGAATATTTATAAGCAAGTCACAAAAAAAGCTCAGCCGTGCCAAAATAGTGACCAACCTTCTTATCCAAAACAGCCTTTGCTCAGGTATGGACTAATAACATTAAAGGTTGATTTTTGTTTCTGAGTTCAAGATTTGTTAACAATTCAAAACTTTTAAATAGTCTGTTGCATTATTTGATGTCCTCTTCAGTTGTGCAAACTTTAGGTAAGGCCACTGAAAACCTGAATCCCACAGAGTACTACAGAAATGTCTGTTAAATATGTGGAAAAATCTGCTACTTTACAGAGGTGGTTATGGCTAATTTCACTCAAAACATTGAAATATATAAAAGTTATGTACAGCTAGATTCTGATTCCCTTATTTATGCCAGATAGCACCTACTTCCCCAAGGGATCCTGTTGATTTCCTATTGAGCCAAATACTGTGGCCCACTTGTGGAGTAAGGTACTATTCAATTATCAGAAACTGGCCCATAATGACCTTCACTTTCCCCTCATACCCACAAATCTTGCTCGTGCTCTTCATTCCATAGAGATCCCATGCCAGTCCTCCCACCACCCACCTCACCCCACACCAGAGATGATCTATCAAGATTGTCAAGATGCTCACTAGAGGAGGCCATCTGGAAAGAATTCTGAGTTTGCAGCAGCTGTAATTTCAAAAAATTCTCACCAAAGGGGCATAATTTCATGAGAACTCAGTCCAAAATAGTCAATTCTGTACAAAAATGCTTAGAACAGCATTTTTTCCTGAGAACATAAAATCTGTTATATGGCCCTGATAGACCATGCTGTGTGAACCTGAGCCAGTCTGTTAACGTTATATAGAAATATGCACTGCATATGTGCACATGTTCTGTAAAAAGATATGTGTTTTATAATCCAGACCCCATTGAATGAAATCTTTATCACTGTCATCAGTTCTCTGCTTTTTAACGTATTTTCTTTCCAAAGATGAAATTAATTAACACTTACATAAAATTTGTCTGGTGGAAAGGAGAAGACTCACACTGACGGCTGACTTTGTGTTATTTATAAGCAAAGGGAAACATAGTTGAGAGAGCTTGAGTGTGCTAAACTGTGCTTTACTATACCATTCTTCACAGATGTGAATTTCAGTCATTCAGTTATTTACTCATGGCGAAATGAATAATTGTCAATTTTCAAGTACTGCAGTGAGGTTATTAAGGAAGAAAATTGTTTCAGGTTACACAGACTCAGTGTATTGTATGTTCTTCAAATTCAAATCCTGTTAGAACTGGAAGAAAACAATAGACAATCAGGTTACAGAAAAGATTACTCTAATTGAAGCCCTTGTTGTGGCAATTGTATGGAGTTCTTCAGCCAGTGTAAATAAATAGTAGGTATTTTAAACTTTGTAATAGAAATGATACTTTTAGCTGTAAGAGTACATGTAAATAATTGTTTAATAGCTAACTAAAATGATTCTACAGTTAGTTTTCTCACTCAGAGCATCATATGTCCTAGAGATTCAACCACGAAAATGTCTGATGTGATTCCATAATGGCTAGTACTAGTTTCAAAATAGTGAAGGGTCTATTTCATTTCATGTGGAAAATTGGCATATTATGTGGGAAAAAATCCTTTAATTCAGAGAATGCCCAAACCCAGAATTAGTAATTGTTGTTGTTTTGGAAAGGCAAAGATAATTTCATCGTCATTTTAATTTGGTTATTTCAATGAAGTTAATACCTAAAGTATTCTGTATCATGTATCCATAATATTTCCATAACATCTACTTGGTAATACTTAAATTGTTAGTATATCAATAAGAAGTAGGTTTTAACCAGCTAATGTTAGTTTTTTGGACCTGAAAGCTGACGTTGGCTCCTTTGTGTGTAAGAAATATTGTGAAAACAAATTACCTTGATTATGGCACCCATAGATAATTATGCTCACGTAAGAGAGGCTGAGTTGAGGGCTATCATTTGTAAAATGTATATAATATCTCTGCTTCTGTCAAACATGTCTATGACTGCATATCGCATAAACTGCACAGTTTGCTGTTCTCCTACAAACTTTTCTTTTCTCAAAATGAATGTGTAGAATTGCCTGACTTCCCAGTTTTGCCTATGGATGTTTATAAACCCTGTTAATGTACTCTTGCTGTAGGAGACAAGGATATCTGTTGTGATTCACTGGAGGATTCTATTGCAAGAAATTAAACAATAACTCAGTAGAACAACATTTAGCAAATATTTACCAAGAAATTAAAAAAAAAACTAATGCATTTTTAAAAGAGCTTGATTTACCTTTTCAAGCAGTTGAAATAGTGGAAAATATTGAATAAATACAAAGGGACAAATTTTCAAAATGGAGACTCTTCCTATGTATGTGAAAAGACATTTGAGGTTACACATACACTTATTGCATTTATATGTGCAAATAATGAAGGCAGAGTATCTTTCCAGTTGAATGTACATTTTACTTTTTGAGCATGCAGTTTTATACTAATTGTGTGCACAATTACAGGTATATATTTTAGCCTAATTGTGCCATTTAAAAAAAATGACTCATAAATATATATTTGACCCAGAAAGACATGTTTATTAAATCAAACAATGTAAAAATCAATGTAGACCTGTTGTGGTTTTTATCAAGTTTTTCTCCTGTCAGTTTTGCAGGAGATGAGTCTTTGAGATTTTGCAATACCATTTTATTGCTTTTATTGTGACTTGAATTTTATGACTTCCTTTTCATTCTATTCTTTGTTAAAATATGACTTGCAAAAAGGTTTCTGTTTTATTACTATAGCATTTAATAATTTTAAAGAATTAAAGTAAATGACAAATCGTATTTGATGTATTTCCTTCTCAGGCTTTTTTTTTTTTTTTTAAAGCACAGATTTTCTCTGCTTCTTGACTGAGGCTATGGGTGTTTGATTGCTGAACGAAATGCTGGCCATCTATAGATTATTTTCTTAATATGTATAGGTACAGTGACCAAAACTGAAATGCTTTAGGAACTTAAAGGACATGCTTATAAAACTAGTACATTTTTACTGAAACTCACTCTTCTTTGGCAACATTATTTAGAGTATAATGACTTTTTTTCTGCATATATCAATGATTAAATAAAATGCAAGCTCTCATGCCCATAACTATTTAGTGAAAGAAACTCATTAACTCTTAAAATTCTGGCGTTTTCCAAACTGCCCTTCAGATGAATGCTTTAGAATGCTTACAAGACATGTATCAAATGAATGCTTCACTGAATTTTGTGCAATTAAATTCTGACAATTAACACTGCAAAAATGAAGTTAATGCTGTACATGTGTTTATATAAACATAGTTTGTGATGTGCTTCAGAAGTGAATGGAACTAAATCTATTTTGTCTATGTATGGCATTTGTAAAGTGCCCAACACTGTCCTGGAACATGAGGAGTACTCACCTGATAGACTTTGTCCTCTTCTGTTGGTTGGTTCTGGGCTTTGAAACTTGGCATCATGTCACTGTCAGGCATGGATAGGATCAGGTTGTGCACATAGTGCATACATGGGCTTCAAGTGTGGTCTCTTAGGACTGATCAGTTTAATTTGAACACTGCACGGTACATTTTAGAGAGACTCATAGGAGGAGTGGGGGAAAATTGATCATTAAACAGCTCTGTTAGAATGATTGTGGATGAGAAGAATAATAGACTACTATAAACTGGGTTAGTATATCTGGAAATATGGGTGTTAACCTGTATAATTGTACTGACATGGCAGACATATTTATAAATGTATAGAAGGGTCGTGTAGCTAGAGACTGTTGCTAAATTTGTGTCGGGTTACATTAAAATAGAACCTCTGCAGTAAAAACACGCCAAGCAAAGGTGATTGTGTTCCATTCAGCCTTGGTAAATTTTCTGTTTCATTATTCTACCCTGGCCCTGCTTGCAGTGTTCCCATAAGAACTGATAAAAAGAGCTTAAGTATAGGCAACTAAGAACACTATTACAGAAGCTCTTATAAGTACAAATGGAAATATTCCATGGAAATAGTATTTATGTATTTAGAAGTACAAGTATAAGTTCAAGTACTTTCAACTCCTGTATTCCCTGCAATTGTTTTGTCAATATATGGCCTACTACGTAAATAATGTAAGTACATAATGGAAGAGAAAGAAAAAGAGCAACAATGAAGTTTTATTCATATATACAAATAAACATGGAATAACAGTGAACAAAATCTTTAAATGTAAATAAATGTATACATTTCCTTTCCTGTATATAACAAAAGAATATCATGTACAGCATGTACATATGTATAGATGTACATATTATGTACAGCATATCATTCCGTGAAGTGGGCATTTTTCTTCAATAACAGCATAATCTCAAACATATCCTGAAGACGTTTCCTTCTTGGCAAAAGGATTTGTCCAGTACAACTGGATACTCTTGCCCTAGGAGCAGAGCTTGGCTCTTTGATATTAAATTTGATAAAAAGCATAGCAACTGTTGGATATCATTTCAGTTGATCCAGTACATGCAATGGATCATTGAGGAATTGCATCCCAAGAATTCTTAAATCAGAGTCAGATGCAGATGCTCCATTAATCATCAAAGCCATAGAAATTCGTGGCAGCTTTGGATGTAGTAGCTTGATCTACAGGCTTCAATAAGGTGTCACAACAAACCAGATCTTTTTTTTTAAGTTCCTCTTCAGTTATTCTCTTTTCCTGATTCTGCAGCCAATGCAACTTAAGAAATAGGTGTGACAGAGGAATAATAACAAATGACTTAGTAGTTTTGTTAGTCACCACTATATCGAAGGTCAAAATATGCCTGAACCATTTTCTAAGTCCCTCCTTCAAATTATCTGCCAATCAAGAACTGTATTTTGGAGAAAACATGTAAAGTCTTGGATTTTAGCACAAACCCAGTTGGCAGAACCGCACCATAGAAAGACTTTATGCTCTCCTCCTCCTGAAGTTTGTCAAGGGCAGTAGAAATTGGGGACATCGTGTCCAACTATTCACTTAGAATTCCAGGTCTGGGTTGGAGAATTTTGGCAGCTGAAGATGCTGCATCGTGATTTAAATCCTATTACTTGTGTCATAAATGTGGGGAAAGCAATCAAATTCTGAGTTCCAGCATGTAGAGGCAGGTTTAGGGATTGTTTTTCCAAGTGTGGCATTCACAGTCTCAGCAATCTTTGAACTTTGGTTTGCAGTGCAGAGCACTTACCTGCCACATTTCTGAAAAGACTTTTTTGCCAAGAGCTCTGTAAGCATCAGTAGTTGCTACCATGTTGAGTGTGTAGGAAAAACAGATCCTATTTGGTGGCAAGTAAAATATACACTAACAATCAGCAATATTGCTTGACAAAATTTCATCAGTACTCAGAGGGCTACATAAATCAGAATCTGGCGAGTCTACTGCCTTACCAGCATCCTCTTTCTCCTGCTTTCCAGCATCATTCTCCAACATCTGAAAACAGCATGAAGGCTTTAACAAAATTGTTACCATTGTCTGTGAGTACACAGGTTATTTTTATTGAGTCCAGATCAAACTGTTAGTGGATCTCAGTCAATAGAGAAGCAAACGTGTACGAATGTGTTCTAGCAAAGCATCAGAACCTAAGACTGCTGATTCTGTTAGGTTAGTTGGGTCAGTCCCCTGACAGATAATAGCCATGCTGCCTTCCAAAAAGGAAGACAATTCGTGGACAATATAAGGCACAGATGCCAATTTGTTTTTAATTCTTTTCAAGATCCAAGTTGTATTGTCCCATTAGCTTATGTTTTAATGTTTCTGTACAAATAACAGTAGCGTTGGGAATCATTTTTTTTAAGTAAAGTGTGAAAGCCACTCCCTTCGACAATCGACAGGGGCAGCATATCACTAATAGCAAAGCTGAGAATTAGCTTATCTATTTTTTCTTTGGACACTGGTCCATTGCAGAGTGCAAGTAAATAATTTTGCATTAGTAATTAAATATAGTTCATTCCATTTTTTGCTAGCTTTATTTTCCTCTCAGACATATTTATTATTTCCTCTGCAGATTTGTAAATCTTCTCAGCACACTACAAAGCCTATCTGTTTACTTCTTTTTTTAAGACTGCTGGGGAGGGTGTGGTCTCAGTATGTATGTTTAGTGGCAGTCCTTCTGTTAATGGTGCGGATTTTAGTTTATTGGGTAGCTACCTAAAGCACCTAGGATGGGCACCAATAGTTGAATTTTAAAAATTTGAACAAATAAAACAATGAAGAGGGCCAGAGGACCCACCCCCTTTTGGAAAAACTTGGGAATTATCTGCAAGACAAACAGATCTCCTGGTTTCCTCCCCTCTCCCTCATTCACTGGGTGTCTGGCAAGGGGCTAATCTTGCAAACCCTAGCTCACATAAATAGTCCTATTGCTGCTTGTGTCATCAAATACAACCCTATTTGCTATGCAGGCCCCAATTGTTCAATGAATGAGACTATGGAGCTTTGTCTTGTTCATTATGCAGTGTACAAAATGCACATCTTCTAGGATACCCACTGAATGTAATAGGGCATCTAGAGATTGCTGCTTCAGATACTGCATTCCTACAGTGAACTTTACTGTATATAGCTCTCTATGAATGGGCAATATGTCCTTCCTTTGCTACACATCTTATCAAGGTTAGCATTATTGTCATTAAAAATGCAATTTTCTGCAGTGAGAGAAGCAGTGAGATATAAAAAGGCATCTTTTAAAAAGTGGAAGTCAAATCCTAGTAAAATAAATAGAAAGGAATTTAAACACTGCCCAATTAACTGTAAAAATATAATAAGAAAAGCCAAAAAGGAGTTTGAAGAACAGCTAGCCAAAAACTCAAAAGGTAATAAAATGTTTTTTAAGTACATCAGAAGCAGGAAGCCTGCTAAACAGCCAGTGGGGCCCCTGGACAACCAAGATACAAAAGGAGCACTTAAAGGCAATAAAGTCATTGCGGAGAAACTAAATGAATTCTTTGCTTCCATCTTCACGGCTGAGGATGTTGTAGAGATTCCCAAACCTAAGCCGTCCTTTGTAGATGAGGAATTGTCACAGATTGAAGTGTCAGTAGAGGAGGTGTTGGAATTAATTGATAAACTTAACAGTAATAAGTCACTGGGACCAGATGGCATTCACCCAAGAGTTCTGAAAGAACTCAAATGTGAAATTGCAGAACGATTAACTATGGTTTGTAACCTATCCTTTAAATCAGCTTCTGTACCCAATGACTGGAAGATAGCTAACATAACACCAATATTTTAAAAGAGCTCTAGAGGTGACCCCCACAATTACAGACCGGTAAGTCTAACGTCAGTACTGGGCAAATTAGTTGAAACAATAGAAAAGAATAAAATTGTCAGACACATAGAAGAACATCAATTGTTGGGCAAAAGTCAACATGGTTTCTGTAAAGGGAAATCATGTCTTACTAATCTATTAGAGTTCTTTAAAGGGGTCAACAAACATGTGGACAAGGGGGATCCAGTGGACATAGTGTACTTAGATTTCCAGGAAGCCTTTGACAAGGTTCATCGCCAAAGGCTCTTATGTAAATTAAGTTGTCATGGAATAAGAGGGAAGATCCTTTCATGTACTGAGAACTGGTTAAAAGACAGGGAAGAAAGGGTAGGAATAAATGGTAAATTTTCAGAATGGAGAGGTGTGGTGTTCCCCAAGGGTCAGTCCTAGAACCAATCCTATTCAACTTATTCATAAATGATCTGGAGAAAGGGGTAAACAGTGAGGTGGCAAAGTTTGCGGATGATACTAAACGGCTCAAGATAGTTAAGACCAAAGCAGACTGTGAAGAACTTCAAAAAGATCTCACAAAACTAAGTTATTGGGCAACAGAATGGCAAATGAAAATTAATGTGGATAAATGTAAAGTAATGCACATTGGAAAAAATAACCCCAACTATACATACGATATGATGGAGGCTAATTTAGCTACAACTAATCAGGAAAGAGATCTTGGAGTCATCATGGATAGTTCTCTGAAAATGTCCACGCAGTGTGCAGAGGCGGTCAAAAAACCAGACAGGATGTTGGAATCATTCAAAAAGGGATAGAGAATAAGATGGAGAATATCTTATTGCCCTTATTTAAATCCATGGTACACCCACATCTTGAATACTGCTTTCAGATGTGGTCTCCTCATCTCAAAAAAGATATACTGGCATTAGAAAAGGTTTAGAGAAGGGCAACTAAAATAATTAGGGGTTTAGAACAGGTCCCATATCAGGACAGATTAAAGAGGCTAGGACTTTTCAGCTTGGAAAAGAAGAGACTAAGGGGACATCTACAGTACAAAATTAATTTATACATTCAATGTTGTGTGTCCCCACTAAAGCACGTGAATTTGGCATCGTGCGTCCACAGTACCAAGGGTAGCATCGAATGTCAGAGCGGTGCACTGTGGGAAGCTATCCCACAGTCCCTCCCACCCACTAGAATTCTGAGTTAAGCTCCCAGTACATGATGGGGCAAAAACATTCTCGTGGGTGTTTCTGGGTGTGTGTCGTCACTTGCTCCTCCCTCCATGAAAGCTACAGAAGACAACCATTTATTGCCTTTTATCGGCCATCTTGAACCGAACAGCTCTCCTACGTTTCACTCCCTTTTTCCAGGATTACCGTGCAGGTGCCATAGTGCAGCAAGCATGGAGTCCACTCAGATCTCCGCTGCAGTTTTGACCATTGTAGATACCTCATGTATTATCCAGCAGTATGTGCAGTACCTGCAAAACCAGGCAAGGAAGCGACAACAGTGCGATTACTATACCGATGAGGACATGTACACAGACATTCCTAGAAGCACAGCATGCGGCGATTGGGACATCGTGGTGGCGTTGGGCCAGGTTCATGCCATGGAATGCCAATTCTGGGCCTGGGAAACAAGCACAGACTGGTGGGACTGCATAGTGTTGCATGTCTGGGATGATTCCCAGTGGCTGCAAAACTTTCATATGCAGAGGGCCACTTTCATGGAACTTTGACTTGCTACCCCCTGCCCTGAAGTGCAAAGACACCAAAATAAGAGCAGCCCTCACAGTTGAGAAACGAGTGGCCATAGCACTGTGGAAGCTTGCAACGCCCGACAGCTACCAATCAGTCGGGAATCAGTTTGGAGTGGGCAAATCTACTGTAGGGGCTGCTGTGCTGCAAGTAGCCAACTCAATTGTTGATCAGCTGCTATCAAGGGTCGTGACTCAGGGAAATGTGCAGACCGTTGTGGATGGCTTTAATGCTCTGCATTTCCCTAACTGCAGTGGGGCGACAGACAGAACGCATATGCCTATCTTGGCCCCGGAACACTGGGGCGGCCAGTACGTAAACCGCAAGGGGTATTTTTCCATGGTGCTGCAAGCACTGGTGGATCACGAGACATTTCACCAACATCAACATGGGATGGCCAGAAAAGGTGCATGATGCTCGCATCTTCAGCAACTCTGGTCTGTTTGAACAGCTGCAGGACGGGACTTACTTCCCAGACCAGAAAATTACTGTTGGGAATGTTGAAATGCCTATAGTTGTCCTCAGGAACTCAGCCTATCCCTTAATACCATGGCTCATGAAGCTGTACCCAGGCAGCCTGGACAGTAGTAAGGAGCAGTTCAACTATAGGCTGAGCAAGTGCAGAATGCTGGTAGAATGTGCTTTTGGACGTTTGAAAGCGTGCTGGTGCAGTTTACTGATTCAGTTAGATCTCAGCAAAACCAATATTGCAATTGTAATTGCTGCTTGTTGTGTGCGCCACAATATCTGTGAGAGTAAGGAGGAGACATTTATGGCGGGGTGGCAGTTTGAGGCAAATCGCCTGGTGGCCAATTTCGCACAGGCAGACAACAGGGTGATTAGAAGAGTCCACCAGGACGCGCTGCACATCAGAGAAGCTTTGAAAGCCAGTTTCATGATTGTCCAGGGTATAGAGTGACAGTTGTGTTTGTTTCTCTTGAAGTTACCCACCCCCTATATATATGAAAGGAAATAAAGTCAAAATTTGTTTAAAAACCCTTCTTTATTATTTGTTTCACAACACATTGAGAGAAATAAGAATGTAGACTGGTGAGGGTGTATTGGGTAAGGGGGGGTGGAGGAGGAGGGAAGGACAAGTCCGGAAACCAAATCAAAAGTTTGCCTATGCCAGCTTTCTGCTGCTTGAGCGATCCTCTGGGGTTAAGTGCAGAGCCGGTGCAAGGAAGTTTCGTGCCCTAGGCGAAACTTCCACCTCGCACCCCCCGCAGCCCTGCAGCAGCTCCCCACCCCCCGCCCCGCCCTGAAGTGTGCCCCCCGCCCCCATGGCAGCTCCACACCCCCTGGCCCGAGGAACCCTGCGGTACCTCCCCACCCCAGCTCACCTCTGCTCCACGTCCTCTCCAAGCAGGACTGCGCAGTGGAACCCCTGGGCTGGTGGCTGCCGGCAGCGGCGTGCTGACCCAGGGGACCTCCCTGGGTTGCCAGCAGTGTGCCAGGGCAGTCCAGAGGATTCCGGGGGCCTGGGGTCTTTGGCTGCGGGGGGCCACCACTTTGGCGTTAATTGGGCGGCAGGGGGGCCCTTCCGTTCTGGGACCCGCCACCAAAGTGCCCTGGAGACCCGCCGCAGGGCCCCCCCACACAGCCAAATTGCCACCGAAGCGGGACCAGCTGCTGAAGTGCAGCCGGGTCTTCAGCGGTAATTCTGTGGCAGAGGGCCCCCGCTGTGGGTCTCCAGAGCACTTCAGCAACTGGTCCCAGAGCGGAAGGGCCCCCCGCTGCCGAATTACCGCCGAAGACCTGGCCGCATGTCGGCAGCGGGTCCCGCTTAGGCGGTAATTCACCGGCGGGGGGTCCTTCCACCCCGGAGCGGAAGGACCCCCCTGCCGGCGAGGACTGGGAGCAGAAGAAGCTCCGGGGTCCCGGGCCCTGCGAGAGTTTTCCGGGGCTCCCGGAGCAAGTGAAGGACCCCGCTCCAGGGGTCTCGAAAAACTCTTGTGGGGGTCCCTGCGGGGCCTGGGGCAAATTGCCCCTCTTGCCCCCCTCTCTGGGCGGCCCTGTGGCGCGCTGACCCAGAGGAAGCCCTGGGCTGCCGGCAATGGCACGCTGACCCAGGGGGGACCCCCTGGGCTGTCGGATGCCACGGCAGTGCACTGACCCAGGGGACACCCTGGGCTGCCCGCTGCCGATGCCGCCGGCAGCTCAGACTCCCTCTCCATCCCAGCAGCAGCGGCTGCTCAACCACTTAAAAAAAATTTGGGGGCGCCACTTTTTGGCGCCCCCAAATCTTGGCGCCCTAGGCAGCCGCCTAGTCCGCCTAAATGGTTGCACCAGCCCTGGTTAAGTGTGTGGGTCCCCATAGCCTTCCTCCTCGTGTTTTTGGGCATCTGGGTAAGGAGGCTATGAAACTTGGAGGAGGGAGGGCGGTCATCCAGGGGCTGCAGCGGCAGTCTGTGGTCTTGCTGCCTTTCTTGCGATAGATCCACCATACAGCGGAGCATGTCAATTTGCTCCCCCATGAGTTTAACCATAGCGTCCTGCCTGCTCTCATCGCACGTGTCCCTCCTCTCTTCATGTTCCTGTAATGCTTTACAGGAATCCATAGTTGTTTGCCTCCATGCATTCAGCTGGGCCCTATCAGCGTGGGAGGACTGCATGAGCTCAACAAATATGTCATCCCGAGTTCTTTTTTTCCACCTTCTAATCTGGACCAGCCTCTGGGATGGAGTAGATAGGGGCCACGTTGAAACATTTGCACTATGGGAGGAGAAAAAGGGAGGGTAGTATTTTAAAAGATACATTTCAGAAAACAAAGGGGACACTCCTTCTCAGTGAAACAGGCAATTCATAGTACACAGCACATGTTTTTTCTGTACAAGTTAGCATTTTGCCTCTTATACTGAAGTGCCTGCCACTTTGGTGTGAGTAAGCCATCACACATGGCCAGGCAACCGAATTCAGCTTGCAGGCAGCCTAGGGGCACAAGGGGTTCTGCTTCTTCTACATTCATTTCAATGCTTGCAAACTGCTGGGCCCCCTTTCCCATAGCAAGCAATGCCTGGTGGGTTTGCCATATAAAAGGAGGGCCTGCGGGCTCTCTGGGATGATCACTGCACACAACAACCCCGCCCTCCCGCACCCACCGCTTGGCTCCATTGAGGCTCTGAGCAGGGATGAGCCCTTTAAACTAAACGCGAACAGCCCAGCATGGCTGGGTTCCCCCCACTGCATGGCTCCCATCAGGCTCTCACTCGCCAGAAGTACCTTCTCCAGGGTCATGGTCCAGGAGCCCACCTTGGGAGTGGGGGGGAGGCTATTGGCTCCAGTGTTAAGAATAATTCCTGGCTGGGGGGGAAATGGATTCCCCACTTGCTGCCTGTGCACTGTCTTCCTCCTCCTCTTTGTCCTCCAATGACTTTCCCTCCATGCAACTCCCCCCTTGCAGGTGTCCACGGACAGTGGTGGAGTAGTGGTGGCGTCACCCCCCATAATTGACCATGGAGCTCATGGTAGAAGCAGAATGCATAGGGCTGTGACCCAGAGCACCTGTTTGCCTCCATGGCTTTTTGGTACGCTTGCCTGAGTGCCTTGATTTTTGTATGACATTGCTCTGTGTCCCTGGAGTAGCCTCTTTCTGTCATGGCCCTGGAGACTTTAGCATACATATTTGCATTCTTTTTTTTAGAACATAGTTCTGCCATAACAGATTCGTCTCCCCAACATGTAATGAGATCCAGTACGTCCCATTCGGACCATGCTGGAGCTCATCTGGGAAGGCGTGATCTCTTGTGTTGGTGGACTCTGAATGGTCACCTGTGCTCTTGGTGACCAAACAGAAAATGAAATTCAAAAGTTCCCAGGGCTTTTCCTGCCCACCTGGCTAGTGCATTGGAGTTGAGTGTTGCCCAGAGCGGTCACAAAGGAGCATTCTGGGATAGCTCCCAGAGGCCAGTAATGTCGAATTGCAGCCACAATACCTTTAGCCTGGGATTGTGATCTCGATTTAAGTGCTACTCGCCAAGATGAAGTACAGAAATCAGATTAAAGAGCCCTTTAAATCGAAAAAAACGGTTTGGTTGTGTGGATGGAATCTTTTTTTTAATTAACTCGGCTAATTCTGAAATAACCGACTAGTGTAGACCAGGCCTAAGGGAGGATATGATAGAGGTATAAAAAACCATGAGTGGTGTGGAGAAAGTGAATAAGGAAAAGCTATTTACTTGTTCCCATAATATAAGAACTAGAGGCCACCAAATGAAATTAATGGGCAGCAGGTTTAAAACAAATGAAAGGAAGATCGTCTTCACATAGCATACAGTCAACCTGTGGAACCTCTTGCCTGAGGAGGTTGTGAAGGCTAGGACTATAACAGGGTTTAAAAGAGAACTAGATAAATTCATGGAGGTTAAGTCCATTGATGGCTATTAGCCAGGATGGGTAAGGAATGGTGTCCCTAACCTCTGTTTGTCAGAGAGTGGAGATGGATGGCAGGAGAGAGATCACTTGATCATTACTTGTTCGGTTCACTCCCTCTGTGGCTCCTGGCCTTGGCCACTGTCGGTAGACAGGATACTGGGCTGGATGGACCTTTGGTCTGACCCAATATGGCCATTCTTATGTTCTTAGGTTGTAACTCACCCAAATTAAATCAGTTTTCACCAGAACACACAGAAGCACTTCTCAGTGAGCACTACTGAGCTGCCAAATTAAAATTCTCGTGGCACTAATTTCAAAGTAAGTGTGTATTTTATAATAAGTTTATAATTTAAGAATAATTAATGGGGAAATGTTCATATTTTCACACTTTCCAAAAAAATGACTAAAATGTTGAACATAAACATTTCATTTAAAAAATCACCTTTGGGCACAGTGCAGGTCTGGAAAATTTCAACTCAAAAATCAAAGTTGAATGAACACTATGAATGACTTAAAACAGTGGGTTAGAATGGAAATGGTTATGCAGTTTTAATTCCAGCTGTCACTCAAACTATCATACATGAGAATAGATTCACATATGTAGTGTGTCTGTGTACACAATGTGTGCATGTGTATGTATATACACACACACACACACACACACACACACAGTTGGCTGATATGGAATAGGCTATCAGAAATCATATAATTCATCAGAAAATAGGATTGATCACAAAGAGAAAAGCTAATCTGAAAGCTCATTAAAAGTTACAGTATAACTTTAGATTTTATGTTCCTACATAAACTCCATTGGATTCTTCAGTTTTATCTAAAAGATGAGGCAAAAAGGCTTTCCCCATCATATCATTATCACTCTAAAGCAAATCAACCACGAAACCTACTTAATTTCTAATCAAATCACTAAATTACAGATTCTCTTTTCCAGAACCCACACTTATGAAATACATTAGTATGCATCAGTGCTCCTTCAATCCTTTCGAGGATATAATGTTGTCTTTAGTTCTCTCAGGTACCCTAAAGTCAGTCATTGGTATCCAGCTGTATCCATCTAGCACTTAAACTTGTCTACTGCATTTATCTTTTGCAGTGAGAGAAGTCTTACTGAGTGTCAAAGTCTAAAAAATCTCCCCCAATCACCCTTTGACATCCTGTAACAAGTCCTTCACTAAACCTCTGGCCTTGCACCTCTGTTCTTTTCACAAGTCTTTAAATGATGTCATGGGGTCAGGTCGTTTACTTAACCTCTGGTCCCATAGATTTAGCCCTGCTTGTTTCAGTGTGAATCGTGTGAAGCAATGGAGGCATGGCTCGAATATTGACAAGCACAATATTTAAGCCACTGGCACAAGTAGGTTTAAAGTTTTACAGCCATATTATAAGGCATTTGCCAAGATGAGACTATCCAGAGAGACTGGATGGAAATCAAAAATTGGCTGCAATTTTTATTGAATAAACAAAAAAACAACAGAACAGTCTTTTTTGTTCAGTTTGAACAATGTGCAGTAGTGATTACCTCACTGCAGACATTGTGGGTCATCAAGGGCACATATATCAGGGCTGGGTGCCCTAAGGGCCCACCCTTATGACAGGCAAACCACATCTTTCTTATGGATCAACCCTCCACTCTCTGCAAATTATGAATACTGAAGGCAGCTTCCCTGCCCCTGCTGCTGCCCTAGATCCTAGTTTGTGAGCAAGGATTACGAGCCAAGGTTGGGGTTTTTGTTTTTGTTTTTTTTTATAAAAAAAGGCCAAATTGGGTGGTGAGGTAAATATCGTGTAAGTTGCACACCAGTGAATTGTTGCGAATGGGTATAATTCAGTGGACTTGCGGAGCAAGTAACAAGAAAAGCAACTAAGAAGTGGATATGAGATAAAGCAGGATGAACCTGAATCTAATTATGCAGAATGATGCACAAGTCTCATTTATTTTTACCTTATTAAACCCTCTTTTGTTCTTTTCCTTCTACACTCTTCCTGTTTTACCCTTTACTGTGTAAATTACATCTGTTTACATTGACTTGTATACAATTCCCTTATACTACCCTGTGGCACTCCTGAGTTTGGCCGCATGCAGAATGTTTAAGCTACATCATAAAAACACCAGTGTTCAATTTTTCTGGACTCTAAGGAAGGTGTTGAATGTTTAGAATTCTGGTAACTAGGAGTCAAAGCATGTATGCGCATAAAAGGTTCTCCTTTAACTTTTCAAGAGTCTTATAGTTTGTTCTCTCAGGCACAATAATACCCATCACTTATCAGTATATCTAGTACATCGAGTATATCCAGTATACTCCAGGTTGCAAGTTCCTTTAGCAAGAGATCTTACTAACCTCAGAGTCTAGGAAATTTCCCTTATCAATGTATAGCTCATGGGTGCAAAGTCATCCCTAGTGTAATACTAGTCAATGTAATGAAGTTATTTTGGGATGAATTTTGGCTAAGGGTAACAAATCCTCTACTAAATGTCTAGACTTTGTATTTTGGATCCTTTCAAAGATGTGTGGACCTTCCAAATGAGTGTCATCTTCTCAGCCATGTTCATGTCTTTAGTCCTGCCATCTTCAGGTCAAGTCATATTAAGTGGCATAATTCACACCCTGACACACACAGACTGTACAGGCCCCTTGGCGCCAGCAGCTCTGAAATTTATGCAGTCAAGTTCAAGTGCATTTTTAATTAGAAATTAATCTTAGGAATTCATGTCTCCTATTGTAAAAGAATGATTGAGAGGGAGTGAGGTCACCAGATAAGCATCAGTTACTGCCTATTGTTTTCCTCTTTCTTCTGTGTTCTTAAATATTATTTTCTCTAATCTTCCTTTATGGAAACACATTTTCATCCTATAGTGACCATACCAGTCCTAATTTAGAAAGCCTTGACTGGTTATCCCAAAGACTGTCTGACTTTCTCTTCCCAGCCCTCTACAACTTACCTACATGGGAAGGTAAGATCCCATGGGAAGCAAGTCTAAGAGAAAAATAATTGAAGACAGCTGGCAGTTTTTCAAAGAGACATGATTAAGGGCACGAGCAAACTATCCCATTGCATAGGAAAGATAGGAAATATGATAAAAGAGCACCTGGCTTAACCAGGAGATCTTCAATGATCTAAAAATCAAAAAGTCCTACAAAAAGGTGGAAACTAGGTCAAATTACAAAGGATGAATATAAACAAATAGCACAAGTTTGTAGGGACAAAATTAGAAATGCCAAGGCACAAAATGAGATCAAACTAGCTAGGGACATAAAGGGTGACAAGAAAACATTGCACAAAGCAGAAGGAAGAGCAAGGATATGGTAGGCCCATTTCTCAGTGATGGAGGGGGGAACAACAACAGAAAATGTGGAAATGGTAGAGGTTGCTTATGATTTCTTTGTTTCGGTTTTCACCAAAAAAGGTTGGTGATGATTGGACGTCTAACATAGTGAATGCCAGTGAAAATGGCAGGTAGGATCAGAGTCTAAAATAGGGAAAGAACAAGTTAAAAATTACTTAGACAAATTAGATGTCTTCAAATCACCAAGGCCTGATGAAATGCATCCTCAAGGGGCTGACTGAGGAGATATCTGAGCCATTAGCAATTATATTTGAAAAGTTATGGAAAATGGGAGAGATTTCTGAGGACTGGAAAAGGGCAAATATAGTGTCAATCTATAAAAAGAGAAATAAGGACAACCCAAGGAATTACAGACCAGTCAGCTTAATTTCTGTACCCAGAAAGATAATGTAGCAAATAATTAAACAATCAGTTTGCAAACATCTGGAAGATAATAAGGTGATAAGTAACAGTCAGCATGGATTTGTCAAGAACAAATAGGTCAAACCAACCTGATAGCTTTCTTTGACAGGGTAACTAGACTTGAGGAAGGGGGGAAAGTGGTAGACATGGTATATCTTGAGTTTTGATACTGTCTCACATGACCTTCTCATAAACAAACTAGGGAAATGCAGTCTAGATGTAGCTACTATAAGGTGGGTGCATAAATGGCTTGAAAAATGTTCCAAGAGAGTAGTTATCAGTGGTTCACAGTCAAGCTGGAAGGGCATAATGAGTGGGGTGCCGCACGGATCAGTTCTATTCAATGGCTTAATTAATGATTTAGACAATAACATAGAGAGTACACTTATAAAGTTTGCAGACAATACCAAGCTAGGAGGGGTTGCAAGTGCTTTGGAGGATAGGATTATAATTCAAAATGATCTGGACAAACTGGAGAAATGGTCTGAAGTAAATAGGATGAAATTCAAGAAGGACAAATGCAAAGTACTCCACTTAGGAAGGAGCAATCACTTGCAGACATATAAAATGAGAAATGACTGCAGAAAGGGATCTGGGGGTCATAGTGGACCACAAGCTAAATAGGAGTGTACAGTATAACACTGTTGCAAAAAAAAAAAAAAAAAAAAATGAACATCATTCTGGGATGTATTAGCAGGAGTTGTAAGGAAGACTCGAGAAGTAATTCTTCCGCTTTCTCCGCACTGATTAGGCCTCAACTGGAGTGTTGTGTCTACTTCTGGGCACCACATTTCACAAAAGTTGTGGGCAAATTGGAGAAAGTCCAGAGAAGAGCAACAAAAATGATTAAAGATCTAGAAAACATGACCTATGAGGGAAGATTGAAAAAAATTGGGTGTGTTTAGTTTGGAAAAGAGAGGGGACATGATAAATTTTCAAGTACGTAAAAGATTGTTACAAGGAGGAGGGAGAAAAATTGGTCTTCTTAACCTCTGAGGAACGGACAAGAAGCAATGGGCCTAAATTGCAGCAAGGGAGGGTTAGGTTGGACATTAGGGAAAGCATCCTGACTGTCAAGCACTGGAATAAGTTGCCTAGGGAGGCTGTGGAATCTCCATCATTGGAGATTTTGAAGAGCAGGTTAGACAAACGCCTTTTAGGAATGGTCTATAATACTTTTCCAATTTCTAGGCATACGGGTATGTTATTCCTGCATGACTTTTGCCTGACCACATTCCCTAGCCAAGTGCACTCTTTTATTTAGAGGACAACATAGTTTGGACCATTAGTGTGAATTCTAGCATTTGTAGAGTTAGTCTCTGCCACTCAAATTTGGTACAGTAGTAAAGCAAGGAATATAACTAATGCCACAGTATAAGTATGTTTCTGATGTTAGCTGTGGGAAATCTTCAGTTAATACTAGAAACTTGTCTCTTTCTCCAGTAATTGTAATGTATATTTTTAGATCATTTTCAAATTGTGTTGTAATTGGGTTAATTCATTATAGAACAATGGAAATGTTAGCAATTCTCATGTATTCCCAGGCTTGCACATTGCTTGAATCCCAGAAGCCTCTCAGAGCACACAATGCGTAATAGCTACTTTCAGACACATTCTCTACATTTTGGTAGCCATTATAGCTCTTGGCTTGAAGCTTAACATGCTTGCCAAGAAAGTCCTTGCCAGTTTGCTGAAATATATTATGGCCTTTTAAATTTTTGCACTGGCTAAAGCACAGTAGATGAAAATGTATCATAGAAGGCACAGTACTTTACAAGAAAGGTTTTTTGTTACTAATCCATTATATATTGAAATATGAATTACAGTAGCTAACAACCACCAATATAAATTGAAGAAGAAAATCTGCCAGGATACTATATTTGAATTCACTTAGGTATTTTGTTTTGCTATTTTTTGTTGTTAATAATTTACTTACCGAACATAATCTTTGAACAGTTCCACATTCTTGAAGGCAGCCCTACCAAATTTTTAGCAGCTCAGATAGACAAAGATCATGTGGTTAGTGCCACATTGACACCACCAAAAATGCTGATTTTCTCATGATGGCTGTCTGAGGAAATACCTCCCTCTCTTGTTAAGCAGTGTTATCATAGGAACATGCAACTTAGAGGAGAGATTAAATCATGATGACCAAGTCCCAAAACCAGTCATGCTGGGAGGGATTTATAGCCAGAATCTTGGGGGACAAAAAGAGGCTGCTGCACAGGATGAAAAAAAGAAAGAAAGGGAAAAAGAGGCCTGATGGTACCAAATAGAGGACAGAGTCCAGCTTTATGACTGTAAAGAATGAGGAGTACTTGATACAGACCAATACCGGTACCACTCTGAAACCTTTATGAGTGTGTTGATCAAGGAATGGGATGGGAGACAGGATATCAGAAACAAAGATATCGTTAGGCTCATCTGAGACATCAGGAAATGGCCCTATTATCTCTTGATATTACAAACTACTTAACATACATGTGGCACATGATCACACATTTAAAAAGCTGGTGTGTATTCTGATACAGGCAGTAGAGTCTGGAATACACCCAGGACCATTGTATCGATAGCCAGGGACATAGGATAAAGGCTGAGAAAGTGAAAATGAAAGATCCCTAGGGCAAAGAGAGAGAGAGATGGAGGTACAGAACAAGTAAATGGAATAAGTGGCTGGCTCCTCCGAACTGAGAGGATTTATCACAATGTTGCAGTGTCACCATAATATATTTATATTTTTACAATTATGGTTGTTATAACCAAAGTAAAACAGTATCTCTTTTACTGCCATGACTTTGTTTGAAAGAACAAATGGAGTTCACATCATGTCTAGATACCAGGGGGATGGACATGCTAGAAATACAAGAGTGGAAGAACCAACTAAAATACCTCACCCAAACAATAAATAAATATAAAGAGTAGCAAAAGCAACTTCAAAAGGTCAGATATAAATGTATTCAGCAAAATTATGCCTTTCAGTAATAGTTTCAGACTCAGTATTTATGATGTATATAACATGCAATAATAAAAGGTGGTATAATACCATGTCTTTATGAGATGATTGGTAATTTGGATATACAATGAAGTTTGTCCTCTGTATTCAAAGAACAGTGAATAAACTACTTCCTGCAGATCTGTTCAGATGGTTTACAGGTACTTCAAAGAGAAAAAGTTATGTAGGTAAATTCATTACTTGTAAACAAGCTACTTAACTGCTTTGTCAAGTATGTATCTCTCCGGGACCCTTTGAGCTATCATCTGGGAATGCAGATGACTTGAAGGAGGGTATGCTTTAAAATCTCCCAAATTCCGAAGGCATTCAGTGCATTTGTACAAACTTTTTAGCAGAGAAAAAAAATGAGGCAACATATGGGTGATACACAGTCATTTTACTAACAGAAAGATAAAAAGTTAGGCTTAGGATGCTTGTAACATGGAAACTATTAAAGCTATCATCATTGTATAGAACAGTTATTAGTCGAATTCATGCTACCAAAATGACATAGGTTCAGTGGAATTTCTGCTGTGATTATATCAGGTTGGCTAGATTCATAACCACAAAGTGCTGCTCTGGAATACTACGTTTTGAGTCAGTGTTTATCACAAATCCATATCTAGATTGTTCCTAGAAATTCAGAATTCTTGTGATCCTGACACATCTCTCTACAGTTTCCAGACTCTGATCTAGTCATATATGTAATTGTAGAGGATAGAGTAAGCTAGATAAAATTACAACTGTAATGTACTGCTCCAGGCCAAATGTAAAGGGGTACTTGGAAATGTTCCAAGTTCTGAAAATCCTTGAAGATAATATATTCAAACGTCAGCAGGGGCTTTGTAGAAAACCCTGTCAGATTTGGAGGCTCTAGATATTTTCTGTGATGAAGTCAGTGTTGCATAGGTAGAAACTTGATTATTCAAAGAGTTGTAAGGACAAATGCAGAAGAATACATTTCATATGTTTATATGGCGGATACTGCCATAATAAAGACAAAGATTTGTGACATACATGATCAACCATTCCTCTCTATAGGGAATAATATTCACTACAGTTACAGAAAAGACCATTTTGACATTCATTGTTGGTGATTAGTATAGATACTATTTATTAAGGAAATTAGAAAAATGAATATAGGCTTTTTAAAATGAAATATAGGATAAAAAGTATTGCTTATGAAAACTATGAATATGTGACAGAAGATGGTACAACTCTCTAGCTGGTATGTTGTGAATAATGCAGTTAGAAACATCCCAATATATTGTCCAGTTAGAAATTTTCAACTGTGTGTATGTGTAGGGGTATGTATGCAGGGGAGGAGGAGCTAAACAGTGAAGTGATTAAAGAATTAGTGTGGCAAAATGTGATTGAAGGAACTAAGTATCATATGTAATTGACAGGCTGCAACATTTCAGAAACTTCAAATGCAGTTAACAATATGGGATTCAGCAATCAGTTGCAATGCAGTACAAGCACTATATGTTTGTGATAGCATAACAAATATACAGAAAGATTATAGCATTTTGAGGTGCAGTACAGTTAATTTGTTAAGCACTTGTGGATTCAAGATGTTATAAGATATCAAGAGAAATTTTTGTTCCTTATATTGCATTGTATGCAATCAGTTATCTTGTCAATCAAAAGTAGGGGTTGTGTGTGTGTGTAAATTCCTTTTCAATAATTGATTTAAACATGCTGTTACATTTAAAAATATTTTGCTTGGCTTTATCAAGAAAAGAAACTAGTACTATTATCAGGAGATATACACTGGCAAATACTCTGATGCTGTGCCCTAGTGTCATGTGTATGTGGCTATAGTATGTGTGGCTAGGAGTAACATCAGTATCTTTTAAATATGGCTGGTGGATGATTGCAAATAGTACAGCTCTCTAGGTGGCATAGTTTAATACACAATTTCTGTATAATACTGTGTTTGTCTGTAAGGTGCTACTGTACTTAAATGTCCTAGTTTTTTTATCTGTCCGGGTGGAGTCTGCTGAGAACCCAAGGAGGGTTGGAGGAACAAAGGTGGCTTTATGCGATCAGAGGCTGGTTCAGTTTCCAGCACAAGTTAGGGCTGTCTTAGGGCTGTTCTGACTTGTGCCAGATGGCAGTACCCCTCCAAGAGGTATTTACACCAACTGGATATTGCCCCCTTCCCTTGGCCCACAGCTGCCACCAGCCATGCCCCTTTAATGGGGGGACAGAGAGGATGATGTAGAAACAGTTGTGCCAACTCTACGCTACTCAGGGGTTTCCCAGTGTGGGGAATATCCTCAGCTGTTCAGCTAAGGCAGTTTGCAGCCTGGAGGATATGGCCCAAGGTGAATAGGAGGATAGAGAACAACTAGCATGTAAAAAGTTTATTTCCTTTAGTGTCTGTTGCCAGTTCAAATGAGTTGGAGGTTTTAGATCAATCGCACATGGACAGGTGTCACATCACAGTTGGCGCTAACTGGCCTCTTTTTGGCAGTCTCTGCCAGGAGACCAAAGTTGAAATTGGCAGAAGACTTCGGCTACCTTTCAGTCTATGAAGGTCCTCCCTCCATAAAAGGATTAAGCAGATTGATGAGATGACTGAGCAGTTTATGGTGTAGTTTCCTGTGTGATAATCTGCATTGAGAGCAGAGTAAATAGAGCATTTCAGTCTGTATGTGCTGTCAGGTCAGGACATTTCACAAGTAGTAAATACAATTAAAAATTAAAGAACAAATAAACACACAGAAGATGTGAATTATGTGATAGCGACACACTGGTGTCTTATAATGCATTCAAACCAAAGCATAACTTGCCTATAGTCACCAGAGAAGATTACAGGACTTCATGATTATTAATTACACTATGCAGTGTGTGGTGGTTACTGTTGTAAGTGCTATTGTATGCACATCTGTATTGGCAGGAAGTAAATACTATGCTTAAGGTTGAAATCTATCTACCATTTTAACATCCTTTTATTTGGTTGCTCATAACCTCCTCTGACAAGTTCGCTTGGGGCTGGAATTTTCCATGCTTAATCTCCAGCCAAAAGTGTGTATATTTGGCTGGCTGGTCTTTGTATTTTAGGGAAAAGGTTTGAATTAAATTAGCTCAATTGATTTTGAGTTATAGGAGCTTGGGAAAAAACACTTTTCCCCATATGTTCCAGATGGCATTTTTATGCCTGTACATTGTAAGTGAAGCTAGCAAACCTGTCTTTTTTATAGTTGTCAAGGTTCCTTCCCCACTCTGAACTTTAGGGTACAGATGTAGGGACCTGCATGGACACTTCTAAACTTAATTACTAGCTTAGATCTGGTATCGCTGCCACCATCCAGAATTTCAGTGTCTGGATCACTCCCTTTCCCCCCCCAAAACCTTTCCCTCCCTGGGTGGCCTTGAGAGACTCCTTCACCAATTCCCTGGTGAGTCCAGATCCAATCCCTTGGATCTTAAAACAAGGACAAATCAATCAGGTATTAAGAAAAAATGCTTTTAATTAAAGAAAAGAAAGGTAAAAGAAAACCCTCTGGGAGAGATTAGCATACTGGCTACTCTCACAGACAACAGATTCAAAACACAGAGGATGTTCCCCTGGGCACAAATTTAGTTACACAAAAAAAATACCCAAATACCCAATTTGATTCTACCTCTAATTGCATAAGACAGGTTACAAAGAAATAAACATAAACCTATTTATTCCTTTCTAAAACTTACTACTCTGATAAGAGGCTGGTTCCTTGATCTTTTTCACTCTGGCTGAAACTGAAACTCTAAAACAAAGGAAAAACTTCCCTCCTTCCTTTTGAAACATCTTGTTCCCTCATTGGTTCCTCTGGTCAGGTGTTAACTAGGCTAGGTGAACTTTTTAACACTTTACAGGTAAAAGAGACATTAACCCTTAACCATCTGTTTAAGACAATAGTCTTCACTGAAGAATCCAAATGTGATAAATGAAGGAGGGGTAGTTCTCTTTTATGAACACCTAGCCAGCCAGTTAGCTATAAAATCCTTGTTAGTAGCTGTTCTCTACTTCCTTTACCTGTAAAACATTAAAAAGTCCATAAGTGAAAGGGAGGGAGTGGGCACCTGACCAAAAGAGCCAATGGGAAAGGCTAGAACTTTTTGAAATTGAGGAAAAAAACTTCCCCTTTGTCTGTCTGTGCTGTTCTCCAAGAGAGCAGGGACAGGGCTGGAACTATGCTGTTAAAAGCTTTGAGGTGTGAAAAGGTGTGAAAAAATCCTCAAATTATACCTAGTAACTACTCATTAGAAACCCCAGATATGTAAGTAGATCAGGAAATATCTAGGAAGATGTGATTAGGTTTCTCTCTCTCTTTTTTTTTATGGTTTGTGGACTCCTCTGTGCTAACCCCAGGTGCTCTAGTTTTGCTTGTAACCAACCATTAAGCTGGACCTCAAGAAAAGCATTCTTCATGCTGAATTATTATATTTGCTCTTTTTAAATCTGGCAATACCCTAAGTTGCAGATGTATTTTCTTTCTTTTTGTTTTTAATAAAATTTACCTTTTTTAAGAACAGATTTTTGTGTCCTAAGAGGTTTGTTCACATGTTGTTTAATTAGCTGGTGGCAATAGCGGATTTCCTTTGTTTTTTCTTTCTCAGCTCTTCCCCAGAAGGGGAGTGAAAGAGCTTGAGAATACCCCCCAGGGAAGAGTTCCCAAAGTGCTTTGGGGGTTTTTTGCATTTGGGTGTGGCAGCATCTACCAATCCAAGGTCAGATAAAAGCTGTAACCTTGGGAGTTTAATACCAGCCTGGAATGACCAGTGTTAATTTTTAGAATTCTTGCAAGCCCCCACCTTCTTCACTCAAAGTGCCAGAGTGGGGAATCAGCCTTGACACAAAACATCAAGACATCTGAATTAAAATTGCACCTGTAGTTTTAAAGTTATGAATGTTTCAAGTTGGAATATGCACAAAGCTATGATAGTGTTTTAATTTGATTTTCATGACACCCTAAAGGTAAATCCATTTAAAATGCTGAGCAGGCACCAAATCATTTTATATTGCCTTAAACCATTAAAGCTGTAAGCAACAAAACCACCTTTAGGTAGCTAGATGCTTAAGGCCTTAAAGTGTAAGGTGGCTGAGCATTTAAGACTGCTTTTAGTGCATATCTACCTTAAGCACTCAACATCTAAAGCATTTTAGCTTACTTTTTGCATTTATATTCACTTTTCTTTTAACTTTTAAAAATAGGAGAACTAAATGCTGCAACTAAAGTTAGTGCAACACTGGCCTTGACAAATGAAGATTTCTTATGCAATATCCAGACTTATAATAGTAAATATTAAGACATAAGTACTGAAAGGATATAAACCCTCATGCTTCAGCACATAGGCCAACCACTGACCATTGGGTGTTAAGAGGAAATCTGAGAGGGAAGATTACTCCATAACAGACTAGAGCATTGGTTTTTTACGCCTTCCTTAGAAGCAGCTGATACAGGCCACTGTCTCATACAGGATACTGGAGTAGATGAGTCTGATCCAATATGACAGTTCTTGTGTTCTTAACATTAATTCATTCATAGTAGATTTCCCTATGTGTTTTAAAATGTTTACATTAACATTTTAATTTTTATAGTATTGTGTGCCATAAACTGTACACCTTAACTTACACATCTTGTGCAACATGGTGGAATTCGTTTTTTGAATTTCTCAATCATAATCTCACATTGATTTTACTTACCATATTTATTATACAATGCTATGGGAGTATATGCACTTTACAAACACATTTAGACAAGTTCCCCATCCAGAGGAGCATACATTGTAATTGGGACAGGCACAATGCAAAGGACTGAAGGGCTAGGAATGAGGGCAAATGAAAGAGCCAGTGAAAAAACTGGGCTTGAAGAGGCACATGGGGAGAAGGAAGTTTGGCACAGAAAAAAAGAAGCTGTTTCAAGTGTAGAGCCAGTGTGTAAAAAGGTACAAAAGTGGGCAAAGAAAGCTTTAGAGAGAGAGAGAGAACTGAGAAGGTCTTGGGTGAGACAGGGTGCAGGTGGAAACAAAGGCTGACGTAGTCACAGGGAGAACTGTCCACATCCTTAAAGGTAATAATGACCATATAATGCAGAAAATGAGAGGAAGAGGTGAAGAGATTTAAGGACGCGATGATGCTAATGAAATACAGAAGAGGTAGAAAATGTTAGCTGCAGTAACATAAGGGGCAATGGAGGGGAATTTAGGAGGGTGCAAAAATCAAGGCAAGAAATTATGACTATGATTAACATTTAGATAGTGCTTGGTATCAAAGCATCCTATATACACTAATTATTGAGATTATAAATCATCCCCTTTATTGACAAAAGGGTAGAGCCAACTAATTCACTGTATGTGTGTTTTGATGTTAACAGTGTTCCGAGAGACCAAATAACCAGGCTCAGGCAAATTTATTGTCTGAAGACAATTAAACACAGTACAGGAAAGAAGGGGTTAATACATCACCAGTTCTTCCCAGGAAGTGAATTCATGCAGCATGTTGACGACTTCTTCACAGAAGATGTGCTTCCCAGATGCCTCTTTACACTAGCCATCTTTTATAGGAAGGCTCTTTACAAGTTACAATACACTGATCGTGTCACTTAATGGGTAAATTTAATTAACCAATTTTGTGCCAGCTTTGCCTTTGGTGACTCCCTATACTTTACCATCTTTTGTTTGAATATTAAATTTCAGATGTTAAGGAGCATGAAAATACTCCCTAGCATAAAATATTCAAAAATCTTACATTTTTGTCTTATACTACATTATACCTTTGTTCATAACACTCATCCATCTAGTTTTTGCCAGACTTTTGTATTTGCTTAAACCAAGTGCTGAGCTATATTTGTTCCAGGGCATCATGGAATATATGCCTTAGCGTAAGTGAGCAAGAATAAATATAGTACAATTTAGCACTGTTATCCAACCCCCACACATATATATTACATTAATACTGTGGCAAATTGCCGGCACTATTATAATGGGTCTCACGCTTTTTCTTCTGTGGGGAGGGTTCAGGGCACCATTTCTTGCCCCTGAATTGGAATATTAACTGCCCCACTAGTGTTCTAGAGGAGGGGAGTGGAGAGGGAGGGATCTGGGCCCGCCCTCTACTCTAGGTCCCAGCCCAGGGGCCCTGAGGATAGTGGTAAACCACTTGAACTGACAGTTCCTTCCCCTGGACTACTTTCCTCTCCTGCCCTACAGCTTGTGGGGGGCTTCCTGCCCTACCTCTGCACAAGCAAGGTGCCCCTTACCTAGGGTCTTGGGCTTCTTAGCCCGCTGCAGCACTTCTCCAAACTTTCCTCTGCTTCCCTTCAAACTGTTCTCTGCTTCAACTCCTTCCCTGTCTGATTGAAGCAGGGGTTTTTATCAGGTGACTGACTGCAGGTGCACTAATTGGCTTCAGGTGCTCTAATTAATTTATAGCAAACTTTCTTCCCTCTACAGGGAATAAGGCTCCCTTCTAACCCTCTTCTGCTGCCCTCTGTCCATGCTGTATCACATACCATGTGCATAATACCTATTAATATGGTGTATGTATAAGTGGGTGACTATAACCTATGTGCATTACCTAACACCTTGTTTGTGGACTAGGTCCTAGGCCGCAGGGACCCTCATCAATCTGATAAGAGGAATTTTGGTGGCAGAAAAGGGGAAATGGAAAGAGAAAGCAGGAGTGCAGTGCTGCCAACTCTTGCCATTTTATCACGAGCGTCATGATATTTTGTGTCTTCCTTAAAGCCCCAGCTACTGGAATCATGTGATTAAATGAGAAGTTCAATTTCTATTTAAAAAGAAAAGTTTCTAGCCCTCATGGTTAGGGAGAAAAGCATGAAAATATGACCTATATGCACCCTAAAGGCACAGAAACCAAAAGAAAAACAAGAACCAAAAATACATTATTTTTTAAATATCTCATGATTTTTGAGATAATCATGCTTTGGGGGGGAGGGGGAGTAACTCCTAGTTTCAGTCTTTTAGTGGGTCACGCGAGTCAGTGAATATTGACCACCTGTTTATGACCTTCTGGGACTCTGGTCTATACCTGGTAACTGGGGCCAGGAAATAGACCATTTTTTTACCAGCACTCTTGTATGTCTCACCTACTTAGAACAGCCAGATAGAGAGCAGGTTGAAAAACTGGACCCCTGCTGGAGCAGATTCACATGAACTGGGCCCTGCAGGTTGGAGCAAAGGGGAAGCCGTTAAGAGAGGAGTCTGCAGACCAGGCCATTGAGAGCATAGTGAAGGATAGGAGGGAAAAGAAAGCTAAAAGACCTTGTCTCAACATAGAGGCAACATCTACATGGGGGGTGTGATTCCCAGCTTATGTAGACAAACTCACACTGGTGCTCACTGAGCTAGCATACTAAAAAAATAGTCGTGTAGCCCCAGTGCCATGGGAAGTGTTGAGAGAATGCATGAGCTATCTGCCTCGACTACAAACCCACCTGCACCCTGTGCATACATACTCAGGGCAGCTAGACTGTGCTGTCACTGGCCACTGCCCATGCTAATGTGCCTATATTGACTATTTATAGCACACTAGCTTGCTTATGGCTAGTGTAACCCACACATCTGGGTGGGGTGTTCTGTCCCATCTAGTGCCACCGAGACCACTTAGAGAGAGTCAAATGAATCAGTTGGCTTTTAGCTCATGCCGTAGAGGCTCATGCACTAAGCTCCAGAGGTCCCCGGTTTGATCCCACCTGCTGATGACCAGGGTCTGTCAGTGTTACACTAGCACAAGTATGTCAGCTCAGCTAGAAATATCACTACCAGCTACAAATGTAGATATAGCGGTAGTTAAGAGAAGGGGGATCCAAAGCATCCCTTCCCCAAGAAAAATAGTCCAATTACAGGAATAGAGGTTTCCTCCAGAAAGAGGTGGTCAGTTGAGTCCCTAAGTATCTGTGTGGGCCTCTCACCACTGGTCTTAGGAGCTATGCCCTCAGGCTGATGAAACAAGGTTCTCTTCCATCTCAGCCCTCAAGTGACTGCTTGTAATGGGGTCAGTGGGCAGGTAAAGGTGTTAGAGGCAGGAAGAAGGAGGAAGGTCTTGCACTCGGGAAAGGAGGACAGAAATAAAACAAGGAGATGGCAAGTCCCTGCCAGATAGAAAATATTGAAGGGCTGTGGGCGTTTTTCAATAAACCAAAAAATGTTCTCTGGAAAGTATATTAATATGGGATAAGGAATCTAAAAATAAGCATATTTGTTAACCATGTTCTCATTTTCAAAAGCCCTTGTTTCCTGCTGAGTTCCTACCGCTCTATGGGATTGGTAGGAACCTATAGTCTTTTATTATGTAAGCCAACTCTGACAGAGGAGACTTTGAAACTAATGTGTTCCAAATATGCCTGCAGTGTTTGGAAGGCATATTTGTTGTGAGTCTAGTAGAAGCTGGCTGCTCATCCTCCAGGTATTTTTGTTCAGGTACCACACTGCTGTAGAGCTCTGCAATACAAAACAAAAATTTAGGCCAAGTTCTGCTCTGAGTCAGACAGACACACGCACACCCCTCACTGAAACCATTGCCAGCTGTGCATGTGTAACTCAGGGGAGTATTTCATCCACATATCTTTTCCCCTTTGCAAGTGCCAATAAATAAAAGTAACTACCTGCATATTCCTGTACTTACTAGTGTCAGCAGTACAGTTTAAAATTGTTTGAAATACAAGTAGTCTACCAATTTAATATATCTCACATGCTCCAACAATACTGGTCAATGTCCAGTATACAATTTATGTCCCTACTGAGTCCTTCCTTTTTCAGGTGAGTAATGCCATACTTATTGGGCCACTATCAGTGGAGTCTCTCCAGATTTATATCAGTGCATCTAAGAGTGGAAATTGGCCTTTTTTTTTTTTTTTTTTTTTGAGATCCAGGTGAGATCCAGATCCAGTCATCTGATTGTAAATAGATGTACTGAGCAATAGTAGTTCCATAAGATAATTTGTGCTAGTACCTGTGATTTTTTTCAATAGTGCCTGCAAAACTGGCTATGCTAAACTGCTGCATATGTTTACCTACAAAGATTCTGTTGTTTAACGTGAAAGACATTGAAAGTGTAGGAAGTTATAGGCATACAGTACAGTTCTCTCTTCTGAGATGCCTCAATCTGTAGCTACACTCGTTGTATATAAGCAGTACAATGGAGTATATAATTTTCAATTAATAATTTACCTAGTAAATATAGCTTCTGTTTCTGCTCCCAGAATATCCAGGAGCAGATTATAATTTCCTCAGGTTTATCTGTTGTCCTAAATTATTTCATGATTTAAAAAAACAAAAATTCCCAATTGATTGTGGAAAGTCCTATGAATATTTGATATTGCTTTATATGTTGATCATGACAGTCAATCAGGTCACAGGGTATTGCTTCTGCTCCCTGAGTGGATGGAGTGTACAGGCACTTCCAGCACAAATACCTATGCAAGCAAAATTTATTTTCCGTAAGTGTATGTGCATATCCTTTGAAATTTGCTTTCTGTGAGCATTTATGCAAGTAAAAATCAATCTCATAAAGGAAAGTGAATGCAAAAAGATCATGAGCGCTGGCCAAAATAAATTCATTTGATTATAAGCAGTCTAATGAACAGGAAACTGAGCAGAAACCGCACTTTGACACTGGCAGCTTTGTTGATGATAGCAATGCTAGTTGTTCATTCCTCTTCTAGCAAATCTCCCATTGACTGGATATTTAGCCCAACATTTTTAGTCAATTTAGCCAATTTTTCTTTCTAACCTGATGCGTGTGTCTCAAAGAAGGAAACCAACAACAAAAAAACCCCACAACACATCAAAATAGCCATATTCTTTCCCTCCTCTCTTCTTTCTTTCTGAAGTCTTTCATCATTGTTGGTCTGAATGCTGGGAGGATTCATCCTTCACAGTCTTGTGACTTTCTGTAATTTACCCTTTGACTTTTATAGATGATGGAAAAGTTTTGTTTTGGCTTTTGGTTAAAAATCTGGGACAGGAGCCACCAAAAATAGATGTGTGTGTGCGCGCGTGTGTGTCAGTTTTTAAAAAACAACAGAGAACCGGAATGCATGAATTTAATTGTATATGTGAAAGTTTTCACATAGCTCCATTTAGGTATGCAACTTAAACTGACAATAGCAAAAAAATTCAACCTTAAAGCTAAAAATCTGGGCTGACACTCCTGCCATTGTACCTTTGTTTTTTTACTTTTCAGTAGGGTGAGCTAAGGATGAAATGTCAACCTGAATTTTTGCCATTAACTCTAAATCTCCTTGGTTTTGTGGATTCAAATCATTACTTGAATACAGTTACTCTGTAACTTAATAGCATTATAATCCCTAATATCTATCCTTCATGTATAACTTTAGAAGAGCATGCTTTTATGCTGTCTCTTTATTAGCAGATTGAACTGTGCCCTCTGGAGAAAGCAGAAATGAAAGAGAGAGATCTCTAAGAAGGAGCCAAAAGTCAAAAGTCACCAGGGAGAGGTATAAAAGCGACAGAGAGTCCTGTGGCACCTTATAGACTAACAGAAGTATTGGAGCATAAGCTTTCGTGGGTGAATACCCTCTTCGTCAGATGCATGTGGTGGAAATTTCCAGAGGCAGGTATAAATATGCAGGCAAGAATCAGTCTAGAGATAACGAGGTTAGTTCAATCAGGGAGGCTGAGGCCCTCTTCTAGCAGTTGAGGTGTGAACACCTAGGGAAGAGAAACTGCTTTTGTAGTTGGCTAGCCATTCACAGTCTTTGTTTAATCCTGAGCTGATGGTGTCAAATTTGCAAATGAACTGAAGTTCAGCAGTTTCTCTTTGGAGTCTGGTCCTGAAGTTTTTTTGCTGCAGGATGGCTACCTTTAAATCTGCTATTGTATGTCCAGGGATTTTGAAGTGTTCTCCTACAGGTTTTGGTATATTGCCATTCCTAATATCTGACTTGTATCCATTTACCCTTTTACGTAGAGATTGTCCAGTTTGGCCGATGTACATAGCAGAGGGGCAATACTGGCACATAATGGCGTAAATATGTGGGCAGAGTTGGCATCGAGGTTTGTTGCATGGATTGATTCCTGAGTTAGAGTTACTATGGTGCGCTGTGTGGTTGCTGGTGAGAATATGCTTAAGGTTGGCAGGTTGTCTGTGACTGAGGACTGGCCTGCCTCTCAGGGCCTGTGAAAGTAAGGAATTGTTGTCCAGGATGGTTTGTAGATCACTGATGATGTGATGGGGAGGTTTTAGCTGAGGACTGTAGGTGATGGCCAGTGGAGTTCTGTTGGCTTCTTTCTTGGGCTTGTCTTGCAGCAGGAGGCTTCTGGGTACACGTCTGGATCTGTTGATTTGCTTCCTTATCTCCTCATGCGGGTATCATAGTTTTGAGAATGCTTGGTGAAGATCCTGTAGGTGTTGGTCTCTGTCTGAGGTGTTGGAACAAATGTGATTATACCTCAGCGCTTAGCTGTAGACGATGGATCATGTGGTATGTCCAGGATGGAAGCTGGAGGCATGAAGGTAGCAGTCGGTGGATTTTCAGTATAGGATGGTGTTAACATGACCATCACTTATTTGCACCATGGTGTTTAGGAAGTGGACCTCCCATGTATATTGGTTTAGGCTGAGGTTGATGGTGGGGTGGAAGCTGTTGAAATCATAGTGGAATTCTTCCAGAGTCTCCTTCCCATGGGTCCAGATGATGAAGAGGTCATCAGTGTAACATAGGTAGAGAAGGGGTGTTAGTGGATGAGAGCTGAGGAAGCGTTGTTCCAGGTCAGCCATAAAATGTTGGCACATTGTGGGGCCATGCAGGTGCCCATAGCAGTGCCACTGGTCTGGAAGTATATATTGTCATCAAATTTGAAATAATTGTGTGTGAGGATAAAGTCACAGAGCTCAGCAACCAGTTGTGCTTTGGCATCATCAGGGATACTGTTCCTGACAGCTTGTATTCCATCTGTGTGTGGGATGTTTGTGTAGAGGGCCTCCACATCCATGGTGGCTAGGATGGTGTTTTCTGGAAGATCACTAATTCATTGTAGTTTTCTCAGGAAATCAGTGGTGTCACGGAGATAGCTGGGAGTGCTGGTGGCATAGGCAGGGCTGACAAGAGGTGGGGGAAGCTGGTACAAATTACCGGGCCCAGCAGTCCAGAAGGGGACCCGGGGCCTGGCTTCCCCGGCTTCGTCAGTCCGGTTTAGCCAGTCTGCCCTTGCTGGGGGGGCCTGAAAAACCCGCTCTCGGAGGCCCTGGGCGTAGAATCTGAGTACAGAGTCCACATATCCGGACAGTCCTTCAGTGAGAGTGCCAATTCAAGAGATGATGGGGCATCCAGGGTTTCCAGGTTTGTGGATCTTGGGTAGTAGATAGAATAACCACAGTCGGGGCTCTAAGGGTATGTTGATTTGTTCCTGTGTTAGTGTAGGGAGTGTCCTGAGTAGATGGTGCAGTTTCTTAGTATATTTCTCGGTAGGATCTGAGAAAAGTGGCCTGTAGAATTTGGTATTGGAGAGTTGTCTGGCAGCCTCCTTTTGGTAGTCAGACCTGTTCATGATGACAACCTCACCTCCTTTATCAGCCTCTTTGATTATAATGTCAGGGTTGTTTCTGAGGCTGTGGATGGCATTGCATTCTGCACGACTTAGGTTATGAGGCAAGCAATGTTGTTTTTCTAGAATGTCTGCCTGTGCACATCGGCGGAAGCATTCTGTGTATAGGTCCAGACTATCATTTCAACAGGAGGAGTCCATGTGGAGTTCTTCTTGTTGTACTGTTGGTGGGGGTGTATCTGTGTATCAATGTACTGTTCAGTGTCGTCTTAAAAGTATTCTTGAGTCGGAGACGGTGAAAGTAGGCTTCTAGATCACCGCAGAACTGTATCATGTTTGTGGGGGGGCGGTGGGGCAAAAAGAGAGTCCCCGAGACAAGACAGACTCTTCTGCCGGGTTGAGTGTGTCGCTGGATAAATCAACGATATTGCTGGGTGAATTAGGGGTACCACTGTTGTGGCCCCATGTGGCAGGTAGGATTTTAGACAGCTTACGGTCCTTTTTCCTTTGTAGAGAGGTGAAGTATGTAATGTAGATCTCCTGCCTTATTTTAGTAAAGCCCCTCTATGTGGAAGGTTGGTTATTTATGAAAATCTCCAGGTTGGAGAGCTCTTTTTTGATGTTTTCCTGTTTGCTGAATATGATGCTGATCAGGTGGTTCCTCAGTTTCTTTGACAGTGTATGGCATAGTCTCTCATTGTAGTCTGTGTACTATGTAGATAGCAATGGATTTTTCACCTTCAGTCTGTTTGTTATGATGTCCATCCGTTTGCAATTGGAAAGGAAGATGATATCTGTCTGTACTTGTGCAAGTTTCTTCATGAGGTTGATGGATTTTCACTCTATACGGCTAAATGCAGTGCCTTGCATGGTGTCAAGTATCAGAGGGGTAGCCATGTGAGTCTGGATCTGTAAAAAGCAACAAAGAGTCCTGTGGCACATTATAGACTAACAGAAGTATTGGAGCATAAGCTTTCGTGGGTGAATACCCACTTCGTCAGACTCATATGGTGGAAATTTCCAGAGGCAGGTATAAATATGCAGGCAAGAATCAGTCTAGAGATAATGAAGTTAGTTCAGTCAGGGAGGCTGAGGCCCTCTTCTAGCAGTTGAGGTGTGAACACCTAGGGAGAAGAAACTGCAGGGAGAGTGGCTTTCATCATGTTTTTGTGCTTAAAATATACTACTTTATTGTATTCAATAGTTAGCAGTTGCATAAGGATTTGAGTTGCTGGTTATCTATAGTTATCTTTTAGGGTGATAAGTTCTAAAATGTGAAATTGGACCACCAATAAAAAGTGAGACTTTATCCATGAAAACAAACTTAGAAGAGTTAGTTTTTCTTCATGAAAATTGATGAAACCTCACCAACATTCTTCACAGTATGAATGAGTTCCCAGTGATGAACAGTGCATGTCTGTAGTACTGAATTTTGTGTGTCTAGACTACACTTGTATAGGGCTTGATTGAAGTCAGTGTGACTACTTGCATGAGTCACAGTATGTATTCATCAGCGTGAGTAACAGTTTCACATTTGCGTCTGTATTGTAACAAAGGGTTCTATAGACAGCACGGATAAAAATAGGCTTTAGAGGAAGCATTTCCTTTAGTGTAAGAAGTATACAGGCTCTAGGCTACATACACAACTGTGTGCATTATCTTCTGGGATGAAGGGATGAGTCTCAAAGAAGTGGGTTGTGGTTTCTCCCATCTGAGAACAATTCATCACCAGGCCAGGAATACTGTAATGCACACTGGCTGCTCCTCAAAGAGCCCTGCCTGGCTATAGTCCCATGGGGCCATTACACCTTAGAATAATAGCTAGAGTTTTGCCATCCCCCACTGCAGCCCTGACCTGACCTCTATGCTCATAGTTTTATGGCAGGTGTTACAGATCTGCTTCTGCCAGATGTGTGCCAGCTACAGATTCCCCGATACTTGGAGGATCCCTTCCTGGGGGGATTCAGTGGCTTTCCATACCCCTTGTTCTATCAGATCATTGCAAAGGGTAGGAGGGCAGAAAAGAATCTGGCCTGATATGTCTTATAGGTCTGTGATCCACCTGGTGTAATATAAGACCTCTTTCAATTTTGTACAGTGGAAGTTTAATATATAGCATCTACATGAAACACCGCTGTATATTTATCTGAACTTAGTATGTCAAATACATTAGTCCCCTGAATAGTATGTAGTTCCAATTTACATTGTCATACAAATGAACAATAAGAGTAGAACTAAAGAGACTTTCTCTCTGCATTGAACAGGGAACAGCTGATAAGGAGGGATAACTGGCATGATTTAAAGGATAACAAGAATTAACCAAGAAAGATATCAAAAAACCTAAGCCAGAATATGGAAGAAAGATATAAAACTCACATCTCCTATATACCTATAAATTATGAGTTCGTAAATAAAAGGAATAAAGAAAAATTAAGCAAGACAGTTTCTGGATTTCTGAGCGAACTCAGCCTAGCTGGTTTGTCTTTTAGCCTGTAAACAGAGACAGTCTTTAACTTTGTGTCTAATACCGTAGCACCATGCCTCTGTCATCGCCTAACAAATAATAAAATCATATAATAAAGTTTATAGCACCAAATGATATAAATCTGCAGCCCTTGTGGTTCCATTAAAATTATCACTTGGTATATAATGATATGGGAAATGAGTTACAGTGGTCACCATAGAAAGTCACCTTTTGCCAAATGTTACCATGTAGATATCTCTTATTGTGAGAGTAGAGGAAGGCTCTGGTAATTTTAGAGAGGTAACCATTAGAAAACACCACTTTTTGATGTTGATCACATAAATTTAGATATATGAGAGTATATAGTTGCTTGTTATAATACAAGATGTTGCCTGTTCAGTTTGAACTAAAGCCACAGACAATTTACATTTTGTGGCCAATTTCCCAATGCTATCTGTTATTGGCATTGTGAAGCAGTGTAATAGAGTACAATTAACACAATATGTGCATATGTGCCCACCGCTAAGTAAATAAATCATTCTACAATAAAACTAAAGAGAACTAGGCTGATAAGATGATACATTGTACAGGACCTACTCTGAGACTTGCACTGAGAGTCTGTAGCCACCAGAATGTCTTTCCCAAATCACACACTGTATAGAGTTACTGGGGCCTCTCAAAGAGTGTTGCTGGAGTTGGAGGGAATGTAACACTCTGGATTTCATTGTACTTGATACTGGCTGCCAGTATGTCTAGTTGGCAGCTAGTATCAAGCGGAGTGCCTCAAGGGTCGGTCCTGGGGCCAGTTTTGTTCAATATCTTCATTAATGATCTGGAGGATAATGTGGACTGCACCCTCAGCAAATTTGCAAATTATACTAAACTGGGAGGAGTGATGGATATGCTGGAGGGTAGGGATAGGATACAGAGGGATTTAGACAAATTAAAGGATTGGGCTAAAAGAAATCTGAGATTCAACAAGGACAAGTGCAGAGTCCTGCACTTAGGACAGAAGAATCTCATGCACTGCTACAGACTAGGGACCGAATGGCTAGGAAGCAGTTCTGCAGAAAAGGACCTAGGGGTTACAATGAACAAGAAGCTGGATATGAGTCAACAGTGTGTCCTTATTGCCAAGAAGGCTAATGGCATTTTGGGCTGTATAAGTAGGGGCATTGCCATCAGATCGAGGGACGTGATCATTCCCCTCTATTCGACATTGATGAATCATCTGGAGTACTGTGTCCAGTCTTGTGCCCCACACTACAAAAAGAATGTGGGGAAATTGGAAAGAGTCCAGCAGAGGGCAACAAAAATGATTAGGGGGCTGGAGCACATGACTTACGAGGAGAGGCTGAGGGAACTGGAAGTATTTAGTCTGCAGAAGAGAAGAATGAGGAGGGGATTTGATAGCTGCTTTCGACTACCTGAAAGGGGGTTCCAAAGAGAATGAATGTAGACTGTTCTCAATGATAGCAGATGACAGAACAAGGAGTAATGGTCTCAAGTTGCAGTTAGGGAGGCTTATGTTAGACATTAAGAAAAACGTTTTCACTAGGAGGGTGGTGAAGCACTGGAATGGGCTACCTACAGAGATGGTGGAATCTCCTTCCTTAGAGGTTTTTAAGGTCAAGCTTGGCAAAGCCCTGGCTGTGATGATTTAGTTGGGGATTGGGTCCTGCTTTGAGCTTTGACTTGTATTACGTAGGAGATCAGACTAGTTGATCATAACGGTCCTTTCTGGCCTTGTAAGCAATGAAGCTTAGAATTTACTCACTTTTGCCAGTTTTGGCACCACATGTAGACACCCTAAATGTATGGAGGGGAATTTATGCCATAGTGCAATCACTGTCTGGTGCATTGTATTCCCTACAGGCTAGACAATAAAGGGTTCTGGCCACTGGATGCCATTGTTGTTCCATAGTAAAGCCATCAAAATACATTCATCTGGGGATTTATATATTTGAGTATTAAATAGTGACTTGGTCCACTCATCACTTAGCACATGTAAAGAAGGAAGTTCATAAAAGAATGTCCTGTTTTAAACACTGAAGCTGACTTAAAACCTATAGTATTGAATTGCAGGAAAACACGCAGTGATGTTGGCATTACAAGTGTATCTATAAAGAGCGTTTACACCTAATGCTTCAGCATGAGAGACTGGAAATGATACGTGCATTTGACATAACATTAAAATAGTACCTAAGTTACCAGGTCAAGTAGTGTAGCCATTTACATTATCATTAATCAAGATACGGCTTTCTGCTGGATTCTTTATAGGTGTGTCTGTCTGCTCACAAATAGCATTTCATATCTGGACCTCCAACTTCAGGTATCATCTCTGTATCTTCCAACTAGGGCTGATTAGAAAATGGAATTTCTGTTCCACAGAAGACTTTGACATTTCAAAGTTTGTTTTTTCCCAAATCAAACCAAAAGTTTGAAATTTCAAAATTAGAAAAATTAGAAAAAATATGTACTGTATATTAATTGCAATGTGTATATAATATAATAAAATCAATGTTATATAGAAGACACTAAAATGAATGGTTTTGACATTATTTGAATGAAATATCTAAACACTATTGAAATAAAACAAGAAAGTCTAAATAAAACATTTTGACTTTCCCATCGAAAATGTTGTTGAAATTAACATGTCCTCCTGAAATGGTTAGAGGAAATTGTATTTTCTTACAGATAATTGTTCCATCAAAGATTTTTGAACTTCCAGCCTTCATATACTGTAAGGAAATTCTTCAAACTAGGATACTCTGTTCTCTCATTTCAGTCCTGAGCTTGAGATGTTTGCTCAGCCAATGTTAATGAACAGATTAAAATGGAGAGTGAAAATGAAAAGAGGGAAATACAACTGATGAAATACGTCATATTTCCACATTTAAGTCCTATAAATACCTTGAGAATAGTAATGATTTTCTATAACATCGTGTGGCCTTCGGCAAGTCATTTAGACCAAATTTTTCACTAATTTGGAATGCCTCAATGATTAGGCGGCTGAGTTGAGGCAGCTAGGACCTTATTTTTCAGAGATGCTGAACATCTGCATTTCTTATTGACTTCGTCTGGAGTTTTTAGTGCCCAACATCTCTGAAAATCATGTCCTCGGTGTTTCAAGTGAGCACTTTTTTGACCCTCGCACCCCCAAGACTACCCCCTGACAAATTTCAGGTTCCTACTGCTAACCATGGAAGCATTAGAGCCTTTCCAAACAGACTGGAAACATTTTTAGAATGGGAAGTGATAGGCAACCTAAATATAGGGGTCAAGACTGCTTTCTGTATGGTGCACTGCATGTGGACTTTAGAAGAATTTATCATCTGTTATTTCTTTCAGATATTAAGCCATTCTTTTCAGGAGAATGTTTCATCTGTTCTGTAAAGTTCATGCTGGTTTTGTCCATCACAAAAGCCGACAGCTAGTAAGCTTCAGCAGCTGGGGTTTTGATGATATCCATGGAGCATTTCTGTAAAGGCTCTTCAATTTTGAATTGCCTTCTGAGTTTGTGACTGAATTTCTCAATTAGACCAACTAGACTTAATACAATGATGATATTTTTATTTGTTTGGTTTACTTCCTGTCTTAGAGTGCTATTCTCTTACTTTGCCTGAGGACACATCTTGCTGTAGCTGTGTGTGATTAGATTTTTAGATACATGAAGTTGAAAATGAATCTGAATATCTAAATAGATGGGAAGAAAGAGTAAATTGTGATTAGAACATAATTGTAGAAAAAAGATGCAGTAGCCTGACATACTAAATGTATTTAATTTTGATGATGTAGCAACTATGTTTTAGGAATGTTTTAAAGATTTGTTTCTTAGTATCTTGTGAATTATGCCTACAGAAATAGTAGATATGTTTTAACCTTTCAACAGTCCCTGGAAATATCTCCATATACATGCACATATAATATGATCATGTATTTTGTCTGGAGTATAAAAAAAGCCTTCATTTATAGATATGCATATGATATGCACAACAAATCCATAAAAGTGACAAAATATACCATTTCGCTTTAAACTTGACTTCATAATATAGAGCTTGGTTGAATATATAGTGCCAGATAGCTCAAAAATGTTTTACATTATGGTCATAGAGCATATAATTTTTAAATATTTGTGACAGGTTAATCTCCATAACATTTACCATTTGTTGACAATTATGCAAAGGAAACCAGCTGATGCATTTCAGCTGATTTTATATACAGTATGTGTAAGACTGTAATTTTTGTTTTAATTGAAAATGGCCCATTTTTTATGGAGAAAATGGCAAATTTTCTTAGGACAACATTAAATTTCCTAATTTACATTATTTTACAGGCCAGTATCAATCAAACGAGGCTTTGTGCTAAAAATGTTTTGGTACCTGAAAAAAACAAGATAAAAAGAATGTCCAAGTGCTTCTTAGCTTGTTGGAGCTGTACTTGCCTAATAGTATTTTTTCCAGTAGGCAGCATTGCTAATCTGAATCATTCAAGAATCATGACTTTGGCCAAAAATCATGAGGTTAAAAAATAATAAATTTGAGGTTCCTTTGATTTGTCTTCTGGTTTTTGAACCACTAGGGCTTCCCTTTTCCAGCTTTTCTCCACAACCACCAGTGTTGGAAACTTTTATTTTTTAATGAAAACTGAGATTCTCACATAATCATCTGACTCCAAGAACTGGGGTTAAGAAAAACATCAAGTATCGCAAGACTTGCAATCAGATTTTGAGAGTTGGAACACTGATAGCAGGCTAGGATGGAAAGTTAGGGCTCCTTTCTCTGAATGACTTGAGTGAGATATTTTGCACTCTCCCTCTTCTCAGTGACTTAATTCTCTCTGGCTGCAGGAACCAGGAGCCTGCCCTTCAGGCTAAACTATTGATTGCAAGTATCAGAGGGGTAGCCGTGTTAGTCTGGATCTGTAAAAGCAGCAAAGAATCCTGTGGCACCTTATAGACTAACAGACGTTTTGGAGCATGAGCTTTCGTGGGTGAATACCCACTTCCTCAGATGCATGTAATGGAAATTTCCAGGGGCAGGTATATATATGCTAGCAAGCAAGATAGAGATAACGATGTCAGTTCAATCAGGGAGGATGAGGCCCTGTTCTAGCAGTTGAGGTGTGAAAACCAAGAGAGGAGAAACTGGTTCTGTAATTGGCAAGCCATTCACAGTCTTTGTTCAATCCTGAGCTGATGGTGATTTGATTTGCAAATTTGCAAATGGCTTGCCAATTACAGAACCAGTTTCTCCTCTCTTGGTTTTCACACCTCAACTGCTAGAACAGGGCCTCATCCTCCCTGATTGAACTGACCTCATTATCTCTAGCTTGCTAGCATATATATACCTGCCCCTGGAAATTTCCATTACATGCATCTGAGGAAGTGGGTATTCACCCACAAAAGCTCATGCTCCAAAACGTCTGTTAGTCTATAAGGTGCCACAGGATTCTTTGCTGCTTTTATTGATTGCAGTAACAGAGGAGGGAAAAGAAGAGTCATGAACTTATGAGAAGGGAATAGAATAAAAGTGGGTCTCCTACCTCCTGAGCCTCCTGTGTGTTGTCTTCTATTCTTCCTCTGCTGTTTTCAGAGTTCTAATTTATAGGCTCCGCTGAGGAAGCCTAAGAACAAACCATCTGGCTCCACCAGTAAAATCTGTAACTCAATTAGATTGCTTGCTCAGTCACTTCCAGGGCTCTCCAGCTTCCCTCTACGCATGTGTAGTAGGAGAAAAGTGGCAGAAAGTTAAATTTCATTTGTTCTCAGAGACTTTACATTTTTGTCATGGCAAATGAACAGTTCCACACATTTTCTTTGAAATCCATGATTCAGATAATGGAATCTTAATTTTGTGGTATAACTCATGGTGTAATTATTGCCAGATATTTATTTTTAATACAATAGGTTGAATCTATGATGCCATCTTTCATATTGTAAGGAAAAATCCTCAACAGTGAATAAGATAATGCAGAAAGAATTGTACAAATGCTGCTTCTTATACAAGTGAGAAAAGGTGTTTTAAGATGTGTGCATTCGATTTTAAATAAGAGAATTCCTATAGGAGAGAGAATTCTGCCAAATATACAAAATGTTATTTAATGGCCAAAATAAACAACTCTGTAGCATGGGAGATAAATTTTATTACTAATCAAGGAACTGCACTGCTGATCCCCCAATGACTTACAGGATTAGAGTAAATTAGTTTTTAAAACTACTGTTCCATATTTCAATTGTAGGGGAACACAAACTGGGAACCACTGTCAAGGGCTTGCATACTAGATCAAAAGTACAATGCACTTCCCTTTGGTGCTAGTTTGATTTGGTTCCTTTGGCAGACTTAATGCAATTTACATCAAGCAGAACCAAATAAATCTATATTTTCTATTTAAAATGCAAGCTGATTCTATTGACAGCTATAAAACATTGATACTAATATAATGTGAACCATGTATTAAATGTGCAGAATATAAGGTCATAGAACTTATCATTATCTTTGTATGCTTTATTTTCCATTCAGCTTTGTATGATAGAAAATGGCGGTCATAAATAGGCAGTTATCAGAATTTGTTGCCTTGATGAGGGTTGATAGGTTAATGGTTCTTTTCTCCTCACTGAAAGGGAGAAGGACATCTTGATGGTAATTGACTTTCTAAAGGTGTATTCTGTGATGCCTGGTAATGCAGTTGTTTGATTCAGCAGACTGGAGCTGCAATAGAATTTTAGATAACAGCTCTACAGTGATGTAGTCGAATGCCCGGAAGAAGGAGGAAGCAATGAATTGCTTAGGACAAGAGTATCGGCCATTTTACTGCTAGAAATTAACATTTTAAACAGCACTGACAAGCTTGTGATGATTCTTAAGGAGAAGATGACAGTGAAAATGCATGTGGGCAGGGACGCGGTAAGGGTGAAATATGAATATTTTGGGAGAAAAAAGTATTTATTTCGATTATATAATTCTTCTCAAAGGATTGACACAATCATTTTTTCTCTGTAATTTAAATCTTCATTTTACATTCCTTTATTTTTGTCCTTTGCTGAAAAAAAATATGATTTTTGTGCATTTACTTTCCTTATAGTTTACAGATCACAAACAGGCTGTAGAAAGATTGTATTTACTTATTTCAGCATTAGTAGTTCTTTACTCATTTGTGCTACTTAGTTATTATTCAATAAGCTTGAGTGGAAATCTCTACAGTTGCTACCCTCGTTCTGGGCCAGATTCTGCCCGACCTTTACATGAGAAGAGCTTTCTCCACTTACACGGTCCCTGTAAGGACCACGTAGGGTGCAGTTGCCATTCTTAGAATCTGCTTTACCCCTTGTGTTTTGGGCAGTGTGGGGAGTCATAGAGCCCGTAAGGGGCTGGGGAAGAGGCAGGGCCATGACTCTGCCCTTCCTGTGCATGGGCCAACAAAGCTAACTTACACCATGGGGTTGTAGCATGTAAGATGCACCCCCAAAAAGAGCCCCAGTAGCAAGTGTGCAACCTCTGCATTCCTGGAAGCTCCAGGAAAGGAACATCCTGGAGCCCTTCTGGGGCTGTGTACAGTTTCACTGTCTCCAAGAAAGCAGCAAAGAGTCCTGTGGCACCTTATAGACTAACAGACGTATTGGAGCATGAGCTTTTGTGAGTGAATACCCACTTCATCGGACTGATGGCAAGGATGTGGCCCAATGCTAACGACAATGTGCAAATACTCAAAAGCATTCCTCAGGGACTGCTGAAGACATTGCTTGGCAATTACCTTTATGTGTAGAATTACCCCTGGATTAAATTCCCTTTAAAACGATTCTAAAATATTAGTGTGTCAAGATCATTTTTTATCTATAAAATCCTTATTTCTTCTCTGTAGTTTTCCTTGAGTCTCAAGCCACTTTGTGTGTGTGTGTGTGTGTGTGTGTGTGAGAGAGAGAGAGAGAGAGAGAGAGAGAGAGAAGCCATTTCCTGTGTGTGTGAAGCCATTTCTTGTGTTTCAAGCCATTTCTGGCATATGTGTGTATGTGTATCATTTCCAGTCCAAACCCCACACATTAACCTACTCCACAGTGATGCCAGGGCTGGCTTCACCCACTAGCATGGCTTTTCTATCTTACTGCCTCCTGGTTGCTTTCGTTGCTGATAGCATACGTTATCAGCTTTAACTTGCATGAACTCCGAAATAGCCATGCTAGTTGGTGAAACTAGCTCTGATCTCTGATGTTACTGGATGTTTTCCTGCGGAGACAGAGGGAGCTTATCTTTGGGAATGAGAAAGATAAGAAAAATAACTCCTAATGAGCTGCACAACTCCATCTTCACCAGGCCACTGATGTGGAACCAGGACTCTCATGAGTTCATATGGTTCTGAAATTGGCCTTTGTCAAACTACAGGATACGTTGCAAGGGCCGTTTATTTTCCCTGTCTTCAAAGGACTGGGAATACTGATGGGAGATTGAAAAGACGTTAAATGTGTTTTTAGCTGATGAGTTATTATATATGTGCATTATAGGACAGAAGGTGTTAGAAGAGTTGTCTATTTTTATAACTTTGTGTGTGTGTGTGTGTGTGTGTGTGTGTGTGTGTGTGTGTGTGTGTGTGTGTGTGTGTGTGTGTGTGTGTGTGTCCTGGAGCAAAGGATAGGTACTCCTTCAAATGGAAGGAGTGTATTATTCATGTAAATAAATGTATGCAGATGTCAAATGAGTGCCCGATCATGGGAAGCCTTATTTCTAGCTAGCAATCTGCATTCGTTCAGCTGAGACAAGTGCTGAGTTTGTATGCATCCAACAAGGTCACAGTCTGAACAGCAAGCACCTTCACCTGTTGTCTGAAGTTTAGGCAAGCCAATGTCATGTGTCTATCTCTTAACAGTTAGCCCATATCTCTGCCAATTTTTCAATAATGCTAAGATGTTATGGCATCATCTATTCCAGATACTTTAAATAAATCTGGTGATGAGTCAATGTGCACATAGTAAATAAAAAGGAGAGCTAGCAAAACAAAAGAGAAATAAAAATTCAAAGTGGAGGCACTGGTTTGGCTGTAAACCTTGTATGCATACTGGCTAAGGCCAGTCTTAGTTAAAGAGGGTGAAGCACAAATAGAACTGGATGTAAAAAACTGAGTGTCTTGTATGCAAAGATGGAGAAGGTCATTAGAAAATGAAAAGCCAAAGGGCACAGAGCCAAGCTCTGAAACCCAGATGTACCAAGAGGGAGATAAGGTAAGTTTAGAGGAGTATATAAATGCTAAGGGAAACCATGAAGAAGCGAATGAAAAAAGATGGATGGTATAAAAAAATGGGAAAGTAAACATGAGACGAGAATGTGATGGAGAGACGTTTGTTTGTTTATGGGGAAAAGTTGCACTTTACACCACAAAATTAGTTACTATACTGGATTGTGTATGTGTGTCATTGGGCAAGAATATTCCCCCTGATTTTTCCTGATGTAAGATGAAAGTAATTGAAAATCTATTGAAATAGCAGAAAATATGCTGCAGGGAGAGGAGCTGAACCTGATCAGCACTCTTCTTGCTCTGATCTCAGAGGAATACCCCCTCTCACCCCGACAAAATTCTGTATGTTTGAGCTCCATTGATTTGAGTGAGGAAAAGCTGCTGCTTGTGACATTCCCTGGCAATCCAAGAAGGAAATACAAATGGAAGATAGTAGTAACACTGTCAGGCTTAACTCTCACAGATTCCATCTACATGCTTTCAAACCCTTTCAGGGAGTAATAGCCAGATATAAGCAGGGACACCCGGGCATCAACAAGCCCCAGGAGTAGCACAGAGCTGCCCAGCCCTCCTTGTGAATCCTCAGTCCTGCTTCTAAGATCCAGGAGATGTCGGAGTTTAGTGAAGGATGATGCCCTTGTTTCCTCTAAGGGGAGGCAAATCCCATTTCTTGTAAGCTCCTTGATGTGGAAACTGTTTCCTGGATGGCATGTTGTGACCCATTCCCTTCATTTTACTCTAACAGGGTGGAAAGATAGTCTTTTGTTTAAAGCACAGGACTGGGAATCAAGAGGTCTGGTTCTGAGAGAGACTTTCTGTGTGACCTTGGACCAACCAATTATCTCTCTTTGCTAGTTTTCTCATCGGTATGACAAGGTTGATAATGCTTATTGACCACACAGGGGGTTTGTAAGGTTAAATCAATTAATGTTATAAAGCACCTTAATTCCCTCAGATGAAAGGTGCTCTATAAGAACTAAGTGTTACTAGCTGTTATCAACCTGTTCCTCTTTTTTATTCATTATTGTGGTTTTTCTTTCCTTTGCATTGTGAATTCTGTTCTTGGCTGCTTCTTAGAAATTATTTGCGTTTATAAATGTTCTCCTTTTAATAATAAAGTATTGCATAACCACTAATGATTGGAAAAAACCTATTGTGTCACATAGTCCAGTCTCCTAACAAATTGTCCCCAGCAGTATTTCCTCCAGTCCTTTGTCCAGTCATTTTAAATGACTCAAATACTGAGCCTTCATCCACTTCTTCTCTTGGCAGACTCTTCTAATATTTCATAGACCACATTAAAAATGATCTAAATTTCCTAAACTACTATTTGTATTCCTGTAGACCATCTTGAACAATGCCTCTTCCTTTTTGTTCAATCATCAGATACTTATTGTTTGTTCATTAATATAATATTTACAGCACTCATAGTGTTCTAGTCTCTATACAGATAAACAAGAATACATGGTTCCTTCCCCAAAGTGCATATAACCTAGCTCTTATTCTTTAACTCCCATTTCTCCATATTTTTGTCTTCATTTTGCTTTGTGCCATTCATCTGACACCCAGATTCATTTCTCAGCCACATATTTTCTGGGGAGTTATTTCCTATTCCTGAGGAGGCCTGATACCATAGCTGAGGAATCATTTGTACATAGTATCTTTTATAGCCTGTGTTTTGTTGTTTTCTTTTTAAATAGCATTGAGACAGGGCAGGCACCGTGCTGTGACATGTACCTCAGGTGCATTGAAAACATTTGACTTCACTTTATGTCACTTCTAGAATGTATTTTCCTATGTTTAATAATGAGACAGGACAGACATTTGGCTGGATATTGCCACATTTCTGGAGCATCATATAGGTAACTACTTCCAGGGCCTCTGAGAATTACCAGCATACAGCACAGCACAGTACCCTGTGTGATATTGACATATTTCTGTTGAAAAGCTAAAATAGGTTAATATTTTATAGTGTTCAAAGATATACAATAGAAGTGTTTATAGGGTTTAAGGATATACAAAGTGTGTCAGTGTATATTCAACCTAGAAGAAATATGTCTAGATAGAAAGTGAGATTATAGAATGTAATATAGTGAAATTTTTGTGACTACTATACTTAAGGTTGAAATGTGATTTCCTATACAGATCTGTACATTCCTATTTTTGTGTTTCTTATAATTTTCTCAGACAAATTGGTCTGAAATGTTTCATGCTTTGTCTCTACCCAGAGTCATTTTTTAAAACATTTCTGAAAACTTAATTCATCCAGTTTTGAATTGTGTGTGTAAAAAAGATACATTCTCTACATTTGTCCTATCTGCCGAGATCACAAAATGATTACAGTACATAATCATAAAGTAGCAATGGCTGAATGGATTTTGTCTGGACTTAGCTTATTCTGTAGCACTTATTGAGATCTAGTTAAGCCAAGTTTGAAGGATCTGTGCTTAATGTATAAAAGCTGAAAGAGGCAAATGCGGGGTGATTTTCTGGTAAGTTTCTTTGCTTTTATTTTACAGCTTGAAAGGCAAAGTGTGCTATAAGCTTTGCTGTGCAATCTTTCTATTTACAAAGTGACCTCTAACTTTGGGCCCGGGAACCAAAAGAATCTGGATTAAAACCCTGATTCTGAATAGCCTGCTGAGTGATCTTGGGGCAGTCACTTCCACTCACTGTACCTCTGTTTCACCAGTCTGCCCAAGCACTATCTTACAATGACTATGAGATTATTTAATGTTTGACCAGGGCTTTGGAAAATATAGGGACCAGATTCTGATCTCAGATCAGAACCTCACACAATAATGTAATGTATAAGTAAGAGGTTCCTCTTTTGTTTGGAGGAGCAGAAAGTACTGGGTGAGGAAGAAAAAAATATCCCTTCCTATAATTTAACTTTACTGCCTTCCACAGTTGAGAGGTGATAGAAGAGAAAGAAATTGTTTCTGCAGAAAGAAAAGCTGGTTTAAATAGGAGATGAGGGAGGATGCACACAGCGAGCAACAACAGAGCTTACAGGAGCCTGCAGGAGGGGCTTGGTTCTCTGGTTTGAAAGGAGTAGTGTCTTTGCAGCCACAGGTTCAAAGCTAAGCAGGATTATCTCAGGCCTTCCTCCTAAAGGTAGATAAAGTGAGTTCACCAGTGCTTACTGCTTGATTTTTTCAGACAACACTCTACAAACTAAAGTTTTCTGTGTGGCTATTAAAGAGCTAACACTGTCTCTAAAAAATTGAGTTTTCTCCTTGGACCACTGAACAAAATTCCTTTCCACCATAACTATTCTGCAGTCTCCTGTGCACCAGTGCACCTATCTCAGAGGTCACAGCAGTTCAGTGCTGCATTATATGCATAATTTGCTGTTTGCTTTGGAAGGGAAGGTGCTATGCAAATGTAAAATAATATTACAGTACTCTCTGCTGAATTCGAACATAATAAAACAGGATGGCTGCTTCAAAGGGACATCTCCTAGGAATCTGATTTAGCCTAATAGTGAATGGTAATGACTGCTGCTTAACTGGGACAGTATTAGTATTAGTATTAGTATTAATTCCCCTTATTGGGATTAATTTGGTTCCAAGTAATGTGGTATTTAACCAGTTAAATGGGTGTGAAATTATGTGTTCCAATCTTTTCATACCACTCACCAAAGAAAGATATTAAAATGTATATTTTGCTAGATTTTTGTGAGGCCTTGGTCAGGAGTTCAGAGGTTTGTTCACATGGATGCAGATGCAGGATGAGGGCATTAAATTGTTAGTGAGAGTGCTGTCCCACCACCCTTCACTAGTGAGGAGCAGTAGCCAGAGGGAGGTTTTATCATCCTGGTTGCCATACCTTAGTGGAAAGGGCCCTCATCACAGTTAGCAAGGTGTCCCTGTGTGGAGGGCAAGCTCTGCCCAATGGACCGCGTCTATTCTCCATTTCAGAGTTGTCAGCTAGGAAACAGTTTCTGTTACCCCAGAACCTCTGTAGGATAGAAGCTGCTGAGAAAATTTAGGTTGGATATAGACCATAAACAGCTGACTTGGCTGTACTTTCTGAATTTATAGTGCATATATATATATATATAAAGCAAAGACATTTAAGTAGGAGGAATAGCTTATTATTTGAGATGTTGTAATAACTTTCTCATTACTGAGGTCGTTTTTTGAGTGTAATTATACATATTGAAACTACAAGTCAAGAGATTGTAAGGAAATTCTGAAATGGATCGATGTAAACATTAGCCCTCTGCTATTGCTTCATATAGGGCTTTCATTTTATTTTCTTGATTTTCTGATTTATGTTTCTGATATTTAATGTGTCAGGCTATATTGTGCATTATAATCTTTTTACAAAAAAGAAAAACTGTTTAAAAACAATTCTAGCAATTGCAAACCAAGAAAATTAAAATATCTATTGTTATCTCTTGACAGATTTTATCTAATTAGTGGAGGTGTTCCTTTTATTATATGTGGGATTACAGCAGCAACCAACATCAATAATTATGGAATTGAAGGCAATGCCCCATAGTAAGTATATAGCATTATAATAAAATACTCTCAGAAATAAGTAATATGTCTCTGTCAGATTCTGATAAATGTTTCTGTCTTCATAAGGGACAGAAACATAAAAGTTTAAGATAAAATTTCATATTTGCTTGCATGGAATAATGGCTGTGAAAAATCATTGTCTCACTTTGGGGTCTGCTGCTTTGCTCATTTATCATCAGTTTTATACCAGCTTGACTCCACTGATATCAGTGGAGTTACATTTGATTTACATTCACTGTGATCATGTATTGTTGCATGTATTGTATAAAAATGACTACACTAGCCAATCAGAAACAACAAAATCTTGATTATGTCTCTAACTACTGTCTGGTTTACCATGTATTCTCCTATTCAAACCAGTGCAACCAGACTATAACTGGCTCTGCTTGGGTTTGTGCTGGGTGGGGAGTGACAGCTCAACATGACCTTCCCTACTTCTTGCACACTTGTGCAATGGACAGTCACAACGCTCACTGTCTAACTGTCATTGGAGAAACCCTAAAGGGGGCAATGATGAAAGGACACCCTCATGTACACCAGCTGGTATCAGAGGAATAAGTACCACACTTCACTGAGCTGACCAGAAACCCCCACCTGCATGCACCTATTTGGGGCCCAGATGTTGTCCCTCCACATTTTGCTTAGTATCATTATGACTGCTACAAAATACCTAATGCAGAGCGTTTTTTAAGGGGCGCTATCGACACTTTTAGCCCCCAACCTTGAAAGGAAATAGACTATTCTTTGTAAATGAAGAAATTGTTCATGTAATTTCAAAATTATATATAAAAAAAACCCTGTCTATATTTTTTCCCTTAAAAAAAACATTCTTGGGTTTTCAGCAACCCAGAAACATCTCAGCAATATTGTCTTGCAGTTATGACCCAACCATTTACTACCCAGTCTGGCCAAGGTGGCTGTACAGCTGTCAGATGTTGGTGCTTGAGGCATCTTCGCTACATTAGTTGCTCTTGTTGCCTGGGGGTGGGGAGTGTCAAAGGAGGCCCCCACTAGGCTTTTCCCAGAAGAGCTGAACAGGAAGTGGTTTAGAATAGCAATTGACACTGGCTGCATGGAGATGATTCATCATGCCAATGATCAGTGCTCTAATGGAACTTTCAGTCCATTGTGTCAATACAGGGTTACTGATTCTTGGAAGGGGTTCAGTTTCAATTAATGCTATGGTGCTTTGAAAATGCATCTTGATACATGGAAATGAGTAGAAATAGAGCTGTCTGGAAACAAAGTGAAAGGTATAATAATTAAATATTTGACCTTTCAAAATCATTTTCAGAGAGAATTAAATTGTAAAACCTGACTACCTTAGTACAGACCCTAAGCAACTTTATCTTAGCTGGTACCTACCCAGACCATCCCTGTCATATATTCAAAACATATTTATTGAAACATGTACAATTAAACAATCACTTATAATCAACAATATATTAAAGACTTGATTATTTATGTTCATAAATCTGTGAGACACTTTTTATTTCTGCACAGTTACAGAGGTTGTACTTCTTTAATCACTTTAATCACAGACAATCAATACCAGATATCAAAATCTGTACAGAAAGCGGAAAGCAGGTGAGGGATGGTTATAAAATTGTCTAGGAAAGATACAAATTGAGCAGCAGCACAGTGGGTTATGTGCCTGATTCATTTTTAATAATGTTAACACACAAATATATAGATGCAGTAACTTCAGCATGTTTTTTATGAAACGGAGGAACTGATTTTGAAGTGATCCATGATGAGATTCCACATGAAACAACACCATCCTGAGACAATGTTCTACTGGGGAATGTTCCGGTTTTCACTTTGCATCAAATGTGCAACACTGGAACTTATTTAATGTATGCACACATGTTGGTGCTTTACCCTTATCAAATGAAAAATAGGTGTTAACCTGTTTTCCTATGATCCTGGGAGTAAAATCGCTTTGGTCTTTTGTCAGAAGGGCAGAATACTTAACCCCTGAGGTGTTTAGGAAATAAATAAAAAATTGTGTGCATCTGTTAAAGATCAGAGTTCAGAATCAAAAATGTAAATATAATAATCAAATGTAAATGCTACTCAAGCTGACCAAAACACACCACGGCTGAATTTTGTTAGATGGGGGGGGGTCTGAACCCAGAGAGTATGACCACTCATATTACTAAATGGTCGAGGGGATTCTGGCTACATGAGAGTGTGGGGAGAGGGAGTCCTGGCATGGAAAAGTTTCAGAACCATTGTATTAGATGGACCACATCCAGTACTGGGGACTTCTGTTCTCCTGTAAAGCATCATGCAAACCTCTGGCTGTAAATGCTAACCCTATTTTTTATTAGTGGACTGTGAATCAGTATTGTAAATAAAGTATCATGCCTTTTCCATGCCACTTTCCTTTCCCTAAGGGGCCACTGTTGACATGCATAATTATTTTTTGCATTATGGAGCCCACGTCAAAGAGTCTGAGTTACCTCTCACTCTGAATGCCATATGTAGATAGTGAACTCTGAAGAATGACACTGGGAAGGTAGAATCTCGTCTACCTCCCAGTAGGAGAGTAGATCCTTCTTGTTCTTCTTCCTTGCCTCAAACTGGATCCATTCTGAATCCTCTTGCTCTGAAGTGTTCTGTTTAATACCATATCCTCTATCACACCACATGATGATGTCTTCTGTTATAACATCCTACCACTTTTTTCTTGGGTCAGCCTCTCTGGTTTTTTCTTCAATCTTGATCTGCTGGACTCTCTTACCTATATAGCTGTCATGACCAAACCCTCTGAGCCTGCACTCCCTCATTTTTCCGTTAGACTGTTACTTTGAGCTTGTCGCTAACAAACATATTCCTCATGTGGTCTTTCTTGCTTATACCAGTCATCCATCCATCTCAACATTTGCATTTCTGTGGAAATGGTCATTTGCTCATGGTGGGCTCCTCCCTGGCTTAAATGTCAGTGGGCCACAGGAGAGACACTGAAAAGGGTCAGTGCAGGTTTCAGAGAACTCTTATGTTTCGGAAATGGGACTCAGCCAAAGAGAAATAGAAGAGCATCATCGGGGGGAAAATAGCTATCCCCAAATAGCAATCATATTGGCAAACAGAAAGGGACTTCATCTGTTCTCCCTCCCTCAGCTAGCATGTGTTGCTGTTTTGTTTGAAATAAATAGAAAAGGAACTCCATACTGTTACCTTTTCTCCACAATACTTAAATGACTACAGCACTAGGGTTGAAGTAACTCCTGCTGCCTCATGACCACAGTGTAAAGGACCGGGGGCATAAGTGGCCTGACCTTGTGATCACAACTGAGCTGGTGTCTGCAAGTCAAGGACAGCCACAAGGTGGTAGTTAGTGAGCAGGAATGAGTAATTGCTAGACCTGGGATCCATAGACAAGAGTCAGAGTCAGACTGGGGTCAGAGGCTGGATGTCAGAGACAGTTACTGGGTGGGAATCAGGAGGACTGAGTCAGGGTCAGTCAGGCTGGGATTGGAGACTGCAGGTCAGAAAGCAAGGTGAGGTCTAGAGTCAGAGTGTAAACCACACACCTTCTGGGTGAGGTGTTCTGTCCCATCTAGTGGCACCGAGACCACTTAGAGAGCAATTAATGAGTCTGCTCTACAGCATGAGCTAACAGCCAGTTGGCTTTTAGCTCATGCTGTAGAGGCTCATGCACTAAGCTCCAGAGGTTCCCGTTTTGATCCTGATGACTGGGGTCTGTCAGCATTACAATAGCAGATCAGAAGTCTGTGTGGTTGTACAGACAACTTCCTGGGCCACATTCCAGGGTTAAATCATGAGCAGGGGCCAATCAGAGTGGTGCAGAGTGGTGTCAATCTGGACTCTTTGGGTGGATTTCCTGCAGTGCCTAACCTCCACAAAGCTCCATTTATCCCCAGTACAGTTCTGCTCAGTTTACATCCAGTGTATGTAACCAAATGAGGCATTTGCAGCCTATACTGCCATACAGATTATCTTTAGGATTTTACCCTTAAGTATGTAGTTGATATTCTAAAAGTACATACGGTTGTGTTATTTACAGTATGACCAGATATTGTCCCCTGCTACAACCATTTTGCACTGCCTGAGCAACAGTGTCCATAAAGATTCCCTAAAAGGCTGCTCAAACTTAACAAGCTAGCCCCCCCAAAACAGGGGGAGCTCAAAGCTGATATGCAGCCACCTTTATCTTCCAACTACTAGGTCTGGTGAGCTGTGCTTAGTGCAGGATCTGATGATCCGAGCTTATGTATGGCTGGGAATGTGGCTCTCTCCTTTCCTTTACATCCTGTTTATTTTGCTGTTGCTTTTTATCTCTCTCCTACCAAAAGGAAAACTGAGAAGTGTAATGATACAAAAAGGTGAATCCTATTCATTTGTGTTTCTCATGCAGTACCTGCAATGAAAACCTAATATCTTCTTTGGGTCTTTAAGGTATTTATTTAGGCTCCGGTTTTTAAAAGCGCCTGCAGGAATCTGGTGGCTAATTGTCCTTAAATTTCAATCGGATTTGGGTGCCTAACTCACTTAACCTCCTTAGAAAACTCCAGCCTTAATATACTACATTACAATGTATTAGTTCCTTAAAAAAAAAAAAGTCAGTAAATCCAGAGTCCAATCTAAATCTCAATCTAAATATGTGTTTAATGGGACTGAGGGTGATGACTCAGAATAATGAACCTTAATTATCATATTCTCTCCCTCCCATTGCTAACATTTAATAGTTTCCTTGACATTAATGGGAGCTCTCCATATACATCAAGGGGATATCATGCTATATTGTATTGTACATATGAGACATTGTCCATTATGTCAAATTTGGGTTTAAAAATTAATTTGACTTTCACTTGTTTGTTTGTTTGTTTGCAGTTGTTGGATGGCTTGGGAACCTAGCCTCGGTGCATTTTATGGGCCAGTAGCGTTCATTGTGCTAGTCACCTGCGTTTACTTTCTCTGCACGTACGTGCAATTGAAGCGTCATCCAGAACGCAAGTATGAATTAAAAGAAAGGACAGAAGATCAGCAAAGGTTGGCAAGTCCTGAAGTGGGTCATAGTCATATTACAGACTCTGGGTCGGTTTCCCAGACAACATGCTCCATGATTTCTTCTTCTTTGTTGGAAAATGAGCACTCGTTTAAGGCTCAGCTTCGAGCTGCGGCGTTCACTTTGTTCTTGTTTACTGCCACTTGGACCTTTGGAGCACTTGCTGTATCTCAAGGACATTTCTTGGATATGATATTTAGCTGCCTCTATGGAGCATTTTGTGTGACCTTAGGGCTCTTCATCCTCATCCATCACTGTGCAAAGCGAGATGATGTATGGCATTGCTGGTGGTCATGTTGCCCATCTAGAAGAAGCACATATTCTGTACAAGTTAATGTCCGCCCAAAGGTTAATGTCAATGGGGACACGCAGGTTCATGTACCTTGTCTTCAAGAGTCACCATGTCCTAACAAATCAGCTGTTTTTAATCAGCCAGCTGCTAATCACTGCAAGCTTACTAATCTACAAACTGTTCAAAACCATGTTAACTGCCTTTCACCAGTTACACCATGTTGTGCAAAAATGCACTGTGATCAACTTTTGGATGATGAAGCTCATATACACGTGCATAACGAGGGAACTTTCAGGCCCAACATGCACATTCACAGATGTCTGAAAAGCAGAACTAAACCACGTTACTTCAGTCGACATAGATCTGCAGGAGAAAGAGAATATGCCTATCATATTCCTTCAAGCATTGATGGCAGCATCCACAGTTCACATACAGACAGTCCACACAGTACGCATGATAGTCAGTCGGGGCACAGACGGGCTTGCTGTGTGAAAAGTGATGCATATCCTACTATCAACCAGCCTGAAAGTAGCGATGCAAGTACTGTATTATACAGTTGTGCTAAAATCCCAGAAAGTGACACTGTGCACCATACAGCTCATTTTGAGATGCATCCACGAACACAATCATTGCCATTTAATACAACTAATCACAATGGAATTCTCAAGGGAAATGTGCATGAAGCCATGATATACAGTTCAGATAGTACAGGAAATATCAAAACTGGTCCTTGGAAGAATGAAACTACTGTGTAGTTCATGGGCTACTATATTGTCTTTTTCAACTCAAATCATCTTCAGTTTTGTTTTTATTCTAAACTGAATAAGATTACATGTTTGTGTAGCACATCAGCAAATTGTACAGGTTTTCCACCTTTATTTCTGTTTTCTGAATGAGTGACTAAAAGAGAGAAGTAGCAGCAGTGTTTTAAAAGTGAAGTTATTTTTAAAAGAATGTTAGAAAATTGTTCTGGGAGAGAATTTGAAACTGAAGTCTAGAGTACTGAATATGAGGCAATATCCTTTTGTTACAAAGAACAGTGTTTCTTTAGAAGTACATCACTTAATTCATGATTTTGTTTTTTTTTAACTGTATGATAACTTCAGACTCTTTTATATACATATCTGCATCTTTTACTTATTTATTTTTGTAGCAAAATAATATTACTGTGCCATGGATTTTAATCAGAAGTTACAATAATAAAAATGAGGAGCAGGATTTTATAAAATTATTGATACAGCTTTTTAGCCCTACAAAGTGATACTGCCTCTAACGATCTTCTGTAACATATGGCCTGTAAAATCATGTAATGTACAGTCTCCGTTATGTCTCTTTTCTTGTTGGAAAGAAGTACTAGGTAATGTCTGTTACATCTATGGTGCTGTATTGATTGTATTTTGCATGACATATGTCAGGATATACCATTTGCTGTGTTGTAGTGTTACATGTGTAAAAACAAGTATTGTAAAAGGCTGTGGAAACCCTGTTGGTATTAATCTAGAGCATTATGAATCTACAAAAAAATCACTGCTGCACTAGTTTAAGTGGCACAATCCTTTGTATAAGGTTATATGATAGCTTTGATAAGGGTCCACTCTAATGTCTTTACAGAGCATGCACTACTCATTGTATGTGACACTGTGCAGTGTAATAGCAATTGTCTCAACAAGTTTTACACTTCTTTGTAAAGTATGCCTTTTGAACAAATCTGTAAGCTGTTTCACAATAATTTCAAAATCTGTTTAGGTAGAGCAGTTTTATCATTAACTCTTTGAGGACTACTGTCATTTTCTTAAAAATAGCTTAATCTAGTTCAGAGAGACTGTATATACTATATTGTCTATTTAATCATATGAACAATGTAGTCCAGAGTTGTCAGGAAAGTGAACATTTAATCATTTTCCAGAAACATAACTTTCCAGATACTAAATTATTAATTTCACGTCTTATGTGAAAGCCACTTTCCGTCCCAGCAAATTTCAAATATTCTTTATCCTTTAATGCAAATTTGACCTTCAAAAGCAGTTACTTCTGTTCATTAATTCCTCTCAGCCATGGGGCATTTTAGGGTCAGTAACATTCTCTGCTAACAAGGCTTTTGGCAAGAAATTCTTTGTCCATGAATGTCTGTACACAAAGCGTCAACTCACAGGACAGAGCTGATTTATAATTATCCTTATGTGAAATGAAACTGTTTTTTAAAATAAGAAGGCTGCAATGTAAGAATGAGTTATATAATGTGAATAGAAACAGATAGCTGGAAGAAAAATGTCTGCAATGAAAGGAGAGAAGTGGTTCCATAAATAAAAAGACAAAGCACAATGTTGTATGGCCATGTGAACAAGTCTGTCATATTCTAAGACAGGCTTGGGTAGCTGATACATTGCTATAGAGAACAGAACAAATAACAAAAGCCCCTTGATGGAGCATCAATTTACAATGTATATTTTGCAGAAATACATGCTTCAGTCCATCATTTGTCTTTTAGCTGCAGTTTATTAGTCCCTACTCTTTTTTTTAAATTATGTAGGAATACATTTCCTAACAGTGTACATATAGATGACAATTATAATTGTTGCAATGTTATAAAAGTACATAAGTCAAATGAATGTGTTCTGCAGTGTTGCAGGTGGGAATTAGTACTCAAAGGGTTAATGCTCAGTATCTGAGTGCAAGAAATCTTGTTTTTCTGTATTTTTGTAAATTTGAAATATATATTGTAAACTACAGCAGTGTAATGTATCCATTTCGTATTATGTGTGTCGTTAAAAGGTGAGCAGGAAGAATGCACTAGTTGGTTGTTGAGTTTTAAACCAATATACAACCGTTTCATGACTGCTTCTTTAAATGATGGGGAGAATTTAAAAAAAAAACTATGCTTTATTGTGTATATGCTGTATGTGCTTGAACTGTCTCAAAACTAAAATACAATATTTTCATTGTTTGCATAAAGCAATATTTTCTGTTTAACAATTATTTTCATTTTAATATTATTTTATTCTCATTTCACATAGACACTGACCCCTAAGCAAGCACAGACATAATGCTAAATACCACTTCTCTGTATCTCAGCACTATATATTCATTCTGTAATAGATGGATCCTAGAGGGTCTATAGACCATTAGGCAAAATATCCCACATACATGGCCAGGTGAAATATTCACTTTGCTAGAACACACTCAGTGAGGCTCTTTATTCAGCTTGTGTTTCTGTCACCCATGTTGTTTTGTCTGAGAGGCTTGTGTATGATCTTCATAATGGCTTACAAAGAAGTAAAATAGGTGCTGCTTTCCACAGAATATCTATGTGATAAAACTCTCTGGAAAATTAACGTTAAATATGAAAACACCTTTCTTGTTGTGTTAAAATATTAATTTAGTAAATATTTTGGGGCTAATTTGGAAAAGATGTGTTATGCAATAATCTGTTTGCATATTATTTTTTCAGAAATATATAACTACAGAGTAGGAGAACATGATATTAAATAAATTAAAAAATGTTTTATAACATCAGATTTGACCAAAATTCTTTCTGTGCTTTTGACTTTTTTTCCAAGATAAATGGGATAATTTCATTGTTGTTGGTTTTTTTTTTTTTTGTCATTTAGAGTCAGTGAATCATTGACTTTACCTGATTTCTTATGACGTAAAAATAAAGTCAGTGAAATACATATAGGATAGCAGATATATTGTATTAACAAATTCCCTCCTGGACATGCACATGTAACCCACCTGAATACTAACATTAGTTTTAGTTGTGCATGAATATAACAAAAGCGGCAGAAGAGATTTTTATAGATTGAGACAAAGCATGAGAAATTTCAGCCCCAAAGGTAATTTTCTGAGACTGATACAGGCAATTGACGTTACGGGGGTTAAAATTAAAGTTCTGTCTTGCTCTTAACTGTTGGAGATAGAATACTGGATTAGATGGACCATCGGTCAAATCCAGTGTGGCAGTTATGGTTTCCACTGTAACTCCCATGATGATATAATCCAAAAAAAGCATAAACTTTTAAAAAAATCCTCTGCCTGACAGATCACTTGAGGGTTGGTAATTAACGTTCATACTGAACTCTAAATAAAGGTAATTAACAGGGATCAAATTTATTACTCCAATTTCTTATGATGGATATATTCTTAACTCTGTGTATGTACACAGCTTCCAGTTTTAATTAGTTCAGTTTTGGGCACCCCAAAGTGGCTTTCTTTTAAGACTTGGATCATGGCACACATGCAGTTTTGCATGAGGAATTCTTGCTTAACCTCATGTAAAGAAATTCAATATGGAAATAAATTATGAATGTTTGAAAATTATGCCTGGGGCATGTGTGCTGTTCCCAGGTGTTCACACAGTCATGCTCACATTGAGAGTCAGGAACAAATCCTGGTCCAGGAGCATCCAGAGTCCAGATGGCGCTAAACAGTCTAGTAGAGCTATGTTGTCAGAGAAGCATATATATATCATGAGGGAAACACCCCCTGAGGTTCAACCACAAATCTTCCCAATGGTTGGCCCCCTTTGATCTATGCCCTGGGATGGAGTCCATAATGCTGTACTCCCTGAGCACTTGAGGATGTTGTTGTGGAGGTCCTGTTAGTGCTCAGTGCTTCTTTGTTTCTACAGTGAAGAATGTTCCTTCCTTCAGACAGTCAGTGGGCAGTCTGGGTAAGTCTAAGCAGATTGTGAAAACAGAATGTGTTTTTTGACACAAAAGGCCTGACCCACTCAAAAGTTCCAGAATGAGATGTCACCTGGAGCATTTTGGTGAATCACCTCGCCTTGGAGACTGGAAGATGTAGAAGGGCGTAATCCCCTATGATTCCTCAAAGCCAGCTGCACTCTTATCAAGGTATAAATCTGGGCGTGCGTGCGTGTGTGTAAAATAAAAGACATATATTTTGGTCCCCTCTTCTCTCCCTGGTCTATATCTTCTCTGCAGAAATTACTGCAGCTCCAGGTGAAAATGAATAAATTCACCTCCACCTTCCCACACAACCTGAATGTCCTCTGGACTGGTCTGGTCCAGGCAGACAGCATAAATGAAATTGAAGTGCTAAAGCAGCTTTTACTGCTGTCTAATGGGAAAGGTCAGGATTTAGCCTTCAAGCTTCTGCAGTTTCTAGAGCTGTCCACCCTCCCTGATAAATTTCATGCCTTAAGACTATGCAGCATACCAAGTCAGAGAGAGAGGTTTGTTTTAAATGCATGCCCCCTGCCAAGCAGTAGGGACTACTCTTCCAACTACTATCTGCTTTGGGGGTTGTTTTGATGTATTGCTAAAGGTACCGATCACTGTGATATCTATCACTTAAGACTCTTGGGCTCTGGGTAGGCAGACAACCAACTTCTTTCATTGGCTGGTCATTATAACTGTCGTAGCTCCTCCTCTACTCCTGCAGTACATTGTCTAGCTGTCTGGCAAATAGAGGACAAGTCATCTGGCTCAGCATATCGGTGGCTCCATCCACTTGCCCCCCTGAGACTAAGCAATACCTGAAGGATGCAGCTGGAAAAGGGAAGAACTAATCTTTGGGGGCTACTTTGGGAGAAAAAGAGAAGATGATAATCTCAAGTTTGTGAATTGTACTCATTCCTAGCAGAATGCACTCATTCATTACCCATCTTTTATCCTATTATAGGTGGAGCTGGTAGCACTATTTCTTAAGGTTACCTTCACACTTCCTGTTATAAGACCCTATTTTCAGTTGCTTGTAACTTTACCACATGTTAACCATTTTAGCTGAAGTTTTCCATGATCTGCCTCAACCTGAATTTATTTGGAAAATTTCATCCAAAAACCACTCAGCCATTACCACAAATAAGGCTAGGGACAAACATTATTTTTTGCCCATGGTAAACAATTCTGGTAATCTTCGCCCATGCTTTGGAGCAAAGAGTTAAAATTTGGCAGGAGGATGGTCTTTGTGTCAAGGAAATGCCTTTTACCAATTACCATCCCCATGAATCTGCCCAAATTAGGCCACATCTTTGAAAGATAGCAGGTCAGACATTTTCAACACCTTCAGTTTTAGCAACTAAATTCTCCAAAGATTCCATTCTCGCTGCGCACACTACAGCCTCTCACAGCTTCAATCACTGCATATGTGTCATCCCCACAGAGTGACTGAGCATGCTCCAGCCAGGGCTATGGGTGTTCAGGAACACTTTCCATATAATGGCTTCTCCAGTTGCTAAGGCCTGGGATGGGGCCAGGGACCAGAACTGAGAGCAGAGAGCCTGTCTTTTTTGTGCTCTCAATGACCCCCTTGCTAGCACCCATGCAGCATGGAAGAGGAAGCTGTCCTATTCAAATACAGAGAGGATAAAGGCTGAACTAGATAGAGGGAAAGGAGTAGAGTGAGACTAGGACTGGAGGGGGAGAAACTGTGACCGTCACTGGCTGGAAAAGGAGACTGAAACTGGGAGGGAGTAGAAGAAGGGACTGGAAGCTGGTGGTTGGTGGCATGGAGGCTGGATTCATTGGGCAAGGATACTGGCAATAGGGGCCAAGATGGTGAGGGGAGGCTGGAATTGGTTGGGCAAGGAGATTGGGATGGGGAGTTGGTAAGGGAAATGGTGTGAAGATTGGGAGCAAGTGAGCTGTGGTGGGGAACACTGAGATCAGCTGAGGAACTGGGAAAAGGGGAGAGTCTGGGACTGACTAGAAAAGGAGATTGGGGCTAGAAAGAAGTCTGGGGACTGTGGGGAGAGAACAACAACTCTGACAAGGAGTTGGAGTGCTGAGGGAGAACTGGGACTGGCTGGCCAAAGAGCCTGGTACAAGGAAACAGGGAGAAAGACTGGAGCAAAGAGTCAGCATGAGAGAGAGACTGAGATTGGATAATGAACTCCGGGAGGACATTAGAACTGGAATCCAATGGTCAGGGAGGGGAAAGAGAGATGTGATGTGGAGCTGGGAGTGGGAGGCCTAGGTGATGTGGAGCTGGGAGTGGGGTCCTAGGACTGGCTGGGCAAGGACTGACCTGGGAGTGCATCTGGGAAGGGTCAAAGACTGAGAGGGAGAAACTGGGACTTAGACCGTGAGCTGAAGGGGGAGACTAAGATGGGCTAGGCAAGGAGACAGGGATATGAAGCCTGAACAGTGGAGACTGGGATTTTGTACCTTTCTATTTATTTCTGTTTTCTCTTTCTCGTGTTCCCCCATATGCTGCTCTGGCTAGGAGACTGCACCCAGCTGCTTTGTTCCTGGTGTAGACACTAAAAAATCCATTTAGGAAAGAAGCTAGGCTTCATCGCCCACTCAGGCACAGTGCTGACTTCAGCACTGACTTAACAGTGCTGGCCTTTGTACTGATAGGATTACATCACAGTGCAGAGCTAAGATATTTAGGAACAATGTGTAACAGAATAACCCTTTCCTGCCTAGTTTGAGTTGGAACAGGAACATCACTAGTACTGGTAATGGGTTTCAGAATGGTAGCTATGGTAAAATCTTACTGCTAACAAAAGTTTGATGTTTTAAACTGCACCCATTCATCAATTTGCCAAGTAAATTGTGATATTCCAATTCTGTCAGCAGGAATTAAGTGTAATTATAGTTGTGTCAGTCCCAGGATATTAGACAAGGTAGGTGAGGTAATATCTTTTATTGTTGAAGTTGCTCCAATAAAAGATATTCTCACCCATTTTGTCTCTTTAATCAAGAATTAGCTCATGTTATTGGCCTTCAGCTGTTTTTGCTATGAGCAGATAGGTCAGATCCCTGATTCCTCTTTGGCTATGTCTAGGGGTTTGTGATTCCCCTGCTCTATGTGCACATATTAGTGGTAACTCAATTAGAGCTAGCACTAGCACAAATAGTAGTGTAGCTGCAGTAGCACTGGCAGATAGGCATGGCTGAGTCATGCCAAGTTAAAAAAAACAAAAAAAAAACCCCAGCCTGAAATCAATGGGTACATAGCCATATCTCTGTTGCCATTGCGTGTGCTACCATTGGTACAGTACTATTTATATGTGTGCTAGCTCTCATTGAGCTACTGCAAGTATGTGTACACAAGCAGGGGAAGCACACACCTAGTTCATAGCTTAGACGTAGCCTGGGATTTTCACTGGTTTAAAACAACACTGTGCAAATATATGAGAGTGCATTAGTGTAAAAATGTGTGTGAAGGAAGACTACGGCTTTTAATGTTGATATTGAAATCTAGCATTTTGTGTTAAGTTTGACAAAATCAGACGTATTATTGTTTTAAAGTACTCATACATGCTTCCAACCTTAACTTTCTTTTCACATAGTTTGTCTGTGAATTTCCTTAGTTTTTTAAAAAATATCCTACATAAACAGTAAACAAGAAACCCAGTGGGAATGCTCCCATGCAATATTTGTAATGCTTTGCAGATATGTAGTATTAACTTTAAATTGTTTTCATATTTTTTAATTTGCAGGAGCAAATTAACCAGTAAACCAGAGCAATGCAAAGTTGCCAGATTAATTGGGGTTTATGGCTGACTTGCATTGTCAAAGCAGCAAAAAGCAGCTGAAGTGTGCTGGTGAATCTAGCTCTTAATTTGCATTTATCTTATTGGTTTAAGGAGCTGTGGTGCCATGGTCACTTTTCAAGTGCTGATACCCAACCCAGCATGTAGTCTTGTGAATTTTAAAGAATAGCAACTGAGCCAACTAATCTACCAATGAGCACTCTTGAAACATCTGACCAGTCTCCCTCATATCAGAGGCATTGCAATAGAATTCTTACAAAGTATCTGTAGATGAACGCTGCTGATTAGTTGAGTTAGCTCTGATGTCATAATGGCACCACTTTGGAGTTACTGGAATCTGTCTGTAGTTTATAATCATAACAATCAGATACATCAGTCATGAATAATTTATCTTAAATATAACCTCATTTCCTGTGCAGAAGATTTAAAGTTTTAAATCTATGTAATTTTCTTATTAAGTTCATTCATGGCAAAGAAAAGTGTGACAAAGGCATGTAACTCCTCTTTCAGCACTGCCCGAGTACCTGTATGATGTGCAAAAGAGGAGTACCTTATAGTCTTTGGACAGTTCCAAAGTTTCTGTCACCTGGGATCATTTCATGGTGCTGCTCAAGGTGCCTGACTCCTCCTGCTGGTGTGCTAAAATATAAAGCTACTTGGCAGTGTCCCCAGTGAGACAAGGAGATTACCATACTCGGGCAGCAGCTACTACCCTTGAGCTTGCAAATAATTCAAACTCACACAAGCAAACAAATTAAAAACAATAACTAGGAACTGTATGAAAAGATTTGCTTAAAGAGGAATATACGATCAGTAAAAATATTAGAGGATTAAAATGACAATAGATATCAATAATGCTTTTTCATTACTGATAGCTATGCTGGCAAGCACATTAGGTCACATGACCCACACTCCCCAATGTTTCTAAATAAAAATGTATGCCCCTTCAGTTCTGTCTGTCCTCCACATCTAGGGTACCCAGGTGGTACATGTGGAGACATGTTACAGGCCTGAAAGGAGATGCTGTTAGAAACACATTTTATTATACTGGGAATTGGCAGTGCAGGCAGATGAAAGGCCTTTTGCAGATGCAATGTGCCTTAATGGTGCAAAATTAAACCCTAACTACCAATCTAACTGTAATACAGGGTTCTCACTCAGGTTCCTTTTCTGGCTGAGCAGTCAGGAGATTGGTGCAAGCATGCAGGTCCTCCATAGGGATCACTGGAGAGGGACTAACCATCCAGTCCCACCTGGAACAGTCCTAAGTCTTTAATGCTTGGAACCTGCAGATTCATTTGGAAGCAGGCTGGGTCTCTGGAACCAAAATCCCAGATCCGGTGTGGGCTGGTTGCAAGGCATGCAGAGGAGATGGTCTGTCTCCTTCTGTTGCTGGCAGGCTAGGGGCAGGAGTAGGGGCTTGTTCCCTCCTGACAGGCCAGTTCCCTCCAGACAGGCCAGTTGCTGGACCTGGAAGTGCTGTGTTGGCCAGCTGTAGGGAAACCTTCTTTCTCCTCCACTCCCTGACTGGTATCTGTCAGATGGAGGAAAGCAGGGCTATTCATAGCCTCATTGCTCCTTTCCTGGACACCCAGGGCTCTGTCCAGGGTCAGAGGCTGTTTTCAGGCTGCCCAGCTGTCTTCTGCCCATCGGGTGAGGGAGGAGAGTTGCCAGGGTGACTTGTAGGGGGAGGGGAGGAGTCCTGTCCCGCCTTCCCTTCCCTTCTGCTACTGAGGAAGTCAACAGTACGGGATTCTGTCATGGAACCACGGGGGCCCAAAAGATGTGTCTCTTCTCTTGGGGCACAGCTTCCTTGCTAAGAAGAGTGGTGTTAAAGACCCCATTTTTAAAGAATTTTAGCTCTAAAAGTTTCCTTGAAAACTTGTGTGGCTCTAACATCCCTGCATAACTTGAAAATCTGGGGTTGCCTTTGTTTAGTTAGGGATTAGGCTTGGGGTGGAGCTGATAGTCCCGTCATTCTCCACTGCTTCATATCTTGTTCACCTTAGGTTTTCCATCTGGAAATCAGAGCGGAATGTAAGGCAGAATTCTTTCCTGCTCGGTAAGCTTCATGGCTGCAACAGCACACAACAGCCATGGGAGCCTAGGCATGGGGTGAGGATTCTGACAAGCATGGCTCCTGTAGATGGATTTCCCTTCCTCCTGAATCTTAGGATATCTGCAGTATCCTGAGACTGCAACCTTTACCTATGCTGTAGGGGACTTCTAGTGCTTCCCCTTTGAACTTGTCAAATTCAGTCTCACAAATATTCCTGGTCCCCTGTAGCTCTTCTGAAGGCACCTCAATGTGTCAGGGTGATATGGCTCATATCTTTTTGCTCAACCAGCAGAGAAATAAGAAAAGGAACTTTGAGTTTTAGTCCCAAGTATTTTGCATGCATTTTATCTCCCTTTAGTTCTCCCTTCCCTTCCTTAGGTCACTCCTATGAAATCTCCCCAGAACACTTTATCCTTGAGCAGAAAATCAGCCCTAATAACTATATAAAGTAGAGACGTTATTTCAGTGCACTTCATTTCTTTTGAGTAGAGAGAGAAAAAACACCCTCTGCAAAGCAGCTCTTTGAGATACACATTTTGTTGAAGGTGAAATGTCAGGTGGTTTTAGATGGAGGTAGTGAGCACTGTGGAGCCGAAATTAGATCTGATCAGTTTTTTTCTTTACTATGGAAGCAGTTTTTCTAGTCTTGCAGGGCCCATTCATGTCAAAAACCATCAAGAGTCTTCAGAGAGGCACAGACCAGGGAAGCTAGATGATCCTGCCTATTCAGCAGAAAAGATGCCTTTCTGCAGATGTCAAAACACAAAACCCCCAGCTCTGCAGCAGTAGGTTATGGAGTTGCCTGGAGGGATAAAATGTAATATAAATGAACTTGCTGCCTCCTGGATTCTGCTAGTAAATCTACTTTTCATATCTTTTCCCCACTCAGGCCATATCTGCGTTACAAATTTTGGCTGCCACAAGTTACATTGGCATGAAGCTGCTGCAGTTAGTATATCACTTGTACACATGAATACTTGACTCCTTGCATTAGTGCTGCATGTACAAATCAAAAGTGCTTATGTCGATGTACAGTGTAGTGCACCATGGGCAGGCATCCCAGTGTGCAATTCTCCACTGCCCAGCAGACGGTCCTTTTGGGGGAGGAGTGAGGTTGGAGGAGTTGGTAATGCACAGTTGGGCAGAAACAAGTCCTACAGGAGTGACTAGGAGTAAGGGGTCCAGTTCCAGCCTGCAACTTTCTCCATCTCCTAATATCATCATATCCCATCATTTTAGCACCTTTTTTAAAAATCCCATAAAACCACACAGCCCTCCTCACTGTCCACCCTCTCTGACAGAAATGTGGAACCCGCCCAGCTCTGCATTGTTGTAATGGGTATTGCAAGCACAGTTTCTCCAGTTTTTGCAGAGCTGCAAAAAGAACCACATCATCATGGAGGACAAATTGTTATGGGACATAGTGAAAAACCAATTCAGGGTTGTTGGTAGTGTTCATGGAGCAGCTGCAGATGGTGAAGCACCTCTTCTGGTCCAAAGAAATGAGCATTGACTGGTGGGATGGCATTGCAATCCAGGTTTGGGATGATGAGCAGTGGCTGCAGAACTTTTGGATGCTAAAGATCAGATTCCTGGATCGGTGTGCTGAGCTCACCCCAGCCCTCCTGTGCAGGAACTGCAGAATGAGAGCTGCACTGATGGGAGAAGCAAGTGGCAATCAGACTGTGGAACCTTGCAACACTGGCTTGTTGCTAGTCAGTGGAAAATCATAGGGGAATTGGAAAATTCACTGTGGGAGCCATTGTTATGCAAGTGTTCAGGGCCATTACTCATGGACTGTCACTCTCAGCAATGTGCAGGACATAGTGGATGGATTTGCACCAGTGGGGTTCCTAAAGTGCAGTGGAGCAATAGATGGCCCCAATAGATATCCCTGTTCTGGCACCAGCCCATCTTACTCCAGAGAATATCAATAGAAAGGATTACTTTACTATGGTTATGCAAGCTTTGGTGGATCACCAGGGATGCTTCACCGACTCAGTGTTGGCTGGTCAGGGAAGGTTCATGATGCTTGCATCTTTAAGAGCACAGGACCGTTCAGAAAGCTGCAAGCAAGGACTTTCTTTCACAACCATTAATTACCATTGGTGATGTTGAAATGCCAGTAGTGATGCTACTAGACCCAGCCTACCCCTTGCTCTCTTGGCTCATGAAGCCATACACTGGCCATCTCAACAGCACCAAGAAAAGATTCAACCACCAGCTCAGCAGGTGCAGAATGACAGTTGAATGTGGTTTTGGTAGATTGAAGGAACAATGGCATTGTTTACTCAGAAAATTAGATCTCAGTGAGAAAAACATCCCAAAGGTTATAGCTGCCTGCTGTGTCCTGCATGATATCTGTAAGGCAAAGGGGGAAAATTTGCCACAAGCATGGCAGGCAAAGGTTAGGGTGACAAGACAGCAAGTGTGAAAAATCGGGACAGGGGATGGGGTGTAATAGGCGCCTATATAAGATAAAGCCCCAACTATCAGGACTGTTCCTATAAAATCAAGACATCTGGTCACCCTAGCAAAAGTGGAACAGCTGTCTGCTGAATTTGAACAGCCAGACACAAGGGCTGTTAGAAGAGCTCACTGTGGAGCTATACAGCTAAGGAAGGCCTTGACAGAACATTTAGGCTATGTCTACACTACCACTTACGTTGGCATAACTTATATTGCTCAAGGGTGTGAATAAACCACCGCGCTGAGTGACATAAGTTACACTGACATAAGCACCAGTGTGGACAGCACTATGTCAGCAGAAGATCTTCTCCTGCCAACATAGCTACTGCCACTCTTGGGGTGGATTTATTATGTCAATGGGAGAGTAGGATTGCACAGGTGTTGCCTACGGGCAGAATTTGCCCCCATTATTTTAATTTCTGAGTTTGTTTCTCCACAAAACTCTTTTCTGAAGATAGATAGATGGCATCTGCAAACTACTCTACCTGTTCTAAAACTAGTCCACTTCTGAGAATAGTTGATTTAACACGTTCATTGTCTGTACTGCATTCAGTAGGCGTCTCCCATAAAAAGCCGTCCTGCCTTTTTGAAATAACTGTACCTTTCAGCCCCCAAAAGAACTGAGGCTGCAAACTTCAATATGGTTTTGAGAGTCCCCTTCAGATGCAGAAAATCAGTTGGGCCAAAGTAATTTACCTACAGGACAGAACTTTTGGCGGGGGCAGGGGGGTGTTGTATACAGGGTTGTTGTGGCTGTGTTGGTTCTAGGATATTAGAGAGACAAGGTAGGTGAGGTAATATCTTTTATTGGACCAACTTCTGTTGGTGAGAGAGACCAGCTTTCGAGCTTACGCAGCACTCTTCTTCTGGTCTGGGAAATGTACTCTGTGTCACAACTAAACACAAGGTGTAACAGATTTTTTAGTATAACACAGGAGACCATTCAACATGAAGTGGCCAGTTGACACCTCTCCAATTGCAGTGGGGGAAAGGGGAGAAAAGTAGGGGTAAGGGGATGGTTAGTGGGTGTAGATTGGTGTAATAAGCCATAAACCCATTGTCTTTATGCAGTTCATGACTTTTAGTGTCTAGCAAAGTTATGAATTTAAGCTCCCAGACTCATCTTTTGAAGCTGTTGTGCAGGTTTCCTTTGAGGATGACAACTGACAGGTCAGAAATAGAGTGATTGTTTTGTGAAAAGTGTTCACCTATTGGTGGTGATATAGTGTTTTGTCTTTTATCATTTTTTGTGTGTGTTCATTTGAGAGATTAGCAATTGTCTCATTTCACCTATATAGTTGTTGTTAGGGCATTTAGCACACTGGGTGAGGTACATTACATGTTGTGATAGGCATGTTTAGTACCCAAGGATCTTTAAAGGTGTAGCGAGGGGGAGAAGGGGACAGTGGCAGTGGAGGGGTGGTGATCCAGGCAGTTTCTTGTATGTAGTTGTCTGTAGGCTTCCATTACTGAAGCTGATCACTGTGTCCCAGAAATTGATCCTAGTGTGAGAGTGTTCTAGAAAGAGTTTAATGGATAGGTGGTGAGTTTGCTTGACAAGGTCATCTGTCCACATGATGAAAATATCATCGATATATCTCTGCTATATCATTGGTTGCATGATGCATTTATCTAGAAATTCTTCCTCATGGTGGCTTGTGAAGACATAGGCCATACTAACACCCAAGGCTGTTGCTATGGTTTGAACAAAACATTTGTTGTAGGTGAGAATGAAATGGATGAGTTTGGAGATGTGTTTGGGGTGGATGGCTGAGTGTTGTCCATTTTCTTGTAGATATTTGAGCCAGGTGACAAAGCCATCATTGTGAGAGATGTTGCCATTATGGATGTCACTTCCCTGTATACGAACACCCCTCACAATGACTGCATCACCGCCTGCCTTGAATATCTCTAAGAGAATGCACAACATGCATATATTTACCCCACCAACAATAAACACATTGTTCAAGCCATTGGAATAGCCATGGGTACTCAGACGGCTTCCCAATATGCCAACCTTGTGGTCCAGTAAAAGATATTACCTCACAGATCTTTTATTTATGTATGTGACCTCCATCAAACTGACATTTTATGAATGTTCATCTGAAATAATTCTTTGTTAGCTGAACAATACCATTTTCGCACCTGGGATGATGGGTATTATTGACAAGATCTATTTTCTCCCACAATTTGCCATTCATTAGGGGGAAAATGAAACATTATTTTGACACTCTGAATTGCAACTATCTGTGCCCCTGCATCACAACATTTTTAATGTTCTATTTTAGCTGTTACAGTTGGCCTCAAAAGAGATTAAAATCTGGCAAAAGAAGTACAAATATTTAACTATGAACAGAACATATTATTTGCATGTTAATAGCACATTGCTTGCTCTCTAGGTCTTTAACAGCTGCATATAATGACATGACCATTTGTACACACAAATTTTCATAAAATAGGTAACATGGTTATTACGTAGCAAAACAAATGCTTCGATTCGAGGGTTGCTGAATAATTTTAAAATTTTTCTTGTTTTTGCAAAGACCACACATTGCCATTGCATGGACCTGCAGTATAAGGCAGATACTATATTAATGCATCCAATATAATGATGCATTTTATGGCATTTGCAAAAACATTGATTTGATTTCGTTAATCTGAATCTTTTCTCACAATGCTGAGTTAAGAGTTCCATTTTAGTCGTTTTGTACAGAAATATCTGGTATGTAATAACAACAGCAATACCCTTTAGGCAAGAGTGAGGAATTGGCTTTCAGATGACCTATTTCAGAGAGAGACAATAAGATTACTAAATTGAGGTGCAGCTGATATCAGTGCCCAAAGCCACTCCTAAGCTTCTTTGCAGTCTATGTGATGAAAGGTCACCTTGCTTCATTTTTGTTTTGTTTTGTTTTGTTTTGTAAATGATGGAAAAAACAGAGGCAAAATTCAATAGTGTAATAGGCCTCATAGAAGTGTCTGTCTGTCATAGCATTCCCTCTCAGATCTGAACCTTCGAGTTCAGAAAATGAGATACTAGCACCTGAATCCTCTAAGCTTAATTACCAGTTTAGATCTGATAGCACTGCCACCACCCAAAAATATAGTGTTTTGGGGCACTCTGACCGCCGCAACCTTCCCTGGGGACCCCAAGAACCCAGATCCCTTGGGTTCTTAAAACAAGGAGAAATAAACCATTCCCCCACCTTTCCCCCTCCCAGAATTTCCCTCCCTGGGCTATCCTGAGAGATACTGATCCAACCTCTAAAATCACCATACAGAGAAGCATCTCCCTTCCCTTCCACAAAGAGGCAAACAGATTCAAGGAAAACAGAGAGAGATTCTATCTCTCTTCCCCCCTCCCGTCTCCCTCACCCGTCCTGGTGAGTTATCCCAATCCTCTGGAATAAAACAAGGGAAACAAGGGAAGAAAAATCAATCAGGTTCTCTAAAAAGAAATCTTTTAATAAAAGAAAGGAAAAAATAAAGAATTATCTCTGTAACTTCAAGATGTAAATATTACAGGGTCCTATAGCTTACAGACACCAGAAAGAGACTTTCCCCCCAGTACCAATACAAATCAAAATATTCCCAGCAACTACACATATAAAAGTTAACCAGCCAGATCCACAATTGCAAATAGAGTAAAACAATCAAAAAGCCTAAACCGCCTGTTTTTACTTACTATTTGAAAAGAAACTTAAAGAGCCTGTAGTAATGTCTGGTCTCTCTCAGACCCTCCGAGAGAAAAACACACAACACACAAAGAACACACACAAAAGCTTCCCTCCACCTAAATTTAAAAATATCTTGTCTTCTGATTGGTCTTCTGGTCAGGTGTCCAGTTCCCTGCTTGTAACCCTTTAGAGGTACAAGAGACATTAACGCTTAACAACCTGTTTATGACACTGTCAATGAGACATTTTGGTGTCAGTCTGTTATTAAAGAGGTCATATATTCTATCTAATTTTCCATTCAATGCTAATGAATATTGGACACATGGTCTGGACATGTGATTTTTCTACAGACTGATGCTAAATATGCGATTTAATAATACAATTGTCATAAACAGATGGTTAAGGGTTAATGTCTCTTTTACCTGTAAAGAGCTAAGAAGCTCATTAAACCTGGCTGACACCTGACCAGAGGACCAATCGGGGGACAAGATACTTTAAAATCTCGGTGGAGGGAAGTCTTTGTTTGTGTTGTTTGTTTTGTTCTTTGTTCGCTTTTGGGGCTAAGAGGGACCAGACGTGCACCCCAGGTTTCCCCAATCTTTCTGAAACAGTCTCTCATGTTCAAAATAGTAAGTACTAGCTAGAAAAGGTGGATTAGTCTTATGTTTGTTTTCTTAACTTGCAAATGTGTATTTTGCTGGAAGTATTTTTACCTCTGTTTGCTGTAACTAGAATTTCAGGCTAAGGAGGGGGAAGTTGCTCTAGTCTATATGAGCTGAATACCCTGTAAACATTTTCCATCCTAATTTTACAGAGATCATTTTTACTTTTTCTTTCTTTCTTTTTTAAGAACCTGATTGATTTTTTTCCCCTTAAGACCCAAGGGGATTGGATCTGAACTCACCAGGGATTGATGGGGGGAAAGGAGGGGTGGGAAGGTTAATTCCTCTCTGTTTTAAGATCCAAGGAGTTTGGATCAATGGAGCCTCTCAGGGTAGCCCAGGGAGGGGAAAGTCTGGGAGGGGGAAAGGAGGGGGGATGGTTTATTTCTCCTGGTTTTAAGACCCAAGAGGTTTGGGTCTTGGGTTCCCCAGGGAAGGTTTTGGGAGAACAGAAAGTGTGCCAAACACTATATTTTGGCTGGTGGCGGTGCTATCACATCTAAGCTAGGAATTAAGCTTAGAAGTGTCCATGCAGGTCCCCACTTTTGGACACTAAAGTTCAAACTGGGGGAGAAATACCTTGACAACAACCATGTGGATGCTGAACTTAAAAACATTACAGAAATAAAAGTAATCAGAGTGCTTCTAAATACAGAGACTACAGTGGTGTAGTTGAGTTGACATAGCTATTTTCTGTCGGTGTAGTTAAGTTGACGGAAGCTCTGTTCTGTAGCTTTGTCTACACTGGGGGGTGATGCTGGCATAACTACGTTGGTCAGGGGTATATTTTTTTCACGCCCTTGACCAATGTAGCTCAGCCAATGGAACTTTTCTGTGGAAACCAGGCTTCAATCTACTGGGTGAGCAGCTTGAGAAAGAAAAATAACTTCTATGCTCAGCTCTTCTATATTATCAGAGTATTGTTATCCTAGGAAAGTTACCAAGTGCATTCAGCATTATCCCAATTACCAGGCAATGTCTAAGCTTTCTACTCAATAAGAAATTATGTATTAAAGAGAGTCTTTTCAAACTTATTTAAACTACACTCTGTATTTAAGAGATTATACTCTACCACATTGTTTGAAATTACAGAAACTGTCATATGAATGTGAGGGGCTCATTTGGTCCTTTTGGTACAAATGTGAGTTCTTTGCAACTAAGAATTGCTGAAGTTATTGTAAAAGGGGCTCATTTATTAGAAGATTTCTTCATCACCACCATCAATTTCTATTTCAAGGGATTGTTGAGAACTGATTGGTATTCATTGCTGTCAGCTGAAAGGTGCATTTAATGGAATTTTCCAAGGCTCTGAGATAGGAAGAAGAATGGATTGCTTTATTTCTGTGGAACAACAGAGACTTTAGAAATCTTCTAATATAATTCCTAACATTTCAGTAACTGCACCACAATCCACACACACACACCAGTCCTGCAGTAGGTACAGTTGGACTACAGTTTCCTGTTACACAATGAGCACCAGTTAGTTTTGAAATGCAGCAAAATCTGGTAAGTAATTTCTGAAACAAGAACTAGACTCCATTAGACTTGTTTTGTTAGTGCCTTTGGGAACTCAGAAAGGGTTCTCAAAATCCAATTCTGAAGAAAATACTGGCTGCCGACCTTCTCAGTACAGGAAAATAATGGCAGGCCGAGGTACCTGCCTCACATAAAACAAAGGCGCAGATGTCACTTCCTGCCTTTCTCTTAGACTTAGACTCAGTGGGCACACGTGCGGCCTGGTGAATAATTTTTGTTTTTACTGCTTCCTGGTGCCAGGCCGCATTACCATGAGCTTGCCCCTGAACCTTCCTGAACAGGCTGACAAAAAAGTTGGTGCTGGTGAAGCTGAAATTGGGGGTGGAGTACAATGGCTACCTGGTGTCTGTTGACAGCTCCATGAACATGTAGTTTGCAAACACAGAAGAATACATAGATGGTACATTGTCAGGACACCTTGGTGAAGTTTTGATAAGGTATAACAACGTCCTCTACATCAGTGGTTCTCAAAGCCGGTTCGCTGCTTGTTCAGGGGAAACCCCTGGCGGACCAGGCCGGTTTGTTTACCTGCCAAGTCTGCAGGTTTAGCCGATTGTGGCTCCCACTGGCCACAGTTTGCTGCTCTAGGCCAATGGAGGCTGCGGGAAGTGGCCCAGGTCGAGGGATGTGCTGGCTGCCCTTCCTGCGGCGAACTGTGGCCAGTGGGAGCTGCAATCAGCCGAACCTGCGGACGCGGCAGGTAAACAAATTGGCCAGGCCCACCATGGGCTTTCCCTGAACAAGCTGCGGACAGGCTTTGAGAACTACTGCTGCACATCAGAGGAGTAGGAGAAGAAGATGGAGAAATAAGAGAATACGTTTATCTGTTTCTGGAAAATAAAGATCAGTTTTTCACAACTTTAAAAAAAAAAAAGGACAGCAGCTCATTGAATTCAATGGGAGTTGAGGAACAGAGGAAACGTTCAGACCATTGCATGATGAGTACCTATGTTTTGATAGAATAAATCCAACAGAGCCCCAGGTCAAGCCTCTGAGAAGTTACTGTCTGGATGAAAGGGTGCTGTCATGCTTCCTGAAGTGGCTCATGACAGAGAGCTCCAGCCTCAAGGCTGACTGTCAAAAGCAAGGCAGATACCCCAAATTGGTGGTATGTTCTATAATTAGATTTCACCAATCAGTAACAAATGTGAACTCTTACATCACTGTAAGTCACAAGGCGTCACAGGCAGTTCCCTTGGGCACTCCAATCTATCTTTTCACCCAGGCAAGCTGGATTTAGGAATAAATGGTCACTTATATAAAAAAATCACAAAATGTTCAGGTTGCTTCTAGGCCCAAGAGACCAAATTAATTTGTACCTTAGATCTCACTCCGAAGATAATGGTTGTTGTCAATCCTGTAATAAATTAACTAAGGGTTTATTAACTGGGGGAAAATAAGGGTTATTTACAGGTTATAGCAAGCAAGTATATATACACAAATGAGCTTCAGTCTGTGATTCAAAAGTTGACAGAAATGGAATGATCTGTCTGCACTGAATGTCTTTTTAGGGCTTAACCCAGGTCAACCCTGGATATCTTTGCTTTTTGTTTCTTAGCTCTAGCCCTTGTAAAAATCCAAAAAAAAGAGATGAAAAATCTTTGTTGTCTATTTTTATTTCCCTCTTCCAGCATTCAAACTAATGGGACAAAGCCTTCTGCATGTTTTCCCCATGGATGGATGGTGCAATTAACAAAGCTGTTGTCCTATGATGGCCCACTTAATGTTGATAGTCATCCCAGGTAGGCAAGGGGGAGCCACCCTTCCTGTTTAACTTCATGAGTTCAGAGCAGGCATTTTTACAATTATAAAACAAATTCATACTGTACCTTGTAACATGTAATACAGACTTTACAAGTGAGATTAATGCATGCAGCAATTTGCAAGCAGTTTATAGAGTCTAAGCATTAAACACATCCTTACAAATCTAACGCCGATTTTGAACAATATCAGCATATAGGTGAGCTGGTCTGGTTTCCAGCTATGAATTTGTCAGCTCAGCTGATGCCTACAAACTTGGCAAGACCTGGCACCTGATTTACCAGAGTCAAAAGTATACAACCCTAACTGCTTGACAATATTGTGCACCTTCAAATGGAGCTAAAATGAAAGCAAGCCTTTCCCCTGTGCAAAGTAATTTCCAAAACACATTTAAACTATGCTAAAGTCAAAGGCAAAACAGTACAAACGAGGTTTATCTGCCTCTTCTTTTAGTGTCATGACTAGAAGTAAGTCAACATAGCAGATTTTAATAATTAAGACCAAAGCCAGATCTGTCTGTCTGAACAAAATATTGCCAGCCTTTTTAATCCCATAAGCCCAAATCAGGAATACACTGAACAGGTTCTTAAATCCATCCCCTATTCAGGAAAGCACTTAGAGCCCCTTCAAATGCCACAAAAGTAACTTCAGTTAGATTTCAGCGCATGCTTAAAGTTAAACACATGCTTAAGTACTTTCCTGACTATGAATGCTGTCTTGAATCAGACCTTAATTTTGAAAAGCTAGTAACATGACACATTTTTCCTGAGGTTGCCAGTGATTAAGGCATGGCAGGGAGATGGGCTGTGGATTGAGAAGGTTATTTTTGAGTTATGTTCTGGGTGTTATGATGAGTTTGTACTTTGATCATTCATAGATGAGTCAGCATGTCATCATCACTGAGAGTCTAGATGTAAGGTGGGTATATATTCAGCCCCATGCTAGTCACGACTCTGAAGCTAATGTCCTTTATTGGAGCAGTGAGAAAAAACATTCAGCTTAGGAATCAGATTTGGGCTCTAAGGCAGTCAAACAAGCAGCTCAGCCAAGGCTCTGGGGAAGGAAAGTAAATGCTGGCCTGAAAAATTATGAAATATAAATAACAAAAACATTTCATGTTGGATAAACATCACACATGAGCATATGCTGAATGGCATGTGAAAAATACACCCTATGAAAGCAAAAGGATACATTTCCCTAAGGCAAAGCCATTTATGACCATTTGAGATCTATCTTGTCTTTCACAAGACTCTGAAATACCTGTAAATGCTATCTTTGCTGACAAACGCTCATTGCATCCGTGCTGCCAGGACAGAGGGACATGATTGTCCAGTCTATTTGTTTAGTCAGCAGCTTTTAGTTTTATTTTTTTCAGTAAATATCTACCTACATTACCAGTGTAAAAACTGAAAGCTCACTAGGGATGGTAGTAATGCAAATTTTATAACTGAACTCAGATGTCAGCTAAAGACTGACTTATTTACAGTTCTTCAAGGTTCTGCAGAGCAGTCATTTCACTGTAAAGGAGCTTTCCACAGCAATTTGCAGACTTTGCAAACATACCCTGCAAGATTTTTTTGGAGGGAAAATAATGTTTTAGCTGCTGTGATCGTAATGGGAATCCCTGAAGTGTTACCTAACCTACAGTCATATTTGTCCAGTTAATATTTCAGAGTTGGAAGTTTCTTCTCAGTGAAAACAGTAGTATTTTGACAAACTGTAATGAGTGCCATGACTGAGGCATTGCAGAGAAGGAATCCCACTGAAGTCACAGCAGCTGTGGCTGAGTAGGGATTGCAGGACTATAAGATGATATACACAGAATGAGGCATTTCTCAACAAAATATTGTATTTTATCAAAAACAGAAGAATACTTTTAAATACTGTAAAAATTGAAAAGGATCCAGTTACAGAAATTATGAATTTACAGATAGCTTTATTTTAATTAAATTCCTGGGGTGCGAGGAAGAGTTCTGTGATTGATATGAGATACTGTACATGGCAAACCTACAAATCTCATTTGCTTACAAAAGGTCTGACACTACAAGTAAAACTCCCATGGCCTTCTCTGTCTGTGAAATGTCCTCCGGGTTGACTTCAGTGATGGATTTGCCTGTATAAGGATTCCAGGCGCTGCATCTTGGAATTTTTAGGTTGCATATAGACATAACATTTTTGAAAGATTGAGATACTATTCTGTATTATTTAAATGTGTAAAAGGTGCCTTCATTGTGATTACAGCACATTAAAACAAATGGAACTATGGTAAAACAATGTTGAGGGTCTGATGCAAATCTGACACCTGCGGAAAATTAAAGTTAAGGATAAACTCTGTGCCGAAGCTCAATCCTTAACCTTGGCCAAGAAAATACATGAGCTGGTACTTAAACAAAATAAATCAGTTTGAGTAAATGACAGTGTCACATGATTTTTTCTGGTTTCTTTATCAAGGTTCTCTTTTGATGGTAAGATTCTTATAAGAATGGATAAAGATTATGGACTATTTAGAGTGATCCCAAGCACAAACAGCCACAAATGTACATGCACAGTTATTGGGATCCAAGCAGCAGTAATGATCATTCTTTCAACACAGTATAAATCTGCCTAGTCAAAATCTAAATAAATCTAAAAAGTCAGCATGAATTTTTAAACAAATCTTTGACTATTTTTGCTTTGGGAAGTATTGGGAGATTATAAACATTATTTTAACCTAGTTTTTATTTGGTTTAGTGTGCTTTGTTGTTCCATGAGGTTCTTTAAAAATGTCTGTTTATGCAAAAAAAAAAATGGAAAATTGGTTTTACAACTACATGACAGCTGATAACTGTTTTGGAATTTCTAAAGCATAGAATATTTACTCTGTAGTATAATTCAAACAATTCTGATTCTCATGCATAGTAAATATATAATAATAGCCATTTTAATTAATAGTTTCTTAGGGCTGGATCTTGGTCCCTGCTAAGGCTCCTTTATTCCACTCCAGTGGCACAGAGTAGCCTTAGTACTTATTCTAATTCTAATCCTGGCAAAACTCTCTGAATAATAAGCAGAGAAGCCTAAATAAGGATGGCCAGATTTGGCCAATTCATTCTCTACCAAAACAACATTTCTTGTTTCACTGTCTGCACAGAGAACAGTAAATCTTCCCAGGGTGATTCTCACTATCATTTACAGCTTCTCTTTACTTGACTTCCAATTCTTCTCTTTTGCCTGTTTAATTAAACAGATAAAATAAAAATTCTACTCCCATGTCAATCTTCCAGTTTTCCTATGCACAATTATCAACCTAGCAACTTGTCTGCAGGACAGCACTTAGTGCCTACTCTTTCTCCCATTGATAACATAAAGAGTTTTGTCATTGACATCTGCCAGATCAAGAGGGACTCCCTAACCCTAGCACACCTACAGGTAACCTATAAATGTATCTCACAACCTACTTGTAGTACATGGAAATCTAGAAGCTGTATATGAAAAAGCCCTATTTACTCATCTAGTCCAGCATCCTGCCACTGCAGGATTGTCCCCTATGGACCAAAGATCTGGGTCCTAAGTGGCACATTAGACCTAAATTATGCAGTAGGGATCCTGGAACTATGTAGTATTATCCTTCCTCAACCTTCCCACTTTCTTTCCTACTTCCAGTTCTATCCAGTACAATCAGCACACTATCCCTTGAGTTAATCCGTTTGCTATTAAATTCAGTTTATTTTACTCTGCCCCTAAATGATCAGTGTGCAACAAACAGTTGTACAACACTACATAAGTGCAATATAGAAGCTATCGAAGTAAAGCTGTAGCTTTTGACAGCTGGGATAGCAGATATTTAGGGCTTTTGGCATCCAGGAGGGCATGGGATTGTAATGAAAGCTGCGATTCTGAAGCACAATTATCTAGCAATTTCCAAAAAATGGTAAATTAAGTAGTCACATAACTGCATTTTAGACACTGAGTGCAGTGCCAGTGATCCTTGAGGCACTGAAGTGTCCAAGGATTCATTAGTATAAACAATGCAATACAAAAAATAACTTCTACTATGTTATATATCAAGGGCTTTAAACTCTGATAAACCTTTAATGCTCTATACCTGGATTAGCTCTGCTATTAGAGTTTGTCCAGTTAGTGATAGAGATGGGCAATCCTTAGGCAAAATAATAACCTAACCACTCTTTCCAGGTACAAGCTTGGTACTTCTTTATCCCAGTGCAGTTCTTGGTATGCAACCTGGTGACTTTATAACCTCCTCCTCTTGAAAAATCATGTAGGTATGGGAAAGGTTCCCATGTTTCCTGGATGCCAAAAGGTTTCTGGTTTCCTCCACACCTTTTGGAAGGTCTTCCCTAGTCCAGGATCAGGATCCATGGATGCCAGGTTTGTATAATTTTTGGTGGTGCCCAGAACGGGTCCAAGCAGAGCCGTCCTGTCCATCGGACGGACCAGGACAACCACTCCGAACCCTGCGTTTTCAGGGGCCCTGCACTTCAGGGGGATGTGGAGTTCAGGGCAGCATGGAGGTTAGCGGGGGGCCTGGCACTGGCCCACCCCTCCCCACCAGCTCCTGGAATTGCTTGAGAGAGGGAGTGGAACCCAGAATGAAGCAGGGCAGGGGCGGGAGCTTGGAGGAAGGAGTGGAATGGGGGCAGGGAGGAGGTGGAGCAGGGGTGGGAAGAGGCGGTGTGGGGCAGAGCAGGGGTGGGAAGAAGTAGAGTGGAGCTGCCCTGGACCCCGGGTCCCCCTGCAGTGTGGGGTCCCCCAAAGTGTGAGGCCTGGGGTGATTGCCCCAGTCCATACTATAGACAAGATGGCTCTGAAAATATAAGCCCAAACATTGGTGGTGTCGGGACCATGTTTCTGAATATTGGTGGAGCACAGGCACCACCTATGTCGGAACCCATAACCCTTCTATCATGGCTTCGTTCACTCTCTCTGCACCATTTGGGGTTTTCCAGTATTTATACCACGAGAGTGCACTACACTTCTCAAACCCCAGAGCTAATGGTGCCAGCTTCCAACTGGGCTGTCCTGCTCTGAGAGCCCACCTTGATCTTCCAAAAGCCAGGCATTCAGAATTCATTGGGAAAGCTTCAAAACTAAGAAACTGATGGCTGGAGAGAGAAGTTGTATTTCTTGGACACCCGCCAGTAAATCATCAGTGAAAGCACCAACAGAACCTATTGTGCTGTGTTTTGGAGGGTTGTTTTCTGCTATGCACATAAAGTGGGTTCAGTATTTGTGACCATAAGGGATCGTCTATGACAGCATATGAGGTACAGGCTCTGCATTGCTGTGGCATGCCACACAGAAGACAAAATAATTTTTTCAACTTTGGGATCTTAAATCTTACTCTGTCATTTGGTAGGGATTTATTTGCCAAGAAATTCTAATTCAGGTTGTATTGATAGCGAAACTAAAAAGAAAGGCCTTTTCTAAGTTGCCCCAGCTGAATAGTAAGATATAATTTAATATGCAATAACATCTGTTTCATAAAACTACAGGGAGGGTTGAATGTGTGCTTTTATTGATGCTTTAGTAGTGATGTGATCAATGGTATTTTGTTAAGTGCAAAGTGGTAGAGAAGAATAATTAACATTATGTGTTCAACTTCTCTCTCTCTCTCTCCCCATCCCCCCTTCCTGCTTTAAATCTAATTTAATAGTCTGGCTACTGAAGGAAAAAGAGAGATCCCTTTTCTGGTGCCCTGGATGTGCGGATTTTTTTTCTTTTTATTTGTTTCCTGGATGTGAATTTGGACGTGCAGAAGCAGTGTTTTGACAGAACCATTTTCAATACTTGGTTTAAACTACAAACACCAGAAGAGGAATGTAATAACAATTTGGCTCACAGGACTGCTGCTAAGAGACAATGGAACTTTATGTCCTGGTCTCAGTTACTTGATCTGGGTCAGGATTACTAAGGCCAATAGCCCTGTAATATAACAGAGGTCAGTATTCACTAGCACCGCTGGTTCCTGTTACAGGGAATAATGCATGTGGGTGTGGAGTGTGGTAAATAAAATACCTAATAAAATTGTATATTCATTTGTTCCTACTTAATCATTTTGTAAAATGGCTGGCATTGGCCAATTTTTGGCTGTCTTTCATCTATTAGGATCGTCTCTGTAAGTCACCCAAACCCTCTCTTGCTGCTTGTTGCTATTCTGCAGTAGACTGCTACCATTTCTGTCTTCATCTTCTCTTTCTCCAGTAACTAAGGGCTTGTTTATGCTTAAAATGTTACAGCCATGCCACTGCAGTTGTGCTATTATAGCATTTCTGTGTAGACACTACCAATGCCGATGGAAGGAATTCTTCCATCAGTGTAGGTAATCCACCTCCCCAAGAGGCAGAAACTAGATTGATGGAAGAATTCTTCCATTGACCTAACACTGTCTACACAAGGACTCAGGAGGATTTTTCACACCCCTGACAGATGTAGTTAAACCAATCTTATTTTCTAGTGTAGACCAAGCCTCAGTAAGAAAAATCCAGGAAGTGGTTAACAACAAAGGAGACCAGTGCTGCAACCCTAATGGAGGCAAAACTCTGATTGTCTGAAATGGGAGCATGTCTTTGCAAGGACTGAAGTATTGGGTTCATTGGTGAAAAGACACAATTAATATGAATGATCTGGAAAAAGGGGTAAAGAGTGAGGTGGCAAAAATTTGCAGATGATACAAAACTACTCAAGATAGTTAAGTCCCAGGCAGACTGCGAAGAGCTACAAAAGGATCTCTCAAAACTGGGTGAGTGGGCAACAAAATGGCAGATGAAATTCAGTGTTGATAAATGCAAAGTAAAGCACACTGGAAAACATAATCCCAATGATGGAGTCTAAATTATCTGTTACCGCTCAAGAAAGAGATCTTGGAGTCAGCGTGGATAGTTATCTGAAAACATCCACTCAATGTGCAGCAGCAGTCAAAAAAGTGAACAGAATGTTAGGAATCATTAAGAAAGGGATAGATAAGAGAGAAAATATCATATTGCCTCTATATAAATCCTTGGTACGCCGATATCTTGAATACTGCGTGCAGATGTGATCGCCCCATCTCAAAAAAAGATATGTTGGAATTGGAAAAGGTTCAGAAAAGGGCAGCAAAACTGATTGGGGCTGCCATATGAGAAGAGATTAGTAAGACTGGGACTTTTCAGAAGAGACGACTAAGGTGAGGGATATGATAGAGATCTATAAAATTATAACTGGTGTGGCGAAAGTAAATAAGGAAGTGTTATTTACTCCTTCTCATAACAAGAACTAAGGTCACCAAATGATATTAATAGGCAGCAGGTTTAAAACAAAGAAAAGGAAGTATGTTTTTCCACACAGTGCACAGTTAACCTGTAGAACTTCTTGCCAGAGGATGTTGTGAAGGTGAAGACTATAATGAGGATCAAAAAAGAACTAGATAAATTCATGGAGGATAGCTCCATCAATGGCTATTAGCCAGTATGGGCCGGCATGGTGTCCCTAGCCTCTCTTTGCCAGAAGCTGAGAATGGGCGACAAGGAATGTATCACTTGCTGATTACTTGTTCTGTTCATTCCCTCTGGGGCACTTGGGATTGGCCACTGTTGGAAGACAGGATACTGCGCTACATGAACCTTAAGTCTGACCCACTATGGCCGTTCTTATGTTCTGCAATAGAAAGTTGAAGGACTATTAGTCATTTGTAACACACTGGAAGGTCACGTTCATGGTGATGCACGAAAAGTTCAAACTTTTGACAGGAGGCTTCAGAAGATGGTGAGCAGAGTTTAAAACAAAAGTGGCTTTCTGGGGTTGGCTGAAAGGGCCTAGTGTAGCAGCCAGGAGGCTGGGTCATTTCAAAAGTTGAGTGAATTTCAAGAATAACACTGCACTGCTGGCTCACAGAGACTTGGTTACATGTGTGGAAGATCTTGTTCCTAAAGCTGCTAGAGTTACCCTAAGTTCCTCTTGCACTTATCTTTTCTAGATCTCAGTCTAAAGAAACAGGCTGGACAAGTTTGATACAAATGGGTCAGTTATGTAACTGGTGTCTGGGACCCCCCTCCCCCATGTTAAGGACTCTATGTAAGAAAAAAGAAAGAATGTTCTTATGCCAATAGCAGAGTGCTGTTGTTTCTCTCTCTTCCCCCAACATGCACAGGCTCATGCCTGACAACTTAGAGGCAAAAACAGGATGAAGAAATTTTTTGGAAGGACAGGCTAGAGATTTGCTTATTTTACCCAACAGAAGAGTATAAGTAATGGCACAACTTTAATCCTTCAGCACTGTAAATAATTTTCCCAAGAATGTCAAGTGAGATAAATTGTATAGGGAATCAGATACAGTATGGACAGAAATATGGATACCAGAAGGAGAGATATTTTCTAACTTGTTTACACTTTAAACTTGAGCCATACCATTAAGTGGGAGATTTATTCTGTAGTTTTCCTACTGATATTATAAATAGAGTTGGTCAAAACTTTTCATTAAAAAATTCCTAATAAAAAGTAACTTTTTGACAAAATGGAAATTTTTGCCAAAAAAAGGCGAACTTTTTTTGGTATTAGGGTTTTCAATGAAAACAACAAGTTTAGAAGAAAAATTTTTGTTTTCATTGAAAGGTTTCACAGAAAAAAATATAATTTCCATGCAGCTCTACTTCTGAAAGATAGGGGGCACTCCTCTCTCACTGAAGTTTTTGATTATTATAAGATCATTTTTGTAGAGCACAAAAGAGGTTTTGCATCAAGAAAGTCATTGTTCTAGAAATAATTAAATCTCTGATTGATTGAAGGTAAATGTGGGCCACTGTGTCAGTGCAATGGTGCCCCCCTTTAGCCAGGCAGAGCATTGCAACTGATTCCACTCAGTCTGGTGGGCCTATCCATCAATTCCTGGTGCCAAGAGGGATCTGAAATCCCCTTCTGTTCTTAAGTTCCTCGGTGGGTTGGTCGGCAAAACCAGGCTCACCCACTCCACTGGGTTCCAGTTCAGTTCAATAACATTATTCTTCCTCGCATTTTCAAAGATCCTAGGAAGGTCCCAAATTTAGTTTATTATGGGCCTAATATTCAGAGATCCTGAGCAAAACCAACTCCAGAGGAAGTCCATAGGCATTGTATGTGCTGAACCCCTCTGAAAAATCAAACCCTCTGTTTTCCAGCATTAAAAGATGCCTCCATTCTGTTGGTCCATGTTTCTTAAAGGTGGGCAAAGTCCTTGTTGGAGTGGTACATAATATAAATGCTATGGTCTAATTATCTTTATTGACATAGAAAGGTGCAAATTATCCTGATTGCTTCCTTAAATTACAAACCCAGGATGTTTTTTTAATCAGAGGAGTAAAAGAAATCATGTAAAACAAATTTTGGAAATGGAAATATAGAAACTTTCATTAAATGGCACCTGTCCCCCCCAAAAAGCATAACCAAATTCTGCTTACTCTTCCTTTAACACTGTGTGCTGTACAATTAAAAAATAGTCATCAGGCTTTTCCAAATATCTTGTGGATAACAGCATTTCCTCTGAGGCTCAGAGCATTTTATGATCAATCTTAGCAAACTGTAAACTACTTGTACAGACCAATTGTTACTTCCTGAGAACAGCAATTTATAATGGCATGTGATCTCATTGCAATCTAAATCCTAGTTTCTCCATCATCCAAATGATCAAATGGCTTGATAAGGTTTTGGTTTGTAGAACTTCCAGACAGTTTCTCTTGGGCATTTTGGCTGTTTTGGGCAGTTCTGTTGATGCTAGTTGCAGTATACAAAGCCAGGACATCAGTTATAATTTGAACACACAGTCAACATATTTCTTGGGGAGGAAATTACATCTTAGATTTTCTTATTTGCAATTTGTCTTCATTTTTCAATGAGATAGGGAGAAGCTTTTGATACTAGGGTGGGGACTCAGAAAAAGATAAACAGCTACACATGAGCTCCCAAAGCAATGCTGTGGCCAAAAGGGCTAATAAGATCTTTGGCTGTATAAACAGGGATGTACCAAGTAGGGAAGAGAGGGAGGTTTATTGTTGCTTCCTTTTGACCCAAGAGGGAAGTCAAAGTTTGAGGGCCTGGGGATGTTCCAGTTGCAAGTAGAAATTGATGGAGTCTGGGGTTTTTGTATGCAGTTTTATTTATTTACAAAGGAAGTGTGAAGTCCTGCTCCTCCCAATGCAGAAGGAAACAAGGATAAAAGGAACACTTTCATAGGGCATGTCTACACTTAAAATGCTACAGCGGCACAATTGCAGTGCTGCAGCTGTAGCACTTCTATGTAGATACTCACTATAGCGACAGGAAGGGTTCTCCCATCACTGTAGTTAATCCACCCCTGTGAGAGGTGATAGCTAGGTCAACGGAAGAATTCTTCCATCAGACTAGCACTGTCTACGCCGGGGGTTAGGTTGGCATGGCTATGTCTCTCAGGCATGTGGATTTTCTGCACTCCCAAGAGACCATTTTGCCAACGTACTTTCCCAGTGTAGACCAGCCCTTAGCTTACACCCCCTAAATCTCTTTAGCTTACAGACCAAAAACTTTCTCTCAAGCTTTTTCCAGGGTCACACTGGGCTCACTGGCTACTGCCATCTTTCTTGCTTTTTGCCTCTGCCTCTGTTCTGGCCACATACACATCTATTCAAAACAATACTCAGCAAAAACTCTTGAGTTGCATGACAGGGCTCCCTTCTCCACTCTTTGAATTCCTACAAACAGGCTGAATGCTTTTGAATTTATAAATACCAGTGTGTTATTTATGGGACTTTCCTCCCCTGTTCAGGAGTAGAGCCTTGTGCAGCCATATACAATTGGAAGTAAACTTTCTCCAAACCTATTCTCTAGAAAGGCAGAGGGTAAGATCTCTTCATCTTGAGACCCTCATATCCTCTAATCCCTGCCAGCCTCCCCTGTGCATCTCCTTCCTGTCTTTTAACTGGTCCCAGAAGATGGATTGATTGCATTTATTAACTCTGTGATAAATGGTGTGGGGGGAGGGTAGTTCCCTTTTATGGATACCCAGCTAGCCAGTAGCTATAAAAATCCTTCTTAGTAGCTGTTCTCTAATTGCTCTACTTGTAAACAGTTAAAAAGTCTCACTGCTATGCATAGATAAAAAGAGGTGATTGGGCACCTAGCCAAAAGAGCCAATGGGAAGGCTAGAACTTTTTAAAATTGAAATGACTCCCCTTTCTTCTGTCTGTTGTTGTTCTTGGGGAGAGGCAGACAGGGAGCAGTTATGCTGTGAGAAGCTTGGGCCAGGTATGAAAAATCATCAGTATCATGCGTAGAAACCACTCATCTAAAACCCCAGATATGCAAGATCAGGAAATGTTTAGGAAGACGTAATTAGGTTTATCTCTTTTATTTCTTTATGGCTTGTGGGTTCCTCTGTGCTAACCCCAGGAGCTTTTGTTTTGCTTGTAACCTTTAAGCTGGACCTCAAGAGAGCTATTTTTGATGCTTAATACTTGTAGTTTTTTTTAATCTAGCAAAAGCCTAAATTCCCAGATGTATTTTTTCCTTTTTTATGAATAAAATTTACCTTTTTTAAGAACAGAATTGGATTTTTGTGTCTTAAGAGGTTTGTGCACGTATTATTTAATTAGCTGGTGACAACAGCTGATTTCCTCCCCCCCTTTTTTTCCTCTCTCAGCTCTTCCCTGGGTGCAGGGGGGTGAAAGGGCTTGAGGGTACCCCATAAGAAGGAATTCCCCAGTGCACCTTCCTCGGTTCTCAAAGGGGTTTTGCACTTGGGTGGTGGCAGCATCTACCCATCCAAGGTCAGAGAAAAACTGTAACCTTGAGAGTTCAATACACACCTGAAGTGTCCAGTGTTAATTTTTAGAATCCTTGTGGGTTGCCACATTCTGCACTCAAAGTTCCAGAGTGGGGAATCAACTTTGACAAGTTCATCAGCCTGCTGCCCAATTAATCCATTAAGAGCCATCCCCCAGTTATGTCCACTCCATAGTGGAAATAGTGTAGTACCTTATTGACCATGACCTAAGTACCGGGTCAGCTCTAGGCTCCTAGCACTCTGTCACAAGTGGGATCATTTATTCCTTTTTCACTTAGGTGGGGGCTTATCTTTAAAACGATGTTAATTAAGGTGAGTTCACACTTCTCCGTCTCAATGAGGTTTTACCGTAACTTATAACGAGGTTTAACCCCGCTCATAGCACTATATTAACTCTGCATTTGGTATTTGAATACCCATGTCCAGTTCTGGTGTCCATAGTTCAAAATGGATGTTGACAAATTGGAGAGGGTTCTGAGACCAGCCACAAGAATGATTAGAGGATTGTAAAACATGCCTTATAGTGAAAGATTCAAAGAGCTCTATCTATTTATCTTATCAAGGAAAAGGTGAAGGGGTAACTTGATTACAATCTATAAAGATTTACATGGAAAACAGATATCTGATAATTGAGGGCTCTTCAATCTATCAGACAATGCTATAACAAGATCCAATGATTGGAAATTGAAGCTAGACAATTTAGAATAGAAATTAGATATATATATTTTTAACAGTGAGGGTAAATAACCATTGGAACAACTTACCAAGTACTGAGGTAGATTCTTCATCACTGGAAATTTTTAAATCTAGACTGGATATTTTCCTAAAATATATGCTCTAGTTCAAACAGGAATTAATTCAGGGAAATCTTATAGCCTGTGTTATGCTGGAGAGCAGACTCAATGATCACAGTGGTCTTTTCTGGCTTTATAATCTATGCACCTTTTCCTTTCCTCCCCTGTTTGAGTAAAGGTGGAGATAACTTCACATTTGGAGAGGAGTGGGATTGAATTCTTCATTCCATACCCTTATTATAACTCAGATAAACTAGCTACCCCATTGCACCTCACCCCTCTATCTGTCCCATCAAACAACAATATATGGGCATATTCAAAAGATACTTCTGCCAAAATTATTACTAGTGAAACAGTTAACAATTCTAATATTTGTATTTCATTTTCAAGTCTCACAGTTAACACTCCATTAAGATGAATTGGAGCAAGTTACTTTTCTTTCACAGCTGTTTTTCCAGTCTGCCTGCATGCTCAGCAGCTATAAGTGCATCATTTATGTTTTGAATCAATTCCATTTTCAAGGTTATCATCACAACAATAAGGACTTGAGACTTTTTAAAATGGAAAGCCTTTTAGATACTGGAGCATAATTAAGTAGCTGTTCCCAAATATCAGGAATTACATGGACGATTATATGGCCATCTAATTATGTCATGCATTAGACCATGATGATTTATAACTACTCATTACATAGAATTATATTTGTAAATGTTAAATATACAAAGACACTACTGGCTAGATTTTCAGCAGGGCAGATTCTCAGAGTCCTTTACAAAACCAAGAGTGAATTTCTGTGCCCAGTTTGCACACTCCAGTCATTGTGTGTGCAGGCTGGATACTTCAATATGCAAGTGGGCCTGTAGAAGCCTAACTGGGCACTTACATGCATAAATACTTGTATTGTATGCACAGTTGTTATCCCTGAACAAATTAGATACGTTTTATATGAGGCCCAGAGCCTCTCTTCTTTTTTAAAATCTGAACTTTCAAACATTATTTGCATATGTAGCAATTATTAACACTATCTTGCACATGTTTGAATATTGAGCATTTTTCTTTTTCATACACATTACATCCCTTTCCACTATATCTTTATATATAAATACACACACTCGCTGTATTTTTTGAAAAAAATAAACATTCTGAGCTACACTGTGTCAAGTACTTTTGCTCTTACATGTATTTCTGACCTTCATGGTAGTCAATGGGATTGTTTCTTTTTGCAAATTTTTGTGGTGTTCAGGGAAAAGAAAAAAAATCTAAATTATTCCACTTCATACTTTTCAAAAGCAAAAATTCTGTCTTCAGTTAAAGCCTATATTTTAAATCAGGCAGGATTTTGGCCTCTGGTGTATTTTGTCAACATAATTCCCTTTTAACTTTTATTATTTTCAGAGGGGATCTGGAACGAATACATGCTGATACACATTTGAAATTCTTCTAATCAAAATAAACACATCTAACATTTGATCTTGCACTTGAGACATTACATTTTCTGAGTTTGCAAACTTTTTTTGCCAAAATTAAATGTTTCAGTCCATTAGTTGCTCACTTCAGTTTGACCCAGCTTTAACTGGATTGAAAATTATGCTAATGAGCTGGATTGGAAATGGCCTTCAGTAGAATGAGCAATTTGATGATCACCACTAATTTACTATAGGACAATGGACACATTAGGGAGATTTATTTCTTTTGCCTTAGAAAAGACTTGAGGCTAGATGATGATAATTTTTTTTAAAATGGAACTGACTGTTGTTCCTACTTGAGCTCTTTAATCCAACTATGTTGCTAAAACATGTGAGGAGAGTTCTTTATGGGCACAAAGGTAACGCGCCATACTGATTTATATCACATATACATATCTCCGCTCTCTCTGTCTCCAGCTTTCTAGCTACTTATTGCTGTAGGATAGAGGTGAGCAAATGTTTTGGCCCGAGGGTCACATCTGGGAATAGAAATTGTAGGGTGGGCCATGAATGCTCATGAAATTGGGTTTAGGGTGCTCTGGTTGGGGGTGCGGACTCTAGAGTGGAGTCAGAAATGAAGAGTTGAGAGTGCAGGAGGGGGTTCCAGGCTGGGGCAGGGGAGTATGGTGTGTGGGGGGGAGTGAAGGCACTATCTGGGGCTGCAGGCTCTGGGATGGGGCTGGGGATGAGGGGTTTGGAAGGAGGAGGGGGATCATGGCTGAGGCAGGGGTTTGGGATGTGGGAAGAGATCCAGGCTCCAGCTGGGGGTACAGGCTCTGGGCTGGGTCTGCGGATGAGAGGTTTGGGGTGCAGGAGGGTGCTTTGGGCTGAGATTGAGGGGTTTGGCGGGCAGGAGGGGGATCAGGGCCGGGGCAGGGGGTTGGAGCACAGGGAGAGGCTCAGGGGTGCAAACTCCAGGCAGTGCTTACCCTAAGTGGCTTCCAAAAGCAGCAGCCATGTCCCCAGCTCTGCGCACTGCCCCATCTGCAGGCGCCACCCCTGCAGCTCCCAGCCAATTGGAGCAGCGGGGGTGGCGCTTGGGGCGGGGGCAGCATGCAGAGCAGAGCCCCCTGGCTGCCCCTACACATAGGAGCCGGAGCAGGACCATGCTGATGCTTCTGGGAGCAGTGTGGAGCAGCCCCCATCCCTGCTCCCTGGCTGAAGCACCGGAGCAGGACAAGTGCCAGACCCCGCTCCCCACCGGGCACTCAAGGGCTGGGTTAAAACAAGTGGTGAGCTGGATTTGGCCCGCGGGCCATAGTTTGCCCACCCCTGCTGTAGGAGAACCTGCACATTAGATTTTCATTTCAAAACCTCCTTTGGAAAATTAAATTTTAGATCCATCTCTCTAATATTCTGACCCCACCAGAGCTGCACATGTGTCTGTGCAACAACACTACTTGGCCAGGAACCCTCCTGCTGCCTCACAGTGGTACAGACTCCTTAGGTTTCCAGCCTATTCATGATCCAGTTCTTCCCCAAACCTTGTTCCAGCCTTGCCTGAGCCCTATTCTGACCATGCTCCAGCCCAGCACTTGCTTCCTGACACCCCTGGCCCTTGGACTGACTCCCACCAGTTTTGACCTTTGGCCTGCATCTGGACTCTATGCTCCTGATTTGGCTTGTCTATGGATGGTAACCCACAGCTTGTCACCAACCTCAGTTTCAGTGCTGCCCTTGGCCTGGTCCTGACTCTACAGCCAGCTTTGACCCTTGTACCTGTTTTTGACTGTAACTCAAACCACCAGGCCTTACATCAACTGTCATAGAGCAGAACTAGACAGCACAGTGATTAAAATTCTGATGCCCTAGGCAGCTCCCCTACCAGGGTTGCCCAGAGGATTTAGGGGGCCTGGGGCAAAGCAATTTCTGGGGCCTCTTCCATTAAAAAAAAAAGTTGCAATACTATAGAATACTATATTCTCATGGGGGCCCCTGGTGGGCCTGGGCCCTGGGGCAAATTGCCCCACTTGCCCCCCCCCTCTGAGCAGCCCTGGGTCCTACCACTGATGAAGCCACACCAATTGATAGCAATAGTGGGAAATGTTAGGAGGAAAGTCTAGTGTGGACAACACTCCAAGTGACTTTACCCCAAAATACTCCCAACCGGCTCCTAGTAACAATCTCCCAACAAACAGATTTGCAGTAACACCCTCCCTCCACAGAAAGCTTCCAGTAACTGAATACACCTCCCTGTCCTCCACTAACATGCTCAGCACAACTCCTAGTGACACTCAAAGTCCCCTTACATTTGGGATTTATTTGTGGAGATTAGCATCAACGTCAGCAAGATTGCTCCCGAATTAAAGCATAATGCATCTGAAGGCATCCCTTTATGGAATGTTTTGCAATTCAGGACACACAAGCATTCCAGTCATTGGTATTCATATCCAGCAGAGTGTCTGACATTGCTGTAAACAAATAATTGGTGATGATGGGGGTGGGGGGAGGAAAGGGACTCTTGAGAGGGGCGCTACACTTACCCAGATTCATCGGGACCATTACAGAGAGTTTGGTTCAGTTGAGATCAGGGTTGAACTGATAGGGAAGAAAGGGGAATGCAGTTCTGCTTAAATAAAATCAATACATTAGTGTAATCTGGTGATAGGATAGAAGGGATGGGATATTCCCCTTATTTGAGCACTGGGAATGAGCAGGTGCTTGAACTGGTTCTTATCTGGTTCATGCTGCCATTGCTTGTAACCATAAAATTATGGAATAATCTTCTAAGAAAAGTGATATAAGCCCCATCCCTGGAGATAGTTGTAAAGGAGAATGGACAAAGCATTAAAAAAATGTCTGATAGGGACAATCCTGAACTGACAGGGGGATAGACTAGACAGAAGACCCCTCAACAGGGTTTTTCCTCCCTCTCTAATGTCTCAGTCTATATCAACTGAGAACTTTTGAAATCTTTATTGTTAAATTGTCACAATGTAGTGATTTGGTGAATTCAGCCAGAACAAATTAGGTCTAATTTGTCCCTCTCTTATGGGCTCATAAATCCACACATAAATAGGAGTCATGAATTGATGAAGAAAAATCAAGTAACCCTTTATTGTGTCTTGGTTAACTTAACAATTCAAGAAGCTAACAAAACATTTCTAACTTGCTTTTAACCTAGTTTTATAGGCACCGTATCACTTTTTTCAGGAATGAATTCTTCTTTTTCTTTTTGGATTTTTTTTTTAAAAAGTCTGGACTGTTTTGGAGTCAGATTTTCATTTTTGAAAAATTGAAGTTCTTGCTGCTGGTATTTTGGTAGGAAATATTTCAAATTAATTTAAAAAAAACAACAAAGTGGAAGTTACAAAACACTTTAGCACATTTTCCTTAGAGTCCATATTTTTATTCAGAAAGCCATAAATCTGACCAGGATATTTTTCAAGCACAGTTGTTTTCACTCTTTCTAATTTCATCTGATGTTTAGACCAGGGTTTCTTCATTCTTGGGACCATGTCACACCAAAGAGATCCTCCCACAGACCTACTTTCTGCCATTGTTATAGAAACAACAGTTGTAAACTTCTGTGGCTTTTCCTCTGAGCCATGTTGTCCCACAATTCTGTCTAGGAGATTTAATTGTGAAAATGTATTTCTTTTCTGGGTGCTCTACTCTCACTGTAACATTCTGCTGTATTCAGGAGCCTGCCATGTTGCAGCTTTCTATGTTATGTAGCATTTCAATTTACACAGCTGTTCGATATTTAGAAAAGCACTTGAGAGAAGTCAGGTTGGTGGAGAGAAGGCACTCCACTTGATTAATGGTGTGACTACCAGGAGCAATCTGACTCTGCTCAAGCTTCTAGAAATGTCTAATTTACAGAAGATAATGCTCAGATGCCTGATGCAGGTATTAGAATAGTTATCTCCACAGAAACATGCCATTATTTGCATTGCCCCTTCCATGCTAGTGGTAACATTATACCCAACTTTACAAGTAACTCAGCATTATCACCACTAGCATGAGCCTTTGTTTTAAAACATTAGACTATTGATTTGTATCACTGATATATCATTAACTAGACTAATGGACATACTATATTTCCTTAGTAGGCTTATCCATTTTAAAAATGTTTTCCTCATCATTCTCAGAAACGACATTAATTTCTATTTGTGACTAAAAAGTCACTTTTAGATTTCCCTGTGCTGTTAACCAAAGTCTTTTAGCCTATTGGATGCCATGTTTGGCTTATATTTCAAAGCCATTTTCATATGCCTTGGGAGCTGTGCTTGGAGTTGCCATTCAAGCTTTGCAAAGTCCCAGAGGGTGCACATTGGAACTGCCAGGAATGGGATCACCTTTTAGCTCTTCTCCTCATTTCAATAAGAAATTGAGGTTGCAGATGTTTAAACTAGTGCTCGTGGTCTTCCTCATCTGTTCTATTTATTTATTATTGCACTGCTGCACTAATGCCTATGGGATGGGCTCCATTTGTTTTGCATTTTCTGGCACTTTGTAATAGCAGCTTTCCTCTCTCACAGATGCTATTCTTGTAAATTTTCTGCATTTTTGGTAAAATATTTAGAGACACAATTCTTCATAGCTTCCTCCTCCCCCCACCCCCCGCCAACTGCATCATAATATTTCAACAGCTTGTTTGCTCCTGTAAACAATTTTAGTTAGTCTGTGTCTTTGTCAAAGTAACAGTTGCCACTGAGCATATTGGATCAAATGAGCGTTTTTTGGTGGCTAATTTCAGCTTTATAATATCTCATCACTTTTGCTCATGTTGTTTCTTCATTTTAAAAAGTTCTGTTAACTTTTTTCCCTCATTGTTGCCATTATCGATTATCACTTTTCTGAAGCAAAAGCAAATCTCTGATTTTTTTTTATTTTTATTTTTTTAATTCAAGTATAAAAGTCATGGCCCCTAACGCTTCCCTCTGCCGGTGTTAGCTGAGATGCAGATGATGGGAGTGGGGAAGACAAAAGAGGAATGGTGCTTCCATACCATGCTTACCATTTCCCCAACCTCATGGAACTTCTTCTGTGGGTGCTCCCTGGTGAGTGGGTAGGTGTGAATGGTATGGGGAGGAGTAGGCTGGCAGGTGTCCACTGTGCCCTTCCCTCATCTCAAGCCTGCAGGGATATATGCACTGCCTCCCCTTCCATGCCATGAACTTCAGTCCATGGGTTCCTACAGTAGCTATATTAGGGAACCCTGGCACTGTGGCTCCGTGATGGGATGTACAAATCCCACCCTGGAAAGGAAGGGCCCTACCCCGGGCTCTCGTGGCCTTGCTCCATTGCACCAGAAAAGCCTGCACAGGCCAGAGGAGATACTTAAAAGGGGGACCAGAGTAGTGGAAGGCAGATAGTGGAGGTGAGCTGACCTACACAATAAGCTCATGAGGAAGAACCCCGCAGTAGCTCTTGCTGCCTGTGGCCTGGCTACAGTGACCTGACCAAGCCTAACCTGTGGCTTTCTGAAGGTTAGAGACTTTACCCTTGTGTTTTAGTTGTTTATTTCACTGTGTGGGAGGAGCAGGGACTGGTATCCAGGGAAGCAGCCATATAGTACCCCAGAATGCAGGACATTGGGCCCTGGATTGGATTCTAGTGGAGTGGTGGGGAGAGGCTTCCTTACCAACCCCTAAACATGGACAGCTATAGAGGCCTATCCCTGATGCAGGGAATGTAGTTGAGGGGACAAGATAAAAGGGTCTGGGCTGTGAGATCTTGCCCCAAAGAGGAAGGGGTGCCCTGAAGCCTCCTGCTTAATCCCAAAGGCTCCCCCATTGTTGGACTCTTGATACATCCCCTGAAAGGGATAAACTTGAACATGTGACCTGGCTGAAGGGCAGAGGCATTGGAAAGAGAGACCAACGTAGGGCAGAGTCACAGTAAGAAAAGGGTGATGCTTGGGAAGACAACCTGCCACCCTCACCACCACTAGGGGGTGACAGTGGTGAGCATCCTCCTTCACAGACTCCTATAGCAGCTGTGCTGTCAACAGGCTGCAGGGAGCTGGGAGGGCAGTGGCCAGGGAGCATCTGTGAAGGATGGGCAGGGTGTTGAACCTCACATCTGGTTAGAAGAATCAGAAGGGAACTTTGCAAGTTGATACTTGCACTAAGCCATCTCTTCCTCCCATGTTTGGCAGTTGGGAAAGCTGCATGGTAAGTTTCACATTTTTGTCTCAAGGCCTCACAAAGATCATGCCAAGGGCTCTAAGAAAAGGGGTGGGGAAAGTGAAAAATCTGCAGCCCTCTCACTACATCTTGTAGAAGCATGAAAGGGTGAAAACAATGCTTTTGCTCTCCATTTCACCTTTAATGAAATGTGTGAGTGAATTGGTACCTAGATTAGCCCCAAAGTGAACATCAGAGAGCCTGCATTGATGACAATGGGGTAATGGCCAATATGGGGCATGTCCTGCTGAATATCTCCCCTTGAGCCTGGACACTGGCATTCAACACATGCTCTTTTCCCGGTGCCCACAATGTAGACTGAACAGGGGTTGAACAAATCATATAGCACCTTGAATTGCACCTGTTCCACTGGGTAGTCACTGGACAGCCAGAGGCAGTGAGCAAGGGCTCTGTTGCTGGGAACTTGCATAAGGTACCACTGCATATATCAGATGAGGCCTTAAGGGACAGTGATGATTTTCCCTTAGTAAATTGGTTCAGAGAATCTACATGTGTTTGGATCAAGCCCCAGCCCTTAAGTATGATGTGATATAAAATATTTTAACCTTGCTTAATAAATCAATGTCAGAACATCATGACACTTGTGAGAGCATCTACTTTATCTTTATCTTCCCTACACTACACTGACCAGTGAATGCCTTGTAAAGTCTACCTGAAATGCTCAGGAAATGTTTGGAGAGAATTCTGAATGGAGAGTTTTGACAGGAGAAGGCTTCTTAGGGTAGGAGGGAAAGAAATGGAGACTGAAGTATCACACAGGAGTATGAATGCTTCCAGTGTCTGTGCATAAAATAACATAGATTCAGGTAGAGAGACCCAAAATGTGTTTTGTTTGTTTCTATGTGTTTGAGCTGGCAGAGAATGTTAAAGGGAGCATAGCTGATCTCTGGGTATGACTGTGAAAAAGGTAAGTATTATATATTTCTACATCGTCTGTCTACATATAATAGTGTACGTTTAACATTCTTTATTCAAATATTTCTCTTTGCATCATATTGTTGTGGTTCTTTACAAAGATTGTCAAATGTTCAAATATTGCATTTGAAAAGCTAATTCATGAATTGAGAACTGACCCCTTATCCACCTCTAAAGAGCTGGACACAAATGTCAAAGGGCTAAGAGCTAGAGTTTCACTCTTACATGAAATAAAGACCTTTTAAATTGAAAGTTAAGAAACTAGGGTGTGAAGGGATACACCCTCACTTTGGTGGAGAGACTAACAAGCTCTTTTGGGCCTATTCACCTCTAATGTGGTGCCTCTGGAAGGCTTGTTCTGCCTAGATGGGGAGGAGCTTAAAAGGAATTCTATCTGCCACTGGAATGGGTGGTAAACAGGAGGAGAGTTACTCCACCTCAGAGGCTGCTGACAACAGAGATGGGTCAGCTGAGAAGGAGACAGTTGCAAGGCTCACTACCAGTGCTTAATTTGTAATGAGAGAGGTGCTGGGAGTCAAGCAATTTTGTTACTTTCATAACTGATGTGATAAGACCAGAGGGGCTGAGGCTATAAACTGCCAAGCTTAGAACTGCCGGTGCTCAGTCTTGGCAAATCCTGGCATAAATTAAGCACTGCTCCCCAAGCTGCACGGCCCAGCAGCAAAGAACTATTCTCCAAGAGGATGGTAAACCCCACTCAGGGGCAATAGACCTTGATTGACCAAGCTCAAAGAACTGAATCCAGAAAGACTGCCTAAGAGACAGACCACCTTTGCCTTTCTTTGTTTTCATTCAGATTCCACTTGCATAAGAAAAGAAAGGTTCTCTCCCCTTTCTGTTTGCTTGACTCGGAGAACCCCTCATGTGCTGAGAACTGGGGGAAAGGACAGTATAAAGGGCTGCCAGTGAGGTCTGGAGAGGGTTTGAGGGAGCCCTCCTTGTGTATTGGGCTAGCTCAAGGCACAACTTAAATCCACTTACACACTATTTGGAGGTTTTAGGTAAGACTTAAGTGATGCATAGGTCTTGAACTGAATTTTCCTCTCAGAGAGGAATTCTATATTCAGAGAGGAGAGTAGGGGTTCGCTTATTTATTTAAAATAAAGCTTGAGTGGGAAATATTTTCCTCTACATTTTGTGACTTGAACCACCTATATTGAGATCAGAAACAGGGTAGATTGATTTAAATCAATTTAATCATAATTTAAGTTGGCAAGCAGGAAATCTTTATTTAAATCATCGTGGGAGGTTTTCCTAAAAAAAGATTGAATCTCATTGATTTGGTAACTATTGAAACATATTGATTTGCAACTAAATATAGCCTTCATGCTAAATTGGTGCTTCTTTTTTTCTAACCAGAAGGATATATGAGATCTATACACTTACTTAAGCAATTATATAGCTTAATTTATATTTATTCTTATTCTTAATTTTCACATTTTTATGTTAGAAAACATAATGATGCATTTCTTTTTTAATAGATGATTAGTTCTTTACTTGTAACTTATCTCAAGCTCTATTTAGATGTATATTAAATTAAAAATGCAGAAACAACATTTTAAAGAAATTAAATAAAACTACATCCAGACACAAAGAAAAAAAAATGATCAAAACGTGCACATAAAACTAACTGATTTATTAAAACAAAGGATGTATTATCTGTAGGTGGGGGATTGAACTGATTGAATTTGTTTCGAGTTGCCATGTCTTTCCAGATTTTAGAGCTAGTAGACTTCATCCTCACACACCTAGTTTTTATTCATAGATTAGAAGAAAACAAGTTTTCCTGCTTTTTAGCTCCCAGTAGGTGTACTAAACTTCGAATAAACTAGGCATTGAAGTGAACTAGCTGAATAAAGTGAAATACTACATCAAAAGCTGGTTTAACACTTCAACAAATTCTGGGTCCAGGTGCTTAGCCAGTGACTTCCACCCATTCAGTGGTCTGACTCTCTTTAAAATTTAGCAGCAAACACGTACTGCTTAATGTTATTTGTATATTTAATTTAAATGATTTTTATAGAATATAGCAAGTTTAGGCCTTAATGTAGGTTGTCAATTTCAAAATTATTTTAAAATACATTTTTAAAAATAAATCTGTATTAAATTTAATTTTTTAATCTGATTTTTAAAAAAATCAACTTCTAAAGTTTTCTCTTCTAACTTTTTTCTCCACCTGATCAGAAATCACAGTGAGTAATTGAGAGTGCCATCTCAACTCCTATGGATGAAGGTAATGCTATGTGACACTAATGCATCTGCTTTTTCAGACAATAATCCTCCAAAGAATTCATTTATTTTGTATGATTATACTTTTCATGCAAAATATATAAATATTCTAATTTATTTCTCTTGGATAACATCAAGGAATGTATATATTTTCATTTACAAACGAGCTTAGATTCATTTTGAATAACAATCAATGAGGTCAAAGCAGTATATCCAAACGGAGATATTTTAGTTGTGCAGAATTATTTTTAAGTAGACTTTTCCACATAAGTTATTCCTGATATATACAAATCCTTTCTTTTCTTTTTTTAAGGTATTACATTATTCAATATGTTTTTCTTGTAACATTTTGATAAGAGGTTAGAAAGTGCTCAATGTTCCTGTTTCTGGGAATTTCATAATGAAGTAAAAGAGCAGGACAGGCTGACAAAAATAATATTTTTTTTAAGATATGGAATATTGACATCTAACGGTAACCTAATGTTGAAAGAGCTATTCTGATAACAGCCCATGTAGATGGAGAGGGAGAAGGAGGAGGACTAAAGAGTTATTCATGGAGATGTTGTCTTTTCAGTTATACATTAGAATTCCTAAGTTTTGTGTCACCTGCCAATTGTCTTTTGAAACTAAAACAAGCACCAAGTCATTTTAAAATATATTAACATAATCTTATATTAGTAAGAGCTATGGAAGATTGCTTTCTTCCTCCACCTGTTTCTGACAGGAAGTGTGTGCAGTCTTTTCTCACTAAGGTGGGTCTTGCCAGTTTTGCCTTTGACACATGAGGTTATGCTACTGTAAAGTGCTCCACATGATGCTATGCATTGAAACCACTCAGAAACTAAAGCTAGTGCAGAAAGCTGCAGCCCTGTGTAAGTGGATTTTCATGTTGGCAATCTATTAAGATATTTATTGTGAATAGTAAATTATGTAGGTGCTCCCAGAACATTGGGCAGGCACTTATTTATGAATCTCAATGAATAAATAACTACTGGAACATCTAGTAACTGTTTATACATCTGCACATAAGTTTAATCTATGCCACTGCAACACTGAGCCTTGGGAAGTGTCCTGTGTACAGATTTGAATGTATCCAAGGGAATGCATTTTGCATGGTAAAGATTAAGAAAGACACCAGAGGAGCTACTGTGTAATATAAACAGACAGAGCAAAAGGGCTACATGATAGTCCAGGGAGAGAGAGAGGGAGAATTTTGGATTGTGTTTAACTGTTTTGGTGCCATGGCAGGTGGCTGGAGGTGAGGAAGCTTGGGGGTGTACATAGCTTACTTCAGGTTTACTGCAGTGTGCAACCATGGTTATGATATTATACTAGCTTTTGTTAATAAAAGTACTGTTCACAGGATCATAGAGGTAGCCTTTCTAGGAATATATACTTTACACACATATGCAATCGGAATTAAAGTAGAGAGACGGAAAAAAAACTGGGGATGGAGAGGAATTAGGATGTGTATTGTGTCTTTATATCAACCATCTTTTCCAGAAGACAGAAATTAAAAATTCATTAAAAGGGTGTGTTATAAATTGCACTCTGTTTCTGTGCTGGCCTCTATTTCACAAGCTACATTTAAAGGTTTTCCTGCTGAGAAATAGTCATGCAAGAGGGCATGTTAATGAAATATGTTTTGGATTTCTTGATCTCATGTGTAGCTGATACCCTTGCTGATCTTTATCAAACTATGCTAGAAAACTGGCAAATGGGCTGCCAAAAGGGAGATGAAAGAGCACTACAGAGACTGCAGAGTATGGTAGCTGCAATCTAATCCCAGCCACGATTATATTGTTGTTTTATTTATTATTTGTTATGCGCTGAGGTGTGCCTTGCACTTTACAAGACAAAACATAAGATACTATCTGTACCCTGAATGCATTTTGCTATGAAGCACACACCCTGCAGCTGTGCCTTTTGGAAACACAAAGAGAGGCTGTCTCTTGCGTCTGTGTAGCATAAGCACTTCAGAATCAAGGAGAAATCTCCAGAATTTCAGTGATGTTACCTGGAAGACAGATGGCTTATTTTATAGGGCTGAGTGAAGATTTTCAGTCAGTACTGTTTGACAGCAAACTGGATTTTCAATTAAATAATTTTTTGCAAAAATTGTCTGCCTTCCATGGAAAATTTTGACTTGTTGTGGCAGGGGCTATGGGTGAGTGTGCTTCCTCCAGTGTTCTGGAGATTAATTTCTTCTTCTGCTCTATGCAGCTAGAGACTACCTCAGCTCTGGCGTCACATTTTTTCTTCCTCTTCTTCACAAGCTATAATTCCTGGAGCAATAATAAGAGCCCTACCAAATTCACAGTCCATTTTGGTCAATTTCACGGACATAAGTTTTTTTTTTTAAATCATAAATTTCATGATTTCACCTATTAAAATCTGACATTTTATGGTGTTGTAATTTAGGGCTCCTGACCAATAAAGGAGTTGTGTGTGTTGGGGGAGTTGGGTTTGCAATTTTATAGTGGGGCAGGTTGCGGTACCTCTACCCTTACTTCTGTGCTGCTGCTGGTGGTGGCACTATCGTCAGAGCTAGGCAGCTGGAGAGTGATGGCTGCTGGCCGGGAACCAAACTCTGAAGGCAGAGCCATCACCAGCAGCAGCACAGAAACAAGGATGTCATGGTGTGGCAGTGCCACCCTTACTTCTTTGCTGCTGCCTGCAGAACTGGGCCCTCAGTCAGCAGCTGCCACTATCCAGCCACTCAGCTCTGAAGGCAGCAGCACAGAAGTAAGGGTGCCATGGTATGGTATTGCTACCCTTACTTTTGCACTGTTGCTGGCAGGGTGCCACCTTCAGAGCTAGGTGCTGGAGTAACAGCTGCCACTCTCCAGCTGCCCAGAGCTGAAGGCAACGCAGAAGTAATTGTGGCAATACCGTGAATCCCCCTAAAACAGTGGTTCCCAAATTGAGGTTTGCAAAATGTTACAGGGGGCTCTCGGGGAAAAAAAACCCTAATGGCGGACAGAGCTGTCCGTAGGGACCCCGGACAGCACGGGGCCAGCAGCCTGGAGCCCCTGGACTTCCAAGAGCTAAGCAGATCAAAGCAAGCATATCTATCACACTGAGGAGATTTAAACTTCAAGACTCCTTACAAGAAATGGAAAGGAAGGTAGATATTTTTTGCTGTTTTTAAAATTAAATAGGCAGCTAGTATTTTTTTTTAATTATTATAAAGAACAAGTTTAAGCTTTGTTGTAATGTGCATTGTTTGCCAGGACTGCTCAAGACCTGAATGCTTGTGTAGGAGGAACTCTTTGAGTTGGCTTCTTAAATACTCTCATGCTGTTTCACATCCTTGATGAAACATAGGAGCCTTGTCTTATAACAGGCTTGTTCAAAGTAATACAAGCTCTGAAAGTGAGATCTTGGAAGAGTGTTGCTGTTTTCATAATGTAATAAAAATACAGTAATGATAAATAATAATTAATAATAAATAGTGTGTAATAAGCATGTCATAAAAACAACTTTTATATTTCCAAGATCACTGCTTTTATAATTTATACTCAAGTAAAGGAAAAAATCCCTGGAAAAACTCATTTTTAGGAGCGGGTTTGCAGGACTTGACATTTTAGTGAAAGGGGTTCACAGGTTGTTAAAGTTTGGGAACCATTGCCCTAAAATAACCTTGTGACTCCTGTGCAACTCCCTTTTGGGTCAGGCCCCTCAATTTGAGAAACGCTGGTCTCCCCTGTGAAATCTGTATGGCATAGGGTAAAACCGCACAAAAGATCAGATTTTAGGTGGGAGAGACCTGATTTCATGGTCTGTGATGCATTTTTCATGGCTGTGAATTTTGTAGGGCCACAGCCATAATAGAGCCTTTAAAGTCCTGATTTTCACCCTCTATCCAGGCTAGTTTTTTAACTAAACTGGTCTGTAGATTATAAGGCCAGAAGGGACCACTGTAGTCATCCTGTCTGACCTCCTGTATAACACAGACCTGAATTAATTCCTGTTTGAACTAGAGCATATCTTTTAGAAAAACAGTCAATCTTGATTTTAAAACGTCCAGTGATGGAAACTCCACCACAACCCGTGGTAAATTGTACCAATGGTTAATTACCCTTGCTGTTAAAAATGTGCTCCTTATTTCTAGTCTGAATGTGTCCAGGTAACTTCTTTTGGAGCAAAATTAATCTGAATTGCAATAAAATGACAAAATTAGTAACCTAAAAGTGAGATAAACTTACTTACATTCAAGTATCAGAGGGGTAGCCGTGTTAGTCTGGATCTGTAAAAGCAGCAAAGAATCCTGTGGCACCTTATAGACTAACAGACGTTTTGGAGCATGAGCTTTCGTGGGTGAATATCCACTGTTGCATCTGAAGAAGTGGGTATTCACCCACGAAAGCTCATGCTCCAAAACGTCTGTTAGTCTATAAGGTGCCACAGGATTCTTTGCTGCTTTTATTACATTGTAATCTTTTCAGTTCAGGGATGTCTTTTTGTTGTTTGTACAGTACCTTGCACAATGAAACTCTAATTCATGGCTGTGGCCTTACCTGCTACTGCAATACAAATAAATAAGGTAACTTATGGCAGTGACTTACTAATGGGTTTTGAGGGATAAAATAAAATAATGACCCACATAGGCTATGATTATTGTGCCTTTGAAACCCATTAACATTAAAGATCACATGAAAAGCAAAATGGTCCCTCCTGAGAAAACACTTCAGTAGGTAAGTAAGTAAGTAGACCCAGGCAGAGAAGGAAGCACCAGACACAGCCAAAGAAGCACTTGTAGCATGACCCTCAGAGCAAACCTAAAGTGTGTTTTTGGGCACAGTGTTGGCTGAAAGAGGCTTGGAACTGTGAGCAAAGAAACTGCCTCCGGCTTGAGTCTTACTGTGTTTAGGGAAGCGTGGCTTTGTACATTCTTTGTAAATAAACAGGATTGCAGCAAAGAAATACCTGAATCAATCATCAGTTTTTTTTATCCCTGTGGAAACGACCCACAAGACTCCAAAATATTGGCTAACTGCTTGGGTCAAAAAGGAGTAACAAGGCATTAAGGTAAGTGAAAAATTTGAAAGAGAACTCAGTGAGTAGTGAACCTTGAAAAAAGCCTTCATGAGTTTTGTAAAGCTCATTTTTAAGTGATTGCTAAACCTCTAGCTTAGAGGCAGACGACTGATGGTACATATTTATATTAAAGCCTCAGATGAGACTATTGCTATGCTTCCCCAATCCTTCTGTTACATGTTAATATTTGGGATTTTTCAAAGAAAGGCTCTGTTAAATAGATGCATTAAGTTAAGCACTGAACAGCTAGCATGACATTGTTAAATTATCTTTATAAATATATTATTATATGTTATGTCTTTTAAGATGGACCTGTGAATTTAAAGTTTTGTTGATATTAAGAGTCATCAGATTACATTCTAGGGAATCACAGCCAAACAGCTTGTATTTTGCATATCCAGATAAGCATTAGCAGAATCCTCAGGTTTAGTGGGAAGAAATGAATGAGTGGGCAACTTACTTATCTTCCCAGGTTCCAGTAATGATATTTGAACCCCCACTTTCTCTCAGAGGGAGATATCATTAACTTACACCTGTGGCTCCATAGCAGATTTGCTGGTGGAGGGTGTCTACCAAATGTGCTGAGTCATTGCATCCCAAGGAGCCCTGACCAGGACCTCTTCTTGGCAAATACTACCCCTCTTCCCTTTTTTTTAATTGCAGTGGGGGGAAATACACCCAAAGGCCTTTCTTGAGTCAGTTTTACCTTGCTCCATCCACCTCCTTCATCAAAATGGTTTCAGCGATAGTAAAACCTGACATAAAGGTAACACTTCCTTGTTCCTATTTGGGAAGATGAGCCTCTTACCATTGTTAATGTTGCTTGTTTGTCTCTTTCATAAAGAGGCCCTGGGGGGTTTTCACCTTCCTCTGCAGCATAGGGCACGGGTCACTTGCTGGAGTCTTTAAACCACAAATTAAGCTCTTCAATAGCTCAGACATAGGTCAGGAGTTTTTTACAGAAGTGGGTGGATGAGATTCTGTGGCCTGCATTGTGCAGGAGGTCAGACTAGAGATCATAATGGTCCCTTCTGACCTTAAAGTCTATGACTCTAAAATAAGAGTGGTTGTTAATCTGACAGATTGTGTGCAGCCAACAGTGTACTTTGGGAGACACCACTGTGTTCATTCCACTCTTTAAAAAATATTTGAAGGCTAATTCATAAGGTCCAATTTGGCCCTCAGTTACACCAGTGTAAATCCAAAGAAGCCAATAGTTTAGGTTCTCACCTGGTATAAATCAGCTTTAGTTTCACTGGTTTCAGTGGAGCTACAACAAATTACAAGAGCTGAAGATTTGGCCCATGAAAATGGGTTAATTTTGGTGTTAATGAGAGCAGAAGTTGGCGGTCAGATGTGGTGTGAACAGAGGCCATAGAGATGTCACCACATATAGTGGCCCTGCTAAAGGACATCTATCCTGACTTGCAATGTTCTAGTCCACTCCTGGATCCCTTCTGCGCAGACTGATAGTCATGTAGTGCTTTTGTGGCATATGAAAGGGGATGAGAATGAGATCTCCAAACTTATTCATAATGCAACTTAGTACTTCGATGGCTTTTCTATATTTGCAGACCTTAATGTGCTATAAAGAGGTAGATAAACATTATCCGTTTTACGGATGGGATAATTGATAATCATGGTCTTTTGACTACCAGCTCCATGCTTAATGCATTACATCCTAGCTGCCTAATGTGCACTGGGGACTTAGGATCTGGTCCTACTCCCATTGAAGTCAATGACAAAACTCCTATTGACTTCAGTAGGGCAGGATCAAGCCCACAGTGAACATGTAAAATCAGGTTTCCAGAAAGGAATGTGGTTGCTCTGCTCCACGATTTATGTGAATTTTGCCAGGATGCTGCTAGATAACCACACTGAAACGGAGACTGCTGTACTGTATGCCTTCTTGTTCTAGTCTTCTGGATCATCTAATTCTACTTATGCTTAAATTTTCTCTCCCATATCTCAGTTTTTATTGATTGTTGCTTATGATTGCTCAAGTCATAATATGGCTCTCAGAAAATGTTTGTTGATATATTAGGATACTGACCTTTTCTATGTGTTAAATGTAGCTTGTCTGGCCTTTTTGATATTCACAAGAATTTAATATTGTTATACTGAGAGGTACTAGTGACCGCATCAGTCACAGACTCTCTGAGATTGGCCATGAACACACATTTCAATTAACATAACTTTCTGGATAAGTTAATCATGGGCCCCTCACTTATGATGAAAGGGATTGTGAACCGACCCAAGAGTTTTGGACTAAATGAGTGGAGGGTGGGTTTTGCTGAGTGGTGGGTTGTGGGGGCACAGAATAAGGGAGACTCAGGACCAGAGTGAGAGATCCAAGCTGCAGCCTGTACGTGTGATGTGACCCAGGAGAAGCCTAGAAAGAAATGTGAATGCAGGCTGAACAAAGCTTGGGGCCGTAAGCGAAGAAACTGCACATTTTGGTTTTGGTCCTTCCTGCATTCAGAGGAACAGGACCTTGTACATTCCTTATAAATAAACAAGGTTGCATCAAGGAAAACATGAGACTCCATTGTCCAGTTTCTACTGCTACCTGGAATGTCACCAGAGTCCTCAATTTTGGCTAGCTGCTTGGGTCAAAAAGGGTAACAATATTCTTACCTAGTACAGTACTATTTTTCCAGTTGCTCTGTGAACACACAACATGGACAGCATATTATGTGTGGCTCTGTAATATCTCTGCTATGGAGCAATACTTAGACTCATAGAATATCAGGGTTGGAAGGGACCTCAGGAGGTCATCTAGTCTAACCCCCTGCTCAAAGCAAGACCACTCCCCAGACAGATTTTTGCCCCAAATACCTAAATGGCCCCCTCATGGATTGAATTTATAACCCTGGGTTTAGCAGGCAAATGCTCAAACCACTGAGCTATCCCCCCCATGCTGTAGTAGAATTGGGGTAGGGCAGGGGCCACAAATGAATGAGCCACTGATTAAAACCATGACATTTACAGCCCGTGCACTTCAGCAGCAGCCATATAGCTCTGAATGCCTTGGGGACTTGGGGTGGATCAGAAAGGATTCCATCCTCCCCAATTCTGTGGTTCTTGCCTATAAAAAACCTGTATACCTTGACTTTGAACAGAGGAAATATGAACAGAAGAGCTGTTGTGGAGTAAGCTATTCTGAATTGCTGTTCAGAATAGCTTTCATTGTGTCCCATGTAGATATTCTATTTCTGAATACAAATTACTTTTTCCCAGAATAATTTGTGTGCTCTCACAGTGCACTAATTATTCTGGGAAAAGTTATTTTTATTCTGAAATGGAGTGCCCACGAAGGGAGGTATAGCTTGTTTTGCAATAGCTGTTTGGGTCAATTTGCCCTTGTAGACAAGCCAAGACAGGAATTTTTGCCTTACATTAATATTCTTATTTCAGTAAGAACTTATTTCCCTCACACTTCTCAAGCAATGTTTTTTTTGCATAGAACCTTGCTCTATGACTTTGATTATATGTCAAGTGCCTTTGCTCCTTTTTTAAAGTGGAAATTTGTACTAAGTGCTGTAGTTTATGAATAAAAATTATTTCACTGTCTCCAAAACAACTGATGTAAACTCTGATTGTAACTTTTTGAAGAGCAGAAGAAAGTAAAAGAATACACATGTATTAAGGCTGATGTGGCAAATTTTATAACCAGATAAAGTATAGTTTTGTAAGGAATAAAACATACATTTTTCATAACCTTGAAGATGCCAGAAGGTTTTTAGAAGCAAATTTATCACCATATCAAGCAGCAACCAGTGCAGAAGAGGACAGCCTATTAGGTGATAAAGCAAAAAAAGAACTCCATTATATGAGATGTCTAAAATCTTTGCTATAGATTTGACATGGCGAGGAATCTAATTGGAATTTCTGATTGACCTTTTTTTCTTATTTAAGCTTTAAAACTTTAAGTATAAAAAGAACATTTGATTAAATTCATGGAAAGTTGCAAACTCTCTATTTCATATTCGACATCAGTGAATAAAATTATTGATGGATAATATGTAATTTGTTGGTGTATATCAAGAAACTCATGCATGTTTTCTCTACTTATATACCTGATTCATTGAATAAATTAATTTTCTTTATTTAATAAGGCAATGAAGAGAAAAATAGAGGACTGAATACAAATAGACAAAAGGAGCTATACTATTTGCAGGGTAATATTTATATTTTCTAATTTTTGAACAGCAGTGATTGATGTAATTATGTAAAATTGATATAAAAATGTGATAGAAGACTACAGTGAAACAAGATAGCATGCTAACTGATTCAAAATAACTTCTCCAAAATAGAAGCATGATGAATAATGTGTCCAAAACATAAGCATGGAATACCTTAGAGGTTACTGAAATCAATTTTCAAATAAAGAACAACTCATCCATCTTTTCGCTTTAGTAAGAAGAAATAAAGGTAGAGTGTACATTCTTAGATGCTGTAGAGCAGTTTTAGAAGTAACAAACTTCAAGAGAAGTTTTGTGTCTCAAATCAATTCTAAATTACTAGCACTACAACCTGGACTGTCAAGTTTATGCTTTAGGAGGTTGCATTAGCAATAATTTTTCACTGGGCTTTTGTATGTATGGCATTTTGGTTGTTTATAACTATTGCAGTAATTAACTTTTATTTACTTTGATTAAAACATAAACTGGAGACAATGACTTCGACTAAGATAACACCTAAGTTATTAAATTCCTATTCCATACAAACATCTGTTGATAATATATTTCAAATCTCAATAATTGTAAGTTGTAGCTGAGATACTTCAGGCAGCTTTAAGCTGTTTTTCACAGAACATATTTTTCTTATTGGTGATGCCAAGGTTTCATGGGTAATGGGGATGCTATGAGTCAGCTGAGTATATATGGAGAGGGATAGCTTAGTGGTTTGAGCACTAGCCTGCTTGAACCCAGGGTTGTTAGCTCAATCCTTGAGGGTCCCTCTTAGGGATCTGGGGCAAAATTAGTACTTGGTCGAGTTACTAAAAGTGGGGGGCTGGACTCAGTGATCTTTTAGGGTCCCTTCCAGTTCTATGAGATAGGTATATCTTCCTACATTTTTGGGTGAAGGATAGCTCAGTGGTTTACACATTGGCCTGCTAAACTCAGAGTTGTGAGTTCAATCCTTGACAGGGCCATTTCAGGATCTGGGGCAAAAATCTGTCTGGGGATTGGTTCTGTTTTGAGCAGAGGGTTGGACTAGGTGATCTCCTGAGGTCCAATCCAAGCCAGAGATTATATGATTCTATAAAAAACAAGAGTTGGAGGTAAGCTGTTAAGTTTGAAGTTGTTCAGATTCAAGGGTTTGGTTCTGAAGATGGGGGGGTTGCTGTAAAGTTTGGATGCCAAGCTGAATCCAGTTCCAACATCTCCAAAGTTTGGGGTTGGTAAAAATCTGGGCATTTAGCCCACATTTTAAAAAAATACAGTAGTCTAACAAGCGAGAAGGTGACACGTGCTACCAGCCCATTCTAAAAAAACCCAACCCCACAATAATAACATAGAAGCCATAATGATACTTTGCCTTGCTTTAGCATATTTACAGCCATAGATCTTTAGTGCTGTAAAAAGGTTGGGGAGCCTTTTCATACCATTTTACAACTGAGGCACAGAGTGCATGACTTACCCAAGATTACATCACAATTCAAAGGTACAGTCCCTAATAGGATAACTCTGTTCAGTTCACAAGACAGCAGCAAGGGGGGTTACCATACATCCCATTTTGGCCAGGACAGTCCCTTTTGTAAGCCCTGTCCCAGTCATCCCAACTTTTTTGATGAAAGTGGGCATTTGTCCCATTTGTTCTTGCCAACTGAATCAGTTGGCAAGAGCAAATGGGACAAATGTCCACTTTCATCAAAAAAGTGAGGTGCGGTGCAGAGGAATGCTGTGGAGTGGGGAGGCTGGCATGGTTTGAGTGACAGCCTCGAGTAGGGGGCTGGCAAGGCTTGGGTGGGCAGCTGGAGCCAGCCCTGTGGGGAGTGGGGGGGACACAACTGCAGGTGGCTGGTGGGAGGGGCTTGGGCCAGCCCCACATGGTGTCCTGTTTTCCCTTTGGGAAATATGGTCACCCTAAAAGGAGTCTCTTAAAAGTGAGACAGGTGAAGTGAGACACAATAAAACTAGGTGGGAAATGGCTTTCCCCTCCCACAAACATTTAAAAAATTCTGTTCCACAACAGGATGAAACTGATGTGCTTTTTTGGATGGAAGAGGGAGAGAGGGGGTTGGATGAAAGTGTCTCCCTCAAAATAGCCAATTGCCTGCTGGTGAGGGTACTCACCTGAGCAATAGAAGAGTTAAGTTCAAGCTGAATCAGGTCTGCCCTATCCCAGGTTACTGCCCTCAGCACCAGACTATTCTGGGGTAGGAGTCACTCTCTGGTTTGATTTGTTTCTTTTTAACCAGAAATTCCATCCTGGACATGAGAAACCTTCTTGTTCGAAACGGATCCTTTCTTGAGGGGAAAAAATCTATTTCAATCATCGCTTTTTGATTTAAAAAGAAGGCGAAAAAAAATCTTTGTCAACAAATTCTTGACTCTTTCTAATCCTCAGCCTACTCCACACAGTGGTGTCATAAACAGATAGTTAAGGGTTAATGTCTCTTTTACCTGTAAAGGGTTACAAGCAGTGAACCTGGACCACCTGACCAGAGGACCAATCAGGAGACAAGATACTTTCAAATCTTGGTGGAGGGAAGTCTTTGTTTGTGTGTTTTCTTTGTCTGTTGTTCTCTCTAGGTTCTGAAAGTAACCAGACGTACCTACAGACAGGCTCTCTAATTTTCTGTTCAAATAGTGAGTACAAGTAGAAAGGTGGTTTAGTCTTTTTGATTGTTTTCTTTATTTGCAAATGTGTATTTTGCTGGAAGGATTTTAATTTGTATTTGTGCTGGGGGGAAGGCTTCTCTCTAGTGTCTATAAGCTAAAAGACCCTGTAACATTTACCATCTAAATTACAGAGACAACTTTTACTTTTTTCTTTCTTTTATTAAAAGTTTTTCTTTTTAAGACCTGATTGATTTTTTCCCCTTGTTGAGGCTCAAGGGAATTGAGTCTGTACTCACCAGGGAATTGGTGGGAGACAGGGAGAGAGAAGGGAGGGGGGAAGGTGGAATCCCTCTGTTTTAGATTCACAGAGCTTGAATCTGTATTACCTCTTGGGGAGGGGGAAAGAGGAGGGGGCAAGGTGCACTCCTCTCTGTTTTTAGATTCAAGGAGTTTGAATCACAGTAATCTTCCAGGGTAACCCAGGGAGGGAAAGCCTGGGAGAGGCAACGGTGGGGGAAAGGGTTTACTTTCCTTGTGTAAGATCCAGGGGGTCTGGGTCTTGGGGTCCCCTAGGAAGGTTTTGGGGGGACAAGAGTGACCAGGCACTGCAAGTCCTGGCTGGTGGCAGCACTACAAGATCTAAGCTGGTAATTAAGCTTAGGGAGATTCATGCTGGTACCCCATCTTTTGGACGCTAAGGTTCAGAGTGGGGATTTATACCATGACAAGTGGTAAAGATAAAATAATGTTCTGCACTGAATAACAATGTTCAGAGGAGGTATATGTTTCCGCTAACCCACAAGACTGTTTTTAGCCAGGGTTGCGTTGTGGGACCTGCCATCTCAAAAGTTCATCAGAGATATGGGGGTAAATTGGCTCTGCTAAAGTGAGGTGTGGCCTACATGATCTGAAAAATGCCCAAGACCAGGTGCCAGACCTTTATGTTGCAGTCCTGCACCTACACCGGCCCTTCAAGAGGTTTACACAGATATAATTTAGATTAGATTGGAACTGAGTAAACAACTCAGTCAATGATGCATAAGGAATAGAATTCAGCTCCCTCCCTCATAATTCATTTGGCTCTGCAGAACTAAAAGGAGTAAAAAGCAGTAAACATATTTTAATTACTAAAATAAGCATAAATGGTTCATTATTAGATAACCACTTTTTCAGGGCTGATCAATGCTTTTTGAAATCCTAATGGAAAAAGCAAATGACAAAGGATTCCTTTTAACAGCCATGGATGTTCTGGTGGCAGCCTTTTCAGCTGTTCTTGTATCATAGCATCTTGTGTGACTCTGTGCTGCACCACTGAAAGCACAGACTCATTTCATATGCAGATGTAGACTAGGCAGGATGTATCATTACTGAAGTACAGGTTAGGGCCCTATGTCTCCAATCACCCTATGTCCAAAATCTCTTGGAATACTGTCCCACCTCATGGTGGCCTGCCTTTTGGTAGGCGTTGACTCAACCTTCTGGTTAGGTCACCAGTTAGCCTTCTATCTCTCTGGGATAACAGAGCTTTAAGGAAGATATTGAGTTCCCCACCCTCATGATTGTGGGGAACCTGTCATCCATCTATCAATCCTGAGGGTGTCTAATCCCAGCTGCAGAGTTTCCAATGTCTATCCTCATGTCGCTTGCCGAAAGGTTGGTGGGGATGTGTGGAAACAAGGGTTTTCATGCACTTCATAATAAGGGTGCGTGACAGCAGAGTCTGGGCTCTCCCATTATGGTTTTGTAATATACAAAGCAATAAAGGCTACTGAGAATGATTAATAGCCAAAGCAAAGCTGAGACATTTTATTGATTGCAAAAGCCATTTGTTGCAAGTATACGAAAGCAATAGAGATTATTGCTATTATAAAACAAATGAGAAAATCAAAAATGAGAAAACAAGAAAAAGACATCTTTTACTTCTCTTTGGAGGGTGGCAAAGTGCTTTGTACTCTTTCTTAGACTTTCCAGTGACATACACCTTGGAGGTATAATTAGGTTCAATGACTCAGCAGACACAGCTTTAAATACTGATTGAGTGATGAGAGGCAGATACTGTTCAATGGTGAGACTTTAAGGTGAATTGTTGGTGTGGAATAGGAGTGATATGACTGGACGATGACTGTTTCATGTGCTAATACTGTTTAATTTTCCTGGCTGAAATTCTTTGCTTGTTGCATACTCTGTAATGATTAAGTGGTATTTGCTAGGTCTATGTCTGCAGCTCAGATATACTTGGCAGAGCTGAGGAGGATTAGGGTATCAAGTTGGCTTTAGGCATCAATACCCCAATCCTATACCAGTCTGTTCCCTGGGTCAAGTTAATGGGCTTCTCTAACTGTGACGGCTGCCCAGATTATTGCAGCCAGGGATCACTAGGGCATGGAGATGCCTCTGCCATACTTTCTTACCCATCGTGTTTGCCCCAGGAAGGGATAATTTAGGCATCACTACAGTGGCTCTGTGACACCTGAAGTTCCCTTTATACCAGGGGAATCCTTCTGGTGGGCATCTTTGCATTGATAGAGCCACCTTGACGTTACTCCCATCTTAGGCCTTGGCTACACTCACACTTTACAGCGCTGCAACTGGGGTGTGAAAAAACACCCCCCTGAGCGCTGCAAGATACAGCGCTGTAAAGAGTCAGTGTAATTAGGGCAGCAGTGCTGCACGCTACACCCGTAAGGGATGTGGTTTACATGCAGCGCTGGGAGAGCTCTCTCCCAGCGCTGCTGCTCTGACTACACTCACACTTCAAAGCGCTGCCGGGGCAGCGCTCTGAAATTCCAAATGTAGAAGGCTGCTCCAGCAGTCAAGAGTTAGGAGCATGTTCCTTGGTTGTTCTCCCTTTTTTCTTCAGCTGTCCTCCTACACAAGGGGGACTTGTGTATGGGAGCCACTTCACTGACCCTGTGCCACTCAGATTCTCTCACGTCAGGGGAATCCCCAGGTTAAGCTGGTGTAATAGCTCTACAGGAACAACACAACACAGAACTAATTGCCCAGTGAATTTGGTCATATATTTATGGATCTTAAAATAAGGCTATCTTTACATGGGTGTGAAAGGGGGAGAAATGGTAAAAGGAGCCTTTCCCCTGGCCATGTGAAAACAATGACTTCCTATGATTCTTTAATGCTGCTGTGAACTACATGGGAGGTATCTGTATTAAGTTTATGGCTGTCATATAGATGAATAGATCTCTGAGGGTTTGATTGTTATTGTGTTGCTGGCTAAGATTAGCTAAGGGTTAAATCAGTTAAATTAGTCTAGGTTAGCCATGTATCTGCAGGAACCAAAGTCAATGGCTGTAGACAGCCCCAATGGCCAGTATACAAACAGAAAATGTATGTATGTGGAATCAGAGGTCTGGTTGATCCCATGAGCACTGGGGACGGTTTGAGCTTGAAATCTCAGGGGCCTTTAGGCAGGAAATTTTAAAGAGCTTGAAAGTGGTTAAAAACTGAGCATTTGTGACACAAGACACACGGTCAGCAAAAAGTAGCAGACTGTAATGTCCCCAGGAGTACAAGGTAGGGACTACTGAGGTAAGTTGGGCATACCTAAGTTGTGAGAGGAATGCTAGCTTAATATACATATAATTTTTTTCCTTTGCTATGCTCATTTGGATAAATAATCTTTTGTTTTGATGGAGCTGTGTTGAATCCTTGCATTTACCTACTGGCTCTATAGCCTGGTGACCCTGCCTAAAAGTGAAGTGACTCTCAGGATTCCATTCCGAGAGAAGTGCAGATTGGCTTGTCACCTGAAGAAGGTGCCCCCAGAGAAGCTGCTTGTGGGTCAGAAGCACACCTCACCCTAGAACCACGACAGCTTCTTTCAAATGCTAAAAAGCTATTAGGAAAGCAGGGTTTGGTGGGATTCACATTAAATGGGAGCTAGGTGCTTGAAAACATTTGTGAATCTCATCCATTGTGTCTACATTTATTTTGGCTTTTTCTTTCTATGTAGGCTCCTGCCTAGGACATTCCCCAGTCCTCATTTTCCCACCTGCCTGCTATAGACTTAAACAATATATCTTTTCTCCTTTTTTCCTTTATATAAAACAAACTTTAGCAAGAATTAATATTTAACACCACATTAAAGGTCCAAATGAGTCCCTGGCTTCTACAGATCTGGGCAACTTCTAGATTTAAGGAGGCTTTTATCCAGCTGACTCATTTAGATTATCAAATTCCTAAGGCGTAGACTGATTCAGTAGATTTTATGGGGTCTGGAATGGCTGTAGTTTTATCCAAGAGATAATTGCCATTGCCTAATTAATGACAAATATCTGAAACACGTCTCCTCTGTGCAGTTGATAACCTCCCCTGCTAGAAGGGAGAACTGCACATTTCCCTCCTGCTGCAAGGATAAGGGTTTAGTCTCTTCTCTGTATTTGCTTATTTTATTTATATGGTGCACACAGCTAAATTCTCTCCCTTGATTTTTTCCCCTATAATGTGTCACTCTAGCAGCACAGTGGGGTCAGCACTGATCTCATCTCCTCACTGGAGGGAAGTCCCCAGCGGCATAGAGCATAGGCGTATAACTGATGCATCCATTACCAAATTATCAATGTGCCAATACAAAATGAAGACTTGCATTTAGTTTATAAAAGACCCTGCTCTTCGCCTTTTGCAAGGCCAACTGATTTCGGGGGAGCGGGCAAGGGTTGACCCTCTTTTGCTTCTTTGTTGTTGACTAAAGGTTTCTGTAGAAAGGTGGTTTTTTTGTATCATTCCCTGACAATGATCAGGCTCATTCTAATCACCTCTGGAAAAGAGTCCCACAGTCTAGGATCTTTGCTGAGAACATTCTGACACCTGCTTCTGAGAATTTCACACTGGACTCCAGCAACCATTGAGCTTTCACTGATAACAGTGGCATTGAGAGAAGACAGATGAAGAATCAATCTCTGAAATAGCCATGTACTTATGGGGCCTTAAAGATTACAGCCAGGCATTGCATTATAATCAGTAACGAATGGAGAGGCAAGGAATGTGGAGAGCACCCATTTGGCATGAACGCAACATTTTTCCCTTACTCAAGAAGTGAGCTGCTGCATATTGCGCAAGCTGGAATTTCTCTACACCTTTTGGCTTTAGTTTCAGGTAGGGGAAGTTACATGAAGCACAGTAGCTAAGTCCTCACTGGAAAGACATTAGCATAATATCCTGGGAAGCTGAAGGTGCGAGACATCATATCTTGTCTCTGTTGATAGCAAGTTATAGTTTTCTAGTCATCGTCTTAATGTGCGCACAACATGCCTCAGGTGGCTCATGACCAGTATTCATCACCAACTTTGGTCCACTGGTTGGATCATTAGCTTTCCTAGCCTGGGCCAGGCACTGGTGAGGAGTGCAATGTGAATGCTTATCCATGCCTCCCAGTTTGCTAATGAACTATAGGCATCTGTGCTATTGGGGAGGAGGGGATTGGAAGAAGGTTGGGGGATTTATATCAATTGTTGAGGACACCAGATAATTGCATAGTTCCACCAGACTATCCATTCATTGGTCTTGTAGCAGAAGGACATTCTAGCAGCTCACCAACTTTGTGAGCCTTGGGGATAAACCAATGTAGTTGGTTTCATTCTCACATGTGTGGGGGAAGCCTTTGGTTTACCAGTCTTTATGTGATTGTGCTCTAATTGTAGTGACACCATAAATCTCTGTAGAAAGTATATTAAGGAAATAGTTTAATGTGTGAGATATACAAGTATTTTCAAAATAACTATTGTGCCTGCACATCAGTTACTTTTGCTTTTTAAAATTGAGCTTTAAGATGCAGACAAATTACTGTGAGATGCTATTTTGATGGCAGGCCAGTTACTAAACTGTGAACATATTTTACAATGTGAAATTGCAAAGGGTATCTTATTATACAAAAGCATGCTGTTTTAAAATAATCATGTGCATCCTTTTTTCAATGCTCTCAAGTGAACACTATTAAAATGGGTTATAAAGGAAAAGAAATTTATATGTGATCTTACAAATATCCAATTACAAACTAATTGAGGCAGGATGGTTTGGTGGATAAAGCACTGGACTGGGATTCAAGATACAAGTTAAATTCCCATTTCAGTCACAGAATTCCTGTATGACCTTGCAAGTCACTTGATCTTATAGTGTTTCTCTTCCCTATCAGTAAAATGTGAAGAGTGACACTTCCCTGCCTCACCAGGCTGTTATGAAGATAAATCCATAAATACTGGGGAGGCATTCAGGTACTGTGGTGATGGAGGGCATATAAGAACCCAGGAAGATAGAAGTTATGGATCTCTTTAAAAAGCAAACGATATTAACCAGACTTATGACAAGCAGGATGGTCTAGTGGACTTACAGTGGGAGAGAGAGCCCGGGGCTCCTGAGTACCAAACTTGGCTCTGCCAAGGACTTGCTTTCTGGACTCAGGCAAATCATTTCTCCTCTCTAGGACTAATTCTTCACTGGAGTAAAGGGGACTGTACACTGTTTTGAATTCCCATTGGTAGATTACTTGATAATCTGTACACAAACAGAAAGACTATTGTGCTGGCTCTGTGTATTTGCAACTGAGGCATCAGGCATTCTCCTTCCAATCACAGTCTTGTGTCAATGGGGCCTCTTCTGAGGCAACACGGATGTCAAGCGGGATTTCACCTTTGATTTCAGAGGTTACTTGATCAGGTCCATGCTACTGTACTGCTTGAGTGGTAGAGTCTTCAACACCTCGCCCCCCAGCCAGGAATAGTCTTCTTCATACTATGTGCGGAAGGTAATCATGAACAGAATTTTCCGATGCTTTTCAGAAAAGCCCAGTCCATCAAGGCTAGCACAGCCTCAGTTCACCAACCTCTTCAGACCAACAAATAGATGGTTATATACAATTAGTAACAATAATGGGGTAGGTTTAAAAATTCTAGTGTCCTTCATTCTGAATTTGATGGCAGAATGCTAATGTCCAGCAACACTATTTACCTTTTTCTAAGATGCATTTTCATTGCTGCCATATAGGCAGTTTAGTCAGCTGTTAGCAGAATGCTTTCCCTTGTCTTAAAGGCTATAATTGCTATAAAGGAGCAGTAATTTCATAGACAGAAACCGTATTAGAGCACATGTAATTAGAAAAAGCTCTGTTTAATAAAAGCAATGTGAATAGGGTATAAATAGTAGAAACACATGCAATGACTAGTTATTTACAGTGACCCCTCCCACCTGCCTTGGATCCTGCAGTATCACCCAAACTAAATTGAAATGAGATCTTTCAGACAAACTGCCAGTAAACAAAGCTTTTAAAAACAGAATGCATCATCTAATGCTGTAACAATATATGCTTTTATCTACTATGCTGATGTTCCTAAATTTTAATACAGTCAATTATAATTATGTACTCTATAAAGAATAATAACCAAACAGCTATAATGAAAAGGAAAAAAAAGTTAGTAATTTACATGAAATACATAACTAGTGACACAATGTGCCATAAAGGTAATATATCGGATTTCGCTCCTCCAGCTATTTGTGTTCAGATTATAACTTTTGACAGTGTTCTGCAAGTCCAGGCGTTTGAAAGGATGAAGATGTGAGCCCCATGATGACTAAATAAAAAAGGCTTAATGAAGTAATGGTAATCAGAATGGCTTCTTTTTGAATTTGCAGATAATTAATAACATCCAAAGGGCGGAGGGGAAAGTTTGAAAATCAGTTTCTCCATTTACTTATCACTATCTTAGTTCAAGGTTCTGGTTGTTTTTTTGTTTTTGTTTTTTTTTTGGGGGGGGCAGGAGGAAGGGGTTCCCTATACTATTTAATGGTGCAATCACTAATGCCTAAAACACTGCAGAGGATTCTTGTGACAGAATGGCAGAGTATACAACACATAGGGCTGTATGGTTCTTCTTTTGATCCTACTTAGAGCTATTTTCCCCTGGGAAAAAATGATATGCTCTAAACCCATTTAGCTAACTCAAGGTAAAATCCTCATGAAGAAAAGGAGAGAAAGTAGTTAAGGACATAGAGGTCAATGGTAATTGTGACGAATTGCAACACGGATTTACTAAAGGTAGATCGTGCCAAACCAATCTGATCTCCTTCTTTGAGAAGGTGACGGATTACTTAGATAAAGGAAATGCGGTAGATATATTTACCTAGATTTCAGTAAGGCGTTTGACACGGTTCCGCACAGGGAGCTGTTAGTTAAATTGGAAAAGATGGGGATGAATATGAAAGTTGTAAGGTGGATAAGGAACTGGTTAAAGGGGAGACTCCAGAGGGTCGTATTGAAAGGTGAACTGTCAGGCTGGAAGGAAGTCACCAGTGGAGTCCCTCAAGGATCGGTTTTGGGACCGATCTTATTTAACCTTTTTATTACTGACCTTGGCACAAAGAGCGGGAATGTGCTAATAAAGTTTGCGGATGACACAAAGCTGGGGGGTATTGCTAACACGGAGAAGGACAGGGATACTATTCAGGAAGATCTGAACCACCTTGTAAACTGGAGTAATAGAAATAGGATGAAATACAATAGTGAAAAGTGCAAGGTCATGCATTTAGGAATTAATAATAAAAGTTTTGGATATACGTTGGGGGTGCATCAGTTGGAAGTGACGGAGGAGGAGAAGGACCTTGGGGTACTGGTTGATAGCAGGATGACTATGAGTCGCCAATGTGATACTGCTGTTAAAAAAGCAAATGCGATTTTGGGATGCATCAGGCGGGGTATTTCCTGCAAGGATAAGGATGTGTTAGTACCGTTATATAAGGCGTTGGTGAGACCCCATCTGGAATACTGTGTGCAGTTCTGGTGTCCCATGTTCAAGAAGGATGAATTCAAACTGGAACAGGTTCAGAGACGGGCTACAAGGATGATCCGAGGAATGGAAAAACTGCCTTATGAAAGGAGACTCAAAGAGCTTGGCTTGTTTAGCCTGGCCAAAAGAAGGCTGAGGGGGGATATGCTCGCTCTGTATAAATATATCAAGGGGGTTAACGTTAGGGAGGGAGAGGAATTATTTAAGTTTAGTACTAATGTAGACACGAGGACGAATGGGTATAAACTGGATATTAGGAAGTTTAGACTTGAAATTAGATGAAGGTTTCTGACCATTAGGGGAGTGAAGTTCTGGAATAGCCTTCCGAGGGAAGTAGTAGGGGCAAAAGACTTTCCTGTCTCTAAGACAAAGCTTGATAAGTATATGGAGGGGATGTTATGATAGGATCGTTAATTTGGGCAATTGATCTTGAATTACCACCAGACAGGTCTGCTCAATGGTCTGCGGGGAGATGTTGGATGCGATGGGTACTGAGTTGCTGCAGAGAATTCCTTCTTGGGTGCTAGCTGGTGACTCTTGCCCACATGCTCAGGGTTTAGCTGATCGCCATATTTGGGGTCGGGAAGGAATTTTCCTCCAGGGCGGATTGGCAGGTGCCCTGGAGGTTTTTCGCCTTCCCCTGCAGTGTGGGGCACGGGTCACTTGCTGGTGGTTTCTCTGCAGCTTGAGGTCTTCAAACCATTTTTGAGGATTTCAATAACTCAGTCCTGGGATAGGGGTTGTTATAAAATTGGATGGGTGGGGTTCTGTGGCCTGCCTTGTGCAGGAGGTCAGACTAGATGATCAGATTGGTCCCTTCTGACCTATGAGTCTATGAGTCTATGAATCTAAAAGGCACTTTCTGGTTTTCACAGGAGTTAGCAGGTTGAGTTAAAGACTGTGGAGGATCCAAGCTTACTCTTTAACCTGGACTATATGATGAGATAACACACTCAAGTGAGTTCCCACTATAAAAACACACTATAACCTGCCTTGTCTTCGCTAGGATTTCACTTTTAGTGGTTAATTCAAACTGAGAATGCACCTTTTTTCCTAGGGAAGACACAACCTAAGGGCTATATGATACACTTTCACAGGTGAAACAAAAAAAAAGTGCACCTAATAATGGTAACTTTTGTTGCAGCATGTCACCAAACCAGTTTGTTGCAGATTGAAGTGTATATGTCATTTTCTAAGACCAAAATCAAGATAATCTGCATCAGTGACATGCATCCAAGGAAGCATATGTCTTTAAGACTTTGGTCCAGTTCCTCAGCCTTGGAGCAGAGCAAAGGAGACTTAAAGTTACCTCAAGCAAGGAACGGGGCTTGGGAGACCAAGACATAAAGCTGCATATCTGGGACTTTCTGTCACCTGCACCCCACCTAGGACATAAAGCCCAGAAGCTGCAGGGTAGGGATAGTAGGCCCATCTTCCCAGTTCCTCATTCTCAGCTGCACATCTCTGTGTACCTATTGAGTTCTTGGGGGGTTGGGTGTTTGTGTCTGTAAGCCCACCAACATTTAATGCCCCCTCCCCCAGCCTAAGGGGAGGAGCCACTGAGCCCAGGGCTCAAATGAGGTTGGAGAACAACTAATGAAAAACAGACTTGAGTGAGGTCATAGGGTTAAAATCAGGGTGCTAAGGGGGGACACCAAGCAGATAACCCTAAACAGCACCCACTGCTCCTCAAAGGCATGCAGGGCAGTGGATGCATCCCAGAGGAACTCTGCCCAGATATGTAACCTGAAGAAGGAGCAGAAATAGGTCCCACAGTCACAGCGCACCTCCCCCTCCAGCATCCTCCTTCTGGTATGATGGATGGCTGCCTTGGCAAACTTCAGGATGCGGTGAGTGTAGATCAGGAGGTGCAGGGAAAAGTGCAGCCAGAACCTAAGAAGAAGGTTCTGGAGAAGCCGGAAAAGAGGCTGCAACCTGGTGCACTCAATGTAAATTTGCACCAGAGTCCCCCTCACTCTGCAAAATGGGCGAGTGTCAGGGAAGGCAGGGTGAACCACTCCAGGTACATGCCTGTGCTCATGTGTCCATGAAGGAGTCACCAACTAAGATCCTTGGCAGGCCATGGGACCAAGGCAGAATACAGACTGGCCCACCAGGGTGCAAAGTGTGTAGCTGAGGAGGCAGCCCACCATCTAAAAAGAACATTTAGAATTTTCCTGTGACAGGGTAGTTTGTTCTTTAAGTAGGGCCTCAGAGGCATCCCAGTCCCTGTCCAGTGGTGTGTCCCTTTTAAGATTTGGTAACCCAGCAGTCTAGAAAAATGAAAGGCAGATATTGGAAGATTGGAAGCAGTCTTGGGAGAATAGTTTGTGCTCTCCTAGCCATTTCCTGTGTTTGGTGGCGATCTCTCTCTCTCCCTCCCTTCCTGCCCCCTGACTGGGATAGCTTCAGCCTGCCTTCACTATGTTATTCCCAGCAAAGAATGGGGTCCCTAAGCAAGCTTCTCTTCAGAATAGAGTAATTGCCCACCATTATAAGGTACAACACAGCACTTCTTATCCAAGTCTATTTTTTTTTAAGGTAAAAGTGCTACAGAGAAAACATTTAAAACAATAGAAGAAGCTACATGTATGCTAATAAGCTTACCAGAGATCAATCCACCCCTAACATGGGCTCTGGCAGGTGCAGTCCTTCAAAACCACTCCTGGAGTTTCCTTGTGGTGTCAGATTCATCACTGCTTCAGCTCAGACCAAGAACACAATCTCATGGGGCCTCAGTAAACCAAATCCTTCCAACCCTTCCCTAAGGATGGGGGCCCTCCATGGACCTAAGGTCCTGTCCATTTGCTGGATCAGGAAGAAGGCAGGGAACTGTTCAGCCTAGTGATGCTCCGGTCAGAAGGGAGAGCGATGTAGGCCTCCAACCCAGAGAGATGGCAGACAGGGGAAGATGGAGAGTGGATGCCCTTGCTGTATCATAGAGGGACAGTATAGATACAATTACCCTGAACTCTGATATGGGTCTTCAATGGATATGTCACATTAAAGTACGGAGCTACTCTAAAAAGAGACTATCAATGACACCTTGACTCTCAATTAGTTTGGAACAGAGTGAGCATATGGAATAATACTTCCACTTGGTGAGGTTGAATGCTTTCTCAACAGCTAAAGATAATCCAGTAGTAACACTATGTTATCCATTTGACATGTAAGTAATATTATGTGGGCAGTATCAGTACCAAATTGGTTCTTAATAAATCCAGCCCAGTGCTCAGACCCTACGTACAGAATGACTAAAGCTTGTTCCAAATGGATAGTCAGAACCTTTGGCAATCCTTCTGAGGCAGCTCTGGTCAGTGAAAGTAAAATGTGTTGAGCTGGTCTAGGCCTGGATTTTCTAATGAGTCAGTGAAATTGTATCTACTTTCATCAGATCTGAATTTGGATATTAAATTTAGTGGGACTATTCCCAGGACTAAGGGCTGCAGGATCAGACTTCTGTGGGCTTGGCTACACTTGAGAGTTACAGCACTGGTGGTGGCTTTACAGCGCTGTAACTTACTCCCCATCCACACTGGCAAGGCACATACAGCGCTGTATCTCCCTAGCTACAGCACTGGTTGTACTCCACATGGACGAGAGGAATAAAGAGAACAGCACTGGTGCTGCAGCACTGGAGTGCCAGTGTAAACAGTGATTAATCTTATTACACTGTAACTGACCTCTGGAACCTTCCCATAATGCTTTTTAAGTAAAGATAACATTCAGGATTATTTCAAACTGTGCCATGTTGAATGAGGGAAATTTGTGTAAATCTTTAAATCTAATTCAAATACATTGCAAATCATTTGTAATGGGAGTGTAAAAACTGCCTTAATATTGATCCAAAGTGAGGAATTCTTCCTCCAACTAAGAATTGGTACAACTTACAATTGGTTGGATTATTTGCTTAACAATCACATTAGACAATCTAAATAATGTAAGTAGAAGATTCCACACATATAAGAAACTTGTTACATAACAACAGAAGTAACCTATTTTGGAGTGCGATCTTCTATGCTCCTGACTTTCTCAGGGTTTCTGGTTTTTATCTTGCTGCTGCACTCCAACAGCTGCTTGTGTAGATTGTCCAACGCTTCTCTTATTTGGCTCTGGTTTTTTTCAACCTGTGCAAGTTAGAGCAAGGAAATCAAGAGGCAGCACAGGTGAACAAAGGTTGCCTGCGTTTCCACATAGCTGCTTGAAGTCAGGAAGATTCCCCAGTCCTTACTGTAGTACTAAGGATGCAGAACTGTTGTAGTGTGGTGAGGAAAGGAGTGAAATCACAGCAGAAAGCAGGCTTCCAATAATCATGTAAAGGGGAAGTGAGAGAGAAAACAGAACCCATAAGAAAGCATCCTTCTTTCCACCTTTTAAAGCTTAAATGGTATGAGGTCAATTTATATGTTATGTAGGAAGATATACTAACATTTCTATGATTCCCCATTACCACTATCTTAGGGCATTTCTACATAAGCACTTACTGCCCACCAAAGTGGGGTGTAAATCCAAGTATTTGTGTAGACATGCCCTAAGCTTAGCCCCCATTACTATAATACTGTGATGCTTCTTGGGTTGTGAGGCACCTTGCTACTGCCTGCCCTTAGTGTGAGGAAGCCTTGTCTTGCCTGCCATGAGTCAGATCCCTACCTCCACAGGCAATACAAGCACTTCCCTCTCAAACTACCTGAATCTGATGTCCCTCTGCAGGTTAGCAATAGGCCACTAAGCCCCCTGGAGCATCCCCTCAAGTGTCCAGTCCCTGCCCTGTTTCATTGAACATGCTCACTATTCACAGATTGACTGCTCCCAAAGGGATAATACACTCCAGTTTATCAGTTACACCTCAGATCACTGTTCCTCGTAACACACAACACTTAGAGATAAATGTATAGTGGTAAAAAAGTAAAAGTTTATTTAACACAGAGTTTCAAGTGATAGCAAGTAAAAATATTGGAAACGAATGGTTACTTATAAAATCATAACATGCATGCTGGAGCGTAGACTTGTTTGTTACTGTCATGAGTTATAGGACAAAGCTCAACCCAAATCCCTGCAGCACATTACAGCCAGGCTTGGCTGTGATCTTCCATTCATGAGACAAACCACACTGTCTGCTTGCCTCCTCAGTGGAAAAAATTCAGGGTGTCTCCCTGCACCCCTATTTATACTCCCCAGATCTGTTGTCTTTACCATAAACAGGAGTACCTGGCTGCTTGTTTTTTCCTGTGTGCTTTCTTGTCAATTTCACAAACTCTTGATTAGCATTTGGCTCAGTCTGTACAGTGGCCTCCATCCTTAAGCAGACACTTCACAATAAACCCATGACCACCCAGATGGAGAAAAGCATCTCTTCCCTCCTGCTTGCCAGGAGCATGTTTATCACCTTCTGCTGACCTGCCTTAACTCACATACCTTGAGAACACCATTTTCAGTTCAGATATATAATTCCTTAAACATTATCCAAACATACATTTCACAATTATCATGGTAAGTGGGTTATTGATTCTTGGTAGAGATCTTCCCATGCTACCCTTTAGCATATCATTATGCATATATCTGACCCAGGGGAGTCTTATAAAACTCTAAGCACCCAATCTGCCAGTTGGCATCAAGAGGTCCCTGGGTCACAAGTACCTGGACACCACAATCTGTAATGTATTTAGCCTCACAACACCTGTGAGGTTGGGCAGTCCTCTTCTCCCATTTTATAGACAGGGAATTGAGGCATAAAGAGGCTAAGTCAAACAGGAAGTCTGTAGCATGACAGGGATTTGAACCCTGCTGTCCCAACTTGTAGCCTAGTGTCCCAACCACTTTCTCTCAAGGTGAAGAGTCCCTGCTGGTAGATCAAATTGCAGCAAGGTGTGTGCATATGGGGGGGATGGGACAAAATTAAACTAAATTTAATTGAATGTCCAAGTCGAGTGAAAGCAAACAGAAAATGTTGTCAGTGTTAAGGCCCTGATCCCGAAATCCATTCCCCGATCGCACATCCTTGCAGCCCCACTGAAGTCATTAGGGCTCCACGCTCCACTTCCATGAAGCTCATTGCAGGACTGGAGCGCTCGGTTTGATTGATAACATTCAGTTTCGATCATCAATATCAGAGGTGAAGGTTTTGGAAAGCCCTGGCAAAGGGCCACTCTGCCAGTGCATGCGCCAGGCTTCGCTCGCTGAGCCCGGCAGATCAGACACAAACCAACCCTGGTGCATCAATCAGCCTACGCGCTGACAACCGCCCCGAGCCACGCCGCTCTCCGGCGGTGCAGAGGGAGCATTGCGGCAGCGGCGCGGCTGGCGTGGGGTGGGGGCTGCGCTGGCGGCAAGTTGCTGCCTGAAGTTTGCTCCGCGGTAGTTCGGAGAACCAGGGATGAAGGCGGATTAGCGGGGGGTGGGAGTGAGTCTCAGGGCAGGCACCTGGCTGCGCCGGGAGGGCGCTAGGGCTCAGTAACCAGGCCGGAGCGAGCGGGCCGAGGCCCCTGCAGTGGCGGAGCTGGGCTGTGCGGGGAAGGAGGCGCTCAGGCGGAGCTGCAGTCCGGCCTGCGTCGCTCAGGCAAGGCGCGGCCGCCGTGCCCGTTACTATGCGATCGCTTCTTTAGCGAAGGGGCAGGGCGTGCCCCGGGCAGGGATTGCAGGGCGCGGGAAGCGAGCGGGCCGGGGGAGGAGGGCTCGAGGCGCTGCGGGGTACAGCCAGGGGCCGCTCCGGAGGCACGAGCAGGCGTCGGGAATGAGCCGCAGAGGGCTGGGCTTGGAGCACGCAGCCAGGCTACTGGGGTGAAGCCTTCGCCTGCCACTTCCTCCCCAGGCGGCATGGAGGCTGTGGACGCCGCGGTGGCTGGGTTTCCCGAGGAGGAGGAGGAGGTGGGTTGCTATGACTTCGAGCCGCTGCCGACGCTGCTGGAGGATGAGGTGAGTGTGCCAAAGTGCAGCCTCCCCCACCCCTCCTTGGCAAGAGCACCCGCTCGTCCCTGAAGAGCTCTGGCTCCTGCGTGCACCTGTGGGCGAGAGCGACCCTTCCCAGCTGCGGAGAGTGGCTTCTCTGGATGAACTTGTTTTGTGTCAGCAACTCAGCTGCTAGTTCTCTGGTCGCTGTGCTGCTCGCCTGTGCTCCCAGTTCCTGGCCTGCCCTTCCCGGCCTTCGCTTTGTTTGCAGCGGTGCGGTGCGCTGCGCTGCGCAAACTAGGGGAGAGCGGAAAGTGTTGACTTAACGGGGAACTAACCCTGTGGTGAAGGCGAACTGGCCAGTCAAAGGGATATAAATCAACTTTCACAGGGACCCGATCGTCTTAGTTCGGTTGTAGGGAAAGGGGCGGATTCTCCTACCATTTAAAACAGGGGTCAGCAACCTTTCAGAAGTGGTGTGGAGTCTTCATTTATTTACTCTAATTTAAGGTTTCTTGTGCCAGTAATACATTTTTGCTTTTTTAGAAGTTCTCTTTCTAAAGTCTATAATATATAACTAAAGTATTGTGGTATGTAAAGTAAATAAGGTTTTAAACTTGTTTAAGAAGCTTCATTTAAAATTAAGTTAAAATGCAGAGCCCCCCTCCCCGTGCCCCTGGACCGGTGGCCAAGACCCGGGCAGTGTGAGTGCCACTGAAAATCAGCTCACGTGCTGCCTTCGGCACATGTGCCATAGGCAGGGGCTGCTCCAGGCACCAGCACGCCAAGTGCGTGACTGGGGTGGCAAGCCACGGGGGGCGCTCTGCTGGTCATCGCTAGAGCAGCAGGCAGATTACCTTCGGCGGCATGCCTGTGGAGAGTCCGCTGGTCCTGTGGCTTCGGCGGACCTCCCACAGGCTTGCCGCCGAATCCGCAGGACTGGGGACCTCTTGCAGGCAAGCTGCCAAAGGCAGCCTGCCTGCCATGCTTGGGGCAGCAAAATACCTAGAGCTGCCCCTGGCGATAGGTTGCCTACACCTGATTTAAAAGCTGTGGGGGCAAATTGCTTTTGCTCTTCAAAGCAGTAAGTTATAAAGGAAGTGTTCTGAATGTCTTCTTCCTGCAAAACTGTAGCATGCAAACATCTCTGGGTAAGGATTTAAGATTAGCAGCTATCAATAGTCTTGGAAGTCTTATTACATAGGAACTGGGGGACCATACAAAGAAGCATTTTTCATGTCAATAAGATTCTCTTGCTCTCCTTTTCTTAATAATCCCAGAAACCTGTGTTCCTAATGGATTTACTCCCTCACACCCCACTTCTTAATACCCCATATTCATTAATATGATTTAACTGTTGTATCATAATTATTATCATGTCTGCAGACTAATGTCACAAATGTTGGACTATGAGTTTGTTGTAGCATTTAATAACAATGACTCTTAATCAGACAAAATCACATAAATCAAACAAAATCCCCTTTGGTAATAAGCAAATCTTTTTTTCTTCTGTAAAAGTTTTGTTGCTGCCACGTAAAAGGCCTTTAACAGGCAGCAGGAAAGGCTGCTAAGTCTGTTTATACTGTTATATGTTTAAATTAGTCATTAGTTGTGCTAAACAAACACATAAAGATGGAGCTGACTCTAGTTCTGAGTTGTTTTGTCATAGATAGTTCTACTCTTGCATTATTGATCTCTTCCTTCATAACTCAAGGAATGATTTGGAGAGTGTTGCTTGCCTGGTTAGTTAGCATTTGGATAACATGAAATATTTTAACTAGCAGTTTAGTGATGGATACATTTCACATATTGGGTTCAGTTGTTAAATAGCACCGTCTCTTTCTTCTTACATCTCTGCCAGTTTCAGGGGTAGACTCCATCAAGTGGTAACAGTGAAAAGGGAGTACCCATAGAGAGAGCTCCTAGCAATGTAAATAATTTGGAGGAGGGACTGGCTACAGTTCTTTTCACAAACTCAAGTAGGATCAGATAATCCATTTGTGGACGTTGTCCGGTGACCTCTGTTTCCTGTAGCCTGTCACATGGTGGAGAAGATCTGGTACAATCATTTTTGCTCTCAAGAGAGTTAAGCGTGAATCAAAATCCTTTAGCAATTTGGAAACCAGTTGGGGATACCTTTTTATTCCTCAGACTGAACAAGATTATTGTGGGCTGCTGATGTATGAGTCATGATTCAATAAGTTTTCCATGCCTACCCTTTGGAAGATCTCCCAGACTGCTCTCGGGATATTAAAGGTGCTTACTGACACATTTATAGCATTCTTAGGAATATTCAAGAAAAGTGATTAAAAGTTGGAGACCTAAAAGTATGGGTGGTGGAGGGGAAAACAATCTCTTAAAGCACCGTAGAAGAGCTGGGTATTTATTAAATGGAGCTTGACTGCCATTCCTGGCAAGCTCCTAAAAGTCCCCATTTGAATAGATACTCTATAGTCTTGTTTTGAGAAATGGCTTTTTTGCTGTCTGGTTTGTCTAGGAATATTTTATTAATTCTTCACTGCTCATTCTGTCAGATGCCTCTTTATATTTAAAATGCTATCTTTCACATTTAAGTGTGTTTTATGGTATTGTTTACTGGTGACAAACATCCAGGTTGGCCCTGGACCACAAAGCATGTGCAGAGTCTGCAGAATCTAAGCTTTCATTTATCTCCCTCAAAGGCTTTCTAACCTTGTGATAAAGATCTTCCAAATAGGATCTATGTGATAACACAAGCAATGAGTCTACAAATGACCATAAGAAATAGCTCTAAGAGTCTGAGCTCTCCTTGACCCTTTCATTTCATTAAGATGTTAACTTGAAAGCCTGATGAGCCTTGAACTTGAAGGAAAGATTTTTCAAAAATGCCTAAGAGATCTAAGAATGCAAATCCCACTAAAAGCAACGGGGACATGTGCTCCTAAATCCCTTAAACTTTTAGAAAATCTCTTCAAGATTTAGCATTAACTATTTGATTTCTAGTATCAAAGGGGTAGCCGTGTTAATCTGGATCTGTAAAAAGCGACGAAGAGTCCTGTGGCACCTTATAGCCTAACGGACGTACTGGAGCATAAGATTTCGTGGGTGAATACCCACTTCGTCTGTAAGGTGCCATAGGACTCTGTCGCTTTTTATTTGATTCCTGATCCTTTTAAGAGAAGGGAACGTGGGGGTGGAAGAGGAGCCCAATAACATGGAATTGGGAGTTGTTACAGAGAGGGAGATGCTGAAGGAGGAAGTAGAAGAGACCGACTGGGAAGAAGAGAAAGGAGACTCAGAAGACCAAAATGGTGGTGCTTCTAATGTTGGGAATACTTTTCCCATTAAGTGATGCTGAATGCAGTGATAAGTAACAAATATTAACGACTATGTTAACAAATTTGCTTTTACTCCATCCCAAAAGAAAAACAAACAAAAATCAATTTAGGTATTTGTAAAACACATATTCTGTAACCCAAAACGCTTTGGTTACTTTTTATAGCTAAACTCCGTTCTAAATATCTGGAATTTTGGAGGTCTGAGAAATGTCAACTACTTATTAGAGCTTTGAGAAAATTGCTATTATGGCCTTTTCTTGACTAAATTGTAATCAGTATGTATCCAGCTTGAAATTTTGCCCGAATTGTTTCCATTTTTTTAGAGTTGCTTGGAAAAGGCAAATACATTTCTTGTGTTTACTGCCCTTATCTTGGGATCATTATGTTGTGTAGGATTGTCAGTTTTGATTGGACATATTCCTGGAGGTTTCATCACAGGACACAATCTTTAATTAAAGACTAATCTTTAATTCCTGGAGATTCCAAGACAATCCTGGAAGGTTGGCAACAGTAATTGTTGTGTGATAATACCTCTACTAGGCATGTCACTTCTAACCGTAATCTTTTTATCCAAGCAGCTTCCTAAAGCATACAGTCATAGAAGTTAGAAAATGAAAGAGCCTGTCAGATCTTCCAGTGCATCATCCTTCCAATGTAAAGTTATTCTCTAGTCTAAACTAGACTGAGCAAAGCAATACTAACTTCTAAATGTCTCCAACAGAGCTTTTGCCATGTTTCTTGGAATTCTCACATGTGCCTAATAAATATCACAGCTGTGAAGACAGCCTTTAGCTGTAAGTCATATGTTACCTTGACCATTGGGGAGCACTGGATAAACAAAAACCCGAGGCAACCATCAGGCACCTGGAGCTGTTTATCTAAAATTTTGACTTATTTCCAGCCCCCCCCCCCCCCCAAAAAAAAAGAGAGGCCATAACATGTGTTGCGCTACCTGAGGCTCACAAAGAAGTTACAAACACTAATCAAACCTTGCAACGACCCCTTTCAAGAGACAGGTGCGGGAAACTGAGGCAAAAAGAGCTTAAAGTGACTTCCCCAAGGTCACACAGAAAACTTGTGGCAGAGTCAGAAAATTAATCCATCTCATGTGACCCAGTCTCTGTGCCTTTACCTCATGATTATCCTTTCATTTTAGTGTGGTGCGGGAGTGTCTCAATTTAAATATATCACAGAAATACCTGTTTTCTGATGTTAATATGAGATCTTTGCACACGTTGACTGTTTCCCCTAAGGCACTCTTTGTGCTGAAAGTTCTTTACATTAAATACTTGGGGGGTAGAAGTTGGAGGTTAAATTCTTTGTCCTAGGAAGTCTGAGAACTTGCTGGAATCACATCAGGTTGTGTCTTGTAGATGACATTTGACACAATTGTCTACAAGTAATGTCATCAAATGCAAAGTAATTTCTGAATTCATGTCTTGGCAGGAGAATGTGTCCCTTGCTGATATTCTTTCACTGCGGGATAGCTGTCTTACCGAGCAAGATATCTGGGCAATTTGCCTGGAGTGTAGCCATTCTATGAAGAGCATCTCCCATTCAGCAATCTTCCAGACACTTTGCATTACTCCTGACACTTTGGCTTTTAACACCAATGGCAATGTGTGCTTCATGGAACAGCTCAGTGGTAAGTATTTATGCTTCTAGGCAATTTGTTAAGAAGTATGCAAAGTCATGCTGAGAGAATGTAATAAAACATTATATTCTTCAAACTTTTACGTAGATTTAATTAGACTGCAAAGCAGAATTTCTTGATAAATGGATGAATTGCGGTCCATATGAAACTAAATTAGATTCAGGAGCACTGTACATTCACTAGTTATACTAATACTGAATAAAGATTTCCGATTGAATTTAGTAAGATCTTGGATCCACTTGTTTTCACATATTTTTTTTCCACATGAATCTGTTGCACTTACATTTTAAACATAGTAAGTTATGGACTTGTGCAGATATGCGTTTGCATGTCTGAAAGTATGGGCAAAGCATAATCATGGTGCTGCTTCTCTCACCACTTAAAATATGTCCGTGAAATTACAGGTATGGCTAAAGAAGATGGCTGTTTGGCTGTAGATCTAGCAGTAGAATAGATGTGACCTGATAAAGCTTTCCCAAAATGGAGGACTGAATGGTGTCTGCATATGGCAGAATGTAAGATCTTTATGTATCATTGGAGACATGGGGATGCTGACATTCACAGAAGGACTTCTGATTTCATTGTGAACGAAAGTTTATTATTGGATAAGATGAAATCAGCAAAAATCTCAAGAGCCTTAGTCCCTCACATTGCAAGAAATGACAGCTGAGAAAATTGCAGTAGGGAATGAGGAAGAAGGAACCTAGTGCCAAGCTGTAGAAGCCTCAGAGATCAGTTCTGTGCCATGCCTATTCTCTTTAGGCTTTTTATTATGTCTTTTAATTTTAATTTATTTTTAAAACAACGTCAGAATAACTACATCTGTCAGTTTGCTTCCAGATTGCATTAAATGAACCGTGTGTGTGTGTGTGTGTGTGTGTGTGTGTGTGTGTGTTTGTGTGTTAGCCATAATTTTGGTCCATCTGTTGAAATGAAACTATATCAGGTTAAAAATCAGAGTTTTAAATCAAATGTCCTTACTTGAGAGGTCATAAAACATGACATAAACTGAAAGTATATTTTAAAATGTATTCATTATTTGTTTATTTCTCATCATGAACAACTTCAAAATAGATTTGACAGATTTGTGTTTGTTTTTAAGTATAATACATTTTCAGATTCCCATGTACTAATCCTGTGCTGCCGTAGTTGGTTTAACACTGCAGGGGAAATTGGTTTTTGTGTTAAAAGAATTGTTTGTATTATAACTTCAGGAAAGAAACACTTTTCTTCAGTTTTGTAAAAGTTGACTCTTACAAAATCTAAATCTTGGATCGAATTTGACCTGATGTTTCTTAAAGAAACATCCAGGAGCCTCGCTAAAGGAGAATATGTTGACTGGACAGAAGTTCTTTGTACTGCCAAAAATTAAGATCTTGGGGAAAGAAAGGAAGTGCTCACAAGAGGTAAAAAAATCTAAGCTTAGTTCCTGATTGTCAGCCATCAGTTAAATATGGCCTTATGCAAATAACGGAGTATGGGTTTTTAGTGAAGCAAATTATGTGCATGGACATAATTCATATTATTGGAAAGTCTTGATTAGGATGTTTCAAAATTCAATTATAGTTAAAGAAACATTGCCTGTGTCTAGAAAACTCTAAGAGAAACTTCATAATGAAAGAACTTGGTATGCAGATGCATATTTTTTAATGATTTTTTTCCCCACAATTCTCTGTGCTTCTCCCACTTTGTCCCTATTTTTTTGTCCTGTGCAACTCAGTCAAAATCAGACAACACGTTTTTTTTACTATCTTGTCATTTCTGGAACTTTATCACGGTCATATTTACTCTGCTAGAAAAGGTGACTGTCTCTTTTTTTAAATAAGAGGAAATGACTTGTAAGCAATTCAGGTTGTTACATTGGGCCTTTCCTTTCCTTCTAAAGAAATGACACTGTGGACTCCATGCAGCAGGAAGCAAGAATACAAAAATTGTATTGCACCATGTGCCAGTAACTGCAAATTGCCCACTGTCTCTTGGAGAGCTTCATGATTTGAAAAAGTATAAACTATAGGATTACCGAATCTAAAATAATACTCCTCTGTGACCTTCAAATGCTCTGAGACTGGTGGAGTAGGAGGAGGAGGAAGAAAGAGCATAATAGAAAGAGTGGAAGCTGGTTCCTGCAGAAAGCCACACTATTTTGTAAACTAGTTAAAAGGATTCTGTGACCAAAGGCGGCAACAGCCTGTGTAGCCGGAGCCAGCTGTTGATGATGAATAAATATATGTGAACCAGACTACTTAGCAGCTTTAGAGCACAAGAGCCATTGCTTCAGCCCTCTACTCAAGATCTAAGAGAGAGAATTTAGTATCTGCTTCTGTAATAGAGGAGTTTTGTGTGTCTGCTCACTACCAAAGCAATTTTTCCTCTCTTGGGATTGACACTTCCTCATCAATTATTGGGAGTGGACCACATCCACCCTGATTTAATTGGCCCTGTCAACACTGGTTCTCCACTTGTAACTCCCTTCTCTTCATGTGTCAGTATATTTATGCCTGCATCTGTAATTTTCACTCCATGCATCTGAAGAAGTGGGTTTTTTACCCATGAAAGCTTATGTCCAAATAAATCTGTTAGTCTTTACAGTGCCACCGGACTCCTCGTTTTTGTTATGCTATGCCTTTGCCTCTTCCATATTAGAGTAGTCTACCTGGAGATGCTCTGGAAGGCAGTCCAAAAGCTTCAGCTCATGTAGACTGCTTGTTTCACAGTGTTTCTCACAAGGCATGAATTACATCAGTACTTCATGATCTGTACTGCTGAATACAGTACAGCTACTAGATACATATTAGTTTTCTGGTGCAAGTAAAGGTGATGGTTGCTTTGTTCCCCAACAGCTTAGATCAGCTGAGATGTTCAAGGTATCACCTAGACAACTGGAGGAAGAAAGAGCTCTTAAAATTCTTAGGCTCTAGAATTTTGCTTTCCTCTGCCTCCCACTGCTCTGATAGAACTTCAGCTTGACATATTGGACTCCTGTTCACCCAGTCATTTGCCTGGAAGGATGGGTTGGAGAAAGAGATCTTTGGGGTGAGGATTTATAGCTTTTAACATCTGTCTGATTTGAAGTCTTCATTTAACATTGGGTGTGAGGCATTAAATTTGTTATATATGTGATCAACTCTAAGAGCATTTTGTGAGTCTAAAAATTAACAGTTCTCCACTTCTAAGGATATGTCTACACTACAAAATTAGGTCGAATTTATAGAAGTCGATTTTTAGGAAGCGATTTTATACAGTTGATTGTGTGTGTCCGCACTAAGCGCATTAAGTCAGTGGAGTGCATCCACAGTACCGTGGCTAGCAGCGACTTTTGGAGTGTTGCACTGTGGGTAGCTATCCCACAGTTCCCACAGTCTCCACTGCCCATTGGAATTCTGGGTTGAGCTCCAGAGGCATTGTTGCGGGTGGTTTTGGGTACATGTCATCAGTCGCCCTTCTCTCCGTGAAAGCAAAGGCAGACAATCGTTACGCGCCTTTTTTCCGTGCAGATGCCATACTGCTTTCAGCAGACGATGCAGTAGGACTGCTAACCATCGTCATCCAACCACTGATTTCACTGCAGCTCGGCTCTCCTGGTGCCATGAATTGACCTCGCAGATCCTCTCGTTGTTCTTTATAAATATCTATTCTAGTGGCATCCCGTCATCATCCACCTCTTCCGCTGCAACTCTGCTCTCCTGCTCATGTCTTGATTGCGAATTTCTCCATGTTGTCTGTCATGGGCTCCTGGGAACATGTGTTCTTCCTTGGGAAATGTGCGTGGTGCTAACCGTCGTCCTCCACCACTTCTGCTGCAAATCTGCTCTCCTGGTGCCATGAATCCATCTCGCAGGTTGTCTCATCATTTGGTATAAATATCTATTCTCGTGGCATCCATCGTCATCCACTGCTTCCGCTGCAACTCTGCTCTCCAGCAGACGCCATACCACAGCAAGCATGGAGCCCACTCAGCTCACCGCTGCTGTTGTGAGCATTGTAAACAGCTTGCGTGTTATCCTGCAGTATGTGCAGAACCAGAACCTGCAAAATCAGGTGAGGAGGCGATGACAGCATGATCACAATAGTGATGAGGACATGGACACAGACTTCTCTTAAAGCATGGGCCCTGGCAATTTGGACATCATGGTGGTAATGGGGCAGGTTCATGCTGTGGAATGCCGATTCTGGGCCCAGGAAAAAACCACAGACTGGTGGACAACATAGTGTTGCAGGTCTGGGATGATTCCCAGTGGCTGTGAACCTTTTGAATGTGTAAGGGCGCTTACCAAGATGAGAGCAGCCTTCACAGTTGAGAAGCAAGTGGTGATAGCCCTCTGGAAGCTTGCAGTGCCAGACAGCTATTGGTCAGTCGGGAATCAATTTGGAGTGGGTAAATCTATAGTGGAGGCTGCTGTGATCCAAGTAGCCAATGCAATCACTGAGCTACTGCTATCAAGGGTAGTTACTCTGGGAAATGTGCAGGTTATAGTGGATGGCTTTGCTGCAATGGGATTCCCTAACTGTGGTGGGGCGATAGACGGAATGCATATCCCTATCTTGGGACCAGACCACCTTGGCAGCCAGTACATAAACCGCAAGGAGTACTTTTCAATGGTGCTGCAAGCATTGGTGGATCACAAGGGACGTTTCACAGACATCAACGTGAAATCACCGGAAAAGGTGCATGACGCTCGCATCTTCATGATCTCTGGTCTGTTTGAACAGTGCAGGAAGAAACTTACTTCCCAGACCAGAAAATAACTGTTGGGAACATTGAAATGCCTATAGTTATCCTTGGGGACCTCTTAATGCTATGGCTCATGAAGCCATACACAGGCACCCTGGACAGTAATAAGGAGCCGTTCAACTATAGGCTGAACAAGTGCAGAATAGTGGTAGAATGTGCATTTGGATGTTTAAAAGCGCACTAGCGCAGTTTACTGACTCTGTTAGACCTCAGTAAAACCAATATTCCAATTGTTATTGCTGCTTGCTGTCAGCTCCACAATATCTGTGAGAGTACGTGGGAGACGTTTATGGCAGGGTGGGAAGTTGATGCAAATCGCCTCTCCGCTGATTATGCACAGCTAGACATCCGGGAGATTAGAAGAGCACAGCAGGGCACGCTGCGCATCAGAGAAGGTTTGAAAACCAGTTTCATGACTGGCCAGGCTATGGTGTGACAGTTTTTTTTCCCCTCCTAGATGAAAACCACCCCCTGTGGTTCACTCTACTTCCCTGTAAGCCAACTACCCTCCCCCCTTCAATCACCACTTGCAGAGGCAAGGAAGTCATTTATTGTTTCAAAATCATGCATTCTTTATTAATTCATCACACAAATAGGGGGATAACTGCCAAGGTAGCCTGGGAGGGGTGGGGGGAGAAGTAGAGGAGGGAAGGCCAAGGCCACACTGCGCTTCAAAACTTATTGAATGCCAGCCTTCTGTGCTTGTGCAGTCCTCTGGGGTGGAGTATTTGGGTGCCCAGAGTGCACCCTTTTTCCCCTCCCTGGGGTTCTTGGGCATCTGGGTGAGCAGGCTATGGAACTTGGGGAGGAGGGCAGGTGGCTATTCAGGGGCAGCAGTGGTGGTCTGTGCTCCTGCTGCCTTTCCTGCAGCTCCATCAGACGCTGGAGCATATCAGTTTGATCCCCCCGTAGCCTCAGCATTGCATCCTGCCTATCTCATCTTGCTCCCGCCATTTCTCATCTCATTCGTCCCTCCTGTCCTCGTGTTCATTTTCTGCTTTCTTGGACTTTGGCATTGTTTGCCTTCACGCATTCAGTGTGGAAGGACTGCATGAGCTCAGAGAACATTTCATCACGAGTGTGGTTTTTTTCACCTTATTATCTGCACTAGTCTCTGGGATGCAGATGATAGGGGGAGCGTAGAAACATTTGCAGCTGCGGGAGGAAAAAAAAGGAGAGTAGTATTTAAAGACACATTTTAGAGAACAATGGATAGACTCTTTCACGGTGAACAAAGCTTTTAACATTACGTAGCACATGTGCTTTTGGTATAAGGTCGCATTTTGCCTCTTATATTGAGGGCCTGTCAGTTTGGTGTGAGAGATCACACATGCAGGACCGGGCAACAGGATTCAGCTTGCAGGCAGCCATGGTAAGTCACAGTCTTTCAGCTTCTTCAACCTTCATAACATGTGGGAATGGTTTCAAACAGCCGTGCCCTCCTTTCCCATACCAAGCACCCATTGCGTTGGCCATTTGAAAGGAGAGGCTGTACTGGCCGCGAATGCAGCCCAAGTCTTCAGGGCAAATTAATCATTAAATACTCTTGCTTTTAAACCATGCATTATATTTACAAAGGTACACGCACCAGAGGTGCCATCTCTGGTTTCATGGTCTGTGAGCTCGCCTTGGAAAGATATTGGCTCCAGGGTGATAAACAGTTCCTGGCTGTCAGGGAGAATGGTTTCTCCGCTTCCATGCTGTGTGCTATCCTCATCCTCCTCCAACTCCTCATCTTTCTCATCCCCAAAATCCTCATCCCTGTTGTATGAGACTCCCCCCTTGCAGGTGTCCACGGACAGGGGTGGGGTATAGGTAGAGGCTCCCCCTAGAATTACATGCGGCTCATCATAGAAATGGCATGTCTGGAGCTCTGACCTGGAGTGGCCGTTTGCCTGTTTGGTTTTTTGGTAGGCTTGCCTGAGCGCCTTAATTTTCACACTGCACTGCTGTGGGTCCCTGTTTTAGCCTCTGTCCATCATGCCCTTGGAGATTTTTTTCAAATGTTTTGGCATTTCGTCTTTTGTAACGGAGTTCTGATAACACGGATTCGTCTCCCCAAACAGTGATCAGATCCAGTAACTCCTGTTCAGACCATGCTGGAGCTCTTTAGAGATTCTGGGACTGCATGGTCACGTGTGCTGATGAGCGCACCACGCTGGCCAAACAGGAAATTAAATTCAAAAGTTCCCGAGGCTTCTTCTGTGTACCTTGCTAGTGCATCTGAGTTGAAAGTGCTGTCCAGAGTGGTCACAATGGAGCACGCTGGGATAGCTCCCGGAAGCCAATACCGTCATATTGGATCCGTACTATCCCAAATTTGACCCAGCAATGTTGATTTCATCACTAATCCCCTCATTGGGGAGGAGTACAGAAATTGATTTTAAGAGCCCTTTAATTCGACAAAAATGGCTTCATCTTATGGACAGGTGCAGGGTTAAATCGATCTAACGCTATTAAATTCAGCCTAAACTCGTAGTGTAGACCAGGGCTAAGGGAAATTACCCAACCTTTGGAGCCAGATCCCTCAGGCAAATGGTGCAACACCACCAAAACACCACCATAGTTATACCTCCAATGACTGGGTTGCCAGATAGGCATTAATACAGCATCATGCAGCATTGCTGCTGAAGTAGTCCACTTATAAGCTGTCGTCCAGGCCCAACTCCTCTAATGAAGAGCTTCTCTCCTGATCTCTCCATATGGATTTGATTGGAAAGTGGAGTGAGCAGCTATGTTGGCCTGCTGGTTGGAGAGGCCCACAAGGGCATCAGTCATATTTGTGGTGTGAGCAGGTCAGCCGTCAACTAGGTTGCGTACCTTGGAGATGGAGATTTGGTTCTTCCTCATCTCAGAAGATGGTAGTTAGAGGTGGTGGCTGTGGAGACTTATCTACATGTACTTGTTTTGTAACTTCTAAAAAGTAATACAAGGCAAACTCCTATAAGCTTTCATTAGCTGGCCCTGGGAAATCTCCCTCCTTTGGTTACTGGCTTGGAGTTTTGATTCAGAGCTTCCAAGGCCAGAAGGGACCATTGTGATCATGTAGTCTGACCTCCTGTATAACACGAGCCATGGAACTTCCTCAAAATAATTCCTAGAGCACATCTTTTAGAAAAATATCCAATTTTGATTTAAAAATGGTTGGTGTTGGAGAAACCCCACCACAACCCTTGGCAAATTGTTCTAATAGTTGTATCCTTGCTGTCAAAAATGTGCACCTTATTGTCAGTTTGAATTTGTCTAACTTCAGCTTCCAGCCATAGGTTTGTGTCTATAGCTTTCTCTGCTATACTGACTGTGTATTAATAAATATTTGTTTCCCCATGCAGGGACTTACATGTGTAGTCAAGTTATCTCTTATGTTTCTCTTTGTTAAGATAAATAGATTGAGCTCTTTGAGCCTTTCACTATAAGGCAGTGGTCCCCAGACTGTGGGGTGCCCCCCGCTAGTGAGGCATGGAGGAATCTTTGGGGGGATGTGGTGGGGCCAAAGTCAGCCCTCATTGGGGGTGGGGAGGGAGCACCACCCAGCCCCACCCTACTCTAGCCCCAGCTGTGCTCCGGCCGTGCGCCCAACCGCAGCTTCTGGCCTCGGTTTCTGGCCCCGGCCCCAGCTCCTGACTCCACTCCCGGCTCCACTCCTGGCCACAGCCCTAGCTGCAGCCCCGTTCCCAGCTCCCACTCCCAGCCACAGCCCTGGCCTTCTCCTCCGGCTCTGTTCCTGGCCCCAGTTGCAGCCCTGGCCTCAGCTCCTAGCCCCAGCTGTAGCCCTGACCTGAAAAGTTTCAGGTTCACAGAAGGAAGGGGATTAAAAATATTAAGTTGGTAGTTTGGTGTCTCAAATGGTGGTTGTTTCTTTCTCTGAATTTAATCTTTTTGTTTCTTAGTGGGGAGAGTGATAGTTTGCTTCTTCAGGATGGTTAGAAATAAGGTACAGAAAGGCACATTTCCATATGTAATCATTAAGGGTCCTTTGGTAAGAGTTAATAGTTCCCTTACAGCACTGGAACAATCAGCTTTGTCCAGAGTTTTCTTTGTAGCTTGGAGGTGTGAGAACCAACAGGCTTGTCAATTAGATTTCATTTTGTAACATCAAACTGTCAAAACGTGCTATATGCATATATAATTGTCAATTTCTTAATCTGGCATTCTTTTTTTATAGACGATCCAGAAGGTGCCTTTGTCCCACCAGAATTTGATATCACTGGTAACACATTTGAGGCAAGTAACAGATAAAGATATAGATCTTGTTGTTGTTGTTGTTGGTATTTTTACAATACTGAATGCTTATAGTTTTTCTTCAGCATACAGTTTTAGTTTGTATTTAATGCTCATGAAGGAGTATAGTGTTTTGGGAATGCAGACTATGTATTAAATAGAAATTTCTAATGAAGTAAAATGGTATGTTTATAACAATTTTCTATATAAACAATTCTTCACTAACTGAAAACATGTAAACCCTTTTTTGCAAGAATGGTATATTGGTCTGCCTTAAACCACAGCTGGTCTGAATTGTTTTATGTATCCTTCATTGGTTACATTTGTTTGTTCAGAGACTAGCCTTGAATTTTTATACTAAATATAACATTTGTTTGCTATCTTCTTCAATAAAATAATTCATGGTGGGGCAATCAACAATTTTATCTTTGGCTTAATGAAGAAACAAATGGATGTCTGTTGCCTTGCAATCCACAAATGCTCTACATTGTTAAATTAAATTAGTGCTAAATTGTTTACGCTAATTCATTAGTCTCCCAAATCAGCCATCCCATTGCTGTATTACAACAATGTTTGGTTTTGTTCCTTTCTATTGAAATTCTTGGATACACTATTTAATGTTGTTATTGGCTTGTATTCTAGGTAATACCTAAATTGGTTTAATGGGAAGCATGTTTTGTTGTCAGTCAAGATACAAGAGAATCTATTTTGTTTCTGCATAATCTAATATAAATAATTTTATTTTGATGCTTGCTTATCTTTTGTATAATCTGGTTTATAATTATCTCTTGTTCAGCAAATATATATGTATGTGTATGTGTATATGTGTGTGTGTGTGTGTGTGTGTGTGTGTATATATATATATATATATATATATGTATGTATGTGTCTGGTATAGTACAGTTTTGGAAGCTTTAGGGACAGGAGTTCCTATTCATCTCTACCCACCACCATGAACACTTGGCAGTCATTACAATTATGTAGGCAATCAGAGCTCAAATGGCTTGACAGTCTCTACTTTCAGTTTTTGGCACACACTGCTTTAGGAGGGCAGTGATAATGTTCTTTATATTCTGACTTGTTTTGGTTGAGCAACATATACTTGGTGGCTATTCCTTCCTGAGAGGCACTGAAACTTTTAGTTTTCTCCTTTAGATTGATGTCCCTGCAAGCTCCTTCAAGTCTGGAGTGATAAATATTTTCTCTACTCCTGATGCCCAGATAGGCCTCCTGCATCTGATCAAGTCTTACTCAAGTCTTGCATTCTCATTCCAGCTCTTTGAGATCTACATCCTTTTTCCTTTCCTACACAAGCCTGTCTTCTCTCCATGAGTCCAAAGGCCTTTACCTCTGGTGAGCGTGGTCTTGTATGCCATCATGTGTAAGCCTCTGGCTGGCCAGTAGTTTGGAAGTGAAAGATTTTGAGCTTTTCTGGCCCAGAGGTACTCCAGAATGCATTATGGATATTGAACAGGTACTCCAGCCTAAAGACCTACCCCCAAAATGTCAAACATACGTTTTACAAGGACACTGCTCTGGTTCTAGTGGACAGTAGCATTTCTGGAAAAGAAAGTATCAAGTGCACATTATTATAAAAAAGGCTGAAAAATAAACTAATTTCAAGGGACTTATTACTTACAAGTATTGTTTATATTCCTGATCTGGTCTTTTGCTGTCTTTCAATATTTACCTGCTTTTGTATTAAAAAAAATGCAGGTTTACTCAGCACGATAAAAAAGACAGTTTAGATTCTATATGAACTAATATTGAGACACATTTCTTTTCTCTAAATCAAAAGTTTGACCTACTGTACATTTTCCCAGCTCCCCCTATCCCTCCTCCCCTTCCCTTGTATCACAGTTTGCTAGCATGGTGATTAGTGAATTTTGACCGATAAGAGAAGCACAACAGAAATAGTTGAGTGTTACTGAGAGTTCTTCAATAGATTTGTTTCCATCACCAACTCAATATAATAGGAGTTTGCCTTGGGTTAAAAATGTTGCTAGTTTCAGCCAAGTTTCAAATGGCTGTTTGTCCATATCACAAAACTACCCTTCAGTCTGGGGCAGTGGATCACTGAAGCACAGCCCCACATTTCTAGCATATGATCTTGCATTTAGATGCAAGAGTTAGATGTCTGCTATGTGTGAACATGGTTTATAATTTTTTAATAGCACAGCTGTTCATTTCACCTATGTGCCAACTAACTGATCTGTTTAATCCAAATCTACATGTGTGTTTGGGACTTCTTGATGTTTTTTTTTCTGCCTATAGCAGATTTAACATTTAGCACAAATATTGATGATAACTCTGTGATCTCTTCCTTTTTAAGAGACGGAAACAAAGTGTAGTCGTTTATATTTTATTTTTTACTCTACCACACTTTGTAACTATAGTGAAGTCTTGAGAATAAAATCCCCAGTAGGGTAGAGGGCACAATGTGATGGCAGAGGTAGGAAGAGGGTAGGGGGAGAGTTCAAGGTCTGTGTGCTGGGTCTTCCAGTGTGGTCTCAGACAATATCCTGATGATGTTGTGGCTTCTACCAGGCTGCTCTCCCTAGACCTTGCTTGGGGCTCTAGCTTTTGTGTCAGCCTGAATGTAGGTGTCTCTCTAAATTTGAAATTCTACCCAGTGACGCTTTGGGATTGAATCCAGACAAGGTTGTGACATCACCTTCCCTGCAACTCTGAGTGTCTTAAATGCTATGGTGCTGTGGCTCACAGCCCTGACACCTACACCCAGAATATAGGCATGTAAGTCACACCCCAGCTTTCACTGCCTACTTACTTTTTGCAGGGTGATCCCAACACCTCCTCTGTCCTAAATTTTCCCCAAACTGTCTGCTCTGTAGTGTTCAGCGAGAGAGCTGAACACAGAGACAGTATGCAGCTTATTAACTTAACTGGCATCGATGAACCCTCCACTTCAGTCAGAGCATTTGGCTTATGATAAAAATGTAGCAAGTTTATTAACAAAAGGATATAGGGTTAAGTGATGCTAAGTATAAGGAATAAGGATAGAAATGACTACAAACAAATAAAAGTTAAATATGCTGCTAAAACCAAAACTCAATTTAGCAAACTAGAGTCTTTTGTTCAAAGAAGTTTTTCTCACCTATATTCAGTTTTCAGAGACTTTCAACCCCCTTGGCTGAAAGGTTCCACTTTTCTCAGGTGTAAAAGAGCCCTGGTCTCTTGTATCTGCCCTATAATGGATGCCAAAATGGCTTTCTGTGCTTGGTTATATCTTCCAAAGTTCAGTGACTTTGCTTCAGTAGGCAGGAAGGTTTTCTGCAACTGTGACTTCCATCCTCTGCCAAGAGTGGCCATCCTCCATTCTAGTTTGCCTTGCATGTAACTGTGCCTTTGTTTGTCTCTGCCTGACAACCAGACTGATCAGACAATTAGATACATATTCCTTTGTCTAGGGCAGATTTGGCTTATACATTGCTAGCCAAATACATTTTAAGAACATAGCTCTAGCACAGAGTTGCAACTCATCATATACATCCTGTACATACACCATGCAATGATTTGGGGACCAGAGTGTTTCCAATTTGCATATGATACCATAGGTGACTCCTTTTAGATACAGATTATAACAGGAGTGAGTTAGTTGTAGTGAGTATGTCATGCCTGACAAAAGTTGCTGACAGAGTAATGAACCATCAATGGGCCTCTGTCACATTCACCCTCCCACCCCCCATAACTACTGAAAGTGTGAAGAAGCTTTGTCTTGTTACTTCCCTGTCCTCTCCAAAGCCACCTCCTTTGACTGCTGTGACATGTAGGATATCTCTTTCCTTCCAAGCTGCATGTGTGTGTGGCGGGGGCACTGGAAGGAAGAGGCAGAAGTTATTTTGTTCATTCTGTGGAACACTTTTTCTGATAGAAGGTAAAGCAAGGAATTTTTCTGATACTCTAGCCCTCTGACAGTTCCTTGTGGGTTCTCTTCCACAGTGGTTAAATGCAGTATGCTTCCTGGTGAGGCTCCTCCAGCAGTAACAGGAAATTCACATGATCCTTGGTAGTTGACTGCTGTCCAGAAATCTTGAATAATATAAGTGAAACTGATCAGTCTTGTTAAATTCATTCTGCTGCTTGGTGAAGAGAAGTATTGTAGCTGTCTGTCTCCATTCTCCACAGTTCAGTTTCCTGTATTTTATTCAGAGTTGTGTCTGCTTCCCTCCCTGACAAAAATAACTTGCAACTTTTGTTTTGGTTCACTATAATAGCTCTGCAATGCTGTGGAAGAGGGAGTTAGATTGTGTTCATGCATAAGATTGTTAACAAAGTTCCAGTAACCAACTCTTCTTACTAACATATTCTGTCATTGTTTTTGTGTTGGTTTTGCACAAATATAACTGAAGGCAGAATACAAGGCCAGCAAAATAACAGATTTGTAATAAAGTACATCTTGGTGTTTCACTTCCCAAATTGAGATTGTACGGCTGTTGAATTTGGATTTTCAAACTGGCCTTTAAGCATATTACATGGTAGTTTACTGTATATGTCTACATGTGAGATTTGGCTGTTAAGGGAGTCATGTTCAAATATTAGGCTATTCATATTTATCAGTCTGTATCTTTTTCTTTTTGCAGAGAAATGCCATCAAAAGGCAGAAAACTGCATGATCAGATTTTCTTAACCCTTTTTGACAGCCTCTTAATCTGTCGGGAGAGCTCTTTCTGTGCAGTAGTAGTTCTGTTTGTGCAGTGAGGTCTAGAAGAAATTAGTTTCTCTTGGTTATCTGTTGACTGGAAGAGACTGAACCTTGCCCTGGGTCTGAGAAGCTTTTCTCAAGCTCTGTTTTAATGTGAAACTTCCATCTGTTTGGTGAACCATATGTGAGGGTAACACCTCAGAGCTTGAGTTGATGGACAGTTCAAGAAATGTGGGAAATGTAGCTGGAGCTTTAACATCAAATTTTTATAGAAAAGGACAAATGTATCCTATATCTGGGATGAGAGACATTGTATGGCCGTCTCTCTTTTCATATCCAATGACAAAATGTAAGGTTGCAATCCTTAATGCTGGATTTTGGCTACTGGGATCCCTTAAAAATGCACTATTTAATACTATGGCTAGGTCAAATTTGAAACGTTTATTTTCCCTAAGAATCAAAAAGTGTGTGTGTGTGTGTGTGTACACATGCACACATACACGTGTGTATGTTCAAAAATATTTTTCTTTCTTGAGGGTTTTATTTATAATGTGGAGGGATATGTGAGGGGTTAGATGGAGAGGATTTCTTAATTCACTTGCTTAAAATAGAACACTAATCTTAATGTAGGTTGCACAAAGAAACTTGTCAATATTAATCATTTTTCTTTTATCATTTCAGTGGTGTGTCTCCTACGTAAAGGAATTCAGGTTTTATTAAATCAAGCTTGAAATAGGCTACTTGTCAACACAGATAAATTTAACTTTTCCCTGTTTCAGGGTTGTCTTTGCACCACATGGACCTTGGTGGGATTTTTTTTGTATTGATAAATGTGTTGTGTAGGTGTTTTCTTAATATTTTTTGTAGATAGCTCTAATTTTAACTTTTCCTTGCACAATAAAAAAAATCTAATTCAGGTATGAATTTGAGAGGTAATATAAATATTTTCTGCTCAACAGTTGTAGAACTGCTTTCTAGGTCCCATTCTTACTATGTCAATTGGGAACAAATTGTGTTTGTTTGTTAATTAAGTGATAACAGTTTCACACTGTAAGAGTCACCTTGAAAGTAGAGAGGAAGTATTCTGAGTAATTATTGATACATCTAAAGAAGTAGATGTGAAGCTCACAATTTCAGAGTGAGTTTAAAGTTTGAATGTAAGAAGCTTCTAAAATGAGTTTTCTAATTTTTCCTGTTTGGTCTTTCAGGCATCCAGATGTTTTATTGTAATGCTATTCCCAGCAGTTTCTTAATTACTCCTTGGATTACTCTTTCAAATCCTTAGCAGGGAAATCGATAGGGACCTTATTCATCATAATTTGAGGTGTATACACAATTTTTGCTGGCTGGAAGGGTACAGTCAGAATGGTGGCATAGGTAGCTTTTTCTACACTTTGGCCCCAAATGTGCAAATACATGAGTGAGTAACTTTACATAGCTGAGTAGTGCCATTAAGTCAGTGCATCTAGTTAGTAGCATATGTAAAATTATTCAAGCTTAAGTATTTGCAGGCTGAGGACCTCTCTTGTGTGTATACCCTTCACAAGAGGGTTTTAAAGTGAAGTGAATGCTTTGGAAAGTGACTAATAGCCATGCCCTGAGCCTGCTTGGACCTATGCACAAATTTTGACTTGTAACAGTTGGGTTTTATTCAGTCGTCTGTCTCTCCTAAGCAAAAACTGTCAAGCACACTGAATTGTGTGGTGGCTTTTTTGTGCGCTAATGGCAACTGTAGAATGGCATCAAACTAATATTCATTTTGACTTGAGGCAGGATTAGAACTCTAATTACTGGAGATGAAAGGCTGGCAGATTTACCGTAAACTAAGCTAAAGCTGTTTAGTGGCTATGTCCCTCCAGTAAACCGTGTTGAATAGTTTGAAAGAATACCTTTTTTTTTTTTTTTTTTTTTTTTTTTTTTTTTTTTTTGGTAAGTAGTAAGACATGTCAGTCTCCCAATAAATGAAAAAAGTGAACTAACTTTTATGTGTTTGACCTTTCAGCCAGCTGTCAATATGGCTTCCATTTTTATGGGTGCAGTTCTGAGCCCACAATAGCTGTTTTACTAATTCACTATTGTCACTAAATTAGTAGTTAGTCTGTGGCTTTCAGGCCCAAACTATGAAGAAGTCTCTGTGGTATGTAACGTTATAACTTTTGGTGACATTTTAGTGTACCACAGCTTTTAGTCTTTAGGGCTTTGCCCATCAGTGAGGTCAGCTACCATTGGGTGAGGCAGAGTTGATTCAGCACGTTAAGAGGAAAAACACTCTGCTCTGTAATGGAGGTTTACTTTTGTTCTTGGTTTTATTTCCATAATGTAAAGTAAATCATTAGAACTGAAGATACATAGTGGCTCTTTATGCCTGGAAAGCATAAGTCCAGGGTTTCTCAAACAGGGATCACTGCTTGTGTAGGGAAAGTCCCTGGCAGGCTGGGTTGGTGTGTTTACCTGCCCCGTCAGCAGGTCCAGCCGATCGCAGATCGCTGCTCCGGGCCAATGGGAGCTGCTGGAAGCGGCGTGGGCCGAGAGACTTACTGAGAGGAAGAGGTCAGAGAGACCAGGGGACCCAGTGGTGACAGTTCCAACATCCTTCATCTGTCCGTGATCCCCTTTCCTCCCTCTCCCCCTACTCCATGTTCTGCTATGTGGGGTGCTCCCTGTGAAACTTCAGTCCATACTGCAGGTATCTAAGCTATAAAGAGGTCCCTCTTGAAATATTTATTGCCTTTCTCCCTCATTGGTTCTGTTACCAAGAGGTCCTTTGTACCCCATTTGCCCCTGAGAGAATATGGCAGTCTGTGTGATTATTGTAGGGACTTAGTGGGTTAATGATGGGCACCCACAGTTATTAATGTTTGCAACGCTTTTTTTCTTTTAAAATCCTATTGCTGTTGTTCATGCGTGACTCCTAATGTTAATGGTGGAAGATCTGCCTCACTGAACAGAATAGCATTTTGAAATGTGACAACCATAATTTTGTATAACTGAGTCTGCTTAAAATGAACGTGTGTATAGACTAGCCTGGATCTTATAAATCAAGACAGAAATGTCTGGCACTTCATTGTACTCCAGATGGAAAATCTGAATAAGGTGTATTGGAAAAGAGTTGGCACATTGAAACATCTTAGTTTTCATTTGTAGATATCACTTTCTGTCCTTCCGTATCAGTCTACCCACTGCATCCAATCTTCTTGTTCTTCCCCTGCCCAGGGTTGCCAACTTTGTCATATTTAAAAACTAGAGACTCCAACAGTGCTGCCTCTTCCCCTCTTTTCCCCCGTCACTGGCTGCTAATGCCTGTCTCTCCCCTCCCCCTGCCCCAGGTCAGGAGGGTCTCATCCGTGGAGCCAGCCAGGGCTTTGAGCCGCAGCTGCCTGACACAGGTAGGTGGCGGCCCTGGCTGAGTAGGGGCTGGTGGAAGTGATAACCCGGCGCCTCCACCACCTGCAGTAACCGGACTTTGGGTGTCTGATCAGTACATCTGACTGGACAGAGTCAGGTCCCCATCTCAACCAGACTTTTCAATTGAAAACTGGGCACCTGGCCACCCTGCCCCTGCCTCCAGACTTATTTAGATTTTTTTGTTATACTCCTGACTTTCAGATAAAGTTATTGAAATTAAAGAAATCTTTAAAAATAGACCGCTTTGTAAATGCATAGGACAATAGAAGTATTAATAGTGAAAAGTGTCAGAACCTTTTATAAGGCCTTAAAACCAAAGGAGCTTGACTCATCAGCTATGATATTGAGTGAATACGCAGGGACTACTTAGTTTAGGGGCAATTGAAACACAACAGTATTATGTGCCTAGAGATCATGGTATGCACTATGTAATTCACAAATATATACCATATATGTTCTATAACTTGTCAGTTAAACTAGGTTGTCTCATTTCTCTTTATTTTGTTCCAGCTCTGTTTTTAGACTTTAATGACTGCAAAGAGTTACTAATGTTGTGCAATGCAAATTGATTGCTTGACATTTCACAAAAGAACAAGTTAAGACTTGCAAGCTTTCATTTAGATGTTAGGCCAATAAAAAAGTCAATCTGAGTAGTGAAATAAATTGCCTGTAAATTTCAACCACTAGTGGATTATTTGATTAATCCTAGGCTGTAATTCCATATTTTCCCCCTGCAGAAATATTTTTTGAGTAAATAGCTTTCAAATACTTTTTGGACACTTCAGCTTTTTGCAAACAAATTAAATCTGAATGATTACCAGAGTAAATTTTTAAAAAAACACAACCCTGAATATAGGTATACAATTATCCTACAGTTTGTTTCAGCAATTCAATAACTAGAAAGTAGTTTGAGTATTCTACTGTTTAGGATTTTTATTTGCAGACTAATTTTGTATCACATCTAAGGTGCAAAATATATGATTTTTTTTTATTCATAATACAATATTTCAAAGTAATTACATTTTGCTTATGCAGGAAGCCTTTTGTTCTCTCTGTTATGAAACAAGACTTAAAAATAATGGGACTATTACATTACGTATGATGCTGAGGGACTCTGTATTTCTTCTCTTCTAAATTCATTGTAGGTGGCCTTATTTCTAAGTTCCTTTTCTTGTAGAATTTGTTGCGGTTCTAAAGAAAGTATGTATGCAGGGAGGAGCAGGGCAGTGGAGACAACTGGTGGAGCAATGACCAGGACCTGCTAAAAGTGTCTGGATAAGGCAGGCCAACTGGAGAAACAGGCCCTCTGCCCGACAGATGTGTAGATGAACATAAGAATGGCCATACTGGGTCAGACCAAAGGTCCATCAAGCCTGGTATTCTGTCCTCTGACAGTGGCAGGTGCACCAAAGGGAATGAACAGACAGGTTATCATCAAGTGATCCATGCTCTGTTACCCAATCCCAGCTTCTGGCAAACAGAGGGCTAGGGACACCATTCCTGCCCATCTTGGCTAATAGCCATTGATGGACCTATCTTATTTATTTTTATTTATTTATAGTTGGAGATATACCAGTCTCCTAGAACTGGAAGAGACCTTGAAAGGTCATTGAGTCTAGCCCCCTGCCTTCACTAGCAGGACCAATTTTTGTCCCAGATCCCTAAGTGGCCCCCTCAAGGATTGAACTCACAACCCTGGGTTTAGTAGGCTAATGCTCAAACCACTGAGCTATCCCTTCCCCCATTCATCTTCCATGAATCTAACTAGATCCCTTTTGAACCCTATTATAGTATTGGCCTTCACAACACCCTCTGGCAAGGAGTTCCAGAGCTTGACAGTGTGTTACGTGAAAAAATAACTTCCTTGTGTTTGTTTTAAATCTGCTACCTATTAATTTCATTTGGTGGCCCCTTGTTCTTGTATTATGAGGAGGAGTAAATAACACTTACTTACTTTCTCTATGCCACTCATGATTTTATAGACCTCTATCATATCCCCCCTTAGATGCCTCTTTTCCAAGCTGAAAAGTCCCAGTCTTACTAATTGTTTTTCTTGAGTGGTAACAGCTAATTTAGACCCAATCATTGTAAATTCGACCTAAACTTGTAGTGTAGACCAGGGCTAAGTTCCTTTCCTTGTAGAATTTGTTGCGCTTCTAAGGAAAGTATGTATGCGGGGAGGGGCAAGGTGGTCGTTTGTTGTTCACAGCTGGGATGGAAACAATGTTCATCTATTGGGCATTTTTAATGCTGTCTTGTATCCTTCCTTCTCCCTTATTCCCACCCTATTTATTTATTTCTATTTCAGTAGTGCCTAAAGCCCCAATTGTGATTGGGGGCCTATAGTATTAGATGCCATACAAACACATAGTAAAAGATGGTCCTTGCCTCAAAGAACTTACATACAAACTTCAGACAAGCTGCAACAAGTGAGTCTGACATGCAAAAGGGTCAATAGGTCTCTTTCAACTCTAGGTTTCATGAATCCGATGTTACAGAAATTTTCTTTTTGAGACTGGGATTTTTCTCACCGTCCTAGAAGAGCTGAAGTATCTGAATGAGTGACTGTTAATCTGTTTTCACGACCAAGAGTCATTGTTCAAAGCTGAAGCAGTGACCGAAGTGTGGTATGCCTAATTGCCATTCCATAGTGATTATACTGTACCATGTTGCCACCACTGGCTGGACACAATTTAATACAGGGTTTTGAGACTTCCAGTGAAACTTGCAAAGCAATTCCTACTGCAGGCAGTTTATGTTGAGGTTTTTGTTAAAATAATGCATGCATGATGACTAGTAGATTAAGATTTTTCAGTGTCCTGTGATGAAAGATATGTGATCAATGCTTTACATACCTGTGGTGATGTGAATCTGATGTCACTTACTTGCATTCACAAATATTTTTTCACAAACAGCTTCAAAAAGCTGTTGAATGGTCATTTTCAAGAAATGTGTCAGAGAAGAGCTGAAACTTCATGGATCAACTGGAATTTGATTTAATTTGATTAAAAGTTTGCCGGACATCTCATTAAACTCTAAAAGTCCACACTAACACTTTTAATCTTCTAGAGCTACACCATTGGTAATATGTAGCATGCTTAGTCCATATAAGTCCATATTGCCAAATGACATTTTGCACACCTACTGTATTTTTGTTTGTTAATTCAACCTCAAATGTAATCTCTCTCTCTAAGACAACAGGCAGTCTTTCACCATGTGTAACTGAACAGGATTATGTTATGTTCTGAAAAGGAAACTGAGTGCACAGATTTTTAGTTATCGTGACAATGCTGTTATGGTACTCCTCGTTTCATGTCATCTTAAGCAGGTAGTGAGTTTACTAAATGCTAATATCCATACTCATTCTGGGTAGAAGTTAGTGACATACTCTTTTATATCTATTTTAATCTCGGAACCAAATAGCTAGTCTTCAGAAAAGAAATGTACCATATTCATATCCTATAATAATTGTTTATGTTCATAAATCAGTCTCTGCATTTACCTATAAAACTTTTGTTAAGAAAAATCTTCAGTGAAAGTTCTTAAAGCCAGTAAACTCCCAAAGTATAAACTAGGGGCCTAAATTTGCCCCCAAAGCACCAAATCTTCTGTCCATATCCTTTATGAGAGTGGTTCTTATAAACTTGGGGAAAACTCCATCAAGTGGATGGATGTAAAAATGCATTCTATTACCATTTTACCCCAGATCTATTTCCAAAAAGAAGTGGTACGCTTAATATGTGTGAGTGACAGTCTGGCATATGTACTCTGACAAAGTAGACACTAGGTTTTAGATCCTTCCTTTGCAAACCAAGTAGGATCTTTAAAGATATTTTATAAATACAAATGGAGCATACCAACATTTGCTAATATCTCAAACTTATGGAAAAACTTTACAATGGAGTTCTGTGAAAGGGGGTGTGATACACAATACATGCAATTCATTCAAACTAAATACCAAATACAGAGTAGTATAGTATTAAGGCTTTATTGACAATTTTGCATTTGGAACAACAGATGCCTTGTTAAGGACCCAACAACCCCTTACTCTTCAATTAAAGTGTCAGAGTTCACAATAAATGTCTGAAGTCCCCAGTAAGGCCTTCACCAAAATCAGGGAAAACCAGACTTGATGCTTCTAAGGTGAAACATGAGATTGTTTATAAAGAATGAAGGCGGGTGGGAGGACAGTTCTAACTGGTAGATTTTTAAATCCTTTGCAGATTACCTCTTAAACCTGCAGCTTAGTGCTTGACTGATGATTGCTTACCCCAACCTTTGGCCCAGGATAACTTATTTCTGGGGGCAGAAAGGAAAGGGTGGTCTCGCATTTGTGGGTCAACACTTTTGTGGATGGTTGTTCTTAAACCAACTTTAATCCTGGAGTACAGGCAGAGTACAGGTGATATGGCTGAAGATGCAAGATAAATGCAGTTTCATTTGCCTCTGCAACTTAATTCCTGGATGATAATGCTTCCACATATGTGATGCAATACATGTTTTCACTTCCCCTGAGATTTTCTTATGAAGGTCCTTTTTATAGACTGTATATTAAGCATTTGTCAGATACAGCTGCCTATTCCTTGTTCGGTGTTTGAATTCTATGAATGCGGACACATAGACACAGCAGTATGGGTTAAATGCAGTGGCTGCAACTTCTTCATTTAACTAACCATTAAGTTAATTTACAGTCACAGCACCCCAGTGCATAAGTACTTAGCTGGACACTTCCAGTATAGATTTCAAGCAGAGGGATCAAGATACCCAAATATGGAGAAAGGTCTTATTCCTCCTTGATGCATTTCTTTATCGTCGTTACCTCTGGATAGCTAAAGTGTCTGCCCTGTTTCTGGTGTTAGATAGGAATTTTAAGATGAGAAGAGCCTCAAAATGCACAAGACAGAATGGCACCCACACTGTTCTAAATTAATGCCCAAACGAACGCCTTTGAAAAATCCCTACATGGAGTGAAAGGCCCCAGACTGACTTATGTTAGGTTGCAATTGGCACAGGAAACTCACCACAATTTGCAACAATTAAAACTGATGTTTTAAAAACCAGACTCCTGTGGGTGGTGGGGAGCAGCACAGCTGTGCCAATTGTAATATGTGGAGGGGAAATCCCTTCCTGACCCCAGAGGGCGATTAGCCCAGCCCTGCCACTAGAGGACATGCAGCACACCTATGTAAAGGGAGGAAGAGGGAAAACTGTCTGAAGGGATGGAGCCAAAAGGATGCCAAATACTGGCCATCCACATCTAGAAGGTACCCATTATGCACTTTAAAGGAGAAGCCAATGGGTATCCTCTGTGAATCCCTCAATGATGAGTTGGTGGAGGTGAGGCTGATGGCCTACCCCTACACCCACCTTGTGCTCCCCCATCTTTCCCATCCCCACCAGACACAGGAGAGGCTTCAGGTGGGAAAAAAGCCACAAGAATATCTTCACTTTGTACCTACTACAGTAACTCCTCACTTAAAGTCATCCCGGTTAAGTTGCTTTGTTGTTACGTTGCTGATCAATTAGGGGACATGCTCATTTAAAGTTGTGCAGTGCTCTCTTATTACGTTGTTTGGCAGCCGCCTTCTTTGTCCATTGCTTGCAGGAAGACCAGCCGTTGGAGCTAGCAGGTGGGGGCTTGGAAACACGGTGGACCGGCAGCCCCCATATCAGCTCCGCTCCCCTAAGTTCCCTGTGCAGCAGCTGCCCAGCAGGCTACCACTTGCCAGCAGTTCAGCTGTCCCTCCCCCTACTGCCATGTGCTGCTCCTGCCCTCTGCCTTAAAGCTGCTCCCAAGAGCCTCCTGTGCAGGGGAGGTGGGAAGACACGGGCTAATGTCAGGTTGTCCCCCTCTCCCCTACTCCTGCCCTCCGCTTACCCTTTCTCCATATAGAGCAGGGTGGGGACATAGACTCATAGACTCTAGGACTGGAAGGGACCTCGAGAGGTCATCGAGTCCAGTCCCCTGCCCTCATGGCAGGACCAAATACTGTCTAGACCATCCCTAATAGACATTTATCTAACCTACTCTTAAATATCTCCAGAGATGGAGATTCCACAACTTCCCTAGGCAATCTATTCCAGTGTTTAACTACCCTGACAGTTAGGAACTTTTTCCTAATGTCCAACCTAAATCTCCCTTGCTGCAGTTTAAGCCCATTGCTTCTTGTTCTATCATTGGAGGCTAAGGTGAACAAGTTTTCTCCCTCCTCCTGATGACACCCTTTTAGATACCTGAAAACTGCTATCATATCCCCTCTCAGTCTTCTCTTTTCCAAACTAAACAAACCCAATTCTTTCAGCCTTCCTTCATAGGTCATGTTCTCAAGACCTTTAATCATTCTTGTTGCTCTTCTCTATACCCTCTCCAATTTCTCCACATCTTTCTTGAAATGCGATGCCCAGAACTGGACACAATACTCCAGTTGAGGCCTAACCAGCACAGAGTAAATTGGAAGAATGACTTCTCGTGTCTTGTTTACAACACACCTGTTAATGCATCCCAGAATCACGTTTGCTTTTTTTGCAACAGTATCACACTGTTGACTCATATTAAGCTTGTGGTCCACTATGACCCCTAGATCTCTTTCTGCCATACTCCTTCCTAGACAGTCTCTTCCCATTCTGTATGTGTGAAACTGATTGTTCCTTCCTAAGTGGAGCACTTTGCATTTATCTTTATTGAACTTCATCCTGTTTACCTCAGACCATTTCTCCAATTTGTCCAGATCATTTTGAATTTTGACCCTATCCTCCAAAGCAGTTGCAATCCCTCCCAGTTTGGTATCATCCGCAAACTTAATAAGCGTACTTTCTATGCCAACATCTAAGTCGTTGATGAAGATATTGAACAGAGCCGGTCCCAAAACAGACCCCTGCGGAACCCCACTTGTTATACCTTTCCAGCAGGATTGGGAGCCATTAATAACTACTCTCTGAGTACGGTTATCCAGCCAGTTATGCACCCACCTTATAGTAGCCCCATCTAAATTGTACTTTCCTAGTTTATCTGTAAGAATATCATGCGAGACCGTATCAAATGCCTTACTAAAGTCTAGGTATATCACCGCTTCTCCCTTATCCACAAGGCTCGTTATCCTATCAAAGAATGCTATCAGATTAGTTTGACACGATTTGTTCTTTACAAATCCATGCTGGCTATTCCCTATCACCTTACCACCTTCCAAGTGTTTGCAGATGATTTCTTTAATTACCTGCTCCATTATCTTCCCTGGCACAGAAGTTAAACTAACTGGTCTGTAGTTTCCTGGGTTGTTTTTATTTCCCTTTTTATAGATGGGCACTATATTTGCCCCCTTCCAGGACATGACAGGGCTCAGGATGGAGAGAGTTGCTGGCCGCAGCTGCTGTCTCAACTTCCTGATCTTTTAAAGGCAATGTACTTAGAGTGGTGTCAGCAAACTTAAAGGGGCAATGCACCTCTCTCTCTCTCTTCCACACACAGGGTGTGTGTCTCTGTCTCTGTCAGCCATGCTGTCTCCCCTTCCTCCATTCGTGCTGCCTTGTAGAGTGTGAGGCTACATTAACAACAATGTATTAACCCTTGAGGGCTCAGCCAAATGCTAGTTCATCATTTAGCAATAAGGCATTCCCTGAGAAATATCCCACCCTCTTCCGCCTTCAAACTTTACCACCTCAGCCAAGCTTCACAATCATCATTGCTATGTACAGTATTAAATTGTTTAAAACTTATAGTGCATGTGTGTGTGTGTGTGTGTGTGTGTGTGTGTGTATAGATATATAAAAATATATAGTTTTTTGTCTGGTGAAAAAAATTTCCTTGGTATCTAACCCCCCGCCCATTTACATTAATTCTTATGGGGAAATTGTATTTGCTTAAAGTCGCATTTTTCAGGAACATAACTACAACGTTAAGCGAGGAGTTACTGTACAGCAAACTTGAAAGGAAACACTGTAGTTGAAAAGTAATGTTCTTGACCAGTTTTTTTTAGTGTTCAGTTTAATACTGAAAATATTTGCTTTATTAAAGGCAAATCTTCTACTCAGTCGACCGCTTCCTCATTCTTGATCCTGAAGTGGAATCTTGTGGGTATGTCAGTCTGCTTCTATGGATACCGTTATGGTATAACACTTGTGGTTTGTTTGGTTTTTTTTATTTGAATGTAACCTGGGCATTCATTTCTTTACAAAAGACATGCATGAACACACTCACCCAAGGACTTTATGTTCTAAATTAGACAGACAATCTAGTGCATTGTGTATTTAAATTTCTTTAATAGGAAATGATCTAGACTCCTCTCTGTGGCCTATTAACTTGGTTACTGTGCTGAAAGGCACTGTAGTTTAAATGTGGCGGGAGAGGGTTCTCGGAGCTTTCTAAGAGGGCTTTGCTTATGTGTTTATTGGGCTGAACAGCTAATCCAAAGACGCAAACCTTTCTGGCAGTGTGGGTTGAAGACTTAGTGTAAATAAATTGTCCTTCCATAGCTGTAGCTCTGAAATAAGTTTCTTTTTTTTTAAAGAACGTACTGAGTGCTACAGATTCAGGTAATTTTAGAATATTGTTACTATTGTAGCTTATTCATTATTTACAGGATGAGTAAGTAAGTGCCCAAGTTATTTCCGCAAGTGCTCTCCATATGAAGCTTTCCCCTAACCATTGCTGCATTAATGAGCCTTAAAACTTATATAAATTGTTAGAACTATATTAAATTAATTCCATTCCAGGATCTCTTGAAATGTGTTGAGCAAAATATGTTGTGTTAAAATTGACTTTCACTAGGTAGAGGAACTTAAAATGCCATTTGGGGGGTGGGTTTGTTTGTTTTTGTTTTTTAAATCTTGCTTCATAGAATTTTTTCATTGGTTGTCCCAGTTGCTAGTGCTTCCTGAATGATAGGGCTTCCTGCCCTACACACATTAGTATCAGTTTCTCTAATATTCTGACACACTCACTTTAGAGTGACAGTAACTTGCTTTTATTGAGATTCCGTAATTGCACAATTAAATCAAAGTCCATTGAATGTAAATATGCGTATGTTAAAGACTTTCCAAATTTTAGAGCATAACTAAGCTGTTCTTGTAAAACTGCTAATTTTGAGGAAGGCCATACTGAGACATGCATTATGAAACACAATGGTGCATTGTGTTACCAATTGTTTGGTATTCATGCATACAGAAATGTATAGAATAACTTTTTTATACTTGTGATTATTTACTGGGTATTAATCTGCCATTGTATATTGAATGTTCAGGATATCCAAAAAGACCAATCTATTGCTATGTTCCAAACATAACAATATAAAAAGGTGAAGGATTTACCTCAGTATTTTCTTGTTCCTTTTTGGTGGTATTTGTTCAGTTTCAGGTGTTCTGTTTTCCAAAGAGAAACATAAAATCATTTTTACTTTCAGAAATGAAACATCCAACCTCAAAGTAAAGGAATAAGTTTTACAGCTTGATATATCTTATGCTGTTCACTGGTTTGTAATTCAGTCTACAAAACTGGCTATAAAACCAAATTCTAGGCTAGTAGAAAAAATACTTTTTTCAGTGGAAAAAATACTTTCTTCAGAAGACTGTTGTTCCTTGTTTCTTCTACAGCTATTTTGACTTCTAAGAATGCTACTAAGAGCCTGATCCTGTAAACATTTACTAAAGGATATATCACTTATACTGGGGGTAGTCCTATTAGTGTTAGCGGGGGATTCATCCTCATGTTTGGAAGTGGAGTAGTGGTATGGCTGGGAGACTCGTGAGAGTTCAGAAATGATTGCTCCCATCATCTTGCTATTCATGTTTTAGGCACCCAGACTTCTTGTTTGCGTAACTTTTTACCAGTGTTGTCAGTGTTTCCCATCTTATCACAGGGATTCTACCAAACTATCAATGATCCTTAGTACACATTGTGCTTTTTCTTGGTTACCTAGCACTAACTTTAGTCCGTGCCAACTTGAGTTAAGTGGCAGAAGGAGAGTGAATAGAGCCAGTTCTTTGTGTTTAGCTGCAGCTTCTCCCTCCATTCAAAACTGTAAATATTTTCTAATATTCTTATGTCTGAGCTGTTCAAAGCATTGTTTTAGGCTGACGTTATTCTCATCCATTTAATAGTGCAGTGGTGGATTCAGGGGGAAAAAGGTGTGATGTTTCTAGGTGTGATGGAAAAGATAGCTAATTGAGGCAATCTTCTGCAAAACAGTGGAGTAAATTCTAAGGAATGTTCAGTTCTCTTAGGTCAGTGAATTGCATATGATCTAACTTTTGTCACAACTATAATGTTTGCTTACAAAAGGGGATGGTACCTCTCAGTTAAGCAAACAGATCAAGCCCCGTCCATACAAGTCTGCAGCCCTTATGCACAGTCAGGCAAGCAGTCCTCTGGTTTGTACTTGCATGAGTTCGGCTGGAGGAGCCAGGCCTGTTCTAGCTGAACTACCTTGGCTCAGGTTTGACTCTGCCTTCTGTTAGAGTAGCTCCTTCCTCGCTTGCCTAAAATGAAGGCAATTCTGCCATTTAGGAAGATCAGAAAAATGACTTGCCTAGAGGACTGGCTGAATTGTAAAACATGGTTAACTTGGTCAAAACAAGGCAGTTAGGACAAGCTCCTAGTCTGTAGCTTCACTGTATAGTGTACAATTTGGTCATGCTTTTTAACCCATGAAGGCAATATTCAGCACCAGCAAATGCCTGTCTACATAACTTCCTCCTCCAAAGCTATACTCACAGTCAATTGTGTACTTGGTTAGAAATGTTACTATATTAGAATAGTGTGCTCTAAACAGAATTTGAAAATATAGTACAGTCTAAATCAAATCTGAAAGTGCTGGCTTACTGTTTCTGGTTCCTTTTTTTTTTTCTTTTTATTTTAACTAGAAAAATTAAAAGGTTTCTATTTTCTGGATTATATGACAAATTCAGTAACTTTCAAGTCAGATTTTCAAAAGTACTCAGCATTGGCCTAGCTCTACTGTTACTGAAATCAGTGGGATTTTGCCATTGACTGAAGTAGGAGCAGAGTTAGGCCAGCACTGAGCACTTTTCAAAATCCTACTCTAAAATTCTCATGAGACCATAAAATGAGGATATCACATTCCTGGTGTATGGCTTGTGTCCATTTATCTGAGGTGAATTACACCTTTTACCACATTACCAAGGCCTGTGTCAGAAATCAACTTGGGCACCATAAAATCTTCCCATAGTCTTCTGTTTTGTTAGGTTTCATACACAAAGGAGGGTACAAAGCTTTTGTGTACAAAATGTATCTGATCTAAACTTGACTCTTAACCATGAAAGGTCATAAAAGAAAAGCTTATAAGCATGAAACTTGATATTTCTTTTTTATTTTTGTTATAAACATGTTCTTCCATAATATTGCTAAAATAATAGTTCAACTTTTGGACACTATAAAAATAACACTAAAATACGTTTTTCACTTTCAGCTTCTGCTAGGATAGAAGTTGTTCACATAAAATGAATGGGGATATGGCTCGTTTTCTTAATGGTTAATTGATAAGATATTATATAACGTTTATTCTGAACTTCATGCAGGCACATATCTATTCTTTGGGTGCAACACTGAAAGCAACAATTGAGTATGTGACAGAGCCTGAGATGGAGTCAGAGTTTGGGCAGGATCTACAGACTCTGCTGGAACAAATGCAAGAAGAGAATCCTGACGATAGGCCAGATATTGAGGTAAAGTATCCAGCTATGATTTTTTAATTTTTTTAGTAAGCTAACATTTATCTTACATATGTATAAGACATAGAAGATTTTTTTTTAATTTCATATGTCCAGGTTGTATAATTGACCTGAAATGTCTTCTGAGTTAGAAAAAATTTTTCATTTCCTTCATCTCCAAAGCCTGAGCTATAAATGTAGAGAAGAGAGGAGAAATTACTTTATGGTAATTGTAGTTCCCAGAAGGTTGTACATGGAAGATGTGGATCCAAAGTCTCCCATATGCACTATTCCTTGAGACATATGATTAGTTTCTTGAGACATCTACTTTTGAAAATGTTAGAAATAAGTAAGAAAAGAGGGTATTATACTACAAAGGAACCCATATTGTGGCTCTCAAATGTTACTTTGAGTGTATACAACAGGAGGATGAGAGAATCAAGCTTAGGGTCATTCTACTTCTGGACATTTCTGGAGCATTCTTTACTAAAGTACTAAGTACTAAATAAATAAATCTGTATTTGATTACCGATGATTTTTTCTGTAATTGTACAGCTGTTTTGGCAAACTGTCTCTGATTAGATGCCTTTTTAACATTCTAAATGTTTGTTTTACCATATCTGTTTGTTTCTAATTGTTTACCAAAGCAATTCATAGATGTGGCTCTCAACCTTTCCAGACACCTGTTCACTTTCAGGAGTCCGATTTGTCTTGGGTACCCCAAGTTTCACCTCACTTAAAAACAGCTTGCTTACAAAATCGGACATAAAAATACACAAGTGTCACAGCACACTATTACTGAAAAATTGCTTACTTTCTCATTTATACCATATAATTATAAAATAAATAAATTGGAATATAAATATTGTACTTACATTTCAGTGTATAGTATATAGAGCAGTATAAACAAGTCGTCTGTATGTAATTTTAGTTTGTACTGACTTTTTTCTAGTGCTTTTAATGTATGCTGTTGTAAAACACAGGCCACAATTTAGAGCCATTACAAAATAGCATACTTATTTTTATTTTGAACATACAGAGTAAATTATTTATAGAAATTAAATTTTAAAATAGTTATCTTTACCAGTCATTACTAATATCTCCTATGTCTAAAACTGTTATATGTAACTTGAAACGTGACTTTAAGTATTCTATAGTAGCCCATGCTAGAAATAAATTATAGTTAACAATGTAATATACATACAAGATATTGCAAAATGTAGGTCCTATATACTAATATCTCGTTAAAGAATTCCAATGTGCTATGTATGATAACATGATCATTTTAAGCCAAAACTTGGAGAATGTATTTACCTTAAGTAACCAGTAAAGTTTTAACTTTAATTGTCTATAGAGTATCATCTCATTATGTGAAGAAAAATTGAAGTTTGCTTCCTCAAGTAATATTTGTCGAAATCTATCCGCTGTTGGAAGAAGGGTGCTTTCAATAGAATCATTTGGTACTTTTCAAGGTAAACTTAATGTATTTCAGATTAAAATAACATATTTCAGACAGTCCTAACATGTGAATAGTGAAATCCAAGAACATGATATGCAAGTCTTATATTCTGTTGCTGTACTCATTTTCTTTTGTTTAAAAATAAAATATAACCTATTAATAACACTTGGATTAGAATATATGTGAATTCTCTTTTATTAAGAAAAAGCTAAACATTCAGTGACAATAATAAACTTACACTGAACAATTTTCCATTATGATTTATGGTGACTCTCTCTAAAATTTTGTCCTTTCTGATAAAAATGACATGCTCAGAGAATCTTGTTTCTATAATGTACTTTAAAATGTACTATGAGGGCAAAAAACTGCAAAGCATAAAAGAAAAGTCTTAGAAAAGATGAACGATTTTAAACACTTTTTAATGTGAACATCTGTTTTTGCATCTAGACAACTGTGATAACATGTGGAAGGGAAAAGTGTGCCAGACAAGTGTGGGATTTAAATTATATACAAATGAAAAAAACAACATAGAAGGTGATTCCTCTACAATTGAAGACATGACAACAAGCTATCACGGAGACTCTTCTGTAGCCAACGTGGCCTTGAATGCAAGAGAATGTGGTTTAAAGGAAATGCAAATTGATCTGAATAATGAAAGATCTCAACATTCACAACTTGCAACTGAGGTTAGAAAGAGCAAAGAGGAGGACAAGCATGTAATATATAATGAAAGATTTGCTAACATTGTTTTGGAGCCAAAACCATTTACTAATGACAGAGAGAGAGATGTTTTTAAGAAAAGTTGTTTGAGAAAAATGAAAACTTTTCCAAAGCTACCACTTGACGTTACAGATACAAGTAATGTTTTCACATCTCTAACTAACAGTGGACTACTGGCTCGTAAAAAACAATCACTAACATATGAATCAGTACCTCTAGACAATAATCAGGTTGCTGCTTCAGAGGGAAAACGTAGTCCATTCAATGTTAATAATCCACCAGGAATAAAACCAAAGAATTACCAGGTCTCTGATCTTCAGGTAGATGCGTCTTGTGTGTGTACGCAGGTCTCTGGCATGTATTTAGAGGAATATATGCCATCTTTTAGTGGTAAAAAGAAAGCTGCTCTTTCATGTAATCGTATAGAAGAATCTTCCCATGCTACCTCCGAAACTCGACATATCACTAATACATTAAAAAACCCAGATCAATCAGCTGCTGGAGCAGAAGTGGTAAATAACTATATGGCACTGGAGGACTCTACTGAAACTTCTCAAAGATCAAGTGAAAATTGTTTAGCACATTTTAATAAGATGGCTTCAGTGTTGTCAACAAAAACCAATAGGAATGGATATGGGTCAAGCCTAATTAGTTCTCCAGAATTACTTACTGGTGTGATGAGTACAAACAATAATGAAAATCACTGTGGAAGCAGAGAATCAGAAGTCAAAAGTAATGAGCAGGTAGTAAAAACAAAATCTTCATTATATAGTTGCTGTAGTCATTTATGTGGAGAGGAAATGACTTGAATACCATGTGTTATCCACGTTTTCCCCCATATTAACATAGCTATATAGAGTAGAACCTCACTAATCTGCATGCTTTAAAATTCACATGAATTTGATCTGTCCCCTTTTCTCACCAAAGGTTTATAAGTAAGGCCTGAAGTAAGGTGTCTTGATTGCTAAGCCTTCATCATTTTAACATTTTTTCAGGCTGTACTTGTGTATGCTGGTATATTACAAAGTGGCAGCATATAATTTAAATTAAACTCCATTTGTTGGGATAAAGCACAAAGTGTATTTTGATGGATTTTCTTTGGGTGTTTGTTTTGGGGTAGGGTTGTTTTTAGGAGATTCATATGTTTTGCTGACTCACAAAATTTGCTAAGTTGTAGTGGACCTTCCAGGCATTAATAAGAATTAGAGTACTTGGGTGAGCGCCTGGCTTTACTGAAATCTCTGACAAACATGCCATTGACTTCAGTAGGACCAAGATTTCACTCCTTTTTGTCTTCTAAAGCCACAGACATATTTAAGTTTATTTCAGAATTGTATAAAAATTCTTGTATTCATCTTTTATTCTAAAAGGCCCTTCTATATATGTGCTACGTTACATTTCATAATATGCATGTATTATATGTGTACATTGACCAAAAATGTTTTGCTTCTATGAACAGCCAAATAAAAGAGGAGGGAGAGGAGTCGTAGATTCCATCAATGTACTCTGCTAGACAGTTGGGGCAACGTTGCCTCCTTCCCCTCAAAGTTCTCAGGGTGGACAAGTTTGATCTCTGACTAGATGGTTTTCTCTTGTGTCACACTTTAACAATCATGAGCAATCCATGGAATAGGAGAATTTGTGAATACCTACTCTTGTTGTTTAAGCTTCTCAAGTTATGCTGTGACTTGTACAGAGTGAGCATCATGAATGTTCAGGTCTCATGCTTGATTTGCATAATTTTGCCTAGGCTCTTTTTTTATTATTATTATAAATAAAATTATTCTCTAAAGGAAAGATTGATCAACCTGCCCTCTGTAACAGAGTGTCTGCTGCATATCAGGTCTCAATTCTGAGGTGTCTACCCCCTCAGCCTGAATAATAGCAAATAACTAACAGATATCTAACTGAAGAGCTTGTGATGCAGGTAGGCTCCTGAATTATCAAAAAGGAATTCCATGTTGGAGATTTTATACCCTCACTTCCACCCCCACATTGTTCCTGCCTATCAAGATCACAGTGCAAGCTCCATAGGGTTCACTTTGCAGGGAATTCTTCTGACTATAAACACAGTGTCCCCTGTGTTTTATTCAAACCCCATTAATTTTCATATTCTTGGACTCTTGGAAAAGGTATGTTTGTTGCAGGTAATTTATTTCAGTTTCTTCTGATCTTCTGTTCTCACCCATTTATTCTACATACTCTTTAGGGGATGGGGAAGGTCGGATTGAAAATCCATCTTGTATCTTTTTTTCCATGATGAAGTGATTATCAGTTCCTCTGATGAGTTTCCATGTGCCTACTTTATTTCATAGTCACATTTGTGTGTGTATGAGAATGTATAGCCTGCTCATTCTGGACACAGATTTAATAAGTGTTTATTACTTTTCACCTCCTCTCTTCTGGGTGATGAGTAGAATCCTTCCCCCCTTGAATTCAGTGACAAAACTCTCATTAACTCTCATAGGGTAAGGATTTCACCCTGGATGTTGCTCCAGTTATTCTAATCCTCAGAGGGTAGTAAATATGATCTGAGCAGAAATGACAGACACCAAGCTTGTGACAAAGAAGGCCATGGATCATAGAGACGTACTGTAAGTAGAAGGAAGGGTTCTATTGACTCAGGTTCTCAACTTCCTGTCTTAGTGAACAGTCCTACTTAAAACTTCAGGCTCCAACGCACAAACAGTTAATGCTGAAGAGACCCTTTTAAAATCCAGAAGCTCTTCTAGGTCTTTGTCTAACATAGGGTCTAGAAGAAATTTTACTATTTAAGGAGAGGGCCATTAAAACCTACCAAATTATTTCTCATCAAGTTCTAGGTTTTTTTACAAACAAGCTGTTGACAAAGGCGTTGCCATATGTTCTCTAAGGCATTGTGGCACAGCTCTGGTGACAGTTAAAGGGAGCCATTGACAACAACCTCTGTCCAAACAGTTCCTTTAAGTTCTAGAGTTAAGCTGCCTTCTTAAGCAAATGTTTTCCCACCTACAGACTAAACACAGAGTTGAGGGCTCTTCGTAAATCCTCCTTTTGAAGGAAGTTCTTTTAAAGCTTCTAGCAACTGTTTTTTTGCTTCTAACAGCAAATGATTTTTCTCCTCCAGTTTCTGGCACATGGTAGCCTTTGTCTACAGGCTCTCCTCCCCATTTTAAAAACTCTGTTCTTACAGAGTAGCCTGAAGTTCTGTGACATACTTTGTGCGCATGTGCCACGCCTGATTTCCCCAGTGTCAGAATTCTTATGTCCTTTTTCCAGCGGGGCCAAAAGAAACTTCCAGGTTTCTATATAACATTTTTGTCTTGGTATTGAACACAAAATTTGAGTCAAAGTTTTTTCATTTACTGCAAGGGAACAAAGAGGATGTGATTCCGGTAAGAATGTACTTTGCCAGTTTTTCCCCTGAATAGGTAATGCTTATGTGAACAGATCTGCAAAGCTACTATATACCAGGCATTATATAATAGATATGCATATGTCTTCAAATGCAGTTTTCAACAGAACTGTTCTAGCATCTCCAAGTATTCTCTAATTAGAAAGAATACTATATAAGTCCCATCTAGTTAGTGATTAACCTTGTCCACTCTGGAGAATAGACAGGTTTTTTTTTCTTACTTGTCAATAGTATTTTTCCAGAGGACATCATCTGTCTGTCTAATACCCTAACACTGCTTCCTATGTGCTTTATAGCCAATTGGCGGTACTAAAGATGCTCATTTGCTGTTGTCCTGCTTCTCCAATGTATCTTGTCAGGGCACTTAGTGATAGCTTGCTGTTCCATAAATAAACATTTATCACTTCAAGGTTGAGTGGGGATCCTTTATTTCTCTAATCAATTTCATTCCAATCAGGTGTCTCATATCTGTGCTTTTAAATATTTTTTTCTACAAATATTATGGCTTTCACACCAGAGAGCCACTAACAGGCACCTGGAGGTAGACTGTTTTAGTGCTCAAACATCTGTGTTCTGTTGGTCACTCATATCTAATCAAGTGTGACAGAAGTGAAAACCCACCTAGGTAGAGAATGACATTGACCATTGGTGAAATATCATTTACAGGTAAGGAAAATTGTGTATTCCCAGAATGGTGTTCCCTAAGAGAGGACTAATGTGTTATTTATTGCCTCATTATGGCTGTTCATAAGATGCCAGTGTATGTTCGCATAATATAGTACTATTCTTGGCCTAAAAGGCAGGCATAGTTCAGATATTTATTATTCCCAGATGTTTGGGTATATAAAACTGGTATCAACAGTGAATTATAAGAATATTGCTAAACATTTTTACTTTAGTCCTTTTACCAACATCATTCTCCTTAGTAGCGAGAAGGAGCATACAATACATACTAAAGAATTTTCACATTAAAGTGAAAGTCATTAATGCCTACAATATATATTAATCTATAGTATATAGTAAAAGCTGTTTTATCTGGCACTTCACCAACCGGAAAGCTCTATAAACCAGCATTTCTGATCTTCATTGAAATGCTGGTTTATAGTCTGGTTGGCACAGGGCCAACGTGGGGGTTGGGCACGGGAGTGGGTGTGGACTGTGGGCTCTGGGATGGAGTTTGTGTGCAGGAGGGGGCCTGGGATACAGGAGGGGGTGCCGGATCTGGGGGCCACTCACCTTGGGTAGCTCCCTGCAAGTGGCAACCTGTCCCGGCTGCTCCTAGGCAGAGGCGTGGCAGGCGGCTCTGCGCACTCTTCCCCTGCCCTGAGTGCTGGCTGCACAGGTCCCATTGGCTGGGAACTGCGGGCAATGGAAGTCGCGGGGGCTGCGCCTGTGGGTGTAGTCAGTGTGCAGAGCTGCCTGCCATGCCTCTGTCCGGGAGCAGGCGGAACAGGTCGCTGCTTGTGGGGAGCTGCCAGAAGTGAGCACCCCCTGGATCTGGCACCCTAAACCTCCTTCTGCGCCCCAACTCACTGCCCCGAGCCCCCACCCACATCCAAACTCTCTCCCAGAGCCTGTGTTCTGCACTCCCCCTCCCACACCCAAACTCCCTCCCCATAGTTAACCAGCATTTTCTACTTAGCAGCACCCTCACTTCCCCCAACATGCTGGATAAAACAACTTCTACTATACCTTCATATTTCTCATCAAAGCTACTCTGATTAAGAAAGTGTTTTCTTAAAAACTGAGCTCTTAAACCATTTCTAATATGAAAAGGATACATTTCCAAAAAATTGATACAATTTGAGAATTTCAGAAATAAATAGAGAAAATGAGGATTTGCACAGACTTATGCATATAAGTATATTGCTGATGGTGCAGTACTAAAGAAGTAGGGATGTTGGATAAAGTTGATATCAACAGCCTAGAGGATTCAAAACTTCTGAAACTTGCATTGCTGGAAGTCTCTAGTGCTATTTCTGAAAAGCTTAAATAGGCTTTTAAACTTTTTTTTAAAATGTCCCACTGAATTCAGTGGAACATAAGTATGTGCCTAAAGTTAAAACATGCTTAAATTATTTGGGGAATTGGAGCCTTAAGTAAAAAAGTTGCCTCATAGCCATAACTAAGGAAAGCAACACTGCTTACCAAGTAAACTTCATTTAATTGGACTTGGTGCAATTATTTTGCTTAAACAAGAGTATTGAGTATTTACTGATAATATGCATAGTGCTCATACTTAAGAATTTGCACAAGGAGTAGGGCAAATAAAGCCCTGATAGTGGACTCTGGAGGGGCCTTCCTTTTCTTTCCTGTTTCCCCTCTCTCCATAATGACAACATTTAGGCATTGCGTACCATCTGGAATAAAAGTAATCTTTGTCTAGCAATATCTGGACAACAGCCACCCAGAAGAAGTAATAGCAATATAGGTAGAAACCAAGGTAACCTCATTATGGAACTACAGGATCCTCTATAGCCAGTGAAACTAATACTTCTAAATGACTATAGTACTTATTTCATCCCTCTTTCCAAAACAGATCTAGGACATTTGCCAGGGAAGTGTCACTCAAAAGAATACCAATTAAATAAAATTAAGTAACCTGTAACTTGCCTGCATCTTTTCTTTTCTTTCCCCATCCCTCCCACTTCTATTTTTTTCTTATTCTCCCCTTGTGCTTATCTGATTCACTCAGTCACAGATAATGGTGGTATTTCTCTTGTCTAGTATTTACTTTGTTACATCCTTGTCTTTGCTGCCTTTCTCTGAAACAGCATTTCCATTCCTATGATTCTTCTCACCTCTTCATCCATTCTGTTGTCCACCATTGCTTGCACACACTCTCCTGTGGTAAGCCTTTCCCCTTTGCTACCCTTCTTAAATTCTGTCAACTTTCCTGCTCCAGTCAATGTTCCTTTCTTTCCTTCCTCTCTCTCCTTCTCCCTGCACGTAATGAGAAAGTACAGGATGTCTCTTTCTGCTCCCCTACTAACTTGTGTGTTTCATATTTACTCTCCACATCACTGGAGCCTTAAGGGTGAATGCTATTGCTAAAGATGAACATGGGGGACTGGGCCATCTTCTTCCTCCTTCCCTTGCCAGCTATTCATTAGCTCCTCGCTGTGGTCAGAAGCACCTGATATGTGGAGCAGAGAAAGCAGTCAGGTGAACAAAAGGAGAGGAGGTAGCATCAGCTTTCTGTGCAGATCTTTGAGTTCCTCTAGAGGCAGCAGACTGCAAGTATCAGTGAGGAAGGTTTCCTCTCTGCCCTAGTAGCTGTTCTGATGTAGAACAGAGTAGCATGGCCTCAGAGGGAAATGTGGGGAAGTTGGCATCACAGTATTTGTTGACTTGAAAGACTCTCTGAGACCAAGCATCACTCTCAGACTGTCTGAGAGTTTCTCCAGCTCTGGCAGTTTTATCCCATGGCTGAATTTGAACTGTTAACACCTGTTTTCGTTTTGAAGCCTCTCCAGGAGGAGGTCATAGGCACAGCTCAGAGACTTGTCAGAAGTATCATTGTATGAAGAGGGTAACAAAAAGGGTAGCCAAAAGGGACATCAAAAATCCTTCATACCAAATGTTGACCACTTTTCAAGTGAGGGTCCTGTAGCTCAGTTAGTGTCTTGTTTTTGCTGTCTGGCAAACTTTGAGAAGTTGGCTCCTTTTAAAAATTATTTTTAAAGAGTCATGTTTTTATGCAGCTGACTTCTCTTAACTATTTAAATAGCTTTCATCAGCTTTTTTTTTTTTTTAAACAAGATCAAGAAACAGAATTGTGGTTGAGCTCTTGAGCTCTGTGTCAGGCGCAAGAATGCTGGTGATGGCAAAATTTGAAAATGAAACTTAATCTGATCAGGTTGGATGACATTTACCCGTAGTGAAGTTAGCGATGCTTTTTTTTATGCAACATGCTACACGCAGTGTTTGGTAGAGAGAATCTAACACAAGGAAATGTATGTTAAGAGCAGACTACAAAAACATAGCACTTTAAAAAGTTATTGTTGACTGTACTTCTTAACAGTTAATACAAAGTTTATACAGTTCACTTTTTAAAAGGATGTTTAAAAGGCATTAGGCCGAAGTATTTACCTACCTTGATTGCTACCTTATGGTGAAAGTCAGTGTACCTGCAGGATTCCAGGTATGAATATAATATGGCTTCTTCCCCCAAGGCTACTGATCCTTGGTCTGATGAGAATGTTGTTTTTAGCATCCGTGACTTGCATCAAACTGTTGTGACTGAAGGTAATAAACCTCTGTTATAGTTATGAAACTCCAAAGCAAATATTCATAAATTATAGCCTAGAAAGCCCCTATGAAGAACAGTAAATATTCTCTTGCATTTGTACAATAACACTTCTTTATACTAGGGTGATGGTCAAGTGTAAACATCTAGCTTGATAAACAAGCTACAACTTTTAGTGATACAACATGCCACTCGTGTAAATTAAATTGTCAACAATTATTAAAAACAAAATAATGTTTTTACTTCAAAATAATTCTGACATTTCTGTTGTCGATGTTATGTAACTTGTTTCACAGAAGTACAAGAAACTTTGATGCAATCTTTAAGGTAAGACCTATAATGCTGCTGTCAAGATAGATCAGGATTTCTGCTCTTTGTAGGCTAGGCAATAGAGCCCTTGATGGAACTATTCTTTTAAACTATTCTATTATGCCAGTGGTCCTGTGGGACCCACAGGATCCCAGTCCTACTGCAGGGCTCTGCTAGGCAATGTCTCTTTTAATTATTTCTGTCATACTGCAAAGAATCTTTGTATTGTGATAAGCAAAAAGATTTTGAACAGATCAGCTCTCCAGAGATACTTTTTTCCCCTTCCTGTGAAAGCTAATTTGAATTACAATTTTTTCTGTATATTTCAGAAGTTTAGAATTAATTCATCTTGTTGTTGTGCAAAGATTTTTCTATGAGAAGTTACCAGTGACATTTATTAACATTAACTGGAATAAAATGCCTAAGCCCCAATGCCTTTAAAATGTGTGCATTTAGTTTAAGGTACTTTTGTCAAAACATCAGTAGATATTTTATTTTTAGAAATGTATTGTCTCATAACTTTTTTTTCTTTGATTTTATTTTCAGGGGGTCTCTCTGAAACATCTTTTGTCTTGGTATGGTAAGCCATTGAAAGACTATGAACTCTGGGCATTATGTCATGAATGCTTGTTTACTCTACAGACTTGCATAGATTATCCAGGTAGTGCCTTCATGACTTCTAAATAGTCTATATGTATATTCACTTGCATAGATTATTGTTGTATATCAGGATTTTTCACTGCATATACCTATTTAAATGTTTCTTCTGCAACTCAAATGAAAACTGAAATTTTAAAATACTGTGATTAACTTCAGTTATAGAGACTCTGATTGAAAAATTTTAGTACACTTCGAATTAAGTTTCATACATTTCATGGGAAGACTATATCTCTTTTTTATTGAACTTTTGGTATGGCTGAGGAAGTGTATAAAGTAAAGAGATTGATTTCCCTGGATGAGAGTCTGTGTGTTACCTTTAACAAGCCCATGGGGACCTCTGCAAGTTCCAGCAGCCTATAGGATTTCATAGTGTTCAGGATCTACACAGAACTGTGTGCTGAGGCTGTTCCCCCAACCATGTCCCCATACCCGAGGATCTGACACGGGGGGGAGGGAGGGAAGGGAATCCTTTCCAAAGCTGGAACTTGAGCATTTAAGGCCTCTTTGTACTGCTGTGCCCTCTAGCATAAAAAGGTGAGGTGGGGGGTGAGGATTTCATGTGTATCCTGAATTTTAGTAGGAATCTTGAACATGATTGGTCCAGCTTACGCTAATGATAAACCTGAAGAAGCTCTAATATAAAGAGAGCTGTTTTTGGTTTGGGTTGGTTTGTTTTTGCTTTCTGTTTGTTTAAAAATTCTGCCTAAGGATATTTGGTTAAATCAGTAGCGAATGAATATAAACAAATCACTACTAAAATACAATAATTTCATAGCATTTTTTAGGATTGTGTTGATTCAGCCATTTTTATCTTTTTATAGTATAAAAATATTACAAAGAAAATTAGCTATAAAAGTAGATTTTTGTGCACTTAAGCTATGCTGCTCTATGTGATTTCAGAACCATGGTGCATGTCCCTAATGTTTGGAAAAACTCCAAATTACTGCATATAATGAGCTAGATTCTAATTTAATATGCCCAACAAACCTCTGCTACTGTGCATATACATGTGTCCAAAGCAGCTGAGTTTCAACATACTGATGCAATCTGAGATCTGAACTTTGTCTAGCATTTGAAAATTAAAAACTGTTTAAATAAATATTAAGGTTGTGACACAAACCAGTAAATGGGAGGATATCCTTTCTAGCATCTTCATTTTGGGTCTTCTGCCTTTCAGCGTGAAACTTTTGAGCTGAATATTGTTCACTTTAGAACCGTTCTGATAAGGGGGTGTGTGTGTGTGTGTGTGTGTGTGTGTGTGTGTACCTCTTCCCCGATATAACGCTGTCCTTGGGAGCCAAAAAATCTTACTGCGTTATTGGTGAAACCGCGTTATATTGAACTTGCTTTGATCCGCCAGAGTACGCAGCCCCGCCCCCCCGGAGCACTGCTTTACCGCGTTATATTCGAATTTGTGTTATATCGGGTCGCGTTATATTGGGGTACAGGTGTATATGTACTCATTATAAAACAGTTTTACTGTTCATTTGCTACTTAAGGAAAAACTCTTTATCTTACTGATTTTTTTTTGAATACCCCCTTCCCAGCACAATCTTAAGAATGATTGATTCATTTTACCCATTCTTGAGTCTTTTTTTTAAAAAATGTGTATTTTTTTAACCTACTTTGTCTTAATTATGGCAGTGAAAGACTGATAAAGTGAGGAATGATGACTGTTTAAATGGCAATAGGAATCTGTCTGGCTTGATTAACTGTTCATTTCCAGACTTTTTAAAAAACAGGGTTTCTGTAATTAAATTCATTTTAACCAAAGCTTGCTTTTTTTCCTTTTCAAATTTGGAAATGTTTTTTAAGTACAGGATCACATTTCAAATTAAGCTTATCAGATGTATGCCAGACAGTACATGAAATCATTATGTGAAAAACTATATAGTAAATAGTACTTGCACAGTGTACTTCATTTTGGTATTAGTATGTCAAATGAGGGAGTTAGGTATGTTAGATTTCTATACATATTATATGCCCCCTCATCAGGTAATCTATTTTGATGTTAACCTGCCTGACTGCCAGAAGTTCAAAAGAGACCATTGACGAGAAACTGCAGGAAATGAAACAATGACACAGATAAGAGCTCTTTGATGAAACAATGGATGGGCTTTTAATGGGGATGAAACTACCTGACTTTCTCCATCCAGGCTAGAATGGTTTACTGTTCCCAAGGGTGAAGCCTGGGATAAAAGTGTATCTAAGGCCATGTCTACACTACTATTTATGTCACTCAGGGGTGTGGTATCGCATCGGTGGCAGTGTGCACAGCACTGTGTCGGCAGGAGAGAGCTCCCGCTGTCATAGTTACCAGCACTTGTTGGAGGTGGTTTAATTTTGTCAACGGGAGAGCTCTCTCCCGTCAGCATAGAGCGACTACGCAAGCGATCTTACAGCGGTGCAGCTGCATCAGTCCAGCTGTGCTGCTCTAAGGTCTCTTGTGTAGACATAGCCTAAATCTCAAAGATCCTAGAAAAGGGAGGTGTTTTGGATAGCTAGAGGAGACGCCGAGGGTGTCAGTGGAAGCTGACAGATTGATAGACATGCATGTGCTGTGAGCAAGCCAGGTTGTTTTCTGCCTGCCAGGAATGGAGTTAGCTGGGCTGAGGGGAATTTACAGTGGTTAATACCCTTGTGGGTTGGCCTCTTGTTGTTTTTTATTCTTTTCTCTATCTGTTTTGTACCTTTGGTGAAAGAATAAATAAAGCTTTGTTTTCAAGACATTGTTTGTGTCACTGCACACGTCACAGGCTTCTGAAGGGAAACTCTTACAGTTGCCAAAACAGAGTTGGGGCTGTGTCAACACAGTGGAGAACCAGCAGGGCTGCAGCCAGAGATCCAATCTGAGTGTTTGGTCTGTGTGGTTCTATCCAAAGTGAGGTGCTGGAAGCCAGACTTGTCATCTAAGGTGTGCACTTGAGAGGCACAGTTTGCCCTGTAACCATGACAGTTACATAGAAGAAGAATAAACTTTTTGTTGGCATGTGTAGGCCCACCTAAATTTGCAGCTTAGGCCTGGTCTACACTACGCGTTTAAACCGAATTTATCAGCGTTAAACTGATTTAACCCTGCACCCGTCCACACAATAAGGCCCTTTATATCAATATAAAGGGCTCTTTAAACCGGTTTCTGTACTCCTCCCCGACGAGAAGAGTAGCGCTGAAATCGGTATCGCCATGTCGGATTAGGTTAGTGTGGCCGCAAATCGACAGTATTGGCCTCCAGGCAGTATCCCACAGTGTACCATTGTGACTGCTCTGGAAAGCAATCTGAACTTGGATGCACTGGCCAGGTAGACAGGAAAAGCCCCGCGAACTTTTGAATTTCATTTCCTGTTTGCCCAGCATGGAGCTCTGATGAGCACGGGTAGCGATGCAGTCCCAAATCCAAAAAGAGCTCCAGCATGGACCATACAGAAGATACTGGATCAGATCGCTGTATGGGGAGAGAAATCTGTTCTATCACAGCTCCGTTACAGAAGATGAAATGACAAGCATTTGAAAATATCTCCAGGCTATGATAGACAGAGGCCACAGCACAGTGCTGTGTGACAAGCGTAATGGAAAGCCAAAGAATCAAATGAACGCTCATGGAGGGAGGGAGGAGGTACTGAGGACTCCAGCTATACCACAGTCCCCGCAGTTTCCGAAAAGCATTTGCATTCTTGGCTGAGCTCCCAATGCCTGTAGGGTCAAACACATTGTCCGGGGTGGTTCAGGGTATATCTCGTCAATTTACCACCCTTCCTCCCCCATGAAAGAAAAGGGAAAAAAATTGTTTCTTGACTTTTTTCAATGTCACCGTATGTCTACTGCATGCTGCTGGTAGATGCAGTGCTGTGGCACTGAATAGCAGCATCCTCTCACCTCCCCTGCCCTGTGGCAGACGGTACAATATGACTGCTATCCATTGTCATCATCAGCCCGTGAGTGCTCCTGGCTGGCCTCGGTGAGGTCGGCCGGGGGCACCTGGGTAAAAATAGGAATGACTCCCGGTCATTCCTGGCAGATGGTACAGAACAGCTGGTAACCGTCTTCATCATAGCAACTGGGGGCTGAGCTCCATCAGCCCCCCACCCCTTTCATGTCTAAAGAAAAGATTCTGTACTGCCTGGACTATCATAGCAGCTGGAGGCTTCCTCCCCCTCATTTTATCTCACTAAAAACTCAGTGTTTCTTATTTCTGCATTCTTTGTTACTTCATCACACAAATGGGGGGACACTGCAATGGTAACCCAGGAGGGTTGGGGGAGGAGGGAAGCAACGGGTGGGGTTGTTGCAGGGGCACCCCTTAGAATGGCATACAGCTCATCATTTCTGCGGGATCTGACACGGAGCAGCTGTGCTCTCTGGTTCTCTGGTACACTGGTTCTCTAGTACACTTGCCCCATATTCTAGGCAGGACTGACTCTATTTTTAGATAAAACATAAAGGAGGAAATGACCCGGGGAGTCATGCCCATTTTTGTCTTTGCGCCCCCGGCTGACCTCAGCGAAGGCCAGCCAGGAGCACCCATGACAGCAGCAGATGGTACGGAACGACTGATAATTGTCATCTCATCGCCAATTTACAATGGCACGGCAGGCGGTACAATAGGGATGGTAACCGTCGCTGCTACCTTGCAAAGGCAAATGAATGGTGCTGTGTAGCACTGCAGTACCGCGTCTGTCAGCAGCATCCAGTACACATACGATGACAATGACAAAAGGCAAAACGGGCTCCCTGGTTGTCATGCTATGGCATCTGCCAAGGCAATCCAGGGAAAAAGGACGCGAAATGATTGTCTGCCGTTGCTTTCACGGAGGAAGGATTGAGTGACAACATTTACCCAGAATCACCCGCAACACCGTTTTTGCACCATCATGCATTGTGATCTCAACCCAGAATTCCAATGGGTGGGGGAGACTGCGAGAACTATGGGATAGCTACGGGATAGCTACCCACAGTGCAATGCTCCAGAAATCAACGCTAGCCTCGATACATGGACGCACACCACCGAATTATTGTGCTTTGTGTGGCTGCATGCACTCGACTTTATACAATCTGTTTTACGAAACCAGTTTATGTAAAATCGGAATAATCCTGTAGTGTAGACATACCCTTAGTTGCTTAACTGACTTAGTCCTAAAGTGCAGTGGAAGAAAGCTGTGTTGCTGGTTGAAAATAAATGCTAGGTCATGGGTGTTCGCAATTATTAAAATACATACCTTAGAACTTACCATGTAAATAGCCTAAGGCCATGATCCCGCAAGGTACTTCACGTTTGTAGACCCCCATTGACTGCAGTGGAGACTTGCATGGGGGTGGGGCGGCCCACACAGCAGCTTGCAGGATTGGGTCCAGAGTTAATAAAAAGATGTACCTCTGGACCACTGTGATAAAATAAATAGCATATGTGTAAAGTACTATATGTGGTTGTGACACCAAAGTGTTAAAGTCTGTGTTGTAATTCAGACAAGGAAAGAGTGAATTTGCACATGCAGCTGGAAAAGGGCACTACCAACCTGAAAATCACATTTCCATATGAAAATGTTGAACCAGTAACCCTTAAGGCTACTATAACTGAAAAAAATTACAACAAAAAGTTAGTGTGTTTTTCCTCTGTGTTTACTTTGACAGCACATTCAGTATAATCGACTTCACTGGTTTTTTGGTCAGTTTCACTTCTTGTCTCTTGCATGAAAGCGATTATATCACTTACATACTGCTCTAGGGCAGCTTGTATGGCTCTTCCTGTAGTCCTGCAAGAAGGTGTTTAGCACCAGAGCAGAAGTCAATCTGAAACAAAAGAGACTGCAGGCAGCTGTGTTCATAGGGAGCGAGAGCAATAGTGAACTGAGTTTGTTTGATAGGGACCTTCTTGAGTTTATCCAAAAGACTGTTCTAAACATACGTGATTCTGCTGTGTTACTAATACAGTAAAAGTTGTGTTTTCTGGCACTTTATAAACAGGAAAACTCTAGAAACTACCATTTCAAGGTACTAGATCTGGGTGGTGCTCACCTCGGTGGCTCCCCACAAGCAGCAACATGTCCCTGCCACTCCTAGGCGGAGGCATGGGCAGGCAGCTTTGCATACTGCCTCTGCCCCAGGCACCACCTCCGCAGCTCCCATAGGCTGCGGTCCCTGGTCAATGGGAGCTGCACAGCCAGTGGGCGGGACAGGGCAGTGCACACAGCCGCCTGGCTGTGCCTCTGCTTAGAAGCAGCAGGGACATGTTGCCGCTTGCAGGGAGCTGCCCGAGGTCAGTGCTGCCTGGATCTGGCACCCCAAAACCTCTCTGCACCCCAGCCTCCTGCCCCGAGCTCCTTCCCACATCCAAACTCCCTCCCTGAGCCCCCTTAGTTATCTGGAATTTTTGCCTAGCCGGCAACCCCCATTCCTCCAACATGCTGGATAGCATGTCTTTTACTGTACTTAATATACAGATATAGATATAAAGTTAATGACACACTGTATACAGGATACTCCTGTTATAAAATTGATTTTTAATTATTTTTTTAAATATCAGTATCCCTTTTAATTTTAATGCTTCCTGCCTTTCCCAATGCTGTCCTATGTGTAGGCTGCCCTTCTTGAGCATATTTATAAAGACATCTTTTCCTCCTTCTGAATCATTCTCAAACCCACTTTCCAAATAATTAGCTAACTAAGAATTTTTGAGGTAGCTCAAGTGCATTTAAAACACCTTCTAAATGTATGTATTTTGAATCTTACCCACACTGCATTCTAGTACTATGGATCCCTACATGCACACTGAGTCCTTTATTGGGACTTTGATTATTTCCTATCCTCTTATCCTTTATATATTGTTTCTGGGCTTTGGCCCAGATCTTATGACTGGATACATGCAGGAAGTTCCTTCCACTCTTGCAGTGAGGCTCCAGGGTTGCCGTGCATGGATCCAGTTGGAGGTTCAGGGTCTTAAAATCTAGACTCGTTGGGGCAAGGACAACATCTTATTTGTTTGTAAAGCACCTAAAACAATGAGGTCCTAGTCCTGATGGTGCTTCTGGGCACTGCCTCAGTTGATATAATAAGTAATGCCCCCCCCGCACCTGCCACTCCAGGAAAGCATCCCTCTTCAGAACAGTACCAAAGAATTTGATTTATATCTTATTGAAGACAATGGGACTTAAGCATGTACTTACAGTTAGGCACAGTTTAAGTGCTCTTCTGAATTGTGGCCAATAACTTTTAATTTCCTCGCTGTTCTTCTTAACCTGCTCTTCATGGATTTGTTGTTAACTAAAGAAGGACTTTTTCACCATTTTCTCAGAACATATTCGAACTTCTCTCTCTTTTTTTTAGAATTTATATAATGTAAAATTATTACTCTAATACTTTTTTCATAGGAAAAGGGTTTATTTGATGCTTGCCCACTGAGAAAGAACCACATTAATCAGATGGCTTATCATATCAAAGCGCATTAAGTCAGTCTGTGCTTTTAAGATATCTAATGGAGAGAGTCTTACTCATCTGTTTTGCATGGTTGAATTTTTATAAAATGATCTTACATTCTTAATGTTAAATACAGGAAAATTAGTTTCTTGAGATTTCACGTCAGTTAAAATATTTATACAACTCAAGTATTTTCTTAAACAGAGTAGGGCTGAGGGTCTGAGCCAGCAAATGCTTATGCAAGTGAGGATCTTCTTCAGTGAGCCTACTTAGGTAAGTAAAGCTACTTGTGCACAAGTGTTTGCAGGATTGGGCTCTGAATATTAAAATTCCCAGAGGGTCCTGCATCTGGCTTGCTGCCAAACATGTCAAGGTGTCAACCCCACTCTGAACTTTAGGGTACAGATATGGGGACCTGCATGAGATAACCCCTAAGCTTATTAACCAGCTTTTATCTAGTAGCTGCCACCACCAAATAGTTTAAACAAACGTTTATGGGAGAATTATTTGGAAACTCTGTCTTCCACCCAAATATTTCCCGTCTTTATCCCCCTTTTCCTGGCAAGATTGAGACTGATTCACCTCCCACCAACTGCTGGTGAGCCCAGATCCAAAATACCCTTGGATTTTAAAACAAGGAAAAATCAATTAGGTTCTTGAAAGAAGATTTTTAATTAAAGAAAAAGGGTGAAAGGAATACCTCTGTAAGATTAGTATGCAAGCTACTCTCACAGACAACAGATTCAAAACACAGAGGATGTTCCTCTGGGCAAAACCTTAGTTACACAGAGAAACCCTATTTGATTCTCCCTCTATGCAAAAACAAAGTCACAAAAGAAAATAAACATAATCTAATACATTCCGTCTCTAAACACTTGCTACTTTTAAGAAATGTTAGATGGCTGATTCCTGGATTCTTCACTCCAGCACAAAACTTTTATGAACAGACAAAAGACTGATTTCCCTCCTCCCTCTTTGAAAACATCTTGTCCCTGCATTGGTTCCTCTGGCCAGGTATCAGCTTCTTAACCCTTTACAGGTAAAAGAGGAATTAACCCTTAACTGTATGTTTATGACACATGCCTTCAATTCCTTTCCAGATAATGGCCCTTCTAGCTCTGTGTTCTATCTCCTTGACGATATTCCCTCTGCAATTATGGTCAGCAGTCCCAGTTAATTTCACTTTAGAAGGACCTTAGCTGAGCGTTTCTTACATTTAATCTCCATGGTATTGTCACTTCAAGGTTTGGAAGAAAAAAATTCTCTTAGGTTAGTAATTTCATACCTTCATGTTTACCTTGTGAGGAGACTAGGGCAGATCCAGCCAGAGCTGCTGCTTTTGTTCTCATCTGACATCACTCTTCTGCACTACATGAAAAGAGACGTTACATAAAGTATTGTGATGTTATTACGAAGTCCTTTCTATTCCTAAAGGTCCAACTTTGTCTTTCTTGCTTGTTTTTATTCTGCAGTAATAGGACATCTTTACCTGCAGGTCTGGGTAATTTTATCTTCTTAATTTTTATTAGCCAGTTTGTGTCTCAACTTTAGTTTTTATTTAACTATATCACACACAAACTTAATTGGTTACATGATTCATGAGACTGTTAATATTAAATATTTTTCAAACAAATTCAGTCATAATTATTCATGTTAGAATTCATTCTTCAAAGGATGCACTTTGATATAGCTATGATTCTCTTGTAACCTATTTTGCAGTGTTTTTATGTTTGGATTGTGTGCTGATTGACTGCCATGGAAATGTTCTCTTTGCTGCTCCAAAAGATGAAGGTAAAATAATAATAAAAGCAATGTTTCCTCCTTGTTGTGGAAGTGAGGAAAGCAAATATGTTACCTCTTTGGTTTTGGTTTCTCTTCTCTTTTTTCAGGATGTTATGATACATTTTATCTGGCTCCTGAAATTGAAGAAATGGATTTTGTTACTGAGAAGGTAATGTCATATGATTTGAGGCATGTCTGTGAGTCTCTTACATGTGAGTAGTTATTCATTTTATTTAGGGGGGGGAAAGACTGCTGCATACTTCTGCTGTTCAGTGAGGCTTGAGGCGGAAGGCTAAATATTTTCAAGATTCAATGAGTACATCTATCATCCATCAAATGTTTGATGTTGCTCTCATGAATAAATAGTTGCTTCTTATGAAGCACTTCTCATTTTTCCCAAGTATTGAAGTGTGAACCCAAAAATCTATTTTCAAAAGCACTTTCATAAAGTTTGATTTCTTTTAATCCATTTACAATGGAAATGGCACTGGAGGCTACAGCATTCTGAATTATTCATTTGATGCAGAAACAAGCACTTCAAAGCTTGGGCTTCAGCCTAGAGTCTCTATGCGAGTAATCTACTGGCAGAACTGTGCTGGTATAATTATACTGCTCTGCTTACACTGGTATAACTCTGCATATGGACATTTACTCTAGAATAAGTGTCCAGGTGGGGAGTTATATCAGTACAATGACAGTAGTATAATTATACCAGTATAGTTCTGTGGATAAATTTCTCCATATAAAGAAGTCCTAAGGAACTCTCAACCCAAAGATGATGATAGTAATGAAGAGCACTATGAGTGCTACTTATTATCTTCATAATAGTTGGAAACAACTAAGTACTGTATTTTCTGAGAGATTGGTCATCATCTTGTGTCCTTCCACCACAATCATAAGTTCATCCAATGTTGGGCACAATATATGGCTTGGTCTGTACCCCTGGCGAGATCTTTGATGGTGTGCAGTTCCTCTAGGAGCCAGCAGACGAATAGATGTTCCACGGTTTATTTTTCTCTTCCGTCACATGTTTTCTGGGTTACTGGAATAGCCTCACTTCCCCATATTGACTTTTGACCCACCAGTTCTTGTTCGGATGCTTTGATAAACAAAATGGGGGGATAGCTCCTTTGATGGACACACAAGCCAGCCAGTTAGCTGTAAAATTCCTTTTGGTAGCTGTTCTTTACTTGCTTTACCTGTAAAGGGTTAAAAAGTCCCCCAGGTAAAGGGGGGAAAAGAGTGAACACCTGACCAAAAAGAGCCAATGGGAAGATAGAACTTTTTAAAATGGGGAAGGAAACTTTCCCTTTGTCTGTTGTTCTCTGGGCTGGAGGGACAGAGCAGCCATGCTATAAGCAGCTTTAAGCCAGGTATGATCATAAATCATTAGATCATGCCTAGAACTACTTATCTGAACTCCAAATGTGTAAGTAGATCAGAATGTTTAGCTAAACGTGATCAGGTTTATGTCTGTTTATTTTTTAAGACTTGTGGATCTCCCCTGTGCTAACCCCAGATGCTTTTTGTTTGCTTGTAACCTTTAAGCTGAACCCCCAAGAAAACTGTTTTGGGTGCTAAAATTTTGTAATTTGTTTATTTTAAGACCTAGCAAAAAGCCTGAGTTCCAAATGTATTTTTACCCTTTTTGTTTTTAATAAAATTTACCATTTTTAAGAACAGGGTTGCATTTTTGGTGTCCTAAAAAGTTTGTGCATATTGTTTGATTAGCTGATAGCCACAGCTAATTTAATTTGTTTTCTTTCCCAGCTCTTCCACCATGGGGCGGCGGTGAAAGGGCTTGAAGGTACCCCACAGGGAGAAATTCCCAAGTGCTCCTTCCTGGGTTCAAAGTGGGTTTTTTGCATTTGGGTAGTGGCAGCGTTTACCAAGCCAAGGTCAGAGAAAAGCTATAACCTTGAGAGTTTAATACAAGTCTGGAGTGGCATGTATTAATTTTTAGAATCCTTGCAGGCCCCACCCTTAAATTCTGCACTTGGAGTGACAGAGTGGGGATTCAGCCTTGACAGAGGCGATTTAAACATCTCCAAGTTGACCAATCCTTTTCCACGCCCGTGGGAAGGTGTTTAGCAAGATTGATGTGCATTTTGACATCCTTCATGAGTATTTTGAGCCCTGTACACTACCTTTCCAGTCATGTTGCTGTCAGTGATTTTGTTTTATAAGCAGTTCTGTTGCAGCTAGGAAGTTTTTTCCATGACTTCAGGTGGATAACTGCTGCATAGTGGCCCTACAGCAGAAGTCCAGTATCTTCAGCCTGACAATTGTGCCATTTTGATTGTTACCACTCTCTTAATATCTGATGGAGTGATTGTGGCAAGCACATAAAGGCTGTTCGTGTTTGTTGGTTTTAGACTCCTGTGATGTAGTGGCAGCTTGTGACGCTCTATACCTCGGGGGAACACCCTACATCCCCATGTTCATACTTGTAAAATGATTGTGTAGTATCCAGTGCAAAGTTTGTCATGTCGGGTGTCTTTGGAAGGCTGATGCACTGAGCATTGTTGTTACAGTAATGTTATAGGTTATAATTTCATGTGTGTAGTTATGAGGCTGTAAATGTATCCTCGGGGCTTAAAATAAGTCCAGTCAAAAACCCAGCCCAGTCTCACAGGAACAAAGGACACTGACCTAGTCAGCAACAAAAGAATCTGTTGGATTTTTGAGTGAGTCACCCTTCTTCCTTTGGCCAGTTTGGGACTGCGATGAGGTAATGCTCACCTGACTCTGAAGAGTGAGGGGGGCAAAGCCAAGAGGGAAGAAAGAACATGATAAAAGGGAGAGACATTTGCCATGCTCTCTCTCTCTCTTCCACCTGCATCTACAGACACCACCACACCAAGCGTCTGAAGCGCTGATCAAAAGGGAGAAGCTGGCTGAAGGGCAACCAGCCAGCCTGTGGTGAGAAGCATCTACGTTTGTAAGGGCATTGAAAGTGTTAAGATCAGCTTAGAACGCTCTTTGCTTTTATTTCATTTGACCAGATCAAACTTCTTATGCTTTGACTTATAATCACTTAAAATCTATTTTTATAGTTAATAAATTTGTTTGTTTGTTCTACCTGAAGCAGTTCATTTGGTTTGAAGCGAGTCAAAGACTCTCCTTGGGAAAACAAGCCTGGTACATATCAATTTCTTTGTTAAATTGATTAACTCATATAAGCTTGCAGCATCCAGTGGGTACAACTGGACTCTGCAAGATGGAGGTTCCTAGGGTTGTGTGTGGGACTGGAGATATCAGCTAGTGTCATTCGGTTGCACAGTCTAAGAAGCAGCTTAAAGGCTAGAGGCTGTGTGTGGACAGCCCAGGAGTGGCGGTTCTCACAGCAGATCAGGGTAAGGCTGGCTCCCAGAGTCAAGGATTGGAGTGACCTAGAAGATCACCGGTATGGATAACACCACAGGGGAACTTCACACAGCTGTTATTCAACACAGGGTCCAGCTTCTTTGTATGAACCAATCTTTCCTACACCAGACATGCATATTTGGCCATCGATGGCCAAAGTGCAAGTGCAGTGGCTGTTAGTGTTGGGTTGGTTCCCCATTTTTAACTTCTAAACTTCCTGTGTAAGTTGTTCTAGATCAGTGGTTCCCAAACGGGGGTTCATGAACCCCTGGGGGTTTGCAAAATGTTACAGGGGGTTCTCAGGGGAAAAAATCTCTAATGGCAGACAGAGCTGTCCCTAGGGACCCCAGGCAGCAGGATGGGGCCAGCAGCTCGGAGCCCCTGGACTTCCAAGAGCTACGCAGATCAAAGCAAGCATATCTATCACACTGAGGAGATTTAAACTTCAAGACTCCTTATAAGAAATGGAAAAGAAGGTGAATATTTTCTGCTGTTTTTAAAATTAAATAGGCAGCTAGTATTGTTTTTAAAATTATTTTAAAGAACAATTTAAGCTTTGTTGTAACATGCATTGTTTGCCAGGACTGCTTAAAACCTGAATGCTTATGTAGGAGGAACTCTGAGTTGGCTTCTTAAATACCTTAATGCTCTTTCACATCTGATAGTCCTTGATGAAACGTAGGAGCCTTGTCTTATAACAGGCTTATTCAAAGTAATACAAGCTCCGAAAGTGAGATCTTGGAAGAGTATTGCTGTTTTCATAATGTAATAAAAATACAGTAATGATAATAATAATAAATAGTGTGTAATAAGCATGTCATAAAATCAACTTCTATATTTCCAAGATCACTGCTTTTATAACTTATACTCAGGTAAAGGAGAAAATCCCTGGAAATATTCATTTTTAGGAGGGGGTTCGTGAGACTTGTCATTTTAGTGATAGGGGTTCACAGGTTGTTAAAGTTTGGGAACCATTGTTCTAGGTGCTAACTTTGCATTTTGTCTTTTCCATGTGTACCTTAAAAGAGAGAGTGTGGTCTAGCATTATTCCAAGATAGACAAGATTCTAGCAATGGGCAAGTGATACCCAATTCCAGATGATGATAACTTTTCCATTGGCCTCACAATTGTGATGATGGAAAAGTCACTTGCTTTTTAGCTGGGTTAGCAAGCAATTGGTTCTTCTTGTGATAAACTGAGAGCCTAGATAGCACCAATATTAACATAGGTTCGATCTGGGCCAAATCCTTGGCCTGAGCAGCAAAGCATAGGTCATTGACATAGATAAAACTTCTTGTGCTGAGATGGATTGGTTGATCATTGATGCAGATGTTGAAAAGTATTGGCGAGAGTACTTCCCTTGTGGTACAGCATTTGGTACCACATGCCTTGTGATATGCCTGTTTTTTGTTGCCACCATTGGCTCCACTTCCCACATAGTTTGACATACAATCTGTACTAAAAACAACATTTTTATCAGTCATCATGAGGTGATGATCTTTCATCATGTTATTTATTTTAGTGAGGAGGCTACAATGATTCACTGTGTCATATGCTGCTGATAGGTCGGCAACATTGATGTTGGAACTATTTTTATAGTGGGAGTGCTCAAAGTCATTGAACAAAACTGTAAACCTGTATATCACAGAAACCACTTCAAGTCAGGGGGTGTTACTGCACTTCCAGCACCCCTAGTTCCAACACGGCCCATTTTCAAAGCCGTCTTTAATATATTGAGTGATGTCCAGCACTTGATTGGTGCATGACTTGCCTGGGTGGAATTCAGCTTGCTCTGGAATTAGGTGCTTTTCAACAAGTCATGATAGATGGTTTACAATTAGTTGCTCGTATGGTTTGTAGAAATGACTTAGTAGTGATACAGGCCTAAAGTTCTTCAGCTCCATTGCATTCTTTCAGGAATGCCACAATACGTGCTTGTCACCAGATCTTGGGTACTTAATATGAGGCTGAGCATGTGCTAAACAACTTGATTAACTAGTTCTTTGCTGCTGGTCTGAAGTGTTTGGTTTGTTCTGTACAGATGTCACCTAGATTGGTGGCTTTGCCATTCTTGAGGGCATTAATTCTGGAGATTAATTCACTCATGTGCCCTAAAATTATAATTGTATTATCACCTTATGTTCTTGCCACTCAAACCACATCTTGGATTGTTTGTTTGGCAATCTGTAATTCTCTGGGAGTTGATGTGTATGAACTGGTCTGCAATTACATTGTAGTGCTGTTCTGCTTCCTTTGATCATTAGTTATTCATGCTTTCTTGCTGCTTTGGGTCATGTTCACACACTCTGTGAGATTCTGCCATGACTTTTGCTTTTCATCCTTTAGTACAGAGACCAGTTCTTTGTTAGCTGTGATGATATCCTCAGCAAATGAGTCGGCTTCAAACTTCTGTTTATATTTTGTATACCGATCCAATAACTCAGATATTAATCCTGGCACATAATTTGTAATGCAGTCTTGTAGAATATGTTTCCTTGAGACAGTATGCACCACACTGACAAACTGATGAGAATTTTCTGGTATTGGGGTCTATCTTTCTAACAGTGGCATTGAAGTAGTTGGTGAAGACCTTCTATTCAGCTTTCTTTAAGTTAAAGCTGTGCTGGAATGGTACTGAGTTAGGTGTTATGGCTACATTGATCTGGATGGTGATAGGCTGGTGTTGTGAATGTGGAACCAGACCCATATTAAGTTTGTTACACAAACCAGCTATGTTGTTGCATGATAAATACCAGATTAGGGAGGTGTCCCCATTTCCATTATCTGCTGTTGAAAGAACTGGAAGGCGTGGAGTCATGAATTAAGTTCAAATTGAGTGCATCTGCCCACAGTTCAACTAATTCACTATTTTATCAGTTACACTATAGCCCTGTTTAACTCTGTGATTGTTGATCACTGATGATCACCCATGTTTTGTAATGTTTGAGGTGACATGGGCTAGCAACCATGAATTGTTTGCATGGCAGTTTGTAACCAGACATGATGGAAATGCCACCACTGTCTACAATCAGGACATCAATGTCATTGGTGAGGCAGGTAAATAAGTAGCACTGTGGTATTCTTCTGTGAGGTAAGTAAGTAAATGGGGGTAGATGTAAGAAACAGACTACACATAAGAAGTCAGTGGCAAGACTCCCACTCCCAGTCCCATGCACTTCAGATTATGACCTATTGTTTTAACGTGCTGATCTACTCTGAAAAGTGATTGTAAAAATAGCACAGTGGATTTGTTTTATTGTTTTCAATAATATCTGTAATCCATGAGCTCAGATAACAAGTGAGGTGTGTGTTTGTAACTGTAATACTGCACACTCTTACCTGGCTCTGAGAATCAAAATTACTTTCTTCTATATTATGGATCAACAGTAATAAAAGGTGATGCAGTTCAAATTATGCTTTCACTGACACCTGTGCAAACCCATTGCTTTCAATTCTGATGTGCAAGGTGGCATAGAATCTGCAGTTCGTACTGTTTTGTCTCTACCATTCTAAGAGATGTAAAATACATAATTTTATCATTAGTCAGCATACATGACTGATACCCAACAAATCTTTTCTGTGTGTATAAGAAAATGCGCACTTTTCGGAATAGACCCACACTCTGAGGATGAAAAATTGATGCCTCGCAATCTAAAGGAAAATCTGGTTTTCAAATCTACTTCAAGCCAATTTTGACTTGCTGTGGATTTGGCTGTGAGTAGAAAATGGCAGTTTTAGCATAAACTGGAAATTTTAAGCATCCCAAGACCTGCAATCTTCTTATTGATTTTTAGATTGTTTGAAATTAACTATGTAATGTGTATAAAAGTTTTAAAAATTGGAGAGCAATCAGCATGTCTAACAAACTCCAGATTGTGATGGTGTTTTCTCAGTATTCACGCAGCTATTTCACTGATAGAATTTTAGGGCGCATTATCATTTCCCACCTTGTTTGTTGATCACAGAAAACCTCTCTTTAGGGAACTGGAAAATGCAACCCCTGCAATCTCAAATGCAGGGGGGCTTTGTTTGAACGGGTGAAGGAAAAAAGGATAGTGACTCCTTTATAGGTCCTCCCTTTCCTCAGGAGCTGGGGGCAGAGGGTACAGCTGGGGTGAGGGAGGCATCACCTGAGCATGAGAGAGAACCGGTGGGTCCTGTGCATGTGTGGGAGGGAACATAAACTCTGTCCCTCCAGCCTGAGCCCTCTTTTATGAGTGAAGTGGAGGATGTCTATCAGCTTTGGTATGTGTATGTAATATAACAGATGCTTATCACCTTGATATCTGTGTTCCTAGCCTTATTATAAGAGTAGCTTCTTGACATATTCCCTTGAGGATACTGATTTTCCCCCGTTCAGTACATTTCCTTATTTCAGCAGCTAGCTTAAAAAAAATATCTAAAAGGACAATGCTTTCTTCATCCATGAATCCTTGGCATGACTGTGTTTTTGTAAATAATCTATACTACTTTTGTAACTTGCTTCTTTTTTTAGACTATTTCCAGGAACTTCTGCTCTAGAGAGAAGGCTTGTTGTTTTCCTTTAGGTCCAGTATCCCGGAATCTTAAGGATGTTGATTTTTCTCTGTGCTTATAGTTAAGTCATCCTGGAAGTAGATAAACTCTCTGTTAGAACAGTTCAGGACAAAATGGAAACATTTTCTCTGTGCTATAAAATTCTGCTGCATTAGTATTGCCAGAGTTCTAACAACACTGGCAAGGTAGGTATATTCTGCTAAGTGAGCAGAATTTGTCTCTCTGTTTTAAAATATGAACATACTTTAACCAAAAATGAAAATCATTTTAGGTCTTTTTAAGGTTCCTCACTGTGGCAACTTCAAGTGGTCTAACTGCAGTAAGCACAATTCCTAGAACAAATTTTCAGTACTTAGTTTTTCTAATTAAATCTATCATCTCTCTAAACGTAGGATTCATAATGGAAGGCTGTAATAGTTTCTGACAATCAGCTTGTTGATTAAGTAAGTAAGCCTGTTCTTAAGTAAGTTGCTACTGGCAGGGTTTTGGGGCAGGATCCCAAAGCCTGCAATTACTTTAGAATTATTTTTATATGAAAGACCTGCTACAAAATAATGAGAACATTTTGGTTTTTTCGCCCCTAAATCCTCTTGCATATATTAAGAGGAAAATAAGGAGTGTTGACCCTGGCTTGAAAACCAGCTGCTATTCTCATGCATAAAAGCTACTTTCTGCAATATGCTGGGGTGTACAACAGCATATTTGAGGGTAGGATGCAGTCAGTTCTTTGGAAGTTCATGTTTCTTTACAGCTTTCCTTGCCTTTACATTATATATTTGCTTTTTCAACAGGTCTGTATTTACTGTGTTGCTGCAATTTTGTGGACAGCAGCCAAATACAATTATCCACCTGATCACAAACTAGTGTTGCCAAGGAAACTAAAGACCCTTCTTCTGGATATGGCAAAAAGAAACTCTGAAGAAAGGCCTTCTATAACTGATGCAATTAAGGTGACTTGATGAACCTGTTTGATAATATTAAGTGTTCAGTCATAGCTAGAAACCTATTTAATAATGAATTTGAATATCAAAATATTAATTAATTTTTGGTTATGGCCTGATAGCTCACTAAATGGTAGCCAATCACTTTTCTGGTTTTGCGCTTTAATGGTGTCCTTTAAGGTTAATGGGTGTGTTTTAATCAATATTGAAGTTGTCAACCAGAGAGTTGGAACAAGTTAATAAGACTTCCTGAATTGGATTTAAAAAAATGTAAATACTTTATCTTGACAGTGCTCCTCTATTACGTATCTTAAGTGAGTGGAAATTTGTCTTAATTCAAAATGTTTAATACTTTTAGATATGCAGTAGTTATCTACTTGAACAAAGTATAAACAGCAAAAAGATTCTGGCATTTTTGAGTAAATCTGCCTTCAAGGTAAGAGGAAATTTTTTCCAATGTATTACATTTTTTCCAATTATCTCCGTACAACTTGTTCCAGTAAGATTTTTTTATGCTGGCTGTGTAATTCTTTTGTTCTTTCAATTTTGTAAATTCTTGTAAATGATTAGGTGGTTACTCCTGTGGGGATATCATTAATATAAAAGTATTTAAGTATTGCTGAGAGTGAATATTTTTCATTCCATGTAGGCATATGAAATAGATATGAAAATTGTATTCTGTTTTTAGAAAGCTTTGCTGATTTCTAATGCCTGCTTGTAGCTATATATTCTAGCAGCTACATTTAAGTTCACTGTATGTGAATAATTGACTTCCAGATTCTCTAAGTCTTCAAAGCAATGTTGTTAAAATCAGTTCTAAATAGAGCACAGCTTGCCGAGAAGTTGGGTATTCTAATTTAAGACATTGGAGGAGTCTAATGTAGAATCCCTAAAACCCAGTTTAGGAGAGAGCATTTTTTTACGCTTTTGTTGTAGTTGTTGCAATGGAGCAATAAATTTGTATGAAGAAAAATATTTTGAGCCAGTGAAATATACCAGTGTGTCAAACTTCAGCAAGAATTATATAAAGCTAAAAATTCAAGGAAAAGAGAGAATGGTGAATCAAATATAAAGTTTCTCTTTTCTTTTTGGGTGCCTCTCTGCAGACTTAAGTTCTCCCCTCTTCCTGTGCATACCAGTACAAGAAACATTTGATTTGAATACTAAAAATATTGGAATTGCAAAGTAGTTTTAAAGCATCTAAAAATGGCCTGGGATCTCCATGTCATACATGTTGTAATTGTGCTCACTCTCATGGTAACCCCTGTTAAATAGAGAAATCTGGTTAGTATATTCTTGTAAATATCTCTGTGAATGAAAACTCACTATTCTAATGATTGTTTTGTTTCAGATATTTACATGGCAAGGATTTGTAAACCTCTTAGTACTTCCTAAAACCACAAAACAAACACATACACAACTCCCTGCAAAATATCTAGTTAGGATCTCAAAATATGGTGATCTACATCAGTCTTCATCATCAGAAATGAAAGAATAGTAGTTCTCTGTAGTTCTGTGTTTGATTATACAGCTTTAGATCAATTTGCTTTCTATTTAACACAAATATTCTGAAGTGCCCTCTTAAATATAGATTTTTAACATAAAAATATAATGAAATATAATCATTAAAATATTGCTTAAATGAATGTTGTAACAAAAAAGCTTATGCTAAAAATATTAAATAATGTTTTCTATTTGCATGTAAATATACCAATTAACAGATTACAATTTTCAGTTATCCCATAGCTATTATCAGGAGTGCTAGCATTTTGTACCTAATAATTTTTCTCTGCAAGACTTCACATAGCTCTAAAGCTGCTTCTTATTACTGCAAAGAATTGTAATGTAACAAAATTGCTTAACCATTGCTAAGTTCCTACCCACTTAAAGATATCTGCAGCCTTCCAAGTCATGCAGGATATGGAAGACTGTAAACCTGCACCTGTATTCTCCTTCTGTGATCCAACAAGGGCACCCACACTCGGCCTTCTAGCTCCCCAGCTATCACTTCTTGGGCAGAGACATGCATCTTTCTCCCTCCTGACCAGGATATTTCCACACTGCACAGTTCCCTGCCTAAACTGCGAATTCCCCAGTAGTGCCAACTGTCTCTGCAGGCCTGCTCTGTTTTTCTCCTCAGAGGCTATAAACAGTTTAATTACCCACATTATGTTTCCATACAGTTCTTTCCAAGCAAGTACATTTATTCTTAGGGTACAATCATTACAAAGAAAACATATTAAAAACAATAAAAGAACCTATACAAATGCTAATAAGTTTATCAGAGATTACCCCCACCATCACCATAAGGGTTCTGGTCAGTGTCAATCCTTCCAACCCTTCTCTGAGGACTGGGGTCTCCCCTGTGAAGGAAGATCCTGTCTGTTTGCTGGATAAGAATGAAGGCCCTGAATCAGATCAAACTCAGATTATTTATCCAAGAGTCCTTTCTTTGTCTGCTGGTCTCTAGAGAATCCAGTTTGAACCAGTATATGAAAGTCTGTCCAGGTGATGGTGCCTCTCTGGGAGGTATTATAATCTGAGTGAATTTGCCTAATCAGTCCCCACTGTTTTAGTTCCTGAAGGGCTGTGGTTCTCTTTCCCCCCCCCCCCAAATACAGTTCCTGGCTTACAGTGATACATTTCGTACAGTACACATTAACTAGGATATTGTAGCAAATTGCCATATCTGTCATACTGGACCATGCAAGAGCCCTGGCCACCAGGCAATTTTCTAAGACAAAGCAGAATCTGTCCCATTCTTTCTGGCTAGCACTGAGCATGTATGTGCCCGATACACTTATCTTGTGTGCAAATTACAAGAAAAATCATTTTAAATCTAAGCCCCATCTAGAGTATTCCGATAACCTAATCTTTCTAGCAGTGGTGTCTCAGGCAATGCCTGGCTTCCATGGCCCAGAAAAGAAAAGATTTAGAATGTCCTAAAATTCCTAAATCCTAATAGCCTGCCTCCACAATCTACTGCCATCATTGCCCAGAAATTCAAAGGGCTATTGACTTTTCAGACTTTCCTTCTTTATTTCACTTATCCTCATCCTTTCAGGGAACAGAAAACAATACTAACATGACTGTCACAGGGCATGAGTGTGGAATACTGACAATAGAATTTTCAAACAATCCATAGTCTTGAATTTGTTTCGATAAAGTGCTCAGTTTGTATGAGCTTGGTACAAATAGTTTTACCAATCACAGGAGTTCTGCAACCCCTCCACCTTTACCCCTCAACCCCCACACAGCTGGGTCCTCCTTTGGAGATTACAGGTATGCAGAGCAATGAAACACTGTATTAAAGATAATTTTAGTAATAACTTGCTGAGGACTGTTGGAGTAAAGTACATGCATTATTTGTTCAAACTCTGGAACTCACTTTTTACTCTTAGGCTTTCAAGGAAGAAATAAACTCTTCTCAAGATAATGTTCCTTTTGAGTTTAAAAATAAAAGAAACAAAATAGATGCTTCAGAGTCTAGTGTAGGTAAGTAATTCAGTTGTTACATGGTTATTATTTTGTTCCAGTGTCAGAATTTACGTTATCGCATGAGACTGGCCAAGTAAAGTGCAACAAAACTCTGGAAAAAATGTCATCATCTTTTATTTAAACAGATGATTTACTTTGTCTTTGTATTTTCTGGGTATTGCTTATCTTTGACCTAATCCTGTTTGTCTTTCAGGATTTATGCCCATTACTAGTGAAAGTAAGCTGATAGCAGTTAAAGGACCAGTGCCTTCTCAGACTTCTTTAAACACTGAGACATGTACATTGCCTGTTGCATTCACCTCTTCTGCAACTCACTTTAAGCCTATTATACTGCAGCAAAACACAGAGCTAACAAAGTATGTATGTCCTAATACAGCGCAAGTTAAAATTGAAACTTCAAACTTAAATCTAATATAGATGTCCTTACAAAATGCTTTTGCTTTTTTTCAGAGGGACACATGCATCCACTCCTGAGCAATTTGATAGATATGTACAAAAAGAAATGCATATGGATGGTAACAACAAATCAGTATTTGTAGATGATATTGAAAACCTTGCTGATGAGGAAGTTGTAGCTGCACCTGAGATACCCAAGCATGATTTAGACATACAAAACCATTCATCCCAAATACCTTCAAAGGAACAAAATCCAAGCAATATGGTTACATCCACAGTTGAATCGCCATCGCCATCCGATTCCTTATGCAATTTACATGAAAAGAACATGTTATCTGCAATTTATTCAAGCTCCTTAGCTTGTTCTACACCACAGAGGCTGCCTCTTATAAATAACTCCCTTCTCAAACAGGACCCAGAGACAAGAGTGTTGACACTTGTACCAATACAGCTAGCTGTATCAGAGCCAATACCAAATAAACCTCTTGAGTCAAAAATGGCTTATGATTGCTATGATCATTTGCCTGTACTCCTTTCAAATAAAATAGCAAATTATAACAGTGAGATAAATCTACAAAATAATTCCTTCCTTGGCCAGCTACAGAATTATGAGCCCACTAAGGTACAGACCAAACATGATAAAATGAAAGCCAAATTTTTCAATGTATCATTGTCTTCACCTAATCAAATTATTCAGACCAGCTATCTAGAAAACAAAGAATGTAATAGTGACATAGGCAGTAGTTCACCTTTAGCAGGACTCACATCACATTCATCAGTGAATCAAAATGCATCTTCTCCCTTCAGTGTAGAAATTTTATCCCAGCAGCATCAGACAAATGACACTTTATTACAGAAAGCAGTGCATCTTATACAAGAAGAGTTTGCATTTGATGGCTATCTGGAGTATGGGGTTGAAGTTCTTGCTATGGGTATGTATACATTTATCTTTATATAGAAATATATTCTTATATACAAAAAAAATCCTAAATAATCATATTTTATTTTTTTAACAAGGTAACTATATTTTCACCTTAAAGGATCTTAAGTTTGACGCTTTCTGTGATGCAGTCTCTGAGAAGTTTTGTGACCTTTATTGGGATGAAAAATTACTAGAGAATCTTTACAAGGTACTAAGTGGGAAAACGACTCCACAAATAGGGTAAGTGTATACTTCCATTCCTCAAGCTTGAGGTCTCATTTAGTGCTTTTTCTGCGTCCAAAGTCCACCAGCTTGCCTCATAGTCTGCAGCTAAAAATGGGACAGAATACATCCTCTATCCATTTGTACTTTTACTTACTTCTTTCCCTTTGCATTATATAATCTTCTCCCATTTTATAAGACTCTCCCCACATCAAACACATCAATCATCTGTCTCAACAGGGGGAGCTCTTGACTTCCCCTCCAGCTCTATATTTGTATGACTCTGTAAATGCTCTGATGTATAGTGGTAGACTTAAGCAAATCCGTGAAGTTAAGCATGTGCTTCAGTGTTTTGCTGAAATGTTACTAATTTAAACTGTCCCTCATCTCCGCTCTTACATAGCTGCAGAATTTCTCTGTATTGCATTGTCACCTAAATACTTTTCCCTGTTTGCATAAATTGACTTGAATGGCCTGTGGAGTACTCAGTGCTTCTGTTTGAAAGATGCTGTACAGTTAAAATTCAATTGTATTGTTCCTACAGTGCAACTTGCACATTTTAGTTTAGTTGTGCACATTTTAACGTGCAAGCTCAAACTTCTGGCTTCTCCTTCTTGTTTTAGGCACAAGAAATCCATTGCAACATGGTTTAGATTCCTCTGCACAACCTTCTATACTTTACAGGAGATTGTAAACTGAGAAAACACAATATTGATATATTTCATGTGGTATTTCATCTCCAATATCTGTCTTAAACGATCAAACCATTCGTGTTTATTGCATCTTTTAAAAGAGACATGTTTGTTTGTAAAAAATCTATATTGAGGATCACTGCAGGCAGCATTTAGTGCATTCACATCAATAACGTTTTTCCCTTGTGGTAGGGTTTTGGATTTTTCGTGTTCCATGCCTATGGATTAGACATTTGATCAAGAAGTTTACATACCTTTTATAGCTGGACTCTAGAACCTTGTATCCTTGAAAGACTTTAGTTCTGGAAGGCCTTGGCTCAGAGAGAGAGAGGATTTGAAGACCTCTAGAGTTGAGGTCTATAAGACATGCTGGTCTGATTGTCTGCTTGGGCTAGGATTTTCAAAGGTATCTAAGGTAACTATGCACCCAGAAACCACTGAAAATCCATAGGAGTTGCATTCCAAATTCCCATGGTGTCTTTGAAAATCCCAGCCTTGAATGTTGTGGAGGCAGCATACTGATCCATTGTGAGTGGATTCTTGAGGTATCTGAATCAGTCATCCTCAGCATGAAGTGTTGATGTGATGTGTAAGGCTTTGGAAGAGGAAGGAGAACAGAACAAGCATCATCCCCTTCACCCAATAGAAAAAGATAAGCTCACATTTTGGACCCCAGTGAAGAACTGCCTACAATCTCTTCCTAAGATACTGCATTTCCAATAAAAGACCTTCAGCTGCAGAGCATGGCAATTCTGAATTAATGGTTTAGGCATTCCTGTGAGTAGTGATACCTTTTCCAATACATTTTAGCAGATTTCATAATTGAAATGTATGGTAAGATCCTCCCTTGTGGATAGGGTGGTGACATGTCCTAGCTTACTGGAATATTTCCTATTTCATATAACCGTTCTGATATCGTAATTTTCAATATATTCCTTAGATGATTTTCATTTCTGTGTCTCCTATAACTGCTAGGCAGCTGGTCCAACCATTCATTGGCCATGCCTTAGCAGTTCAACAGGTAGCAAAATATAAATTCTCTCCTAGCTGAATTGCTGAAAGGCATGCAGATGATGCCATCAATGTATTAAGTTGCTGTAGAAGACAAACTGAAGCGGGAAAGAGAGTGAGGAGGCAGATGAATAGAGGAAGGCAGGAGGGCAGATAAAAGTGGACCTGCCAAGTCTGTCTTTCAAACCTTGTTGGGTGAGACAGAAACGTGCAGTTTGGAAAAGAAGAGTGAGTAGTAGTGGTACAGTGAGAAAAAGAAACAGTAAGCAAAAGACTAGAACTCTGATAGGGGATAGAGAATACGCATAGAAGAAAGAAGAAAAATATAGTAAGAACTGAAGGTGTGTGTGTTGGAGGTTAAAATGAATAAAAACAGCCACACCTGCATGGTATAAGGTAGAAAATACGCTGGAGGATGAGAAGCAGAATGTGTGGTTTGTTTTGTTTTAACAATACCGTGTTTAATTCATCTCAGAATCATGGTTATCCTAAATAGGAATGACTTGGAGTCAGACTGCTGCCCAAAGTATGACACTATGATCCTGATTGAATCCTGAGTGGAGGACTGCATTGATACAGTTTGCCGTTTAGTGTAATACTTGGTTTAAACACAATCTGATGTTCTTCGGATTCTGTTAACCGTTGTGCAGCACAATTGGTCCTAAAATAATTACTGCATCTTACCCAGCATAGTTTAATGCCCATAAAGCCTTCAAAGTAGATAAATGTGACAAAGTTCTAGCACACACCGTGGTTTGATCTGTAAGATCTCAGTTTTATATTTAAGCTTTTCCAGACATCAATATTTAAGAATATGAAATGTTAATTGTTCCCTGTCCCATTTTATTTTCAGCGTAACTGAACCAGATGGATCAAAACCTGGCAGCATTTTCCATAGTTTGAAGACATCTGACAGTTTTTTGGTCAGCAGCAAACAGACAAAGGGTGAGAGAAGAACTTATGTTATTAGGTGTTTGTGTGAGTTGAGACTCCACAAAGGACTACAGCCTGTAGGGATTGGTGTTTATAGAGTGCCTGCAGGACACTTGCCTCTGAACTTGTGACAAAGCAAACTACAAAGTATCTGAAAACATGCTACTGTATGGTGACACCCTGCAGGGCTCTTGTCTACAATATCTAGCCTACATCACACCAAATGTCATTTAGCGGGTTACCAAATTTAATTTCATTACTTACTGAAGCATGTTATGAATGTTGAAAAACTCTCGAAGTTCCAATTACTATATGTGCTTATATGCTTGTTCTTTTAATAGGTGCTCTAGTGGTGTACTTTGATGGGGGAGGGAATCTGTGAGTTAGAATAGTTTCACTGAATCAGTTCAACTCAGTGTGTCAAGCAGGAGCGATTCTAGGTATTTTGCCACCTCAAGCATGGCAGGCAGGCTGCCTTCAGCGGCTTGCCTGCAGGAGGTCCGGTCCTGCGGATTCGAGGGCACGCCTGCAGGAGGTCCGCCGAAGCCGCGGCACCAGCAGACCCTCCGCAGGCATGCCACTGAAGGCAACCTGCCTGCCGCCCTCTCGGCAACCGGCAGAGCGCCCCCTGTGGCTTGCTGCCCCAGGCACACGCTTGGCGTGCTGGTGCCTGGAGCCGCCCCTGGTGTCAAGTTTAGTTCCAAGGAGAGCTGAGAGCCTTAGTAAATGCGTGAACTAACGCTGATTCTTCTCTAAAGTCTCTGATCCTGTTATTGGCTTGTCTGCTCAGCATGACTTATCAGAATTAAATGTGTTGTTCTGAATAGTAAAATAAGTGGCCTAGCAAGGAACATTTCAGTTTAAAAACACAAAACAAAACCCCAACCTTTTTACAAGGTAATCTAGGGGGTTTTTGTGCATAATTTATAACCAGCACTACCTAATATATCAGACTTAAAATGGCCATTTCTTACACTTTGGGTAAAGGGCCACGTTCATGAAAATACCAGTTAGAAAGCAAATGTGTAAATTAGAGAGGAGCTACAGATGTTGATGATTACATACACTGTGTGTGTGTATCACATGCCTTCTTCTGTGGGTTGAACCACAGAGGGTCCTTGGACTATGGAGCGCCATTTAAAGTATGCGTGGGGACATAGATTTGCCACACACCTGACCTCCTCTTCCCCTTTTCAAGTGTCCCCGTTAGCAGCCTGACCCCAGTCCCCAATCCCATGAGTTCCTTACCCAGTGGCTCCAGATTTGAGTTAGTGGCATTGTGACTTGGCACAATGCCACTTGGTGTCGCAGTGCCACAATGGCAGGTCTGAGTGGCACTGCGACACCCCTTTTCCCCCATCATGACAGAGGGGCAGGTGTGCTAAATTTGAGTCAGTGGTGTTGCGACCTGGCATATGGGGTTGCAGCACCACTCGGGATTGGGCCAGCCAAAATATGGTCAAGCTGTGACATGGGTGCACTAGAGCCTATGGGTCTATTACTAGTGTCAGCTAAGGGAGGTGTCCTCAGCTCAGGTGGTTATGGAACTGTTTTCTGGAGTCCAACATCCATTTCTGCAGGTCAGGTGATTGTCTTCAGCACATGGATTCACTGAATTGACTTTTTGAGAGAACATTGGCCTGCTGCAGAAGCCACAGCCTCACTCCTACAAACTCCATTCTTCATGGTCTCAAGTTGGGAAACCTCCCAGACTTCAGTACTCCTAAATGTCTGTTCTTCCAAAACAGTGTGCAACTGCACACTGGGATTGCAAAGCATCCACAAACTAATCTAATCATTGACTGTCATTTCAGTCTCTTGAGGCTGTTAACAGCTGTTGTAAGGCCCAACACGGTTTAGGGGATTGGTCCTGTGTCCAACATCAGTAAGACCTGCTGAATGCTAAAGTAAGTTTGGTGCCCAAAAATCCCCTTTGTCAACTTGCTCTGTGTTCAGTTTGGCTCTAGCAGAGGACGTGGCCTGCTATGTATGGCCTCTGTGTCCTTTGTAAAAAGCTATTGGACTTATAGATGAAAAAGCATTATATAAAAGCTAAGCACTTATTTATTAGTGGGTGCATATGTTTATGAGCCACATTTATTTTTGTGTGCAGCCTCTATCCCAGCCTATATATTTTAGAGCTGCTGTACATGTTCAGCGTTCATGTTTATTGCATTTTACAGAAACTCTTGAAGTGAGGTTTAATAGTTCCACACTTTGACAATATTTTTGACCTTGGGCATTTAAAAGTATAGTTACATAATGTTAGTCTTATGCCCTTTAAACTTATGAGTCACCTGTTTTTTGTCACTCTATTTGCCAGCAAAGTGCTAGTAGCCTTAGATTACTAAGTGGTGGTGGTTGTCATGACAACTGTCAGTGCCACAGTCACAGGGCATAGGTGGCTTGACAACTGCTTTTCATATGCCTGGCATTTAAATCTAAAAAAATAAACCGAAATTTAGATATGCTCCTATGTATGACTGTTTTGTTTCTTTGTTCTCTTTAAAAGGGAAAGAGAGACAGGTGGCCTCTGACACCAAAGCAATGCCCACTACAGATATATCTTGGGCTGAAATGGACTTGGATGAGCTTCCACGAGATAATTTTGAAAAAGAATTGAGGCTGCAGAAGGTTATATTAAGAACAGAAAAGGGTGGAAGTTGTTTACAAAGTAATGATTGTCTCAGTCCTGACTTCACAGAAGAGAATAGAGAACAAGAAGAGGAGACTTCTGAAAATAATTACCCTGTCTCCCCCAGCTCATCTGACTTTCAAAGTTGCAGGCCTGGTTGGAGCAGTGCATTCTACGGGGGAGAATGCTTTAGTTCAGAAGTTTACAATTATATGAAAAAACTTGGAAAGCAGGAAGTAAATAAGTCACAAAATATAGATTCAAAAAGAGTGGTAAGTACTTTGATTTATGAAAATTCAAGATGTATTGTAATGCTTATTGATAAAGGTGGGATATTTAACAATAAAAACCAGGAGGTGATGGTCCTCTTTTTCCTCAATGTTAAATTAATATACAATCCTTTATCCTGCTTACAGCAGGTCTGAATTGGGCCTAAGTGTCTTCGGGCATTAATGTCCAATCATTGGCAGACCCTGGATCTCCATTTGGTTATACAAGATTCTGCAGTTCTCTTTGAGACAAGGAAAAAGAAATTGTAAAGGTTTATAGACCTCAGGTATAAGTTGTAGTATAGTGTGACTCTCCCCCTTGCCATATGAGGTTATGAACATAATGAAATTGCATCGGCCTATTGAAGTCTTTGCCTCTTGTTGATTCTTAAATCATAATCCAAAATGCTGCATTATTATATAAATGGTATAATAGCTTGGTCGTTTAAAGGGAGTTGTACCGAGGGGGAGGGGAGGATGGCGTACATACGTAAATTAAATGCCACGCTGAAAGCTCTGACCTCAAAGCAGGGATGCCTTTAATATGGAATGAGTTACATGGTCTTTATGTTAACACAGGCTTCCCTAAATGGCTTGCAACCTAGTTTTACGAGTAGCATCCCTGACACCTAGGGATTCAGGGCTTATCTTCACAGTAAAGTTAACTCAAGTTTTAACTTGAGTTTTTGGCCTTAACCCCAGTTATTTCCATACCAAAAGATCTTTATTCAAGTGTCATGCAGCTTTTAACTCGAGTTGGCTGGCTGGTATAGGCTAAACCTCAAGTCAGCATAACTCATCAGCTGCTAACACAACCATTCTGTAGTGTGGATACAAACTAGCTCTGCTTGAACCCTGCTGTGGGAAAGCAGTGAAGGAGCACAATGCCTTCCTGTGCCCAGAAAGGACCAAACTAGCTCTCCCACACAAAATTCACTTTGAAAGAGTTCACAGAGAAACCTTGCTTATTGCAGCACAAAACCATGGGATATGCCTCCTGAAGTCTTAGCGACAGACAGAAGTGGTTGAGGTACCATTGTGGATAGAGCAGTTTGAGTGTTATTTTGCTGTGTGGCCACTCTCACTTGAGAGATGTAATTCGAATATAAACAATTCTAGTAAACTCATCAGTGAAGACATACTCTGTGGTCTGAAAATGGGTCTACCCATCTAGAAAGTGCTATTAATCCTGCTGTCTGATTTATCTTTGTATCAGTTCACCGTGAACAATCTATTGGATTTGTCAATATATTTCTAAATAAATGTAATGAAGTGCAACCAAGTAATCAGAAATAACAGATATAGACCCTTTTGCTTCCAAGTAATTAGTTGAAATACCACTTGGACCACTCTCATTGATGGTTTGGTGTATGTGAAACAAATAATAATCTCATTCCAGTTCATTACAATTGGCACCTTTGTTTGCAGTCTCGGCAGGGAGGTTAAAGATTGGATGAGTATGGAGGTTCAGTTGTCCTCCTTAGCCTTGATGTCAAGTGCAGGTACATTACTGAAGCAGCATGGGAATCTTGACTTATGATTGTTGTGTGTCAAAAAAGAGAACAGACTTCTTCAGGGCTGTCAATCTAGCAATTTGGGCATATAATTCTATAGCAGCATAGAATTATATATGGTCAGTTAAATACTGCTTGGGCATATCAAGTACAAAAAGAAGAAAAGGATTACATACTCTCCATTGCTCAAAGGACTATTTCCTGACTGCAAAATTGTAAGGAGTTATTTTGAGTATCTCCAGTGTTTTTTTTTCCCCCCACCCCTACCCTACTCTGACATCCACTTTTTTTTTCTGGGGCTTTATAGATTATTAAATGATTTAGTTTGATCCTAAAAGATATTTCTGCTCTTTGGCAGCGATTTTATTATTATTATTATTATTATTATTATTATTTATTATATAACTTGCTAGAGTACAGTATAAATGAAGCAAGGTTTAAAGTAATTTTGAGTGTGTCCCTTTTGATTTTACTTGGAAAATTAGTGCATATTAGTGTATGTTGCTGCTGTTTGCACTACCTACATAACTGGTAGACTTACACAAACACCTTCTAACTTGCATTTTCCTTATAATGTATGTGGTAACATTTATCATGAGTTAGAAAAGAATATGGGAGGAAGAAGTTAGTTTTGTGAGGAATCCTTACAGAAAGTGATACTTTGGTGCCTAAGACATTCTTTTTTTAACTCTGTTATACTCCATGTGTATTGTGAAAAGTATAACAAACATCCTGTACCGAGTGTAGGTACAGTTTAAAATTGAGCAAATGCGTCGGGAATGCACATGCTTACCTCACTGAGAATCTGTGCATTATATTGATACTTTTATTAATTATAAGTAGCTTCAAAAGTCTTTGTGGACAGAAGTGAGCCTGATTCCGATCTTGCTCTGTCGACTCAGTGAAGTTACATGGATGTCCAGCTGATGCAAATGAGATCTGAATTGGGAACTATTATATGTTTGGGCCATATTTACACAACCAACTTTGCTCGATGGAAGTTACATTGGCATAAAATTTGTATATTGCTTGTGCACATGCATGCTCAGTGGCTTGCGTCGTCACTTTGTGTATTCACCATGTGTGCTTGTACCAATCCAAAGTGCAGTGTCCCATGGGTAGGTATCTCAGTGTGCCAGGCACCACCCTCTGTCGCAATGAGTTTTGGGGGATTTTTGCAATGTGTACAGGGTAGAAATGAGCTGCTCTGGGAGCTGAGTGTCAAGTTCCCATCAAGCAACTTTCTCTATCCCATAACGCCATCCCTATCCCATGACTTTCTCACCTTTTTAAAAATCCCCCAAACCACATGGCTTTTCTACACTAACTTTGTACTGTAGACTAGATCTAAATGTATAAGCAGGGGTAAGATAATGAATTACAGATAATAGAAACACGCAGTAGATTACAATGAAAGTCCTGTATAATATTGTTGTGGAAAAATTCACCCACGCATCATTTTGATCAGAGACTCAGCCTGAGGCCCGTTTATTGACGAACACACCAACGCGTTGGGGGTAGCAGTTGTCGGAACTGCTCCCCCAATGTTAAGCACACAGCAGCTTTTAAAGCTTCAAACCACAAACAATTACACACAGTTAAGTAATAAGTGACCGTATTCGGAATCAAATTGCACATACTTGAGTAACAGTGACCTTATTAGGAAAAATAGAGTTAGGTTCTTTTGGTACTTTCCAGCCATCTGTTGCAACCTTGCCTAGGATGGGTGCAATGTGAGTAGAGGGCTTTTTGGTGGTTACAATCTTGCCTTTTATGGGGTTCTTATTACACAATTGTCCTTTTACAGGGTCCAGTTGCACAAATGGGGTAGGGGAAGGCATGGTTACACACATGGAGTAGGGGGAGGTATGGTCTATGATTGATTCACATCTATAGGTTACCTTATTTCTTCACACAAGCGGCTATTCTATTTTAATAGCAGTAGGCACATATTGCAAATTGTTCCTGTTTTGGGGGCTTTACATCGCCTGCCCTCTGGCCCCGCGTCCGAACCCCTGACTGTCCTTGTCAGGGAGCACAATACTTAGCTTAGCTCAGGTTTTGGTTCTGTTGGCCGGGCCCAGGGCAAGCAAAAAAGCCTAGACCCATAATTTTCCCCCACAATTTCTAAAGTCTATTTGTAAATAATTTAAAAAAAATTAAACTCAATGTGGACTTTTCCAAATAAGGAATAATGTAACCTGATGTGTTGTGATAGATACAGGGTCAAACTGAGTTCTAGTGTACGTTCTGTTCACTTCTTGTACGATATAAATACCCTTTGAATGCACTGCAAAAGAAAAATCCATTTTCTAAGTAATGCATACATAATTTAAGACAATACATCCTGCCAGATAATATTTATGTACAGACAATCTCTAATATATTTTGAAAAGTATAGAATCTTAGATTAATTATTAAAAAGACTCCATTTGAATCTTTGTTGTCCTGCTGTTTTTTCTATTTTTTACATATTTTTGTTGTTAATACCCAACAGGATATTGGATTAAAGCCTTGAGCAGTTTTCAGTCTAGTGCCTTTTTTCCCCTTAATGCCATGCTGTAGTGTACCAGCAGAATGATTGATTGATGCTGTTGCATTGACTTTCTGTAAAGCCTGGCATCTTCCAAAGGTCACAAAATAAGGACCTAAAAAGTTGGCTCTAAATATAAAATTATTAATTTAAATCTTTAAAATTTGCTACAGTATAGAGAAGGTTCTTTCCTAAAATGCTGACTTTCCATGTACTCCGTGAGAAACATCAATGTCAGAAAATTAACCATTAGAGTCCTTGTAGATAAAGTTACTGAAACTGCTACAGAATTTTAGTTTTATATATGTAAAATATTAAATTAGACTTCCTCTGTTTCTTTTTACATTTTTTGTGAGTTATATCAGTATTCTGGAGTGTGTGATACTTAGCTCTGAATCAGTCAATTGCAGATGTGTAAAGCTGTCCAACACTTACATCTCCCATCCTTTACTTTTTATTAACAGTCAGGAGAAAGATAATATAACAAAAGCAATTGTGTAATAACATAGCATAATTTTAATTTCAGTATCAGCTACTGACAAGGGAGCCAATCCTTCCCTATTGTGATCAGTGTGGATTTTGTTGTTAATTTAAAATCCAGAGATTTGTGCCTTGCTTCTTAACAGTCTGCCCTGTTAGGAGCAGGATTGGGGTTAAATTTTTCATTTTAATGTTATCTACAGTACCGTTTTATTTCAACACAGCAAAAAACTTTATTTGTGTCATCTGAAAAATGTAGGGCCCGATCCTTTGATTTAAACGTTAGTGTAAGTTACACATGGAGGGCATGTTGTTTAGGCAATAGGTGTAAGTGGGGAAAATGTAGTGCAAGTTGACATTAATTATGTGTGCAAAATGGGTGTAACTTACTAGTGATGAGCTAAAATGCTGAAAGTGTAGGGTTCCCTCCCCACCTCCTGTGGAGGCTTGCTCCAGCCCCGCTGCATGTCCCGAACATTCCTATGTGACCCCAGAGGGGCGCGCCTCACTGTTTGAGATCCATTGTGTTACCATGAGTTAACTATTTATGCTAAATAATCTGTTCTACCTTGTATTGTGCTGTGACACTTTGAATCCCTTTCCTAGAGCTGAAGAAGAGCTCTATGTAGCTTGAAGGATTGTCTCCTTCATCAACAGAAGCTGGTCCAATAAAAAATATTACCTCACCCACCTTGTCTCTCTAGAAATCTAAATACTAAGATGAGTGAACTTCTGTGCCTACTATTAAATGAGGATATTGATATAATAGGCATCACAGAAACTTGGTGGAAGATTGATAATGGGACACAGTAATACCAGGATACAAAATAGTTAAATGGAAACTAAGAAGAATAATGTCAAGAGTGAAATGTCTGCAAGTTGCATGGAAACTGTTTTAAAAACACTATAATATTTGCTCGAACTAAATCTGGTGGTGAGGGCTCTGCTTGAAGCCATTTGAATCTCTCCTTCTCCATTGTTTAAAGATAGAGCTGATTAGACTCAATTGAGAGTCTTTGTTCTGTTAAGTAATCACTACAGCTGAAATCACAGATAACCAGGTCTAGCTGCTGTATGTGGGACAATGCTGCAGTGAAAGAATGCTCGGCCTGCAGTGATGTTACTCACTACCTGCTGATATCACTGAGAGCTGGTTTGAGTGGTAGAACCTCAGAATGTAACGTGGGAGTGAATAGAGGTGTAGCAACACCGGAGTGAACAGCACCAGGCAGTGGCACCAAAATGAGCAGTGGCAATCGTGAGTCAGTTGCAGAGGTGACAGACGAGCTTGATGACTCACTTCCCTCCAACTCCCCACCACCTCTCCGGCTGGGTGGCGAACTCACCTCTGAACTCTAGACCTTCGCTGACCAAGTCCAGCAACTATTGAGTGGGATGCAGTGGAGGGAAAAAGCAATAGCAGGTTGAAGGAATATTTTTTTGGACTTTCACACTGCAAAGTGAGAAACTGAGGCAAAGGACATTGCCCAACATACTCTGGGGTGGTGGTTGTTTATGGTCACATGCTTTCGAATCACGGTGATGGTGTTTTCCCAAATAAATGCCATGTCCCTTTTTCCTCTTTATTAAGTTTTCTTCTGTTATACACAGACTCATTGCTTGCGAGTGGGGAAGTATTCTTTGAGGGAGTCAACAAGCATGTGGATAACTATATCCAGTTGACATAGTGTACTCAAACTTTCAAAAAACCTTTGACAACGTCCCACACTGGTGGATCTTGAGCAAAGTAAGGAATCATGGCATGTGAGGGAAGGTTATCTCATGGATCAGTAACTGGTTAAAGGAAGCAAAAGATAGGAATAAATGGTCAGTTTTCACAATGAGGAGAAGCAAATAGCGGGGTCCCCCGTTTCTGTAGTGGGACCTGTGCTATTCAACATATTCAAAAATGATCTGGGAAGGTTATGAAGGGTGAGGTGGTAAAATTAGGAGATGATACAAAATTACTCAAGATAGTTAAGTCCAAAGCTGACTGAAGTGCTACAACAGGATCTCACAAAACAGTGTGAATGTGCAACAAAATGGCAGATGAAATTTAATGTTTATAAATGCAAAGTAATGCACATTAGAAAACATATTCCCAGCTATACTTACAAAATAATGGGGTCCAAATTAGCTGTTACTGCTCAAGAAAAAGGTCTTGGAATCATTATGGATTGTTCTCTGAAAACATCTGCTGAAGATGCAGCAGCGGTCAAAAAAGTTAACAACGTTATGAACCATTAGGAAAGGGCTAGATAAGACAAAATTTCATAATACCACTGTATAAATCTGTGGTATGCCCACCCCTTGAATACTGAATGCAGTTTTGGTTGCCCCATCTCAAAAAAGATTCACTAAAATTAGAAAAGGTACAGAGAAGGACAACAAAAATGTTTAGGGGTCTGAAACAACTTCTGTATGAAGAGAGATTAAAAAGACTGGGACTGTTCAACTTGGAAAAGAGACTGCTAAAGAGGAATTGATAGAGGTCTATAAAATCATGAATGATGAGGGGAAATTGAATAGGGAAGTGTTATTTACGCCTTCACATACTGCAAGAATCAAGGGTTAGCCAATGTAATTAATAAGCAGCAGGCTTAAAATAAACATAAGGAAGTACTTCTTCACACAATGCAGTCAACTTTTGGAACTCATAGCCTGAGGGATCTTGTGAAGGCCAAAAGTGTAACTGGGTTTAAAAAAGAATTAAGTAAGTTCATGGAGGATAGGTCCATCAATGGCTATTAGCCAAGATGGTCAAGCACACAACCCCTATGATCTGGGTATCCTTAGCCTCTGACTGCCAGGGGCTGGGACTGGACAATAGGGGCTGTGTCACTCGATAAGTGCCTTGTTCTGTTCATTCTCTTTGAAGCTTCTTGCACTGGCCACTGTTGGAAGACTGGGTATAGGGCTAGTTGGACCATTAGTCTGTCCCAGTATGACTGTTCTTAAAAAGGTCTTGATGAAAAATAAGTGTAAATTTGGTTTCTCCATGCAAGAACTGAACAAGTTCTTTATCTCAATTTTTTACTTGTATACTAGACACAACAGGATAAAATGTTAAGTGTCAGCTAAAATAGTGGTAGTGTCATTATCTGTTATTCATCTGCTTCATTTGAACTGATTGCTATTTATCCCAGTTATTTGTTCAAGATCAGAAGTCTTCTTAAATTATCCTATAGTTTCTAAACACCAAAAGTGATTCTTTTTCTTTTTCTGACAGTGATTGTATACTGGTCATCAACTTTCTTTCACTTAGGCACTTGGTTTTTTTATTTAATCAGGTAATTTTCAAATTGATAAATTAGCTGGATACTGGTTTTCCCATTTGTCCGTCACTCTGAATCTGATGAATATGTAGTTATAAATCTTCAGCTAAGTGCACAGAAATTTAGTTGTGTGACTCCTATTAATGCTAATGAGCTAAACCTTTGTACACTTGTCAAAAACATACCCCTTAGTGATAGGATTTTTTGCTCAAACTCAACTTCTAGTAAATCTTTCCCATTAAAAGTGAATCTATTTACCAGGAACTTGTTTGATATATTAGCTGTGAACGATGTGTTTGCTGATCCTGCTTGCTCTCCTCACGGGAGTTCTGTCTAATGCTTTCAGTGAACTTGTCCCATTTAAAATGCTTTCTACTTCATATAACTGGGTCACCAATGATTAGCTTTGGACCCAAGTGCAAAAGCCACCACTTTGAAAAACTGTGTCACACTTCATGCTTTAACATTCTTCTTTCCTAATGTCTCAGCAGATCTCCTTTTGTGATTCTCTTTGGTTTGCAAGTTTTAAATTGTATGTATCAGATTGTAATTACTGTTTCTCTTTCTGCTATGAATTACTTTTCTCTAGTCTACTAATTGCACTTGTACTGTTCCCATTTTGATCATTAAATGTAAAAATGTGCTCTAACTTTAATATTCTTGTACTTTTCTGTGACTTGTTCAGCTGTACCACGCTGCTTTTGGGAAGTGTACTCTGTAACCATAGCATATATAACATATTTTTGAAGTGTCATTCCACATTTTTAATTTCGTATATGGCCCATAACTGTGATATATGAATATCTTATGGAAAAATCCTGTGGTATTTAATAGGAAATGGTCACTTTTTTATAGGTGTGTTTGAAGTCTATTGAACTCTGTTGGTTTAATCCTTATAAAATTCTATGAGACTTTCCCATAAGCATTCTTGACAGTCCACTTCTTTTGAGAAATGGCCAGGCCACCCATTCAGTCTTCCCTTTTGGTCTGTAATTCATCTGGGGATGACGCCTACCTTCTCAGGTATGTGAGGTGGGAGCTACTATTGTTGCCTCATTTGCCTTCATTTTTACGGTGGGTAAGGTTGGAGGTCAGACTTCACCTTGAGGAGGAGGTATTTGAATGCATGCATACGCCGTGAAATCAAATTCCCTTCACGAGCCAAGTAATGGTCAATAGAATATAGCCAGATTAAGCATCTTTCACACGAATAACATAAAAAAAATTGTAAATAAAAAATGTCACACTCATATTCTAACATAATATAATGTAAAAGTTAAGAATCTGAAGAGCTTCTCCTGTCAGTGTAGTTAATCCACGTCTGTGAGAGGTGGTAGCTATGTCTATAGGAAACGCTCTCCTGTTGTCAAAGCTCAGTCTACACCAGGGGTAGGTTGGTATAACTTTGTCACTCAGGGATGGGGATTTTTTACACACCTGAGCTGCATAGTTATACTGTAAACTTGCATTAGTATATCATAGAATATCAGGGTTGGAAGGGACCTCAGGAGGTCACCTAGTCCAACCCCCTGCAGGACCAATCCCCAGACAGATTTTTGCCCCAGATCCCTAAATGACCCCCTCAAGGATTGAACTCACAACACTGGGTTTAGCAGGCTCAAACCACTGAGCTATTCCTTCTCGCCCAATGACCTAAAGACCTGGCCTTAATATGGCAGATACTTTTTGTTAAATTTGCAGAGTGCAAAGCCCAAGAAAACCTATATTGCTCTTCAGGGATTTCAGTTAACCTGTATGTATTTTAAATAATGGCTAATAAAGCCCCTGATTCTACTACTTTTCCTCTTACTGCTTTGAAATTTTTCTCAAATACTAGAAGAGGATCATTGCACACAGTGAAAGATACTAGGATTGCAAAAGAGTTTATATTTTTTAAAGAAACATGAACATATGTATACTTAGATGTATAAAAATTCAATAGCACCTTTTTTTTCATTTACAAGACCATTCTAGACAGTATGGAAAATGTATCTATCATGTTCTTCCTCATCTTATTCTAAAGTGCTTTCTAGTGTTTCATTGTCCCCTGGTGGCATGAAGAATTTCGGATATCCTTGTAGCTATGCCCCAACAATGTAAGTACGATTTCAGTAGTTTGATATCCCTGTACGTTAAACTAACATTCTCTTCCTGAAGCACATAATGACCTATTAGGACAGGTCTCGTGGTTAATAGTGCTGTCCTCTGGGGCACCTCTTGGCTTCAAAACCTTTTACTTCTGATTTTGAATGGCTTCTGAGTTATGTGCTTAAAGTCAAATGCATCGTGTCACGAACAGCAGGATTAGTGCACTTGCAACTTAGTGTCACTATCAGAAATCTGAAAAATAGCTTGAAGGGGGCTCTTGCTTCAAGAAGGACTAGTTGGCTTAAAGTAAGGACCATATTCTTTTGTCTATGAGGCACTTTTATTGAATTAAACTATAGTTTGATTTTTTCACCAAAGAAGAATACAAGTTATTGTATTCTTAGAAATGCTGTATCTTACCAATGTTATTTTTGTTCAGTATTTAAATTAATTTATGTACTTACCATAGCATTTCCTCTAAATATACCACTTTTAAAATGTAAGGCAGTGTCTCAAAGAAAAACCCAGTGTCTTAATTATTTTAGGTTAAACAAGTTATAGTATTTCCTATTCCCCTTTTTTAAAGTAATCTCTCTCCCTTCTCTCTCTGATAAAATTGCTACTTGCAATTGTGCTCTTTCATGTCACTTAGGAGAATTCAAACTATCATGTTTTATTAATAATCTGAGATAGTCCTACTGGTATAATAGGTGAATGTGGTATTTTTCCAGGAGCCCCCTTTAATATCTCTGTTCAGTAGCGTATCAGTCTAGGACTTTTACTATCATACTCATTGCTGTAATTTGGACCTGATCCAAAGCTCAGTGAATCCCAAGGAAAGATTTCCACTGACTTCGGTAGGGTTTGGATCCAAGCCTTTATTATGGTGAAGTCAGTGAGTGTCTTTCTATTTACTTAACTGAGATTGGATTGGGTGTTATCTGAGCAGTTTACAAATTTAAAACAAAAAGCATGCAAATACATGAGTCCCACTTCTTGGTTGGCAAAGCTGAGATGTGGTGCAGAGCCTGTGGGTGGTGCCACTTTTGCACTTTGCCCAATACTGCTACCATTTGGCTTAATTTGGAGGAGCTTTACAGATGCTTTATGTCAGCTGGTAATCATCCAAAAAGAGCCATTATACCAGCTAGGAAACAGCTGGAGTACAGCAGTGGTTGAGTTAGGTTCCCTTCTCTCTGACATGCTCATTACCTGGGACAGGGTGGAAGTCGGAGTGGTGAGTGTCTTGGAGACAGCTACCCTGCCCAGGAAGGAATCACTATGTAGCCAGTTACTCTGGCTTTAAAGATGTGGCCCATGTTTCTAATCACTGGGCACCTTTTGCATAAAATGTATAGGAAAAAAAGTAATGGTGAAATTGACCACTTCATGCCCATAGAAATGAAGATCATAAATACATCTAGCACAAGGGTGGGCAAACCTTTTGGCCCGAGGGCCACATCTAGGTATGGAAATTGTATTGCGGGCCATAAATGCTCACGACATTGGGGGTTGGGTGTGGGCTCTTTTAGAATGGGGCCAGAAATGAGTTCAGGGTGAGGAAGAGGGCTCAAGGCTGGGGCAGGGGGTTGGGGAATGGGCTCCAGCTGGGGGTGCAGCTCTGGGGTGCAGGAGGGTGCTCTATGCTGGAACCGAGGGGTTTGGAGGGCGAGACAGGGATCAGGGCTGGGACGGGGTTGCGGTGCAGGAGGGGGTCAGTGGTGCTTACCTCAAGCAGCTTCTGGAAGCAGTGGCATGTCCCGTCTCCAACTCCTATGCAGAGGCGCAACCAGGCGGCTCTACATGCTGCTCCATCTGCAGGCACCGCCCCTGCAGCTCCTATTGGCCATAGTTGCTGGCCAATGGGAGCTGTGGGGGTGGCGTGGGGAGCCCCCTGGCTGCCCCTCCACGTAGGAGCTTGAAGAGCAACATGCTGCTGCTTCTGGGAGCCACGCAGAGCCATGGCACGCATGGAGCGAGGCAAGGCCTGGACCTCACTCCCCAGCAGGAGCTCAAGGGCCAGATTAAAACATCTGAAGGGCTGGATGCAGCCTCTGGATAGTTTCACACTCCTGATCTAGCATTACAGCATTTGGATAGTTTTGCTCAGGTTGAGCTATATATCTTGTTTCATTGACCTTCACGGAATTGTGGTAGACTATGGGTGTTCACAATATACCAGTGTGTAAGAAATTAATTTAAAGGATAGTATGTTTATTATTTGTACACAAGGAAGAATGCAACATGACAAATCATTAGGCAAAAAAATGTGTTGAAGTAGAAACCCTGCACACCTTTCTGTATATACCACTGGGGTGCAGCATCTGACCACTGTAAAATCTTATATACTGATTTTAAGCGAACCACAAATTGAACTTTAGTGTAAGATCAAAAACACATAGGGACTGTTCTGTAGTATTACACAAATCCACTATTTTAAAGAATGTACATGCTGCATGCAGGTTAATAGATGGAATTATATCTTTGTTTTTAAAATATTCTAAATAACTTGAACAAAACTTAGATCTGGCATAAATGGATTCAACTTCCACTGGTTTTCAATGAGCATTATTTCTACATATTGTAAGGCTGAGTGCAGCCACCTAATTTTTTTTGGTTTTTATTATTATTATTATTATTTATTTTATTAACTATTTGTATTGCTTTAGGGCCCAAGAGCCCAAGTCAGGGATAAGACCTCTGTACAAAACAGAGTGCTGTTTAAAACAGTAAGACAGTCCCTGCTCCAAAAACCTTACAATCCAAGTATGAGACAGGAGACAACAAATGGATACAGACAGACCAGAGAGAGCAAGTAAACAATGAGACAATAGAGTCAACACGATAAGCAGTGGTCTTCGTGGTTTCTGAATATTCAGTTTTAATTTTACATCAGCCCTCTTTGCACAGAAGTACAAAGAGGCTTGGTGTAACTTTCTCGTCTAGCAAAGATAAGTGTTAATATTTTTTCTTGGTGAATTTCCTGTTCCTATCTGTTGGATGTTCTTGCCTTTGTGTTATGTGAACCAACCTTTTTATTTAATATAATCAAACTGCTTATCAGAACTGCCCAGTAGTATAGTTTTTAACATTCAAATCAGAATGTTTTCCTTTTTTGATAGGAACTTGAACAAATACTAATGATTGAGACAAAAAATTATAGGAAAACTATAAAATTCTATCAGAAGCTTTTACAGAATGAGAGAAGAAACAAAGGTAAAAGTACAACTGATATGCTAATAAAGGGATTTGCCTTAAGTCATTTCATATAAATCTCACAACTGCATCAAAATGTGCTTTTGTGCTAAATGTATTTTACATCTTAAGGTTCCGAGGTTAAAAGTATGTTGCCCAAATTGAGGGGACAGCTACAAGAAATGAAATCCAAGGTGCAATTTCTTGAATTGGTGAAGAAGTATCTACAGGCAAGTCAGCTTTGAATTCACGTTATTTGTTTGTTATACAGGTGGCTATAATAGTGTAACTGGATGCCCAAGTCAGTATATTAAATTTAAAAAGTTTTAAACAAAAGTCATAATTTTATAAAGAACTTTTAAGAATTACTGACTGAAATTCAAGTAACTGTTAACTAGTCTTGTTAAAAAGAATGACTTTAAATGTGATTGTGGTTTTAAGTTGAATTGACTTTATTTCCTCCGATTTTTCATTTTCATCATTTTTCAGTTATTTCCTTTTACATTGCTTTGACTCTTCTTCACACAGATCATGTATGCAGAGCAGTGGGGAGTGGAATCATGTGCACTTCCTACAGTAGTTAACATTACAAGAACTGATGTGTTGGACGTCAGCCCTTTGGATGAGTCGTCATTGCTCATTTTCTATAATATGATAAAGCACCAATGTAATAATCAAAACAGGTCAAGGATTCTACAAGCTGGGACGCCACTTGGGTTAATGGCATATCTATACTCTAGGTATGCTGTATTCTATAAATCCCTAATCTACAGGGCAGAACAAACATAATTCTGTTTAAAAATACAGGATTCATACAAATCTAGCTTCCATAAATAATGTTTGTCAGCATTGTATAACTACTCCTTTGCTTGTATTAACTTAACAGTATGCAGAAATAGTATTTAATTGCAGTCATCAGCGTCCAAATGGCAAAAAAGGAAGCCAGGTAATAATAGGCCTGGTGGAAGGCCTGAGACCTGATCCAACCCCTCCCCACCATATTAAACCAGATTTCCCTCTTTCCCACCCTAATTAGATGGGGGCAACATGATTCCTCCCCTCACACTTCTTCCTGGCACTCTGCCCAGGTTCTTGAACTAGGCACTAGATTTGGGTCTGAGGCCTAGTATGCACCTAAAAATTAGATCAACCAAGCTACATGACTCAGGGCTGTGAAAAATTTTGCATCCTGTATGCCGTAGTTAGATCGACCTGACCCCCACTGTAGATGCAGCTAGATTGAATAGCTGCTACATCTTGCAGAGGTGGATTAATTACATTGATGGAAAAACGCCCTCCACTGGTGTAAGAAGCATCTATGCTACAGCAGCGTAACTGTGCGACTTTCACCACTGTAGTGTTTGAACAGATGTACTGTCATGATGGTATGTAAACTCATGTCTTGGCCCCTGAAAACTCTCAGAGGCATCATAGTCTAGCGGATGTGGCGCTGGATTGGGACTTAAGAAACTTGGGTTTTGTTCCCAGTCCTGCCAATGACTTGTTTAGGACTCCTTTTCCCCATCTGTAAAATTAGGATAATAATGATGCATATCTCCTTTTTGAAGTGTGTTTGCAATTTATTGGTGAAAAATGCTACATAAGAGGTAGGAACTATCACCATCTTCCTCTCCAGCACTGGATGAATATCAATATACTTGCACATTTCATCAGCTTCTCTCACAGAGTTTACTCCTGGAGGAATTTTGCACCACTGTGGAATGCAGAATTTTACAGACTTCCCTGTTTCCCACCCAGAATTTCTGCCCTTCATTATGGACCACTGGATTCTGCAAAGCCCAGCTCACAGTCACAGGCTGGGCTGGAGGCTGCATGCCTTTTTGATCCTCATTCTCCCAGGGAAGGGAGAGGGCCTGGGAGACCCAGCCAGCTCTGGCAAAGGATGAAGAAGGACAGAGCCTCACCACACTATGTCCCCCAGTGGGATAGTAAAGAAGTTGGGCAGAGTAAAGGCTCTGGGGGTGCCGGTGTCTGGGCAGGGGGCTGCCTCATGGCTGGGTTCTGTGAGGAAGAGGGTCTGGTGTCTGGGCTGGGGGCTGCCGCATGGCTGGACTCTGGGGGGATGGAAGTGCAGGTGTCTGGGCTCTGGGGGTCCCATACAGCCCCCTCCAATACCCCCCCCCAATTGTAACTGGGTTGTTGTAGATGTTTCTTTAACTCTCTACTCCTGGAGGCATCTTTTTTGCTGTTGTCTGTATTGTTGACAGGTATTTTGAAATAAATTACCAAAATAATTGAAACTGGAGTGATTATATTGCATTGTATTGACAAATAAAATATGCAGAATTTTGCAGAATTTTAAAATATTCTGCACTGAATTTTTAATTTTTTGGTGCAAAATTCCACCAGAAGTAAGAGTTTTAGCTGATTTCAGTAGCATTGTCCAGAATATTGTTTCTAGGGTTTGTTTCTAGCCATGGTACACATAATATTTTAACAATAGATGAGCTAAAGTTTTTAATAAAGAAACATGAAGTTCAGGAATTGAAGTTACTGCTTCTTAACAAATAAAAATATGAAGAATAAGAATATTTCAGTTGTAACTAGATCAGGCTGGAAACTTTCCAGAAGAACAGTTCCATCACAAACTGTTGTTTTGAGAGAGGTGAAATGTTCTACAGGAAATTAAAATGTTGATGAGCCCCATGCAGGATTCCAGTTGAAACCAGTCTGGTTTCTTGCCAGCTCCCCAGCCTGCCTCTCTATCATCCTGACTGCACCAGACAGAAAATATCAGTACTTTGAACAAGAAAATAAGATCCCTCAAGCCGTACAAATTAGAGTAGCAGCTTTTAAAATCATTCTAAAACCACAGAATACATTGTATACAAATTAAATTTAAAAATAGGAATGTGGAAATTGAGATGGTTAATTTGGAAATTTTCTAATTTTGAAAAGTCAGATAGTTTAATGTTTAGAATTCCCATTCATGGGAAATTCCAAATTTTATTTTTTTATTCCAAAATTGAACTTTTTTTTTTTTACTTAAGAATTTTCCATGGAATGGGAATTCAGACTTTCAATCTGCTCTAGTTGTAACTTTTTTTGTTGCTATGTTTTAATACAAGAAAAAAACTATACCATTGCTTATCTGAAGCTTTTTTTCTTATATCCCACAGAAATGCATTTTTAGAAGGTTATGTACAGCAGTTCCTCTACACATTTCGTTATTTCTGCACACAAGAAGAATTGTTGAAGTTTCTTCTTGATAGAATCAGCAGCACTTTATCCAGGTACAGTAAGTTCCTGTGAGCAAAACTGTCCAAGTTCTAGAGACTTTTCTCCCCAATGTGAAAGAAGTATTTCTAAAAAGAAGCCCCTAATTGAATTGAATTTTGTTACTTTTTTTTTTAAAAGAGATTTTCTTGTGAATAAAGGAATGTCTGCACTACAAGCGCTGCAGAGGCACAGACACTTTCTACATCGACAGAAGGGGTTTCTCCATCACAATAGTAAATCCACCCCTTCCAGGGGTGGTAGCTAGGTCGATGGAAAAAATCTTCCATCAACCAAGCTGCATCTGCAGCGGGGGTTGGTTCAACCTAACTACATTGCACAGAGCACAACATTTTCCACTGCTTTGAGTTATGTAGGTAGGGGTCGACTTAAGTGTGAAGTGTAGACCAGGCACAAGAGTGGAACACAGTGAAAACAGAGTAAGTTCTGTACTGGACAATATGCTTTCTTCCTACTTCCACTCTGAACTGCTATTGACTTCAGTGGGCGTTTTGTCTCAATAAGTAGCTGGGTATTGGGACATTTTTATAAATGAAACTTTTGTTCCTCTAGAGGTGTAGATGCCAAAGAAAGGGAGACTTGGGGTTTTTTTGTTTAAGTAATACAACTGGCAGAAAATTCTTGCACTTTTCTCTCTCAGCCTCTTTTTAAGATTAGACTAAAATGACAGTTTCAGTGCACTCACTGCCTTTCTCATATTACCAGTGCAAATGGGGATCCCGCCTCTCTGCTTATCAAAATATACAATCGGAGTTTCTACATTCTGCAGGCTTGGATTGAAGACTGTTATATTGTAGACTTTGCAATAAAAACTGATCTTTTGTGCATGCTACAAGACATTATTTCTTCCAAGGTAACTTATTATAACTTGTTGTTATTTTGGTGAAAGCTTTAAGTAAAATGTCATTTAAATCAAATGTAGTTATGGTATATACGCAAACCCTATTATTAGGAGCCTTGTCTTTCTGAGTAAAATTAGTGTGAAAAAATTATGCCTAGTGACACTTTCTTGTTACATGGCTGTAATAAAATATGTGAATTTTCTTATAAATGCTCTTTACTTCATCACTAATCTTTTAAAGAAAAATCAATAGAATTGCCTACTAAAACCTACTTTCCATTTAGATTGCTCCATTAAATGGCTATGGTGAACGTTTGCTGGCAGTGCTTCAAAATGCTACTGGCGGGAAACATGGCAGTGCTTTCCAGTGCTATAACTGGGATGAGTGGAAGGAGGAAGAAGAGGATGATACAAAATCTTTACATTCATTATGCAAAAAGCTCTCTGAAGATGTCAACCAAAAGGCATGTAGTTTCTTTAGCTTACTTTATATAGAGAGCTGTCTTGTATATTTTTCTTGCAAAAATAAAGGAATTTTTAATTTAACACTTTAGGCCCCAATTCAGCAAACCTCTTATATATGTGCTTAAGTCCCATTGACTTAAAGTTTAGCATGTGCTTATGTGATTTGCTGATTCAGTACTGATTTGCTACAGTCATACTAATTTTAGAGGCTGTAAAATGTTTACTTCTGTTCCATTTTGAGACTCATAATTGCTGAAAATATTTTTCCCTATGAAATTTGCTACTATTGTAAATAACTTATTGTGATGCTCAGTACCTCGGGGGAACACCATGCACCCCCCTGTTCATCCTTATAATATGATTGTGTGGTATCCAATGCAAAGTTTGTCATGTTGGGTGTCTTCAGAAGGCTCATGATACACTGTGTATTGTTGTTATAGTAATGTTATATGTTAAAGGCTGTAATTTCATGTATATAGTTATGAGGCTGAAAATGTGTTCTCATGGCTTAAAACAAGCTCAGGAAGACTCCCCAGGAGCAGAGTGGCAGTTCACACCTCATCAGGGCATGTATGGGACAAACCCAGCCCAGCCTCACAGGAACAAAGGACACTGGCCTAGGCAGCAACAAAGGATCTGTTGGACTCTCAAATCAGTTATCCCCTTCCCTTGGTCAGTTTGGGACTATGATGAGGTAATGCTCACCTGACTCTGAAGGGGCGGGGCGGCAAAGCCAAGATGGAAGAAAGAACACGATAAAGGGAGAGATGTTTGCTATGCTCTCTCTCCTCCATCTACAGACACCACCACAAAGCGAGTGAAGCACTGATCAAAGGGGAGAGCTTGGCTGAAGAGCAACCAGCCAGCCTGTGGTGAGAAGCATCTAAGTTTGTAAGGGCAGTGAAAGTGTTAAGATCAGCCTAGAATGTGTTTTGCTTTTATTTCATTTCACCAAATCTGACTTCTTGTGCTTTGACTTATAATCACTTAAAATCTGTCTTTTGTAGTTAATAAATTTCTTTGTTTATTCTACCTGAAGCACATCAGAGACTCCCCTTGGGATAAGAAGCCTGGTACATATCAATTTCTTTGTTAAATTGATGAACCCATATAAGCTTGCAGCATCCAGTGGGCATAACTGAACACTGCAAAATGGAGGTTCCTAGGGTTGTGTCTGGGACTAGAGATATTAGCTAGTGTCATTCAGTTGCGCCATCCAAGCAGTGGCTGGCCAAAAGTGCTCACTCATGTAACTGCGAGCAGTTTACATGCTAGAGGTTGTGGGAGAACAGGGGTTCTCAGAGCAGAGCAGGGTAAGGCTGGCTCCCAGAGTTGAGGATTGGAGTGACCTAGCAGATCACCAGTCCAGATAACACCAAGGAAATCTGTATAAAAAAGTTTAAAATGAACAGAAGAAAAAGTGCTTTTTGCCTACAGAATTTCAAAACTTTACTGCACCTTCCTCTTACACTACTGACTCTCATAAATCAGAATTAGAAGACATCAGCTGGTACAAAGTAACTTCGGAGTCCTGAGAATCCAATAGACTTTGCTTGAAAAAAAGCATCCTCACAAGAAAGAGTCCAAAGTGCTTCACAGATCAAATATGCTAGTTGAATAGCAGGATCCCTGTCCCAATGAGCTTACAGAATGTTACTGCCTTTATACAAAAATCCCATAGAATTTAATGGGGTTAAATCAACAGAGCTCTATGGAAACTCTGGATAGTTTATAGCAAAGATGGGGCATGAAGAAGAGAGGAAGGGAGACTTGGATAAAGGAGCAGGAAAATAAGTGGATTTTTTTATGTACTCAGAGGAGGAAAAGAAATGGAAATGAACAAGGCTACAGACCAGGCAGTTATAGTCATCAACTCATTACGTAACTAGAGGCTGAACTAATATCACAACAATGAAGTTCATGAAGAAGGGACAATAACTCAAGATACCGAAGGGGAGAAGAGGCAAAAGTATGCCTGCCACACACACACACACGAAAGCAGGAGTCTAGGATGAGAGCCAGGATGGGAACTCTGGAACAAGAAAGATACTGTTGACAGTGACATGGTGAAGGTTTAACTATGCAGTGCGTTTTGAACATAGACGACATACAGTAGGTCTAAATGTCCAAAACAGTAAGTGAGTACAGCTCCATGAAGGTCCTTGGCGACACACCCCGTGACACAAGGCCTGATTGGGATGTTTTGAAGTGGACATGTCAGAGGCAGAAATTCACGACTAGTTAGTGAGAAGTTATCCATGTAGAGGGGAGAACTCAGCCTGTGAGAATGTATAGAGGGAGAAAAGGAGGAAGTGAAAGACTGAGCCCTAGTGGGGCCACCAGCTGTGTGGGAGAGGAAGAAATGAGAGTTCCCAAGAGCAAGGCAGAAGCTGAATCCATCATAGGACAAAATAAACCTCCATATGTATTTTATAAACTCAAACTATCTCTATATCTTTTTTAGGCTACCTAGAAATAAATAAAATGGTTCCATTTATAGGTTTAGTTTTCTTGTTTTTATACCTACATTCTCAATGCTGTGTACATGCACACTAACAAATTAGGTTTGTTTATATTACTGGCAGTTAAATGGCAGAGCAAGCCTAACATAAATTGGGTGTTCTCTCCCGTCTCCACTCAATAGTTTGTCAGCTTGGACAGCATGGGGCAAGGGACAGTGATTATTATAAAAAAAAAAATTGAAGTCTAGGGTATGTATTCTCCTTTACCAGTTCATACAGTGTTATGGTAGCCTAAATCTGGGGCCCTAAATTCATTCAGTTTCTTCTTAAATGAATTAAGTTCAAGAGAAGAATTGGATAGTCCGAAGAGACAAGAATGATTATTTAACACAAATAACATGATGTAATGTTAAATTAGCTGTAAACTTATTACTGGCAACTGTAATCCTGTATAAGTTGATCAATTATATGATGCATTTATTGGAATGTCTAATTTTTATATCCTCAGGCACTGACGTGGTAGAGTAGCAAAGATATTTTAATGAACAAATAACAACAAGGGCACATTGTTGACTCATATCCAGCTTCTCGTCCACTGTAAGCCCTAAGTCCTTTGCTGCAAATCTATCTGCTATGTCCTTCATGTTTGCATGACAACAGTTCCCAAAGTGGATGTCCAACTCCAAAATGATTTCCCATTGACTGGTAGCAATCCAGCATTGCAAGTTGCAAGATAGTGAGTGCAATTGCCACTCGCTTCTCCACTGTCAGTGCAGCTCTCAGTCTGGTGTCCTTGCACTTGAGGGTTCGGGCAAGCTCAGCACACCGATCCAGGATTGTGGCTTTGCACATCTGAAAGCTCTGCAGCCATTGCTCATCATCCAAAGTCTGCATTACAATGAAATCCCACCAGTTAATGATCGTTTCTCAGGCTCAGAGGCAGCATTCTACCATCTGCAAATGCTTCATGAATGCCACCATCAACCTTGAACTGTTCTTTGCTATGTCCCACAGAAATCTATCCTCCACAAAACCATCATGTTCCCTGATGATTTGGTGGTTCTTGGAGCTCTGCAAATACTGGAGGATTGTGTGTCTTGTGCTTGCAACACTCATCACAATAGTCCAGTGCTGTGCAGGCTCTATGCTTCTGTCAAATGGCAGACAGTGAAGAATGCTACATGGGTGCTGGGAGATTTTTTTTTTAAAAGGTGAAAATTATGGGATATAATTGACATTATGGGATGGAGAAAGTTGCATGCTGGGAAGTTGACCCCTTGCTCCCAGTCACCCTTGGATGACTTGTTTCTACTCCATCATGTATTATCCAAACTTCCCAAAACAGAGTGCTCTGAATGGTGGCAAGTTGCACTCTGGGATATCTACTGATGATGTACAGCGTGGTGCACCAACACAAGCACTACTGGTACGTATTCGCAACACCAATATAAGGAGCCAAGTATGCCTGCACAGAAGCAATATACTAACTGTGGTGGCTCTATGCCTACATAACTTGCATTAGCAAAAGTTTGCAGAATAGATGTTCCCTCAGTAAGTTATATTGAGAAGAGACATCATGTAGGCTTTAGAAAAGTTACAGCTGTAATAAGCTACTTTTTTCTTGTATAGAGCTTTAACTGGAAACTCGCCAAAGGAAATGGCCCTATTACACATCATCAGAAACAAAGACCATACACAGTTGGGTCAGCTTTACCGAAGCCATGCTATTACAGTTCTACAGAAAAATTCTCTGGCTCTTATGCTAAAGCAAATGAAGGAGGATCTCTCTTAACTGAATATAGTGCACAAGAGCTTTGCTGTCAACTGACACTGTTACAACAGGTAAAAAGACTGGATTCTATTGAGAGTGGGGACAAATCAGTGTAAATGTTTGTTGTGTAGTCATCCTTCTTCCTTCCCTCCCTCACCTCATGTGTTGATTGCTGTTTATTCTGAGGTTCACAACACCTATGGAAAAATAGGCCAGTTTCCTCCCCAAGTCCCTGCAATGTCTGGAGTCACTAGTATCAGGAGTTCTGGTAATGGTTTCTCCTGAGAACCTTAGAGAAGAGAAAATAGAGGAAGAAAAAGTATTTCTTGTGATACCTAAAATAATTGCCAAGCCTAATGATCACTATGATTTAAATTTTTGTCTGTGCAGGAAATGTTTCATAAATGCCATCCAGTACACTTCCTAAATTCAAGAGCACTTGGTGTCAAAGATAAGTGTACCACTGTACAAAAGTAAGTGGGTTACTTTTCCTGTCCCCCACATCCCTGCTGATGCATTGTTGATTTTTGTATTACACCCTATGTATATAAGGAAAGTGGGAAATGGAGAATCTACATTGTCTTTCAATGTAAAAAAAAAAAAAAATTCACAGTAAGGAGTAATGGAGTTTTATCCTTCCAATGACTTGTAAAATGAAGTTCAGCAGACCAAAAAATTTTCTTTAGGCCACATTGTCCAGGTGACTTGAAATCCAGAGTAGAGCAGGTCAAAAAATATTTGCTGAATGTTTTTGAAAAATATCACAATGTTTTTCAAGTATATTATGTTGTACTTATATCCATATAGATGGAAAAATAATGAAATTCTATCTTTTAGTACTGATTTGAATAATTCTTATATATTTGTAAACATATAGGAATTTTATTGCAGATTTTAAAGAAAAGTGATTTCAATTTTTATTACTTGCTCAGCTCTAATCCAGAATAAATATTAACATTATCACCAGTTCACACACAATCTTCATTATCCTTTTTTTTTGTTTTAATTCATCTTAATTGGTATGTGGATTCAGGGGGCCTGATGTCTTTGGCGGGGTGGGGAATTGCCGCAGGTCTTCGGGGACCCACCGCCGCAGATCTTCGGGGCAGTCGGCTTCGGGTCCCAGCGTGGAAGGACTCCCCCACCGCCGAATTGCTGTGGAAGATGCTCCAGGGCTGGCGAGAGTTTTCCAGGGCCCCTGGAGCAAGTGAAGGACCCCGCTCCAGGGGCCCTGAAAAACTCTTATGAGGGTCCCTGCGGGGCCCGAGGACTGGGACAAATTGCCCCACTTGCTTCTCCCCCCTCCTGGCGGCCCTGCAAGCTGGATCTTTTGCCCTACCATTTAAAATCCAATAAAAATGCCATCTAGCTCCTACTGTGTTGTAGTGCAGACAGGACTCTGTCTTTTAGAATCTCACTTTTTTGTGTTCGTGTTCATATTCCACAAAATAAAAGACGGACTAACTTTTCGGTGAGTGTGGCCCTTTGACCACTGTTTATGAGGGGAGAAAATGCTTTGTTATTGTTAGTCAAACTAAAGAGATGGCTCAAGTTGCAAAACTTGGGACTACTTAAAAAAAAAATCACATCTGCAGATGTATGTTTGTACTGGAATTATAAAGTCTACACAAAGAAGAGAAATTAATATAGGATAGAATCCAAGCACATGCCCTTTTAAAATGTATTCATCAAGATTGTAACTAAATAACATATTGTACATTTTTAAAATGATTAGAATGTTAACATCTTTTCCTTCAAGTTTTGTAGCTGTAAGGTCTAAATTCCCTATTGTTTGTGTTTCACAGAGCTGTTCCCACTGAATCACTGTCACTTAAAGTCTGTAACCTCTTTCTGCCAAATTGCATACAAGACAAGTACCTCTTACAGCTTTTGAGAAATGCAGACGATATCAGCACCTGGGTTGCTGCTGAAATTGTGACAAGTCATACTTCCAAGGTTTGCTATAATTTTTATTTGGTTATTAAATTAGGAAGTAGTTAGTTATTTGCTATTGTTTACTGTTTCTGGATAGCAAAGCTACACAAAATGCCTGAAATATGCCTGCCACTGTGTTGGCAACAGTTTGTTGCACTGTTGTTGGCAGATCCGCTTAGTGTTTTGGATCTGTTCTGGTGGTGGGGTTAAAGACTTAATAGAATATAAGAATTAATTTACCATGAGACTGCGGATGTCTGACTTTCTGCTATTAAAATGGCCTTCTTACCACTGAAAGATTTTCTACCTAGAACTTTGAGAGGCAGGGTGCTGCAGTCCTGCTGCTGTTTTAGCTCAAGTAACAAATCCTAAAACAAAATGTACCTTTTTTTTCTCTCTTCTAATTTCATTTTCTCACATTTCTAGTCTACTTTTATGGTCAATTTAACTAATACTTTCCTCAGAATTAAAAATAAAGCTTGATGGTTATTAAACATGAAGTCATTTTGTGCATTGGTATATGCATTCTGAATGACTTCATCTGAAATCTTTCCATTAACTTATTAATACAACATTTTCTAAATTAATCATGATAAAGTCAACAGAATCCAGTGGTCCCATAACAACTCATAGTGGGTGTTGATAACAACTTTTGTATAAAAATTTGTGGTGACAACAGAGTTCAAGTTCCCAAACCCTGAGTCGTTATCTGCCAAGTAAATAGCATCACCACTGGCAGTGCAAGAAGTACTTAGGCTGCTCCCAATGCTTTAATGGTCAATTCCTTTCTGACCATGATTCTAGACCTGGACCTGAATCTGCCCATGCAGATTAAACCAGTCTAATCCAAATCCAAATGGTCACCATACATTTAGTGACCATCACTGTGTGCACAATTTCTTTTCTTTTTATATTAGAGACCTCCCTGGAGCATGTCTCCATAAGTGAGAATCATTAAGATAATATCTTCAGATAAGAGCCAGTTGCTCATTTGTTGGTTTTCTGAAACGGTCATCTCAGTGAATTACCCCTCACCCTCTTAACTTCTGAACAGAATATTTCTGTTTTGTCTATCATTGGCTATTATGGGAGTATTTTTACTTCCCACATGAAGAGAGATGAGCACTGATACCTCAGTAGGGGTAGTGTGTAATGTGTCTTAGAATAAGAAGTTATGGGAGCTCCATCCAAGTCTGCAAATCCACCCCAAAGTGGTAATCCATAAAAATGGGTACCTTCAAAGAACAACAATTACAGGTGACTGATTACCTCATATTCCTCTGTGTTCAGTCAGAATATTTGTGCAATAAAGAACTCTAGTATAACAACTTTATTATGGACTTTTGATATTTTCACTAACCTTAAGAGAGTATGAAAGGTTTGTCACCAAACACCCAAATTGGAATTGCCTTAAACTGTTGCTGTTGTTTTTGTTTGTCTGTCGCACTTCTCAGAAACATACAAATTGGAGAGCAGCTTTTACTGCTTTTGAAAACAAAGCTTAAGATGGGGTAATTTATCAGAATATGGCAGCCATAACATACAGTTCTCTAATCCTCTGTCAATTTTGAGCGTAGCATTATTCAGTTAGTTGTAACTTAGCCAATCAGAATGTAACAAAGTCAATTTATTTTGCCAACTTTAAAAATGCCGGTTTATACAACTGGTACTACACTTTTAGATGAGTGATTTTCATTTAGTGATTTTCAAGTCCCTCACTTGTTCCTGGTTGTTTCTGTCCTTTCGCCTCCTTAGAATTAATTACTGTGTGTCTTCCCAACCAGTTAAGAGTTTTAGGATCAATTGTTTTACTGGCAGTAGAGTTGCAATTTGGCCTTTGGACTATGCCCTCAAATGGAAATAAAATGGTATCCAGCTTAAGTTTCTTCATAGCAATTGGCTTCATGTGATGACTCTCAAACATATTATTTGTTTTAGCTCCAGCAAATTACTATTAGTTATTATTTGTATTACTGTAATGCCTAAGAGCCCTCGTCATGGACCAGACCAGTGTGATGTAGTAGATTTTAATATTTAACTGTATTTTTTCCAGTTGCAGGTGAATTTACTATCAAAATTTCTCCTTATAGCAAAATTTTGCTATGAACAAAGAAATTTTGATACCGCAATGCAAATCTTAAGAGGGCTGGAAAATCTTGTAGTACGACAGCTACCAGTAAGTGAAGACTTTTAGACTTTTTTCCCCCATGTAGCTATTTTGTTTTTAGCAAAAGTAAGTCTGTTCCATTACGAAGATTGATATCTTTTCAGATTAAAGTATTTTATTTACTTTTTTAAGGCTTGGAAAATTTTACCATCAAAAGTGTCTGAAATAATGGAAGAACTCAAGGCTGTTGAGGTACAGTATGAGTCTCTCATGTGAAATACTTATGTGACACTTCATTGGTTCTCTTTGCAGGATTGAAGCCAAAATACAGTTTATACTGTATAAAAAAATTGTTCCATGTTTAATGACTCCCACATAAACCTGATTACTTTACACTTGACTGTTTGGGTTTTTCGACCTTCCAAGACCAAATGCCAACCTGGGCTCTGAAAGTCAAGTTGCATTTTTTTCTGGCTTGCATCTAATTGCCAGAAATTAATATTGTGAAACTAGCACTTAATTAATAATTATTTTGATGATAGTCAAGACAGAACAGTTCACTGTCCCATAAGTGGTTGATAACAATAAGAGCTGTTTAGAATTTTATAATGAAATTTTGTCTAAATTTGGCCTATTGGAAAATGGTTAGGGTTTTTTTGTGTGAAAAGACTACAGTTTTCTTCAATTTCCTTTTTTCAATAAAAAGGAAAATTAGAGCATTACAAAACATAACAGACAAATGCTTTTGAATTTGCCAAAAGCTTTTGCAGAACTTTCCTTTTTTCAACCAGATCCATTAACCATTTATTTTAGTTAATAAATCAGCAGTTATGACCAAATGCACACAGGGAGCAAATATTTTGTGTGGGAAAGCTGCTGTTTTAACAATGACTTTTCTGATCATAAATCTTTAAGAATACAAAGAGCCCAAATTATCAGATAAACCCAAAAGAAAACTAAATAAATTGAGCCTTGCAGTGTGCAAGATCTCCAAGCCCATGGTGAGCAACCTGTGGCCCATCAGGGCAAGCTGCTGGTGGGCTGCCAGACCATTCCAGTGGATAACCCACTGCTGCTCTAAGCTCAAGCTTTAGCTGACTGCCAAGGGAGAAGAATGCGAAGGCAGGGATACTTAATTCAGTCTTACCAAACAACACCTGGGACTATTTAGCCCAAAACAAAGGCCAGTCTGCTTAGCCACCAACAGACTCAGTAATACCTCAGTTGTCAGCAGTACCCCAGACTGCTGGTAATGCTAATAAGACCATCTTGGACATCTCATCTTGCTCCATTATTTAGGCTTTTGATGCAATACCTAACCCACTGCCACTTTTTAAAGATGCCACATACCAAGAGTTAAATGTTAACACTTTCACTCTAGTATTTTGTAAAACTCTATTTTGAATTACTGAAAAACAAGGGCGGAGATTTTCAGAGCCTGCTAGGAGATTGGCACCCAGCTCCTATTAATTTCAAAAGGAATTACATGGCTGTATCCCCTTGTAACCTTTGAAAATCTCAAACAATATCTCTCTGTAAAAAGAACAGGAGTTTTTATGGCACCTTAGAAACTAACATATTTATTTGAGCATAAGCTTTTGTGCATCCAAAGAAGCGGGCTGTAGCCCACGAAAGCTTATGCTCAAATAAGTTTGTTAGTCTTTAAGGTGCCACAAGTACTCTTGTTCTTTTTGCGGATACAGACTAACACGGCTGCTACTCTGAAATCTCTCAGTAATTGTCATAACATTTCATCACTAACTTTATGTACTTGTGAAACTGAGTTTGCTTAGACCTAAGGTGCATTCTGTGATTCCAGCTACAACATGGTTGTAAATTAGAAATGTTTATTAAGAACTCCATCTGGGCTATCTTCTAATTGAAGTAACTTTTGTTCCATACTCTACCTCAATTGAGCTGCCACCAGGTTGATCAAATGCATTATCTCCTTCATCTCCATTTTAACTTCTATACTGTACATGAAAAAATTACTGTAAAACAAAAATGTTTGTTAAAGACATAAAACCAAGGACTACTTTATGAAGCCTGCTCTGACATTTCTCATGGGCTTTCCTTGTGTAAATTATACCAGGTGTTTTTAAAAAGTGACAGTTTGTGTTTGATGGAAGGAGAGAGATTCAAAACACTCCCTACAATTCCATCAGCCTATGTTCTGGCCATGCACGTCCAGCAGCTTGAAACTGGAGGATTTACTATGACAAACGGAGCTCATAAGTGGACTAAACTTAGGTAATTATTTTAATTATACATGTGTCACCTATATTGTCTAGTGCAGGGGTAGGTAACCTATGGAACATGTGCCGAAGGCAGCACACGAGCTGATTTTCAGTGGCACTCACACTGCCTGGGTCCTGGCCACCAGTCCGGGGAGATCTGCATTTTAATTTAATTTTAAATGAAGCTTCTTAAAGATTTTTAAAACCTTATTTACTTTACATACAACAATAGTTTAGTTATATATTATAGACTTATAGAAAGAGACCTTCTGAAAACATTAAAATGTATTACTGGCATGCAAAACTTTAAATTAGAATGAATAAATGAAGACTAGGCACACCACTTCTGAAAGGTTGCCGACCCCTGGTCTAGTGAGTCATAAGAAGTAACGCATCAGTGCACTTTTGACAGTTTAAAACACTTCAGTCGTTTTGGCAACTTATTAAAGAGACAAATACTGTACAAATAGATGCTGCGTGCCTTTGAATTTCCTTTTAACATTTTATCATCAGCACTAAAAGCAGACTAATGTTTTTCTCTATTTTCTTTAAAGAAACATTGCAAAAGTTGTGAGCCAAGTTCATGCATTTCAAGAAAATCCCTATACCTTTACTACAGATTTCAAGCTCCAATCTTACCTCAAACAAAGAATAGCTCATTTTAATGATGCAGACATTTCTGCTTTAGCAGCTGACAACTGTGCCAACTTCCATCAGATACGAACTGAAAAACATTCCCGAAAAATTCAGGACACATTGCGCAGAATGAAGGCAACATTTCAATAAATGTTTACATCTTACCTGCTTGTTTAATTCTAACTCCAGAGTATAAAACTGTGGATGAAAATGGCTTCGACTCCTGTATCAATTCCCAAGCAAACACTCGAGTGAAAGTAGTTTTAAAACATTAGCTCTATCTGAAATGGATATATTTCTTATCACAGAATCATAAAATGCTAGCTAATGAAAAATCTTAGACCTGAGCAACGGGAAAAAAGGATGACTAGTCTCTAGTATGAAAATAGTCCTTAGATGATATCACAAGAGAAGTAATGTGTAAAGAAGCTAATGTTTCAACTTTCAGTGCTGTTTTGGCCTAAGAGAATTCAGATTATAATTGACAACGTATAGATTATATTTTTTATGTAATCACTGTACATTTGTATCCTGTCACTATGTATTTGAATTTATGGCTATAGATCATCTGCTAGCCTTACATTTTTGATGGGTTTTGCTTTCGTCTTAGTTTTAAATTATAAATGTCAACACTACACTCTTGATTTTGAGTGATGGAGAATCTTCCCATTGGACATCAAGACAGAATAAGTAAAAAGGGAAACACTGCACTGTGTATTTTTAATGCCCTTGAGCCAGCCTATCTCCATATAAAACTCAGATCTGAATCAACATTTTACCACTGTGTTGACCTGCTTCTGCCTTCATGGCCTAAAGAAAAGAGTAATTTTTAAGGCTTGCTTGCTTCGTCTCCAGTTGTGATAAGCAATAGTTGTAAAATTTGCATGTGAGTTTACATAAACATGATTATGCCTTGTGCTGAGGTTACTTTCCTAGTATTGTAGTGTTCAAAAATATGATCAACACAAAATAACTTTGCATCAAATTTGTAACTACATCATGCCAAAAGTTGGTATTTATAATATTTTTACAGTGAGCTGTGCTTATAAAACACTGACTGGCAATGAAATGTGGTGTGATAGCTAGAAAGTTCAGTAAGGTACCTCAGGCTTATGCAAGATTTCTAAAACGTTGTCTGTATCTTGTTGATAAAGTTAAGTATTTCTATATTGTTTTCAGAGGGGTAGGGTCTTAATGTTACCAAAAAAAAACCAGCTAAAATAAACAAGTAAAATGCATTTCTCAAATCAAAGTGGTGGTGTCGGAACTGTGTTTCAAAACCGAGAAGCATCCTGTTGAAATCCCAGGTATGAATTGATTGCATGGAAATATTCTTGTAATTGGAGTGTTCTCATAAATAGTGTTTAAGAGAAAAAGATCCCAATCTGATGGCAATATATGATCACCAACTTCCTGCTCCCCTTTTCCTCAGAGTGTGCTAATTCTTTTCATTAACTACTACAATTATTTTTTCACACTGTGATGTATTTTCAACACAAGGCCAAATATTGTGCTCTGTTACTGGTGTAACTGAGAACAGATCTGTCTGTGATCAGGGAGTTTTTGCATAAATCTTTGTCATTTAAGAAACAGTTCTGTGAATCCTGAATCACAACTAAGGAATTTGTTGCTATCTTTTGATTGTGTTCATAGAATATTTTTGCAACATAAAAAGTACTGTAGTTTGAAGTATTCTTACATTACTACAGTATATGACGCAAGATGGCAATGACATATGTAGAATTGCCAGACAAATCTTTTTATAATAGGTTATCTATCTTATTTTAACCTGTTCTTAATTATCTTTAGTTGTTGGCTTTTTCTCAATCACAAAATATTGTGTTTGTTCCATGAAAATGACTGATACTATTCAAGCATCTAAAACTCATTTCATACCTTCTATATATTGCTTCAATATATTACACTTTGTATTGCTATAAATGTATAGAATTACTCTTGCAGTACTTTTATATGGTGGAAAGTTATGTTCTTGCCAATCAGATATTAAACTTTTAGATTTTGTATTTAATAAAGATACCATCATCCCAAAATCAGAAATAAAATATTTAATGTAAATAAAAATTGCTGAAAATAATTGTTTCACAGGCAAACCACTCTTTGGCATTACTATAAGCAAGTTGATTATATGTTGCATGACAGTTTTTTAAATAAAACTGTTTCTAGACAGGTTTCATTTAGTTGTATGCTAGTTGTTGACACAAATACATGACCGATTTGTGGGCGGGGTCCTGGGGAAGCTAGAGGATCCTGCATGCATCCCCACTTTGCAGTCAGACGTGACTCTCAGCCAGCCTGTAAAACAGAGGTTTATTAGATGACAGGAACATGGTCCAAAACAGAACTCATAGGTACAGAGAACGGGACCCCTCAGCCAGGTCCATTCTGGGGCCCAGCAAGCCAGACAACCCCGTCTGCCCTCACTTCCCATCCCCAGCCTGCTCCCAACTGAAAATCCCCCTCCAGCCCCTCCTTTCGGGCCTTTGTCTCTTTCCCAGGCCAGGAGGTCACCTGATCTTTTTGTTCATCTTTAGCTATTCCCTTGCAGGGGGAAGGGCCCTGGACATTTGTTGCCAAGATACAGAGTGTCGACCATTTAGCACACTGGAGACTTAAGAAATGCATAGGGGAAACTGAGGCACCCACACAGTATTCAGAGGAAACATTAAGAACAGTCTCATTATATCACACCTGCATCCTCAGTTGTGTTTTCAGCCCTTTGTGGCTGTTACATAGGGAATGTCTACATTACAGAAACACCCATGGCTGGCCTGTGTCAGCTGATTCTAGCTTGTGGGGCTACAGAGCTGTTGAATTACAGCGGCATTTCGGTGGGGACGCCTCTCGATGATGTCGCTTGTCGATGGCAAGTGATGTCATCGAGAGGCGGTGCCGCCAAAATTTGGTGGCATTTCAGCGGGTGCTCCACCGCCGCAGTGGTCCTTTGGCTGGCGCTCGCTAGCCGAAAAGGTTGGGGACTACTGGTGTAGATGGTCCTGCCAGAGCCCACAAGTGGAAAGAGTCCCAGAATCCAGGCTCCAGCCTGAGCCTGACAATCTACACACAATTACACAGCCCCAGAGCCTGATCAGCCACAGGTGTTTAATTACATTGTAGACTTATGCATATGTTACAGCAGCCTTCAGGCTATCTGTGTGCTAGTGCACTTCCCTTGATTTCTGAGTAGTTACTCCAGACTTATTCCAGTGTAAGTGAGAGGTAGATTAAGCCCCAGAAACCCATGAACAAACTGCATTTGTGCAATAAAAACTGAAAAATAGGACACATTAAATATTGAACCCAAAGTCTGTGTGGTCTGAGGTTGTTTAATAAAAACACTAGAAAAATCATTTGAAATCTATGCCTGGGAATTTCCAACTTGTGTGTGTATAGAAAGACACAAATTGCAGGTAGTCTCCTGCAGGATTTTGTGATTCTTAAAGGGAGCAAATTCTGTATATAACCCGGCTGAGATCTTTGCTTTTCTGGTTTTTCTACTTTGTTCCTCCCGTTTTGAATTGATTTCAGGGGTCTCATTGAGACATTTTGGCTCCTGTTTTTGAGTTTTGTATATAATGTACAGGCTTAATGCAATATGGGACCCTTTTCTGAATGTCACATTGAAAAATCTACAATTATTTGTGGAAAACTCATAATAATTTTGCAGTGCTGAATATGCACTTTAAACATACACATGGATATATGCATTGACTATAATGGTGGTGGGATCAGGGTCAAGGAGTATTCTTCCTATATTTGCACAATTATAGCAATTTGTAATGTGTGGAATGCTCTGTCTGAGGGTATGTCTACATCTACAATTTTGCAGCGCTGGTTGTTACAGCTGTATTAGTACAGCTGTATAGGGCCAGCGCTGCAGAGTGGCCACACTTACAGCAACCAGCGCTGCAAGTGGTGTTAGATGTGGCCACACTGCAGCGCTCTTGGGCGGCTTCAAGGGGGGTTCGGGGAAAGTGAGAGCAAACCGCGGGGAAGGAGACCTGCTTGCTCGGGGGTTCGGGGAACGCGAGAGCAAACCGGGGGGAAGGAGACCTGCTTGCACGGGGGTTCGGGGAACGCGAGAGCAAACCACGGGGAAGCAGGTCTCCTTCCCCGGTTTGCTCTCGCGTTCCCCGAACCCCCGAGCAAGCAGGTCTCCTTCCCCGCGGTTTGCGGGGGGGTTCGGGGAACGCGAGAGCAAACCGCGGGGAAGGAGACCTGCTTGCTCGGGGGTTCGGGGAACGCGAGAGCAAACCGGGGAAGGAGACCTGCTTGATTACCAGAGAGGCTTCCTCAGGTATGCTGGGATACCTGCTTATTCCACGGAGGTCAAGAAAAGCGCTGGTAAGTGTCTACACTTGATTACCAGCGCTGGATCACCAGCGCTGGATCCTCTACACCCGAGACAAAACGGGAGTACGGCCAGCGCTGCAAACAGGGAGTTGCAGCGCTGGTGATGCCCTGCAGATGTGTACACCTCCTAAGTTGCAGCGCTGTAACCCCCTCACCAGCGCTGCAACTTTGTGATGTAGACAAGCCCTAAGGAACTTTTCCATCACATTTTTTTTCAGTTGAAGGGATTAGTCCGTAACTTGTGTTCTTGAGATTAAAACAATAATGAAACACTTTTAAAGGCCAATTTTACTTTAAAGGACTCTCCAGGCTTTTGGAAATGAAGTTAATGGCAGAAATATATCAATCTTGGGATTAATAGGACACTAATATCCAAGCACAAGTTGTCTCCCAACCCCTGCAAAAGGGGATGAGAAGCATAACTTTTAAAAACAGATCAAAAATGTAGCTTTTGTAAGGGAAAAATCCCTTCAGCGTTCAAAGGAAGTAATTTCATTGTATTGCATTTATGCTGTGAACAGGTATCTCTCTACCACTGCTAGGAGGCTGTGCTGGATATCTTGGGATGGAGTTTGGTTAGGACTAGCAGAGTGATAGGTTTAAGAGAGAGAGTTTTACATATTTCTCCATGTAAATGACTTTTTTTCATGAACATGAATGCAAATATGAAAAACTTAAGAAATTCTCAATTATACCTCTACCCCAAATAACATGACCCGATATAAGGCAGGTTTGCATACAAGGTGGTAAAGTCTGACACGCTGCTCTGAGCAGCATGTTAAGGGTGCCGGGCCAGGCCAGGGCCGAGGGGTTTGATAAGAGGCAGAGGGTCTCAGAGGGCAGTCAGGGGCTTCCCCCCCCCAGGATCCAGGGGGCAGGAGCTGTGGGAGGGCACTTTTGGGGATCCCACAGTCCCAGACTGGCCTGGGGGATTAGTGGGGGGGCTAGGAGCAGCCCGCTCTGCTTCCCTTTCCCTGACCCCAGCCATGTCACTCGGGGAGAGGGCTTTGGGGAAGGGATCGCCCTCGCCCTCACCAGAAGCAGCAGAAGTGGAGCAGCCAAGTCCCAGCCACAGTGCTCCGCTTCCCACCGCAGGCGAGTACAGGGGCCGTCCTTTCCCCAACCTACCGGCACTCACCGACAGCAGGAAGCGGAGTGCTGTGGCTGGGAGCTGGCAGAATGGAGCGAAGTGGGCTGGGGCCAGGCTGCTCCGCTTCTTGCCGCTGCCGGTGAGTCCCTGTCAGGGAGCGGAGTGGGGGGGATGGATAGGGGTTGGCGCAGTCAGGGGACAGGGTGTTGGTCCTGGGGGTGATTAGGGAGTGGGGTCTCTGGAGGGGGCAGTCAGGGAACCAGGAACGAACAAGGGCCAAAGCAAGTTAGATATAACACAGTCTCACCTATAACGTGGTGAGATTTTGTTTTTTGTCTCCTGAGAACCGCGTTTGTCTCCTGAGGATCCGGGTAGAGGTGTAGTTGTCTACAGTCTACTTAATTTGCTCACTAACATCTGCATTACAATGGTCTTTATTTACATGATGACAACATACACACAGTGATACACAAATCTCTGTTTTCCTGGATTTAATTGTATTGCTTGCTAAATAAATAAATGTCACTTTACCCAGTGCTAAGGGATCTTGTAATGAAAGACCATATTATAAGTACTCGTGGGTGAACCTCTTCTATTAAGGGCGGGAGGCTTCATTTCGTTTAGAAGTGATTTCATTTTCACCCACATTCAGATTAACTCACTCTTGTGTACTGTGTCTTTTGTGGTTCATCCTAGTCAGCCTCCTGTTGGGAGGTCCTGAATCAGAGGGGCTGAAGAGCTTGTCTTCTTTTAGCCTGGCTGCCTTTATTCTGGCATCCTCCACCTCATTAAACCTTGACATCTGTCATCCACAGGAATTTTCTAGAGAGAGAAAAGTTGGTAAGGTAATATATTTTATTGGACCAACTTCTCACCCACCTTGTCTCGGTAATATCCTAGAACCAGCACGGCTACAATGCCACTGCGTACAACAATGGGGTTTTCATGAGGCAAGGTCTTTAGCTTCTCATGCCGTTGCTTTTGGAAAAGGCTATATGCTTTCCAACTGCTGTTGGATGACAGTCCTCTTCTATAAGCTGCAGTGGGCTCTCACCTGCTGCTGCCCAGTTGCGGATGTCATACAAAGTACACCAAATTCATAAGCACTGGATGGACTGATACGCAAGCACATATGGTAAGCGGGAAATCCTAGAAACATAGGAATTGCATGCTGTATCAGGCCAGTAATATATCTTTTATAGTACATTGTCTAACTACTGCACCAGTCCCCTTGCCCACACCCCCCAAAAATGTAGATAAAGCCTTAGTAATTTGTCCGCCAAGCATTGTAGCAGAACAGGTAATTGAACCCTGTTATCTAAATCTGTTCAGTGCATTAGGCACATGTCTATCCTTTTATTCTAATTTTCCTCTTTCATGTTTTAATGCTGGCTTCACTAGTGTGAGGGTACCATTGTGTAAGCTAACTTGATTTTTCACAGCTTAGTACCAACACAATGAAATGTAGTAAGGAAACATAGGTTACAATTCTTGAGCAGGGACAAGGAGGGACTGTGAGCCTGAACATTGTAGTTTCTGGAAAATGTGTATTCTCTCATGGCTTGCCTACACTGAAAATGCTATATGTGCCTCTGCAGAGCTTCAGTGTAGACTCAATTTACTCCAACGGGAAGGATTCTTCTGTCAGCATAGATAATCCACCTCCACAAGAGGCCATAGCTAGGCCAATGGAAGAACTTGTCTATTGACCTACTGCTGTCTACATGGGGATTTAGGTTGTCTACCCAGCTCAGGAGTATGGATTTTTCACACCCTTGAGCAACTTTGCTATGCTGACCTAGTTTTCTAGTGTAGGCCAAACCCTAAAGTCCATTGCTAAAAGCCTTCACAGAACAAATCAATGTAAGGTCTTGCAAATAACATCAAAGATGTAAACTCTACTCCTGATGCACATGGTCTCCATAACAATGAGAACAGGAAACTTTGCTTTGTCCATCCTATTCAGCTTGCTTAGGAGTAAGTTTAAAAGTGTAGTTGGACTATTTGTATGGTAATAGTAAACACAGCCAATTTAAAGTCCTATCCACAAATAAATAGCACTGCCTGGCCGTAGGTTACAATATAGTAAAAGAATAGCATTGTTTTTGCAGTGATCTTGGCATCAAACCTTATGTTAATGCCTTATCTCAGTAATGCGATGTCTCTAGAAAGTCCATCATATTTAACAGTGCTCTCAGTGCGTTCCCTGATACCATGTTCTCTACAGTGTAGGTAGGACCCAAGAAGCATTCAGATGCAGTCATGAGATTTTTTTAATTTCATTTTCTTCTAACCTTTTCAATTTCAAAGAGGGCTTTTGCTGTGCATTTTTTCCATTGTTGCCTAGAATTTAGTCTCGTGTAATGTAATTAAAATATTAGGAAAAAGGAGCTGTGGTTGGATCTTTGGGTCTGTGGATGTTGTGCCTATGCAACGGATGGGATATGTGAGTCCCTGACCTCTAATCTAAAAACACAAGTATCAGAGGGGTAGCTGTGTTAGTCTGGATCTGTAAAAGCAGCAAAGAGTCCTGTGGCACCTTGCAGACTAACAGATGTATTGGAGCATGAGCTTTCATGGGTGAATACCCACTTTGTTGCAAAACACAATAAAAACACAACAATTTCCTGTGGATAAAGTGTTTGAGCAGAACACAGTAGAAAACAGGGCACACGCATGCAGACAGGATGCTGGAATGGGGTGAGACCTATGAAAAGAAGGGAGGGATTGAATTTAGGATCTCTCTGGAGAGAAAATGCTGAATTCCTTATACCTCCTACAACTTGTCAACCCAGGGTTAAAGAAAAACTTAACCCAGTTGTTGAATGCCTTTGTTCAATATTTAGTTCCTCCCCCTATGCTCAGTTTTTTCTTATTATGAATTTCCTTCAAAATATTCTGTTATACAAGCAGTTGGAAAAGGTGAATTTTTTTGAAGTCCCCTATTCTTGCAGTAGGTACTGAAGAACTGAATATATTTACTAGCCAGTTTCACAGTGGTTATAGCTGCAGCACATTTTCACCCCCACATCCTGCTCTGTGTGGCAATATTTTCTGTATGTGATCATGTATTCTAGTCAGAAGGTGTCACCAGAGAGCCTTGCCGTGTAGCTTTTTCAAAACTTAAAACGCAATACAGGACTCCATAACAAGTATGGAACAAAAAGTGTTTGACCTTCCCAGTGTCAGGCTAAAATCCCTCCATGTAAAAAGAAAACCTGCTGCTGTCTAATTTTGTTAATTTCCATTTTAAAATGAAATATTAAATACAGTTCTAATCATGGGCACTTTAATGTTTAGAGGGACATGCCACATAATTGCACAGTTAAAAGTGTGCAAATTACCTCCCTGCCTATTGCTTTTTAAAGCACTTGTTTCCATATATGAAGGTGTTGAGAGCAGTCAAGATAAGGAGGCAATGAGAACTTTTGGGGAAACACTGGAACAAGATGGCAAATTATAGGTATAGCGTATAGTCGTGGGCATAGTTAAGTCACTTCTCACTCCCTATTATCACTTTTTCTCTTAGTTTGGCTGTACCTTTCTTAGACCATGTCTATGGCACACACTTCTGCCAGCAGACCTATATCAGTCAGGATCCCTGACTGACCTAGCTATGCTGGCAAAATTCTTAGTGTAGGTACAGATATATCAGCAACGGCCCCCTCCATGGTGTAATGCAAAGGTAACACTGTGTCTTCACCAGCGGTTGTCACTGAGGCTTCCCACAGGTGCAGCAATTAGGGTTGCCAACCCTCCAGAATTGTCCTGGAGTCTCCAGGAATTAAAGATTAATTTTATTTAAAGATTAATGTCATGTGTTTAAACCTCCAGGAATACATCCAACCAAAATTGGCAACCCTAGGCGCAATCTACCGCTACACTAAAAATGTAGGCCTTAATGTGTACTGGCTTGTGCTGAAATGTGACATGCTGCGGGCCTGTCAGGGGGCTAGATTTGGCTGACAAAAAGAGTCATTTTTCCAGAGCTACTTGATTGTAAAATAGTGGGTTGTTTCCCTGTATAAAAAAGTATATATATGCAACAATGTGTGCACATACATGAGCTGTGGAAGTGTTTGAAGCACAAAAGGCTGGCTCCATTAGTCACATAACATTTTTTTCACATTCTTTACCAGCTTCTGCAAGCAAATGCTGTCACTTGCCTGCTGCTGTAAATTAACTTTTGCTGCCTTCAAAATAAAATACTCAAAGTGTTTGCAGATAACAGCAGCAAATTTACACCTATTTTTAGCAATTCCCTAACACATACTGTAATGCAAAGCAAGCATTGTTGGTAGGTGCTTTTTGTGTATCTGACTTGAAAGAAAATATATATAGGTTAGGTTTGTTCTCTTTTCTTTTCCCACTCTTCACTCCTTTTTCCTTTCCCTCTTTTAGATCTGTTCCCCCCCCCCCCTTGTCCCTCACTGGCTGCAGTTGTTTGGTGATTGTTGTTGCATGTTTTTGCTGCTCTCTCTAACACTGCCCCTGGATATTTCCATTACATGCATCTGAGGAAGTGGGTATTCACCCACGAAAGCTCATGCTCCAAAACGTCTGTTAGTCTATAAGGTGCCACAGGATTCTTTGCTGCTTTTATAAATTATTGGTCTCCCGCACTATTACCTGCTCCCAGACACCCCTTCTTCCTTCATTAAGTATTTTTTTCCTCTTCACTACAGAAGCCTAGGAGCTCATGTGTGGTTCCTCTTCAGCCATCACCGAACTGCAGGTATCCATGCCTTTCCTTCTCCTGAACCCAAGGTGCTTCTGATGTTCCCTTCAGCCCCTATAATCTAATCTTGCTATAGAAGGGAGATTCTCTTCAGACCTAGAGATTTTGTGGGTCTGAAACCCCTATGCATACCAGACTTTCCTCAGAAGGCGGGGCTATAGGGCTGCAAGAGGAGACTCCCAGAGCTTCAGGTTTTCTATTGCTACTGGGAGATGAGTGTGGAGTGACCAGGAGGGTCAACAATAGTGAGAAACTGAGAAATGTCCCTAGTGCAGACAAGGCAGTTGAGCAGGGTTGTAGCAACCAACAGAAGTGTGTAACAAGGTTGAAGGTGACCCACAAAGTAAAACAAAATCAGGCTGTATTCCTTTATACAATATCAGAACGAGGGGAAGATCAGTGGCTGAAAGGTTTTCTTTCCCCTCACCCCAGAACAGGGTGACCAAATGTCCTGATTCTATAGGGACAGTCCCCATTTTTGGGTCTCTCTTATATAGGCTATTACCCTCCACCCCGTCCCGATTTTTCACGTTTGCTGTCTGGTCACCCTACCCTAGAAAAAGAGAAAGAGGGCAGAGATGCTTTAAAATGCATGCACTAGAGTCTCAGTCTTGAAGACCTTGACACTGCTGTACTGAGTAGTTAAATGTTTGGCGTTGCAAGAGATGAAAACCTGAGCACTGTGGGGTTTGGTCAGCCTGTATATAATTTTTGAGGGGCTTGGAGGAGGTTAATGCCTATTTAATTCAAATGCCTAAAAAACACTTGGATGAAAAGATAGGTCAAAGTTCCAACACCTCTGCCCATTCATTTCAGGTGTGGGTGGTTGCCAGAAATGCCCTTGAGGCTACCCAAGAGTTTTCCCCCAACAATTCCAAGTATGGGTAGTTTTGCCATTGCTCATATCAAAAGGTTAAAAAAACAACAACGAGGAAGAAATTAAACCAAACGAACAATAATAACTTTGTTCAGGTTGCCTTGAGACAGGGACTGTGTATGGATAACTTGAATAAGTTTAATTTATTTGTGTGTGTGAACTGTCTGATCAGTTTAAAGCTAGTTGTATCAACTTAGCAGGCACCTGTAAATTTTCCTGAGACAAGCTAAACCAATATAAGTATGTCCACACACAAAGTGGGACCTCTAACCAAATTGGTATAATATCATAACTTTAATTAAGCCAGTACAACTTTGAGCATCACCCAGGCTTTAGTATATGTTTGCATAATGTTCAGTTCAATGAGGACTTTGGCTACTACTTTAAACACACACAAAAATAATAAATTTGTCAAAGAAGCAAAAAAGGCAGAAATCCAGTGTTTTAAACATTCATTGCAGGTCACCTCTAAGATAAAGCATCCCTGCTTCAACCTCAATCTTCTAACTCATAAACACATCAGTTACACCATTTATGCTTATTTACATCTGTAAACATCCACTGTTGGGGTTTCACCCCTCCCCGGGGCGGCTAGAAGCCAGGCCGCCTCACTACACGAGTCCAGTGCATTAGTGAATTAGCTAGGTGGGTCAGGAAACAGCCAGGAGCTCAGGCTCTCAGGCAGGGGCTGAGCAAACAGTTCAGTAGTTTAAGAAGCCCAGGCTCCTGGGTCTGAGTGTCGGGGCAAGGGGGAGACTGCTACCCAGGAGTGAGGTGGCAGGGGGTATGCAGGCCCACCCACTCCTCTGCATCCCAGCCTGGGGCCCTAACAGCAGCAGGCAGCCTGTTGCTGTGTCAGTAGGGATCCTGGCCACAACATATTGACATTGGCTGCAGCACACCCAGAGCCAGACTAGGGTCGGCTCTCCCCAGGCTACTTCCAACCTCCCCCTCTACCAGTACCAGCGTCTCAGCAGCATCTTCCACAGTGTCCCACACCATGGCTCATCAGGATACTGAGCAAGGGGTAAGCTGGGCAGATCCTCTTGGTCCCTTTGCACCGGTCAACTTACTGGCTTTTCCAGCATCTGGTCAGCATCCTGCCTCCACAGGTAGGGCCAGTCCTTGGGTCGGTCACAGGTGGCAGGAGTCTCCCCAGTGGGAGCTGGGGCATCAGCATCTGGCCTCTCCAGCAGCCAGGCCCCTTCTGAGCCCTAGGGTTGGGCTCTTATACTTCCTGCCCTGCGCCTTGACCTCTGGGGGGCGGGTGCAGGCTCCAGTGACTCTGCCCACTTTGGCATCCGTAAGGGCTTGTCCCTCTCTGGGGCAGCTGGGAGCCAGGCTGCCTCACTACAACATCATTTATGTTGCCTCTGAATTTGGCATTGAGAGCAGAGTGCACCCAGGAAGATTGAGAGTGGATGAGTGGGAGGAGATAATTGGAAGAGGAAATAGAAACAGAATATGGTAAGAAAGAGAAAAGAATGGGTGGGAGGTGGGGAACCAGAAAAAAAAAATGGAATGAAGACAAGTGAAAGCAAGAAAGATGAGAAAAATGAACTAGAAAGATAACTGGAAGATAAAAATGTATTTTCGTTTCATATGGCTATATGCTAGCCTATGATTTAGGGGCAGCTCAAGGATAAGATTTATCATTGGGGAGAGAAGAGAAGAGTCAATAAAATGTTTTAATCTATAGGACCAATGCAATTTAAAAGAGCACTGGCTGATATTGGCCAGCATGGGCACAGGGAGTGATAAATGACCTAAGCAGTGCCAGATCTGGCTGCATGCTCTGTGGCTGACTTCCTGTTGCTCAAATGCTAGTTCTAAACTCAAGACAAATGAAAATTAGTACTGAAAGTGGAAAGTTACTTTCAGGGCTGACAAATGTGTTACTAACTGCACAGCTATATTTCTGTGTAATATTCTCTTCTTAAAAGGCAATTGGGTGAGTAACTAAAGAATATATTTAATCTTATTCAAGCCACCAGGTGGATCTATCTTAAGGTACTTTGCTAAATGTAATTTTGGAAGAATTTGTCATGGAAACTTTGATCCTTCAGCAAATACTGGCAAAACAAAGCAACCAACCACCACCTTGATTTAACACATTAGCTGAAGGAAGACTCTTTTTGTTATCCCTTATAAAAGATGTCAGAGGATGAAAGTGAAATTTGTGGTCTCTCATTCACATTCCTAGTCCATGTCCTCTGAATTGTTAATAGACTGGGTGGGATTTTTGTGTGTAAATTTCCCTTTGTAGATACATCTGATATCACCATCTGGAAACCAATCAAGGTACAACCCAGTTCCTAATGCATGGACGTGCACACAACAATTAAACCTCATGTGTATTAGGAAATGGATCAATTTCTGACAATTGTTTTCTTGCTGAGCCAGTGCCAGTTCCCCCTGAGCCAGTGCTGAAATTGTTTAATTGATAGTCTAGACACACAGAAACTAACTCCATGATTTTGACAGCATATGGAAAACAGGTGTGTCCTGGCTGTGTGCTAGCATAGAAGCTCTGTCTGCTCCTGCCCTCCACCCCCAACTACACAACAATAACTGTGTTTAAATACAGTCTTAGCCCTAGCATGTTATAGCTTTTCTTCTTCCTTTAAAAAGAACAGGAGTACTTGTGGCACCTTAGAGACTAACAAATTTATTTGAGCATAAGCTTTTGTGGGCTACAGCCCACTTCTTTGGATGCTGTAGCCCACAAAAGCTTATGCTCAAATAAATTTGTTTGTCTCTAAGGTGCCACAAGTACTCCTGTTCTTTTTGTGGATACAGACTAACACGGCTGCTACTCTGAAACCTTCTTTGTTTGCAGTTTAAACAGAAAAAAAATGCCTGCTACTTTAAACCAAGGAGGTAGTGGATTCTCTGTCTTCTGATGTCTTCAAATCAAGAGTGGATATCTTTCTGGAATTTGGGTTTAGCTAAACCCAAGTTTCTGTGTTCAGTGCAGGAGCAACTGGGTAAAATTTAATGGCCTGTGATATATATGAGGTCAGACTAGATCAATGGTTCTCAACCAGGGGTACATGTACTCCTAGGGGTACTTAGAGGTCTTCCAGGAGGTACATCAACTCATCTAGTTATTTGCTTAGTTTACAACAGGCTACATAAAAACCACTAGCAAAGTCAGTACAAACTAAAATTTCATAGACAATTTGTTTATACTGCTCTATATACTGTACACTGATTTATTTTATAATTATATGGTATAAATTAGAAAGTAAGCAGTTGTTCAGCAATAATGTGTTGTGACACTTTTGTATTTTTATGTCTGATTTTGTAAGTTTTTAAGTGAGGTAAAACTTAGAGTACACCAGACAAATCAGACTCTTGCAAGTGGTACAGTAGTAATATAGGAAGGTTGAGAGCCACTGGACTAGATGATCTAATGGTCCCTTCTGGCCTTCAACTCTATGTAAAATCATGTTTGAATCAGGGATTAGCACCACCATGTTGTGTGATGGACACTTGGCAAAATTACTGGGCTTAGTGACAGACAGTGGTGGGGGAGCAAGAGGGGGCTCCTGGCTCAGGCAGGGGGATGGCGTGTGGGAAGGGGTATGGGCTCTGGGCTGGGGGGCTGGGTTCTAGGGAGGGGCCATAAATGAGGGTTCAGAGTGCAGGAGGAGGGGGCTCTGGGCTGGAGCAGGAGGTTGGGGGTGTAAGGGTTCCAGCTGGGGATGCAGGCTCTGAGGTGAAGCTGGAGATGAGGGGTTTAGGGTGCAAGCAGGTGCAGGCTGGGAGCTGAGGAGTCAGTGCTTGGGAAAGGTGCCTACAGAGTCTCCTGTCCACGCCGCCGGCTGCTGTAGCAGGGACGGGGAGCCATCTGAGGTGAGTGCCCCCACGGACCTCACATTTTTTACCATGCACATTTGTGTCCATGTACAGACACGTTGCCAACCCCTGGTTTGAATCTTGGTAAATGACTAGGTCCAAACACACGCCCATGTTGGTTGTTATATTTACAGTGTCCCTGGAGGAAATTTTCCCACAGGTTCCCCTTAACCCCTGGAAGCAACACCAAGAACCTTACAATAGAGAGCCCATTGGAGCTGATGACATTTTAAGTAGGATTTTGATATAGATCAGTTACAGTCACAGTGAAGTATCAGGGGTAGCCATGTTAGTCTGTATCCCCCAAAACAACAAGAAGGCGGGTGGCACCTTAAAGACTAACAGATTTATTTGGGTATAAGCTTTTGTGGGTAAAAAAACCTCACTTCTTCAGATGCACCTGAAGAAGTGAGGTACGGTGAGACATTTTAATTATCATCTCTCCATTGGCATTTGGTTTGTCTCCTGGTATTTCTGTCAGCATTTGGTCTGTCCAATGCCCTATGGAAAACTCATTCTCTTTTTGTTCAGGAGGAGAGATCAGACAAGTGACTGGTGAAGGGGAGGTCAGTTCAAGGCCCCCTTGTCCCCTTTAGTGACATTCAAATCTTTTCACCATACTTATTTCCTATGGGGCTAGTCCTCAGAACTAAGTGGGGCTGGAGAATGATTCCAGGTCAGAAGCCGCAGCGATTTACTAGCGACCTTAACCCTGCAGCCCCATGTAGTCAGGCTGCAGAGGGGAAGATTTTTCCACCCACTGCCCACCATGCTTGGCCGTACGCCCTACGCCTGCACCACGCCCATGGATTTGCCGGGGAGAGGCACAAAAGAAGGCGAACGCCTCGCACTGGGCCTGAACGTGCCCCTGTATCTGCATCGTTGCAGCTCTGAGCAGCGCTGCCCGGAGGGGGCCCAGGGTTTAGCTGTTGCCCCAGGGATTACACGCCGCCGGTGGTGGGCAGCGGGTGAGGAAATCGCTGCTCCCCTCTGCAGCCTGACTGCGGGGAAACCTGGCACAGCCGAGCTGGTCCCAGCGGCCCCGGGCCCTTTGCGGGTCTCTTTGCAAGGGGCGGTCCTGGGACTGCTCGCGGTACTGGCCGAGGGGAGGTTTCCCCGGCTCCGGATCTGGCCGGCGTAGCGCTTTGTTGCTCCGAGGAGGAGGCTTTTCACGCTCCCTCCCTCCCTCCAGTCCTGGCTGCGGCTGGAAGACCGGGGGGTGGGGAGGGTCGGCTCCTTCAAAGCTGCAGCCCAAGCCGAGATCAAAGAGGTCAGCCTCGCACCTCAGCCGGGCCGGGGGTAGCCCGTGAAGTGCCCTGGTGGGGCGGGGACCTGTGGGCTGGAAGCTGGGGAGCCCATTAGCTAACAAAGGCCGAAGCTCTTGTCCTTGGGCCTATCATATTATCAGCCGATTAGTAGGAGGCCCAGGGAATAGCCACTGCCAGGGAGCCTCGGGGTAATGGCGTTGGAAAGACAAAGGGGGGCCCAGGTGCCCTGTGCTCAGACGGGGCGGTGGTATAGCAATTAAACAGCTTTATCCTCTCAGTAACCCTGCAGCAAGCGTCCCCCAGAGGGGGATCTGGCTAATCTCACCTATAACTGTCCGCCTCTAGCACAGCCGCTGCTCCCAGTCTCAGATCCCACAGACCTCTGAGGCCAGAGAATGGGGCACCCAACGTCCTAGGTAGTAAAGTTAAAGATGCTGCGAGGCTCCCCATTTACCCCCAGACAAAAGGGCCCTTGGTTTGGCTTTGCATTGCGGATCCCAATCAGTGCCTTTGATCTGTGGGGCTAAAAGGAAGTTGGCTGTTAATATTTTTCAGCAGCGGCGGCGCCGACGTCCCGGAGAGAGCTGTGGGCTATTACATGACCATCTGCATAAAATATTGGAATCGTAGCCATGAAAATGAGCCGCTCTTTCGTTCCTGTACTCCGGAGAATGACCATGCAGCTTGGAGACGAGCATAAAGGAGGGACCCAGTCCTGCCCTCATTCAAAGACATGGCAGAACTTCCATGGGAGCAGGATCAAGCCCCAAGAATGATTCTGAGTGTAAAGATAAGTCAATTGATGGAAAACATCTCGTGTAGCGTCATAAAAGCCACCAGTTAAATATTCAAAACAGGTTGCATTTGAATGTTGCCAACTGGTACACACACAAAAAGAGCTAAACGTGCCAAATAATAAATAAAAATAGAACCAAGGTGATTTTTAATAAATTACACAGTATAAGCAACAAGTTCAGCAGGTGGCCGTTAACTGTTGTAATATTCATTATACCTGGAAGTCATCCAAACTGTAACTAGGATAAGTAAGCACCCTTCCTGTAGGATGTGCATTACAATGTATTTAATATTATACCTTTGTTCCAATTGACTAGTTTGTGCCCCTTTGCACACTCTGCATTTAACACACAATCTTTTGGCTGAAACAGTTGCTTTAATAGATTTAAACTGCATTTATAAATGTAACTGGTGTTAAAATTTGTAAACAAAACAAACCAGATACATCTGGGGATGCTAAAAGTCTCACTCAACTGTCATTTTAAATTCCATATAATATACAATATGTTGTGTGCTCTCCAACAACTTACCATTGTAATTATGATTTGACAATGGGCAGGTTAAAAAGAAAAAGGCTTGCATATAAAACACATGCAGTGTCTGGAGAATGGAAATATTTCTCTTATGGGGCCAGGGATTAAATAGCTTCATGTCCTAACTTGCCCCATTTGTGAGGCACAATGAGGGTGAATCACTCAAAGCGGGGGGGGGGGGGGGAAGAGAAGAGAGAGATTTAAAATGAAAAGTAATGCCAGAAAAAAATACAACACTTTCCTTTTTAATTTTCAGGTGAATTTTGTCGGAGTGAAAGAAGGTGTCCTACTGAGACTCTCAAAGAAAACTAATTATCCCCAGGACAGGTACACAATACACAGTAACAGTCCAGGCTTTCCCAACCCTCACTTCCAGAGGCCACCTCTGGTCCACATGAATTATTAAAACTTAATGAAGGGACTCAATTTCAATACTATCATATATAGCTCGGTTGGCACCTCATATTCTTATCTGTACTAGCCTCCACCTCTGCTTAAAATTTCCTTACATTCATACTCTGAGCGGGTTCATGTAATACCATGGTGAAATGTTGGCACTAGAGCTGGTTGAAAAATAAGTATGTCTTGTGAAAAATGTTAGCATGACAAGGTTGATGAGGCAATAGCTTTTATTGGGCCACCTTCTGTTGGTGAGAGAGAAGGAACAGTTGGTACAATACAAAATCCATCACTCATCCACCTAGGCTCTCTTAACATCCTGGGACCAACATGGCTGCAACAACACTTCATACAACAGTGAAAAATGACATTTTCTGATTTTTTGATTGAAAAATCTCTTAATTTTTTGGTTTTTGCTTTTCCCCATTGAAAAGGGGGATGGAAAGGAAAAAAGGGGGATGGTGAGATCTGAAATGTGAGGAAGGGGGGAAAGGAGGCAAAAAGAGGGAGGCAAAAATTTGCAGATGAGGGTGTTTTTTCTTTTAAAGAATAGTTATGTGAAGATATTTGGTTTGTGAAAAAGGCCATTTCTCACTGAACTGGATTTCAAGGAATTTTGGCCAGCTGTAGCTGGCACCCAGTCTCACAATTGCTGTCACAAGTTGAGAAATTTAGGTCTGGAGAAAACTAATGTAGACACACGCTAAAGCCCTGTCTATAACAGAAATGTTCATAATCATCTTTAGTATGTATGTAATAGGGGGGTGCCATTGTTACCTATGTTTGAAGCTGTAACGTAGGCTGGGTTTAAGCATTTGAATACTGTTCCAGTTAGCCTTTCTTAGGAGGCAGATTCAGTCTATCTAGTTTTAAATATGGATTGAGTGGAGATTAAGGAAGATGGTAAATGATGCTTACATAGATCCCTACCTAAGCTGGAGCACAGGCTGTTGTTTGCCCTGAAGGTTTTGTGGAAAACCTCCCACTTATTTTTCTTCTTTTTTTTGGTCATTTTCACAATAATTTTACATTTGCCATTATGCACATCGTGTATCCATTTAATCAAGAAAAATGCTAATTAATTCAACCCTCAGTAGAATATTTGCTATCAAAATGCCCTTGCTGTGGTCTGGTATCCACTTCTCTGCCTACATTGTGTTTGATACACCTAGCCAAGCAAGTTTTGTGTTCCCATCTTTGTTGTAGCACTGGTAGATTTTAAAGTGAGAGATGGGATAAATATTATCCAGGCTGTACAAAGATGGGAGAATCCAAGGCATAGAAAAGTTTGAGGGCTAGATTGAAGAACTTGGCCACAGAAGCCACAATTAAAATCTGGCCCCAGTGCACTAGATGGTCTAAAAAATGTACAAAGACACAGTTCCTGCTCCAGTGAGTTTATCGTTTAAGTAGATAAGTGACCAAGGGATAATGATGCAATCAAGTAGAGAAAGTATTTTAAATTTTAAATATATATGTAAATTATGTATATAGCATATTAAATAGATAAAGTGTCAATGATCCTCATGTAGCCAGCATTGATTGGTACAATTAACATAGGCAACTTAGCAGAGGTGAGTCTTGAAGAGTTATTTGAAGGAGAGTGTACAGGCCTTAAAGAGTGGTGCAGGATAGGAATTCCTTGCATAAGGAGCAGTGTGGAAGAAAACAGAGATTTGTGTGAAATGCTGACAAACCAGCAGAGCAGAGTAGGACAATGTGAACAAGTAGGGAGGGGCAGAGCTGTGAAGGGTCTTAAAAGTCAAGTTTGAACTTCATGCAGTGAGTTAAGTGGAGGGATTCAAAAAGGGGGGTGAAGTGCCAGGAGCACTGGGAAAGGAGAATGCTTTTACCAGCTGTTCTGAATGGACTGGAAGGTGTGCTGTAGATTTCAGGGAGGTTGCAGTAAATAAGATATAAGATGATGGTCTGGGCAGGAGTCACTGAAGATAAACCCTTCCCTTACAGATTTGTTTGGCGGAGATGGTGGCATTGTCAACAGTGACAGAAATGACAGATCAGGAGATGTTAAACTGAAGTGAATAAAGAGAAATCCAGCAAGTGTGTCAGAGTAACAGGCCAAGTTTCAGGATTTAATGTAGAAATTGGAAGTGGAAAGATACATTGGAGTGAGGGTAGCTATTGAAATTGAGCAGTCAGAGGAGAGCCCACAGAAGAAGGGTATAGACAGAAGAGCAAGAAAACAAGGACAGTGGGGGAGGGGGAGGTACAGAGGTCCTTCCCAAGGAGTATCTGAAGGGACAGGTAAGAACAGAAGGAGGAGATGAAGCTTCTTAAATGTTTTAAAAACCTTATTTACTTTACATACAACAACAGTTTAGTTATATCTTATAGAAAGAGACCTTCTAAAAACATTAAAATGTATTACTGGCATGCGCAACCTTAAATTAGAGTGAATAAATGAAGACTCGGCACACCACTTCTGAAAGATTGCCGACCCCTGTGGTAGACCATAGAAGTCAAAAGGAATGAAAAGGAGTTCTGTGCATGAAGAGTGTGTAGAATTGGATTTAATCCCGCAGCTAAATACTAATGGCTGTTGTAGCAAACAAGCACTATGCCCAGCAATAAGATGTGTGTACTGGGCCCACCCTAAAGCCCCAGCCCTGCAATTTCTTGTGTGTGTGAGCAAATCCCATATTGAAGTCAATAGGGCTCTGTGAGAGTGCAGCAGTCTGACTGCACAGAGTCAAATCCAGGATCAAGTGTTTAGATTGCCAGCCCTTTAGGGCAGGGACTTTTTCTTATATATCCATAAAGCAGTGTGTTCCCCTCCACCCTGTCAAAACAGTCCAGGTAAAACAATGGCTCATAATTAGCTGTTAAAACATATACGCATAAAACTTAACAGACCTAATTTCTGGACTTGTAAAATCTCAAACTTAAATTAGACCTGTGGAAACCTTAATTGGTACTCCGTTGTCTGCAGAAAGTAGAAATTACCAATTCACTCAAGTATAGTTTTCTTAAAATATGAATTGAATAAAGTACATTTCTAAACACCCGATACGTTTAGAGAAAAGCTCTTTAAATTCCCGATTGTCTTTTGAAGCTTCTGTGAGTTCAAGCAATAAGTGCCATTTACATAGGGATAGGATGTAACAAGTATTGTAAATCACTTACAACAGAGTTCACTAATCTATTGGCAGACATTGTGGAGCCAACCCTAACCGAGCTTTGGAAAATGTGTGAACAACATCTTTTGTGGGGGAGACCTGATGGCAATTAGACGATACTTATCTGGGCCTTTGATGTTTGTTTACATAAACAACATTTTCCTTGAGACTCCCTTTATAAAAGAAGCAACCCAGAGAGAGGAATTCTCTGACTCTGCTGCTCAAAAATCCATCATCTCCTAGCTTGTGTTGAAATAGAAGACTGCCAGGATGACCAAGGCTCCTTTCTCTGTAGAGTGGCTTTCCCAGAGCAGCCAGGACACCTATGAACCACAGCAGAGGCCCGGTAGCTACGCAGAAGACACTCGGGGCAGGACTTTTGCATCACATGGATTGCTCATCCGGGTCGGAAATCCAGTCTGCAACTCCAGAACAAACCCACAACCGCACCAAACAGGGAAGAAGGATGAACGTATAAAGACCTTGGACACCTCTTCTAAGAACGACCCCAGGAGTGAGAAGCTTTTGGATTCTTCCTCCTCTATAGGTGATTATAATTGCATCTAGTATTGTGCTTTAAAGACCATCCCAATGAATGCTTGCCCTTGTTATCTGTTCAGTGAGTAGAGGGAGGGAGGAGAATTGTGCATTATTTTTTGCTAAGTGTATTGGGACACAAAGGGTGAAATCCTGGCCCCACTGAAGCCCGTGGGAGTTTTGTCGCTGACTTCAGTAGAGTTCGGATTTGACCCAGGGGATGGTTTTAAGTGACCGAGCATAGGACAGGGAGTCGGGACTCTTGAGTTCAGTTTCCCCGACTACCACAGGTTCCATATCTGACAGTGGGCAAGTCATCTGATCTCCCTATGCCAGCCTCCAAGGGGAGGTTTTTGGTTTGACCGTGGTAACACGCTTGGGGGCCTATGGGGCCAGGAGATACGTGGGTGCAAGGCACTAGCTGAGCCCTTCCATTTAGGAGATAAGAATCGCCCCGGAAAACTGCTGATTTCCGTGCCAGGAAAAGCCTTTGTCATCTGCCTGCAGCTGCGTCCTTCAGTGGTGTATAATGGCCGAGGGATGCGTGAGCCCTGCAGCCCCCCACTGGAGTGCTCTGAGCGGGGCTGACCTGGTTCCTCTCTGTGCCCAGCAGCAGCACCAGCCGCAGCCAAGCGGGCGTGGAGCGCCGCGGAGTCCGGTTCCGACTGGGAGAGCGGCCGCTCGGAGTGCCTGTCCCCCGAGGAGCCCGGCGGCAGGGGCAGCCGCCGCTTGCGCACCGCCTTCAGCGTGGAGCAGATCAGCACCCTGGAGAGCTCCTTTAAGCGCCACAAGTACCTGGGCTCCGCCGAGCGCCGCAAGCTGGCCGCCAAGATGCAGCTGTCCGAAGTGCAGGTGAGCGGGCCGGGCGGCTGGCTAGAGGCTGGGCCGGGCTCTCCGGGGGCGCCTGGGTGACACTCTTTCTTCTCCCCACAGATCAAGACCTGGTTCCAGAACCGGCGCATGAAGCTGAAGCGGCAGCTTCAGGAGATGAGGCCCGAGCCCTTCTACAGCCCCGTACCCTTCGGAGCGCGGCCCCTGCCCCTGCACTACGTCTACCCGGCTCAGCAGCAGCTCCTGGCTCACCTCCCCAGGCAGGAGGCCGTTCCCGCCAGCTTCGCCTTCCCAGCGCTGCCAGCCTCTGCCTTGAGCCCCGCCAGCACCTTCCGGGCGGAGCCAGGCTTTTGGCAGGCGCCCTGCTTTGTGGGGTACAGAGACTCCAGGGCTTTCTTGCTGCCCATTTGAACCCGCTGAGCTGGCCTGTGACTTAGAAAAGGATTTGCACTAACTCTGGCTCTGCGGGGTCGCCTAGACCTGTACCTGCCTGCTGTGTTTATGATGCGATCCTCTGGTACATAAGGACAATATTTTATATGGACACTTACATGAGGCTAATGAGGCCGAGTATTAATATAATGTGGAACCATCCAAAAAAACCAAACACTTGCCAGCTTTCACTCTACTTCCTTGCACAAGACCTCCGGAGCCCTTACTTACCATAACCCTGAACACGGCCTCTTTCTTTCCTTCCTTCCGCCCTGCCTCCTAAATTCAGGATATCAACTAATCTGCAAAGCCCTGACCCAAACCCAACTCTTCCCTTCCATGGGCCCAGAATAGGCTTCTGTATAGATTTGCAATTTGAGCTGGTTTAATAGTCTCTGCCTGGATACCACCTTTTAAGGAAGTGGGTTGAGAGTTTAAGAATAATAACCTGGAGAAACTCAATACCCTGCCAAACCACCCAGCAGCCAGCAGAGTGTTGAATCTTGCAATATGCACACAATGGGTGAAATCATGTGCTCATGGCAAAATTCCCATTGACTGCAATGGACTTGGCCAGGATTTCACACTATGTTGAGTTTTAGTGCTGCTGCCCGATCCTTGTTACAGAGGCACCTATACTTGCCCTGTTCTGGTTAAAACTGTTAGTATTCTAAACACTCCATCATTATCCAATTTAAATCACTAGGAGTGAAATCCTACGTCCATTGAAGTCAATGGCAAAACTCCTACTGAGTGACTTCAGTGGGGCCAGGTTTTCACCACAGGGAAGTTTGCTACTGACACAAACGGGAACAAGATTGGGCCCTGTGTCTTCAACTGCTCCCTGGGTGGCTCTGCTTCTATTTTATTTAATCTGACAGCACTAATATGTAATGACTATAGGATTCATTTTCAGATTTATTAATGCATGTAAAATAAGGTGTTAATATTTGGGAAATCAGCTTCCTACATTTAAGCATACATTGATAAGTCTAAGAGATCTGTCCAGAATCGGGCCTGCAGCTGTTATTCACATGAAAAGCAAATAGCTACATCAGTAGGATTACTGTTGTAACCTTGAGCAAGGCCTGTCAGGATCAGGCCAATTACAGTAGTGACTGACCTGGAGGAACTGATATGTTTTACAAGATCAGAAAGGAATGGAAGACATATTTACATGAGAGGCCCTGACAGTCTGTGGTGGAACAAATATGACACAGACAAAAGTACATATATGTGTGCAAAGCAGACTGCCTAGTGCACATTAATTTTTAATATTTATACACTAGTGCTACATTTTAAATGTATTTTTGTGCTAGCCAATCAGTTACTGGGGAATACCTTTTAAAAGACACAGAGTGTATAGACAAATTAGATAAGCAATTAGTAGGAATTTTAAAAAATATATATAAAATTTTAACTCCTCACCCTGAAAAACACCACCCAGCCCTTTGAGATTTCTTTGATACCAAATACCATGAAAGGGTAGAGTATTTGTCTTTTTGTTTGTTTTTGTTTTAACAAATGAATATGCAAGAATAAATAATCCCTAGCTCAACCAAGTGTGGTTAAATGACAAATGTTCAAATTATAGGTGTTCCTGGAAATGTTGTGCCTCTGGGAAGCCTTCTGAAAAAAACACCATACTCACCTGAACTCATCCCACCCAGATTAATCCAGATTTACTTTTCTATTTACTCTTATCATTGATCCAGCCTTGCAACTTCGTCAGCTTAGACTCCTGTCAGTCTCCTGTCAGTCGGTGGTCCCACCATAAATGATATTCAGAAACTCCATGGTATCAATCAGGTGTAAGGTTGCCTTCAATAAAATCCAAAGATAAAACATTGGTTAGTCTGTCCCATTTATATTTTGCTGTGAGATTCACTGTTGGTTTTTTTACATTTAAATAATACCTTAAATAAGAAATTTACACTCAGCAAGGGCCCATTGGCAGCCCAAGGAAATCAATGGAAATGGGGATGGGAGGACAGGGGTGATAAACTGGAAAGGATTATTCTGGTTTCATTGACTTCAACTGAGCTATACAAAGTTACACCAACTGAGGATCTACCCCAAGATATTTGAAACACTTCCATTGGTTTCAGATCAGGTCTCCTACACTGCATGCTTTTAAGCTGCTCTGACCCCTTGGCCCAGGCATATGCCTTTGTTTTGCTTTCTCCCTTGTGCACTCCAAAATAGGCTGGACTGGTGCTGAGCTAGAATGTATGCAAGAGACTGTAAACTTGGTCTTCTGAACAGGGTCCCTAGTATGGAAGCTAAACCCATATTTCGAGGGGTTTTTTTTAAATATGGCTCTTAATATTCTCTGTAATGTTCAGCTCAGGGAACATGTCAACATTTCAAGTTTAAAACTCCATCTTAATATTTGCTGGGGGGGTTCAAAATAGATGTGCAGGAAAAATAGAGGTTTGTGGTTTTAAATATACTTCTGGGCCATAAGAAATAAGCCTAGGGGTTTGCCTGCTATTAGTGTGACCTTTTAAGAAATCAAAAGCAAAATGAGTGGATTTGATTGAGGAAAGTGTTTTGAATGCAACCTAAATTAGTTGTAGATTTAAACATTATTTCTGAAATGCAAAATTTGTCCTCCTGAAGTAGCTACATTGACTTTCATCTTCCTTCTGTTGATCAATCTTCTGGGATTATGAATTGTACCTCTTAAATGCCTGAATGTATTAAGATATCTCCAAGGAGCTCTCATATGGTAGATTTCTTATCAGGGCTAAAGCGGCCAAATTTTAAGGAGGGTCAAACAGTCAATGTCTATAAATATGTATGTTTACATGAAAGCCTCTAAATTTATCTGCTTTATTGTGTCTGTTATATATGTCATGGGATTATTGCTTTACAGGCAAAGATTGGAGTAACTCACTAAAAGCCATACACTATAAAACGGGGCATGGAACTCAGCTTCCAAATGCTTTTTTTGGACGGGGGTGAGTGGTTTCTGCTTTTCCTGCCTGGAAAAGAACTGAAGTTTGAAGGTGTTAGTGAATGGCATAATTCGCCTGCCCTCTGCCCTCAAGATGCACTCACCTAGTAATTATTTCCCCAGTCTCATCTGAAGGATGGGGAGCCTCCTGGCTGTTGGTCTGACTGGCAGAGAGGAGATAAAGCATCGTTGAAAGAAGAGGGAAAGGGGAAACAACTGAAAGGAAAAAAACATGAGAGGAGAAGGTGATGAAGCAAAGATGAGTCAGAAAACCTGACTGGAGAGGGAGAGCAGGCAGCCTGCCCTAAACAGGTAGTGCTGCTAGGGGAGGGGAAGACATGGGAGTGGTAATCAGGAAAGTCCATCACCAGGGCCCATAACACAAGTTTACAAGGCCCTTGGGAAGAAGTGACTGCGAGGGTCTCAGATTTCTTATTTTATGAAAATGCCCCCAGGCTGTCTGGCTATCACAAAACGTCTTATGAAGAAACAAGACTCATGGAAGCTCCCCTAGAAATTCAAAACCTGGAGCAAATCCTCCTTCCCATAGCATCTCCCTCCCCATCCCTTCCCTTCCCCCACCCCAATTTCACTCAGAAATAGCTGCCCTGTTCACAGCTCCTCCCATGTACTTTGTCCCTAGGGTTCCATCCCTGGGGTTTGGGAAGGCACCTCAGGCACAGGGCAAGACGCAAAGGAGGAACCTGCACTGCCTCTATCACTTCCTTCTAGTTGGGCTCCTATTTAAGACTCTTTATTTCAATAACTGGGCTTAGGACTTTCCACTTCCAAGACAACTGCTGAGTTAGCCATTGCAGTAGCTACTGGTTGCAATGGCTTCTGAAGAGCAATACAATAATTGCAAGGTCCTAGCTATTCAGTAGCTGTGGAATCTGACTGCTTATAAAGGTATTACACTTTGTATGTTATCTTCCTCATCTCCAACATTTCACATACAGGGCAGTAAAGCTACTTCTTCAAACAGCTCCTAGTTAGCTGCCTCTACAGCGCCTGAGGCCAGAGATGCTGGAACAATTTCTGTAGTGGGGGTGCTGAAAGCCATTAAACCAAACTGTAAACCCTGTGTATGATGGAAACCACCTGAAGTCATGGGGTGCCGGAGCAGCCCAGTGCCAGCACCTATGCCTAAGGCCTCCTTTTACTGTGTAATGGGCTTTTGACCTTTGTCTTCCTAGGAGGGCCCCTTTAGAAGTAGGCTTGAGTTAGAAACTCAGGAGAGTTTGATCATAGTGCAAATAATCACATACAACCATATCTGGTTTTATAATGAACGCACAATTCTTCACAAACTAATTAGTAACAACTGCTCAGTCCCAGTTTCTCTGCCCCTACCAGGACCTAAGACTATATCATGCAGTAATATAACCCCAAGCATATTGCCTTGCTATGGGGTGCATACATATAATTACATTCCCAGCGTTCTCCCTTCAACGACAAAATCATACAGTTGGGATAACACCCCATTGTTCTCGATTCCCTGTGTGTGTGTTGCATAAACGCACATTGTTTGCGCTTGTGGTAATTACATCCAGGAAGCTGGAAATATTCATATTTAATAGATACGTTTCAAAGTTTAGCTGTAAGGGTTAGGCCTGGGTGCGTGAAAACAACGCAGCATATCATTGTGCGCTGCAATGATTCCTGAACGAGAGTCCTTTTGTCGTTGTTCTGGGGCACTGGGAGGGAACTACCGCGGAAAAGAAAGGGCAGAAACACCCTGTCACCAGTTAAAAAGGTGCTAATGAGCACTTTGCATAATAACTATTCAACAACCGCCTTGAAATCTTCTAGCATTTGGCAACATTAACTAGAAACGGTGACCCGATTTATGCCAAAATCTGCCCGTATGAGTATGTGAGATATTTTTACCGGGTTAAACTTCCAAGGGTAATATAGTAGCTCTGGCATCCACCTGACAAATACCGGTTGTATCTGGCAACATCTGTTTTGACTAAACATCTCGAGAAAGAGTGAGTTTACGTGAAACAGAACGGTGCAAATAAGTTTTATTAAACGTGATTATATGGTATATGTTGCATCTGCAAAAACATATACCGCTCTCCTTTGTTTTTGCAAGTTTTTTTTCCCAGTCATAGTGTAGTTTGATAGTAACACGTTTAACGTGTAGTATACGCTGTAGCGAATTCCATCCCCAAAGAACCCACCGCGCTTAATAATTATATATAAGCTTGGGTTGGGACACTGAAGTGCAACAACTTCGGGGATGGAGGGAGATGATCAATTGCTATGCAGCACACTGGACACCAAGTAGACAGAGTCCGCAGCAAACTTTGGGTCCGGACTTCCAAGCGGCCAGAGAGATAGAGAAGTTGAGGTCACGCCTTAATACACAAAAACAACTAAAATGTGTCTGAATTACGCTGCAGAGGAGGGTTGGGTGGGTTTTTTCCACCAGCAGATTTGAGCAAGTCCCTTATTTCAACATCTCCTTTTGCCTCTTTAATCGCAGGTGGGGGTCAGGCACAATAAGCGATCAGTCCTTCCTGAGGACAGCGTGATGCCAGTGAGTCAAGTTTTCCGTTTGTACTTTAGAAAGTAACCTATTTGGGGAGTGGAAGCGAGTTTGCTACTTGTTCCCTTGAAAAAGCAACCCAGTGAAACTGCTATTATAGTTCCGCCGTCGGCTTTTTACCCCACATCTGATGGGTAGTGGGATCTGCGCGGAGAGATTCGATACTATGGAGAAAAAGCGCTCGAGCAGTGACTTCAAAGTTCCCCTGCCAATCATCTCTGCCCCTGCAGACTGGGGAACATGATTTAATTAGCAAGGCAATAATGTCAGAGATGTCTGCAGCCTGCGCTTGCTTAATCGCCTTTATCCAATTTGGCCAGAATAGTTTGCCAGGATAGTAGCGGTTTGGCGAGAATATTTGGACCCCTGCTGCTCGCAGACTCTGTGGAGCCACTCAAGGGACCTGTTTTCAAACCAGGTGAAGCAATTCCTTGCTGTGTGCTAATCGGGAGAGAGCTCACACTGCAGGGCCATTAGAGCTAATTGCTGCCCATTATCTCTCTCTTTGATAGGCAATTAGATGACAATTAACTTGGAAAAGCCCTGAGGGCTTGGAGTAGAGAAGGGGGAAGGAGAGTCCTTCAGGTTTCAGTACATGCTCTGTGCAAAGTCTGTTAACTTTTCCTTTCAGCTGCATACAAACAAACCTCGTGGGGGAAAAGGATTTCTTCTCCTCCCCCCGAAAAAAATTCTGTGCCGTGATTTTAATGAACCCCAAAGCAAAATATTTCTGTAATCAAAAAGACAAGTTTCAGCCTTTCCCTTTTGCAAAGATCTATTTCTAACCCAGGTAACTTCGTATTTATTATTTATAGTAACTATGTTTTCACATTTGAACAACATACTGTAAAGGTGTCGGAGTTCTTTGGACATTCCTCAGCTGTTTTGAGAAGGATAGACTTTAGGTTCATTACATTTTCTTGCTTTATTTGGTCATCCTTTGGTATTAATTTTCGAAGAGCAAAATGAGATTTTTCAAAATCCGGTTTTAAAATGATTAATCCCACAACTGTGATGTAATTGTCCAGATCGTTTTCAAAGTAGAAGACCTGTTAGTTTGTAAATTTATTTATAATTTGTTAGTCTTTAAGATGCCACAAGTACTCCTGTTCTTTTAGTTCAAAAAGGAAAATTGACATATTGCAACATGCAATCGAATTTTAAAATTGTATTTTAAAACTGGGGATATTTTAAAACGGTTCTGCAATATCCCCATAATTGTTACCAGAACTCTGCCTCCAGCTGCAACCAAAGGAGTGAGGGGGCAATGGAGAGGTTAGTGTTCACGGGTACTTCAAGTAAAAAGGCATTTACTCTTAAACAAGTAATCTCGTTGATGCCTAATTGACTATCTAATAGCATGTATCAGTACATCAAAGCCTCGCTGAATAAACTTGTTAGCATTTCTAAGGGGGTCAGTGAGCGTTACAAACAGTGATCAATTCTCTTATCAACCATACTTAAAAGGAAGCTGTCCCTCTGAGCAGATAACGATGTGTGTGCCTAAGTGAAGTATTGGGATTCATTGTCTCCTATGGAAAGTCTGAGAACAATAAAAGCTGAAGAGGCTGACGACAGTGAGAGTTTCCCCAGTTTGGGTCCCTTTGATCAGCAAAACCGGCCGCGTGAGATGCTCCTAGACTCCTGGCGCCTTCCAGTGGGAGGGGTATGGTTTGTGCCCGGGCAAAGGTCTATGGGTGGAAATATAACAGTTCTCTCCAATAAAACTATTATGCCCTTGCATCAGTAGAGTGAATCTTGGTGTGCATTTAAATAACATACATGGATCTTATCCAAAATATATACCCTCCTTCGGGTATATGTCATTTAATCAATCCCCTTTCACTTCAGTGGCCTTGGGTATTGGTGCACCTTAGTCCTTCTTGTTCTCTGCCTGTTACAGACAATAATTTAATCATCGAAAGGTTGTAATACTGTGGCTAGTTCTGGTTGTTGGTTAGGTGTTGGGGTGACTGGGTGGCAGTTAGTGGCCTGTGATATACAGAAGGACAGACTAGATGATCTGATGGTCTCTTCCTGCCGTGCGTCTAATGAACCTAGTAGCAAAGCACCCGTGAGAGCAGCATGAGGCCCAATTTCTCGAAGGCTGACTCAGCCCTTCCACCCTTGAAAAAGAAAGTATCACAGAGTGTGTGTGTGACCTTTCCTTAACATAGCCCTGTCTGTGTGAACTTTGGATGCCAAGGTATATGGAGATCAGCTGCTGCTGCAGCTCCTGGACATATTCTGGTTGCCTCAGACACTGCTACCCTGGGTTCAGTGTACCATGCAGCAGCTGTGATCAGACAACTGATGCAGAAAAAGGAACCAAACAGAGGTTTATTTCTTTCATTACATGGTTCCACCATATAATGTCCTTCTGGGGGATCTTATTAGTACCGAGACCCCCAAACTAGGGGTTTGCCCCAGAGTTCTTGGTCAAAATTTCCCTTCCTGTTGTTGCACTATTTGCCTCTTGGCTAGTGTCCTCCACCCCAGATATGATTGATTTTTCTGTAGTGTTGTTTGCCTCTAACTGAGGACATCATTATGGAACCCTGGGAGCTGAAACATGTTTTATATTTGTAAGGTATTACACCTTATGAGAGAGAGCAGAACCTCTGAAGCAGAACTTACAGTGACTTAATTTCTTCATCATAAATATTGATAACATGGAAAATAGTAGGGAAATATTTAGTGTCAGTAAGATATTTACATTTTCTGTGTATGCCGAGGTTATATGAAAGTTTTGGATTCTCTTTTTCAAAAATGAAATTAATCAAATTATCATAGTTTATTTTATATTTATGAATAAAAATGGAAAAGTTACAACAAAAATCATGGAATTCAGAAAATGGGTACATCCCGTCCCATCCTATTGGCTTTAGTTACAAACAGATGATTCTAAGCATAAGTGGACTAAACAATTGCTTAGGCCCCTGAGCTGCTCAAGAGGGTCCCTTATTAATTAGTATGTGTTGGGTGGGGGATATTCCTGCTTAGGGTGCACAATGGGGTAGCACTGGCACTGGTCTGGTTATAAATTCTATCCCTTGTATGTATTGTAAGCTCCTCAGGACTAAGATCTCACTCCTATTACACATGTGTACTATTAGTAGTAATGGGACAGGTGGGGGTAGGCCCTCCTCCTCAGCTAAGATGGTAGAACCCCTGAACCCAAACTACTGTTGAATTCTGGGAATGACAAATGAAAAAAACAAGCAAGGGAATGAGGTCAAAGGTTAATGACAAGGGATCTGGGGGGACACCAAGCAGAGAATCCAAGACAATGTCCAAAGCTCCTCAAAGGCATCTAAGATGTCAGTGGACACTGCCCTCAGGAACTCTGTCCAGAGGCATGAACGTATAAGGTGCCAGAAGTCCAGAGTATCCCATATCCAGCTTCCTCCTCCTGGTATGAGGAATGGCTGACTTGGCCATCCCCAGGAGGCGATTCATGAGGAGGTCTTGTGACTTTGTGGGGCCATGGATGAGGGGTGCACAGAGCAGGAGACATGAGGAAAAGTGATGGTGTATTTGGAGGGTTCAGTGATGGTGTTGGGGGGGTTCTGGAGGTCTGTGTGTGTACTGGGAGGGGTACCCTGGGGGTGTTGAAGAGGATACCGGAGGGGTATGGCAGAGGTACGAGCATATTGGGGGGGGGTATCTGGGGAGTGATAGAGGGGTTATCTGTGGCAGACATAATCACTGGAGGTGGTGGGCAGTGTTGCTCCCTATCATGATGGCAGGGTGGCTGGCGCAAGCTCAGGGCATAGTGCCAGCCATCCATCAGTGCCTTCCTCTGGGACCTCCCACCCCAGACCTGGGATCCAGCCACTGTGACTGCAGGGAAATGGACCAGTCATCTGCAGATGTAGGGAGGGACCAGTCAGGCAGCGGACCAGTCAGGGCTCTTTCTGAGCTGCAATGACTACTCTTCAAAAATCCCAGACATTGCCTGTTATTTGAAAAAATCTGCCCAGACAGCAGGCAGATGATCCAAAAACAGAGCAATGCCTGGGAAAACCCAGATATATGGTAACTCTAACTGAACACCAGCCAGACTGACTGACTCCAGACCATACCCAGGAAATGCCTGTCTATGCTCATGCTTCATGCCATCCACTTCCTCACCCACATGTCCTACCTTGACACCCAGAGGCAGGACAGGTTGCTACCAAAGAGGGTGAGGAAGTCCCATTGGCTAGTTGGTACTCCACTCAGGTCTCATGGTCCACCAGAGATATTAGCTGGTGGCTCCTTCATGATTCATGAACTCCAGACACCCGTATTTTCTACATCCAGAGGGAGATCCTCACACACAAATATATAGAATGCATCAAGCTGCTGCTGCTCCTCTTGTGGGTCCTCCAGAACCTCTTACTGGGCCATGGGAGCATGGGTCATGGCCCTCCCACTTTCTGAAAGTGGATGAGCCTAGCCTGTCTGCTTTTCACCACAGGTCTCTCTGCCCGTCCTTTTCCCCTTGAGACTCCACCCCTCGGGCAAGGACAGGGGCCAGAGCCTGGCTGGGGAGCCCAGGCAGCATGAGGTGCTGAGCTGTGGACCCTCCACCTGCCCAGGGTGGGGGTTGGGGAGAGAGCAGTCCCCAGCCTGTGTCCCTGTCCCCCAGACCCTCCTCCCAGGGCAGGTGGAGGGTCCATGCCTCCTGGCAGCTGCACAGCTCTTACTATGGTTGGGCTCTGGCTCTGAGGCCCTGTCTCCTGGCCAGAACTGGGTGGGGGAGCTGCAAACCCCCTACCTACCATGGGAATAGGTAGCAGGAAACCCTTTGCAAACCCTCTACCTGCCACTGAGAACAGGGGTGGGAACACAGGTGGGGACTGCTCTTGGCCTCCCCACCCAGGCAGGTGGAGGGTCTGCTGCTCCTGGCCTGCCGTGGCTTGTCCGGGAGCAGGGCCTCGGATGGAAGTGGCAGAATGGGGCCATGGAGGGGGCAGGGGTCCCTACTGGCCCCCACACTTTTGGGAAGGCTCTGTCACCCTGTCCTGGGCCCCGAGTCAGAAGGAGCACATCAAGAATATGCCAACAGGCCCACCCACAAATCCAGCTATGACATGTCTGTAGAGCAGTGGTTTTCAATTAAGGGTACCTAGGGGGTGGGGGTGGGATACGCAGAGGTTTTCCAGGGGGTATATCAACTCATCTAGATATATGCCTAGTTTTACAGCAGGCTACATAAAAAGTACTAGGGAAGTCAGTACAGACTAAAATTTCATACAGACAATGACTTGTTTGAACTGTTCTATATGCTATATGCTGAATTCTAAGTACAATATTTATATTCCAATTGATTTATTTTATAATTATATGGTAAAAATAAAAAAGTCGTGATTGTGGCTGTGACACCTTTGTATTTTTATGTCTAATTTTGTAAGAGAATAGTTTTTAAGTGCAATGGAACTTGGGGGTATGCAGGACAAATCAGTCTCCTGAAAGGGGTACAATAGTCCGGAAAGGTGGAGAGACACTGAAGAGCATCTAGCACTCTGTTCTACTCAATTAGCCTCTGCGACAGTTTCACCTGCTTATTGCTGATGCAGAAGTGAATGGAGCGGCCCAGGACTTTCCCTTTTTATTCTGTGCAGCTCCCCGGGTTATATGTGTGTCTCTTTGGAGGGACTTCAGGGACTCTAAGATCGGAATTACCTGCCCAGCTGGTATTTCTTATTGCAAGCATCACTTCCGTCAGCCACTGACCCCTCCGTGCGGAGAGCCTTGAAATGGGCATGGGGCCTCTGCAGAGTTAAAGCATCAGCCTCGCAGAGCAGTGCCACTTCGCACGGGCGGCCCTTCGGGATTTAGAGCTGTCTGAGCCCAGCCTGCCTTGTACGCTTGTGTAGGGGTTGCTCTCTTGTCTCAGGGCCGTGCAGGAGCTTCGCGAAATCTCTCCCTTGCTCAGTGCCCCTAAAGCTCGGCCATGGAAAGCCCCAGGCAGCCCTCATTGTTTAAACCGTCAGAGACGGGGTCCGGGTGTTTCCGAACAGGCCACCCGCAGTGGAGCCGAGTTCGTTGTGGAGGTTTCCAGCTTAGAGGTAACAGCAGCTGCTCCAACGTCCTCTGGAAGAGGAAACGCCGCGAGCAGGCAGGTGTGAGGAAGCGGCGTGTAAGGCTCGGAGGGAACCAGCTGGAGCCTGTTCCCCTGTGATAACGTTGGGGGTGAAGAGCGTCACAAAGGCACAGATGTGAGCGATCGCAGCACAGCGCTGGGAAGAAGAAACGCCAAGAGTCAGGGAGCTCGGGGAGACGGGGGGTCAAGCACTCCTGGGGCGGAGCGGAAAGGGACAGCAGGCGTAACCCCGCCCAGCAGCAGCAGCAGCAGCAGCAGCAGAGGCTGGTCTGGATGTGTTCAGGGCTAACAAATAGAACAAGCCCCAGTCTGGGAGCTGTGGATGAGAACGAAATAGCTGGATGAGTGCCTGGCATGGTACAATCACGATTGTAGCTAACCTGTTTTCTTACCGCGACGCTGCCCGGTCATGTCATGCCAAGGACAGGGTGTGTGCCATGATAGCTGGTGTGTTGAATCACAATACTTTACTTGTAATACAGCAAAGGGGTGGGCACAGAGAGCCTTTTAAGCCTACTTCTATCTGGGACTGGAAAATAAATAGAACAAAAACAAGTGTCTTGTTAAGTATGAGTTACAGGGAGAAAGGAAAGATGAGGAAAAACAGCATCCTAAGGGCTGCTGCTGCTTTATTTCCACACACAGTGGAGCCAGAACCTGTAAGTTCTACTGAGCCCACCACTCCCATGCCAGCTCAGCCAGCGTTTCTCAGAAGGCCTCTTAAGAAATTAGGTTCATGTGGCCTGATGTTCAGCCGTGTTCAGCATATGCAGCTCTCCCGAAATGCGGGTGCTGAGTAAAACCTGTTCCTAAGGGCCTGCTGCCCTCCTACTTGGATGTAATGGGGCAGGTTGCAACTTTAGTAGATTCTCCGAGCTTTGGTAGGATTAGGAAAGACTCTTACACTTTTCCTGGAAAGTTCTGTGCTTAAATGGCCCCTTGCATCAATTAAAACAACTGATTGGCTACTGTTTCTAAGATATTTAAGTTTTTACATTTTATGTCTATGTATATTGTGTAGATAGTAGAGTTTTAATCATAAATTGTAAACCCAGGTCTTTTCATGTGTTTATGGTTGCTTTACATGATATTTCACCTGTCCTGTTTATGTAACACTTTAAAAATCAGCAAAAGGGTTATATACATAAAATTTATTATGGAAAAAAAATTAGGTAGTATAACTCTGTGATACAGATCAGTACAAGTTCATAATCTGCTGCAGCTCCCTGTGTTAAGACATCGGTAGCAGAGGATGAGGGTGGAATTGGAAACCAAAAAAAGCAGCCTCACTCACATACCATTGCATTTTCAGTGAAACTTGCCTTTGGGGAAAGGAGGCATTTATGTTTTTTCCTTCTGGAAAGAAAGATCAATAATCTAATTATAGGAAGAAGAAGAAACAAATATGCTACTCATTAGATCCGAGTTAGAGTCAAATCCTTCAGTTCTGGCTGGTTTCATCGGGGGCTCAGCGAGTTCACTAAAAGTTTAGCCCCTGTGAGCACTGTAAGAACAAGACCCTGGTAACAAGGTTCAGGGTTAGAGAGGGAATATTTCAGTTTTTTCTCCCAGTTAGGAACAATTTTAATATATGGTGTCCCGGTGACTTTTGTAGCCGATTCATTTGTGCTTTGTGCTAGCTGTGTGTTTTTCCACTGGCTTATCTAAACGCAGAAAATGCTTGAAACCTCAGCGATAGGTTTTCTAATAACGTTTATTACACTTGCAGTGATTAAACCTCTGGGCGGGTCTTAGCATTATCTGCCCCTTGCATCACAAAGGCGAAGCTATGCTTTATAAATAACGTGTAAATTGGGGTAGTCTGAAGTTGATGAGGTGTGAGCTTTCTGGTCCTGTATTGCTTTGATCGCTAAACTTCCAGGAGTTGGTTGGAGATTGGCTATATTTCTGGCTAGACAACTGGAGCCAAATTCAAGCTGAGAGGAGTGCAGGGTTGAATTTGTACCCATTAAACCAGAAACAGAGCAATAATGCAGCCAGGAGCTGGGAAATCCAAGCCAACCCACACTTTTGTCGTCTCCGTATGACCTTTACAATGGACTTGGATTTCTTCCGCTCATTAGTTTACAGTAGAAGGGATTCTGATGTTGACAGGGAACATAGACGGAATTCTATAGGAAATCGATCGTGACTTTTATTGACCATGTAGTACCGTTTTGTGTTACATGATTGCTAGACTATCCCTCCTTCTCCCCTTCAGCGGGAGTCCCTTACGTCTTTTGACGACTTGAAATATACAGTTTGCAGTGTTGTAGCCTGGTGGGCTCAGGATATTGGACAGACAAGGTGGGTGAGGTCATATCTTTTATTCGGCCAGCTAGAGAAATTGGTCCAGTACAAGCTATGACCTCACCCACCTTGCCTCTGAAATATATACTGCCAGTCTAAAGAGGACATTTCAAAGGATTACCTGGTAGCGTCATTTAGATCTGCATTTTGAAAGGTAAGGATTGGTGTAAAAATCTCTGTTATAACAGAGTTCTGAATTGTGTTAAGCGGGGATAAATGTTCTCATACATAGAACCGGAACCTCGCATGTTAAAGATACTAAAATCCTGTTCCATTCACGTCCCTGCCCTAAGGAGCTCCCTGATTATGGCTGTAATGAGATGCGGTTGCTACTGCTTGGAGATCTATGCGATTTAAAATATGTCGTATGTGCCTTTTGTGTTAGTCCATCGACGTTTGGAAGGGACACGATTGAACCCCATCGTTGTGCCATTATCTGGCGTGTAACTGTCTTTAAAAGCCCTTTTGCTGGTCTTTTGTTTGGTGTGGCTGGAATTGTCCGTGCCGCCCCTCCAGGGGAGAATCAGGAGGGGCCCAGAGCAGGTTTGCACTTCAAGGGGGTAGAAACAATCCTGCAGACTCTCCGGAGCCAGGAGCTGCAGACATTTGCCAGACGTGTGAACTCTACTCCTAACTGACAGCTGTTATCTCTTTTCTCTTCGTACTTTGATGAGGATTCACACTTGCAAACGAGCCCGCGAGGGAGGGCCCCCTATAAATAAATGGAGGCACCCACCCACCCGCTTGCCCTCCCTTCCAGCCGAGCAGCGCTAACTAAGCCGAGGGAGCTGCAGACAGCTCCTGTGAGTCCCGCTCCTTCAGCCGCCACTCGCCATGGGTGAGGCCGCCTTCTCCGTGGACTTGCCGGCCCAGCCTGCCAGCGAGGAGCAAAGGCCAGCGGGCAGGCCGCACATCTGCTGCGTCCCTCCTCCGCGGGCCCCCACCTGCTTCAGCCGGAGTCCCCACCTGGCCAAAGCAAAGCCCAGAGAGGGAGCCGCTGCCGGGGGCCAGCTCCACCCCAGCAGCCTGGGCCGAGAGGAGCTGGAAGACACCAAACCCCAGAAGCTGCCCAACGACCGAGCAAGTCCCGGTAAGTCAGAGGCGGGCCCAGGGGGAGGTGGTGGCTGGTGCTGGAGCGGGAACTAGGGCCCTGATCCGGCCCCGAGGAAGAGCCTCCTGCTGGCTGGGGGTGCGGCAGCGGGTGCTGTGGGGTGACCCCTGCTGTTGCCCTGGCTGGGGGAGCAGGCGAGGGCTGGCTCGCAAGCCAGTGGGCCGCAGGGCCCGATCTGGCTGCTTTGCCCCCGCTGGGCACCCGAGCCCTAACCCACCCTCCGCCTTTGCAGCTCCCGAGGGCGGCTGGGTGAGCGCGGACGAGTCCTCCGGGTACGAGAGCGAAAGCGCTTCCTCCTGCATCCCATTCTCGCCGGGGGAGGACGAGCACCAGCAGCGCAGGGCGCGGACCGCCTTCACCCAGGAGCAGGTCGGCAAGCTGGAGAAAACCTTCAAGCGGCAGAAGTACGTGGGGGCGGCGGAGAGGAGGAAGCTGGCGGCCGCTCTTCAGCTGTCCGAGATTCAGGTCAGTCCCGCGGCGCAGACACAGCCGGGCTGGGGGGCTTTGGGCCGCTCGCTGGTCCCCTAGCTGCAGGGGCGTGTGCAGGGACGCCGAGAGCCTCCAGCTGCCCCTTGGCTTCAGTCAGGCCCAGCGCGTGCATCGGTCTTCCCGGACGGAATTCACTTGAGCAAAGAGAGCGCTGAGCGCTGCCCGCGTAAACCGCACGGGTCCTGAGCATAACGATAACTGGTTATGATTTCTTGTTGATGGGAACTGGTATTCAAATTGCTTCCTACAGACTATAAACCCAGGGCACGGCATGTTGTCCATTAAAGAAAGTGCCTAAGCCCATGCTTCCATGCGTCCGAAGAGTATCTTTAAACACTCTTAAACATTTGTACTTAATATTTTTTTAACTTAAAAATACAACCGGGATCTGATGCTGATAAATGTTAGTTTATCTGATATTCACTTGGTCAGTAAAATTATTTAGAGTTAGTAAATAAGGCCCCTATCCTGCAAGCTTTTGCTATTCACTGGTTAACACCTTGAGTAGAATCAGTCAAGGGCTGCTCACAATTAATGGAGTTAAGATTTGGGTCCCTAACATGCTTCCGTTGCGATCAGTGACTTCCCATTGACTGAAATGGAAGCTGGATGAAGCCCCTGATTAGGTCTTTACAGTTGCTATCGCTGGCAAATGCTAACAGTAAATAATAAATTATGCGCTTACGCAATCTGGAAACTTTCCCGCTGATCAGATCAATGCTTTAATTCAAATTATTTTAACTCCGACTATACTGTATGGATCACAAGTGAGTTCAGTTACAGATGCTCTGAATACATGATAGTTTCTAAATTATTCTGTTAGGACCCTGATTTCTTTAACATTACTTTTTTTTTCCTAGGTCAAAACCTGGTTCCAGAATCGCAGGATGAAACTTAAGAGGCAAATACAAGACCACCATCATAATCTCATATCTTCAGATCCCTTCTATGGCTATAAGCAAGGGACCCCACCAAATATGTTACAGGATTATTCCCGCTATCCTAGTCCACAGCAACAAAGACTTCTGCCTTTTACTCCTAATTGTGCTTTACAATTCAATTCTTCCTTTCAAATATATGAGGCCCAAAACCCATCATACCCCATTAGGGCACGTGATCTGCCTTTTTTCCACCAACACTTTCTACCACAATTCTCTGTCCATCCATTTATACAGAACAAAATGGAAAACAAACAATTTAATCCTCTTCAAACATTATAACTAAAGCAAAGTGGAAGATATGAGGTATAATATTAATACGCTATATATGATTCAACTGTACATAAAATGTTTGTCTGTAGAAGTGTCTATTTTTAATATAAAGTTTAAATATAAAGATTCATACCTAAATTAAGTATAATTGTATTTAATTGAGTTTGAATGCTGTTAGAGGCACTTTAGTCCTAATTCTTGGGTTTATGCTCAACCTATGTAATTCGAAGCTTACTGATCTAAAGGATTCTGACAGACTATCTTCCTTTAGTGTGTGGATGCTTAAAAGGATTTTTAGCTATAAATTCCCTACTGACAATTAGTCTGTCCACCGGAGGAGAATTCCACTGGAACTACTGCTGGCACTGGTGAGAACCCTAATGTAGATGTCCTGAAAGCAAATTGTGTACAGGTTTAGTCACTCAGCCTTGTCTGCACTAGGATTCCCACCATGTAGGCAAGGCTATGAGATAAAATTAATTGTTGTAGAGGGGCACAACCAACCCCTGGAGTCCTATACTTTAAAATATTATGCAAACATTTAACCTATAGCAAAATCTTATCAACAATGAAGAAACCATCCTTCTAGAGGCATTGTTATAGTAATGTTATTAATCTAATAGTTTTTCCTGTGTATATGCACCACAGAAACCAGACACAATTAGGTTTCAAGTTTGCTTATTGTTGGTTGGGGTAGTAACACTCTGCTTATAATCAGAAAGCTGGCAACCGGCTTCTGATGAGATGATACACATAGAATGTCCAGTTAGGAGCAGGAAAGGATGACAAGACAATTTATAAACTCTTAGTTCCAATGTACCACATAATCCTGAGTTGGCAGTTATGCAATTTGTGACTTTTGACCATGTTCACTTTTCCTATTCTCATCCAAGTGTTTGCTGGCCTTTTTACACCAGTGAATTAAAACTTTTACACTATTTATTTAAAGAGAATCATAAAATGTACTTGTTTTGTGACCTCAGTACTGCATAGTGCTTCTATAATAGGATTCTGTGTAAATTAAGGGGGGTAGGAGGGAACAAAGTGTGGTCATTGAATTGTTTTGTGAACATAAATTACCATTTTACACTTCCATTGCATCTTCCTCCCAAGAACCTCAAAATGTTCTGCAAATGTAGAACATAGAATAGCTGCACTGATCAATTGATTTATATTGATTTAACTAAATTGGTAATTTACTGAATTAAACTATATTGCTATAAACAACTTCTAAATAAATGTGTATGTGCTCACGCAGGCTTTATCAATTTAAATCAATTACAAAACTTACAGTGGAAATGATGCAACTTTTCATGTACCTACAAGCTCATGAGATAGGTAAATATTTGTTACTATTTCTCCTATGGAGGAAAAATGAGATAGATGCTGGGATTTGCTTCCAATTGACTTCAGTGGAAATTGCTCAGTACTTAGCCTATTTAGGAACTAAATTGGGATTTTGGAGCATAACATATATTCCTGAAAGTCTTTGCCTTAAAGTATGACTAAAATCCCTTTTTAAATGAATTTTAATTTAAAAATCTGGCACAAGGACTTGACAGAGCACTATTGCATGTTCCATGTAACTTTTAATGGCTGTACTCATTTCTTCCTGAAATAAGGTTTTGAACTGACTAATCTTGGTTGTATGGGGGAAATTGGAGACAAGAGCCCCCTGTGTCTGTGCTAAGGCATCAGTAGAGCCACAATGAGTGTGTCTCTGCCTGTAGCATGAAATAGTTTAATCTCAGGCCTGTAATACTTAGTCTAATTCTGGCTGTTGGGCTTGGTGTGGAGGTAGCTGGGTTGTGTTTAGTGACCTCTGATAGACAGGAGGGCAATCTAGGGGTCCCTACTCTCCTTAAACTCTATGACTACAATGAGCAAAGGGTGTAACACAACTGGAAAGCCTTGTTAAGATACAGGCTACATTAATTGAACCTCTGTTGCTTAGGCATATTAGACTCTCCTCCTGCCTCCCTGTTCTACTGCAGCTAGTTAACATGGCTTTATATGTTAGAGTGGGGTTGGGTCACAAGGCTGTTACATGGGGGTGAGGGTTGATTTGCAAGCTGTCAGCCTCCACCCCAAACCCTGCTTTACCTCCAGCATTTCATAGAATATTAGGGTTGGAAGGGACCTCAGGAGGTCATCTAGTCCAACCCCCTGCTCAAAGCAGGACCAATCCACAGACAGATTTTTATGCCAGTTCCCTAAATGGCCCCGTTAAGGGTAGAGCTCACAACCCTGGATTTAACAGGCCAATGCTCAAACCACTTAGCTATCCATCCCTTCCTATTTATAATGGTGTTACAAATTTTAAAACACATTTTAATATATTTAATGGGGAGTCTCACTCAGGAGCTTGCTATGTGAAAGGGGTCACCAATAAAAAAAGTTTGAGAACAACTGTGTTAGATCTTAATAGGGCTTTTCAATTGTTTGAACTAACTTGATTAGAAAACTGGCCCTATATCAATGCACAAAAAGGTGTGTATTTTTAATCAAGTTAAATACAATTGAAAAAGCCCATTGAAGCATGTCCATATACAGCTGCCATATGAATCAGTGGTGCAGGAACTAAGGGTGCTGCTGCATCCCCTTGCTTAAAGTAGTAAAAACAGACACCAAATATATGGTTTCCATCATCAGCACCTCACTATAAAAATTGTTCCAGAACCCATGACAGCACAATGGGTAGGAAGCCCAGCATGCCACAGGTGCCTCTGTCTGTTGTTAGATTGGGCCTTAATAGGGCTTTTTTTAAGTGTGCTTAACATAATTGAAAAACACACCCTTTTGACCCTTGAGACAAGGCCACTGTGTTGCTGCTTTAGCTCCCCAGACACATGGTATCTGTATCAATGGCTACCCCCAAATATTGCTGCAGACAGAGGAGCAAAACATTCAATTTCTTGTGCAGATGCCTGAGCATGGAGACACTGAGTTCACCCCAAGCCAACCCTTTTCTCTCCCTCCACTTCCCTGAAAGTAAAGACTGCATTTGTTTGTGTCAAAAGTCTCTCTGAACCAAAAATAACATTTCATTTTAAAAACTGAGCAAATAGAGTTGTCCATACTGTTACCATAGGCAAAACAAAAAAGGAAAGAAGTGTTGTGAGCCATAGGTGACCTCTAATGTCAGAATGCTGGTACTTCACAGTCATGACCCTGGATGAAAAGAATTGCACTTTGCAGCTTCCCTAGGCTGAGGGTATTCATGCAAGAGAGAATCCTTTCATCCCACACAAGCTCCCTATGTGCTACCCTCCCATACTCTATTTCAGGGACTTTATGTAAGCCTCCCTCCCCCTTGGTCATGACACGTTCTGTGTGTTTGCCATGGTCCTCTCCATCACATGCCAGAGACAGGTCCATGTTTTTCACTCCCAATCTCTATCTCCTCCACTCTGGGTCCTTTCTTACTCAGCAGCCCCATTTTTTCACCTACTTGGGTCCCTGCTTCCCTCACCACTCCCACTTTCTCCTCCCTCCATTATCTTTCCTCTGTCCCACCCATCCACTTTCTGTCTCTAGTCCCCACTGCTTCCCTACAAATCTGCATTCTTGCCCCTCTCCCAACCTCACCAGCCCTCCTTGTAGGTCTCTCATTTCAGTCCCCAGGCAGAGAGTGAAGCTGGCTCTCACTGATAGGTGCAGGTAGCAGTACCTATTGAGTGTCTGGGAAGTAGGCGGGCGAAGCCCGCCCACTGCTAAAGGATCCTCCCCCAGCCTAAGGGGAGGAACCACAGGGCCACAGAACCCACTGAGTGCGGGGGACAACTAATAAAAGAACAGGGACAGGAGTGAGGTTAAAGGGTCAGAAGGAGAGAACCTAGGGGTGAAGCTCCTTTGCCTGCATCACCAGCGTGTCTTTGTTAATCAGGTTTTTCTGGGTGTTCCATTTTGCACCACAATCAATAGTTTTGTGCATATCGATGTCCAGACCATTCCTTGAAATTGATCACATCCAGCCTTCTAAAGTTATATTACAAAACACCTGCCATGAAGTTGAGAGTAATAAAACAAATCACCTTTTATTTTAAACGCTCATGCTGAGTCAGTTTATATTTATCACATACACAGATAAAATTTGTGAGTAACATCCTGAAGTTAACTGGTCTTGAATGACACTTATACAGGACTAGATATCTATGGAATTTGAATATTAAAATTAGTGTAAAATGTAAATTTTGCAACGCTCAGAAATCTTAAAATTCACAAGGCAACAGGCAATTATCTGTGATTACATTGCAGAACACATCCTGCAGCCCTTATTTAGGAAAGGATCCCTGAAATAGGAGTTTTGAGTACAAGATTTCATTCCATGAAATATAAGAAAACAAGTATTAATTACATGAGACATTTCTGGCTTGCCTACTGGTAGCTATTTCACAGAAAATGGATGTTAGTTCTGACAGTTTTCTTCCTCCCCTCAAAAGATTTAATCACAAGGTGCCTCTACCCACAAACGAACTTGTGAAAGCCATGATGGTCCCTAGTCCCATATAGTTGTTTAAACTTCTGTGTTACCATTCACAAGCACACACCCTTGTTCAATCAAGTGTTCCCATTACTATATTTTACTGTAGTTATTACAAGAGTTTCCTTAGAGGTAGTTTGACAATGTTTGTAAAGGGACATTGTCAAGTGTTAGTATTAAATTCTGGTAAAGTTATTAGTCTTAGAAACTAAAAACACCCTATTGTCCACCCCCCCCATGCACTTGTTAAACAATTCTGCCACCACCCCTGCCACACACTCTTATGAACTACATGAGCTATTATAATAGATTAGTACTTCTGCAGATAGGATTCAGTAGATAAGTTGGACAGTTAACATTTATTGATAAAGTGTTGGGTTATTATAAATTAATAATCAGCAAAAATCACTCCTATAGTCCCACACCATTATTCCCAGTTATGAGTTTTCATTGAAGTTTTGATGGCAATATGTCTGCAGTTGGAGGAAGGGAGTAGAATTTTTGCAATATCAACTTGCTCTACCATTTGTCAGCCTATTCTAATTACCATTTTGAGCCTGTTCTTGATTGTGTCCCTTTAACAACACTGCTTTAAAGACAAAATAACAAAAAAAAATAAAGTTTTTTAAATACTGAATTAATATATTTAATAACTAATAAAAATAAGTTAAATAAGTACTCCATGATTTCAGGTAGTTCATTTTGCAGCTCAGAGCACTTATATGCATGTTTAAGAGGGAGGAAGATATGGTTGGAATCTCAGTCGATTATGATCCTGGGTTAGAGGGACCGTTGGAATTGTAGACTGATAAGAAAATCCTGGAGCAGCAGACACCAGCAGAGCTGGCGTTGGCACAACTGGCTGAAGAGATTGAGTTGGAGCAGGAGGTAGCAGCAGGGCTGGGTTTGGCATAGCTGGGTGAAGGGAAAAGGTCACAGCAGCAGCGGAGGAGACATTCAACTCCATCCCAGGGGGATAATTGGGTGTCTGGATCTCTGGGTAACGATAAGGTAGAAGTAAGCCTGAAAAGAGAGCTTCAACCCTGGCATCTTGGGTCTGTCGTTTGAACTTCATACGACGGTTCTGGAACCAGGTTTTTATCTGAAAAATAAACATCCAAGAGGTTATTACTAATTCATTTGCCAAATAAAGATGTGCACATGGTTCTACAAGTTTTAGAAATGCATTAAGTGTTGGTGATTATTGGCCAAATTCTGCTGTTACAAATTATATGAATCTGGAGCATTTTCCCTGACTTCAACGATCCTCATACAACAGTCAATGTTCCCCCAAGGATGCAGTTTCATACACAATGTCCAAAAGGGAGTGATGTGGCCAGAGCATCATGTCAGATCACCTTTGACTGCCCAATGTAGCAGGTAACCATTTTTCAGCTGAATGCACTGGAGGTGGCCTTTCAGTATGAGATCAAGATAGACTCGGACCCAGACCTTCAGGATTGTAGCCGAGTGCCTTAACCACTCACTCAGTCACTGCACCTCCTTCATACTATATAAGTACCAAGAGAGAGAGGACAGCAGAATTTGGCCCCTATTTTTCCAGGTAACTTAATTCAAATTTAATGCTGAAAGAAACCACTTTACTTCAGAGGAAACACACTAAGGGTATTAAATTGTGCAATCTTTTTTAGCTTGGAAATTCAGTTAAGGTTCCACTGTAAAAAAAACAACCACCAAAATTAGATAGTATGGCAGTGTGCAGGAAGCTTACTCAAACCTTAACTCTGTTCCATGCTACTCTCTTTCCCTTCCCATGTTTCAGCTATCACATTTCCTATATTGATCTTTTGACCCTTCACTACACTATGCTTCTACCATTAAGAGATTTGGGGTTGCAGGAGGTTTGCATTTGTAGATAGGGTAACTGTGTCCAGCAGCACTTGCATTTGGCAGCATATCTTTGGTGATTAGTACATTAATGTTTTTCCCCAGTACACTCTTGAATAATGAAGTGGCCAGATATTTTTAATAGACCGTATGTAATCCTACATAGTCATTAGTTATGTGCATTTGAAAACTCTGGTGGACCTTTGATTCAATAAGACTTTAGTGTCATTAATTTTAAAATTCAAACTAAAGTTCCAGTCCTGCATATATTTAGGCATAGGATCAACTTTAAACACAACTACTCCTGCTGGCTTAACTGGCCCTAGAGTAGTCTAGTAAAATAGGTTTTGGGAGTCATTGATCATATAAGCATGCAATGTTATTTGCTGTTCATATTGGGCCAGAGTAGACACAATACAATAGATTTTAGTAGACTTATACCCACTGCAAGCCAGGAATAAATCTGGCTCATTGTGTAAGTGTTGTCACACTGATGTAAGAGAACATGGAGTGATCTTAGATATGCATTTCTGTGTTATAAAAATATTAGTTATGGTATTTCCAGTTACTCTGATGTAATTTGTTTAATTTCCATTGTCTCTTTTTGGGGGAGGGGGGAAAATGATCTTGTTTTAAGGCTTATTTTTCAGTGTGGTGATATAGGGTTCACCCCTATCTCCTATTTAACAAAGTTTGTATCTGATTTTTTTTTTTACAGTTCAGAATTACTAAATGTCAGACATGTATTTTTAGCACTATAGTGCAAGCCCTAGTCTGTAGACTCCCAGCTCTGAGATTTGCTACAGTGGGTTTTTGTTTGTTTTTGTCATTTAGACATATCAAAGGCATTCTTGGTAAGTTCCAAACTCTGCTTATATTGATGTGTTTTAGACCCAATTTCTGTATCTTGGCAAGGGTTAGACTAGATGCCTCTTGTGGGCCATTCTAACCATATGGTTCTATCATTCTAGGTGGGGCTCAGAAATTGCAGAGCCTACCAGTGTTGTGCAGGGACTCCTAGCTTGCAAGCTGATGATCCATGGACTTCCTTTGCATTCCCTTCTCCTTCCTTCCTGCCTGCTGCTCAGCCCTCTTCCTTTCTTACAGAGGAGCTTCTCACTGGTTCCCCATGTGATTTCTTGGCTGCTACTTTCTCTGTTGCGGCCACCTCATGACAGTCATGAGGTGGGTAGATGGCCCATGGGGATTGCGGATATCTATTAATCTAAAAACACTTGAAACTATCAAATTGTGCCCACAGCTAGCCTACATAAGTATGTCTTCCTATCACGGATGCTTGTCCTCTGTCCCATTCACTTTTTGTAACGTCCATTCGTAACATCGTGTCAAATTCGATTCTGATCTTTTCGGGACAACCTATCCGCTGGTGCGGTGACTAGTACTCTGCACCCCCACCCACTCCTTTAGGATCTGTGGGAATTAATAATAGCAATGCTGTGGAGCAAGCATTGACACGATGAGGACTCCATATTACACATGAGGCGCTGCATAGGAGACACCTACTCCCAGACAAGATCAGGCGGATTGAATTAAGCTGGGAGAAGGCTGAGGGTAGAATCAATGTAGGGCTAGTACCTGCCTTAACTAGGGCTCGCGGAGCTCCAGTCCCGGGACTAGAAAAGGGTTTACAGAAGATACGAGCCCATGACTCTCTCTCGCACACTCTTGGCCTCTTTCACAATAGAGGGGCGGCTTCACGTGAATATATTTCCCCCCCCCCCATGGAGAACAGGTGATCTCGCGTGGAGTGTAATCCTGAGCGGCTGGGCACCCCCAGTTCCTCCTGGCGTGTCCCTCACCTGGGTCTGGGAGAGCTTCAGCACCTTGGACAGCCGCCGCTTCTCGCTGGCCCCAATATAGCGCTGCTCCCGGAAGCTCCTCTCCAGCTCTTGCAGCTGTGAGGCTGAAAACTTGGTGCGGGGCCGCCCCGGCTGGCTGCAGCTGGCGCTCTCCGAGCCGCTGCCTTCCCCGCCCGCCTCCTCCTCCTTCGGGCTGGACGCGGCGCTGCTTGGGCCAGTTTCCTGCAGCTCCCTCGGGGCAGCTGGAATAACGGGAGCAAGGCGTGAGAAGAGAGACCCCCGCAGCCCCACCCGCAGCCAGGAGGGGGCAGCCTCATGCCCCAGCCGGCCCTGGGCACGTGGCATTACATGCTGAATTCAGCGGGCCAGGCGGCACCCACATGGGGCCTCCATGTCCCACCAGGGCCCTTCTTCCCACGCCTGGCCTCTGTCAGGGAGGATTCATAGTGGCCTCACCACCGGCAGGCCGGATCAGCCCAGCCAGTGGGTGGGAAGGCCAGGGCAGCATCTCTCAGCCAGCTCTGGCACAAGCGTCCACATTACCTGGAGTTTTGGGCTCAGCTTCTTAAAAGGTCTCTGCCCCAGCGGTGGGGTCCCCCTAGCCTGGCCCCCCTTCCATAAACTGCGACTGTCCCCCAGACTCGGGGACCCTTTTCTCGCGGGCTGGGACAGACCAGGATCCCGCCCCGAGGACTCTGTCTCTTGCCCCACTCCACATGTGGGTGGGAAGGGCTGGCACTCACCTTGGTCTCCCGGGCTCCGCCGGGTGCCCTCAGGCGGCCTCTCCCGGCTCCTAGTGCTTGGCTTGGTAAGCGCTGGGTTTTCCTTCTCCTGATCGCTGCTGGCACTGGCTGCATTCTTGGGCAGGGACTGGTGGCCCCGCGTGGGGTGGTGGGTGGAAGACACCCCGCTTGCAGGTTGGGCTTTCTCGTGGCTGCTCTGAGCGAGCCACTCCACCGAGAAAGACCCCTTCTCCATCCTCCGTGCCCTTTGCCCCTTTGAGCCCTTCCTCGCCCCAGCAGGCCGACTAACCATCCCCCTGGGCCTCCAAATATTTAAAGCTCCTCTGCGATGTGATTTGAAAAGGCCCCAAAGCATCAAATGAGACCGAGAACAAAGGATCCCATTGAGACCCTTTAATCTCCCCTTTCAGGTGATTGTTACATCCGACTAATCTCTGAACACAGTTGTTAACAGAACTCAAGGCTACCTGACCTGGCGCCAAGTTCATCTCGGAATGATACAGCTGGTAATAATTACATCAGGGCCTGCACTTTTGTTTTACTCACCCCAGCTACTGCAGCGTTTGAGCCATCCGAGGAGTTTAAATCTTTATCTTGGACGATCAAGAACAAAGATTCAGAACGTGGCTGTCAGAAAAAAAAAAGCTCCCAAGATTCTGCCTGATGGCTTGCCACCGAGCTGGAAACACCCACCCTGGCTGCTCCAGCGCTTGCAAAAGTTCCCCAGCCGTTCTAACCAGGTAAGGTAATCCTGGGGAAGGGTTAGAGCAAAGCAGACTCACGGGCCTGGGGCGTAGGTAAACTTCATCAGGAAATTAAAGTTGCAATATTCTTCCCATTATGTAGACAGGCTGTTGGGATATGCCTGGCCAGAGGGGGATAAAAGCGTCAGTGTTTGTTGTTTGAACTAGGCGGTGTGGGGAACGTAGTAGAATGCAGTTTTCTGTATTCTTACTGCTCTTAAAGTATGGTTAACTATATGGCAAATAAACCTGTCTTGCCTACACATTTAAGGCTTTTTCCTGCTTCCAGAAAAATCCATCCCAGAAGTCGTATTGACCTTAGTATGCAGAGTAAGTTCCTTCATTAACAGAAGGTCAGAAACTATATCACGTTTTCTCCTTTGTTTGGCAACATGAGCTAATCCTTTTGATCCTCTAGTAGGCAGAGACAATTAATTTATCGTGATTTTATTTTAGAATTAAACTGGTCAGTGGGGGAATATGTGTCAGGGCCTTGGGCAGAAAAGAAAGGAAAACCCCGAGGAAATAGCTGCTGGTTTCGAATGTAACCGTTAATGTCTGGAAGAAAACAAAAAAATAGAGAGAAAAGAAACGAGGCTGGTGCATTTCAAAGTAAACAGCCCTAATGTTTTTATAAAGTAGATCAAAGACGAGGAGTGTAAACTTCTGTTAAAGAGGCAAAGTCTGTTAAGGGAGGATTCAGATAAGAGTGAGAAAAAAGCCACTTTTACAGTCTGAAGTGCGTCTGGGACAGCAGAGTCCTTAGCCTCCGCAAATACTAGCTAACACTTTTACAGGTTGTTTCAGTAAACAGTCGCCAACTGTATGAGTTTATACAGCCCAGAGATAATGAACTAGCTTATGTTCTTCCACTTCTCCATGCTGATCTGAACATGTTTGAGATATGTTAATTCTTAGACTTGAAAGGATTCTTGTCAGCCTATTATGAACTGTGCTATATTTGCAGTGAGATGGTGAGTGTCAGATAACTCCACTCTCTGAGATGTCTGTTCCCTCGCGGCTTTATGCAATTTCCCAGCAAAGCAATGGAGTTCCCCATCATATAATATAACGCGCTTTACATAATTTTGTGCTTAATGCATTACAGCATGACATGAGTCAGCAACTTTGAGACCTCTATGTGACTGTCCACCCGGAATAAATTTCACAGGTAAATCTCTAGTTATTTTTCCACGTTTTAGTAATTTGGAGAAAACCCTGTCTAATTATCTAATTACTGAATCTGCATATCTTTCTCATCAGCACTGCATATTTTGAGGTAATATTCATGCTGTAAAAGAAAACAAAAGATCAGCCTTTTTAAAATTTGTACGCATTTTACAAAAATGTTAAATGAGCAAAATGGCTCGGAACTGAAGTTCCATTATTGTAGCAGAATATTCCTTTCCCATTGCACTGAAACTGCAGGGTGTAGTGATATATGGTAATATTCGTTTGGCCAGTGTAGACAAAGGAAGGGAACAACCATGTTATAATAAACTGTTCTACAGAACTAACCAAAGCCCTCATCTGTAAATAATCCCTAAGTGGAAAAGGCCTCAAAGTCTATAAACATATATCTATATTAGACCTGGCCAGCAGTTTTTTTTGTATTTGTTTAATTTTAATGTAAAACAATATTAATTTTAATGAAACTGGTGAAATATTAATTTTAATGAAATTATTCCCATTTGTAACAATCTCTTCTATAGATATGTTTAAAAAGAAAGGGAAAATATGACTGACCAAACAGCATGTTTTTGTTAGTGACAAGGGGTGATCTTGATCCTAGTATGATGATATGGAGTAATGGCTATGGGGGAAAGATTTTTGTGAGTGATTTTTTCCACAAAATAAATGTTAAAAATATATTTTAAAATAACATAGATCCCAGTCCTGCAAGCATTTACACTTGCTTAATTTTGCACCTGTGTGTAGTCGCATTCAACTCAATCCACTACTCTGATGAATAACTGTTTGCAAGGTTAAGACCTTGTGGCTCATTAATCAGAAAAAAGTTGATGTACAGAGAATGTAAAATAATTTATAAACTGAAGCAAGTTTTGAAAACATCAGTGGTTGATTAGAGAAAATGATATAATCCAATAATAACACAATCATTTTCTTAATGAAAATCCAACAATTTACTTAGCATGGGATCCACAAAGGATTCAGGTGCTGCAACTTTTCCTCATAGCTACTCCTGTTGTATTCCGGTAAATTCATTGACTTCAAAATCCTCCCAATTTACACAAGTGTAAGAAAGTCACTTAACTAAACTGTGCCATTTCTATTGCACTCATATTTCTAAGCACACGTGAACATATACTGCACAATGCCTAGTGCTACTCAAAGCACACATTACTTGTAATGAAATAGAAAATAAAATCTTATCAATACGGTGTACTAATAGTATCTTTGTTTTGTTGTATGCACACATGCTTGCTGTATAAAATGCTCTACTCTGCTATTACCTTATTATTAGCTTTTTTAAAAAAAATGCTTTGGTAGTCTGAATACCCAAAATGAATTCTTTCCTTAAGATTTTGTTCTAATATTTCATCTGTATTGGTTTATATATTTCACAATACAAATGAATTTGGGGGCTTTTTCTGTTCATGTTACAAACTTTGACTCACAAATTAAATAACATTGCTTCAGGCTGATACTATATGAACTTTATTTCTGGTAAGCAAGTCAAAGGAAGCCATAATAATAACTACCATGCACAAACTGGAAGGTGGGGGCAGGGAAATCTATGGAATCGACTATGTCCACTGCTTTGGGGTAGATACTCAAAAACCTAGAAGAAAGGAGGAAATATACATAAAATGCTTTGTACATTATAAAAAGGCTGAATTTAAAATACAGAACCAAGCTTAAGACAAAACTCCACATTTTGAAACCAAAACTACTTTGATCAGTAAACTGCTAGGGTGCTTTAAGTATACACCTCATGAAAGCAATCCTAGTCGAAGAAGTCATTGCTACTTTGTGTATTTAACAATTAACAGTTGTCAAGTGCTGTGATGAAACAATGTCCACCTCCAGTATTCAGTATCATCTGCTTATACATAAACATATTAACAACAAAAGTAAATAGCACAAACTGAGCAAGTGTGTGTCATGTACACCACTGGCTAGGTGAGCTCCCAGAGGCAATGCAACTGAGAGATTACTACTGTGATCTAAGGATACCCTTTTATAATGGAGATCTCATTAAGGTGCTTTGTACTAAGTATAGCTCTGCTTCCTTCGTGCTATTTCAACTTCTCTTAATGCATGATATATATTCTGATAGTAGTAAGCATTGGTTTTGGTCATTGCTTTATTGCATCGTTTGGTACAGTTGCTCTTTGGGCGTTGCTCCTGGTATGGAACATAGCCAAGATCCCAGCTGAACACTAAATTGTGACTATATTCTAACAGAGTTCTCTGATTTAGATATATTTGTATCATAGATGGGCCCTCGCCTTGCAGATCATGAGAATGGCATTTTGAAGCCATGTCACTGTATAGCAAGAATACTTTCTATCTTCATAACAGTTTTCAAAGGTGGGAATTAATTTAATTAAATTTCACAATTGCAAAATGTGTCCTACAGAAATGAATCAAGCGGCTAATTTTCCATTGCCATCCACCTTGTGTAGTCATTTGGATCACTGTAAAATGCTGCGTCTGTTAGTCTATAAGGTGCCACAGGACTCTTTGCTGCTTTTACTTTACATTGGTGTAAATGACTACATAGTTGCAGAGCAATGGGGAATCAGGACCAGAGAGGATTTTTAAGTGGTTAACATAGAGGAGGCTATGTATGACCATTTAAAGATGTACTCCTAAGAGGACTGCTAATACCAGCCAATTTCTGGCCCTGATTCTTTTAATCTTCTACCCTGGTGTAACTTGATGGAGTCAGTGAAAATCAAATCAGTTGAGCAAAATCAAATAAAGAAATCAATGAAGTTACTCTGGAATGAAATTGATGTAATGAAGTGGAGAATCAGGCCTCCGACCCTAGTTGTGCTGCAGCATGCTGTGCAATGTAGGTTAAATGTACATTGTGAGACATAGTGCCTTTATGGAGATAGGAAAAAAAGATGCTTGGGTTGCAGAAGCAAAATTGCTGTTATTAAGGCCTTGCCTACACTAAAAATGCTTTGCTAGTATAGTTACTTTGACAGAACCCCCTAGTGTAGATACCACATACCCTGACAGAAAGTGGTTTTTTATAAAGAGTGTGCATTCCAGGAAGTGATGGACAAATAATTCATTATAAATAACTTATCTGATGAATTTTGACTCTCCTATTTGCAGAGTGTCTCTCAGCAGATCACAATATTCTTGAATTTATTGATTATTCCAAATCACTTTCAAAAAATTGACAATAATTCTTGACCTGTAGCAGGGCTAGATAAAACTTGATCCCATTTGAGCCAGGTTTACATTATAAGTTCGACTGGAGCTAAATCTGATGGCATCTACAGGTCCAACAATTCCTAGAGCTGACAAGGCCTACCTTAATTTAGTAGGCATTTTGCATTAATAAGGACAGTAGAATTGGTCCCAGACCATAATTACCATAAATGATAATAGATGTTTAGTGTGTAAGGTCCTGTGTAGAGAAAGTTTGTCTCTGGGCAAGCTGTTGTCAAACAAATAATAGCACCAGCAAATAGTGTGAATTCTTCCTCCCACCTCAATTTATCTTAGTGAGATTAGGACTGTTCTAATGCTGTTGTTCAACAAGATAGTTTGAGGTCTGGTCTACACTAAAAAGTTAGGTCGACCCAGCTAAATCACTGAGGGGTATGAAAAATAACTCCCCTGAGTGATGTAGCCAGTGTAACCCTTTGTGTAGACAGCGGAAGAATTCTTTTGTCGGCCTAGCCACCGCTTCTCAGGGAGGTGGATTACCTGTGCTGATGGGAAAAGCCCTCCTTTAGGTGTAGGTAGTGTGATGTGTCTACACTGAAGTACTACAGCCATGCAGCTGCAGTGCTGCAGCTGTGCCACTGTAGCTTTCAAGTGTAGACAAGCCCTGAGAAACAAAACCCAACAGTAATGAGTTACAGAACATTTCACTGTTAATGGGCCATACATGTGTTACTTTTAACAGCATGCCCATTCAGACTGATAGAATGTCAGATCATAGCATATTATTTGGGAACAATAGAGGGGAGTACTTCTCACATTCCTGGTACATTCCCATACTTGCAGAACTGCGGAAGAGCAAAAGCAGATCACTGGGCCTTCATGTATGCAATAATCAGGAAACAGCTCTCTTGTCTCTATCCTATATCGTTTTAAAAAATGTTGCCAAGAGGACTGGGGATCAGTGTGGGATTGTATTGCTGATGGCCCTGACCTCTGTAGAGTCACACAAATCTCAAGTTTGGGACCCTAGATTCCCTGTCACTTGGATGAAAAGCAAACCCTGCACTCAAAAGAAGACTTCATTAGAAAACCAGCAGGCTAGATCCTGGCCCTCAATATGGCTGCTTTGCACCAATCTGCTGATACAAAGGTGCTGCCAAGCCATTTTAGCCAGCTACCTGAATAGGGCTAGCACTTCTCACCTGCGCACAGGACATGGCTAAGGAAAGAGTGTGTGGCTGTGCTTTTGTGGCCCTATGAAAATTTGAGCATCTCTGGGACTGCTTTACCTAGTACTTGACCAATACACTTATTTTAAAAGCCCACTATTTTCATATTCGGAAGTCTCAGAAGTCACCTTTTAAATAGATAAGAAATGAAATGCGCTACAGCTGGCTTAAGGCGACTCACCGAATAAGCAATCGGAAAGCGTTTGAGACAGCATGAATTACTATGTATTTGAGAGTAAAAGCAAAATCCTTAAAGTCAATCAAATTGCCACCTATTGGATGAACACATATTTGTGATGGGTGTGAGGGTGAGAAATGAAGTCTAATTTACAAAGGAATGCTAGCTTCATCAATAATGCTTTGGTTGGTTGTAAAAGTCACATCCACAAAAGTGTTGATCATGATGATAATGGAAAACACTTGGCTTTTAGAATGATGGATTGTGTTCATTGTTAGATTAATGCTGCATACTTTTGAACTTTTTCCAAATGTCCCCTCAGGACCTAGGCTTGCCTCTATTGAAGTCAATGGCAAAACTGTCATTGGGCTATTCTCTCTATCCTGTTTACAATGCAGGGGCAGTGCAGAATGTAGGCCTGACTCCCCTACTAAGAGTATCTCCAGATTCAGGAGGAATTTATCAATGGGCTCAGAGCCAAGGTAGCACAAGGAGTATGATGCAGATGTGGAAGGGCAGCAAGGAGGTAGTGTGTGCTGCACTCTGGCTATCCTTATCTGGCAAATGATCATTGGAAACTTGCCAACTCGTGCAGGCTTGAGAGTGCTGAGGTTCCTCTAACCAGTACCAGACGGACAGAGAATCAGGGAACTGTAACTAGTGCTCTGATGATGGCCCCCACTTTACTGTGCCAAGTGTAAAGCCAGTGCAGCAAAGAAACTAAGACATTGCCTTAATTGGAGCAGGATCTGGTCCTTGGAGACAGCTTAGAGAGACACTTAGATTTTATTTTCCAAAATGTAAGTTTTCATTTTTAAATAGCATTGTAAATCCCTCTGGATAGGAAGCTTGGTATCACAGTGGTGGGCATACTGAAGATACCTGTGTACAGGGATCATGTTTCCCTTTAAATCTGTACTGTGCCAAGCGCCCTGCCCATGATCAATAAATAATATATTTGTTAATTTGTATTACGGTAACTTCCATAGGCTCTGAAAAAGATCCTTGCCCCATTGTGGTAGGCATTGTAATGAATAATAAATGGAAGTTGCTAGCTCTTCTAATTGCAAAAAGAGCTGTTATAATGTAACAGTTTGGTTTTCTTTTCTTTTAGTACACAGCCAAACAAATCAAGCTGAAATAACAGCTGCAAGAGAGGTGTGAGCTTCCATTCACATGTTAACATTGTGGCTATTTAGCACTTGTCTAGATTAGTGGAATCTGTACCACTATAATAATCTATATAGATATACACATAAATCAGTGCAAACCCGTAGTGTAAACATATTATGCTGGTGCAAAACAAGTTTGCCCCAGATTTCTCTAATCTAGACAGTCCCTTAGATGCCCTGACTTCTAATAGCTTATTTGCTGAAGGAAATATCAGGACATGCCAGAAACTACCAGCAAATGAACTTGCTTGGTGCAGCTCAATGAATGTGCTCTAGTATGGCACTAATTAGAATAGATCTGCAAAGGAAAGGGATGAGTACCATATGTATTCCGTAAGCAGTGGAGGAGCAGTTAACTCCTTTTTAACAATGAAACATAGTGGGACTGCGGGATTCTATCTTTACATCAACTTTGAGGAGTTATGCAAAATAGAAGTAAAATAAATAGTGATGAGCCAATTTAATACATTTAAGTAAAATAATAATTAAAACTACTTCTGTTTTTATCTATGTTAAACTGTATAGATGTCAATTCCGTAAGAAGGTATGTAATTACATATTCTTGATGGGAATGTATATGTATTTTAGCCATACATCTTTGATATCAAGAAAAGGGAATGCAGAAAAATATTGGTCATGTACATTTTTTGTCAGTTTTTTCTTGTTCTTCTCCCAGCCCCATCCTGTTTTCTCCAAACTTAACATTTTTCTTTAAAGCAAAACTTTTCTCACAACAATAAAATGATGAATATAGAAATGTTTAGCAAAGCCTTTCAAACCCACCTTCTCATGCTAATTTCTACTGAATGTATGTTTTTTCTTGTCCCCTTTTCCTGGATTATTATTATTATCAGCCATTAATAATAATAATAATAATAATAATATTTATTAGTACTTTTAAGACACAAGGCCAGATTATGATCCCTTTACTCTTGATGTGGCATCAGGTCCTTTTTCAAGCAGTGCCAGTCAGTGGAACTACTGGTAGAATAAGGTGTTATTAAGCACTGAGGCATTAGTCTGCCCTCTTGTGCTGCACTAATCCACCTCCAGCAGCCATATTACGTTGACTATTTTCCCTCGTAGATGGCAGTATTTTGAAGCTGATTTTACATTATGAAATCTAAATCAGAAGTTTGCTGGTATTTGATTCCACTTTCCCCATATGGAATCATGCCTGGAGCCTCACTTAAGGGAAAGGTTAAATATGTAACATGCCAAACTGAACCATAGTCTGTCATCAGTGTAGCTAAGAGTCTCACTTAAGAACACAGGCAGCCAGTGTTCTATCTAGCCTATGTCTACACTTAAAACGCTACACCAACACAGCTGCAGCTGTGCCACTGCAGCGGTTCAATGTAGACATAAGAACATAAGAATGGCCATGCTGGATCAGATCAGTGGTCCATGTAGCCCAGTACCCTGTCTTCTGACAGTGGCCAATGTCAGATGCTTCAGAAGGAATGGACTTAACAGGGCAATCATCAAGTGATTCATTGCCTGTCATCCAGTCCCAGCATCTGACAATCCGAGGCCTAGGAACATCCAGAGAATGGAGTTGCATGCATCCCTGACCATCTTGGTTAATAGCCATTGATGAACTCTGTGAACTTATCTAATTGTTTTTTGAATGCAGTTATAGTTTTGGCCTTCACAACATCCAGTGGCAATGATTTCCACAGGTTGACTGTGTTGTGTGAAGAAGTACTTCTTTATGTTTGTTTTACACCTGCTGCCTATTAATTTCGTTGGCTGACTCCTGGTTCTTGTGTTACCTAAAGGGCTAAATAAGACTTCCTTATTCGCTTTCTCCAGACCATTCATGATTTTATTGACTTCTATCTTATCCCCACCATAGTTGTTTCTTTTCCAAACTGAATAACCCCAGTCTTTTTAATCTTTCCTTATATGGAATCTATCCATTCCCTTAATAATTTTTGTTAACCTTCTTTGTACCTTTTCAATTTCTAATATATCTTTTTGGAGAAATGGCAACCAGAACTGCACACAGTATTCCAGGCCTGAGTGCACTATAGATTTAAATAGTGGCATGATATTTTTTGTCTTATTATCTATCCCTTTCCTAAAGGCACCTAACATTCTATTAGCTTTTTTGACTTTCACTGTACATGCTTTTAGAGAATGATCCACAGTGACTCAAGATCTGTCTTGAGTGGTAACAGCTAATATAGACCTCATCATTTTGTATGTATAGTTGAGATTGTTTTCCAATATGCATTACTTTGCATTTATCAACACTGAATTTCATTGGCCATTTTGTTGCCCAGTCACCCAGTTTTGTGAGATCCCTTTGTAACTCTTCACAGTCTACTTTGGACTTAACTATCTTGAGTAATTTTGTATCATCTGCAAAAATTGCCACCTCACTGTTTTACCTATTTTTCCAGATCATTTATGAATATGTTGAACAACACTGGTTCCAGTACAAACCACTGGGGGACACCACTATTTACCTTTCTTCATTCTGAAAACTGACCATTTATTCCTACCCTTTGTTTCCTGTCTTTTAACCAGATATTGATCCATGAGAGGACCTTCCTGCTTATCCTGTGACTGCTTACTTTGTTTTATGAACCTTTGGTGAGAGACCTTGTCCAACGCTTTCTGAAAATCCAGCTGCACTACATCCACTGGATCACCCTCATCCACGTGTTTGTTGACCCCCCTCAAAGAATTCTAATAGATTGGTGAGGCATGATTTCCCTTTCCAAAATCCGTGTTGACTCTTCCCCAATAAACAGTGTTCATCTGTTCTTTATTAGTTTCAAATGGTTTGCCTGGAACTGAAGTTAGACGTATGGGCCTGTAGTTGCCAGGATCATCTCTAGAGCTTTTTTAAAAAATTGACACTACATTAGCTATACTCCAGTCATCTGGTACAGAAGCTGATTTAAGTGATAAGTTACATACCACAGTTAGTTGTTCTGCAGTTTCATATTTGAGTTCCTTCAGAACTCTTGGGTGAATACTATTTGGTCCTGGTGATTTGTTACTGTTTAATTTGTCAATTTTTTCCAAAACCTCCTCTACTGACATCTCAATCTGGGAGAGTTCCTCAGATCTGTCACGTAAAAATAATGTCTCAGATGTGGGAATCTCCCTCTCATCCTCTGCAGCGAAGAACAATGCAACGAATACATTTAGCATCTCCACAATGGCCTTGTCTTCCTTGAGTGCTCCTTTAGCATCTTGACCATCCAGTGACCCCACTGATTGTTTGTTTGGCAGGCTTCCTACTTCTGATGTACTTACAAAATGTTTTGGTGTAAATTTTTGTCTTTTGCTAGTTGCTTTTAAAATTCTTTTTTGACCTGTCGTCTTATACTTTTTCACTTAAACTTGCTAGAATTTATGCTGCTTTCAATTTTCCTCAGCAGGTTTTGACTTCCAATTTTTAAAGGATGCCCTTTTGTCTCTAATTGCTTCTTTTACTCTGTTTAGCTATGGTGGCATTTTTTTTTTGTTATCTTACTATTCTTTTAATTTGGGGTACACATTTCATTTGAGCCTCTATTATGGTGCTTCTTTGGTATTTCACCACCTACAAGAATGTTGTATTTTAATTAGGGTTGCTATTAGTGAGCAGTTCTGCTATATTCACCTTTTGGACCAGATCCTGTATTCCACTTATGACTTAATGCCTCTTTCCTTGTGAGTTCTAGGACTAGCTTCTTCAAGAAGTAGTCATTAATGGTGTCTGGAAACATTATTTCTGCATCCAGTCCTGAGATGATGTGAGGAATGAAGCTAGTTCATATGGGGGCAGTTGAAATCCCCCATTTTTATAGTTTTCTATTTTTCTTGGCTCTCTAATGTCCCTGCGCATTTCACAATCACCATCCTAGTCAGGTAGCTGGTAGTGTATTCACTGCTATACTCTTATGATTCAAGTATGTAATTTCTATCCAGGTCAATTTCTCACATCAAAGACAATGCTTGTAGGCAGTGAACTACGGGTTTATTATCTAGGAAAAAGAAGTGAGTTATTTACAAGTTAAAGTGGGCAATATATATAATCAAATGAGTTAGTCTATCATTCCAAAAGGTGACAGAGTTGTAGTAATGTGTCAGCAGTAAACATCTTTTACAGCTAATTCAGGTTGACCCTGGGGATCGCTGTTTCTGATTCTTAGCTCCCCAGCCCTGTGAGATTCCAAAGAGCGAAAGAGAGAGAGAGAGATTTTTCTTGAGTCCATGTTTTATCACCTTCTTCCAGAATTCAAGCTGATGGGATGGGCTTTCCCTCAGGTAGCAGCTTCATGTCTTTGAGAGGACCATAAGCCAAGTAATTGTATCGTGATGTTCCGCAATGATACATTTAGTTTTGATAGTCTGCCTTGGTGGGCAGTGGATCATTCCTCCTGTCTGGTTCAGGGAAAGAATTTTTACAGATATAAAGCAAAACTTACACATCACCTTATGGCATAGAATACAGACATTACAAGTGAAATTAATGCATGCAGCAGCTTACTTATCTTGCAAAATACTAACGTACAGGTGAGCTGGTCTGGTTTCCAGCTATGAATCTTGTCAGTGCTCAGCTGAGGCCTACAGCCTTGGCAAGAACTGGCACTGGTCTGTCAGCATCATATGCCTAACTATGGCTTCATTCCTTAATGTACATAGATATGCTGATGTAACTTTTCCAGGTGGACCAGCCCCTAATGTATGTTAGCTTGTCTTCACAGGTGACAGTGATCTATTAAAAATACTCAGGGGAAGGCAGTATTCCAATACCCCTCTCCCCATGTTTAAGGCTATATCTTCACTGCCAAAAAATAGTGTGTGTGTGTGTGTGTGTGTGTGTGTGTGTGTGTGTGTGTGTGTGTGTGTGTGTGTGTGTGTGTTTACAGCAAGACAATGAACAGAAATTAGTTATCTTGCCGTAAAATACTAGTGGAGACAAAGCTGTGTAGTTTTTACCATAATGTAGCCAGGTGAGGTCAACCCCAGGAGTGGGGTATTACATTCCCATTGCTGCTACTGCCAGCTCAGGTCCACCATGGTAGCAAGAGCGGGAAAGCTAATGTAAACAAGGTGTCGCTGTCTGCCAGCATGTTACCCACGTGCTGTTTGGAGCCACTCTAATAATTAATGGATTCTTTAAAAATAATATTAAAATCCATTCTGAAAATGTGCCAACATATTCTCAAGCATATGTAAGTAATGCCCACCGCACCCCATTGAGATACACTGAGAGCATTTCTTTAAGAAATTACTCTGTGGCTGAACAGATACAGTATAACTTGATGTGGCAGTTTCTATGGTAACTGTACTTTACTGGGGTAATGTGCAAAAACCTATGTAAGTTACTGGGAAATCAAACAAGACTTCTGCATTTTCATGGCTTCCTCTTTGTCAGCTTTTGTAGATGTCTTGATTGGAAGAGTTTGACCTTGCAGTGTGTCCCTTTCGCTTTGCTCCAATGCTTTATTGAATTGAATCTGGTTTATTTTTGCTGCGTAAAGGTTTTTGTAACAGTGCTGAGTTATGTCACTGAGACATGGGTAGTGATCTGCAGCAGAGAAGCTATTAATGGACTGAAAATGTGCCCTGTGGTTTGTGAAGCACCTATGGCTCAACAGAAATAAAAAGAATGTGTGCACAAACAGTGCATTTTGCTTCACTAAGGGCAAACCCTGCTTTTGCTTGCATTGTTTTAGCGCTTCTCTGAATAGAGAACCAGTGTCATTCTGCTGTGCAAATGAGTATCATGATAACGGGAAAGGAAGGGTTTTTCCTAACACTAAATAATTGATTTTATTAGAATTACATTTAACACCCCCTCCAAATAAAGTGAAATCTAAACTCAACCCTCTTGTGTGTCTTCATTTTGATGTCATTAACTAATTGATCACATACTATTTTTTCCCCCACAGATCTCCTGCCTTCTTCAGTGAATAAGTAGTTAACCAACATTTCTTTTCATTCAGTGTGTGCCCCTACCTAGTTAAGAGACACCATCCAAAGTGTGCACTGAATACAAATTAATTTCCTAATGGTCATTTGGCTCCAGGTGTCTTACATTGGGCCCCTGTCACCCACAAGTGAGGAACACACAATTAGTGGCCAAATGTGAGCATTTTGATTTTAAGTGACTTGCCCAGCATCAGGAAGGAACTCTGTGGCAGAGGCAGGGATTGGCTCCAGGGCAGCATTCAACTGCCTTAAACACTGAACCCTCCTTTCTCTTCTTACTATCCCCCTACTCATTTGCTGCACATCTGTGGCTCTGGGTGGGGTTTCCAGTACTGTTGGGGCTGCTGCTGGGGCTGCACCACCCCTGCTGCTTTGCTGTTGTTGCTGCTCGGGAGGAGGGAAGTGGTGTGGAGCCCTCTGCTTCCAAAGACCACCTGTGGACTGCCTCCACTTGGTTGCCTCCCTCCATCTCTCCAGCCTGGGAGTATAGCAGCAGAGACTCTGCAGTCTCACAAGCACATGTGGGTACCCGTGCTGCCCCTTCCCAGACTTTCCTTTCCTGCTGTCCTTCAGTTTGCAGTGGGCTGATGGGCCTCTCCCTCCCTTCCCCCACCCCCACTTCGCTGCTTGCTACTTGTCCTGCCCAGCCCCCATTTCATTGTTTGCAACCTGCCCAGCCTCCCCCCCCCTCCGCACCCATTCCTGTTTGTTGCCTGCCCAGGATGTCCCAGGATGTGGTATCTGCTTTCTCCAGCCTCCCCTGGCTGCTTCCCTCCTGCCTTTGTGTACCTGTGCATCTCTGTGCGGGTGAGACTCCTCACCCCCAACTTTTGTTTGTTATCCCATTCAGAGCACACACACCACCCCACTTACATCTGCCCTTCACTCCCAGTGCAGCTGGGTTCCCCCCACATGTGACTCCCTTTCTTTTTTTCTTGTTTGACTAATCCTCCGGTTTCTGTTTGCACCCTCCTCCCGTCACATGCAGCTCAGTGGGGTGGTGGTGAGGAACCATTAGCCTCCGTCCTCCCCACCTCCATGTTTCTATTTATTATTGCTATTCTGCTCCCTGGTGGCTGATCCCATCACCTGACCTTGATAGTGGACCATGACATGGCTGTGCACGGAGCTTCCGCTCCAATGGCTTTGTCTATGTGAGATGGAGGGATACTGAAGGGGGAGACCCTTGGCCACCATTGTTGCCCCACCTCAGGTTTCTCCCCCATCCACCCCCACAGCTACCAGCACCTCCGCTAATACCATCAACGCAGTCTCCTGGTGGCTGCCTTGCTCTACGACAAAACCTACATGCAGCTGTTGGCCCAGGTGGTGGAGTCCTTGGCCATTGTGGCAATTCCAAGCTGTACAAGAAGGTTGTCTTCTGGGATCAGAGGCTTTGCCCAGGAGGTAATGGAAAAAGGCATCTCGGTGGAGAGGTCAGCTCTACATCCCCTTTGAGTGCTTGAAGGACTTGGGGCTATGGGTGGTCCTCACCTTCATCGTGCCCTTCCTCCTAAAACTGCCATTCTACTTCCCCACTCCACCCTGGGGAAGCTGGTGCCAATCATCAGCCCTCTCCTGCTGAGCTGTAAGGACCCTACCCTCTGTCACATCCCCTTGTTCCTCCAGCAAGTTACCATTCAGCTGCCAGTGGTGCTCTATAGTGGAGGGAGCTTGGAGAGATCCTTCCAGGTGCCCCTCAGGGAGCCTTATGCCAGGTCCACTACTCATCAGGGGAGGCTCAGTGCTTCCCCTGCAAGGCTTCAGGGCAACCGATGATCCCATTTGGGTGCCAGGGGTGGTCTTCCATCACACCCATATGAGTGAGTGGGCCCCTGCTGCTGATAAAAGCTGTCGGGTGAGGTCCCTGGAGGAGGGGGTAGCCAGGGCCGGCTTTAGGCCAATTTGCCTGATTCCGCCGAATCGGGCCCCGCGCCTGAAGGGGCCCTGCGCTCGCTGTCTCCCGGAAGCAAAGTTCTGCGTCTCCTGGAAGCAGCAGCTGTTGCTGCTAGGCAACGAGAGATGCTGGCCGGCAGAGGGCTGAGGCAGAGGTGGCTGTTGCAGGTCAGGAAGGGGAAGAGGAAGGGGAAGGGGGAGGGGGGAGAAGGCACATGTGCTTTGCAGCCTTCCTTCCCCTCCCCTCCCCCCAGCACTTACCTGGAGGAGAGGCCAAGGGAGCTTCGCTTCTAGTCTGGTGGGAGGCAGGAATCTCTGCAGTGGACCTCACCTACCTGAGCAGCTGCTAGGGCTCCCAGCGATGAGTGTTTGACCCTGTGATTCCTCGTAGGTTTGTAATATTGGGTTGGTGTTGTGGTTTTCGTGGTGTTGCTGTTTGAGGGTGAGTTTGTGCCTGCCTGTATCTGTTTTGAAACTAAAATTGGGATCATGTAATGTAACCCAGGAAAAAAGCCCCCAGCCAGTACTTAGTGCTGTGAACTCCAGGTGAGAGAGAGAGAGAGGGAGGTTTGGAGGAGAAAATCAAATACAGCAAGAGAGAATGCGAAAGGTCTGCAACATGGCACGGCAAGCTGAGACTTTTATCTCCCTCCTACCCCACCGCAGAAGGGGAAACTGAGGCACGGTGTGTTCTGATTCCCTCTCCAAATTATTTTGCACAGGAAGGGGACTAGGGCTCCTATCCAAACCAGTTCCCTTCCCATCAACTCTGCTTTCCCTGCTGCAAGACCACTGTAGGGGCTGAATATTTCCATTAAATTATGGCTTCTTCATTTGCCCTGCAACAATAAAATAGACCGGCTTTTGGGGGGGGTGAATAGCCCCCCCCAAAGCTGTGTGGATATTAAGGTGTTTTTGAGGAGGGGCATGATAATATTCTAGATCAATCAAATGCCCAGCTCAGCTTTCTAGCCATCCAGCAGCTCTAGGGCAGGGAAGGAAGGTGCTCTTGGTGCAGAGTGGTAGCAAAACAGGTGAATTTAGCCGGAGGTTGGCGGGGGTCCGCTTTAAATCCCACCCAATGCAGCCACACACAATCACTGGCAGCACTGGGAGAGGCCAGGAGTGGAAGCTGGGGGTGAGGGGACATTGCTCTCAGTCCTGGGCTCTGGGATGGACTACTAGGCTGGATGGTGGGTTCAGTCTAGTCTTCCAGCCTGTTGCTGTCACTGGAGTTTGTGGTTTTCATCTGGCTCCACCGAAAAGATCAAACAAGCCCAGTAGAAAAGGGGAGTGAGAGAGGCGGGAAGGAGTTTGTAAGGGGTTTAAGTGACCCATCAGCGAAAGAGTAAAACCAGAGTTTGACTGGGTTTCCCCCCAGCCACCACTCCTGCAAACACTGGGGAAGGGGCAGCTCCATCCCCCACTGAGGCTACGGTGAGGGGCATCAGGGGAGGAAGGAAGCCACATGGCAGTCCCCTTCCCCCAGCACACCCCTCCAGACCCCAAACTCTGTCCCAAAGCCTGCACCCACCCCTCCACACTCCCTCCCAGAGCCTGCACCCCTCCACCCTTCCTGCACCCCACCCCGGAGCCTGCACCCAGCACCCAAATTCCATCCCACTCAGCCCTGGGCAAAGCTCCTTGGTCTGGCTCCCAGCCCCTCTCCAAGGGTTGCAGTTGTCTGGAGGTGCCTGCCTTCCACACCTTCCTCATTCACACCTCATTCATTCAATAGGGCAATTGATTACAAAGTGGAGGAAAGATCTTATTCTACTTCTAGCAAAAAGACATTTTTCTTTTACCTTATATACTACCTTAGGGGCCCGCTATACCATATTACCAAGGTTCATGGTACAAAGTCATGTAAAAGTTATACAAAAATGCATAATGCAGAGATTTATCTACAACTGCATTGACCTGTGTGCAGTAATATAGTGACCCCTGGATCTCTGAATGAGGCTATATACTCGGGGGAGGGGGGGCGGTGCAGTGGCGAGTCGGGGGCGAGCGAGTGGGCAAGTGGCAGATGGGCAAAGAGGCAAGCAGTGAGCCAGCAGGGATTCTAGGGGCAGGCATGGGGGTTTCTGGCAGGGGAGGGAGAAAGTGAAAGGAGGCGAGTGGTGGGTGGGGGACTGACTAGGAGGAATGCAGCAAGTCAGTGAGGACTAGGAGGTGAAGAGGGGTGTGATGGTGGGGCTGAGCGGGGAGGGGGAGGGTCCTATTTTACTGCTGTGATCTGGTCACCCTGTGTGTGCCAGGTTTCAGAGTAGCAGCCGTGTTAGTCTGTATCTGCAAAAAGAACAGGAGTAATTGTGGCACGGTAGGCCTGGTCCACACTACAGCGTTAAATCAATTTAAACAGCGTTAAATCGATTTAACGCTGTACCCGTCCACACTACAAGGCACTTCAAATCGATTTTAAGGGGTCTTAAAATCGATTTCTGTACTCCTGCTGAACGAGAGGAGTAACCCTAAAATCGATATTACTATATCGATTTAGGGTTAGTGTGGATGGAAATCGAAGTTATTGGTCCCATTCTTTTACTGAGCTACCCAGAGTGCACCGCTCCGGAAATCGATGGTAGCCTGGGACCATGGACGCACACCACCGAAGTAATGTGCCCTAGTGTGGACGCGTAAAATCGATTTTATAAAACCTGTTTTATAAAATCGATTTTATTAATTTCGATTTTACTCTGTAGTGTGGACGTGGCCTTAGAGACTAACAAATTTATTTCAACATAAGCTTTCATGGGCTACAGCCCACTTCTTCGGATGAATAGAATGGAATACTTCTTTTTGTCTATGTGTGCCGTTTCTCTCCCCCACCCCCACCTTCCTCTTTGGCCCACAGCTGTTTCGACAGGGTGGCGCTGAGGAAGGAGGGTTTGTTTCTGCGAGGTGGGCAGTGCTGGGGAGAAGGAGGGGGCATAACAGCCAGGGTCAGAGCCTTCCAGGGCACATGTCCCCATCTTCCAAGACAGGACAGTTGCTCCCAGATCAGCTGAGGGGCCCTGACTCAGTCTTAAATCTGATGCCAAGGCTGCAGGTGTCAAACCCATCCTGGCACCCAGGCCCAGTGTCATAGAAGAGCCCCCTACATCTGCCCCAATGACTTCTGTGCCTAGAGAGCTGATGCTGCACCCTGGTGGCTCAGCTGCCAAGGACCTTTATTCACCTTCCACCTCCCATGCTGTGGCTGCCCCGGAGGTTGTCCTCTTTCCTTTTTCAGGAGGTCATCCTTGGAAGGTGGTTGTATTCCCTTTCCTTGCTCCACTGGGGGCTGATGTACTCCCTCCACCGCTCCTGTGTTGGGAGCTCAGGTGGACAATGCAGTGTGGGTGATGCTGTTCAGGGTTCAGCTACCATTGAGGTAGGGGTATGTATAGTCATGCTGTCTGGCACTCAGTTGTGAGCCGCTCCAATCTCAGGTCAGACTGTCAGAAACTTGTCAGGGCAGGCACCCCAAACTGGTGGTATATTCTACAATTAGGTTCCACCAAGCCAGTACCAATTGTGCACTCCTGGATCACTATACCAGTCTTAGCATGGAGTCCCAGACAGTCCTGTTCGGCGCTCCAGCCTATCTTGCCATGCAGACATGTGGAACTTTGTGATTAAAAAGATTATTAAAACACAAAATCGCACCACATCAGGTTACTTCCAGTCCCAAAGGATCAGTCATTTACCCCAGATCAATTGGTGCTCCGGATCTCACAGCAAAGACAGTGCTGACAGCCAGTTCTATAAACTAACAATAAGTTTATTAGCTAAGAATGAGAATTATTGAGAAGTTAAAGCAGGTACAATATAATAAAAGTTTGTAGGTCCAAAATCTTAGTGGTTGATATAATACACTGCTAGTTTCCCAAGTCTTTTCAGGGTCCCTAGATGTTTCTGGGGTGCTCCACTTTGCATTTGGTATCTTCCTTGTAAGAGTCCAAACAGTCAGAGAGATACAGGATCATCCCTTGAAATCTATTTGATAGCTTCTCTAGAAGATAATCTGAACACTGTCTTTAACCATGTGGGTTTTGATTATTAGGAAATGCAGACTGAGTCTGTGAATTCCCATTGTTGAACACAAGAACCCTTGCTTTGAAGTTCGCACTCTTCTTCATTTACATTTCCAAGGCACCACTCCCGATTGATGAATAACTTAATTACATGGATATACACAATGTAAAAGGTAATGTAATTGCAAACAACAATCCTTCATTAATTTTCATGAAATTTACACATCAGGTACGTTCTCAGCTGAACACTACCATACACTTTTGATCTAGGGATACCTAGTTACAGGGATATACAAAATGTAATGCAATAGCAATCAACAGGTTATAGATAAGTGAAGACAATACCATTAACATTTCCTTCTAACAAAACAACATACAAGTGAATTGGCCTGATTACCTTTTGACACTCCTGTGGTTTCTATTAGCATGTGAGTTAATTAGCCTGCAGCCCTGTCCTGAGCTGACACTTGGGCAGGGACACATGTCCCAGCATGTCCCTGTTAGGCTGCAGGGCTGCTAAGGAGACCCAGATGAAGTACAGCTGGGAGTCTTTGGGCTTCATTGAGGCTACGGAGCTCTCTGCCTCAGATGCTTTGTGGGATGAGCAGTGCCAGTTCCTGGCAGACACGTAGCTCTAGGGGAAGGTGCAGTTTGCTCTCCAGTGGTGGGGAGACTTCAATTTCATCCTCCAAACTGTGAGGGCCTTGATGGGGGAAAGCAAGAGGGCCAGGAAACAGGATGCCAGGTCACAGTCTACCAGTGGGCCTGCAGCTTCCACGATTACCTGATTACTTTTGGGATCAAATCAACTATGGATTGCTGTGTGGCTCAGTGAGGGCAGGTGGCACTCCTGGCAATGAAACTCACCACCTTTGCATCATCACTTAACATCAGAGGCTGCAGGGCGAGTTTCCACAGGAGCCAGGTACTCTGTGATCTTCTTGCAGGAGACTTTCACCAATCCAGCTACCAAAGCCAGCTGGAGGCTGAAAAGGGGAGATGGGATGTACTGCAAACACCTCACTGAGGTTTTGGTATAGGGGTTAGCCACCCTGTTTTCCCCAGACCTACAGCCCAAGGTGCAGGGTGCTGCCAAGGCCATGCCAGGATGCCTGCTTCACCTCCGGGTCTGTGTGGAGGGGCTGACTCTTGACCTGGTTACCCTGATATCAGGCCTGGAGTAGGTGCACTTCCATGGGTAGATGTCTGCCTTCCTTGTCACTTTGGATCAGTCCCACCTGAACAGATTTGGCCCCTTAATAGGTTTGGTGGAGGGGTGGCTGGGCCAAATTTGAGTGGTGGTGGGGGTAGCACACTGAAGTTTTGCCCTGTCTGCATGCTGGAGTGACAGCCAACAGGCCAGGGCAAGGAGCAGACTCGCTTTCCAACCTCACCCTCCAGGCATTCCCCTCCAGGAGGCAGATCTCAACCCTCACCCCACCGGAGCCACCCACACTGCAGACAGGGCCCGACCTCCCATCCAGGGCCTCTCACCCTAAGGAAGGTTTGGGGGGGCAATCTCCATAGTGCACAGGGCCCCAAAATTCTTTAATTTGATGCTTGACCTTATGCTTCTCCAGTTGAAAACTTGGCCATGATATGTTGTTTCTGCATGTGATCTTGCATACAACATAATGCAGTTGTTAGAATTACAGGGCCTGGCTCATTGTTTACACCAGTGCAAAGTGGGTAATGTTTTGAGTGAATTGGCTGTACAGTGCATGTAGTGGCTGAGGGGTGAAAAAATTATCTAAAGTTGTATCTGTCCTGTCTATTTAACTTGAAGGATACTGAATGTTAATTAAGATATGAATGTTTCAGGAGCTCCTCTGGGATCTCTCCACTTTTCTCTTTATTCCCCTCCACTTCAAAGACAATTCTTTTCTTTGGAGTGAGTCTGTCGCTGCTCCTCCTGGGTAGGAGAGAGAGAGTAACTACAGAGAAAAGTGAGCCTCCTCCTTCCCCAGAAGAGGAATGTGCCCAGCATGCTGTAAGAAAATAAAGGACTGAACTATGTGATGTGGTTGGTTTGGCTGGCTTCTACTGGTATTGCTTGTTAGGTTTTTTTTTTTTTAAAAGTGCTCCTAGCATAGTTGAAAAACAGAGGAGTTATTGCCTTTCACCCCAGTTATATGAAAACTAGTACAGGCACACATGGAAAAATGTGTTTACAACTGTGAAAATGTGCTAAGAGGAGAAAGCTGCATTCAAGTAATCAGTTAGAGTTACCACTGTTTCTGAGAAGGCAACACCATTAAAATCAAGATATTCACTTTGAATTAATAGTATCAGTAGCATTCAATTCCTTAGGCAGCATTTTTGCATCAGAAAATTGTATTATCTGTTTTGTTTTCCAGTTATTTGACTAAGCTGTGTATGGCAACTGCTAGATTATTTTCATAAAGCTGAATTTATGTAATTGACTGTGATTTTCAAGACATGCAGGACACCATCAGTGTTGTAATTTTGTGTGTGTGTTTGTATGCAGTGTTGTCGTAGCCATGAGAGTCCCAGGATATTAGAGAGACAAGGTGGGTGAGGTAATATCTTTTATTGGACCATCTGCTGTTGGTGAGAGAGACAAGCTTACAAGCCGCACAGTGCATGTGTGTGAGAGAGATATACACACATGCCCTCCTCTGGATGGAACTGGAAATACTCAACTGTGTGGCACCGATACTGGTAGAGTTACAGCCCCATAAGCCTGGTCTACACTTAAAAAATTATCAACTCAACTATGTTGCTCAGACCTATGAAAAATTTTGCCTCCTGAGTACGGTAGTCAGGTCAACCCAACCCCTGATATAGATGTGGTTAGCTCAACGGAAGCATTCTTCCATTGACCTAGATACTGCCTCTTGGAGAGGTGAATTAACTGCATTGATGGAAAAACCCTTTCCATCGATGTAAGAAGCGTCTACACTACAGCAGCACAGCTGCAGTGACATAACTGTGCCTTAACAGAAGTGCCTATGGATGTGCTTTTTGAATAGAAGTGTCTGTTTTATCCTTGCTGTTACTTTAATGTCCCAGGTGGCAGAGGTGGATTACGGTTTTGTAGGGCCCTGGGCCAGAGCAAGTGGGGGCCCCTCACCACCCCTTCTGCCTGCAGTCCCCCCAACTCTCCACCTGGCGCTTCTGCCGAGGAGCAGGGTAAGAGTGCGGAGACTTCTCCTGCTCCCTGTCAGGTGCACCGGGCCAGTAGAGCAGGGCAAGCCCCCGCACACTGACCCTGCTCCTCGGTAGAGCACCGAGTGGGTGGGAACAGGTCGGTATGCAGGGGCACTCATTTTTCCAAAGCCCCCCAGTTGGCCAGGGCCCTGTTGGGCATGGACTCTGTTGGCCCAGTGGCTAATCCGCCACTGCTAGGTGGTAACAATGTTGAGCATCATGACAATTATGAAGTACTAAGTGACCAAACATTTGGGAAAGTGTCAGACACTCTGCCTTAGATTCAATTCATTTGCTTGCCCAGTTCTATGAAAATTCTCCATTGTTTGTGAAAGCAGCTATTTAGCATTTAAAATATTTGACATTAAAATTAAACACTAAATTATATTTCTTAGCATTCTGTCTTGTAAATGGACTTGTCAAGCTTTGGTATCTGGGTTGGTTTGTTGTTTTGTTTGTTGAAACCCAGAAATATTCATGGAGTATAAAAAATTATGTTGCTAGGTTTTTTTCATGGTGTCAACTGAATGTCCAAAGCTCCAAATAATTTTGTAGCTATATATAATTATGACTATATTTTTTAGAATGGTTTGAATTTCAAAAATGGTACGATTTTAGTCCTTTTTTTCTGTTTGGAAGATGGTTTATGAAACAGTTTTGTGTTATGAAATGTATTAATTTATGTTATGAAATGTATTAATTATTCAAATGTGTGTTCTAAACAGCATAGAATGACCCTTTTCACCTTTAGGTTGCTCATGAATTGATCACTTTAGTTATTTGCTTTTTGTGGTGTATGATTGATCATCACCTAAATCATATGAACTTGTTTCTGCTCCCTGATTGGACTACTGAAGGTTTTTTTGTTTTGTTTGTTTTTTTTAACAAAAAAATATATGTGCAAGTAATACATAGCTAATGCTCTTTTTTGGATGAGAATATCCAGGGTCTCTTGTGGTTATGGACATTCATGTGGGGTGAGATTGGTTTGTTGTGGTCTGCAGGATCAGAGTAAGTCTCTCCACTCTACTTAAGCCCCTGTATAGACTGTACAGAGGAAGAAGAATGGATGAATGAAGATGAATGCTGGAGAGAAGGCCACAGTAGGGATAACCCAGGTGACCCAATCCTCAAGTGACTTGAGCAGAGCAGCTGTGGCTAGTGTAGTAGCCTTGCACATTGGCCTTGGGTTGTGAGGTGAATTTAATCTCTTCCACATGCCACTTGCATAGAGGCTAATGCTTGGGCTTTGTGTGGATGGAGTGGATTTCACCCACTGGTTTCCATTGGGCAGCATGTGAGTGCAATGATTTGCTCAGGTAGATCTGATTGCCAAATCGGGAATAAAGTTTGTAAAAATATCTTGCATAAAATATTTTATATAAATGTAAGGCATTAATGCATAGATCATACAATATATTCCAATTAGACAAAAGAGGTATCAATAAATGAAAGGGGATTCATGTAACAAAGTTAGGTTTAGATGAGCTACAATGGCTTAGAAAATAGATTTTAATATCTTCTTAATTACATACCATACAATGCTTTTACAGGGGAGCTATTGCTTAAGTACACAATGATATTAACTGCATTCCTGCAATTGTAATGCAAAACATCAGTCCCAAACCTTGTTATGAATGACCTCTCTTTTCTTTTAGAGAGATAATGGTCTCATCATGTCCCTGGTGCTGCAAGGAGAGAAACTCCATCTGTTAAAGGGAAAGTTGGACTGAAGATTAGCAGCAGGCCTTGAACTAGCAGACTTCACTAGTCTGCTTGATTTATTAAGGCAGAATTTAGGATCATCTACAGTAAGAAAAATCAGATAAAAGTAAGTACAGTTACAAAATGGGAGCATATACAAGTCTTAAGAATTAGGCTTAAGATGCTTGGCATTTCAGGGTCTGGTAACAATGAGCTGTATTTTGGCTGCACTGTGAAGATTGATACTGGTAGGACAGGAGGGGTCATGGTTCAAAACAAATATTTAGATACTGTGTTTTCTAAACAAAATATAAATACAGAGCTCGCAGTGAGCAAACTCCCCACATCACAAAGCAGTGTGTATGCACCTGAGAGCAGGAAAAGTTATGTCAGTCAGGGATCGAGTTTCCTTTTAAAGTTTCCAAGAGGGTTATTTACAAATAATGAGAAAAATGATTATGAAAAATTCCTTTGTCATTTAAAGTAGGGGCTGATCTATTGGGAGACCATAGTTCAGATTTAACAGTGAATATGATTTTTGTATATATATGCTTGACCTGGCCTACATTTTATTGTAGCGCGGCAGCTTATGTTGTTCTTATGAGTTTCCATTTCTATATTTTGTTTCTGAAAAATGTCCATCAGAGTGAAATTAGGACTCAAACTGTGTTCACTCCTCATTGCTGTTACATCCACATTAGGTATCAAAACTAGGCCCTGATCCTAATGTAATAATGTGGAAAAATCATGACCTGTTACTTTTTCAGATTTTATTATGAAAAAGTATTAAAAAAACAAGATTCTGTGCAAAATTCTAGAATCACCCTGGTTTGTAATCTTGAGACCCAATGCAAATTAATTTTTCTCCACAAAATTGTTTAACAGGACACAGAATCATAGAAGAATAGAACTAGAAGTGATCAGCCATTCAAAACTGTGGGGTACGAGGAAATAAAAGCTGAGTGTATAATTTATAGTGAATGATTTATTAGATAAATTGAACTTCTCTTGCTTTTGTGAACTGCAGGTAACGTACTTTTTGAAAAATGATTCATTATTTAGAATTGCATAGTTTCTATGAAAAATTGTTGGTGTGTAGTTTTGACTGAGCAGTTGACTAAGAGTGCTAGGCATCTAAAATTCAGGCTGTATTGGTTAATTTTTTTATTATGATTTTCCCTGATATTGTTTCTGTTCATTTTATAAAGTCCTGATTCAGTGTTTAAAATTAAGCACCTGCCTGTGTATTCTTTTGAATCGTGGCATGAATGAGCAGAACCTTTTACAACTGGTCTTAGGAAAAGTGTAAGCAAAGAGAGCAGTCTTGGGGAATCAATGGAATTACTCTTGTGAGTAATGTCAAATGCATAAGTAAAGATTTGCTGGATCTGCCCTGTAGCTGTTCAAAAAATAGCAGCATATAATCAAGATGAGTGCTGTTCACGAAGCAATGCTTCCACTTTTCTCTCCTTTACTTTCCCTTTTTGAATGGGATGGGATGTAGGTGGGTAAAATGATGTTTTTTGGCAAAGGGAATAAGAAACTTGACACTGATGATTCTGAGTAAGCACTACTCACAAGAGGAGGAGAAACCTGTAAGAATTGCCCCATCCCCAACTAAAAAGCAGCAGGTTCCAGGGAGGAAGAGAGAAATACCTTGAGGACATGGTGATGAGAGTTAGGGATACTGGGTGGGGGTGGGGGAGGGAGAAGTAGGGAATAAAATGGACAAGAGGGAAAATAGGAAGAGAGAAGACAATTAACTGAGACAAGAGAATAGAGAGGAAGGGCAGAGGAATGGGGAAAATCCTCCTTGATGGAAGCAGTCCTTGTCAGTCACTGTGAGAGGAAGAAAACAGCAGAGGTCTGAGTCACCTCAGCTAGGACAGCCAAGGTAGGAAATACATTGGAGCAGACTGGTTCCACCTAGGATACTAGGGGGCACTGCCTCAATATAGCCAAACCATAGCTTTTGCTTTATTTTTGTTTGTGGTAAACTTAAAATACAGACGATTTTGTTTTACTCCCTTGTTCCCCTCATGGACAAAACAGGAGTGAGTAGTTTATGATCATTACTTACTGAGCTCCTTGGCAAATTAGAAGCAGCTTTGGAAAGGGGGTTTTAGTGGAGGAAAATTTCCCCAGCTCTTTCTTCACCTGATATGTACTGTATGACAGAGAGACTGGTGCAATGTGTTCTTTAGGACTGAGAAGCCCAAGAAAGAGACTGATTATAAGGTTTACAGGGACAGGCATCTGCAGGTACATTTCAGGAATTGGGGTTATGTAATAGAACAGTTTTTCCCTCTGTGCAGCTCCGGAGTGGTTCTTTCTGCTTCTTTCTTCCTTTCTTTTTTTCTGGGTCTAAGATAAAATCTTTGAATAGCCCTGATCTATGCTATCTGTTGCTTGGAGATTAATGATTCCACAGAGTACATGGTAATGCAGATGAAGATAACATACACTGTATGGTATCTTTAAACTGCAGTAACTGGCTGTGATGCAGGTGATCAGTGTCTTGTATCTATAGAAGTAGGCATCATAAAAGTCTTTCCTTTCCCTAACAATTGCCCTTAAAATGACAAATTAAATGAGCTCTGTGAGTATAGTCTTGCAAAGGAATTTTGCTAAAGGCTTCTACTTCATCTTTAAGTCAGAACATTGTGCTAAAGTATTTCAACACTCTGAACTCTGCAGTGCTGATTCATAATAGGACAGTAAAAGACTTAACACTGAATTTCCTTTCCTTTGTATTTTTCAATCAGACCCTTAATATTGCCTTAATGTGTGTTTAAATATTTGGCTAAGTAGCATATGCCTCTATGCACGTTGTATTCCTCACATTCGTTTATCAGTTTCCCTCAATCTGTCTTTCTGGAGATGAGTGTAGGGGGGTTTCATGAGAAGTTTTTGCACCCCTTCCCCCCGTTCCCCCATTTTTTTTAAGGTTGGGGATGGCTGAATTTTCTCATCCCCCTCCCCCACTAATCCCAACGGAAAAGCTTCCATTTCACTTGGCAAAAACAGATTAGTTTAACTCTTGCATTAACCCCATTAACAAAGTCTTTTTCTAATTAGAGTTGATTAGCTGGAGTAAAGTTTGGATTTAGTAAGGTCATGAAGAGACAGGGAATTTACTGCAGCTTCTTGCCTGCACCTATCTCCTTCTCCAGCCACTATACTCTGCTCCTCCCTCTTCTTGCTCAGGCCCCCATCCAGCCAAGCAGGTAAGCACAGTAATATGTAATGGCTTGTGAAGCTTAATTTTGGCCCCATGACTGGAATGCTAGTCAATGATATTTGGAATGGTGAGTTAGACTGACACAAACAGAGGGATTTTCTAAAACATCTAAATGACTTTCAATGAAACTTGTGCTCCTAAGTCACTTAAGTGATTTTGAAAATTCCACCCTGTATTCTTAGATACCAGCCTGTTTAATGATTTCCTTAGCCTCTAAGGCCTGATCCTGTGAGATGCTGAGGAGTGATAGCTTCCACTGACTCTGAATTGGGAGTACTTAGCTCCTCTCAGGAGTGGAGCCCTTACACTCTGCCTCTTATTTCCTAGCAGGATAAATGCCTTTGAATGGATATGTATGAATGAACTGAACTCCCCTGCTCTGATGACCCCATAAAATGTCAGTGAGTGAAACACATTCATTTTTTGCTGCAGGGAGTGCATTACATTGGTTTTTTGACTTTCAAGCTATTACCAAAATCTCAACTGTTCTAATTTGCTTTTTTTTGAAAGCTGTTAATCTGAATTTCAAAAGAAAAGAGAGACTATTCCTGTTTTGGGCCCCAAGGTTTGGATTTCTCTCCCTGTTGACATGCACTTCAGTGCTTCACACTCTACCTTTTAATCTTCTCCCCGTACAAAATTTTTAGTATGACTGCTCTTGGGCCCCATATTTATTACTGGTCCCTTCCCCCACACTTTTGTCTCTATATCCTTTAATGGGCTAACAGTTCACACACACCCATGTCTGATTCACTTTGACTTTTAAGATGGTGTTCGTTTAAACTTTGGATTTACTTGTATTTTTTGTATGTGGTTTTAATTATATTGAACATGTGTTTCTGAGCACCCTGGTGGGATGCACTTTGGATATAAAAATAGATAATAATTCTTACACAAGGGAGCTTTCTACAAGCATCATACCAATTCCATAGTCTATTTAATTGCATTTTTATATTTTGATTTCTAATACAAAATCTCCTCCTGATTTGAGTAGCCCATATGTTGTATGGAGTTTCCCCTCTCAGCAACAAGATTGTCTTGCATTCCAGATTTGTTTCCCTTTTGTTCTTTAATTGTGGTGGTGCATTTTGGTTTAATTAAAGTGTTATGAAAAACATAATTCAATTATTTTATTCCATTCAAACACCCTTCAAGCATCTTGCAAACAGATAAGAAAATGCATTGTTACTAAAATATAGTGTTTAAATTACCTCTGACTCTCCCCTCCACCCAGCCTCAATATGAAATAAATGAATAATACACAGAGTTGTGGGTAGAATATTTTTATTATACTTTAATATATGGAAAACAATTACTCACAAGTAAAATGAAAGTTCTCCAAAACTCTACATGCTAAAGGCAATAGAAAATATGGCATTTTATCTCTATATTGACTTAGTTTGTCTTATTTTAAATTAGCCTGTATTGTGTGGCATAATAACAGTATACGTTAGAAACTGAATGCCATGTAATATGACATGATCCTGCTTTATATAAACATTTAGCAATAAACGAAGTAGTGTTATTAGAATTTGTGATACAGTATTAGGCAATTTTCAGATTTATGAGTAAAATATTAGATTTCTGTTTCACTTGTAGCACATATAATTCAAATTTATTTCATTTTCTATGGACCCTTTTCCCAGAAATCACATATCTGTATCAAAACTAAATAAAATGAATCAGACATAAAAGCACTGCAATGAATGGCTATTTTCCTGTTGAGTGAAAAATTGGAGTCAGGTTACAGGTCGTACTTCCCAAATACCTGTGGATGAAACAAAGGAAAAACTGAGTCTTATCTTTCTTTACTTGTTTCAGACTAATGGCCTGATCCTGCAAGATGACTTCAGTGGGAGCTGAGAGTCCTCAGCACCACACAAGAGACTCGGCATTTTGCAGCATCGGGCCCTAAGAAGCCTGTGATCCTTATTCCCACGAATAGTCCCACCAGCATTCGTAACAGTGGCATGACTGTTCTATGGGCCTCATCCAGGGTTCACTGAATGCATTAAAAAGAATCTCTCACTGATTTCAACAGGTTCTGGATTTGATCCAAAGTGCCCACTTTTGCGGTCTTATTGCAGCAAAACTCCCATTAATTTAATGGTAGCTTTGCTTGAGTGAGGACTACAGGAGTGAGCCCTAAGCAATGCATTTCTTTAAGAAGGAACCTCTAACAAATTAGTATTGATTCTTCTAATTGAATAAATAGGCGTGTGCTAAATATTGTTACTCCCATGACAAGACATTAAAATAAATGTATTAACATGAGACAAACATTCAGCTACTGTATCTGAGTAAATATTATGTAAATTATTACACATTACTATTAAAAAACATTTTTCTACCCTTAGAATATCACAATTAACCTGTTTGTTAATACCAGGTACTTACTATGCTTTCATGTTTTCCCCCACATGCCTCCCAATGATGCTTTGTAGAGTGAGTGGTGGAGTACCTCAGTCGCCCCATTTTCCCATGCCCTATGCCTCTTTAGTTCCAATTCTCAAAGAAGTATATGCATAGGAAAAAGGAACAACGAGCAGAATCAAAAGAAATCCAACAGTTGGCAAGGAAACCTAAAGTGTAAACATATATGTTAATGAGAATAAAAATCAGTAATTATCCTTGAAACAGTATGTTTTCTTGAAATATCCCCCAGTGGATACAGGTTAGAACAGTGGTTAAAACACAAGAAAGTGGTGACTAAATATATCAAGCATCAATATTGTTTTAATAGTATTCAGTATATAGAAAATGAATCAATTTAAGTTAGCTATCTTTAAAAACAAATAAGGTATGGAGTCTGCAGAAGGAAAAAGTCAATAACAATTTCTCCACAAATCATCTAAAGATGAATTTCAGGTCATTAACAAGATAGCATTCTGATTAGCACGAAGTCAGAATTATTGTACAATACTAAAGTTTTGTTTGATTTTACAAAGCCATTAGACCAGTATCACAAACACAAGAGAGTTAGAAAAAACATTGTATGTAAACTGCAAAGTACTGTAAAGCCTTCTCTGCAAACAACAAATAAGACTTACCTGATTAGCCCTCTGAAGCTCTGCCTGCATCAACTTCTTTTTCATCAGCATTTATGCCTTGCTCAAGACCTTGAAGAAGTATGGACAATACAGTGTAGCTGTTTTCATAAGTGATAATCAGCTTGCCCCTTGCCAAGGACTCTGGTGCACCTGCAGGTGGGGTGCACAAAAGCATTGCTTAGTAAAAGTGCTGAAAACTTGGAAAGGATGACTTGTGGGCCAGGGGAGGTATGTAAGGGAGTGCAACTGACAAAAGGAATGATTAGAAGATATGGCCTGAAATGTGCTGTGAGGATGAGAAGTTTATCGCCTGTTTTTTTTTCTTTCACATACGTCAATGGGTTGGAAAATGTAAACCTGAGAGAGAACTTCTCGTTCTGGAAAGTTGCACTTCATTTTTTTCCCCGTGTCTTTTTTTTTAAATCTCTATCAATGTCCTTCACTGCAAACATGGCTTTAGTGAGGAGATATCAAGGTCTGTGTACAAGGCTTTTCCCTGCTTATCCAGGCACCAGCGAGGCTCCCCTACTGGGTACCAAGGCTGAGAATTCTCTTTCACCATATTTAATCCTTATTGCTAACAAATGCTTTAACCATTTGTTTTCTAGCTGCTGCTTTTCCTTCAGCATGTTCCAACACTTTCCTGAACTTTTTACTCCATCAACTCTTTCCTAAATGTGCCATATTATGGACATATGATGAAATAGATCTTCTTGCAGTTAGAGGAAGGCTGGGTGAACTACTGTAATTCAAAATGGATCAGAATGCTACAGCATCTGCAGTTTTCCTCATATACTAAGTAACCACAATGCTAATTGTTATGTGCTGCTGAGGATTGACTGCTGTAGCTCACTGAGAGGCACTGTTTCAGCTGCTGAGGATTTGTTGGTGTTCATAACAGAGCGGGACTTTTCACTTGTGCACATGAATAACAATTCAGATGAAAGGTCCACAGTGAAGTCAATAGGTCTGCTCACTTTTGAGTAGAGTTATTCATGTGCCTAAGTGTTTGCAGGATCAGGACCTTAAGCTTGCAATTTATAAAAGGTACTGGATGTTTGTGTAACCCACACACCTCTTGGGTGCGGTGTTCTGTCACCTCTAGTGGCACCAAGACCACTTAGAGAGAGAAAGTTAAATGAGTCTGCTCTAGAGCCGTAGCTAAGAGCCACCTTGTTTTTAGTTCATGCTGTATAGGCTCATGCACTAAGCTCCAGAGGTCCCAGGTTCAATCCCGCCCTCTGATGAACAGGGTCTGTGGGCATTACACTTGTATATCAGGGAAATACCTAATGCATCTAACCTATAGCTCTTTTCTCTTTGGGTCAGATTCTGCAATTTTTGCTCAAACCAAGCTCCCATTACTTCAGTTGCAAAGCACTAGGCCCTTTGTTAGTGTGTTTTGCCCAGGAAGGTAAGTATATTTTACAACTTGAAGCAATTTTTAAGCATGAGCCACTATTTTTTTCCACCCCAGAAATATTAAAAAGTCCCAATCTTTTGTGATTTCTGGGCTCAGTTACTGCATAGCACTCTGGTCGGGCTTTCCCTTGAAAGCTACACAGAGTCTGCAGCTAGTGCAGCATAACTCTCTAATGTCTCTAAGGACTAATTATGTGAGTGCTTTATGAGCAGCTTGGTGGTCTCCAATTCAGTGAGTGCACTTCAAAGTCCTGCAAGCCACATGCATGTACTTAGCTTCATGCACACAAGTAGACCTGTAAGGTTAAGCATGTGCATAAGTCTTTGTAGGATCATAGCCTCAAGCTGTTGTTTAAAAACGAAAAACCTACTATCTAGGATCAGTATATCTGAGGGGAATGTCTGCTGTTCTAACCCTCATCATGGCACCTACAGTCAGTGAGGCTAGAATTGCTGATGATCCCATGATATATTCTCCAGAGGGCAGAAGGCAGAGCACATATAGCTTTGGAATGCTCATCTGTGAGCTGAGGTCTTTCATGGCAAAGAAGAAGACACTTTTATTTCACTTCTGGGGTGTGTGTTGATAAGGGTTTATTTATGGGTAAAGGGACATTTTTTGCTTGGGAAGTGTGTTTTATTTTTATTATGACGTGCTTTACACTGTCCTGCTGTAGATTTTGTCTGAAACCACATTGCCATGTAAACCTTGTGGTTTTAAGGTGTTTTGGAGGGTTATCAGCATGAGTGCACATAAATACAATGTTGTGTATGTTATGAGGGAAAAAGAGCTTTTGTTTTTTTGTTTTCCAAATCCATGTTCAATGTTGCTGTGCTGCTTTCCAAATAGTTGATGAGACATTCATCGCTAGGTTATTGGTTCTAGCTTCAGGAAATACTGCACAATCACAAGTGCAGGTAACAATTTCTAACACAAGTACATGAATGGATTGTGCTTTGAGGGTATGGAGGCCTGACACAAGCCTCTGCACCACATAAGCCCTGCAGTGAGGTTGTGCTGGAGAGGAATAGGCAAACTGTCTATGATGTGACTGTTTCCTGTATGCCGTGGAGGGGAATTCCATGCCAATTTCAAATAAGCTGGTGCATAGAGGATATTGTAGGGCAGGCTGGGGCAATACTGTGGGATCTGCAGTTACACAGACCTAATAACTCTGTCTGGAGGGTATAGAATGGCAATACCTATTATTCCACCTATATTCTAGAACAGTGAAGAGCAGAACAACATTTTCCCTGGCCTTATTGAATGTGTGAATCCTGTCTCCCTCAGTCCCCATGGAGATCCCCTTACATAGCCCAATTACTAGGAGGTTCATTGAGCGGGAGGGTACATTTCACCTTAATGAAACTATCCTTTAAAAATAACCTGTATTGCCTTATTTATCAAGAGATTATTCAGGAGCTTACCATATTCTCATACTGGTAGGCTCATGATAAATTCCAATCTAATCTCCAGCATTATCTTTGAATAGTCCGATGTTCTAAATAGCTGCAAATGGGGAACAGGAATTATTCCTTAGTTAATATGTGAACTCTCCGTTTTGATGTTGCTTGATAGCAGTTGTTAAATGTATTTATTTGCAATGCATTCAAATGCCGTCAATGAGTGGATTATTGCTGGCTATCTTAAATATTTGGTGCTCCATAAAACTGAAGAGATTAGGTTTCCAAAAATGGATACTGATCCTGCTCCCATTGAAGTCAATGACCAAACACCCATTGACTTCAGTGGAAACAGGATTGGGCCCAGTATGTCCAAACTGGGTCAGAGATTGAATCCCCAATTGTCAAGGAGGCACTTTGGAAAACCTATAGGTCTTCTCAACTGTCTGCCATTCTGTATGGTATGCACAGTGGAGCACACTTTATTTTTAGATAGAAGTGAGTCAGTTTGCTGCTGAAAAAAGTTGGCTAAGGTGACTATTTATTTACTTTTAAAGATAACTTTTTGGTTTTCCAGTTACTGGAAATGAAAATATGATCATTATACAGGACTTGTATTGAATCTGCCAAGGCTAATGAACCTGGCAAGTTCAGCTTAAAAATTGTAGAATTCTTTATACATTTCATTTTACTCCCCAGAGATGATCTCTTGATTGCAAGTATTAATGTTCTCTCTGTGACTAATTTACAGGCCAGTAACAATGTATATAACAAGGGAGCTTGTGTGGAAAAAACCTTCCACAGGTTTAAAGGGACAGTTGAGGATGGCCATCCAAACTAAGCATATAATTCATTGTGTCCTTCTGTCAGTCCCTTTGAGCTTCCAACCATTTGACCAACCCTTTTTTAATGTTAACCAGATAAATTGCTCTATTCTGGGTTGCCTATCTAAAACAAACACTTGTGCCCTGTCCCTCTATGCATGGATGTTCATGAACAGCTGCAGCAGAGAGAGGGAGTGCTCCCAGGGAAATAACTCTTGCAGCTGACATAGACGTCCTGGACTGATCCTCCACCAACCACATGATTTATAGGGGTTGAGGCCATAATTGTGGTTGGGATATGATTCAATGGGGCCAGGAGGCCAGCTGGAGGAGGGTAATTAGGCTGGAGGTATAGTTCTTAGAAACTGGGAATAAAGCAGCTGTTGGGGTGCTTGGGTCAATATATGATTTATGGACCCTGAGAGGAGGCAGCTGGGAAATCAAGTAGAGGCCAGGTTTCTAGAAGAATATTTTTCAGAAAACTCCATTTTGTAAAGACCATGTGGTCAGGCATTGTGCTTCTCTAATGAATATCCCTAATACATTCTTGACACAGTGGTGATATTGAAGCTTCTAGTGTCCCACATGAGATTAGATTAAGGTCTCCAGTTGAGTTAAAGGTTGGGAGAGTATTCACCCATGAGTGCCCTTTCCATGTTGGTGCCCGGGTGGAGAAGGATGATAGATTAGCTTGTTCTTTTAAAAGGTGTATATGATCATCTTCCTCTGATGTTTCTCACTCCTGGGCTCCTTTTCTGAGTGCTCACTGAAGAGGACTATTAACAGAAAAAGGGTATCTATGTGTCCCAGAGTGGATGCAGTTGCATCATACAATGTCCCTCTTCTCTGTCATATTCGTTTTTCGTTCCCTAAATGTGTAATGGAATGAATTATCATTCCTCTTAATGCAGGTGTTTTTCTGAGAGGGATTGAAAATGTTAGTGGAATGATCTCTTAGTGATCTTTTCTCTTTGATGCTAGTCTTTACTTTGACTAACTTAACACCTGTTAAAAGTAGTGTTGTTTGTCTACACTGGACTTTAAAATTGTGTTAGCTAATACATGCAAATATCACAACTTGAAAGCAATAGTCATTCTCCATCCCTCTGCTGCCTTCAACAGGGTGGTTCACCCTCTCTCCTTGGACATCCAAAATTCTGTCCTCTCCTCCTACTTGGGCGATCATACTTTCAGCATTGTCTTCAGTGGTTCCTCTCCCTCTTTCTGTAGGTGTCCCTCAGCATTCTGTTCTTGGTCCCTCCATTTCTCCCCCTAAATTTATTTCCTTCATGAGCTGTTTTTTTTTTTTTTGTGTTTTCAGTTATGTATATGCTGACAATTCTTGAAACTACAATATATGATGCCTCAGTACACACCCTAACTCCGTATTTATATGCACATTGTAAATTAGAGTTGTACCTATGCACACTCTTTCAAATCTGGTCATATATATTATTTTGAACTTTATGCACAGAACAGACCTACAAAGGCAGAGAGGTGGTGGTGGAATGAGGCAGGCATGAAAGACAAATCATCTAATTAAAATTGTTTAGGTTTGCCTTGATGCTCATAGGCTCCAGTTGTATTGTCCAGCTTAGATTGTAAACACCTTGTGGCAGGAACTTTTTGTCGCTTTTTATTTCCATTTGGCAACATTCTGCCAAGTTCTTAAATAGATGCTTAACTTTTTAAGAATAAGTCCCACTGAAGTCATTGGGGCTACTCACATGCTTATGCCAGTGAATGGGGGCTTTGCTAGATTAGGATCTGTGAGAATTTATGCCAGTGAAAAATGCATTGAATGTAAAAGGATTTATATTTGTATTATTTCTGAAAAAAGGACATCATAATACCAGTGTATTTGCATAAAATTTTTCCATGTTTTAAAAACAAGGAGGAGTAGGATGTTCACCTTGCAAGTGGATTCTGATAACGGGTACAAGCCACACAGTTTTCCCATTCTTCTTTCCTATTAAATCGTCTTAAATTGCAGCTATACAAAATGTACCCAAATATTTGAAACATAAACAGAAAAATATGCCAGTGACATAAATGCTGAGAGTCTAAAGGTCTGGAAGAAGAGTCAGTGTATTGTGTATCTGAAATAACAAAGTTGGCAGACATTTTCAGTGTGAAAAGAATGCAAGATAAAGTGGGTGTCCTTCAAGTCTGTATCTTTCTCGACCAAACAGGGTGAACAAAGTTGACTGTGTGCAAGCTGCAGGAAGCAGCTTGTTACAAAGTGAACTGGAATGAACAAATATGCAGGGGCCTGATTCAAAGTCCATTTTAATCATAGAAGGAGTCCTATTGATTACAATGGACTTCAGATCAGGCCCCAAACCCTTATTATACTTGTTCATTTTCCACTGTTAGTGAGAACACTGGTTGCTGTACCAGTGTTTTAGGTAACATAACTCAACAGTTAGCAATTAGTACAAACTCAACATAGCTACAAGATTTGATGTCCTAAAACATGAATTAGGAGGCAAATTAGCACCTCTGTTTCTGTTTGGTTTTATACAATGCCTGTCACAGTGGAATCTAAGCATTGCACAAAACTAAAGAGCATAAATGGCCAGAAGAAAAGGGTGGATTTCTCTGTTTCTCTTTGCAGGGGAGTTGGGCTTTCTTTTAAAGACCATCTGCTCTGGTATATGTTTTTATTTGAAAGGGGTGTTTTTACTAAACACAGCCAGCTTGGGCTCAGTCTAATCTCTTTTGGCAAAAAGCCCCACAGCTATGGTTCTCTATTCCCAGCGCACAGTAGTAGGAAACTTTGTTCTATGCAGGAGCTGGGTCCCTGTGGAGCAGAGTTGTCTTGAGGGATGCAGAGGATAAGTGGTCTGTGGGGCACTTATCATAGAACTGGAAGGGACCTCAAGAGGTCATTTAGTCCAGTCTCATGCACTCAACGCATGACTGAGTATTATCTAGACCATCCCTACGTCTCAGCCTATTAAATATCTTGAAGATTGTCTAAAGGAGAACATGGAAGAAATTAGGCCCCAATCCTGCAAACATCTAAGGTTTAACTCCACAGTGAAGACAACCTGGGCTGTTACTTGGGAGTCGCCCTTCACCCTGCTCCAATCACCCAGACAAACCACTCAGCTGGGCTAGTTGGCCTGTTCTGGACTATCAGCTAAATCCCAAGTGCTGCTTACACTTGAGCTGGTAGCCTGTCCATTTTGCAGCAAAGGCTTAGCTTAAACCACTTGAGAGCTGATAGTCCTCCATTGTCTTCCGCCAGTTCCTCCCATTGCCCAGAAGAACAAATGAGTTCTCCCACTATTCTCTGTGAAAGAATCATAGAGCAGCTCGCTTACTGCAGTGCTAAGGCCCACAGGATATGGTTCCAGATAGACGAGTGACTACAGCATCAGTGTGGATGCACTGGAGTCTGACTTTGGAGTGTGGCTGGTCTCACTGAGAGAGGCCAATCTTAGTGCTCTCACTCAAGTGCCAATCATCCAGGCTAATTCAGTAGTGAAGACCCTTACATATATGTAACTTTATAAACTTGAGTAGTCCCATGACTTCAATGAGACTACTCACATGTTTAAAATTAAGCATGTGTGTAAGTATTTGCCAGATTGGGGCCTTATATTTCAGTTCTTTTAAAAGGTCCATGTGTAATCAATTAAGTTATTTAGCACATACCTTTCATTTTGGCTGTAAGTTTTCAGTTACTTTGTACTGGGATTCATCACCTAAATGTGACCATGGTGGCACAGGGTGGGGGAGGTCCCAAGTGTCCAGAATTAAAGCTCACCCTCTGAGTTTATGGAAATATTAAAGACAGAAACTGGCAGACCCTCAGCTGGTGTAAATTGTCATGACTCTATTGAATTCAGTGGAGCTCTGGCAATTTGCAACAGGTGAGACTACATTTCTTCCCCCTCCTCCAATGGTATTTTGGCCCTCTTAATTGAACTCCAGGACAGACAGACATGGCAAGTGTGGATGTGTGTCAAAAATGAAAAATATTGGGAAAATTGTAATGAATCATTTCCATAACCTTCCAGAAAGATTCCCTTTGAGCTTATACCTAAAAATGAATAACATTTTGGGAGCCAGGGCTTCCATATTTTTTATGTACCAATTTGCTAAATCCTTAATAAGCATAAACAAATTCATGCACTTCAAAGATAGGTCAGAAGAAAATGTATTCAACAAGCCAAAAGTCCCAAGCAAATCATTGGCATCTGAATAATATGAGAACTTCAAAGGCCTGTCCATATCTGTGTTACAGGCCAGATCCCCAACTGATGTAAATCAGCAAACCTCACCTGGCCTCACTATGCCTACGCTGATTTATAGCAGCTGAAGATCCACCCCTGCAACTTCCATACTGTGTTGAGGAAAGAACCACTTTTGGACTCTGCTATTCATGGCTTAAATGTATTCTACAGACTTTTAGAACTGTTTGGAAATTTGTGCAAATCCTGACAGTGGGTATTTCCAACATAGGTTTGTTGACAGGGCTTTACAAAGCCATTGCCTACAGTAAACAATGTGGATAAGGTAATGTCTTTTATTGGAAGTTGGTCCAGTAAAATATACTATCTCACCCACCTTATCTCTATAATATCCTGGGACTGACACAGCTACAACTACATTGCCTACAGTAGGTCTTTTTAGAAAAAAATCTCATAAATGCTAAATCAGTTCCACTTATCTTTTGTTAACAGTTAAATAGGCTGGGTGCAGACTCCAGATGAAAATTGTGTAGCTGCCACAAACTGGCATGACTTATAGCTCACTGCCATCCTTGTATCCTTATGGTTTTCTTTATGGTTTTCGTTTGCATTAGTGGTAAAATTATTATCATCATAGAGGCAAATTCTGTATCTAATTCCATGAATGGACCCACTGATTTTAATAAGAGTGTTTGAGGAGTAAAGTAATGCTCAGCATTAATAAAGGTGGCAGAATTTGGCCCTTTGTTATTTCTCTGTTCTTGACAGAAATATCTTATCTTATCCTAAAGAGTTTTTATCCTAAAGTTTCTATCCTAAAGAATTCACAGATCCTCAGTTGGTGTATATTTGCATACCTCCATGACATCAGTGGAGCTACACCTATTTACAGCTGCTGAGGATTGGGCCTTAAAGTCCCAATCCTGTAAAAAATTATTTATGCATGACATTTTAAAAGAGAATAAAAGAGAATAGTCTATCTATTGCAATGAATATTCTGTTGATTTCAATGGGACTACTCAGATGAGTAAAGCTAAGAATTGCATATTTTCTGCTAGATAAAATCTGTAAATGAAACATACTGGTTTATTCTGTGTCAACAGACATCAAAATATAACCCAAGGAGAATTTTCTTCAATCCTCTTTATATGACCGTTACAGCATATGAACATTTTTGATCAATGGCTTATGCAAAACCACTTCAATTTTAATTAGTCAGAAATGAACACTGCCTAAAGAGATATTTAAGATATTACTCTTCACAACAATCTGACTAGCTTTGATGAAGTAACCTACAGGTTTTCTACAAGTGATCTTTCTTTGAAATGTTACAGTTACCTTTAGAAATACTGTAGACAGAAAAATCCGAACTGGTGGCCTTGAAGAGAGATGAAAAGTTCACATAGTGTTGGTGCATGTTACTGATATCAAACAAGCTGAGAGAGAAATTAATAAGGAGACAGAATTATCTTCTGATTTTGCAAGAGGGAGTGGCAGCAAAATGAACCTTGAGAAATGTTTGGAGAATTGTGGGTGTCTGCCTTTCATGTACTGCATTTTCATAGCATGATACTACAGATTTTCAAAATGCAAAAGCTTCCCACTTTCTATAACTTAGACACTGTGTTGTTTAAAATTTCAGGGACAAGTATCATGCCACATAAGTTTTGTCTGTGAATACTGTGTTGGTAACCCTCCTTTTGAAAATCGGGCCTTTTTAAGGTATCTCAAATTGGGCACCCTAAACATGAGGAATCTCAAATCACTGGTCACATTCTAAACTGCCACATTTTTTTCCCTCTGTGCAACCCAGAGCAGTACCAGGTTTACAGTGGGCCAGGTTTATTATGGGCTACTTCTAAGCCACCACTGACTACATGCAGCCCAGAGGGGTAAGGGTACGAGGGCTCTTTGCTTGCCCCCCTCAGTCCCGAGCTCCCTCCCTTGCTCTCCTGGGACAGCAGCAGCTCTGTGTCTCCTGGCATGCAACCCCCCGGAAACCCTGATGCCTGGTTCAGGGCTTTTGGGCATTATGTCAATCCTGCAGCTTTGCACCGACAGGGGGTGTGAGTGTGTGTGTGTGTGTATCCTCAGCTACCATCAGGCCAGCGCAGGAGAAGCTGGTTGTCTGAGGCCCCTGGGGCTGGGTGGGGGGCAGTGACAGTGGGGCTGGCTGCCGCACCCCCTGCAAGTGGCAATGCCTAGAAACTTTGCCACATACTCTGTGGAGTGGAGGAGGCAAAGCGCGGTTTGGGGGACGGGGCATTGTGGGGCAAGTCCGGGTGTGATGGGGGAGCTGGCAGTGACTGTGTGTGTGTGTCTGTGTGGGGAGTAGGAGAAGCAGGGTGTGGGGGTAGAGGGAGGAGGGAGAGTCTGGGTTGAAGGTGGGGGTTGGCTCTGTGTGTGAGGGGGGCAGAAAAAAGGAGGGAGGTGACAACCCTGGGGTGAAAGTGGGTGGGGGTGGGCAGTAGCAGGGAGAATGAGGAGAGCCCTTGTGTAAAGGTGCAGGATAATTGTGGGGGGGGGGGGGAGATGAGGGGCAGGACAGGAGGATGGGCAGAAGGAGAAGAGCCCAGGTGTGAAGGTTGAGGTAGGGGCTTGAGGTGGATTGTGGTAGCCTTGATGGTAAAGTGTGTGTGTCTCAGTGGCCTTTTCTCCCTGCAAAAGATGGGCACCAGCAATTTTCCTCCCCACGTTTCTCCCCAGTAACTTTATTGTTTCACTTGAAGTCATGGGGGGGAGAGGGGAGGACAAAAGGAGAAACCAGCTAAAGAAAGTAACGTTTAAAAAAGTTTAGTAAATATTATTGCACCAAAGTAGAAAATCCAGCATTCAAAAAATGTATTTATGAATGTAACTTTGGGTGGAGGAGGTGGTGGTGCGGAGATGCAGGTGCAACTCGACTGAATCTAGCAGTCAGTGTTAAGATGGCTTATAAATGTGCTAGTTAAGCACTTGTGTTCAGGGACCCAAGCAGGCCCTGAGTGCTTACACAAAAAAGACAAAACTAACAACCAACCCCCTCCCAAATAAACAACCAACCCCACACAAATAAACCAAATTCAAGAATATTCTGGATATATTGATGCTAGCCCAGTTTGTTCTCTAGGGGCTGAGTGGAGGTCTAAATCAAGCGTGGCTTCAAATATCTTATTTTGTTTTTGAATAAAGGTTTTCATCCCCATCCCAGCAGTACCGGGTATGCTATGGTGTCCTCGTGCGGGCCCACATTCGGAAGCGGCCCATAACGACTACATGGGGGACCACAGATATGCTTTTTACATCTTAGTAGGTCTAGATAAACATAAAGTGAACGCCAAATTTTTAAAAAATCATGTGACAGTGACCTGGCAGAGCCTTTACTTAAATGTTAAAAACAGTGCACCTTTTTGGTCATTATGCATGTTTTCTCAATTTTTAAAAAATGGTTTTTAAAGTGTGTCTTCTGTGTGTTTAGCAGCTAAATTCTCTTCAAATATTGGGTGCTCCTAATTTCCAGTTGAAAAGCAATGAGTTATGGAATAACTTGGCATGTAATTACAATCAGTGTTCTGCAGAGCAGGAAATTCTAGGATAATTAACCAATAATTATTTGGTGAAAGCAAAAGCTGAAATCTCTTTATTTAAAAAAAAAATGAGGATTTTATGTTAAGTACGTTGGGGAAAGAAAACAAGCACTTGCTTTCTCCCCTAATACACAATTCTTCTTCTACAAATTATTGGTATGTTTACATTGAATATTAAGTTGTGCTTTCACATGTTTTAGTTAATTATAACAACTATAAATTCAGCTGTAAGCAGGATAGTAGAATACTTCAGCCTACGGTTAAACACAACTGGGATAAATATCTATGTAGGGCCTATGTTAGAATCTGCAAACATTAAAATGCAACTAAGGCAAAGACATTAAAAAGTGGCTAGTGATTTTAGAAGCCTCAACTGCAGATATCTTCTGAAAATCAGAACCTTTTAAGGTGCTGGTCCAGCATTTTCTGAAAATCTGGTCTCATTAAGGAGTTTCTAGGTGAAAATTCGAAAAGTGAGACACCCAAAATCATGAACTTTTATTCAAGTGGGTACATGTGCTAGGAGAAGCTAATGCAAGTTATAGCCATCCTGTGGCAGCTGAAATAGAACTCAGCAAAATGACTAAGGTCCAGTGTTTGTGTTTTCTCTTTCCTAGACTCCTCCTTCAAAGACATCCCCAAACTTCAAGTTCAGCTCTGTTTGTCTGAATTTTGGATTAAAATATTATTCTGGGCAGAGCTCTGGTTCAGGCCAGATAGCTGGATTTGAAGAAAACCCCTCCAATTTATTGAATAAACTAGAATAGTCTTAAATCCAGAAGCTACCACACTTGGCAGTCAAAAACACGTGCTTTATATAGATCTGTGATTTCACCAGTTGTTTCCAGGTTAATTTTCTTTCTTCCGGGACCTTTAAAGAAAACCTTTGTCAATGAAGTACAGTGAGAACCTTTCCCCTTTTGAGGACGAGGGAGGAAAGTTGATAATAAAGATTGGACTCTGAACACTCCCCTCAGTCCATCTGGTAAGTGGTGAGGAATTTTACCACTCAAATGAAAAAAAAGAGGTTTTGTTGTTTTTTTTTTTTTTTTTTTGTTTGTTTGTTTTCTCACAGCACTTGCCAGGCTTCTACACATTATTAAAACACATGGAGAATGTTACAGTGATGAGGAGTTTGTGTAAGGAGGAGAAAGGGCAGTAGGGGACAACAGGTGGGACAAGTTAGGGCAGCAATATGTTTAACAATAAAGATTAGATATTACAACCCATCTGGGAGATGCATAATATCTAGAAGCTGCTCAGTATCACTTTGAGAACTAGGATCTAAAAGATATAGAAGAATGAATGACACTAGGGAACTTCAGTGAGAGCTAAATTCCTTCTCCTGGAATAGATGTACTCTGGAAACAATTCAGTTCTCACTGTAATTCCCTGTGACATCCCTCTACTTCATTTTGTAGATCCTCTCCCTCAAACCAATACTGGGTAGTTTCACAGCACTCTGACATCTCCTAAGGTAGATATTAGGTCTAATATTTACTTACAAAGATCATGGTTCTGTTCTCTATTTCGTCCATGGAATAAATCTTAAAAGACGCTCCCATCTAAGTGCTGTCTGCATCCTTCTAATGAGACAATTGTGTGGTCACCTAACTTCTCACAAGAGACAAAACTGATCTCACATATGTTTCTGCTAGCTTATTTGCTGCATGGTAACATGCAAAAATACACCACATAAGTGTTACTAATGTTTATTGATGGCAGCTGGGAATGGATGGCCACAGGGGTGAAATCCTGGCTCCTCTGAAATCAAAGGTAAAACTTCACTGACCTCAATGGATCAGGATTTCACTCCAGGTTTTCACATTAATTCATTAAAATATTTCAACTGTGTTTCATACCATTGCCCACAAGCAGTTTCTGATTCTCCTGCAAACCTAAGCAGGGGTAGATGGAGTTTGCTGCTTTCCCTCATAGGGCCCTAACTGGTAGTATTAGGTAAGTACTCAGATGTTCTATGGGAGTCTGTTCTTCCATAACTAGTTCAATGGTAACAAAGCTATGCCCTTCCCTAATTTTTAAGTAAGCAAAGAGAGAGAAACAAGCAAGCTTCAATTTGTTTTCCACAGCTTTGGAATGAAAAAAATCCCATGCCTGGCACTACCAATGGCTGAGAATATACCTAGATGGCTGATATATCAGCCGCAGAAACCCTTTTCTGGAAAGAGAGAGAAAAGGAATAGTTTAAAGAAAAATATTTCCTAATTGTACTATGAACATTTTTTTTAACTGCTTTCATTCTTAACTCGCTGCATCAGCTGCCTGGCATGTGGTTTGTCCGCCAGATATAACAATAAACCACATCAACAGTGCTTCAACTATTTGATTTTAAAGTAGGTTGCAAATCTACAAACAATTTGGCAAATAATTTTGAATTTTCAAAGTAATTTTCCCATTTTTCAGGGTTTGAAATTGACCTGTATCCCATTTTTTCATAACGTTTTCCACAACATTTTTACTTAATTCTTCAGCCAAATCATTTTTGAAATGTTTCATGAGGAGAAAACCACATTTTCTTATTGAAATCAGATTTTCTGCAAATGGAAAAAATGTTGAATAAAATTTTGGTCAAATTTCACACACAAAGGAAAACCTGGATAATGTCGACTATTTGTTATTAAAAATTTAATTTTTGCAACAAAAAAGCACTTCATTTTAAACAAAAAAAATAATTGAAGAAAATGTAAACTAGCTCCATTAATAATCTTACATCACATATATTTAGTTCCCTTCTTGCTGAAGGATTCCAGAACACTTCTCAAACCAGATGTAAGAATCCCTTTCCCACTATTGAAATACAGGAGCTGTTTAAAACTGAACAACTAAATTACTGTCCAACAATTTCCCCTCTGCGTGGGTTGAGGAGCCTCTGAAGGACTTCTCTTTGGCCTTGTCTATTCTAGGAAAATTCATTGTATAAATGTGTTAAACACCCTTAATGTTAGCTGATCAGAGTTAACCTTTGGAGAAGGGGATCCTATGGTGAGTCCTCCCTCCTTTTCCTCTTTTATCAGGTGAAGTTTGAGGTCTCATTTCCTTCATATGAGGAGATATCCCCTCTTTGTCTCTTCCTCCCACATTATAGTTACAATGGATGGATTCAAAGCTGCATGATTTTGTTTTGATGCAGATTATTGTAAAATTATAAAGGAGTGGACACTCATAGAGTTCAAGACCTGAGGGTATCATTAAAGTAGATCATCTTTCTGGCCTCTTGTATAACACAACCCATTACATTTAATCCAGTAGATCTTGCACTGAGCTCAATTACTTGTGTTTGATTAAAGTGTAACTTCCAGAAAGGCACCCTGTCTTGACTTTAAAAATATCAAGAGATGGATTATCCATCACTTCCCCTGGTTTGTTCCAGTGGTTAATCATCCTCGCTGTTAACAATGTGTTCCTAATTTCTAATTTCAATTTGTCTGGCTTCAGCTTCCAGCCATTGGTTCCTGTTATGTTTTTTTGTGCTAAAACAAGAGCCCTGTAGTTCTCAGTATTTTCTTCCCATGAGAGAGTGTACTGCGTGAAGCCCAGACTGGGAGTGATGAATGCCTCACTTTAGTATTTGTCTGAATATTAAATAACTGTTAATATATCAGTCTGCGGGTGTTAGAAGTTAGAGTAACAAAGAATAGTCATGTCCCATTTGATCATTGGTAGCAGAACAGAGTTAGCAATCAGAACCAATATCAATACTAAACTCTTAACCTCAAATTTCAGAATATTACTTTTCCTGTTTTGTCAATAACTTGCTTTTGATTAAAAGGTGCATTGGAATTTCAGTACAGAATCCCTATTCATCATTAAAGGTCCTGTTTCCATAAACATCTTGTCAATTTTCTTCTATAGTATCATTTTTTTGTTTTAATTTCTATGAGTAAAAGTGGACTAATGTATCAGAAATGAGATCAGTCGCCTCACTGAGGTCTGTGGCTCTGATTTTAGGTAGGCCTTTACCTGGTCTTCAATATTGTAGATGCTGTTTTGTGTGCATAACTAAATGCAGGTGAAAAATTGAAAGCGTAGCTGTTTCATCATGCAGTTGCACCTACTTATCTATCCATTTTGCACGTGCAGTCAGACAGGTAGGGTGATATTGCTGACAAATAGGTGAGTTTTCAACTTTGCACCTTATATTTAATTTCATCCATCGCTTTAGAAGCCTTTTGAGAAAAATCAGACTGGTGGGTGTTCCCTGAACCTGCATTACTCAGAAGCTCCTCAGTTCACTTCCGAGCAAGTGGGGCCAGGTCTGATAACAAAGATATCAGTAGGAAAGGAACATTAGTAAAAGGGTCTGATGTAAACTGGCTGTAGGAGGAGTGGAGCCAAAGAAGTGATCAGTGATGCACATTGTAACCAGCTGTGCTTCCACTTAACTTCTGCCCCTGCCATAACTATTCTGGCTCACCATCCCAACAAGTTCTGGGGATGAGAGAAAAAGACGCATCTTAAATATGTCACTTTGAATATTTTTGGCCAAAAGTCAAATAAAATCAGAATTTTGACTAGAAATTGGCTTTTCTAAATTTCAGTGCAGCCCTTAATAATTACAGAAAGTTGTTAACGCCTGACTGCTGCTTGGTGGTGAATGTAAAATAATTTGGTGGTATCTGTCCAGTACCAACTGGATGCAACCACTAAGCACTAACTGACAACTTTGTTAGCAATCTCAGCAGAGATCTGAGAAATTAATGGTCATATAGTTTGAATGAGCCTTCTCACCTCTAAAGATGGATGCTGCAGGGCAGGGTTGATGCTCATTGGTGGAACAGTAGGGCAATTTGTTGCTCCATGCCCTGTACTTGTTCTGTAGCTAAACAGAAGTATGAAGTTTCCAGGATTGTCAGTTCAACACTTTTCCTGAACATTTTCACAGAATGAAACGACCAGTAATTTACCATGTCTCTGTCTCCTAGCGCATAATTTTTAAAGTCTATCAGATGCACCACACTAAATCCTTTCTCTTTTCAGACTTGTTAGTATGTATGTTTTTTTGTGAATTATTCACAAATATTCAAGCTTTTCCCAAGTTGCCAATTATTCCTGTATGTTTCTGCAATTTTGTCCTTTATGATATAGGGAGATTGACAGACAAAAAAACTTAGCTATATGATGATGAGGGTTTTTTTTAGTTCTCATGGATATTTTTAAAATAGATTTTAGCTGAGGATAATTTTAGCTCTGTGTTTAATTGCTGGATTCCATATTTTAGGAAACAATTATTTATAATTAATGGCATATTAGTTATAAAGGGCTTCCATGATTCATTATTTGTTGCACTGAGGAGTTTCATTGAATTATAATATCTTGGAACCTTACACTTAGCTCCTATCTTGTTTTCAATTAGCCATGTTGAAGAAACTTGACTGGAAAAGTTTTCTATAACAGTCTTCGAAAGCAAAATGATTTGAGACACTTATGAAGTACTGCTACTGAGGAGATCAAACTTCAGGCCTCTGATCGTTTTCCAGCTGTAATAAACCTCTGAGATACAGAAATGGGTAATAGACACTAGGCTGGTATGCCGTCCAGTAGCTTCTGGGCAGGGTCGGTGCAAGCATATTTCACGCCCTAGGTGAAACTTCCACCTTGCGCCCCCACCTCTGGCGTGGGGATTCAGGGCTGTCCCTAGCTATTTTGGTGCCCTATGCAGCCCCCCCATAGGGGGGCTGTGAGGTGCCCCAGGCCTCCACAGGAGAGCTGTGTGGGGCCCTGCCCAAGGCCTCTGCGGGGTGTAGGGGGTGACCCAAGACCTATGGGGGTGAAGAAGGGGGGGAGGGGGAAAGGCCACTTCTTGTAGGAAGTGGAGTGACTCGGCCCCAGCCTGCTCTGCTCCCCTGGCTCCCAGCTGCGCCCCAGCAGGTACTGGGGTGCGGTTCCCCCCTCTCTCCCCAAGCCTGGGAGCCAGGGAAGCAGAGCAGGCTGGGGCCGGGTCACTCCACTTCCGCAGGAAGTAGCCAGCCCCCTCGTCCCCCACAGAGGCCTGGGGCCAGTCCCCCCCTTTCCCTCCTGCAGAGGCCTGGGGCCCCAGCCTGTTCTGCTCCTCTGGCTCCCGGGCTTGGGGGGAAGAGGAAGGGGGAACCAGGGCCAGTGCAAAGATGTTTCACGCCCTAGGTGAAACTTCCACCTTGCACCCTCCCGCATCCCCGAGCCCTGTGGCAGCTTCCTGCTCTCCCTCTACCCTGAGACGCCCCCCCCAGCAGATCCTCCCCCGCCCTGAGGTGCCCCCCGCCATGGCAGCTCCCCTCCCCCGCCGGCCCGGGGAGCCATGTGGCAGCTGCCCACCTCAGCTCACCCCTGCTTCGCCTCCTCCCACAAGCCTGGGAGGCAGGAGAAGTGAAGTAGCCACAGCATTCTCAGGGAGGAGGCAGAGCAGGGGTGAGCTGGGGTGGGGAGTTCCCCTGCGTGCCCCCCCCTTTACTTGCTGCAGGGGGCCCTCCCTGCATCCCCCTGCCCCAGCTCCCTCCGCCTAAATGCCGGTGGTGACTGGAGTGGCTGAAGATCCAGCTGCCACGGTCACTGCCAAAGAAAATGCCGCCCCTCAAATCCTAGGCAACTGCCTAGGTCGCCTAATAGGTTGCACCGGCTCTGCTTCTGGGAGTGTGGGAAGATGGAAGCTGTTGGGAACGAGAAAGTGGAGAGCAACTGCTATTACTTCCTAGTGATTCCTTCTGCAGAAAATGGTGATTCCGTCTGGCCCCTGTATCCAACTAGTGTTGAAAGGTTGAAACTGGAGAAGAGATTGCATGGTACAAGACCTCTGTATGCAGGCATTGGAGTGAAAAAGAAAAATGGTATATGGGGGAAATCCTTCAGGTTTCCTCTGAGAAAACAAGTATATCGATAGAGATCTTAAAATTGCAAAGCAAACACATACATGTGGAATCTGATTTCTCTCTGTGAAAGACCTCGGAAAATATTTTGGATTCCACCTGTTGTGCTCAGATTTCATGCTCCAGAGGCTCTTCTGACTTTTGTAAGCTTCAGTCATCCCTCTTACTTCATAACATTTTGACAACTATTTTCTGGTAAAGTTTCTGAGCTACTTTATTTATTTAATTATCAGGCTAAACATTTGCCTTTGTTTGTTGATCTTGAACCAATGCTGAGAAATGTGCTCTGGCCCTGGGACCATATGTACTGTCAAACTGCTGCAAATTCTGGTAGTCTCCAGTGAGCCTTCAAGTACCATTGTCTGAGCGCCATCTTGCACTTCATTCTCTGCTTCAGTTTGTGATTTTATTACCAGATGGCACAGCAGAAACGGATAGCTTGAAATTAATGATTGCTACCATTTGAAAGCTCTTATACCACTGGAAAGCTGGTAATAAAGTATTTATGTTTAGCTCTATTGGGTTTAAAAAAATACCAGACCTTACAACTGTCATTAGTTGCTCTGACTAGCCAAAAAAAAAGAAAGGGCAGGAGGGCATTGTCTGTGACTCAGGACTGAATATAGTAAGTCGCAGACCTCCAAGATGTATAACCTGAAAGTGTTGTGTGTTTAATTAACAATATCTAACCCTCTGTGACTCTAGCACTAGTTTTTACTTCATCATTTTCACTGAAGTGGCAGTGACATCAATCTTGAATTTTTGCCCACATACTTGTGTGAGCTGTAGATGTGCAAAACATGTCAGTCTGAAGACATTGCCTGAGGGACCCAGTATGCAGGACAGGACAAGAAATCTGCGCATACATTTCCTCCTTGATGATTTCAGTAGTCGATATTATTCTCAGAGGGTCCATGAGGGGTGTGATGATATTCATCTGGGGATGTTCAAGATGAATATTTAGAAACAGAGCCTCTTCAGGATTGCAGCATTTAGCAGGTTTCATGGAGCACTCTGAGGTAATTTTATCTCTATGACAATAGAATTAGCTTAGTGTGCAAAATTATCATGTTTTATATTGTGTATATAGGGTCATTTAAGTACCAGGTCGGCCTAATTGGTTAGACCTGTTTTAGCTTTAATTGTAATAAATTAAATTAAAAAAAAAATGAAATGGAGGGATTCATTGTGTTCATTAGGAAATGTACTGTTAATAGGGCTATAACTTGTCAATCTGAGTATTCATCTGCTCATGAACCCATAGATATTCAAGGACACTTCCTGTATTAGGCCCTGATTGAATGAAGTACCTAAGCACATGGTTACCTTTAAGAGTATTAATAGTCCCATTTGAAGAGCAGTGTGGTTATTCACGTGCTTAAAGTTAAGTATGTGCATAAGCTAAATACTTTGCTGGATTGGTACTGGTCACAGAGGTGGGAGGGATGGATCTTAAAGGAAGTTGGGCTCAGTGTCACCTGTGCCTTGTCAGCTTCCTCCCTAGAGGAATGACTTTGAGACAGATAAAGTAGAGCCTGCTCAGCTTAACTGGGGAGAAAGATTCGTAGGGAGCAGGAAGGTTTTCTCTAGTAGAGCTATTTGGGTTGTAGACGGTGCAAGGAAACTCTGCAGTGAGCCCAGGAATGAGGCTTAGAAACAGAGAACCTAAGAAAGGCCTATGTAGGAAGTGCTCCAGGAAAGTGAAGTGGGAGGAGGTCAGAGTGAATGGACCTTCTTTGTTTTCTATAAGGTCCCTGGATTGGAACCCAGAATTGAAGGAGGGTCTCGGTTCCCCTACAAGGCTACTAAGGAAGGTGGTGTGAAAACCCCCGGTCATGAGGGACAGAAGAATTCCCCCCCACCCTTTTTCAGGGTTGGAAGGGACCTCAGGAGGTCATCTAGTCTAACCTCCTGCTCAAAGCAGGACCAGTCCCCAGACAGATTTATATCCCAGTTCCCTAAATGGAACACTCAAGGATTGAACTCACAACCCTGGGTTTAGCAGGCCAGTGCTCAAACCACTGAGCTATCCTTTTCCCCTGAAGTTGGGCTGAAGACCGACTCGGTGTGAGTTTTCTGGATATATGTTTGCTTATGATGGACCTCTGTTAACTTGGAAGGAGTGGACTCTGGTGATACAGCTTGAGGTCTAAATCACCTCTGTGATCCAACAATGCTGCAAATTACAGGACTACCTGGGGGACAGAGTGAGTTGACTTAGGGAAATTGAGACACATACATCTCTGGAAGCACAGGGAGATATGACTTGTTGCACCCTTTATTGACTTGCCAGTTTGTAAAGCAACATCCATGTTGCAGCTTGTAATTATTTAGCAAGACAGTTAGGGCTACATTTTGAATGTGTTGACTCTGAATATGTGTATGCAAGATTATGAGCACAACAACGTCTGTGCACACAAATGCATTAGATTAATAGATTTTTAAGACCAGAGGGACCATTATGATCATCTAGGTCAAACTTCCTTCATAAACAGACCATAGAACTTCACCAGTAATTTCTGCATTCAACCCATAATTACTATTGAGTTAGAACATATCTTTTATAAAGAGATCCAGTGTCAATGTAAAGACTTAATTTGAAGAATCCACAACGTCCCCAGGCTAAGTTGTTCCAAGGGCTAGGTACAATCCATGTTTGAAAATTTGTGCCTTTATTAGAATTAGTCTAACTTCAGTTTCCAGTAACGCTCCAGAAACTCCCCAGCCAGGATCCTGTTGTTCTACTGTTCAGTTTTTTGCCTGGTGAGTCCATCACTTCACCAGTCAGAGAAGAGAGATATGAAGAGGGGGGGAGCCCCTCCTCCACTATGCTCCACATGTGCCACTGCTGTCCCCTGTCCCCTGCAGCCCTCTGATCATCCCTGGAGTCACCCTGACCACTCCAGACTGGAAGCATCCGCCTGACTGATTTGCAAAGGGTGGGGGCAGATTAATGGCGGGGTGTCCCCTCCTCCCCACCACTCGTGTACCAGATTTCCACTATCTGGGATGATGGGACAGGGGGAACCTATGTGTGCTGCTGCCTCTCTGGGTCCAGAGTTGCTGGCAGCTGCTTGTGTCTGAACCAGACATAGCTTTATCTGAGCTAATAAGTTCTAAAACTTCTACTCTAAGAGTATTAGAATTTAGAGCAAGAAATGATTTTTTCGTGTTTTTTCACTCTAAACTCTGCTATAGCATTATGCATTCTTTTAACATTACCAGTATCAGTGTTTGCAGTTGTGATTTTGTTAAAATTAAATGAGTACACGAGTAGGAAATTGTTTTATTTCACTATCTACAAATTTTGTTTCATTTACATTTTTTTTAAACAGTCAAAAAACAAATTGCAAAGTGTAAACATGTAAAAGCCAAAAAAGGGGGAGGGGTGGCCAGATATTTTTTTTGCTTGGAGTGGCAAAAAACTAGAGCTGGCCCTGAGTCCAGGAGAGGGAGAGGTAACAGAACTTTGTCTCTGCAAAAAGCAGAGGAGAGGACCCTGAATTCCCTTTTACTTTAAACTTGGTTGCTTCCATTATTTACACTGATTGTAAGTATGAACTGTGAATTGTAATTTGATCATACTTACTGTTCGAACAATACTTGGACCAAGCATTACTCATTTAAGAAATTAATGAATAATTTCAAACAATCAATACAGTCAAGAATTTCATGACTTCTTTGTGGGAGATTTGTCAACAGGAGGTGTATATGGGAGAGCTAAATCTATTAAAACCATTGTGAATTACTTGGCTCTGAAGGCCAATTCCTTTCCAAACAGCTACACGTAGGTGTTCGCAAGACCAGGGTCCAAGTGAGTGCTTCTAATGACGCCAGTGGGACTACTCATGTATCTAAATTTACATGCATCAGTGTTTACAGGAATGGGGCATTAAACTATAAGCTAAAACAGGGCAGGGATACTGGTGATAGTGGTATGTGTGCTGCAAATTCCATGCACGTTTGTGGAGCTATATAAATGTTAAAAGCACACAAGTAGAAATTTATTTTGAAGTTTCTGATGTAACTATATTATTTCAACACTAGATGGCAGTAGTAGCTAAGTAAAATGGAAAATATGATTTTTAACACACAGTCTACAGTATTCCTAGAGACTTTATATTCTCATAATTATCTTTTATTGTAGGCCCTAGAAATAAACTTGACCGTAGAGTTCTGAAGTGTCCAGATCCAGGGATAGGGCTTAGACCCATCTCTTGCTATAGAGTGACTACATAGTTAATATTAATACTCTTCCACTAACACAAGAAAAATCTCAGATTTGTGTGACTTTCAGAAAGCTTGATTATGAGCCAGGTAGAGCATTTTGCATGTAGAAGTGTAGGACAGGGAATACAGAGTAACCTTATCCTGCAGGAGTAATGTCAAAGCGGGGAGTCCAGAGCTAAACATCCTATTTGCATGCTGGTGATCATGCTTAAACTTACCTCTTCTCACACATGTCCTTTCTCTGCCATGCACCAGTCTTATTCTGACCCTGAACTTTTGAGACATCTATCTTTTTACTTATATGGACAAACATCACTGAAGTATCTGTGTACCTCCCAAGCATTTAACAGATTTACCTCATAATTCTTCTGTGAGGTGGGAAAGTGTTATCCTCGTTTACAGGTGGGGCACAGAGGAGATTGATTACCCCAGATCTCTTAGGAACTTTGGGGCAGAGCTAAGAATTAAACTCAGATCTCCAAAGTCCTATTCAGTGCCTTCATGACATGATATCATTATTCCACACTAGGTAGGAAATAAACACTAGTGCTTAAGACAGTGTGCAGGAGGGAGTGGGGTAGGTGCTCCTGCTGTACACTGCAACAGAGTTGTACAAATGAAGTTAACTAGTTCAGAATCATCCAGTAAAGTGGAAGGAGGCATTATTGTGCAGACTGAGATTTTGTCGTTTATTTAGAAGTCCATTCAATTTTTGCTTAATCCAGACCATAAGGGACGAACATTTTGGGTTCCTTCCCACTCCCACCAAAATAAGCTTTTGAGATTCTTCCAGAGAGACACCATCTTTCAGTCACACTCCTTTCAGAGACTATTTCTCTCAGCTCCCCCTTTTTTAATCTCTTTATTATCTTTTACCCTCTAGGAATATCCATGCCAAGATGGCAATATTTGAACTTGCCTCCAGGGAGAACTGATTGATTATGGTCACCCACTATAGTGTGAGTGTGTAAGATCACTGTGCTGAGTAGGAGGAAAAGTGAACTATCTTCTATCCTTGTTGGTCTCTATGGGACTACGTCCAGACTACCCGCCGTATCGGCGGGTTAAAATCGATTGCTCGGGGATCGATATATCGCGTCTAATCTAGACGCGATATATCGATTCCGGAACTCCATCAACCCCAACGGAGTTCCGGAATCGACAGGGAGAGCCGTGAACATTGATCCCACGTGGTGTGGACGGGTGAGTAATCCGATCTTAGATATTCGACTTCAGCTACGTTATTCACGTAGCTGAAGTTGCATATTTAAGATCGATTTCCCCCCCGTAGTGTGGACCAGCCCCAAGTATTTGCAAAGACTTTCCATTTGATTTGGAGTTTGAGAAGTTGTCAAACTCATCCTGATAAATATGGTTACATTTTTAATAGTAGTTTCCGCTCTTTCAACTAGAACTTGGTATTTACTCGCCATACTAATTATGTGGCTGGGATGAGCATGAAGTAATCAAGTGCATTTCTTCTTTATGGGGGGAGAAGAGGAAATGATTTTAAAAAACGTTCACATATATTTCAAGGGATACAGGCTGAAACAAAAGGCCATTAGGAACTCTGTTTAGAGCCCCGAGGAGCCTCTTGAAGAATATTCAGATTGTTTTTGTGACTGGCCTGAATAAAATGTGAAAGGCCAGAGGGTTAGATCACCATCTGCCTATTGTTTTAAATGACTGGTCTTTATCAGTATCAGATCGCACAAGTCAGGAGCTGGACTAGTGGATATAAAGGAGATAAAGGTCAGTATTATGAGGGGGAGAGAAATTGCACTGCTCTGGATTCTTAATGAACAGCATATAAATTAACACATCTGAAGGAGTCAGTACAAACCTGTGAACATCAAATGATGTCAGTGCAAGAGAACTGCGATGCTAATTTCTGCTGCAAAGAAATGGTAAATGTGGTAATTGTGGAAAACAGTATACTGGAGGGAAAGGGAGCCTGAAATCATGAGATGAGGCAACATCCGATGTGATTGCAGGGGAACTGGTATTTGTACATGTTTATTAATCAGTAGTCATGCTGCATAATTGCTGTTAAGGGAAATAAAATTTCAAAGGTGTCTGCTATTGCAATCATCCAATGGCATAAAATGGGTTGTACTGCTAAAGGGGGCATAATGTGTCCACCAATCCACAGCAGAGGTCCCGTGTAATTGTACTGGATCTGGTTTGTGGCCCTGTTTCCCTGCTTCCCTAACAGAGAGATGTCGCAGAAATCACATGCTAAAGGGAAACACAGAGAGGGTAGGGGAAAGGGCATAACACAAGTGTGGTTAAGGTGGTGATGGGCACTGTAATGTTACAGAACACAAATGTAACTAATACCACCTATACACACAATCTTCAAAACATTCCCAGTTATTACTGGAAGTTACAATTAATATTGTTAGAAATGTGCTTTATATAATTTACTGATTCATTATTACTATTTTTTGATTTTTAGTATTTCCAGCTTTCAGTAGTTAGCACTCTAGGAGCTCTGCCCTATGCTCATCTCATTTTTGTTTTAATGTTTTTTTTATCTCTTCTGCCCACTTTTCCTTATTTTTTTAATGGAACATCCCTATAAAAACAAACACAAAAACTCTGGATCCTCCCAAACTCCTCCTCCTCCTCCTTCTCTACCAAGCCAAGAGGTATGTTATCTCCTTGTCAGAAAGGGCAAAGACCCACATTTTAGGCTTCATTTACATCCTTCTGTATTGGGGAAACTGTCTTAATGCGGTTTTGGACCTTGGCAGCTTCGAAGGGGTCAAGAGGCTACTGGCCCTAAATTAACATCTTGATTTATTAAAAAACACATAAACTTTTTTTTTTTTTGCTGTAGAACTCCTTATGTCCGCTATTCAACACTTCACTGAGGAGTCTCCCATGTCCTCATTGTGTAACAACCACAGCGGTTCCCAAATTTTTCGTCTGGCAGGTGCCAGATGATGAGCCATGGAGGACCGTAGTAGCAGACAAGCACCTGCCAAAATGCCTCCAACAAATGGCAATGTCAATAGGCATCACCACCACCAAGCAGCGTCATCCAGAGGGGTCACCACTGAAATGCCGCCGAAAATAGGTGGCATTTCAGCAGCAATGCCTATGGATGAGGCTGCTTGTCAGCAGCATTTTGGCAGTTGCTCATCCGCCAGCCAGTATGCAGGTGCACTTAGATGCCCCGGCGGGTGCCATGGCGCCTGCGGGCACCACTTTGGGGACCCCTGCTCCAAGCACTTTCCTTTTGCGGTAATAATGATTGGCACATAGATAACACTCTTTTATGCACAGATCTCAAGCATCCTCAAGGATGTGGGGGAGGGAGATGATCAGATAGGTCATTGTAATCCTTACTGTATAGATGGGGTAACTGAGGCACAGTGGGATTAGGAGCCAGATTTTGTTCCCCTTGCTCACATTTGAGTAGTACTTACTTCATAAAAAGCCTCAGTGAAAGGTTTTACTCAACATGAATAAAGGAGGCAGAAGAATCAAGTTTCAGATAACGTAGCCAACATGCCACAGGTCTAGACTCTACCCTTCTTTCTCCCCTCACTTGACCACACAGTGTGTGTGTGTAAGAATAAGTGACCCTCATAGGAACCAGGCAGAACTTTGTGTAGGATTTGAGCCGAAGTTCTTCTAGAAGAAGCTGAGAGTGATGAACTACAGGCTTCCTGCTGTGGGAATTCCATAGAGTGAATAGCTGTATAAGTGAGCTTTGAGATAGATGCACTGATGTAAAAAGTCAGCAATATACTGCTAACTCGTCCTCCTGGAAAACGTTCTGCTGATGCTACACTAAATGTTCAGTTTGTGGGTTAATTCAACTACTGTTCTTTGCTCAAGTGAATTCAGAATCTGCAAAAGAAGAACAAACATTGCATGCTAAACCTTTGGTACTGAAATAATAAAAATACTCAGTCCTGCACCTCTAGTTTTCCATCTTCTCAAAGTAGCAGCTGAGTGGAAGTCAGAAGTTAAAAGGATGTTGGGCATTCTCTCCAGAGATTCCTCTTTACATGTGGGTGTGCTCCCATAGGTTTACACTTGAGAAGATGAAAGCTGAAAGCTAGAGGCTGTTCTTATTGGTAATGCACAGCTTTTCAACTCCCTTCCCTTTGAAATCTCCCAGCCCCATGCTGTGGGACCCAGGGGATTCTCAGGCTTTTAGACCATGTCTTAAAGAGCTGGCTCCCCACACACACTTGCAATCTTACAACAGCCTTGCAGTACCTATAAAGCTCAGTTACACAAAAAGTTATTAGGACAGCTTTAGGGACATAAACTGAAAATAAAACTGGTTTAATAAGATGAGTGCAGCTGCTTGGTTAAATTCCTCTTTGTTCTGTTTGGAATTTGGGTTTTGTTTTTAATGAGTTGGTCTAGAAATCTTTGGGAAGCCTAAGAAAGAGTCTTTGATTAGGCTACAACTAGGAGGAGGTGGAGGATGGAGAAGTTTCCTATTGTGACGCAAGTAGCTCTATGGAATACAGTTTAAAAGTCCTGGGCTAGATTCCAGAGTACACAGCTGTACCTTTAATTTGCAAGTTAATATCCTGATAGTTCATCTTGTTCTACCTGGGCAAATGTCCATGCCTGGCTGGGAATGCTATTGAAGTCAAATTGCAACAGGGGAAGGGGGGCGATAACATGTTATCTGTGAATAAATAATTATATATTTGTTTGAATTGTCACTTCTATTGTACTTTTCTTTGGAATCTGTTGATGGTTTTTATGTAGCACCATTCACTGTTCTATGTAGGCACTAATAGAGTCACACTTCAGAATAACTGTCCTTTTTCTGAGAATGCCAACAACCAAATAGAGCAGAGTGTGAGGAGAAGCGGCTGGTTTGTTTTTGTTTCCAAAAAGCAAATTCTTCCTGGCAATACTATTTTAGTTTCTCCCTATGGAGGGATCCATTAGTTTGAACTGACTAAATCATCATCCTATCTGAATATTGCCTTTTATTTGGTACTGAAGCTTTAGATTACAATGGATCATGTTTCCTGAAATACATTACAAATTAATTTTACACTTTATGAAATCTGGCTACTTTAATATCATATCTTCAGAACATGAAGCTAATCAATTTTTTAAAGAAATAGTTCTTTTGCTTCTGATGCCTTGTGTATATTTTCAGAGTCTAACAAAACTTCATGGAAAAGATCTGAACTCATCCAGTGAATCTGCTTTGATGCCAATAAAATGACCTTAAGAAAAATGAAAGTGCTGCAAAGCAAGCTTTTTAGAGGGCATTTTTCGAGTAAAAAGGCATCTTGCCAATTTTAGATAAGAAGGCTAAGCACTGTCAAGATATCCCTCCTAAAAAAGCAGTCAGTAATTACCAGCCCTGAACCTAGCAGCAGGAAGTAACATTTCACAGATTTTCAAAATGCAACTTGATTAGCCTTTCAGTGTTAAAATTAAAGCTGTGAGAGCTCAGGAAAATCTGCCTGCTCAGCAAACTTCAGTTTTTGTTTGCTTAAAAACCAGGAAAAATATTGCTTCTACTCCTACAAGCCTAAGGAGAACTTAACTAAAGACAATGGAAGAAATAAAAACGGCTGGTTCTAGGGGAGCAAGCAGGTATTTTGGGGCTCCTGCATGTCACTATTTAATAAAGAAAGAAACCAAATTCAGGAGCTAGATAGATCCCTGGAAAAGCTTGGATTTTAAAATAAGAACGGCCATGCCAGGTCAGACCAAAGGTCCATCTAGCCCAGTATCTGTCTACCGAGTTTAAGAGTTTTTAAAATAACAAAATTTGGCAACTGTCAGTAATTTGCTGTGATTTATAATTTCTATAAAGGATGAAGACTCTAATCTGCTGCTGTTCCACTGCTTAAAGTTGGATAACTTTGTATATATTTTTCCTTTCTGACAATCTGGGGTCCCTTGAAAATCATTTGGGAGGGCAAATGTCCCCTTTTGCTCCCCTGGTAGCACTGGGCCTGATTAAAAATAGACAAAATTAGGACAGTTTGGATTGTGCCTGTGTAACATTGACAGACCCTACGTGTTGGCTGGCAGGATGGAACCAGGGCACTCTGGAGTTAGATGCATGAGCCTTTACTGCATGAGCTAAAAGCTTCATGCCCATTAGCAAAGGCTGTAGTGTAAGGTTCATTAATCTCTCTTGAAATGGTCTCTGTGCCACTAGATGGGATAGAACACCACACCCAGCAGGCGTGTGCGTTACACCTGCATGAACTAGAGCAGCCGGAGAAGAGTGAGAAGAAAAACAGGTTTCTTAACATGCTTGAGCAAAGTTTGCTGAGGGCTCTCTCCCTAGTAAATCAGCCTCTGCAGCAGAATGATATAAAATTGGAAGAGCAGGGGTGCACATCCAGGTCTCTATATGGGATATATAGATTGCTGCATAGAGGCATTAGCTCACAGGCACTCATCTCACTCCACAACAGGCTGAGTGTCTGAGGCATAGCCAGTAGTACTCCCACTTCTATTCACCTTGACTGTCGGCCAGTACCAGATTCTTTGTCATTCGTTACAGCTGGGCAGAAGACTGTTTTGGCTATGTCTAGACATAACTGAATCTCAACCTATGTGTTTCATTGTAATGCCTGCTGTGCAGAGTCTTTCATGGTTTTACTTTTTCAGAGAAGCTGAGCGAGAGAGAGAGCCCAGTCTGAGCATTATGTTGCACATTTTCTCACCTTTCCAAGGCAGTGATCTTGGCCAATCCAAGCAGCATTATGAAGTTTTCTGGAAAATCATATTCTCCAGCTGCCACCCCACTTTCTGTTCATATACCATGGACCGGATCCTGGAATCCCATACTCCCATGGGGTTAGGCTGTGATATACTCTCAGCCCCGAATAGGGTTCAGTACAAAGCCAATTGGTTCAGGGGAGCTATGTGAGAAATTGTGACTGGTGTGCACCATCCATGTGACAGGTTCTGCTCCATCTATGAGGATGGGGTTGACTTGTTCCCCCAAGTGCTCCTGTTCTGTGAGTATAGGAGCACAGGAGATGGGGCTAATCTGATCCATGAAGTGAGTCCTGAAAGTTTTCACACTGGAGTACGACTCCCTCAGCTAGATTGCGGGTAAAATTCTGGCTTAATTGAAATCAATAGCAGAATTCCCTTTGACTTTAGTGGGGCTAGGATTTCAGTGGTGCTGGAACAATTTTTGGAATGGGGGTGCTGAGCTGCACCCCTCTTGCCCCTGTCCGTGCCCCTCACCACTCCCTAGCTGGGGCCAGGATCAGGGCCATGTCTCCAAGAGGGGGGGATGCAGACAGGGGTAAGGTGGCAGAGACTGGGGCCACAGCTAGGAGTAGGTGCGAAGCCCCAGGTGTTGGGCTGGCAGCAGAATCCCTGGGCGTGAGGCTGTCAGCTGGGCAGGACCTTGGGGCCAGTAGCAGAGCCCCCAAGGCTGACAGCTGAGCAGGATCCTGGCTGGCAGCGGAAACCGCAGCCATGGGGCCGGTGTCCAGGACCCCAGGTGGCAGGGGTTTGGGACCGGCAGCTGGGACCCTTGGGTCGGCAGTGGAGCCTCCAGCGCTAATGGCTGAGCAGGACACCGAGCCAGCAGTGGAGACCCCGGGTGTGGGGCTGGTGGCTGGGACCCTGGGCAGCAGGGGTCAGAGCCAGCAGCTGGGATGCCGTGCACAAAACCTGGGGGTGCTGCAGCACCCCCTGCACTTATACTTCCCACGCTTACGTAGGATTTCAAGTCTAGATCTTAGTTCTTTAGACTCTAGATTTCATTTCACTGAGGCCTGGTCTACATCTAAAAATTAGACTGATCTAGGTGCATCACTCAGGGCTATGAAAAATGTCATGCCCTCTGCACCATAGTTAGGTTACCCCCGACCCCTGGTGTAGATGCAGCTCACTTCTCGAATAAGTGGATTAACTACAGTGATGGAAAAAACTCTTCCTTTAATGCTGAAAGTGTCTCCCATGATCCTGTGGCATAGCCCTCAGCTGGTGAAGATGAAGGGAAAATGAGTCAGCCCTGATGGTACTGCCATTAATTTTTTCAGGATGGAAATTGGAAATAATTGCATCTTTTTTTTTTCTTCCCTTTTTCTGGACAGCTGAAAACATACACCAATACACTCATATTAGGTATCCAGTTTCTAAGACAACCTTCCAGATAATATAAAAACACACGTCATTTTCATATGTAGGTGGAAGACATAGCTCTTTCACTGCAGCAAGTTATGAATGTTGAATTAAATAGAAATCTCTTGCCTGTTGGATGTTGAATACAGATATAAGACAATAAAGTATATCTTAAGGGAAATAAATGCATTTTAAATATGCTCCTCTTATATATTTTCCCATGTGTGCAGAGATGAGCCCTTGATTGACTGATCATTGACTAACAATATAATCATGTCTCCTCCTTCCAGAACCTCCCACAGACACACACAAAAGCAATAGGAAGCCAGTCCTACATGCCTGGCACACCCCAATTTCCCAATCACTTAACAGGAGTGTAGGCACACAAAGAGCACACTATCAGACTCCCAGGGTCCTTATCTCACATCTTGACCAGTGTTTCCTCTAATTTCTCCCACACATGAATTTTGTTATGTGCACCAATATGGAGGTAATGTGTGACACATCACCTCCAATTGGTGCACATAACAAAATTCATGGGGTGGGGGTGGGGTTGAAGGGTTTGGAGTGTAGGAGTTTGGAGGGGGCTCAGGGCTGGGCAGAGGGTTGGGGTGCAGGGGGTGAGGACTCCAGCGGGAGGTGCAAGCACTGGAGTGAGGCCAGGAATGAGGGGTTTGGGGTGCAGGCTGCCCTGGGCTATAGCAGGGAGAGAGGACTCCCCCCAGCTCTCTCCCCACCATGGCAACTCTGTGGCTGGGGCTTCAGGATAGACACCTCTCCACCAGCTGCAGCATGTCTGGGCTGGGGCTGAGTTGGGGCTGCCCCTCCCTCAGCGGTGGCAGGTCTGGAGCTGAGTTGGGTCTGGGAGAAGGTCTCCCCAGCCATGGCAGGGCTGGGCCAGGGCTGGGTTCAGGCCACCCCCTCCCTCGTCAGGTCCGAGGCTGAGCTGAGACCCCCCCTTTCCCTGGCCATGGCAGGTTGGAGGTTAGGCTGCAGCAGTTTCCAGCTGAGCGGGTTCCCTGAGTGCCTCTGCAGTGCTTAATAGGCTGCTGCATGGCCATGCAGCTTACAGGGAACTTAGATCTGGACTCCTGTTGTCTCCTGCTCTCTGGCCTTCCCAACACCCATCTCAGTCCCTTCAGTTCATACATAATGCCAGGGCCGCCCGGGGGGGGGCAAGAGGGGCAATTTGCCCCAGGCCCCGGGCTCCGCAGGGGCCCCCACGAGAGTTTTTCTGGGCCCCTGGAGCAAGGTCCTTCACTTGCTCCGGGGGGCCAGGAAAACTCTTGCAGGGCTGGGCCCCAGAGCTTCTTCCGCTCCTGGTCTTTGCCGGCGGGGGGGACCTTCCGCTCTGGGGGGAAGAACCCCTGTCAGCGAATTACCGCCGAAGCGGGACCTGCCGTCGAAGTGCAACCCGGTCTTTGGTGGTAATTTGGCAGTGGGGGGCTCTTCCGTTCCAGGATCCGCCGCCAAAGTGCCCCGAAGACCCGCGGCAGGGGTCCCCCGCCACCGAATTACCACCGAAGAGCGGGCTGCACTTCGGCGGCAGGTCCCACTTCGGCGGTAATTCGCCAGCGGAGGGCCCCCGCCACGGGTCTTCGGGGCCCTTCGGCGGCAGGCCCCCCGCCACCAAACCGGGCCGGCTCTAGACATTTCACCACGTGGGGGGCACCCTGCTGCTTGCCGGTCCCGCGGCTCCGGTGGACCTCCCGCAGGCATGCCTGCGGATGCTCCACCAGAGCCGCAGGACCAGCGGACCCTCCGCAGGCACGCCTGTGGGAGGTCCACCGGAGCTGCCTGCTACCGACGGCCCCAGGCCCCTGGAATCCTCTGGATGGCCCTGCATAATGCAGCTGCTAATGTCATTCTTGCTCATCATTCTGGCCACATTACATTCTTATTTGAATCCTTCCTCTGGATCCTCCTTAACAATAGCCAACTCAAGCATTTTTGTCCTACCTTTTAAGAGCCTTCACAATACTACTTCTCCCAGTCTTGTCTCTTATTATGTTGTACTGCTTTTCCTTGCCCCTTTTCACTGCCATTGATGCCAGTCTTGAATGTTCACTTCTCTCGCAAAAGCCTCTGTGCTTTCCTACACATTTCCCTTTGTGTATGGAACAACCCTCATATGTCTAATTCTTCTCCTTCAAATCCCTCCATAAGATGCAGATACAAGAAATCAGCAACTGGAGACAGCTGATATTGTTAATTTCTTTTTACCAGTAAATAATGGTTCAAATTTGGAAGCAGCAACTTGTGTTTCTAGCAGGGGCGGCTCCAGGCCCCAGCATGCCAAGCGTGTGCTTGGGGCGGCATGCCACAGCAGGTGCTCTGCCGGTGCCGCGGGGGTGGCCGGTAGGGTGCCTTTGGCAGCATGCCTGCAGGAGGTCCGCTGGTCCTGCGGCTTATGGACCTCCTGCAGGCACGGCTGCAGGAGATCCGCTGAAGCCGCAGGACCAGCGGACCTCCCGCAGGCAAGCTGCTGAATGCAGCCTGCCTGCCGTGCTTGGGGCGGCAAAATGCCTAGAGCGGCCCCTGGTTTCTAGGTAGCCTGTGCAACCAGTTGATCTTACTGCTACCATATTTGCCCTCTTTCCTGTATTCCTGTCCATTGTTTATTATGTTTGCTTATGATGCCTTGTTTCAGTTTATATGGTTACCTTTTGGGGTTTGGGCTTGTCTTCCTATATGCTTGTACAGCACTAGCATAGTAGGGTCCTGGTCCTGTTTGGGTCTCTGAGGACTGCAATGTAAATAATAATAATATTACCACAGAACAAGGTGGAAGAGAAACTCCCCAGATTTCGCTGTGAAAGAGCAAGTTCATTTTCTTACTTGGTGCTTCTCTTTCTTGCAACTTTTCCCACTGTAACAGGAACACCTCAACAGTCAGATTGCAGAGTTCCTTCTGCTTTTCTGTGTACAAACACATGGCGTTTTCCCACAAATATTTTTAAAGATTTCTGTATGTTTCCACATTTCGTGTTACAATTGTACGCTTAGAAATCAGTTTAGGTCACTTTCGTCATGGATGGTTTTCATGTGCCAATTGTCCTATGAAATTGTAATCTTTGTAATCTCAACACCAAGACCTGAGTCCTAGTTCTCCACTGGTTTGCACCGTGTGTAGTCACTTGCACATCCGCAGACTGCAAGCAGGTGCGGAATGAAACTATTCTGCTTTGGTAGCACATCACACACACTTTCAATAGGTGTAAATGACTGCACAACCTGCAAGGCAGTTAAGAAACTAGCTCTCTCTATCACAGTCAAATCACTTGTCCGCTCATTTCCTCATCAAATAGAATATCTAATACATTGTACTTAGCATATGTTTATTGCTTTCTGTCTTTATATATCTAAATGAATCTGTGTACACCTTAGATGGCACTGACAAAAAACAACAATAAAACAGAACAAAAATACCCACGCATTTTGGGCCTTGGAGTCTCCTCTTTCCCCTACTATAACTTCAACCCCCTTCCATTTTTTATAAGCCTCTTAAAAACTAAACGAACAGCATTGGAATGGGGTTTACCCCTCACTTGCTGTGAAAAGGTTAAGATGAACCTGAGAAGCCCATGAACCAGACTGGGTATACCTGAGGGTTGGCCAGGCCTAATTAAAGATAAAGCCCAGCTGGAGGGGAAGGAAGGAGAGGAAGCTGTTTTTGTTTGTTTGTTTTGTTTCCTCATAAAGAGCTGGGTGAGCTCAGTTGGAGCAGGGAGACCCACAGGAAAGTTCCCTCTCTCTGGCAAGCAACCTGAAAGAAGGTTGAGAATGAGAGAGTGCAAACAGGCTTCTGCAGGAGTGAGCAGGAAGCATGACTAGATACAGGGACCCTGAGGAGCTGTAGCCAACCTGAACCCCTGTGTGAGGGGAGGAGTGTTGGGGTTGATGAAAGCATGGAAACCTATGGCTAGGCAGGACAGACTAGAGCAGCAGGGGCATGCCTGTGTGAGATGGCTGCCAGCTGAGTCCAGCCAGGCTGAAGGTTTGCTTATGTACACATTACATTAGGACTCTGGTAAAGGACTCTGTAAAGCAGCCTGGCTGGAAGGCTGTGGCAGGAGTAGGCTGACGGGCAATGTGTGTAAGTGTGTGGGTGCACATGTGACCACAAGGAGATGTATTGGGGCAGCAACTTTGCTACAAGCATAATAATATTGTGTCAGAGGCAATATTTCCACTCAAATGTTAACAGTTCAATAAAAGTTCCACTAGTCAGACAGAATTCTCATCACATTTATTTTCTTTCTTTGAAATAATTAACCTTAATCACCAAACAGAAGTGGGCTCAATCTGACTAAAATGTAAACATATGAAGGAATTTTTGTGGTTCTTAATTGTTACAATTCCTCCCAAGCACCCTAAGGCATTAAATTGGGCTGAATTCCCCAGTGATGTAAATTATTCACCAGATGTGCCACGTGGCAAAAAGTTGCTTTCTTCTAACATTGAAGAAGGAACTTCATTAAAATAAGGAAAACAATATTACCCCTAAAGCTCCTCTGCATTTCTCTTTGCTTCACAGCAGTGCATCTGCCTACTCTCTTCCTGATACAATTTTAAAGAGACATTTTCACAGTATGCAAGTTAGAAACTGGATGTAAGTCTCAAAGGAATCTAACTTTCATTAATTTGGAATTCATTAGTAGTACAAAAGGAGCATCACTCCTCTCAGGGCCAGCCTACACACAGTTTTTTGTACCACTCTGACTATATTGGTTGAGAAACTCACACATTTACAGGAATAAGTTGTACCCAGACATAGACTTTGATATTAGTCTTGAGAGTTATTCTGCTTTAATCAGTTTAGAAACAGTTAGAAATATACTTAAAATGGTACATCTCCAAAGCCTAGATGCAGTTACACCAGTATGAAGGTGTATATCTCTGTAAAGCTTATCACTGTAAATGTGTTAGTTTCTAAACCAAAACAGTAATTTAAAAACTGGGTAGAAAACCCTTTAATTCTAATCAGATAAGAGGGAGTGTAGGTGGAAAAGGGGTGTGGTGATTCAAAATAAGGTGTTCCAGGAGTGTCCAGGGGAAGACATAGTAGGGAAATTCATTGGTGGTGCAAGCAGTTGACTGGTGTGACATTGCACTTCATGCCATTTTATGAACATATTCTAGTGAGTGTGAATATAATGTAACTGGAATATGCTTCAAGCAAAAGGTCTCTTGTAACGTATCATTACAAATCTTATTATCTACTGACTGTGTTCATCCTATTTGTATAAATGTATCATTCTTGTATCTGAAACTAGAAATATGAAACAGAACTTTGAGATCCTATTGTAATTATGCAAAGTGTGGGCCACTAATGGTGGTTTGGAATCTTGATGGCTCCCATCAACTAGGACAATTGGTTGTAAATGGCTCTGTTTACTTGCGAGACTTCCTGTGAGTCAGGCCAGGAAGAATGAAGGCCTGGGGCTCTCACAGGACATGTGACCATGTCACCTGGTACTGGAATCCATCTTAAACCTGGTGCTTTTCCATTTAGAAGGAGGGGTGGGGACCTAGAGAGACAAAGATTTCCACCATGTGCCAAAGCTATCTAAGTGGGTGGAACAGAACAAAGAAGGCTGCAGTCATGAAAAATACCCTAGCTACCACCTGAGCTGGAACAAGGACTGTACCGGGGAAAGGATTGGGCCCAGACTAGGAGGGAGTCTAGTCTGTGAATGAAGCTTGTTGGAACATCTCTGAGGGTGAGATTTATCTGCATTTAGTTTCCTAATGTATTAGGCTTAGACTTGTGTGTTTTTGTTTTATTTTGCTTGGTAATTTACTTTGCTCTGTCTGTTATTACTTGGAACCACTTAAATCCTACTTTTTATACTTAATAAAATCACTTTTTGCTTATTATTGAACTCAGAGTTAATGACTAATACCTGGGGGAGCAAATAGCTGTGCATATCTCTCTATCAGTGTTATAGAGGGCAGACAATTTATGAGTTTACCCTATATAAGCTTTATAGGGAGTAAAATGGATTTTTTTAGGGTTTGGGTAGCATTGGGAACTGGGTATATGGGTGCTAGAGACAGGAGCACTTTCTAAGCCGTCTTCAGTTAAGTCTGCAGCTTTGGGGGGATGTGGTTCAGACCTGGGTCTGTGTTTGTAGCAGGCTAGCGTGTCTGGCTCAACAAGACAGGGTACTGAAGTCCCTAGATGGCAGGGAAAACGGGCTTAGAGGTAGTCTCAGCACATCAAGTGGCTGTCCCATGGGGGTTTCTGTAACCCAACCTGTCACAAATAGTATCTAACAGGATAAAGTAACTCTTCTCCTCCCCACACACTTTTTAATGAGTTGTACCAAGATTATGGGAAACATCCTTACTACTCCTGGCAGAATAAAGAAGGTACCATATGAGATTCCACCTTTGTGGGCGAGGAGCTGTTGGAACAACGAGCATTTCAACATGATAATATATGTTTTAAACACTAAATAGCCTTTTTATAAAACTTACATAATGCATGTTTAATATCATTATAAGAATCTTATTTTATAAGATGCATGTTCATATATAACTGAAGGAATGTTTAACATTATAATTTTTAGCATGGATTTTATCCAATAATTGTCTTAATATGCTGGAAAAACAATCTGTATAATATTTTTAGATCAGGTTAATATGTAAATATTCTACTATTGATGTATTGTACAAAATATATGGTTCCATAGAAATTTTTTTCAATAATAGTCCTTTATATTTAAAGTATTATAAAGGTTTTTATTTTGTAATATTTAAAATATGATTTTAATATCCCCAAATATTTGTAACATTAGTTGATACCTACTAAAATTTTGTTTAGTTTTCCCATATGAGGACTGTAAGCAAGTATTATTCCCACTTTGTGTTTCTCTAATATAGTTCTTCTTTTTGACTGCTCATGGAGGGCCCTTCCAGATGTTCAAGAAAAAGAAGGTGCTGAGATGTGCTCTTTGGTACTCAGATCACACTCCCTCTTTCTTAGTGTTTCTGGTGCTCAAGCAAAGGCATGGGGGACAAATCCCTTTGGAATTTGGGAAGAGATTATAGTGTAATGACTCCATTTTTGAACACTACACTCTGATTCAGCAGCTCCTTTAACTTCTGTATGTGGGGTGGTTTGAATTTCCCAGTGGTGTGAGTTTTGGCAAATGTGTACAGTAACTGTTAATAGTGAAGCCTAGTAGACGTTAGGAGGCGGCATAAGTTTAATCTGCAGTGTGACATTTAATAGACAAAGGATATTGAGCTCACAGGGTAAAGTCTGCAAGATCAAGTGTAGGCATAGAAGGGCTTATTCTTCATGGCTCACCCCTTGGGAAATAGCTTGTAGCAGCTTCTGTGCAAATTCATTGTAGAAAAGTTGAAATTGGAAAGCTGTGTGATTAACTAGTGAAAGATCAGGCTTCCCAACCTGGTATGGATGACTATGGTACATCCAGCTCCATACAGTAAGGACTCCTCCTGAATAGGGGGCTGTGCTGAGCTCCACTGGAGAGCAAAGTTCCAGAAGAAGCTTTGCTGCTGTTAAGCAAGTTCAGCTTCAGCTAGGGCATCTATTCAGATAATCAGTGTGCTCTGCTTGGGACTGTGGGGTGGAGTTCAGCCACTTCCCCTTTCTACCTCTCCCCACCACCAAAAACCTTGCAGAGAGGCTTGTGCATGGTGCAGCAATGAAGGGGAGGGTGCCAAGGGGACAGGATGGGGCAGAAAGGGACACTTGCATCCCACTCACTGAAGTAGAGGAGGTGATGTAACCCAGGTGTTTTATGTTTGATTATCTACAGTGAAGTCAGTGCAGAAAGGATCAGAGAGACATGACCCTCACCCCCACAGAGCTTACATTCATATGAATCCATTACAGTGTTGCCAACTCGCATGATATTTGGTACTTTTCTTAGAGCTCCAGCTCCTGTCCTTGTGTGAGAATCTCAGCTTTCATTTAAAATAAAAATTAAAAAAGAAAAATTTTAACCCTCTTCCTTGCAGAGGAAAGTTTGCAAATGCTTCAAAAGCCAAAGGACAATTAAAAAGAACTCAAGAAATATTTTTAAATCTTATGATTCTAGGGGGCCTGGAGTCATAATTTTCCTGCCCTTGGGGTTAATAATACTGATGTAGCTACAAGGGTCTGCCTAGGCAGATACAGTGACAGGATCAGGGCTATTTTAGATTATCTATTTCTGACTCATAAACACCCAGTAGAAGTCAGCCTTAATATAGCACACTCTTAAAACAAACAAGCAAGCAAAACCATATGGCTTTCTTTGCTAGAGTATCATTGAAATGTGTCATGAAAAGAGTACATTTTGCTGTGTGATTTGGAGGAGGACAAAATGTTTATTTGGCATGAATACAATGTGATTTTAATAGTAAGATTATTTTTTATTCATGCTGCTGTATTAATTTCTGGTCTCCAGTGTTCTTCAGATCCACTCATGTGGAGTTTGCAAGCACAACAATACAAACATTTTTGTTTCTGTTTTAGCAACAGTGAAATGTCATAAGATGGCACAATGAAAGATTTTACAATATTTCTTTAACTACACACTATATGGCATGGCTCAGGTTAAATACACCAAGTCAAAGATGGAATAGAAGGCCACTGTGTTTGTATGCAATACTGTTAAGAAGGACATAGTACAATAATTCTATTTTATTAGGATATGCTTTCTGAGATTTAAGACTAAAAGGTACTAGATGAATTGCAACACTGACTGCACACAAGAAATTCTGTAGCCAGAGCACCAGCGTGGAAGGGATGCTTTTCTACAGTAATGCTGCAGATGAAAGCAAGCTCAAAGTAGGAATGTATTGTTTGCTCCATTCTACCTTTATTCTGTTTTGTAATATATTTTTCATTATTATTTTATTTATATCGTCATACAATGAAATTGCTAACATGGGACCATTCTTAAGACAGCAGCATTTAAATGTCATGACTCTTTATTGTTCAGGTTTTCTGAGTGACAATGTTGTTATAATTTTGGGGATGTTAGTGTCCAATGTACACATTTAATGTACTGTACACACTGCTTTGGATGCACTTCCTTTGCCTTCATCTTCCTGCCCTATGTTTTTACTGGTCAGGTGCCTCCAGGCTGTGCTTCATTTTTGTTTTTTACTTCCAGTCCATTAAAAAAAGGGCTGATGTCTCACTCATGCAACATGAAGATAGACAATCACATCTTGGAATTGTGCAATTCACCCAGTAGCTTGCCCCAAAAATAGAAGAGCAAAGCTATTCTGAAGATAATGGAGAGCCAATAGATTGTCAAGAAAGAGCTGCACTGGCAATGGTGAAAGCAAGGAAGGTGGTGGAGCCACCAAGAATGAGACAAGAACTAGGATACTTTGTAACAAAAGGAATTAGTGGATTATTCATTGGAGGTACGTGGAATCTTACAGGATTGAGACATTAGCTATGACTTGACTTCCTTCAAAGGAATAAGGGGCCCACCATAGTTCACAGTTGCCTATTATTAGGGTATTTCCTTTTTCTGAAAGGAAGTAATGACCAATGTAAAATCCTTAATACTGCTCCTATTGAAATCAATGGGGTTTTGCTCTGGATTTCAGTGGGACCCCGCTCAGACCTTTCATTTGTAATTAAATCTCAGTCTTTATTGATCTTTATTGTTAATATTGTAACACTCTAACATGTCATATGGAGAACCGTGCTGTAATTAGGGTCACCAGATGTCCCAATATTATCAGGACCATCCTGATATTCGGGGCTTTGTCTTATATACAAAACTATACTCCCCCTACCCTCCTGAAAAAAAAAATAAGTGTCCCAGTTTTTCACAACTGCTATCTGGTCAGCCTAGCTGTATTGTATATCTTTAATTATTTTAAGACCCTGAGCTAAATTCATCCCCGATTAATGCCAAATAATATGTCATCTAAATAATTTTAACACTCTTCCTATGTGAACAAGTGGTTGGATTGAAAACTTTACAATAAATTGGAATATAAGTACAATTTTCATGTGTCTCCTTAATACTGTTAATATCACAGATTTAAATGAAGCAGGGTTTCATGCCTACCATCTAGATGACATTCATTAATTCCAGGGTCCTTGTCATTCCGAATCAAGTTCAGTGCTGAAACCCCAGAGCTCAAGAAAAGCAAGGTGACTGTCTTGTTAGAAAAATCGCTCGGGGCATGAGAGTGATGATCAACCTTTGAAGGGCAGCCTAGTTCCTCAGAGAATCTAGAAGAGTATCATGCTTAGGGCCTTACCGAACTTCTTCAGGAATTAGCCACAAATGTGCCTTTGCAAGCTTCATAGCCAATGTAAACATCTTTCTAAGAGCTGATCAGAGCTTTCAAATCAAAACATGACAAGATCTCTTAGTGCAGTTCTTGATAGAGAGTGACAGCTTCATGTTATTTGATTATTCTGCTGAAGGTATTAGTTGACAAGCACACAGGGTAGAATCTGCTACCAAGGCAGAGCTTAGAAGCAATCCTGTTAAGTTTTATGAGGCATCTTCAGGCTGCTTAACCTTTTGTAGGATATTTAGGGTGGGCACGGGGGAAAGAGGCTTACATTTATCATCCAATGCACTTATATGGACATTACCTTGGGGAAGCAAGGGAAGGTATGGATGCAACTGGCAGGGCTATGACCCATATTATTGTCCATACTAATGTTGTAGAATCTATTAACATTAAGCATCTAGGTCAAGGGCAACATTTTCAAAAATCAATGAGAGCAGCTCAGTGTTCAGCACCTTTTGGAAAATACGCTATTTAGATGCCTACATATAGATTGAGGAGCCTGGCATTAGCTTTGAAAATCTTTGCCAGAAGGCCTGAAAAAATTAATATCAGGAATGTGACATTGCTTCTTTTTACTCTAAGAAGCTTTACTGTGATTAATAATACAGAATTAGAGAAAGGTGGAACCATATAGGTCTATATTCTTCACTGTCATTGTGTGTGTGTGTGTGTGTGGGTGTGTGCGGGGGCAAGAGCTGCAATCAATGAGATTGCAAAGTGTGTAAATTAGTGGAGAATTGGTCCACAAATCAGATCGGGCAAACAGTAGTAATGCTCTCCTGAATTGTCCCAAAATTCATCTCTAGACTGTAATTTTTGCTGTTTTGTATTTGGAGATAAATGGAGAGGCCTTGGAAGAGAAATCTTACTTCCATATAATTTTGAGAAATATAAACTTCAATAAATTAGACTATTTCTAAAGATGAAAGCTAGTTAACATGTTTTTCCTGTCCAGCCATTTAAACATTTCCAAGCTAAATACCACATTTCTGTAACTCTTTTCCAAGATCAAGCTTCAGTTCAACTTTCTTCTTGCCTTCTTCTGTAAGAGCCACTGCTGCCTTATTGTCTCTAAAATCCATAGTATGAGTGTTCTTTTTAGCTGCTGTAATCTTGATTATGTGCCAACAAGACTCTTTTAGTGTATGTTAGTATCAGAGAAATATTTCTCTCCTGCCAATGAAAATTTGAAGAGCTAAGTCTAATTCTTCAGATGAACCAATGCAGTTGAAAGAAAACTATAGATGAATTCCAGAAGTGAGACATTGTTTTCAGAGCATTAGATTTCCTTAATGTGTATATATAACCTTACATCCATCTTGGGTTCTAAGTAGAGAGTTGTTTTGTTTTGTGTTTTTGGTGGTGGTGATCTTCCTCACCATTAAACACACAGCTGCATGTACAATTCTTGGGTAAGATCATGGAAACATACTGCTTAATAAATACTTTGTGTAGTAATGATTTTCCTTTATCTCTTTCAAGCAACAGTGAAGAGAGAAACTGCAATGTGCTAAAGAGTTTTCCATTTCATAGGCTTGCTTGCTGTATTACTTAAGGAGATTATTCTATAACCAGAGTGCTACATCAGTTCCTCACATATAATCATGCCTAGGAGATTTGTCTAACTGAATTTTTTTATCAAATTGTGTGTGTCTCTGCCTTTACACTGACCTTCCACAAGAGCTAATCTGTATCAAGTTAAGACAGGGTCCCACAGGGTCAAAAAGAATCTCCTGTGTTTCAGATTGGTTTTGAAAATTACTTGAAAGATAAACATTAAGGACAACATTCTGCAGTAGATTTGGAAGGAGCTAAGCAAATGTTATGTCCTTCAGGTGACTTTTTTTTTTTTTTTTGGGTGGAGGGAATGGGTAGAGAGAGGAAGTTCTTCCAAAAAAAAGTATTGAAACTGACACTTTAGTCAAAACTGAGTTTAAAATAGAGGAACAAGCAAAAAATTATCCCTTTAACATATTGGAATAACTTACTAGAGAAGATCTTATGACTGCTCACAGAAAAAATAGAGTAATTGGCCTGAGTAACCACTTGGTGTCATCTAGGAGCTACAAAATTCAGCTAAAAGGCATTTATAAAACCTTGTCTCTTAAAGAAAGTGATTTAGAGATAACAAGTCCAGAGAGTTTGACACATTTTTATTCTTAAGGGTTTTTTCTTCAGTGCTCTACAAAACTTTGCTAGTTTTTTTTTTTTCCTAGGGTCATGCATCATCTGTTTAAAGAAATTTTCTGACAGAATACTTAAGCTGATCTCTCTTCCTCCTTGACTGAAACAGAGAGCTGCAAATGTCACTAGAAATTGAACCATATTCATCCCTGGTGTGACTGTATTAATTTCAATGGAGTTACATAGAGATTAATTTGACTCAAAGTCTTTCTCAGTATTATACATGAAAACGTGAGATTTTTTTTTATATGTTTGACCATTGGTTTTACTTGTAAGATCATTTATCTGAGTTATGCTGACTTTGCAGTTTGTTTTTTCTGTCAATATCAAAATTTTACACAGACCCTTAAATTGGAATTTAACTCTATTTTTCTGCAGTCCTCAAGAAAGCAGAAAAAGATCCCCTCTGGACCAGAGATTTGTGTTAGCAGAAGTTTCAGTTTTGCTGACAGATACTGACTAGAAGAAAATATACCCTCACCTCTACTGCTGAGCATGGTTCACTCATTGTGAATCAGTCTGAAAAGGGATTGAAATGTGATCCAATCTTGAAAGAAATAAGGGAACTTTTTAAGTTAATCCTGATTCTGTAACACTGAACAACTATGAATAGTGGAGCAAAAATGACTTTAACCCAGCTCTAGAGCAGAATAATTTTTGTCATCCATTATCACTGGTTGTTAATAAGATAAAGGGCGTCAAGCATATCTGTGGGCATTTCGTGAGTCCTTTATAAAAGGATGGGTTCCAGGTTGCAATCTACTATGCCCTTTCAGAAAGGAGAGTCACATTTTTTTGCTACCGGTATGTCACAGGTGGGGCTTTTCCTGTGGAGTCAAGCAGGGCTGGCTCTAGGTTTTTTGCCGCCCCAAGCAAAAACAAACAAACAAACAAAAAAACCCTCCCTGAATGCCGCCCCTGGAATTGTGCCTCCCCAAGCACTCCTTGCCTTAGTCCCCAAGTCATGGCTGCCTCCTTGCAGCAGAATGGCTAACAAATCTCAGAATGTGTGTGTTTAAAGGCACATACATCCTGATAAAACTCAAAAGCAGGTTCATAGTTGCAGCACTTCAGGCAAGGCCCTGACCTGGCCCTGGAGTTCTGGGCTGGCATTCAGCTGCTCTTCCTCTAACCCAGCCTCACCCTGCACTGCCCCTGCAAGGACACAGACATGTCTGTTGGCTCCTGACTGGTCAGTGTTTCCTCTAGCCTCTGAAAGACTCTCTTTAGTAGTGGTCTGAGTGGCTTTTCCTTGAGCAGCAGGGGAAGAGTCAGGGTGCCCTAGTAGGGGACAGAGAAGGCAGATAGACTCTATCACATAGTGCAGAAGTTTTCAAATTGTGGGGCACCCCTTCCGAAGGAATATTTGAATGGATGAACGACAATGCCAGGCAGATCAGACCAGCCATACAAAGTGAGACTTGGGGAGGGACCATCCCCTCCACGCCCGACTCACCTCAGCAGCGCCTCCTCCCCCAAGCCATGGGTCAGTGTCTGATTTCTGCTCCTGGCAGCCTCCATGCCCAGTGCAGGCTCCGCCTCCAGAGACCATCGCACACATCTTTCCTCACCTTGAAAACAGGAGGGGGGAGGGCTCTGCCCTAACGGTGCAGCCTGCCTGCAAGGCAGAAACAGCCATCTGCTGAGGTAATTTAATTTAATTTGAGGTAATTTAATTAAAAGTTGTGTTAAGTCTATGAGTAGGCTGTCAAGCATACTTTTGCATGTGTCTATTTTTGTCTGGGCATGGGGGGGCGCAACCAAAAATTGTAACTCAAACTCGGGGACTCAGCTCAAGAAGTTTGAAAACCACTGACGTAGTGTAATTCCCCCTGCCCAAAATAGTTATGCCAGTACAACAACTTATGTGGATGCAGTTATGCTGGTATAAAGCTGCCTTATACTGGTACAGCTTATTTCTCTTCCAGTATGGGAATAGCTATACTGTTCTAAAGCATCTTTGTACTGATATAACTGTACTCACATTGGGGGTTGTAGAAAATTAAAGCAATACAATTTATGTCCGTAGACAAGTCCTAAAAAGTGGATGTCGGTAGAAGGCATGGAAATCTCAGCTGAACAAAAGCTCTGTTCACCACCGGCAGTTTTACAAACAGCCTTCTGTTTGTATATGTGTGTCTGATGCCTTTATCAAATACAGCCATGATCCAAAGTCGTGCAGGAGAAAGGCAAGACCAAAGCAATTCTGCAAAAAATATACAACTCAGAACTGTGGAATGAAAATGAAGAAGGACTAAATTCCTTTAGAGGAAAGGGAGCGCTTTAATATTTACTCATTGATATAGCATGGCTTAAGCTCTAGTAGAGGAGTCAAATGCTTTATTTGATCATTGTCTACTTTCTTTTGTGAAGGAAATATGGTTTCAAGAATTCTGTCTCATGTGTCAAACTTCACAGGGACTAGATTGATGAAACTTGAAGGAACCTTCAGTGTGCCAGTGACTAAAGCTGGGTATTTTATATGGATGGTGCAAAAATGCTGTCATTTCTCTTCACTCTTTAGATGAATTCCAGCTATGTCTAGTTAAAATACTTCTCACCTGCAAAAACCCCTGGAAACACCTGTTCCTCCTGGAGTGGCATCTCCTACCAGCCTTCCCTACTTCTTGCTGGACCAATTCCTTGTTACCATGCCCCAGGCTCCTTCCCATTGGATTGGCTTCCCCTGGGCTCTTGATTTTCCCTCCTTCATCTGTCCCACTGGGCCATCCTCATGTGGCTACTTCTCTTTGATCCTGGCTCCCCCTCCTGGCAGGCCCACATCATTACCATGTAATGCATAATATTTTTCCACAGCATGTCCATGAAATTGGAGAATATTTGCTGTGAAAAATACTTTGCCTCTGTGTCTATAGGTTCCTGCACCTGAAATATATTTACAACAGGCTGCAAGTTTGGGCTGTTTTGTAATCTGAAACTTTCACAGATTCCACCTTGCATAAAACCTATAAAAAAGAAGAGCATGTACAGAGCATATAAATTAAGAGGAGAACACATTGGGTTTAAATTCAAGGATTTTGCACTTACTTGGTCCATCTCACGAGTATGCTGAGAGACCCATTGTGAAGCACTGTCATTTGTATTTCCATCTTTATGCACAATTTCCCCAAGCAAATATGATCCCAATGGTTTCTAACAGCTGCTCAAGCAAGATAGAGCTGAGACTGAAAGGGTCTAGAGAAGGGTACAGAAAATGGTTAGTGGTGTGGCAGGATAGCCATAGGAACATGGAGTGATTGAAAACACTGGGATAATTTAGTGTGAAAGGTGAATCAGAAGGATTTGATAAAGGGCTTAGTTAGAACTGCTTAGTATCTTCCTTTTAACCCTATCTTAAAATAGAAAACTAAGAGGACAAGATGAAATTAAAGCACATGACATTTTAACAAATATAGGGATTCTTCCCCACCCCCCAGAGTATAATCATTTGGTGGCATTTACTGCTGCAAGAAGTCATTGAGACAAATAAGTCGGTGGCTGGCGTTAAAATCTCTGTTCTAACCCTTCCTCCCCCGAATAGTACTGAACAAATTAATTAGGTGGAATTACAGCATTTTCATTATCTTCTGAAGAATGCTATATTGGCTGCTAGCTGGGAAGAAAACACTGGCCTAGACAGAACTACAATTTGTCTGATCCAGCGCAGAAACTTTTCTGATCTTATGTTTTATTCTAAAAGAGGCTAATTTCATCTGCTGGAAACAAGGTATCTGCTGGAATTGAACCTGATTATTGAGGTTCATGTCCCAAGAAGCACCAGTTAACTGTCCCCTCGTTTCTCTTAGGTAGTTTGTAGAACATCTTTGAGTAGGTCAAATATATCTTAAGAAACAAGGACCACCAATATGAGCAAGGCAAGGTATAAAGCATAAGAAAGAAATTAAATTAAGGGCAAGATTTTTTTAGAAACTGGATTCTCTTTCTGCACCTGCAATTATTTATTGCTTGAATGCCTAAAATGGTGCTGAATATGATTGTACTTGCCCATGCTTCCAGCTCAAAGTGTGCTCAGAACAACTTCAATAGCAGCCATTGCTGACACTCATTGCTAGTATTGTTTTCTGTTTTTGTAATTGGGCCCTAAGGAGGGAGAGTTAAAAGATTATCTACAACCTCTTCTTATCTGGATTCTTGGTCAAAAGAGGATAGAGTAGGGGGTCCTCGCCCATTATGTGTCTTTCTTACAGGCCTGTGGACAATAGAGACAGAGGAAACACCTAGTAACCATGGACAAAAAGCAATTTTCAGTGAAAAAGGTGACAAATGTCCTTTCAGAGCAGATTTTGGGGGCTTTGTAGTGGGTCTGTTTCTTATTAGAGGAGAAAGCAGTGAAACAGACTGGGCTAGTCTACACTGGCAATGCTAAAGTGCTGCTACAGCTGCACTTTAACATGTCTTGTGTGGTCGTGGTGCAGCACTGGGAGAGAGCTCTCCCAGCGCTCTAAAAAAACCACCTCAATGAGGGGTGGAGCTCCCAGCGCTGGGGTACTGTTTATACTGGCGCTTTACAACACTGCAGCTTGCTGCGCTTAGGGGGGTGTTTTTTCACCCCCCTGAGCAAGAAAGTTGCAGCACTGTTAATTGCTAGTGTAGACAAGCCCTCAGGGTATTTTCTCATAATCTATTTTTATTTAGAAGATGCACACAATTCATGCTTACCGACCAGAGATGGAAACAACAGCAAAACTATATACAAAGAATTCCACTTGCAGAAACTCCAGCTAACATTTCATTGGCTTTGTCTTTGTTGAGAGAGAGAGATGTGTGTCCTTAATTTAAAATAGTTAATTTGAGGTAACATCCTAGTAAAGACAATGCAGTTTGTCAAGTATCAGAGGGGTAGCCATGTTAGTCTGGATCTGTAAAAGCAGCAAAGAGTCCTGTGGCCCAATGCAGTTTGTAGTTTTCATGAGTTAGCACAGGTTTAGGCAACCTATGGCACGCGTGCCAAAGATGGCACTCAAGCTGATTTTCATTAAATTAAAATGCAGAGCCCCATGGTTCTGGCCACCGGTCTATGGGGCTCTGCATTTTAATTTAATTTTAAATGAAGCTTCTTAAATATTTTAAAAACCTTATTTACTTTATATACAACAATAGTTTAGTTGTATATTATAGACTTATAGAAAGAGACCTTCTAAAAATGTTAAAATGTATTACTGGCACGCAAAACCTTAAATTAGAGTGAATAAATGAAGACCCAGCACACCACTTCTGAAAGCTTGCCAACCCCAGAGTTAGCAGGTTGAGTCAAAGCCAATGATCTTCATGTCAACCTACACATTTGTGTGAAAATTACAAACTGCCTTATCTAGGATTTTACCTTGAGTTAGTTAACTCATTAGCTAACTTGAGTTAAGAACACAACTTTTTTTTTTAATACAGCGTGGACAAGGCCACTGTAACAAGAAAAGCTGCTCCTAATCTGATCCTTGGTTTCTGTCCTGCAATCAGCCTATTAGCTATTCCACTACACTCTTGCCTGAGGACATCCCTGTTTCAGAGTCACCTGGCTTTTATTAGTCTCAGTAGGAAGCACAGACTAGGTCAGATGCACTTGGGCATCAGCCCTCCTTTTCTGTTGCAGAGCAGATGCATAAAGGAACTTCTCAAAAGGAGTCTGCTATAACTAGTGTCGAGTCTAAGGCCATGGCTACACTGGTGCTTTACAGCGCTGCAACTTTCGCGCTCAGGGGTGTGAAAAAACACCCCCCTGAGCGCTGTAAGATACAGCGCTCTAAAGCCTCAGTGTAATCAGTGCCACAGCTACACCCGTAAGGGATGTGGTTTACGTGCAGCGCTGGGAGAGCTCTCTCCCAGCGCTGGCGCTCCGACCACACTCACACTTCCAGCGCTTTGAAATGTCAAGTGTAGCCATACCCTTAAGGGGCTGTTTGGTTGTGGTGTAGACATTCGGGCTCTAGGAACCTCCCACCTCACAGAGTAATTTACTACTTACACTGCCAGAGTGGTATAAAGAAGCTTTAGTGAAAATGAGAATCTGACCCTTAATGTGGACAGGCTACTAGCTGCCAAGGGCCTTTTAAGGACCAACTTGGTCAGACCTGAGCAGGATTGGATGACACAGTGCTTAACACACTGGCAGCTGCTTATGTGTCTAATCTTAGGTTTTGTATGTATCTGAGAACCTCACAATCTTTAATATATTTACCTTCACCACACCCGTGTGAAAGGGATCTGGGAGTCACAGTGGCTCACAAATTAAATATGAGTCAACAGTGTAACACTGTTGCAAAAAAAAGCAAACATTCTGGAAGGTATTAGCAGGAGTGTTGTAAGCAAGCCACAAGAATGAATTATTCTTCTCTACTCTGCTCTGATTAGGCCTCAGCTGGAGTATTGTGTCCAGTTCTGGGAGCCACATTTCAGGAAAGATGTGGACAAATTGGAGAAAGTCGAGAGAAGAGCAACAAAAATGATTAAAGGTCTAGAAAACGTGATCTTTGAGGAAAGATGGAAAATATTGGATTGTTTAGTTTGGAGACCAGAAGACTGAGGGTGGACATGATAGTTTTCTAGTACATAAAAGGTTGTTAAAAAATGTTCTCGTTAACCTCTGAGAATAGGACAAGAAGCAATGGGCTTAAATGGGTGATTTAGGTTGGACATTAGGAAAAACTTCCTGTCAGGGTTGTTAAAAACACTGGAATAAATTGTGTAGGGAGGTTGCAGAATCTCTGGTATTGGAGATTGGACAAACACCTGTCAGGGATGGTCTAGATAATATTTAGTCCTGTTTTGTGTGCAGGGGACTGGACTAGAAGAGGTCTTCTAGTGCTATGATTCTATGATTGTGGAAAATTTTTGCAAAAGTTTGCTAGTGTAGGAAAGGCTTAAGCTTACCCCCTTTTATGAAGAGTTTTATATCACACAAAAATGCACAATACATAAAAATATTTATATAAAAATTCAACCAGATGCGTTTCATTACTAGCATTGCCATTACAACAAAGATTATTAAAAAAGATTTAAAGTATGTTTTAATTCATCAAATGAAAAAGGTAAAGAAAAGGGCACATTTTTAACTTAGTTAATTTAAGCTTTTGGATGAGTTAAAACAGTTAAAATATACACCGATGTCCTCATTAATACAAATTTGAAATAAGATAAGAATTCCTTAGGTTCTACAAAAGGAGAACGAAGGCAGAAAAATGACAAACTGATATATGAAAAGCAATATATGAGATGTGACTGATAAATTATCTTCTGATATTTTAATGAGTTTCAGTTAAAGAAGATGGCAATATGATGATTTGTTGAGATTTTAATAAAGTAAATTGAAAACTGAAAGGTGATCTGAATGAAAGAATCCTTATGAAGAGTTTGAACATTTAGAGGAACACTAACACACACACATATATAATATAAAATTTGAAAAGCCTACAGAGGTACAATAGCAGCTCTCTGTTCATCTGAACTTTGTTCACAATTCTTAAGACTTCCCCCATTCGGGGAAGAGGGTGGGGCGGGAAAGAAGTGCTCCTGGTACATACTTGTACCAAATATAATTTGATTCCCTTCTTCCAACCCCATGGGTTAAATATTTAAAAGCTAGACTCAGTAAATGCACACACAAACATTTTCACTTGCATTTTTAAGTACTAAAAGCACAAATCTATTTAAACAAATTGGATCTTCATGATTAAGACCCACTTTGCATTTGCCATATAGCTAAATGGTTCAAGCCTGGATATTTTCCAAGAGTAACAATGTTGGACTCTAATGTTGTGTTGTCTGCAATAAAAGAGGAAACGATTTTCTTTTCCTGCATCTTAAGATAGCGACTTTAGAGAAAATGAGGAAGTTATTACCATAGCAGTCTAGGCATTTGTAAAGAAAATACAATTGCTACAGTATTTGTTTGGACTAGTTGAGTGTAACTGAGACATATCTTTAGAGACAAAGAAACTGCATCATATTGTTCAATATCTGAAAATTACTGTGATTTGCTCAGCTCCAAAAGGTAAACAAGACTGGGTTCATTATTGTTATAATCATAGTGGTATTTGGTATTATAAGAAAGCACACTACAGAAGATAATTGATATCCATGTGGTACTGGGGACTCTCTGACACTAATGTTGCTCAGCATAAATTAGGTATACCATCATGTAAGAGAATGTCTGAACTACTCTTTTGTTGTTCTACTACAGTGATGGGGAGATCCTCTCAGGTTAAAAAGATATGTCCAATTCAACTGCTGCCGAAGAAGGTCACTAGCTAAGTAGTTGGTCTGAGATTCCAGAGTCCTGAAGGAAAAGTCTGCTTCCTTTCCCTACAAAATGGTTTGGAAGATGATCCTGTTGTCCTTCAATGACAGGGATACAGTGAATGAGGTATGGATGAACTGAAATATGTCTTTCGTGGGAGGGGGAAAGGATTAGAAATCAACATGCTGTGAGGTACTGAACAATATGCTACATTTTCCAGTGAAAAGAGGAAATCTCTGAAGTTGGGATTGCTTAATATGTGCCCCAGTACCTGTGTTTGGCTCAGGATAGTAATGCAAGTACACAAGCATCCACAAATTCTTGCCTCTCAGGACCTTTTTAAAAAACAAACAAACAGTTCCTCTATGTGAATTGAGTTTGCATTGATTAGTGAAATTTCTTTAATGAAAGCAAACTTGACATCATTTCCATTGATAATAAACCTATTAAAAAGAAGCTAACTTTTGAGACTAATGATTGAGAGTGTTCAAGAAAGTGCCCATGTACTGAATTTAGAATAAGGCTTCCAAGAGATTAATAATTTGGTGCTTAATGCCAAATTGGTGCAACATTGCAAGCTATTTACGTATGTCATAACCACACCTTTGTACATAATTATGTGGAAATGTTTCCTTGTGAATGAATAGCAAAATCTCCAAGAGCCATTAAAATTTCTAATTGCCAAGGAGCTATCTGTTATCAACAAAATAATTTATGCCAAACATCACAAATAATAGCCTTACACAAAATTTGCTTTGACCATTTCACACTTCTGATCTGATCCAAACACCGTTGAAGTCAGTAGAAGCCTTCCTATTGCCTTCTGAAGGCTTTGGATCAGTCTTTACACATTTAAATTCCTTCAGAACACTTGGATGAATATCATTTGGTGACTTGTTGCTGTTCAGTTTATCGTTTTGTTGCAACACCTCCTGGATACTTCAGTCTTAGACAGTCCCTCATCCTAATGAACTGAAAAGAGTAGGTTTGTGATAAATACTCCCAACATTCTCTGTGGTGAAGACTAACAGTGTTGCCAGCTCTTGTGTTTTAAGTACAAGTCTCAAGATAATTGCTTTTAAAGTCCAAGTTGCTGGAATTGGTAAATATATGAGAATCTCTGCTTATGTTTTTTGTTTTTAAGGAAAATATATAGACCTCATTGTTAGAGAAAAATGTGAAAATATAACCTGAGTGTGCCATAAAGGTTTAAATACCAGAAGGCAAATAAAAAGACCCAAATATATTTTTGTTTTTTAAAATCTCATTATTTTTTAAACCAATCTTGATTCTTTGGGGAATGACTCACAATTTGTTTACTGTCTGGGGTAGTAGAAGAGCTCTGTGTGAGCTCAGAAGCTTGTCTCTCTCTCCAACCGAAGTTGAACCAATAAAAGATATTACCTCACCCACCATGTCTCCCTAATATCCTGGGACCAACATGGCTACACCAACACTGCAAACACCTTCATATGAATGCAGATAGATAGATAGATTCTATGCATGGAATGCATTAGCAGAAAATTTGTGTGTGTATGCATTGATTTAGAGTTAGATGGTATTTAACATGAAAGGAGGCAAAATAGAATTGTGATCAATGGGCTAAATCTTGAGGAGGTCCTTTATTCAGTTTTTAGGGGAACTCCTACAGTTTAGGGGAAGAGTTTCAGTCCCTCAGGAACCACACATGGAGCGTCCTTTCTCTGCACTTGAGTGGCAGAAAATGAGGAAGGACTGAGAGGAGGTAGCAGTTGCCTCTACAAAACCATGTCCCCACGTGCCCTGAACTCAGTGAAAGACCGTCCACTTGTGTAAGAAGGTAAAGGAGCTGAGTCCAGCAGTGACAAGGTCAGTGATACTTCCCCCATGACCAGCATTAAATCTGCAGATAAGTATCAGGGTGTCAGTTATTTTTCTGTTCTCCTCCATGTGGGAGGAGGGAAGCGTCATGCTGTCAGAGTCTGAAAGGGCAGGAGTCTTGGAGTTGTGCTCAGAAGCACAAGGTCTCTGCACAGATGGTTCTGTGCCTCTGCAATATTCAATACTATGTATCATTGAACCTTTTCTCATTCTGCAGTGAGAAGAGACATTCCTGTCCTGTCCTTTCCCAGCTTCATAATCCAGGGGGAAACATCTGTATCGAGCCTCAGAAACCCCTCCCTCCACCCCACTACACTCCCCGGTCTCTTCCCATTTTTTTCTCATGGGGGATGAGGGCAATTTTGTCTGTGTTAGGACCTTAGACTTTGGCCCACAGTAAACTGTTGGGAATTAGACATGAATCAGGCTTGTGTATTGACACTAGAGTTTTATTTTATGCTCTGTATTTCAGCACTGGGCATTTCATCCTTCTATGACAAAGTTACATATTTACAGCCAAAGAATTTACTGGATGCAAGACATTCTAGGAAGATACTAAGGGAAAGTAATCTCTACCTTTCCATCACAAAGATGCTAAAAGAACAGTGGACATTTATAATAATGTGCTAGCTACTGTGTTAACTCCATTTGTGCCCTAGTTTGATTTTGTTCTACACAATGTAAACAGTGCTGGTGTAGGCCCATGCATTTGGGGCAAGACAATCTAAATCTACAGCAAGCTTTTCATTTTTGGTATAACTGAATGCAAATGCTGTGCTGGGGGCAATAGAGGCAGATTTGGTATGGTCTCACTGGTACAGCAGTGGATTCAGGCATCCCAGCCAACGACAGGAGAATTCTAGGCTTATGTATGGTGTGTCTCCCCAGATCGGTTTGAGCACGAATACATGTAGCTGTAGTCTGTCTTTTCAAGAAGCTTTTCAGAAGGATGGCCTGGACTCCCATGTACAGGAGATAAACGGCTGTGTGCTTTTGTTGTAAGGGGATATGCAGTATCTGAATAATTTAATTTACTGACCAGAGATTGGCTAAAATTGAACTGCTGCATAAATGAGATTATGCAGATTGGTTCAGGCAGGAAATGTGAAGAAAGTGTCATTTCCCTAGGCCTTCTGAATTGTAATGAGGAGCTGCTTCTCCGGACCAGCATAGTGTGATCATTGACCTAAGGCTGAATTGAGGACATCTGGATTCAGCTATGGTAAGGGCTGTTACTTTATGATGTTAAGAATGCCCCCCAGACTGTGGTATTCCCTGGTGGTAACCATGATCCATATCTTTGTGATTTGATGGTAGTACTGCTGTAACGTGCTATATGCTGGGCAACCTTAGTAAGAGATCTGCTGCCTGCAGCTGGTTCAGAATACAGTGTCTGATTGTCACAGGGGACGATTAACAGAGGTCAGTCTGACTGCTCACTGTCTTGCTATCTAGTTCAGCTGCCTGTTAGCCCAAGTATCAAGGTTAAAGTTTTTAATTTTAATATTTAAAGCTCCAAATGGATTCTATCCCAAGTGTCTTTCTGAACTTCTGATGTCCTGTATTCCATCCCAGCCTCAAAAGTTGGAGAGAAAGACAGCTTTTTGACCTGAGGGCTTTTAGTGATGGACTAAGCATAGGTTGTACTTTTGCCTGTGGAGCTCTAAGTCTGTGGGAATGCTTTCCTTCCAGAGCTGAGAACAATCATATATTTGGTATTTCTAAGAGGTCTATACACCAGCATTCAGAAATGTGAGAACCCCTGCACTGTAACTGTTTAAACTGTTTCTAGATATGCTCTGATTGAAGTGTGCACTTGTGCATTGCACACTGATTGTGTGAACCCTGCTGGTGCTCACTAAAAGTTCTCTAGTGTGCACTGACTCAGTCCTGTTTCAAAGACAGTTGGTGCATGACACACTGGGACAAACTAGAATTTACACCCCCGTTGGTGCGCACTTATGCAGCATGTAGATAAGCCCTTGGCTCAGGCAGAACACCCATTACATTCAGTAGGAGTTTGATGGGCTCCAGAATCTGTCATTTAGTTCATACTGTCTATTTTGATCTACCCATCAACAGGATTCATACTGTAAAGGCGACAATATTTATTCAGGCATTCTGTATTTTTAACATGAAAAGCATGGGATAGAATTTAATACACACAGATTATTTGAATATATTCTTTTCATCCATAAAGTTCTACAAATGAGCAAATAAAGGAAGTAAAGAACACTACACTTAAAATGAATTGTGTTAACTTTGGCAGACACTCTGTTGCTGAGTTCATTGCAGTAGCATTTGCAAAAATGATACTAGATTTTCAGTCCTATGAGCTTTATATTAAAAGTAAATTATCACTATTAAGCAACAAAGGAATTGCCACAGAGCATAATTTTGAAACAACAGCTACAATAAGTTACTTTGATAGCTCAGATAACATGTTATCTAAAGTAAAACTAAATAGCTATTTAAAAGAATTCCTCAGTGTGACTGCTAGTGTTGCAAATACTATATTTCTATTTTATACACTGGTGGCTTATCATCTTTGAAGGCATGCTGGAGAGTGTTAGAGTTTATTCTATCATTTAGATCAGCTTTAGGCAATTATATATGTAAACATAATGACATTCTTACTCTTTTTTAAATGGATTGATCTCAAGTCTGTGATGAATGAATCTGCAATGTGTTTTCCTGAAATCTTGTTTGAATTGAATTAATCCAATATTAATTTATTTTACATGTGCCAGAAGCATCATCCTATTATTAATAAGTTGAAACAGACAGCAGCAAAAGGAGGTCCCTCCTTAGCATTGCCAGAGTGCATCTCTGTGTGTATCCAGCAATCTGTGTGATATGTTGACAGAATGAGGCCAGGGATGCAAATAAAGGAAACTTTTCCCCCACTCCTAGCAGTAAATATATTTATTTATATATGAAGTTAGAAAACACAGTTTATTGCTTGTCATTGATTAACGTACTGAATGGTAGTTCTACTGATAAATTAAATTGAGAGAGAAATGGTTTACATATTATTATTATTAACATTACTACCATATGTTTAATTCATACATTAAGAGATACTGTATTTGTATTTTAGCAAGTACAGTCATTCTAGCTGGCTTATCAACCACCAAAGACTGAAAGAACATTTTTTGCACACACTGATGTATCAGTGATTGTAATGTAGCTCTTCATTCTCAACATTCCATAAAATCTCTGCCAGAGCTATAATAAATATTTGGGGGAACATTCACTGAAGATGGATGTTATGGCTGGAAATGGAAACTACGCCAATTTCAGCAGCTGAAGTTCTGTCTCTATGTAATTTTGCTAAATTATTTATATATATATATATATATTCAGTTGAAGATTAATTGGTTTTTCTACTTTTTAAAAAATAGCAACCCAATCACTTTGTTTGATATGACTGTTAGGGAAGGGTATTTTGGTTTTGTTTTAATTGTTTTCAGGGTTGCATGTCTGGTCTCCGGAGACACTAATGGAACATAGCGATAAAACTGTTCAGTTGTGAAAGCCACAGAAAAGGGAAATGATTCTGTTTTTACTTCTCTCAGTCCAGGGAGGTGCAATTTAAGGTCAAAACTATTTACTCCATGAATTAGTAAAATCAGGACTCATTCAAAATTTAAAAACACAGAGGAGAATCTACAAAAAGAGAAGGAAATCAAAGACGGCTTGTGAGTGATAGTGAAGATGGGCTTATGTAAAATAAACACCTTGGGCTTTAGTGTTAAACCTGGGTAATGCATTCCTCCTCCCTATGATCATAATATACAGGTAATCAAGAGAGGGGTTCATAAAAACTAGAACATGTGGAACCCAGACAATACCCAGTTCTTATTTGTTTAAAAAAAGACTAATGCACTAAGGGCCTTATCAAGGTAAGAGGTGCCTCTGCAGTTGCTGGCCCATTGAAACTAGAAGTTGCAGAAAGCTGATTAGACACTCTGGGCTAGCTCTTCAAAGGGGACTTAGGCAGTGCAATTCTGAGCCTGACTTCAGGTGCCCTACTGCCTAGTGGAATCCAGAAGCCTGAGTTAGATGCCCAGGCTCCCTATGCAATGGCCAGGGAGAGTTAGGCACCTAAGAATGGGATTCCCAAATACTAGCAGGCTGAGCAGACAGCCACCTAAACTAGTCAGTAGGAAAGGTTTACAGGTGTTAGCTACATAACTCTCCCCCTATAATGCATGGGGAGCCTGGGCACTTAACGCAGGACAGCAGGGTGCCGAGGAGCGAGGCACTGCAATGTCTTAGTGCCTTTGTGAATCTAGTCCTAAGTGACTTAAGCTTGGATTTTTTTTTTCCCCAGGCAGGAGCATTTTCTTTATTTACATATAGAAAACATTTTCCCAAAGCATGATTTACTTCAGAGGAATAAACCTAGATGAGTGGGTGGCACCGATACCAGGTCTGCCGTGTTTCACTGGCTTGTAGGTGATGGAAAACTCGCCCAGGCAGTGGCCAATCATCTCGGGCTTGATTTCCACCTGGTTGAAGGTTTTGCCGTTGTATATGCCGATCATGCTGCCCGCCATCTCAGGGAGGATGATCATGTCGCGCAGGTGAGTTTTGACCACCTCTGGCTTCTCCATGGGAGGGGCCTCCTTCTTGGTCTTGCGAAGGCGGTTCAAGAGGGAATGCTGCTTACGATGCAGGCCGCAGTTCAGACGCCTGTGCTGGCAAGCACTGTACAGCTGCATCAGCTGCTCGTAGCCAGTTAGACTCCTGTCCCTATGAGAAAAGGTAGGTAATTGTTATATAGGCCATTGATGGAGGGGAGGAAGTATCTCGAGTTAAGAGCCTGTAGCAATGAATTAGTTGGGTGTAAAGCAGTTACAGTTCACCAAAACATCAGTCCCACAACACTCGCAGCCCAAGGGGAATCACAGATTAAATCCTTCTTGTGTGTAATAATTACTTCAATGGAAGGAAAATGTCCTAGCAGAGAATAAAATAAAAACTTACTGCCTCATCCAGCATCATATGATGGGAGGGGGGAAGATTGGCAACTCAATGAACCCTGCAACAATAACAAAAAGGCTCACCTCTGTAGATGGCAGTTGCAGAGTTGCCTGTGAGAGGACAGCCCGTACCAATGAGCTCTGCCTGCTGTGTTGCTTTACAGAATAGGATGGATGGCTGTGGTCCTGCTGTATAGACTGGGATTTTTTTTAATGACTACCTGCAGTCCTTTCACCGTGTAATGGGCAGGGTAGTCACCTTTCCAGCAAACTGGAGCCCACCCATCATTATGGGAGCGGCCTCAGGAGGCTTCCTCCAGTTATTGGTTTTATGTGCAGCGAGGGACTGAACTTCTGGTCACATGGCATTCCCCCCTTTCCCCGGTGTGACCTCCAGAATAGAGCTACACAGGCAGAAACTCCTTTCAGGCTCTTCTGTACCTGATTGACATGCAATCCCTCATTAATTCCTCCACAGAGCCTGATTGCTATAGCTGTTAATTGGGCTAAGTGGGGGTCACAGACAGAGCCTCTCAGAAAAGTACGGATACAGAAAGCTAGTTCCACAAAGGGAGTTATGCACCTAACTGCCATGTTAGGCACCTAAATAAAAAATTTAGATCCTCAAAACCCCCCACTGAGCTGCCTAAGTTCCTTCCCAGATTTCCTGGTGCCCTACACAGCTGTGTACTTTGCATATGGGTAAGGACAACCCTGCCTGTCAGAGTTCACAAACTAGGAGTTTGCCCTGCCTAGCTCACTTGTGGGGCCCAATCCAATTGATGAGCTCTGAGTTAGATGCCTAACTCCCATTGATCTGGGTCTTGGGCCCCCCTCCCCCAGATTGATGGGTGCTGCATCCTTCTGTTTGGGATGCTCAGCCATGAACCATCTTGTGGAGTTAGGCACCAAAGCCAACAGACCTTTCTCATTAGACGCACTCTAATAGCCCTTTTGGTTAGAGCACTCAGCTCTGATGGAAAAGCCTTGTTTTCAGTTCCCGCTCATTTGGAACAGAGACATCAATCCAGGTCTCCCACAGCCCACATGAGTGCCCTAACCACCAGGCTATTTGGGGTGGGCAATAGTTATTAGGCTAGAGAGAAACAATGTGTGATGCTATAGCCCTGCCATTAGGGCAGTATAGAATCAGACCCCCACTTGTAAACTTGGAGTTTGGGACCTCTACCAGGGCTAGGACTCTGAACAGCTCATCAGATGGGAGTCCTCCTGGCAGAAACATAGGTATCTACAGGTAGCTCCACAAAGGCCCTTAGGATATGTCTACACTGTGATTAAACACTTGAGGCTGGCCTGTATCAGCTAGTTTGGGCTATTTAATTGCAGCATCTAGGTTTGGGCTTGGGCTGGAGCCCAGGCTGTGGAACCTTCTTGCAGTTTTACAGCCCGAGCCTTGTGTCAGTGGATGCAGGCCAGCCCTACACTTACATGACTAAGTCCAACTAAGTGCCACTGACAGTCATAAAACCACCACTCAGCTGCTGCCTAAGTTTCTGCCACTACATATGCACAAAAGCCACCTAAGTCTTGAAACTGCTTAGCTACTCACAGCGAAGCTGCTTGAAGCCTTGGGTTCAAGTCTCTACTCCTCTCAGTCAATGTGATGATTTGCACTGCATCCCAGATGAGTGCCCTCCTAACCACTGGATAATAAACGCTAATTCTCATTATTATTATTATTATTTATTTTTGTGGTGAGAAAGGGTTGCTCGGGCTTAGGCACCGAACTTAGGGTTCATAGTTGTGAATCAGTATAGGCAATAGGTGCCTTCCTCCCATGTGTCAGCTAGGTATCCAATGGGAGTTAAGCATCCTTAGGTGCTGGACCCTAAGCACCTGTCATTCTTTTGCATTGCCTACAGGCTAGCTTAGGCAGCACCCTACTTCACTTGCTGACTGAGCATCCATTTTGGGGCTGTGACTTCCACTGTCCAGAAAGAGACCCAAGTCCCCCTTGTGAATTTAGCCTTAAGATGGCTTTTCAGAACTTTACCTCTAATCCTTTTCTGGCATGCCTCATGCCCTGGAAGCAGAGGGTGGGATTTTCAGTCATGGAGGTGCTTTTGAAACCCTCCATCTGTAGAGAACAGATTGATTCACCTTATGTGTATTTCAGAGCTTGATTGACAACAATCAAGTTGGAGTTGGTCCTGCTTTCAGCAGGGGGTTGGACTAGCTGATCTCCTGAGGTCTCTTCCAACCCTGATATTCTATGATTCTATGATCATATATTGATATGGTTTTCCTAATATGCCTGATACCCCTTCACCCTCCTCCCCTCAATGCACCACCTAAGAGTGGAAGGTATCAGCTGGCAGCGAGCTTAGTATTTGCCTCACATTGTTTAATTCAGTCAGTGACTAACATGAGCTATTGGTTGCCTGCTTCCTCCTAGCACAGGGCATTTATTATTCAGGCAATCAGTGGAATTACACTGATAGCATGCTTTGGGCTCTTCGGCTTATAGAGGAGATTTGGGATGAGGGTTAGAGGAATGGTTTTGGGGAGGTGAGTGCCCAGCCTCCCACCCCCTTGCTAGTGATAAAATGGGATCCCCTCCCTTCCCACCAGTTTTAAACACCTCTTTTGGTGGTTTATTTTCAGTAGATGCCTGGGTCTGTTCGAAGGCATCAGCAAGAGACGCCATCTCATCCACAGACTTTACATCTTTGTCCCATAGACTCTGCTTTACATCAGCCTTACATATGCCTAGGAAATGCTCGAGCCACAAGACCAAACATTCCCCTCAAAGCTTGTAACACCTTTGCCCCTCACCCACTTTCTCATCAGATCTTTCAGTTTGTTCACGTATTCCCCGTTAACTCATACAAATATCTCTCTTACGATTCCTAAATTTAACTCTCTGTGTTTCAAGAGTAATCTGAAACCTTTGTAAAACAGTGCTTTTGAATTTGCAGTAGTCTAAAGCATCCTCAATGGGCATTTCATTGAATACACTTAGAGCTTTACCAGTTAATTATGAAATCAGGAACCCTCTTGGCATCAGCGTTCTCATGCCCTGCATGCAGCCTTTCAAGGGTAGTCAGATATTCAGCAATATCATCTGTCTCTTTGTATGCAGGACATACATGGTCCCAACTGTGGATTTCTGGCATGATGGGAATCTCTGGGGTTCTGGTTCTGCTTCTCTAGCAGGTCCAGTTGGTAGTTTTGCTCTTTCTCTCTCTTTCTTCCCACTTCTCCTTTATCTCCAGTTCTTTCAGTTGCAGTAGTCTCTGGTGCTCCCACTCCTTTTCTACAACCTGCAGCCTAAAAAGCTCCAACTTCTCAATTGCTTCACTGCTTTCAGTCATTGTCCTGATTTTCTGTTCCTACTGCCCTTTTCCGAAACAAGCAAAGAGAAAATAACAAACTGGAAGCCTCCTCCTGATTGTCATTAGCCACCACACTTAAAATCTTTACACCAGTCTATGAAGTGCAAATCTTGCTCAGTACAACAAACTGTGCATTTCACCCTGCTCTCTGGACCACTGTGACGAGATCCCCACAGGGTGCAGCCTGGGACTGAGGGACCGCTGTGCCCCCTTAATTATCTTCAGCCTGGGCTGTCTCTCACAATGCCTTGCTAGTGACCAACAGCAAGCCCCTCCAGGGGCTGTGATCACTCAGCACAATGGCACGTGGAGCCCCACACCCAGCTAGATTGCATGAATGCTTCCAGAGCCACTCATGAATCACACAGAGAAAGGCATCAGAGCCAAATCCCCCTAGCTCCCCGCATTGTACCTCAGGAATATACCGTCTTGCACTGCTCAAGGTGGGCAGTGAAAATGTATTAATTGCTTCACCACTTCAACAATGGAAAGTGGACATACATCAGCCTTTGTCAAACCAGAGCAGATTTGCCCCACACTTCATGTAAACTCACTGGTAAAGATGAACAATAAAATGTATTGACTATAAAAGGTAGATTTTTTAAGTGACATTAAGTCACTTAAAAATTCAGAGTTAGTTACCAAAAAAATAAAATATAAGCATGCAGTCTAAACTCTCAACCCTATTAGACTGGGCAACAACTAGATTAGGCAGTTTTTCTCACCTCACTGGATATTGCAGGCTTTAATATACAGGTTTGTTCCTTAAACTTGGGCCAATCTCCTCTGTTGGAGTCTTGTCTTCTTCTCAGTGTCTTGGTTGCTTGCAGTGTAGATGGAGGCAGGAGAAGAGCCAAGCATGGGGCCCCTGTGGTCTCTTTTATACTCTCAGACCCATGTGTTTGGAGAATGCAAGTCCAGGCATGTCTGGGGGCATTGATGAATCCCTAAGCAAGGTTGAGCAATTCCCCTGGTGCGGCCTCATGCAAGTGAGTCACTGAATTTGTAGCTTCCCTGCTAGACAATGGCTGGTGATTTCCGTTCAACAGCACCAACCCTGGTGTTGGTTACCCCCTTTGTCATTGTCTCTGTAGAGCCAGTATCTGGGTGCCTCCCAAACCCACAGCATATTTTAGTGACAACCATACAACACAATTCTCTTAACTTCATATGCGTTAATGATACACATAGTTAGATAGAACAATGACTTTCAGCAGATCATAACCTTTCTCCTGACACCTTACAAGGCATATTTTTATATACAATTATATGAAAATGAGGAATGGGGGGTTCCATGATGTTCCCCCAAGGTATAGAATGTCACACTAGGAAAGATTAATCAGGAGGGATGAAAGGTGTTTGCTCATGAGGAACTCACTGGAGCATAGCCCTAGAATGACTGAAGTATGTGAACGTAACAGTAAATTAGAAACATTTCAATAGCTGCCCATGCTACAGTCCACCCCCAACAGGATATTCATTTTAGTGCAGAGCTTTGGATACAATCTTGTTTTGTATTGGAGCAGGGTAATTTCCAAACAGTGCAAGATGATTTTTTTGCACAGCTATAGCAGACCTCCTTTGAATCTTAACTATTTTTTCAGTCGTCTTACAAACCAATCAAGACAAAAATTCATCCACCATTCAGTCTGTGATGGTCTTTGTGAGACTTGCTTTTTGTTGTACTAGTGCAGGTGTGTGTGTGTGGGGGGCACGGATATATATGAAAGAGGGCATTTTAGTGTTTACAGGGCATGGTTTTTCAGGAGAGATAAAAAGAGCCACTTCAGTAGGAAGGTGTTTTACTTCTCAGATCAGGCAACTCAGAATTTTTGCCTGACTCAGACTTAGATCATGTTGCTCAAGGCCATATGTCAACAGAGTCTAAGGTCACTGTGCTTCCCTCACATCCTTCCTATTTCATTTGAAGCCAGAGATCTGTGCTTTACTAAAAGTTTACAGCAGTATATGCCTGTGCAGGACAAAAATACTTGATTACTTAGCTGTATTTCTGAGTAGAGAAAGAAAAATGAGGCGAATTCTATTCTAAAACTACTTTCAATCCATGACTAAAGAGAACCATCAGAATTCTTGCCATTTAATCCCAGCATGTTTCATGTCCTTCTGCTCCATTGTAGCAACATTTGAACTACCGTTAAGAAAAACTGTTCATTCTCTTCTGCCAAAAACACCTCTGCATTTCTTCTAAAGAGTGTGCAGTAAGACAGTTTTTTCTTCAGAAAGCTGGTGGTCGTTATTTGTACTAAGAATAAAAGGACAGACAGGATAAAAGTGCGAGTCAAACCCGCATCAAAAGTATAACACAAAAACATACTAAATGATATTTGCTACACATTTGTTATTTTACTAGATACTATACATTTGACATGACATGCCCTTAGAGGACTACAGTATGTTCATAATACAATGTGCTATTTTTACCTGTATGGAGACAAAAATCACAGAAGATTTGAATAAGGCACTAGCGTGAAATTCATAGTCCTGAATCCAACTATTTTCTCTCTTTCCATTAATTTGTCTATATGATAGTGCAGACGCATTTTTAGCCACTACTCAAGATTACCTTGGCATTTGGTTTATGAAATAGTAACTGAAATTTCATGTCACTTACACTAAAATCCCATATAACCAGGGGGCAAAGTATTTGGCCAGTAACAAACATTGGTCATTTAACTATTGGTTTAATAGGCTAGTTACTATTGATTTTAATTCCAATGTGTCTGCATTTTTTCCTCCTGATGCAATTCAAACTTTGGACTCAGGGATCAAATTTACAACTGCAGGAAAAAGTCTAACCTTCATCTTCATAATTTAAAGGCTTAGTTCCCTGCACATTAGTCATATTTTTCAAGCCTTGGTGTTTGGATGCCAGTTTCTCTTTTGTTATATTTTTAAAGTGTAATTGAGTAAGGGCTGGAGTTTCTGTGGCTGCATGTAGGGTTAGGAAAACATTTCTAACTAGAAGAGTAGTTAACCTCCAAGGGCGGGTGTGAAATCATCCTCACTGGAAATTTTTAAGAACACCATGTTGGTCAAATATCTGTCAGGGATGGTGGAGGTTTACTTGATCAAGATCTTGATCTTGCCACAGTGCAGGTGTAACCAACACACCTCGTGGGTGTGGTGTTCTGTCCCATTTAGTGGCACCCAGACCCCTGAGAGAGAGAAAGAGAGAGAAATTTGTCTGCTCTACAGTCTTAGCTAATACCCAGTTGCCTTTTAGCTCATGCTGTAGCCCTAGAGTGACGAGTGTGAAAAATTGGGCTGGGGGGAACTAAGCGCCTATAGAAGAAAAAGCCGCAAATATCCGGACTGGCCCTATAAAATAGGGACATCTGGTCACTCTATGTAGCGCAGAGGTGGGCAAACTGTGGCTGGCGGGCCACATCCAGCCCATGGGACTGTCCTGCCTGGCCCTTGAGCTCCAGGCCAAGGCGGCTAGTCCCCTGGGCCCTCCCTGCTGCCCCCTCTCCCCCACAGCCTCATCTCACCATGTTGCAAGCGCCTGCCCTGGTGCTCTAGACTGCGCAGCAGTGTGGTTGGCTCCGGCCAGGAGGCATGGTTGCCAGCCCTGGGCTCTGTGCGGCATGGTAAGGGGGCTGGGAGCGGGGTGGTTAGATAAGGAGCAGGAGGGCCCAAGAGGCAGTCAGGAGACAGGGAGGAGCAGGGGGTGTTGGGAGGGAGTGGGATCCGGGGAGTGTGTGATTAGGGGGTGTGGTGGTTCTGGGAGGGGGTGGTCAGGTGACAAGGAGTGGTGGTGGATGAGGCGAGTTCTCAGGGGGACAGTCGGCGCAGGAAGTGGGAGGGGGTGGATAGGGGCCAGGGGCCAGGCTGTTTGGGGAGGCACAGTCTTCCCTACCTGGCCCGCCATACAGGTTCAGAACCCCAGTGTAGCCTCTGCCAAAAAGTTTGCTCACCCCTGCTGTAGAGGTTCATGCTCTAAGCTCCAGAGGTCCCCAGTTTGATCCTGCCTGCTGACAACCGGGGGTCTGTTAGTGTCACACAGGGACCTGGCCCTGATGTCTTTGTGAGGTCACTTCCAGCCTTATGTTTCATCCATGACCTTAATACATTTTGTAAAATAGTCAAATTATTGTTTTGAAGGCTAGAACACAGGCAATCCCTGCCTGCACCCAAATCAGTTCATCTTTCTGTCTGTGTCTCTCACAGGAGTAACACATAAGCTATTTGTGAGTTTTTTTGAGTTTGTAAACTGGAATAGACTGCCAAAGCAGATTCAGTATTTTGAACAAGATACAATGTAGTATCGTGACACTACTCAAACTTTTATGCATCAACTGAAAGTGGCAAAGATCTTGTAGTGGTCAGGGGGGTAATTATGAATTAAAGTTGCTGTGGGAACCTTTTGAATTTTTGCATTTTTTTCTTGTTTACGCATGCCCCTGAAATATGTGAATGTTCCCCCCCTCCTTCACTTGCAAGGATGGTTCAGCCTAATCATAACCATTTCCCAGGACCCTGTTTTGGGAGCTGCATGGGTTTGGGATCTACATGGAGGGGAGGAGGAGTGGAAAGATGTAGCCCTGCTGTGGGGGTGTGTGCAGTATTTTGTGGGGATGGGAGGGTGATGTGATATGCACCCTCTAGGATTTGGGGCTCTGAAGACTCACATGGGAAGGAGCTGCATCCTAGGGAGGGTCCACAGAGAGTCTTCCTATGCAAGGAATCCCCCCTTAAGGGAGATGGTGGGGGGAGCCCTCTCATGTGGCTCCATCAAAGCCAAGCTATCAGTGAGTGCATTCTACCACAGGAGGCCACTATGCAGCCCATAATGAAACTCAACTGGAAAATTATTAGTGTGTGTGAGACACCAAGCGCACCTTAGCAGAATAACTTCAGGACCTTTCAGTGTTAGGCTGTAAAGTAAAATCTTTCATTTGAGGTGCATGGGGGCACAAATGGGGACAACACAAAAAGAATTCACACTGTTGTGGCTGCTGCTGTTTGACTGGTGACAGTTCTCTGCAAGGCTGAATTAATAAAAGGCAACAGCACAGCTGTTTCTAGTTTGACAGCTGTATCTTGCCAACTGAAAAAGGAGGGAAACTATAGTTAAAGTGAAAGCTTAAAATGTACAGGATGTTGCAGAATGCTGGAGAGCTTCTGAAATCCTCAATCTCTGCAATACAGAATTTTTGTTTTTGATGTTAGTGGCAGGGCTTAAAACAATCTCCCCTGTGAAAATGGCCTCTGAAGCATTTTCTCTGGCTGGCAGAGCATGTCAGAAGAATGAGCATTTGGATGATCCAAAAGTTGGGGGGTTTTGGGGGGGAGGGAAGGGAACGGGAGTGATGATATTTGTCACTCCTGCCCTTTAAGAATTCCTTGGATAATAGTTTCTCCCACTTGATGGTACACATACTCCTCAATGAGCATTATTTAAATAGCAGGTTTCAAATTCAACCATTTTTGAGTTGTGTATATAAAATAAATTGGATTATGTCACCAGGGGAAATTATTATGTTTAGTTTCATATGGCTAAAAGAGAGCTGCATGGATTTTCTATTATACGTATGGGGAAAAGTCGCCTTTCACTTGAGCCCATGTATGGAACATTTCAGTCCTGCAGGAGACGGAAATGGGGTCTGTCATTGAAATTACAGTTGCAATCTCTACTACAGCCTTTTCTGCCCCGGGAATACTGAAATGCAAAGGTTAAACTGGCTCTTTTAAAATGGATTCCTCAATCCAAACTTCGGAGGGGTTTAGATAAATGAAAAAAGATGATCAACAAAGTTAAACTATGCATAATATATTTCTCCTGCTTCTAGTAAATTGTAAGGAGTTCATTGAATTCATTCCCTTAGCTGTTTTTCCCAGAACTGCTGAACAGAAATGGATGAACACTTTGCTGACAAATCAGGTAGATTTATGCATCACTAATCCATATAGATCAGCACTCCTTGAAATGTAAATTTCAGAAACATTTTCACAGATGCACACAGGTTTCTGCCAACTGGTGTGCCTGCATACTAGTCACTTAAACCTCAGAGAAAAAACAAAACAAAAAACCTGTATCGATGCCTACAGGCAAATGTATAGAAAGATACTTGCTTTCTTTCAGAAGCCTAAAGGAATTTGATGCAGCCTTGTGAAATCAGCTGTTATTGGCAACTACTATAAATAAGCCTTTGTGTTCAACTTACATTTTTCACCAAGGAAAAACATTACACTTGCTTGATACAAGTAAATAGAACTACCCTCAGTCAAAACCTTGCCAAAAGAAAAACAAAATGTGAAAAATGGTACAACTAAAGTATTAGAACGCATAAGTAATAGAAAATAATACTGGGGAAAAATGAATGCTATAAGTTAATGGTATGTACTCTTCTGGAATACAGTTTTCACTTCTGGTTTGACTTTAGTGGGACACTCTAACCAGACCCTTACTCCAGTGAGGCCTTTCATTATAAGAAGCTACAACTCTGACTTTGGTAAAAATGTTGGACCATAATTATTTATTCCTCTATAACAGAGATGGGCAAACTACGGCCTGTGGGCCACGTCTGACCCATAGGACCATCCTACCCAGCCCTTGAACTCCCAGCCAGGGAGGCTGGCCCCTCCCCTGCTTTCCTCCCCCAGCCACACTACCTGGCTTGCAATCGCCCATCTCCCAGGCTGTCCAATAAGCCTGTCCTGCTGCTCTGAATGGCATGGTAAGGGGAAGGAAGCCCCAGGGGGTGGTCAGGGGACAGGGAGGGTATGGAGGTTCAGGGTGGGGGGGTAGGGTGACTAGATGTCCCAATTTTATAGGGACAGTCCTGATTTTTGGGCCTTTTCCTTATATAGGCTCCTATTACCCACTTCTTGTCCCAATTTTTCACACTTGCTGTCTGGTCACCCTGGGGGAAGGGGAGGGGGTCGGTCAGGCGACAAGGAGCAAGGGGGTTGGGGTCCCAGGGGGTGGTCAGGGGACAAGGAGCAGGGGGCGTTGGATGGGGTGGGGGTCCCGGGAGGGGACATTCAGGGGACAAGGAGCGGGGGGGGGGGGTTTGGATGGGTGCGGGACAGCCAGGTGGTGGGAAGTAGGCAGGGGTGGATGGGGGTGGGGCCAGGCTGTTTAGGGAGGCATAACCTTCCCTACCCGGCCCACCCTACTGTTTCACAACCCCAATGTAGCCCTCGGGCCAAAAAGTTTGCCCACCCCTGCTCTATAAGTACATTTCAGATGTAGTTACCTACTTTTACAAATCAGAGATTTACTAAGTGATTGATACGCCAGAAAACTAAAATAATTGGAAAATCTCAGAATGATGAATGAGCAAGTGGCTCTTAATACAGAAATTATTATATGTACACACACACAAAAATAGCAAAAGTAGGTAATTTAAATATTAGTCTGAAAATACAAGCTGCTCTGCACAATTTTTAACCGTCTGCTTTTTTATTGGAGAGGTTTTGACTAAGGATATATTTCCTTTTAACTTTGTTTGGGGATGATTCTATTTAACCTCAAGAGGAGTTGGCCGTGGATGTAAAGAACACACTAACTGACTGCAGAAGGATTGAATAACTTCAGTTCCCATTTACTTTAGTAGGATTTCAAGGCACACACAATCTCGGTGCAGAAAGCACTAGATTCATCGATGTTAGGGCCAGAAGTGACTATAAGATCATTACTCTGACCTGCTGTACAACAGACTACAGAATTTCATTCATTAAAACTAAACTATGTCTTCCAGAAAGGCATCCCCTGTTATTGCTCAGTAGTCAACATGTCTCGTAGAGTGGAGGTTTGTGGTCACTAGGGAACAGGCTGCAATGTGGTACTAGGAACATCTAAGGGATAACATTTCAAAGTAATACTGGATGAGTAGCAGAACTCCCATTCATACCAATGTGACCTGTGTGCAGGGGTGGGAGTAACTTGATGGACTTGCAGGGCAGCCGGGATCCTGGGCAAGGTGGGGTGGCTCTGGGCCCCCAGAAGGGGTGGGGCCTTGGGCAGAAAGGGCAGGGATGGCACCGATTTAAAGGGCCTGGGGCTCTGGCCGCTGGCGTGGTACCAGTGGTTGGGAGCCCTGGGCCCTTTAAATCACCACTGGAGACCCAGGGCTCCTGGCCGCCGCTACCCTGGGGCTCCAGCAGCGATTTAAAGGGCCAGGGGCTCCAGCTGCTGTCGGAAGCCCTGGGCCCTTTTGTTGGGCCCCAGGGCAGCTCCCCTTTTGCACCCTCCACCCCCATCAGCAGCTCTGCTGGTACGGTCGGCTTTCTTACTGGTATGCCATACTGGACCGTAGAAGCTTACGTTCACCTCCACCTGTGTGCCTGAATCACCACTTATCACTATGAAACTGGAGTTCCTGAGTAGCAACATTGCACCTGATCATGAAGATATTTTCTTCTTCTCTCCTGCCTGCCTGGAACCATGGTTGTTGATGGATATAGAAAGTATTTTTAAAATCCCACTATAGGATCTTATTTGTACACTGGTGGGTGATTATTAAGAGATTTTTCATATTATGATAATTAAGACCAAAACCCAAATGCAACTGCTAGTACATTTCTCAGGATACCTGTAACTGGCAAAATAACTCCTGTCAGAATGATTAAAGTAGGGTTTCTTTTTCACTATTGATACACCTGAGAAGGCTTAGAACCTAAAAAAGACTAGCATGATGCTGTCAAAATTATAATGAACAAACAATTCCTAAAAAGAGCAACAAAGAGTCCCGTGGCACCTTACAGACTAACAGATGTATTGGAGCATAAGCTTTTGTGGGTGAATACCCACTTCATCAGACGCATGACTAAACAATTCCTAGTACATGAATATGGATTGACATGATTTTATAGAAAATCTGAGTAAATCATACTTGATATCCTGAATCTGATAACTTGTGACTGATATACAATATTATATACATGTTACATGAAATTTCTTTAAACTCTGAGTACATCTCATGATTTGCAAATAGAAATTACAAAAAAAAAAAAGTTATTCCATGCTTTGGAGAGCAGGCAATTAATTTTTTTTCAGTAAACAATGTGTCAACTTAGATACGTGAACTAAATCTAAGAGAGCAATAGAACAATTAGTCACAGAAATACAAACAATAAGGTAGTATTGATGAAAAATTGTTTTCCATTCAAGAGGAAAGTGACAATTTATGTAATTAAATAAACATTTGTACAATTGCTGACATCTAATGACTTTGTTTACAGATTTACTTTTTATTAAGCAGATCAATTTTGCTATGTAAACCAAGGGTGTTTTGGATCCTTGTCGGTTTGCCTCCTGAACCCCAACATTTTAAGTTTCTCCAAATAGTTAATTTTCTCCACCAGTTTGAAGATTTTGCACCAAGTAATAAGTGTGTTGTTTAGTACTAACATTCTATATAGAAGGAGCCTCATCACAGAGCAAGCTGGTAGGTATTCAAAACCATAGTTGGACTGGAGCCCCTTTATCATATGTTAGTTATTTAAGTAGGAAGTACTTTACAATAATAGCTACTTTCACAAATTTTGAATTGTTTAAAGGAAGCATGTTTGAAATCCTCTGTATTAACATATGTCATTATTCTACTGTATGAAAGTTCTAGAAATCAATGTCATTATCATAGCGCATGACATAAAAAAAATACTACGAACAAACATTACAGAACAGTTAGAATGATACCATTTAAGCTATCTACATTTTGTACACTGCTTAAAGCAGTCTCATTTTTCCAAAGAGACTTAACTCTGATCTCAAGTATCAGAGGGGTAGCCATGTTAGTCTGGATCTGTAAAAGCAGCAAAGAGTCCTGTGGCACCTTATAGACTAACAGACGTTTTGCAGCATGAGTGGGTATTCACCCACGAAAGCTCATGCTCCAAAACGTCTGTTAGTCTATAAGGTGCCACAGGACTCTTTGCTGCTTTTACAATTCTGATCTCAGTCATACAGGTGTAAATCTCAAGTTTCTCCACTGAAATTAATGGATTTGGAGCAGTGAAACTGAAATCAAATTCTGGCCCACAGTAGTTAGTTATACATAAATATAGCAAACTTATTTCTCCAATGTTTAAAGGGTACTGCTAATGGATAACTATCCCCAATGAAGGCTTTGTTTTCAATATAACAACAACTTCTGAAGTTTTCAGTCTGAGCTACCTCAGATTGCTTACAAAGGTAACTTTGAAAATAGTTTATTTCAGGACATTTTAAGAAACATTTATTTCAACTGTATTATTAATGCCAGTCAAACGAATGATTAACCATTCTGTAAAATTTTGCATTGTGCTCTCTGAAGTAGGAGTAAAGTTGCTCTAAAACAGTGATGTTGACAACAGGGTGGGGACGCCCTTTGGACTCATGTAAACATCTCTCTCTTCCATCACTTCTAATGCAATAGAACCCCTTGGTTTGGTTAAAATAAAAATTTGAAGACATAATTCTGGAAGGAAGATTAAGAAATGTTTCCACTTTTTGTAACTCAGGAAGAGGGTCTTTGATTAAAGTATTGCCATCCACTATGTGAATCTGATCTAAGTTGAAATGCTTAAGCCACTTTTCCATATGGAGATCATAGAGACTTCTCTGAATAGCTTTGTATTTGGTATTAAGTGCTCCATTTTTAATAACAATTTCTTCAAAGGGCTGAACACGCTTGTGACTTTCTAGTCTGTTGTAATATACTTGGGTATAATCAGATATTACTCTCTCAGTGGGGTCTCTTAGAATGAGCAGCAGTTTAATAGAGCTATTCATGTCATGAATTCTTTCTGGAGCCTGTGGTGAGGTAAAATAGCCTGGTGTTTTCTCAATAGTAATTTGATTTTCATAAGAAAATGGCATCAGACGCCTATACCAGTCTATTCCTTTAACATAATTTTCATCCCAGTCAAAGAAGTGGACTTCTGTAGTTGCTACCACAATATTAGGATGAATATCCAACATTTCCAATAAGGCTCTGGTCCCTCCTTTGCGAACTCCTATAATGATCGTCTGAGGTATTCGTCGGTTTGTGCCAGGAGGTCTCACCTGTGCAGAATAGTGTTCACTTTTATTACTGAAAAATCCTACTTGCGACTTCAGCGTCTCCAGCAGTGCCTCATTCTGAACAAGAGCACCCTGAGTGTGAGTCAGCAAAAGATAAGCTGACACCAGGAGGAAGGCCATGTGGAGAATAATTAGTTCAAAAAATTAGTTCAATAATACGTGATTCTCCACTTGAGGAGCTGGTTGACAGAACTGGGGGCGAGCAAACAACTTTCTGAAGCATCTGCAAAATAAAGTGAGATTAATCATTATCTCTGTGTATATGCATGAATGCATCATAGATAAAGTCTGACTTCTCTGTAATTAGTACCATATAGAAAAATTATCTAAAGCAGTTTACTTCCTCTCCCCAACCCCTCCGCCACTCTGTTTCAGGAGAGAAAAATGGTGAATTGACATTTTCTTGCTCAGTGCTGTGATTAATGGTGGATACTAAATCAGCGAGAACATTTGCTAACTCAAAACACTGGACTAGGCTATGAAGAAAGAAGAGGAGGATCTACCTAGTTCTATATTCCTAGCTATCATTTCCTTCCTTTTACCTTTTGCTATTTAGCACATGCCATTAATAGGGCTGTCAAGCAATTTAAATAATTAATCATGATTAATTGCGCAATTTAAAAAAAATGAAGCATATCATCTGGAATGGTGGCCAAAGCATGAAGGAGCATACGAATGTTTAGCATATCTGGCATGTAAATACCTTGCAATGATGGCTATAAAAGTCCCATGTGAATGCCTGTTCTTACTTTCTGGTGACATTGCAAATAAGAAGAGGGCAGCATTATCTCCTGTAAATGTAAACAAACTTGTTTCTCTTAGCCATTGGCTGAATGAGAAGTAGGACTGAATGGACTTATAGGCTCTAAAGTTTTACATTGTTTTGTTTTTGAATGCAGTTATGTAACCAAAAAAAGTCTACATTTGTAAGCTGTGCTTTCATGATAAAGAGATTGCACTATGGTACTTGTATGAGGTGAATTGAAAAATACTATTTCTTTTGTTTATCATTTTTACAATGCAAATATCTGTAATAAAAATAATATAAAGTGAGTACTGTACACTTTGTATTCTGTGTTGTAAATGAAATTAATATATTTGAAAATGTAGAAAAACATCCAAAATATGTAATAAATTTCAATTGGTATTCTATTGTTTAACAGTATGATTAAAAGTGCGATTAATAGCTATTAATTATTTGAGTTAACTGCGATTAATCAACAACCCTAGCCATTAATAATGATTCCATGACATTTTGGAGTATCAATTCACCTCCTCAAATTCACTGCTAGAATCTAAATGGCAAGTGTCATTTAGTTGATGCCTTAATTCGGTCTCCAATGGGCTGTGGGTTGAGAGTCCTGACTTGTAGCAAAGAAAAGATGTGTCTAGCAAGAGCAGGAGTGAAATAAGGCCAAATCATTGGATTGCAAGCCATTTGGATCAGTAAAGAGACAGACAGAAACAACAATGCATCAGAGCAGGAAAAATGGAATCTGCATCAATTGAATGTGGAATGAGAGGATAAACTAGTCTGGGTGGATTAGTTGTGGAAGATCAAGGAGCTAGGGTGTGTGCATGCATACATGTGTAGCTGGGGTGGTTGCTGCAAGGGCAGAGCTTTAGAATTAGAGCAGAGAACATTAGTCTTTCCAAGGAGTGGCTAATGGTTGTCTTCAAGAGATACCTAGAATACATTCAGGGGATCCTAAAAGTTTTTGTTGCGGGGGTGAGGTAGGGGAGCAGGGGGTAAGATTGGATGGATCTGGGCTCTATTTACTATTCATTCATTCTCAAACAGAAGAAAAAGAGCTATTAAAGGAGAGTAGAGGTTCTCAATCTGACAGTTGCAACTATCCCGCCCTCCCATATTGCTAAACGGAATGCAGGTCCCAGCTAGATGGGACAGGACTCCTGGGGATGGGGAAGGGATATATATATATATATATATATATATATATATATATATACACACACATTCCTACTGTTTTACTAATATTTAAAATGGACTTTGTGTGAGGCCCCTCTATATACTATTTGGAGATTTAGCTACAACGGAGCTGGCATCACAGAACCACTGATAAAAATAATCTAGAAAAATACAACATCTGCACCCGGATAATCATGCTAAGTGCTCTGGACTGGATGTTTCAATCCTTTAAGTCCTTACTCAGGAAAAATTTCCATGGGAAAGACTTTAGGATTTTGCCCTATTTCTGGGCAGCTAGAAGATTTCAATTGGTAATAAGCATGTGTAATATATACACCATATTTTTCTTAACGTGATTTATTTTTTAATCCTAATAAAATGTAGTGTGAAAACTAGTTCATTTGACAAGCTCTGCCTATAAATAGTGAAGTTATCTTATACAATGAAGCAAGTCACTTAAAACAAGAACTACCTATTTAGATATAGATTATCTCTATCTCATTCTCCAATTTTAAAATGATCTCGGTTACTGCTACAATAGCTCCTTTTTCAGATTCTAGTTTCAGTGATTTGCTGGGCTTTTTTTGAACATTCATCACATTAGTTCAGTAATAACTTCTCTTACATAGTACCTTAAAGAAAGCAGACACTTTCTATTTGTCATGGCTCTGAAGAGGATTCACAGCTTCCCTTTCTTATATTTCTTTTGGTAATTGTTTAGTATGAGTTATTGGCAGCTTACAGGCTTCAGTTATCACAGTAATATTGTCAAAATTTGATGGTAGTTCCTAATACTGTATAAGTAAAGCAGCAGATTCACTAAATGACAATTCTAAATCTAATAATTAAGGGTCAAATCCAACTGCCTTGGAAGTCAATTTAAAGACTCCCATTGACTCTAATGGGAATTTGATCGGGCCCTAAATTATAGGTAGCATTCATCAGCAAGATTTTTGGACTGACTGAATATATCTAAAACTTTAATTTTACTTATGAACAGTGCCTCCTGTTGTGGAACTAACTTCACTCAAGACTTGATCCACATTAAAGCATGCCCCAGAACTCCCAGCGGAAGACCCCAGGGGCAGCAGCCTATTCAAAAGGAGCAATAGATACATAAATATATACATATATGTCCATATTTAAATACTAGAAAAATCCAATCTTTAATCTAGTCTGAAATTTTAAGCCAAATCAAACCCAAGCTAAAAGTCCAAAGCAGAATGCCGCTGTATTCGCAACTAGACTAAATATTGTTATAGTTTTACCACTGGAAAGAAAACTTCTATTTAAAGGGTTCATATGAGTTTTCCATTCAAGTTTTATTTTAAATTCTCAAAGACAACACAGGGGACACCAAAGGCAAGTTTTTATATTAGGACATTATGGCAGACTATATATATTCATACCAGGAGTCATTTGCTTGCAACCACATTTTCAAAAAAATGGCTATTATTTTTTGGGTGTCCATCTTGAGAAACCTTGGACCTAATATTCAGCTGTGCTGAGCACCGAAAACTGCAATGGAAGCTGAAGGTGCACAGCGCTTTCTAAAGATGGCTTAAAACACCCTAAGTACCTAAAAACAGTGGCTCTTTGTGAAAATTTTGGCCATAGGATTTGAATGCAAGTCAGATGCTATAGTCTGAGAATTTCCAACACAATTTTACCTCTGTGGCTCTTGATATTTCAAAATGGTTTGCACAGTGTTATGAATCAGATTTAAGGACACATTAAAAAAGGTATTTTAAAAAATCCCCTTTTTTATGAAAACCATAACAAACATAGAAGCACTATGAAGTCTATATACCTTAAATACCATTTTTTGTTTAAAGATGTAGTGGGAACAAGAACACATTAAAAGAATTACAGTATTTATAAATGAAAATGTGATTAGAATGTAAATCCACCCTGTAATAGCTAGGCCCAGACTTGCCTTTAGAACTAGGTATAAAAGATGAAATACTGCTTTCTTCTGGCTTTCTGCCTACAGGCACTGCAGGCAAGGAGTATAGCAGAAATCCCACACGCCATTGCACAGGACAATGTTGGCCTACAGAGAGACTCCACAAACACCCAGTGTACTGTGGAATCTAGTTACACCATGGGTCCATCAGAACCAAGTAAGAAAGGGATCTGAGACTCATAAGGACACTTACTGATTAGGACAGTGGATATTTCTATATTTATTTAGCGCCAGTGAGAATATTGCTTCTCATGAAAAATTCAGCTCATATTTAAGTTATCCTATGCTCTTGCTTATCTCTGACCTTTTTATTTGAGATCCCAAAATTCTGAGAGGTTTTCTTAAGCTTTTCATTTAGCTCCAGTGGAAAAGATTTCTACTCATATGTCAGCAGAGAAGAAAGGCAAATTAAGAGGTTTATCAGTTGTAGTCTCCTAGGTTGCATAATCAGCCAATTACCTCTTTGAATAATTAATAGTATAAAATGATTCTTTTCTGATATTCTTTACAAAAACATTGTTAGGATATTTAATCTATTATTGAAATGCACTTCATTTTTTCCCTCTTCTTCAGGTAAGCCATATGAAGAATGAAATAGGCTGTTACCCAAAAGTGAAAATTTACTTATCAGGGAAAATTATACTGATATACTGTTTCAGCAACATAGAAACAAACTGTTAAAAAAAAGTGTTTAAATCCCCACCAACTTTGGTGAATTAAAATACAAATGCTTTGGTTCATGCTGTAACATCTAGAATCCTGATTCTGCAAACAGACATGCACAAGTGAACTTCTCTGCACACATATTCAGATGCAGAACTAGGGTCCATAGTGTGGGGTTTTCAATTAATTACAATGCGAGTTGTCCATCTATCCCTCATAGGTTCCACTGAAAAATCCCAGCCTTGATTTAAAACACAGTTTGACTATTAAATATTATTTCTTTATATTACGATGTTCCCAATAACTTTGACCAAGATTGAGAAACCACTGTGCTAGGCATGGAACCAACACATACTTAGCTCTTTAAATTTTGTAGATATAAGAACAAAACACTGTAGATGAACTATTACACAAGCTGTTTATTTATTATGCCCAAGCCCTGAGAGACTTGTTTTGTTTGGTCTTGTAGTTACTTTGTTTCAAAATGTGGAAACAAAGCTAAAAATGAGGTTAAACTGTCAAGAAGTCACATTATGGACAATTAGGTGCATTCTGTTGTTCATTCGTCCTATTATTTACAACCTCTATGATCATTAAAGTTAACATACACAGTGAAGTTCAACTGATGTACGCCTCTTAGGAGGCGGCCATAAGTATAGTAAGCTGGTAGTTTAGATGTTTCTCATGCTTTAGGTCACAGATTCCCAGACTCAGGCTCATACAAAATGTCAGCGCAAAGAATCTCTCATCTGTTATTTTGGGAAGGTTACATTTTCAATTTCAGCAGGTCAGGTTGAAACTATCTCTGAAGGTGTGAGACAAATGACAAGACAGCTGTAAGTAAGAGCTGACTAGGTTTCAACCATGTGAACAACAGTGCACAGAGAATGCCACGCTGTCATGGAGAGAATCATCAAGGTGTGCTTGAAGTTTATATATTCATGTTGAAAAAGGAAAAACAAACAAACAAAACAAACTTTGAAATGGAAATAAATGGATTTTTAAAAAAAAAAAAGAAAAAAAAAAGGCCAAAATATCCAAATGCATGTTCATTGACTGAGCTGACTTTAAAAGAAAACATGGAGAAAAGCATGCAGGTAGTTCACAAAGTGCTAATTAACACTATGTAAAGGCAAATCATTACAGAAGAGAAAACATTTGACTATCTGGATTTGCCATTCCAGAAAAATTCAGAGTAACTTAAAATCTGGGCTATTTTAGTCATATGCTGACAGTCCTAAAACAAGTTTTGGGAAACATTCAAACATATCTACATTTTCTTTTTACTAATGATGATTGCTCATTTATTACATACATGCTACTAGAAAACAAAGTCCCAAGTAACATCTGCAAAGAGACAGGGCAGTGCTTATTTTTATATAAGTATTTAATATTTCAACTGAGCAGAGTTTAGAGTTATTACATCTGTTTTGATACACAGGTTTTTACAGCAAACTCAGGTAAGAACACTTAAAGCTTAATTCTGCTGCGCTACATCTACAATCTGTGCTTTCATTTGTGACTGGAGAAAACTGTAAGCTGTTTTAAAAACATCAGAAACAGTGAAAAAGTTTTTTTTTTTTTTAAATGGCTAGCTAATGATCTCAGCTACATCAGAGTAAGTCTGGAATAACTATTACTTCAATGGAGTTATTTTGGATTTAAACCAGTGTAACAGAATTCAGAGTCTGGCCCAAAGTCTTTTACTACAATCAGGCAACAATCTGTGTTGTACATCTGTCAAAGTATTTCTAGTCACAATAGTCATATAGGGCCCTGTACCTCAGTCATTAAGCTTAGCATTCTTTGCAATGTAGTATCATGCACAGGGCCCTTTGAATCTGAGATTTCACAGCTGCTGTATTTAGGGCATCTATTTCTTGTGACAGTTTTGCAATCAACTGCTATTTTTGCTACCTGCATCTCCATCTGCCCCCTTTGATCTAAATATTGTTAGGTGGGACAGGCATCCTTCATAGCTGGGTGATTTAGCATGAGAAATGCTCCCAGAGAGGTAGGCTTCTGACTGGGATGCTGAGACCAGGGTCCTGCACACCACAATCAACCATCCCCAAGGGCCTTGGGTTAAGTTTATGCTTCTCCTTCTCATGGGGCTGGCCAAGGTGTAACCTGGAGCCTCAGGACTGACCTAAGTTGCTCATAGCTGCAACAGCTACTTCCAGCAGCTTCAAACCACTTGAGTGCAGCAGTATTCTGGCCACATCCCCTCTCTCTTAGCCATACTCCCGATGTAGCACTGATGGCTAAATCACCTGGAGCTCTCTCTTAGAAAGTGCTTAGATTGCACTTTCTTTCTGGGTGCTTTGTTTTAGCAAGCAGGCAGAGCTGGGGATGAGAATGTGCTTCATAACCTTAAAGATGCTGTGACTTGTCATCTCTAATCTAACCCACCCTAAGTAAAGCAATTGGATGTGTCTTTCTGCAGAACAAAACACATTCCAATATCACATAACCTTTGTGTAGCTTGTTGAAGGGTTTGACCAGGCCTGGGGAAGAGAACACATGGGTCTGGAACTAGTAAAGTAACATGAGACTGTTCTTGCAAGATTTTCTGCCCAAGTTTGCAAACAATTGCTTGTGGTAGCTTGAGTAAGCTTTGTGTAGCTTCTAAAACACATCAGGTTTTCCCATTGCTAACTTTTCAAGTTGTGTTTTTTCCTGCAGAGTTCCCCAAGTACCAGTTAATGCAGCAGCAGCCACAACAGTATCAGAAACCACCTTGATTTATGTTCTAGAACATGTAGTGTAGGACCATGGCAATAACCATAGCTACTGATTCTCTCCTTAGTGATTTCTCCACTATAAGAAGTCTAAATCTATTTTTAATTGCCTGGGGAAACTATCATGTGCCCTAAAAGAGTTTTGCACTATTGCCAAGACATCACAGGCAGTTACTCATAATACATTACTAGTGTATGTGCTCAGTTATGTGGCATCAGGTATTTTCTCTTAAAGACTGCAAATACATTTACATATGTGAAGAACTCTACTTTGCTTGGACTCTGCACTGGATATTCCTGTGGCAGGAAGGGTAGGGTGCAAGGAATATCCTTCCTAACTCATACACACAGCCTAGCACAATCACGATTCCTCTCAGCACAAGGCTTACCAAGTTTATCACTGTTGCAAAACTGGACTCTTCAAAAGATTAGAGAGGGTCTATGACCCAGCCAGTCTTCCACAAAAGGTCATCAGGATTGGCACAACATAAGGCAAAAGAAACAGCATAAATTAACCCTTTCCAAGACCACAGAGGGGTGCAGGAGCTATACTCTCCTAACTTTGGAAGCCCCATTCCTGCCTGTGGCGCAATCCCTTAGAAGCTACTGCTGGGGTAATGTCCACATCATTTCCTACCACGGGTCATGTCTTAATTCAGAGCACAATTAGGCCCTTATGCTATGTATCTGGGAACTTGAACACTTAAAAAACAGTATTTGCCAGAGCTATTCTGGCTCACCTTCAAAGAACATTATAAGTGTTAGAATAATTATGAAAAGATGCTCAGCGTATCCAGTCTATTTTTCTTACCAACCTCACAACCAAATAATTTCATCAGGCCATCATTATATCCCACATTGACTATTGCCTCCTCTGTGGCCTCCCAAAAAAAACAACAAAAAACCCCCACACGTTTCTCCCTTTAGCCACTTTAAAAAAATCCACCTGCTAAAGCCATCTGCTTTACCTGCTGATTTGATCATGCTTCTACCCTCTTCAAATCCCTCCTTTGGCTTTCACATCTGCTATAGCATCAAATTTAAGCTTCTTTGCACAACATTCAGAGTTCTTTATAACTCTTCCTTCCTACTTATCCTCACCTGTTGAGCTTCATGTTGCCCTAGTTCAGGGGTTCTCAAACTAGGGGTCAGGACCCCTCAGGGGGTCACGAGATTATTACACAGGGGATTGCGAGCTGTCAATTTCCACCCCAAACCCTGCTTTGCCTCCAGCATTTATAATGGTGTTAAATATATTAAAAAGTGTTTTTAATTTATAAGGGGGGAGTGGAGGGTGTCGCACTCAGAGGCTTCGTATGTGAAAGGAGTCACCAGTACAAACGCTTGAGAACTACTGCCCTAGCTCCTTCTGCTCCATGCAGTGTTGCCATCCTCCATCCCCTATGTGTCACCTTCTTGAATCGTCATCTCCATGCTTCTTCTACGTGGTCTCATATGCATGGCCTGACTCCAATTACAAGGCCCCTACCCTGTCCATGTTTAACTCTCCCCTTAAAGACCTACTTTTGCCATCCTGCCTAGAGTGAATCAGATTGTTGCAGTTGTTAGTTACATTGCTTATTACTATTACTGGAAGGCATTCATATACTACAGTGATGAGGGCAGTATAAAACACTCATACAGAATAGCAGTTGACTTGTCACTTAAAAGAAAATCCATATTGATTTCCTTTCCTCAACCTCTGTCTACCTGTCTGTACATCCTTAGACTCTGAGCTCCATGGAACAGGGACTGTCCTTTCTTTAATATATTGGGGTGCTACCATAAACAAAAATTAATAAATGATGATGCAATTTATTTTGAAAAAAATCCCCAAGCTTGAAAGAGTTTATAGACTGGTTCCTAAAAATTATGTCAGGTAACATGGTTTAACCAGCAGGAACCATCATCTTGTGTTAGAAGGGTTTCTGGAAACAACCCATAAGACTAGCTAAGTTAGCACCCTAAACAACTTTTTGGAAGTTTTTCTCATTTGGCATAGTTTTGCTTCTTGGTTCCAGTCTGTTTCTAAAAACCTAGAAAAGTGTTTCAGATTAGGGATAGTTTTGTAATGTAGACAGATCATAAGATCATAAAAACGGTCATACTGGGTCAGACCAAAGGTCCATCTAGTCCAGTATCATGTCTTCCGACAGTGGCCAATACCAGGTGCCCCAGATGGAATGAACAGAACAGGTAATCATCAAGTGATCATTAGAATCTGAATCCTGATTAGGTTCTTCCCAGCTCTGGCCACAGGCACGGAGAAGACCAAATTGTCCCCACTCAATGTTTTATTTATTTATTTAATTTAGTTGCCTTTTTATCCCATGAGTAAGTGACAGATATGGTTTCATTCACTCATAGATTCAGTCACATGTATTGTGATTCAAGGGAGCCCAGAAATTGAAAGACAAATACATGATCAGTCGTACAGAAAGCTTGTACCCCTTTTAAGCAGGTCCACACCAAAGGATTCTCAGGGTCTGGTTTGCCTATTGTTTGAGATCAAGAGTTGTTACAATTACATACAAAACAAAACTGGTTCTGCACTTTCTAACAGTATTAATAATGTCTCTGAGTACAAATACTCCAGTTTAGCTAGTTTACAATTCATTTATTATTTTACACGATGGAAATTTCTTAGACTTATTGCCAGAATAAAACATTACCTTGAAAATATTACCAGGGATAATCTAATTCAGAATATGCTGTAAAACTGATGCCTAAATAGATCAAAATTGCCTTTGGGAGCAATTCCATCAGAACAACATTCCAGGTTCAGCCTAAGAAATTTGATTGATTTTGATGAAGCTCTATGATGTTAGATCCTGTGGTTAGGCTATAATTGCTACATAAATGTGAAAAGGATTTAAAGGATTTAAATTGGAATACATTATTTCAAAAATTTGTATTTTGTTGTCTTTATGCAGTTAAATGCACATTTTTAGAAGACAATATGAACTGTTCTGCATAATGAAAACACTAGATTTTAAATTGCAGCATCCTGCACTTCCTGAATCTCAGCACATTCCTATTAGCTTTATGGTACATAATTAAAAAATTAACCCCATGATACAGCGTCAAAATTATAGCACCATTACATGTTATGTTTTCTACTATTTGGTAATGTTGGCGTTGCTTAGTAACATCAGTAGACTTGGTATATATTCGACAGAAGTGAGGGTTAGACGGAAATTCATGCTGCAGAGAAAACCAGGGTATTTTTTAATTTTTGAAAATCTTAGTGATGACATTTTCAGCCAATTTATTAGACCCTTTAGTAAATCATTTTAATTTAGTTGAGTGTGTAGCAGTTAAGGGTCTATTTGAACTCTTATAAAACCTATTTCTGAGGGAGTTTATAATTTATCTCGCTTCAGTCTTAAATAAAGCATTATAGGGTCAATTTAACCAGAGTAATGACATTATAATGAATACTACTACTTTCCACTTCTGTAGTGCTTTCTGCATGAGGATTTCAAAGTACAAAGTGAGAGGCATGAATTAACTCACCGCACCCCAGTGAGGTGCAGTAGGTATATCATTCCCATTTTACACAGGGAAATTGAGGCACATGCTTAAATGCTTGGATGAATCCAGGCTTATGTGACCTTCCCCAGGCTGTATAGCAAGTCTGTGGCAGAACCAGAACCTAGGGCTTCTGATTACGACTTTCATGCTGTTACATGACAATTGCTCCGTCTCTCATGGCAACAGAAGATTTATGTTGATCTTGAGAGAAAAGACTCAGTATCTCAGGCTAACAGCCAATTCTTCTACAACATTTGGCTACATAGTTAAGTTGGAAAGGCAATAAAATAGTAATATTTGGCTTCAAGCTTTCACAGTCTGTAACACAGCTCTGCAAAAATAGTCCCTTCACTGGGGAATCTGGAAAAAAAAACAGCAGCAAAACCAAACATTTTCATGGGGGTTGGACTGGGACCAGAGGAAGGAAACTGTACTTTGTTCCTTCCTTAACAATTTTCTTGTAAATCAAATGCCTTTTTTTGGAAGTGAACAAATATTATTTCACTGTGAAATTCTGTTACACTAAGGATACCAGCCCATTCCAACACAGGCTACCAAGCAGCCTTAAGATGATATCTTTCAGACATTACTAAGGGCTTGTCTACACACACAAGTTGTTTCACTTTAGCTATACTGGTATAGTTGAAGTGGTACAACCTTCCTAGTATGGGTGCATTTATATGGGTATCAAGGTTCCTTATACTGGTATTGCTTATACCTAGGTATGGAAGGCAAGTAAGCTATACCACCAGAACAGTTTTCACACTACAGGTTGTAGTTGTATAACGATTTCAGTAAAGAAATCACTCTCCTAACTGAAACAGTTATATCGATACAAAAACTGCATAGACAAGGCCTTACCTGGGCTGGATTTGAACTGGTGAACTCCCTTTGCCAAGCACCTAGAGGCCCCAGTGAAGGCCAGAGCTCCACTGTGCCAGGAACCCCACAATCAAAAACCAGTCCCTGTCCTAAAGAACTTGCAGTCTAAGTATGTGACATGAGACATCAGGTGGACACCACAAACAGACTTGCAGGCTAGGGTTGCCAGGTGTTCAGTTTTCGATTGGAACACCCAGTCAAAAAGGGACCCTGGGGGCTCTGGTCAGGGCCGCTGACTGGGCCATTAAAGATCCAGTCAACGGTGCAGCTGGGCTAAGGCAGACTCCCAGCCTGCTGTGGCTCCACATGGCTCCCAGAAGCAGCGACATGTTCCTGTGGCCCCTAGGGAACTGCGGCCAATGGGCGGTGCCTGTGGGTGAGGCAGTGCATGGAGTCACCTGGCCCCTCCACTTAGGAGCTGCAGGGACATGCTGGCTGCTTCTGAGAGATGCCTGAGATAAGTGCCACTTGAAGCCCGCACCCCAAATACTCTCACACACCAACCCCTGCCCCAGCCCTGAGCCCCCTCCTGGAGCTCTCCTCTCAAACCTCAGCTCCAGCCCTGAGCCCCCTCCTGCACCCTGAACCTCCCAGCCCCACCTCAGAGCCTGCACCCCCAGCCAGAGCCCTCACCCCCTGCCGCACTCCCACCCTCCCCGTCCCAGCCCAGTGAAAATGAGCGAGTGAGTGAGGGTGAGGGAGGGCAAGTGATGGAGGGAGGGGGGATGGAGTGAGTGAGGGGCAGGACTTTGGAGAAGGGATGAGGCATTCAGTTTTCGGTAATCAGAAAGTTGGGAACCCCACTGGGGGCACAAGGTGACAGTGAGACAATTACGATTAGTCAAACAGGCAGTGGTCACAGCACATCAGATGTCTAGCCATTGCCTAGTGTTTCACAGGCATCCTGGTGGAAGTGAGTTTTGGAGAGCTTTGAAGCAAGATAATCTATTAGCTTTGCAGATTTTTATAGGGGCTCCTCTAATGCCTAAGGGTTGGTTTGGGAGAAAGTGCAAAGGAGTTTGCAGGAAAAGTACCCAGTAACATCTGATATCACTGGCAAAGTAGAGAACCTAGTTCTTAGGGGAAAATAAACCAAAACATTTTCTTGTCTTTAAATTAAAAAACACAACACAAGACACAACAAAGGTGTCTGACAAAACTGAAGTGGACAAACTTTGTAGAATGCACAAGTTATCATAGATGCTGGTATGCTAGGTGGTGAAAGTGGAGCTAGTCACATTAGGTAATAAATGCAAATCTGTTTTCACTTAATATTTTTTATCCATTTCAACAAAACAGGCAACCCAATAATCCAATGCATATAAGACCCATTGCTTAGTATAATTAAATATGAATTTATTCAAATCCAAAAAAGGGAGGAATAAATCTTTTAATTCTTAGCAATGAGATGTAAAAGTAATGGGACCATCCAACGTCATCATTGCAATGCCTTAATCTCTCTCTGTAGAATAATCTGAGAAACTTCTGAACTAGTCAGCATGTGTGCAAGTGTTACAGCAAAGAGTGCCTATCTTTGGTTGATTCCTTCCATTCTTAAATTCAGCTACCCTTATGTGCACAGCTCAGAGATGTCGAGTTCAGTCATTCAGGAGGAATGAAAGGCAGCATTAAAGAAATAGATTCTTAGTGTGAAAAAGCAAATGCTGCATAGAAAGAGAGAAAGAAAGAAAGAATCACAATGCTTCTAGTCAAACTTTCACAAAATTTTCCAGATCAAAAAAGGTGAGTAAACTTTAACTCCAGTGAAACCAATGGAATTACTGCAGCTTTATACTGACAAAACTGAAATCTGAATTTGGTCCGTGCTCTTCAGTTTTAATAACTGTAAATTTTTGTCTTAACAGTTTCACTGAGATTTGGATTCAGATACAATTTAAATGGAGTAGAAACTTTCACCAGGTTTTACAACACAACCTTATGTGCAACTGCAAATATCACATGATTTCAGTTCAAATACATAGCACGTAGGTGTTCTTTGAAAACTTTACCCCTAAAATAAGTAGTTATACATAAGTGAATCAAATAAAAATCCTATAAAAACAATAATAAACAACATATCACAAGGAGAAAAATATGAAATGTGATTTGCTCAAGTATCTCAGTGGTACTAGATCTAGGGGTGTTGCCGGCTTGAAGTAGTAATAGAAAACTTATCCATAGTTTCCAACATCAGCACCCCTGAAGTATCTTTAGATTTTAAGATACAAATCTTCTTGCTTTACTTGGGCAAGATTCCCATTGGATCACTGAGAGTTTTGCCTGAATAAAGAAGGTGCTGAATAGTCCCTAGAAAGAAAATCCTGCGAGTTGCTGGCTTTTTTTTTTTTTTTTTTGGCATAGTGAAAATTAAATGCCCAGTATGACAGTTATGGGTTTTGCGGAAGCAGAGGAAAAACTATTAGAGGGATGTAATTGTGTAAGAACTAATTGTGCTCACTGATACAACCAGCTGTGTATTCACCCATATTATGAAAAATAAACATAGCAGGATATATTTAGGCAAAGAAAGTTTTAGGAATGGAGGGTAAGTAGCAGGACAGAGCAATAAATGCTGCAGAGTAATTTGAGCAGTGACAGGAAGTGGACTGGGAAAATAAATGAATAACATGGAAGCTCTAAAGAGAGTCTCAAAACAGAGTTTCAGTAAGGAACACATGAAGGAGCTAGACAGGTGAAGCTGAAGTCAGTGCTGCAACATTCTAAGCAGAGCATAATTTCTCTGGAAGAATGAATGAGAAAATGGTCAATATTACTAACTTTTTAAACCCAACTATTCCACGAAGCTAAAAAGAGGGACAGAGTACTCATAACAGCACATCTTTCTGAAAGAACTGGTAATTATGGCCAAGATCCTCAAAGGTATATAAGCACCTAGCATCCACTGAAATCAATGAGAGTTAGGTGCCTTAATACCTCCTAGGATCTGGGCCTATAATCCCACGTGTTTGCTCAATACTCCATCACCATCTTAATCATAATGCTACTCCCATTCAATTCAATGGGAAAACCCATTGATCTCAAATGGTGCAGACTCAAGTCCTTAACTCCCATCAACGCTGATAGGATCTTCGAGAATCAGACCCAAAAGGAAAGAAGCATTTGTATGGTACAAGTACGGTACTTTCTATCATAGATTTCATTGCTTTTTTCTAACTATGTTATGGCAGAGATTTATCATAATTCTGAGGTTATTCTTGTTTCCATGTGCACTCAAAAACTAGACAGATAGTGGATGGGAAAAAGCCTTATATGCACGATTTTTGGAATTCCTATTCCCTCAGTATCAATGTCAGTTACGGAATGTATGAAAGCACTGACCAGGAAAAAAGGGCTAGTACTACTTGCTAAAGGGAGTAATTCTCTAATTTTGGACCTGAGGCTGCTTTCCTGGACTGTCACTCAGTTTGGGTTATGCAAGGAATACAGGACAAGGTGAGGACTGAGGACTACAGATCCCTGTGATATTCAGAGTAACAGACAGAGATAGCAGAAGGTCACACCATTGCTAGTGTTAATCTTGACTACAACTGCACATCATCAATTCCATTCTACTTAAATTAGAACATGTGTGTACTTAAATTAAGGGGTGATGGGGGGAAGCATTAATAAAACATTTTCTTAAATGATGCATTTCCAATAAATATGGCATAAAAGAACCCACTAAAATGCTTATCAGGAGCCATAAGCCATCTTAACACATCTCCTGAGAACGAAAAAAAGTCAAAAGGTAAATATTTAAACACAAATTACTGGACATAATATATATTTAACCCAGAGCAGGGTGAAGAAGTAAACTTTTACAAGTTCTAACATTAGCAGTGAATTTATTTGGTTGGATCATTTGTTAATGAGGCCGCATTTCCATAACATCCCACAATCACCAACTTCCAGAAATAAAAAAGAAAATAGCTATTTTGTGGCTACAGATAGGCGCTGCAAAGTAATTGCAATTGGCTGCAGGCTTCCCTCTTACCAGGTACACAGACTATAATGAATTTTTAAAAAAAGCTATAGAAGGTTAGCATGAACTATAAATATATTAAATAGCTGGCAGGTGATACTAGCAGATTGGAGTTCTACAAAGTTTACTTCCCTGAGACTAGAATTATCTTTTTCTAATTCCTTTTTCTGATAATTTAAGATGCAAAATTACCTGATATTATAACTGCAAATTTTATATATATATACACACTGCAATAGGTTTCTGGGCTAAGTGTATCTTTTATAACCTAGTCATTTTTATATCACTATGGTATTTTGAAGATGAAAAACAAAATCTTCCATGTATGTATTGTTGTATTCTAGTCTTGGTAAATTCCATTAATGTGCTTAATTCCACATAACCATGCAAGTACAAAACAAGTCTTCATTGCCTCTAAGTGGGGATGAAAAAATCTCTTAATATGCTATAGCCTGTGGTCAGACTAATACAAACTGACAAGGTCAGTTTGAAATGTTGGTCTAAACCAGAATGGGCATATTTCAAGTAGAATTATAGTCTTGTTTAAGTTTACACCTGTAACTGTCAATTACGCTTCAGGACGAATGCTTTAATTAAGCAATAAAACATGTCAGGCAATGCTTTCAGCAATATAGTAGTACACATCAAGTGGAAGATGTGACCATGTTCAGCTATACACTGGCTGTGGTTTTAGGGCCCAGTCCTGCAGTTCTCACTCAGGAAACCTCCCTCTGAGTAAAGATTGCAGGATCAGGTCATTCTACCACTGGCATGATTAATTATATTCACCCACCCTCATTCTGAATTAATACAAAGGGCACTTTGACATTACCCAGTTTTGGAGGAGAGAAGATATCATGTGGGAATCACGTGATATACTCTGCAAATCAAAGTATAAATAATTATTAGAATCACAAAAGGGTGTCAGTCACTGAAGGCTCACAAGAAGAGGCCAGATGGGCTCCAGAGAACTACAGGACACCAAGAACCCAATGCGCCTCCTCCCCAAACCTATGAAACTGAAGACCTCCAAGGTTTCCCACAGAGGCTTTTAAAAAGGCCTCAGCTCCCAGGGAAGGAAGAATAGAGCACAAACTTTCACTGCTCCAAACTGCTGGGAGTCCTGACACATCATTGGGCAAAGGTTCAGAGAAGTTTCTGGAAGGGAGGTCCTGGACTCTCCAGGAATGGGGAGGAGTTGGCTGTAGGCAGGGCTGGGTAGAATGGAATAAACACTTCTACTAGGGCAATTACAAAAAGAGATGGGTAGAAACTTGTAAGAAAATAATTGCTTGTTAATGTTTCTACCCCTTCACTTTGTATGCTATGTGCTTTCAGCAATAAAAACCTAATTTACAGATTTATAGTTGAAATCACAGTCTCAGGACAATTGCTTTCCTTCTCCTTTCCATCTAATATTGATCCCAATTTATGCAGTCCTGCTGGCCTAATTCCAGAACTTAGTGTGCCAAGTAGGAAGAGGCAAATCAAATAATTAATGTGTTAATTAAATATGAATCAGCCATATTAACTGAACCAAGTACTTCAGAATATGGCTAATATTTGTGTGAGTAGTATCCAAGAGCAGCAGACAGAAACAGCAGATAGCACTCTTAGTTCTGCCTGGCTCAGCCTGGCCAGCAGTTCCTATCTGAGCTGACATTGGCTGGACAATCTCTCTCCCCTGGCCTCCTTGGCTTCCTTCCCCTGGAAGCTCCCTTCCCTAAGGACTTTGGGAGTAAAGATCACCCAGTGCTCCAGGAGGGACATGAAGGACCCTGTCAAGAAAAGAAGTAGGTCAGGCCAGACTGGACTCTTTCTTCCCTCCACATAAACCATCTCATCCTCTCAACAGGTTCCAAGTATCCCAGTGCCAACACAATACCTCTCTCTCATACACACAGACTCATCTTTAGTTATCTTCTTAGGGGATGCCGGATGCCTTGATGCTTTTCACCCCCACTCTGTTTGGCAGCCATCTGCCCCCTTTTTAACTCAGAATATTGTGGTACTCTCATCCACCCTGCATCTTTGGGTTAGCAAGGTAGGCTGCTTTCCCCAATCCACTAGGTAAATATTTTTAAGTTACTCATAGCAAGACCTATATAATCACTACTGGATCCAGCTGCTATCTTTGTCCCTTTATACCTCATCTCATTAGTCCATAGAGTGCATCAATGCAATTTGGGACATCTCTCAGGTATAAAGTTGAGAGTCAGTAGCAACAAATTCCTAGGTCCTGCTGCTGAAAATGGGGAACAATTGGATGCTCTGAATTAGAGATTTTTTCTTTGTATGTTGGCATCTGTGCTCTCTTTGTAACCCAACAAGACGAGTCAACATCATATCCTTGGTGTAACCCATCTTCAGTATGTGGCAACTGATGGATGGCTCATTTCTTGCCTTCTACAAGTCAAGGGAGTATAGCCCAGAGTCTGAACTCCATGGAATTACTGTGGAAAAACATCTGGCTCCTGAACTGGACTTGAAGCCCCACAGAGGCTGTGCTGATTGGATTTTTGTGCAGCACTGGCCCATCTGTCAGTTTTAACTGAATAAGATGAAGGAGATGCTGATACATACCTTGTAGACTAGTGTGAGCAAACAGACAAGAGAATATACAGGACTTTTCAAACTTTAAAGAAAAAAAGATCAATATTTCAAATGCTGGGCTGTATTCAGAAAACAGCTCTACTGCTGGAAAAATAAAGTAAGTTAAACACAAAAACCAGAGGCTTTGATGCCCCATCTTTTCCCAGAAATATTTTGCATTACTGCTGCTCCCTTTATTTCTTTTAAAAGTCCTAGCAGATGAATTAATTTATCTGGTTAATTATAATGTTATGCATATATAAGAAAAAAAAGATAGCAAGGAACACCACATAATATAATATAATTTGTGCAGGATAAATATGTCTCATGTATTGTAAGACATGATGTTGAAGACAAAGTGTTCCTACCATCAAAGTTATACAGTCACATAATCAGTTAAAAAAATCCTAAAATGATTTTTATAAGATTTCTAGACTATATCTTAGTATAAATTATTTCACAGGCTTTAAGGCACTCAAACAACCTAAATCCTGCAACACCTTTAAGTATATTGGCTACTTCAGGTATTCTTGAAGTATGTACACACAGGTTCACACGTTATTTTAGGCAGTATAGGCAGTGACACAAATAATCAAGGCTGCCTGACACTTCCTATTATAAAACCCTATTTTCAGTTGCTTATAACTTTGCCAAACTTTAACTGTTCATGCTGAAGTTTTCCATGCTCAGTGTCTGCTTCAGGCTGAATTTTTGGGTAAGTTTAAGCAAAAATAGTTTAATAGTTTTTCAGAAGAAGACTAAAGAAATGTATCAGTTTTGCACACGTTGATGAACGGGTGGTGATGGTATTACTTAGAAGCTCTAGCACCTCTCTGGCTTAGCACAGGGACTTGAAATTTGGTGGCGGGGAGGGGCTGCCCTGGTGTCAGGGATGTGTCTATTGTCATTCCTGTGAAATAGTATCCATATATGGCCAAGTTACGAGAGCCTTTGAACTCTCAAAGATCATTCATGCTCAGTAGGGAGTTGTAGGTTTTGGCAAAGAAATTCTGTCTGCACGGGTATGCCCCTACAGGGCTCCTTCATGTGACTGCACTGCACATGTACCATCCCCACACAGTGACTCGAATGCTCCATCTTGGGTATGGGCAGGATTTCCCCCTGTAATTACTCTGGGCTGCTGTGGCTCCAGGCACCAGAACTGAGGGCAGGGAGACTGTCTCTCTTGCATTCTCAATGCTGTCCCTGCTGATTCCCAGGCAGTGAGGAGAAGATTGCAGCCAGATTTAGAATCCAGGGCAGTGAGGGGGATAGAGAAAGAGCCAGAGGGGATGTGGACAAAAGGAAAACAGTGAGTGCCAGTAGTGCTGGGAGCAGAGGGGGAGAAAGACGTGGCAGGGAGGTTTAATAGGAGCAAAGGAAGGAATTAGGCAGGAGCAGGGATGTTGGGGGCAAAGAGAGGTCTGGAGGGGCAAGAGGTTAGACTTGACACTTGATACACTCCCCTCCAGATCCTGGAATTAAACTGAGGAGTCTTACTGCTGAGTGTCAATATTCCTCTATGAGCAAACAGCTAAGAAAGTGTATGTCTGATACCCTTCTATCTGCTCCACATACTCAGCCTGCTACTACTACTATCCACATGCTCAGCCTCCTCCACTCTCTCAAGGTCTGTGCCATGGATCTAGAGGTCCAAACCCTGTTGGTCAGTATATGTCTCAACATGGTGGAATTTCTATTTTTTTCAGTTTTTGTAGAAAAGTAAGAAATTTACATTAAAGAAATGGTAACAGAATGTTAAGGTTGCAAAGTCAATGATTCAAAAGTTAGGAAGTGTCAATATTAAGGTTGCCTGTGCAATGTTAACCCGTACCCCATATGAGAGTACATTATGAGATAGTTTTATTTGTTTTTTTACACAGGGTCCCTATCACAAAACAGGATAAATCACCATCTTTCCATGGACATATTATCTTGAGGCTACAGGATGTAGCTCAATGGTTCTGAACAGGGAAAACAGATTTTTTTCTTAACTTGAAATTTATTTGCTTTTGTTGCTTTATCAAACCAGATTATTATAGTAAGGTTACCAATCTAGCATTTACACTGAAATGGGGGTGGAGGCATTAGCCATCACTCAATAACACTAATAAGAGCCCAATTAATTAATTTGGTGTTAGGCATGCATGCTTAAATTCCTGTTCTTCCATTCTCTGTGACAGAGGTTGCAGCTAACTCCTTGCTTATCTCATGCAGTTTAACTACAGGGACTCTGGCACACATGTTTGGGAAAGCAGAGTTTTCCCTTTGGGTACATCTACACAGCAATTAAACACCTGCAGCTGGCTTGAGTTAGCGGTCTTGGGCTCACAGGCCTCGGGCTGCAGGGAGTAAAATTGCGATGTAGATTTTTGGGCTCTGGGACTCCATGAGAGAGAAAGGTCCCTGAGCCCAGGCTCCAGTCTGAGCCTGCATGTTAACACAGCAGTCTTTAACCTCACAGCCCAAGCCCCATGATCCCAAGTCAGAGGATACAGGCCAGCTGTGGCTGTGCCTGAGGTCTTTACTTCCAGTGTAGATGTACAGTTTGATTTGCAGCATGTATTGAAAGATGGACCAGCGTGATAGCCTACAACTTGGGAGAGACAGATTGCCTGCTCCATCACATACTTCCTGTGTGGCTTTGGGAAAATCACTTAGTTTCTCGGTGCCTCAATTTCCCATCTGCAAAACAGGGATAATAGCTCCGTTGCTATAATGTCTGAGGCCCATATAAGTAAGTATCTAAGGTAATAAAAGTTATCTAACTAGCATGCAAGCCAGATGCACTTTGTAGTCTTAAGTTAGATATTATAAAATGATCAGAAAAGTAAATGACCTCTGGAATTGAAAAAATAGTTTTATTTCAAAAGGATATCATCAACTTGATCTAGAGAATTACACTCTGAACAGTTAAAGTAATTTCAAGTACTATTTCTGTCTCTGAGTCCCCGCTAAATATTGTGGTATTACAATCACATTTTCCTTTTTTTTTTTTAATCCCACACAACAAGAGGAAGATGACTGATCTTTTCCTCAGGAGAAACAGTAGGATCAAGTATATATCAAGCATTGTCAAATGCACAAAGGAAACACATCTAAAAACATATTTCTCTCTCATCTTACAGTTTTAGTAGTTGCAGAAACAAATATGAAGTAAAAAAAAATAATAAAAAAAGATGGAAGGAAGGAAATTTGGACAGAAAAAACAGTTACCCACCTTTTAGTAACTGTTGTTCTTTGAGATGTGTTGCTCATGTCCATTCCAAGCAGGTGCGTGCGCGCCGCGTGCATGCCAGCCGGAAGATTTTCCCCTAGCAGCGTCCGTAGGGTCAGCCCTGGTGCCCCCTGGAGTGGCGCAACTATGGCGCCCTATAAAGGGGCCCGCCGACCCTCCACTCCCTCAGTTCCTTCTTGCCGGCACTCTGACAGAGGGGCAGGAGGGTGGGTATTGGAATGGACATGAACAACACATCTCGAAGAACAACAGTTACTAAAAGGTGGGTAACCGTTTTTTCTTCTTCGAATGGTTGTTCATGTCCATTCCAAGCAGGTGACTCACAAGCCTGAACCTAGGTGGTGGGGTCGGAGTTCACTGCTGACTGGAGTACTGCACGACTGAAGGCTGCATCACCTCCAGCCTGGTGCGTGATGGCATAGTGCAACGTGAACATGTGGATGAAGGACCATGTGGCCGCTCTACAAATCTCCCGAGTCGAGATCTGAGCCAAGAATGCCGCAGAGGAGGCCTGCACCCTAGTGGAGTGGGCTGTGACCGGAGGGACAGGGGTCTTAGCTATGCGGTAACATTCCCGGATGCAGGCCGTGATCCACGAAGATTCGCTGAGAGAAGACCGGGAGCCCTTTCATCCTATCCGCCACCGCAGTGAAGAACTGAGTCGAGCGTCTGAATGGCTTGGTACGTTCAATGTAAAAGGCTAAGGCCCTTAAACTAACTATATACATGGACTATACACGCGAGGATAGGACACTGCTAACTTGCTATCCGCAAGAGAAGTTCCAGCTAGCCGTCACCGGCAGTAAGAAGCAACTGAGCGGGTGGAGGATTGGCGGGCCCCTTTATAGGGCGCCGTAGTGGTGCTACTCCAGCGGGCGCCAGGGCCGACCCTACGGACGCTGCTAGGGGAAAATCTTCCGGCTGGCGTGCACGTGGCGCGCACACACCTGCTTGGAATGGACATGAACAAACACTCAAAGAAGTCACAGTTTTAAATTTGAGGAAAGGAAGTCAGGATCTAATACCACTGAAGTATGTTGCTGTTGCTGCATTTAGAATTTTAAATTTTGTTTAACACAATTGACATCTGGGCTATTTTTCGTGCAAAAGTTCAGCCAAGTTTGAATTAAAATATCGGCATTCCAAACCCCTCCAAAGCAGTTTTATTAATGGAGACATTGATGGACCAGTAGCTGTAGCAACACTGCTGGATGCCAAATAATTAGAGCTTGTAAAGTCAGAGCTTTGACAAACCTTTCTGCTGACTCTTACTTCTCAACTTTTGTGGGGTGGGGAGGAGAAGAATATGCTATTAAACTGTGAATTAGGTAAGAAAGTTTCTTAGCTACTCTTAGCTTCACAGTACATCTAAGGCTTGTTATTTAGGAAAAATTTCTCTATCACATCGTCAGGGTGCAGTTAGTTGTTTTGCTTGTTATTGAATTTGATGGGGGTTGAGCACATGTATGCAATATGATATACCTTTTACAGTTAAATAAGAACTTAAAGATAGAATTGTATGCTATGCAAGCTAAAAACAAAATTAAATCAGAATTAACTGTTTTTCCTGTGGATTACATTTGACTTCTTTTTTTAAATGTTATAGTTTTAAACAGAGGATTAAGAGTAAACCAAAGCACATTTGATGAGAAACCTCCAAATTATCCAATGATGGTTTTAGTTTTCCACTTGAGATGCATGCGTATATAGAAAGGAAAGGTTCACTTCACTGCAATGTGAATCAAAAGTGGCAAAGAATACATCTATACTCATAAATGGCAAAGAATACATGCTTGATATCCAGGTGATGTAAAACATAGCTCCATCCCTGGGTCTTTTTGAATGATAAATTCACTGCACCTTGCATAGGGCAGAACAATTTGGTGGGAAATGTTACCTTTTTCCACTGGCTTTTTATACATTTCTGTGAGGGAAAAAAATAGAATTTAGAAAAAAACTCTTTCTGGGCTCAGATCCTGCAAATATTTAAGTACATGCTTAACTTTAAGCATATAAATAGTCCATTGAAGTCAATGGTATGCACACATGCTTAAATTAAGAATGTACAAAAATGTTTGCAGACTCAACACATAGTGATCAAGCTTTCCTTTAAAAACAAATCCAAGATTTTAAACTGGGATTTTCAAGAGTCTGAGGGAGGTAGGATCCCAAGTTGAATTTACTTTCAATGGTAATTAGGTGTATAACTCACCTAGGTTCCTTTAAAAATCCCACCCTAAAGTCCTCTGGACTATACCCAGAAGAGCCAAGGTATTCTTTTGTAAGACAAAATAATGAACTGAGTCCTAGGAAGAAAGCAGGTAACTGTCAGAACTTAATTTTTCCTTGGTGGTTTTTTTTGTTTGTTTGTTTTTTTGATAACTTGAGAGGAAGGATGGTAACCTTACTAATTGATACTCTGAATATGCTTGGAGGTCACTGAAATCTGGAAGGAGCCTCTGAAGTGTGCTACTGTCTATCACAAACTTCCTGGCAATACTGGAGGATTGTAAATAAAACAATGACTTGGGTGTTACTAGTACATTTTGCCTTGTGCCAAACATGTTTATGTTCATAAACTGAAGGTTTCTCAATAGCTGAACATGAAATGTTTAATATATGTTCTATAATTTATGAGCACTAATGCCCAGATCCTAAAAGGTATGTCAAGTGGGTTGGGTTAGACCTCATCTAAACTGTTGACCTCCACCCCTCTTAAACCAATAGTGAGATCAAGCTAAACAGACCCACTTAAACAAAGAGGGTATGTGACCCCATACAAGAATTTGGACTTTGTGCTCCATATTGTATGTGTCTGTATGTGTACACACATATATCAGAGACAGAAACAGAGACACAGCCAGGCAGGCAGCCTAGAAGCACAGTAACATGGTCCCGTGACAAAGGAAAGAGAAAAAGCTTTTGGGGGTGTAGAGTGTTGGCTGGAAAGACAGGCTTGGAATGGTGAACAAAGCAACAGTCTCCTACTATTTGATTCCTACACTGTTCAGAGGAACAGAACCTTGTACATTCCTGATAAATAAACAAGACTGCATCAAAGAAAGTACCCAATTCCATCATCAATTTCTACACCAACTGCAACAATGCACGTTTGACTAATTGCTTGGGTAAAAAGGAGTAATGAGTAGTTAGGCACCTGAAGTCCACAGAAATCAATGGGTATTAGGGGCCTAAATATCATTGGGGATCTGGGCCTAAGCCTCTTTAGGTGACAATTACCTGTACCATCATGCCTGGTCAGGTCAGGTCAGGATTTAAAACCTGCTACCACTATGACCTTAAGTGGTACAATCTGATTTGGTCAATGCCAAGTGCTGGGTGGCAATTAATTAACCCCGAAACCTCAGGAAGCACCAATGGCTTTGGGCTGATGAGCGCTAAGGAGTTTAGTGAAATCCTTGCTGGAGGAAACACCATCAAAAGGCAGATGAGCAAATTCACTCAGTGTTTTTGCCAATAACATCCATGCAGGACAGATTAGGTCCTTCAGCTGTGGCTGATAACCAATCTAGGAGTGGAGCCCCGAAAGGCAAGCAAATGGAAGATCTCCTTTGCTCTGGCAACTCCGGCAGCATAGCTGGTTCCAAATGTATCGACTCCCATCCTTCCTTTGGTCCAAATCAGTAAAGTCAAGAGGAAGATGCTGACACTTGGGCACCGCCTCCATATCAACTGCCCAGGCTATTCCAGCCACATCACATGGAGAGGATACTCCATCCTTGCTGGCAATGTGGACACAACACGGAAGGTGGCAGCTACAAGTTATAAGCTCTCACTTAATTGGAGTAGAGGGCACCATGGGTCACGTTCAACAGTGGGAGGAATCACTGCATTCCATTGGTCAGCACCACCCACCACAAAGACGGGCAGCCCTCAGACAATTTGGTGCTGACCCACCACAATCTGCCTGCCTCATGGGATTTGTGGGGCTAGACCAAAATTTGAATGTCAGATGGAAACCTTGCACCTGGTAAAAGTAAGAAACCAAGAACTTTCCGGCTTGGCAGCAGGAATATCAGGACCAATAGACTATGACGACCTACAATACACAAGCAGAACATGGAAGTCAGCTTTGATAGACAGTAAGCTGTACAAACTCAATGTTGACATTGCAGCATTTCAGGAAACAAGACTTGCAGATGCTGGTTCTGTCTAAGAGGCCAATTACACCTTCTTTTGGCAAGGTGTGTTTACAACAGCTGACAATCACATCTACCCTGAATCACAGTGCAGATTCAGGGCTGGAAGATCAACTGTAGACATGATATTTTCTCATCAACTCCAAGAAAAGGGCAAAGAGCAAAACCAACCATTGTACATTGCCTTTGTGGACCTAACCAAAGCATTCAACACAGTCAGCAGAGCAGGTCTAATTGCAATACTAGAAAAGATAGGATGCCACCAACCCTGCTAAGTCTTATATGTTCATTCCACAACAACATGAGAGCAACTGACCAGTTTGATGGGTCCGCTTTGGACAGCTTTGAGACGAAAAGCAAAGTGAAGCAAAGATGTGTTCTTGTCCCTACACTCTTTGGAATCTTCTTCTCAGTACTCTTAAACTGTGCATTTAAGGACATGAAAGATGGAGTGTATCTCCACACAAGATCAGATGGGAAACTCTTCATCCTGTTTTGACTTAAATCAAAGACCAAAAAGGTGCAATCAGGGAACTTCCATTCGCTGATGTTGCTGTCCTCATAGCCCTCAATGAAGATCTATTACAAGAACTCATGGACAGCCTTTCAAGTACCTGTCAGGCATTTGCTCTCACCATCAGCATCAAGAAAACAGTTTTATTAGGATAGGGGGTTCCACAAGATCCTTCAATTACCTTAAATGCAAACCAGTTAGGAGTAGTCCAATAGTTCAGCTATTTAGGTTCTACAGTGACTACCAACCTCTCACTGGATGAAGAACTAAATGTTCGCATTGGAAAGGCTGCCACCACCTTTAGCAGACTAAAAGAGCATGGAACAACTCAAAGCTTACCATCAAGACCAAAATGCTAGTGTACCAAGTTTGTGACCTCAGTATTCTCATGTATGGTGAGGAAACAACTAATGCTCATCAGGAGAAAAGGTTGAACAGTTTCCACCTACACTGTTTATGCCGCATACTCAACACTAAATGGCAAGATAAAGTCACCAACGCAGAGGTTTTTCAAAGGGCAAATTTACCAACTGTGACAGACTTACTCAAGCAAAGATGAGTGCGCTGGCTGGGCCATCTGAATTGGTTGGAAGATGGACGCATACCCAAGAGCTCCCCGTATAGCATGTTATCAGAATGAACAAGAACAACAGGCCATCCCAAGCTTCTTTATAAAGACACATGCAAGTGAGATAGGAAGGAATTTTGAATTGATCCTGATCAATGGGAAATCTTGGCAAGTGATCGTAACAAGTGGTGCGATTGTCTCCATCAGGGTATCAAAGTCCATGAGAGGAGCTGGCTCCTACAGCTTGAAGAGAAAAGAGCTCGTAGGAAGCAAGCATTTCCCAACCAAGATACATCATTTGTAATAACTGCCAAAGATCATGCAAATCTCAAATTGGCCTATTCAGTCACATGAGACATTGCAGAATATTTACATCATAGGCTGCAATTCCCACCATCTCTCACAGACGAAAGGATGCCAAGATCATGCCTACAAAGTCCAACAGTATGTTTAATTTCCTTTAGCACATCTTCACTTCCCTCAGTAAATCTTTTCTGCCTTAACAGATAAAAATAATTTATGTTTATGGCTCAAATCCATCCCCTAATATAGTCTGCCCCTTCAAATTTATTTAGTACTGCTTCCCTCCAAATCAATTAATGCTGCCACTCAAATCAGTTACTTTCCCTCTACTTTTTAGAAGGGCTGAAGAAAGAAGAACCTTTCTTTCATTGCTCTTTTGGGTAAGTTTGAGGCCTTTGGCCAGTTCCTCCTCTTCATCTTAGCCCTTTGCTTTTAAGTCCCTGTACCCCTGATCTTAAAGAAACAGCTTTTCAGATGCAATCCTATTCCTATTTCTCATCCTGTGAGAAATGTAGCAGACTCCAATACTCTGCTCCTCTTCTCATTTCATCAAAAAAGAACTAGTGACACTTAAATCTCTCTCTGCCCTGTTTCCCCACTTCTCTTCTGTTCAAGAAGTAACAATACTATAGCTGCTCTGCTCTTGTCTTCTCCAGAGGAGCAGGTTGAGTGTCAGAACTTCAGTTCCACAGAAAATTCTCAAACACACTCTCACTTCACTCTGGAACAAAAAGTAGATTTTTCAAAGTTTCCTATGGAAGGAGAAAGCCAATTATTTTTGCTTTTGTTTCGAAACAATCAAAATGTTTCAATTCAAATTTTGAAAAGAAATAGAGCCTGGGAGTCCAAGATCCAAGACTCCCAGCTCAGTCATGGCTCCTAGGGATATTAGGCTCCCAGATCCTCATCAGCCATAGTGGACAGATTAGCAGAATCTATCGCATTGAGGGGAACTGAGTGCCTAGAAGCCCTGGGAGCCATGGCTGAGCCAGGAGCATAAACTTGGGAGATCAGGCTCCCAGATCCATGGCAGGAAATCTGGAAGCCCTGAAAGCCCTGACCTCAGGCAAGATTCTCAGAGCTTTAAGGCTCACTGCTGTCCCCAACCTGGAGCTGCAGACTCTGGGAAGCCTGGTGTTCCCAGCAGCTTGCCAGGAAAGTGGGAACCTGCCTATGGTTTGTCAGAAGTTTGTGTCAAATACACTTCCGAAAAACATTTCTGGTTAGAGGAATTGGCATTTTCCAAGGAGCCCCATTTGGTTGGAAAATTCCTGGTCAGCTCTATTCTCCAGAAGAGCCTGAGCCTGCCTCTCAGCATTCTTGCCTGGGTAAAATTTCTTACCTATGTGAGCAAGTGGACAAATGGGGCCAAATTCTCAACTAGTGTAAATCATCACTTCAATGGAGTAATGCCATTTACACTAACTGAGGACCTGACCCATGATCTTTTCAATACTCCTCGTTCTTTAGGCTATGATTTACGAGCCTCTTTGAGTGGGCTGTGAGAAGGGATGCAGTATTGCAAAGCCCAAGCATTGAAAAATGACGAGATTTTAAAAAAAGGGTCTTCTGGTTTCTGAGGTTTAACTGTGCATTTTGAGTTGAGATTTTAAGCTTTCCTTTGCAACTATGAGGAATAGGAATATTTTTTTAAAATGAAATCTGGGATTCTCCCCTAATCACATGAATGCAGGAGCTGGGGCTTTCAGAAAAATCTCAAATATGGTGAGACTCAATAAAAATCACAAGAGCTGGCAATGGATGTCAAGGAGGAAAGGGATGAGGCATAGCAGATGGGAATATGTGGGCATCACAAGATAACCTCCTGCATTGAAAAAGCTGCAATAAATATACTGAAAATGATATTGGGTTAGGGTGACCAGACAGCAAGTGTGAAAAATCAGGACAGGAGGTGGAGGGTAATAGGATCCTATATAAGAAAAAGACCCAAAAAATCAGGACTGTCCCTATAAAATCGTGACATCTGGTCACCTTATATTGGGGAATGTGTCTTTCACAACAATTTCACATTATACTTCTTGCTTCAAATGTGAAATTACATGCTACTTTGGCTATACGTGGCACAGTGAACTTTAACTCATTACTTTTCTTTAAACAAAGTAGTCTGGGAGATGGAGACCAGGTGCTATATTATAGACTTGATTAACAGCGGGAGTGGGGGGGAGGGAATGAGTGCTTTGGATTGGTCATGGGTGAACAAGGTTTGATAAATACCACTGTAATTAATCTGCAAAAACGTGGCTGTCATGTTTGTTGTTCTGTTACCAGCAGTTTACAGAGTACATAAATCTGTTCTTGAACCCATAGAGAACTTAGAATTTTCATGCACACGTTCAACAACTACAAAGTGGTACCATAATAAAACATCAGACGGACATCATATTGATGTGACATCCAAAAAATGCCCAAATAACAAACCTTAGACATGATGTAATGTTATAGAAGTATTCATGCTTCTTAGGTAACACAGAATTTTATAGCATATTTTTTTTCCATAGTGAAGTAACAGAGTTGGCAAAACTGTCAAAGCAAAAACAAACGAAAAAAAATCAAAGCACTAAAATGTTTTATTTCTGTTTCAAGCTAACAAAAGACTGTTGCTCTCCATGACTGGCATTATATGCAACAATGTCTGGGGCCGAGGGAGAAGAGAGAGAAAAGCACACTTGAAAGTGCTGTTCTATTTTGGTCCTGTCCTTCTAATCCAGCATCTCCTCTACTTTTCCCCTCAGTTTTCAAATAAAATGGAAATTAAACTATTAGAAAAGGTTGAAGTGTAGGTTTGTGATCAATCATTCTTTCCATTTTTCATTAGGTATTTAATAAGGAATGGAACTCCATTTTTTTTTATTGTATGGATCTCAAGCCAAGCATTTCCTCCCCATTTTGGTCTCTTTTTTAGGTTGCTCAAGAACAAGAAAATTAAAAGATTGATTTTGAAGATCAGCCCCTGCTTCTCTTTGTAGCCATTTTTTTCTGTTGACTATTGAAGCCTTGTCATGTGAAATGGAAAAAAGGTCATGGTTTTAAATGTACAACCTTCCTGTACCTCTCACTCCTTATCTCTCCCTCTCCATAATCACAACAACATGCCCCCATGTTAATGCCATCCTTGTAGTGTGCCATCTCATTCTACATGTTACCTTTGAGCAGGTCATTTTCCTCATGTTCTCAAAGCAATCTGAGTTTTCCTGAAGGGTTGACGCGGCAGAGCTATTTTCACCATGGTTGTGGTGTCAAGTATCAGAGGGGTAGCTGTGTTAGTCTGGATCTGTAAAAGCAGCAAAGAATCCTGTGGCACCTTATAGACTAACAGACGTTTTGAAGCATGAGCTTTCGTGGGTGAATACCCACTTCCTCAGATGCATGTAGTTGAATTTTCCAGGGGCAGGTATATATATGCTAGCAAGCAAGCTAGAGATAACGAGGTCAGTTCAATCAGGGAGGATGAGGCCCTGTTCTAGCAGTTGAGGTGTGAAAACCAAGAGAGGAGAAACTGGTTCTGTAGTTGGCAAGCCATTCACAGTCTTTGTTCAATCCTGAGCTGATGGTGTCAAATTTGCAGATGAACTGAAGCTCAGCAGTTTCTCTTTGAAGTCTGGTCCTGAAGTTTTTTTGCTGCAGGATGGCCACCTTAAGGTCTGCTATAGTGTGGCCAGGGAGGTTGAAGTGCTCTCCTACAAGTTATTGTATATTGCCATTCCTAATGTCTGATTTGTGTCCATTTATCCTTTTCCGTAGAGACTGTCCAGTTTGGCCGATGTACATAGCAGAGGGTCATTGCTGGCATATGATGGCGTATATTACATTGGTGGACGTGCAAGTGAATGAACCAGTGATGGTGTGGCTGATCTGGTTAGGTCCTGTGATGGTGTCGCTGGTGTAGATATGTGGGCAGAGTTGGCATCGAGGTTTGTTGCATGGATTGGTTCCTGAGCTAGAGTTATTATGGTGCGGTGTGCAGTTACTGGTGAGAATATGTTTCAGGTTGGCAGGTTGTCTGTGGGCAAGAACTGGCCTGCCACCCAAGGCCTGTGAAAGTGTGGGATCATTGTCCAGGATGGGTTGTAGATCCTTGATGATGCGTTGGAGGGGTTTTAGTGGGGGCTGTATGTGATGGTCAGTGGAGTCCTGTTGGTTTCTTTCTTGGGTTTGTCTTGCAGTAGGAGGCTTCTGGGTACACGTCTGGCTCTGCTGATCTGTTTCCTTATTTCCTCGTGCGGGTATTGTAGTTTTGAGAATGCTTGGTGGAGATTTTGTAGGTGTTGGTCTCTGTCTGAGGGGTTAGAGCAGATGCGGTTGTACCTCAGTGCTTGGCTGTAGACAATGGATCGTGTGATGTGTCCGGGATGGAAGGTGGAGGCATGAAGGTAGGCATAGCAGTCGGTAGGTTTTCGATATAGAGTGGTGTTAATGTGACCATCACTTATTTGCACCGTGGTATCAAGAAAGTGGACCTCCCGTGTAGATTGGTCCAGGTTGATGGTGGGGTGGAAGCTGTTGAAATCGTGGTGGAATTTTTCCAGAGTCTCCTTCCCATGGGTCCAGATGATGAAGATGTCATCAATGTAGCGTAGGTAGAGAAGGGGCGTGAGTGGACAAGAGCTGAGGAAGCGTTGTTCCAGGTCGGCCATAAAGATATTGGCATATTGTGGGGCCATGCAGGTGCCCATAGCAGTGCCACTGATCTGGAGATATATATTGTCATCAAATTTGAAATAGTTGTGTGTAAGGATAAAGGCACAGAGCTCAGCAGCCAGTTGTGGTGTGGCATCATCAGGGATAGTGTTCCTGACAGCTTGTATTCCATTTGTGTGTGGGATGTTTGTGTAGAGAGCCTCTACATCCATGGTGGCTAGGATGGTGTTTTCTGGGAGGTGACCAATGCATTGTAGTTTCCTCAGGAAATCAGTGGTGTCACGGAGATAGCTGGGAGTGCTGGTGGCATAGGGTCTGAGCAGAGAGTCCATATATCCAGACAGTCCTTCAGTGAGAGTGCCAATGCCCGAGATGATGGGGTGTTCAGGATTTCCAGGTTTGTGGATCTTGGGTAGTAGATAGAATAACCCTGGTTGGGGCTCTAGGGGTATGTTGATTTCTTCTGGTGTTAGTGTAGGGAGTGTCCTGAGTAGATGCTGTAGTTTCTTAGTGCATTCCTCAGTGGGATCTGAGGGAAGTGGCCTGTAGAATTTGGTATTGGAGAGTTGTCTGGCGGCCTCCTTTTGGTAGTCAGACCTGTTCATGATGACAACGGCACCTCCTTTATCAGCCTCTTTGATGATAATGTCAGGGTGGTTTCTGAGGCTGTGGATGGCATTGCGTTCTGCACGACTTAGGTTCTGAGGCAAGCGATGTTGTTGTTCCACGATTTCTGCCTGTGCACGCCGGCGGAAGCATTCAATGTATAGGTCCAGACTGTCATTTCGACCCTCAGGAGGAGTCCATGTGGAGTTCTTCTTGTGCTGTTGGTGGGAGGGCACCTGTGTATCAGTGCACTGGTTGTGGTGTCACTCTTCATCACCTGCCTAATAGTTACTTTCAGACTTATAAAGAGCAAAGGCCAACAGGTGAATGGCAGTTAATTTCAAAGCTTGGTGAGACAGAGAGAAAAGCACAAGGCCAACATTTTCAAAGTTGGCCACTTAAACCAATAGGGAGAAATTCTGCCTTCCTTAGTCACGCTGAGTAGTGCCTTATGCCAGAAGTAGTCCCATTAAAGAAAATGGAGTTAGGTAAGAGAAGCAGAAGCTAGTCCATATTTAAAAGCTCCTGTATAAAAGTGGCTGGCTTTTATAGATGCTGAGCACCTGCAGCTTTGATGGCCTAAGTATGGAGGTAGCTGTCTGACTTTAGGCATCCACATTTGAAAATAGTGACCCAATCTTTACACTGACCATTTCAAACAAGTGTATTCAATTTGACTCTTTGGGAAATCCTTTGCAAAAAGTCAAAGTTTCATTAGGTTTAGGTAACTCTTCATTAAACAGTTATGGCTGCTGAGATTAGTAATACCTGCTCACTGGGAAAAGCTCGCCATCACTGCATGCTGGTATAGATAAGTAAAGATTTCTGTGGGAAGTGTTATCAGTGGGAACATTAATCTATAGAAAATGGCAGAGGTCAAAGAACTACTATACAATTCCTGTTCAGGTAATTCTCGAGCAAACAGAATTTTCAAGTATTGTTAGATTAAAAAAAAAACCTAACCCTTCAGATGGCTACCTATCAGTGTAAGAGAAATCAGACTGTCAACTGGTGGGGAGTATTTTTGATTAATGTTGAACCTGAAATAATGTGTTTACTTGTGTTTGTGAACCTCTTAAATATGGATTCAAGGACTGAGTACATACCAGTATTGGACTTTGCAGTGTGCCACCAGGAGGGGGCAGTGGTTTGCTACAAGTGCAGTTCCCTGCTATTAAAGCTTTTAAAGAGTGCTTCCTTCTTTCTGTCTCTGGTGGCTACCCAGGTGGAAGTTGCATTAATTTCAAAAGGGTTAGATAACCTTGGTTTCCTCACAGTTCACATTCTCTCCTTCATTAAAACAGGTTCCAATATCTCAGATGTCATGTGAGCTACTTGCTGAGGGTGAGCTGCTGCGTTTGTCTGCACAATTATTGCATATTAACTCCCTATTGGTAGCTAACTCATTATTGCAAAGTGCTTTCCCATACGGGCAATATGAAGAATTTTTTAATAATTTCCAACACAAACATTTTTCTTTGGGTGGGTTTTAAAAGCACCATCCCAAACTCAAGGCCCAAATTCCATGAGGTGCTCAGGGAACTGAGAGTGCTGAGCATTTTTCAGGAGACATTGAGCACATCACAGGATTGCACCTGGGGTGCAGAGAACAGGTGATCAATCAAATTCTGTGTAGGTTTGATCATTTTTTGCTTTGCATAATATTCTCCTCTTGAACTGCATTGACTCCCATTAATGACTAGAAGAGGAATGTCCGTGCACTGAAAAGAATATTCCTTATAAGCAGCAACTGCACCATATGTTTTAATCTAAGACAGTCACCCAATATTTCAGAAAATTCTGCTGTGTTCTGCTCTTTTAGAGATAATAAAGGAAAATTTAGCTTTCCATTTTTTGCTTTGCTCTATATCTGAATATTCTTTGTTTGCGTTGAGCTGAAATTCAATTTACAAATCAGAGAGCTATATTTTTAAATACTTGTTATTTTATTAATTGGTGCTGCAGATTTCCCCTCTCAGTGGGAGGAAGTATGGCCCTGTTATTAAGGCACTGGATTGGGAATTGGGAGACATGGGCTCATTTGTCAACTCTACCACAAATTTCCTGTGTGACTTTGAAAAAGTCACTTAATCATCTTTGTGCCTCAGTTACCCACCTGTAAAATGGGAATAATACTATTTCCCTACCTGTCAGGGATGGTGAAAGGATAAATTCATTGTTTGTGAAGTGCTTAGATATTGTGGCCATGAGCAGACAGAAACAGGCTATAAACCAATGATTGCTCTCCATATGACCATTTCTTGAAGTTCATTACAAATGGCGTTTTACCTTACAAAGCTTTACAGCAATATATTTTTAGATGCCTGCTCAGCAGTCACTGTTTCAGTTTGTGAATTGGATCTAGCTCTGAAACTGCTCTCCAGTTACATTTTAAGAAGTACTTACTACTTCACCACAGCCAGGGTGTGGATGGGACATTTTAAAATGCTAACATTTCCTCCTCTCCAACTGACCCAAAGATTCTTTCCCCATCCTAGCAATGTGGCAGATCTCACAAGATATTTTGGCGCATTTCTAATGAGTCCTGCAGAGGAGCTGAATGTCATGGTACAAACTGGTATCAACTGGTAACAATGAAAGGCACAAAAGAGTGGTGTCTTGGAAGCTAAATTTAGAGGGTCAGGAAAAGGATTTAAGACAAGGGCCTCATATATTCTCTGCAAGGCTCCTCATCCTACACTCAGGCCAGCTAGGCAGGGGAAACTCAGGGGCTCTCAATGCCTGGATGGAAAGGCAGTGTAAAGAGGAAGGGTTGAAGTTCATTCAGCACTGGGAAAGGAAAATCTGTACAGAAGGGATGAGCTCCACCTTAACTGAAGTGGGACCCGGCTGCCAGAAGAAAAAATTAACAAGTTTTAGATCAACTATTTAATATAGGAACTAGAGGGAAAGCTGACAAGTGGAGAAGAGCAGTCAGGTCAAAGACATCTGCCAGTTAAGTGAAAGCAATATTATATCTGTTAATAAAAGGCACGACAAATCAAAGCCGAACTGGAGGAGGGAACAGGTTGAGATCACAGAGATATTTGCTAGAAAAATAATGGGGTCAGTTAAGGAGTTAACTAAAAAGAGGCAACTGCCAAATAAAACAAATAAATAAATATGACTAGAAAAGTCTGTGTAGCAAAGTGACAAATATAAAAGCAGAAAAGGAGAAGGGTAAGCGTTCTTGATTTATGTATGTTTTGGGAATACATGAATCCTTGTAACAAACCACAGTCTTATTACCTCCTGTAAATTCACTTAGCTTCTACCTAACCCCTACCAGGGACACTGGTCTTTCTACCACCTCCCAGGAAGAGTTCATGGATGGTTTGTTTTAAATTCAGAGAGATGACATTCCATGTATTCATATGTTTAAAAAAATTCAAACCAAAGTCATTTAGCAGTGGATGTGCTTCTGCATCCCTTTGGATGGTGTGATACATGAAGGGGGGTGGGGGAGTAGCTCTCTTTGATGGACACCCAGCCAGCCAGTTAGCTGTAAAATCCCTTTTGGTCAGGTGCCCACTCCTTTTCTTTTACCTATGGGAGCTACTTCTCCTCTTCCCCCCTCAAAAAAAAATGTATCACAGATGGCCAAATGCCTTACTGCATGCAGTATGTTCGTACAGTTGGATGAAGCATAGTTGTAACTGTGTTGATCCCAGGAGACAAGGTGGTGAGGTAATATCTTTTACTGGATCAACTTCTGTTGTTGAGAGACGCAAGATATGCCCTGAGGAGGAAGTCCAGGATATGCACCTCAGCACACTTAAAACCACCTTCACCAAACAAGGACACTCCACCAGTGAAGTGGATCGCATCAGGGAACAAGCCACCCAAATACCCCGAGAGAACCTGCTTTAATAAAGAAATAAAAACCCTTCCAACTGCACACCCGTTTGTCACCTACCATCCCACACTGGAACCCATATGGGGTATCATCAAACAATTATAACCCATGCTCGATGGGTACCCCATCCTGAACTGCAAACCCTGCAGATATATCTCCACTGCTACAATGATCCAACATCCTCCACAACACACCTTTCAAGATCCATGGATTCTACACATGCCTATTACAACATGTTGTATACCACATCCAGTGCACTAACTGCCCCAGTAACAATTGTGTGGGTGAAACCAGACAATCACTACCCTCTCCAATGAACTCAGACAGGATAATGATAAAAGACAAAAACACCATATCACCTATGGGTGAACACTTTTCACAAAGTGATCATTCTATATCTGATTTATCAGTCCTCACCCTCAAAGGAAACCTGCACAACACTTTCAAAAGATGAGCCTGGAAGCTTAAATTCACAACTCTGCTAGACACTAAAAATCAGGGACTGAGCAGACACACTGAATTTCTGGTTTATTATAACAAATTGTAAGCCACTAACCCACCTTTTTGTTCTATGACTGCAAAGGTATTAACACACCAGTGTACCTTGAATGGTCCCTTCCAATATTTGCCAACTACTTATTGTGCTAAACAATTTTTTCCATCTTGCATTTAGCTGTGATGCTTAGAATACCTCCTCCAGACTTCAAGAATCACTCCTTGTGGCTCAAAAGCTTCCCTCTCTCTCAACAAAAGAAGTTGATCCAATAAAAGACATTACCTCACCCACCTTGTCTTGATAGTTGGAGACCTACTCGCCAGTGTAGTTCTCACACTTACCAAGATGTGTGTAACACAGAGCATGTGCACTGATGCTATAGGTGAAAAAAAACCTGAGAACTAATTTTTTGCAGCTGGTGACATATTTCAAAATATTGCTGTGCTCTGTAAGAGCCTTATTTATATTTTTAGACAACAAGGAAACATTCACTTGTTTGGAAAGATTAATGTGAAATCTATTTAGGTAAAAAAAGTATCTGCACTGAAATCCTAGTATCATTGATCATATCGTGTCTGCTCTTCTTACTTTTAATGAGTTTTTAGTCCCTCACTGTTTAGTCATTTATACACAAAGTGCTTTGTAAACCCCGCAGAATACTATTTCAACATTTCAGTCAAGTCTGGTGAGAAAAGCATTTACTCATTACAGTGATGTCAGGTTTAATTTTGCAGCTACAAATAATAACCTTTTCTGAATTATTGATTATAAATGTTTAGTTCTTTTACCTAAAAAAAAAATGTATCCCAGGGGATAATAAATCTAGATTTGAAATTTAATTGGGAACTATACAAATATGGAAGAGTTATTTCTGTTTATAACATACTTTAAAAAAAAAAAAGGAATGAAAGAGTATGTAAGCTATCAATTACTGATGCCAGCACTTTTCTCTTGGAAAAACGGTAATAGCTTATCCTCTTGAGAGAGGACAGTATTTTATATAGAAAACATAAATCCTATACTTTCCTTTCTATTTTCTAATGCTGTATTTTCATTTTAGACACATACCCTAGCATTATGCTTTTTTCAGCTAAAATATTTTCATGCTCATGTCCTACTTATTTCTCTGGGTTTCTATCTACATAAATGCAAATGTTTAAGCCAAAAGCAACTTTAATGTTAAGAACAGGTTAAATTTTCTTCAGAACTTTTTGGTCAAGGGGGAAAGTCTGACCTGAGTGTACTTGGAAAATACTTGTCACACCTACAAACTCCTTAGTTGCTATACGGAATCTCACATATCTGATGTATTTGTTTAGATTACAGAGGTTGAGGATAGGTCTCATCCCTCCAGGGGTGAAAGTAACTTAAAGGACATACCAGTATGCCAGAGTCCTCAACTAGAAGAGGCTGGGCCTTTAAATCAAGATTTAAAGGCCCCAGGGCTCTGGCTGCAGCTGGGAGCACTGGGCCCTTTAAATCACCCCTGGAGTTACCAGCTGCAGAGGCAGCTGGGAGCCCCGAGGCTCAGGGGTGATCTAAAGGGTCTGGGGCTTCATCTGCCGCTACTGCAGCAGAGCCCCGGGTCCTTTAAAGCGCCGCCCAAACCCTGCTGCCAGTATGCTGGGGCTCTGGCAGCCAGGCTCGGGCAGCACTTTAAAAAGCCCTGGGCTCCCTGCAGTGGCCAGAGCCCCAGGACCTTTAAATCACCACCGGAGCCCTGCAGCCGCTACCCTGGGGCTCTGGCAGCAGGGCTCTGGAGGTGATTTAAAGGGCCTGGGGTTCCGGCCGCTGCAGGGAGCCCTGCGCCCTTTAAATCACCAGCCTGGGGAAGCTGATCCGGCACGGCATACTGGACCGTACTGGCTTACTTTCACCTCTGCATCCCTCCCTTGGTCCTGGGAACCAGGAAATACTGGGAGTAGAATCCCGGTCTCCGATGCTGCAGGGTGACCTCCTCTACAGCCTCCAAAGCCAGCAGAGACTGAACTTGCTCAAGGAGCAGGTTCTCCTGTGAGGGGCGGGGTGAGGATGGAGAGGGACTGAATGGCATAACCTGACCTGAGGGTGTTCAGGACCCAGTTGTCTGTGGTAATCAAGTCTTAAACATTAGGAAAACAAGCCAGCCTGTCCCCGAACAGAGGGAACAAAGAGGAGGTTACCACTGGGTCATTGTCCTGGACACACAAGTCAATATAAGCACTTGCTGGATGCCGTTGTGTGTAGGGGGATAGGAGGCAGGGGAGAGATGATCTGGCTGGGTAACCCCAGAACTGGAGGATCTCCTCCTTTTGGATCTGTGGTCCTTCCAGGAGTAGTCCTGCTGCCTTAAAGGAAAGGAGGAGGACTGTCCAAAAAAATGCTGAGAGGGGTATTGCTGTGTTGCTGCTGAGTGTTATAGTGGCATCTCTTCATGATCCGAGTATATACTCCCAAAGAATGTAAAGTAGCTCAGGAGTCTTTAAAAGAGTGCAGGATTTCATGTTCTGGAAACAAAACCTGGCCATCAAAACAGTAAATCCTCAAGGGTTTGTTGCATATTGGGAAAAATGCCCAAATTCTGCAGCCATGGGGCCCTCGTCATGGTCATAGCAGGCACCATAATTCTAGTCATGGCATCCCCCATGTCCAGAGCTGAAGTCTTGGCCACCATATAGCCTTCCACAACGAATGCCATAAACTCTTCCCTGGAGGGCTCTAGCAATTTGTCTGAGAACTCAGACACAGTCATTCAATTGACAAATTCATTTGTAGAAAGAGCAACACCTGCTAGTTCGCGATGCACATTTATAGAGAAGAGAAGGTATAAAATTTCCTCCCCATTAAGTCCATTCTTTTGTACTCTTTGTCGTTTGAGGTGGACTTACACCTGTCCTGTGAAGCCCTGTCATTTGCTACAGTCACAATCAGGGAGTTTGAGGCCAGATGGGAGTACAAACCCTCAAAAACCCTGCATAAGGACAAAGTACCACTTCTCCAAATGTTTTGCCATGGGGGACATCAAAGCTACAGTATTCTAGAGAACCTTTGTATAATTAGCAGTGCGAAACTGCAATGTGGAAGAAGTGTATACCTTACGTGCAAGTAGATAAGAACATAAGCACGGCCGTACCGGGTCAGACCAAAGGTCCATCTAGCCCAGTATCTGTCTACCGACAGTGGCCAATGCCAGGTGCTCCAGAGGGAGTGAACCTAACAGGCAATGATCAAGTGATCTCTCTCCTGCCATCCATCTCCATCCTCTGACAAACAGAGGCTTACTGTCCTTGTCGGAAGGGGTGGAGCAGGGAAACTGGTGTTTGTTCTTTTGGTTAACTGCGTCTACTACCAGCGAGTTTGGCACTGGGTGAGTAAACAGGAATTCCAAGCCCTTGGAAGGTATAAGGTACTTATGGTCCGCTCTCTTACAGGTAGGCAGGCTTGCAGCCAGGGTTTGCCAAATGGCCTTGGCAGGTTCTAAAAGGGCTGCTTTGATAGGTAATGCAATTCTAGAAGAAGAAGAGGGCTGCAGGATGTATGTTAGCTCATGCTGCTGTTCAGGGACTTCCTCCAGGTTAATTCGTGGCTCATTGGCAACTCTTTTAAACAGATCTTGAAATTTTGAGAAGTCGTCCAAAGACTTCAGGGGAGGAGGAAGCAATGCTTCATCAGGCAGAACAACTGGTTCTACTGGGTTAGAGGCAGGCCGTGCTTGCTCTTGCGGTTGTGACAGGGCTGTCTGGGGTCTGGAGTCAGTGGCAGGGTTGCCAGCTGGTGGTACCAAGCTGGTCTCACATCTAGCTGCAGTGGTATAACGAGTGTGCTATAAGGAGTCCATGAAGCCTAATATTGCCACTGTGGTGGGAAGGGCATGGGCGCTGCCATCCACGGGTTCGTGCATCATGGGATAGGACACTTGGAGTAGGACAAGGCAGCTTTTCTATGACTTCTCTTGATTGGGGTCTGTGGACGGGAGATCTGATAAGGTGAAAATTCTCCCTGCAGCCCAGATTCCTCATCACTGGAGGAAAGCTGTGCGGATCTTGTCTGAGTGTCTGGAGAGAAGTAGGCGTTAAGTAGGGGTAACACCAGAAGCTCCCTTGACTGTGTGAATTGCCTGCTGTAGTGCCTCTGTGAGGGGAAGGCTGAACGAGAGGAATTCCTCTGCACTAGTGTCCTGAGTGTTCTGTCACTGCTGGCTAGTGCCGGAGAGTGAGAGGAGCCTGCGCGGGGTCAGACAGACTAGTATGCATCGGCACTGCTTCGATTGTGGTGCTGAACGTGTCCTGTGAGAGGCAGGCAACTGAAATCCTGAAGCCTCGGCACTGGAGGTTAGCACGACCAGGGCCGATGAGGGGGCGGGGTGAAAGCCGGTACAAATTACCAGGGCCTGGCTTCCCCCACTTCGTTGGCCCTGTTTAGCCTGTCCACCCTTGCTGAGGGGCCCGAAAAAAAATTTTCACCGGGGCCCAAACCTGCTCTCGGCGGCCCTGAGCACGACTGCTGCAGCCGCAGGTGGGTTTCACGTGGTACCAAAGGAGCCTGGCGCATCAAAGGTACTCAGCCAAGGGAGTGCAGGGAGGGAAGCAATACCCGTAGAAGGCATGTCCCTGCGAATACCCTTTGCGAGTGAAAGAGACAGATTTTTTTTTTTTAAGTTTTGTCTCTTTGATGTGAGGGGGCTGCGGTGTACAGCAGAGTCAGAGCCCGGGTCTGAGGCTGGTCCAAGAGATTTTTGCAGCAGGAGTAGTTTTAACCGCAGCTCCCTGTCTTTGCATGCCCTGGATTTCAACTTGCTGAAGTGGGCACATTTTTGAGGGATGTGGGACTCCCCCAAACATTTAATACATTTAGAGTGGCCATCTGAAAGAGGAATGCCATCTTTACAGTTAGAGCAGTGCTTAAAACCTGGAGAGCCAGGCATGCCAGAAGCTGCTGTCGTGACAGGAACAAAAAGGCTTTTTTTGATTTCCTTTCTCTTTAAAAAAACAAAACAAAACAAAACAAAAAACAGAGAAGGGAAAAGGCTACCTAACTAATACTGGTAAGCTAAACTAAGAGGGGAAAAAGGTTGAACACGGAAAGAAGAAATTCTCTAATGAGTCTGCTGAGCTCTGTCTCAGGCCGGGGACAGTAGAGAAGGAACTGAGGAGACTGGTCACTCACGTGCACTATTAAGGTACACTCGGAGTTTGGGCGGGGAGTGTGTGTGGCAGGCTCTGCGCATGCACGACCGGTACAAGTACTGCTGTAAAAATCTCTGAGCGAAGGCACAGGGACACACCAACACCTGGAGTGGAGCACCCAAAGGGACATCTCTCAAAGAAGAACCTAATGGTACGTCTACATTGCAAAAAAGACCCGCAGCAGCAGGTCTCAGAGCCTGGGTCGTCTGACTTGGGCTTGCACTGAAGAACTGAAAATAGCTTTGTTGTCTCAGACTGGAGCCCAGGCTCAAGATCCACTCTCTTCACTGGGTTTCAGAGCCCATGCTCTGAAACCTGGAGAGGGGAGTGGGTCTCAGATCCAGGTCCAGCCTGAGCCTTAATGTTTACACTGCTCTTTTTAGCCCCTTAGCGTGAGCCTTCTGAGCCCGTCTGCTGACCTGGGCTCTGAAGCTCGCTGTCACGGATCTTCTTTTGAAATGTAGACATACCCTAATGGAAGATTCTGTGCCTAATTCCTACTGAATGTGAATTTGAATAGGAGATGGCACCTAATTCCCTTTGGCTCCTTAGAGAGTCCCAACGATAAGTTTCTTTGGGGAAAGTTCAATGAAAACTTCAGCTCAATGCACAGTGGTGGTCAAAAGGCAAACAAATCATTAGTATGCAAAAGCAATCGGACAGAAAATATCAGAGCTATTATGTCATTTTGTAAGTTAACAGTCCAGACTGACTGAGAATAGTGTGCTCAGTTCTGGTCAATTTATCTCAAGAAAATATAGTAGAAATAGAAGAGGTTCAGAAGTAGGTGACAAAGATTACAGGCACAGAGACATTTTCATGTCAGGAGAGATTCAAATGACTGGTACTGCTTAGTTTAGAAAAGAGAGACAAAATAATCTATGTCAGTGAGAGAAAATCGGTACACCTATTACCCTCTTACAAGTCCTGAAAAAAAGGACACTCTCGGTGAAATGGAAAGGTAACAAAATAAAAATAAAAAATGATAAAATTAAATGCTTCTTTAGTGATGCTCAATTAATTTGTGGAACTCAGTGACACAGAATATCATTGAGGATTTATCCAAAAGCAAAAAACAAAACAAAAACACAACACAAAAAAATCACCAAAGCTAAAAAAAAACCAAAAAACAAACCACCAACAAAAAAACCCACCAAGTAATAGATAAGGCAGTAAAGGATTTTGGAATACAAGAAAGTAAAAATTTTCTTAAGCAAACAAGTATCCATTATAATAATAAAGTAGATTTATAAGAAGTTGAAGTGAAATTGAATTGAATGTACAAGACTATTTCTCTGATCACAATACTTGGGAATGGCATATATGAACATTAATTTTCCATCAGTGGCTCAATACCCTCTTCATAATTTTTTTTTAATTCAGTGCTCTTTTATTTAAAACAAGATATCAGCAACTAAAGCATGAATTTCTTAATAGGTTAGGATTTATTTGTTCCTTATTGTCCTCTCAGGGGTCTCTGTTTCTGAACAGCTTAGCAGAGCTTTCATATCACCGCTCAATGCAAAGCTTTTCATATTTCACTAAATAGTCATAAATATTGGGAAGACCAGAAACTTTATTATTAAAACATATAGTTCATGATTTATAGTGAAAGCATAAGCAAGATCTACAGACTTTTAGAAGGCCTCAAAAGGACACTAAAAGAGCCTGCCGTGATGAATGTGGTTCACAGACTAAAGATGTAGTGAGGAGACAGAAGGTATAAAGTAGCAGCAAATTAATGGAGAAAGTTAAAGTATTGCATGCCCTTTAAAGAAACCAAGACATTAATATCAAGGCCAATGGGAAATAAGATAAGTAAATCATGCATCCCGGAATATGGGTCCTTTCTGCATTTGATTAAAAAAAATGATGCTATATGAAAAAGCAAACAAAGTTTTCATTTAGAGAAAACAAAACCCATGGGTAATTAGAACTGATCAGAAAAAATGGAGTTTTGCTTCCATGGAAAATTCTGAATTTTCATCAAAATAATGAAAACTGAGGTTTCATTTTTTTTGAGCAAAATGCTTTCCAGGTAAAATTCTGATATTTCATCAAAAAAATTAGACACTTTTCATTTAGTTGAAAACTCAATTTTTTTTGGTCAAGAAGCAGTTTTGATGAAATTTTTGTGACCAGCCCTATTTGTAGTTATTCCTGCTGTCCAAGTAGACTTCTCTATAGTAGCCATTGCAGCACTGTCCCAGTAAGTCAGATAGTGATATGTACAACTCTTCTTTATAGTCTCTTATACAAACTACATTCCAAAATATTTATTACAATTTAACAACAAATGACAGCAGTTGGTATTTGACAAACTATAGAAAACAGTCGTGTGAAAAGATACAGGGAATAATTAAAGCATGACCAGTCATAAAAATTGACAGCAATAGTAATGGTTTCCATTCACCTAAATGGAGGTGTTAATTTCAAAGCATTTCAAAGGAACTTTTTAGATACCCTCACATCAGTTGAAACATACAAGTTCTTTAGCAGTAGTTTTCAAGGGAACTTTCATTAACTTTCTTGAGATGTTGGCTGCACTTCAGAAGCAAGTTTCTCAGACATACTAGATATATTGTTGAGCATTAAAGAGATAAAAGATTATTTACATCTATCATCACTTTCAGGTTTTCTAGAATGGAATCTATTTCACCAACCTTTTCCTTATGCCATACATTTCTGACACATACCATAGGTGAAAGCTGGAAAGGAATATCAATATTTTCTATCCTTCATTTTGCAAGGCCAATAACTTTTCTGCAGCATTAAACAAACCCATGGTATAACTAAACAATATAGCCGATAGGGAGAACAAGCGACTATTGGCTGTGCTCATGTAAAGTAAAGGAGAAAAGCCTGGATCTAGAGCAGGTGTAGGCAACCTATGGCACGTGTGCCAAAGGCAGCACACGAGCTGATTTTCAGTGGCACTCACACTGCCCAGGTCCAGGCCACCAGTCTGGGGGGCTCTATATTTTAATTTAATTTTAAATGAAGCTTATTAAACATTTTAAAAACCTAATTTACTTTACATACAATAATAGTTGTTATATATTATAGACTTATAGAAAGAGACCTTCTAAAAATGTTAAAATGTATTATTGGCATGTGGATCCTTAAATTAGGAGTGAATAAATGAAGACTCGGCACACCATTTCTGAAAGGTTGCCGACCCCTGCTCTAGAGGAGAGAGTCACCTCCTTTATACTGATCCAGCCTGTTTGGGAGGAAAACCAGTTTACAGTGGTTAATTAGTTCAACAAGGTTTGTAGGAAAAGCAGCTGCATTTCCCTATACTGATTGGTTGAAGCCTTCTTGTTAATCAAAGCAGTGGAGGTTTTGGCTGAAATTTACAAACCGTTTCAGGAAGATCATCATCATTTGAGGTATTCAAGACTGGCCGAAACGGCCATCTATTAGGGATATTTCAGAACTAATGAAATCAGTCCCTCTATGATACAGGGAAATGGACTAGCATAATTCCCTAGGGGTCTCTTCCATCTTAAATGATTTCATGGTGAAAGATGAGCAAAGTGGTTCCATTTAACTGCTGCTATGCCTGATAGGTACCACAGACTGAAAAGGTATGCTCTTGTTGAGATTAAGCAGTATTTCTGCAGAGCCTAAAAGTTTCTGATACAAGATTAATAAACCCAAAAACTTCATGAATCTGAGGCTACAGAGTGAGCCATGGCTGGCAGAGACTGAGGTGGGTGATAGCCTCTTCAGCACTCCCTGTGCGTGCAAGGCCTGCCCAGGCAGTCTTTCTAGCCACACAGATCTGGTGGCCTTGCTGCCTCCCAAAGTGAGTGAGCCAGGTCTGTGGCAGCCAGGGCATCCTGCTCCCTAGTTCCCTGATGCCAGATGTCAGGTCCCACCAGCTGCCTGGTAAGGGCTGTCTTCTGGGGCAAACTCCAACACCTCATGTGAGTGGTGAGCTACAGTGTCCCAGCTGCATTGGTGGCCAAGGACTGGGGACTCAAAGGATTCAGGACCCTTTCTCCAAAGGGGAAAGACCCACTTCCACCACCAAGGAAGGGGGCAGGGAGGACTGCTCTCAGAGGGCCCCCCAGCGCTACAGTACAGCGAAAAGTATTCTGACTAGAACCTTCAACCACCCATTGCCTCAGGGGACCCAATTACAAGTGTTGGGTTTGGATGGATTGTGTCAGATATGTTTTTTCTTAACACTCTTGGGCAAAAGTTCAGCTTCAAAAATGCTGATTTGACACTTTTGACAGACACCTCATGGGGAATCAGGCAGCTTGGGGAGGCAGCTACCTGGGAAGTATGGTGACCAGAAACAAGCTAAATAATTCTGTTTTTGTTCACCTGAAAGAATTTTTTAGAGTGTTTCCTCTGGTTAAATTTTTTACTTTACCTTTTACTTTTGTCCCATTTTGCAATGAAAATGTTACCAAAAAAAACCCACAATTTTTCATGGGAGGGAAACTGTGTTAGAACTGGGCAGAAAACAGAAACACTGAAGTGTCATCATTGAGTTAACACTCCAATGAGATTAACAGGGTACAGAAGAGCTCACATCTCTGCCACTGTTTGAAGCTGGCCACTTCTGACTCTGGAAACATCACTGAATCAGTTTACTCTCGGTTCACATGTGAAAGATATTGTTCTCAACCACAAGGGCTAAGAACGTCAAAATACTCTTTGTGGGCCAAATAAATGTACCAAGTGAGCCAGATCCAGTTCACGGTCCACACGGTTGACTTCCCTGACTCACAGGCTTCACTAGCCAGCCCCTATAAGAAGTAATGATGTAGTTATGCAGTCTCCTGATGCCCAAGGCTGCAACAACCACCCCAGAGCACGAGAGGTTTTATCCCCTCCTGTGCCCCCCAGACACCATAGAACTTTGCTTCACACTGTCTTTGCTTCACACTGCACCAAAATTAATGGAAGCTTTGCCATTGACTTCATTGAGGCCAAGGTTTCACCTCAGAATTAGACCCACTATAGAGGATTTGAATGTTAGTCTTTAACAAAGTGAATTTACTTTTGCTTCTGTCCTCTACTCATCCAAGGTATAGAACTTTCCTTATATTCAACCCCTCGTTTGATGTTCCATTCTTACTCAGAACTTTTGTATAATGTTCCCAATACTGTAAGATACTTTATGAATTTATGTTCTGATCATTTTGTTTCTGTATGAATTCTATAATGTACAGGACTTTTCAGACAATGAACCTTGCTTTTCATAAAGCTGAAACTACTGTATTAGCATAAGAATATTGAAACTGATCTCTGGATTTTGAATCACAAATCATAAAGACCTGAAGACAAATAGTACAGAAAATAGTTGTATGTGTAGTTTTCTTTAGACTCCCAGCGGCATACTATACTTTTTGCTACACCAACCGTATAGTTGGGAAGCAGATTTGCTCTAATTCAGTAACTGGATTTTCCTGGTTGCAGGGGAGGGAGAAAGGATTAAATAGCATGTCTTTAAACATCATCTGGGAAATTGTATAATAAATCCCCACAGGGATTTCTGTAATCCTCCTGCCCAAACTCAGATACTTTCTTCAGTTCTGAATCACTTTAAACCTGCTCAACATTTCTGCCAAATATAAATGGGACACTTGGAAGGTTCAACCTTTATTCACTCTATAATTAACATTAAGAAAAACAAATCTTTGTAGATTGCTTCTTCACTTATCCTATGCAAAAAATCCTCACCTCCATTGAGAAAAAACACCCTAATCAAAGTTCATTTTCTGTTAATTAAATAGGATTACACAGTTCCCTAAATTAAACTATTGTATTATTTCAAGCAATGCAATTCAAATTTTGCATCTAAGTAGCAGTAAATTACTGAACATGGTTCATTGGTAAATTTGACTAAATTTACCAGCTATAAAAGATTGAGATGCACCAAGTAAATACAACTAGAGAAAAGAGCTATTAAATACAGTAGTCTATCATAAAAATAAAGCTTGCCTAAAATGAAGGCCATCTCTAATAATAATAAAAGATTCAATGTACTTTAGTCAGTAGAAACAATACAGTATTCATTGGCTTCCCTCCTAAAATGTCAGAATGTAGTCTGTTTGATAGTATTAAAAGGTCAGTAGTTTGCATCTTTATCAAGAACATCATACTGCTTATGGGACTGTTCATGCTGTTTAAACTACACTATAATATACTCTTGCAGGATGTTGATGGTCAGAATGTAGAAGAGGGTGTTGAACTGAAAATGTTATTCAGCATGAATAATTATTACCTAATATTATGAGAGGTACAAAAAAAAGAAAAAAGACTAAAACGCATAACATGAATTTAAAACACATATCCCTGAATACTGCTGTTTTGACATAGTAACCTAAAGCAATTAAAAAAAGCACACTTCTCACTTTTTAGATCCATATTTCTGTTTCTACCTAACTTTGAACCACAGTTAGGCAAACATTCAGGAGGACAGCTCTTATGCATGTACTTAAAATTAAGTATATGCTTAAGTTCTATTGAGGTCAGAAGCAAGTACTTAAGTCCTGAAGTGATTTCCTGAGTTGGGACATTATTTTGTTCCAGTAAAATTAATCTGTTAAGAAGCTGTCATATGAAAAAACATACAAAGATATTTCTACATCACAGTGTATTTCCTGACATCTCTTCTTTGGATTGTGTATCTTCTGAAATCAAGGGTTAGAATATTTTGGCCTAGAAAAAGTTATGTCTGACATTTGGGGCTGGATCCTGCAAGTTCTAAGCACTATGGCCTCATGCTTAACTTTACATGTGCTGGTGGTCCAATGAACTTAAAAAGTTATAGACTGTTAGGAACCTCAGGGGGTCATCTAGTCCAACCCCCTGCTCAAAGCAGGATCAATCCCCAGACAGATTTTTGTCCCAGATCCCTAAATGGCCCCCTCAAGGATTGAACTTACAACCCTGAGTTTAGCAAGCCAATGCTGAAGCCACTGAGCTATCACTCTCCCCTCTTGTATGTATGTTTCAAGTTAAGCACATATTTAAATACTTGCTTAATGAGCTAGAGTGCTTAGTACCATGAAGGAGCAAGACCATAGTCTTCTTTAAGAGCATTTAGAAACACCTTTGAATTAGATTTTAAGACTCTGATAAGATGGAAATTTAGGCCAACTTTTTCAGAAGTGTCGAATAATTTTGGCTACTTCCTTTTGTAAGGGCCAAACCTGAAACACCTAGTGCCTGTTTCTTCAAATCAGGCCCACAGCTCTGCAGCCTCATCACTCACAGAATTTTGTCTCCAACAAAAATTAAGATGTAAGAAGGTACAGAACAAGACTCTATCTTAATAAACACAGTTTGGAAATATAAGATGTGTTCCTTTTTGTCTGTCATTAGTATGTAGATTTTATTCTGTACAAACCACATAAAAATCAGCATAATTTTACATTTAGCCGCTGAAGTTTATTTAGAGGCACAGTTCATTCTTTTTAATCACTATTGGATTCTAGTGCTTCTATCATAAGAAACAAGATTTTTTTGTCTCTCTGAGAAAGTTTTAACAGGCCAGTTGAAATTTCAATAGTGGTAGGCAGTGAAGAATCTTGCTGTTATGGGAAAGTGACTGTTCCAAGGCTTCAGTGCTAATGTCAAAGATGAAAAATTACCTGATGATCAGAAAATGTTTAAATGGACAATTCTTTATATTTTTAGGGTTCTTGCTAAGAAATTATTTTTAATCCATATAGTGTTGACTATACAGCACTGATATGATTTTCTTGTTAAAAAACAGCTAGAGCATTAGCAATAGATTTTAGCACACTCACCAGTCCTATACCCACATCTCCAGTAAAAGCTGTTGTCCAATATATAAAGCTGAATAATTCTGGGATACTGAGCACATTTTTTTCGTGGCTGTTTTAAGCACACTAGTTGACGTTTGTAGCGTTTACATAGCTTTCTTGTCTATACCTGCTGGTCACAGTTGGTGGAGAAGCAGTTTCTCTCAAGAGGTACTTGTTAATTAAGCATGGCAGAAGCCATTCAAGGTGAAAATTTCAACTCTATGCACAAAAGAGAAAAAAAAATAAGATGTATCCTCGGAAGGCCCCAGTCTGTAAATAGATTGTTTGGATTCTACAGTGACTGCAACTCATGAAAATCTGTAACAGCTTAATGCACACATTGGGTGACTTTTTTTTCTGAACTGTAACATAGTACAAGGAAGGAATTTTTTCTCCTGGAACGTTAGTGTTAACACAGTCAATTCTGTAAAGAAAGAAAAGTTCAAAGATTTTGAAGCTATCAAACAACTTTCAGCCAAAGGCCTGCTCTGTCTTCACTTGCTTGTCTTAATTTTCAAGACCCTTGAAAGCCTATCCCTGCCTTATCATCTCACATTCACTAATGAAATGTTGACTCTTACCAGCCCATGATACCAGCCTCCACTTTCTCTCGTGCTGCCCCTCATGCTTGGGAAGAGCTCCCCACAAATATCCGCAAAGCAACCTTATTATCCTGCTTCAACACCCTCCTTAAAACTCTCCTTTGCTGTGATGCTTAGAAAAAGCTTGACAGCAGATAAGCTGCAGATGTGTTGAGATCCCTGCCTATCATCAAAACCACAACTAGGCATTTTAGCACCTGGAGCGAGCAAGCATAATTGCACCCTGTACTGTTTTTTCCCCATAAATTTTCTGCCCCATTCAGAAGTGACACAATTGTTAATAGTGGGTTGGGGCACAATGTAAAGGTTCTGGGGGGCATGTGACCACCCCACAAAGGTTTTCCAACTGTGGAATGCACCCCAGAGTAACGTTTAGGAAGGCTTGGTCCAGCCACCCCCACACAGTGGGACTCAGGAAGGGAGTGCCATCTCCACCCCCTGACTTACGTCAGTGGGCCACCCAGCCTGTTTGGGTTAGGGGTGAGGACGCAACAAAAAAAAAAATCAGGGTGGTGGTAATGTGACCCACCCCCCATGCCCTTCCCCAGCATCACCTCTGGCCCCCTTTTTCCACTCCTGTGGCTTTGTGTCCTGGGTGGCTGCCCCACTTGCCCCGCTCTGGTTAGAGCCCTGCCTATCATGCTGACCAATATTGTCTCATTGTTTCCTTATACTCCTTTCTTTGTCTATATGTATCTGTTGTCTCTTGGCCTATACTTGGTTGTAAACTCTCTGGGGCAGGAACTGTCTTTGTTATTTATTTATCTATTCATTCATTCATACATACATACAGCACCTACACAAAGGGATCCTGGTCCATGACTGAGGCTCCCAGATGACAAAATAATATAAACAGACAACAATAACTGCAGGTTTTGCACAGCCATTACTATTCACATAAAGAAATAGAAACAAAAGCCATGCCCAGTGAATCCCAACTGAAACATAATATCCAAGGTTGCCTGAGCCAGGAGTCTACAGTATCTGACAGCTGAGAAGGATCATTTGTTTCATTTGTGAAGGTAAACTGAAGATTAAACTATTAGCAGAATCCTTTTCAGGAAAGGCTGGTTAAGCTGTAGCAATAGGACAGACAACTGTAAGGCAGCTACTTATTTAATGCCAATCCCATTCCTCACAGGGAAGGATTCCCTAGAAACAGCATGGCATCATCAGATGCGTGTGGGTGGGAGGAACTTGAAGTTGACAGAAAAAGAGGCCTTTAAAAAACACCCTCATCCACTAAACCCCAATGTTCATAAATCAGGCCCAACAGTAATCAAGAGAATAAAATAACAAATCATTATTTTTACACATACACACGCACATCCCACAATGCCTCAGCATTTTAGATTCTTTTTATATGCCTTCCAGTTCTTAATATTCGGGTTCACAATTTCAAAAACTTTTTCTGCAATAAGTACTTGTAACTGTCTCTCCCTAGGCACCCTGGGCCTAAGCTGTATCAATGCAAATATGCTAATAATGAGAGCAGCATCCATTCGCTGTAAGTGATGAAGGGGTACACACCAAAACTAATAAAGTGTTATCAAATAGCAAGTCAATGAATAGCAAACAGAACTTGACTTACTGTAGCAAATTGTTTTAAGAAAGCAACTGCTTTACAACACACTGGCTTAATTAGTCTTGATTTTTAGTTTGGATACTAGAGATGCAAGATAATTTTTTAGCTTTTCTGTTCAGATGTCATCAGCTGGTATTAAAATTTACAATTCCTAGAGTGTTTTATGGTACACTTCTGCAGGAAAATATTTATTGTAAGCCTGCTTTTGCAATAAAGAAATTATTTAAAATATTTTATTTTAAAGCTTGAATTAGTAACAAAATAAAGATCCACTGGACAGACTATATAGCAATAAGATACACCTCTACCTCGATATAACGTTGTCCTCAGGAGCCAAAAAATCTTACCACGTTATAGGTGAAACCGCGTTATATCGAACTTGCTTTGATCCACCGGAGTGCGCAACCCTGCCCCCCCCCGAGCGCTGCTTTACCGCATTATATCCGAATTTGTGTTATATCAGGTCACGTTATATTGAGGTAGAGGTGTAATTAGAAAAAAATATGAAAGATTTAATTTTAAATTTAGTTCTTTCCTTATCCTTTGGCTTATTTTTTTAAAAAAAACAGTATATGAGGTTAAGCTGCTAAAAATGTGTGGAGAGGCCAGGGGATATAGTTAAATGAAGAATTACGGTCTGGATCTCATGATAAAAAGACAGTCAAGACCTGGCATGAAAAGTCTTGCGAAATGAATTAGAGTGTATTAAAAAGTTTCATCTGATACAACTAACCAAAGAGAGCCACAAAAGCTCATCTGCTTTGGTACTACTAGATTTAATATATCCATTGTGAACTATTGCTTTGAAATTCTTAAATACAGATATATAATTCATGTCATTGTTATTTTTAAAAATGTACCAGGCTGAGCCTCTGTGTGTATTTACAATTAATAAAACATTAATTGACCTGGAACATTGATGGCATGCTTCCAGTGATTGGCATATAGAAAGAATCTGTAGTCTTCACCTGCCACCATGGCATAGTACAAGGAAAGTGCAGACTTGAAACATCCCCAGACAGTTGCCTCACTAATTCCCTAGGCAATACCCCCAAATATATGTAGCCTCAGGCAAACACTGAGCAGACATGAACATGGAGACTAAATAAACTCTTTTCTTTCAGGAATAAAACAATTGAAATGCTGTATAAATGGTCAGTCATAGCAATGGGTACTGAAATCACTGGAAGTCTCTGCCCTATGGCCTCAGAGGTCTGCACGATCAGAGGAAAGAAAACACTTGGTCCCTTTTAAAGGAGTACACCCCCCTGAACACTTCTTTTTGGGCATTCAGCCTCCCTCGTGGTTATGACTCTGAGCTGATAGGTAGGGGACAAAGCTGCAGCAAAGCCTAGCGGCTCCCACTGCACTTAGTGGAAGAGTTTGTAATACCTTCCTCAAAGTCTGGGGGCCATTTCACACAGGAAGAAAAGCTCCCCCCTTGGGTTTATAATGGGACCAGGTTTTGGGGCCTTGCAGTGGGTATCGTGCTCGTTGCCTGTTGGGGCTAGGAAGGAATTTTTCCTCACTGCCAGACTGGCCAGGGTGAGGTGGGGTTTTAAACTTTCCTCGCAGCAGGCCAGGGACCTGGTGGGTAAGTTACGCTGTAAAATTATTTTTTGTTGCAATTTAGCAGGTACCCAGGGCAGGTAATCGATTAACAGGAGGTCTGGTTCCCTGAGAAACCATAATTGGAAGTGGATCAGGAGACTGCATCTCTGAAAGAGTGGAGAATGGAGCTGGAAGTAATGTGGAAATCTCAGTTTCAATATGAAACCAGTGGAAGGTAGGTGGCTTTAGCAAAACTTTACTTTGTTTTTTCTTTGAAAAATAATCTCAAACAAACAATGATTGTTCAATGGATATTGGGCTTTAAATATTCACCATTGTGTATGCACAGTATCCTTTTTCCAACCAAAAAGGTAGATTTGGAGAGTTGGTTTTTTCATTTGTTTTTATGAGTATGTGATAAATCATGAAGATGGTAAAGTTCACACATCATTTGCATTCAACCAGTTCTCCATTCTAGTATGTTTCCTGCTTAATTATCAAGCTGGAAATTTAGGGCATGTGGGACATCATGTCACATACTGTAGTTAGCTAATTAGTTTCTTCAGTAAAGTATGATTAATCAAGAACAAGTGTCACAAAAATTATAAATATGTCATTCTGTCTCTGAAAAGTATTTAGTTAATTTTATATGCTGCATTTGTAGCATCCCATGATTGCTTATAGCAATTTTGCATATTTTGTTGATTATAACTGTTGTCGTCCATGGAATGTGTATTAAAACAAATGAATATAAATGAAACAAAAACTATTATATGCTGTTACTATTTGTATTTATATTGCATGAACATAGCTAATAATCAGAAACAACATAGTATGTATTTAACTAACAAAATTACAAAGATCCAGGGTAAACTGCTTGTATACTACAGTTTTAGCAAAAATAATTCATACTTGGCATTTTAAAAGAAAAAAGTTAAATTAATTCATTATGGACTTTTGGTCAATAGTTCCTGCTATCAAGATGGCCTGGACCAAGGAAAAGTCTGCACTAGAGTTCACTTGTTGATAGGAGTTAGTTCACAAACACACTATCATCAGGGAGAAGGAATAATAAACACTGTTTATTTACTCAGAGGAGGGGGAAAGAAGAGACATCAGTGGAAGGGCTGAATTTGCTGGAAGTTCAAGTCCCATATGTAGGTGTGAAATGGAGGGTTCTCAGAGCCCCCTGAAAAGTCTGAAATATAAATTCATGTTGAAAGTATTTCTAATAGCCCTGTGCTAAATATTTGACTTACCATCATTGAAGGCCTAAAAATAAGCCTGTAGAACATTTGTTTTAGTCCATAAAATTACCAAAGCTTTTTGTGAAACTGCTTGCAGTATCTGATTATCTGTGAACTGCTGGAGTTTTGACTGTGTTGGATTTGGTGCATTTAGCACTAAAGCATACATCTTAGGGAATAGCACATGGTATTCCTTCAGTATCTCTGTCTGCCAAAAAACTGCTCCCAGGGGAACAAGAAGATCTACTCAGCAGAAGCCATTTTAATTTGATTTCTCAGAAATAAGAAATAGGATGGATATGGTGAGGAATGCATGATAACTGATCCCAGTTGGAAGGAGGGTCTATCAAAATGTAAGAAGTAGTGTGGCCTAGAACATAAAAACCTTCTTTAATTCTCCTAGTTAAGCAGGAACTGGCATCATTAAATTTTGACTTGTATAATAAAATCATGGGGATTTTCTCTAGTTTTCACTAACATCAGAGTTTCCTGGTTGAATCAGAGCTAAGGTCTATTCCCACTTCCAGCAAACCCATGTGAGTAAAGCAAACTCCTCCACCACAAGCCTTGCCTACGTGTTTGCAATCAGATTAGGATATTGGAAAACCTGGTTGAAACCTTAAAGCCTGTAAATTCAGTTCTGACCAAAAACAAACAACTAAACATCAAAAACTCACAGCCAACATGGAGATAACACAAACAGGTTTGCACAGCTCTAACTTTAATCATGTTACTCTTACTTTTCACCACTGTCATCTTTAAATCCCCTCCAACCTACTTTTCCCTAAATCAGGTGAGTTAGGGTTCCCTATTGTTCCAGCCATTTCACAATACCTTAATTGGCTTTTCTGGAAGCACTATTTTCATGCCTACCACTGACAAATATTTCTCACATTATAAACTTTCTGTCTCTGCTTCTCCTCCTCTGTGCTCTTATCCCTTTATTTTCAGCTATTTGTTATCCTCTTCCCCTGTCACAAAATCTCACCCCATTTTCTGGTTTCTCTTTCCTTACCCCCATTTTCTTTCTTCTCCAATCAAACATCATGTTGTCCTTGTCATAAACAGATAGCTAAGGGTTAATGTCTCTTTCACCTGAAGCACCTGACCAGAGGACCAATCAGGAAACCGGATTTTTTCAACTTTGGGTGGAGGGAATTGAGTGTCTAAGGTCTTTGTTTTTCTGGCTGCCTGCTTTTCTCTGAGCTTTGGAGAAGTAGTTCTACTTTCTAGTCTTCTGTTTCTAAGTGTAAGGACTAAGAGATCAGATAGTAAGTTCTATGGTTTCTTTTCTTTGGTATTTGCATGAATATAAGTGCTGGAGTGCTTTGATTTGTATTCTTTTTGAATAAGGCTGTTTATTCAATATTCTTTTAAGCAATCGACCCTGTGTTGTATCATCTAATACAGAGAGAACATTTGTACTTATTTTTCTTTCTTTTTATATAAAGCTTTCTTTTAAGACCTGTTGGAGTTTTTCTTTACTTCAGGGAAATTGAGTCTGTACTCACCAGGGAATTGGTGGGAGGAAGGAATCGGGGAGATTTGTGTGTTGGATTGCTAGCCTGACTTTGCATTCCCTCTGGGGGAATAGGAAAGTACTTTTTGTTTCCAGGATTGGGAACAGAGAGGGAGATTCACTCTGTTTGGATTCACAGAGCTTGTGTCTGTGTATCTCTCCAGGAGCACCTGGAGGGGGGAAGGGAAAAAGGATTATTTCCCTTTGTTGTGAGACTCAAGGGATTTGGGTCTTGGGGTCCCCAGGGAAGGTTTTTCAGAGGGACCAGAGTGCCCCAAAACACTCTAATTTTTTGGGTGGTGGCAGCAGGTACCAGGTCCAAGCTGGTAACTAAGCTTGGAGGTTTTCATGCTAACCCCCATATTTTGGACGCTAAGGTCCAAATCTGGGACTAAGGTTATTACATGGTGGCAGCTGGTGGGAGATAGACAGAACCCAGAAGCCAGTAGAAATATTATATTTTTCTTTTCTCTGCTAAGGGCTTTTTAGCAGAGAGAAACAGTTTGGTTTTAAAAGGGAACCAGAGAGAAATTTTTTTTTTCTGCTCTCTCTGGCAGTTTGTGGCTTGCATGTTAAGCAGAAGTCGTTAAGGACTATTAACAGTCTTTTGTCACACAATAGCACTCCCATTGAGAGTCATACCAGCACTATATGAATGCAAATAAAGTGGTTTTTCAGGTTTACTTGACATTGAAGATTAGCTAAAGGCACTGTTGCTAGGCAGACTTCAGGAGGCAACAGAGAACCTGCAGTTCAGAAGATAAACACCGGAGGGCACCCCAACACAAGAAAACAGGAATCATGACTTCTAAGGCAAAAATTGAGGCCCAAGAGCAAGTCAGAGAAGCTGAACACAGGCGACAACTGGAAATAAAACAAACAGAGATGGAAATAAGAGAAAGAGAAAGAGAGGCGGCCCACCGCCGAGAAATGGAAAAGCACCAAAAAGAAATGGAAAAACAACAAAAAGAGAATGAAGAGAAGGAAAATCAGAGAAAACATGAACTGGAGTTGGCAAAAGCTGGGCTGCATGTGCCAGCCAACCCTAACAACCCGGCGCCAAATATTGCTCCACAGCACAGGAAATTTCCCACCTACAAGGCAGGTGATGACACCGAGGCCTTCTTGGAAAATTTTGAAAGAGCCTGTCTTGGGTACAGCATTCCCGAAGACCAGTACATGGTAGAATTGAGGTCACAGCTCAGTGGACCTTTAGCAGAGGTGGCAGCTGAAATGCCTAAGCACCAAATGAATGACTATAAACTTTTCCTAACCAAGGCCAGATACAGGATGGGGATAACCCCAGATCATGCCCGTCGGCGTTTCAGAAACCAAAAGTGGAAACCAGAGGAGTCATTTCCCAAACACGCCTACTACATTGCAAAAAACTATGAGGCCTGGCTAACAGGAAACAACATTCAAACCTTGGAAGAACTGAACCTCCTCATACAAATGGAGCAGTTCTTGGATGGTGTTCCTGAAGACATCACGCGGTACATACAAGATGGAAACCCCAAGAATATCGCTGAGGCGGGGGAGATTGGAGCCAAATGGATGGAACTGGCAGAAAGCAAAAAAGCTACTGTCAAGGGGAACGATTACCCCAGGGGGCACACAGACCATAAACCCTACCACCGAGGACAGCCAAAGACCCCACATACCACCCAAGTAAAGCCACAGATACCCTACCCTTCAACCTCACCAGTCTCCAGTAACTCACCTCGGCCCAGTGACCCATCAGATGGAAGATGCTTTAAGTGTAATGAACTGGGACATATCAAGGCCAACTGTCCCAAGAAAACCATGCGAGTGCAATTCATTACACCACCATCACACCAAAGATCCCCAGGCCCGGATGCCTCTCAAATACCCTTGGAGCGAAGGGAAAATTTGAGAGTGGGCGGAAAGAAGGTTACTGCGTGGAGAGACACGGGGGCACAAGTGTCAGCTATCCACCAATCCTTCGTTGACCCCAAATTCATCAACCCAAAGGCCAAAGTTACAATTTACCCCTTCATGTCACAAGCTGTAGACTTGCCTACAGCTCAACTGCCAGTCCAGTACAAAGGCTGGTCAGGAATGTGGACTTTTGCAGTCTATGACAATTATCCTATCCCCATGCTACTGGGGGAAGACTTGGCCAACCAGGTGAGGCGGGCCAAGAGAGTGGGAATGGTTACACGTAGCCAAACCAGGCAAGCTTCCAGACCCATTCCTGTTCCTGAGCCGTCCACAGAGGCCCCGTCTGTGTTACCAGAGACCCAGACAGAGGTAGTGGACCCGGATTTCATGCCTACCACTGAAACAGCCACAGCATCTCCAGTCCCAGGCCCAGAACTGGAACAACAATCAGCACCAGCAAGGGCAACTACATCTTCAAACTCAACGCCCGAGGGCGCCAGCGAGCCAAAACTGGCAGAAGCAACAGACAGCCATACCCAAAAGGCTCAGCCAGAGCCTGAAATACCCTCAGGTGCACCAGCGGAGAGCGGTTCACCAGCAACGGAAACAACCCCATCACCTACATCGCTTCCAGAGGGACCAAACCCAAGTCCACAGTCTGAGGAAGAACTGGTGACCCCAGCCTCAAGGGAACAGTTCCAGGCTGAGCAGGAAGCAGATGACAGCCTTCAGAAAGCTTGGGCGGCGGCACGGAGCACCCCACCGCCTCTCAGCTCTTCTAATCGATCCCGGTTTGTTATAGACCAAGGACTTTTATACAAGGAAATTCTTTCTGGTGGACACCGGGAAGAATGGCAGCCGCAAAAACAGTTGGTGGTTCCAACTAAGTACCGGGGGAAGCTCTTAAGCTTAGCCCATGATCATCCCAGTGGCCATGCTGGGGTGAACAGAACCAAGGACCGGTTGGGGAAGTCCTTCCACTGGGAGGGGATGGGCAAGGACGTTGCCAAGTATGTCCGGTCTTGTGAGGTATGCCAAAGAGTGGGAAAGCCTCAAGACCAGGTCAAGGCCCCTCTCCAGCCACTCCCCATAATTGAGGTCCCATTTCAGCGAGTAGCTGTGGATATTCTGGGTCCTTTCCCAAAAAAGACACCCAGAGGAAAGCAGTACGTACTGACTTTAGTGGACTTTGCTACCCGATGGCCAGAAGCAGTAGCTCTAGGTAACACCCGGGCTAACACTGTGTGCCTGGCTTTAACAGACATCTTTGCCAGGGTAGGTTGGCCCTCCGACATCCTTACAGATTCAGGGTCTAATTTCCTGGCAGGGACCATGGAAAAACTGTGGGAAACTCATGGGGTGAATCACTTGGTTGCCACCCCGTACCACCATCAAACCAATGGCCTGGTGGAAAGGTTCAATGGAACTTTGGGGGCCATGATACGAAAATTCATCAACGAATTCTCTAATAATTGGGACCTAGTGTTGCAGCAGTTGCTGTTTGCCTACAGGGCTGTACCACATCCCAGTTTAGGGTTTTCACCATTTGAACTTGTGTATGGTCACGAGGTTAAGGGGCCATTACAGTTGGTGAAGCAGCAATGGGAGGGGTTTACGCCTTCTCCAGGAACTAACATTCTGGACTTTGTAAGCAACCTACAAAGCACCCTCCGACACTCTTTAGCCCTTGCTAAAGAGAACCTAAAGGATGCTCAAGAAGAGCAAAAGGCCTGGTATGACAGACATGCCAGAGATCGGTCCTTCAAGGTAGGAGACCAGGTTATGGTCTTGAAGGCGCAACAGGCCCATAAGATGGAAGCATCATGGGAAGGGCCCTTCACGGTCCAAGAGCGCCTGGGAGCTGTAAACTACCTCATAGCATTTCCCAATTCCTCACTAAAGCCTAAAGTGTACCATGTTAATTCTCTCAAGCCTTTCTATTCCAGAGACTTACAGGTTTGTCAGTTTACAGTCCAGGGAGAGGATGCTGAGTGGCCTGACGGTGTCTACTACGACGGGAAAAAAGACGGTGGCGTGGAAGAGGTGAACCTCTCAACCACCCTGGAACGTCTGCAGCGGCAACAAATCAAGGAGCTGTGCACTAGCTTCGCCCCATTGTTCTCAGCCACCCCAGGACGGACTGAACGGGCATACCACTCCATTGATACAGGTAATGCTCACCCAATCAGAACCCCACCCTACCGAGTGTCTCCTCATGCCCAAGCTGCTATAGAACGGGAGATCCAGAACATGCTACAGATGGGTATAATCCGCTCATCTACCAGTGCATGGGCATCTCCAGTGGTTCTGGTACCCAAACCAGATGGGGAAATACGCTTTTGCGTGGACTACCGTAAGCTAAATGCTGTAACTCGTCCGGACAACTATCCAATGCCACGTACCGATGAGCTATTGGAGAAGTTGGGACGTGCCCAGTTCATCTCTACAATAGACTTAACCAAGGGGTACTGGCAAGTACCGCTAGATGAACCTGCCAAGGAGAGGTCAGCATTCGTCACCCATGCGGGGGTGTATGAATTCAATGTCCTTCCTTTCGGCCTTCAAAATGCACCCGCCACCTTCCAGAGGCTGGTAGATGGTCTACTAGCTGGACTGGGAGAATCTGCAGTTGCCTACCTCGATGATGTGGCCATTTTTTCAGACTCCTGGCCCGAACACCTACTACACCTGGAAAAGGTCTTTGAGCGCATCAGGCAGGCAGGACTAACTGTTAAGGCCAAAAAGTGTCAAATAGGCCAAAACAGAGTGACTTACCTGGGGCACCAGGTGGGTCGAGGAACCATAAACCCCCTACAGGCCAAGGTGGATGCTATCCAAAAGTGGCCTGTCCCAAAGTCAAAGAAGCAGGTCCAATCCTTCTTAGGCTTGGCCGGATACTACAGGCGATTTGTACCACACTACAGCCAAATCGCTGCCCCATTGACTGACCTGACCAAAAAGACCCAGCCAAATGCCGTTAAGTGGACTGATGAGTGTCAAAAGGCCTTTACCCAGCTTAAGGCGATGCTCATGTCTGACCCTGTGCTCAGGGCCCCGGACTTTGACAAGCCATTCCTAGTAACCACCGATGCATCTGAGCGTGGTATAGGAGCAGTGCTCATGCAGGAAGCAACAGATCACAACTTCCATCCTGTCGTGTTTCTCAGCAAGAAACTGTCTGAGAGGGAAAGTCACTGGTCAGTCAGTGAAAAGGAATGCTATGCCATTGTGTACGCCCTGGAAAAGCTACGCCCATATGTTTGGGGCTGGCGGTTCCAACTACAAACTGACCATGCTGCACTAAAGTGGCTTCATACTGCCAAGGGGAACAACAAGAAACTTCTTCGTTGGAGTTTAGCTCTCCAAGATTTTGATTTTGAAATTCAACACATCACAGGAGCTTCTAACAAAGTAGCTGATGCACTCTCCCGTGAGAGTTTCCCAGAATTCAGTAGTTAAAAAGTGTTCTTAAAATGTAGAAGTCTGTTAGTTATATACTTAGGAGTATATGTAAGGGTGTATGTGTTGTATTAATCTGTTTATTTTCAAGTTCTAGAAGGAAATCGCCGCCAGTGAGCTTCCCCACTGTCTGCAATTTGGGGGGCGTGTCATAAACAGATAGCTAAGGGTTAATGTCTCTTTCACCTGAAGCACCTGACCAGAGGACCAATCAGGAAACCGGATTTTTTCAACTTTGGGTGGAGGGAATTGAGTGTCTAAGGTCTTTGTTTTTCTGGCTGCCTGCTTTTCTCTGAGCTTTGGAGAAGTAGTTCTACTTTCTAGTCTTCTGTTTCTAAGTGTAAGGACTAAGAGATCAGATAGTAAGTTCTATGGTTTCTTTTCTTTGGTATTTGCATGAATATAAGTGCTGGAGTGCTTTGATTTGTATTCTTTTTGAATAAGGCTGTTTATTCAATATTCTTTTAAGCAATCGACCCTGTGTTGTATCATCTAATACAGAGAGAACATTTGTACTTATTTTTCTTTCTTTTTATATAAAGCTTTCTTTTAAGACCTGTTGGAGTTTTTCTTTACTTCAGGGAAATTGAGTCTGTACTCACCAGGGAATTGGTGGGAGGAAGGAATCGGGGAGATTTGTGTGTTGGATTGCTAGCCTGACTTTGCATTCCCTCTGGGGGAATAGGAAAGTACTTTTTGTTTCCAGGATTGGGAACAGAGAGGGAGATTCACTCTGTTTGGATTCACAGAGCTTGTGTCTGTGTATCTCTCCAGGAGCACCTGGAGGGGGGAAGGGAAAAAGGATTATTTCCCTTTGTTGTGAGACTCAAGGGATTTGGGTCTTGGGGTCCCCAGGGAAGGTTTTTCAGAGGGACCAGAGTGCCCCAAAACACTCTAATTTTTTGGGTGGTGGCAGCAGGTACCAGGTCCAAGCTGGTAACTAAGCTTGGAGGTTTTCATGCTAACCCCCATATTTTGGACGCTAAGGTCCAAATCTGGGACTAAGGTTATTACAGTCCTATCCCAAGATTTGTTCTGAAGTGGCTGCACTGGGAATAGTGTCATCTGCACAGGAAGAGAAAGTTTTGGATCTGGAGGTTCCCTTTATTTCTGGACTTCTGTGGCAGAAGAAGTTCCCTTCTATTCAAGTAGTGCCCTGTATAGTTGAGCAGCATTGAGTGTGTCCTCACAAATGTGATTAGATATTTTTAGAGAGGAAAGGAGCGAGTAGGGCTCATCCAGAGACAGATTAAGGTTTCTCGGGGCCCTGGGTCAGAGCAAGTGGGGGGGCATTTCCCATCCCTCCTGTCTGCAGTCCTGCCCCGTTCTTCTCCTCCCCGCTGCAGCCCCGGTTCCAGCCATGGTCCCACCCCATTCCACCCCCCACCACTGTGGCTCCAAGACCAGAGAAGCTTTGTCTCATCGCCATGGCCGCAGTGGGGAGTGAGAGCTCGTCCAACCTGGGGCCACAGCAGGGGTCTGGGCTCTGGGGCTTTCCCCCCTTCTCCCAGCATTTCTGCTAGGGAACAGAGTCAGGGTGCAGGGGCACCCATTTTTCTGGGGCCCCTCAATTGGCTGGGGCCCCTGGGCACACGCCCTGTCAACTCAATGGCTAATCCGCCACTAAGTTAAGGTTACCATATTTGAACATTGAAAAAAAAAAAAAAAAAAAAAGGACACTCCACAGGGGCCCTCAGCCTCGCCCCAACTCGGCACCTTCCCTGCTCCATTGGATCCCTTCCCCAAATCCCCACCTCCTCCCCTGAGCGTGCCTCATTCTCCCCTCCTCCCACCTGAAATAGCTGCCTTCTCCCTAGGCTCCAACTTTCCCAGCTCCCGCCACTCTCCAGCCTGTGTGCCCTCAGCTGGGCGCTTCCCCCGCACAGCAGCAGCCGGAGCCGGGGGGGGGGCAAGAAGTTGCTTCGGGCCCCAGGCCTGCCTCCGAGCTGGACATCCCAGCCCCAATGCGCTCCCACCTGCAAGGCTGCATCCGAGCCACAGGCTCCCTCTCTGGCCAGGCTGGAGCAGAGAAGTGCTCTTTGCGTGGCCTGGGCCTTGCCCCTGGGCTCGGGGGTCCTCCACCCCATTTCCAGCTGGAGCCAGCCAGGCTGCAGCAGCTCATGCAGCTGCGGAAGGCGCTGCAGCGTGGGTTCTTCGGGGCGGGGGGGTGGGGAGGGGAAGCTTGGGCTCCCGGGAGCCGCCACCGCACACTGAGAAACTTTCCCCTGTACCGGGACCCTTCCCTCAGGCAGCAGCTCCGCAGGCCGAGTAGGCAGCCCCGGCTGCATGGACCTCTGGTGGGGGTGGGGTGCTCCTTGCATGGCTGGGGGGAGGGGGAGACTGAGGCTCTGCCAGAGCCGCAGGGGATGCTTGGAGAAGTGGCCGCGGGTCCCCCCACAGCTGGCTGCAGAGACGCCACCACTCCTAGCCGTGGAGCCGGCAGCAGCATTGGGGGGAAAGGGAGGTTGCAATCCGCAGGCTGCAGCGAGCTGACACCCCAAGAGGAGAGAGGGGCAGTGGGTAAGGTTATCATCTGTCCATATTTTCTGGACGTTTTTATATATTTAAAAAAATGCTCCCGGACGGTGATTAACAAAAAGTCAGACATGTCTGGGAAAATACAGACATATGGTAACCCTACACTAGGCCCATCCCTCCAATATCTGCAAACACAAGTGTCTGGAGTGGCAGAGTCTGGGTCAAGGCAAGATGACCCTGAAGCCTGGGTACAGCGCTAATTCACTGTCTAATTTAACCCTCTCCTATTTAAAGACCCATGTCCCAGCGACACTACAATGTTTGCAATCCTGGGGAGTCACTCATATCTTCCAGCCCTAATGACATGGCTAGGGTAATTCCCTTATTAATCCATTCACCCCAAATACTTTAATATGATCTTCCGTGAATGGTATGTCAAGCTACACGTTTTATCTTCGGGCATTTCAGAGAGTTGGTCTATGCTATACCATGGACAAAAATTAATAAAAGGTGGCAAGTTTTATAGCAATTTTGCTTAAACACTAGTCTTTCACATGTGTAATAAATACTACATTAACACAGAATGAAGAAAGAACATACAGATGGTGAGTTCTTTGCAGCAGGGACTGTCACTTCTAATATTTGTGCCTAGCACGTTGTGGGCTGTATAGAAAACATGCAAAAAAAATAACAGGAAAACCACAGGAAAGCCATCTGTGAACTGCAGTTTTCTCTGTTCACGTTTTTATGTACTTTTGTTTATAAAACTGACACATAAAAGGCAAATTTCATCTGTGAGCACAGAACAGCACCTATTGGTGAGGACCTGAGTAGTATCGAGTCCTTGGCACAGAAGTGAATTTCACTCAAAATGAGAAATTTATAACATAAAACTAAATTTAAAAGCACAGCTGTTTGCAGGAATAGCAAGAGAAACACTGAAATCAAAAGCATGTACTCTTTTCTTTCTGCACTTATACTTGCTTTGAAAGAGGAGATACAGGCACTTTTACAATTTTCAGATTGCCTAATTCTCATGTGATCCAGGTCTAACTCCAAGAACTTTCCGTACTAAGGCACCAGCTGTGCAACATGGGCTATTTTAGAGCAGTTAAGTGGACACAGCTATTGAAGAATGCAGTTAGATGGACAAGATCTTTATCTGAAAGTATTTTTACTGTGCACAGTTCATCTTCAATACTTACAGCTAAACTTAATGTTTATTTGCCGCTTTCTCACCCATAGTGAAGTCACTCTACACTGTTGGTATTTATTTGCCTATAAAATATTCCTAGAAGCATTCAAAAAGTGAAAAATTTGGCTACTGCTGTGTAAGACAAGAGAAGCAGGTGTAACTGTGTGCCTGTAAATAAAGATATTATCTTTAAACATCAGATTCATTACCCATGGTAAATGCAAAAACAGCCTCTATCTAGTTCTCAAACACTGTTGTCTTTGGAGAGGCTATTTAGTCATGGAATTACATTTGTATTCCACATCTATGTTTTCAGAAAACTGCAATCTTGTATCAGCATAAGGTACAATCTATTTGTAATGAAATGAAACACCTCTCCCTTTCTAACCCTGTCAACATGCACTGGACCAGATTCTCTAGTGCGATCAAGGGGTGCAAAGGGGCTGGATTTTGGCCATCAAGGGCCAGTGGAGAATTCACTTTGTGGAGGGAGAAGTGTTCTGTAGGTGTAATCCCAGTAGAGGTGTCTCCTTCACCAGCTACCACCTCCCACACAATGTAAGGGGTGGGTCAGGTTGGGGTAACAGAACCAACACAGAATCCTCCTGTGCCATCCAACTGTCCCCCTCCCTCATTGTCTCTTCACCTCTGCTTCACTCTACACCTGCCTTTCTTACGTTGTTCTCCCCTACCCTGTTCCCTTCTGTTTTCTTTCCATTTAGCTGATCCCTTCCTAACTAAATCCCACCCCCCAAAAACTGTGCAACTAATATGATTTTTGCTTCCATCACATTGTTCACTCTGCTTATGCGTTCTATCCCTTCCCCGACTGTGTCAGTCTTGTCAAATAGACTGTAAGCTCTTCAGGTCAGGGGATTTCTACTACTCTGTAAAGTGCCTAGCACAATGAGGACCCATTCTTGATTGGGCCGGAGGCACTACTGTAATAAATATGAATAATAATAAAAACCACGCAGGGCCTCCACTAAAGAAAATGCACCAGATATCCTCTTTATAAATATAGTTTATTTGCAAACTGAGAATTTAGCAAAATTGTGCAGAAGTCCAGTAACATGAAGGCCCAAATCCGGCACCCACACACTGGGGCTCCATGTAGACACAGGAATCTACCACTTGCATCTATTCCAGGATTGAGGTCTAACATTGCAAAAATTATCCATGAACATTGTGAATATTTTCAGGTTGGAGTGAAAGACAAGTTGAGGAAGAAAGCATGGAAAAACACTCTCTGTTGGGAGACTTTGGCAAAATAGCTAGATTGGAGTTTGGACTTCAACTTGGAAATTCTGTGCTTTGGTAGGTTTGGCTTAGGTCCTTAGTATTATTTGAACAGATTTTTTGTGCTGTCTGTTAAGTTCTGTTTCACAAGTATAGCTTCATAATGGATGGTACACTTAGTATTCTGCAATGAAACTAACAGTATTTTCATAAGGTTATATGAATACTGATTTCCTTTCAGCCTTTAATACTTCTGCTTGGGAAGAAGTATAAAGCAGAAAGAAATTCAGAAAATAATTGTTAATATAAGTTAGTTTCATCAGAGATCAAAGTTATGAGAAGAGGTAAAAACAGAGGCTTCTCAGAGCAGCTTTTAACAAGACCCTTGTTGTATATATTATTCATATCATTGTACTGAATTAAAAAGTCTTTAAATTAAATTTAAAATTAAAAATTGCTAACCTTATAGATTACTGTATTAAGGATAGCCCATTTATCATTGATATAGTATAAAGATATGCATGCATATTTTGTAAGGTTTCAAAATTACAAGAGAATCATATGCAATTTTGGTCCCAGGAGATGAGAGATGCAAGGTGAGTGAGACCAACTTCTGTTAGTCTCTTTCAAGCTTCTCTCTTTCACTAAACAGATGTTGGTCCAATAAAAGATATTACCTCACCTCACATTGTCTGTCTAGCAGTTACAGTTGTGAGTTAGTGTATCCTTACAGTTGTGCCTGGTTTTCTGTGTGGGATTCTACATAAGTCTCTCAAGAACACTTTCACACCCTAGCAATAACTGTATATGTAATCACAGGCTAGATGAGACAAAAAGATAACTTAAGAGAGTACATGGAATCCAAGGAATGAGCATATATAATCAGGTAAAGTTTTTATAATTTCATGTCAAAAAGTCATGTTTTCCTACCTTGTCCTACATTGAACCATCACAAAATAAGTTACTGTATACTAGAAGTGATACATTCACCTAGCTTTATCTAGTATACTATAATTTAATTTGAAAGTTTTAAAGTATGGATGTCTATATAAATAAAATTACTATGTAGTATCTAGAGTCTAGCTATTAGGTTTATTGACCTAAAATCTTATGCTTTACCAACATTAATATCAGTGAATCATTTTAGAAGCAAATTTTGTAATCAAAATTAGTCATTTGCTTGGGTTTATGAATTCTACCGCCTTTGTATGTCATGATTCAAATCATATCATTAATATAAGCAGCACAGGGTAAACAGGTCAGCGCAAAAGGCCTGTAATTAAGTGATAAATAAATCTTTATAAATAAGTGATAAAAATATGAAAATACCTGATGAGATTTTAAGAGATTCTGGGTGAAAATTAGAGAAAATAGGTGATACTCTGATGTTTTTAACGCAAGGCAACAAATCATCAGATTTGCGGGAAAGTTTATCTAAAGTCTTCTACCAGCAAGATATTTCTCACATAGATGCTTAAATTCTGGAGTTATGACCAAAGAACCTTAACACATACTATATTTTAGCTTTTCAAAAGGTCACTCCAAGAAACTTTCATTTTTTCCTGCTCTTTCCTTGGATGAATAGCAGGTAAGGATTATTGGCTGTCACAGTTACTGCCAGAGCTCTTCATTTCAAACAAAGCTCTATCAATGTCTATGTTAGTCACTAGCAAGGAGCACAAGACTCATTGTTATCACATTAATGGATCTCAATATGTCATGTCAGTTTTCAACATCATCTGCTCATGTAACTCACACTCTTGTAGCACAGGGTAAACAGGTCAGCGCAAAAGGCCTGTACTGCACTGATTGATTTTCTTTAGTCTAAAGAGGGGAGAAAGGCAGTTGGGAGAAGACATGGATTTTCAATTAATCATCTTGTCTCTGCACACATGCAGAGAGGAAAGTCTCTCAAGAGGGAGGGCACTTACAACGGCCCAGAGGCATCTGAATGACATAGTTACTGGTTTGTTCAGTAGCTGTCTCTGAAGCAGTGCAAAGGATTTCCTTTAAGGGCAAGCAGTCTAGCAGGTTACACACACCCACCATCAGAGAACTGAGACAGCTGGACCTCATTAGGATCAAAGTTACAATAGGAAGAGCTGAAGACAGTTCTGTGGACTCAGGGGCTGAACAAATACAGGACTAAGATGTGTCTGCTGTGAGGACTACGTCCCAGAGCCTGTGCCTCTGGATCCAGATTGCAGGCTACCTATCTCACTGGAAGCTCAGGATACAGCCAGCAATTGGCTATGGGACTAAAACTGCATCTGGTGAAGATGTGCTATGTCAACAGGAGAGCACTCTCCCATCAATGTCATGACTGCACCTCAATGAGAGGAGGAAGCTATGTGGGCGGGCAAGCATCTACTGCTGACATAAAGCACTGTCTACACTGCGCTAAGTCAATGTAACTTATGTTTTTGGTTTTTTCACATCCCTGAGCAACATAAGTTACATCAACATAAGTTACATCAACTTAAGCGGTAGTGTAGACAAGCCCTTCATTTCCCAGACCTGAAGAAGAACTCTGCGTAAGCTCGAAAGCTTGTCTCTCTCACCAACAGAAGCTGGTCTAATAAAAGATATTACCTCATCCACCTTGCCTCCCTGAGGAAAACATTACTAGTTGTGAGCATTTTTCACAACTATTATGCCATAAGTATTCCAAATCCTGGTTGCAGATGTTCATCTATATTAAACGTTATTCCTTCAGAAATGGTGTGGCATGCTCTCTTGGTGCTTTAACCCTGTCATACTTTTTATTTATTTATTTTTTAAGTCCTGTAAAAACTGAGCTATGGCCTGTACTTCAGCAAAGAAGTAGGCAGAGCTGCAGGAAAAAAAAGGAGTGTATATTAGAGTTATACAGAATACAACACCCTCCAACACGTTACACTCAAGCACATCTGTATCAAACAGATGCAGGATACAGGTGTAAGTATCCTTATGCATATGTCTTTACATACTCCTTTCTGATGTTCATTTTAAAAAATAGATTGCATTCTCTGTTTTGTTTTTTGTCACCAACTTGCTAATACAGTACTGGGAAGATGCTTCCTGAAGCAAAACCCAGAATACCAAAACGTTAATCAAAAAAAAAATAGAGGAGAAGATTAAAAAAAATAAATCTATAGAGAATGTGTCAGTTGGCTTTCTGTGGAATAGGAGGCATTCTAGTGAGACTATCTAATGTTAATGGAGCACATTATGTCCAAATGATTAGCTTGAAGATGTAAAATTTTTAATTAAAATAGCTTAGACTAAAAAGCCTAAGCTATTTTTGTAAAAACAAATTTTAAGAGATAAAGGGACCCTATTATTTAAAAAAAAAAGAAATAATTTTATTTTTAAAGTGGGGAAAAGGGAACAGAAGAAACATTCCCAGTAACACGTGCTATCCAAACATTACATCATTCTGATACTGTAGAAGAACCAGAAAGAGAAACTTACTAGAAACAAAAAATGTCACTCATCTGTTTTAGTGGTCTAAAATGGGGCAAATGCATAGCATAAATTAACAGTATAAAAAGATTAAATTTGATTATTACAACGGTAATTTGGTTAATTAGAGAGGAAAGATGTATTTCTCTGGAAGGTAATCACCTAGAGTAAAATTTTCTAAAATGTGTATGTGATTCAGGAGCCTAAGTCCCATAGACTGTAAGTGACATATGCGCTTGTGAAAAATGGGACTCAGGCTGCTAAGTCACTTAGACACTTTAGAAAATTTTACTCTTACCCTTTAAGACATTGGATGAGGGCTAAAAGTTCACTCGCAGCCAATTATGAACTAGATGCATGTAAGAAAATGACAGATCAGGGACACCATCAGATATAACAGACCAGATCTAGTCATGATGTACCTTTATAACAACATTGAGGTAAACTTTGTTGCCTCAGTCAACACATCTGACTACAAGAGAAATAAGGTTTTGAAATGCCAAGTCCCAAAGCAAATGTTCAGCAAGTGTCATCATATTGGGTCTTATTAAGATAGAAAGACTGTCACATTGGATTCATGCCTCTCAGGTAAGAAAAGAATAATGGAAACTTACTGTCTCCTAAACAACTGCTGCTAAAAATTAAGAAGTAGTTTATTTTTATACATCAGGAAGTGATTCTATTTTTCCACTGATGGGAGATTCCACCTTCTAGTAACACAGATGCACAGGTGTAACCCCGTGTTTCACATCTGGAATATAACCTAGTCCATTACTGTACATACACTTCAGCCTTACAGGAATTTTGCTGCACTCACAGCTCAGATCAATGTATTTCTGAAGAAACACGGGAACACAGACTCTATCTTGTCATCTATGACAAGACAAAGCAAAGCAGGGTTACAATTTTGCTGATTTTTTTAGTCTTCCCAGAGATGAGGTGTTTGTACCCTACCAGATTTTTCTTCAGCTAGGGATTACTTGTTTTTAGTAGAGGCAATTCACATATCATGGTGGACCCAAGTAAGGCTAAGAGACAAGCCAATTTAGCAGCTATATACTTGTTGGAGGCCAACAGTAACATTTTAGTTAAATGATTCTGGGGTCCCATTGTTGTATGCAGTATTGGTGTAGCCGTATTGGTCTCAGGATATTAGAGAGACAAGGTGGGTGAAATAATATCTTTTATTGGACCAACTTCTGTTGGGGAGAGAGACAAGCTTTTGAGCTTACGCAGAGCTCTTCCTCAGGTCTGGGAAATATACTCTGAGCGTCACAGCTAAAAACAAGGTGGAACTGATTGTTTAGCATAAGTAATTAACACATATTTTGAGGGCCCATTCAAGGACAGGTGGCCCATTATCCACCCAGTCATAGGGGAGAAAGGAAGGAGAAGACTGGGGTGTTATTAGTGGGTTATAGATTGCTGTAATAAGCCATAAATCCAGCGTCTCTATTCAGTCCATGATTTTTAGTGTCTAGCAAAGTTATGAATGCTCCCAGGCTTGTCTTTTGAAAGTGTTGTGTGGGTTTCCTTTAAAGATGAGGACCAATAGGTTAGATGTAGAGTGATTGCTTGTCTCACTCACCAACAGAAGTTGGTCATATAAAAGATATTACAAATCACCCATCTTGTCTCTTTGGAGTCCCACTGACTTTCAAGACAATATCATTTAGGCACTTTTTGGAAAAAAAAATGTATTTAATCTCTGGTCCTTTTAGTGTAACTGGCTCCATTTTGTACACAATTGTGAAGTATATGCTATTTACTTGCAATTTGCCCCTGAGCTAGATGATGAAATCTGCAAACAGATATTATTGTTTTCTTTAGTGATTACAAACACATCACTTAGGGTATGTCTACATTATAGGATTACTCCAATTTTACATAAACCGGTTTTGTAAAACAGATTGTATAAAGTCGAGTGCACGCGGCCACACAAAGCACAATAATTCGGCGGTGTGCGTCCATGTACCGAGGCTAGCGTCGATTTCTGGAGCGTTGCACTGTGGGTAGCTATCCTGTAGCTATCCTATAGTTCTCGCAGTCTCCCCCACCCATTGGAATTCTGGGTTGAGATCCCAATGCAGGATGGTGCAAAAACAGTGTCGCGGGTGATTCTGGGTAAATGTTGTCACTCAATTCTTCCTCTGTGAAAGCAATGGCAGACAATCATTTCGTGCCCTTTTTCCCTGGATTGCCCTGGAAGACGCCATAGCATGGCAACCATGGAGCCTGTTTTGCCTTTTGTCACTGTCACCGTATGTGTACTGGATGTTGCTGACAGAGGTGGTACTGCAGTGCTACACAGCAGCATTCATTTGCCTTTGCAAGGTAGCAGAGATGGTTACCATCCCTATTGCACTGTCTGCCATTGTAATTTGGCGATGAGATGACAGTTTTCAATCATTTTGTACCATTTGCAATTGGGAATTGGTGATGACGGTTATCAAGCATTTTGTACCGTCTGCTGCTGTCATGGGTGCTCCTGGCGGGCCTCGCTGAGGTCGGCCAGGGGCGCATGGACAAAAATGGGAATGACTCCCCAGGTCATTCCCTTCTTTATGTTTTGTCTAAAAATAGGGTCAGTCCTGCCTAGAATATGGGGCAAGTCTACTAAAGAGCCAGAGAGCACAGCCGCTCCAGGTCAGAGCCCCAGGGATCCCGCCGAAATGATGAGCTGCATGCCATTCTAAGGGGTGCCCCTGCAACAACCCCACTCGTTGCTTCCCTCCTCCCACACCCCTCCTGGGCTACCGTGGCAGTGTCCCCCCATTTGTGTGATGAAATAATAAAGAATGCAGGAATAAAAAACACTGACTTTTTAGTGAGATAAAGTGAGGGGGAGGCAGCCTCCAGCTGCTATGATAGTCCAGGCCGGAGATTAAAGAGTAGGGGAGAGAGGAACGCAGCCTCCCACTGCTATGATAGTCCAGGGAGTACAGAATCTTTTCTTTAGACACAAAAGGGGGAGTGGGGGCTGATGGAGCTCAGGCTCCAGCTGCTATGATGAGGACGGTTACCCAGCATTTTGTACCGTCTGCCAGGAATGACAGGGAGTCATTCCCATTTTTACCGAGGCCAGCCAGGAACACTCACAGGATGATGATGAGAACGGCTATCAGTCATTTTGTACTGTACTGTCTGCCACCAGGGAAGGGAGGGGAGAGGATGCTGCTGTTTAGCGCTGCAGCACCCCATCTACCAGCAGCATCCAGTAGACATACGGTGACATTGAAAAGTGACAAGAAACTATTTTTTTCCCTTTTCTTTGAGGAGGCGAAGGGGGGGGGGTAAATTGATGACATATTCCCTGAACTACTGGCGACAACGTTTTTGACCCTTCAGCCATTGGGAGCTCAGCCAAGAATGCAAATGCTTTTTGGAGAGTGCAGGAACTGTGGGATAGCTGGAGTCCTCAGTCCCCGCCCCCCTCCATGAGCATCCATCTGATTCTTTGGCTTTCCATTACGCTTGTCACGCAGCACTGTGCTGAGTCCCTGCTGTGGCCTCTGTCTATCATAGCCTGGAGATTTTTTCAAATGCTTTGTCATTTCGTCTTCTGTAACTGAGCTCTGATAGAACAAATTTGTCTCCCCATACAGCGATCAGATCCAGTATCTCCCATACGGTCCAAGATGGAGCTCTTTTTGGATTTGGGACTGCATCGCCACCCGTGCTGATCAGAGCTCCACGCTGGGCATACAGGAAATGAAATTCAAAAGTTCGCGGGGCTTTTCCTGTGTACCTGGCCAGTGCATCTGAGTTCAGATTGCTTTCCAGAGTGGTCACAATGGTGCACTGTGGGATACCGCCCGGAGGCCAAAACCGTCGATTTGCGGCCACACTAACCCTAATCCGACATGGCAATACCGATTTCAGCGCTACTCCTCTCGTCGGGGAGAAGTACAGAAACCGGTTTAAAGAGCCCTTTATATCAATATAAAGGGCTTGTTGTGTGGACAGGTGCAGGGTTAAATAGGTTTAACGCTGCTAAATTCAGTTTAAACGCGTCATGTAGACCAGGCCTTAGTGCTGAACATACACAAAACACAATCCTTGCCTCAAAGAAATTACAACCTACAAAAAAACAATAAACCTCTATGGTGATGGAGAGTTTACAGATCTATGTAACAAAAACTAAATGATTTAGCAAAACATTAATAGCCCTAAAGGAGTCATACTGGGCATTACATTATTTTGGCTAGGGAGGGAGATCTGACTAGCATGCCAAATTCTCTGGTCCTTTTCGCCCTAAAGGAAAACAAAAGCCAGAGCAGAGATATAATTCTTAATGGTGGCAGTAGATTAACCATCTGCCACCTTGCTCGCCAAGTAATCAAGGATTATAAGCTTAACTTCTGAAAGGGAATTTTTTATTACCTGGCTTTGACTATGCCCCCAAAACAAAGTCCCTATAAAGCCTATTGCATGCTCTACTGGAGGCATAGTTTGCAAACTTAAAGCAGGAGCCTGACAATTTGTTCTCAAAAACCTGCATTTTGTAAGGAATCCCAATAGCATAAGTGTTATCATCAGAAAATCCTTCAATGCAGAGTTTTCCCTCTTTCCCCACTGCATCTGGGTTGTGATGCCTAGTTTTGCTCAAGACTATGCAGAAATCTATCAAGAATTGTAGAACTGAGCTGAACCATGACTTGACAGGAACTGGGGTAAGATCAGAAGGCTTCACACTGAATGACTCTTGATTACATTTGCTAACACCTGCCCAAGGGGAGAAGTGATGCTCAGGCATTGACGGCATGCCCAGTGGCTTGAGAAGACATCTCTCACTACAGCCATTTTGCACAGGAATCTCAGAAGTTTTTTTTAGGTTTTCTTTTTAGGATTGTTGTTTTTTAAAGAAGTGAAACAAATCTGTCTCTTATGGGGAACCCTGCGGATAGTCTGTGAAAGACTCTGATCTGAGGGAGAATTCCTTGCAATCAGATTGTCAGCCAGTCTGACTCCCTCCCTCCCTATACCTAGAGCAAATAAAACAGTAGAGTGCTAACATCTTTGTGGGTGTTCCAAGTTATCACGAAGTTGTGAACTTTCCTGACTGAAAAGAGATCTAATTTGTTTATGCTTATTGGGGCCTCTCATATAACTATTCCATGACTCACTTTTTGGTAACAGAATGAGGCTTCAAGCCTGTTTGCAAGAAAGTGTGCCTTGAAAGGCTGTGATGGCTAAATATGTAATATGGAAGCCTGAAACTGAAAACTGCTTCTCTCTGACAGGGCTCTGTGGGGGTGACATTCTCCTGCCTCAGGAAGATGCAGTGGATGCTCTTTGGAGCTGGTAACTATGAGTTTTTATTCTTTCTTCCTGTGCTTGAGGGGAGACTGCTTCCTATATCCCTGCTTTAGATTTACAGCTGTTGCTCCACTTCATCTTGTCAACGGAATTTTGGCCAAGGAAGTCACAAGTGACCAAACTGAGGATGTCCAGGGAACTTGAGGACATCCCAAGTACTTTAAAGAACCTAGTCTATGCTGTTAATCCACAAATGAATCAGAGCTGCTAACAGAATAGATGTTCTTACCCTGCCGTGTAAGAGACTTCCTCCTTCAGCTGGGATTCAATAAGAGTAGCTCACACGACAAATCAAAACAATCTAGGAGCCTCACAAACAGCCCAATCTATCTACCACCTTCCATTTTGACCTGAGAGGAGGAAGGAGCACCTCAATGCATCCACACAGCAATTGGCATCAGTTGGAAAAAAACTGCCAATTCCTAATTAAAATTGGGATGTCATCATTCACACTAAACAGCAATACTAGCGTTCCCTATATTATATATAAGCAAAGGATTTTTACAGGGCTCTCATCTTACATGTCAATAACTATATTCTCTCAATGACTAGAGTCAGGTGAGGGCCTACATGACAGGAATTACTAAGGTCATGTTCCAGTTCTGACATGGATTCTTATTATCTTCACAGATCCTGTACTAACGTACTAAAACGGATAGGCAACCTATGGCATGCATGCCGAAGGTGGTACGTGAGCTGATTTTCAGTGGCACTCACACTGCCCGTGTCCTGGCCACTGGTCTAGGGGGCTCTGCATTTTAATTTTAAATGAAGCTTCTTAAACATTTTAAAAACCTTATTTACTTTACATACAAAAATAATTTAGTTATATATTATAGACTTATAGAAAGAGACCTTCTAAAAAAGTTAAGATGCATTACTGGCACGCAAAACCTTAAATTACAGTGAATAAATGAAGACTTGGCACACCACTTCTGAAAGGTTGCAAACTCCTGTACTAAAATAAAGTACTAAGAGCATGGCTTCACTCTTAGAATGAAGGAAGAGAAAAGATCTTGGTTTTGTTCTTCATATTTAATGTTACTATCTAGAACACAACACACATTGTGGAAGGTTGTAATGTAGCACCATTTTATTTCTTAAAATCTAGACCACCACAAAACCCTGAAATAGCAAGAGACAAAGCAGGAATCTCCCTAAGACAGAGGCACAACTCACCCCCATCTTACTGTAAGCTTGCTTGCTGCAGACTGACTGCTGGTAGGCCCAGATCACACGCTTCCCTACGGGGCTCCCTAATCTGCAAGCAGGACCACAAAAAGACACTGAAATTTAAAGTGGCAACCTACACCTTTAAAAGATTGTTCAGTACACCATAATTCCCTTTGTGGCTTTGGATTAGTCCCAAACACTCTGCCTCCATTTTCTAATATTTAGAATGGGATTAAACTCTATTATAGGCGTATTGTAGGATTAAATGAGCCAATATTTCTAAAGCTAACTGAAGATAAAAAGTTTCTGTTCACAAGATCATTATTATTTAGATTGCAGTAGTGCTCCACAGTGCACCAGATCTACACAAACTCAGCCATTGTTCTTGTCTTTAAGTCTACATTTTAAAACAGCAAAGGCAGACAAGGGCTGGGGCAAAGTAAATACAGCCTATAAGCAAATGAGAGCCACATAGGGTATGTTTACATTGAAATTAAACGCCTGCTGCTGTTAGCTGACCCCAGCTCATGGGGCTCAGGCTTAGGAGCTGTTTAACTGTGGTGTACACGTTCAACCTTCGGGTACAGCCCGAGCTCTGGGATCCTTTCCCCTTCGCAGGGTCCCAGAGCCTGGGCTTCAGCCTGAGCCTAAATACCTACACTACAATTAAACAGCCCCTTAGCCCGAGCTCAAGTCATCTGACATGAGCCAGCCAGGGGGTTTTAATTACAGTGTAGACATAGCCATAACCTGCTAGATAGATGGACGGTGATCAGGGTGACGACAAGCACACATCTTAGTTATAGGTTTGTTTGTTTATGTTGTTGGTGTGGCTAACTTCTCCAATCCAGTCTCCGTTATTCATCCCGTTCATATTTCCCCAAAGCAACTCCCAACTTCAAGTCAATTTATCCTATGCCTTCCTTCTCAACACTTGTCCCCTTGCCTCCACATAAATGAGAGATCAGCAATGAATAAAGGAGAAGTACAGTCAGCAAAAGCATCAAAGTAGTCTCTTCTAAAAGTATATGAAAGATGACTAGAAACATACAAGAATCCTGCCCATCTTGAAATGCTGACTGAAAGAACTGACTTAGAAGTCAGGAATTAACCTAAGAAGGGAATTACCCAAAACACCAGGGAATTTAGGATTCGGTGTATTGGAATACAATACAAGAGTGGTTTCACTCCGATTGAAGAAAGAAAAAAAAGATCTTGATTTTGTTATTCCCATGCAGTATGACTAGTACCTTAAACAAATAAAATGTGACCAAAAAAATTAAACCCTACAAATATTGTAGAAATCTTTTGCTTCCTTTTACTATTGCTGCTTTTGCAATTAATCTATAATTCTACTTATCTTGTATTCCAGACTACAGATATGTTTTATAGGAGGACTGGATTTTCTGGGCTGCCAGGTTCACATTGACTTTTTCAAAAACTGACTGTTTATAAGCATTGAATTTAGTAGATAGAATGACATTTCTGTAATGTCAAATGAGGTTTTATCCATATAGGGTTGGAAATTCCAACTAGGTTATCACTGAATGGATACTTTATAATGAGAATTGAATAAGGGAAGATTAAAACTTTAAACAAACTTTAAATTTATCTTCCCTAGTTGCTTTTAAAAATTATGGACCTTATCTAAAATCATAGCCAAAATTTCTACAGAAGCCCATGTTTCACATTTTTAAATAATTTGAATTAAAAAGGAATAATGCATTATGTGTCACACATCCAGTGAAATCTATAAGTAAATAGATCTATTACCACAAGTAAGAGGAAATGTAGAATTAAGGCCTTTTATTCTTGTTATCCTGGATACATGCAGATAGTGAGTAAACGGCCTTGAGTATGAATGCATAGCTGAAACAACATAACACTTCCAACATTGCTTTAGGTACCACTCAGTCAGGGTACATTCATCTGTATCACATTTCTTTGTCACCTGGGAAAGCCATAATGTATTTCAGTGCTAGATGCACATTAATTGTTTAGCTTGTAGGTGAAATCTTGGCCCTTTTGAAATTAGTGTAACCCCCCTCCTAAAATTTCAGTGATGTGCGGGCTAAGGGACTCACCTCTCCAAAAAGATAATGTGTTTCCTTTATTTCTTTCAGAATAGATAGTTATTAAAAGGGTAATCTCCTACTGGCTGGCTGATTACATAATTTTAGACATTGGCATTTTATATTTACAGGCAAAAATTCAAGTCTAGGGCCATGTCTACACTAGCACTTATGTGGGTAAAAACTTTTATCACTCAGGGATGTGAAAAACGCACACACCCCAGAGTGACATAAGTTTTGCCGGCATAAGCACTCATGTGCACAGTGCTACATCACAGAAACATTTTCCCACCAACATAGCTACTGCCACTTGTTGAGCTGGTTTTATTATATCGACGGGAACACTTTCTCTCATCAGCATAACACAGCTACACAAGCGTTCTTACAATGGCACAGCTGTATTGATACAACTGTCTTGCTGTAAGCTTGTAAGTGTTAACATGGCCTAGATCAGCTAGAAATCATTCCTATTTGAGCTCAGATTTCACCTGTTGTAAATATCCCATTTTTTTTCTGTTGAGACTTGCGAAGAGTTTTCTTGTACTATACACAAGATTCAGGTTGACACAAAGTCACAATATAAAAATGTTCAGCATTGTAGTATCATTGGGTTGGATTTTGTCATTTTGCAGCATGTCATCTTTTATTAAGTCAAACTGTAGAAAGACTTCACAGCCTTGCAGCAAAATCTATGAGGTACAAAAAGCTGTCACATTGGTTGTTACTAAGTAAAGGTTGCTCTAAAATAGAAGTTGGGAGCCAAACAGATTGCATATTGAGGCACCTACATTCTGCACTGCAAAGCACAAGTGGTTGGTGGAATGTCACACTCTGCCCCACTGTTTATGATGAGCATGTAAATGACATAAAAAACCAAGCAGAAATCATCATTTCCAAGACAAGACTTTTTATAACATTCTTGTATTTGTTATTTGATATGTAAACTGCTGATCTTCCTAAAACAGACTTGTGGGTTAGGGTTGCCAGGTGTCTGGTTTTCAACCGGAAAATCCAGTCAAAAACAGGACCTGGGAGTGTCTGGTCAGTCAGAGTAACTGCAGTCAGCCTCCCCTCTGAGAGGGCAGGAAAAGCAGCAGTTGCTGCCTGGAGGAGCTGCTCAGCTCCTCACAGAGAGAATTGGCTCGCAGACCCGCAACTTAAGCCTCCAGGGACCATCCACCCCACTGTGCCCTGATTGCCCTCACTCTAACCCCTTGCTCCATGGACCAACCCCATGCTGGCCCCTCGCTCCATGGCCAACACCCTGTCTCTGCCCCGCAGTGCCCTGATTTCCCCCAGCCCCTCGCTCCGGGATCCAACACCTCCTTCTGCCCCACTATGCCCCAACTGCCCCCAGCCCCTCATTCTGGGGACTGACCTTTCCTGAACCAGAGCCCAACTGCTGTACCCTGATTGGGCAGGGAGGCTCCACATCAGCTCCTCCCAGCTCAGCTCTCCAGGGGGAAGCAACTGATGGGGGTAGGGAGGAGAGAAGGAAGCGGAGCAGAGGAAGAGATGAGCTGGAGTTTCCAGTTTTCAGCAATTAGAGTGTTAGCAACCCTATTTTGAGTTGATAGGTCAATTGTCTTTATGCTTTCAACATATTACAGCACCTCCATATGGGGAAGATGACAGCACTTTCACTAGTCAAAACTGTTTTCCGGTTATGGTGAAAGCAAGTGAAACTGCGACAGTGGAAAACGACTTTCCTCACTAAGCTAAATTTGTGACTGCTTCTTTGTATACAAGAGAGACAAGGTGGGTGAGGTAATATCTTCTATTGGACCCAGAGGCGGATTACAGTTTTGCTGGGCCAGAGCAAGTGGTCAGTTTTGTGGGGCCCTGGGCCCTCCCCATCCCTTCCACCTGCCATTTCCCCAACCCCAGGTGATCTTGCTGGGGAGCAGGGTCGGGACGCTGGGGTTTTCCCCACTCCATTCATCTGGCACTCCTGCTGGGGAGTGACGTCAGGGTGTGGGGGCTTACCCTGCTCCACCTGCCTGGCATTCCTGCTAGAGAGTGGAGTCGGAGCGTGGGGGCTTACCCCGCTCCATGTACTCATCGTTCCTGCAGGGGAGCGGGGTCAGAGCGCAGGGGGCTTGTCCCGCTCCCCAGCAGAAGTTCCAGGCAGGTGGAACAGGGCAAGCCCCTGCACGCTGACCCTGTTCCTCAGTACGAGTGCCAGACGGAGCGAGGCAAGCCCTGTGCCCTGACCTCGCTCCCCGGCCAGAGTGCTGGCAGGCAGAGCGGGACAAGTCCCAGTGCCCTGACCCCACTCCTTAGCAAGAGCACCAAGGTGGGGTGGAACAGAGCAGGTAGGAGCCTGTCATAGTATAATTCCCCACTCTGAACCTTAGCGTCCAAAAGATGGGGTACCAGCATGAATTCCTCTAAGCTCAATTACCAGCTTAGTACTTGTAACCTGCCACCAACCAGGAATTCCAGTGCCTGGTACACTCTGGTCCCCCCAAAACCTTGCCCGGGGACCCTCAAGACCCAGTCCCTCTGGATCTTAACACAAGGAAAGTAAACCCTTTCTCCCACCGTTGCCTCTCCCAGGCTTCCCCTCCCTGGGTTACCCTGGAAGATCACTGTGATTCAAACTCCTTGAATCTTAAACAGAGAGGAAAATGCACCTTCCCCTCATCCTTCTCTCTCCCCCTCCCAGACTCTCCCTGAGAGAGGAAGTAATCCTAACACAGAGAGAAACTAGCTTCTCTCTCCCCCTTCCCTCCTTTCTCCCCACCAATTCCCTGGTGAATCCAGACACCGTCCCCTGGGGTCTCACACCAGAATAAAAAAAAACAAACAATCAGGTTCTTAAACAAGAAAAGCTTTTAATTAAAGAAAGAAAAAACAGTAAAAATTATCTTTGTAAATTTAAGATGGAATATGTTACAGGGTTTTTCAGCTATAGACACTGGGAATACCCTCTCAGCCTAAGTATACAAGTACAAATTAAAATCCTTTCAGGAAAATACAAATTGGAACTCCTTCCAGCCAAATAAACATTTGCAAATAAAGAAAACAACCATAAGCCTAACTCGCCTTATCTACCTAGTACTCACTATTCTGGACATATAAGAGCCTGTATCAGAGAGATTGGAGAGAAACCTGGTTACATGTCTGGTCACTCTTAGAACCCAGAGAGAACAAGAACCAAAAACTAACAGCACACACAAAAACTTCCCTCCCTCAAGATTTGAAAGTATCCTGTCCCTCGATTGGTCCTCTGGTCAGGTGACAGCCAGGCTCACTGAACTTGTTAACCCTTTACAGTCAAAAGAGGCAAGAAGTACTCCTGTTCTATTAACCCTTAACTATCTGTTTATGACATCTTGTCTCCTCCACTTGTGAAAGGAAGCTACCTGTATACCTCCCCCATATATTGTGTGAATAACTCCTGAATTAGGTAAACCAATTTTTTTCTCAAAACACTCACCCTTTTATTATTTTCTTTTAGACTTTTCTTCAAAAATTATGGAGGATACAATATGAAGGAGCTTACTAGCTACTAGCAGATTAAAAAAAAAACAACCAAAAACATGACACTAATTCAAATATTGGTTCCATTTGGTCCTTTCCTGGTGCTGAATTACACTGCATACACCACGGTGCCCTTATGCATATGATCACACTATGCTACGTAAAAGTAAACTCCATGGTTGAAAGCAACTTCCAAATAAAATGAGAAGCTATTTCATGCTGCAACTATATACATACTTTTCATGTAGATGTAAATGAAAGCCAGCAGGAGGAATATTCTGAAGGACCAATAGTTAAGCTAAGTAATAGTTTGTGAAAGAGAACAATCTCTAAGCTTGGACCAGCCAATGCAAAGGTTCTATAAAACAGGTCATATTCCACCCAAAACAACATCTGCTGCTGTAAGATTTCATTAAAGAGTCCAGGAGGAGCTAACAAAATATTGTGCGAACTTCAGTCCTTAGAGTAAAAGAATTGAATACATGCGGAAATCTAATACATTCAATAGAGTTATTATAGCCACTTATATCAGTCCTGGATTTGACACACTCTTTCTGTCCTAGATTTTTGGGAACTAGCAAAGTAGTTCTTTAAACAAAATGGGTGCACACAGAGACACTAAAGCAAAGAGGATTAAATGTAGAGTTTTGCTGTCTTTACAGTGTCAGAACCACAAAAAAAATGCAAAGGTGAAATGTATATTTTTTGTAAGAGAGTTAGAGTACTTAAATGTCTATGGTGTTAAACAGGCTTCCTGCTATTAGTGACAGGAGTTCCTGGTATTGATGCTTGCTCATCAATGAACCAGGATAGAAATATTTCTTCTGAACATTTAATTCCTCAGAAATTAATTAAATCTGAATAAGCCCTTTTGGAGTTATGTTGTGAAAAGTTTTCTGTTTACTAGAATTGTTCTTCAGAAACTAAAGCTATGGGATTCCCGTTTTTACATATGTAAAACTTGTTCCCAGTGAAGGCACCTAAAGTGATTGATCTTTAAATTAACATATACACCTCTACCTCGATATAATGCTGTCCTCGGGAGCCAAAAAATCTTACCGTGTTATAGGTGAAACTGTGTTATATCAAACTTGCTTTGATCCATCAGAGTGCACAACCCCTCCGGTCCCCCCACAGAGCGCTGCTTTACCGCATTATATCTGAATTCGTGTTATATCAAGTCGCATTATATCAGGGTAGAGGTGTATTCCTAAAATAATTGTTTGGGTGTAGGGAAAAGGAAATTAATACAACTAGAGAAAAAGACAAGATAGAGGTGCTTTATCAGGCTAATTTTAAAACTAATTTTACCCACCCACATGTACAGAAAGCAGAATGAAAATGGCATGGATCACAACACAGGTTTGGTTGCTACACATTATTATTATGCACACCACCTACAGAACAGATTTGAAAAATCTTTCACTTGTTACCAAGATCAGCTAAAATCCATTCCCTCTATGCCTTCATTATAGCTATCTGAGCCATGCACAGAACACATGCCAAAGTAGCATCCAGTTTGAAAAAAGTCATTTCTTAACATTTCAACATGTGTTGGGTTTCCTTGGCTGGTTATAATTCCTGCTGCACCAGTGTGTGGCAACAAATCAGGTGCAAGGGGCTCAGTCCTGCTCCCATTCAAGTGCCTGGCTAGACTCCCATTGATTTCAATGGGAACAGGTCCTTCAAAGACTACTAAGATTGCTGTGACTAGTTTTAACATAACCTTCTTCCCAATAAGCTACCGTTGTCCTTGGGCCCTAAGGATGCCTCCTAAACTGTTCTTTGTAGATATGTTGTAGGTTCTCTAGAGACAATTGCTTATGTAAGCAGAATCAGGATGAGCTCTACCCTGACATCTGGTGGTGAATTATGGGGAAAGTGGAAAGGAATTTCAGGTATTTGCACTGGCACACCCACCCAACCTAGCATAGCCCAGGGCAGCCTGGGATGGTTATTTTGACAGCTCTGGGATCCCCAATTTCTTTGATTATTGGGGCAGGAGGAATAAAGTGTTGTCACCCTGATTATGTGAATGAGGAACTATGAGACTGCTTTATGACAGAGATGTCTCACTATCCATTAAGGAGCACTTGCTAGACAAGGGACATGGGTGCTAACTCCCAGTGAATGGAGAGAGGTTGGAGACTGGTATGTGTACCTGATGGTATGGGCCCCTTTTGAGGGCCTGGAACACCAATTGCACATCCTTCTCTCTACAATGTTGAAGTGCAGAGCTAATTTTGAATCCTTTAGGAGTCCATCTAGAGGCTGCTGACCTGAATTCACGTTGGGCCAATGGTGCACCAGCACCAGGGCTCCCCTACTACAAGCTGAAATCACCAAGAGCTGAAATCACTAAAAGAGCTAAGCTTATTGAGCTGAGAACACCAAGTGCTGTGTTAACTAGTGGGGGAGCCTGAAGATCTATTGCTATGCGGCTGGCAGAGTGGAGCAGTTGGCAACATGTTGGAACAGCCCATGGAACAGTGAGTGGAGTGGAGTGGAGCGGTTTGAGGGGACGGTTGAAGCAGTTCACAGGTTGGCTGGAGGACCAGCACAGCTGGTGGAGTGGAGCCAGTTGTGGTGAAGGCTGCAGCAGAACTCCACGGAGAGGCACAGCAGTTGGCCCCAGCCCATGTAAGATGTCCCTTAACACCCTATGTGCACCCCCCCCATTTCCACCCAGGTTGTGGGGGTAAAACTCTGTAGATAAACTTTTGAACTCCGGGGTGGCACTGACCAGAGACAGAGACTTTGGGGTTGTTGGACTTTGGGGTGATTAGACTTAAGATCCTAAGGGGGAAAGGACATTGCCAAATGTACTTGGGGGTGGATTGCTTTTTTTATGGTTTGTGTTATAATCCGGTTTGTGCTGTTTCTCCAATGTGATGCCGCATTGTTTCCCCTTCTTTATTAAAAGGATTTTGCTACACTCGGACTCCGTGCTTGCGAGTGGGGAAGTATTGCCTCCTAGAGGCGCCCGGGGGGGGTGGTATGTAATTGACCCAGGTCACTGGGTGGGGGCTGGAGCCGGTTTTGTATTGTGTTATTGAAATGGAACCTCTGGATACTGAACTTGTTGCTGCCAACTCAGAGGGGCAGAAGGGTTACACTTAGATCCTCACTTCTTTGAAATGTTCCAGCTCTGACCTTGTTTCTTCAGTTATCATCTTGCTTATTGTAGCATGAAAAAACTGGTACAGTAACTCCTCACTTAATGTTGTAGTTATGTTCCTGGAAAATGCAACTTTAAGTGAAACGATTTTAAGCGAATCCAATTTCCCCATAAGACTGAATGTAAACAGCAGGGGGGGAGGGAGGTTAGGTTCCAGGGAAATTTTTTTTGCCATACAGTACAGTACTATAGTAGGGAAGTGTCCTTGCCTTACCCCACACAGGCACAGCCCACTGGCACTGGAGACAATGAGGCAGGCATGGGAGATGAAGGTGCTGTAGGCTAGGAGAAGCATGTTACACAGCAGCAGCAGCTTCCCCTACTCTGCAAGCACCAGGGGCAGGAGGCTCAACCTTCGGCCCGCCAACGCTACCCTTCCCCCAAGCTCCCACCCTTAACCCGCCTCTTCTTCCTCCTCCCGCCCCTTTACTCCGCATGCTGCATCCTCCCCCCTCCCTTCCCTGCCTCCTGCCCGCAGCAATCAGCTGGTCTGCAGTGTTCAGGAGGCAGGAGTGAGGACATTGCTGCAGGCAGGAGGCAGGGGAGGAAGGGGGAGCCTGCGCGCCGAGTCCTCGCTCTTCCCCCGCCCCAAATGCTGCAAGCCAGCTGATTGCCGCGGGCAGGAGAGGAGGAGAGGTGGGGGAGGCGCTGATCTGCGGGGTCTGCCAGAAGGCAGGAGGCGCTGTGGGGGGCATACCGGAGCTGATGGGGGGCTGCCAGCTGTGGACAAAGCAGGCAGCCAAATCATGTTATAGTGAAGCATTGCACAACTTTAAATGGAGCATGTTCTGTACTTGTTATTTTCTCCAGCCCATCTACAATTTGAGATCTTCCCCACTCACATGAACTTGCTCAGATACTGGGTCTGCAAATCCCCCAATATAAAAGTTTGCATTCATTCAAGAGCTGCTGTATCTTTAACTCAATCTAGTGGAAGAGAGACATCTATTTTATCAGAAAGATGCACCATATCTTTGAAATATCATCTGTTGTTTAAGATACTTTTCAGTATCATCGAGATGTGAACCAGATTGCATTCTGGTTTAATGCAGGCTATACATAGCAAAATTACACAGAATGGGGAAAGTCTCAAGGGAGTAAAATACTAGATCAAGATTCTGTTACAATTAGATTTTGATTAGAGTGAATATCATTGTGCCTGTCTATATTAGCACTTGAAAAAAAGTTTTACTCAGTACTTCACCCCATTAAAACTTTAAACAATTTACAACTTTGATGACTACAGTAAGGATTACTGTAGGAGTCCATCTAGAGGCTGCTGACCTGAATTCACGTTGGGCCAATGGTGCACCAGCACCAGGGCTCCCCTACTACAAGCTGAAATCACCAAGAGCTGAAATCACTAAAAGAGTGTCTATCCATCTGTCTATCCATCTAGCTACTTATTTTGCCCTCCATCACCACAATACGTGAATACGCAATACTACTGTAGTGCTTGGTGACATAAATGACTGTCGGTTTTGGCCTTTTACTGCTGATACGCATACAGCGAAAAGCTGATGCCATTCATTTTGTGAAACTATTTTTTTCCTCTTCACCATTAGCTTTTTGAAGAAGTGCAGTTTTCCCTTTGTTAGGGTTAGGTTGCTTCATTTAAAAATGAAGAACAGAAGCTTCAAGGCCATGGAGATACATTGCTTCCCCTAACCAGCATTAGAGTGCTAAATACAGAAATTATTCAAGATACCAACAAGCCCAGAGCAGAGACAGAGGGGACAAACAATAACATCAGTGAGCTCTGATGAGAGAATCTACCATAAAACACTGAAAACCAATTCCAGGGTTAAAATAAAAATAGTGCATAGATGAAGCAGGATCAACTTTATTGCTTTAGGTTTTGTTTTTATTATTAATAGTAATAATACTGAGGTAGAATTGCTTCTGTGTGCCCTGTGCAGCTGGCAATTTCCTTTCTCCTTCTACCCAATTTAACTGAATACAGAAACACACAGCAGTTTAGGTAGGCAGAATATAATTACCTAAACCAAAACTTAGCCAGAGCACTGCGGTTAACACTTGAGCTATGAAACCCCCAGAGCACACTGACCTCTAACATCCTGCTAAGGCATTCGTTCAGTACTGAGTCAGGCAGAGATAATCCATCACTACCACCACCACTACTTCACTCCTACATGCTGCCTTCCTGTCCAGCATGTCCAATCCAAGTATTGTCCATGCCTGACCCTGCTTTGCTTCTGCAATTGTCGAACTAGTCCTAGCTATGGCTATTGCAGATGTGTGACTTCAGACTGATTTCAGCAATCAAGCATGGAAGAATTAGATTGTGAAATCTATGTTTACCAACATTTACCACAGAGCAACAAAAAATATTGTCGTCATTAATAAAAATCAAAATATACAGACAGGAAAAGAAAGATGCTGCTTGAGAATGTTAGAGTTTGACTTGATATATAAACTTTGTATATTTTGACTTGTAATATAGACAATTTGTGTTTTAATGGTTATAAAACTACCTTTTTGAATCTCAGCCTCTACTGTCATTAAATAATTATTGTCTGACCACCTATAATTCCCCCAACTGTGAAAATTTGATAAAATTTGAAAAAAATGTTTAAAACCCATAATTTTGTACAACTGTGAAAATTTTAAAATCAGTAGAAATAAAAATATTGCTTAAGATAAATATTGATATTATCCATTGCAATTTTACAAAGTATCAAATTCTGCCCCGCTTAATTATACTGATAACAGTAACAGGATGGCAAGGCTCTTCTGTCGATCCATGCTGTGATGGAATCCTGCATAAAACTGCCAGCTAATTCCTGATTACTCAATATGGAAGATCTAGCTCGTTAAATCACCATATGGAGGAGGTGGGAGCAGCCCTTTAGGCAGATTCTTTCCAAAGAACCGGCCAAGTTTTGGGCATATGTTTTCATTTGAGTTACCAGTAAGTGCCAGTGAGTTTCTCTCAATACAGAGGCCCTGATTCTCAATTGTTCCATTTCTGTGCACAGAAATGTGGGGAGAGTAAAGGAGTCCATAGGCACCTTAGAACAGAAGGAGTGCAGCGTCCTCTGGCCCCTCTTCCTATGCTGAGGGCTGTTGGGGAACAGATGCAGTCCTTACGCCTGCTATGTGCCAAGCACAAAGGGTATGTCTCCACTTCAGCTGATTGCAAGCTTCCCAGCCCAGTAAGCAGACTTCTGCACTAGTGAAGCTTGAGGTAGCTCACTAAAAAATAGCAGTGCATTGCAGCTCCAGCACAAACTCAGGCTACCCACCTGAGCTCAGATCTTGGGAGTGGGGTGGGCTTAAGAATGCAAGCTGGCAGCTCCAGCACAAACTCAGGCTACCCACCTGAGCTCAGATCTTGGGAGTGGGGTGGGCTTAAGAATGCAAGCTGCCACCCAAGCCACAACTTCCACACTGCTATTCTTAGCATGCTAGGTCAAGCCCCACTAGCATGAGTCTCTCTACCTGGTCTGAGCATCACTCCCTCACCTGCCATGCAGACATACCCAAAGGTCCTCTACATTGGTATGGCATAAAGCAGCTGGATTGCTAAGGAAAAATCAAGCTCACTGTGCTTATACTTTGGTCAGAGCAGGGTCAGAACATATATAACCAGACATTCCGGGTTAATTCTTGTCACTCATCTTAGCTAGACCTATTAAAACACCAAAACTTAACCCAGGAAGATGGATGATTATTTGTTCTGTATCTTTTGCTGTGAAATAGCAGAGAAAGTGTCACCTACCAGAGAGGCCAGTACACTCTTTTTGTATTATATGTATTATTTGATTTACTCTCCATCTCACCTCTTGAAAAGGAATTACACACAATGGGCCAAATTCACCTTTGGGTTAAGGGGGTACTGTCTCACTAAGTTATCTCCTCTTGCATCAGCAGTGAATTGAATTGACTAATTACTCAAACATACAATAGTACACAGTTTCTAGCACTGTAGGGGGCTAGGTAAGGCCTGAGGGCATGTACAGGCAGGGACACTCAAGAAAGTTAAGTTGAGGTGCATTGGTTAAAGTGCATTAAATCCATGTGCGGATGCTCCAATTCAGAAGTAAAGTGGCCACTTTGTAAATTAAGCTAGTGAACTACAGCCACTTTATTTCTGAATGTGCGAGAGTCCACACAGGGGGTTAATTAGCTGTATATTCCACTTTCAGTAAATTTGGTGCAACTTTCCTGAGCATCCCCATATAGACATGTCCTGGTTATCACCGTAATAGCCACTTATCACTTCCAACATACTCTTCGAGGCATTTCTCTGCCCCCACCACCATAGAGCTGTAGTGAAATAATGCTTAATACATTAGAGATTTTTCTACCGAGCCTTCACATCCTTCTTCTGGTTAGTATGCTCTAATATTTTCCATTTAGATATTTTTAATCTTTGACCCAAGAGTCATTCTATTCCATATCTGCATCTGACAGCTCTTAGCCTGTATATTTAACTGGCCTAAAATCTTTTGTTCAAAATGTGACCACATTGTTTCTCCTAATTTCTTTCAATTCTACAATCCAAGCTTCTTCTAAAAGTTATTAAAAGCTGATAGATTGTTCCCAACCTGAAAAGATTTTGGAGATGCTGATTTTCTGCCACTAACTTCTTTTTAATTTGATGTGCCATCCTTCTATTTTTCCACAGGTTTAGATTTTCCCCTTAGCTCTTTATACAGGGGTGAAAGTAACTTAAAGGACTTACCGGTAAGCCGGAGTCCTGGGCAGGGGCTGTGGCCTCAACCCGAAGAGGCGTGTTTTTTTAAGATTTAAAGGCCCTGGGGCTCTGGGCTTTGGCTAGGAGCCCCAGGGCCTTTAAATCACCCCAGAGATACCAGCTGCAGAGGCGGCTGGGAGCCCCAGGGCTCAGGGGCAAATTAAAGAGTCTGGGGCTTTGGCCGCCACAGAGGGCTCCCGCAGTGATTTAAGGGGCCCAGGGCTCCCTGCAGTGTCCGGAGCACCAGGCCCTTTAAATCCCCGCCCGAGCCTGGCTGCTGGAGCTCTGGCAGTTATTTAAAGGGCCTGGAGTGCTGGCCCCTGTGGGGAGTCCCGGACCCTTTAAATCACTGCCAGAGAAGCCGGTCTAGTCTGGCACAGCGTACCAGCTCTTGCTGGTATGCTGGACCGGACCAGCTTACTTTCACCTCTGCCTTTATAGAAGACATCACATTTTGTTTAATACAGTTTTGGCATCAATTCCATGAACTGTATAAATTTAATCACATGAATAATTCTACTTACTTATATGGGCCTATTTACATGCATAAAATTATGCACATGCTTAAGTATCTCAAAAGGAATCAGGTGCTTTATTAATTAGCAATGATTGCACCTCAATTATAAATCTAAAGAGGGGTTTAAGCAATCAATTAGCATTGCCTTACTTCAATGAAAGGTAGAACAGGGGTACAACATTCCAGTAAAATAATTTCTGCTATTTACATGTAGCTGATCAAGTCTATGAAAACATGTTAGAAAATGCAAAAAGTCCAATATTAATTAAAAAAGATTTAAAATGTATAGTTATATACATTGTGCAAAGTGCAAAAGTACATAGTTCAAAGCGCTCCACTTAGGAAGGAACAATCAGTTTCACACATACAGAATGGGAAGAGACTGTCTAGGAAGGAGTATGGCAGAAAGGGATCTAGGGGTTATAGTGGACCACAAGCTAAATATGAGTCAACAGTGTGATGCTGTTGCAAAAAAAAGCAAACGTGATTCTGGGATGCATTAACAGGGTGTTGTAAACAAGACATGAGAAGTCATTCTTCCACTCTATTCTGCGCTGGTTAGGCCTCAATTGGAGTATTGTGTCCAGTTCTGGGCACCGCATTTCAAGAAAGATGTGAAGAAATTGGAGAGAGTACAGAGAAGAGCAACAAGAATGATTAAAAGGTCTAGAGAACATGACCTATGAAGGAAGGCTGAAACAATTGGGTTTGTTTAGTTTGGAAAAGAGAAGACTGAGAGGGGACATGATAGCAGTTTTCAGGTATCTAAAAGGGTGTGATAAGGAGGAGGGAGAAAACTTGTTCACCTTAGCCTCTAAGGATCGAACAAGAAGCAATGGGCTTAAACTGCAGCAAGGGAGGCTTAGGTTGGACATCAGGAAAAAGGTTCCTAACTGTCAGGGTGGTTAAACACTGGAATAAATTGCCTAGAGAGGTTGTGAAATCTCCATCTCTGGAGATATTTAAGAGTGGATTAGATAAATGTGTATCAGGGATGGTCTAGACAGTACTTGATCCTGCCGTGAGGGCATGGGATTGGACTCTATGATCTCTCCAGGTCCTTTCCAGCCCTAGAATCTATGAATCTATAGGGCTACATTTTAAAAAAAAATTGATAATTTTGGGTTCCCAACTTGAGACACCTTAAAGAGACCTGATTTGCAGGGGGATAGTGCTGAATACTTCAGCAGGCCAGGCCCCTTTAAGGTGGCAGTTGGCACCCTAAAACTGAAGCATCCAAAAAAATCAGTAGTCACTTTTGAAAATGTAGACCAAGATATCTAAGTCTTGTTCTTTTCCAGTGACAATACTGTCAGGCAATCCAAATAATTAGTCTGACCTTTCTTTGACAGTTCTCACATTGCTTTTCCAAATGTCCAATTCTACTTTTGTCAAGTCTTTCCCCAAAGTCAATGTTAAATTACTTGTTCTGTAAAAGAAGTAGACCTAGGCCCAGATCCACAAAAAGACACAACTCCCATTTCAGGCACAACTGAGATCCTCAAAACTCCTGCTTGGTTGCCCCCTAAATCTGGAGGTGCCTTAAGTCCCTCAGCACCTCCAGTGCCAGTGAAGTCCCTTATGTGCCTATGTTTCTGCTGCTGCCATTGGGCTCACAATGTCTCAGTCTAGCCACCTAGGCATCTCTCTCTCTCACCTAAGCCCCAATGGGATCCTCAGACAAGGTGAAAATAGCTGTTCCCGCTGGAGATCGGTGTCTCCCTCCAGCCTAGGCTTACTCACCGACTCACAGAGGGAGGGGTGGTGGGGTGACTTAGGATACACCTCTTTCCTCAGCATCTGCTACTGGCTAGCTTTTGTGATCCCTCCTCCTACACACTAGTTTTTGTGGATCCCATTCTTAGCACATCTCTTCCCCGCAACCCCCCCCCCCCCGGTGTTGTATAGGGAGCCTAGGCCCCTTAGGGTTTGTGGATTCTATCAGGTAGTTAGGTGCCCAAAAGTTCAGTATCACAACAGTGAGCGTTGCAACACCTAAATCCCTTTGTGAATCTGGGCCCATCTGCCTCCCCACTATATCCAGCAAGTCCACTGAAAATGGACAAGAAACTGCCTTCTTTGTTTGCTTTTCACTGTGTGTGCATCTTCTGGAATGGCCTGCAACACCAGTAGTTTTGTACTTTGGAGTCTCCTGATAGAAGACTGGAAAAGCCTATGGTGGTATTTTCACAAATTACTGCAAGAACGTATTGATTTTATAGTTTAAAGTTGTTCTTATACAGTTGAAAACCCCAGGTGGAATTAAACTGAGACACGAGAGTAGGAAGCGATCTAACAACCAGATTTTTAAAAGGTATTTAGGAGCCTAAAGATTATTATGAAGCCAGAAGGGACTGAGCTCCTGTATAATGCAAGCTGGGAGACTGGAAGATAGTGAAGGATGGCAACAGGGAATCAAAAGAGGAAATGGATTGTAAAGCGTCGAGAGAAATAGAAATGCAAGGGAAATAGAAAAGCACAAATAGGTATCAAGTGACTGAAGAAATAAGGACAAAAAACAAACAAACAAACAAACAAACGGTGACAGTGTGTAAGTACACCAAAATGGTGATCTGGAAAAAATTTCAGCTATAAATAATAGAAAAACAGCAAATAAGCAAGAAAGAAAAACATGTCTTAGAAAAATGTCAAAACAATACAATTGTACAATATTATGATTAACTTATTACACTTTCCCTCAATATATTTACACCATGCAACATCTACTAAAATGTAACTACATATTTAAATGCATGGGAATTAAACAAAAGTATTATATTTAAACTACAAAACCATCCCTCCTCTCCTGTAAAGAACAGAACTGGAAGCTCTGAAATCGTTACTCTATTCCTGGTTTTGCCATAAATTCCAGTGTGAAGTTGGTCAAGTCACTTAAAGGTTTTTTTTTTTTGTTTGTTTGTTTTAAATTGGGCTTCTCTCCTCCCCCTTTTGCTTCTTTTTTTCTGATTTATAAACACAGCCTGAGCTTCCTCTCCTCCCTATTCTCTTACTTTAGAAAAAGTCGCATCAAGTCTGGTCTTCCTTGGTTTTTCTTGTGGGATCATAGTGCGGTCTGAAAATATGTTTATTAAGAGCTCTAACACCTTAGCTGAAGATATGCACGTGTTGAATCTTTAACAGACTTCCTTTTATTCGGTATCAGTCACTGAAGGGCTAGACAGGTGTTTAATTCCCTCTCCCCAACATACACCATAACAGTCTTAAACAGTTGAAAACTGCCTCTTTTTTCAATTAACTTTCAGCTCTCTTGCTAACACGATGTCACTATCGCACTTGTTCTCCAATCTTCACGTCTACTGCCTCAACAAGAGCTGAATTTCTAATGTAACCAAAAAAAACAAAAAAACAAAACAAAACAAAACAAAACAAAAAAAAAACAAAAACCAACTAGCAGAAATTTAAAAAAAAATTAAAAAACAGAACCACCTCTCAGGCCATCTTTATCCATTGCAAAGTGGCAAAAAGGACAAGCACAGGTTTTTCCTATGCAGGCCACCTTCAATCTCAGCACTATCCTTTCCCCATCTATAAATTAGAAAGAATATTTTTTTTTTCCTCTCTCAGGGTGCTATGAAGCTTAACTAATCAACATTTGCAAAGCTCTTTGTGTTTCCATAGTACTTTCCATGGAGGGGGTCACAAAGTATTAGTTTACTATTTAGTCTCCTCTTTTCTGAAACTGGATTTCACATTTAAAACTTTCAATAGCAGGATCCAAATCTTTTGAGAGAGTCTACGCAGAGACAATATCCACATAATATTACGCTTCACACTTCTTCCAACCCATCCCAGGGTGCTTTCTTATAAGTATTTCTTTAGGCACTGAAAATCTGAAGCTCCCATTCCATTAGCTCTACCTCATTATGCATATGCATTATAATTCAGCCTTAATATACTGTACATGGTCACATATTATACTTTCCCCCAAAGGACCCCTGCTAACTTCAAGTGCACTGGCTGGATAGTGAATAAAGCAAGGCTTGTGTAGTAACGAGGCCCACAACCACTCATTTAACAATAAAGATGAAAGTACTGAACAGCTGCCACATTCATTGTGAATAGAGCACTATACTTGGGTTCTGTTACCTGTCTTGTCTCCAATCTGCCATGAGACCTTGCACTGCTTGCTTCCCCTGTCTGTAAAAGGGGAGTTCCTAAAGCATTTTAAAATCTACATTGAAGCATGCTATATAAGAGCCAACCATTTGTTGTAATTATTATATATGCACAACAACTGAGGTAGGAGTCCTGTGGGAAAATATAGTATGTAGGAGTTAAGTTAAAGATTGCATCATAATATCAAGACACCAGGAGTTGTGCGGACAAACTTAATCTGGCATTTCCTGACTAATTTTTATTCTCATTGAAACCTAAACATTCTTTTTATATAGGCTTCTGTATAACTGATTTGCGTGTGGAATACTTTATAAATAGAGGAAAATATCTCTGAAAGAAACAGAACTTAAATAGTGTTTGATATACTTATCCTCCGAACATCCCTGTTATGGAGGCAAAACTGATAATCCCCATTTTACAGATGAGGACAAGCTCCTTTGGTGCTCTATAAAACCACAAAACAAGTTGATAGCAGAGCAGGCACTAGGAACTCCTGAGCTCAGATTCCCAGTCTCTGATTTTTCATGCACACTATAGAAAAAAAAATCATCAGTAGTACAAATGAGTGGATTAGAAGAATGTGGTTTTTGTACTGGAATGTCAATAGATTATCTGAACACTAAAATGTAATATAGAATATGATCTAACATTTTAGAAACACAACAACAAGTATACAGTAACTGCTGGAGTGGGATGAGAACATTGTATTTTTCCTTTTTTGGGGAGGGGGTAAAAATGCTTTTACTGCATTTCCTTCTAGTGCAAGCCAGCACTAATCCAAATATCTCCCAGTGGGCAAAATAAAACCACGTTAGATGTTTGTGTATCCCCATTGGCTTTCACTTGATTAAAGGAAACTGATTCATTATAGAAGCAAAGTAGAACAATTCCTTGGAGTATTAAAGCACAATTTTCTATGTGTATTACCATGCAGGAATGAAAAAAAGATGCTGTACTCTTTTCTGAATACCCTGGCATCAGGATTGGATTTTATTGATATTTTGATGAGATTTAGAATGCCTGACTCTTCATCCAGCAAAGATTCACATTACAGGCAGTTCTATAAAAACAGAACTGTAATCTTAACCCCCCCCCCATCCCTTTTCTCAAGGAAAAAAAATCTAGTCTGAAATTTTCCATTTTGTATCACTGAGATATTGTTTGAACTATCATTATTTTACATAGTCTATAAAGCAGGAGCTCATGAGAAGATGTATATATTAACTTTTGCTAGCTATATTCAACTTCTATAATTTGAATAAAAGATGGAGGGAAAAAGGGAGTTGGAAACACAGTGAAAACTCAGACATCTGGCCTGTTATCCTGACTCAATTTCTTGTTTTTTGCTGGATACACACCTGGGTCTAACTTTAAGATCCAGAAACTTAGCGCTACCATGAGGATGCAGTAGAGTATGAAAATAATAAGCCTTTTCTTTTTCTTCATTCTCCAGTGCACATGTCAGTTTCTGAATTTAGAAACCCCTAGAAGTACACAGGAGGCTATACATTGCAGAGAGACTTCATTAATGTTGTATCCCTGGGAACAAAAAAAAAAATATTACAACCAGAAAGTATCAGTAATGCATAGATTATCAAAAGTAGGGCCAAGACAGAAGCCTCAGCATTTAATAATGTGGTGCAAAACCAAAGCAGTAAAAATGGAATTCTGTAAATATAAATGAATATACAAAAAAATTCAAGTAACTAGATTTAAAATTATTTTTCTTCTATTCCACCTTTGTGAAGTCCAGAAATAGGATGCAAAGTCAGATCAATCCTGCAGAGGTTCACACACTCTGGCTTGATTCAGGAAAGAACTTAAACACATGCTTAGATTTAAGCATGACAGTAGTCTCACTGAAGACTATGGAGTCTTTTCGATGGCTTCACTGGACACTGGATAGAGAGAGATGGCAGCCACATCAGAATTAAAGATTGCAAATGAGTTTCCATTTTAAGCATGACATTGGCTCCACCATACCATGCCCAAATCAAAAGGCAAATTTTTATAGTTTTTTTTTTTAAAAGTAAATCAGTAGACCTTTTCCTTGCAGAGTTGGACTTCAATATGTCAATTGAACACGAGGGACTTATCAACAGAAAAATAAATTGATGTTAAATTGGACAAGCTGTTTGTAAATTAAGAAACATTTTTTTAAAAATTGGCATTCAGCACAGACAACCAACTCTAACCTTTGTTCACCAACTCTCAGCTTGTGAACACAGATGGGAGACAATGAAATGTAAGTTTACGGGACTCATCTAATACTTGGATAGGAGTGGAGGAGAATAAGGAAAGGAATACCAAATCACACTGCTAGTCCCACCATCCCCTGTCATGAGGACTCCTCAACTGCTCACTTCCTAAAGAAGGCTGCAGAAGTCGTGCCTTTGGAAAGGCTGGAAAATGAGGATGAGGATGAAAACAGAACAGGGGCATTGTCAGAGAGGGAAGGAGGTTGCTGTCAGAGTGGGACAGATAATGGATAAGGGCAGTATGAGAGGCAGAGCATACCAACCCAACCCATTATCACTGGGGGGCAGGAAGGGGGAAATCAAACCTAACTTTAAAGGTCCCAGGTCTAAAAATTGTTGGCTTTAAACTGTCCATCTGTAAAACAAATATATCTACATGCTTTGCAGGGATGTTAAGATTATTAATGTTTGCAAAGTTATTTGAACACACAAAGCACTATATATAAATGCTAAGTTATTAGGATAGGGAACATAACTAGTCCAATTTCTCTCAGCCTCAGAGGGTAAATATTTCTTCAGCTCTGCTCAGAGAACTCTGATTGCCTTAAACTTTAGGCACTCAAGTTTGAAAAAACTGACTGTATTTTTTAATTTTGCTATTAAATAAGACCCACACAGCTTCCTAGCTTCCATTTTTCTTTATACTTTGTAAAGTGCTTTGGGATATCACGACTGGGCAGCTGTAATAGCTGCCATTTCAGTTACACACTGTGCAAAGTTCCATTACAAACCAAAGCTGTATAAAAAATATTTTTGGGTCTAAAGCTTTGGTTGGTCTCATGCCAGAAGGAAATTATGTTAGTTTGTGTTTTATTTAAAGTTGGAGAAAAAATATTTTTTTAAAAGGAGCTAAATACTAAGATGAAAAAAGCAAAAGACTTCTTTGATCCCAAATATTATAAAGATGATATACGAATAAATCCTGCCCACCCTCCAAAGTTAACCAGTGGTTAACCTCTATGAATAAAACCTTTTTGGTTAAATTTGGTGATAGGGAATGAAAAGAAATGAAAAGAAATTAAATAATCAAAAAATCATAACTGAGCGTGCTTTGTAGTTATCTGCTGAAATGTTTGCAGAGTGCAATGGCTCTCCACCCTTTTGTGATAACAATGAAAAAACAAATGCATGCTCTCCCTTCTTAGCCTCACCAGTTGCCCAGCCAAGACAGAGGCTTCTGATCTAAAGCAGCAGGGACAATTCACAAGAGAGAGATTGCAAATGCCTCATTAAAACATATGGTCATTCCCTGTTATTGGCAGTCTCTGCACACTACTAGCCATGAGAGTTTATTTTATGTGTAAGGGGACTGTTGCCCCCTTACTAACATTCAGTGGGGGGGTTTTGGTTGGCTAGCTCTCAGCACTAAAAGACTGGGGAGAGGCCAATGCTCCAGGTCAGCCTTAGCCTCTGAGCCTGATTGACAGGATGGGCAGGCTAATCAGGGAGTCAGGAGGCCAAGGAGGTCCCGTCCTCCCTGTGAGCTAGAATTGCCTGGGTCAGATAGAGTGGGGCCGAACTAAGGAGAAAGCAGGGGCCCAAGCTGAGCTGGGGAGCAGAGCTGTGCCAGATCCAGAGAGGCCAGAAAAGCAGTTCAGGAAACAAGTCAGACTTGGGAGCAGAGCCAGACATAGCCCAGGGAGAGAGTAGATCCTGTGCTGGGAGCAGAGCTGCAGCCACAAAGCCAGGTGTGGTGAGCAACTGGGGCAAGCCAAGGGGGGACCTTGGGCAAAGGGCCCAGCGCAGAAAGACACCCCCAGCCAAGGGTCCCTGCAGGGGGATCTTAACCCGACGGGGGGCTGATGCTGGGAAGAAGAGTCTCACAACCCAAAGCCCAGAGGTGTGTGGCCACCACCATTGCAAGTGTTGTCATAATATAATTCCCAATTCTGAACCTTAGCGTCCAAAATATGGGTACTAGCATGAATTCCCCTAGGCTTAATTACCAGCTTAGATCCTGTAGTGCTGACACCAATCAGGACTTAGAGTGCCTGATAAACTCTGGTCTCCCCCAAAACCTTCCCTGGGGACCCCCAAGACCCAAATTCCTTGAGTCTCACAACAAAGGGGAATAAACCATTTTCCTTCCCCCTCCTCCCTTCCAGGTGTTCCCTCCCTAGGCTCCTGGAGGGATATACAGATTCAAGCTCCGTGAATCTAAACAAAGGGATTCCACCCTTCTCCTTCCCTGTTAAGTACAGACTCAATTCCCTTGAGCCTTAACAAGGGAAAAAATCAGAGAGGTCATAAAAAGCAAAACTTTTAATAAAAGAAAAAAGAATAAAGAAAGTCACTGTAAATTCAAGATGGAATATTACAGGGTCTGTCAGCTTATAGACACTAGAAAGAAGCCTCCCCCCAGCAAAATATAAATTAAAATACTTCCAGCAAACTACACATTTGCAAATAAAGGAAAACAAATAAAAAGACTATACCGCCTTTCTATACTCACAAAATTGGAATAGAAGATTAGAGAGCCTGTAGGTACGTATGGTCACTCTCAGAGCCCAGAGAGAACAAAGCAAAACCCAAAAAACACAAACAAAGGCTTCCCTCCACCGAGATTTGAAAGTATCTTGTCTCCTGATTGGTCCCCTGGTCAGGTGGTTGGTTCCCTGTTTGTTAACCCTTTACAGGTAAAAGAGACATTAATCCTTAACTATCTGTTTATGACAAGTGTCCAACCAGCAGCATCCCTGCAGCAGAGCCAGGGCCTGAGAAGGAGACCTGGGACCTACAATGAATAGAATGTGAAGTGCCCTGATATCCAGAGAAACTTTGTAATGTTCCCTGCCATTTTTCCTTATTATTTTTTTAAATTAATTGTTAATTAAACAACTTGTATTTGCTTTGAACTGTACTGTAAGCCGGTCGTGGTGGGGCTCGTCCCTCTCAGGCGCGGCGGGGAGCCAGGGCGCCTCCTAGCACGCCGCAGTCCGGGTAGGCTTAGCCCCTCCGCAGGTGTGGAGGGGGGTACAGGGTCTGCAAACAAGGTAGAGCCCCGGCCCTCTAGCCGGGGTCGGGGCTCTCAAAGTAAATAAGCCCCAGCCCTTGGGCAGGGCGGGGCAGTAGCAGTTCAAGCTCAGGCCTCTAGCAGGGGCTGAGCAAACACAGTATCAGCCCAGGCCCTTGGCAGGGCGGGGAAGTAAAAGTTCTAGTTAACCCTGGCCCTTTGGATTGGGGCAGAGCAGTGGCAAAGCCAAAGGGGCCCAGCCCTTGGTCCGGGCGGGGCACCAAACACAAGTCTAATTAGCTCTGGCCCTCTGAATCAGGACAGAGCAGTGGCAATAGGCGGGAAGAGGGGGAGTCTGCCACTCGGTTACAGGTGGCAGGGGGAACGCAGGCCCTCCCACTCCACTGCGTTCCAGCCTGGGGCCCTAGCAGCGGTCAAGACCCGCTGCGGTCAGTGGGGATCCTGGCTGCAACACACTGACATGGGTTCGGGCTCTTCAGGAGCCAAACCAGGGTCGGCTACCCCCGGGCCACTTCCAACCTCCCCCTCTCTGGGTACCTGGTCCTTGCCGGCATCGTCTAGGGGGTCCCAGACCATGGGCTCCTCCGGGTACCGGTCATGGGGAAGCTCAGGCCACTCCTCGGGGTATCAGGCACACGGCAGGTCAGGCCGACGTTCCTCCGGGTACCGGGTCTGAGGCAAGTCCAGCCAGCGCTCCTCTGGGTAGTGGGCGCGGGGCAGGTCCGGCCAGCGCTCCTCTGGATATTGGGCGTGGGGCAGGTCCGGCCAGCGCTCCTCTGGATAGTGGGCACGGGGCAGGCTGGGCCCGGCGGGAGCCCAGGCACCAGCGTCTGTCCTCTCCAGCAGCCTGCTCCCAACTGAGCACTGGGGCCGGGCTTTTATACTTCCTGTCCCGCCCCTTGACTTCCAGGGGGCGGGGACAGGGAGTGCTGACTCCGCCCACTGAGGCACCTGCTCTGGCTCATCCCTCTCAGGCGCGGCGGGGAGCCAGGGCGCCTCCTTACATGTACGTAATGATCAGTGGGTCAGGGAGATGCCCAGTGCAGAGAGAGTACCCCGGAGTGGGGACACCCTAGCCCCTGTCCCAGGCAACCACAGCAGGATTGGGGGTTGAGCCCCACAGGAATCCTGGGCCCAGACTTGTTGGGGTTACGAGGACTCTGCCAGACTTGAGAGTGGAAGGGGAGTCCTCGAGGACAGGGAGGCCTCTGGGTAAAGGAAGTGGGAGCGAGGACTCAGATCCTTTCGCTCGCCCTCTTCACCGGGGTACTGCAAAAGCCAGGAAAGTTTCCCACAATGGTGGGACCATGCCCCAGCTTACATAAGCCACCTTTGTGGTCCACCCTACTCAGTCCCCAAGAGCAAAGGAGCCTCTGTTCCCAGGGACACACAGATAACAATCAGATCCCAATTATAACTACATTTAAACAAGATGATGTTAGTTTAAGAAAGCAAGAAGAGAAACAGATTAAAAACCGAAGTCATTTACTCTCACCAGTGTTAAATTCAGACTATAAGATGATGCATCCAGGTCTGGAGGGGGAGGAGGGGAGAAATCAAGAAAAAGGCCAAAGACTGGAAATTGTATTGTTATATGATTCGCAGTGTTTCAGCTCATGGCTGTTGCTTGCAGCTGACAACCTCTCAGTCATTCTCCCAAACATCTGCATGTCTCTGCCTTCTAGAGAGGGACTGACTGCCATACAGAGAAAGCCCTTTATTTTTTTCTAGAAGGCACCTCATGTGTAGGCTAATGGATGTGAATTGTGAGTTGATGGGCCTTAGGCAGCATTACAGTATAGTCATACAGAGATTCCACAGACTGAGTAATACTATACCAAATTATGAACTTCAGGTACATATATCTTCGGACCTCCAGAAACCTATGTCTTCACATCGGGGGCAAGAAAAAAAAAATCATGGATGTGAGAAAATTGTGGATCCCATCAATTTATGATTTCTCTGCATTTTGCAAGATTCTGTAAAATGTTAACCTTTCATTTTAGTGATAAGTTCCCAACCCCCTCCATTGTGAAGGTACAGCTGTCCATTTGGAAATGGATGCACCGCTGGCCTAATAACCCAACCTTGCAGACAGCTGTCTCCAGCCAAGCAGTAGTTAAGATATTGAAACAGATTTCCTGGCACACAGCAATCTGGCCCTTAAACAAGGTTACCCAGTGCATGGACTATCAATGCAGCATACAAGCCATCCTCCCACGGTGCGGTGCCAATGTAGGTACTCAGATGCCATTCCCGTTCTCTGCTACTGGAATAGCAGATAAAAGGGGCATGGCCAAAAGAATAGGGGTGTGCGCGCCACAACGGTCATTGGCATTTTCAGTCTCTTATGAACATTTGGAGCCTAAGTAAATGACAAGAGCCTTTAGGCTGTTCTAACATGGTAAAAGAGGTAGTTACCTACATACAACTGTATCGAGGAGTGCTAATGTGAGCTTTGTCATCTTTGCACCCACCTACCCTGACCTATGCATTGTGCAGTTCATCTATGCCTCAAGATCTGACTCATTAGCTCCTCCCTTCCCACAATCCATTCACTTCAAAGAGCTATACATTTCAAACCCTCCACTCTAAACTTTAAGCCTGGGTAGGGTTTCTCCCCAACTTTAAAGGGGAAAATGGAAAATTACATGCATACAGACAATATAGATGTAGTGTTTAGATCATACATATTATTTCACACAAGTAACATTAACTTTCCCACTTCACAAGTACTGTATGGGCCAGACTGGGATCAGATTATACTCAGGAACATGATGTGACTATGTGTGTTCAGGCACTCCTGCCTCTGCCTCTGCCTCCCCTGGCCCCACTATTGTGTTGCCTGTACAAGGAGGGAGAAGTTTTTTTCCAAAGGGCAGGACAGCTCCCCACAGGGAAGTGTGTTGAGCATCTAAACAAGGGAAATGTTGTGTGTGTAAGACAGGGGTGGGCAAACTTTTTGGCCCAAAAGCCACATCTGGGTATGGAAATCGTATGGCAGGCTATGAATGCTCATGAAATTAGGGGTTGGGGTGCAGGAGGGGGTGAGGGCTCCAGCTGGGGGTGCAGGCTCTGGAGTGAGGCCAGAAATGGGGAGTTCAGAGTGTGGGAGGGCTGAGGAAGATGGTTGGGATGTGTGAGGGGAGGGCTCAGGCTGGGGGTGCAAGTTCGGAATGGGGCTGGGGATAAAGGGTTGGGGATGCAGGAGGATGTTCTGGGCTGGGACAGAGGGGGATGAGGGCTGGGGCAGGGGGTTGGGGCATGGGAGGGGGTCAGGAGTGCAGGCTCTCGGTGGCGCTTACCTCAAACAAGCTCCTGGAAGCAGAGGCAAGTCTCCTCTCTGGCTCCTATGTGAAGGCACGGCCAGGCACCTCTGTGCACTGCCCAGTCCGCAGGCACCACCCCTGCAGCTCCCATTGGCCGCAGTTCCTAGCCACTAGGAGCTGTAGCGGCGTCGCTTGGGGCGGGGGCAGCGTGCAGAATCCCCTGCTGCCCCTACACGTAGGAGCTGGAGGAGGGACATGCTGCTGCTTCCAGGAGCCCCAGAACCCGCTCCCCAGCAGGAGCTCAAGGACTGGATTAAAACATCTGAAGGGCTGGCCAATAGTTTGCCCACCCTAGTGTAAGAGTAAGCTAGTGCTACTTAGGATAAGAATCTGTACGTCTTGTCTTTATTTTTCAATGTGTCGTTCACACAGGGTTTTTGTATTGTTCTCTTGATGTTTACATTCTAATTTTAAGCCACTAGCAAAACTGTAAGCGTGCAATTCCACGAAGATCATGTTACAATGTCAAGATGAAACAAATCAACACCAGAACAACTCTTTACAAATCTAATTATGATGTCAACATGAACTAAAATAAGGTCAATCCACTAATATAACTGGTCAATGTACTAACCAAACTCAAAAGTACATTAAAATACTACATTTGAAAAAAAATATGTTAAATGCATGGATATTTTTATTTGAGTTCCATTTATCCAAGCCTTTATAGTTCTTATGGTTTTCTATTAGTGTTCCCAACTCTTTTGTTTACCACTTGAACATATACATTTCATAAATACGGACTACATATATTTGTTGTCTGGGCTTGGGGAAAAAAACCTTACCACTAAGAGTAGATGAGTAGCCAATGGGGCCTAAATCCTTCTATTTTGTACAGAAGTTAGGCCTTTATTTTAAAAGAATTTAAGTTCTTGGTTGTAGAGGTAACCTCCTAAATGTGCACTGAAGGGACAGGATTTTTTTGAGCCCACAGACTAACAGTTCTTTACTGTTCATGCAGTCCCTTTACAGGAGACTTTCATTCAGAACTTCTTGGGCAGCAGTGAAATGGACAACATTTATGTCAATTTCACTTTGCTAGGGAAAGCTGCAAACAGCACTTGAGTTTCTCACACAGGTGAGGAAGACTGACAAAACAGCAACCGAGTGTGTACACATATAGGGCCAATTCTAAGGGTGGGCAACCCGGTTGGTCACCTTGGGCACGCCCGTACAGGGAGTGCTCGACCGCTGTGCTGCTTGGCTTTTTGGGGAGAGAAGGGCAGCTGGTTTTGATCAGCTGATTGGCCAGCCCCCTCTTCATAATTGTGTGAATATTTTTTTTGCTCGCCCACTCATGGGTGGGGATGCCTAAAATGTTTTCCACCCTGGCCAACACAACAGCTAGGGTTGCTTCTGTGTGTGAGTGTCACAGAGAGCACTTTTACTTTAGCAGCAACCAAGGGCCTGGGGAAGGGAGAGTAGCAGAAATATTTCCTCTTTTCCCCTTAACAGTCAGGATACTCTGACAGGGGAGTGGGAGAAAGAAAGCTCTTTTTCATTCCCGTGGATAGGTGCCTGGGCTACTAATTTATCCAACATCTACTGGCTAAAGTTTGATACAAAAGATGACATCCAACACTAATGCCGTTCAGGAGCCACTAAAATCATAGGCACCGACGCTGTGAGTACTCTGGGTCTGGAGCACCCACGTGGGGCTGGGGGGGGGGGGGGAGAACCAAACCAGTGGGTGCTCAATAGCCCCCCGATCAGCTCCTCCCCCTCTCCCCAGCACCCATATGTCAGCGCCTCCTCTTCCCTCTCCAGCGCCTCCCGCCTGCCACAATCAGCTGTTACACGACGTACAGGAGGCGCTGGGGAGGAGGGGGGAGGAGTGAGTGAGGGGTTGGAGCAGGGGCAGGAACAGGCAGGGTGAGGGCAGGTCAGGATAAGGCAGACCAGGGTGGGGTCTTGGGGGAAGGGATGGAGTGGTGGCAGGACTTGGGGTAAAGCAGGGGTCAAGCACCCCATGGCACATTAGAAAGTCGGCGCCTCTGACCAAAATTACTGACTGCTGTTCTGTTCCCCACAAAAAGCAAACAAAAATAACTCTGACTGTCCATCATGATCACAGCCATTCTTCATTAATATAAATGACCAGCACAATTTCAGGTTTTACAAATAATAAAAGCTTGTCATGTGAACTCCAAATACTAGCATTGCCATATCAGATAAGTCAAGTGGTCATTCTACTCCAGTATCCTGTCTCTGATAGTGGTCAGTACACTTATTCAGATTCTTAATTTTTACATTTTTATTAAGTTAGAAAATGGTGAATGATGCATTTCTCACTTGTGATTTGTGTCAAGCTCTTTTCTGATGAAAAGTTGAATTAATTAAAAATGCACAAAACCAACATTTTAAAAAAACAGTTAAATAAAACTACTGTAAATATGCTGGATACATAAGAAAAAGGGTTTATCAAAACATGCTTTGTATTTAAATCTGACTGATTGATTAAACAAATGAAGTATTATCTGTAGGTTAGTGAACTGAATTGATTGTTTCCAGCCACAATTGTCATTCAGAACTGGCCAAAATTATAACAGGGTTCAAAAAAGAACAAGATAAGTTCATGGAGGATAGGTCCATCAACGGCTATTAGCCAAGATGGTCAGTGATGCACCACCATGCTCTGAATGTCCTTAGGCTCTATTTGCCAGAAACTGGGAGTGGACGACAGGATGGATCACCTGTTGATTGCCTGTTCTGTACATTCCCTTTGAAACACCTGGCATTGGCCACAGGATTCTGGGCTAGATGGACCATTGGTCTAACCAAGTATGACCATTCTTATGTTCAAAGTTTTAGAACTTGTAGATCTCAGCCTCTCACATGTATTTTTCTTTCATAGATAGGAAAAGGAAAACAAGCTTTCCTGCATTTTCAACTCCCACTTGACTTCTTAACTATGAATGAACTAGTCATTGAACTGAACTAGTTGAATAAACTGAAGAAAATATTCTCTCTGTACCCTGCAGAAAATGCTACTGACATTGACAATTGATTATAGTAAGTTCAGGCCTTAACACAGGCTGCCATAATTTCAAGTTTAATTAAAAAAAAAAACCTATATTTAATATAAATGTAAGTAATTTTTTTAAGTTGTAAATTTTTATCCACCCTAATATTTGTTATTGTAACTATGGATACTCCTTTTACTACTGAAAACATCAAGTCCTACCATCAGTGGGTACATCTACACTCTGATTTAAAAAAAAAAAAAAAAATACACCCGTAGTACTGAGTCTCAGAGTCCAGGTCAGCTAACTCGGCTCATATAACTTGGCTGGCTATAAAATTGCAGCATAGACATTCGGGCTTCAGCTGGAGCCCCGACTCTGAGACCAGTCCTGGTACAGAATCTTGTAAGCACCCCACCGTTTACCTTTAGCATGATGAAAACTGACCTTTATAGTATAAAGGAGCCCCCTCCCTACCTGACAGACCTTTATTCCTATTCTTTGTTTTCTGTCCGTTGCCAGTTTCTGATCCATGATAGCATTTTACCTCTGCCTCACAACTACTTCATTTCTTTAATAGCTTCTCATGAGGGACTTTGTCAAAGGCCTTTTAAAAAAGTCCAAACAAATATCAACTGGCTCTTTTTTAGCCACTATTTTATTAATCTGTTCAAGGAATTCTAAGAGATTGCTAAGGGAAAATTTTCTTTTGCAGAAGCCATGCTTGTTAATTGCTATGATATCATGATATTCTAGGTATCATTCTATTTTTAATTATTGTTTCAGCCAATTTACCGGGTACAAATGTAAGGCTTACTGGGCTGTAATTTCCCCGAGCTCCTCATGTAGTATCCTGTATAGTAGCAGATTTTCATGACAGACAGACAGAGACAATCTGTTTTTTGCTAGAAGCTCAACTACTTCATTTTCAGGGCCTGTCCCTGTCAGTTTAAAAACAAAAAAACAGAATATTGTCTCATGGTTTTTGTCAGCCCTAGGAGAATTGTCACCTGAAGTAGCCACTGGCCAGCTGAGCTGGTAAGACAGACAACAGGATGGATCAGTACATATGCACCTCAAGGAGCACTGCAGTTCTGACATAAATTGTGCTGCCTTCCTGTCCCCAGGAAGCCTCACAACAAGCAACCTCTTCATGATAATACTCTTCCACACAAAGTACTGTCTACATTAGGAAAGCTTTGCTGGTATCAGTATCTGCACTGGACAGGGTTTGCCGGAATAGCCCTACTGGCAAACACTCCTAGTGGAGGCATAGCTTATACCGACAAAAAGTTCTTTCACTGGTATAGCTTATAACAGTTCCCAAATGAAATAAGCTACACTAGCTAACAGACTTCGACAGTACAACTCCATCTATATTAGGGCTTATGCTGGCATAGGTCTGTCAGGTAGGGAGGGGTGAGATTTTTTTTTGCACACTCTTAACCAACATGCCAGCAAAACATTTAAGTGTAGACCTGGCTGAATGGACATAAGCTGTACTGGTATAAACTGGTAAAACTGCACTTATACGCCTCTACCTCGTTATAATGCAGTCCTTGGGAGCCAAAAAATCTTACCGTGTTATAGGTGAAACCGCATTATATCGAACTTGCTTTGATCCACCAGAGTGGGCAGCCCTGCCATCTCGGAGCGCTGCTTTAATGCGTTATATCCAAATTCATGTTATATTGGGTCGTATTATATTGAGGTAGCAGTGTACTAGGACTTTTGCAGTCACAGCTATGTCAGTAAAAAACAAACATATCGTTAAGCAACACAGCTATGCTGGTAAGAGTTTCTAATGTAGACAAGGCCACAGTCAGATCCATGCAAAGTGCAAGACTCTGGACACTCTGCAAATGGTGAGCCTATGAGCAGTGCAGTCGCACTAACACATGCAGGCAACCACTGATGAAAAAACTGTGGGCTGGTGTTAGAACACAAGAACAGCCATACTGGGTCAGCCCAAAGGTCCATCTAGCCCAGTATCCTGTCTTCCAACAGTGGCCAATGCCAGGTGCTCCTGTTTCTCCTCACAGCTTCTGGGCCAAAGGCAAGTACAGAGAGTGTAGTATGATGCTGGCAAATGAACAAAGGGAATAAGAAGGACTGATTAGAGCAGGTCAAAATCTTCCATTCAATTTTTTTTAATTAAAAATGGCTTTTTCATCAACTTGGAAATTTGTTTTCAATTAATTTTTGGCCAAAAAATAACAAGCTATTTGGGGTTCTCAATAAAAACCTGACAAACTTCTGAAGAAAAATCTTCTAAAGTAAAATTTTCATCTTTTTTTCATAGGAACAAAACATATTTCCCAGCCAGCTTCAGCATGACTAGTGAATGTGACAGAAAAACACTGGAGAGAGAGAAGAAAAAGACACAAGGGTGAACTAGGGTATTCCACCTCTGTCTTTGGGTGCATAACTTTAGGCACACAGGTTTAAAATATCTGGCTTACGTAACTTAACAAAGGCCACAGATAGAGTCAGTGCCTGAGCTGGGATTAGTCCCTTGTTCTCAGGCCTTTGATTAGTCGACTAGACCACATTGACTTTCTTACTACCTAGTTGCCCTTCCTTATGGTCACAAGTCGTGCAGGGTGCTCAGCAAAGGCACTGACACAAGCCCAGGCAGCTAGCTATTAGGGAGCTTACAGTGGCTCTAGTGCCTTCAGCAGTAGTTTACGTGACACTGATTACAACCATAAACTCAGTATGCAGTCTTCACCACCACTCTAACCCCTCCTCCCCCACAAAAATACACCAACCCACAACCCCAAAGACCTGGAGTTATTCTTTTTTCTGAACACCAAATCCTAAACCAGGTTGACTGTTAATAACCCACAATGCTTAGGAAAAAATCGGCTCCAAGCTTTAACCCCTAGTGATTGGTTCATATCCTTTTACATTTTCCAGGCTATCTTTGCATGGAAGAAGACTAGAAACTTACTTTTTTCTTCAAATCAAGAGATTCAAGCAGAGACTGGGAATTTTAACAAACAGACTGATGGTTTGGAATGGTATTCTCTCTCATACAGGCTCATAAGAAAATTAACATTCCACCACTCACCAGCTACCAAGTTTGTAATTACTTGTCTTTGTGCGTGCCTGCCAATTCTCAGTGTGGTTTTATTTCCCTAGATTACTGCCACCCACTGCTAGCCTGTAACTGACCACACCTATGAGTCCACTCTCAAAGACTATGGAACTCCATCCAGTTTTGCTGAAGTGAACAACTTGTTTTGAACCCTGAAAGCACCACCACCTTTTGAAGCACAAGTTGAAGAGACATGTTCAAGAAAAGTGACAATGTATAAAACAAGAATAGTGACTGGATAGTGAATTGCTCATGCATACAGGCCTATGCTGTCAGCATTGCACTCTCTAGACTTCTACTGCCATCTAAATATTTCATACCAACCACTCTTAAAATGTACGGCTGCAGCTAATGCCCAGGTAATATCCCTCTGGTATCTCCAGACATTCTGTTAAATAGTTTTATGATGCTAAGCACCAGAGACTACCATGTGATTGAAAAACAAGCTATAGACAGTAAGGAAGGCATGCTCACATTATCACAGATATGGACCGATTGTCAAATAGTGAACTATAGGTCATTTATAGCATGCTGAGTAAATGCTGCGGTCAGCCCACTCTGCTCTGCCCTGCTCCTTTTAAACCACATGTCACCAAGAGGCATGGAGCACTACACTTTTAAGAAAAGTAACACTCAACCAGTTGCAGCAGTTGAAAAACCAGAGGGGATGGTCACTTACTCAAGTTATTGAGCTCTGGATTCATTGTATCAACCAATGGTGTCAGTATAGTCTGAGACGTAAAGCATGATGATTGTACGTGCACATTCCTTCCTTGCTGCTGGCTGACCATTCTGATTAAAATGGAAACAAATGATTTCGAACATAATTTGATCCAGGCTTCAGTGGCCAAACATATTATACTTCAGCCTTATATGCATACTAATCTCAAACTATTGATGGTGGTTCTGGTATCATCTTTTTTTTCCAGAGTTTCCATGCCACCTGTAGCAATGTATTCAGGCAGAACACCAGCCAGAGTGACAGCAAGAGGACTACTAAAAGTAGCAGTAGAACATCATGTCCCTGCCATCTCAGACTACTACAGAGCATGTAGAACACTTTACTTTCTCTTATCAATCTATACAGGTTCAGGACTTGCAATCCAAATTCAATCAGCTTCTAGATCAGTGAAAAAAATTTATTGCTAAATAGTTTTTCTTTTAAAAAAAGCCAACACATAAGAGAAGACATTTTGATATATCCAAAAATAAAAAGTTAACTATGGTACTAATCTCCCCATTCCCATCCCCCTCCAGCCTCCAGTCAAATATCCAATATGTTATTCTCTGAGTTGCTCACCACTCAGTGAATACTTTGAACACCCTGAATGTTCCAATGTTACTGACAGTTCTAAGTATGCCATTGATAGTGATAGCAGAATGATATTTAGCAAACACTATGCTTTTAAAGAAAAGCAACTGCCCTCCAATTGCAACAGCAAATATTCAAGCCAACTAAGAAGCCAATAAAGAAGACCCCATTGTTCACAGTGATTTGACCTGTTGTTTCCTTTTTTCACCCACATCTACACTTAATGGCCCACCTTTTTGACTGGCTTATTCTCACACACACACACACACACACACACACACACCTGTATATTTGATGAACTATCTACTGTGTTCTGTCAATCCTTAAGTAACTGAGTTTGACAGAAAGACCACAACTCACAAATATATTTTCCTCCTCAATAAATTTCTTTTTATATTTTGTCCTTTTTGTACATCTTGGTTGTTTGTTTTTGACTCCTTCATGCTTCAGTTGTAGTGCTGAATTTCGATGAGACAATTAGTATAATCATTTTTGTTTTTAACACTAGATGTGTCCAGTAGTAAGATCACTTGTGATTATTTTTGTTACTTTTGAGCTTATCACATATTTTCATAGAAGCCTCCCTTACACTAATTGACAACAATCTCTCTTCATTAAACCTGCAAGTTATGAAAGGTCAAACCAGATACACCACTTCTATTATAACAACAGCACCCTTCATTTTCTTCAGTCATCATGCCTCAAATAAACTTGCAAAACATAACAATTAGTCTTTTTAGTCCGGACATCAGTATTTTTGCACAATTGGAAGAATGAAACTTATGTAGTTTTTGCAACTTTCACTGTTTCCTGCCAGAAGATTTACATATAGGAATAACAATTATTAAAAATATTATAGATTGCTAATATTAATCCAACATAAATAGTATTTGCATATGTACAGACACAAGCCATCTGTTCAAATCTGCAAGTATGACTAATAAAATATAGGCAAGTTTAACTCATGTCACAACAAAAAAATCTAATTTTTTATCTCAAAGATACTATAACATGAAACAAACGATTTTATAGAACTAAACCGGTCTATAATCAAATTGCCCAATTAGTGAACCAATATCAACCATACTGATAAGAGATTCCTATAAATAGCGGTCACATGCAATCGCTTTTTAGGAAAAAAAGTAACAGAATATTAGCTAATCTCATTTCATTCTCATGAACCAAAAACTATTTAAAAGTGTTTTACTTGGAGAAGTAGTAAAAACCCTACAGAGAATGAAGTTTACTACAATTTTAAAAGGGTGATTCAGAGGGTCAATGCAGTCCATGTACCTTTGGCATAGATTTTCTTTTGTAAAGAGAAAGAGAAAATGAATCATACTGGGAGTTGCAGCTTTTCCAGTCAAATTTTCAGCCATGTTATAAATTGGAGAACATGATCTTTCATGCCTACTCTCCAGAATTTTGACAGTGAAATTTAACATAGCCCAACGAGTCTCATTTTATCATTGACAGGTGTCAAAATAAAGGGATGCATTTAAGTCTATAACATAATCCTGATATTAGTCACCCATTTTTGAGACTGAGAAATATCACAATTCAACAATGTACCCAATATTATGTACTCTAAAAGGATTACCTGTATTTGTATCAGAACAAGACAAGAGTGCTCTCTTCAGCATTACAATAAATAACTGCAGCTTAGCTTTAAATGAAATGAAGTACTTTGGATCTGACCTGAGTTTAAATGGTGCCTGTCTTTTCCTAGTGGAAAATTTAAATTCAGCACTTGGATTCATAATTCCACAGATCTCACAAGCATAATCTAAGGCAACCACTTTACATGATTTATGGCTGTTCTCTAGATTCAGATGACAAATCTCTATGGAGCAGGTGCAATGGGGTGTGGTTCCCCCCACGAGATAATTTCCTAGTATGTAAATTAATTAGCAAATCTTCATTCCTATGGTGTAACCAGGGCACTATGAATGTACTTGCTGTGTTTATTATTTCATATGTTTTCAAGTGACTTGGAAGTCCGGAGGTTTAAGTCACAATGTTTTTGACATCATCCGTAGCTGCAAAAGTAGGAATGAATCATGCAGAGTTATGCAGGGAGAGCCGATTCTTAACTATTGAAAGGATTAAGGACATCAGGCTACTTGCGCGTCTGTTTACTCGTCTTCCTGGGCTACCAAGGGATCTCTAGCAATAAAAGCAAGAGTTACTCATGCACAACCTTACGCTGCCCCCCAAATCCAGCCCTGTTTCCTGCCTGCTGCTGGAAACAGGAGCCAGGGATGAAGCCAGTCCCTGGCTCCTATGGCAAGTCCTTACTCTCATTACCTCCTCCGGAGCCATAGAGAGCGACGCTTCCTCGGCGTCAGGGTATGCCGGGCTGGGAGCTGGAGCAGATGCAGGAGGGCGCAGGCGAGCGCTCGCTTCACCCCACAGTGCTGCGGCTGGAGCCGGTGGCCCCGTCCGCCCCAGATAAATGCAGGCACAGCAGCAGCCCCATCATGATTAATTAATCAGCGCGGGTGACCAGAGCAGGAGACGCGGCGCGGCGCGAGGGGAGCAGGGGCTGGGCTGGCGGCTCGCGCGGTCACTCCGGAGTTGCTGGACTGACGCATGGCTCCCCGGCCGGCCGGGCACGGAGCGGAGGGGGCCCGCTCAGCTGGGAGCGCGGCGCTGGCTCCGAGAGAGGGGAGGAGTCTGGGCAGGTGACTAGACACCCGCTGTGAGATCGAGCCCGGCTCCTCCTTACCCTGCCTCAGGAGGTACCGCTCCCGCGCCGGGGTGGGCTCGGGCGGGCTCCTGGCGCCGCTCTCGGGGAGCGGGCTGCGGTGTGAGGGGGCGGGGGCGTCCAGCGCGGTACCTAAGCCCCTGCTCCAGCAGAGCGGGGCTAGCGCGCGGTCAGGCTCGCTCGTGGAGAGGGACTCTGCAGAGGGGCCGGCTGAGCGGCTTCCAGCAGCGTGCGCTTTGAACGGTGAGGTTTGGGGGTGTTGGCCCAAACCCGCAGGAAAGCCTGGTGGAGCCAATAGTGTCTAGCGGCCAAAGCCTCCGGGCAAACCCCCATTGACTTCAAAGGCACCACCCGTGGCTAGTCCTTTGCCCCACATGGTGCCTTGCTTCCTGCCAATAAAGAGACAGGCCCCGTGTCCCAAGAAGCTTACAGACGAGGGTCCGACTCCCACACATTAGTGGCGCTCCAGGTATGGTGACCAGATGTCCCAATTTTATAGGGACAGTCCCAGTATTTGGGTCTTTTTCTTATATAGGCGCCTGTTAAACTCCTACCCCCATCCTGATTTTTCACACTTACTGTGTGGTAACCCTAGCTCCAGGTGGGAACAGAGTGCTCCCCAGGATTTGCAGAATCAGAACCTAAGGACCAATTGCCCCTTGGTTACACCAAGTGGATGGGGAGCAATAGGGTCACATTGGTAATTGAGAATATAGCCCACATCATGCCAAATGCGGACAAAGTCTGAGAAAAGAGAACAAAAGACAAGAGGAAAGGAGAAAACTGCTCCTAGAGGGATTTAATTTACATGGCACTGTGTTGTTTTATGTTTTCTTTCTTTCCTTTTTTGTTGTCGATTTTTAAATGGTGGCTATATTCAAAGGAATAAGCACTAACAATTCCATAGCTCAGGTTGGATTGTGGTTTGTGCTTAAAGCAGCCTATTTCATACCTGACTGAATGAATTTAGTCTACAAGTTTGACACAGTAATACTTCAGTACTTGTCCCTTCAGAGGACAATTGCATTTTCTCCAAAAATTTATATAAAATGGAAAAACATTTTCAAATTCTTCTTTTCTGAAATGTTACCATTTTCCTCATGATTGGGATTGCTGTAATTCTAACTACCAGTCTTCCAATAACTGCATACATGCTGTGATAACTCAGGCAAAAGCCTGTTATAAACTTTTAAGCACACACAGTTATTCTATTAGTTGTCACAACCTAATTCAGTTTGACCAAGGTGATTCAAATAGATGACTGCTTCTGTTTCTGCCTTCAGAAACTGCCAGCCTGGCTCTGTAACATTTTAATGAAACATTTAGGTTCTCTTTTTCATACAAATTTAATTTTCCATGTAACTTTCTGACCAGTTCTAACCCTGACTTACCAGTCATGCTTTGCACATATTCCTAGGCTTCAGGGAAGAGTGGGTGGACATTTTTTTGAGAGAGAAATTTCACATCTGAAAATGCAGTTTCATCAAAATTGAAATATTTCTTGGGAGTATGTCAATTTCAACACATTCTTTTTGATTCATTTCCTTTTGACTTTTGTTATATCAATGTTAATTGTCATATTTATATAAATGTTATGTGGAATATATATTTAATTTTTAATAAGTTTAAAGTGTTTTGACACTTTTGGGACCATTAGCCCAAGGTTTTATTACTTATCTTAGAAATTTTCTTCACAGTAGTATAATAAAGTGAGTTTATTCAGACAGATATGGATTTAAATTTGCATAAAACTCACAGGAACTTCATTGTATTAAACCTCAGGGCTTGACATCTGCAGCATCTGGTATTCATACAGTGCTAACCTTTGAAAGACTCCAGAGAAGTGCATTTTCTCGAATATTTATTTGGTAATTGGGTATTGTAATCCATGACCTCTTAATTATCATGAAATGACTTTTCTCACTGAAGTCATAAGACAGTTAGAAATTCTTATTAATATTAAAGTGACAGACAAGTTAGTTGGAGTATGTCAGTGTTATTCTATGAATATTGGAATTTCTTTTCATAAAATGGGGTGATCATATCACTCTTCAGTGGCTAATGAGGATATTCCTATTGAGAACAGATAATTTCTAAAACTGCCACACATATTACTTATTCTATTTCCCATTTTAAATCTACTCACTCTTGCATCCACTGCACTATATTGAGTTGGTCTTTCTGAGAGACTGAATTAAAGAAGGGAGAAGAGAAAATGGCAGGGGTGGATGATTGGAGTGGGTATCGACTAATGAAAGATTATATATAAAAAAGGAGACATTTCTCCAGATCCTTGGGTCTCACTGAGCTGTGCAGGACCAGGGCAGAGGGTGAATAAAGGATTAGAGCCAGCACTGCACTCCCCTGCTCATGCAGGCAGCCACGGCCCAGTCCTAGCCCCTGGCATAAATTAGAGTAGCCATAAATCTGTTATAAATTACACAGCCTCAGGAAGCTGTTAAGAGTCAATTACAATAGCCAAGAATCTTTGGTGTGCAATGTGCTACAGCCCGTGTGCCTTCTAACCAGCACCGGTACTGGACAGGGAAGATGATAGTCTAGAAGATTTCCCTGTGCCACTCTGCAGCACAAAACAGACTTATTGGAGACTGGATAGCTGGCTCAGAGTCTTTAACTGAACTATGGTTTGTTACAATATTTATGGTGGCAGTGATAATATTCAGTTATATGGATATACACACAGTCTCACTTCCTGCATTCCAAACATCTCAAGTTATTTTGCAAAAGTGAACCTTAGAATAATATTATATATCCAGGTATCTGATGATCCTAGTGCAAAAAGGGAATATTCTCAGTGTGTAAACAGCAAGACGTACATCTGTTAAATCATTGCAGAGTGCACTAGGGCAACAGTACTTGTTCTCGCTCTCTCTCTCGCCCCCTCCATTGTCTCTCACTTGTACCCTCATTTCTCTCCCTGCTCCCCTCTTCTCCACTTTTGCCAGACAGATCTAAATACAACTAATTAGCTAACTTATATAATGACAAAGTCTGCTTCTACTACCAGGAAATGTAATAGTTTGGCAATACATTTACTAGGGGATCACAAGGTGGGCAATGTTGGCTAATTAATAGTGCCAGAGTTCTATAGTAAATTTACTGCAGCACAACTGGTGGCTTTACTGTTAATTGGTCATACTTTTTTGCAGCTGGAAAAACCTGAAATCACCAAAATGTAATGTAAAGCACACTCATGAATTAAAACATTTGCCTTGCTAAAAAGGAGACCCCTCTAAACTTTCTACCTCTTACAATGTACGAATCATTTACACAACATGATGGCTGCTTTAATAATACTGCATACTTATAGTTCATAAGGATTCTAAATCATTTAATATATTAACATATTTATATAACTAAATAGATAAACAACTGTGGAGCATAGACTGTCTTTTATTATATGTCTGTTGAATACTTTGCACAAATGGGGTCTCAACCCTGTTGGGGCCTCTAAGCACTACTATAATACAAGTAATAATTACATATATACACACATCTTTATAAAGTAATTTTGTTCAGCACTGAAAAGCAGACATCACTGAGATGGATGGTGGCAGTTGTTCAACAGCTCACAGAAACACTACACAATAATTTAGAATAGTGAATAAAGATGACTTATATGCAGTGGTTTAATATGATTCAGAAAGAAGGAAGAGGGGCAACTACTGAATCTCCAGCACCATTTCAAGCAGTATCCTGGGTTTTCCTTGGAGATCTAACCAATGCCAACCTGTTTAGTTTGTGAGATCTGACAAGATCACAGCCTGAGGTTGTATGGCTGCTGGGATTTAACTTTTATCTAGAAAATTTAATTAGGAGTGGGTTTTTTTCTGCTCCTGATTACTAAAAAAAAACCCACATACACAAAACAAAGAATAAAAGTGAACCAATAACAGCCAGCAAAGTTAAATGCTACAGAAACATCAGTGCTGGCATTAGCACTTCAAAAGAAAAAAGCTATTGTAAAATTTAACTGCTTGGCAGATACAGCAGACAGAGCAAGAATGAAAGGGAGGTAAGGAGAATTAAAGGAAGGCAGAGTAGGGAGAGGAGAAAAGTAACTGGGAGGAGGGATAGGAAACTAGATGAACATTACATTATTCAAAATTTTAAAAAAGCCAATCTATGTGCACTGAGGGTGAAATCCTGACTCCATTGAAGTCAATGGCAAAACTCCTATTGACTTTAGTGATGCAAGATTTTCCACACTTTATGGATAACAATGTATCAACACAACCCCTCAACATATTTATTTCTTTTTTTAGCTCACAGTTGCCTATCATTTATAATGCCAGAATTGTAGGAAGATTCTTCAGATGAGGAAGAAATTGACTCTTACTTCTGTTTTCAGTACTCAGGAAAATGACCCAAAGCTGAGCAAATTTTTTTCAGACAAATAGATTATTCACTGAAAAATATAGTTTCAGGTCAATCAAAACAATTTGCAAATTTAGACAAAAATAAGTTTTGGGCTAGATTCACAAGAAGGTTTAGCAGCCATTCACAAAACAAACAGTGATGGTGCCGCTACCCCATATAACATTTAGCCTGAAGGTTACGTTACTCGCCTGGGATATGGGACACCCAAACTCAAATCCCTACCCCAAGGATTATTTTATTATTGATACAAAGTGAAATAGCTTCAACAGAAGAGACTGAGAGTAACCCACTCCAGATTACTCTATAGCCTGGTGGTTAGAGCACTCATTAAGGAGAGGTGCAGACTCTGGGTTCAAGTCTCTGTTCCAGAGTGAGGATTCAGATCTAGGTATCCCAGCTGAACCACTGGGTAAAGTTTATTGGGGGCAGAGGGCACCAACATCTCCTCTGTTTTGTAAATCTACCCTATCATTTTCTTTGCTTTTATTTAAGAGGGGGGGGGGGGAAGGGAGGGAGGGAGAGAGAGAGAGAGAGAGAGGGGTTCAAAATGCCCAGAAACAAAATGAAACGTTAGCTTTGGATCAGATAAAATGTTTCATTTGACCCAGAATGAAATTAATCAACTTTCTGGGTTATCAAACATGCTGAAAAGTTTTGGCTTTGGTTTTGACTGAACTGAAGGGTTATATTGGTTATTTCATACAAGGACCTAGTCTAAGCCGCTATTCACAACTGTGGTGCTATACAAACATTAAATAACAATTAATAATATATTAAACTCATACATTTTCAAGAAATCACAGAGTTCTAGCTACCTAATTAATGCATTGACATTATCAGGCATCCCAGCACAATGATTGCAACACATAGGGAATTAAGACAGAATGCTCAGTGAATGAGTTTGTCATGCAAGATGTATGGCAGACAGTTTGCCAATCTATACTATTGCATAACTGAGCATTCTTCAAGGTGAAAAATATATTGGGTCTGATTGGCATGATAACACTGACCAATTAACTTTATGTTTGAATAATCTTACCTGGCTCATTAAGTCCTTGTCCATGGTAAACATTTTCTTAAACAATCTACTGTTGATACCAGTTGTACAGTTCAACTGGTAGTAGTAATGATAGAAACCCTTGTGCAGATAAACCAGGAGTGTTTTATCCACCATGGCATCTACTGGCAGACCTTCTTCTGAGCAGGATTAGATGATATGGTTAAAAGGCCAATCACCTGTCTATGCTGGCATTATCATTGTTGCTACTCCTGGGTTTGCACAGGTGGAAGTACAATGGTGGGAAGTTTCAGATACATCTTAAGGATCAAACTATGCCTTGATGACGCTGGCCCCACTTGGGGGCATTGCAGAACCTCATTATCCAGGGCAGTTGTGACAGGAATTCTGTTCCAGGAAAAAACAGTCTCCCCTGGATTTCCAAAGATCACCATGGAAGATGAACACACACTATCATCCATTAGGTCCCTATACCAGAACAACTCCATCTCCTCCATTCCCCATTGGGGTGGCTAGAGACCCACGGTGTGCTGAAAAAGGAGCAGTCCCTAAACTGAGTGGAGCACAGAGTCTGCAACTGTGCCTGGCTCTTGTGCAAGGGTGGTAAAGGGAGTAAGGCTCTTGGCAACTTTATCACAAAAGGGCCAATCACAAAGTGGGCCTAAATGTAAATATATCCCTTGGCACTGGACAAACAATTTTCTCACCTTTCTTTTATGAAGGAGAAATAGGGACCAGAGTTTGCTGGGCAAGAATTACTTAAAAAAATATTTCCTCCAGTTTTTGAGAGTTGCAGCTAATCTCAGCTTTATTCATCTAGGTGCTGAGAAAATCTGAGACGGATTTTATTTATCCAGACATTGGGGAATGATCATTATCCTCTTTATCAAGTAAAATATTCATTATGGTTTAACAGATGACAGTGAGATACAGAAGAGAGAAATGGAGAGAACAGGCAAAACCCCACTATTTTCCAAGGAGAATGTGAAGTCATATCAATCAGCATAATGAAACAGAGGTTAACTGATAAATGATTACATTCACAATGAAAGAATCACATTACATACCTTTAACTTATTCACTAATGTTTTTATGTTCCTCCATCTATTTATCCCTGCATGTATGTAAAGTTTCAGGCCATAAAAGCATTTCAATTTCCCCCTTTATCTGCATGGTTGGGTTAACAGTTATTTAATTAAATTTTTAAAAATGGTTTTGATCCACAGGCTTAAAACTTGAACTTTTCTGATGAAAGAAAGGGCTTGGAAGCAGGATCCGACTCAAAAAGAAAAATATTTCAAATAAAATGCTTGAGGTTAAAAAGAAAGAAATATGTCTAAAATACAAATGAATTAATGTAATATATAAAGCCAGTTTGGCTTCTATTCCTTCTTGTGTAGACAGAGTAATTTTAATTTAATGAATGGGAGGAAATGTGAAGGGTTCTAAATACAATATTATGAAACAAATAACCCCCCTTAATGGGTTGGTTAAATGTTATTGAACTCTGGGTTAAAATATCTGATGGACTTACTGTAGTTTTCTACTTGCACCTGGGAGACCAGGCCTGTCAAAGTTCTCTTTATAAACTGCAGTTTTCAGAGTTGGTAATTAGGCTGCATGTTCCCAGATCCTCAAAGTCCCAGACCACTGGGGAAATTATATTCATTTGTTTAAATAACTGTTGAGCACCTATCATGGAAAGGGCACCTAGCACCCAGTCCTACATCTGTACAAATCATTCAAGGTTTGTCATTGACTCCAGTGGGAGCAGAATAAAGCCACTAGGTGAAGAACATAAATGTTTAATATTGGCATCATGATACTGATTAGAGACCCGAATCAAAGTTGGGGTGCCATTGGGTTAGGCACTTTACAAACACAGTAAAAACACAGTATTTGCCCTGAGGAGCTTACAATCTAACTGGACAAGACTGACTAAGGAAATATTATTAATCCCATGTTACAAATGGGGAACTAAGGATCCAAAGACATTGGAGATGGAAAAGTGCAGTCTTTGGGTTATTCAGTTCATCCTCCTGCCTGTGCAGGATTGTATTTGACAGTATATAAATATTAAATAATTTAGGGGGTTTTTTGGTAAACACATTAGTTAGGTCATTTTAATGAATTAGTATACTATGGAACATGGTTAGATACCCAGAATCTATTTCTCACTGGACTTTAACTCATGGGTTAATCCCAGAAAATAATAACAGGAGACACACCTATCTCCTAGAACTGGAAGGGACTTTGAAAGATCATTGAGTCCAGACCCCTGCCTTCACTAGCAGGACCAAGTACTGATTTTTGCCCCAGATCCCTAAGTGGCCCACCTCAAGGATTGAACTCATACCCCTAGGTTTAGCAGGCCAATGCTCAAACCACTGAGCTATCCCTCCCCCATAATGCTTATGCTGTGAGAAAATGTTTAAAAGAATGAGTTAACACACTCATCACAGGAGAAATACTAAAACGAGAAAATGAAATGGTATCCATACTCTTGTAATCATAATACTTTATTGTTATGGGTACCACTGTGAGATAATAAACTAGACTTCTACTGCACAATCTCATTTTTGGCTTAGGATGCATAACTCATGTCACATTCAGTTCTCTCACAGCACTGGCTGCAACTATGGTTTAATTAGACACCTCCGCCCTCTCTCACCCCCCCCCCCCCCAAAAATAACCCTCAATAATCATCATCGTATTCCTGTTGTTTCAGACTTCACATAGTGTTCCAAAAAGTGAAAACACAGGAAAAAAATAAACCTTCTGACACAGACATTTTATAGGCTAAGGCTATAGTGTGGAATAATACTTAAATAATGGAGCTTTTTGGATCAGGATTTTTGGTCGGTAGCCTTACTAGTCTACTAAGTCTATGGTTAATGGATAATTGCCAACATTTTCAAAAACATGCCTCAGTTTTGACAGCTGTGGACAACTTCGGCCTGACCTTCAGAGTTGCTAAGCAATAAGAGTTCCAGCTGAATCCAATGGGAACTTTGGATGCTCAACCATTCTGAAAAGTGACCCTCAAGTTCTCTCAATCTGGACACCGAAAAATGGAGGCATCCCAAATCAGAGGTCACTTGTAAACATTTTGTTCTATAAAACAATTAAAAAAAATCTTTTTATGACATAATATTCCCAGTCCAAACCATTGGTCTTTTGATACACTGTGGAACAAAAGCATCACATATTGCTTAGTCCAGTTTTGTTCCTTGTGAATAGCATGCAAAGGGACAATAGTGCAGGTACGTTCAAATCACATTGGCTTCCTAGAAGAAACGCTCACAGTCATTCGGATCAAACCTCTACAGAATGTATCATAAAAATTTCAAAATTAATGTGGAGTTACTTTGTCAGTGAAGACTCAAAATGGAGGCATGGAATCATCAATCAAGTTCAAGATGCACCTTATTAAAATTGCAATAACATCAACTTCTACTAAACCCATGGTTTCTGTAGGAGAACTTGAGGGCAAACAAATTAGATCTATGGGCTTTCTATGTGGTATTGATTTTGTGCAGAACTGCCACTGAAGTCAATGGAAGTTTTGCCTGTGAATCAATTACAGCATAAGCCTTGTGTTCAAACAACGTTAAGGATCAGACAAATCCACAAAAGTAAGGCAATTTGAAGTAAAGGCTTAATTCATATTGCTGTGCATAGATATTTTAGGAGTTTGAGAACATTGACTTATTCTGTGTACCATAGGGAGCACAACCTTGTAGTCCTTCCACATGCAAAAGTCTCATGGACCGGAGTGGGAATTTAGTAAACGCACAATAAGATTTGGCACAGGCAGTCTGAATGTATCACAAAGCCAAATAGTGCAATTTAAAAGAAGAGTGAAAATTTAACTCAGACTTTAATAACAATAGCCATGTTTGTCAGGAGCCCAAGGTCTTATTTTGCTGTGTGCTGCGAGACAGTCATCTGGGCACCTTTTGTAGAAGTAGAGATATTCACTCCAATGTCCTGGCCAAATTTCAACTTGTGTAATTAAAATGCTCATAACTAATTTATTCCTGTAGTTTCAAATGGATAAAATATTCTTCACTTTCTGTCCTAAATGGCTATGAATGTTATTTTGTGCTATATCGCAGTGGCTATTTTCACCCCAGAGATGGATACATTCCAGCAGTGGAAGAGGTGATCCTTGTATATCCCATGGTTTGTGTATTTCAGTCTAGTAAGGGCCAGAGTCTCATACCCTTTCTTTTGTGGAATATACATTACTCTGAGAAGTCCTGTTCTCTGCAATGAGACTATTCAAGGATACAGGCACTACTCAGTGTAAGTATATAAAAATCTAGCCCTAAATTTGTAAAATACTTTGCAAATTCTTCTAGATATAAGGAGCCATGCAAATATGCTATACCTATTCAACTCATTCACATTCACTACCTTCATAATCTAAACAAATGTCATAGTCTAAATAAATATTGAAAACAGATTTTTAAAAATAAAATGTTCTGTTAAGATAGCATGAGGTAAAGCTATAGGTTCTCTTTTGATACGACATGCCCGTTATCATGCAAAACACATGCACTCTCCATTGACTTTTACACAATGCCTAGAAATATGACATTTTCAGCAAAACATTGGTTATTAGACTATTAATATAATGCATTGAATACAATAAGCAATTATGGTAATTGCATGGATAATCACAGAAAACAAGGAGTGCAGAAAATGCCTTGGTTTATTTGATTTAGGACTTCAAAACCTGCATAATTAGCAAGGGCTCTTGTCTATTTACAGAATCTGAAAAGAGCCTTTTATCATTGACACAACTCAAAGCAAATTTTATACATTTTATACCAGTGTTCAAATTGTGTTTGAGCAGGTAGGGGAAAATGAAGCAATTCCAAAAAACTACAGCCCAGATCGTTCCCTGGAGACACCTATGTCATGTGGGCCATTTATGAACTGACTTTCTCTGGTCTGCTTAGGAGCAGGGTATCCCTGGACACTGCAAAAAATGATCCATGGAGTTGTGGTCCACATGTTGTGGAGAAAGCTAAGATGTGGGGCTGTCACTTCAATGGACACAGCATCCCACCCTTTGTCACCCCAGGAATACGGTCAGGAATTGCCTCAACAACTAATTAATCTTCAAGCTGTTTTTGACAGAGAAATCTTAATATGAGCCCCGTGGGCAAAAATTTAAAAGAGAGCACTTTTCTAAGGGAAATGTTTAGTCCCAAGCTCTTTCCACGGGGAAAACTTTGCATGCCAGCAAGTTTAAACAAGGTGAATTGACTCCTGCAATCCCCAGACTTCAGCACTTCAGAAAAAAGTAAAAAGCATGAAAAATACCCATGGAACAAGTTAGACAAACATCTGTCAAGGATGGCCTAACAGGATGTACTTCTTGAGGTCTGTTTCAGCCCTGCATTTCAATGATTCTCCCCTCACTTCATGCTAACTCCTATTTCCCTAGAGCAAACTATGTCTGTAGGCCTTGGTCCACAGTTCACTCCCAGCTGATTCAATCCATGTAACTCCTCAACATCAGTTCTGGGACTCAGACACATTTTGGCCATGGAGTGTATCTAACAGAGGAAACAGTTATTTACCGGTACTGTAACTATTTTTCTTTGCAAAGAGCCAACTTCCACTGTTCCTGGTGAGTGCTCGACCCCCACCTTTGGCCTGCCCCTACACCACTCTCACTTCACCCTCATTCCACCCTTCTCCCTTCACCTTTTCTCCACCCCCTCCCCTGAGCAGGCCGCATCCCCGCTTCTCCCCCCCCCTCCTGGGAAGTCCTAAGCTTTTGGCGGCGGGAAGAGCTGGGAGGTAGGCAGAGGAGCAGGGTCACAGCACGCTGGTGGGGTGGGGTGGAGTGGGGGGAGGGGAGTTGCCTATGGAGTCAGCGCCTATGGTTATTTGAGATGTAGGTGCAAGTGTGCATTCCATTCAGGTGTGCGCAGACCGAGCACATCAAAGATGGAGAACTTTGCAGAGCAGTACTCATCAGGATGATACATGCACCTTATGCCTCCACTCATGGCCCCCTCCCAAGACTATTTAGGACCAGCACCATCCTGAGCCCCCTCAGTTCCTTCACACTGTAATCCATGTCTGAAGACTCCAACACTGAGGGGACAGATGGTGTTTTCTGGAATACATGTCTGCATCCACATCTCAAACAACAACAGTTACAGTACAGGTTAGTAATCATTTCATCTTCTTTCAGTGGTTAGTAACCTCTTTACAGGTTAATAACCATTTCATCTTCTTTGAGTGGTTGCAGGTGAGTATCCACTCGCTTAATTCATGAGCAGTAGCAGAAAGAGGTGGGGTTCAGAGTCTATTTAAATAGTGACTGCAGAACTGCTCTTCCAAAGCTTGCATCCGGACCTAGAAGCAGTCATGATAGCCCAATGCTTGGTAGAGGAATGCATATGTCCAATAGGGGAACATCCCTGAGAAACACAACTGAAGCATCATAGGCCCTTATCAAATGAGCCAATAGCCTTTGTGGAAGTGTGGCTTTTGCTGCATCATATGCTGTCATAGTGCAGAAAGTAGTCCATCTGGAAGTTGTCTATGCTGAAATCATTTGACCCCTCATCTACTCCACATAGGGGCGATAAATGAAATGGTTTAGTCCTGTCCAGGTAGAATACCAGGGATCATCATACAACCAGTGTATGCAGGTGCTGTTCATCTGAATCAGAGTGTGAAAGACAGACATAAGTGGCGAATTGTCTGAAACTGCTCATGTGGGAGAAAGGCCCTTGAACTTCAGAGGTTAACAGTGCCCCCAATGAACTTGATTTTTTGTGTTGGAATTAATGTGGACTTTCCTTTGTTTAAAATCAGCCCAAGGTGATGGAAGAGACGTAGAGTGAACGGGATGTGGTGGAGGACTTGGTCTTTGGACTTTCTCCTCCCTAGTCAATCATTCAGGTATGGGAAGATATGAATCCCCATTCTCCTTTCAATGACATCAGTAAGCTTTTATTTTAAAGATTAATCCCAGTCCTAGTTCTTGGGAGTTAAGGCTCTGCACTATACAGAGTAACAAACAAATATCAATATAATCTGAGTACCTAAAGAACTGTCAGCTTTGACCTCTTCACTTAGCCAAAACATAGACACGTTTTTCAGTATTGCTAGGTTGACTGTATTATAGGGAAAACTCTACAAATCCTGTAGTCAAGGTTCTGTCAGTATTTATATTACAATAATTTTTTTTTCCTCCTAAGGGTCTTAGCTTGGTGAAAATTGCTCTGGGATGAGACTTGTTATATTTAGTACACTACAAGTTCCCAGCTCAGGGACAATGTTTTTCTTGTAAATTTTTGAAGATCAATTCTGCAGCTGGTTAATTACTGAAGGACAAAATACAGGCATTTTTACCATTTCCATTAACATGTTTTTGAAAACCTGTATTCAATTTTAAATTAAAAAGTGCAGAATCATGGACTGGGCATCTTGGCTTTTAAACAACATAATTTAACATCTCTGTGTTTTATACAATTAGACAGATGTACTTTTGTATTTTTTCATAACATTGGTGATTTACATGTTTGAGTTAGCACCACAATAGTGCCATACTATGGATTATTGACATGATACACTTTAACAGCTCTTTTATAGTTACTATAGGATATGCTTAAGAGCCTGGTATGAATTGTTCTACAGTGAAGTTATGTTGTTTGAGCTGAAAATTGTGGATTAGACTCATTTTGGTAAGAGAAGTCTAAATTTGGGAGGAGGGGATGGTAACTGGCCACTTGAAAGCATTTTGGAAGAGGAGGGACTCCTCTTATCTATTGATTCCTGAAAGTAGTTCAAGGAACAAATATAATTCATGTTTGCAGCTTCAGTCTGAGTCTTTATCAGCCCCACAGGGGTTCAGCTGACTGCAGGACTCAAACTCCATCACTCACTACGACTGTATACCTTAACCTGGGTTTTATTTCATTCCCCTCGAAGGGTTCTTCCACCACCAACCAGAGAATGCTACAAGTCAGAGTTCACAAAAAGTCCAAGCTCAGAGCCTCTTTCTCCCTGCATACTGATCAGTTCCAGTTCCTAGAAGAAAGGGGGCCTCCCTGATTGAACTAACCTCGTTATCTGTAGCCTGCTTCTTACTTGCATATATTTACCTGCCCCTGGAAATTTCCACTACATGCATCCGACGAAGTGCGTATTCACCCATGAAAGCTCATGCTAAAATACATCTGTTAATCTATAAGATGCCATAGGACTCTTTGCTTGATTTCTTTGGTATTAAGGTGTATGACACTGATGCTGCCGAAATGGCTGCCAGGACCATCTCTATGAACAGCATCATGGCTTCACCTCTCGGGATTCCCAAAGGATGTGCAGACCATGGTGGAGGACCTCTCCTTTGAGGGGGTGAAGCTCTTCACTAAGACGACCCATGCCTCTCTTTATTCCTTGAAGGATTCCAGGGTCACTCAGATCACTGGGAATCTACACAGTAGGGCAAAAGAGATGCTTTAGCCTTCAATACCAACAGAGTAGTCATCCCAATTTCTGCCACAGAGGCACCATGAGCCCCAGAGGAAAAAGAGAAAGTTCTCAAAACAAAATCCTTCAGGTTCCCAGTCCTTGAACCAACTGCCTGCCCTTAAACATCACTATTGACAAGCAGGTCAAGACACCACAAAACCACTCCCCACTACTACCTGTGACTGCGCACCCATTTAGCCACCATTTAGCAGCTTTCCACAGTGTCTGGGAGTGCATAATGTTGGACAGATGGGTCCTAGAGATCATTAGATCCAAATATTCCATCCACTTCACCTCCCTACCCCCTTCACAACACCCTTCCCCGTTCCTCTTCAGGAACCCTTCTCATGAGAGTTTACTACGGCAGGAGATAGATCGACTCCTGCAGTTAGGAGCCATAGAAACAGAACCTCAACACCTAGGGGTTTTACTCTGATTATTTCCTAATACCCCAAAGGAAGGGAGGTTAGAGACCCATCCTGGACCTCAGCACTCTCAACAAGTTTGTCAAAGCTCAAAAGTTCAAGATCTAAACCTAGTCCTGAACGGATTGACTAGGCTCCACTTTGAACCTATGACTACCTGTTCACTAGCACACCTATCGATGAGGTTTTTTTAATTGCAATTCCTCGTCTAGAAGAATAGGGGAAATAGCAGCTCTGATGGCACATCCCCCATACACAGTGTTCTTCCCAGATAAGGTTACACTCAGGCCATATCCCTAAAATGACCCCCTAATGGCACATGACTCAGTCTATTTACTTTCCTGTCTTCTACCCAAAGCATCACCGAGACAATAGGGAGGCCATACTGCATACACTAGACATTAGGAGAGCCCTTGCATTCTACCACAATAGGACAAAGGCTTTCAGGATGCCCATAGACTATGTGTCTCTATAGCAGAAAGGTCTGAGGGCTCAGCGATATCAGTCCAAAGATTCTCCAAGTAGATCTTAAATTGCATCAAACAGTGCTACCAGATTTGTAACATAAGCACTCCAGACTTGATCCATACACATTCCACAAGCTCTATCTAATCTGTCACCTTCTTTAAGGATGTCCCTATCTCAGAGATCTGCAAAGTGGCAATGCGAGCATCAGTCCACATCTTTGCAGAACATTATGTGATCACTGGAAACTCTGCTTCTGATGCCATCTTTGGCAGCCCAGTGACTATCACCTGTGACTAACCAGATTCCAAAGCCCCTGTCCTCCAAGAGGGGTACTGCTCGGGAGTCACCTACAGTGGAGCACCCATAGGGACACTACTCGAAGAGAAAGAAGTTATTCACCTTGTACAGTAATGATGGTTCTTCGAGATGTGTCCCCGTATGGGTGCTCCGCTACCCACTTTCCTCCCTTCTACTTCAGAGTTCTTGCTATGACTCATAGACTCATAGACTCTAGGACTGGAAGGGACCTCGAGAGGTCATCAAGTCCATTCCCCTGCCCTCATGGCAGGACCAAATACTGTCTAGACCATCCCTAATAGACATTTATCTAACCTACTCTTAAATATCTCCAGAGATGGAGATTCCACAACTTCCCTAGGCAATCTATTCCAGTGTTTAACTACCCTGACAGTTAGGAACTTTTTCCTAATGTCCAACCTAAATCTCCCTTGCTGCAGTTTAAGCCCATTGCTTCTTGTTCTATCATTGAAGGCTAAGGTGAACAAGTTTTCTCCCTTCTCCTGATGACACCCTTTTAGATACCTGAAAACTGCTATCATGTCCCCTCTCAGTCTTCTCTTTTCCAAACTAAACAAACCCAATTGTTTCAGCCTTCCTTCATAGGTCATGTTCTCAAGACCTTTAATCATTCTTGTTGCTCTTCTCTGGACCCTCTCCAATTTCTCCACATCTTTCTTGAAATGCGGTGCCCAGAACTGGACACAATACTCCAGTTGAGGCCTAACCAGCGCAGAGTAAAGCGGACGAATGACTTCTCGTGTCTTGTTTACAACACACCTGTTAATGCATCCCAGAATCACGTTTGCTTTTTTTGCAACAGTATCACACTGTTGACTCATATTAAGCTTGTGGTCCACTATGACCCCTAGATCTCTTTCTGCCATACTCCTTCCTAGACAGTCTCTTCCTATTCTGTATGTGTGAAACTGATTGTTCCTTCCTAAGTGGAGCACTTTGCATTTATCTTTATTGAACTTCATCCTGTTTACCTCAGACCATTTCTCCAATTTGTCCATATCATTTTGAATTTTGACGCTTTCCTCCAAAGCAGTTGCAATCCCTCCCAGTTTGGTATCGTCTGCAAACTTAATAAGCGTACTTTCTATGCCAACATCTAAATCGTTGATGAAGATATTGAACAGAGCCGGTCCCAAAACAGACCCCTGCGGAACCCCACTTGTTATACCTTTCCAGCAGGATTGGGAGCCATTAATAACTACTCTCTGAGTACGGTTATCCAGCCAGTTATGCACCCACCTTATAGTAGCCCCATCTAAATTGTACTTTCCTAGTTTATCTATAAGAATATCATGCGAGACCGTATCAAATGCCTTACTAAAGTCTAGGTATATCACATCCACCGCTTCTCCCTTATCCACAAGGCTCGTTATCCTATCAAAGAATGCTATCAGATTAGTTTGACATGATTTGTTCTTTACAAATCCATGCTGGATAGTCCCTATCACCTTACCACCTTCCAAGTGTTTGCAGATGATTTCTTTAATTACTTGCTCCATTATCTTCCCTGGCACAGAAGTTAAACTAACTGGTCTGTAGTTTCCTGGGTTGTTTTTATTTCCCTTTTTATAGATGGGCACTATATTTGCCCCCTTCCAGTCTTCTGGAATCTCCCCCGTCTCCCATGATTTCCCAAAGATAATAGCTAGAGGCTCAGATACCTCCTCTATTAACTCCTTGAGTATTCTAGGATGCATTTCATCAGGACCTGGTGACTTGCAGGCATCTAACTTTTCTAAGTGATTTTTTACTTGCTCTTTTTTTATTTTATCTTCTAAACCTACCCTCTTTCCGTAAGCATTCACTATATTAGACATTCCTTCAGACTTCTCAGTGAAGACCAAAACAAAGAAGTCATTAAGCATCTCTGCCATTTCCAAGTCTCCCGTTACTGTTTCCCCCTCCTCACTGAGCAGTGGGCCTACCCTGTCCTTGGTCTTCCTCTTGCTTCTAATGTATTGATTAAAAGTCTTCTTGTTTCCCTTTATTCCCATAGCTAGTTTGAGCTCATTTTGTGCCTTTGCCTTTCTAATCTTGCCTCTGCATTCCTGTGTTATTTGCCTATATTCGTCCTTTGTAATCTGACCTAGTTTCCATTTTTTATATGACGCCTTTTTATTTTGTAGGTCACGCAAGATCTCGTGGTTAAGCCAAGGTGGTCTTTTGCCACATTTTCTATCTTTCCTAATGATCGGAATAGCTTGCTTTTGGGCCCTTAATAGTGTCCCTTTGAAAAACTGCCAACTCTCCTCAGTTGTTTTTCCCCTCAGTCTTGATTCCCATGGGACCTTACCTATCAGCTCTCTGAGCTTACCAAAATCCGCCTTCCTGAAATCCATTGTCTCTATTTTGCTGTACTCCCTTCTACCCTTCCTTAGAATTGCAAACTCTATGATTTCATGATCACTTTCACCCAAGCTTCCTTCTACTTTCAAATTCTCAACGAGTTCCTCCCTATTTGTTAAAATCAAATCTAGAACAGCTTCCCCCCAGTAGCTTTTTCAACTTTCTGAAATAAAAATTTGTCTGCAATGCAGTCCAGGAACTTATTGGATAGTCTATGCCCCGCGGTGTTATTTTCCCAACATATATCTGGATAGTTGAAGTCCCGCATCACCACCAAATCTTGGGCTTTGGATGATTTTGTTAGTTGTTTGAAAAAAGCCTCATCCACCTCTTCCACCTGATTAGGTGGCCTGTAGTAGACTCCCAGCACGACATCACCCATGTTTTTTACCCCTTTTAGCCTAACCCAGAGACTCTCAACACTTCCATCTCCTATGTCCATCTCCACCTCAGTCCAAGTGTGTACATTTTTAATATATAAGGCAACACCTCCTCCCTTTTTCCCCTGTCTATCCTTCCTGAGCAAACTATACCCATCCACATCAACATTCCAGTCGTGTGTATTATCCCACCAAGTTTCAGTAATGCCAACGTCATAGTTGTATTTATTTATTTATTATTATTAGCACTCTGTGGTAGAGAAGGAACTGGGGATGGTTGGCCCACCTGCTGGCTAGCCTCGTGGCACAGCATGAGGAGAGACAGCGCACGTGTGGGCCCAATGGACGCTGCTACTGAAGTTCTCCATTCAGCAGCACAGGAACACAGACACACCTACAGTGGAGCACCCACAGAGACACACATCTGAAAGAGCCATTACTGCACAAGGTGAGTAACTTCTTATGAAGAAGCTCAATTCTATCCCCAAAACTTTTATGTTGTATCATGTCAAAGATCCATTCTTGTAGCATCTCAGGGATCTGTCACAAAGCCCTGGACCTCTGCAGGTTTTGATGTACACCTTGAGGCATCGACCTAGCAACAAAGCATACAGCGAAACAGAACTTCTTAACAGCAATTATTTTCAACTTTTTAGATATAACACATCATGGTGGCTACCCAGGGTGAGCTGAGAATTGTGTGGCCTCTCTCTTGTTCGAATCAAAACCTTAACATTTTAAAGTATTTAATAAGCATTTTAGTATAGCTTGCTAGCATGGAGGCTGCTCATTATGAGCTAATTGTTCAAAGAGCTGCTGAACGTGCTTAAATGTTAAATACATGCTACTGTAAGCAAATATTCGCAAGCCTTTCAAAACAGATGTTTGAAAAATGGGAGGCTGTCTGCTAATGGTAGCAGTACACAAAAGACAAGCAGCAGCAAATTTGAATTGAAATATGCTCACAATAAATTGATGCCATGCCACAATTTAATTTTTATTTGCATTTAAATACATTAATTTATTTTACTGATTCATTTTTATTTTATATTCTTGTGGGTTTTGTTGGCTTTTATGCTACATATTAGCAATTGGCTATATAAACAAAGACCCAGGTATGTGCATTTCGTTTGCTTATAGTTGTCACCTTTGTTTATTTATTTCTCTGACTCCCAGTAGCACTTCACAGACATGCAGGAGAAGGGTCTGTTCCCTAAGGAGCTTATAGAGCCTTCACACAGACCCACACTCACAGAACCTTACTCCCATAAAGACTCCTATTGAAGGATTGGACCATAATCAGACAGACTTTTTTTTCCGTGTAAATCAATATGAGTTCCAATGCTACTTCTAAGGCATCTGACACACAATGGATTATAGTCCAAACTAACCCTATTCTTGGAGCTCCTCTTTACCCTTACTTTATATCACAAATCACTGAGATAGGAGTCTAGTTTGAATCCACTTTTCATTCACTTCCTGAATTGGAGTGAATGAGACCCCTTTGGTCTGGCTAGCAAAGCCAGCAGAATAACTCTGCACATGATAGACATACAAAAAAAAGTAGCTAAATGTGGCTTCATTTTTTTAAATTATACTATTTACCTTACACATGTGAACCCTTGCCTTTTATTCATTGTAACTCATTACTTCCTTCTCACTTCCTGTCACATTTGGCCCATCACTACCAGGGCCAGCTCTACAGTTTTCGTCGCCCCAAGCAGTGCACAGAATTGTCGCCGCAGGCAGCGGGAGCAGTCCGTGCACCCTTAGGACGGCAGGCGCATTTCCGTGGCGGCGGCAATTCGGCAGCAGCTGCTATGTTTAGCTGAAGCCACCACGGACAGCTAAACATAGAAGCTGCAATAGAATTGCCGCCACCGTGGAAACACACCTGCTGCCCTAACGGTGCACTGACTGTCCCCGCTGTCCATGGCGGCAATTCGGCTTGCTGCTTGGGGGCAAAACAAAAGGGACAGCCGCCCCTCGCAGATTGCAACCCCAAGCATCAGCTTGGAATGCTGGTGCCTGGAGCTGGCCCTGTTCATGACATGGCATGTTAGCCTTCCTCCATATTATTCTCTTGACCTCCTGCTGATAGTCATTTCCACTCCTGCTCTTTTTTCTCTTCACAGTGTGCCCATTCACCTGATTTGTCAGAAGCTCAAAAGAGGTAGCTAATCAATGAGTGCCTGGAAAGTTGTCATTGTAATGTATCCTGATGCTGGCGCAATAGAAAGGGAGGGAAAAAGCATCTCCTATGCCAGGATGTTGATTCCCATTGCGCTGTCCATATATTTATAAGTTAGTTTTATTTTGTAATATTTAAAACTGCAGTACACCCCAATCAGGATCTAATGTCCCTTTACTTAATTTTTTTGGGCACCTCCAGAAGAGGAGGACTGAACAGTGAGGTCTTAATCCTGCATCCAACATGCAGGTTGATTTCAGTGGGTGCAGGCGTGAGCCCTTAATACCTTGCATCATTTATAATAATGCCAGGCTGTTGCAGTTAATGAAAAGAAAACATTCCCCAATAATTATCTAACTTTGCCAGCCTGATCTGCCACAAGAGGGCAGAGACTTGTGTCACTCAGCTACAAGTACTGTGATATAGTGAATGCATGTCACTGATTTTTAAATGGGCAATTTATAGTGGAATAAAGAGAGGGTTGAAAAATGAACATCCATTGTCATATCTATTTTTAAAACTGCTTCAGGCTAAAACGCCAAATGCAGAAATGTGAGCTCCTCAGCCTCCTCTGCAGTGAGTAAGATGATGCTATACTTCTATATAAAGGCAGTAATTAGTACATAATTAAGCAAGGGAGGATGCTAGAATAGAAATGTATTGTATATAGAGTAATACTTCATTAGTTTGAAAAAGGTGTGAAGCCAAGATAGTTTAGCCACAATATAGACAATGTCAATTGTTTCTTCTTTAATTTCTCTATTTTTAAAAGGGTGGATTTTAGGGGTAAAGGTGTTTGGAAATCAAAGGACATTATTCTAATTTCATGGCAAGTCACATGTTTGGTGTGAACGACTTGACAGTCTCTCTAATTATGCTGTTTGCTAGTTTAAGTTGGTGATAGAGCTACGTAAAATCCCCTGGGTTTGCTACACAGATTTTTTTCATAGTGAGAACTGATGTTTGCAGCCATGAGCAAATTTTGCCCTGTATAAAACTTTGCACCAGCAAGCTCCCAATCTACACTCTGCTCAGCATAAGGACCAGGATTGACCTTTGTACCCTCAGATCAGCAAAACCCCCAACAGTCTTCATGAAGGAATACTGCCCTAGAGTAATGTCAGCCCGGCCCATGCTCTGACCTTTCCCAAAACAGTAGTGTGGCCACAGTGGCATAGGCAGAGGTTCGGGCTAGCCACTCAAGTATGTAGCTGTACTGAAGATCTCAGACAGGATTGTACTCAGGTAGCTACTCAGTGTACTTGGATAAGACACTGCCAGTGCTGTTGCAGCAACACTGCTGAGTGTGCTAGCTCAGTCAGAGCATCTGTGTTTAGATCTACCTGAGCTGCAGTGTAGATATAGCCTAATGGAATGACTCAGGGTGTCCTTCTGCTAACTGGTGCACTCTGAACAGAACTGAGTAATATCACCCAGTCAGGGCCGGCTCTAGCCATTTCGCTGCCCCAAGCACGGTGGCACGCCGCGGGGGGCGCTCTGCCACTCGCCTGCCCTGCGGCTCCGGTGGACCTCCCGCAGGCGTCCCTGCGGAGGGTCCGCTGGTCCCGCGGCTCCGGTGGACCTCCCGCAGGCGTGCCTGTGGATGCTCCACCGGAGCCACGGGACCAGTGGACCCTCCACAGGCACGCCTGTGGGAGGTCCACCGGAGCCGCCTGCCACCCTCCCGGCAACCGGCAGAGCGCCCCCTGTGGCATGCTGCCCCAAGCACGCACTTGGCACACTGGGGCCTGGAGCCGGCCCTACACCCAGTTCAATCTCTCCCTCTCCTGTCAAACATGTTTAATATTATTCATAATTATACTGCACACTTATTGAAGGCTTTATGTTATTCAAACTACTGTACAAACATCCTCACACCACCAGTGTTAGGCAGCTTCATATTATTACATAGGTTTTTATGTGGTACCAGTGGGGTAGCCAGGTTTTAAGTGTAGGAGGAGCAAACATAAAAAAGGCACCCTCCCTTGGCTCCTCCTCTGGCCATGCCCCCCCTTGGAGGCTCCTCTGACCACGCCGCCCGACTCCTCCCGTTCCTCCTCCCGAATAACCCCAGGGTCGGCTCAGGACTCCTGCGGGCTTCGCGGGGGTGCGGATACCCCCCTGTCCCCAGGAGAGTCTCTCCTGCCCAGCGTGCTCTGCAGGTGTCCCCTGCCGGGCTGTGCCACCCAGCCCCACACACGGGGTCTCGTCCCCCCCACCCCAGGCTTCTGCACCGCATCAGGGCCCCCCGTCCAGACACCATGGCCTGTGCCCCTGCCCTGTGGGCCTGGCCATGGGGAGCCCCTTGCACGGACCCCCCTGTGCAAGGCACCAGAACCCCACTGCTCACCTTAGGTCCTGCACCGCCACCTGTCCCTGCCTGCTCCTGGCACTCAGTGCGCTCCACCTGGGGCTCGCCAGCCAGGAGGCCTTAAAGGCACAGGGGCCCTTTTGTCTCCCCCCGCCACATTAGCAAGGGGCGGGGCGTGCTTGGCTGCCAAGCCCTGAGTTGCCGCCACAGAAGGTGGCTACAGCTATATTGGGGCCGCGCTGAGCATGGGGCATGATGGCTGAGGAGCCGGCCCCCTCAATCCTCCAGCCGCGCCTGCCGCCACCTCATGGCTCCTCCATCTGTGCTGCCACCAGCGCCGGCCTAGCAGGTGCCACTTTTTGAAACTTGCTGAGGGGAAGTAGCTGCTTCCCCTGAACCCCGCTAGCTATGCTACTGTGTGGTACCACTAACTGTGTTAACTGGGAAGTTATATGGGGACAGGGCTGTCCCTAGCTATTTTGGTGCCCTAGGCAGGGGGGACCTGGCCCCAGGCCTCCACTGGGGGGAAGTGGAGGAAGGGCTGCCCCAGAGCTCCGCGGGGGGGCTGTGTGGGGCCCTGCCCCAGGCCTCCATGGAAGATGTCGGGGGGAAAGGGGGATGGCCACTTCCTGCAGGAAGTGTAGTGACCCGGCCCCAGCCTGCTCTGCTCGCCTGGCTCCCAGGCTTGGAGGGAGGGGGGAACTGCCTCCCAGCACTTGCCAGGGGAATGGAGCAGGCTGAGCCCGGATCGCTCTACGTACCAGTGAGCGCAGGTCTGACCACTTCTGGGGTCCTCAGGGGAGTGATGGTGGGGCGGGGAAGAGGCTGGAGCTCTGGGGAAGAGCCAGAGCAGGGACTGGAGCAGCTGTGCAGGGTACCAGGAAATTTGGTGCCCCAAATCTCTTGGTGCCTTATGCAGCTGCGTACTTTGCATATGGGGTAAGGACAGCCCTGTATGGGGAAAGTAAAAACAAGAGAGATGCAGATGAGTGGCTAGTAGGATATTCCAAATCAATGGGAGTTAGGCACATATGAGTTTTGGAATATCCTAATAGGCAATTACCTGCATCTTTAGGCACCTTTACAAATCTGGTCCAAAGTGACTTGCCCAAGAGCAAACAGCAAATTAGTGGCAGAGATGGGATTAGAAACCATGAATTTTTGACTCTCAGATCTCACTCCAATAGATTGTGCTGGCTGGTGGACCAACTCAGATCAGAACAATAGCATTTAACACTCACATTGCATTGGTGTGACTGGCTGTATGAGGAGAAAAGCAATGGAAAACCAGGGTCAAAGTTTTTCCACTGGGAATTTTTCAGCTGCATACACTGATTATCGCCATATCAAAGTTTATTATAAATGTGAAACTGTTTAAATCATTACCTGTTTTGTCTGACTTTTCATCAATGGTTCATGAAGAAAGCATGAGCAAATACTTTTCCAGTTTAACAGCCTCTATTTGTGCACTTTTTATTCTTGGTATAATTAAACTTGGTATAAAGTTGAAAAGAGAATAGATTTTTTCCTAGTGAATGTCAGATAATTATTGAAATGAAACCTTCAAATTTACACACAGCAAATTTGTCAACACATATAGTTTCAACAAAGCAGGAAGGCTTTCAAGGCTTTCCCCCTCCCCCATCCCCTGCAGTGGATACTGCAGCTATAAAATAAGAACTATTCTTGAGGCAGCATAACTCAGACACAGTTTACTCATAAGCATCAACTTAGTGAATGAGTATTCTCTAGAGGCAAGTGAAACAGGAACAGATAATGCTGTTTGCAAAGTTTGGAAAAGTACAGATTTTTACCTGGGGAGATCAGTGCCACATAGTTTCTCCAATGCCTTTTTAAAGAGATTGAAAGGGAAAGGAGCTAAGGGTGTGAGGAAACATGACACATAGCCCTGTTCATTTACAAGCTGACAAACCCCATGACAATAATTGCAATAAGCAAGACAGCATAAATTAAATGGTTATAAAATTTCATAAGTAACATTATTGAGTTAATGCAGTATTCATTTAAAAATATCAGTTTATTCAAGGAAAAAACAGCCTTTTCTTTATATTTCTGAATTTATAATGCAGACTAGGAAAAAAAGTTCTTCCTTTGCTGTAGGTATGCAGAATTCATATCCCAGAAGCTGGTATTACAAGTCTCCCCATAGGTGAGGATATGGGAATACATACAGTCTTTAGGCTGGATATTAGGAAAAACTTTTTCACTCAGAGAGTGGTGAAGCACTGGAATGGGTTACCTAGGGAGGTGGTGGAATCTCCTTCCTTAAAGGTTTTTAAGGTCAGGCTTGACAAAGCCCTGGCTGGGATGATTTAGTTGAGAATTGGTCCTGCTTTGAGCAGGGGGTTGGACTAGATGACCTCCTGAGGTCCCTTCCAACCCTGGTATTCTATGATCTCTGGAAAAGAAAGCTAAATATAGCTGTCATGCTGATACAATCAATTGAAGTGATTCTAATATGGAAGTGATTCACATTATGCCACTAAAATATCAGATTGAATGAATGCCAAATTAAACACATTGACATTTAACACATTGTGGTTATATGACTGCAACTTTACCAACTTCAACTGGCAACAGTAAACTGAGTGTAAACAACACATATTTGCATATCTCATTTACCTTAGTGCACACATGACTAATTATGTTATATCAAAAATCAGTTCTTTGGAAAAAATGCTTGAAGAGATTGAATCCAACTTTCAGAGAAATGACATTTTCACAATTGCAAGCACCTAGGATTTCTTACCTACATAGTTAAAAACAGATACTGAATGGTGCATTTTAAATGCAATGCACAGGAGTAATATAAATCTTATTGTTTGTTAACAGGATTTCTGAACGTACCCACCCTCCCTGCCCCACTTCTATGAAATATTACTGACTTGGTTTCATAACTTTCTTGAAGACACAGTCTTCAAGTCACTGAGGCCTGAACAGTGCAAAATCTTTCCAATAAAAACCTTAAAATAACAAGAAACTCACTTATTTTCTAGTTTTATAACCACCTTTAAAATCAGGCCAGCCAGGCTTACTAGAGCTTATGAACCTTTCCTGAGAACCTGGGTTGATTTAGGAGTTAACACAGAAATCACAAAGGTTGATCTTCCCAGGCGCAAGCTGAAAACATTCCAAGGTTCAAGTAAGAGGGAATGCAAGGGAAGACAGAGGATCAGAAGGAGAGCAGCTATCTGGCTTGAGGTAGTGCTGGTTCTCCAGAGCTCTTCGTCCTCTCTGGTGGAAAATGAAAACCTGATGGGAATCTGAACTGGGAGCTCTGACTTTAGCTAGATTGTGTGTGCATAAGGTCTGCCAATACAACTCTGACTGTAGGATTAGGGCCTTGTTATTCCTTAAGCAGGCACCTTATTATAGGAGGATCTCTTCTACTCATCTGATCTGAAAGGAAAATGGAAGTTTGTTAGTAACAGCAGTAAAATTTTCTATGTATGTACAGACACAATGTAACGAGTTAAAAATGTATCAGTTTATTGTCAGGTGACTATGGGTACCTCCACACCACAGGGTGTAGTTACACAACTCAATGAAAAGCTGCGGTGGGGAGGCAACAGGGAAAACCTTCAGCAATGGGGAGCTGCCGGAGCCTTTCCCCAGTGGCTTCCCGGTGCCGAAGCCCATGGAAAGTCTCCAGAAGCAGGGAGGCAGCAGGACACTACACTGCTAAAAACTGCAGTATAGATGGGGAAGGTTCCGCTTGAGCATGTAGAAAGCCACGTAGGGTACATATCCAAAAGGTTAAGGTGCGTCTTTACTCACCTAAGCAATGCCTCACCATCTACACTGCTGTTTGTACACCTAGTAGGGGGTGTACAGAGTATACGCTCTACATGCCACCTTAAGGAGTGTGCAGTGTAGACATACCCTAGGAAATACCCATCACCATAGGCGTGTCTGTAAGTACAACTGTTGCTTAGATGGCAGGAAGCAGGTGAAAAGCTCTGCCTTACTCAGAGCTATCCAGACCTGGCAGAGTCTTGTTTGCAGCATATCTACATCATAGGGAGACCAAAGAAGTGGAAACCACGTGACTCATTTAGCAAAAATCATATAGTAAAAATTATACACAAGAGCTTGTCAAAAACCACAAATAAAGTGCATTCACATGGTATAGTGACTTCCCTCCAAGAATCTCAAGGTACTTGACAAACATTAAGGAATTAAGACATAAAGGAAGCTTTATTAGCACCATTTTACAGATGGGAAAATGGAGGCACACACTAGATAACTTTATTGAGCCTTTAAGACAGCCACATGTGGGGGCTGTACAGAGAAGATCTCTTCCTGTGGGAGCTCCTGGAGGGATTGTGCTAGCATGGAACCAATATTTCTTGACTTCTAGCCTCTGTTCTCATTACTCCCTCCCAAAAATAAATATGTAATTTAATTTCTAAATAACTTAGTTCTGCAACTGGTCACCGTGAAGTATTTTGGGAATCATCACCCCTCCCTGCATTGGCTTTTGCTGTGTTGGATGAGTTATGAAAGGTACAGAAGATATTCCCCACCTTCCCCCAGGATAGAATATTCCTGGTGCCATATGTAAACAGTACACTTTTTCAAATACTCTGTGTCATGACCTTTCCCACAGAGTTATATGTAATGTCGGATTAAATTTAAAGCCTAATCTATGGTAATCAAGATTTTAAAAAAGTAGTTGATTGGCCACATCTCTAACAGAGATTCCTACGAATTACATTCTTTGCCCAAGCCTAATTTAAAAAAAAAATAAAAAAATCTGAAATTTGAATTAAACCACTGAAAGTTTTTATTTGTTTGTTTGTGTTTGTTTTTTTAATTGTGAGGCATTTTATTTCAATTGTGGCATCACCATGTGCCTATCATTTTTAACTCTTCATTTATTTATTTTATCCCATCATATAGCTGTGCAGCCTGTTAGTTTGTGAAGTTAATCTTTTGTGATCCAGCATTGACAAATTTGTCTATTCTGGTATAGCAACTCAACAAACGCACTGCCTTGCATTAAGACCGAAGCAGTGGGAGAAGTTCAGCTGCGTTGCTGAAGATGGCAGCTGTGTGGCGAATTGCAACTCTGGTGTGTGAAGTTCAGAAAAAAAAAATCTCTTCTCCCCTCATTTTTATCTCCTTCTCATCGGCTTTCACTCAGATCTGATTATATTTCTTCAACCTTTTCCACTGAGAATTCAATCTTCTAGTCACCAGAATACAGAGCCCTCTAAAAGTGTCCACAAAGAGGTATTCTGGTATATATTTGCTAAATATAGTCACATCACTTTTAGGCCATGTCTACAATATGGGTACTACAGCTGCAGCTATGCCACTGTAATGTAGACTTCCCACATTGGTAATCCACCTCTCCAAGTGCCAGTAGCTTGATCAATAGAAGAATTGTTCCCTCAGCTGAGCCACATCTACGCTGGGGGTGAAGGAGGGCTAGATCAGCTTAATTACAGTGCACAGGAGTGTGAATTTTTTACACCCGAGTGATGTAGCTAAGTCAATCTAAATTTTAAGTGTAGACCAGGCCTGAGTCTCTCAATAAAATATCTTGATTTTCAAAGGGTCAGATAGGAAGAAGAAAAACCATCTGAAAATTGAGAAAATTATTAGTCTAACTTCTTTCTTAGCAAGAGGGGAAAAAAATCAATTTTTCTCTTGGGGAATGAAGCCCCACTGTGCATTAAGTCCTTGCTTGTTATTCTCTGCCCTACCTGCAGACATCTATTCTGAGGGAGACATAACCAGCATCATGGACCCAAGATACATTCATGGCTCACACTTCTTGTTGAGATGCACCAATTATGTCTCAGGGTACCCAAAGGGTGCAATTAGTAAAAATGAATCTTTTTGAGCTTTCACAGGAGGTCTCAGAGTTCTAGACAAGATAAGAATGCATTACAGCTCAAGCATTTACTGGTATCGCCAATAGATGCAGGGGGAAAATCTATTTTCTAACTCTGTGCAGACTGATTATGAACACAGCTAATTTGTGCAAACCCTGACACCCCGCTTCTCCATTATCTCATTCAGAGTCCTTGTTACTGCCCGCCCCCTCCACTGTTTGTTGGTTACATCAATCTACTAAATCCAAGACTGTCTTTCCTCTACGTGTGTGTACAGCACCTAACACAATGAGGGCCCAATCATTGATCTCAGTCTCTCTCTCTGGCTCAATGAATATTTATTTATTTATAAAAAATGGAATAGCTCCGACAGGCAGGACAGAGACAAAGACAGAGACAGGAATGAACTCTGAGACCCAAGTTCAAGTCCCTAATTGGAGGCCTAGGTGTCCCACATCCCAGGTGAGTGCTCTAACCACTAGGTTATTGGTGCAGCTCTCTCCCTCAGCTTTTGACTAGAAATTCCATCCTGGATCAGACAAACCTTCCAAACAAATTTGAGTCAAATCTGGCAGATTCCCGTGAAAAGTTTTGATCTTGACAAAAAACTGTTCTGTCAAAAATTTCATGACCAGGGTCTAATCTTAACCACACTCCAAAGGAGGGAAACCCTCTGAATGTCGGAGATCAAGGATGAAAGCCTGGCTCCATTGAAATCAATGGCAAAACTCACATAGACTTCAATGGACTCAGGATTTTGCTCCAAGTAATAATGAAAACAAGAAGTACCTTACACTATTATTTTTTGAGAATAAGCAGACTAATTTTTTATTGCATTTATATTTTTAAAATGTCATTTTGAATCCAGAAGGTCAATTATCATCCTCACACCCTTTGACTAGGACAGCTGTGAAGGGGGAAAAAGGCCTGGGCTAAATCATTTTAATGAAGTCTCCATTCTTGAATAGTTTTCTCCAGGAACCCTGCACACACAGAAGACCTCAGATAGGCTTTTTGCAGCCACGTCTGGCTCCTACTCATTAGTTCTGCCAAAAAGCCAAATCCATAACCCTCCACAACAATACAGAGGGCATCTGTCTGCTGGATAAAGCGTGACAGTTTTATTAATCTTATTTGCCATTTAATTTTCCTTTATATTAAATACTCTACTGCTCTTGGGCTTTTGGATTTTTTTTGGACCACTTACAAAAACTCAAATTGGAATCCTTCTTCCTCAAAGATTTCATATAATTGAAGTCATGGATAGCAAAGTGGGGAATCTGAAAATCCCCACTTGATAGAAAGTTTAGGAGTGTTTTTCATAAGCCCTAAAGCAATTATTTCAGAGTGAATTAAGAAGAAAATATATAGAAAAAAATAATAGTTCCAAAGCTTTGATTTAAATTGGAATAAAGGGAATTTCATGAGGTGAAGTGTTCCACCAAAGCAGTGGGGAAAAGCTGGATAATCAGAGTTGGGAAATGTTGCAACTTTAGATAGTAGAGATGAGTCTGAAACTGGCCTAACTTCAGACACCCAGGAGAACATTTTCAAATATAACCAAGTGATTTAGTCTCTCGAGTCCCATTTTCAAAAGTGATGTGGCTCTTAGGTCCCACTGACTTTCAGTCTGACTCAGGACACATCTACACAAAAAACACCCAACCAACCAACAAACAAAAAACAACCCACCCCACAATAAAAACGAGGAGTCCCTGTGGCACTTTAGAGACTAACAGATTTATTTGGGCATAAGCTTTCATGGGCTATAACCCACTTCATCAGATGCATGGAGTGAAAAATTCAGTAGGCAGGTATAAATGTACAGCACATGAAAAGATGGGAGTTGCCTTACCAAGTGGGGGGTCAGAGCTAACGAGGCTAATTCAATTAGGGTGGATGTGATCCATTCCAAACAGTTGACATGAAAGGGTGAATATCAACAGAGGGAAAATTACTTTTTGTAGTGCTAATGAGGCCAATTCAATCAGGAGGGATGTGGCCCATTCCCAACAGTTGACAAGAAGGTGAAAGTATCAACAGAGGGAAAATTATTTTTTGTAGCCACTCCCAGTCTTTATTCAGGCCTAATTTGATGGTGTCAAGTTTGAAAATTAATTCCAGCTCTGCAGTTTCTTGTTGAAGTCTGTTTTTAAAGTTTTTTTGTTGACAAATGGCCACTTTTAAGTCTGTTTTTGAGTGCCCAGGGAGATTGAAGTGCTCTCCCACTGGTTTTTTAATATTACAATTTTTGTGTCCATTGATTCTTTTCCGTAGAGACTGTCTGGTTTGGTCAATGTACATGGCAGAGGGGCATTGCTGGCACATGATGGCATATATCACATTGGTAGATGTGCAGGTGAATGAGCCCCTGATGGTGCGGCTGATGTGGTTAGGTCCTATGATGCTGTCCCTTGAATAAATATGCAGACAGAGTTGGCAATGGAGTCTTTTTCAGAGATTGGTTCCTGGGTTAGTGTTTCGGTTGTGTGCTGTGTAGTTGTCGGTGAGTATTTGCTTCAGGTTGGGGGGCTGTCTGTAGGTGAGCACTGGCCTGTCTCCTAAGCTCTATGAGAGTGAAGGATCTTCCTTTAGGATAGGTTGTAGATCCTTGATGATGCGCTGGAGAGGTTTTAGTTGGGGGGGCTGAAGGTGATGGCTAGTGGTGTTCTGTTACTTTCTTTGTAGGGCCTGTCCTGTAGTAGGTGACTTCTGGGTACCCTTCTGGCTCTGTCAATCTGTTTCTTCACTTCCCCAGGTGGGTACTGTAGTTTTAAGAACACTTGTTAGAGATCCTGTAGGTGTTTGTCTCTGCCTGAGGAATTGGAGCAAATGCGGTTGTATCTTAGGGCTTGGCTGTAGACAACGGATTCTGTGATGTGATCTGGATGAAAGCTGGAGGCTTGTAGGTAAGTATAGAGGTCTGTAGGTTTCCAGTACAGTGTGGTGTTTATGTGACCATCACTTATTTGCACTGTAGTGTCCAGGAAGTGGGTCTCTTGTGTGGACTCATCCAGCACACGGAAGCTTAAGTCCAAATAAATTTGTTACTCTCTAAGGTGCCACAAGGATTCCTTGTTGTTTTTGCTGATACAGACTAACATGGTTACCCCTCTGAAACCCCATGATAGTGAGTCTCAGAGATGGGGTCAACTGACTAGCACTTGCTGGGCTTGCGCTACAGGGCTAAAAATAGCAGTATAGATATTCCTGCTCAGACTGGAGCCCAGGCTCTGAGATCCTTCCCCGTCACTGGGTTTCAGAGGCCAGGCTCCTGTCTGAGTGGAAACATTAACACTATTTTTAGCCCCATAGCACAAGCCCCATGAACCTGAGTCAGTTGACCTGGGCTCTGAGACTCACTGCCAAGGGGTATTTTTGCAGTGTAGACATATTCTTAGGCTTCCACTTGAAAATGGAACTTAGGCTCCTAAGCGTAGATGCTTTTGAAAATTTTACCTGTTGTCTATACTAGCAATGACTTTCCTTCTGCTAATGGGTCCACAAGCAGTCAACAGAAACCAAACAATGGCAGTGCCGGTTGGGGAAGGAGCATGACTTGAGTTGTCAAAGAATGTCATGTATTAGCACTTTTCTAAAGCAGTCTCCATTGGTTAGGTTCCTTGTACACTCCTGGGTGAACTAGAAGCTAACTCCCCTAGTAGAATCCCACAAATGAAAAACGAACATGGAAGCACCAACTGCCCTGCCCTGTGGATGTGTCCTTCTGTGTATGGTGACACAGGGAGATGAGTTACTTGTGCATCCTTGCATCAACAGAGTTGAGTCTTGTCCATTAAAAGCAAGGGCCAAGTAGGTGAAGAGGCTGTTCGTGGATTACTTTGGTTATAAGCTGTCCCTTCATCCACTCTCTGATAGTTACTCTATTGATCTCCAAGCTCTCGCATTGCAAAACTGATCTCAAATATGTAACACGAACAGTCACTGTTTCCTGGCTCTCTCTTTGTCAAGTCCACTTCAAGTCTGCTTCTTGTCATGTCCTCATGCTGTTTCCTACCACTTCCAGGCATATGTGATTACCCAATCATTGCACTCTGCAAGAACACTGGAAAAGCATTCATGCTCAAGCAGCTGGCATAGCAGGAGATGCTTCATATTTTGAGGGTCTCTGCCGCAGTCACAAGTATTGGGACTACTGATGTAGCCCATTTGATTATCGTGTCTCTAAATTGTCAACTCCAGTGAAGAGTCTTTGTCAGGTAAAACCTACAAATACTGCTTCAGAATTTAACACTGACATTAACTAAAATTTTTGTAAGGCAGAAATCAGCTTGTTAGGGAATTTATGGCCCAGTCAGAAATGTGTGAATTCATAATTCTCCCATATAATGACTTCAGTCAAGTGCCTCGTGAAATGGTAAAAAGAAAGCTATTTTAACCTTTTTGTAAGTTTTAGACATTGTTTATGATACAACACTAAAACACACAGTTGAAATTATCTAATTTTGACAAGATCTTTTCATGCCTGTTGGGTCTGTGCACTTTCAAATTCTGACCTGGTATCACTTTCTTTCTTTCTTATTATGCAGTTAGTCCCACTGACAGGACTATATTTTTATTCTTCTATGTTGCATGAATCTTAACATTAATTTTCAGGGTTTTTTAATTTTCTTTTCATTTTTAACGCCTTCACAGCTAAGTGTAGTTGTTATCTTCTGCATTGCATGAATATTATTGCATAGTGCACTAAATCATCTCAAGCCACACACATTTTATGTTTCCTGTGGGATGTACTATGCAAAATATATATTGATTTTTATCAGCACATTCTATACATTTCACTAAAGACGAGTTTGGTGTGTTTGAGTTGATACACTACTGAAATGCTACCCAGAATAAACAAAATCTAAATATGAAATATAATTAGGCCAGTATAAACTACCAGGACTCATGCTGTTCTGTGTAGCAGTATAGAAACTTATATTGCTTGAATCATCATTGAGAGACCTTTCTAAAATTACCAGAAATGGTATTATATATCAAAGTTATGTGACTGAAAAATATATCTAACATGTTAATTTAAGCTAAGTACAGCCAATAAGAATGCTGAGAGTAGAATTTGCATTTTATAACTGGAACAAATGTAATTTCATATAGATATAATAAAAATTAGATAAAAATGAGATAAGTTGATGCACATTATACTGAACATTTTAGAAAACTAGACAACATGAAAATTTCAGGTAATTGGTCAGCTTCCAAATGCAAGATCTTTTTATATCATACTCCTTTTTATTATTTTTAAATTAATTCATTTTAAACTATAGGGATGCAGATGTAAGACACTTCCATTTCAATGTAATGTGCCCCTCCCCCCAAAAAACCAATCTTTTTTATATATGTATGTACAAGCTCTTGTACACGATATGGTTCGAGCAATTTATGTCAAACTCTAAAAATCATCTACTCTTCCTTGAGACTAACCAAAAATATTTATGCCTGAATCATTTTCCCTTTCTGAAGTTCCCAGGGAGAAGGTAACTTTAACTCATAATGGAACTCTGGTTGGAACCTTAATTTGCAAGAGGCTTTTGGTTTGTCTCCGAGAGACACAATTTGGAAAATGCCAATCTATTACAGATTGAAGCCTTTGGTTTTACCTTAGATGCCCATATGCTTTTTTCTGCAATAGTGTGATCTATATTGTTAAAGAACCAGTCATAATTCCAGACGGTAACAAAGAAGAGTGTTCTGTTAACAACAAAGAGCAGCCAGGAGATTCTATGAAACATTGACTGAAGAAAATGATTTAATGTCATAAAAAGACAATAGGGGAAAGTCATATTAGATTTATTCCATCATGGAACTAATTTTAAAAAACAGTAATTAGACTTCCATACAGTATAGTTCAGAGGTTCTTGTTGCAGCAGTGCAAGCACTCATCACTTTCATTATAAGTCTCCTTGTAATGATATGCCCTTTGTTTAAAGCTCCTGTAGTTCTCCCAATTACAAAAATCCACATTTGCACTCATAGCTAGTTGTGATAGCATTTCTTAGCTTTGCAGAGGATATTCCAAGGAGAATGAAATACTGGTGGCAGCGCGGTCACTTCAGTGGAGGCTGGCAGAGACTCTGATCTTGCAAACACATGCACACAAGTAACTTTACTCAAGAGAGGCTACGTCTAGACTACCTGCCGTATTGGCCGGTTAAAATCGATTGCTTGGGGATCGATATATCGTGTCTCATCTGGACACGATATATCAATCCACGAGCGCGCTTATATCGATTCTGGAACTCCACCAACCCCAACGGAGTTGCGGAATCGACAGGGGGAGCCGCGGACATCAATCCCACGTGGTGAGGTCAGGTGAGTAATCCGATCTTAGATATTCGACTTCAGCTACGTTATTCACGTAGCTGAAGTTGCGTATCTAAGATCGATTTCCCCCCGTAGTGTAGACCAGCCCAGAGTCCCCACTGGCTCAGAGCACATCTACACTTAAAATGCTGCATCGACGCAACTGTGTTGCTGTAGCGCTTTAAATGAAGACATTCTATGCCAATGGGAGAGAACTATCCTGTCGGTATTGTTAATCCACCTCCCTGGGAGGCGAGAGCCATGTTGGCAGGAAAAGCTCTCCCGCTAACAGCACTATCTACAAGGTTAGTATAATTACATTACTCGGGGGTGTGGATTTTTCACACCCCTGAGTGATGTGTATACCTCTGTAATGTAGACCAGACCCCAGAGGGCCTGATTCTATGTTGCCCTGCATGGTTTGAAGTCATTTACACCAGTGCAAAGTGGATATAAGACACACTCAGATCAGAAAGTCAGTCTTTTAACACCCACATCACGCTAGTGTAAACTACTTCAAACCATGCAGGCAGAGACAAAGGCTTAAGTCCCGTGGAACTACACGTGCATAAAGTTACTCACTTGCATTTGCAAGATTGGGGCCTTAAATTTTTCACCGTAAACCCAACTTTTGAATGTTGTACAATAGAAAAAAACAAACAATTTAACACACAAACAACGACAAATGCCACCCTCTGAAAACAGGGAACACAGGAAAACAACGAGGGGCCAGGGAGGAATTTTTGAAAGAGAGAAAGGTGATCAGAATGGAAGGCAGCTAATGCATTATCTCATTCTCTTTAAGCTTCCTGGGACCCTCTCAACTAGTTTGATTTCTGCCTGAGCTACAATTTCCTGATGAACTAATTCAAACCACACAATGTCTCCTAATCTAACTAGACAGACACTACTTGCTTTGAAGCTCAGTTCTTCTACAGCAAGCAAGAATTAACTATCCTAAGTACTTTGACAGTGTTGTGAACACAATGCAGTCTCACCACTGAGTGATCTGTACAGCTGGCTGGGGTATCTCGAAAGATCTGGGGCCAGGTTCCAGATCTGGCTGAGCTGCACTCAGTGCAAGACCCAGGGTGGATCAGCTTTCTATTCTGCTGACCAGGGACCAAACCATTCCCGAGCGCAAGTTTGCTCTCAATTATGCCAACCAGCGCAGTTCCCTAGGACCACACTACCAAGTGGAGATAGCCAGAATGCAGTGCTGCACACCTGCCCCAGCTGCCTTAGGAATGCTACCTTTACCTGTTAGAGTGACTCTCCAGTTCCTATGTGCTACCAGAACAATTCAAAGAGATAGATCCAGTCCTGGTTCCTTTACTGTGGAAAGGTTTGTTCTGGAAAGGTTTTTCCACTTTTCCTGAAGGGGCTTCAGGCACTGGCTAGACACTATTCAGGAGGCCCCTTATAAACCAGATGGGTGTGGGCCTGGTTGCCAGTGGAGACCCTTCTGAAACATCCAAACCTCAGCATCACACCCAGCATGGGTGTGATGGCTGACCAGAGGCTCACTTCAAACCTACCTCTTCCTGTTTCTCCTCCCTCCACCTACAAAGAGCACTCAAAGGGAATGGGGAGGAGGCAGAGCTGAACTCTGCTCCCTCACTCAGGTGACTCTTTCCCTGCCTTGTCAGGCTAAAGCCCAATCCCAGCAAACAAGGGGGACATTGTTCTATATGTAACTGATTTGCTAACAGAAATGTTCCCAGGAAATGCGTACGAAATGCAAAAGTGGTTTCACATCCAACAAATTATTCATGAATAATTTTAGGCTAGCTCTACACACAATATTATATTATATTGCTGTTAACATTCATTTATATACCACAGTCATTGGTCTTTTCATTTTGAAAGATTAACAGCATATATGAGATGAGATTTAAAATTCAAAGTTGTGCTCAATATCATTATAGTGCATGTAAATGAAGACACAACAACAATAGCATGTTATGATAATAGATATATCTATTATAATTTTAGAGAAAATAAAGTCTAAGTTACCGAGGTGCAATCATTTTTTCTTCAGCTACAACATTAACTTGCAATATGAACCACTATTTCATATTGCAAGTTAAAATCAAAATACATTTATTTGCATTTTTATTAGTAGTGAAGATTTTACCAATTTCTATAAAATAAGACAAGCTCTTGTACATTTCAATTGAAACTTTTAGTGAGAGTCAGGCACCTACTGCCATTTGTGCCTTTGAAAATCTCCCCCTTAATCCTTACACTTAAGCAGACTATCTAGTTGTAGTGTATGAAAAGATAACAGACAGAGAAAGGCACCTACATTGTGCCCTAGGCTGTTTGTGTTTGAGAGTCAGAGCATCCTTGGAAAAAGAAATCAAATCAAGACAGCAGAATCAGACTTTATTACAATTTGACTGTAGTGTTATTTCTGGACACAAGCTTATATTTCACAGTTAGCGTTACAAAACTTAGCCAAGTCTCAGGAAGGAAACTGGTCTGTTAGGGGTTTCAGCAGCTGACAATAGTGTTTGAGGTTTTGAATCCCATTCATTGTAGTTTTCATAACATATGGTAACAGTTTTAAGGTGAATAAAGAAAAATCCTCATATTCCAATTAAAAGTTAAACTATTCCGAGCATAGTTATATCTTTGAAAGAAAGGTTTCCCCCAAAGATATTTTAGGACCTAACCCAGACCATAGTCAAAATATAATGTGACACAGCCAATCACACTGAGAAGCACACAGACTTCACCCAGACTGCTCACAGGATAGGGGAGGCCGGAAGAAGAAAGAGCAAGAATAAGAGAACAAAAATAGTTCTCACTAATATTACTTACCTCTGAGTATGGGGAGAGAAACAAAGAAACAAAAAATCAACTCTAAATAGATCACTCACATAGAATATTTAATTCTGCAAGGTGCTCTGAAAGCTCCCTACCCCAGTGCTGCATGTAGTATATAAACCTGGTTAGCTAGACAGACCAAGCCAAAACACGACTAATCAAAATGTATATGTGTAAACTTCACACTCTCTTAGAAAGAATGATGTAACATTCCACTTTTACATAAAGTTACACTCCCTTTTACTGATTAGAGAAAAGCATTTTATTCAAATGATGTTATCTAGGAATATGAAATAGTTAATAAACCTCCTGAGCTAGGAATTGGGGACTTTAGAAGACAATAGGCCAGATTCTCACCTGGTGTTAATGGACAAGCTCCATTGACTTCATTGGCCCAGTAGACTTAAACAGTTTTGAAACAGGAAGGATCTAGAACACTGATACTTTCTAATAGCCCTAACAAAGCTCCCATAAAGCCTATTGTTCTGCATATGTGCAAATCCAAATTCAGCTACTGATACAACAAAAACAGGGCTAATATTTTTCATTAACATTTTGGTCAGGTCTACACTACAGACCTATAATCAGTATAACAACATTACTCTGAGGTGTGAAAAACCCACACCTCAGAGTGAAGTAGTTATACTGGCCTAATACCCTCTCTAACCTGCCACTCACCATTCCCCGTGTACAGTGCTATGTCAATGGGAGAGCTTCTCCTGTCAACTTAACTACTGCCTCTTGGGGAGGTGGATTAACTAGGCCAATGGGAGAAGCTTTCCCATTGGTGTAGTAGCATCTTCACTGAACTGCTAACTGGCGCAGCTGCACTGCTGTAGTGCTGGACATGAAGGCAGTTTTTCCACCTTCTGGATTTCTTCAAACTAGTTTAGAGTCATGGATTTCTAGAAGTCAAGGAACTCTTCAACTTTGATGTGTGGGAATGCTAGGGTTCATAGGAAACCTCTCATATATACAAGCTAGAAATACGTACACGTGACACTGCCAGTGCCGACCCAAAAAGCCCAAACAAAAATACATTTTAAACTCCATCAAGGCACATTACTGGTACATTTGATTAACCAGATATCGAACAGTGAATAGTTATTTGGTTTCTCTTGTTCACAATCACAACAAAATAAAACAAAGCCGGAAAGGAAACTGTCACTTCCCCTCCCACCTCAGACATTCGAAAGCAATAAATTAACAAAAAACAAACAAACAAACAAACAAAAAAACACTCATGCAAAGAGACACTCTCTAATTACCTGATCCAATGCCCATTAAAGTCAGTGCGAGTTGCATGAGGCCCTAATGCCTCATTAAAAATCAACACACAGACTGATCTCTCCACAGACTTATAGTATAATTATTAAGAAAAACAAACACCTAAATGAGACACAAAAATGCTCCAAAAACACAGCCACAGATAGTGGAGGAGGGAAAAGAATAAAGAAGGGGAAAGGATATAAAATAAACCTGCCTACCACAGCCACCAGCTCCCTGCAGTGAATGGCTGCAATAATTAGTGACCTTAGTCACCATCCTTCAGTCACTGATCCAGACAGGAGCCTATTTTGTGGGATTGGCTCCTTCGTAGCCCGCAGCTACAGCAGCCCAGGGAACTACACAGATGGTGCATCCAAATGGTGGAATATATCAAGATTATTCTTAGAGGCAGTTTAACAGCACAATATTAATTCTAATAAAAGAAAGCTTATTTCATATTTCAATGCATTGTATGAAGTGTATATTGTACCTTGATTTTACCATGTCAGAACCACTCAGCAACAGTTCAGGCTCCCATTGCATCAAGTAGAAGTATATTAGGAAACACACTTTAATACACATTTAGGCATCTGTCATGGCAACGTAAATAAAGGATGAGTTAGCACTACTGGAGCTGAGATTGACAACTGAACATAGCTCAGCAGTGGCTAAGGAACAGAAAAGAAAAGGGTAAACCTGGTTAGCACTTGAGCTTGAAGGGGCTGGGGTATGTTATGCAGGAATATACAGTACCTGCTGTCAGTGCTGATTCAGTTCTTCCAGTTCCAAGTTCCCTCTACTGCACTACATAATTGGGTTAATTTCAATCCTTCTTCCTTTATGGGCAGCCAATGATGATGCTGTCCCCTGCTGTCCCCAGTTGAAAGCACTAGAAGTAGTGCCTATGGGAGAGTTGACAGCATTGTGAGGGATGATAATTTGTGACAGTTTTCAGTGAGATTAAAAGCATTTTAAATAACGTTACAATAACTTGAACATCTCTTCTTTCTCCCTCTTTTCTATAGTTTTATATGAGTTAGTAAATTGGCACTTATCTGCTAAGTCATTTATAGAGCTGGGTGAAATTTTTTTTAGATAATAGTAAATTCACTAAAAAAAATGCATTTTTCAGGGCTGCAAAATTATTTACAAATTTGGGTCAAATTCGGCCAATAGTTTTGGCCAAAAACTCCCCACAAAAACTAATTTATGCCCCTCCCCAAGAAATGTCAAAATACTTTGTGTTGGCATTTTCAAATGAACTATTTTGACATTTCATGTAAAAAATATCAATTTGAAACAACATTTGAAATGTTTTGTTCAACCTGAACAATTTTTTTTGTTTTTTCATTTGAGCAAGATTTTCCTACTCTTCGCCCCCCCCAAAAAAGTTCTCGCTTAAAGAGTCTTTTTTAAAATTATTTTTTCAATTCAGCCACTGAATCAGAAAAATCAATTATTTGCTCAGGTCTATTAATTAGACATGCTATAAATCATTAAAATAAAGGAAATCTTTCTTTGGCCCTTGAAATTGGGAGAGGTACCATTCCCACTCTCTGTTCAAAGGTTTCTAAAACTCTTTTTGTATCCAGACCTGAAGAACTAGGTGTAGGGGACAATTTCCTGGTGCAAGTGCTGGAGGAACCAACCAGGGGCAGAGCTCTTCTTGACCTGCTGCTCACAAACAGGGAAGAATTAGTAGAGGAAGCAAAAGTGGCTGGGAACCTGAGAGGCAGTGACTGTGAGATGGTCAAGTTCAGGATCCTGACACAAGGAAGAAAGGAGAGCAGCAGAATACGGACCCTGGACTTCAGAAAAACAGACTTTGACTCCCTCAGGGAACTGCTGGGCAGGAACCCCTGGGAGAATAACATGAGGGGGAAAGGAGTGCAGGAGAGCTGGCTGTATTTTGAAGAATCCTTATTGAGGTTGCAGGAACAAACCATCCCGATGTGTAGAAAGAATAGTAAATATGGCAGGCGACCAACTTGGCTTAACAGTGTAATCCTTGCTGATCTTAAACACAAAAAAGAAGCTAACAAGAAGTGGAAGCTTGGACAAACGACCAGGGAGGAGTATAAAAATATTGTTCAAGCATGCAGGAGTGAAATCAGGAAGGCCAAATCACACTTGGAGTTGCAGCTAGCAAGAGATGTTAGGAGTAACAAGAAGGGTTTTTTTCAGGTATGTTAGCAACAAGAAGGAAGTCAGGGAAAGTGTGGGCCCCTTACTGAATGCGGGAGGCAACCTAGTGACAGAGGATGTGGAAAAAGCTAATGATCTCAATGCTGTTTTTGCCTCCGTCTTCACAAACAAGGCCAGCTCACAGACTACTGCACTGGGCAGCACGGCATGGGTAGGAGGTGACCAGCCCTCTGTGGACAAAGAAGTGGTTCAGGACTATTTAGAAAAGCTGGATGAGCACAAGTCCATGCGCAGCATCCGAGGGCGCTAAAGGAGTTGGTGGTTGTGATTGCAGAGACATTGGCCATTATCTTTGAAAATTCCTGGCGATTGGGGGAGGTCCCGGATGACTGGAAAAAGGCTAATGTAGTGCTCATCTTTAAAAAAGGGAAGGAGGAGGATCTGGGGAACTATAGGCCAGTCAGCTTCACCTCAGTCCCTGGAAAAATCATGGAGAAGGTCCTCAAGGAATCAATTCTGAAGCACTTAGAGGAAAGGAAAGTGATCAGGAACAATGGATTCACCAAGGGCAGGTCATGCCTGACTAACATAATTGCCTTTTATGAGGAGATGACTGGTTCTGTGGATGAGGGGAAAGCAGTGGATGTGTTATGCCTTGACTTTAATAAAGCTTTTAATATGGTCTCCCACAGTATTCTTGCCACCAAGTTAAAGAAGTGTGGGCTGGATGAATGGATGATAAGGTGGATAGAAAGCTGGCTAAATCATCTGGCTCAGTGGGTACTGATCAACGGCTCCATGTCTAGTTGGCAGCCGGTATCAAGCGGAGTGCTCCAATGGTTGGTCCTGGGTCCGGTTTTGTTCAATATCTAAATTAATGATCTACGGGATGGTGTGGACTGCACCCTCAGCAAGTTTGCAGATGACACTGAACTGGGAGGAGTGGTAGATACGCTGGAGGATAAGAATAGGATACAGAGGGACCTAGACAAATTAGAGGATTGATCCAAAAGAAATCTGATGAGGTTCAACAAGGACAAGTGCAGAGTCTTGCACTTGGGATGGAAGAATCCCATGCACTGCTACAGAATAGGGACCGAATGGCTAGGCAGCAGTTCTGCAGAAAAGGACCTAGGGGTTACAGTGGACGAGAAGCTGGATATGAGTCAACAGTGTGCCCTTGTTGCAAAGAAGGCTGACGACATTTTGGGCTGTATAAGTTGGACCGTTGCCAGCAGATCGAGGGATGTGATTATTCCCCTCTATTTGACATTGTTGAGGCCTCATCTGGAGTTCTATGTCCAGTTTTGGGCCCCACACTACAAGGAGGATGTGGAAAAATTGGAAAGAGTCCAGCGGAAGGCAACAAAAACGTTGAGGGGGCTGGAGCACATGACTTATGAGGAGAGGCTGAGGGAACTGGGATTGTTTAGTCTGCAGGAGAGAAGAATGAGGGAGGATTTGATCGCTGTTTTCAACTACCTGAAAAGGAGTTCCAAAGAGGATGGATCTACACTGTTCTCAGTGGTAGCAGATGACAGAACAAGGAGTAATGGTCTCAAGTTGCAGTGGGAGAGGGTTAGGTTGGATATTAGGAAAAACTTTTTCATTAGGAGGGTGGTGAAGCGCTGAAATGGGTTACCTAGGGAGGTGGTGGAATCTCCTTCCTTCGAGGTTTTTAAGGTCAGGCTGGACAAGGCCCTGGCTGGGATGATTTAGTTGGGGACTGCCTATAGCCTGCTTTTAAATAAGTGTCAAGGAGCTTATCTTTTTGTTCGTCTGTATAAAAATAAATAAATATATCAATACATTATACAAGTGTTGTGTCTTTGTGCTCTCCTGAGATTCTCTCGCTCTCTGCGAAATGTGTGCTCTTGTAACCCTTACCTCAGAAGGATTCTGCTTGTGTGTATTTGCCTCCTGCAGGAATATGTTAATACAGCTCACTTGTGGTTTTAAGAAACGACGTATGACAAAGAAACTATTATTTATACAGTGCCACAGGAAAGGCCATTGCCCTGCAAGAGCTTATAATCTAAGGGCTCATAGCCTAGCCACGTCACAGTTCATTGTAGACCAGCTCTAACACTGCACCTAGGAAATTCCTACCCATTCCTTTACTGAAGCTTTCTGGTGCTCTGTATCGATGTATAACTGAAGTCCTCAGAATATGTCCTGTGCTGGCCCTGCATATGGGTGAATGTCAATCTAAGGTCCTGCTCCTACTGAAGTAAACGGGGAAACTCCTATTGACTTTCCTAGGAATAGGAATGGGCCCATGATGCAATAAAAAGATCATGCTGACTGCTTGAGTTTGCTCTGTGCATATATCTTTTTTTATGGTAAGAGTAATTCCTAAATAGGCATATAGCATTTCCTGGGCTTCAGATGCCCATGGAAAACCTGAGGATATGATATTTTCAGAGCAGAAAATGGACATTTTTAGACAATCTAATTTGTAATATTTGCAGTGAACCATACAGACATTCCTAGTTGTTTACAGTCTGAAAAGGCTCCATCTAGCATGCTGCTGAATGCTGCTGAGAGGTGTATGGAGAGGCAGAGTGCTATTGATCAGTAGTGCATGCTTCTTGTGATCAATGGCCATGAAAGAGTCCTCCCTATTTTAGAAATGTGTCCAGCATATGACCGCATGAGTAAACCTCTAAAACGAGCACTCAGGATTAGTGGGGCTGGGTCAGGCTGAGATAGGGTCTGCTCATTGGTTTATGGCCAATCACAGGCATGCAAAAAAGGTGCATAGCTGCCATTGTCACTATGTTAAGTTATTCCTGCCACCATGCTGAAGTGCTACTTCATTTGAAGATGCAGAAGGACTCCTGCTGGGGAAAGTTGGAAACAGGACAGCCACGAGGGACAGCCACTGACAGAAATACTGCCAAAGGTTCCCATAAAACGATATCTTTCAGAGCCAGCCCCTCGGTGCGCCCTATAATATGTTGGGCACCACGATCTTGCTGCCCCATCCATACTGAGCACGTGCTCCCCTTGGCTGACTTCAACTGAGTGGATTGCAACAAAGCATTACGTTCAGCAGCTTTGGTGGTGGCTCAGTGTTAGCGATGGGGAAATAGCACTGAGGTAGTGCCTTTTCCTGTTTTCACTGAAATTTCAAACCAATTTTGATCACCTCTGCTCTTTCACGACCCTCACTGATGCCACAGCAAGATCCCAAATGGCACAAATAGTTTGGTGCAATAGGACTTTTGCGCAGCCAGCCAATTCATAACAGACCACTGCAATACAAAGCAGCAAATATTGATGCCAAACAATCAATCAGAAGTATCAATTTTCTTATTGTAGCAAACTACAATGGTGAGAACGGCTTAAATACAAGAGTAAAAAGCTTAAAAGGTCACATCAGTGGAAATTAATGTCTGTGATCAGCATAGATAATGAAATTTTGTTTCTGGTTAGTTTTAATATAGGTCAAGTAAATGAGCTGGAAAAGATAATTAAATAGTGTGGTAGTTTATTTAAAGAAATAATATTAAACATTTTAAAATTTAGGCAGCCTGTGGTTGTGAAGTCAGATATTTCATAATGGTTGCCTTTCTTTGGGGACTTAAGCCGAAGAGTGTCACCTTAGCGTTGTGCAGTAAGGCCTAGAGCAATAAATGGAAAGATAAATCATCCATCAAGAAAAGACTGCAGCTAATAAATATTTGATCAGATACACAAATTCACAAAATTTGATTATGCCCTAAGAAATTTGCCATCATTTATTAACTCCTGCCATGTAAATGTACAGCACTATGTTTCTTAAGAAACAGCAAGCCAATATAAAGCGACTACTTTTTTCTATCAAATATTTTGCCAAATGTGTATACATCTGAAATGCTGTTGGACATAACTTGTGTGGGTGAAACTGAAAAATGCAGTGACGCCTCTGCAACACAGCAGCTGCAGAATCTCTATGCTGTTCTGAAGAGCTAAGCAGTTTACACATAGAATTATAGATGCTTCTCACAAAACAAACCACTTTATTTCAAGCAAAATAATATTTTGGGACCTAAAAATAGAAAAATTCAGCACCTTGGACTAAATCACAATGCATTTGCCTCTGGAGACTGACATTTGATTTCTCCAGATATACAGCCACTACTTCAAAACTGAACAAAAATATCACATTTTACCAAAATGTCCTGAAAGTTACTGAAGTCAATGGGAGTTGTAGAAGCAACATATCTCAGGATCAGGCCCTATGCTAGCAGATATGTTTTCTATAGTTCCCTTCCTAATGCTGTTAAGAACTAAGATATTCCTGTGGACATAGAATATGTTTCTAATCAATCTCCATTGTAGGCCAGATTCTAGCGCTCTTGCTCACTACCCCACTGAAATCAAAGAGCTGCTCAGAGAATAAAGCACTACTCAGTTTAAGAGCATTAGAATCTGATTTCTAGAGATGTAACAATTCATTGTTTGTGATACCCGAATTCACTACCATGTTAATGAAAGAGAATGAAATCCCTTAAGGGATCAGAAGCTTGTATTACCTTTGTGAGAAAAGACTGTTCAACAAAAGGAGTTAAGAGTTAAAGGAAATTATGCTTCTGTATATTATATACAGTTCTTTCCCCCAACAAAACTTGCATGAGTGTGGCTTTGGCTTTTCAAAAGTAGGGTAAATGTCCTTTCTTTGTCTCTGAGCAGGCAGGTTTTGGCAGAGGTGACTTTCCTCAAAAGGAAAGGAGTAGCTTGCTTTCATCAGTTAAGGAGTCTCATTGACAAGTTTTGAAACAATTGGCATTTAGTCCTCTATAGTTGGACTGACAGAGGAGTGAAGACAGAATTTAGAGTAAGAACCATTCTGAAAAGATCATCAGGACTTCAGAACCTAGAGTGCATGGACTAGGACTTCCCTGGAGAGAATATGGAGAGAAAATCCTTTCCAAGAGTCTAACAAATCTTTAAGCTGCAGAAGGAACTTCACTGCATCTGGCCCAGGAAAGATCACCCCATTGCAAAAGTGCTCCTGCAATGATACAGAACTGACTTCAGGATTCCCTGCTGCTAGTGTAATGGAGGAAGGTAGGCATGGATGGGACACCCTTATGCCATACTGATCCTGCACTGCATTTTTGGTCCCCTTTGACCATAAAAGGCTAGTGCAAGAAAAAAGAACTCTAAGACAGGACAAGTGGAATAGCCACATACACAGCAGACCCAGGAGGAGTGAAAGTGTACAGAAAAGCCCTGAGCTACTTTCTGAGACCTGCCACTAACTTGCCGTTTGTATACCTGCTTACACAATGTTTTTACTTTTATTCACTTTGGAATTTTAGGGACTAGGTTAATTATCTTAAAAAAAAAAGAAGAGTTAAAATAGGATATCAACTATCCATGAATACTGCTACATTACTTTACATGTAAACAGGTAACCAAACTGGTATCCAAACGTCTTTGGCAACAATAGACAAGCCACATTAAAATGAACAGGAATGGATCAAATAATATGTCTTCCAAATAATGCACATTTGTGCCCATGGCCAGACACTTATCTGTAGACTCCAGGGGAAGGCTTAAGAAATATCCATTCACATCCATCCAGCTTTCTCCATCCCGGATCCCTTTAGGTAAGCAGATTATGGATCTCTCCTAGATTGCCTGCCTCCCTCCACTTCTGAAAGCCATCTTTGGGACGAGCAAGTATCAAAAAGCCTATCTTCTTCCCTCCAAGGTTCTTCTGGTGGAACTGACAGGCACACTACCCCATCCTGGGATCTTTGAGGGTGGTCAGCTAGCATGGTCCTTAATCTTATATCTGTAGGAACATTGCTAAGGTTTGGGCAGACTTTCCGTAGACCCTCTGGAATACTGCGGAGTGGGGAACAGCAGAGGAAGCTTCTGGGGAGGTGGAAAGGAAAGGCACCACTGCTCACTATTCCTGGCTATGGACTGGAGCCGAAGACATCCCAAATTACCACATATAGCAACTGGGGAAACCATGGGATAGGGGTCCTGAAGTTTATCATGGACCCTCCTATATATCTTCTATTATGTTCCCCAGTCATGCACATAGTGAGATACACTGCCTTTGTCACACCAGTTTTATTTGCCCCTTACATGGTCTTTAAAGGGGAAAGGTATTTGTTTTACATTTCCAAAATACTGGTATATATATCTAAATAACAGCATATGGAACAAGTGCACCTTGGGATGAGTATGAAACACACTTATAAAACTCTTCTCATCCCCACCCTCCTCAAAAGGAGAGTTATTTCATCTGGACCTCCGGTGTGCACCTGCATAATGCAAAGTGCCAAAACTAGAATTGCTATACCTGGCCAAGTTTCTTTTTATAACTGTAAAAATATTTAAAAAAAACAAAAAAGAACTTCCCACAGGTCTTGGCCTAACGAATGTTCAAATGTGTTTTTTTTAACTACAGCCTATGTGCTAACACTAGATAACATTGCATTTTAGGAGGAAAAGTTTACTTGGTTATCCCTAGTGTGTATGAGTTACTGAAACACATTTATTTTGCTCCTTCATAATATTAAAAACAACAATAACAACAAAACCACCTTTACCTGAATCTTCAATACCCCTCACATCTCATCCTTTTCCCCTGGGCAGTGGGATAGCTTCATGGTTTAGGTATAAACAGGGAAAGTATTTTAGGTTAAAATCCACAAAAATACATTACAGCTTCTCTTAAGTATTTAAATTCCTGTTAAAACTGAATGTAAGAATCTATGACTCCCATGCAGTAAAAAGAAACAGAATTAAGTTCTATTGATCCTAATGCACAAGAGTAAGGGAGAATTATTGTAGATTAAGCATTTTTAGGGATTATGGTTTGAGCTGTCAAACTTTGTAGCTTCCAATTCTCACAGCATTCTGCAGATTTTCCAGGGACCAAATACCAAGTTATATATTCAAAAATAGTTTCTTGGATGCATTTGAGTTTGGGAGGGGAATTCTTGCAATTGTGCCCCATGTGATTGATAGGTTTGCCTGTGAGAGTTTTTCAGGATTCCATTGTTAACAATACATAGCTACAGCATTACTGAATCTGATCTGTGCACAGCACACTACCCACAGGGCTGAAGAGGAACAAATCAAAGTTTGACAGAATAATGAAACGAAACAGCAGCAGGTTAAATTAGTTGGAAAAATAAATGACTTTTTCAGTTGACCCTGGACATTTTATTTCTACAAATATGTTTCACATTTCAATAAAATAAAGTCAATTGTTGAGGTTCCAGAGTGTGGCAAAATAATTTTAATTTCTAGATATAAAAATAGAAAGTTGGGGCAGCACTCTTATCCTAACACAAAAACAAGGTAGGGGCAATGGACGGGATTCATAGTTATGAACTCAATTCCTATTGAAACTTATCAGTTAGGGCACTTAGAAAACCCCATTCAATGATTTTATGCTTATTAAAGGGTTTTTATTTCCACTACATACTTCCTTAAATCTCAGTGCATTTATTTTCATAGGTGCATTTATATTTAGCACTTTTTAAATGGTGGCAAAATAGATATGTGGATGATGCTGAATATTTATATAAGCCCCAATCCTGCAAGCTGATTTCTGTGAGTGTAAGAGTCCACCGATCCAGTGAAGCTATGTATTGGTCAGAAGAAAAACTGAGAAGAAAGTCTCATATGAAGGAACAAAATGGCTAACTTTAACCATAGATATTTTCCAAACCGTTGTCCAGCCAGATGCGCCGACTTCCTGAGTTCCTGGGTGGTGCTTGATCCTCCACTCTGCTTTGCTCCAGGCCCCACCCCCACTCTGCCCCTTCCCATAACCCCCCTTTCCTTCCCCACCTTGTCCCATCCCCATTTTGTCCCTCCCCCCTCCCCCACCTCCTGCACAGCTGATCACCAGTGGGCAGGAGGTGCTGGCAAAGGGTGGGGGAGGAGAGGGAGGAGCTGATAGGTGGGACTAGCAGTGGGTGCCGAGCACCCACTATATTTTTTCCTTGGGTGCTCCAACCCTGGAGCAACCATGGAGTCGGTGTCTGAGTCCAGTGTACTCTCATGAAGCCACAGGTGCGCATTGCACCAGCCACTGCCAATGTGATTGTTCGGCCTGTGAGTCTGTATCTTAAGATGGACTTGTGCATCTGTTTATATACTTAGCATACATAGTAAACAGCCAAGCTTTTTCTCCTTAAAGGCCAGAAGACAAAAAATTAAACAGGTGATGGCACCGCAAGTGGATTGAGCACTTTTTTAAAAGGTTAATAAGACTCACAGGGCCTAAAAATACTTTTAAAAAGTCACTGTACATGATATGCAATTACATGGAGGAGATTCTGTATAATTTGGTGTACATCAGAGATAAGATTCCCCACAGAGCTGCCTTGACTGCAGAACAGAATGGATGTGATCTTTTAAGGTTGTAAAGATACAAGCACAGTTAAAAATCACAGATTCCCAATTATTACAAAAAAGACCTAAATATTTTCCAATGTAAGAAATACTGTTGGAATAACAAACAAGTATTCAAGGCGAAATTAGGACCTAATCCACTTATCCTCTATGGGCTCAGTTTTGCAAGGTGCTGAAGACACTGACTTCAGTTCAGCAAGTCATTTAAGCCCAATGCTTAACTCTAAGCATATGAATAGTCCCATTGCATTTAGTCAAACAGTTCCCATGCTCAAGAACTTTGATGGATTAGGACCGGAGTGCACAGCACCTTGCAGAATTCAGTCCTATTTGAATAGCACAATTCCTTCTGGCCTGATGGAGCCTAAAGACTGTTTAAACATGGTCCACTTGACACTTAGTACATCCCTACCATGTGTTCTGTACATGAACAAGGGTCATGGATAATGTGGCTCTAAATTACACTTATACACATACACACACATGCTAAGTTAACTCTCTTGTCTTGACTTGCCTGTCTTGCAGAGAGGACGTTTCTCAGGGCAGAGACTGTATCTTCATTGTTGACACCAAAGAATAGCAGAATGAGGTTTCGTCAGAGTTTTAGCAGGCTCTTCACCCCCAGACGTTTCTATCAGGGAAACGGTCTGGCTACTAAGGAATTTCTTGCCACTGACAGGCTGTCCCTAAAGTATTCTTGGTATCTGATGAGGATACCCTAAGCCTGAGGTAAAAGCTTCTCACTGAACATCCTGCTCCTCTAGGACTTGATACAAACCCCACTGGTTTCAATGGGAGTCTTTCCACTGACTTCATGGGCTTTAGATCAGGTCCCTAGAGATGAAGCACAGTGAAACTCACTGCAGACATCCTACGCTGGCAATCCTGGAGTGTCTCAGAAATGGGACATAAGCGGGTAAGAAAGTGCGACTGGAGCTTGGAGAGAAATCTGAACTGGGGATGGTGGATAAGGTGTTGGACTTGGTGTGAACACTGGAAGGCTGACAAGGGAAAATATGAATTTTAAGAACTGTTTAACACAAAAAAGTTACATACTGTAAATGGAGAACATCAAGTTCAGTCTGAAATTAGATTTCATTTACCAGATTCTATGGTCTTATTAATTACACAGCTAAACAAGTTGAAAAATATGATTTTTAAAATTAATGCAATGTTGTTTTAAGAATGATGGTGACTTTGTCATACAATTCCACTAATTCTTGGCACCAAAACAGACTGAGAACTATTTGCAGTAATTTCTAATGAATAAAATTCACTGCTTTCCCCAAACTCTAAATGAAGTCTGAAATTATTGTGAAGAGAAAAGAAGTGTGATAAGATGGACACATTGATCATGTGTCTACTCAAGGCCGCATTCCATAAAATACAAGTGCTGGAAAGGACATTTGCACAGCCATGGGAGCTGGGCAGTCATGAACAATGGATTAACCTCTTCTCTGCTGAGATCTTAAAATGTATAATGGAATGTCAGGACATGTTAGGTATGTTTGGCCAGAAAGGAGGTATATACCAGTCAGTCATAGCTAGTATGTTTGGAAGGAACACAAAGCAGTTAAAAAAGGTAGCATTCTGGAACTGAACGTTGTAATAAGAAAAGTTGTAATACATTATACGACAGAGTCAAAGAGTGAAGAACTTTAGATTTTTTGTTTTAAACAATGTGTACATTTTTAAAAGGTCAGTACATGTTTTTCAAATATCACTGCACATCTGTGCATCAGTGCATTATTTTTAAGTTCTGGTCTCTCTGTCTGTCTCAGTGACCTATCAATGCTGGGTACCTCCACATTCAAAGATTTCCAAACCAGGCTGGCCTATCTGTAATTTAAATGGTTTTGAAGGAGTTGTTATGAAGTGAATAGATTTGTGTTTCACATTATGAGAGGTAATGAAAATACTAGCAGTAGGTCTAAAGGGGTCTGCCTGCCACCGGAAGTACATGAGCTTCACCAATGGCTGTGTGACTGGTGTGTAGCTGAAGGCTTTGGGTGTATGACTGTAGGCTTTGGTTTGTGGAGTACTGGGTCATGTTCCAGTGGGAAAGAGGCTTGTATGAATGGGACAGCCTGCATTTCACAGGAAGGGGAGCTAATCTTCTCTGTTAAAGGCTAGCTGGAGCAGCCAGGAGGGCATTAGTGCAAGGGGAGGTTGCTAAGAAGGCAAATGCATTACAGACTCAAACTCAGCACATCATGAACAAATTGAACCAATATGAAAAAGAATGTAAAGAACAACATTTTCAAATTACTTATATAGCAATGCTAGGAGTCTGAATACCAAGTAGGAGGAATTGGAAATTCTCAGAGTGAGAGTAATTAACCACTGGAACAGACTTTTAATGGAAGTGATGGAGTCTACATCTTCAATGTCTTCATAACAAGACTGGATCTCTGGAGGATGTGCTTTAGCCACACATAAGTTATGCTTTAGTCAAATATACAAGTTATTGGGCTCAATATAGAGGCAGCTGCATGAAATGTAATAGACTGTGATGTACAGGAGATCTGACTAGATGAATCTAATGGTCCCTTCTGGCCTTAAACTCTATGAAACTCTTCTCAGTTGTTTCCAATATTCTAAGGACGTGTCTACACTTGCAAGTTTTGTCACCAAGAACTGGCTTTTGGCAACAAAACAGCAATAGCGTACACACTGCAAGGTCACTTTTTTCAGAAAAAAAGGCCAAGTTTTGGCAGAAATAACTTCCACCCCTGCGAGAGACTTTTGCCTTTCCCCCCTCCCTTTATTGTCAACAAATAGCCAATATAGACACCACAGTTTTCCCCTGCCCCGATTTTATTGGCCTCCAGAAAGTATCCCACAATTCCCCTGCTGTCCCTCTGGTCAGCAGTTTGAACTACGCTGCCCTGAAGCCAATGCACCCCTCCCCCTTGCAACCCCCGGGACTTTTAAATCTCATTTTCTGTTTGCTGGCTTCCCAGAGGAGCTTCCCAGGTGAACATGGCTGGCTACCACCCCAAATGCACTCCCACTTGGACTACCGCTGAGTTGTTGGATCTGATCAGTATATTGAGAGAGGAGTCTGTTCTCTCGCAACTGCGAGTGACCCACAGGAATCGGGACACATATGGGCAAATTTCTCGAGGCTTGTGTGAAAAGGGCTATGATTGGGACATGCAACAGTGCAGAGTAAAGATAAAGGAGCTGAGGCAGGCGTACCATAAGGAGTGGGAGGCAAACCATCGTTCCGGTGGTGCACGTAAGACCTGCTGCTTCTATAAGGAGCTGAATGCTATCCTCGGTGGTGACCCCACCTCCATCGCCAATTGCCCCATGGATACTTCAAAGGCTGCTGAAAGAAGGGGTAACCCTGAGACTGAAACTGTGGATGAAGAAGTAGAGCTAGAAGAAGCTGTGGTGCTCCCAGTGGGGTTGCCTGGTGGGGCATGCAGCCAGGAACTTTTCTCAATTCCAGAAGTGCTCAACGGGAAGCAGGAAACAGATGAGATGCCAGGTAAGTTGCTATGGCTTGTGTAGGGAATCGAAAAGTGGGAGGCAGGTAGTCTGTAGCTAATCTGCATGGCCATGCAGAGTGTCGATGCACATCGAGACCTGCAGGGAATCCTCCAGAGAGAGGCTCTGGAAAGTTTCCAAGAGGTACTTGTTAATCCTCTGCCACAGATTCCAAAGGATTGCAGCCTTGTTAGGACCCCCATTGTAGGAAACTGTACCATGCCATTTAGCAATCACTGGAGCTGGGACCAAAGCAGCGCATAGCTGAGTTGCATATAGACTGGGGTGAAAGCCACAAGCATTCAGAAGCTGAGCCCTGGTTTCAGTGAGATGTCAGCCAGCAGGTTGGCTGCCTGTGAAACATGTGGGATAATTTAATGAGTTCCCTGCAAAGCTCCCCTGCAAGCCAAGACCTTTTTGTCCATACACACAGCTGCCTTTCCCCCTTCCCGAAACTCACCATAATTGGGGTGCTCGTGGAGCTGTGGGCCTGCATAGAGTCTCAGAGAGAAAGTGATTGCTACTCGCAAAATTTCCTTTTCACTAAAATGTTTCAATATTTTGCTGGAATGTAACAATCCCTCTTCCATTCAGCACAGACTTTGAAGAACACATCACGCACCTCCGTGTACCAGCTGCGACAGATAAGAAAAAATCCTAGGTGCAGCAAAGAGATGTTCCGCGAGGTACTGGAGCATGATGAGAGACAGACCAGGGCACAGAAAGAGTGCTGGGAAGGCGAAAGGCAGGACAGAAAAGAGAATGCTGCTTTTGCTAGGCAAGCATCAGAGCAGATGATAAAAAGTTATGGAGGATCAGAGAGAGATGCTCAAGTCCTTAATACAGCTGCAGACTGAGCAGATCCGAGTTTGAGCGCCTCTGCAGCAGATGCACAATTCTTTGCCAACCTCACCCCCCTCTATGCCCTCCTGAGTTTCCCCATCACTCCATCCCATCTCACAGTTTGCACAATGATAGCTGGAGCTACACACAGTTGTGAGGTTTTACCCTTTTTAACAATAAATAAAGGCTAAGGTATTTAATGGTACAACGTTTTTATTCTGTGTTCTACAAAAGCGTATAGCAATCAATTCACTCTTGGGTACAGGCTTCAAAAGCATTGTGTTGCATGGATCTTGGGCCCCAAAATTGTACATAGATGCAACAGGGAAGCAACTCCAAAGCAGACACGTGTTACTGCCCCTTATTGTCAAAATGGTTCCTCAAAAGGTGCCCCAAATGTGGACATGATGTGTCAACAGAGGGAGCAAATGTAGACACGCTTTGGTGACTTTGCTTTTGTCGATTTTTCCTTGTTGACATTAGTTTCATTGACAAAATTTGCCAGTGTAGATAAGCCCCTAAGTAAGATGATGTTCAGCTTCTGTAATAAACAGATAGCTAAGGGTTAATGTTCTTTTATCTGTAAAGGGTTAACAAAGGGAACCAAACACCTGACCAGAGGACCAATCAGGAAACAAGACTTTTTCAAATCTGGGTGGAGAGAAGTTTTGGGTATGAGTTCTTTGTTCTTTGTCTTGGTTTGGTGACCTTCTCGGCTCTGAGAGTGATCTTTCTATCTCCAGGCTTTCTAATCTTCTGTTTCCAAGTTGTAAGTACAAGGATAGTAAGACAATAGGTTTATATTGTTTTTTTGTATTTACATGTGTGTAGTTGCTGAAATGTGTTAAATTGTATTCTTTTTGGATAAGGCTGTTTATTCATTTTTTCCTTTAAGCAATTGACCCTGTATATTGTCACCTTGATACAGAGACCATTTTATGTCCTTTTTCTTTCTTTTTATATAAAGCTTTCTTTTTAAGACCTGTTTGAGTGTTTTTCACTGGTTAAGGCTAAGAAACGAAGGGAGGGGGAACATCTCTTTGAGTTAGAGTTACAAAGCATGACTTTGCATACCCTCTGGGTGAGGGGAGAGAGAGATTTGATCTCCCGGTACTTGTGTTTCAAGGACTTGAAGCAGGGAGTATCCTAGGGTCCGCAGGGCGGGGAAACCTGGGAGGAGGTAAAGAGGGGGAAGGGAAATGGTTTATTCCCCTTTGTTGTGAGACTCAAGGAATCTGGGTCTTGGGGTCCGCTGGGAAGGTTTGGGGGGACCAGAGGATATCAGGCCCTAAAATTCCTGATTGGTGGCAGCGCTATCAGATCTAAACTGGTAATTAAGCTTCGGTGGTTTCATGCTAGCTTCTCATGTTCTGAACTCTAAGGTTCAGATCTGAGTAGGACAGTTATGACATGAGTGGCAGTGGTGGGAGAAAGATAAGATCCAGAAGCCAGTAGGAATATTATTTTCTTTTTCTCTGCTAGGGCTTTTATGCAGAGAGAAAGGGTGGTTTTAAACAGAGCCAGAGAGAATTTTTTTTTCTCTGTTCTCTGGTTGCAGTTTGGCTTGCATATTAAGCAAGGAACTATTGTTATACTATAGCACTCTGATTGAGAGTTAAGTACCCAGCACAACACACATGCAAATAAAGTGGTTTTTCTGGTTTACTTTACATTTAAAAGATTAGCTAGAAAAAAAAAGGCACTGTTGCTAGGCAAACCCCAGGAGACAACAGAGCCAGCAGTTCAGACAATAAACACCGGAGGGCACCCCAACACAAGAAAACAGGAACCATGACTTCCAAGGCAAAATGGAATGCAGAGAAACAAATCAAAGAGGCAGACCACAGGCGACATATGGAAAAAAAACTACAAGAGATGGAGCTGAGAGAAAGAGAAAGAGAGGCAGCTTACAAAAGAGAACAAGAAGACAGAGAGGCAGCCTACAAAAGAGAACAAGACGACAAAGAGGCAGCCTACAAAAGAGAGCAAGCAGCCAAAGATGCAGACCACCAAAGATAGCTGGAACTCCAGAGGGAGACCTACCAGCAGGCCCTGGAATTAGAAAAGGCTAAGCAACAGAACACAGCGAATCCTAACAACCCTACGCTAATGATTGTTCCAAATCACAGGAAATTTCCCACCTACAAGGCAGGTGATGACACTGAGGCCTTCTTAGAAAATTTTGAAAGAGCCTGTCTTGGGTGCAGCATCCCTGAAGACCAGTACATGGTAGAGCTGAGGTCACAGCTCAGTGGACCCTTAGCAGAGGTGGCGGCTGAAATGCCAAAGGACAGAATGAATGATTATAAATTGTTTCAAACCAAGGCCAGATTCAGAATGGGGATAACCCCAGATCATGCCCGTTGGTGTTTCAGAACCCAAAAGTGGAAACCAGATGTATCATTTCCCCGACACGCCTACTACTTTGGAAAAAATTATGAGGCCTGGATATCAGGAAACATTGTTAAATCCTTGGACGAACTGCATCTCCTCATACAAATGGAGCAGATCTTGGATGGTGTTCCTGAGGACATAACAGGGTACATACAAGATGGAAAACCCAAAAATCTCACCGAGGCAGGGGAGATTGGAGCCAAATGGATGGAAGTAGCAGAAAGCAAGAAAGCTACTGTCAAGGGGAATGAATACCCCAGGGGGCACACCGACAATAAACCCTACAACCGAGGGCAACCCAACACCCCTCCTACAACCCAAGGAAAGCCACAGACACCCTATTCTTCCACCTTACCAGTCTCCAGTAACCCACCTCGACCCAGTAACCAATCAGCTGGAAGATGCTTTAAGCGTAATGAACTGGGACATATAAAGGCCAACTGCCCAAAGAACCCCAACCGAGTGCAGTTCATTACACCACCCTCACACCAAAGATCCCCAGGCCCAGATGCCTCTCAAATACCCTTGGAGCGAAGGGAAATTTTGAGAGTGGGCGGAAAGAAGGTTACTGCGTGGAGAGACACGGGGGCACAAGTGTCAGCTATCCACCAATCCTTCGTCGACCCCAAATTCATCAACCCAAAGGCCCAAGTGACAATTTACCCCTTCGTTATGACAGCTTCCCGGTGAAATAACTTACCCAGCTATAGATTTACTATCGTACAGCTGCTCTAGCTACATATTTTATATTTCTCTCCCATTTCCAGTCCTAATTACTTTAACAATGGGAACAACTTAAACAACCGGATAGTTCCTTCTTGAAATGACTTTTCTTAAAAGAAATGGAGGTTCTTACATTCACTGCTCATTATGAATCCTTAACCTGTAAAGGACCAAATAATTGCCAATCAGAGGGACGATAATTCCATTGAAATGTTCTGGTGCTGACCATTCATGAGATTGAAGCTTGAATAATTTTTGTAATTACCACAGTTCTAAGAAAGAGTTATATACCTCATATTCAAAAATGGGTTTGCTTTTAGTATTATAGAGCACTTTATTATGGATTCAACTCCATTCTTCCTCCACAAATTATGGCTTATAACAAAACCTGTAAAAAGTGGAGAAAATTATACAGATAACTATCCTATAAATACCTATTATAGCTATTGATGTTTTAAAAGTATTCTAAAGCCAATGGAATGTTAAGGAGAACTTGCTCTCTGACTGTTTTTTGTACTGGGGCCAGATCCAGCAAATCTTTGCTCATCCCTATCATCATTGTGCTGGGTTGATGGCAACAGAGATACTTGCATGAGTAACAATTTGCAGGATTGGGCCCTTGGACCACAATGTGACTACTCATGTATTAAAGTTGAGCATGTATAGAAGTCTTTCCATGATCAGGGCCTTGAAAACACAACACAGTATTTATTGAAATGTGTGGTTCAACTTTTACACCCAAAAAGTTACTTTTTTCTTTACATTTTAACATCTTTACTGTTCATTATAGCAATCATGAGCTTCAGAGTTGAGAACTGTATGTAAACTAATGACAGGATACTATTGTGCAGAAATTACAAGAGCCTTTTCCCACTGACTTAGAAATTTGGTGAGAATATGTTTGCCTTTTGGTTCTTGCCCCAGCATTTTTTTACATTTAAAAAAAAAAAAAGTCAATTTCACATTGAACTATAAGAAATGTCAAAAGTTTTGATGCAAAACTGTTTTGTTGAACCAAGAACTCAACATTTAAATTGTAAAGGTTTGGACTCAAAATGGGATCCATGTTTGAATGAAAACTTATTAAATAATAATAATAATTAAAAAAATAGCCCTGTTACTGAGGAAAAATTGCCAGATTTTACAAAATAGATTCAAATGTCCCAAAATTGCAAAGCTGAGAAAATGCAAAACCCTGAGTTGAAGGTTCTCCACTTCTTGTTACCTGAATCCATCAGGTTCATGTAATCTCCACCTGCAGAGGAGACGAGAGTAATGTAGTCCTGTTTGTACACAAGGTCTTTCCCAGTCTTCCTCTCTGTTCCTTTCCTTTCTCACATCCATATAAGATATTCTTAGCCACTGCCTAGACAGATGTGCAGATAAAACCCAGTCATCCTCAAACAGAGAATTCTGTAAATCCTATTAAGAAAATAAACATAAGGCTTGAAATTAATTGGAAGTGTTTGCTTTTCACATGGGGCAGTAGGAGATGGAGATGGAGGAACAAATTAAGCCACTTTTAATTCTGAAAAACAGAGTTGACAAGTAGGCCTTGAATATGGTTATGTATTAAAGAGACATATTTTCTTCTGTTTACTAATAAAACTACACTGATAATGACATCATTTTTATTAATTTAAATCATTCTGACACACTAAGACACTCTTTTTACCCCACCCCAACAGGCTCTCTCTACACCCTCTCTGTCACCCTCACTGCCTCCTGTTTCTGCAGCTCCCTCTCCTTTGTTTAATCCAAACACAATGCACAATACTGTAGCTACACACCTTCAAAAAGCCTTTCAGATGTGTATTTGCAATTTTTCCTATATTCTGCTAGATAAATGAATGACAAGAGCTATGAAATGAAAGGATATTGTATTTGCACTCATCCCTTGAAGAATTCAAAAACCCACCAGTTTAAACTGGGAATGCATCTTAATTGGGTGCTTTCAGAAATTATGTAATTTCAATTGAAAAAGAAGTGAGAAGTTTCCTAAAGTGTCTCATGGCACTATTATCATGGAACGATCACCTAATTAGGAGACACTTTTCTAAGCATTCTCCTTAGTGAGCTTCTAAAGTGCAGAGAGATGCAAAACAATAAAAAAGGCTATTTCCCACATGTAAATTAGCACATGGTGCACAATAGAGGATTAAGGATGGATCCATGGATCTGCACATGAAGGGATCCCAGAGTACAATGTTTTATTGTGTAAAAGACTACCATGAAGCACATTAGGATGCTGAATATCTGATATATATTTATCCAAATATCCAAACTCCAAAAACCTAATGTGAATAATCAGAGGAAAGGGTCAGATCAGGCTTCATGTAAGGAGCAAGTAGTCATTTTTAGGTACCAGCTGCATACCATGAATAGGTACCATGTATAACAGAGAACAACAAGTATTTGTTTCTGGTTTCAGATAATCAAAAAGAATACCCAGTAAAGCCATTCGGAAAAATGTTTCCCCTGCCAAAAAATTAGATAGAAACCACTTTCTTTCCTTTTTGAAAAATTTTTTTTTTTTGAGTTTTCAATCGAAAACCTGGAAAGAACATTTTTTGGATGCTGAGAACCAAAACATTTTCTTTTCTTTTCCCTTTTCTTTTTTTTGTCAAAAACCAAAACATTTTTGACATTAATGGTGATTTTTTGGTGAAAATTTCTGTTTTGTTGACAAGATCATTTCCATCTACAACCACTTTGATAGAAAATTTTCAACCAGCTTTAATATTCAGAAATAGGCATTCTGTATGGGACAAACAGAAAATAAATTATGATTTAACTCCTTTTTTTTTAAATTAAATCAGTCCTACTCAATAATACATCTATTTTAAGTTGGCCTAAATGAACACAAACTTATGTTGTGTCACCATTTGCTTGGCAAATTGAATTGTTCCACTCTAAACTCAGATTAAGCTTCTAAATACCATTAACTTCTCTGTCTGGCATAACAGTAACATATAACTGCTGACTGGTCAATAACTTACCCTGTGAGGACATCAGATTTGTTGTTGTTCATCATGTAATAATCTATAGTCGGTTATATGGATCTGATAATAAGTACTATAGACGTGGGTATAAAATTGCTACTCATCTTTGGGCTGTAATCTGATGATCTGTGGTGCCAGGTGTTTGAGTCCCTTAGTTTGAGACCCTTCCTTATGACATTGTCTGCCAGGATCAGTGGCGGATTAGCCACTGGGCCAACAGGGCCCGTGCCCAGGGGCCCCAGCCAATTAGAAGGCTCAGGGTCAAAATGGGCGCCCTCATTGCCCAATCTGCTCCACCTGCCCAGCACTCCTGCAGGGGACAGGGGTCAGAGGGCTTGCCCTGTTCAGCCTACCCAATGCCCCTGCCAGGGAGTGAGGAAAGTCCCCCACCCCAACACCGCTCCCCTGCAGGAATGCCAGGCGGGCAGAGAGGGACAAGCTCCCATGCTCTGACCCCATTTCCCCAGCATGAGCGCTGGGGTTCAGGGGGATTGCAGCCAGAAGGGGTGAGGAGGGACCTCCACTTGTTCTGACCCATGGCCCCACAAAACCACAATCCACCTCTGGCCAGGATGTTAAAGCTAATAAAAGACAGTTTATACATATGCATGGTGACGAGCAGTCATGAGATACCAACTTCTCATAGGCCAGCTTGTTTGGTAATTACCCACAAAGTTTCAAACAACAGTATTTGCTCATTTCCCAAATCTAAATACCTGAGGGATAACACCTGCATGAGAAGCAGGAACAGTTTTCTTCAGGTTAAATGTGACACTTAGTGTGAAACTTGCTCTTGTCTATCTCTAGCTTTTTTGACTTAAGGTTGCTGGGCTGTCTATCCCAACATCACAGCTACACAAAGCAAGGAAATAAGCAGTTAAGTCATTCAGCATCTCCACATATCACTTCCCCTCCTCATCCTCAAATACCTCTCATCCCATACTCACATCCAACGTATCTCCACTTTTGTCCTATACAACAAATCTACTCGGACTAGATGCACCATGTTCATGTGCTTTATAGAGGGCTACTGTGCATTCGTAGTATTTAGTTCTATGCATGGATTTGTATCAGCATGTGTAGGTGAACTGGACATTGGCATTGTGGATGTGTGGAGTCTATACCCTTCTGTACAGTTGTTTCATCCAGCAGCAAAATATAGGCTTTGCAGCTCATATTAATGAATGAAACTCTACAGACTTGTTTCAGTCATGATTTTGTAATCAGTCCCACTGTCTGTACATACCTCTATTTTGAGTCCCACATTTAATTAACATGCTCTTACCTGGGCTTCTCACTCCTGGTCCATCTACAGCCTCTCTTTTCTGAATTGCTGATACACTTGTAAACATATAAGGTCATACAGAAAATGACAACTCAAAACCACATACAGCTCGCCAAATAATTTCTAAATAAATTAGGCCCTGAATAATTTGTGTGTGTTTATCTCCATGGTTGAGGATGAAAGTGTTGACATGCCTGAATTGCATGCTTAATAGTAATTTTATGGGGAATAATAACTGGTATGAGAGTAAGCAATCACTGGCATATATGAGGAGTGCTGTATTAATAGCTTATAATGCCACCGTTAACCCCTGTCATTACTGTACTGTGTATAATTCATATTAAGCACACAGGATCTACTAAAATGCAACCAACTTGAAGTCCAAATTGTAAGTAAGACTGCAATCTATACAGAAGCATCATCTCTTTTAACTTTCAGTTATTGGGCTAAATTATGCTCTCTCATTACAACACTGCAGCCCCAGTTGACCAATGTAAAAGAGGAGAATTTGGCTGATAAAATTACTTTAAGGTGATTCATTTTGTATGTTATTGTAGGCTTATGTGCTACGACAAAGCATGATGGAGAATAATGAAATGGTAACTCGGTGTTAGCTGTGTGTTCCCTGACACTAATTTGGATAGCAAATTCTGAACACAATCCACAGCAATTATGGGGCTGAAAGCACTCAAACAGTAAAATGTTTGTAATGCAGTGTGCTGCATTTTGCACATTACTTAAATTGTATTCACTTAGTTTGGAATCTGAGATGCCAACAACAACCAATTTACAATCCATTTCCTCCCTGATGTTTGGTTTGATAGATGGTTCAGAAAAATGGTCTTCAAGTAGAGGTGTGTTTAGATACCTACCACTATACCACTGTGTATTTGACATCTGCTGACTTTACACTACTTCTATAAACTTGGTTTATATTAGAGGACTTGCTTTGATGTAACCAAATTGATTTAAAACTGACGCAGTTGCACTAGTGTAAATCTCTAATGGCTTTAATTACCAAGCTGAACTAAAATTGTTTAAACCCTACTTTGCATAAGTGCAGCACATCTTCATCGGGAGTTTGTACCTGTAAAATCAGTTTAGTTACAGCAGTGGCAGTGCACATTTTCTAACATAGTCAAGGCCTCTGTTTGGAAGATCTTATCTGGAATAGGAATCAGTGATATCCAGACATATAGAAGGAGCAGGAGGCTCTTTGCTTAAGAATTGGACTTTATAAGAGAATTAATGAAATATGGTCACCTTTCCTTATAAAAGATGTGAGAATCTCCCCCAAATCTGGCTGATACTGATAAAAATTTCACCAAACATGTATAGTTTGCCATATACAGCTTATTGACTCTGTCTTCTGCGCTTTAAAGCATGGCCTGACTGTTTCAGATAAGCTGGGTTGTACACTTGATCCATTAGAGTGAGAAGATTTGCAACAAATGGCCATTTTTTTCCTTCACTTGGTTCTTACTTTATCTTATCACCTTCTGTTCTTTGGAGGCTGAAGGGAACCACTTGCTCTTTAGCTTCATGACTATGTGGCTGAATGATGCTCCTTAGTAGGACCCCAGCAAAGTTACATAAAATAGATACCGAATGGCTGACGAGAATGTGTAGGTAACTGGCATCTTGAATCCTGATGACATATGTTTCATTCCTTCCCCCTATCCTGTGGCTAAATGTTATGTACCCTGTAGAGTCCTGTTTTTCTACACTCTGTTTATTTTCTAATGCCATACTGTGGAGTAAGATTTTGTGTTATGATGCCACTTCATCGTTGATAGAGTTTATCAATTATGAAATCATCATTTCAGAGGAGCCATCACAGGTAACCCAGTGAAGAAATACACTGCCTTAAAGTCAATTTTGTATTCCCATTGCAATTAATTGAAAACTAGGTCAACAGTCACTCCAGACAGATGATATTAAATTGTGTGTGGGGGGAGGGGACTTAAAGAAATAATTAAGCACTTTTTCTATTAAAATGTGATAATAGTCTTTCAGCTGTGTCAACTGACAAACTTGAAAGCAGATTTTCCTACATATTGTATCCAGTTTCAGGACTGCAACACAATGAAAGCATCACTTTTCTTTGGAGCTTCAGTAATTGCCATGTGATAAACATGCAGGCATACTGCATGCTAATGAGAGGACTTAATTACTAGTTTCTATATTTATTTTTTCTTTTTTTACTGCTCTAATTGGTAGTTAATTTATGCACCTGATTTTTAGGTGCTCTATGCACTCATTAAAAGTGACCTCCAAGAAAAGTAGGAATGCTGAAAAAAAGGCAAAATGACAGGTCTCCTGCAGCTAAGTTTAGCCTTTTTTCTATGTTGGGAAATGCTTTTGTAAGTACTGTAATTACACAAGATGGAAATAGTAGGGCAGTTTTAGAAACGTCTCACAGTTGGCACTATTACAGCAGTGCAAGTTACCACCAGCATAGTAGCAGACCTGTCACTGTCAGTATTTCTTTTCTAACCCCTCGTTAACCACTTGGTTACAAAATTCCCTTTATGCTGAAATTTGGTGTGCACTGGATTAGCTTAGCCCTACAAGAAACAGTTTTGCAATTAAAACAAATTGCATTTTTTCAGTAAGAATGTTAAGAAAACAGTTTATTGCATTCTAATTTTATGAGGAAAGGAAGTAAATTAAAAGTTTTGTTATATTAATTGAAAAATATGCAGATTAAATGAATTAGAGAATTTAGAATTATCATAAAACTGTCAAGCTATATACAACTGGTTACAGCATATGTACAATGATTTTATCTTATATCTTTTTAAATTCACATTCCTATACTATAACATCCCAATGGCTTCATGCAGACATGAACAAGTTGTTAGGCACTTATGTGCTACTAAATTCTGCAGGTAAATAATGCCCTGGGAGTGGGGACAGACAGAGAGACTTGCCCTGTCGATCTGCCTCTTGGCAGATGATAACCACCCCTTAAACATTACAGATTTTAAAAATATAATATATTTTTGCATTGTAGACTACATTGGCTTCAAAGAAAACAATCTAAAAGGAGTCAGTATTGTTTTCTGGCACAAGCTTGGAAAACATGGATCATGATGCTTTCAAAATTTATATATATGAAATTACAAAATTCTTGTGCTTCCGATGTGAGGAGCAAGTGCTTTGTTCATTTCTCTGGGACCCTTCAAGCAGTAAAAGAGAAGCACCAATAGGACTCTCACCTACTCTCCTTTGGCCAGGAAGAAAGTACCCCATAAAGTCAAGAGTGAGAGAAGAAAGAGACAATCAGGGGAATTAATTCAACACATGGGGGCAACGTCAGTCTATTCAGAAGCACATGTCCAAATCTGAATGCAGTCTGATGTTATTTTTGTGGATGAAGCTACTTACAATGATCTACCAAACTGATCTGGCAATTGAAGCATGCAATTCTACACTTCATGTTGAGAGGGATAACACTGAAAGTCTTATCAGTGACATTCAACAGATTTGTGACCAGTTGGATGCAATTCTATCTGAGTCCAAATTAGTAACACAGAATATTGGCATTTCATCTGAGTTCTCCACCAATAACAACTTACCTACTGAATCTGATGCCGAGCAGCATTATAAGGTCAATGTCTTCCTTGTCATCATTGACTCTGTTCAATCAGGTCTTACACATCTATTTGAGTCACTGCGACTAATTTGTACCCCTTTTGGGTTTCTTTGGCAGTTCAATAGACTGAGTAATGAAGATCTACTTTGTGCAGCTGAAGAATTTCAGCAACACCACAACAAAGAAATCTCAAAAGATCTCAGTGAAAAGGTGATCTTCCTCAAACAAATATATTCCACGAACTTTGAATTGGATTGCAAGTCAAATGAATTGCTTCAAGAAATACTCGAACTTGGACTCTCTGGTGTATTTCCTAATATCACAATTGCATTGTGTATTTTTGTCAGTTTGCCAGCATCAGTGGCTTCAGGTGAACGCACCTTCAACACGTTGAAGCAGGTAAAGAACTATCACCGTTAAACTATGGGACAAGAGCATTTGAATGGACTTGCCATGCTTAATATCAACTGTGACATTGCACGAAAGCTAGATTTTTCCTCAATAATTAGTACATTTGCACAGAAAAAAAGCTAGAAAAGCATTTGTTAAATAAAAATATTGAAATCATGTCTCATTCTTTTTTTGGTGCTTTATTTTGTTTTCCATGTGTTGTCATTTTTTATTTTTATTATGCCTAAGGGCCTCAAAAGTTGGAAGTGGCCCGGGCCTCTCTGGACTGCTGAGAGGGCCTGAGTAGATTAGATATAATTTCTCATTCATGCTGCAAATAACAGGAGGTAAATATCTGAGGAAAGAAATTAATCTTATTAAATAATTAGGGACATTATCTTTTTTATTTTTCAATTATTCAGATGACGTTCCTTTTGGGAGTAGGAGTAAAGTTTTAAAAACTGTTCGACTTGGGAGCCTATTTTCCATTGAAAACAATAGTAGTGAGATTCCTAAGTCACTTAGCAACTTTTGAAATATTTTCTTTTTATCTTATGTCCCTGCGTCTTGTACAGAATTTTCCACAAACTTTATAAAGCGAATCAATTGCATCTTAATTCACCCACTGACAAACAAGCCCTTCTTAAAGAAATAGAGATACTCGTTATTGTAATATCTCTCTTCCTTTCATTGCATTTAAAGGGCTAAATATTCCACTCCACTGTATTACCCTTGAATTTCCTGACTTTTCAGCATTTAAATTTTCAATCTCTGTCCTGATCCTGCAAAAAGACCTGTATGGGCAAGCACTACATGGGTGCAGGGTCTACCCATGCCATTCTCTTTACAGCATAATTACCGTAATATTTATTATGATTTTTTTTGCATTTGTGTGTCAATAAGTGCAGCTGTGGGGCTTATTTCTCCCCATGCTATTACTCACAGGAGCAGTTTGAATTAAACTGAAAACTGAGGCTCACTCTATTAGCAAAAAATACATGCAGCAGCTATATATTAATAATACATTGTGAAGAATACTCAAGGATTTTGTATAACTTAATTTTGGTTTAAAAATAAAATATTAATGTCGTAATTAAAAGGAAAGTCCCCTACCCCTCCATCCCCCAAGCCCTTTAACTAGCTAGGTTCTGTAAGAGGAGACCTGGGATTTATTCATGGCTCTGTCAAAGCTTTCTTATGTAATCTAGGACAAGTAATCAATTTTAAAGAATAATTCAGATTAATGTTCCTGTGTATCTCCAAGTAGATAAGCCCTAATATGTTAACATTTTAGAATTTTGGGTGGCTGTTTTTGTTTGTCCAACATAAGACACCTGTATCTCAATTTGGGCTCCCAAAGCTAGTAACCGCTTTTGAGGATGTTGGTTTACTGTAGCTGTGTCTGGGTTCCCCGTTTGTAAAATGAGGATCATACCTCTCGGGGTGTCATGAGGATGAAGTCAACAATGTATGTGAAGCCATCAGATGTTATGGGGGTGCTGAGCACATTGAAGTCTCTCTAAATAGAATGCAGTTTAAAAACAAAAACAAAGGAATAATCCCTTAACTGTTCCACTGCATGAATTGAGACCAAGAGCAATGGAGCGAACTGAATTGCTGCATATTCTTGGATGTTTTATAATTAAGAATTAACGCATGAAGAACAGTTCAACTTCTAGACAGCTCTAACAGGTTTTGTCTGACTTTAAGGCACAGGACCAAAGATCTGGTAATTTAAACTTAGACTGTGAACTCTTTAGATCAGGAATCATGTCTTCCTTCAGTGGCTAACACAATAGGACTACAGTCCAGGCAAAACTATGAGGTAGATATTAAATAGCAGCAAGCATTCAAGTAGCATTATAATATCTCTAAAGTGCACAGCCTAAAGTGTCTTAAATTATTTTACAAAATAGAATTTGTAATAAAAATCAGAAATAGTAAAAAGAGCATTGATTGAATATTAAATATAGTCTGATATCACTTTCAGCACACTTCCAATTTTGTGAAAGGTCCAAAAATCATTTAAAAAGAGAAAACATATGGTAATATCTAGGGCTTGTGCTAGAAACATATAGTTTCCTTTTCCATTTTAACAGATGCTCGATGTTTCATTTTAACATACACATTGAATCCTACTGTGTGTTGTAATGGAATGCTCTGGGCCAAATAAATCCCTAATGTAATGTAGAGTGTTCATATCATACTACTGTTACAACTTCTAATAGCATGAGTTCAGGGTGACTGCATTATTCATGTATGGCATAGCTAAGCATGGGTTATTCAGTTCACCTCAAACATTTAGAATATTCTTCAGTCTGGGATTGTACTTTTTACATATGTACTTTTCAAATGTGTGTTTATTGGTAATACTTTTTAATGATTGGTACAATTTTTTCCTCATACCCCTCTATCCTAGTTACCATTTACAGGTTCCAGAGTGACATGTATACTAAAATAAATTTTAAATTAGAAATGCCCAAAAGAAAAATGCAACGTCATAGCAGATTCCCACTGTTAAAAGTTTAAGGGAACACGTTTAATGTGTTTTCTGTGTCCTGTGGCTATTCATTTTACATATTCATTATGTTGGATATCAAGTCATGTTCAGGCTTCACAAGACCCTGTTCTAATTTTTAGCAACAAAACTTTTGCTTAGTTCTGTTCACAGTCAAAATTCTGTTGTGTACAACACCAGCAAATCTGTAAGAAATATTTGTGTGTGTATATTACTTGACAGTGTTTAACAATAGCCTTGATGGTGTTTTACCTGGAACTGCCCTGGGGGTATAAAACTACTACAGTGGCTCTGTGCCATCCCCTCTTCCTACTTATGGCATAAGGGATGCGGCCAAAGCAAAGTGGCAACACAAGTACTGCATGCCCGCTATTCTGGCTTCTAGGGCTGTGGTCACCTGGCTACGAATTGCAGGACCCAAAAGAGTCCATGTAACAGGGTGCATCAATTCCCTAGCACCCCCATGTGGCCTGGGTTGGCTCTGCAGAGAAGTGTTATGGTTTCCCCTTCTCTTAGGGTTCTGGCAGCAAACTCCATGCAGGTTTTGTTGTGCTTACTAGCACCCAGGCCTGGGACTGGTTTAACAACAAACAGTTCAAAACAATCCTCAACAACCCAAAATAAAGTCCATCACCACAACATAAAAGCTCATACTCAGCTCTGCCATCTTCAGCCAGTCTGGAGATGATCTTCTTCTGACCCAATCTGCCTTTGCCAAGCAGCCTCTCTCAGCCTTTCCCAGCTAGAGCTCAGCCTTCTTCAGCTCTCCCCCACCTCTGGAGCAAGCCTCCCAACTCGGGTCCCAGACTTGTGCTAGTGGGGCTTGCACTAGCTTAATAAATATGGTGAGTAGACTTTCCTTTGATATTGCGGCTCCGGCTGGAGCTTGGGCTTTCAAGGCCACCCCCAGCTTGAGAACCCAACCTGCGACATCTATGCAGCTATTTTTAATCACGCTAGCCCAAGCCCCAAGTCTGTGGACTCAGGCTGGGAACCTTGGTCCCAGATGCAGTGTAGACATACCCTCTCTGTCTCAGGGAGGTCAGCAGGCAAAACCCCTCTGCTCCTCTCCTGGTCTTCCCCCCATTACTCAAGGTGATCTTCAGAAGCCTCCTGCTCTCTTTGGTCTCTACCACAGCTTCCTCTAGTCTAAAAGCACCTTTACCTCTCTGGGTTGGAAGAGGTCAGAGAGTAGCCTACCTCACCTGCTGCTGACTCCCTCTTTTTAAGATCCAAGTACCTTCCACTAAGATCAACTGAGCACTGGACCCCCATTTCCTCATAAAGGGGCATCACCCCGTGACAATCCTCTAATTTATAATATGAACTAAACAATCTTTAGCATCTCAAGAATCTGGGGTCCATAAAAGTGGGGTAGAGAGACCTCCCAGAGTTACACAAACTGGATCTTTCTCTCTCCTGACATCCCTTCCAGCAGATAAAAATAAATGCCTAGTTCAGAAGAAGGTACATAAAAATTGTCCCTCATTTGCTTCATCTTCCACGTTTGTAATATTCAAGCACAGAATGTGTAAAGTTGCTTTGAAATCACATTTTAAAAAGCATTGACTAACCCCTTCTTATCCCCCAAGTCTATTTTCAATCTATCCATTTAAGTGATGGTGAGAGAAGTGTCCTGACACTGGAAGGCCACAAATATCCCTTGAGAGGACTGGGGAAGTGTCTGAGTGAGCTTTGAGTTGGAGGGCACTATGACTTTTAAAAACATGGAGAATAGCATCATTCAAAAGTGAGGCACCAAGCTGAGGCTTGAAATCGCCAAGAGAGCTGCAGAACCTAATACAGACAGCATATTAGCAAAGAACAAGCATTGTTCATGTTCTGCTTTGAAAAGTCCCCCTGATTTCTGAGCATACAAAACTAGCTGGCCAAATTCTTTTTATTCAGGAAAAAAAAAAAGGCCATGCTGATCTTGCTTTTCAAGTAGTTATCCTGCGTTAATTATTGAAAAGATAAGTCACTATTTCTACAATTTCCAGCAAACACACAAATATCTCATACTTCCTGATGGGAAAAGAATTTTTTAGAACCATAAAATCATAAACTTATATTTAACTTCTATAATTCCTGAGTATCTGACACATAGGTCAAAATTTTTTCTTGAATTAAAAAGATTTACATTTGATTTCACAGGAAATCAAAGGTTTTTATTTCATAGCATTACTTTTTAGCCATTATTTATTTAACTTTGCTTACTCTCAGCATATTACCGAACATTTGCAACCCGTGGAGTATGGTATGCAAAGACACTGAATTGTCACATGCCTTCCTGCTTTCTCCTCTAAATACCCCTGTATGCTCTGAGCATTAACCATGAAAAAAATAGATATTGTCTCTTGTGAAATATGTAATTCAAGGACTCAGTAATGGCCTTTTACATCTAGACCCTGATTTAAGAGCCAACGCAGCTAAAAGCATAAGATAATATGCTGCTGTAACACATTAAAAAGGTCAAATTTAAATGAGCTCATGTTGAGATGTCATTTTTTATCTAAGTGAGGACTCAATTATGAACTCTACTTCTAACATCATTGTATGCACTTCCCAATGAAGGAGGCCTCCTGCTCACTTCACCCCCATTAGCAAGTGGAGGACCTTGTTCCCAGCACCTTAGAGTGAAGCAGCAGCTGAAATACCAGGGGCAGGAGAGGTACTTGTATCAAGTGCTTCTGATGTGGGCAGGGGACCTATCTTCTGAGGTGGGGTTCACAGTCTGTTTGCCTTTCCTTTTCCTCAGTTTGTTTATACGATGTAACTGCTTTAACTAGGGAACTCAGGGAAAGGGAATAAATGAAGATGGACAACATCTTCAAGGGAAAGGGATCATGAATACATCAGGACAATACTAAACCAATAAAAATCGGGACATAAGGAAGAGAGAGATGGGGAGGGAAAAAAAGAGGCTGGGTGGGAAAAATGAGAAAATGCTCCCAAACCCCATAAACATACATTTAAAAACTTTTTATAGTTATAAATAACAAAGTCTTTAAAAAGGCACCTCAAGATGCAAAGAGGAATCCTCCAATTACTCCTGCCCCTCCTACTCTCCCCTACTGCCATTACTTCATTGTATAACATCAAATTTAGGTCCTTAACCTGAAATGGGATCTATTGTGCCTGTATAAAACCCCAGTGAGGTCAATGGGTCTCCCTAAGGGTCTGTAAGAGTGCATCTTCATGCAGGACTGGTGCAGAGACAGTAAGTCTTAAGAAATATGCAGTCTGCCCCATTTGTCTGCAAAGAATCATGCATATGCATTGTGCTATGTAAATAATAATTATGAAAGAAGTCCAGACTTGGGTTTATTCCTGTTTGTACATCCTGCTTCATAGGAGTCAATAGGACTTTTGCCATTGACTTCAATGGGATCAGATTCAAGCATTTGGAAGGAACTATATTTAAAATCAATAGTATTTAAAATGGTTCAGAAATTCAAGATTTGAATTTCAGGATGAGAAGCTCAGAGTTTATGCTCCCCTACACGAAAATAACCTGAAGAGGGAATAGAAAGCCTTTGGATGATAATGTATTCAATAATATTTAGCATACTGATGACACTTTTCATCTTCAAAGTGCTTTGCAAACATTAACTAATCCTCACAAGCACCCTACAAATATGGGTGATTTTGTATTAATTATCCCTATGAGGAGTTGCTATGCATTCACCAACATAACTAGGAAGTGGTGTAAAATAGGACTTTGTAGTTTCATTTCTGTAAATAGCATTAGGAAAAAATGCAGTCTCAGGGCCTGTATTCACTATACACTAAACTTGCAGCAGTGAGGGTTCGATAGTGCAAAAAAGGACACATCTTGCTCAGCACAACTTGGCCCATGGACTGGGAAGGGAAACCTGCTGTACAGAGCAGCTGGCCCTGAAGCCTAACTGCTCCTTCCCAAATAATGTTTCTATATGTCAGCTGGAGTTCCCACGGAGGGGCTTCTGCATAAGCAGGCATGGAAAGGAGCGCATACTGCAAAGGCAGCATGCCCCACTTCCATGACTTGCCAAATCAGATCTGTGGGTACAGACACATCTGTTTGAAGTGAATGGGAACATAAGGCCCTATTTTATTTATCACTCTTGCTGTGTCCTTCTAATTCCCAGCCAATAGGAGTTATGCACAGAGATTGATCAGAGAAGCAGCTTTTTTTTTGCAGTATTTCAGTGCTTAGTAGCATTTCTCAATGGAGTAGCTCACTAAGTTTCCTACTATGCTTTTCAAGCCAAGAGTATTTTCTTTACACTCACTCGACATTCCAGAAAAAAGCCATAAATGTTCCAGTATATTATAAGCCATGGGAAAGAATGTATGGTAAAAACCTCAAATTTTAGCATATATAACTGCATTAGGGAAGCTTCAGCCTCACTTTAATACATAAATTTTGCACCCTCCTACTCAAAACTGGACGCATAATATCAAAATGACAGCTAATGCAGTTCCAGTGTATAGCTTAAATCAAGATTAGGATAGCTGGTCTCAGGCTATGGGGAAATAAAAGTAATAAAAAGGCAAGATGGTATTGGGGACTTGGATGCAACTTTCAACATTATAGGCAAATATAGTTTTCGGAAGAGTTACAACCATGTATGTAAGTATAACACACTCTATCTCTAAACATATTTATTTCCATTTTCATAAATGGAACAAACCAAACACTGAACCTTTTTATAGTATGTTTGTTTATTCTTACAAAGTTATATCTGCAGTGAAAAAAATTTAAACATGGAAAAATTACTTCATAGAATTTTTTCTAACTTCTCTTTAAACTTGTGAGTGAATTTAGTGCTCATGCTCACATAGTACTTAGAGCTGGGGGCACAAGGCTGGCAAAGTCTGGACAATTTCTTTGATATTATGTACCTCAGTCCTGACTTGCAACAGCTGCAGGCCCTTCCACAGTAGAGATTACTTGTCCTGAATGATGCCAAATTATAAAGCAGTTTGGTAATATGGATAAATGGAGACTGGAACAAGACCAAAAAGTGATTTCTACTTGTAAATTCAGACAGTGATTGAACTCATCTAGCCCAAGAATAAAATTACTGCATGGTTTTGTAGAAGCATTTTAAATTATGTAGAAATTTGCTTGTGTGAAATAGCAGAAAACTACCAAAATAAAAAGGATTTTTTGGTAAGTACCAGAAGTACATAACTTGCTAAGAAACTTTTTCCAACGGTATTATGGTTCTTTAATTAATCACTCTGACCTAAAATTCCCCCTCCTTTAAGGCAAGTGGTTGAGTCTGCAACAGAAGCAACCCTAGAGCCCTTGGAGGACCTTGCCACCTGGCTATGCAGCAAGGAGTCTGGATGCCTTGAGAACCCTATCTTGACTCAGACTTTCAGGTCTTCCAGTCTCCTGACCGTGGAGATGGCAGCATGGAAGCTCTAAAGACCCAGCTCTGGCCAGTGCTGTCAGAGTCTAGGTGTATAGCTCTACAACAGTTAGCCTGGAAATCCTAGGAGCTATCAGGACTTGCAGGCTCAGCACTGTGGGGATGGTAGTCTACAAGTCCTGGGATGGGCTTCCAGGATCAGTTAAATCCTGAAATTTCTCGTGAAATCCCAAGTTTTGCTGAGCTCTATATCCAGTATTGCAGTCTTTGCATTCCAAAACTACAGATCCAAACACCTCAATCACTGAGGAACCAAACTTTGCCTCCAAGTTCCCGCTCCAGCAGATGTGCATATACAACAGTAGAGAAATTCAGCATAACTATTGATATGTTATGTTATATGGAGGTTGTGGAATCTCCATCATTAGAGAGTTTTAAGAACAGGTTAGACAAAAATCTGCCAGGGATGGTCTACATAATACTTAATTCTGCCTTGAGTGCAGGTGACTGGACTAGATGACCTCTTGAGGTCTCTTCCAGTCCTACAATTCTATGATATTGTAATTAAAATTGAGGGTCAGACCTAGTGGAACTATTGATAACAGTCAGGTGAACTTAGCAACAGTGCTGCAGCTTCCTGAACAATAGTACAACTTATTCCCCATGGAATAGAGATATGAAATCTACACTTTAGGAGGACCTACCATGAACTGAGTTATAAAATATTCATGGGTCCCCTCTTCACCCAGCTTGGAACTATGATGTTACTTCTGGGGATGCTCCTACAGAAGTACAATATTCAAAAATCAAGCATCTGTTAATCAAATGCATGTTACTGTAGCAGTTACATGAGAAACATGATTTATTCCCAAGGAAGGGTATTAATTCTGAGTATAGGGCTTCAGGATTTTCTGGAAGACAAAAGTACAAGAGAGAGAGGGAGAAGTGGCACTGTGTGTATCAGGAGAAAAAATCAGAACTGAAAAATTGCAACAGTGAACCTCAGAGAAATATAATGAATCAATCTGGGATTAAGCTACCAGATAGAGCTAAAAATAAGGATAGCACTAGGGACATTGTACAGACCTCTAGGGCAAAGAAAAGACATGAGAATAAAATTCTACTCAAAGATGAGATGAGAGAAGGAAGGTAAAAAATAATAAGACTACAAGAGTGGGTAATTCCAATCCTCTAATTAACAAAAAACCTCTGAGACAGAGGAGAGATACAGATATGAAGATGTAGTGAATATCATCATCTGAATTAATTAGAAACTCAAAACTCTAGTGCTAATAGGTTCTATATTGGTGTGGTATTAACCAATGACAAGGAGGGCATTAGTGCTTTCAAAATAGCTGAGATAATACTATAAAATAAGCAAATTATCCGGTGTTAATGAAGCCTCTGTACCTCAGTGCATTACTAAATAGGATAAAAAGTTGGAAGTAAAGCCATATTTTATATATAAATAAATAAAAAACTTTATATAGACCAACTTTAAAAATAGGCAATAGAGTTGCAATAGAGAGTTTGAACTTGGTATATCACAGATCATTAAATTTAACCCAGTTATCCCTATATTAAGCCCATTAAATTTGTGTGTGACTAAAGCATAACTTGTGCTTGGTTAAAGCTTCTCTTCCTGAAAGGTATGCAGACTTGATGTGAAGACATCAAGAGATGGCAAATCTACCAGTTTCCTTGGTAGTTTGTTCCAATGATTACTCACTGTCCTTGTTTAAAAAAAACCAAACATCTGTACCTTTTCTAATCTGAATTTGTCTGGCTTCAGCTTTCAGCCATTGGCTCTTGGTAGGCTCTCTTTGCTAGATTAAAACTCCCTTTAGTGTTCAGTGTTTTCTCACAGAAGGTACTTAATAAATTGTAATCAAGTAGCTCTCTTCTTTCTGATAAGTTAAACAGATTGAGCTCTTTAAGGGCTTGTCTTCAGTACAGGGGTAAGTCGACCTAAGTTACGCTACTCCAGCTATGTGCATAATGTAGCTGGAGTCGAAGTAGCTTAGGTCAAATTACCCCAGTGTCTTCACTGTGTTGTATTGATGGGAGATACTCTCTGGTCGATTTCACTTACTCTTCTCGGGGAGCTGGAGTACTGGAGTTGACCAGAGCATCTGCCATCGATTTAGCAGGTCTTCACTAGACCTGCTAAATCAACACCCGCTGCATCGATTGCAGCAGTGTAGATCTCCCCGGTAGTGAAGTCAAGTCTTCAGTCTGTCACTACAAGGCATTTTCTCCAGTCCTCAAATTACTTTGTGGCTTTTTTCTGCACTGTCTCCAATTTTTCAACATCCTTTAAAAAATGTTGACACCAGAACTGTACGTAGTATTACAGTTTCAGCCTCACCAATGCCAGATACAGAGGTAAAATTGCCTTGCTATGTCTACTCACTACTCCCCTGTTTATATATTCCAAGATCAATTTGGCTCTTATTGTCACAGCATAGGACTGGGAACTAATTGTAAGGCGACTATTATCCCCTTACTAACGTTCAGTGGGGGTGTTTGGTTGCCAGCTCCCAGTACCAAAAGGGGAAGGATCGATGGGAAATCAGGACCCTGAGACTGACAGTCCTCAGGGGCAATGGGGAGAGGCCAACGCTCCAGGTCAGCCTGATTGATAGGGCGGGCAGGCTAATCAAGGAGTCAGGAGGCCCGGGGGGGTCCCATCCTCCGTGTGAGCTGGAATTGCCTGCATCAGACAGAGTGAGGCCAAGCTAAGGGGAGAGCAGGGGCCCAAGCTAAGCTGCTGGGGGCAGAGCTGCAGCCCCAAAGCCAGAGCACAGCCCAAAGAGAGCAGACCTGTCTTGGGAGCAGAGCTGCAGCAACCAGAGCCAGAGGGGCCAGAGAAGCAGCCCAGGGAGCTGGAGGCAGAGTGGAGCAATCTGGAGCCAGGTATGGTGAGCAGCTGGGGAGAGCAAGGGGTACCCTGGGCAGCGGGCCCAGCACAGGGAGATCCCTCAGCCAAGAAACTCTGCAGGCCAGACCTGGAGGGGGATCGTAACCCTGACAGGGCGGGGGTGATGCTGGGAAGAAGGGTTCTGCCTGAGAGCATGTGGCCACCGCCAGAGCAAGTGTCCAACCCACAGCATCCCTGCAGTACAGCCAGAGCCTGAGAAGGCAGCCTGGGACCTACAAGAAACAGACTGTGAACTGCCCTGACGTTCCAGAGACAATGTTTGTGATATTCCCTGCCACAGAGCGGTGTGATGTGTTTCCTTTAACCTTTCCCACTTTTCCTTATTCCTTTTTAAACTAATTGTTAATTAAGTAAACTGTATTGCTTTAAATCATATGTAATGATCAGTGGATCAGGAAAGCATCCAGTGCAGAGAGAGTACCCCGGAGTGGGAACACCCTAGCTCCTGACCTAGGTGACCACAGCAGGGTTGGGGGAATCCTGGGCCCAGCCTTGTTGGGGTTACGAGGACTCTGCCAGACAGGAGAGTGGAAAGGGAGTCCTCGAGGGCAGGGAGGTCTCTGGGTAAAGGAAGTGGGAACAAGAACTCAGATCCTTCCAGCTAGCCCATTTCACTGGGGTAGTGCAGAAGCCAGGAAAGTTCCCCACAATAGCGGGACCATTCCCCCGCTTACATAATGTTGAGTTGCTTCTCCACTATAACCCCTGAATCCTTTTCAGAAGTCCAATGGAATTTTGCCTGTTTACCTAGCAGACTATTGGCACAGAAAAACATGATAAGCACAGGAAAGATTTGCCACTGTAATATGAAAGACATGTACAAATGCATGTCTGAATCCCTTGGTGTGCCTCAAACTGTATTCCTTTTCCAGGTAATTTCCGTTAGAGGTGCAAAAATAGGAATTGTCAGGCATTTCCAGGTCTCACCACTCCTCCTGCCTTGCCACCTCGCCATCTCCTCCGTTTAATATCACAGTCCCCAGATCACACAGAGAGATCTTTGCAAGTTCTGGAATGGGAGACAGTTCCCAAGTCCTCTCCTAAGCAAAGCAGTTAAGATTCATGTGTGGAGGGTCCCCACATGTGTGGATCCTGGGCGCATGACTTGATCTATTGAATTTACCCTCAATTTAAAAAAAAAATCTGCTAACTGCCTTCCTGTGATCCTGTCACTATCGCCTCTTCTCTTGTATCAGCACTGGAAGGTTCAGTGGCAATGGCTGCTCTTGTGATATAGTCCACTACTTTACATGCTTGCACATTTCCTACTTTCAAAAACATCAGCAATGCAACCAGTCATGCACATTGCGACCAAGACACACATGGTGCTCCAGCACTTAATGTAAACTATTATAGTCCAACAGTGCAGATTGCAGCTAAAATTGGTGTTGCATAAACAGAACTTCAGGAGGGGGCTGATTCTGAATACACCATTTATTTCTACTGATGACCTTTTATAACGCACTTCCAGCTCTGCTTTGCTCCATCGCTCATAAGTTATGAGGTCATCTATAACTCACAAAAATAAATGATGGATCCAGAGTTATCCTTTTATAAAATGTTGTGTTAAATATATTTAACTGGCATCATTTGGATTTTTCCATAGAAGAGGATATAAATATGGTCATAACATAATATATTTCATTCTTGTAGTGCGTATTACAGCAATAGAATCAGGCAGTCCCATTCATACCTATCCCTAACACTACACATGATTGTGAAAAGTATTTTTAGGCTTGTCTGTTTCAATTATTTTAATTCCAATACAATGTGCATCAAGTAACATCTCATTGAGCTGGAAAAAATAGGTCCCCCAAGGCATCTTCCCCAAACCACCATCCATTATTCCCTGAGTCCTCTAACATTTTGTTTTTGTCATTTAGAACATTTTCCTCTTTCTCAAACAGTTCCATCCTCCCAAGTACTGAACTAAATGGTGTCTGGAAATAAATAAAGAGACAGAGAGCACAATTTTTCATCATTTTGTTTTTGCCGGCTCAGATGATCAGGGGCTATTTGTTTACATTGTGTCCAGCATGTGCCCAGGATGAATATGTTACAAACAAAACTACAATGTATGTACCTGACCCACAATCAGCCCCTTGCCCCATTCAGGCAAAAGGCTTTGTAAATACAAGGGGCCTAATCTTTCATCTACAGCTATGGCACTGCATGGCACTGGTCAAGAAGAGGAATGCAAAGTTTAACTTTGTACCCCTCAAGATCATGGGGCAGCTGAGGTATGTCTCCTGGTCCCCCAATGCAACTCAGAGCAGCCTTTGCCTGATAACAGCCAATAAAAAAAGAGAACAGCAGAGTGTAAGGCCACCTGATAAGTAGGAGAGCAGTTTAGGAGATGATACAGGAGAGAAGGAATCACCCCCAACAGTTAAGGAGGGATCACCCCCAACACACACACTGCAGACAGTCTCTTACCCCACAGATGCTGTATTTGCTCCTCCTTCACCTGGAGAACTCCCTTGCGAAACTCCCTGTTAGCAGCTCCTGTTCGCTAAGCTCCCTGGTTGCTTGTGCAGCTTTATAAAGCCCTGGCCTGAGTGAATGCCCAGCCCACTGGTTAAGGCTCAGCCAATTACCAGAGGCTTCTAGCTTTCAAACCTTCCTTGGTAGCTCAGCCTCCAACTGCCAGCTACAGCACACAGTCCTTCAAACAAACAAACCACCACAACAACCAAACAGACTGACAAACACAAGCTGAGCACACAGCAAGTAACCCCCAAACACAAACACACACACTGCAGACAGTCACTTACCCCACAGATGCTGTATTTGCTCCTCCTTCACCTGGAGAACTCAAACAAACTGGGATGGATTGCAACTGCTTTGGAGGACAGGGTCAAAATTCAAAATGATCTGGACAAATTGGAGAAATGGTCTGAGGTAAACAGGATGAAGTTCAATAAAGATAAATGCAAAGTGCTCCACTTAGGAAGGAACAATCAGTTTCACACATACAGAATGGGAAGAGACTGTCTAGGAAGGAGTATGGCAGAAAGAGATCTAGGGGTCATAGTGGACCACAAGCTTAATATGAGTCAACAGTGTGATACTGTTGCAAAAAAAGTAAACGTGATTCTGGGATGCATTAACAGGTATGTTGTAAACAAGACACGAGAAGTCATTCTTCCGCTTTATTCTGCGCTGGTTAGGCCTCAACTGGAGTATTGTGTCCAGTTCTGGACACCGCATTTCAAGAAAGATGTGGAGAAATTGGAGAGGGTCCAGAGAAGAGCAACAAGAATGATTAAAGGTCTTGAGAACATGATCTATGAAGGAAGGCTGAAACAATTGGGTTTGTTTAGTTTGGAAAAGAGAAGACTGAGAGGGGACATGATAGCAGTTTTCAGGTATCTAAAAGGGTGTCATCAGGAGGAGGGAGAAAACTTGTTCACCTTAGCCTCCAATGATAGAACAAGAAGCAATGGGCTTAAACTGCAGCAAGGGAGATTTAGGTTGGACATTAGGAAAAAGTTCCTAACTGTCAGGGTAGTTAAACACTGGAATAGATTGCCTAGGGAAGTTGTGGAATCTCCATCTCTGGAGATATTTAAGAGTAGGTTAGATAAATGTCTATTAGGGATGGTCTAGACAGTATTTGGTCCTGCCATAAGGGCAGGGGACTGGACTCGATGACCTCTCGAGGTCCCTTCCAGTCCTAGAGTCTATGATACTTGAGCTCCATGACATTGCAGGATCCACCTACATTGAAGGAATCCTCCCATGGCCAACCCACAATTCCACCAGTGTGGCAGCACCATAGAACAGTGGGCTGATGGGCCATACGTTTTGCCAGAAAATCAACAGAGCGTGGCTAAGTTGGAGCTCTGAGATCTGATATCTCTTTACTGATAATGATTTACCTCCATTCCCAGACAATCTATGGAATGTTAGCAAGAAACTCCTTCTGCGCTCGCCATCTCAACTGTTGTGATTGTCTTTGAAGTGGCCAAGGTCCAAACCAGACACAGAAAATGTAATCAAGTAATGTTATCACTAGTTTTCTTGCATAAGAATGAGAGGGAAAGCTATTACACACAAGATATGCAAAGGTAGGAAGATACCCACGTTTGCAATGGCACCACTTATGTATCTGAACAGTCACGCGTATCTCCGATTAGACAGGAAGGAAGAAAGATGATAGATGATAAAATAGCTGAAATATACAATATAGTTGCTTGCTCTCAAATTTGTGTAAGAATTTAAAATATAAAAGTAGTGCTTTCTTCTTAAATGGCTACCAAAATCACTATTACCCAGTTTTGTTACAACAATTGATTTTGCATCAACGATTCATATACACATGTGTTTTATTGAGCTGGTGTATTTTTTTAAAAAGCTTTACAAATATTAAATGTTATATAAAAATTGCTTTTCAAGAATAGAAGTTCATAATAGCACAGAGAAGCATAATAAGTGTTAATGTTTTCATTCTTCTAATTTTTTACAGTTAATCATACAGTAGACTTTTAGAGAGTACTTAGACATCCCTGCTCCCTTCACTAGATAACATCTTAATTTTAGAAAATGATTATTCCACATTGGCACTGAAAACAGAGAGCCTAGATTCTCAGTACACTGACCACTAACTCTGGCCACCGTTTCAGCTTTCCTTCCCCCAAACAATTACAGTTCAACATTGTCTGGAGCAACTCAGCAAGATATTTATAGAAATCTAAAATTAGGCTTTTGGAATCATTAAAATGCTCAAATAGAAAGTATTAATTTTCATAATGCCTAGAAAATTCTTCCTTCTGAAACGAACATCTGAAATGGACCACTCCCATTTTTCAATATAAGAAGGTGTTTGCTAATGTAGGTATGGACAGAGCAGAGACTTTCACTCCCAGGAGTGAGCTTCCAGTTTTCATCATTTACACATGGAGCCAGATCCCTTTCCCCTGCCTCTGTCCTTTTTGCATTAAGGGACAGAGCTGCTTTGACAGGGCAGCTGGGGATTCCCCCGAAGTAAAAGGATTTCTGAGCAGTATTATGCTGGTGTACCTGGGTCTACGGAATATGTTCACCTCCTCTATGTGTGGTGCAATAGAATCATAGGACTGGAAAGGACCTTGGGAGGTCCTTCTGGTCCAGTCCCCTGCACGCAGCAGAGGGCTAAGTATTATCTACACCATCCCTGACAGGTGTTTGTCTAACCTGCTCTTAAAAATCTTCAGTGATGGAGATTCCAAAACCTCCCTAGGCGATTTATTCTAGTGTTTAACCACTCTAACAGTTAGGAAGTTTTTCCTAATGTCCAACCTAAACCACCCTTGCTGCAATTTAAGCCCATTGCCTTTTGTCCTATCCTCAGAGGTTAGAGAGAACAATTTTTCTCCATCTTCCTTGTAGCAACCTTTTATGTTCTTGAAAACTGGTATGTCCCTCTCAGTCTTCTCTTTCCAGACTACACAAACCCAATTTTTTCAATCTTTTCTCATAGGTCATGTTTTCTAGATCTTTAATCATTTTTGTTGTTTCTCTTTGGACTTTCTCCACTTTGTCTACCTCTTTCCTGAAGTGTGGTGCCCAGAACTGGACACAATACTCCAGCTGAGGCCTAATCAGTGTGGAGTAGAGCAGAAGAATTACTTCGTGTGTCTTGCTTACACCATTCCTGCTAATACATCCCAGAATGATGTTTGCTCCCCCCGAACAGCATTACACTATTCACTTATATTTAGCTCGTGATCCACTGTATGTCCCAGACCCCTTTCTGCAGTACTCTTTTCTAAGCAGTCATTTCCCATTTTGTATGAGTGCAACTGATTACTCCAGTTAGGAAGGAATACTTTGCATTTCTCCTTATTGAATTTCATCCTATTTACTTCAAACCATTTCTCCGGTTTGTCCAGATCATTTTGAATTTTAATGCTATCCTCCAAAGCACTTGCAACCCCTCCCAGCTTGGTATCATTCACAGGCTTTATAAGTGTATTCTCTCCGTCATTATCCAAATCATTGATGAAGATATTGAACAGAACGGGACTCAGCACTGATCCCTGCAGTACCCCAACTTGATATGCCCTTCCAGCTTGACTGTGAACCACTGATAACCACTCTCCAGAAATTATTTGCCAACCAGTTATACACCTACCTCATAGAAGCTCCATCTAGGGCACATTTCCCTAGTTTGTTTAGAGAAGGGAGCAAGAGTGCACTGTACTTGGGTGATCCATGGTCATCCAAACTGGACCTTTAGCTCTGCTAAGTTGTGCTGGGAGCTGGCTTTGACCTTGATTAGGCAGTGGGCCAGGGGAGCAAGACGCTGTCTCTGAGTCCTACACTGACAATAGCCCAAGCAACTCTGGCCCATGGTCTGTATAGCCTTTTAGCCAGCTCATCACATGCAAAAAAATGAGACTCTACAACAATCAAAAGAAAATTACCAGTTACTTTTTAAAAACTAGAAAAACATCTCTGCTATTCATAAGATTTGGGTCAGATGTCACCTAACTTTTTCCAGGTAATTAGCAATCAGAAATAGTATTGAAAGAATAAGTAGGTAGAAGATATTTCAGAACTAGCATGTCTCTAAGGAAAAGCAATAATTTAATAAAATATAACTAGCATAGTATAGAATGTGATAAATTCTGCCAGTCTAACTTCCTTGATATTTTAGGGGAGGTTACAAAAAGTTCTGTAATGGCAGATGACATTATTTATTTATATTTTCTGAAAGCCTTTGATGAAATTCCTAATGGCAAACTTCTAATAACTACAAGAATCCTGGGTCAAACAAGGGGGTGGATTAAAAATTGGTTAAGAAATACCAAAGAGGAGAGTGGTAATGGGAGCTGGAAAGTATTATTGCTCCAAAGAGGTTAGTGTTCAGGCCTTTGCTTCTTATCTGTACAAAAGTTCATAAATCCTATAAGCCCTGCAAACCCTTACTGGGTAGTCTTTATTTATGTGAGCAGTCCCATTAAAATCAATAGGACTACTTGCCTGAGAAATAGTTTCTATAATCAACCCTATAAACTTGAAATTTCAGATGTCATAGTTGTGTGGAAGAAGTTAATATAAAGCAAATAGGAAGCTGAAGTCAAGTGGAGCTGTAGTCTAGTTAACACCTAGAACTACACGTTGCTGGAACAATTTATAGTCAAAGTGTTGATGATGGAAACCATGTATTTGGTGTTTATTATTACTTCAAGCCAGGGGATGTGGCAACACCCCTAGTTCCAGCATCACTGTACTACTATGCATTTGATAAATCTTTGCTAGGGTACCTGTCATTTGGTACCTCTGTACATAAAGGAGGAATATGGACAGAGGGATTTTGCTATACACAGAACTACTTTCCAACACTAGTGACCCATTTCGCCTGAAATTTGGTCTCCATGAGATGGTTGTTCTAGGAATGACTTGTGCCGTACATGCTGCTCAAGTACTGATGTAATGGGATTACAGGAACTTCCTGAAGAACAAAACTTGCTTTGAGAAATGAACTCTTCACGTCAGAATCTTGTGTTGCAATATCCATACATAGCAGTGCAATGTCCTTAGTAAATGCATTGTACAGATGGGAAAAATGGTTCAGAAAAACCTGGGAACTAACCTGGACCACAGCTGAAGTACAGAATTGAAAATAGTCCTGAGAGATGAAATTCAGATCCAGATTTGCTACAAAGTTTTGATGGGAAAGGACTCTTATTTGGTGTTATGTTCAGCCCCACCTCTACACTGAACCAGACAATCTTTTTGGAGATTTGGATAAATATCCTCTTTACTTGAGTCAATATGTATTCTGATTCCAACAGCTTCTAGTGCTTGCATGCTCTAGAACTTCCCCAGAATCAAAGACTCACAATTAGAGGTAGGCAAAATATTCTATTGGACCTTTGACCATTCAAAACTGGAGGTAAGAAAAATTATCTTTTTCAGGATTGTAATGATGCATACATCTTTCAGGGAGCAAGCAAGTAAGGCAGACAGACTGACTTTTACTGCTTCAAACAAATTTATGATTGGAGAATCGGGGATGGTCCCAGACTAGAACATCATATCAAAACACTACTGAAGTTTGGATTTGAATCTGTATCAAGTCATTAGAATAGAGAACACTGTATTGGGACATGCTAGATGATCCAATCAAACCACTCCCAAATGTAAAGGCATTTGAATTAGAATCCAAACTGGGAGCCTAACTTCACAACCCAGACCCATTTCTACCCAGAACCTGTACAAGAGTTAAGTCTAATTACTCTGGAGTCCCCTCACTCAAAAAGAAAATTGTTGTTTTGGAAGGAAAGGAGGGACAAGCAGAGTTGTAATGGAATATTACTCTTTCCGTTTCTTCCCTCATGCTCCTGAGCCCAAGTTATTCTAAAGCAGCAGTAAAACAGAGAGCAGGAAGCTAACAGCATAAGAAACATGCTGTTTTTTAAAGTCAGAGTAATTATATGGTGACATTACTGTGGTCACAAACCATGAGTTGTGCAGAAAACTGTAGTTTTCATCACAAGCAAAGTTCCATACAGAATCCTGATGCAAGAGGAATTACAGCTGCTCCTCATTTTGGCTTTAATATGAATGTCAAAAAAAATCAAGTTAAGTAGCACATTATAGAGAGCAACTGGTTTAACAGCACAACCTGGAGCAATTGCAGTCTTTCAGTTACTTGAAGTCGTTGATGAATGAGAACTATAACATCTCAGGAGTCTTGTTATAACTTTACTGATTATTGGTGACAACAGTTTTCACATTCAACATACGAGGAGAAAAAACACCAAATCACTGAATGAGATTATCAGCATAAGGCCCGTTATTTCACCTGGCTCAATATAGGAATCATGAAAATTGAGAGAAACCTGTGGAATTGAAGTAAATTTAGGAAGAAAGGAAAAGAGTCCCAAATATGTCCTGTCGTATACCCATGGCATATCCAACTTCCATCTTTGCTTCTAGTCCATTTTCACAGATTCGCAGATTCCAGGAACAAAAGGGACCCTTGTGATCATCTAGTCTGATCTCCTGTATAACAAAGGCCATAGAACGTCCCCAAAATAATTCTTAGATCATATTTAGAAAAGCTTCCGATCTTGATTTTAAAATGGTCAGTAATGGAGAATTCACCACAACCCTTGGTAAGTTGTTCCAAAGGTTAATTACTCTCATATTTTTCTTTCTTTTGTAGGTTTCATGATGATCAAGGTGGAAACTGGACAGATCAGTGTCACTCAGCTGTAATTCAAAGACAGAGCCTGAAATTTCAACTGTATTTTCTGGAAAACCTTCTTTTCCAGAACTAGTTCAAAGTTCTGTCACAGAGCCAATCACTCTGACAATCTAGCATCTCTGAGTGGTCCTATGAGGGTAGCACCAGTGATCACAAGTCTCAAAATGTCCATGAATAGACAGTAATGTGACAGTGTTTGGATATATCGTACAGGTATCTGCATTCTAATAGTTTTCACTAAAATAAATCATTTCTCTCTCTTCCTATATGCAGCTAAGCAATTCACTAGCAACAAAATAAATGCATTTTTTAGGATTTCTTTACCTAACCTTTATTTAAGGCTCGCCACTCCTGCCACAGGGATTGATCCTTCTAGGTGCTAAGTGCCTCTTGAGAACTCCCACTGAGCACCTTTCAACTCCCACTGAAGTCAATGGAAGATGAAGGAACTCAATACCTCACATTCTTATTCAGACAAACCTCCAATTCAGTCAAATCCTGAGAGCTCCTGAGCATATGCAATTCCCACTGCAGTCCATCAGCGTTGCAAGTGTAGCACTCCTCAGGCTTTTCCTGCATTGATTTCATTTGGAGTGTTGTCTGAGTAAGGGATAATGGTCAGATCCTGTGAGTTACTGAGCACATCCGGAGATATATTGATAATCTGCACCTTCCTGTACTCCTTATAAGACCAGACCCCAAGTATGAACTTCAAGATTGGACCCTTAGAAAATGCTATTAGTTCTTTCCCCAAGATTAATTCATTCATAAGTGAAAAGGAGATAATAGCCACCTAGGCTATGTCCACACTTGAAATGCTACAATGGTACTGCTGTAGTTCTTCAGGATAGACACTACAGTGACAGGAACATCACTGTCATAATCGACCTCCACAAGAGGCGCTGTCAACACCAGGACTTAGGCTGGCTTAACTACATCTCTCAAGAGTGTTGATTTTTCACACCTCTGAGAGAAATAGCTATGCTGATGTAACTCTTCAGTGTAGAACACTCCTCAGGCCCTGATCCCGCACTGATTTCTATATGGGCAGGCTCCTGTGTCTTAGGATTTGTGTAACACTACAGCTGACATCAGCATAAGTGGTATTATTATGCCGACGGAAGTGCTCTTTCCCGTCGGCATAGAGCATCTTCACCAGACACGCTGCAGCAGGGCAGCGGAGTGGCTACATCTATGCAGCAGTGTGTGTGTGAGGGGGTTAGTGGAAATAATTTTGGTTTGTTATTAAGCTTAGTCAAACTCACGCTGTCAACTGTATCAAAATACCACATCTAAAAACACATTAGATCCAGGCATATTGTTATACAGCACCTTACCACTGCTGGCACTTTCCAAAACAAACAAGAATTTACAATGTAATTTTAGAGGTGACACAATGAGTGAGAGTAACATACAATAAGGAGGGAGAGAAACAGGTAAAGTGTGATGAGGGTTAGATTGTAGGTCACTGTATGTATGTCTTAACAGCCATGCTATATATTTTTAATAAAACTATTTTCTTTCTCCTCCAGCTCTTACCACTTTTCCTTTTCTCTGACTACTGTGGGTTAGAGTGCAAATACATCTGAAACAGAAGTTCCGCACACCACATGACCAAACAGGCAAGCCATTTGTCTTCTGTCTCATTATTTTTTGATGTCCTGTTCACCTTCCTTCAAAATTAGGATGGATGGATTTATACAAAAACTCCAGCATCAGCTGCTTCTGCCAATCTTATTGCAACCCACTTCAATTTAATTTTCCAAAGGTGTCCAAATCTATGCTCCAGACAAAGTAGAGAACCATAGGAAAACTACTGCTGCACCTAATAAGCTGCAGGAAGCCACAGCAATTTAACAAAACAACAGCCAAAATATTCTGAATGCAGTAACTGCTGAGTACGAGGCACCAAGAATATTTTCATCATTTTCACACATCAGCCCCCTGTTAAACAATTGTAATCAGTTTCCTCAAAGAATAACCATCTTTCCTTGTGTGTAATAACTTGGCTTTTAAATTGCAATGTAAAGCAGTCTTTCTCCCTTGCCTTTTCCTACCAGTTTCTTCCCTCTCCTTGCTTGTAATGTAATAGACTATCACCACACCATGCTTTTTGATCACTTATATTGTGTGAGCTTATTTTTATCTCCAGATTCTCTTCTCTTGTTCCTCACAGTTGATGTGGTGTCTTGTCTCTTCCATTAAGCTTGGGAGCTTTTCAGGGCAGGGACCATGTTTTCCTAACTGACTGTATACAGCACCTAGCACAACCAGGCCCAATCCTGAGTGGGGTTTTGGTGAACTACTGCAATGCAAACAACATTAATAAAGCTTGAACTCAAAAAAACTGTTTTCATGATTTATTCAAAATAGAGTTTTTAAAGCTATATTAACTGTAATCCATGCTAACCAGGAGTAATTAGACTGTGCCATTAATGTGTTAGATATATATGCTTTAAACTTAAATGTGTGGCTTGCTCCCCCATTGGTGTGAGGAGCACGATATCAGATGTTGGAAGAAGCAGCATTACCTTCTGGCCAGAACTCAGAGCCCTGTTGAAGAACACCAGAGAGTATAGGATTAGCCTTTCTAAACCAGAGGGAACACCTTGATGATGCACAGCCTACAGAACAACTTGGAAATGTTCAGTTTTCTGTCAGAAAATACTGATTCGTTGACAGTGAAACTCTTTTTTTTTTGACATTTCATTCAGAAAGAAAATGGAGAATGTTTCAGTAAGGTCAATATGTTCTGTTTCAACTTTTTTCTGAATGGAAGGTTTCAATTTTCTATTTTGAAATGTCTGTTTGTTTCAATTATTTTATTTTATGGTGTATAATACACATTAATATTTAAAAAAAAATCAAAATCAGAACAATTTGACCCCCAAAATTTTTTTTCCTGAACTTAGTTTTGCAGGAAATGTTGAAAATTTTTGGTTGAACTTCAGAACAGAAACAAAAACAAGATGTCTGCAAGATTTGTAGTAGATGCTGAGGTAGGAAAGATTGCTTGGGTTGCAGATGTGTTACAAAATGAGACCAAAGTTTGCTGAAATTTTTTTTAAAAAAATATTATATTTATATTCCTTATATCTACATGGGCCAATTCCAAATTTTGCATTGAAATCACATAAAGCTCATGCTTTCACATGGTTATGATGTGAATCTTAATATTTTGAGGTCTGTTGAACTCAAAATTCAAAGTGAAACTTTGGCTTATGAACCCATCCCGTATGAACCAAAATCAAGGAAAAGTTTTGCACCTCTGCCAAGAGAAATGGCTGAATTTCTTAACACCTCTAGTCACAGCATCTGTTTACCTTTGCATCTTGCCCACAGAATTTGTAAGTTACATATATAAATGGCTACATTTATAGGGAACCAGCATTAGAAATCACCTTCAAAAGGAACGTAAAAATATAGTCTAGCAGTAGGAACAGGTCCCAGTGATTTCACTGGACATCTAGCAGGCATCCTTAAAAAAGTACAACTGATCTGAAAGAGTCTGCAAGTTGCAGGTATATTACCCGTCTTAAAAATACAGAATTTTATTATACCTGGTAGAATCTTTCAAGCCAGTGGGACAATTTCAAGGAGCCCACTCTAAATGAGATTTACTTCTTTGCCACCCAACAAGGATGGTATCATCTTGTGGAAATTCCTATAGTCTGGTTTTGCTAGCGATTTTTAAGAGACATTATCCCCTTCCCCAGAGGTAGGATATTTCCAAAAAAGGATTTCCAGCCATTGCCAGCAGTTGAGATGCTTTATGTGTACTTATATTAAAACCGACATTTTTAGATGAAATTTTTTAAGAGGGATTTTAGAGCAATGCTTTAGACAACGGCTTAGGCATGGTCCATGCCACTACAGTTGTACTTTACTTCAACATGCCACTAAGCAAGGTCTTAAACTATGAAAGATGGATATTCAGTTAATGAGTTCCCTGATTTTGTGTTCTTACAGAATGAAGATTTATTTATTTAGACTTTTATTGTATTTCTCTCGAACTCTAGATGGATTACACAGATTTAAAATGGCACAATATTTTACAGATCTATAAATAAGCCTTCATATAAAGTGAAAGAAAACCTTCCCAATCTCAACCATCATCAACCTCAACCAACTTCTTAAAACTCTTTCCCCAGGAAACATCTGCAAAACAAGTGAGTTTTGCAGAGTATGCAAAACATCAATCCAGAGCTGCTAACTTCTCACTGAAAATGCCCTGCCACCATCCATCTCCTTGTTACAGCAGACAGTTACTCATCCTCCTCAGATGATCACAATTGCCATGGTATCATGCAAGACAGCCTCAGATATACAGGCTCCAAACTATTTGGGGATTTATAGGACAAACCAACATCTGGAATTTCACCAGGAAATTAACTGGTAGATGCTGTTGTTTATAGAAGAAAGGTAGTATGTGCTCCTGGTGGGAAAGGCTACTTAAATAGGCTGCTGCATTCTGCACTTTCTGAATAGTGTTAGTATGTAGCTGCATATACTGCACATTACAATAGCCTAACCTAGAGGTAGCAAAACTATGAGTGACTATAGTGAGATCTGTCGCTGAAAGAGAAGGACACCACCTTTTTGCAAAGTACAGAGGCTAAGCAGCACACCTTACCGGATACCCAGTCATAGTTGGGGATCCGACATGACTATTAGAAACAAAATCCGGCATCAGACAGGCAGATGTATCTTCTACTATTTCCTCTGGCTGCTTCCCCCATCCAATAAGTAGGATCTCAGTTTTGTCTGGGTTGAGTCTCAAGCAGCTAGCTCTGATGGCTAGACATTGGAGAAGTTGCTTCTCCGCTACCTGTCATGGGAGAGGAGTGTATGAAGCTGGGTGTCATCAGCACACTGAAACCATCGTGACCCCAGATAGAGATGGAGCCAAATCAAAATCCTGGATCTGTTCAAAATCTGAAACCATGTTGGGATCCCAGTGTTGAAAATAACCCCTATCTTGAGGAGAACTAAAACTTCAGAAGCAAAACACCACCAAAAAGCTTCAGAGTATTTAATGTCTGGATCCAGAGCCTATTTTTACAATGTTAGCCTATATTTTCTATAAAGATGTCATCATAGTGCCACCAGCATTTGATGCTACCGTAATGGGGTCATCCGAGTTCCCATTACAGAGGGGCAATTTCAGGCATTTGTAACTCAGCTCTAAACATTTTCTCCAGGATGAAACTTGGCATACAATGGTTCAGAAAAGACTGGATGTTTTCAGAAATGTGTTTAAAATATACATTGCAAAGTTTTATTTTTAATATCCAAGTCTAAGTTCCTAACAGTCATGTCATAGACTTTAAGGTCATGTCACTTTAAACAGTTTTGTGTTGTAAAATTGAAAGGTCCAAACTAGTAATCTATAGTGGACTTGGCAGCTTTGGTATTTAGGAAAAACGTAAATAGTTGAAGTATAAGAAGAGCTACCTTGTCTGTGTGTAGTAACTATTTTTCATAAAGACTTATTGCATATTTCATGTGATAGATCTATATTTTAGAAAAACTCATAGATCCATAATCCACAAATGTGTCTGAGAGTTAAAATGAATTAGCAGCATATTGTATTTTATTTCAAAACCGCTGGAGTGATTGCAAGATATGTGCTCTAAATACATACTTTAATAATATGCCAATATACACAATATTTAAAGTTTTTTTCGTCTTTCCCACGAAACTCCCAATAAAACAGAGATGAATCCTTACTGGGATCTGAGTCTGAACAGAGCTGAACTTTGAGGTAGATGAAGGGAGAGCTTAAAAGTTTAGACTCTGGTCCAAACTTGGTTATTAGCATCTCTCTCTATTATGGGCCAAACCTGAGTAATTGGAACATGCCCAAGTTTTAGTTGTGTCTGAAATCTGGAACAAAACAGATACATTCATTTTCCTTTCTATTATCAAATATTTGCCTTTTTTTTTTAAAAAGGCACAACATGTATTTTGGGGTGTTGGATGCAATGGATAGCAAGGGTAAATGGGTCTTTCAGCACACAACTACACTTTTTGCTTCATTTCAGCCAACTATACCTCCTTCTGTACCAAGATTCCCCAATACCATATGATGCACCATGTTTAGACATCACAACTATCACCAGATTTCCCAGAAAGCGTCATCAAGGAGGGAAATTGTGAGACCCGATCAAGCGCCCCCCCCCGCCTCATATTAAACCAGCCTTGGGTGAAACTTAGGGAGGTCACCACTAAAATTGAAAATAAGAATTTTCTGCTGCTGACAAAGCACCCCCATCTCAAGAATGTCCTTAACAAGAGTTATAACCACCAAGGTTGTAAAGTAGAGACAACCAGGCGCTGGAAAATTAGGGAGGATATGGAGAGAGAGAGAGAGACTCAATAAATGGTAAAATAAGCTCTAACCTGTGTTTTTATGCTGACTATCTGCATAAACAGAGGTCACAACTAAGTTACAATTTAGGCATGAAAGATAAAATGTAAAAAAGCTTGGGCAGGAAGGAGGACACATAGGTGCCAGTATACAATTGGTTAAAATTGTTATTTAGGAGTGTGGGAAAATGTGATAGGTTTAGTAAATTTAACTAGTTTTACCTATATAATGTAAATGAAAGATAATGCTCTTTGGGAACCATTTTCGAACTGCAGTGCAAGGTCAAGCTGTTGGAACGCTGACCCCTCTGAATGAACGAGACGTGCAGAGGTATTGCTGCCAGGAATCCCCAGATGAATGAATCCTAACTGGCCATTGGGTGAAATATGTCTGTATATTGGGAGTGGTTAGCATAAGAGATTTGCTTGGTGTACGTATTCTGTGTGTGTTACTAATAAATAGATGTTTAGAGCCCAACTGTGCAAGGCTCTGTCATTGTGAAAAGGTAGAGCCCTGAGTCCAGAGGGAAAGGGTGGGTACTTAAATTGATCAGGTTTCTTCCTGAGCACCATGGGTAAGGATAGATGCCTTACACCCTGAGCCTGCAGAAGGAAAGGCTGGGGTTGCCTAAATTGATTGGTCACACCTTGAGGCCTCGGTAGGGTATAGGCAGGGTGCCCTAAATTTAGCAGGTGCTAAGACATCTGCTGGTTTTAATTATTTTGTAGATTTCCTTTCTGCTGGTGACCCCACAATTATGTATGTAATAATTATTTATTCATGCTAATTTGACTTATTATAATATATTATGCCAATTGCTAGGTGAAAGTGGAATCTCATTGGATGCAGCAAGATTTATTTGTGAGACCACAATGGCACCCCTCTGAAATTCTGTTACTTACTAGTAGTATCTTTACATATCATTCACACCAAGATTAGCCTTGGTACAGAACCAAGATTAATCAAGAGGATGCTCTCCATCAGGAGAGATGTGATACTGAGCCAATCCAAAATCCACTGAAGCTAATGGGATTCCTTCGAGAGGGATCAAGCAGAAGATTATTAAAAGGGGGCTCAGGAGTAAAAGTCCTCCAAATCATATATATGTAATGATCACAAAAGTGGTTAAATGTGTCCACAGATTAAAATGTTAGAAAATAATGAAAGTAGGGAACTATAGCTCAAAAATGTGTATGCAACCATAACTCAAGATCATAGGGACTAGACCACTTTTAGCATAAGTAACATCTTATCTTTGAAAATTGCTTGTTGGTTACAAAAATTGCCTATAAATATCTCCCCCCCCCAAAAAAAAAAATCACTAATTTTAGCCCCAATCCTACAAGGCTTATTCACATACTTATATTTAAGTGTGTTAGTATTCCCATTAGCTTCAGTGGCACTATTTATATGCATAAAATTAGGCACATGTCTAAATCTTTGCAGGAGCAGGGCCTAACCAAGCTATACCACTCTGTTTTAAGAAAAGCATGAAACTTGCCCTCCTAAAACTTTGAGAAGTACTGTCCATCTAAAATAAATGTAGGCATCTCCCATTTACCGATATCTGCTTTTCTGAATTCACACTTGACTTTGTCTAGTCCCAATTTAGCTTCCTTCAGTTGTTAAATTATGTATAAAGATATTTCCATCTGTGTTTAACGCAATCTCCCAAAATGAAAAGAATATATTTTTTGTGATAAAGGTGACAAATAGAAGTCTAATTTATATTGATAGGCTTGTCCTGGATTTTATAGCGATAAAATGTGAGCGTCTTTAATACATTTCCTTTAGTCCTACTTTTTGTTTCTAGGTGTGTTTGAAATTGGTGACATGACTGACAGATCAAATAAGCAATCACCGGCAAAAAAAAGAGGAAGCAATTGTGCCTATTTTGGATATTAATTCTCTCATTGTTGGCTGTGCCAATAAAAGAAAGGCAAAAATTTCTTACCGTTTAAACATAGAAGAAAGACAAAGAAGATAGCAGATCAATAACAAAATCCAGTAACAGTATCCAAATGAGAATATTAGACCTTTGAATGCTGAAACACATCAGAAGAAAACATTTTTAGGTATTGTACAAAAAGAGCTGTAGATGGTAAAGAGAAAATAAAAAGATAAGGGAATATTATTGAATTGAAAATCTCTCAAAATAAATACATGTTCCATATAACAAAAAGGAAAAAGAAACCAGAAAAGAAAAAGCTCATCTGCAAAGAACTTTTCTTTAAAAATGAGAGAGAAGTGCCCAAGCAGAGGGGCTAGGTGGAACTTATTTAAAGTATATTAGAAATACTATGTTAAAAGAGTCAAGCACTCAAAAGTTAGTAAATGTCAAAGTTAAGGCAGCCAGTGCAACTTTAATTTAGTCCCTTTCTGCATATTCATTATGATCCAGTCTTTACTTACATGATCACTTACTATTCTTTTTCACAGGATGCCTGGACAAATCAATAGGACTTGTGTTCATAAATTGCTCAGCTGCTTTTGATAAATGTACACTTCATAGAATATCAGGGCTGGAAGGGGCCTCAGGATGTCATCTAGTCCAGCCCTCTGCTCAAAGCAGCCCCAGTCCCCAGACAGATTTTTGCCCCAGATCCTTAAATGGCCCCCTCAAAGATTGAGCTCACAACCCTGGGTTTAGTAAGCCAGTGCTCAAACCACTGAGCTATCCTCCCCCAACTTAAATATTTATCAAGCCTCCTCACTGCTCCTGGATACTTAGGCAGATAAGGCCATGAATAATGCACTTTTCTGTTTATGGCTAGGAAGAAGAGTGCTCTTTGTTCTTGGATTTGAACTTAGCCATGGTGGATCCACACATTCTTACTTTCCAGGCTTGATTATTGTAGCTAGGAATGAAATCACTGACCTTAACAAAGCTATAATTGGTTCAGAACCCAGTAGTTCAACAACATAGGACATGAAGAGTACATCATCCAAATGCTCTGCTCTTTTCACCAGCTCCTCATAGAAAACTAGGTCAAACTCAAGGTTTCAGTGCTCATCTTCCAAGTCCTACCTATGTTTGACCCAAGTTACTTGAGACACCCCCTCTTCCCTGGACAGAGTACTAGGAACCCATAGCTGAGCGGGTACTCTAGTCACTTGAATACCACTTATACATGTGCTTAAAGTAAAGCATGTACTTCCTGAATAGGGATACTTTTGTGAATCAAGTCTATAGTGCTTAATACCATGAGTAACACATTGACATCACAGTAGTAAGTATTACACCTGGTGTTAAGTGTTTGCAGGATCAGGCCACTATGCAGAATCTATAAGCCGTAAGGAAGCTTTTTGTCCCCTTAATACATTGAGCATTTGCAATTTTTCCACAACCAGCACTAAATCAAAATTATTGACAGGAAAAGCTATATTTAAACAAAAAAAAAACTGTTTTGTTAAAAGGAGTGAAAGAAATTAGTCCTTATTCTGGTGAAATTACATACTGAATTTCCACTTGTAGGAAAAAAGTCATCATTCATCTGGACACCATAATATAGTTATTTGTATTTTTTTAAAATTGTCACTTTTTAAAAGGCCAGAATTTAAAACTATAAAATAAATACATTGGCTCAGACCTTCTGTCTGTCTGTCTCAGTTTTGAGCAGGGCCTGATTTTTTATGGCTAAACTAACACCTTAAAAATATAGATTTAACATGAAAATACTAGCTGAGTCTTAAACATAATGGTGTGAATAGTGCCAGTGTAATTACACTATAAAATGCATGCCATCAACATGCTACTCAACTAAAAAATACGCAGAGGGCACAAGATACAAAAAATAAATCTAATATTTATAGCACAGTGTATATGGAGTAAGATTTAAAATGCCTGATTTCATTCACGATTCACAATTGCAATTCCGGGCAAACATGAATGGGAATGCAGATAACTTGTCTTCCACTAGTGTGGGCTAAATATCTCAGAGAATTTTCAAACTAAGAACTTCACAGATCTATAAAAGCTACAGATGCTCAAAACTAAGCAACATTAATTTATAAACCGTGTAAATAAGCTTAGCTCAGCAAACAGAAAAGACAGGTGTAAATGTGGCTCCTACTCAAATCAAATGGCGTTTCTTTCAACTGCTGTGCTGAAAAAAGGTTATTTGCAGTAAACCTATCTTTCTGGCTCTGCTCTGCAATAGCAGCCTCAATATTTTTATATTCTCAGTTATTTATATATTGCAGGATAGCTTAAGTTTAAGTCTATTTCTCCTCTATTGCTACCTCAGATAGATATAAACTCTTGCATATTCCTGAGCAGCAATTAATAATATCCACCTGTTCTCGCTGCCAGATTGAGTCAGCAAAATAGCTCTGCATCTACTTGTAAGGTTCCTTAGAGCGGGACATCCCATCACACTGTGAATATAAGGATTCAGGGAAGGATACCCAACAAGAAGATTAATTGTCCATTATAGATGTAGAATAATGTTCTATATGAAACTAAAAATATAAAACAATGTGAGGAAAGAAAATATAAATACGTAGGACATTTTTCACTAACATTGATCCAAGATTTCAGCTGAGATAGAGCCCAACCTCTAGAGCTCAACTATAGGTTCAGAGGCCACGTAACCCCGTAAAGCAAAAGAGATGGCTTAGCAGAGATTTACTGAGGCCATATTCAATTTAAGGTTAATGCAAAAGAAAAAAAGAAATAAAACATAGGGCCAGATCCTCAAATGCTGTAAATCAGCATAGTTATATCAAATAGGGCTATGACAATTTAACCAATCTGGGGATCTAGCTCACCACTTTATTAATATATTAGGGAATTTTTTTCCCCACTATACACCTTAACAGCTTTGTACTTTGACACACAGTATTATACCCTAACCCTCAACACAGTAAAGCTAGAAATTGGAGGTGGGTGGGGAGGGAATAGCTTCCTACTGCTACTAGTGTTATACTTGCTGTCATTTCAAATTGCAAACGACAGTGAATTTTCACAGGCAATTAATTGTTAGAAATACTTGTGATAGCATGAATACTCCCAGTGTCGCTAAGTAATTTAGACTAGCAGGTGCTGAAGTACTAGTACTTCTCCAATAATACATAAACAAATTCCACCACTTCAGTGGTAAGTTCAAAGAAAATTAGATTCAAGAGGACAAAGCAGCCTAAATTGTCTGTCTGTTTTAAGCTTAACCATAAAACAAGGATCTACAAAAGCCACTAACACAACTGTCTAGGGAGCTTGGCACAAAGCCAGACTCAGCTGTGGAAGAGTATCTTTGACAGCAGTGCTGAGGCAATTAATTACACTGTGCAAGGGGAGTAATCCAATATAGAAAATGTCATTGTTGCAACACACACAAAGCACAGAAATGTTGAAAACTAAGGACAGCATAGCAAAAATAGTACAGGGGTATTCTTCTATTAAGTGGAGAAAAAGTATATAGAAATGTACAGTTTTCAATACATGTTCACATTTGGAAAATTCTTGTATGTGTTTGTACATACTAAACATTATGTACCTTTTCAGAGTTCTGGCTACTAATGACTTCAATTGTCAATATACGATTCATACCAATAGTACCCATAAAATGCAACTTTCATCCTCATTTCAGCTATATTTTCTATTTCATAGTAGTAATAATATCTGTGTGTCATTTTAGGAAACATTTGTAATTCTTGGATGGTTAAAGTCAATCAAGCTTCAGTACTGTGCCCTGGAAATCCTCTAGCTCCCTGTGTTTATGTGTAGGGAAACACTATAGTATCTAAAATTAGCTTTCTAATATCATCCACCCTCCATCAGTGACAGTGCTTTACAGAGAAATAAATTCAGTGAGGGATTCTTGAGCTTTATATCACAGCCTTATCTAGCTGAGTAATCTCCGTCAAATCAGTATAGGACAAATTTTGTGATAATTAAAAAAAAATTAACAAACGATATTTGTTACTCATCATAATTTGTGAATATATAAAGATTTCATAAAATGTTCCAAACAAAATATTCCGAAATAATATTATATCACACCTATATCTAACGATTTCAACAAGAAAGTGTGGTGTTTCCTCTGGAAAGGTCTGAGAGGAATAGCCTCTGTGGTTTAACCCAAACACATCAGAACCATTTTATCTGGATGAAAAAAAAAACTTAAATTGTTATGAAAGTAAGTCTGCAGGTTTCAGCTGCGGTCCAGAGATAAAAGTTATGAATATGGACTGGTCTTTTTCCACTGAGCAGAAATTAAAATACAAAGCCCTCTAATTGCAGTTTTGATACAATGATTTAAAAGGAAACTACAACAACACTGCAGTACACTTTGAGAACATGACTTTGAAGTTCCTGTGTAATTTAATTATGCAATATGGCCCTGGTGTGGTGTCAATACGGCATCAACTAAAATTTTAAATTATGTAAATAGTGTGAGATGTATGGCTACTGAAACAAAGGGATTTTGCTCAGTGATTACAATATTCAAACTCTGCATGATTACTTCAAGAAGAATGTAGGAATCTGTAAGAAAACTGAAGGATCTAACTCACCCTGTTGGCTAGGGAACACTACACTTGTTAAATCCTGCTGTTAGACTGCACCAGATGAACTGCGGAGATTGTACAGAGGGGTTGCTGCAGAGGGCAGCTGGCTGGTGGGCCAGAAGATGGGCCATGGGGTCTGCAATCAGATCTTTGTATTGCAGATGCAGTGTCCTTAACACCCTAAGAAAATGGCACAGAAGGGCTGAGGCTGATTTTCAAGCTTTATGCAGGTGAAGCAAATTCCACTGTAAAAATGGGAATTGGAAAGCTTACTGGAGGGACAACCAAAGTGAAAAAGGGCTGATTATTCTCCCACACTACTTGATATTGTTATTGGCTGGTGATTGCTTGAATAACAAACCTCTTGGAGACTGAGTGTCAACTAACATAACTGTCAGGATGAGTTAATTAGAAGTCCTCCCCTGAGACAAAAAGTCACAACCCCATCCAGGAGTTTGGACTGGGGAGAGAGGGATTTTGCTGTGTGTGTGCGCGTGCACAGAACATTCATTCATTCAGAGAACAAGAGATAGAGGCAAAGGCAAGAAAGCCAAGCAGTAGCTGATGGGCACAGTGTGATCCTGGAAAAAGCTAGAGAGCTTTTGGGTCTGTTAACTAAGGGATAGTCTACACTAGAAGCACCACATTGGCACAGCTGCAGCGATTCAGCTATGCCCGCTGTAGAATGTCTGATGAAGACATTCTATGCCGATGGGAGAGAGCTCTCCCATCAGCATAATTACTCCACTTCCATCAGAGGTGGAAGCTATGTTGGTGGGAGACAGTGCTTAGGACCCAAGCTATGTTGCTTGGGTGTGTGTGTGTGGCAGAGCCAGAAACAGAACCCATGTCTCCCGAGTCCCAGTCCAATGCTCCAACAGGAAACTCTGGCCCCAATTCTCTGGAGGGCTAGTCCCATGTTTTCTGCGAAGGGAATTTCTCAAGTGGCATACAGCCACCCCAAGCTCCCAGAAGAGAATATGTTAAAGGAGGGGAGCCCAGGCCACCTCTGTGTCCATTTGATCTGGCTCATGGAATGGCCCCTGGAGCAATTGGCACCCTATGCAAAACAGCCATTTTCCTTGTGCTGGGCACCATACTGGGGAGTCCAACAATGGTTAAAAACAAACAACGAGGAATCTGGTGGCACCTTAAAGACTAACTAACATTTATTTGGGCACAAGCTTTCATGGGTAAAAAACCCACTTCTTCAGATTCATTGAATGAAAATTACAGATACAGGCATAAATATATATTGGGACATGAAGAGAAGGAAGTTCTACCTTACAAGTGGAGAACCAGTGTTGACAAGGCCAATCCAATCAGGGTGGATGTGATCCACTCCCAATAATTGATGAGGAGGTGTCAATCCCAAGAGAGGGAAAAATGCTTTTATAGTGAGCCAACCACTCCCAGTACCTCTTCAAGGCCAAATTAATGGTGTTAAGATTGCAAATGAATTGTTTCTCTTCAGTTTCTCTTTGAAGTCTGTTTTTGAAGTATTTTTGTTGAAGGATGGCTACTTTTAAATCTGCTATTGAATGTCCAGGGAGACTGAAGTGTTCTCCTGTTGGCTTTTGTATATTACCATTCCAGATGTCTGATTTGTGTCCATTTATCCTTTTACGTAGAGACTGTCCGGTTTGGCCAATGTACATGGCAGGGGGCACTGCTGGCACATTATGGCATATATCACATTAGTAGGTGTGCAGGTGAATGAGCCCCTGATAGTGCGGCTGATGTTGCTGGGTCCTCTGATGGTGTCGCTACAGTAGATATGGGGACAGAGTAGGCAATGAGGTTTGTTACAGGGATTGGTTCCTGGGTTAGTGTTTCTGTGGTGTGGTGTGTAGTTGCTGGTGAGTATTTGCTTCAGGGTGGGGGGCTGTCTGTAAGCAAGGACTGGCCTGCTTCCCAAAGTCTGTCAGAGTGAAGGATCATTTTCCATGATAGGTTGTAGATCATTGATGATGTGCTGGAGAGGTTTTAGCTGGGGGCTGTACGCCGGTGTTCTGTTATTTTCCTTGTTGGGCCTCTCCTGCAGTAGGTGACTTCTGGGTACCCGTCTCGCTCTGTCAGTCTGTTTTCTCACTTCCCCAGGTGGGTATTGTAGTTTTAAGAATGCATGATAAAGAGCTTGTAGGTGTTTGTCTCTGTCTGAGGGACTGGAGCAAATTCGGTTGCATCTTAGGGCTTGGCTGTAGACAGTGGATCGTGTGATATGGCCTCGGTGGAAGCTGGAGGCATGTAGGTAAGTATAGCAGTCAGTAGGCTTCTGGTATAGGATGGTGTTTATGTGACCATCACTTTTTTGTACTGTAGTGTCCAGGAAGTGGATCTCGTGGGGACTGGTCCAGGCTAAAAGATATCTTTGGACTGTGTCTTTCCCACCCTCGCCCCATAGCTCAGCAAGCCTGAAGATGTGGCCCTTCACAAATTATTGTATGACAGTAACAAACAAGAAATCAAACCCCGTAAGAAGTAGAGTGAGGAGACACCCGTTTATTCATTCCCTGCTAATGTAGAAATCTGCCTTGTTACATTTTCTGAGTTCTCTGTATAATTTGACACCTTTCTGATATTGGGTACCTGGAACTCTGTGCAGGGTTCTACCAGTAGGAGTGGTCTCACCAGTGAAGAACTATTTGCCTCCTTGCCTGTGATGTTTTGCCTCTGCATAAGCCCTGCCCCAAAAGAGAAAACCAACCACATATTTTGCCAACATAACACATTGCAAGTTCATATCTAATCTGCTGTTTATTAGGTGTCTTTTCGCAGAACCTTTTGAGTATAACAGCCTTCCCACCACCTTCCTCTGCTTGACCATCAGCATTTTGGATTAATTTTCTTCAGAAGTTTAGTTTGCATTTCTTATAGTGCCTTTCATTTTATTTCCTGTCCATATTTCTACTTTTTTTAGGTCACAAAATTGATGTGCCTTTCCCCAGGAAAACAGCAAAACAGGCTTTTTTCCTAAATATTTACATATATCATAATAACTGAGATTTGATAAATAAGAATGTGCATGATGCATGTGTTTATATAAACTGAACAGACTCAGTGGCAGGAGGGAGAAAGGATGTTTTGGCTGACCCTGCAGAAATTCAATGGAAGTTGAGAGACTTTCACTGTATAGAAAGTGGATTGCTAAGGCAACAGAGTTTATTCTATGAAATGTAGAATAGAAAATAGAAAAAATGTGTGACAAAGCAAGATGAATATATAGAGTTGAACAAAATTCCCATGCAATGATAAACATGGCAAATTTTATGCTTTAAGACATTTTCTTTGAGTTATTTAAGCTTTGCAAGATCAAAATTTAAAGTGGGTCACTTCTTTACCACGTTACAGCACTTTGTCACATGACATCTGGAAAACTTTTAGAAGCATATTCTAACACTTCAGAGTAGTATTTGGTCCACTTTATATTTTTCATATAAACTAGCATTCCTTTCTATTTCAAAAGTATTAAAATATGCACACTAATTACTCTGGGTCAAAGTTGGCAAGTGTCTTTTGATAGTGTCTGACAAAAACAACAAACATATATCCATGTACAATTGTAGTGTTTTACCTATGTTCTGTGTGCACAGCCCCTCACTTATCTGACTAGTCAAGTCACAGATACATAAATCCAGGGCCATTCTTACCCATACGCAAAGTACGCAGCTGCGTAGGGCACCAGAATATTTGAGGCCCCAAATTTCCTGCTGGCCAAAGCAGCTACATGCTGCTCCAACCCCTGCCCCAGCTCTTCCCCAGGGTTCCCCCCCAGCTCCGCCCTGCCCCTTCCACACCCCAGCCCTGCCTCTTCTTGTCTCTCCTTACCCCAGCCCTGCCCCCACTCCCCTGAGGACTCCAGAAGTGGTCAGGCCTGCACTCACCGGTAAGGAGAGCGACCCGGCCCCTGGCTCCCAGCCATGCCGCCGGTGAGTGCTGGGGGGCTGTTCCCCCTCCCTCCAAGCCTGGGAGCCAGGGGAACAGAGCAGGCTGGGGCCGGGTCACTCCACTTCCCACAGGAAATGGCCAGCCCCACCCCGGCAGAGGCCTGGGGCAGGGCCCCACCCAGTCCCCCCATGGAGACTGGGGCTGCATAAGGCACCAAAATAGCTAGGAACAGCCCTGCATGAATCCAAAATAACATTTCTAAGAAAAAAGCAGACTAAGCAGACCTTTGGGAATTCATTAATCCCTCCTCTTTTCCTTTCTTTCTGATGGTGAAACCTCACTTCACCTCAAAATACACACAAAGGAGATGAGGGTGAAGCAATCACACGATCTGCACCAGATGGGCTCAGCAGCTTCAGTAGCTGCTGTATAAAAGAGAAGTTTGAAATTTTCTGGCAGTTTTGTGACTCAGATAGGGTCTGTGTTTCACATATGGACTTTGATTCTTTCTATCAGATTGTGTAGTTAGTTAAAAGGTTTACTACTGATTCGGGACCCAGTCCAATGTCTGTTGAAGTCAGTGTGATCTTTCCATTGACTACTATCAGTGTTGGATTGAGTCCTTAAAAGGAGATTATACTAGGAGGGGAATACCCAGTCACGGTTTAGTTTCTCTGTGAGGACAGACTAGAATGGTGCCAGTAATGATGATTTTAACAGGATATATTCTTTCCCATTTGCAGATGGACCAAGACTGCCAGCTTAGTTCACATAAGCCACAAATCAATGCAGTTGGCTTTAATAGCATTTCTCCAGATTTACATTTTTGTAACTGAGATCAGAATATCGTCTATATTAAAGTCAAGAGTACATTTTGCATTGTTAGCATACTTTAAAACTTTGTCCTAAGTAAATCTGAGTACCGATACCATGGTAAGGCACATGTCAAAAATCTGTGAATTAGACATGCAAATAGAAAAAGAAGCCAAAAAGACATTTAGCAGGCTTATCCTTCTGAATATACAACTGTCATTTTAGTGTTGCAGTTTATCATTTCTTGAAGCAATTCTGGATGCTGAGTTAAGAAACCATAAAATGTAATAGACTTTTTTTTTTAAACTATAGGGCTCAATGAAGAGGGTGTTTCAAGTCCTAAACCAAGATTTTAGGGGATCGTTATCAGTTTCTCTACAAAGTAAGTATTAAAATCAAGATCTCAGGTTTTAAATATTTTTGGATGAACTGTGAATTACTATTTCATTTTCAGCCACAACTGTATTACTATAAGATATAGCCACAAGGCAACCAGGCACCCATACAAAATTAAGCTATTAATGATTATTTCGTTTTGATCAGTAGAGATTTTGTTATTAAATTTAATTATAATAAACTCTGGCTTTTTACTACAAAAGACATACTGATACCTTCTGTAGACAAATTGCTTTTGTACTTTGCTTTGGAATTGTTACATGTACTTTGATCCCAATTGTTTGAACCATAAGAATTTTTGGTTATTTGAATAAAAAAAGTTAATTGCATGTTATTCCCAAAAGGTTTTTAAAAGACCTATTTTCTATATTTCTTGATATAAGTGCACATATCTGATATCCAGAGAGGTGGAAGAATGACAAGATACTATAATATGTAGATTATAAATGGCATGAATGTGTTTTTACTTTGAAACAACAGTTCCTCCAGTGTTGAGGGTTTTGTCCCCCAAATCGGCTGGAAAATTACTCATTGCCATTGAGCGATTGGAAATAAATTGTGTAAATTCACAAGAGATGTGTAAGGAGATGCAAGCCTGAATTCCTTTTATAAACATAGGATTCTTTATACTCTCAGGCTCCCGTAGACCTTCTTACTCGCATTTACCAAGGTGTGTGTGTGCACACATGCAAGAGAGTCTAAACTGGGTTAGTTAGCAAAATGTAAGTTAAAGTAAGGCGAGGGTATCCCAATTTAAACCTTCTAGTTCAGCTGCACACGTTACACCAACTTTGACTCCCATACTTCTCAGCAGTGTCTGTAAGTAGGATAAAATGAGTCTTGAGTGTAAGATATTGTAAGGTGGTGTAAAGACGTCTAATTTGCACCATTTTACACATCAGCTATGAACTTTACCCAAAGATAAATTCATGGAGGCTATTGGCTCTTAGTCAAAATGTAACCCATTCTCTGGGTGTCCCTAAACCTTGGGCTGCTAGAAGCTGGGACTGGATGTCAGGGGATGGATCACTCACTAAATTGCCCTCTGTTCACTGCCTCTGATGCATCTGGCACTGGTCACTACTGGAAGACAGAAAATGGGCTAGATGAACCATTGCTCTGACTCAGTATAGCCATTCTTAGGTTCTTAAATGTCTTTAGTCCAGGGCCGGTGCAAGGATGTTTTGCGCCCTAGGTGAAACTTCCATCTTGTGCCCTCCCCCATCCCCGAGCCCCCACCCTGAGGCACCCCACCCCCGCGGCAGCTCCCCCCTCTGCCCTGAGGTGCCCCTCCCATGCCCCAGCTCACCCCTGCTCCGCCTCCACCCTGAACATGCCGTCATTGCTTCACTTCTCCCGCCTCCCAGGCTTCCGGCGCCAATCAGCTTAGGCGCTGCAAGCCTGGGAGGTGGGAGAAGTGAAGCAGCCATGGCGTGCTCAGGGAGGAGGTGAAGCAAGGGTGAGCTGGGGCGAGGAGTTCCCCTGCGTGCCGCCCCCCCTTACTTACTGCATGTGGCCCTCCCCACGCCCCCCTGCCCCAGCTCCCTCCGCCTAAATGCCGGCGGCGACTGGGGCGGCCGAAGATCCAGCCGCCATGGTTGCTGCTGAAGAAAATGCCACCTCCCGAATCCTAGTGGCCTAGGTGACTGCCTAGGTCACCTAATAGGTTGCACTGGCCCTGCTTTAGTCAGCAGCGCATCAAGCCCATCCTGCCCTACACACAGGAATGTTTATTGTCTGACCGGCTGGACTGCAGAGGACAATGAAAAAAATGTGCATTTATATAAAGTAAACAAAGCCATCAAACTAGCACATGGGGGAAATTACTATTTAACGATCATGACGGGGGATGGAGTCAGCAGGAAGCCTTCCTGGCTCTTGAAACAGAAACAGTGAACTTTGGGGTAATATAAAGAGGGCAAAGAGACATGAGTCATACATCACTTAGGGGACTAAGAGGAGCAGCAGCCTTTGAGTTCATGAAAAGTGGACCCTCTGGGCCATAGAGGCAAGAGTAGCTGGAGATTGACTATAGGTGAGAAACCTGCTTAGACAAAGCTTATAACTTGCTAACATTTAGTTTTAGTCCCTAGAGAGGGAGATTTGCTTTGTTTTACTTGTAACCATACCTGTATCTTTCATTCTTACCTATTGCCACTTATCTCTCTTCTTTGTTAATAAACTTATTCTTGGTTTTACTGCAACAGTTCTCAGTGCTGTGTATTGAAGCATATAACCCCAGTTTTGCTAACAAGCCATTGTGTGTATTGGCTGTTTGGAGGTAGCAAACTTGGTGTGACTTCTGTGTCCAGTATGACAGAACCCTGCAGAGGAGATGGTTTTGAGGAACGTTGGGATAAGAAGCGTTGTTGGGTTCATCTGCAAGGAGTAATTGGGCTGGTGGAAGCCAGGGTGAGACTACTGTGCTGTGAGCATGCTGCTAGCGTCAGGGCGCTGAGCCAAAGCTGCACAGAACTGAGGCATCCAGGGTTACTAGGCAGCAGCATGTGGTTACCAAATCCCTTACTCGTCTGGGTGAATCCTCAAAGCATCACATATGGACTTTTGTCTTAAGAATAAAAAAATCCACATCACTCAATTAAAAATATTTAAGCATAAGAAGAGTCTCCCTGTAAATGCACTAGTATTTCTTAATCGTGCAGCTGTGAGCAATAGGTGAAGACATCAGTTTATTAGAAGAGAGGAGGAAAAAGTGGTTAATTCTTAGATTGTAAACTCTTTGGAAAAGGAACTATGTCTTTCTTTATCTATTGCACTCATCTCACAACTTTAATTTCATTCTTGTTCATGAATTTTGGTTTTAGTTGCCTTTTTTTTTTAAATAGTATTTTATACTGAAAAGGATTTTTTCCTTCTCAGGCAATCTAGTTTCAAAAACAATGTACCTGAAATTAAGAGACTCCATAGACCCTGGTCTAGGTTTGTTCATGTCAGATTCCTAGAAGGGAGTTTGCATACTGAAATGAAGAACCTAAAGTGCAATTTATTCAGGCATTTCAAACGTAAATTGAATGATGAACAGGATTCAAAATTCTTTTTCACTAGTGGATTGACAAAGGCTGATTCCTACTGAAACATCACCTTGCACTCTGCTTGATGTTTAAGATCATTTGAGATGTTTGAATAAATTACACTTTACAAATATTATTATGGTGTGTAAAGAGTCGCCTTCTAGGATCTTCCTGGCAAGGATTAATTTAGCTCTACCACCAGCAGTGTTATTAAGCCAGCTCTAGCATCTTTGGGATCCTGTTACTAACCTTACATGGTAGTTTGCAACTAATAAGAATTTAACAAATAAAAGAACTCAATTGAAGGGATTGTTCCATAAATTTAGATTGTTACAAATACTACATTACAGTAATTTGCTCATATTGACTAAATACATTTAACCATAAAAACTTTGGGTCATCCCCACAGAAGAAGCTGTCCCTGGACTCATTTATGCCAAATTATATACTTTTGATGCATCTTACATCAGGCAAAATAGGCATCCACATGCTTCTTCATCGTTGATGCCATTTATTGAAGGGCCTGGAGCACCTTGTTTACTACTCAATTCGAATATTAAATTATCTCTGGGACTTCCCTTTTGACTTAGTTTCTTTTGATAATGCAGTTTTCTGCCATGAAATTGGCCTCACATACACATTACATGGGGGTGGGATGGAAAGGATGAAGACTTTCCTTACACTGGGCTTCATAACACTAATTGTCTTCATAGGTTACTGAGGCCATTAATACGATGCAGGTTTGTCTAGGTGACAGATATCCAGAAATGTAGCAGATAATTTTAGCATAGGCTTCAACTTATTTAAAAATGTACTTCTCTGTTTTGACATATTTACACTATGTTTCCTAAGAATAGTTATCAATTAAATTTGAAATTCAAATAAAAAATATACGGATACATTAAACTACCTTGGAAAAACAAGTCTTTGAAAGTTTATAGAGGTTTCATTAATTCAATTTCTTCCATGATTAGTAATGCTGGACTTCTTTCTTCTGTTTGATGTTACCACAAATAGATCAAAACAAATTTTAGTGGGTTGAGATTCTCACCTGGTGTAAATTGGCATTATTCCACTGAAGTCAATGGAGTGACACCAGTTCATGTGAGGTGAAGATCTGTCCCAAGATCAGTGGGCTAAATCTCTTCTGAAAATTAGATTTAGGCTCCTAAATCAGTTAAGCACTGCAACACTGAGCACAGCAAAGCCGAAAATACCTTTACAAATTTGGGTGTAAGTATTTTGTAAGAGTAGATCAATATGGTGAAGGATTGTGGAATATTTACTGTGAATAATGCACCACGTTGTTTTACTTAGAGTCTATTGAGATTAAGGGCTTTATGCAGTGGGAGCTCAGAACTATGATTTCACACCATGTGATTGATGGTAGACCTCCACTGCATTTTCTAAATAGGCAGATCAATAGAACAATGTACTAAATGAGTACAATAATTTTATTAGGCAACACAGCATTGTTTGCAGGAACATTAAGCATACAAACAAAGCAGGTGTGGAAAATATAGTTCATTATATGACAGTGACATAACAGCCATGTTGGATCACCATAAAGAACTGCAGTGTATCTAGAATATCAATAGAAGTGCTTTATTCACTTTCCCTTCAGAACGAATACAATATAGGCTTATTTCGTTAAGCTACCCTACATTTGAATATGCATAGTCATATTCATTATATTTCATGTTCACAAGGCAAGAATTTTTGTTGGCAATAATTGTTTATTCTCTAAGCCTTCTATCATAAGGCATTTGATTCTAATATTTATAATTTAGCAAATCAATATCTGATAATAAATTCAGGGAAATTACTGCAGGAATATAAAAAGGTTGCGCTAGTTAATATAGATGACATTTTTAGTAGAGAATTACCTAGCATTTCATTAAAAAGGGAGTTATAAATAATCACTCTAGTCAAGGTATATGTCAGTTCTCATTTTATACCTGTAGCTCCATCCATTCTGTTATGGAGTTTGTGTTTTCTCCTCACTCTATTTTACCTGTTGATTAGAATTTCACCGTTAGCCTTCATTATGTTTGTTAATGTCTCTCATTCAATTCACTCATCATAGCATTTTAATATTGTAATTTGCAACACGGATCTGTCTTTTCCCCCTACTTAAATATGGTTCTCTGTAAAACAAAAAAACCACACACACACACACACACAAAACACTCCTGTCTATGCTTTGGGGAAAAATTTGCTCTTAGATACGTATGTTCAACATGCATTGGCATCTGTGAAAGTTATACATGCATTTTATAGTTGTACCTTATACTTCTTGTCTTTCATGTTCACAGTGGCCTTTCATCAGTTCTTGTGTGGAACTGTTTAAGGAGGACAATCATTTTGCGCCTTTTTTCCCCGTGAAGATGCCATACCATGGCAAGCGTGCAGCCCGCTCAGCTCAGCCGCTGCTGTTGTGTCCTGGATACTGCTGGCAGCAGACAGTGCAGTAGGGCTGCAAACCATCATCATCGAATGACCGCCTCCACTGCCACTCTGCTGTCCTGCAGACGCCATACCACAGAAAGCATGGAGCCTACTCAGATCACTGCGACAGTTATGAGCACTGTAAACACCAAATGCATTATCCTGCAGTATATGCAGCACTGGAAAATTCAAAAGCAGGCAAGGAGGTGACAGCAGCACGGTGACAAGAGTGATGAGGACATGGACACAGATTTCTCTCAAAGCACGGGCCCTGGCAGTTTGGACATCCTGGTGGCAATGGGGCAGGTTCATGCCCTGGTAAGCCGATTCTGGACCCGGGAAACAAGCACATATTGGTGGGACCGCATAGTGTTGTGGGTCTGGGATGATTCCCAGTGGCTGCAAAACTTTTGCTTGCATAAGGGCACTTTCATAGAACTTTGTGACTTGCTTTCCCCTGCCCTGAAGCGCCGGAATACCAAGATGAGAGCAGCCCTCACAGTTCACAAGCAAGTGGCAATAGCCCTGTGGAAGCTTGCAATGCCGGACAGCTACCGGTCAGTCAGGAATTAATTTGGAGTGGGCAAATGTACTGTAGGGGCTGCTGTGATCCAAGTTACCAACACGATCACTGAGCTGCTGCTATCAAGGGTAGTGACTTTGGGAAATGTGCAGGTCATAGTGGATGGTTTTCCTGCAATGGGATTCCCTAACTGTGGTGGGGCGATAGACGGAACGCATATCCCTATCTTGGGACCAGACCACCAAGACAGCCAGTACATAAACTGAAAGGGGTACTTTTCAATGGTGCTGCAAACACTGGTGGATCAGAAGGGACGTTTCACCAACATCAACGTGGGATGGCCGGGAAACGTACATGATGCCCACATCTTTAGGAACTTTGGTCAGTGTCAATGGCTGCAGCAAGTGACTTACTTCCCAGACCAGAAAATAACTGTTGGGGATGTTGAAATGCCTGTAGTTATCCTTAGGGGACCCAACCTCCCCTTAATGCCGTGGCTCATGAAGCCATATACAGGCAGCCTGGACAGTATTCAAAAGTTGTTCAGCTATAGGCTGAGAAAGTGCAGGATGGTGGTAGAATGTGCATTTGGATGTTTAAAAGCACTGGTGCAGTTTACTGACTCGGTTAGACCTCAGCGAAACCAATATCCCCTTGTTATTACTGCTTGGGAGATACTGGATCTGATCTCTGTATAGGGAGAGGAATCCATGCTATCAGAACTCCGTTCCAAAAGACAAAATGCCCAAATATTTGAAAAAATCTCCAAGGGCATGAAGGACAGAGGCTATAACAGGGACCCACAGCAGTGCCGTGTGAAACTTAAGGAGCTGAGGCAAGCCTACCAAAAAACCAAAGAGGCAAACAGCTGCACCGGGTCAGAGCCCCAGACATGCTGCTATGATGAACTGCATGCCATTCTAGAGAGTGCCCCTACAACTACCCCACCCCTGTGCGTGGACTCCGTCAATGGATTCTCACACAACAGGGATGCAGATTTTGGGGACAAGGAAGAGGAGGAGAAGGAGGTTGAAAGCGTACAGCAAGCAAGTGGAGAAACCATTTTCCCTGACAGCCAGGAACTGTTTATTACCCTGGAGCCAGTACCTTCCCAACCCGCCCAAGGCGGGCTCCCAGACCCTGAAGGCAGAGAAGAGACCTCTGGTGAATGTACCTTTGTAAATACAATACATGGTTTAAAAGCAAGCATGCTTAATGATTGATTTGCCCTGAAGATTTGGGATTCATTTGCGGCCAGTACAACTACTGGAAAAGTCTGTAAACATGTATGGGGATGGAATCAGGGCCGGCACTACCATTTAGGCAGCCTAGGCAATCACCTAGGGTGCCAGAATAATTAGTGGGCATCATTTTGCCGGAGGGGGCGGCAGGCAGCTCTGGTGGAGCCGCTGCAGTGGTGCCTGCGGACGGTCGGCTCCTCGCACGGCTCCAGTGGACCTCCCGCAAGCACGACTGCAGCAGCTCCACCGGAGCCGCAGAGCACCGGACCCTCCGCAGGCACCACTGTGGCAGCTCCACCGGAGCTGTGGGACCAGCGCGCTGGGCGCCAAAATTGCCGGCCGCCTAGGGCGCTCAAACCCCTAGCGTCGGTCCTGGATGGAATGGAAATCCTCCAGGCAGTGGTGAGCTGGAGCCGGTTCCCACCGGTTCGCGGGAACCAGTTAAATTTAGAAGCACCTTTAGAACCGGTTGTCCCGCAAGAGAGAACTGGTCTGAAAACGGCTTTTAAATTTAACAAAAGCTCCAGCAGCTCCCTGCCCTTCCCCCAGCCCCAGCCCACCTCACTCCACCTCTGCCTCCTCCCCGAATGCTTCCCTGGCTTCTTCTCCCCCTCCCTAGCTTCCTGTGAATCAGCTGTTCACATAGGAAGCCTGGGAGAGCTGAGAAGGAAGCAGCAGCTTCCTGCAGGTGAACTGGGGCAGGCGGCTGGGGGCGTGAGTGTGAGGAGGGCTCCAGGCGCCGCACAGCTCCAGCCTGGCCCCCAACCCCAACCCCAGGCAGCATGTGTCTGGCCCCAGCTCTGACTGTGGCCTGCTGGGCGGCGCAGCTCTGGCCCAGCCCCGACCTCCGTCGGGCGGCGCAGCTCCAGCCTGGCCCCCGGCCCCAACCTTGGCCAGGCAATGCGGCTCCGGCCTGGGCCCCAGGCCCAGCCCCAACCTCCACCGGGTGGCACAGCTCTGGCCTGGCCACTAGGCCCGGCTCTGGTGCAGCTCCTGCCCAGCTCCGACCTCCGCCGGGCAGCGCAGCTCCAGCCTGGCCGCTAGGCCCGGTCCCAACCTCAGCTGGATGACGCAGCTCCGGCCTGACCCTCTGACCTTGGCCGGGAGGCGTGGCTCCAACCCAGCCCCCGGGCCTGGCCAACTAGACGCCTCAGCTCTGGGTGCCCCGGCTCCGGACCCTGGGCCTGGCCCCAGCCAAGCACCCAGGCTCTGGCCGAGCGGCTCCGATCCAAACCACAGGCCCGGCCCCCACCTTCAGGCAGCACTGTAAGGGGGCAGGGAAAGGGTGTTGGATAGAGGGCAGGGGAGTTGGGGGAGTGGATTAGTGTCGGGGCAGTCAGAGGGCAGGGAACAGGAGAATTGAATGGGGGCAAGGGCCCTGGGGGGCAGTCAGGAAGGAGCAGGGGTTGGATGGGGCACTGGAGGGCAATCAGGGGTAGGGATACCAGGGACAGTGAGAAGGGGTGGTTGGATGGGGCAGGGGTCCCTGGGGGGGCTGTCAAGGAACATGGGGGGTTGGATGGGGCAGGAGTCCAGGGGGGGCACAACTCCTTCATGGGGTGAGGAGGAGGGAACCATTTGTTAATATGTTGGCAGCTCATCACTGCCTCCAGGGACATCTCAATGAAGCTCTCCTGAATGTACTCCCAAAGCCTTTGCGAAATGTTTCTGGGGAAAGCAGCCTTGTTTGGTCCTCCATGGTAGGACACTTGACCATGCAAGGCTAGTAGCACATAGTCTGGAATCATTGCATAACACAGCATATGGTCCTGGTGTTTGCTGGCATTCAGGCAACATCCATTCTTAATATCTCTGTGTTATCCTCAGGAGAGTGGTGATATTCATGGGGACGTTCAGAGGGGGCCATTCCTGCTGGGCTGTTTGCCTGTGGCTGAACAGAAATCATCCCCACTGTTAGCCATGCGGTAGGGGGAGGGGTGAAATGATCATTCCAGAGATTTGTGGGTGTGTGGGGCAGAGTGGTGTAGTTGGGTTTGTGCTGCATATTAACCTGAAAACCACAGCCCCTCCTTTTAAATGTCCAACCCAACAGGTGCTTGGATGAGAAATGAGGGCACTGCTGTTTGAAACCATTCCCACATATTACGAAGGTTAAAGAAGCCAAAACTGTGGCTTACCAGGTCTGCCTGCAAGCTGAATTCTGTTGCCTGCTGGCCCTGCATGTGAGATCTCACACTAAACCAGCAGGCCCTCAATATAAGAGTCTATGTAATGTCAACAGCTTGATTCACCGTGAAAGAGTCTACCCATTGTTCTTTAAAATGTGTCTTTCTAAATACTGCTCTCCCTTTTTTCCTCCTGGAGCTGTAAATGTTTCAACACTTCCCCTATCATCTCCATCCCAGATGCTAGTGAAGATTAGAAGGCAAAAAACCACATTCGCAATGAAATGTTCTTTGAGCTCATGCAGTCCTCCCACATTGAAAGAGCCCAGCAGAATGTGTGGAGGCAGACAGTGTCAGAGTGCAGGAAAGCACAAAATGAATGTAAGGACAGGTGGTGGGAGCAAGAGAGGTGGTGGGATCAAGATGATAGGTGACATCAGCATGATGAGGTGGCAGGAAGCAGTGCTGAGGCTACTTGGAGGATCAAACTGATAAGCTCCAGCATATGGTTGAGCTGTAGGAAAGGCAGCAGAAGCACAGACTGCCGCTGCAGCCCCTGTGTAACCAACCACCCTCCTCCCCAGTTCCATAACCTCCTCACCCAGACACTCAAGAACATGGTGGGGGAGCCTCTGGGCACCCAACCACTCCACCCTAGGGGACTGCCCAAGCAACAGAAAACTGGTATTCATCAAGTTTTGAAGTGCAGTGTGTCCTTGTCCTTCCCTCCTCCCCCACCCCACTCAGTGCTTCCCTCCTCCCCCACCCATCCCAGACTACCTTGGCAGTTATCCCCCCATTTGTGTGATGAATTAATAAAGAATGCATTAATTTGAAACAATGACTTTATTGCCTCTGCAAGTGGTGATCAAAGGGGGGAGGGGAGGTCGGTTTGCTTACAGGGAAGTAGAGTGAACCAAGGGGGTGGGTTTTCATCAAGGAGAAAAACAGAACTTTCACACCATAGCCTGGCGAGTCATGAAACTGGTTTTCAAAGCTTCTCTGATGTGCAGCGTGCCCTGCTGTGCTCTTCTAACTGCCCTGGTGTCTGGCTGTGCATAATCAGCGGCCCGGCAATTTGCCTCAATCCAGCAACGTCAATTTCAGCGCTAATTCCCTCTGTCATAAACAGATAGCTAAGGGTTAATGTCTCTTTCACCTGAAGCACCTGACCAGAGGACCAATCAGGAAACCGGATTTTTTCAACTCTGGGTGGAGGGAAGTGTGTGTCTGAGTCTTTGTTTTTCTGGGTGCCTGCTTTCTCTGAGCTTTGGAGAAGTAGTTCTACTTTCTAGTCTTCTGTTTCTAAGTGTAAGGACAAAGAGATCAGCTAGTAAGTTATATGGTTTCTTTTCTTTGGTATTTGCATGAATATAAGTGCTGGAGTGCTTTGATTTGTATTCGTTTGGAATAAGGCTGTTTATTCAATATTCTTTTAAGCAATTGACCCTGTGTTGTATCATCTTAATACAGAGAGAACATTTGTACTTATTTTTCTTTCTTTTTATATAAAGCTTTCTTTTAAGACCTGTTGGAGTTTTTCTTTACTTCAGGGAAATTGAGTCTGTACTCACCAGGGAATTGGTGGGAGGAAGAAATCAAGGGGAGATTTGTGTGTTGGATCACTAGCCTGATTTTGCATTCCCTCTGGGGAAATAGGAAAGTACTTTTGTTTCCAGGATTGGGAACGGAGAGGGGGAGTCCCTCTGTGTAGTTTCACAGAGCTTGTGTCTGTGTATCTCTCCAGGAGCACCTGGAGGGGGGAAGGGAAAAAGGATTATTTCCCTTGGTTGTGAGACTCAAGGGATTTGGGTCTTGGGGTCCCCAGGGAAGGTTTTTCAGAGGGACCAGAGTGCCCCAAAACACTCTAATTTTTTGGGTGGTGGCAGCAGGTACCAGGTCCAGGCTGGTGGCTAAGCTTGGAGGTTTTCATGCTAACCCCCATATTTTGGACGCTAAGGTCCAAAACTGGGACTAAGGTTATTACACCCTCGTGGGGGAGGAGTACAGAAATAGATTTTAAGAGCCCTTTAAGTCAACAAAAATAGCTTTGTCGTGTGGACAGATGCAGAGTTAAATCGATCTAATGCTCCTAAATTCGACCTAAACTCGTAGTGTAGCCCAGGGCTTAGAATCATAAAATAAAATCATAGAATATTAGGGTTGGAAGAGACCTTAGAAGGTCATCAGTCCAATCCCCTGCTCAAAGGAGGACCAACACCACTTAAATCATCCCAGCCAATGTGTTTTCCCAAGCTGGGCCTTAAAAGCCTCTAAGGATGGAGATTCCATCACCTCCCTAGGTAACCCATTCCAGTGTTTCACCACCCTCCTAATGAAATAGCGTTTCCTAATATCAACTTGAGACCATTGCTTCTTGTTCTATCATCTGTCACCACTGAACAGCCTAGCGCCATCCTCTATGGAACCCCCCTTCAGGTAGTTGAAGGCTGCTATCAAATTCCCCTTCACTCTTCTCTTCTGCAGACTAAATAACCCCAGTTCTCTCAGCCTCTCCTCATAAGTCATATGCCCCAAGAATACCGTGGGAGACCATATCAAAAGCTTTGCTAAAGTCTAGATATATCACATCCAATGCTTTCCACATATCCACAGAGCCAGTTCTCTCATTATAGAAGGCAATCAGGTTGGTCAGGCATGACTTGCTTTCCTCCAAGTGCTTCAAAATGCATTCCCTGAGTACCTGCTCCATGATTTTGCGGGGGGACTGAAGTGAGGCTTACCGGTCTGTAGTTCCCAAGGTTCTCTCTTTCCTTTTTTAAAGGTACTTTGAATAAATATAACTATTTTTGAGTAAGGATAGTCAAAAGCAGAAGTATATCATCCACTTTTGCTTTAATGCTAAAAAGTGTATATGTAACCTGATAGAGTTCTTTATGGAAGGATCTTATCAACTGCAGATGATCTTGCCTGGTAGTACAGGTCTCCACAAAGAGTAATGTTCTGCATTTTATCCAGGCCTCATTTCATTACATGTATCAGATTGCCTTCATCTGACCCCATCACATAATCTGTCTCTTTTAATCCAACTCACAGGTCTTTGCGAACTTGAAAATCCGAGTTGATTTTAACAGTATTATTTAATCTCTTTGGAACCCAGAGAAATCATACAAAGAGTAATAAAGCTTAGAGAATAATTTATGATCATATTTCTGTGCTCTGTCTTTTTCACCAGTCTTTTTGTAACAATTTCAGCAAAACATAAGAAATGCTGTTACAAAAATGGTTTTGTAACTTGGTCTCCTAGAAAATACATTGAGTAATTAAAGGAGAAGGATGATGATAGCTACATGCTACCCAGGTAAATTAGAAAATGATTATGTTGTTCCTGCTTTATGAATTAGCGTTTCAATACTTAGGTGTTAAGTTTCCCTATGAAATGTTTTTTATAATCATAACCATTCTAAACCTATCAATGATTAAACCTACAATTTATTTAAGCCATGCTTCCACTGAACACCGTACTAGCCTGGTCTTTTAACTAAGTGGTCAGCAGTACATGGTTCTTATTGTGCTTATATCTCAGTGGGTCAGAAGCAATGAGAAGACAAATCTTGAAGTCAGAGTGAATGGGAAGATAGACATATCCACCAATGCCACATCCTCACCAAGCATCAAACCCTTTTATTTAGAAAGCAAAACAGCTTGTGTAGAAGAGGAATTTGATTATACTATAAAGGCACAATGGAAATATTTGTTGCTGTCCACACATTAGCAGACAGCGTTAAAGTTGATCCTTCTTATTTGCTTTAAATGGGTTAGTAGTGTACATTAGAAAATATAGTTAGTGAGACTTTTGAGTGACAATTTGTGGAAGCCTTCATATTTACAGCTAAAACCACATCCAGTTCTTAGAGTCATAGTTTAAAACTAAGTGTATGTTTTCATGGTCTCCCATATTACTGTTACTATCATGGACTAAATTAGACTGCAGCAAGTTCAGAACTTTCTATCCGGATGTATAAGTAAACTTTCCTCCAAGTTAATTACCAAGTGTACCGGTTGTAAATGCATTGGTTGGGAGCCTGAGCAAAGGATCCCTGGTTTGGATTTAATATGGATCCTGTTTTATAGTGAAAGAAGAAAAATTCTTGTTTTAAAGACCTGAAAATCCAGGACATTATGCCAATGTTTGCTTACCTAACCTTGGGATTGTACACAGCACGGAGGGATGGACTGACAAGTCTGCCTAATTTCAAACCCACTTTAACAACATACCTACGAATTTCAGCGTTATTTGATTCACATGCCATATGGGAAAGGCTGGGAGAAAAAAAAAGCAGAAAAATACTGGGTCACCTTTCCTGCCACTATTCCCCAGTTCTCTCCTACTGGTAGCAGTGGGATTTGCATGTTGGGGAGGAAAAGTCTCAACTCTACTCCTGGTATGAAGGGTGAAGGCATGGTTGGGTAGATACAGCATTTCTGTAAACACAGAGATTCCTACTCTTCCCCCCTTCTCCCACCCCACATAGTACTGTTGTAGGATTTTGTGGCATGGCCATGCAACTGAGCTGCGGCACTCTGCACTGGCACTTCGAAAGATCTGCAAAACCTCACTCATGAGGTTTACTATCCTTAGCTGTTTTAGGAAGCAGCATTTTATATGTGTGTGTGTGTGTATGTATATTTCTCTCTCTCTCTCTCATAGATTTTATAGATAGATAGATATACACACACACAAGCTGCCAAGTGATTAAAAAAGTTAATCATGATTAATCACACTGTTAAACAATAATAGAACACCATTTATTTATTTAAATATTTTTGGATTTTTCCTACATTTTCAAATATATTGATTTCAATTACAACCCAGAATACCAAGTTTACATTGGTCAATTTATATTTATTTTTTATTACAAATATTACCACTGTGAAAAAACAAAAGAAATAAGTGGAAACTTTTTAAAGACATTATAATAAAGGCTCAACTTAACTGTATACCCCAATTTAAAAAACATAGTAAGAGAACCAAAAAGGAGCCACCATGGTTAAACAACAAAGTAAAAAGCAGTGAGAGGCAAAAAGGCATCCGTTAAAAACTGGAAGATAAACAGAAAAGAGCATAAACTCTGGCAAATTAAGTGTAAAAATATAATTAGAAAGACCAAAAAAGAATTTGAAGAACAACTAGCCAAAAGACTCCAAAAGTAACAGCAATTTTTTTTTAAATACATCAGAAGCAGAAAGCCTGCTAAACAACCAGTGGGCCCACTGTATGATCAAGATGCTAAAGGAACACTCAAAGATAAGGCCATTCTAGAGAAACTAAATGAATTATTTGCAGCGGTCTTCACTGTTGAGGAAGTGAAGGAGATTTCCAAACCTGAGACATTCTTTTTGGGTGACAGATCTGAGGGACTGTCCCAAATTGAGGTGTCATTAGAGGATGTTTTGGAACAAATTGATAAACTAAATAGTAACAAGTTTCCAGGACCTGATGAGATTCACCCAAGAGTTCTGAAGAAACTCAAATGTGAAATTGCAGGACTACTAACTGTCATCTGTAACCTATTATTTAAATCAGCTTCTGTACCAAATGACTGGAGGATAGCTTATGTGACCCCAATTTTTAAAAAGGGCTCCAGAGGTGACCCTGGCAACTACAGGTCAGTAAGCCTCACTTCAGTACCGGTCAAATTGGTTGAAACTATCATAAAGAACAAAATTATCAGGCACATAGATGAACATAATTTGTTGGGAAATAGCCAATATGGTTTTTGTAAAGGAAAATCATGTCTCAATCTACTAGAATTCTTTGAGGGGATCAACAAGCATGCGGACAAAGGCGATCCAGTGTATTTAGATTTTCAGAAAGCCTTTGACAAGGTCCCTCAAAAGCTCTTAAGCAAAATAAGCAGTCATGGAATAAGAAGGAAGGTTCTCTCATGGACTGGTAACTGGTTAAAAAAATAGGAAACAAAGGGTAGGAATAAATGCTCAGTTTTCAGAACAGAGAGAAGTAAACAGTGGTGTCCCCCAGGGATCTGTACTGGGCCCAGTCCTATTTAACATTCATAAACAATCTGGAAAAAGGGGTAAACAGTGAGGTGGCAATTTGCAGATGATACAAAGATAGTTAAGTCCTAGGCAAACTGTGAAGAGCTACAAAAGGGTCTCACAAAACTGGGTGACTGAGCAACAAAATAGCAGACAAAGTTTAATGTTGATAAATGCAAAGTAATGCACATTGGAAAAAATAATCTTAACTATACACATACAATTATGGGGTCTAAATTAACTGTTACCACTCAAGAAAGAGTATCTTGGAGTCTGTCATGGTACTCTGAACCTTAGAGTCCAAAAGATGGGGTACTAGCATTAATTCCTCTAAGCTCAATTACCAGCTTAGTACTTGTAGCGCTGCCACCAACCAGGAATTCCAGTGCCTGGTACACTCTGGTCCCCCCAAAACCTTGCCGGGGGACCCCCAAGACCAAGATCCTCTGGATCTTAACACAAGGAAAGTAAACCCTTTCCCCCACTGTTGCCTCTCCCAGGCTTCCCCTCCCTGGGTTACCCTGGAAGATCACTGTGATTCAAACTCCTTGAATCTTTAAACAGAGAGGAAAATTCACCTTCCCCTCTCCTTCTCTCTCCCCCTCCCAGACTCTCCCTGAGAGAGAAAGTAATCCTAACACAGAGAGAAAATTAACCTCTCTCTCCCCCTTCCCTCCTTTCTCCCCACCAATTCCCTGGTGAATCCAGACCCAGTCCCCTGGGGTCTCACCAGAATAAAAAAAAAAAATCAGGTTCTTAAACAAGAAAAGCTTTTAATTAAAGAAAGAAAAAACAGTAAAATGTATCTTTGTAAATTTAAGATGGAATATGTTACAGGGTCTTTCAGCTATAGACAGTGGGAATACCCTCCCAGCCTAAGTATACAAGTACAAATTAAAATCCTTTCAGCAAAATACACATTTGCAAATAAGGAAAACAAACCTAAGCCTAACTCGCCTTATCTACCTAGTACTCACTAGTCTGCACTTATAAGAGCCTGTATCGGAGAGATTGGAGAGAAACCTGGTTACACGTCTGGTCCCTCTGGGCCCCCAGAGTGAACAACCAAATCTAACAGCACACACAGAAACTTCCCTCCCTCAAGATTTGAAAGTATCCTGTCCCCTGATTGGTCCTCTGGTCAGGTGACAGCCTGTCTCACTGATCTCGTTAACCCTTTACAGGCAAAAGAGATATGAAGTACTTCTGTTCTATTAACTCTTAACTATCCGTTTATGACAGAGTCATTGTGGATAGTTCTCTGAAATCATCCACTCAATGTGCAGCCAGAGTCAAAAAAAGCAAACAGAACGTTGGGAATCATCAAGAAAGGGATAGATAATAAGACAGAAAATATCATATTGCCTCTATATAAATCTATGTTATGCCCACACCTTGAATACTGCGTGCAGATGTGATCGCCCCAGCTCAAAATAGATATATTGGAACTGGAAAAGGTTCAGAAAAGGGCAACAAAAATGATTAGGGGTATAGAACATCTTCCATATTGGGAGAGATTAATACTGACTTTTCAGCTTGGAAAAGAGGCAACTAAAAGGGGGGATATGATAGAGGTCTATAAAATCATGAGTGGCATAGAGAAAATAAATAAGGAAGTTTTATTTACTTCTCATAATACAAGAACAAGGGGCCACCAAATGAAATTAATAGGTAGCAGGTTTAAAACAAACACAAGAAAGTATTTTTCCTCACAATGCATTGTCAACCTCTGGAACTTCTTGCCAGAGGGTTTTGTGATGGCCAATACTATAACGAGGTCCAAAAGGGAGTTAGATTCATGGAAGATAGGTCCATCAATGGCTATTAACCAGGATGGGCAGGAATGGTGTCCCTAGCCTCCGTTTGCTAGAAGTTGGGACTGGGTGACAGGGCATGGATCACTTGATAACCTGTCTGTTCATGGCACCTACCATTGGCCACTGTCAGAACAGGATACTGGGCTTGACAGACCTTTGGTCTGTACCAGTATGGCCCTTCTTATGTTAAGTATTTTTCAATTCACCTAATACAAGTACTGTAGTTCAATCTCTATCATGAAAGTTGATCTTGCAAATGTAGTATTATGTACAAACATAACTGCATTCAAATATAAAATGTAAAATTTCAGGGACTACAAGTCCACTCAGTCCTATTTCTTGTTCAGTCAATCGCTCAAACAAGTTTGTTTACATTTGCAGAAGATAATGCTGCCCGCTTCTTGTTCACAATGTCACCTGAAAGTAAGAACAGGTGTTCTCATTGCACTGTTGTAGCTGGTGTCGCAAGATATTTATGTGCCAGATGCACTAAAGATTCACATGTCCCTTCATGCTTCAATGAAAGGACATGTCCTTGCTGATGACGGGTTCTGCTCGATAACAATCCAAAACAGTGCGGACCAGTGCATGTTCATTTTCATCATTTGAGTCATATGCCATCAGCAGAAGGTTGATTTTCTTTTTTGGTGGTTCCAGTTCTAGAGTTTCTGTATTGGAGCATTGCTCTTTTAAGACTTCTGAAAGCATGCGCCACATCTCATCCCCCTCAGATTTTGGAAGGCACGTCAGATACTTAAATCCTGAGTCGAGTGCTGTAGCTACCTTTAGAAATCTCACATTGATACCTTCTTTCCATTTTGTCAAATCTGCAGCGAAAGTATTCTTAAAATGAACAACATGTGCTGAGTTATCATCCCAGACTTCTAACACATGCAATGTATGGCAGAATGTGGGTAAAATAGAGCAAGACATATGCAAGTCTCCCCCAAGGAGTTCAACCACAAATTTACTGAACACACTATTTTTTAAATGAGAGTCATTAGCATGGAAGTATGTCCTCTGGACTGGTGGCTGAAGCATGAAAGGGCATATAAATGTTAGGCATATGAGGCACATAGATACTTTGCAATGCTGGCTACAAAAGTCCCATGTGAATGCCTGTTCTTACTTTCTGGTGACATTGTAAATAAGAAGTGGGCAACATTATCTCCTGTAAATGTAAACAGTCGTGTTTGTCTTAGTGATTGGTCGAATGAGAAGTAGGACTGAGTAGACTTATAGGCTCCAAAGTTTTGCATGGTTTTGTTTTTGAGTGCAGTTATGTAACAAAAATAATTTGCATTTGTAAATTGCACTTTCATGATAAAGAGATTGCACTACAGTACTTGTACGAGGTGAACTGAAAAATACTACTGTATTTTTTATTTTTACAGTGCAAATATTTAATCTAAAATATAAAAAGTGAGCAGTGTACACTTTGTATTCTGTGTTGTAATTGAAATCAATACATTTGAAAATGTAGAAAAACATCCAACAATATTTAATACATTTCAACTGGTATTCTAGTGTTTAACAGTGTGATTAAAACTGATTAATTGCAATTAATATTTCTAATCATGATTTTTCTGAGTTAATCCGGTGAGTTAAATGTGATTAATCAATAGCCCTTGTATATAAAAATAGATGTACTACAAATTAGGACACCAAAATGAAAGTGGCACAAAAATCATATATAGGCACACATATTAATGTATGTATATAATTATATAGATACAAGTATAGACACAGTAGCCAGTTGTACCTCCCAATTTATGACATTTACAGTATTTCCCTACTCTCAGTTTATTGATACTGTATTGCTATTAAATAGTATGTAAAAAAGGAACGTTCTACCTAATCAGTGACTGTGTGTAGATAACTATAACTGGGATTTGGAATTTATCATAAACACATTTGATTTATATTGATGACCGCATTAAAGACTTGTAGGAAAATCTATGGGATTCTGAGTCTCCCATTTATTTTCAATGAGATCTGACAACTGTCTGCAAGCTTTCCTATAATTAGATCTGTGTGACCAACTCATAACAAATCTCAAAACCTGGTCAAACTAAACTTTTCTTCCTCACAACAGACCTTACATGTCTTCCTACATTTTGTCAACTGCAAATAGCACCCTCCCACTCACCCTCTCTTTTCCGGTAATGCCAAGATCAGCCAGTAGGACCAGGTGAAACATTTTGATTACTTCGATGTAGACTAGGGAAATGAGCAGAGAGCCTGCTCGCTTGACTGGGAGAGTATGGTGTACTTTGCTGGCTTTTATACCCAAAAACAGCAAAAAGAGAAGCAGCCTAGAGAACTGCCTTAGTGGTGGAGGGTACCACTAGCCATTCTATGAAGAAATCAAAAGCTTTATGGAAAATAAGTGAAAAGTATTAAAAAAGGTCAGTTAGCAAATATTGGAATACAATTTAGCCCTCATGGATCCCAATCCTGTGTTCAATCCAGATATAAAAGATCATGTGACTCTTTCAGGGGGAGGGGAGTGTCTTCCTCCTTCTCCTGCAGGCTCTTCTTAAGTACGAGTTTTCATGTTAAAATGGCTTTTTCACAAACTTCCAGATAATGACAACTATTTTGCAGTAAATGTTGAACATTTTACAAAATTTGAGCCTTTTTAGAACATTTAAAAACTCAAACTTTTCAATAGTCATATTTCATTGAAAAAATAAACAATGAATATTTTGCAAACCAGTTAAGTTAAAAAACTGCTTTTTCCAACTTTTACCAGTTCATACAGCAGTTTTGTAGCTAGGGACATTATGTGAAAATTCACTGACATCAGGGCTAAATTTGAATGCAATCAGGCCAACAGGAGTCCACATTTTTTTTTTCAATATTCCATTAGCACAAAAACCTAGTGCCCCTAAGGTTAATGTTGTCAGAACCCTTTAAAGGATTTCTAATCTGACAATCAACCTAGCCCCAGTTATTATCCTTAACATTGGTAGATGTAACTGTCAGAACCACTGATAGAAGCCTAGGGGGTTAGAATGAGATAATTACATGGCATACATGCATCTTTGTAATAAGGAAAATATGCCTGAGGTTGCAAATAAATGGAAACCTTCTGCACTGACAGGAAGATGGTGACCTAATAGGTCTTTTCCAGCTCTAATTTCTGTAAGTGTATGAAAAAGCTGTTTTTCCATAATAGAGAATATGTCATTGATAATACTAGTTACAATGAAACACAAGATTCCTTTTATACTGGAGCAGAAGAACTGCTTGTCAGTGCAGTTTCTATTGTATTTAAAATTCAAACTGCACCTACTGCATTTTTCTTTTTACAATAGCTGTAAGATGATGGTCAATGTATGAGTAGATCCAGTCAGAGTTAGTGATTTCTTTCTCCTTAAATTATTCTTATTCCCAGGACTTTTTATTGTGCCAGGTGAGAGAAGAAGAGTGGTCCTGTGAATAAGGCTTGGGATATAGGAGACCAGATTTCAGTTCCGAGTTTGCTACAGACTCAGAGACCTTGGGGGAAATGTATTAATCTGACTCAGTTCCCCATCAGTAAGTAGGGATAACATACCTTCTCCACCTGACGGGGGGCTATGAGCACCAATTATCTTCAGAAATTTCATTTGGACAAAATTTAAGTAATGGAGACAAATTTGGGGTGTTTACAGAGGAATGGCACAAAGCTTATGCATTGTTTCACCCCGTGTCATGGTTACAGGGTGCGCCATATCTAAGACGAGACCCCTTGCTCTTCATGAGTATATCTGACTTCTTATACCACAGTCTGGGTGGAACCATAGGGATCCTGGGTGGCAGCACCCCATTTCCTAACCATGTTAATGTGACCAGCCCAACTGGGTTTGGCACCTGTAAGAACTTCCTTTTGTGAAATGACACAGCAACAGCATCTTAAAAAAAAAATCCTTATTTAGTGTTTTACCTAGAGGTATGTAGCACACAAAGCAAAGGGCTAACACAACAAAGCCCTACCCACCTAAATTTTAAACTTTTCCTTGCAAGCATTTGTAAGCTGCCCTCAGCCCAACCAAACTCCAGCATGCTGTCAAGGAGAGACACAGACAATCAGCTCTCAGCTTCTCACTGACACCCATATGCAGAATCTTAAAGGTTTAGAATTCCCTTTGATCCTAGGCTTTCTAGCCAGCCCTGCAGGAGCCATCCAGGTAACTTCTTCCCAATTGAGAGCCCAGCCATTGTTATCTTTAAGCTGTCTATCCAGATGTGCCAAGGCACAAAACCAGGTCAAACTAGCTAGAGACATAAAAGGTAACAACAATACATTCTACAAATACATTAGAAGCAAGAGGAAGACCAAGGATGGGGTACGTCCATTAATGAATGAGGGGGGAAAAAAGAAAATGTGAAAATGACAGAGGTGCTTAATGACTTGGGTTTTGGTTTTCTCCAAGAAGGTTGGTGGTGATTGGACATCCTACAGTGAATGCCAGTGAAAAATGGAGGTAGGTTTGGAAGAGGCTAAAATAGGGAAAGTTAAAAATTATGTAGACAAATTAGATGTTTCAAGTGACCAGGGCCTGTTTAAATGCATCCTAGGATACTCAAGGAGCTGACTGAGGAGATATCAGAGCCATTAGCAATCATCTTTGAAAGAGTCATGGAAGACGGGAGAGATTCCAGAAGACTGGAAAAGGGACAAATATAGTGCCAATCTATAAAAAAGGGAAGTAAAGACAACCCAAGGAATTACACACCAGTCAGCTTAACTTCTGTACCCAGAAAGATAATGGAGAATATAACCAAGCAATCTGCAAACGTCTAGAAGATAATAAGGCAATAAGTAACAGCCAGCATAGATTTGTCAAGAACAAATAGTGTCAAACCAACCTGACAGCTTTCTTTGACAGAGTAACAAGCCTTGTGGACAGAGAGGGAAGCAGTAGATATAGTATATCTTGAGTTTAGTAAAGCTTTTGATATGGTCTCACATGACCTTCTCATAAACTAGGGAAATGCAACCTAGATGGAGCTAGTGTAAGGTGGGTGTAACTGGTTGGAAAACACCATTCACAGAGAGTAGTTTTCAGTGGTTCACAGTCATGCTGGAAGGGCATAATGAGTGGGGTCCCGCATGGATCAGTTTTGGGTCTGGTTCTGTCCAATATCTTCATCAGTGATTTAGATAATGGCATAGAGAGTACACTTGTAAAGTTTGAGGATGATACCAAGCTGGCAGGGGTTGTAAGTGCTTTGGAGGAAAGGATTAAAATTCAAAATGATCTGGACAAACTGGAGAAATGAACTGAAGTAAATAGGATGAAATTCAATAAGGAGAAATGCAAAGTACTCCACTTAGGAAGGAACAATCACCTGCACACATACAAAATAGGCAATGACTGCCTGGGAAGGAGTACTGGGGAAAGGGATCTGGGGGTCATAGTGGACCACAAGCTAAATATAAAAGTCAATAGTGTAACACTGTTGCAAAAAAAAAAAAATCATCATTCTGGGATGTATTAGCAGGAGTGTTTAAGCAAGACACAAGTAGTAATTCTTCTGCTCTACTCTACACAGATTAGGTCTCAACTGGAATATTGTGTTCAGTTCTGGGTGCCACATTTCAGGAAGAATGTGGATAAATTGGAGAAAGTCCAGAGAAGAGTGACAAAAATGATTAAAGGTCTAGAAAACATGACCTATGAGGAAAGACTGAAAAAAGTGAGTTTGTTTAGTCTGGAAAAGAGAAGACTGAGGGGGGCATGAAGACAGTTTTCAAGTATATAAAAGTTTTTCTTCCTCCTCCTTGTAACAGTTTCTCTTAACCTCTTGAGGATAGGACAAGAAGCAATGGGCTTAAGTTGCAGTAAGGGAGGTTTAGGTTGGACATTAAGAAAAAAAAACCTCTGTCAGGATGGTTAAGAACTGGAATAAATTGCTTAGGGAGGTTGTGGAGTCTCCATCTTTGGAGATTTTTAAGAGCAGGTTAGACAAACATCAGTTAGGAATGGTGTAAATAATACTTAGTCCTGCCATGAGTGCAGGGGACTGGACTAGATGACCTCTCAAGGTCCCTTCCAGTTCCATGATTCTATCTTTGGCATCTGTTTTCCCTTTACAGCCTCTTTTGATTTAACTCCTCACAGTCAAGCAGTTTAATATCAAACTGATAAGCCCCTCAAGGTTACAATATTTATTAAAAAAACCAATATGCAACTCCCTCATTCTCCACACCTTTGAAATGGGACTCAAATGAGATTTAAATGGAGCATAAATCTTTTGCAGTGGGTGGATTTCATCACTGATGAACTGTACTGTTTCTTTATCCTATAGAAACCATAAAACAGCATCACTATTTAATAAAGAAGAGTAGTAGCGGTCACCTAATGGCGTTTTTATTTGCATATTACAGAGGTGGTATTTAAGGAACTGAAACGAATCATCTTTAGTTCACCTGAGAAACCATAGAACACATTAAGCAGATTCACACTACTGTCAGAAGACTCATCATTAAGATTTATATGATAAGTTAAACTATTTCAGTATCAGCATTATGAAAACACGACTGCTTGTTTTCAGATGTAAATGAGTTGAATGTCCTTGTTATTTTCAGTAAGCATCTAACAAGACAAGCTTTATTCACATGTTGTGGTATGGAACAGGTGTAGGTCTGACTAGGGATAGGAAGCTAGGTGTCATGGTGGGTTAGTGCATTCTCCATTTACCTCTGGAAACCTGGGCTCAATCATGTTTGGAATCAAGAGGAATGAGTTTTGTGACCTCATTCTGGCTTCTGTTTGTGTATATAACAAAACTATCACACAACTGATTTCATAGTCGCTATTCATCAGAGTCAATTACTTGAATATTAGGGATGCCCTAGAGCAAGGGTATAACATTAGCAGAGCTGCTTGATGGAAGTGGCTACAGAATTTGCTGGCTATATTGGCATGCCTGGTGTTAGCCTAATCTTTAAATTTGTATGCAAGCTTCCAAGCTGAGGAAAAAATAGTTCTGGGTAAACAATTCCAGAAACATCAAACCTACCAGTCCTATTAAGTGAGAACATTCTGCAATTAACCTGAATGCAAAAAGAAACAGTTCAGTGTTGCACTGACAGGAGCTCCTATAGTCTTAAGTGTGTGCATGTGTAGTTTTTTTTAAAATCACTCTGATCTAGGCAATTCAGATGCCTGCTACAACTACCCCTCCTTGCAGATGGAACTGTCAGAGCTACAGACTAGAACACTCATCTCATCTGTCTCCACAGATAAGTGGTTTGCTAAAATTTCAGACATGCATGAGCCCCTCTACAATATTTAACTGAATTCATGGCACCTGGTCATTAATCATCACTTAGACTGCAAGTTTGTGGGAGTAGGGACAATGCTTTCATTGTGTGTGTACACAGTACCTAGCATGATGAAGCTCCAAACCTAACCATGTCCTGTAGGGGCTCCAGTAACAAAAATCAATGAATCTATTATTTGCAAGGCCAGAAGGAACTTGTCACTATTTAGGGCAATTGTACCTGTAGTCCCATTTCGTCGTCCCTCAAGGGCACCACTCTGTGGTCCCAGCTCCTCAGCTGTCACCTCTTTTGGGTAGAGACCTGTGTGTGTCTCTCTCTCCTGACCAGGGTTTTTCCCCAGTCTGCACAGTTCCCCACCTACGCTATAATATCCCCAGCAAGCCAGTCCGCATAAATAGGACATTATTTCCACTTTGTTCTCTCCCAGAAGGCTATAAACAGCCTAACTGCCAGCAGTTACAAGCTACCACACATCTTTATAAGCAAGCACATTTATTCTTAAGGTAAAAGTGTTACACAAAAACTTATTATAAAACAGTAAGAACCTATATGTATACTAAAAAGCTTACTAGTAAACACCGCAGCTCCCATCTCAACCTCACCTGGGTTTTCCCCTTGATAACATGTTCATAATGGTCTCAGATTCAGAACCAAAACAATCATGCATAGTTCAGTCTTTCCTTTATACAGCTTGGGTCTTTGATCTTGGCCTCAAGTAACAGGTGATCAGCAGACAATGGCATGCATCTCAGCATGTAGCTTCAAAGGGCTGGATTTTTGCATAATGGGAGATGAGGAATTTGCAAGTACCTCCCCCTTGATAATCCGTAGGAAAACCACTTCACATGTTCTGTTTTAAGAGTCCATTCTTGTCTGACACATTGTTCAATATAGTCTTTTGAACCCCAGGTCTCACATGTCCCCTTGCCACCACCCCCAAAGGAGTTACATACAGTCCTGGCCCACAATAACACACAAATTAGATGTTTAATACAATGGACCTCAAAGATCCATTATGATTATCTAGTCTGACTTGCATCATACAGGCCTTAGAATTTCACCCAGCAATTCCTGCATCAAGCTCATTATTTCTGGTCAAGCTAAAGTATAGAAAACATCCAATCTTGATTTAAAGACTTCAAGTGATGGAGAACCCACCATATCCCTAGGTAAGTTTTTCCAATGATTCACTGAAAAAAGTGTATACCTAATTTGTGAGCTGAATTTGTCTAATTTTAACTTTCAATTATTAGACCTTGTTTTGTCTATCTCAGGTAGATAGAAGAGCTCTCAGCAGAAGAGGCAGATACTAATAGACTGATCAAGTCACCTCACTCTCTTTAGTTTATCAAAGAGAAAGTTAAGCTTCTTCTCTCACTATAAAGCAGGTTTTATAGACTTGAACCACTCTTTTTGGCTCTTTTCTGAGCCCTTTCCAATTTTTCACTATCCCTTATGAAGTGTAGGCACCAGAGGTAGACACAGCATTCCAGTGATGATCTCACGTTGTTAAACTAATTCAATAGAATACCATTTACTATTTCCTTTTTTATATATCCAAAGGTCATGTTAGCCCTCTTAGCTCTTGTCCAACTGGCTATCAACTACGATCCCTATGTCCTTCTCAGCTCACAGCTCCCCATCCTATAAATGAGGCCTACATTCTTTTTGCCAACAATAATATGCAGAAAAAGCAGAAGCTCAAAAGAAGCATGATTAAGTAGGTAGGCATTAGCCTAGGAAATGGAGACCACGGGTTCATATTCTTGCTCTTCCACTGTCTGCCTGAGTGACCTTGGGGAAAAAAAATCTCAGTTTGCCAACTGTAAAATGAGGATTGCACTTCTCTACCTCACAGGGGTGTTAGAATAGTTGCATTTAAATTTAAAAAATTGTGATGTATTGTGGTAATGGGGGCCATATAAGTGCCTAATATGTGGAAACAACATTTAAATGCTGCCTATGAACTAAAAATGTGAAATTCTACCCCATATTGACGTATAATGCCACTGATGTGTATTGAACTTTACCAGATCTCTGGGTTATTGTGTTAATTGTTCCTTTCACTGTGACCTACAGTAATAAAAAGCTGTATACATATACATTGCATCTTATGAATTTATCAGCACCTTGAAGTGTTCCCTCCATTATTAAAAGTTCTCCTCTTTCCTTCTCAACTTTAGTTCATTCTCTCTCACCCACCCATCCTCTAAAATATAAAAAGAAGAAGAAAAGCTTAACATGCCAGTTTTTAGGATACCAGTGATTTATTGTTCTAATACTGTACACTATCAGAGAACAATTGCTGTGATAATAGATTGTTGTAATATATCATCAGAATGGCACCATCAAGAATATCCTGGAGACAAACATTCTTTACATTTATTTAGCTTAAATTAGATTTTTATAAAAACAAAATAAAGCTTTTGCATCAGCAGATGCAACAACAAAACTACAAAATTAGATCAAGTGAAAGATTTAAAGATGTTTTGATCTGGGATTTTTCTAATAAATCAAGAATGGTTACCTAGCATTCTATTAAAAAAGTAGTCATCTAATGTTTATATTTTAGATTAAATGTGTGTAATGCAGATCCTTAAGTATCTGGAATATGGTTCTTAAGGCCTTTTGATGAATGTGGTAGGTGTTACTGGTCAATTAAAGAATAATTCATACGTTATAAATCCCAGAAGAAACCATTGTGATCATCTAGTTTGACCCTCTGCATAACATAGGCTAGCTAGATCTTTCCTAAATTAACTCCTCTGTGCATTAAAGCTTTTTTTTTTTTTAATATATATATATTTTTAGGATATAGATATTCAGGCTGTCTGCAAAGGCCTATACTTTAAGAATTTAGGGGTATTCTTATCACTTAGCTAGTTATAGAGGTATAAAAGAAAGAATCAAAGATCACTGTCTGTGTAATGGCCTTTTCTTACTGTGACAGGCTAAGGCCTTCAGCTAAGATGTAGTTAGGCAGCTATAAGCTGGGAAGTGTATGGTCACATCCTCACATCCCAAACTAGTCACATTGAAATAAGGTGCTATTAGGAATACAATCCTGTCCTGATATTCCTATCACCTCCAGAGAAACGGAAGAGCCTAGAAGATGTAAAAGGAAACTTAATTTGATCGCATCCTGTCTGGCAAGAACTCACTTATCAATAGACACAGCTGGAGAACCCTTATGTCTGTATAGATGTAGTTGTGAAATCCTCACTTCTGTATTGTTTTGTATGTTTATTTGCATGGTTTCTGTCTGGTTCTGTAATTGTTTCGGTCTGCTGTATAATTAATTTTGTTGGGTGTAAACCAATTAAGGTGGTGGGGTATAATTGGTTAAATAACCATGTTACAATATGTTAGGATTGGTTAGTTAAATTTCAGTAAAATGATTGGTTAAGGAATAACTAAGCAAAACTCAGGTTTTGCTATATAGTCTGAAGTCAATCAGGAAGTGAGGTGGGGTGGGAAATGGGAACAGGGACTGGGAATAGGAACAGGGACACAGGCAAGGGTCTGTGGTGTCAGAGATGGGAAGGGGGACACTAAGGAAGGAAACTGGACTCATGCTTGCTGGAAGTTCACCCCAATAAACATCGAATTGTTTGTGCCTTTGGACTTCGGGTATTGTTGCTCTCTGTTCATGCGAGAAGGACCAGGGAAGTAAGAGGGTGAAGGAATAAGCCCCCGAACATATAAAAGCAGCAAAACATCTCATCTTGATTTAAAAATACCCAGTGATTGAGAATTCACCACAACTCTTGGTAAACTGATCTAATGCGTAATTACACTCACTGAAAAATGTGCCTTATTTCCATTCTGAATTTGTTTGGCTTCAAAGTCTAGCCATTTGATCTCTTTGGATCTTTTCATATAAAGTCTGTTCCCTGTCTCGATAGTGGCAGACTGATCAAGTCACCCAGTCTTTTCTTTGTTAAACTAAATAAATCAAGGTCATTGGAGTCTTTCACTATAAGGCATGTTTTTAATGCTGTAATCATTCCCAAGACTTTTCTCTGAAACCTCTCCAGTTTTTCAACATCCTTCTTAAATTGATGACATCAGAATTGGGGACAGTATTACAGTATCAGTTACACCAGTATCGAATACACAGAAACATAACCTTTCTACTCCTACCCGATATTCGCGTGTGTGTGTGTGTGTGTGTGTGTGTGTGTGTGTGTGTGTGTGTGTATATATATTCAAGAATCGCTAGACCTTTTGGTTAATGTCATAATGGGAGTTACGTTCAGCTGATTAAAAACAAACTTGAAGGTCATGGTGGATAGAAAGAGTGTCTCTCAGGATAGCATCCCCCCTATCCTGTAAGGATAGCCAACATTTTTTGTTCCTCATTTTTGTGTAACTTGATACTGGGCCCCATTTAAATGCATTGTCACCCTTTAGCCCCAAGCAGTTTTTCATTTTTACATTAGACTATATTAAAATACGTATTTGTTTGTGCCCAGCTTATCAAATAATCCAGATCATTGTGTATCAATGACTTGTTCTCTTCATTTTTCACCACTCCCCCAATCTTTGGGTTATCTGAAGTTTTATCAGTGCTGGTTTTAGGTTTTCTTCTAGGTCATTGATGGGGGAAAAATAAAAAGTCAAATAGGATAGGGTAAAGAACCAATCCAGGCAGGACCCCACTAGAAATAAAACTGCTTGATGAGGATTCCCCATTTACAATTACACTTTAAAAACTGGCTAAATGGTGCCTCTCAATCCGTTTACTGTGTGCCATTTGAATGTGTCATTCTAATTTCTTAATCAAAATCTCATGCAATACCAAGTCTAATACTTTACAGCCATCTAAGTTTATTATAACACCACTATTTCCATTATCAACCAAACCTATTTATATAAAATGTTAATGATAAGTTTTACAAGATCGATTTTCCATAGAACCATGCTGAGTGGTATTAATCCTATTACCATTCCTTAATTCTTTAAGGAATAAGTCCTGCATCAGACATTTCGTTATTATGTCCAGGATTTAAGTCAGGTTGACAAGCCTATAAGTTATCTAGATTGTTCCATTTGCCCCTTTAAAATGTTAAATTTCTTCCAGTCCTCTGGAACTTCAAAAGTGTTCAAAAACTTATTGAAAAGTAATATTAGTGGTCCAGAGACCTTCTCAGCCATATCTTTTAAAAATCTTGGGTGCAAGTTATCTTGACCTGAGGATTTAAAAAAATGTCTAACATTACTAACTACTGATTAACATGAATGGCAGCTTTTTTTTCAGTTCTCTGTATCAGACAGGGACTGTTTGGTTTATTTTACTGACATCAGGGGAGACCGTTGGAAAATTTTGCCCTGTTTACTGACACGTGGGCATGTTGCACCCTCTTCAAAACCCAGGAAGTATCCGCTATGCTTCTCTTATCATATACGCCTGTTTATTATAATCTAACATTGAATTACTACTGATTTACACTAGAGTAAATAAGCAGCAAAATCAGGTGCACTGTACACAATCATTCCATGGACAAAGCTTTTTCTGTACCATCCCTTACTGCAGGGCTGTGCAATAATGGCACAATCGGGCTATAAAACTGAGCTTTTCCAAGCTGTCTAAGGGAACTGGATGCTCAAGTCCCTTTGATGCTAATGGCTGCACTGCACTGGCTGTAACTGATGCATAGCAGTTCAAGAGGGAGAGCTGCCTTTACAGGGCCACTTCTCCCCATCCTAGGCAAGTAGGTTGGGATAGGAAGGAAGCACTTAAAATGAAGATTTTAAGATAATCGCTGCAGGGACTTTCACATAATGTGTTTGTACAGTGCCTAGCATAACGTGACAGAGTCAGAAGTGAGGACTCAAAGGGACCTCCAGTCCCCTGCATGCAAGCCAGGACTAAGTAATAGCCAGAGGCGGCTCCAGGTACCAGTGCAGCGTTTGCTTGGGGTGGCAAGCCGCAGGGTGCAGCCTGCCGGTCGCTGTGAGGGTGGCAGTCAGGCAGCCTTCAACCGCGTTTCTGCGGGAGGTCCACCAGTCCTGTGGTTTTGGAGGTAATTCAGCAGCGGGTATGTTGAAGGTGAGGGACCGGCAGATCACCTTCAGAGCTGCTGCCGAATCTGCATGACTGGCGGGACTCCCACAGAAACGCCACCGAAGGCTGCCTGACTGCCGTGCTTGGGGAGGCAAAAAACAGAGCTGCCCCTGGTCATAGCTAGACCATTCCTGACAGGTTTTTGTCAAACCTGTTCTTAAAAACCTCCAGTGGTGGAATGTCCACAACCTCCCTAGGCAAATTTGTTCCAGTGCTTAATTACCCTGACAGTTAGGACGTTTTTCCTAATGTCCAACTGAAAACACCCTTGCTACAATTTAAACCCATTGCTTCTTGTCTTATCATCAGAGGTTAAGAACAATGTTGCTCCCTCCTCTTTGTAACAACCTTTTATGTACTTGAAGACTATTACTATGCCCTGGCTCAGTCTTCTCTTCTCCAGGCTAAACAAACCAATTTTTTCAATCTTTCCTCATAGGTCATGTTTTTTTAGACCTTTAAACATTTTTGTTGCTCTCTTCTGGACTGTCTCCAAAATTTCCCTGAAATGTGGTGCCAAGAACTGGACACAATACTCTAGCTGAGGAGCTCTACATCCACTACGTTGTCTTTCTGTCTCTGTGATATGCATCCTCTTAATGAAACCGAGAGCCTCATATATATGTAGGCCCAAGACTTGTAGCTTGCCTCTGTCCCACCAGAAATTCATTTTTCCTTTTTTGTATAAAGTGTCCGTGTGCACTCTCCCAACACTGGACTTGCTCCTTCATTATAGTCTTTTCCAGACATTTCTGATTCATCCACTTCTGTGCTTACCACCTCTTTAGCACATTATTACATTTACTTGTGTCTCAAGGTCCTTTTTGTTGGTCATACAAAAGCCATTTGTGCACATTTTAATTAGTTCAGGCTATACAACTTTTTTTTGTTTTTGCTGTGCCTGCAATTCCTTTAGTTCAGGGTGCACCTGAATCACTGTTTCCACAGTTTAAACTGTTAATGCTATCTTGTCATAGGCGTTCCAGAGAGCTGCAGAGGGATGTTGGGCAAGAAGGGTAGCAGACAACTACTGGACTCAGCAACACTGGCTGCAGTTTGGAATGTTACCATCACCACACTATAAAGGAAGCACCCTTTAAAATGTTTTGATTCCTTAAATAGTGTTTAAAAGCGGCCTGATGTAGACAGAGCATAGCAGGAGGGAAAAATGCTGACATTCATGGGAATGAGAGGTATTCATTTAAACTTAACTCCTATCTCACCCTCTCTCCCAATACACCAGTTAAACGCAACAGGAAAAATGAAACAATGGTAGATAACTAAAACTTACAACAAATATCCATAGATCTACAATATAAAGTTCTCGGCAGGATCTTAGAAACACAGCTGAGCATTCAAAGTTTGTTTTATAGTTATTTAATGAGAATTTCAGACTAAAAATAAGGACTCTAATAAAAAAGGAAGCTTTTAAAGTTTGCTTTGTTTTTTTAAACTTAAAACCTGCAATTTATCAATTGAATATGTAAATAGTTTAAACAAACATGATCTAGATTTTTGCTTTACAGTGATTGTGTTATGGATGTTACCTAAAATGATGAATTATGGTCAAAGCAACCTGCTGAGCAGTTATCATTTGTTTCCCTTTGTAATTCATAACAAACCCTGATAACATTATATCCCTCAACAGCCTGGGTAAATGTAACAGATTGATTTAGGATTCCTAGTACAATCTGATTCAATTTATTTAAACAAGACAAAAACCATAAGGAGATCTTCATGCATTCATTTAAATGACAACTTCAAAAGTTAAGGCCCAAGATAAGCAGTAAAAATAGATCTGAAAGTTTAAAAAGCAAATCCATTGAGCAAATATTTTATGTCCAGTTCAGTACAGCCAGGTCTTCATAAAAGAAAAAAATAAGACGAAGCTCTCTATCAGTGAAATAGAGTTTTTAATTAGGACTTTATCTGACTAGATTTGCATTTTGACTATTTCAGTGCACCAGTATCAATAAGATGCAGTGTTTCAGATTCTAGACTTTAGATTCTGACATAAGTAGGCATGTTTCCATAAGACACATTTAGGAATAAGTGTTAGCTAATGCAGGAAGAATTTTTCATTTCAGCACAATCAGTTCATGTATATGTCCCTGTGAGTTTCCCCAAGGGATCTGAGGAAAATGAATTTAACAGAACTATGGCACATTCTTGTTGGTTTTACCTTAAATTCAAACAAAGTCCCATTGTACATATAATCACTGTAATGAATTTGTAGCAATGCAAAACAGGAAACTAATGTCAAGTACCTTTCCCAAGCACAGCATTTTAAATTAATTTAGAGGAATCCTAACGCAACAGTCACTGATAAGGTAATCAAAAAAAGGTACAAGTTAAAAATTAATCTGTCCAGAGGCTGGCTATATATATTTCAAAAGGAGTATGCTCATACAGTGGATATTTCACAAGACTCATCCAGTAATTCAGATTAGGAAGGAGAGATAAGGGAACAGGTTGTTTTTTTTTTTTTTTTGGAGGGGCGAGGGTAGGGAATCAGTTGCACAGAGCTCAAAATGTACTGTACTTCAGTCTTAAGGTTTGTGACAGATGGCCTATTAATGCACGTAACATCATCATCTGCATAAAACAGTACTGGAATCTACAAGAAGTCACTGGGGCTACTAAAATATATCAAGAGAAAAGAATAATCAATCCTTAGAGCCCTCTGGGGCATCTTTTAAATTATTACTGGTTCATGTTTTAGGATAAGATTTTGTTCATTACTGGAGAATGAATCTGATACTTAGTTTAGTGTTCTCACTGTCAATGCCCAAGACCAAAAGAAAATTACAGTATAAACTTGTGAACGGCTGCCAAGAAGTTCAGTATTATTGTAATATCAAAGTATCAAGTCATGTCTCAATTGAAAGCTAGTGACTCACTGGTTAGGTTTTGGGGACAGACTCCATAAACAAGTTTGTCCTAGACAAAAGAATGTTGCTTTGCCTGTATCACTAATGTAAATTCAGCAAGGTAATGTCAGAGATAACGGGAAGTACACTTGCATCTAAGGTAAACAAAGTAATTAAGCCAAATCAAGAAAGCAAACTGTCCAGAAGATGAACAGTGGGGTTGGTGCCTGCACCCTAAAGGATGAGCAGCTAGAGAAAAAGAACTTTGTCGGGGTTTATTTTTCTAAAAAGAGTTGAGAACATTTATACATCACTTTGTGGACAAAGGGGACAGTGGATGTTATGAAATGACAGTGAAACTATTTAGGAAAAGACACATGCTTGCTAGAATTAAGTTTTAGGCACTAGAAAGTATGTTTAATTTTGTTTTGTTTGTAACCATTTTCTGTTTCAGTTCTCTCTACTTAAAGTCACATAAATCTCTGTTCTCTGTTAATAAACCTATTCGTAGTTTTACTATAAATCTCCTCAGTGCTGTTATATTAAAGTAAAGTAAGAGTCCTCAGCTAATCTAACAGGATCACGTGTACGCTCTTTGGAAGCAGTGAACTTACATTTCTACGAGTGTCCAGTGAGAGGGACTGGATGCTGCAGAGAGATGGATTTGGGGAACTGTGGTTCACTGATGGTTACCTGGAAGCTGGGCCGTCCTTAGGATTTATGGGGCCCTATGCAGTATTATTAAACTGGTGCCCCTATGCCGGATGGCAGCCCAAGCTCACAGCCTGGTGGGGGAGGGGGAGGAGGGACTTGACAGCAAAGGATAATGAGATGCCCAGCCTGCCTCATGGTGGCGGAGAGTCACAGTTCCCCGCAGAGACTTCCATGCACTCTCCCTCATGCAGAATGGACATGAAGAAAGTACCTAATTAAAAGCACTAAAATTTGGGAATAAAAAATGTCAGTCACAGGTTTTTTGATATGCCCTGAAGTTTGTCAGAGATTTATTTGCAAAAACTTCATAGTAAGGGTGAGTCAGCTGTCCTGCTGAATACAACATTACATATAATGGAATACATGATGCAGCTCTTCTCTGTTTTACATTTTCTTCATCAGTATTTCTAAGTTGAATTTATATTTTAAATGTACTCAAATCTTAAGCCAGCATTCCTGATTACTACATATTTAACTCACTGAAACAAAGACATTCTTTTAAATTAATCAGAGAGGTTTAGTGTGTTCATAACAATGTTCATTGCTTTTAGAAAAAGGGAACAGTAATTTACTTTGTGTGATCTCCATAACAAGAGACATGGTTATGAAATTTCACCAACTTTAAAAAAATATGTTTCCAAAGATTTTAGGTATAACAAGGATTTTGTCTTACTAAGGTACTGATTTTGCTGGAGGCTTCTTTTTAAAACTAGTTTGTCAGATAGTCAGAAGTAAAGAAAGGGAACTCTTTGTCCAGCTATCTGGAAGGGAAGGACTGTTGTCCCTTTAAGGGCTCTCTTCAGTGGGGAGTGGGGGGAGAGGTGGTGAAGGGATGGACAGAAAGGACAGGAAGCCTTGGAAGCACTTTTTTTTTTTAAACTATAGTAATTAAAATGTGTATTTTAGATGAGAGGTCTTTTGAAGTTTTTTAAATAAATCCTATGTGTGAAGATCCACACATTTAAGGCTAAAGATGATTGTGCATCTAAAACTCTGTGCAAGCATTTTTTAGAAATGTGATTTTATAATCTTCACCAGCTCACTAATGAAATATTTTTAAAGCAAATTTTAAACTAAGGTCCTGTAGACTGACATGTTCTGTGTAAATATTACATTAATGCACAACTGTTTGTGTCAGTAAAGTCAGAAACTGACAGTATAAAAATTTATTTGGGCATAAGCTTTCGTGGACATCTGATGAAATGGGTTCTAGTCCACAAAAGCTTATGCCCAAATAATTTGTTAGTCTTTGAGGTGACACAAGGACTCGTCCTTGTTTTTGCTGATACAGACTAACAGGACTACCACTCTGAAACCTGTCAGTATATACCTTGGGGTTGGCAAATGCCTGTTAAATGGCTTAATTACCCCTTGAATGTCTCTTTAACAGTTTCAGTGTTGTGCTAATAGGTCTGGCAGGCTGGAGGTTTTTTCACTTAACTACTAGATTCCCTCCCAAGGAAGACTCACCAGGCTAGAGCAGCCATCTGTGGGAGCCTGCAGGAAGGGTCAGAACAGGGATAGGAAAACAAGCGGGTGGACACTAAGACCCAGCGGTGCCCCAAATTTTCAGGTGCCCTACGCAGCTGCCTATGTTGCCTATGCCTAAGGACGGCCCTGCCTGGAAGGCAAGGTTAAGACCGGCAGAGCCTCAAAGGCCAGGTCCAGACTAGAGCTTTAAATCGATTTTAAGAGCTCTAAATCGATTTAAAGCTGTAACCGTCCACACTACAGAGTGCATAAAATCGATTTTAAGGGTCCCTAAAATCGATTTTGGAACTCCATCAAAACGAGAGGAGTAACCCCAAAATCGATTTTTTAAAATCGATTTTATGATAGTGTGGACGGCCATCGAAGTTAATGGCCTCCGGGACGTATCCCACAGTGCTCTAGTGGCCGCTCTACACAGGTAAAGGTACTCTTCTGCTGGCCAGGTAAACAGGAAAAGCCCCGGGAAGTTTGAAATTCCATTTCCTGCTTGCACAGCGTGGAGCTCTCAGCAGCAGAGAGAAGAATGCAGTCTCCTGAAAATAGGAAAAGAGCTCCAGCATGGAGCACACAGGAGTTACTCGATCTGATAGCTGTATGGGGAGAAGAGTCAGTGCTTTCAGAACTGCGCTCGAGCAGACGAAATGAGAAAACCTTTGAAAAAATTTCTAATGCCATGCGGGAGAGGGGACATACCAGGGACTCGTTACAGTGCCGAGTGAAAGTGAAAGAGCTCAGACAGGCGTATCAGAAGACCAAAGCAGCAAAGGGCAGGTCAGGCTCTGCCCCCAAAACATGCCGGTTCTACGACGAGCTTAACGCAATATTGGGGAACAGCGCAACGACGAACCCCCCCTTGTCTGTTGATTCAGAGGTGGGCGTTGTGATTCCTGCAACTACGGAAGATTTATTTGATGGCGATGATCAGTATGATGAGGAACAAGAGGAGGAGGCTCCAGCAGAGAGCACAGAGCATTTTATCCCCCCAAACAGCCAGGATCTTTTCCTCACCCTTACTGAGGTTCCCTGCCAGCCATCTCAAGGCAGTACTCCAGAAAATGAAGCTGAGGGACCATCCTCTGGTGAGTGTAATTTTTTTTACTAAAAGCTTCAGTTTAATGTAAGCCTTTTTTACTGGGTGCTTCAAATCACTACCTGTACTTAGAGTCACTGACCAAGTAGATTAAAAACCTTTCCTAAAACAGTGACCCATGAGGTGGTTTTTAGAAAAGTCTCCATTGTTACAGGGCGGATTCATCCTGCTTGTTCGGGGACCGCGAGAGCAAACCGCGGGAAGCTACTCTTCTTCCCTGCTTTGCTCTCGCGTTCCCCGAACAAGCAGGGCTCCTTGCCTGCGGTTTGCTGGGTGGTTCGGGGACCGCGAGAGCAAACCGCGGGAAGCTACTCTTCTTCCCTGCTTTGCTCTCGCGTTCCCCGAACAAGCAGGGCTCCTTGCCTGCGGTTTGCTGGGTGGTTCGGGGACCGCGAGAGCAAACCGCGGGAAGCTACTCTTCTTCCCTGCTTTGCTCTCGCGTTCCCCGAACAAGCAGGGCTCCTTGCCTGCGGTTTGCTGGGTGGTTCGGGGAACGCGAGAGCAAACCAGGGAAGGAGAGTAGCTTGATTACCAGTACAATCTACTACAGGGATTACTAGCCATTATTAACTTACCATTTTCTCCGGACATGGTCTGTGTGCTCCCCTGACCTGCGTCTGAGCAGAACTCTCTGTCCTCAGCCACAAGCAATAAGTATTAAAGGAATCCTAAGGTGACCTTTTGGTAAAGTAAAATGTTCAAGGTTCGGTAACAGGCACAGGTCAGTGAGGGGAGAGACTGTATGCATGGTTGTGTGAAATGTGTCTCTTATGATTCTTTTATCACTCTTTCCAAACCCCACCCCCCCACACACAGCTGCACATTTCTCCAGCCTCCCTCTCGCTTCTCATCTACGTGGGGGGGGTATCATAAGAAGACTGAGGAAAAGGAGGACGCGTGAGGACATGTTCACCGAAATTATGGCAGTAACCCGTACAGAGAGAGCTCAGCAGGGAGAATGGAAGCAATTGGTCGCAAAGTACAGGGAGGCTGCCAGTGAACGCGAAGACAGGAGGGACCAACGCGAAGACAGGAGGGACCAACGCGAAGACAGGAGGGACGCCAAAAATGATGTCAGGTGGCAGGAAGATCAGCGCTGGCGAGCAGCAACTCTGGATCTTCTTCGTGATCAGACTGACATCCTCCGCGATATGCTGCAAGAGCTCCGTGGTTTCAGAATGCCCCTACAGCCCGTGTATAACCTCCCTCAGTACTCACCCTGTCCCACACCTTCCAGAACCAGGCGTGTAAGAACGCGTGGGGGAAGGCTCTCTGCACCAGCCCCCTCCACTGCTGCGGACACTCCAACCAGAAGGCTTTCATTAGATTGAAAAGCCCTTTGTGTCCTGTTTTTTCCCTCCTCTAATGATCCAAACTTCTACCATGGCACCTTTGCCTATTTTTTACTCTCAGGTCATGCTATTAAGGCAGTGTGACTGTAGATTGGTAATGAACTAAAGCAAGCAGCTTTGGAAAGCTGCACGGAAGCTAGTTATCAGCATCAGGATTTGACAATTGGGGATATGGGCAATACAGGGAAAACAAAGAAAGCAGCCATACCGTAACCTGGTCCATGAGAATTCTTGTTCTGTCTTCTCTGATGCACTTTCTTCTTTCAAACCTCCCTCCCCCTTCCTCCAAACCTCCCTCGCTCCGTCCCCCATAGAACAATGAGTTATGAAATTTCATGCACAGTATTGTAACAACAAGCATTATGCTTGATTGATGAAAGGGTCTGATTTTAAATAAAGAACACAATTCTTGTAACAAATAGTAGTAACTTTATTTTCAATAAAAAAGCAGTTAAGGAAGGTTGCAGGTACTGTGCCTAGCAGCAGACGGAAGCAGCTAATGGTGGAGGTAGGTAATAATTGGGAAATACAGAAGTATATGTTTTCCAATGGACAGCTCTTGCAAGTAACCTAAGCAAGCAATTGAGGAATGCTGCAGGCAAAGTATCTTGCAGCAGCAACACCGCATAGACGGGGAGGGCAGCAATCAATTGAAAGGAAAATCAGCATTCAAACTGTACCCTGGCCCATGAGGAAGCTACTTTTCAGTGCTTCTCTGATGCGCACAGCATCCTGGTGAGATCTTCTAATTGCCCTGGTGTCCGGCTGCGCATAATCAGCGGCCAGGTGGTTTACCTCAGTCTCCCACCCCGCTATAAAGGCCTCCCCTTTGCTCTCACAGAGATTGTGGAGCACACAGCAAGCAGCAATGACAAAGGGGATATTGGTTTGGCTAAGATCTGAGCGAGTAAGAAGCGTTCGCCATCTCGCCTTAAGCCTGCCAAATGCACATTCTACCACCATTCTGCACTTGCTCAGCCTGTAATTAAACAACTCCTGAGCACTGTCAAGGCTGCCTGTGTATGGCTTCATTAGCCAGGGCATCAAGGGGTAGGCTGGGTCCCCAAGGATAACAATAGGCATTTGGACATCTCCAACTGTTATTCTCTGATCAGGGAAGTAGGTCCCTTGCTGCAGCCGTTTAAACAGTGTAGTGCTCCTGAAGACACGTGCGTCGTGAACCCTTCCTGGCCATCCCACGTGGATGTTGGTGAAACGTCCCTTGTGATCCACCAGGGCTTGCAGAACCATCGAAAAGTACCCCTTGCGGTTAATGTACTGGGCACCCTGGTGTTCCGGTGCCAAAATAGGGATGTGGGTTCCATCTATGGCCCCCCCACAGTTAGGGAATCCCATTGCAGCAAAGCCATCCACAATGGCCTGCACGTTTCCCAGAGTCACAACCTTTCGAAGCAGCAGCTTAATGATTGCTTTGGATACTTCCAGCACAGCAGCCCCCACAGTAGATTTGCCCACTCCAAATTGATTACCGACTGACCGGTAGCTGTCTGGCGTTGCAAGCTTCCATATGGCTATTGCCACTCGCTTTTCCACTGTGAGGGCTGCTCTCATCCTGGTATTATGCCACTTCAGGACAGGAGAAAGCGAGTCACAAAGTTCAAAGAAAGTGCTCTTACGCATGCGAAAGTTCCGCAGCCACTGCGAATCGTCCCACACCTGCAGGACTATGCGGTCCCACCAGTCAGTGCTTGTTTCCCGTGCCCAAAAGCGGCGCGGAACGGGTAGAACCTCACCCATAACCGTCAGGAGCTCCAACGTGCAGGGGCCCGGGGAGTCAGAAAACTCGTTCTCCAGTTCGTCATCGCTGTCGTCCCCGCATCCAAGCATTCTCTCTTGCATTTCTGCATCATGGGTCAGCAGTGATAGAACGAGAATGCGTGAATTATTTACAGCATTCGCGATCAAGGACAAGAGCAGACCTGGATCCATGCTTGCTGCAAAATGGCGTTTCCCTCACTGCAGCCAGTAAAAACAGCGCGAACTGACTGTGTGCCGTTTACAGGAAGGGGGGGGGGGGCTGTACCCAGAACCACCCAGGACGGGGACTTTGATCCCATCATGCACTGGGCTAGTAACCCATAATTCCAAAGGGCAGGGACCCGTGCAGGAACTGTGGGATAGGTACCCAGAGTGCAACGCTCAGGGAAAAGATGGACGCCAGGGAACATGGACGCTCAACATCGATGTAAGTAGCCCTAGTGTGGACGCGCAAAATCGATTTTATAAAGCCTGCTTTATAAAATCGATTTTATTAACATCGATTTTACCCTGTAGTGTGGACGTGGGCAAAGAGTTTTCTGGTGAGATGGACAGACTAGGGTGCCAGGGAGCTGACACAGTAAGCCCCAGCAAAGCTCTCCCTTTGATGCAGAAGGGTAACAATGGTTTATGGTTCTGGATGTACTGTGGAGAGGGTCACACATCCCCACTCTCCCAGCCCTCTCCATTTCTTTTGGAAGGCTGGTGCCAGTCCCATGCAGTCTTTATATCCCCTGACCACAAAGGACTGTCATGCCTGATCCCACACAGGTGTACAAGAGAAGGAGTCTCCTTGTATACTCTTCCTCAACAACCTAAGGGCTGTATACCAGCTACCTAAAGAATACCAAGGGCTGGATACCAAGCTGCCCCCAAAGAGCTTACATTCTCACAGCACAGTCAGGAAGAGTATGAAACTATACAGAAAAAAAAAAAAAACCCACACACACACAGACTGGTGATTTATATCAAGAAAGCTGCATGGAACAGGTGATGCTTCTAACGTTGAAGATGAAGAGGGAGAATAATGAACCCTAATTGGGATGCTGTTCCAAGCATTCTGAAAGAATGTTTTGATATACTTCTGTTACTCTGATCCATGGATGGAAGCATATAGCAACACTTTCTTCTCCACTAGACAGTGTCACATTTTATATCAACAAGGCAATCAGAAGCTCTAGTTGAGCCTGTGTTTCCTCCATAGCACCAGGCACAGAGGTAAGTGGTTTGCCAATGATGAAGGCAAGCAAAGGATGAATTTACCTCTGTGAGCGTAACCTTTTACATCATCAACTATTGCCCAATCTTTCTCACCATTAAATCAATGAAAGTTTACCATTAACTTTGTTGAGAGCAGGATCAGGCATTTAAATCTAGTTTTACCAAAGTTTTCATAATTTCTTCAACTGAATCTAACAATCATAACAGTGAGTGACACAGAATTATGTAGGGACTCTTCCTAAGCTCCCCTTTCCTCAGTTTCCTGAAGTGATTTGATGGTCTCCCTGGCTGAATTTACTATTTTAAAAAATAAGTTATGGCCTCCATGATGCAGCAATCCAACATAAGATTGAGACCAAACTATACTCCTTCTGAATGTTCTACCTGTTAATCATTATATTCATTTTCTCCTGTCTTGAAGCCCGTTTCTTCTTATTGGTAATATCAAAACTGATCCTATTCCCACAACTTGTTCTCTAGAACTACTTCCTTTTATTACTTTTTATAAAAATAGGACTAGCATTATTCCCCCCTCCACATACACTCCTATATTGTATTATTAAATGTGCATTGGTAAGTTTGATTTGGAAAAGCTAACTTTAAATCAAGTGAGAAGCAAATTTCACCGTTTCTTCATTTCCTTTTGTGGTTGAACTTTGGTGCATGTTTTTGTAAACATCAGATTTTTGATCTTGTCAATAAAGTTGTAGTGTACAAATATGGCATTTTTCTAAGGAAACAGAAGATTTGAAGTTTGTGCTAGCAGGCCAGCATCACCCTCTGAAGTGCAGACATATGCCAAATTGCTGTTAATGGCAGACTTCCCAACATAGTCAAGTGGGCATCTCCTGCATAAAGTAGTACTGGAATTAGAAATAGAAGGCATTTAAATATTTTGGGGCATAAGATCACCTCAGTTTTTATGTGTGGAAGGAAGTAGAAACCCCTGGATCCCAATTCAGAAGCTCAACCTACAACCCCAGAGTTGCTGGATGTTTCTGGTAAAGCGATCACCATTAAAATAGTTAATAAAGAAACCATTTAAAATTATCAGTATTAGGACTTCAGAGTTAATTTATCATGAAATTCATTGGGGGAACCTCCCCAGGTTATTTCTGGCTCTGTCTGCAAACTCAGGAAGACAACACTGTACTGATTTCCATATAGACCCCAATCTTAGCCCACCTATGCATATCCAAAGGCAGGATTGGAGTCTTGGAATATTTTTCTTTTCCACCTTAAAAGTTAGAAGAGATATATGTTAATGGGCTTTGATTTGGCAGAGTCTGACCCCTGTTGTCAGTTGACAAATGTAATCTGAACTGCAGCTGTCTTACCAACTGAAGTGGGCTGGGATACTGACTCTTAGCAGCATAAAAACTTGCTTCAAAATGAAGAAATGTGAAGGGGGGTAAGTTGTGCTATTAGTATTAACAGTTGAATTACAAATTAAAAATAAAATAAAACCAGACTACTCCCACTCATCTTTAGCAACTAAAAAGTTTCTTAATGGAGGAGGGAAAAACCTAATTAAATGTCTATTATGCTAGGTAAAATGTAGCAATGGCTAATGAGCAGCTTTGCTGCTCTTTTATGATAAAGGAGACGGACTCAAGCCTTTTAAAGTGAAAATATTGTGCTTGAGCTTTTCTTTAAAAAAAATATTTGAAATATCAGGTTTTCACTTGCTTTTCTGTGCTTGAGGACTTGGGCAAGATATTTGGCATTCCCAAATAGTAATGTCACATAAGGCTTATGATTGCTCAGATTACATACCTTTAAAAAAAAAAAAAAAAAAAACCATCCACAACTTGGTTTATCTTTTATGTTATCGGCTTTGCTTCAAGTAGACTTTTCTACAGGCATAGAAGTAATGGTCCAGATTCACAATTATGAGAACTTTTTAGTTTAATAAATATAGCCAAGTGCACCTTGGAATGTGTTTAAAAATTCTTCTACAGTCACGTGGCTAGCAGTCCAGAGAGGAGAATGTCTAGAAAGATTTCATGTGAAATAAGTGTCATCTTAATTCAGGAAACCTAAGAACTTTTTACAAGATGTATTCAAAAGACTAAAGACCTTTTGCCTCAATATATTTTGAAGGTGAACTATTTGAACAGTTCATGGAATTACTCTTCTCTTGTAAACATTTTTAATGGAATGCTGAAAATAGAAAGTATTAGACACATCTGCGGCCAAAGCACTAGCTCTTCATGCATAGATAATATACAGTTTGTTGGTGTTGGGAAAAGTCAAATCATCCTCTTTATTCTCTTTTTTCAAACAATGTGCATTGCAGCATTAATTGTTATGGAGATAGAAAATAGGCTGTTACTATTGATAGAGATTTTATTGAAGGACTGTACATGGTGTGGAAGGAGGGATTCTCTGAGAAATTGTCATGCACTGATAGGTAATAGCAATCACAATTTTAACGTGAAAGAGGAATGCTAAGAAAGTAGGAGATGTGGGTTATTAATTGGTAGGTGGGGAAAAGGCTTTGAAAGGGTTAACCTTCTTTTGATTGAATAGCTATCCAATAAAACTAATCAAAGAGAAAGTCTGAGAAGATTATATGCGCATGAGCCTCAAAATAAAACCTGATTGTAGTTGACTTAGAATATTGAACTACCATACCCACGATAGCTGATGGGCTTTATCTTTAAGTTATTTAAAAGTCTAAGCTTGATCGACGAATCCAAGTTGAAGGATAAAAATAGTCTTATGAAAATATGGGAGTTATACCATTCTTTGTGAACTACCTCCTACAATCCTTACTGAGACTTCTCCACCACCCCCAGGAATTACATGCAAAACCACCCCTGCCAGGGGCTTAATACAGTGGATACTGCACTAATTGCTCCGGGGTCTCTTCCATGGCTGAGTGGCTGTGGGGGTACTCAGTCAACGGCAACACAGCTCCTGAAAAAGATATGCTACCAGACAGCAGGGCCAAGTGGAGCAGCTATTCATACAAACAGCTCTGCCCTCTGCAGATCTGGGTTCCTCCCAGCTCATGCCTTTGATCCACAAGCGTAAGAGGTTTCATACCTCCATACCTAACACCCAAAAACTTAAGGAATGATTTGTTTGGAAAGCTTGAGATGAAAGTTTCTCTGATCCTCGTGCCCTTTCCTATGGGGTTCAACAGGGGACAGGGCAACTATAGGACTGGAAGGGACCTCGGAAGGTCATCTAGTCCAGTCCCCTGCACTCATGGCAGGACTAAGTTTCTAGACGATCCCTGACAGGCGTTTGTCTAGCCTGTTCTTAATCTCCAAGGAGGAAGATTCTACAGCCTTCCTAGACAATTTATTCCAGTGCTTAACCACCCTGACCGTTAGGACGTTTTTCCTAATGGCCAGCCTTGACCTCCCTTGCTGCAGTATAAACCCATTGCCTCTTGTCCCATCAGACATTAAGAATTTTTCTCCCTCCTCTTTGTAAGAACCTTTTATGTCCCCTCTCAGTCCTCTCTTTTTCAGACTAAACAAACCCAATTTTTTCAGTCTTCTCTCATAGGTCATTTTTTTCTAGACCCTTAATTTTTGCTGCTCTTTTCGGACTTTCTCCAATTTGTCCATATCTTTCCTGAAATCATGCCCAGAACTGGACACAGTACTCCAGTTGAAGCCTAATTAGCGTGGAATAGAGCAGAAATATAGTTCTCAGCTTTTTCACAGCCTCTACTCAAATAAGCGGGATTGTTGCCCATGTAAAAATTGAGCAAGGACATCAGGAGCTGGCACTGTAATTGTAGTCCTTGTTATAAATAGAAGACAGAATGAGGCAGATTCAAAGAGCATCAGGCAATAGTACAAGATTTTTTGGTTGCTATGAAATTAGGACTTGGCTGCACATAGGGTTACAGGCAAAAGGATGAAATATATGCTTTGAAAGAGTATTCAGGTCTCTTAGAGCTATCATTGGAATTTTTATGGAAAAAGTACTTAGAAGCAATTTGTATAGTTTAAAAAATAAATGGTTGCATTGAGGCAACTGTAAAGGGCCCATACATTTACAAGGTTGTAGTACACCACTTATTTGAAACACTCTGGTTTTTACCAGAAGGTGCCTGTGAGAAGGTTATAACAGAGGTAGTCACTAGGTGTTCAAAACAAACCTGTTGGGATATTGGATGGCTCCATACATATAGGTTTAATTCCCATAATCATTCTCCTCTTGGATACAGTAACTGGAGGTTTTCAGAATCCAACCTCTGTTATGTAGTCTTTGTAAAATGAGTTACTAGACTTACTCCAGTTAAGCTAGAACCTAGTGGAGATATAGAAATACCTTGTCATTTCTGCAGGTGGCTGCTCCAGGCCAGGTTAGAAGAACATGGGTCAGAACGTCAATAACTTGCAATGATGTGCCTGTTCTATAGTGAATTAGAGAACTCTCCATTTAGCCCAACCATGAGCACTCATGACTTGTTACAGTTTGGTATGGATATCCACCCTCCTCCCCCCCCAAAATTTCTTTGCTGGCAGTTTTCTGCTCTTTATTTTGCTGTTTTCTATGGAATCTCTTCTCCGCCCTTTGCCCTAAAGTAAGGGTTTCCTGCAAGCATAGCACCTCAGAGCTCATAGCATACACAACATTAAACCTAGTCAGAACTTGCTGTAGAAAGTGGTGGTAATGATTTAAAACAGGTAACACTCCTCACTGTGCGACAGTAATAAAACAATGACCCATCCTAGAATTGGAGTCATTATGCCACTGGAGGTGTTGTTTTTCAGGTTAGATGTGAAATTGAGGTCTGGCCAATTGTGCTTATTGAAAATCCAGTGCCATTCCCCCCGACCCAAGGGTAGCCATGTCACCATTTGGTTATCACCACTAATTTTAATAGTATTATGCCTACCTAAAATTCGCCAGCTGTTTGAAGTAGTAAGGATTTTTTTCTATTTCTGTTCTGAACAATTATGAAGGGATAGTGTGTGCTGCTTAAAGGCTACCACTTTACACCTCAGAGCCAGTTGTCTTTCTGTGATGTGTGAACTGTTCCCTGTGGAGGCTTGTAATCCGGCTACAAATTTTAGGTGCTCTGTAAATGCTAGCCATTATTTTCAATCACACTTTAAACAAAACCAAGGAGAGATGAATGACAATATTCAAAAAAAGTTATATTATTTCATATTAGAATTGTTAAAAAAATAGAGGCCACTGCAAGTCGAAAAGTTTTTGCTCTATCCTATTAAATTCACTGGCAGTGTATGAGTAGTTTAAAGACTTCCCTGAAGGCACAGGCCCATCCCTCCTCTACTCTTTTAAAAGACAAGTCAAAAGAAGTTTTTTCCCCCTCTTGGGTGTGTTTGGCCTAAATGTCTTTAATAGTATTGAGTTCCACCGCAGTTCTCATAAAAAGAGAAATTGGATTCTTTTTGTTCCCACAACAGGAAAAAAAACCCATAGGTTTGTTTGATTTCAACTACAGCCTTGATGTATATGAAGTATTTTAAGCCTGGGTATTGGGAAGCAGTCCAAACAATGGACCTTTACTTCCACAGAATCATACTGACTTCACTTTGACTCTGTGTTGGTGTGAAGGTCTGAGCAAATAGCTTTGCAGAACTGGAATCTTAGCTGGGGCAGCACAAGAATGTGCTGCCTTTTGAGAGTAAGCTGTAGAATAGCTAGTGGTAAAGGTAATCATTGCTAACACCACTTGTCTTTCTTTAAGACTGATGGAAGTTGTACTAATGAATTAAAGTTTTAAAGGTGTAACCAACTGGCCAACCCTATATATTTTTAGGCAGGGTATGATGAACTAGGAAATGTCTATATTCTCTAAACAGGATGAATGCCTGTGTTTTTGACAACAAGTAGCCTATGAAGTTCACTCCAATAGGGTAGTATCAGGCAGGAAAGGCAAAACAATGGCCTGGATCAAGAGTTCTCAAATTGGAGGTCAGGACCCCTCAAGGGGTTTCAAGGTTATTACATAGGGGGGGTCATGAGCTGTCAGCTTCCACCCCAAACCCTGCTTTGCTTCCAGCATTTTTAATGGTGTTTATATATAAACAAGTATTTTTAATCAGGGAGGGGTCACACTCAGACTTGCTATGCGAAAGGGGACACCAGTACAATAGTTTGAGAACCACTGGCTTAAATAACAAGCATTCCAACACACACAATAGCTAGGTTTGCAGCCATGAAGAGGCAACTCAGACCCCAAGCTTGGTGACATACATCTTTTGCCAAGTCTGAGGGGGAGAGAGAGAGAGAGAGAGAGATCAAAAGGATCACTAAACCATTACACAGCTCCACACTTATAAAGGGAGCTGATTTGGGTGAAGAGAGGCTGCCTAGGGACAACAGTGAAAGCTACCCATCTGGCAAGCAAACATACGGAGACCGAGCATGATGTGAGCTGGACAGTTTGCTTCTCCCAACCAGAGCTAGCTGAGCTGATGGAAACTTACTAAAGTTGTTCAGGAAAGAGTAAGGCACAATACCCATGCATGGGGGCCTTATTTTTACATTGTGCTCTAGATGCTTTGCACCTTTGGGAAAAAATGGAAAAAATAGTGCTTTGCTTTGAAGACATTGGTTTTGAATCACTTAAATTAACTTGCTGGTTACAGGTTCCCAGAGAAAGAGCTTACAACACAGATGGGCCTGTTGAATTAACATGGTGAAGAGGAAGCTGCAGCCTACAGCTCCAGTTGCAAAGTGGTTGGACCATTCACCCAGAGAGAGGGGTACGAAGCCAGGCCTGCCACCCAAGGTTGCACCCAAGAGGGATTGAAGGGATCCAACGCACAGTTTGCCCTGTATCCATGACATATGAAATATGGTCACCAACAATGAAGTTACCAGTTTAATTGTATGGAATTTCCTGGCCTGTGATGGAGTTTAAAGACCTCTACATTAATTTTAACACATATAGGCACCCTCTATTAGAAGGGCCTTTGCCCTTAATTGGGAGTGTTCTGGTCAGGAAGAGCCCAAAGTGCTGCAATTCATAAAACATAATGGCCACACTGGGTCAGACCAAAGGTCCATCCAGCCCAGTATCCTGTTGACAGTGGCCAATGCCAGGTGCCCCAGAGGGAGTGAATCTAACCGGTAATGATCAAGTGATCTCTCTCCTGCCATCCATCTCCACCCTCTGACAAACATGGACTTAACCTCCATGAATTTATCTAGTTCTCTTTTAAAACCCTGCTATAGTCCTAGCCTTCACAACCTCCTCAGGTAAGAAGTTCCATAAGTTGACTGTGTGCAGCGTGAAGAACTTTTTATTTGTTTTAAACCTGCTGGCCCTTAGTTCTTATATTATGAGAAGTAAACTTTTCCTTATTCACTTATTCCACACCACTCATGATTTTAATATACGCCTGTCATATTCCCCTTAGTCTCCTCTTTTCCAAGCTGAAAAGTCCGTGTGTTTTTAATCTCTCTTCACATGGAACCTGTTTCCAAGCCCCTAATCATTTTAGTTGCCCTCTCTGAACCTTTTCTAATGCCAGTATATCTTTTTTGATATGAGACCACCACATCTGTATGCAGTATTCAAGATGGGGGCATACCATGGATTTATATAAGGGCAATAAGATATTCCCTGTTTTATTCTCTATCCCTTTAATGATTCCCAACATCCTGTTCGCTTTTTTGTCTGCCACCACACACTGCATGGATGTCTTCAGAGAACTATCCACGATGACTCCAAGATCTTTCCTGATTAGTTGTAGCTAAATTAACCCCCCCATCATATTGTATGTATAGTTGCAGTTATTCCCCCCCCCCATGTGCATTACTTTACATTTATCCACATTAAAATTTCATTTGCCATTTTGTTGCCCAATCACTTAGTTTTGAGAAATTTTTGAAGTTCTTCACAGTCTGCTTTGGTCTTAACTGTCTTGAGCAGTTTAGTATCATCTGCAAGCTTTGCCACCTCACTGTTTACCCCTTTCTCCAGATCATTTATGAATAAGTTGAAAAGATTGGTCCTAGAACTGACCCTTGGGGGGAACATCACTAGTTATCCCTCTCCATTCTGAAAATTTACCATTTATTCCTACGCTTTGTTCCCTGTCTTTTAACCTGTTCAATCCATGAAAAGATCTTCCCTCATCCCATGAGAGCTTAATTTACATAAGAGCTTGTGGTGAGGGACCTTGTCAAAGGCTTTCTGGAAATTTAAGTACACTATGTCCACTGGATCCCCTTGTCCACATTTTTGTTGACCCCCTTCAAAGAACAATAGATTAGTAAGACATGATTTCCCTTTACAGAAATCATGTTGATTTTGCCCAATTTATGTTCTTCTGTGTGTCTGACAATTTTATTCTTTACTACTGTTTCAACTAATTTGCCCAGTGCTGACGTTAGATTTACTGGTCTGTAATTGCCAGGATCACCTCTACAGCCCTTTTTAAACATTGGTGTTACATTAGCTATCTTCCACTCATTGAGTACTGATGCTGATTTAAAAGACAGGTTACAAACCATAGTTAATAGTTCCACAATTTTACATTTGAGTTTTCAGAACTCTTGGGAGAATGCCATCTGGTCCCGGTGACTTGTTGCTGTTAAGTTTATCAATTAATTCCAAAACCTTCTCTAGTGACACTTCAATCTATGACAATTCCTTATATTTGTCACCTACAATGGATGGCTTAAGTTTGGGAATCTCCCTAACATCCTCAGCCGTGAAGATTGAAGCAAAGAATTCATTTCGTTTCTCTGCAATGACTATCATCTTTAAGTGATCCTTTTGTATCTTGATCATCCAGGGGCCCCACTGGTTGTTTAGCAGGCTTCCAGGTTCTGATATACTTAAACATTATTACCTTTTGAGTTTCTAGCTAGCTGTTCAAACTCATTTTTTGCTTTTCTTATTAAATTTTTACACTTAATTTGGTAGTGTTCATGTTTTCTATTTACCTCACTAGGATTTGACTTCTACTTTTTTAAAAATGCCTTTTTCTCTCACTGCTTCTTTTACATGGTTGTAAAGCCATGGTGGCTTTTTATAGTTTTTACTGTGTTTTTTAATTTGGGGTATACATTTAAGTTGGGCCTCTATTATGGCATCTTTGAAAAGTGTCCAGGCAGCTTGCAGAGATTTCACTCTAGTCACTGTACCTTTTAATTTCTGTTTTAAGGTATCTTCCTCATTTTTGCATAGTTCCCCTTTCTGAAATTAAATGCCACAGTTTTTCGGCTGTTGAAGTGTTCTTCCCACCACAGGAATGTTAAATGTTGTTATATTATGGTCACTATTTCCAAGGCGTCTTGTTTTAGTTACCTCTTGGATCAGATCAGCCTTGGAGACCACAAGTCCCAGGAAGTCTTTGAGAAGAGAGCCTTCCAATTCCAGGGAGCCTCATTTGCTGGCTGCAGCCACCAACGTGGAGGGGTCCGTTTTGTGAGGAGCTGAAATCCTGGTCAGGAAATGGAAGATTTCCTTGTGGGCTCTGTCCAAGGCAGAAGTTGCTGCTGAGAAACTGCTGGGGCTTTGCCCAAGCAGGGAGCTAGGGAGTCTATTGCTGGCTTTCACTGGAGCCAGAGTAGACACACTTCTTGTTCCCAGAACTGACTGAAGTTGGCCTGCAGTGTGGGCAGTGTAACCACCACCTTTGTTGTTTGGGAAATGGGGATATCAAAGAGACTTTAGGGGAGAAGATCCCAAACATTTTCCCTGCATGACCCCATTTCAACATGGATTGCCTCTGGCAACCCCAAACAGTAGAGAGGTTGCCATTCTCCATGCAGTGTGACTTCACATGCATCATATGTGCAAGGTCATGTCACGTGGAGGATGGAATTTTGCTTTATATAATGGGATCCTCTGCACATTCAGAATTGCTGCAATTCCATTTGCTGATGAAGCAACCCCAGTTAGGATTGCAACCCACAGTTTAAGCAACAGTTTCCAAAGGGGTTTCCCCAGAGTCTGAGAAAGGAAGCAGCGGCAGTCTCATCCAAGCAGGATCCAGGGTTCCTGACCTCTGGTTTTAACAACTCCCATCTTCATAGGGGTTATGTAGCTTGGAACAATCCCACATTACAATTGCTCTACCTTGGCTGGTCTGCTTTACTGGACCAACAGTGTTGCCTCAGCTTCAAGATCTTCAGGCACACCCAAGCAAGCATCTAGAACTCAAATTCAGAGGAGTGCATGCTCAGGGGTGGGGTAAATGGTGCCAATGTAAACAAGTTTAATTTTGTTACTGTAAACTGAATTAATTGATTTACTGAAGCCCCCCATTGATTTAAAGCGGTTGAGACATTTTAATCTCACTCTTATATGATGTTTTTCTAAATTAGTGATGGATGCACCACCAAAATTAATTTCCTTTATAAGTAAAAGGATTCCAGAAAGGGGGTGGCTAGAGGTTTCCCACCTATCCATCACCACCACTGGGATACTCAGGATCTCCTTTACTGTTGACAGCATCAGACACCTGGGCATCCAGGTGAGTGTTGTCTGAGGAGTAATCTGAAAAAGAAAGGGAGTGGGAGGGGGTTTACATGTAATAATGCTTTGAATCAGTCCATAAAGATTTTAAAAAAATATTTCAGTACTTCTTGTATGGTTGATTGTAGGAAGCAGGTGAGCAGGGCTGTTCTGGACATCAGCTTCCAGGGCACCTTGCTGCTTGGTGCTGTGCCACCCAGCTCTTCTTTGCTCTGCTGAGTGGTTGATTTATTATTATTGCTTGATCACTCCAGTGAAGCATCAGAAAACATTTTCACCCTAGCCAGCAATCCTTAGGGCCATTCAGGACTTCTTGCCTACTCACTGTCCCAGATGAGGAGACTAGTCACCAGGTCTACAGAAGGCTTTTGGGACGAGTTTCCCCAATACTCTAAGTCAATATTTTTAAAAAAATATGTATTAGTCACTAAATTTCACAAAACTCTAACCTATTTTGTTCATTTTATTAGAAGCCAAATATTCAAGTTACAGAATTTCTGTAATGATGACAGTGTAATACGCAAAGCGTAAATCTGCCTTCTTGATTTAAAGCAATGCAAGTATTTAAAGGAGCATTGGCTCTTCACAGACCACCACTCATCTTTGAGGATCTTCAAATATGTTTTACTAAGACAATGAAAGAGCTATTAAACAACAATACTAGAAGAAATATATCCATTCCACACTACAGACTGTGCATTCTCAGCTCTAAACACAGTGTTGGAAAAATGTTTTCGGAATAGCTCTCTGGTTTGACAATGCTTTTACCCCCTTTCTATTCACTATTCAGAAATGATTTTTGTTCACCCAAATGATCACAAAAGGCTGTTTTGTACAAGTATTTTTGGAACACATCTATTCATGCAAAAGGAAGAGCATTTGCTATTCACTAGTCATTCTTCTGCTTGAAGAGTTTCATCCAACTAGAGAACAGAAACACCACCATGGGAGTTAAGTGACCAGACTTCATGTGTAGTGAATATTCAAAGTGAACAATTTGAATTATCCATTGGCTGAAAATTGTTAATCAAAACTGTATGGTGATTACATGTGACTAATGAATATAAATCACAATGGGATTGCACAGAATACTGAACACGGAAAAAAGGGCTAACTAATAACTTAGCCAGCTCAGTTGCTGCTTCTGCCAGGCAGTTGGCACTTGGAGACAGAATCACATGAATAAAGTAGGAAAATTAAAATGATTTTGTAAAAGGGAATTTGAACCATCTAATGAAGTGTAGGTGTAATAGATTCAGAGAGCATTTGCTATTTTTAATCTATGGGAAAGAATCATTAATATTTGTGCAATGTAAAAAGCCTCCAGACTTAAACATGCAGTAGTACACAGATCACGTTAACAGAAAACAAAAATATCAATATCCATGGTAGACACCAAACTATTAAAATGTATAGCTTATTGAGAATAAGGAGTATGTATAATCATTTTTTTAAAAAAAAAGTCTTACCAAATGAATAAACAGAACAGATACATCAATGACTGAGTAGGTTGCAAAGTGGAAGCACAAAGAATCTTCAGAAACATATTGAGACTCTAACACTCAAAAGAAAACTAATCTACACACATCATAGATTGCTGGCATCAGTGAACCATACAACAGCACTTGGGGGAAAAAAAGCAGCACAAAAAATCTTTTGCAAATGACAAATCCTCCGTGACGTACCTAATAAAGCAAAAGAGAAATTTCTTCCTGGTCATATTAAAAAATTTAAAAAAAAGACAGTGTCAATGATGATGATGAAGAGTAGGTTCTTGCTAGCTATGAAAAAACAAAGTATATATGGTAGGAATTGAGATACTTTCCTCTGAATTTTTATACGACAACTGTACCCCTTTCAGAAGATTCTTCTAAGGGTACGTCTACACTACCCGCTGGATCAGTAGGTAATGATCAATCAGGGATCGATTTATCACGGCTAATCTAGATGCGATAAATTGATCCCCGAACATGCTCCCCGTTCACTCTGGAACTCCACCGCTGTGAGAGGCGGAGTTGACTGGGGAGCGGCAGCCATCAATCCTGCTCTGGGAGGACACAAAGTTAGTCAGTCAGTCTAAGTTGATCTAAGATCTCGTAGCTGAAGTTGTATCTTAGATTGACCCTCCCCCCCACAGTGTAGACCAGGCCTTTGAGTGTATTATTACACTATATGAACTGACTTCTTCTTTGGATAGTTCCCCTTTTAGGAAAAAAAACAGGTCTTCACCTTTGCCAGGCATGTGATGACCTAAAGCTGAAGTAATTAAACATAATGGCTACAAAATTAAAGCACTGAAAGGTGATTTTTTAAGATTTTGGAGCACACAGAAAATGAGTCAAGATATGAAGTATCCCTTTGTAGGTTGCAGTGTTAGTGAACATTTATTTGTTTAAGCCACTATTCTTCCCTGCTCCTTTCTGATGTCATATGGAAAAAAAATGTACTGTGGGAATAGCATGCCCATCTGAGGTTCAATGTCCAGGAGGGGACAAAATACAGAAAAAAAGGACCATTTTTAAAAATTACCATTGTGTACTGCAGCATGCCTTTCAACAGGCAAAAAATGTTAGAAGAACGAGCAGGTTGACCCAGAGGCAGATTGAGTAGATGGGCTTCTTTATTGTGGTATTTGTTCCCCTTGACCAAATTGTGGAGTAAGCACTGAATTAGTTACAGGACACTCTTTATTTTAGTATGTAAATGCCTACATTTACTACTACACCCCCCCAAACCCTTAAGTAATATGAACGCCCACACTACGATTATACCTCCCCTATTTATTATCTAAAGCATTATTATACAGACCTTTTTATCTTTAACATACATTTTTTTTGCAGTAATTGTAGCCACAAGTCCACAGTAATTCACAGGGGAGGGAGGAAGAGGCCATGACCCCAAACTTATTTGTGTAGCTGAGAAAGAAAGGGTGGTGAGGGAGAAGATAACAGTGCTCTACACAGAGTGTCTTTTAGATCCACAAGCATTGCAGCTGCATAAGGAATTTATTAATCCTTAACAAGGAGAAGGGAAGGGAGAGGGGTAGCACTTTATCAAGCACAGAAACTGCCTGTGCTTCTATTCCCTAATACCATGTCAGCACATCAGCTGTTTCCCCGGTCTTTAACTTAACCCTTTCATATCCTAAGGAAAAAATGATGTATTAGAAACAGTGAGCATAGCTAAAAAGTCAGCATGGAACATAGTCTCGTTTGGAATCTTGCACTGGACAATGCTAATTTGCACAGAATGGATGTAAGAACCTCGTGCTCTCTCCCCACAACACAATGCATTGGAAGGCCATCCACACCACAGACAATTCAGCAGTCCACAGAAAGTTCTACACACCTGTCAGCAGTATCTAATGCTGGCACCAGATTCTGGGAGCTTCCATTAGTGTCAGACCATGACAGTGCCCAGGTCCCCAACTCCCAGGGACATGTTCAGTTTATCAGACCACTTAGTCAAAACTCCCAATGAAGTCTTTCTGAACCCCCTCGAGACCAGCAAGCAATCCAGCAGTCTCTCAAATATAATATGAGCTTACAAGGAGGATTTCAACTTGGTCCAAGACTTTGACAACTGTCAGAACAGAGAATCAGTTAATTGTTTGTCAGATATCTCCCCTGAATCTCATGCCTGAAGTTGACTACTGTTGTGAATATATAGGGTAGGACATGAGGTGTAAGATACAGCCTGCTTGGAGTGCACGTTTCAACACATACAAGACTAAGTGGCAAAAATGTCTATCCACCTATATGCTCAAGTGTCCAACTGTAGGCACAAATTTCAGGGAGAGGAATGGACTAATATTGTACACAAGTATGGTGTACAATAAGTACACAGCCTAGTTAGTCACTAAAAGTTACAAGATGACCCAATAATAAATGCATAAAAATACTACCAGATAGAATAATTAGTTAAAATTCAGCCATGCTGGAGTGAAGACTGGGGTCAAGCAATCAATAGAAATAATACTGAACAGGACAAAATACCACCAGCTGAAACTATGAACCTATTTAGAAAACCAATTTACAGTTGCATAGGCTGCTCTTGACAATGAAAGTAGAGTAGAACTGGAGAAAAAAATATCAAATTCTTATGTCATCTCACAGTCTCTTTCTATAACCAGGCATTACAGGACCTAGGACAAAAACCTGACCAGAACCCCCTGAACATACTGCACTCCTCCAGATCAACTATTCCAAGCCATGTGACCATGGACTGTTAAGCACAAGCCACGAACATGCCAGCTGGAAAATCCATAGGAAGCTCTGCTCAAACTTCACTCAGAATCCCAAAGTAGCCAGATCATTCTGTTAAACTCATTAATAGTAAAAGGTTTTAAGATACCCATACTACTGAGATGATTGCAAGCAGTTCACATCTTTCATATAGCTATTGTTTCTGTCTATTTATAGGTTCAGTAAGGCATCTATCATAAGGTGGCCCTTCCTGGAGAGCCATCTTGCAGGATGTAGCATGATAGATGCTGGTGGCCTCTGGTTTCTTTGGTCCAGTCTCTCTCAAGTCAAATTTTTTAAAAAAGCACATACAAAACCACTCCTCTAACCATAATTTATTCCTGTACACGTTCAGCAGTCCTGTCAAAATAAAACCCTTCTTCCAAACAAGTTCACAGCACTTTGCCATGTTTCCTCCTGGAACATCATTTCCTGATCACCCCCCTCAGAGACCCTCTCCAGTCTGCCTTTGTTGCAGGACTCCACTCTCCAGGCCATCCACCCAAAAGCTCCCACATTCACTCCTTTCATGACTCTTCTCTGGTAGCCCCAAATGAGGTCTCCCATGAGAGAACTCCCTGCAGCACTCTTACCCCTGCTCAGGGAGCATCACTTCAGAACCAGCCCCTTGTTCTGGGATCAGCATCCCACAGCCATCCACTCAGGCCTGCTGCAGGGATGCTTCCATCACAGTTCCATTCACCCAGGCTTCCCTGCCTGTAATTCCTACCCTGGCTCCTGGGAGCCACCCTCTGGCATCAACCCTTTCGTTCTCAGCTCTGCCTAACCAGGCTGGTTCTTCCCCTTGTCGCCACCTGTGACTCTGCATTGGTTTCCCAGCTCTGACCAGTCCTCACTATTAACATTCTTCAGCTTTTGGTCTTCCCAAAAGCTTTCTAGCCCAGCTCTTCTCTGCTGCTCCTGTTTCTTCATGAGTCTCCTTTCCTCCTCAGGCAGCTCTGACCTGCTCTTCCTGGCTTTCTCAGGCAACTCTCACCTGCCCTTTTCTTAAAGACTCCTCTCAGGAAGACTCACCCTGTCTCCTTCCCTCTAGGGCTCAGTTGCCCTCTCAAGCCCAATTGGGGTCAGCTGACCAGTCACAGGGGCATTGGACCCTGCTTCCTCTCACAGGGCCAGTCACTGACAGCATCAAGTCACATGAATGTTTACATTATGCAGAAACAATGACTGGCTTATCAGAAGTATTCAGCCCTCCCTTTGAGTTCTTAAGGCACAATAGCAGGGGCAGGCAATCTATGGCACAGGTGCCGAAGGCGGCACGCAATTTGATTTTCAGTGGCACTCTCGCTGCTTCGGTCCTGGCCACCAGTTCGGGGGCTCTGCATTTTAGATTTAATTTTAAATAAAGGTTTCAAAATGTTTAAGAGGCTTATTTACTTTACATACAACAAATAGTTTAACTATATATTATAGACTTCTAGAAAGAGACCTTTCCAAAAACGTTAAAATGTATTACTGGCATGCAAAGCCTTAAATTAGAGTGAATAAATGAAGACTCGGCACACCGCTTCTGAAAGGTTGCTGACCCCTGGACTATAGAATAAATCCTAGAAATTCAGTCTTCTCCACAATGGAGGGAGCAAATTAAGCAACATATAAGAAACTCTAGCTCCTCAAACAGCCACAATAGCTCAGGTGAGTACTTCATGATAGTGACAATACAGGCAGGCCTTCGCTATGTGCAAAAACAACAAGGAGTCTGATGGCCCCTTAAAGAGAGGTTTTAGCCTCTCATCATATACAGCCTGCAGCTAAAACCTCTCCCACACATCAACGATCTATAACCTATCCTGGGAAATGATTCCTCACTCACAGACCTCAGGAGGCAGGCCAGTCCTCGCTTACAGACTGCTTCAGGTTGGGGAGCTAATACTCACCAGCAACTATACACCACACCACAGAAACACTAACCCAGGAACCACTCTGTCCCCATATCTACTCTGGCAACACCATCAGAGGATCCAACCACATCAGCCACACCATCAAAGGCTCATTCACCTGCACGTCTACTAGTGTTATATATGCCATCATGTGCCAGCAATGCCCCTCTGCCATGTACATTAGCCAAACCAGAAAGTCCCCATGTAAAAATAGATGGGCACAAATCAGACATCAGGAATGGTAACATAGAAAAGCCAGTAGGCGAACACTTCAATCTTCTTGGACATTCTATAACAGATTTTAAAAGTAGCTATACTTGAACAAAAAAAAAAAAACTTCAGAAACAGACTTCAGAGAAACAGCAGAACTAAAATTCATTTGCATGTTTAATATCATTAATTTGGGCTTGAACAGGGACTGGAAGTGGCTGGCTCATTACAAAAGCAGCTTTGCCTCTCCTGAAACAGACTTCCTCATCTATTATTAGGAGCGGACTACATCCACCCTGATCGAATTGGCCCTGTCACAACTGTTACTTGTGAGTGTTGGACCCCCAAGTTGGGCCCTAGGGCCAGGCAGCTAGTGCCCCGGCCTCCACCCCCAACGGATTTTTCCCCCAGCCCCCATAGCTGCCACTGATCATGTAGCTGCTTGGAAAGCAGAACTTGTAACAGGAAAAGCAGCCTTGTGGTCAGCCGGTCTGAAGGGACGAAGTTCCCCTCACGACGGTTGCTACCTGGGTAAGGATGTAGGGGCCCGACTGCCTCCCTTGTATGGGCATAAGCCACTCGCGACCCCACAATTGGCTTATCACAAATTATGACGAAAAATTCGCTATATATTCCTGACCCCCTCCTGGGGACGGGGGGAGAGAGAACTCGAATTCCCGTCGAACCGTATCCAGGATTGATCAACCTGGCTCTCTCCTGGCTCACGCATTCCCCAGAGCCTGACTGCTTGCCGGCCGTAATGAAACTTTTGTGGTTTGTATGTGTAAGTATAATTAGTTGTTAAGGATATCTGTACATCTGTATTGTTAGATAAGAGGCAGAGACTGGTTCCAGCCGCCCCAAGGCTCCTGCTAGGGGAAACCCGTTGACCAGGAAACCTTGAACGCAAGGGGGACCAGTTGAGCCTAGCAATTTGTGTCTACTAAGATTAGTTGCTGCATTTATGAGTACTAACAGCACCAATATCACTTTTATTAACCCCTGGGACGACCTGAATAATTACTGGGACTTAGAAAAATACCAGGGCCAACTTCTATTTGTAATTGTAGTGTTTGTGTTATTTGTTCTAGTATTATATTGTAAGCCCAAGCTGTAACTAATTGTGTTATCCCTTATCCTTATCTGTGACTCCTTTAATAAATCCTTAATTTTTAACACTACGCCTGATTGCTTGCGTTATCCCCGTCACTGCCCTTGGGCACTTGTCACCCCCCCCCGGGGCATCCAGTGATCGAACCTCCGCCCTATTCCAACGCTCATTACCCGGTAGATAACGGGCACCTGGTGGCCATATCGGTGGAGCAAGGGGCGAGAGCAATCTGTAATCAACATGGCGTCACGAACAGGATGCCTTCGGGAGGGTCAGTGCCCGTGGTGTAGTGGGGACCGTGAGCAATCTGAGCTCGAGCAATTTCAACACCTGCAATTTCACCAAGTGGCCAGCAGACAGTCTGCGAAGCCCACCCTAGACTGGGTTTGTATTATAGAGTCAGGGTCAGGGTCAAAAAGCTATACGACCTCATTAACCCTGCCCGCCGTAGGATGTCTCCTCCACTGCCATCCCACCTTTAAATGTCAGCCGGCCGATAGCTCCCTGCAGCCCCAGTGCACGGGGGTTGCGGAGACTAGTCGGACCGAGACACCGTCTGGCATTTGGAAGGAGTGTAGCCGTATCATAAAAAAATCCGGGGCCACCGTTTCCAAACTCATACCCCCGCCCCGGGTACAGCCGGGTGATCCTGCCCATGGGTTGCTAGCCCAGTTAGTGCAGGAATTAGAACAGACCAGGCGAACAAAGAAACTTAGACCAGACGAGTATAAGTCAGAGGACGTGTCCACGGTCTTGTTCAGCGCACTGAACAAGGCGCTGGACCTCTGTGCGGTCCTTCATGGAAGCACTATGTTTGCTGCTAAACAAGCCGCTGTTAACAGCACCGACAGCGCAGAATGTGAGATAAGTGAAAAGGAGCAGGAGGACGGGAGTCAGAATAGTAAAAGCCCACCCCCCTATGAAGACCCCCCTTCCCCTTTAATTTACCCCGCACTCCCCTCAGCCCCACCTGCGCCTGAGAAGGAGGGGCAGATAGAGGCAATGCCCGTTGTTCTCACCAAAAGTAAGTTGGATTCTAATATAGGCCAGACGGTTACGACCACCGAGCTTCGAACTCGCACTAAGGCGGAGTTGAAGGAATTCTTAGCAGACACGAGGCGCAGGGAGGGCGAGGCACCCCTAATATGGCTGGGTCGTCTGGCTCTGGATTATGGGGCGGAGGTAGTAGATAAGGAGGAGGCCGCTGTTCTGGCCAAAACGTCTAATTGGTCGTCGGGGTTCCCGGGTCATCACCTCTTAGGAAATGGGGTCTGGCCGCTTACCATACCAGCCGCGGCCGCCCTAGCAATGAAGGGAAGTTTTAAGGGCATGTATATTCCCCCTGGCAGCATAAACACCCCCCACGAAGTTATATGGGCCATTGCCGGAGCGTCCATTTTAACGTGGGATCCACAAGCGACGCCGTTAAATTTAAACCCGCAACAGCTCCAGTCGGGCTTCCCCTTTATTTTTGTCGCAGACCCCACTCAAATTCCGGTCAACCGGGACGCAGTGGACATGGCCGTAGAAGGCGCCCCACCGATTGACACAGGGGGGACCCTGCTGCTCCATGGTTGGGTTGGGCAACCCCTTATTATCTTATATGAAGTCATGTCCCGGCTTCGAATGCCACCAGCCTCGAAGGACCCCATTTCAGCCCTTCCAGCTGAGAGCCCTGTTAACAAGGGTCAGTCTAAACACCCTGAACGAACTAAGGCTGAAAGAGCACTTTTTGGGTTCCTGTTACATAAGGGGATCCCCAAGGAGGCACTGCGGAAAATGTCTGATACCCAGCAGCTAGATTTGGGGAGACAGTTAGGATGGAGGGACTGGGACGACTATTTGAGAACAAAAAACGAGTAGAGGCCGGGTGCGCCCCGGCCTCCACAGAGACTTGGGATGATCGACCATATCACACCCTATTGGTAGCCGGTCCCAAACCCCCTTATACCCCTGTATCTTTTTTGTTGGACACCGGAGCTCAAATCTCCGTTATAAAATCCGATGTACCCCATGTATCCACAAGTTCTACTATGTTTATTCAGGGTCTTAACAGTATTGAAGAAAAGCCTGTAGTCACCTTTACTCTGATTCATAAGGGGTATAAGCGAAAAGTTAAGGCTTTGTTGGGGGGAACAAATTTGCTGGGGGTTGGGGATATAAAACGACTGCGATTACAAAAACAAGTCTGTCAGGCTCTGCCTGTCACCCTGTCGCCCGAAGCCCCCCCCCCTTATTGCCCCGAGCTTGTTAATGACAGTTCATGGAAATTTTCCCCCATTCCCACGAAGCCTGAAGGCATCCCCCTCATTAAGCAACTGCTCGCCCAGTTGTTAAAGGAGGGACGGATATCACAGGCGATCGCGTCAAACTATCTATCTCCCGGCTGGGGTATCCCCAAGCCCGGCAACCCCTCTGAATTTCGATTGGTAATTGACTATAGGCAGGCAAATAGCCGAGTCCGACACCTCCCATTCGCAGGCCCAGCCACCATTCCAGAAATACGGCAACAGCTAAGCGATGCCAGTGGAAGGTGGGCCTGCACCCTAGATTTAAAGGATATGTTCTATCAAATCCCATTGGAGGACAAACCCCAAATCCTAAATTTCGCTTTTCAGGGCGCACAGTACCAGTGGAAGGTGTGCCCTCAAGGATTCTGTAATTCCCCCACCTTGGCCACGTCCGCTCTTGCAAAAACCTTAAAGGGGGTAGAAGCCACTGGGGGCACCACTATTTTGGCCTATGTGGACGACATAATTATAATTGGACCCAACGAACACATAGTCCAACACGTAACTAATACCGTGGTAGCCGAACTAAAGGCCAATGGGTGGCGAATTAATGAGGCAAAAAGCCACCTCGTGCCCTCTCAAAGCTTCTCCTTCTTAGGCCAACATTATGACCCTTATAACTGTGGCCAACCCACCTCGGGAATTTTAGACCCTTGGGTTAAAGACCCACCCGAGAATAAAAAGCAACTGCAGAGACTTTTAGGCTTGATTAATTATCACCGACACTTCATCCCAGATAAACACCTTGTAGACCTGGAAACAATCCAGGAACCCCTCTCGTCCAAACGGAAACGGGAAATATGGAGTCCTGAGGCCCAAAAAAGCTTGGAACACATAGCCACCTGGTTTGCCTCCAACCCACGGCTAGCGCGATATAAAAGGGATTCACCTTTTACCATTACCCTTTTCTTTACACAACATCACTATGGGTACTCGGTATCACAAGATGGGCAACCGGTTTATAACTGGGCCCGACGGCTCAAGGGTCCTCAGTATCGATATGGACCCATAGGACTTATGTTACTAGCCGCAGGCGAGGCACGCATTTGGGCCCCGCTATCTAGTAAAGGGACCCTGATAGGCCCCGAGGTACACCTTATTCCTTGGCTCACGCGCCTGCCCCCCCCCAGTTTTCACGGGACCAGCCTAACTTGGCAACAGCTGTGTTATTTGGGGGAAATCACGTGGCGGGAATGGACGCTTAAATCGCTGCCAAACGATGTCCGATTCCCAGCAGCCTCGGAGCCCTTGTGTATAGAAACAAAATATGACCCCTGGATTGTGTCCGACGGGGGCACTTCCCCGACCCCCCGGGCAGGAGTCCTCTGTGCTAAATGCGACCACTTTCAGGTTGATCTCCTTCCCCCGGGTTCATCGGCCCAGCAGAGCGAAGTTCATGGGGTCCTTCTCGCTGCCCAGCATGTTACCCAGGCCCATTCTGTTTCTGATCAGGTTGTATTGGGTATAGACTCACAATTTTGTCTCAGCATCCTCACGGGAGAGGCTAACCCCACAGCGTTTATGCCCCTGTGGGAGACTATTTTTGACCTCATACGTAAGTTCTCCCGGCCCTGGTTTATAACCCATTGCCCATCACATCGTCCTGACTCTAACCCCCTCCACTCTGAATTGGATCACAAAATGAGGGAAATTCAAGCACCCCAAGTGTGCCTGGGGCAGCAGCCCCAGCTTAACACCGACCCATTCCTCCAATGGCTTCATGAGGATTGGGGGCATTTGCCTAGCGGCCGCCTATATAATCAGTTAGCCCTAGGTGCTCAGGGAAAACCTGAGGTACGGCGGCAGGACTGTGAAAGAATCGTGCAGTCCTGCCTTAAGTGTGCACAAATCAAGTCCCAAAACCGCCCACGTTATGAGCGGTGGGCGTACGCTGCGGAGTATTTCCCTCCTGGCGCGGTGTGGCAAATAGATTTAATGGGACCCCTGCCTGGAGCCCGTCGCCACCCAAAGGCTCTGGTAGTGGTAGATTTGGGCTCCCGTCAAACTCACTGTATCCCTTTAAATACCACCACGGCTGCGGCTGTGGCTGGGGCACTGCAACAGGTAGCCGCAGCATGGGGTGTGCCCTCCGAAGTTCAAGCAGATGGAGGACCCCCGTTTACCAGCAAACGTTTTGAAGCATTAGTGCTGGGATGGGGGGCTTCCCTCCATATTCACTTAAAGTATCACCCCGAAAGTAATGGTGTTGTAGAGCGGAAAATCGGGGTTCTGAAAACCATGATTCGTTCAGTTAATCCCAACGCTGACTATAAGGGTTGGAGTGCACTATTACCACAGGTTCTAATCTCTCTCAATGCAAACTATTCTCGTTGGCCTGAAATCAGCCCCAGACCTAGAGGCCCCTGGACACCCGTATATCAGCCTGACCAACTAGTCTGGGTGGCTGAGCCACAGGCCTCAGGTCACCGAGAACCCTACGCTGCACAAATTGTAAGTATAGGTAAATATCCTAATACCTACACGATTGTGGATGCCCGGGGCACCCACACCTTGGTCCATCATAACTGGATAAGCAAGCGTTCCGAGTCAGGAACGAACTAACGGGGCCAATAAGGCCGCCTTCTGTTTGTCTTGCAGCTCGCAATGGCAGCAGGAAAACGGGACGACAACCAGAAGGGCCCCGATCCGCGGAACCTAGGACAGCCGTATCTTGTAGATGAGAACGCCCATAAGCTTATGTTCGCGGCCTATTGGATCCAAGAAGTCCTGGGAGGAAACATCGACTTATCCTCACTGACACCTGACAACTGTCTTGCATGTTCCAATAGGCTGTCTGTAAATAGGCCTTTGTTTGATTTATTGCCATTAGTGTTTAACTTTAGTAGTATTAATAGTCCCCTTAATTGTTCTTCCTCCTTTGCTCAGTGGCTCCCTATCGTGCAGTGGACAGGTTGTATAAATGATTATTTTAACCCCATCTCCCCCCGTGTCTTTCCTATTTTTAATAAAACTTCGGCACGTTATCTAGGCCCACTCCCCTTGTCACCCGGACAGAGACCCATGGCGTCCCACTGTTGGGTGTTTTATGGCAATAAGGGACGACGAGGCCGGTCAAACTTACCCTACTGGGTAGGCACGTATCCAAACTGTTCCCAAACCCTTATCTATGACAACGTATCCCACGGCAACGCTGTTATGAATCGGGACACCCCCCTGCCGATAACCAATAAAACTGTCGTGGAAATAAATGTCATGGACCCACCCTTTAGTGACTTCTTTAACCCTCTTAGGCACACCTATTTTTATTTTAGTTGGGTTTTAAATAAGTTAAGACCCGGTCACTTTTGGCTATGTGGCGAGACGGCCTTTGCAGCACTCCCCCCCAATCCCAAAGGTATATGTACCATCGGGTCTATCCTAATAAAAGGGGGTGGTCTTTATGTCAAGACCCGGCAGCCCAGTTCGGCCGGGCGGGTTCGACGTTCTTGGGGATGGTGGGAGAGGGCAAAGGGTGCGTTATCCTCTGTAGTATCTTCAGCGGTTTCATTCAACCCCGTGGGATATATGTTATTGCGTGAGCAAGTATTATTCCAATCATTGGCTATTGAAACGCTAGCTAACACCACTGCACGGGGCTTCAGCTTAGTTAATCAGCGGTTAGATGAATTAGCAGAGTATTCTTTTCAAAATCGCTTAATGATACAATTTTTGTTACAATCACGAGATTTTTGTGAAACCCTCATATCTATGTATCCGCAGTTTAAAGATAAGTGCTGTATCTCTCTTTCTTCTATCTCTGGAAACTTAAGTGAAGTGATTGATGACCTTCAGGCCTTGGGAACTGCTGTGCGTGAGTCCAGAGAGACCTTCCGCTTCTGGTCATGGCTGGAGTGGCTGGGCCTTGGTGCCTATAAGGCTTATTTTCAGTCCCTTTTGGTGTCGCTCGTGGTGGGCCTCTGCCTCCTCTGCCTCGGGTGTGCTTTTGTTAAGGCCTGTGTTCGGCGGATGGTGGGAAGTGCCCTTATTGCCTCGGCCACTGAGACGCATCCGCTCGTAGGAGCGGACGCTGACTCGGACACTGAGGTTTAGGTACGTTGGGTGTTGTCGGCCGGAGCATGGGGGCATGTTGGACCCCCAAGTTGGGCCCTAGGGCCAGGCAGCTAGTGCCCCGGCCTCCACCCCCAACGGATTTTTCCCCCAGCCCCCATAGCTGCCACTGATCATGTAGCTGCTTGGAAAGCAGAACTTGTAACAGGAAAAGCAGCCTTGTGGTCAGCCGGTCTGAAGGGACGAAGTTCCCCTCACGACGGTTGCTACCTGGGTAAGGATGTAGGGGCCCGACTGCCTCCCTTGTATGGGCATAAGCCACTCGCGACCCCACAATTGGCTTATCACAAATTATGACGAAAAATTCGCTATATATTCCTGACCCCCTCCTGGGGACGGGGGGAGAGAGAACTCGAATTCCCGTCGAACCGTATCCAGGATTGATCAACCTGGCTCTCTCCTGGCTCACGCATTCCCCAGAGCCTGACTGCTTGCCGGCCGTAATGAAACTTTTGTGGTTTGTATGTGTAAGTATAATTAGTTGTTAAGGATATCTGTACATCTGTATTGTTAGATAAGAGGCAGAGACTGGTTCCAGCCGCCCCAAGGCTCCTGCTAGGGGAAACCCGTTGACCAGGAAACCTTGAACGCAAGGGGGACCAGTTGAGCCTAGCAATTTGTGTCTACTAAGATTAGTTGCTGCATTTATGAGTACTAACAGCACCAATATCACTTTTATTAACCCCTGGGACGACCTGAATAATTACTGGGACTTAGAAAAATACCAGGGCCAACTTCTATTTGTAATTGTAGTGTTTGTGTTATTTGTTCTAGTATTATATTGTAAGCCCAAGCTGTAACTAATTGTGTTATCCCTTATCCTTATCTGTGACTCCTTTAATAAATCCTTAATTTTTAACACTACGCCTGATTGCTTGCGTTATCCCCGTCACTGCCCTTGGGCACTTGTCACCCCCCCCCGGGGCATCCAGTGATCGAACCTCCGCCCTATTCCAACGCTCATTACCCGGTAGATAACGGGCACCTGGTGGCCATATCGGTGGAGCAAGGGGCGAGAGCAATCTGTAATCAACAGTGAGGTAACTCCCTTCTCTTCATGTGTCATTGTATAATGTCTGCAGCTGTCATTTTCACTCCATGGATCTGAAGTAGTGGTTTTTGACCCAGGAAAGCTTATGCCCAAATAAATGTTAGGTCTTTAAGGTGCACCTGGACTCCTTGTTGTTTTTGTGGGTACAGACTAACACGGCTACCCTCTGATACGTGACACTATGTGCAAAATTACTGTCAATCACTTTAAGACCGAAGCTGGCAGACAAATTAAGAGTGCCTTCCTGCATACACTTACTTCACAATAGAAAAAGCTGCATTGACAATAGTCCCATTACTGGGACTCCAGTTTTAGCCCAGTGTAACTCCAGTGAAGAGTCAGGCCTTCTGTTTCCAGGAGTGGGCCCGAAACGCAAAAAAAAAAAAAAAATCACACACTAGGCTTTGCAGGCAATGAGAGTGGAAAAAATGAAGACATGGGCATTCTACTCTCAACCATACAAAAGGAAAGGACATTAGCTGGAAATACATCAAGTTATCTGAAATAAAAGATTTATGCTGAAGGAGTAAAGAGGTTAAATTGTTCATTACTCTAACTAAAATGAAAAACAGATAGGTTCAGATTAGAGTTTGCCTTTCCACCAGTTGAGAAATATACTAATACCATAAATAAATGAGATTTATTTTCAAGCTCCTGCTCTATTTATATAATCAAAATATATTGCTACACAAATATGGCCATAGTTAGTATAATTTATTTCATTAGAGTTATTTGAACCTGAAAATTTTAGGAGTAAAGCAATGTAAATATTGAAAATACTCAGTTCTGAATACAATGTTCTTACCATTTAAGAGACAAAAGTACAACTAAAATGTCTTTGGCATGGTCCAACAATAGCTAGTTTGAAATAAGCTAGTTTGTCCTGAACCACTAAGCAAAGTACACAGGAGAAAATAAAATCGAGAAGTCAATTTAAAACATCACTGAGGAATGGGTGTGGAAAACCTTTCATCTTTTTTCTCATTCTCTTATTGCTCTCTAATTTCAGACAGCACCTAAATAACTTAAAAATTGCTTTATTAAAATACATTGGGAGCACCCTGAAAAAATCTATTGTTATACATTCTCGTTTTGATCTGATCAATCAAGAATTTAGTCTATCACCTACTTTTAATTGCTTTCAGGAAGTGCACCAGGAGAGTATATTCATTATACTACAGTTTGGTTTAATTTTCTTCAGAATCTGACAAATGATTTCTCCTGGAACACCCAATCATGTTGAAGTAGGTCTTTGAGCCTGAAAAATAGGTTATTAAGCCACTGAAAAACTTGCTGTAATTCTTTCTGAAATGTACATACTCTATTAGAGATGAATTGAACTGTGTCACTTTCCATTTTAGTCTATTGACCATTGTCAGCTATTTCGTCCTGATATTTGTGTGTTCTGAAACTGCATTTACTTTGCAGTGTAGTCATTTTGATTTGTTCTTCACACTGGTTAAGAAAAATCATAGGTTTTTTACCTAATCAGAATTGTTACTTAATGCTCGCTAAAAATATTGCATAAATACAAGACTTGTCTGGGTGTACTTTTCAGATAGGTTTTTTTTTTTTGGAGGGGAGGATGGAGGTGAACTTTCAAAGACAAAGGGTTTGTTACCTGATCCATATGTAATTGCATATTCTAAATGAATGCTAATAAACTAAGTCGGGAGAGTAAATGGTATTACCTACACTGGGTGAGAAAGGCAATTTAGAGATCTGCACAAGTGTGTCTAAATCTGTTTGCTTCAACTAGAGAAAGCTTGCATAGATTCCTGCTGAGCAACAAAATAAAATCTGACAAGATAAAAAATTTGTAGCTGAAAACTCATTGGATTGCTTTAATTATATAAAAGCGGCATATGGTGATAGAAGAGCAGAAATAGACTGAAGCATTCTTTAGTCATGGCATTCATCCACACCTTTTAAATCCTGCACATTAATCACTCACAGCTATGGACTGGGAAATGAAAGGTATATCTTTCTTCACAATTAAAAAAAAGCAAGATTGAGGAAGCAAATGAGTTGCTAATGAGGTTTCTAAAACCTGAGAAACACTATTTAATCAAGCCTGCACTCAGGACTTGATTTCCCTCACTCTCCCACTACTGTAAATCTCGAGTAGCTTCACTGAAGTCAGTGGAGTGAAAAAACTGGTGAGAGTATAATCAAGCCCTGCAGATGTTTTGACACTAGTGAACAGTGTTGGTAACTAGACAGATAGGACTGCACTGGTGCAAAAAAGCAGCAGCGCAGAGAATCCAAAGTAGGCTTCCCATTTCAAAGTTAGTTCTGCTCAGTATCGATGCACCTAAGGGAATTGTGGGAGAACTGGTCAAACTTCCATAACTCCCAAGGGAAGTTCATTTATTTCTTGGCAGAAAACTCAAAATGGAGGCCAGGATGGAGGCCTGTGCTTGCTGTAATGTGCAGTTTTCTTCTGGAGCTCGTGAAAAATAATTGCCAATCATTTCAGGTGGCCCAGGAGAGGTGATGAAGGATGTTCCTGCAACATCTGCAGACAGCCAAAGAACCAGCAGTTAATGCAGTTTATGCTGTTACTCAGTGAGCAAGGCACATGATCTCACACCCATGGAGTGACTGGATCCATCCACTACTTCTGAAGTAAGTTTACTAAGTAGAAAGATGTTTTTGGTCTACGACTGGACAAGTTCTTTTCAAGACCTGGTATGGCAAACAGCAAGAGCTACAGATCTTCAGAAGGGCGGTGGGGAGGGCAGGAGGAGGAAGGGAAGAAAACGTCTGGAAAGTGGGACTCAGACTGCTAGGATGAGAGCAGGGCCGCCCAGGGCAGGGGGGACAAGTGGGACAATTTGCCCCAGGCCCCCATGAGACTTTTTTGGGGCTCCTGGAGTGGGCTCCTGCCGCTGAGTTACCACAGAAGCGGGACCCACCACCAAAGTGCTGGGTCTCACTTTGGGGGTAATTCAGCAGCGGGGGGCCCCTGCCATGGGTCTTCGGGGCACTTCGGTGGTGGTGGGGTCCTTCCGCTCCAGGACCCACTGCCAAATTACCACTGAAGTGGAGGCCCCTTGCTGCCAAAGACCCCAGGCCTCCTGAATCCTCTGGGCGGCCCTAGATAAGAGCTCTCTATTCACCACAGGAGAGAGCAAGGCAATTGCCCTGTGGAAGCTCACCACCCCAGATAATCATCAGTCAGTTGGACACCAATTTGGGGTTGGGAAGCCCCTGGTGGGTGGTGTTCTGGTGGAGATTAGTGCATCAAGTTTCTCAGGCATATGTGATCAAGATGGCAAATGTGCTAGAAATCAATGAGGAATTTGAAAAGTTGAGTTTCCCAACTGTGCTTGAACCCATGACCCTGTTCTGTGGCCTCCCCATCAATCCAGCAGTCCTTTAAATAGGAAAACTTACCATGTTGGCGTGATACCAGCCTTAGGAGATCATAACAACTAGTTCCAAGAGGGTAGCCAGGCAAAGTGCATAATGCAAACTTTTTTTAAAACTTAGGACTTCTCTGGGGCAGACATTTAATGACAGATGAACCAGCAAAGTGGGTACCCTAGTACCTGCCTGATCATACTTTGCACAGCCTTTGTGAGAATTAAGGATTTGAGAGACTGTGTGGTATGAAGAGACCACAGACCTTGTAGCAAGTTACACAACTGGATCAACAGTCTTACCTGAAGTGTAACTTATGTAAATGCCACCCATATTAGACATGGAAACAAAATCAGAGACATATGCATGTATTTTGCCAGCACAGAGAAGAATGTAAGGATGGATAGTTTAAGGACTGAAATAGGCAGAAATCCATGTTAGAACTTGCTTCTAGAAAACATTGTTTTGTTAGTGGTGGGTTTCAGCTTCTGTACTAGGTATATTTTTTTTTGTAGCAGCTCTGAGTTTATATGAGGCAGTGCAGGGGTGATGTATTGAGAGCAAATTAAAACACAGTATGATGGGTGGACTCACAAATACTTCAACTTATTACACAAAAAAGCAAGTTACCCCTAATAAGGAACAAGTGCAAAAACAAGACATTTAAAATGGTTTCATATCTATGGGGATAGGATATCCTGCGGATTTCAATTTTTGTCCTGCTTACAACCAAGGCAGGAGTGTCAAGGGAATGCATGAGAAGCAGCAGGTAAGTATGGGACAGTCCAACAAGACCTGCCATTGTGCTATATTATATGGAGGACTTGATTCTCTCAGGGACCTAGTGCATGGAGATAAGTACTAAGGGTAGGGTTAATGGGTGCACTTATGGCACAGGCAATCCTTGGAATACCAATAAAAGCAATAAAAGTAAACACTAAGTTTCACTGCACTTATCCACAGGATGAATTTGGCCCAGTCTCCACTTGTCAGGAGAAAGGCAAATAACCAATCCCTATGAATCCCAGTATGCCACTGATGTGGTCTAGATGCAAGGGTGATTATTTCCCTTAAATCCAGATGAAATTTAAGTATACAGAAGCACGATAGGCATACATTAGCAATCTCTCTTTCAGCATTAATAGGTATGTTCATCAACCAAAAGCAACTTTACTAAAATTCAAAATTTTCCAATGAATGATCATATAAATTTTCTTTTATCATTAGGCAAATACAGCTCAGAGAAGGAGAAAGAGAATAAAAATCCCTAACAAGGATAAACTCTTTATACCGTTTGGACTCTCAAGGACAAGTTTTTCCTAGCATAAGCAAGAGATCCCCAGTGTTCAGCCTGGTTTAGCCCTAAGGGACATATACATTTTGCTTATTATAAAAGTTTTCCACCACCTTTTGAAAACTTAAGACAATGCAAATGAGTTAAAGGTTAAGGCAAGTAAACATAACATTTCTTCCCTTAAAATTATAAAATAAATTAATGGAGAGATCCTATTTTCTAGAACTGGAAGGGACCTTGAAAGGTCATTGAGTCCAGCCCCCTGCCTTCACTAGCAGGACCAAGTACTGATTTTGCCCCAGATCCGTAAGTGGTCCCCTCAAAGATTGAACTCACATCCCTAGGTTTAGCAGGCCAATGCTCAAACCACTGAGCTATCCCTTCTGCCCAGTTAGCCATAACTAACTTGAGTTGAGTTACCATCAAGAAGCAAAAGGCTCCTATTGTCATCTTTTGCTTATATGCATTCTCTGCTTGGAAGAACTGAGACAAAGGGGAAGAAAAGGAGATAAATACATACTATAAAAACTGAAATGACCATAGGGAAAAGAAAGAGAGACAGTCAATTGATATACTTAGGGCTGGGCAGAAAATAATAAATTCCATTTCATAGAAGGTTTAAAGGTTCTGACGTGTGTTTTTGTTCTAGACTTTTTGAAATATTTCATGGAAAATTTGCAGAAGAGAGGGAGAGAGAAATAAACCATTAGCCTAGTGGTCAAGGGCACTCACTTGACAGATTCCTAAATTCTAGTCCTTGCTCTGAATCACCCAGAGCAGGGATTTGGGTGTCCCACATCCTACATGAACACCCTAACTAGCAAGCTATATAGAGTCAGTGTCAGACTGATATACAGAGATTGACTCTAGAGTGTAATAGGCTGCCTGAGTCAGTTCTGCTCTCTCTCATTTTGAGCAGAGATTCCATTGTGGACCTGAGAATTCTCTCAAAGGATAATTTCATCAAAACCAATTCCACAAACTTGGTTGAAACTGAAATCAGCATTTTCTGACAAACGTAGTTGAAGAATTTCCACTCAGCTCTATGCATACTGCTGCAGACGTTGGTATATTAATGAACACATTTATAACAAAAAAATTGACACATGCTTCTTGTTGCATTCTCAATCTTGAAATAAAGGGCAAGTTTCTTTGAAGTGTTATTAGTCATGAGCTGACGACTGCTTTTTATTATTGTCGCATAAGAAGCCTATATTGCTTTATTATATCAGTGACTGTGCACCCAGAAGACTGGGAGCGAAGACAGATAAATCTAAACATATATCTGGAATTTAGCATACACCTCTTTAAAAATAGTGTAGTGGATATTTTCTTTTTCCAGGACAAAAACACTAAGAAAAGGTAGAATTTTTTTGATGTTTTAAAACCATGCATTATTTGTACTTCAAGACCACTTATTACTGAACAGTGAAATAGTGACATCAAAGGATAATCCAGACTAGTTTTTGTTCATTGCAATTCTTTGGTTAAAATACTCTAACTATAGTTCTGAGTTTGTTACACACATTTCATGGCTATGACAGTACAGCTGTCAAGAATACATTATATAATGTTCCATGTTCAAAGCTCTGTACACACTTTAATTAGCCTCACCACCTTTGTGAGGTACAGGTATCCGTGTTATTTACGATGAACAGATGGGCAAGCAGAGCCAGAGACAAAGCGTCTTGCCCAACATAAGAAACTAAGTGAGTAGCAGAGCCAAGGTTATAAGTCAGGACATTCTGAATTGTACTTCTGCAGTCACGTTGCAAGCTAGTGTGGTCAGCTGGAATAGGACTCTTCCCACTGCAGCCTAGAAAGGATCTTACGTCTATTTTTTATATAGAGAACCGATGTAGATGAAAAAATCCTGTTAGTTTTTCCTTTAAAAAAGAAAAACAACTCTTCCATAAACTAAAAACTTTTCATAAAACGATGCCGTCATCACTGAAAGTGCTGGGGCTTTCACACAAAAATTGCAGAAGTTTGGGTTTGGGTTTTTACAATAAAACCAGGAAAATTTTCAAAAAACACAAATTAGGTTTCCAACCAGCTCTAAATAACCCATAAATATGTAAATACTATGAACCAAATTATGCCTTCATATAGCACAGTAATTTTGACTGCCTTTAATGAGAGAGGAATACTTGGACTCGAGGGCAGAGGTTTTAAGGTCTCTATTCGAAATAGAGATGGCTAAAGTACTGCGAGATACTAAAACATTCATACTCCATACCTATGAAATCTCCAGGTAACTGACATTTGTTAGCTTCTGAAGTAGAACTATTCCTTTATTTTTTCTGACTAACTCCCTTTACATTACTGTCCCTTGAAATACTTAGATACCCAGCTTTTATGCAAGTGCCATTCCATGTGGCCATCTTGGAAGAGGACAGTTTTCATAAGGAAGAAGTGCCCATGGTGATTTTTAAACCTTAATAAAGTATAAGAGACTCAGTTGTAGGCTTTTGATTCAAGCAAAACTTCCATTGAGGTCAATGGGAGTTGAGATGTCATCATCAGGGTCTTAGTTTTCCCTAGAAAAAGCCAATGATCCAATATACATATAGTACAATCATATATACAGTAGGAGTCTGAGGCACAGTTCAATGAAGTGACTTGAATGAGTTTTAGATCAGTACTAGCTGATCAGTTCTGCTCCCAGTTTAAAAAACCCACAATGGCGAAAGCTCCATTAGTTTCAGTGTGTAGAGTGCAAGTACTGTATGAACACACACCATCTTCTTACAGTCTATTTTTCCACTACTAGAAAAAATAACTCAATAAACATGATTAAAAAGGTATAAAAAGTCTATATAGATGTTAATCCAGTGTTCTAGCTGCCCATTATGTAAAGTAAACATATATAGTACAAATGACCAATACAAAGGAGTAAGGACATCATAATCATGATACAGTTTCTAAGTCCTCAGTATTCTAGTACACCATCTCAAATTATACAGAAAAATATTGGAGTTTAATTATAATAAGTACTTGTAGAAACCACACATATAGCTAAAGAGGTGCAACATACACAGAAGTCTGCCCCCACCCCATCCCACACACACTCACCCACCCCTCTTTCCATCGTAACTATTTTCACAGGCATAAAAATTTCTGAAGCTTTCCTCTTTTGGAATGATATTTTTTCCCTCTGTACTACTTCAGAAGAATCCCTTTAGCCATTTTTGAATGATAAGAGACTGAAAGACTTTCCCATTGCCAAAGTGACAGTTCCAACAGCAATGTTAACCTGACCAATTTGAACGTACGTTTAATAAAAAAAAGTATCAATATATTGCTATTTTTGTCATTAAAAATATATAGGATGGGAACTTTAAGGCTGCTGCTGGCAATTGTGCCTTTTCATTTCCTAACCTTTAGCTTTACAGTTTTGTTAAATGAATGGAATTTTTTTGCATATGAATGATTTAATGTGTTAATAAGGAACTCACTAAAGGCAGAATAAATGCATTAAAATCAATACACCAACTAGCCAAATATACAGCTAATCTGAAACAAAGGTCTGATACAGCTGAGCCATCCCACCAGTCAAAAGCAATCAGTTCCCAGTTAAAGCAAGAGAGGAGAGAAAAGATTAGAAGAAAACAAGAGAACAGGGGCAGAAGTCCATAGATCCAGTGTATAATTGCAGAGTACCTACCACACTGGGGGCTAGCTCTGACTGACTTTAGATACTATCATAATAGAAGTATTAAATAACTAATACACAGGTCTTAAACGCAGCTTGAGAGTGACGCAGGGACATGTACTCCAGGACAGAGTTGAACAGCTCAGAAATCTGGTCTTAACAGAGACCAACCCAGTGACAGAAGAGCATGTTTACAATCTGCTCAAATACCAGCAGCAGGTACCTACAAAGATTTCAACATCTCTTAAAATTGTATGAATGTACAGGGTTAGACTAGTACTGAGGAAGTACTACAGCTACCTTATTTTCCTTCCAGATAATTCATTCTGCATTCCTCCTCAAGTCAGGCACCAGCGTGCATTGGCTACCCCATGCTTGCATTAGAACATGACATGATCAAAGCCCTGCAGTCTTGGTGCTCATCAGCACAGCATACCCAAAGGTAAAAAGTGCCCCTTTAGCTGACCAGATTTAGTGATAAATCCCTGCTGTGAAATTATATATATAAAAAAGCCTTCTACACAATGGTTCGCTTGGCATTAAAATCTAGTGGGACTCAGCACAGCTGTCAGAACACTTTAGACAGTAGCCAGAAGCCTAGGTTTTATCCCCAGGTATGTCATGACTCATTTTCTATAGCTTTCTCCTGCTAAAAAAGGGACCAAAGAAAAAGTATCCACTGCATCCATATAGTTAACATATCAAATAGGTGTCTATTTTAATAGTTTCCTCCTATTTATCCTTTGCACAGCTGATGGACATGTGGAGTTGAATTCATCTATGGTGTAACTCCACTGATCTCACATGGCTAGGCTAGGCACATTCAGAACTAATGCAAGATATTATGAAATGCTTGGGTATGTATTTAAATTCAGGACTGTCAGCTTTAAGAGAACACAGGGAGCTTCAGAGCACTCATTCCCAACAGCAGAAAGCAAGGATATTTATCATGGGCCAACCAACCACTGCTTCATAACAATAAAGGCAATTTTCAAAGACTATGAGCAAGTGCCACTGAGTTAGCACAGTGCCGTATATACAAAAGGTGTTAACAACAAACACTGAATCCCTGTAAATCCTTAAGAATTAAGGTTGCATGCAACAATTTCAGAACATGTTCCTATTTGCAAACATTAACTTTTTTAGATGTGTGTCATTGGTACAGTCTCACATTGGTATTTTGCTGTTTTCACTGGTTTTGGTGCATTCAATATGCCACTTAGGTAGCAGATTGCAATTCAACCCCCCTTATTTGCCAGTATCCCACAATTTACCATCAGTAGGGCAAATTCAGATTTCTCCTGAATTCTATTACCTATTTATGCTGCTTGAGTGGCATAAGTTACACAGGTGTCAGGTTTACTGTACTTTATCACTGCACATGGACTTCAGTGCAATCTAAAAATTAGCTGGCAACTTCCACTGGGAGTGAGAGGAGGGAAGATTCCAGTAAGAGTCTTATTACTGTCTGGATTTTAAAAAAAATCCACACACCCTGCTCATCATTGTAGTACCTAAGCATGGATCAGGACACTGGATTTTTTTCCCCCTCCCCATGAGGAGGGTATAAGAAATAGGCGTTTCACATCAGCAATACCTATGGTACACAACCAACTTTGCTAAAAAGGTCCTTGCAACAAAGAAAGAAGAAAAAAAAAAAGGAGGCAGCAGGGGGTGTAGGGAGAGGGAAAGAGTGGCCTGTCCTTCTAACTTGAGGGATTTTCTGTTTTCAGTAGGAAGGTGGAATAGGGACAGCCAAGTGAGTGGTATAAGAAAAGGGAGAGTGCTCTGCTACTTGCAGTTCAGTCATGAGTCGGAAACCATTTGACAAGAGATTATTCCCGGGGGACCCTACTTTGTGCATACGCTGTCTTAGTTTCTTTGCTTCTGTAAAGAAATAAAAGGAGGGAAGGTACTGTATCTCTAACCTCCATATCTGGCCTTAAAAATCCATTCATTAGACTCCCGACAGATTGAGAAAATGTCTGTCGACAGCTGCAGGAGGGCTTAGAACTCAGAACTAGATCATGCTTTAACTGCAGGGGTTTAAAAACTTAGAAGGTTTGCAATGCTAGTTGAAGTCCCCACTGCAAATGCCTTCGTTTTTAATTTCCCTCAGCCATATTGTGTATAAGGGAACACAATTGTTAATATTGTATGCTCATGAAATAGAAATGACTGATGGTTCTTGCTATAGGAATGGTAGCAATTGCAATGCCACCTATTGGTAAGATTGAAGAGTTGAAAATATTTCTTGCTAATTTGCAAAAACGAAAGAAGGTTGAAATGGTCAAGAACACCAGGTGGTTTTGATCTGTTTATATCAATGATTGCAATAAAGATGCTTATGAATGATTTTATATTGTAGTTTATTTCTTTGGAATAAATAAATATACTCAGGTTAAAAATGAAAAACATTAGTATCAAATATTGACTACTTAGGTAATATGAAGAGACTGAGTAGGGCTGGCCAAGATGACTACTGGTGATTATTCCCTCACCTCAGATTGGAAAGAAAGGGATCCACATTCCATCATATTATGATTGCATCCGACCCCTTCCCGTGCCCCACATTCCTCAGCCCCAGCCCAGAGCACTCCCCTTTACCCTATACTGCTCATCCTGGCCCACTCCAGAGCCTGAACCCCCAACTGCAGCCTGCACCCCCTCCTGTACCCCAACCCTCTGAGCCAGCCCTGTGAAAATAAGCAATTGAGTGAGGGAGTGGGGCCTTGGAGAAGGGGCAGGACAAAGGGGTTCAGTTTTTGCCAGCTTTCTACTTGCACAGCCTAATGACTTGGAGTTTTTGGAGCACTCCTTGAACACTATTGATGAGCATGTAGTGGGACTCTCTTCTATAGGCTAGCTGTATGCCAAGCAATTCCAATCTAGGAAACAGGGTGAACTTCAGTGCACTAACTCTCCAGCAATTTGTAATTTGCATATGTTTATACTCTACTTAACGAGAAGCTCCAGAATGACCTAAAGACCATTCACATACCCCCCTTTAAAAAAAAAGTTAAATCTGCACCACTGTCCACAAAAAGAATGAATTGTACTAACATCCAGTTTTTGGTAAGGGAAAGGAATGTGCAATTCATAAAGAATCCTGCTAAAAGTGCCAAACTGGTCATACTTAAGACCCTTCATTGCCATTTGCATCTCCCTAAGAGTGACTGATACTTCTCCAATGTTGAAAAACAAACAGTTTATTTCCAATGTAGTTCAAAGCACCTATGTAAATCTCTATTGGGGCTGATTGTCACAGCCCTTACTTCACTGCACAGGGGGAGAAGCTAGGAGCAAGACATCCATCCCGGGTAGACAAATGACCACCTGCTATGGGGAGTTCAGGGTAGGTAGACCACAGCAGCAAGTGGGCAAGGAGCCAACTCAGGGGAGCCCTGGCTCCAGACGCACAAGCACAGCAGGGCGCAAGCCATTCCACAAAAAGGGATGATGTAACTTATTTTGCTGTGCAAGAGGCATTAACTGAGTCACAAATTGTACTCTACTCTCAACCAGGAGCTATGCAACTACTTCCCCCCTGACTCCGGGCAGACTATAAAGTTTAAAAACAAAAATCCTAGCCCTGGGTGCATATGTAGCCCACACACCTTCTGGGTGTGATGTTCTGTCCTTGTCATAACATTTTTCCCAGATTTGGACCTCAGCGTCCAAAATATGGGTGTTCGCATGAAAACCTCCAAGCTTAGTTACCAGCTTCGACCTGGTAAAGCTGCCACCAGCCAGGAATCTATACAGTGCCTGGTGCACTGTGGTCTCCCCAAAACCTTCCCTGGGGGACCCCCAGACTCAGATTTCTTGAGTCTCACAACAAAGGGGAATAAACCATTTCCCTTCCCACCTCCGGGTGTTCCCTCCCTGGGTTCCTGGAGAGATATACAGAAGCAAGCTCCGTGAATCTAAACAGAGGGACTCCACCCTTCCTGTTTCCAGGACTGGAAACACAAGTACTTCCCCCCTCACCCAGAGGGTATGCAAAGTTAGGTTAATAAATTTAACACAAAGAGATTTCCCCCCCTGACTTCTTCCTCCCACCAATTTCCTGGTGAGCTGCAGACTCAATTCCCTGGAGTCCCCACTAAAGAAAAAAACTCCAACAAGTCTTAAAAAGAAGGCTTTATATAAAAAAGAAAAAAGGACATAAAAATGGTCTCTCTGTATTAAGGTGACAAATACAGGGTTATTTGCTTAAAAGAAAAAAAAAAATGAACAAACAGCCTTATCCAAAATGAATACAATTTAACACATTCCAGCAATTATACACATGTAAATACAAAAAAACAATATAAACCTTATTGTCTTACTATCTTTGTACTTACAACTTGGAAACAGAAGATTAGAAAGCTGGAGATAGAAAAATCACTCACAGCCAAGAGGGCACAGACACAAGACAAAGAACAAGGAACTCACACCCAAAACTTCCCTCCACCCAGATTTGAAAAAGTCTTGTTTCCTGATTGGTCCTCTGGTCAGGTGTTTTAGGTTACTCCTTTCCAAGTGAAAGAGACATTAACCCTTAGCTGTTTATAACAGTCCCATCTGGGGAGAGGGGAGAGAGACAGCAATGAATCTGCTCTATAGCCTTAGCTAAGTCAGTTTGCTTTTCGCTCATGCACTAAGCTCCAGAGGTCCCAGGTTCAATCCTGCCTGCTGACGACCAGGGCCTGTTGACATTACGACAGCATTTGATCCTCCAAATAGTTACTCCTGCACTGATCTCAGCGCAAGTAAGAGCTCTACAGCTAGTTCTAAAGCTCCAAGCTATTGGCTCTTATGATGTTTTGGTTAAGTTTAAGAGTCATGTGCTCAGACTGTTCAAAGCATAGCAGTTTGAGGGTAACAGAAGAGTAAGAAAGCTATATCTAGGCTGGCCATTGACCTTACAGCCTTCAGTTAATTTCATGGTATTCCTGGAATTAGGAGCCCATCTCAGTTATTTAGAGCAATGCATTTTAGCTAGTGTTGCTCAGCCCTAGGACAGAGGAGCCAGGCATTAGAAGGGGAACTATAGCCTCTGACAGACCTGGTTTTATGAGGCATTACTTTTGCACATTTGTTTTCTGCCTTTGAGAGATATTTCCTATGTTAGCCAATGTGTGAAATTTTCTTCACTGCTGCCAAGCATAGCAGGAGATTCTTAACAAGTGAACATATTTGGTGCCTTTGTGTATTAAGCAGCACAAAACTAACTTCACTCAAATGAAGTAGCAGGGATTTCAAATGCAGCCCTAAAATAAGCTTTTCAGTTATTCTCAGTCTAGAGAGTGAGTGAAGATTCAAACACTCATCCCTGTTGAATACTGTGATTTATAGTTACTGGCCCCTTGGTGCGAACCTCCAACCACTAAATCCCTTTCATTGACAAATTAAGCTATGTTTAAATCCATGAATTTTATAATTTGAAGTTTCCTCAATAGACTGTTTTTCCTTGTGCAGGTGTTTAGCACAGGTAAGGTCATCCATGCCAATGATTATCTGACCTCAATTCAAATCCCATAGTATTTTAAGGTCTTATAGCTAAAATTCATTTTGTTTGCAACTTTAATTGCATTGAAAGCAAGACAGAGCTAGACTGTCCCTCAATATGGTAGAGCCCAAAAAGGGGACAGGAAAAAGGAGTTGCCATCAGATTACCCACAGGATTCAGCTCCCCAGAACCTGGAGATGAGATCCACCGAAGGCCTGCAACTCTCCTCCAGTCTTCTGCAAGTACAGCACTACTGTACTGATGGGCTGCCACTGGCCCTGCCAGCCCTTAAAGTGGGAGTCTATGACACAAAGGAGTTCTATACAAAGAGTAAATGCCACCTTGTAACAGGGCATAGCAGGATCCCCTTGGTCCTGCTTCTGCTCCAAAAACCACTCCGAGACCCTCAGGCTCAGCAATCACCGGTGCAGTTTATATACAGCACGCAATCTCACCACTGTCTCACCACATACAGTTGGTGGGTTTCAACCTTAGGGATTTCAGTCTCTACAGCCAGAAAGGAAGAGCTTCCACTCTGGCTTCCCCCACTTCTTTCCTTCAGACCTGTATATAGCCCCAGGCTAATTGGGCTGGCAGCTGTTTCCCCTTTGTCAATCAAGTGCAGGTTTCCTTAGCCAGCTTCAATTTACCTCCCTTAATTGGAGCTGGCATAACACAGGACTGGCTCAGGTGTTTCTGCCCAGCACCCGGTCACATACCTGAAGCTGTGTTAATTTTTGGGCAGCTAGAGCACAGGAAAGATATGCAGACCTATTATACTGACCATACTCCTTCACTCATTTTTCCCCAGATATTGGTCCAGGACCCAATGGAGCACCCTTTGTGACACCTGAGGATAAGCTAGCATGATGCCTCTCTCTTCTCCAAGCAAGGGGAGATCTGCTCCTGAAAGGGCTTCCTCTTCAACCCAATCTTTAGGCAATGTGCAGGGTCACTGAAGGGTATAGAACAGCAACTTTACTGAGAAGCCAGCAGCAGACCTCCAGCTATCAAACTACATGCTGCTGAAACTCTTTGCAGGTGCAACAGGAACAAAGCTAAAAAGGAAAAATGCCAACAGATTTTTATATATAAAGTCAAAATATATGCAGCATTGCTCTCACCCACTCAGTAAAGTTTCTGGCTTAGTAACAGCCAAATGAAGATAACACCATAAAAATGGGCTCACCAAAACTGAGGAAATCCCCACAGAGCACATAACAAGGAAAGAGCAGATATTGCATTACAAAAGTATTTCACTGTTACTATGTTTGGTGAAGAATGTAACGCAATAGGCGTAAAGCTGCTGAATGTTAAAGGAACACTGTTTATACACAATACATCGGATAAATTGTTCAAGAAGAGTTCATCTCTGTGGAACTGTCCCCTGTAAATTGCTATCAATATCTGTCAGACATTCACTGATTACACTGAAAAAGTGCCACACAAGTAAAAACTGCCTTTGCATTGTTTTAAATAGCTATTTTTCTGTCATTTTAAAAAGTGTGCTATGTGCGCACATACACACAGTACAATTGGCTTATTTGCAATCAGATCCTCCCCGTTTTTCATTTCCTCCATGTCTAATTGAATGATATGGTTAATTGCTGGGATATATTCTGATGACACAGCAAAGCTATAAGCAAATGAACATTGTTGTTTGAGATATGCCCATCAAATCTAAACAAACAAAAAGTGTTTATTTGAAAATCAGACTTGTCAAACAAAAGAAACCTCTACAAAACATCCTCTGCCTACCAAAGAAAGATACGAATAGTCTCAATCCAATTTATGAAGATGCAAGGCTCATACACTACAATGTATTGAATTGATAAGACCCAGGTTTTAGTGCATTGAATACATAGGCTAGAATCAGTGACACACCAGGCCCCTGGAACTATCACCATACTTATGACTTCTCTGGCTGCCTTACATTCCTTACAATGGATTCCATTATCCTGAGATTGAACATGACAAATATTACAAAAATGTGAATCAAAGCCAAGGAAAACATGCTGCTTGCACCTGTCGGCCAGCTTTGTTTCATGTATTACATTTCATATATTTGTTTCAGGTATTACAGCAAGCAGAAATCTGGTTCACGAAATGAATGCCAAGGGTATGTCTACACTACCTGCCGGATCGGCGGGCAACGATTGATCCAGTGGGTGTGTGTGTGTGCGGATTTATAGTGTCTAGTCTAGATGCGATAAATCCATCCCCTATTGCTCTCCCATCAACTCTTGTACTCCAGCTCAGCAAGAGGCTCAAGTGGAGCCGACAGGAGAGCAGCAGCAGTCGTCTCACCGCAGTGAAGACACTACAGTAAGTTGATCTAAGTACGTTGACTTCAGCTACATTATTCATGTAACTGAAGTTGCTTAACTTAGATCGATCCCCCAACTCGCAGTGTAGACAAGGCCTAAGATACCTTTGCTGCTCTTTGAGCCAGTAGTCAGTCTAGTTTAGCCAACATCCAAATTGCTTCCAGGTATCTCAGCATTTCTCAGAATTTGAGATTCTTCCAGTACAGTAACTCCTCACTTAACGTTGTAGTTATGTTCCTGAAAAATGAGACTTTAAGCGAAACGATGTTAAGCGAATCCAATTTCCCTGTATGAATTAATGTAAATGGGGGGGAGGTTCCCAGGAATTTTTTTTCACCAGATATAAAACTATGTACCTTGCCCCTTTAAGTAAGCTCACCCACTCCTAAATGCATTGTCTTTTTAAGTGGATCAGGAAGTTGAGACTGCAGCTGCTGCCCCAGGCTCTGTCTCTCTGTCAATCCACGTCCCCACCCTGCTCTATGTGGAGAAGGGGTAAGCAGGGTGTAGGAGCAAGGAGGAGGGGAGCACCCTGACATTAGCCCCCCCTCTCCTTTCATCCCCACCCCTCAGCAAGCAGGAGGCTCGAGGAGCAGCTCCAAGGCAGAGGGTAGGAGCAGCACACGGCAGTAGAGGGAGGGACAGCTGCACAGGGAACTTAGGGGAGCTGATGGGGGCTGCCGGTCCACCCTGGCTCCAAGTCCCCACCAGTTAGCTTCAACAGGCTGCTCTTCCTGCAGGCAGTGGACAAAGCAGGTGGCTGCCAGATGACGTTAGAAGGGAGCATTGCACAACTTTAAATGAGCATGTTCCCTAATTGATCAGCAACGTAACAAAACAATGTTAACCAGGACAACTTTAAGTGAGGAGTTACTGTATAAACCAGGGGTGAGCAACTTTTCAGCAGTGGTGTGCTGAGTCTTCATGTGTACGCTCTAATTTAAGGCTTCGTGTGTCGGTAATACATTTTAATGTTTTGTAGAAAGTCTCTCTATAACTCTAGAATATATAACCAAACTACTGTTATAAGTAAACAAGGTTTTCAAAATCTTTCAGAAGATTTAAAATTAAATTAAAATGCTGATCTTATTAGTTTAGTGTGATCGTTGCCCTTGATTTTCCTTGTTGAGTTTTCCAAATGTCTAGTGGTACATATTTGGATACTTTAACAACTGATCACTCAAACCTGTGTGCAGCTTAACCAGCTGGAACCCCAGATCGGCAGCTGAGGTGAGTGAAACTGGCAGCTGGTAGGGCTGGAGGCCTGCACCCTGTCTGACAGGGGGCCTGCGCTGGAATTATATTCGGAAGCAAGGTGAGTGGAGCTGTGGCGGGGACCCCGGCTGGCAAGGGACCAGCAGCTGGAACCCCAGAGTGGGGCGGGTTTTGGCCACTGGCTCCTGCCAGCCGGGGTCTCAGCCCACTGCCAGCCTGGGGTTCCTTCCCTCAGGCCAGCAGCAGGCGCTGAGAGGGACCAGCGGTGGGACTTTGGATGGCAAGGGGCCAGCAGCTGGAACCCCAGAGCCGCCCAGGCCGCCAACAACAAAAATCGGCTCGTGTGCCACCTTTGGCATGTGTGCCGTAGGTTGCCAACCCCTGGTATAAACTGTTGACTTATGGATGTCTCTGAACTTTATCATTAAGTAGCCCATTCAGAAAACTTTGTCTTTAATGTAAGACTACTGCAGTGAGATTTCACAAGTCACAATGAGACAGCTAAATGGATAGATTTAGCATTTTTGATATTGTTGGGGAAGAGGGAGGAGAATCTATTGCTCAGAGCTCTTCCTGACTGACTATCAATGGGAACAATTCTTACTGACCACATCATAATAAAAACACCTTTGGCAGCTGTGTGGACATAAGACCAATATGGAGATAGAAAATGCAACTGAGCCTAAAAGGTTGCCATTAAAAGAAAGATTGTCAATTAAAAAGCACTTCCTGAAAATGAGCTAACAGAACTGATTACACACTAAACAGTAACTGGAAGCTGTGATCTGGTTCCTCATCTGGAAAGTAACAGCCATTTATCCAGATATCTGAAATTGATTTTAAGTGTTACCAGCTCAAAGTCATTTGGTGATATGTTCAGATTGTGCCCTTCTTGTCTCTCTCTATTTTGACTGAAAAATCACCACGTTTGTAAGGTCACTTACTTCTGATCCCTAAATTAAGTGTCTGAAGACAAATGTCCTGTATCTTGTTTAGAGTCGTCTTCCACAAGACTAAGGATGTATGTATTTGGCCCTTCAAACAGCAAGACTATGCAGTTAAATAGGAAAATGAACTTGCATCTGTTGTGGAAAATTGACCACGTGGTTGATTTTGGATCAGACAGCCTGAGGCTCCTTTATCAGTCAAACATGCATGCATGGGGGAGTCAGCCAAGCTCTCTCTCCCCCCCCGCCCCTCTGAGAGATAAAATGCAAGAGCTTGTATAGGATAAAACCACAAAAGTTATATACTTTCTTAAAGTTTTACATCCATATAAGGAATAAAGCCAAGCAAGCCTTTCCTGTCTTTCCTTACTTTTGCCCTTTGCGGTTTCTTGCTCTGTCACTTGGCAGCTATTAATCATAAGCTGTTACAAAAAGGTTTATTCTACTTTTATAATTTTTACAATTAATTCTGCTTTTATAATTTCTCTTTACCCTTCTTTTTTCTATTCTCTCTCCTGGCTTTCTACCTTTAGGCCATATTATACAGATTGCTTAACCAAAGTTTAGGCCCTTACCATTTTTCCCCCCACACATCCCCAGCAATTTTAAAAAAAAGAGACATTGATTACAAAAGGTATGTCACATTAACGACCTGTGTGGTTCTTGCCACTTGCATAGAAACAGTATCAGCAACAGAAATTCTGCAGGGCCTCAAAAGTGGCTATCATTTTCTGAATGTTTTATATAGAATCAAATTAGCAAAGAGATGATCAAGCAATGAGATTCAGTACAGTTTTTAACATCTCAGATTAAGATTAATTCAAGCCAAGCAAGGAGTTTTGGAGGAGTTGGAAGCAATTTCCTTTCACATCATGGCCACATGCTGCTGACATGGATGGCTGGAGAAACAGCAAGAGCACTAGAGTTGCCAGAGCACAAGGTTTTACCATGGGTGAGAAACTATATCATGTCCTTGTAAATATACTTAAAGAAGAGCACCAGAATGAATGTACAGAATATTCATAATGCATCATTAAGACTGGACTTTGCCAATGGGACATTTCAAATATCAATTACATTTCAAAGCTGTTTTGTGGCATCACCTTTTAAAGGTGAGCCTTTTCAAAAGGAATTTGTTGGAAGACTAAGATTTAATCTACTGCCATTTTAGAAAAAATGATAGCAGTGCTCAAATTATTAGTGTATGGAAAGCATTTAGCATCTAAATCCTTCACTACCTCCGTTTTATGATGTTGAAAAGGTTATCCTTCAAAAACTGTCAACCAATTCATATAAAAGATTTAATGTCTTAAGGACAGATAAGAGGAAAACATGTCATTACATCTTTGAAAGAAGATGGATTCTAACATCTATAAAGTTATTTTTCAGAGGGGAGAAAGAATACAAGAGCTTTTCACTTCATCCTCAACTCTATACAACTCATCAAGAATGTTGTAATTATTTTCTAGACAGACAAGTTAGGGAAAGCCAGCCTGTCAAGATAATTTGTTTCCAAGTTGGCCAATCTTGTGATCTTAAAAAAAAATATCTAGTTTTATAAAAAGCCAAAGGATGGGAAAAGAAACTAATGCAAACAAGATGCCAGCCTGGCTCTGCAGCCCGTGTAAGATTATGTAGCTCCATGGAAGCCATAGGTATGGGAACTGCCTAGGACCTGGAGCGGTGCCAGTTTATATCAGCTGGGCCTCTAGGCCCAAGTGTTTCAGCCTCTGAAAATACATCCAGGTCCTACTGCAATGTAGATGTAAGCCATGAAATAATCCAGGTTTTATTTCTGTAGAATTTATTTGGTTGTCAAATATACAGCCTATCCTCCTTCTCTACCTTAATCACTTGTCTGAAAATAGAAACGCTTAAAGGGGCTTGTCATGGCCTAATATATATATATATATATATATATAATTATACACACACACACACACACACACACACACACACACAAAGCAGGCCCAGCAATCAACGGGTTAATGAAGGTACAGCCGAAGTCACTGAGTCCTGATTCTACCTGGCTGGCTTAAGGGCCTTTAGCCATACCCCAGTGGAGTGAGAAGACTCAAGTTCCCTACCAACCTCCTCAGAGACTTAGTTAAGGAGGTTTCCAGACTCCACTGGGCACCAGAGCGAGCAGACCCCACCAGGAATAAGGAGGAAATCCTCATGTGTCAATGGGACTTGAGAAGAGGAACTGACTGCCCACTCCAGACCAAGTGAACTCTGGTGCAATGCTCCATTTTTGAGGGGGAAATGGGGTAGTGCTGTTGCATTGACACACCAGCTCACACCATGAGTTTAAACTACTCTTTTGGTGCATTACTTGATCATTCAGGCAAAGCGTTCCTAGAAGTATTATCTTGATACGTTCATTTCTTGAGGTAATTCACCTCCCCTTAGAAACATTAAAAAAAAGTTTAAATGAAAGCTGATGGGGATCATCAGCATCTTGAAGGGAGTACATGCACAATCAGACAAACAGAGAAGATGTCATTTTTATTGCCATTTGACTGTCTGAGGATGTGTTTTTCCAAATGAAGGCGTGAAAGAGTGGCTGTGTGCACGGATGGGTCGGATGGGTGGATCAAACTGAAGGGAAAAGGAGAATCATAACTAAAAAGCCAAAGAAATATGAAACTCAGACTGGATTGAATAAAACAAGTAAACACCTCTCCAAAAAAAAAAAGCATCCCTAGGAAAACAAACTCAAAGCAAAATTACAAATCATACAGCCAAGAGATTAAATTTATCAAGACAACAAAACAGAAGCAGCAAAACAAAAATGTGCAGCCTGCATAAGGAAATCACGCAAATGCTACTTTTGGGGCTAGCTGTAATTGTAGGTAAAGCATATTTGGAACATTTCTTTACCATGGAAAGGGCATGAGGGATTTGTTCTTTGCTCCAATTTCAAATGGTTGACAAATGAAAATATTCAGGTGAAGACTGGAGCTCTTTCATCAACCTCCTCCCTACAGGGAAAATTAAAGTGAAAGAAGATGACTACCAGTGATTATTCCCTCACCTCAGATTGGAAAGGAAAGGGATCCACATTCCATCATATTGTGATTGTATGTCATACCCAAAAAGGTAACTGTATGAGGGTCTACTCAACACTAGATGGTTGAACTTGTGTGAAATGATGAATGTGGATCCCTTGTGGGCATGACTGGTGTAACTACTAGGTGAACTAGGCAGCCGCCTAGGGCACCAAGATTTACGGGTGCCAAAAAGCCCCCAAAAATTTTTACACACACACACACACACACACACACACACACACACACACACACACACTATTGCTTCCGGCAGGGGGGATGGTCTGCTCGCAGCTGAGTTAGCACCTACCTCTGTAGGCGTCCTCTGCAACCGCAGGCCCCGCTGCCTCCCTCCGCCTTGCCCCCTCTGCCAGCCTGGAGCCACCTCCTCCCCGAGCTGCTGCATCGCTCCCTAGCCTGCTCCCTCCAGCTCTGGCAGTTCCAGACCCCCTACCGCAGCAGTGGCTGCTGCCCAAAGGCTGCTGGCTGCAGGTGACATCAGCCCACCTGTAGCTGGCTCTATTGACAGCAGTGCAGTGGCAGGAGGAGGGGCAGGGGTGAGGGAAAAGGAAAAGGAGACCATGGCCACTGGTCCACCTGCGGGGGTGGATCATGGCCCTGCCAGAGGATACAGGGTTAAAGAGCTGTTAAAGTGTAACTATCCTCAGCACATGCCATCTTCCAAGGCTTCATCCCCATCCCTCCCTGCAGCCCTGTGGAGAAGGTAAATAAAGCCTCATTTCGGGAGAAACTGAGGCGGAGAACAGGGACCTGACCTGCCCAAGGTTACCTGGAGAGTCATTGTCAGAGTCCTGCTTTGAACACAGGAGATTGAGGCTCCTAGTTCTGCACTGGCTCAGGCGATTAGACCAGAGGCCTTTGAGCCCTGATCTCTGCACCTGCCCATACAAGGTATTAATCTGGGATTCAGATGCAGCACACTGCAAGTTTTCAGTGAAGAAACATGGCTGTCAAGCCCTTATGGCTACAAAGAAAATCTTCCAAAGGTGATGAGTGTCTAGGCAACACAGTTCTGTCTGTCTGAGTCTGCAGCCAGCCTGGAACAACAGCTCTAGGAAATGCAGCAGTAACTTAAGTCTAAGTATGACACCATTAGAGCCAGATTTTCATGTAACATGGGTGACCAGTTGCATGGTGCACAACCACTGCAAGTGTGCTAGCAACTCAGGTTAAGTGCAGCTGAACCCTGGGCAGGGTACAGCACCCCAGAGATTTTTGTTCTCCCACTGAATGACAGCAGATGCACCAGTAACTTTACTAGGTAGAAGTTTTACTGACCACATTAGAGCCATATCCTCCCCATTCCCAGCATTGGGCCAACTGCCCCTCATCATTCTCCTGATTTCTTGTATTATTGATGGGAGATCTGCTGTGGATTGAGGGGTGTATATGGACCTGCCTTTGCAGGCTCAGTCCTGGCCCAGCATTCAAAATAAATTGCCCTGAGTTTCAGAAGTACTGAGAACCCTGGAGTACCCACAGACATCAGCGGAACTGCAGGTGCTCAACATCTCTGAAAATCAGGCCCAGAATGACACTGATGCCCTGGGCCAGAGCTCTCTGAGTAAGGGGCTTGAGCAGTGATTGGTGTGGGGCAGAGTAAAGCAACCAGGATGGTCATGATGGAGGCTGGAACTCTGTCCTTGCCTTATACCTGTGGGGAAGATAGGCCTTCAGACACCCCCTCCCACCTGCATTGCACTTTTCAGCCCAGGAGCAAGGAACCATTCACACCTTAGGGCTGGGCTGGTGGGGGGGGGGGGGGGGGGAAGAGCTGAAGCCCAGAACAGGGAAATAACTTGCCTGAAGTCATCCAGTAAGTTGATGTCAAGGTGGAGAATAGAAGCCAGATCCTGACTCCCAGCTCTGTGCTCTGATCCCCAAAACACCCCTTTCCAAATCCACGGTGGGTGGGGGCAGGGAGGACTCTAGCCATGTGCAGGAGACCCAAGGCCATTTATTTTCATTAAATATGTAGAATGAAATTAATACATTTTCAAGCCAAATGCGTATTAAGTCTAATAAACAATGCCACATTATACACTATTCGTTTTTGAAAGTTTATAATAAGCAATGCTCTGGCGGGGGGGTGCAAGGTGGAAGTTTCACCTAAGGTGCAAAATATCCTTGCTTGTGGGCGCTAGTTTAAAAAGCTTGCAACACTGCTGAAATTCTTCTAGCTATCTACAAATGCACCATTATAATTATTCACGTAATTTAACATAACCCATGAGAATGACTTGTACTGCTGTAACTTATTTCTCAAAGGTTGGCATTGCCATCCAACTCTACTGCTTCAAATCCCCCTACCCTTTAAACATGTTCAATGGTCTGGGATGGGGGGCGCGAGACACCCCCCAGGATTTTGATGTGTTTTTCAACCTGTCAGAAAGTTATCAAGTACCTGAGCTGGAGAGCAGGCGTAACTTAGAACCAGTTTGATGTAAGCTGCAGTCTTCAAAAAGATGCTCAAAATACATTTATTAATGAGTAGCACTGATCCCAGACCCTTTTGGTGAAGGTACAATATTATAGTACAGCTTTATTTTGCACAGTATCGTCCATTCAAACTGTATCCAAAAATGTCTCAACAGCAGAGAGTATATGGCACAAACTACAGAAAGAGGAAGGAAGGATACTGCTTAGTGAATTCATTGAAGTATTCAGTCATAAGGCGGACAGAAATTAAAAAAAAGTTATAGCCAAGGGATAAAGCTATTTAAGCTAAAATTTGAAGGGAGATGGAAAGTTACTTTACCTGTATCTCCACTACAATCTCTCTCAGGTAGCAGGCACTACAAAGGAAAAGCCTGTCAAACATTGGCAAGATTCTGGGGAGGGGCAGAGAACATAGCAGGGGTAGGTGAGTGAATGGAGAATAGAGGAGAGCAGAAAGACAAAATGTCAAACAGATAGTTAAGGGTTAATGTCTTTTACCGGTAAAGGGTTACAAGCAGTGAACCTGGACCACCTGACCAGAGGACCAATCAGAAGACAAGATACTTTCAAATCTCGGTGGAGGGAAGTCTTTGTTTTGTGTTTGTTTGTCTGTTGTTCTCTCTGGGTTCTGAGAGTGACCAGACGTACCTAGAGGCTCTCTAATTTTCTGTTCTAGTAGTAAGTACAAGTAGAAAGGCGGTTTAGTCTTTTTGATTGTTTTCTTTATTTGCAAATGTGTATTTTGCTGGAAGGATTTTAATTTGTATTTGTGCTGGGGGGAAGGCTTTTCTCTAGTGTCTATAAGCTGAAAGACCCTGTAACCTTTACCATCTTAATTACAGAGACATTACTTTTTCCTTTCTTTTATTAAAAGCTTTTCTTTAAGACCTGATTGATTTTTTCCCCTTGTTGAGGCTCAAGGGAATTGAGTCTGTACTCACCAGGGAATTGGTGGGAGACAGGAAGAAAGAAGGAAGGGGGGGAAGGTGGAATCCCTCTGTTTTAGATTCACGGAACTTGAATCTGTATTACCTCTTCAGGAGGGGGGAAGGTGCATTCCTCTCTGTTTTAAGATTCAAGGCATTTGAATCACAGTGATCTTCCAGGGTAACCCAGGGAGGGAAAGCCTGGGAGAGACAATGGTGGGGGAAAGGGTTTACTTTCCTTGTGTTGAGATCCAGAGGGACTGGGTCTTGGGGTCCTCTGAGAAGGTTTTGGGGGGACCAGAGTGTACCAGGCACTGCAAGTCCTGGTTGGTGGCAGCACTACAAGATCTAAGCTGGTAATTAAGCTTAGGGGGATTCATGCTGGTACCCCATCTTTTGGACGCTAAGGTTCAGAGTAGGGGTTATACCATGACACAAGGTTTATGAAAAGAGGTTGAAGCAAGTCAGTGAAGAGCTTTATAAAATGAAGGGAGCAGTTCTGAAGTAGATCACGGAATGAATGAGACCACCACACAGAATCTTCAGCAAAGGGCATAACCTCCTGTGATGAATTGGGTTGCAGCATTCTGCATCTCCTAGAGTCTGGAGAGCTGGAACCCTGGGAGACTATAGAAACTAAATTTTGGTGGGGAAAATTTATCAGAGTAAAGCAAGAGTTCAGTAAATGGCTGACATGGGCAGAGTTAGTCATAAGAGATGTGGGAGTAGGAAAGTTCAGGGCCATGGCAGCCAATTCATAGTTCTTACTCATGTCTTATCTACTCCATTTCAGCTTTGACAAAGGCCTTTTGCTTGTACTCTGTTCTCTTCATTTCCCTCCCCTTTATATTCTCAAATTATTTGAACATCTTTCAGTCACACATTACCTTCTCTGTACCTATTCTCCCTCCTCCCTTTCATTTCCACAAAGAAAAGCAGCAAAATATTTAAAATGTTAGAGCATTTGGAGCACAAACACCAAAGAAACTAAATATGTTTAACTTGGCTAAGCAACAGCAAACATGAATGATAACCATCTACAAACATTTGAAGGTTGTGAACACCTGGCAGCGAGATTCATTAGATGGGAATACTCTCCAAAGGGAAGCAGTGGTCATCAGTAGCCAGAATATTTAAGAGGACACTAGAAAATTCATTGTTCTCTTCAGAGTAGGTCTAATGTAAGAGGAAAGGAGGTGGATGAACTAGACTCAAATTTTAAAGACCAGAAGGGACCATCGTGATCATCTAAGTTTGACTTCTTGCAGATCACAGGTCACCAAACCTCATCCAGTCACTCCCACAGTAGGCACAAAATCTCTGGCTGATTTGCTTCAAGTTACAGAGAATCTACCATTTGCTCTAGTTCAAACCAGCAAGTGACCCATGCCTCACGATAAAGAGGAAGACAAACTCCCCAGAGTTTCTACCAATCTGACCTAGGAGAAAAATTCCTCCCTGGCCCCAAATAATTGTGACCAGGTAGACCTGAGCATGTGAGGGACCCACTAGACAGACATCTGCGCAAGAATTCTCTGGAGTAACTCAGAGCTCTCCCATCTAGTGTCCCGTCTCCAATGGCTGGAGATATTTGCTAACAGCAGTCATGAATAGGCCATATGCTATAGTCACCAACCTCATCTTACCATCCCCTCCATAAAAACTTAAGTTCAGTCTTGAAGTCAGTTAGGTTCTCTGCCCCATAGCTCCCTTGGAAGGCTGTTCCAGAATTTCACTCCTCTGATGGTTAGAAGCCTCATCGAATTTCAAGCCTAAACTTGTTGATGGCCAGTTTGTATCCATTTGTTCTTGTGCCCTCACTGGTGTTGATCCCTCTGATGTATTTAGAGAAGGAATTATGTAGACCAAAGGCTGAGGGGAAAGATAAGCAAGCCAATCTCCTTAAGTTCGTCATTCCTCTGATCATCTTAATAGCCCTTCTCTGCACTCATTCCAGTTTGAATTCATCTCTCTTAAACATGAGAGACCAGAATTACACACAGTATTCCAGATGAGGGCTCACCAGTGCCTTGTATAATTGTAACAACACTCCCTATTTCTACTAGAAATAGAACCCTAGCATGCATCGGGTCGTTATTAGCCTTTTTCCACAGCCACATCACATTGACAGCTCAGCTATCCTGTAATCTACCAATACACTCAGGTCTGTCTCCTCCAAGCTTATAGTAAAAATTCATAATATTAGTCTCTAAGTGCATAACTTTGCACTATTAAATTTCATCCTATTTCTATTACTCCAGTTTTCAAGGTCATCCAAATTTTCTTGGGAGATATTGCCAATATGGAGGGAGACCAGAATATCATACAATGTTGTGTCAACTGCAAATTTAATTAGCATGTTCCCACTTTTTGTGCCAAATTCATTAATGAAAATATTAAATAAGCATGGTCTCAAGACCTATCCTTGAGGAACACCACTAGTTCCTACAATTGGTTCAGAATACTGCAATCAATGTGCTCAGCAACACAGGGCACATCATCCTAGTATTCCACTCTCTTCACTGGCTTTCTATCAAATGCAGCCAGTCAGAAAATGGGTGTTTTTTCAGTGCCATGGATGCTTTTCCTTGTTAAAAACAACTCCCTACCAAACAAGAATTTTCAGGAGAAAACAACTGAAAACCAAAAACTTTTTAGTTTAACAGCAAGTTCTAAAGTTTGAGGAAAGCAGACGCTTTACAAAATTTTTAGTTTAATCCAAAATGCCACTTTCTATTTAAAATGACAGAAAATTTTCAACCAGCTCTGCCATCCAATGTTGATCAACCTGACTGACCGACTACTACATTTCAGAATAAAACTGTGTAGCTAGAGCCAGAACACCAACAATCCGTTTAAACGTTACATAACATGGGAGTGAAGGGTTCAATGTAAAATGGTCATTCACAAGGGGTACAAGAAATTGAAGTATTTATGTCAACATAAAGGTGTACTCTAAGGAATCCATTTGTGTGTAAATATCATACCTGATGCAAACTGATTTTTTTTTCCCATTCTGTCCCTTCAGTTTCAAGACATCTTGCCCTTTATACAGGTTCTGTGGTGTGGAAAAATGGCTAATACATGATTTTGAGATGTCTGGCCCTGTCAAAATAGCAGACTAGTTACATGCATAAAGCATCTGAGATTATTTAGAGGCAGAAAGTAAGAGGCACTGAATAATCTTATGAGATAAATGGTATGCAGCATGTGACAGGAATCCCATTCCATTTGGAAACGTGAAGAGAAATCTGCATGAACATCACTTTTCTAATCATGCAAAATTGTCAGGTTGATTTTTTTAAGTCATTATCCCTGTAGTCAAATAAAAAAAGTTTTAAAAAATACAAATTGTTCCCGTACACAGTCTGTTGATCATAGCCTGGCTAGACTGTTATAATAAAGCATTCTATTTAAATTAAATGCATGCAACACCTGCACTCTAAATGCGGGGGAGGGGGAAGGAGTAGAATACTGCTTTTTCCCATGCCCTGACAGTAATCTGCTGAGGGCTCAACTTGGCTACAAACAAACTGATACAGGAAAACATCCTGCAATGAATCAAAAAATCATTTTACTTATTTATAGTTGAGGTATAGAAGTTCCTTATCACCATCTCCTACTTTTATACCAGGAGAATTTGGTTTCTTTCCAACACATGGAGATTCCCAAACTGGAAAGAAAATCCCCTGTCATTTTTGTTCCTCAGATGGTTTTTAAAATGATCCCAGACCAGTGACTTCTGATTGTAGCTTGGGGGGAACTGGCCACCATGCCACCTTTGACCTCAGTAAATTGTTATGGTAACATGGAAAATGATGAAAAGGAAGTGAGGAGTCTCTTTAAAGGATCAAGTTTGATTTCAATATATACTTGACTTAGTTATGCAAGTGCTATATTCAACCCTTCCCCTCCCCTCTTCCCGTCATGCTGTAGTGGTGATAGTATTCAAGTACTTCATTCTTATTTTTAAAACTAAAATACAAATACATTCCTACAAATAAGCAGGTACTTTGTAATTGAGGCTGGAAGTGCATGGAGGGGAATGCAACTTTTGACAGACCACTGAAATTGCTAAATTATAAGACTGACAGGAAAGCAAAGGGAATTTCATTGTCAATTTCTCTGGTAGAACATTGACAGATACCAGCTAGAGGGTGCACTGGATAAGTCAACAAAAGAATTATAAAAGCAGTCAAATACTCAAGGTACATTATATACCAATGTCTATAAAAGAATCAAATATAGACAGCTACACTTTTCCATTGCAGCCTTTTGTAAAATGATCATTTAAGTGAATTTATAAGAAAGGCTAAACGGACTAATGAATAAATTAGATAAATGGTAAATGAAATAATCTCAATGGTGCTATATATGGGATCTACCCAGGAACAAATTATAGCACATGGCTTTGGGGTGCATGCTAGCTATGCTCTTGACTAACCTATCCAGAGGTCTTAATTCTAGCAACTGTTCTCCCTCATCTGTGGGCCAAACAGGGCCATTGAGTTCTCACAGCCTTAAAGGTTGTGATAATCCTTATATTAGACTCCAGTAAGGGCTGCAGGTAGGGGAAAGAAGTGGCACATTAGGCTGAACATGTGTTTCTTTGATCTGAGTGATGTTTTGGCTACCTAATCTAATATACCTATCTGTGGCATAGAAGCGCTAGCATAAAGCATTAGCATTGAAGTAGAGGGCTTTGAGCTACATTGTTCTTGAGCTGGAGGATATCATATATGACAGTCAAGAAATTTTAAAGGGACAATCTAGCAACTCAGTGTCAGGGGCGGCTCTAGACATTTTGCCGCCCCAAGCACAGAGGGTCTGCTGGTCCCGTGGCTTTGGCGGACCTCTCGCAGGCACGTCTGCGGGAGGTCCACTGAAGCTGCGGGACCAGCAGACCCCCCGCAGGGATGCCGCTGAAGGCACCCTGCCTGCCACCCTAGCGGCGACTGGCAGAGCCCCCCCAGTGGCTTGCCGCCCCAGGCACGTGCTTGGAGCGCTAGTGCCGCCCCTGCTCAGTGTTCAGACATTCAGGGTATGCTCTGTTCCTGTCCACCATCATTCCTAAGACTCTGATCTGAATCCCAATATTAGCAAGCACAGGCCAGGAGGAAAGAAGAGCCTCGGAGATGCTCTGATTTGGGGCAATTTCAGCTCTCCCTCCACCTGCAGGGCTTTTATAAAGGCTCATTTGTAGCTTAGAGCGGGTATTTCTGGCAGAACTCCTCCTGCTGTACTAATATCACCTCCTCTCTATGTGACTTCACCCCATTCACTCCTGCTCCCAACGACTAACATGAGGGAAAACGAGCCCATAATTATTACATTAGGCACACAAGAGATGGGACTCTAGTAAAACTCTGGGATGATCAAAAATCATGACTAAAAGACTCAATCCTGCCAGGTGCTCAGTGCTCTGGCCTCAACTGAGTAAAACATGTGCAACTTTAGAAATGCAAACAGAAGCTAAGCATGTATCTGGACTGAGGCTAGAATGCTCAGCACTTTGCTGGAGGAGCCTTAATTTAGTAAAAATATTCAGAGGTATTTGATAGGAAAACAATTCTCAAATTCTTTCTTGGCCTGCCATATTTTAATATATGCAGTTCATCAGAAAAGCCCCTTGATGAACTCCACTGAATTTCAGGGTAGGAGGGGCTATATTAATTCAGTTCTCCAGATGTGAACCTGACCTTATGGTTTGGTTCTGGACTGGACCCAAAACAGAAGAGGTCTATATTCAGTTCTGTTTCAGAAGTGACTAAAAATCTTAGAAGACATCTGATTTCTGCCATTTGGGGATGTAATCTCATGAAACCAGTGCATGTGCTTTTAGCTCCTGAACTTTAGCCCTGATTCAGCCTTGAACTCAAATCCCACCTACTTGATCTACCTCAGTATAAAAATAAGCAGGGATTGTCAGATATTCAAACTCTTTTTACTCTCCTGAAGGACAACAATTTATAAATAGGTAATTTAATACTCCACATGGATATACAAGTCTCTGCTCAGACCCTATGCCACCAGCACTCCCAGCTATCTCCGTGACACCACTGATTTCTTGAGAAAAACTACAATGCATTGTGACCTTCCAGAAAACACCATCCTAGATACCATGGATGTAGAGGCTCTCTACACAAATATTCCACACACAGATGGAATACAAGCTGTCAGGAACAGTATCCCTGATGATGCCACAGCACAACTCGTTGCTGAGCTCTGTGCCTTTATCCTCATAAACAACTATTTCAAATTTGATGATAATATATACTTCCAGACCAGTGGCACCGCTACGGGCACCCGCATGGCCCCACAATATGCCAACATTTTTATGTCTGACCTGGAACAACGCTTCCTCAGCTCCCGTCCACTCACACCCCTTCTCTACCTACGCTACATTGAGGACATCATCTGGACCCATGGGAAGGAGACTCTGGAAAAATTCCACCACGATTTCAACAGCTTCCACCCCACCATCAACCTCAGCCTGGACCAATCTACATGGGAGGTCCACTTCCTAGACACCACGGTGCAAATAAGTGATGGTCACATTAACACCACCCTATACCAAAAACCTAACAACCGCTATGCCTACCTTCATGCCTCCAGCATCCATCCGAGGCACACCACGTGATCCATTGTCTACAGCCAAGCACTGAGGTACAACTGCATCTGCTCCAACCCCTCAGACAGAGACCAACACCTACAAGATCTTCACCAAGCATTCTCAAAACTACAATACCCACAAGTGGAAGTAAGGAAACAGATCAACAGCCAGACATGTACCCAGAAGCCTCCTACTACAAGACAAACCCAAAAAAGAAACCAACAGAACTCCACTGGCTATCACATACAGTCCCCAGCTAAAATTCTCCAACACATCATCAGGGATCTACAATCCATCTTGGACAATGATCCCTCACTTTCACAGGCCTTGGGTGGCAGGCCAGTCCTCACCCATAGACAATCTGAAGCATATTCTTACCAGTAAGTGCACACTGCACCATAGTAACTCTAACTCAGGAACCAATCCATGCAACAAACCTCAATGCCAACTCTGCCCACATATCTGCACCATCACAGGATGTAACCAGATCAGCCACACCATCACCAGTTCATTCACCTGCACCGTCCACCAATGTAATATATGCCATCATATGCCAGCAATGTCCCTCTGCTATGTACATTAGCCAAACTAGACAGTCCCTACAGAAAAGGATAAATGGACACAAATCAGACATTAGGAATGGCAATATACAAAAACCTGTAGGAGAACACTTCAACCTCCCTGGACACACAATAGCAGATTTAAAGGTAGCCATTCTGCAGCAAAAAAAACTTCAGGACCAGACTTCAAAGAGAAATTGCTGAGCTCCAGTTCATCTGCAAATTTGACACCATCAGCTCAGGATTAAACAAAGATTGTGAATGGCTTGCCAAACTACAAAAGCAATTTCTCCTCCCTTGGTTTTCACTTCTCAACTGCTAGAATAGGGCCTCATCCTCCCTTATTGAACTAACCTCGTTCTCTAGTCTGCTTCTTGCTTGCATATATATATACACACACATATACATATACATACACATACACATACACACACACCTCTGCCCCTGGAAATTTCCACTACATGCATCCGATGAAGTGGGTATTAACCCACGAAAGCTCATGCTCCAGTATGTCTGTTAGTCTATAAGGTGCCACAGGATTCTTTGCTGCTTTTACAGATCCAGACTAACATGGCTACCCCTCTGATAATGGATATACAAGGGATGCATAAAAGTTATCTATTCAGAATTACTAGTATTAGCATAAAAATTATTTAAAAACTGCAGTGTGAAAGTATTTAGCCACATAAAACTATATATGTTACTGAAAGTTGCAGCATTTGCCTTGCTATAACATCTTTCATGTTCAAAGCTGTGATTTTCTCAGCATGTTCAGCAGCAAATTGCCGTGTTTTGAAACTTTAGTCAGTAACCCTTTGCTATCTATGGATATTATGAAAAGAACCTAGAGGATTATTTTTTTATTAAACGATAAGCAAACTCAGAGACATCTGTCCAAGTATCAGCTATTTTCTTCATTATATCTGCCATTTCCTAAAAGCAGCATTAATCCTTAAAGATTTTGAACAACATGGACTGAATTTTATGGAGCACCTACATATTTCAAAGAATATATCTAATTAAATAAATTAGATATATTATATCATTTATGAAGCCAAAGGTAAAATATTTATTCCCAGAATTAGTAGCTCTATACTCTAAAGCAGAATCAAGAACAAAACTTTTAAGAAATAGAGGCATGAAAAAATGTCTCTGAATCATACTTCTAAGATGGTGAAAGAAGGCTTGATTAAATTCAAACTTTTTCCATCCAAGTTTTTAAGTACTTACAAAAGGAATCAGTGGGAATATTTTAGTACCCATTGACAGTTTTGTTAGGCTTGTGTTTTTAAGGTCAATGGCCTGCCTCTTTGTGAATCAAGTATCTGAGTAATAGGCTTGAGTATTTCAGAGAAAAGTAAATATTACTTAGTTTTATTGTCCTAGCATTTCAGAAGCATGTACTATATATCCAGGAGATGCTTGGTTTCATCATCAAACAATTCATACCATCCTGCCATTTGTCAAATCAAGCTTTGTTACTCCTGGTACCTCACTGAAGAGAATATCAGATACTCTTTGGAAGCAAAATATACATCTTCCCCACCTCTGGCTCTGACCCACACTTGACGTGAAAGAACAGAATGGCATAAAACATTATAGTCTCTTTATCACGAGAGTGGCTTTATGTTACTGTACAATAGGACACCCAAATTTTAATGGTTCTTTTATCTAGCAAAAGGGAAATTATACATGTTTAAATTCAAATGTATCCCAACTTCGTAAGCTCCAGGGTCATCCCTGAACCTGCAAGAAGTATTCTAAAGAGACAGCTAGGTGGTACATTTTGCTTATCACATGCTGAAGTCTATGAGTGTCTTATCATCCCGGAATGATTAACATAGCACTGTTTGCTCCTAAGAGTATTTGATTTGTTTAATACTTGATTATTACAAAGTGAATTAATCAGAGATACAGACGTCACTCTAGGAGAAGGCCACATGGCATCCTTTAAGGATAGAGCTATTCCCATATGTAAGAATTCTCTGCCACATAGGTACTGACTTCTGCTGGTGACGGTGGGTGCTCAAACCCACTTTGCGCCCAGCCCCACCCTGTCTCCAACCCCTTCCCCAAAGTCCCCACCCCAACTCTGGCCCTTCCCCGCCGCATTCCAACTCCTTCCCCAAATCCCCGCCGTGGCACCACCTCCTCCCCTGAGTGCGTTGCATTCCTGCTCCTCCCCCCTCCCTCTCAGAGCTTGTTACACTGCAAAACAGCTGTTCTGCGGTAGCAAGTGCTGGGAGATAGGCGGAGAAGCGGCGTGCTCAGGAGAGGAGGCAGAAGCAAGGAGTTTGGTTGCCGGTGGGTACAGAGCACCCACTGATTTCCCCCCCCCCCCCATGGGTGCTCCGGGGCTGGAGCATCCATGGAGTTGGCACCTATGCTCTGCCATGGAACACTGAATACAGGACAGAGATGCAGTATCCATTCTAGCCTCCCTCTTCAGCTGCTTATGACTTTCTCAGATGTGTTTTAGAGCCAAATCTTGTCCTTTTGAGTTAATATGCAAGTCCTGAAAAGCTGCAGCACTGCAGAGGAGATTGACTCCTGCAGATGCCACAGAGAAAAGCTTTGCAACATTTTTGTGCTGAGCATGATACAGAGTTGCTCAGCTCTGCAATACCATGCAGTGTCTGTTGATGACAAGGTGGGGGCAAATGTGTCTTACAGTTATGCAAAACTATTGTCTGAAACTATTATGGGAGGGGTAAAAGCAGCAGGCTTGGAAGCTATTGCAACTCATGGATGCTCCAAGCCATACTGCCATTTACTTGGGTTTCACAAAAGGGACTAGGATCTGGCCCTTCATTATCTTTGTGAAGATGCATCCTCCTCCTCCTTTCCTACAGATTCAGAGGCACTCAGCTGAGGGCAAGCTTTTCCCTTTCCCCTCCCTCAAAAAAGGTGTATGCAGCCAGCTTGCTCAATGGAGAAGTAGATTCTCTTCACTTGGATTGACCTCTGTCTGATCACTCTAAGAGATGTGATAGACAGAGCCAGGGAACGTAGCTGTGTAAAGTGAATTTAGAGTGGAATAATTAAATATCTTTTACCAAAAAAGTAGGTATGAAAAAAAAATCTATTCACGGTATATTTAAAAAGTGAATCTAGAAGAGAATCCATTAGTCCATGCAGCTTTACAGCAAGCTCTGCTTATTTTATGAACAGATTTGAATGACCCCTTTTAGTTGCCTTAAAGCAAATTAGATCCTCCAAGCCATAAAACTGTGGTGGCTGAGTTGAGGTGGTATTTCGTAGATCTCCTACAGGAAAGGATAAGTGTCACACAGTGCCATGGCAATTGCACCGAACAGGACCAACAGTGACTCCAAAATGAGTTGTTCTATCCCTTCTAGAAGAGGTTCCACAATCTCAAATTCAGTGATAACAAGACAATGTGCTGGGCATAATATGTTCATTTTGAGGGCTTTGTCAAGAGTGCAAACAATAAAATGCGATTTGAGATTTTTAATTCCAGTGAATTTACTACTTATTGCTGACTACATTAAAATCATTCCCTTGCATTGACAATGGTAAGAGTTTTAAAATCAGAACTACTTTAAATAAAAATCCTTCAAAAAAGAGACACAACTTACAGTAAGGATAGTTGTTAGTAGAGAAGTATTTGTACTTTTCACTGGTCAGGTATTAATCAACTGGAGGGCACTCCAGTATGCCCTTGGCTGTGCCTCAGGGTTATCACACAAACATCTATTTAGTAATGAATTATAGGATCTGATCACACATTATTGTGAAGCAAAATGCAGATCAAAGACTGAATGCATCCAAGCACAAGGAGAAGCATGTGCTTAAACCACAATCAGCTACCAAATTAGCCTTGATAAAATGATTTAATGAATCCTAAACCAAAGATTCTCTAAATATTTTTGTAGCCTGAAGCAGGGAGACACATGAACTCACAGGCTATAGAGTATTTAAAGCTGTAAATACCAATTTAGAATGAACTGGAAGGTACATACATATTTGCAAAAAAGCCTTTTTTATGAAATGTTTAAGGGAGAGGACAGTGTTTCCTAATTGTGTATAACCAAAAATTCTGTAGGACATATTGAAGTGTACATTTAAAAATTAGTAAGAACAATATACATTTAGTTAAAAGCAGCTAAAAATCAAATGTTCACATCAATGAAGAGAATTTATGTCCTCATTGTCATCTTTTATGAAGATTTTATTGTTGTTTTATTCAATTTGCATTCAAAATGAGCTTTAAGGTTATTTAAAAGGCATTATTGGGCTAATTGGTCTATATTGTCATGTTAATAAAGTTACTACTTTTCCTATAGTATTACCATGATGCATGTCTCATTAGCATCATAATTGTCCTTAAAAGAAAATACTCTAAAATGAAGATGAAGAAATATGGAACAAGAAAAGCTTCAGGACTGCATAACTATAATTCTCTCTTAAACTGTAATAACCAGATGGAGAAGTCTACCACTTAATATTCTGTAAGTAAACTTTAAAAAGGGCAACAACCAAGGAGCCTTTTGAGTCTGGACTTTAAAACAAACAAAACAAAAAACTCGAACACCCCCCCCCCCACACACACACACCTCCACCACAGAAAAGTTCTGAAAAAGCTGGTTAGAAATGTTGGTCAAAAGCACCAGATCATCTCAGTTCCAGCCAAAAGCCAGTTATAGCAGAAATGGGAAAAGAACAAAAACTTCAGAACCATGGAAGGACATTGAAAAGATTGGGACTACCTTAACTGAGAGGAGAGGAGAGGTAAGAGGAAATGTGATAGAGCATGGGTTCTCTCCAGGTGGATCATTGGGCACTGTAATAAACTTCCCTTTTTATGGATGGAGGGAAAAAATACCCACCCCACCAAAAGTACAGGAGTGGGAGAGCATGGAAATTTTCCGTTTTAAAAGGGAGGGTCATGGTATGGAAAAGGTAGTGAAAAGGCACGGATACTGATTTCCGCCCCCCTTCCCTAAAAATAAGGGAAGACAAAAGAACAAAAAGTAAAAAGGACTAGAAAGGGAAAGAAGGGGGACAGAGAACAGAAATGAGTGACATCTTGGTTTCTATCCACTGGGAACTAATCAATGATTTCTAAAGTGTCAACCAAATCTATTCAAAATTTATCAGAAGTCTCTTCACTGAAAGATTACCTGCTCTTTAGCTGGCATGTCAGCAAAGTCTCTGTGCCACATTTCTATCCCTGGAGGCAGTCTGCTCTTCCATAAACAATATGGTTTATTTGGCTACAAGCACTACTCTAGAGAATACACTTTTGTGAGGTGGACAATTTCCAAGATGGGATAGATCCAAAACAGAGTTCTTGGAAGCAAAATTTTGAGAGAGGTATCTATTATCATATTAATCCCCCTGCCTGCATCTAGCCAAATGGATTGGCTGCAAACATGTGAGCCAGTGTGGCTCTGGGAGACCCATCCATTGTAACCTATGCAAGGATGAAATGCGAACAAAGTTTTCAACTGAATAAGCCTTAGTCATAGTTCAATAGTAGAGAGGCACTTCCCCACTGACTTAATGACATTGGAAGGTGACAAATTTAAAGCTGTTAAAACTTTGCACAGTGCATAATTAACCTGTGGAACACATTCCCACTAGATATAAATTAAACAAAAACATAGCATGATTAAAGAGCATCTAGAACTAGCTTCTGTCAGCACCAAGATATTGGAAAAGATGGGCTACTGGAATAAGTGACAGTACAAAGTTAAAACAGATGGCAGAGGAAACAAACTGCTTGTGCAATGTCTGGTACAATGAGGTATGACTGGAGCTCTTAGATCACATAAGGAGGCGTTATTGTAGTGCCTGACAATAAAACACATTGAGATCTCCACTATTCAGCTCTGTTTGGAATCCTGTAAGCCCTAGCCAATCAGCCTGAAAGTGGGATGATCTCACTAAACAAATCAGAAGAGCTCATTGAACATTCTATGTAGAAACAAGTGTTCTTAATGAACTAGTAGTTGTGCTCACTTGCTCTTTTATCATTCTAATGGTAGGATTTTATATTTTCTCCCCTTTGTTTTCTGACAGCTCCTATATTTCCCTTGATTTTTGCAGAAAACTATCAAGTTAATGTCTGCATATGCCTAGAGGGCTCTTTTACAATACTTTTGTTTTTAACTTTCTTCCTTTCATTTTTAGCCTACTACTAGACTTTGCTTATTCACATTCCAAAATACTCTATTGTCTACCAGTCCAACCCATACCCAACTAAAACTTATGCCCCTTTGAAATTGTGTGTGAGAAAGGCATTAAGATGTGCACCTGCCAGCATAATGCTTTAGGAGAGGCAAGGTAAAGTAATATCTTGTATGGGACCAACTTCGGGTTGTGAGAGAGAGAGAGAGAGACAAGCTTTCGAGCCACACAGAGCTCTTCTGGTGGTGAGAGAGAGAACAGACTTAAGAGCTCTGCAAGTTGGTCCGATATTACCTCACCCATCTTGTTTCTAACATCCTGGGACCAACACAGCTACAACTACATTGCATATAGCAATGTAATGCTTTGTCAGTCATTTGCTGAGCACCAGTGACAGTTTTCTTGTCTGATCCAATTTGCCAAAAAAAGGACAACTTTTGTCATGTTGCCTAATTAATTATTTCCCCCCTCAAATTGAGCACTTTAACAGAACGACAGTGGAAAACCTTGAAGTGAGTCAAGTGTAAGAGTGTATCAGAGGTTCATTCTGGTTTTGTTTCCAGCAAGCAACTCTGACTGCATAAAGATATGCTGTTACAAGTACAGCATTTACTCTACACTCTTTTTATTCATATGGGGCCAGACGACAGCACCTTCCTCACATTGGTAAGTGGTCTCATTTTCCTCCTCAGACTGAGGAGAATAGTATATTACTATTCACTTTGGGATTCTCCAGATGGAAAACACCAGGTAAGCACGGAGCATTGTTACTGGTATTTAATGGACAGAGGAAGCACTCTAGGCACTCTTACCTGACAGCAGGGAGACCCCTGTTCAGATCCCTCCTCCCCCTCTACAGGAGGTGATACTTAACTTGTGACAAAATCATGGGTGCCCTATTTGCTATGCCAAAGGAGATCTGGCCTGCACCCCATATTTTGTGGTTTTAAGCAGCCTCTGAGAACTCCTACCAAATTGGGCCCTGTACACAACAGGCGTTTGGTTACTTCAATCTTCTTCCAGTTTGTGGATCACTAGCAGTGTAGGTGGCTCCCTGCAACCCAGCTTTAGGTGCCTAGCTCCACAAAAGGGGTGGAGCTTAGCATTACCTCCTCTGGTCAGTGCCTCATTGTCTTAGTCAGACAACTAGGCGAGGAGCTGATTATGTGGATTTCTAGATACCTTTCTCTCCTTATTCATTGTCTAGGGTGCCTAGGATTTGTGAATTGCAGCAGGGATGCTGGAACAATTTTTATAGTGCGGGTGCTGAGAGTCACTGAACCAAACTGTAAACTCTGTATATAACCAGGAAACCACTTCAAGCCAGGGGGTATGGCAGCACCCCCAGTTCCAGTATGTACGAATTGCAGTGTTTGTGAATTTCTAGTCCCCACAATGCTCAGGATTGTAATGCCTAAATTCCTTTATGGATCTGAGCCATAATATCACTTACATTTATTGCATATTGTAAAAACCTTCAAAAACGTTTTTTCTATAAACTATGCAGCATAAGCTAGCTGTGCCATTTTGTGGTGCCATGTGAAAGTATGTTTTGGCACTTGTTCAGGATGACTTGCATGAGACTCATGACTTGTGCACTAATGAGTAATATCAATATTTCATACCACATTAGTCAGATAGGGGTGGTGGGTGGGTGCAGTGTATATTGCTAGAGTATTGTACAGTTTTCTCATCATGCTTCAAGCTTCTTGTGCAACTACATATATTTGTACTTATATACATACCTGAAACACACACTTCATATGATCCCTGTGACATGATCCTTATCAAAACAGACCAGTTTTGAGTATTATAGAGAGCATCTCAGGTGTGTGTGTGTGTGTGTGTGTGTGTGTGTGTGTGTGTGTGTGTGTGTGAGTAAGTAACGTAATGGCATCTCATGCAAATGTATCTTTGAAAAGCAGTGTGTCATAAAAGTTTTACACTTGGCACATCAAGTGTCAAGCAGGTGAATTTCCACAGAAGGATTTTATTACTCTCTTCATTTATATCTGGAGTCATAGAGGTGCCCTCTCTCATGTCTTTCACAAAAGAATTAACCTTTTGCCATATTTGCAATTAGTTGGAAGCAGTCCTATGAGGTTCAGAATTTAATTTCCAAGAGAAACTGTACATAGTTAATTAATATTAGTACAATAAGGTAATTTCTATATTATCAAGCCCAGCAGCTGGTCAGTATAGCTAGCACAGAACTTTATTCAAGTACCAATTTATGCTGATTTTTCTCATGTATAAAATAAATACTTTGACACCTTTCATATCCATACAGATATTTTAAGGTCTGCCACACTGCATGGGATGAAAGATAAGCAAGAATGGATATACAGTGGGGGACTGTATAGAAAAGAATGATACTAGATCATCCACTATTTACATAAAAGAAAAGGAAATATTTTTCTATTTTTTTTACATCTACATTTCTTGCACTCTTCCCTTTTTCTGATTCCATTGCATTCATATTTCAGTTTTTACAGATTCTGCCCTCCTAAAAATAATGGTTTTAATAAATTATATATACAGCTTGGGGAATAACCTGTAACAAGGCAGGGTGACAGATTTAGAACCACTGGTGCTCACTCATACCATGTGAGCTTCTCTAACCCATAAATTTCAAGTTACCTACACTGATATCAGTTTGATATCACTGTATGGTAACTGACAAGAGTCACTATTGATAACCATTCTAAATTAGGAGTGGAGGTCTATTTCTGCAGTTGTGTCTTATGCACTTGCTTAAGTTTATACATTCATTGGGACTACTGAACTAGATATGGTCCTAATTCAGCACAGTATGTTACCATGTGCTTAGCTTTAAGTTTACCTGACAACTTGGAAGCAGATTATCTTGAATGTTTATGGGTCAGTGTTCTAATAGTGAAAGCACAAGATGGGGTACTAGTTGGTGTTGACTAGAGACCATCCAATCATACTAGAGAACAGGATAACCTATTTTGTGTACGGAAAAACTACATCATGGGGGACTTTAATCTGAGTTACATATGATTGAGGTCTCATGCTGTCAGTCCCAAAACTTCCTTGTATTGTATCCAATATTATAGCTGACAATTTCCTAACTCAACGAGTATTGCATTCAACATAGAATTTTGCATTATGCTAACTGATAAAGAAGATTTGTTGCTGCTTTGGTGCAAGTGATCATGACTTGATTATATGTGCAAAGAGAATAAAAACGTAACCAGTTATATTTTTATTATATACATACACAGCTTTAAAAAAGCCAATTCCAAAAGAAGTTGAGTGCCAAATCAGCTGTGGGAGAGAACTTAAGAATAAAGAGTGAATGACAACTGGATACTGTTTAAGAATATTTTACTGCTAAATGCCCCTCCACCTGCTTCCCTCCCCTTAAAAAAAAAAAGTCACAAATTGAGGAAGACGACTACACTGTTTAAAAAACCACCACTGTTAGGAACAAAGGGAATCCTAACAAGGGTATTGGCACATTACTGATGGAAGTAGTAGAATTATCAATAATGCAGATGAGGGAGAAGTGTTCAATAAATATTTCTGTTCTGTGTTTGGGAAAAAGCCATGATATAAACACATCTGATTATGATTACATATTTTTCTATTCCAACAGTACCTTAGAAGCATGTTAAACAGCAGCTACTAATGCTAGCCTTTTTTAAAATCAGCAGCTCCAGATAACTTGGATCTAAGAGTTATAAAAAAAGCTGACCAAGAAGCTCATTAGACCATTAAGTCTTGGAACACTGAGGAAGTTCCAGAGGCTGGAAGAATGCAATTGTGCCAATATTTTTAAAAGGTAAATGGGATGATGCAAGTAATTTTTGCCCTGTCAGCCTCTTGCTGATCCTGGGCAAAATAAATAGTGGAGCAACTGATAGTTATTGGCCCTACACTATTTAATTTTATCAATCAATGACCTGGAAGAAAACTAAATTACTCATCAAGTTTGCAGATGACAAAAATTGGATCATTTGGTGATCTGAGCACAAGCAAATGATATGCCACTGTGGGCTAAGTTAAACCTTGCTGTTACTGTTTGGGTGTAACCACCACCACCTTTCCTTCAGGACAAATAAAAAACCACACCATACACACACACACACACCACACCCTCACCCCCACCTACCCACACTGAAATAATCTCAAAACAAAGCATAGGCATGTCTCCATCCAAAACAGAGGCACCCAGAAATTTGAACATGAGCAGCAGTGTTCTCTGGGTATTGTCTGCCCAGATGTGAGGTAAGATAAGAAAAGCAGGAGACAGCAGCACACAGGGACTCAGAGTGTGTGGAGGAAGAGAGATACAGACAGATGCTTGGGGCTGTGAAGAAAGAAGCTATCTTGTTTGGTTCCTCCAGTTTAAATAAAGACAATACAACCAGGCATTATCTGATGCAATCATCAATTTCTTCTCCTAACTGGAGCAACTTGCAACATCCCCAATTTGGCTAACACCTCAGGTCAAAAGGGTAACAGTGCATGTCAACATGGCCAAAGTTAAAATTACATGTAAGCAGAGTCAGGATGAGCTCTACCCCATCTGGTGGTGACTTATGGGAAGTGTGGAAAGAATTTCAGAAAGTGTGGAATCTCTGGTATTTGCATGGGCACGCCCAGCATAGCCCAAGGCAGCCTGGGATGGTTATTTTGACAGCTCTGGGATCCCCAATTTCTTTGTTATTGGGGCAGGATAAATAAAGTGTTGCCACCCGATTATGTGAATGAGGAACTAAGAGACTGCTTTATGACAGAGATGTCTCAATATAAATTGACACTTGCTAGACAAGGGACATGGGTTCCAAAACCCTGTGAAGGTGAAGACCTATCACTAAGCGGCTGGCAGAGTGGAGCAGTTTGCAGCATGTTGGAGCAGCCCATGGAACAGTAAGCAGAGTGGAGCGGTTTGCGGGGATGGCTGGAGTGGCTCACGGGTCAGCTGGAGGAGCGGCACAGCTGGTGAGGTGGAGCTGGTCGTGGTGAAGGCTGCAGCAGAACTCCACGGAGAGGTGGAGCAGTTGGCCTTGGCCCACGTAAGGTGCCCCTTATCTGTGTGGGCCCCACCACCCTGTGTGGGCCCCCCGCCATTTCCACTCAGGCTGACGGGGGGTAAAACTCTGCAAATAAACTTTTGAACTCTGGGGTGGTACTGCCCAGAGACTTGTGGGTTGTTGGACTTTCAGGTGATTGGACTTAAGACCCTAAGGGGAAAAGGACATTGCCAAATGTACTTGGAGGTGGGTTTTTTGCTTATGGTTTGTGTTATAATCCTGTTTGTGGTGTTTCTCCAATGCGATGCCACATTGTTTCCCTCCTTTATTAAAAAGGATTTTGCTACACTCAGACTCCGTGCTGGTGAGAGGGGAAGTATTGCCTCCTAGAGGCGCCTGGGGGAGTGGTATGTATGTGTCCCAGGTCACTGGGTGGGGGCTCGAGTTGCTTATACATTGTGTTATTGAAACAAAACACCTGGATACTGAACCCAGCCCTTGTTGCAGCCAACTCAGAGGGGCAGAAGGGTTACATATATATGTAGACACAAAACATCTGCCATATTCACTGTATCCAATTCTCTAATTCTGAAAGACTCCAGGTTCATGCTATTCAGTCAGCTGAACATAAGCTCCCAGTGTGACACTGTGTCCAGAAAGGGACAATGATCCTTGGATATTATATATCTATACACATACACACACGGAAATCATCAGTAGGTATACAGTGGTTATATTACCTGTGTATTTATCACTGGTAAAACCACTGCTTGAACTGAGACCAGTTTGGCATACACAATTCAAGAAGGATCTTGATAAGCTAGGGAAGGTACAGAGGAAAGCCACAAGAATCATTAACAGATTGAGAAACAAGCCCTACAGTGAATGGCTCAAAGAGCTCAACCTATTTAGCTTAACAGAAAGAAGGTTAAAGGGTGACTTGATCATAGCCTGCAAGTACATACATGGGGAACTGAAATGTATACAAGATCCAATGGCCAGAAGCTGAAGCTAGACACATTCTGCCTGGAAATAAAAGTGCATATTTTTAAATAGTGATGATAATTAGCAATGGGAACAACTTACTAAGGATTGTTGTAGATTGACCATCACTGAAAGTTAAACCAAGGCTGGCTTTTGGACACGTATCCAGGCATCTCTCAAATAATCAATTCCTTGCCATTGCAGGGGCCTCCAGCATTGGTTGCACCTTGGTGTCCTGTTCTGTGCCTGTGGCAAAGAGTTTAGTTTCCTGAGGAATGAAGTACTTTAGCCTATACCAAGTTTTAGTTTAATATATGGGTGAAATTTAATTGTCCATGATATACAGGAGGTCAAACTAGATAATCTAAACATCCCTTCTGACCTTAAAGACTATTAAGCGATCAATGTTTTTCCTAAAAGATAAATTTCTGTTTGAACTAGAGCTTAATTCAAGAAAGTCCTATGGCCTGTGTCATACAGGAAGGCAGAATATATGATCACAGTCCCTTCTGGCCTTATAGTCTATCAATCTATGAAGTTTCATTAAAGCAAATCATGTGATTAAGTGATTGGGGCCTGGTTGGAGTAGTCTTCTTTTGCAGATAGCAATATAAATTATAGAGGAGTTATCAGTGATGAGATATTCTTCAGTGGATAAGAAAGCGTCTTATACTCTTTGGGTCACTGACCTATTAAGTCATTTTAAATATTTCCTACTATAAACAAACAATTTAAGAATGAGCCAGTATCCCTACTTTGTGGTTGATCTACTGAAAAGTAGTCTGATCTGTGGTCACAGGAAAAAAAGAAGTCTTTAAATCATGCTGAGATATACAAATAGAATTAAATTTCATTTGAAATAAATATTCCTTGAGATAAAAAAATTCTTTCAGGTTATAGACCTGTCATTAAAAAAAAAAACTTATGTTTAGAGTAATTTATTTTGGCTAAATTTCAGAAGTGTAGAAAAACATGGGTTTGAACATTAATCTCAGATTCCAGTTAGGGTTTGCAATTTACCGAAGTTGGGGGGGGGGGGGAAAAAAAAAAAAGACACACGAGGGGAAAGAAAACCCAATGAAAAAAATATATGTAAAACAATGTCAATAGCCAGGTAGAGTAAAATAGTTAAATACAAAAATTGTGTGACAGGAGCAGAGAGAAAATAATTCTAATGGAAAAGTAAATACATTAGGATTGGCATATACAGGCACCAACTAGCTTTGGGAGCAGTTTATCTCAGCTATTTCAGTATAGCTCACAGGTTTCCCTTTAGCTAGGGAAGTGCTTGTTTGTGACCCTTGGAGAAATATGTATTTCAACAACAGGAATAAGTTTCCTCAATTTGGATTAGTTTAAACAAAGCTTTTTTTTTTCTTTTTTAAAGGATTCCCTAGTTTTAATCCATAAGAGATTTCTGCTGTGAGTGAGTATTCTCTTGCCAAGATAGCAATCCTGAAGAAACAAATAGGCATAATTTTGACATATTTTGCTGGTATACCACTCTCAGCCAACTGGCCAGTCACAACAACAGATCAACGTAATAGGTTACATGACAAAAAGTTTCTGTTCACCTTTTGGAATAAGCAACTAAGGATCTGATCCAACACATTAAGAGTCAATGGAAAAAACCTCCCATTGATTCAAAGGATTTTGGATCAGACTCTAAAGGTCAAATCCTGATTTTACAATGTACAGCCCCACTGAAGTTAGTGAGACTGCATGTTGGTCCAGGAGTCTGCTCATACTTTGTAAACTGAAGGAGCAGGGCCTAACTAATTAATTTTGTTTACATAGGTGAAGTGTTTGTAACTTGCCTGGGATATTGGTCATTCCAAGTGACAGCAGTGCATTCATATGCAATGATGATACTGTTTTGGTATATACCTCTTTAGTGCTTTTCATTTTTAGATCCCAAAGCGCTTTACAGAGGAGCTTACTATCATTATCCTCATTTTACAGATGGAGAAATGGAGGCACACTGTAACAAGTGACTTGCTCAAAGTCATCCAGCAGGCCAGTAGCAGAGCTGGGAACAAAACAGGCCTCCTGAATCCCAGGCCAGTGCACTTGCTAGTAGCCCTTGTTAATGTAAGTACCATGTTGACAAATATCCTGTATTTTTAGGTTTGTTTTTCCTGGATTAGTTTTTAAAAACTAAAAAGAATCTGTACATTGCATCTCCAAACTACCCTAGGATGGAAAATTATATCTAAACAGTAGAAAAATGCATTTAAAAAACCAAGAGAATTTGAAAAAATATTCATAATTATTTTGCTTAAAGGATGGAAATGTTGATTCTCTACATAATTGTATTGCCATGACTGCGTATATTCTTGACTAGTAGAAATATTTTTAAATATAGGTATCAGTGCCCAAACATGCACCCAAACAGTTAACAATTGTGTCCCCGCCCCGCCCAATTACCTCTCTTGCCCTCAAACTGCATTCTCTCTCACTCCCTTCACCAACCCATGGAATCAGATGCATGGAAGCCTGCCACGCACCTTTCTAAAATTACCTGTCAAAATGAGGGAAGGAGACATTATAGCAAGAGCAAAAGACATGACATAGCACTACTAGGGTGTATTGTAGTTCTTGGAAGAAGATTGAGGCCAAAACAGCAGAAGTGGTGATCTGGGTTATATATATTAGTGTCACAAAGTACCTATGAACCTCCTTAAGATTGCAGAACCAAAAAAACAAACAAACAAACGGAAGAGCCACTGGGAAAGGGAAGCTAGAAATGCTTAATGACCACAAAAGGTAGAATACAAGTGCAATGAGAACTTCATCTCCTACAAAATTAGGGATTGACAAAATTTGTCCTGCTTAATTTCAAGCCCCCTTGACTGCTGTCAGTTTAAAATTTTGGGCCAAACCTAAACATGTTTAGGTGTGTAATCTGCCAGACCATTATACTTTGGTACACTTTTTATCAAAGTGTTATGTTACACTGTAAGTACATTGCAATGTCCACAAATATTAATTCTAGTTACATTAATTGAACATTGTGCCCAGTGACTAATGTGATAAGTACATTTCCAAAAGGGTGACAAGGAGGGATCGTGCAGTCATTTAGGGGTTTCTAGAAGGCACTTCAAACTATTGCTTCACCATGCCCCAGCAGTGTCTGGAGGCCTCACCAATCCAGACAGAAACCTGGGACTGCGAGGGTTAACTCCCAGCCTGGGTTCAATGAGTTCAAGTAACACCTCTCCTGTGAGACAGTGATATACTGTTGAGCTTACTTATGCTGACACCTTTAAAAGAAGGAAGGTGTGTTATGTACAGGCAAGTATGCCTCGATAAAGGCTAGAGGTACAGTATAGATGGGGTTGTGTTTGTTTTAATACAGAAAAGTGTGATAAACATTTTCCTAGCTGCTGGTTCTGGTAACTTCAAGTATTTGTCTCTGCTATTCTGTAGGCAATCTGTCCTTCTCACACAGCCCACCCTCTTTTAGCATCTGACACTGGCTGAAATAGACCTTAGCACCTAAAAAAATGTTAGGACCTCTAGAAATAAGCTACTTGGGAAATTCCATCACTATCCCTTTATACAGAGATTTCAATGTGCTTTACAAAGGAGATCAGCACCACATTCTTGCACCTCCCCCCAAATACAGTAGAATTAATCTCTTGCTTGTTTGCCATGAAGGAGTCCCCACACAAATAGGGAAATGCAGTGTATTAAATAAAAAGGAAAATAGAGGCACTGAATAACCAAACACACAATACAGAGATATCAGTTATATTTTCCTCTTATGATACATTCTGCATGGCTACTACTCCCCCTCCCATAGATGTAGGTGGAGAGTGTGTTTTGCATGTATAATTAGAAGCCAGGACAGATAGTGAAAGTTTAAAGGAATCCATCTAATAACCAGCACTGCCAAGTGATCATTCAGTATAACAGGATTCCCTCCCTCCTTCCCCCGCCCCCATTGAGCTATGTGTTTACTACCCTCCAACATGCTGGGTAGTACTGAGACCATAAAAACATTACTGTCAGGGGATTCGCTGTAACAGGGTTCACTGTAATGGAATGTGAAGTGGGGTTGGATGACAGGGGTGGCATCACTGACCACTGTCATCTCATTTAAGTGTACCCCAAGAGCCACCACTGCAAATAGTCAACAGGATTATCTCTAAAAAGGCCAGCATCTTGTTAATATTCACAGAAGAGAAAAAGATGTAGTATACACACAATTACTGATTTAGATAAGTTTCATGCTCATATTCATTCTTCATCTTTGAAGATCACACCATGTGTTCTGACACTGGAAACACTTTGCTTTTAAAAAAAAAAAAGTGCCTTGTTCTTGTAAATGCCACTTAAGTTGATCCTGTGAGCTTTTTAAAATCTCAGTTTTCCATGGAAAGCAGCTGTATTGAATTGAATAATAGACATGTTTCCAGGTTGCCTATTTGTGCTGCATACATTCACCCATACCCAGTCAGAAGAGGATGAAGGATTGTATGGCAAGCAAGGATGGATGAGCTAGCATTTGATGTAGCAAACTACCCAGTTTGTTCTTGCTCTGGGAAAATAAAAGTGGTCGTTTGTTCCATTATGCTCCCTCACTCCCTTGTACTTGCATGTAAGTTTGTTTTGGCAATTGAAGTTTCAGTCAGTTTTCTACCCAGAGACCACTGGAGGGTAAAAACTGAATGTTTGTAACCTGGACCAAGAGTGCAGGAACTATCCATACTAGCCTTTGCCAGTTAACAGGTTTATTACAAACATGAAGTACAAAATTCTAATGAAAATAAGCACTATGGCATCCCCCACTCTCTTTTGCCTGCATCACAGAAGACCAATCTCTGCATGGCTACTACTCCCCCTCCCATAGATGTAAGTGGAGAGTGTGTGGGCATGGGGGCAGATTACTTCACCACTACCCTGAGAGCCAGGGACAGAGGAGGGGAGAGGAGAGCTATGAACCAGGCTGATTCTGAGTCAGATTCCCAAGCAATGCTGATCCAGAAGCAAACATTCTACTGCTTGCTCACGGGTTGGAGGACAGCCAGATTTGAGACTTCGGAAAGTTCAGTATAAATTCCAGATGTTGACCATCTGATCAGTTTGTGTCAATTGTGTTCCTTTTCAATGGAAATTACTAATTACCAAGCCAAAAAAATGTACAAAACCCTTCACATTTGCTTAAATTCTCTGTGGTACATGTCTGCAAAAAAGAAAAAAAAAAAGACTTTTACAAGTGCATTAGAAAGCAACCAATTGCTATGAAAACACCACAATTCACTTGGGTGAATCTTTTAAGATAGCCCATTAGAGCTCTACTTTGATTACAGAACTGAGTAAATGGCCCATTAGAGCTCTACTTTGATTACAGAACTGAGTAAATGACACTTACAGAGCTATAATCCTCACCTGTTTGCTGAACCATTTATTGTACAAAATTTGAAAGGTTATTTTAATGTTTAAATATTTACAAAGAAATGTCTCCTTAAATTTATACAGTTGCCAGTAGTTCACTTCGCTTAAATGCTTCCTGTTGTAATTGGAGCAGACAATCAGCAGACTATCCATGCAGCAGCCAAATTATTTTGTTATTTTTAGGACTATGTCGATGAAGTGATTTTAATAATCCACAGTATCCAAGAGTGGGCCACAAAATAACTGTACCTCCTGATAAAGTTAATGGACCCTGCCATGCTGTGGTTGTCTGCCCATGTCAAGGTACTTTTCCCACTTTGAACTTTAGCATCCAAAAAGTGGGGACCTGCATGTACCCTTCTAAGCTTAATTCCTAGCTTAGATTTGGTAGTGCTGCCACCAACCAGAAATTCCAGTGTCTGGTACACTCCCTGTCCCCCCAAAACCTTCCTTGGGGGACCCAGGACCCAAACCCCTTGGGTCTTAAAACAAGGAGAAATAAACCATTCCCCCTCCTTCCCCCTCCCAGACTTTCCCCTCCCTGGGTTACCCTGAGAGGCTACACTAATCCAAACTCCTTGGCTCTTAAAACAGAGAGGAATTAACCTTCCCACCCCTCCTTTCCCCCCATCAATCCCCTGGTGAGTTTAGACCCAATCCCCTTGGGTCTTAAACAAGGGGGGAAAAATCAATCAGGTTCTTAAAAAAGAAAAGAAAGCTTTTAATTAAAGAAAGAGAAAGTAAAAATTATCTCTGTAAAACCAGGATGGAAAATGTTTACAGGGTCTTCAGCTTATATAAACCAGAGGGACTCCCTCCCCCTTAGCCTAAGATACAAGTTACAGCAAACAGAGGTAAAAATTCTTCCAGCAAAATACACATTCACAAGTTAAGAAAACAACCATAAGACTAATCTGCCTTTTCTAGCTAGTATTTTGAACATGAGATACTATTTTAAAAAGACTGGAGAAAGACCTGGTTGCACGTCTGTCCTCTCTTAGCCCCAAGAGCGAACAACCAACAAAACAAACAGCACAAACAAAGACTTCCCTCCACCGAGATTTAAAAATATCTTGTCCCCCGATTGGTCCTCTGGTCAGGTGTCAGCCAGGTTCACTGAGCTTCTTAACCCTTTACAGGTAAAAGAGACATTAACCCTTAACTATCTGTTTATGACAGCCCATGACAAGTCAGAGGCTTTCAATGACTTGAAGTGACCCAAACACATGAATCAGGAAGTCTATCCCCTGCAGCTCTCTGTGCAACTTCGTACTTAATAGAACTTAATTTACCCCCATGTGCTATGCCCCACAACAGAGGCCAGATATAGATGGCCAGTGACAAGACCCAGATCATGATTCAAAAAGTGGGAGAAATGCCAGATTTGACTAAAAATACATTTGACGAATGTCCTGTTTAAAGGGTAATAAATACAAATCAAAGACAAAAGAGCTCCCACAGTCAATAAATTGTTGTATTATTCTACATGATGTATATCCAAGACACCCATCCACACAGCCGGTTGTCATATTACACATTTCTATAATATAATGCAAACATCCTCACCTGATCCCCATTCCCCCAGATCTATGTGGTTAGTTTCCCAAAGCAGGCAGCTGGGGTCATTTTGCAACTTTATGAAAGAGATGATCTCCAATAGAGGTGAATTTCACAACAGGGAGACCAGCTGTATGTACAGGGTCAAAGAGCCCTACCTCCAGTCCTAGCCCTGAGCAGGGAGTGAACAATGGATCAAGGAAATCAATGGGAAATCATTTGTTCTATTAGAGAAAGTCCCTATCTATGCAAGTTGGGAATCACATCACCCCCCTAGCTCCAATGTAGATGTAGCCTTAGGTGAGTGGAGTAGGTCATCCACATGACGAGGCTGGAAATTTGTAGACTCGGAAGCCCATCTGAGTGGCTTTTTACACAACCAGAGGGCTAAGAAGTTTTGGTACTTTAAAGGAGAGGAACAAAAAAAAAAAAAAAAAAAAAAAAAGAAAAGCTTCAATAGAGCACAATTTTGCAGCAGTGGAAAGTTTGTGACTAATTCACTTTTTAAAAGATACATATTTGGAAGAACTGCTTTTAAAAAAGATTTTTAAAAAATGTTCCAGTATTATTTTTCATATCCCTTCATCTGTAAAACCACATTGTTTGTACTATAAATCCAGTCATACAGGCCTTGAAGGGAAGAAAAACCATAATACTTTAAGTATCAAGGGGTAGCCGTGTTTGCTGCTTTTACAGATCTAGACTAAGAGTCCTGTGGCACCTTATAGACTAACAGACGTATTGGAGCATGAGCTTTCGTGGGTGAATACCCACCAGCGAAGTGGGTATTCACCCACGAAAGCTCATGCTCCAATATGTCTGTTAGTCTATAAGGTGCCACAGGACTCTTTGCTGCTTTTACATAACACTTTAGAGATTTCAGAAATCCTTTTTGTATACCCACCACCACCAAGTTGGATACAGTACCTTGCTATTGTCAAGAGTTAGAAATGAAAGCTGAGAGCCACTGAAAATGGGAGAGTCCAGGCATTCCAGTGGGACAAAATCATCCATTTCTAATCCTGACAGTTTAATTGAAGTTGTCACAAACCTTAAACCAATCGAGGTCTGAAAATTCACTTGCCACATCTCAGACCAATGTCGTTTGAGTGGAACTGATGAAAGGGAAACGTTATTGTGGGAAGTTGAAGAGGTGACAACTGTTGGAAGCTACTCAGTTTTGGAAGGTCAGTCATCCCAGCAGAAGTGGACTAATGAGCAAGTGAGGAGACCAAAATTGCCCTTGTCATGGCTTATCATCCTTTGTACACAATGAGAACTTTGGAGGGGAAAAAGCTATAATCAGTTTATACTTCACAAGAAACTCCAATGAGAGATTTGCTTGTGGTGGCTTATTCAGGAGAGAAGTGGTAATGAACACTGCTGCACTTTTATAAACAAAGAGCCTGTTCATTTCTTGAGACTAATGTTAGCTAACCTTCTTCACCTGTGAAAATCACAAGTATACCCCAGACAGAGTTTCATCTTTCCTTGACTTAAGCAAATCTAGTTACCTTACATTCCTGGAGTCATTTCTACAAATGAGATACCATAGGATGAACAAACAAAAAAACAAACACACTCATGCTGCTCATAACTTCAATCTCTTAACCCATTCAAAATGTTAGGGAACAAATTCCTTAATTGTACAGTAGAAGAATCAGCAAATTCAGAGCTTTCCACTAAGGCAAAATTTGGCTCTTTACTCCTTCAGTAGACATTGTGGCATACCAGTAACAAGCTCCTTGAAGCAATTTGTATGGTGTATTTTGTAGTACTCAAGAACCCCACATTTCCATTAAGATGCACTGGGGGCCCAAATTCTCTACTGATTTCAATACTTATGCCAGCAAAGAAATTGGTCCTGTATTTCTAAAGGTTTAACTTCCAGCTGCATTCTATGAGACAACAAGTCATCTTCTCTTACATGAGAGACGACAAACAGAGATGAAATGAATAGATCACTTCAGCAGAATTTTTGAACCAGAATTTTTTTAGCTGCACAAATCTCATGCTGCCTCCTGAGCCTTTGTATACTTAAAACACAAAAAAGAAATCGTCCACTTACTGTATGTACTTATCACTTTTGTATTCAAGGAGCTCTACAAACTTTTATATACCTTTTATTATCTAATGCAGATTGAAATCTAATCTAAAGAACCTCTAAAGCAGGGCTGGGGGGGGGGGGGAAGCGTCTTCCTACAGCACTGAGCTTTTATAAAGATTCCAGTTAGGATCCTTCATTCAGGAATCACTTTCATACACATAAAGCACAAAAGAAAAGATGGAGGAGAGAGAGGGAGAAAAATTAAGGGCATTGTTTCACTTAGAAGAAGGGGATCATTATCCTCCATGATATATGTTCTTGGAACACTAATTCCCAAAAGGATATGACAACATTTTTCTAGGTCCTGGGACCTATGAGATTCTTCCCTACTTAGTTTTAGTAACTAATATAAGCCTTGGATGAAAGCCTGATTCTGCTGAGTGAATGGCAATTGATTAGAGCCAGATTTTCACCCCAAGTCACCTAAACTTTTCTTAGATGGAAAAAAAAAATCCTTAAAAAATAGTAACAGAGCCCTGTGGCACCTTATCGACTAACAAATGTATTATGTCAGTCTATAAGGTGCCACAGGACTCTGTTGCTTTTTACAGATCCAGACTAACATGGCTACCCCTCTGATACTTTTGAAAATTACTATTTTTAAATGTTTATGGTTCTCCAAATTGGGCTTTAAATTATGCTTTAGAAAATAAGTCATAGGTACTGCTTTCCCTATTACTTTAAATTTGTAAAGAATCTTATACTCTACAAGAGTCTGCATGTTTAATTTAATTCCTTGACAACTCAAAAAGTCACTGCAACTCTTAAAACTTTAAGAACTCAGCACATTATGTATAGAAAGTTTTAATTTACAGAGTGCTTTACAACATAAGAAATCATGCCCCTAAGGAGCTTACTATCAAACAAACAATTATGAAACCTGTGAAAGTGATGGAAGAATTTGAAAGGAGGTAAGGGAGGGCATTGGTAGACAAGCAGTAGGACACTGTTCCAGGGTAGCTTAAGCATATTGCCAAGAGTGGGACAAAGAGATAGAGGAAACAGATAGGAGAGAAGATTAGGAGGATCATAGGTATTATTTATTTCCTCCATCTCTCTATTTCTCATATAGCACTTCTAATCAGTAGATCTCAAAGCCCTTCACACTCTTAGTGTATTCATTTTCACACTACGTGAGATAGGGAAGCACAGAAGAAAAGGAACAGGAGAGAGCTGAGGCAGAGAGAAAGTGACTTGCTCCACATCATAGGAAGCCCATGGTAGAGCAGAGAATTGAACCCGGGTTTCCTAAACCAATGCTTTAATCACTGGACCATCCAGATATAGATTGGGGTGAATTTGTGAAGGTTTTATAAGCACAAAACTGATGTGATAAAACAAAGCCTATGAAGTATCAGTGGGGTAGCCGTGTTAGTCTGGATCTGTAAAAGCAGCAAAGAATCCTGTGGCACCTAATAAACTAACAGACGTTTTGGAGCATGAGCTTTCATGGGTGAATACCCACTTCGTCAGATGCATGCATCACCCACGAAAGCTCATGCTCCAAAACGTCTGTTAGTCTATAAGGTACCACAGGATTCTTCGCTGCTTTTACAAAGCCTATGAAGGGAGCCAAGGAGGTGGTTGGCACAGACCAGGATAAGCCACTTGTAGCAAACTATTGCAATTATCAAAGCAAAAAAAAAAAAAAGGGGGGGGGTTGTTATTAGAAACTGGAAGAGTTTATAATCTGAAATGATGGTGAAGGCAATTGACTCTGATACAGGGACTGGTAGAAAGAACAGAAACATTGGCAGATTGAGAAGGGGCAGAGAAGGAAATAAGAGCAGGGAGGTAGGTAGTAGCAGAGAGAAGTCTATATTATCGACACTACTTGAAAATGTACCATTTACCACACTACAGTATTTACTAGAACCACAATCTTCTGGTTTCTAGCAGTAAAGTAACTGCAGTATTTTCCATATTCAGGATGGAAAGTAACTAATACACATAGAAGTTAAATTCATCAGGGTATGAAGTGTCCAGTCTTTACTGTTACCCACAGTATATGTATTCTTGCCACAGTGACATAATGCTTCCAAAACTTTGAAGGAATGATCAGTGGTTAATGCTACTGTACCAGGTATTTCTAAAAAATATATATATATTTTCATATACACCATGATTTATGTAGCATTTTCATCTTAAAAATTTTTACAAGAAATTAATTATCCAGTCATTTTCCTTGTTTTAATTTCTAACAAACTCTGATTATTTGAAAATCAGAGATACAGTCTTGGTACAAACAGAATAGGTAGGGGCACTCACAACTGCAGATCTTGCTGTTAGCATGTTACTGAGAAATGAAATGTACTGGTGGCTTTTTAAAAAAAATAAAAATAAAAAAAAAGCCCTTCATAAACCTTAGAGAATCCAGTTCCATGCATACTATAAATAATGAAACATTTTCAGCAGCAAATTGAAACTAATATGAAAGCTACAGAAAATCCTCCTCAATAACTAGAGTGTAGAACACTTATTAATTTCACTCAGCATATTTTAATGGCTGAAATTTGCCTTTGCTAAGGAGTGCTCTGGTACATTTACAAAAGGGTTCACTCACCTGAGGTGGCACCTTCTTGTAGCTGCTCTGAGGATCAGCACTTACCTGGTCTAGCATCCCCTTCCGTCCTCTTGCTCTGTGAGCTCAGCATACTCCCTCTTCATGTCTTGGCCCTCCAGCCAGGTCACTATGCATGTTTCCCCCTTCCAATGTATCAAGCAGTGTCCAATTCCACTGCCATGACTGAACCACTTCCCCAGCAGCTGGTAGAAGAACACAGGCCTGCCTGCTCACCCACCCCTCCAGGGTCCAGCACAAGGACATTCAGTCCAGCAACCACAACCCGCTTACTCCCAGACCCTACTGCCATTTCCCTATGCTCCCTCCTATTTTTTCCCACTAGGTATACTCTTCCCTCAGGACCAAGGACTTCTCCTCTCTCAGCAAGTTTCCTCCTTTCACTCTATATAACTACAGACTTCCTCCTACTGCTAACTTCCTGGCTGTATCATAGTCTAGCCTGTTCCTTCTCAGCTGGGCTCTGTTTCCAATAGGGGCTGCTTATCTAGCCTAATTAACCTCAGGTGTGGCTATCAAGTTAATTGGCCCCCTTCTCAGCCTCATTAATCCTTTCAAGGCTGGTGTGGGATGAACTCCCTATCACAGCATTCCAGATGTATTTTGACTTTGCTGTGTCACATCATCAGATCCTTCTCTTTTCTGATTCTGGTGATCACAATAGGGGCTTAGTTAATAGACACAAACTCCAGCCTTAATCTAACCCTTTTCCTATAATGGGAAGAAAAATCTTTCCTGGATATCCACCCCATGTCCTTTTCATATTAGCCCTGCGTGGATCAACTCATTCCTCCTTGGATTGAGATCTGGAAAAATCACTGTCACTGCTATGATTCCTGACATGCCTTTCATTTACTTAACACTTTTTTTCCTTTTATGTATAATTTAACTTTACACTCACTTCCTCTTTTCAGGCCTTATGCACCAGAGTGTTATTTTTCAAACCCATGTTCCTCCAGCTTTCCCATGTCCTTGTTTCCACTGCTGTCAGGCATGTAAGACAGCCCTTTATCTTAGTCTGTCAATTGCCAGCACCTCCACTCTCTCCCAGAGGAAACTAGCTTCTTCTGAATTCTATTCTTGTCTCTCTCTCCCTCAAATCTCTCTCGCCACTTCAATTCCATTCCTTTGCCTGTTTTCTCAGTGTACGCTTCTTTATTTTAATGGCCATCACACAAGATTTCTAACAGATGATACAAATTTACAATGATCTGACTTTATTTTGCATCTCCAGTGTGGGGACTGGACTGGTATATACTAGGACTGCTTCCACGTTTGCTGTGAAATGCAAACAATTATTTAAGGTCCACGAATTCACAGTATGCACAATATATTAAAAGATGTAAAACCATTTATGCCTGCTTTTATCTTAGAACTACAATTTTAATTTCTTTATCTGATCCTCAGCAATAATCCCAAATGCCTCAAAGGTCTTTCACTCTCCTTCTATTTAGATTTTGGTTTCTTTGCAGAATCACAGAATGGCAGGACTGGAAGGGACCTCAAGAGGTCTTCTAGTCCAGTCCCCTGCACTCAAGGCAGAACTAAGTAATATCTAGACTATCCCTAACAAGTGTTTGTCCAACCTGCTCTTAAAAATCCCCAGTGATGGAGATTCCATAACCTCCCTAGGCAATTTATTCCAGTGCTTAACCACCCTGACAGTTAGGAAGTATTTCCTAATGTCCAACCTAAACTGCCATTTCTGCAGTTTAAGCCCACTGCTTCGTGTCCTATCCTCAGAGGTTAAGGAGAACAATTTTTCTCCCTCTTCCTTGTAACAACCTTTTATGTATTTGAAAACTGTTATCGTGTCCCATCCCCCCCTCAGGCTTCTCTTCTCCAGACTAACAAACCCAATTTTTTCAATCTTCCCTCATAGGTCATGTTTTCTAGAACTTTAATCATTTTTGTTGCTCTTCTCTGGACTTTCTCCAATTTGTCCACACCTTTCCTGAAATGTGGTGCCTAGAACTGGCCACAATACTCCAGATGAGGCCTAATCAGTGCGGAATAGAGCAGAAGAATTACTTCTCGTTTCTTGCTTAAAACATTTCTGCTAATACATTCCAGAATGATGATTGAGTTTTCTGCAACAATGTTACACTGTTGACTCATATTTAATTTGTGACAATAACTGAAGGTAACTGGCATTTTGAATTGGCTTTCAAGGCTTCTGCAGTTTCACTTTTATTGCACTTTCTTGTCCTTTTCAAGGACCAGGACTGAGTTATGGTCACTTCTCACCGAGCTCTGCTATAAACTTTTTATTCTCTTTGCGCCACTGTACAAGCCATATATTTTAATTACAAGAGATGTGTTGATTCCTATTACACTTCGTCATGACTTAGCATTTCTCTCTCTGACCCTCATTGTGTGTGTTCTTCTAGACATCACTGCTGCTTTTGATCATAGGACCCTATCAAACAGATTAAAATTCTTGGGTTTTTTTGCCCTGGTTGTTACACTAGCCTTGTTTAGCTTCAGTCTGAAAGCATAGTGGGGTCAGTTTCTGACGTTGGGCTGTTTTCTTCTTCTTCTGCAGATGTCCCCCAAAGGGTTCCATTCTTGGCCCAGCAATATTCCTAATCTATATGCTGGCACTGTGAGGCCTAATTCCCTGGCATTGTGTGATGCCTACATGGATGCTGTTACCCAGCTATATCTTTCTTCAACACTTTCTGTCTCTGAGGCATTTTCATTGTTGTTGCATTGTTTGTCGGATCTCTGCTGCTGGATGAGTTGCAATATTTTGCATCTAAACTTGACAGAAAAAGCAAAAGCTATCCTTATGGGCTCCTGGTGATGTTTAGCTATATTACCTTTTTGTTCTTCGGCGTGTGGTCAGTGGTATATCTTTCACGAAGTCCAAGCATTAAAGCAGAGGAGAACTTTTGGATTTAGGATTGATAGTTGAGGCTCTATTACCCACCTATTTTACCTAGGAAAAAGAGTTCACTTTTTCTGTTATCTGGATATTATCTATTGATACCTTGAGTCTATGCTTGTATTACTTCCAAGATCATTGTAAAGCTGGCTGCATTTCCTAAGCTCATTACTGGCAAATTGCAGCTAATCTAAAATTCCGCTGTTTATATCATCCCTGGTATTTTGTATTCTATTTATGTTCAACAATGTAGTTTATCAGTATTTGTTCAGCAGAGAGATAAATATATTTTTAAGCTTATAATGCTTTTAGACAGACTATATGGTCAAGCACATGCCCCAGTCAGCTCCAAAGCGTGCAAAACCTTATTTTAGCAATACGCAAAATACACAATTGAAGCTTCAGGAAAAGACATATGGCACAACAGTACTGACAGAGCAGTGGGCTCCTGGAGGACTCACAGCTTACGAGGAAGGAGCCAGGTCCTAGGAAAGGATTGTGGCTAGAGGTAGGTGAACTATATATAACAAACAATTTATTCCATCTATTCAGCCTTTTTCTGTTTTCTAATTATTCACAGAGTACATTTTTACAAGTATGCTAGTCATATGACAAATGTGTTATATGAAAAATTTGATCTTGTGTATTTCACACAACTATTCACTGCATCAACTGCTTTGAGTATTTGTTATTAATTATTTGTTGTTCATGTCATGTGATCAGTCACTTAAGTCATATATTATCATGTCTGTTCTCTGACCAGATACTGATACTTTTATTATCTGATGCAAACACATTGCCACAGTGTTTGGGAGACTTTCACTTTCCACCAACATTCTTGTGAACAACCCCACCAAAAAAGTTTTGCTCACACAAATGTGAGAGAAAAATGTTTGAAGAGGGTTGCAAATAGCACTGATGGGAATTCATGTTTTTTATTTGCAAATACAGTTTTTGCAGACTCTGCCCCACTCTAGATATGAGCTGAAAGTGAACAAGAACATATTGGAGGGCTGAAGAAAAAGAACAGTGAACTGAGAGGAGTGGGAAAGGCTACTGAAATGCCATGTGGAGACTTGACCTGCAGGCTACTGAAGTGCTCCAGTGAGAGAGCCTTAGGGAAACACAAAACCTTTCGTGAGATTAAAAATAAGCATTAACAATTTTAAATGCTTACTCAAACTGAACCTCCAAACCACCACTAGTGGTAACAGTTTGTCTTTGATTAGATAGAGATTATATGTTTTTTTCCTTTCTAATAGTACTAAAAAGTAACTACTCCTCTTTCCAATTTAAAGCCAAACTAAAATCCTCAATTTTTACAGGAACTTTCTATTTTAGAGATTTGATTTTAACAGCTGGATTGTTACCCTGTTTCCCCTTTGTGTTGTGTAGATTCCACAAGATACGCAGGGATGGGCTGTATGTCATACAAAAGAATGCATATATGGTCCAGAAAATGATGTCACTGACACTCTTCTCTTTGAGAAAGTATGAGAACTGTAGCCCCAGCTTGAAGCTTGAACTGCAAGCCAAAAGCAAAATCCATTCTTTGCTGAAGAGACCAGGTAGTTATAAGACTTTAAAGATTTCATAGATTATAAGGGCCAGATGGTACCATTGTGATCATCTGGTCTGGTCTGGTCATAGAAATTAATTCAGGGAAGTCCATTGACTGTTTGAACAGGATCTGGATACTCTAGATAAAAAAGCATTAAATTCAAGATGTTTTGCAAGGTCTTTTTCATTCAAAATCATCAATTTGTTTACCAAAATTGCATTAATGTACAACTTTGAAAATATAAAGTTCTATATACATTTAAGTATTCACAGTAATTGGGATGTAAAGATCTTTTATATCATTCATACATATGAAATTTAATGTTTCATGATCATGATATTGGCAATATAAACAGGAAAGTAATGACTAGTTCAGATGTTGCCACTTTCGCAAGTGGCACATGACATTGCCTTTCTTGAATCATTTATTGAAGTATTTAAACACAGGAAAGCAAAAATACCTTCCTTACTCTTATTTAGTCCCACTCTACTCCCACAAATTATAGCATTTCTGTGATCTACTCTTAAAATTACTCATTACCCTACAGACTTCCATCATACTAGCTTTGACAAAATCAGAGCTCAGAAGTGTGCAATCAAAAATTCAGCAAATATTTAAGCAACGTTTTTCAAGCAATTTCATTAATGTCAACACAAAATGCAGTGTCATCAGAATCATGACGATTCAAGCACAGAACCCCCTACCATAGAACAGCACATTCATCTATGTCCATGCTTCTGAAGCATCTCATAACTACAGATGATGACTGCAGCAATCTGTCAATGGCTGGCTTCAGCAAAAGCCATCTGGATGGGACATGGCATAATAATTTTCTCCATCATCTCAAAAATACTTGCAGCTGAGCTCTTCCTTTTGCAGACTTAAGAAAGTAGTTGAATACTTTTAACACAATAAATTGACAACATCCAATTTACTTATTCCATATAGCATTTGAACATATTGCGTACCACGTAAGCTCTGCAGTTTACATTTACTAACAGCTGTTTTTCTTTGTGGAGCAGATGGTATACTGAGTGTACCATGACATAATTCACGTTTGCATTATCAGTCATGAATGCTAATGCATTCAGTAAACTGAGTTTTGTGTTTTGCTAAGACATTTTTAATAGCAATAGCAATGGAAGTATCATCCTTTTTAGCATCTTCATAAAACTAAGTTAATTTGTTAATGCAGTCATTGGATCAAGTTCTGCTCTCGGTTGCCTAGGCATAATCGAATGTAGAATTTAGCCCAATACCTGCAGTAAAACAATGGAGAATAAAAGGGAGCATTTTTGTTTCCACCTTCATTTAACATATGTGTGATTATTCTGTTTGCATTTATTAAGTAGTCAACACCCTTAACAATTTAGAAGACAGGAATTGCTTTCAAAAGACGTTCCAGAAGCCAGTCTTGTGTTGTTATTAGGGCTGGCCAAAAACCGAGAATTCTGTTTTGTGAAAAACATTGATGTTTTTTCATTTGTTTTTGTTCTGCATTGGAAATTTTTCACAAAAAAAGAAAGTCCCCCCCCCTACTTTAGGAAGACCAATAGCCCAGTGGTTAGAGCACTCAGCTGGGATGTGAAAAACCTAGGTTCAAGTCTCTGAGAGCCCTAACCATCAGGCTATTGACTCAGTCTCTCCTTGGCCCAATGAATATTTAATTATTTATACAAAATAGAAAAGCCCCAACAGAAGAGATTGACTCTGCAGTGCTTGCGAAACATGTCTGAGATGTGAAAGATCCACATTCAAATCTCTGCTCTGACTTGGCAGAGTAGTGACTTGAATTTGGATCTCATAGGTGAATGCTACTGTTATTCTGGGTGGGTCTACCCTCTTTAGCTTTGACCTGACATTGCATCTGGGACCTGAGGAACCTTCCCAACTAAAGTTTAGGCCAAGCCAGTATGTCTCCACAAAAAGTTTCCATTTCAATGAAGCTGCATTTTCTGCTGAAAAAATGTTTTGTCAAAAAATTCCCTGTCAAGTCTAGTTCTTCTCAGAGAAGAGCAATGATGATAATTTTCCCATGCAGCGCATACCAGCATAAGTGCAATGATGTCTGACAGTGTGCTACCTTACTGTCAGTTATAAAGCCAATACCTTGACTGTTTCTGATCTGGATCACTTTTGAACAAAGAATTACTCTGTTGTTTCAGAGTGAGACCACAGCTTTTATTAACTTGTTCATTAGTTTGGTATTTTAAAATCCAAAAGCCCATACAAAGTATTCAGAATTCCTGTAAAATATGCACTCTGTTCTATGCAGGGTTTTGTACCTTGCCCATCCCTAGGGTATTCCAGTGCCCACTCGTTTTCATATAACTGAATTCTCTGCCCAAGTTTCTTTGCTGATCTTTTGTAGTTCCCTTGCATACTTTTGTACATCCCTTGCATAGTTTTCAGAGAAACTAGATAACTGCAGGTTATTTCCTGTATTGTATTCACTCCCACACAGGCATTCTGGGTCTCATTTGGCTCTTCCCCTGGCAAAAGTGAGGAAATACTCCACTGAAGACAATGGAGTTCTGCTGGTGAAATGGCAGCATAAATTAGAACAGAATCAGGCCTTCTGTCTCACAAGCATAATGTTTGCATCATGCTGTGTAAATGAGAACAAAAACCTCATCATACAAACGAATCAATCATAGCTAGGGTGACCAGATGTCCCAATGTTGTAGGGACAGTCCCGATTTTGGGGTCTTTTTCTTATATAGGCTCCTATTACCTCCCCACCCTCGGTCCTGATTTTTCACACTTGCTATCTAGTCACCCTAATCACAGTCCAATACCAGGCAGCGGCTAGGTGACATGAAACTGCAAATCATGGAATTACTACTCTCCCCTCCCATCCACCCACCATTAGCAACTTTTCTAAGGGCAAGTATTACTTACCTAAGCCATTATTCTTTTGAAAGTGTATGGGGTAAGCCTCTGCCAGACTCCTAGACTTTAGAAAATTGTCTTGTTATGACAATACCTCTTTCTAAACTTTCAGCTATGTTAAGAACAACTTTAATTATGTCTCTTTCTTTGTATTACAACTAGTGCTGAAGTAGTTATATCAGCTACAAAGTAGATGTTTATGAAGCATCAGTTCTCTCATAGTGGTGATTTGTCACTAATGGCCCTGTTAGAGTTCTGGTAAATCTACCCTTGGGGTATCACAAGATTGTGTACTCACTCCAGCTCCAGTCGCTCTGATGGGAACACCCAGTAGTCCTGCCACAGGAGCAGAGTCTCAGCCCTCCCACCCCAGTCTCTCTGCATATTTACCTCTTCCAGGGTTCCAGCAGAGGAATGAACAAACAAAGTAGGAGCAGAAAAACAAACAAAGGAAAAGGAAATATGCAGTCAATGCCAGCGTCTTTTCCTTCAGAGAGGCCTTGAACAAGCCTAGTCTTTCTCAAAGTCTACTGATTAGCTACCAGAAGGAATATGGTCCAGCCCACTTTTGCCTCAGGGAACCTGGACCTTTTTTCGGGCAAGGGAGCAGGCTCTGTCCTCTATCAGGCTTCTCCTGGGAGCTGGGATGACTAGGAGTCTATTTTCCCTGCGTGACTGACTGCCTCTGAGTTGAGCTTCTCCCTTGTTTGAATTCCTCCTCCACTTCTGACATGACTTGCAGGTGCAGTACAGTGGGGCCATTCCAATCCAGAGCAACTCCTTAACCCTTCCTTCCTGCCTGCCTGGTACATCACAGGCCCATTGAGATAGCTTTTTCATCATGCAGTGGGATTTTATTCCATTTATTTTTCTTGAACTCCATTAATGTAATGCAGTTTATTTGAACTCCCAAATCTGCTTTAAAATTACACATCTTGCAGACCTCAGTTATTGTTTTACAAATATTACACCCTGATCTTTGACACATGTAGCTAATAATAGTTCATCATCATCTGTCTTCACTATTCTCATCCATTTGTGTGTGGCTAATTTGTCCAATCCTTTACATCACTGCTGATCAGATTTTCCAGGCTCTAGCACAGTGGCTTCATGTGCCAAAAACTAAGCTCATGTTGCTGAGCACAGGACACTGCCTACTCTTACCAAGTGACTTACCACATTTCTCAGAGGCTCTTGCTCTAATTTCTCTTGGACAGGTATCACTGCAATATTCGTTGCACTGTTGATAGGTTTCATGCATGGGTTTGGTTTGTTCTCTTATTTCTAAAGAATATTTCTTTTTGGTTTGTCCTTCTTTTTTAACATATTGTAATTCTTTGTTTGATAATAATTTCATATGACCTTTGAAGCTGAGTCTAAATCTAAAGTGTCTTCTTGGAGGCACTTTTCTTGCACTTATTTGGGTTGTGTAGGTATTTAAATTCACTCCTTTATCATGTCATCCCGATTGTCAAAGCAGCCATCTGTTGCTAACAGTCTTAGTTAAGAGGCCCACTTATCCACAGAGTCTGTCTCATTTTGGTGCCTTTCATAGAGGATTTCCCTAAACACAGTCATGTGACAGAGTAGTTTGCAGTATTTTCAAAAAGCTCAACTTGTTGATGATATCCATGACCTATATACAACCCTGGTTCATATTTTCACCATCAAAAAAACTAAGCTTCCTTCTCTGCATCTCACCCTTTTGAGGTAGTAGGTCTTATGCTAATAGTTATGTGCCATGTTTCATTATGTTATTTGCTGACTAGCTCTATACTAGAAGAAAAACAGAATGAACAATATCTGCCCCCAGGAACATAGGATCTCAGGAATCTGACCCCGCAGTAGGACCTGTGTAGGTGGACTTTTGTATCCATGTGGAGTCCAACTAAAGTCAACAGGGCTCCATCCAGGGTCAAAGCTCAGACTATGTTGATCAGATTGAAGGCTGGGGCCTAAATTTAATACAGGATTCTACTTTTGCTTACAATGGTGTAAATGAAGAATAACGTCTTTGAACTTGGTATTGGTATACAAGCATAAAACCAGTGCAGGATAGGAAGCAGTCTTACAGAATGTATACTTCAAATGTTAACATACATGCTATAAAGGTTGATAGTTGACCTTCCAAACAGTTGGCATCATTTTTTTTCTATATTATACATCATCCAATTTACAATCAAGAGCTGACATTGAACCAGTAGTATTGAGACCCATTGCAACAGGAATACAGCCTGCATTACTTGTATTCATTTGAAATTACCTTGTCTGCTATTTTATTTCTTTTTGGTGTTAATGAATAATGTCCTAGCAAGGAAAAGTCATTGCAGATGAGAGAAACTCAGTACAGAAGAGATGTCAGATATGTGCATGTATACCAATGGGTGAATTAGGGGGTCCTCCACTCCTCCTAACACCTGCTGTAAGTGGGTTTTTGTTTGCTTGTCGTAATGAATGGCCTTGAGTTGCCTTTAGATGAAAGTTTGTCCCATATGATATGAAAGCATAATGGAAAAGGAGTTGTAAAGCTTATTCCTTCAAGAAGTCCTTTTGAACCCTCATGTTGTTTTGAGCAGACCAGTCTGCAAAGGGGTAATTTATAAATAAAGCTTGTGCTGACTACCCCTGGGAGAGCCAGGTTCTAGTTTATGCAACATTTAAAAGGTAACTTCGTTATGGTTTTCTTTGTAACTACTTTGTTTGCTTAAATACCTACATGAGCAAGTGAAACTAGTAACCTTAGTACTCACCCATGGTGTCTTCACAGCTAGACTTCTCTTACTAATGACAACACTTGGCTGCAAACAGTAGTGGTTTTAGCTGGAGAGTATTCTGACCTTTGACTTCCACTCAATGAACTCCTGGGACATGTAGTTTATTAGTCAGGTAATGTAGATTGTCCATGTAACCAGTTAAAATTTAAAACATCTTAATTTATTGGGGAATATTGAATTAAAGGATGGAGTTAGATTTTCTGCATTGTCTTTTACACTTACGGACAGAAGATAGATTTTTTTTATTTTTTTTAAATGAGGGATTTTCAAGAGGACTGAATGAAGTAGAACTTTTTCTAGTAGTGCTTTGACATTGAGTGAGGTGATATTGGAACAGAAATAATTTGACTTTAGTAGATAGCCTTAGGCCAAAAAGTATTCTGGATTGATCTGTGTTGTGAGTGATTAGGAAACTCCTTGAGCAGGAGCTGAGAGGATGGTGGTAGAAGGATGTTGTTTGTTTTATATAATAAAGGATTTCTTATTAACCCTTGCTCATCCACCAGGCAATACTGGCCTCTTGTGTACAATATAGCAATCCATAACTGGATTGGAAGATTATGGAGGGGAGACTGTTGTGCAGGATGGGGGACAGTTACCTTTTTTCTCAAGAGTCAGGTATTAGTTACAGCCAAAGACAGGTTCTTCTTAACTGCTGAGGATAGGATAACAAGCAATGGGCTTAAATTGCAGCTAGGGAGGTTTAGGTTGGACATTAGGAAAAACTTCCTGTCAGGGTGGTTAAGCACTGGAATAAATTGTCTAGGGAGTTTGTGGAATCTCCATCACTGGAGATCTTTTTTAAGAGCAGGTTAGACAAACACCTGTCAGGAATGGTCTAGATCCGGGGTTCTCAAAGTGGGGGTCAGGACCCCTCTGGGGGTGTGAGGTTATTACATAGGGGGTCAAAAGCTGTCAGCCTCCACCCCAAACCCTGCTTTGCCTCCAGCGTTTATAATGATGTTAAATATATCAAAAAGTGTATTTAATTTATAAGGGGGGTTGCACTCAGATTCTTACTATGTGAAAGGTGTCACTGATACTAAAGTTTGAGAATCCCTGGTCTAGATAATATTTAGTCCTTCCATGAGAGCAGGAGACTGGACTAGATGTCCTCTCAAGGTCCCTTCCCAGTTCTATGATTCTATAGAGGGTTCTTGAGGCCCCTACAATTCCACACTGCAACGGTTAAACCTTCCGTTAAAAAAATGGAACTGATCAAACTGGGAATCTGATAAGGGGAAAGGGTACGATTTACCCAGTGTGATTATCCAGTTTGTATGCACGTATCATTTCTGTATCTGAAGTTAGGAATATTGACCATGTATCTACTACTTTGGGTGACAACCACAACTAGCCTTTCAGGTACAACAATGAAAAAGCCAGACAGGGCTGATGGCCCATCAGAAAGACAATGGACTGTGAACAAGTTTAGTATTTCTGTGGATGCTCCAAACAGCCTGCAACTAATGGCTGTTATGACTCTGCAGAGACATGTGACTGTCACCTGTTACTGGACCCCACCTTGGAATGCCAGTGTTTTTCCACTGGAAGGCAAAGGGTTCCCACCACATACAAATATTATATAAGGCAGAGGAGTGACATCATCATGGTTCTCTTCTGCCTCCTTGCCCAAAGAGTAACTGGGAAACACCTGGAAACAAGAACTGAACTGGGAAGAGTTGAGCCCAGGCTGGAAGGATGTCTAACCTGTTAGTAATAATACCTGAAGTTTCAAGCTGCAGGCCAGTGCAGTTGGCTTTCAAGAATCTCTGTAATCTGCCTGTGACAACATTTAGGGTGAGAAATTACTATCTGTAGTCAATTTCTTTAGTGAATCCAGCTTAGTTTGCATGCTTTAATTTGCTTAGTAATCTGCTTTGTTCTGTTTGCTATCCATTATAATCACTTAAACTCTGCCTTTTATAGTTAATACATTTGTTTGGTTTATTATTAAACCCAGTTTGTGCAATTTCTAACTGGGGCAGGGGTCAAGAAGGTATGCATATCTCTTTTCATATTGAGGAAGAGAGTGAATTTTTAGGGGCTTGCACTGTGTAGATTTTTCTATATAGTGCAAGACAATAAACCTTTGGTTCTGCACTCCAAGGGAGGAGGGCATCTGAGTGCTGGGGCAAGTCCTTAAGCTTAGGTTTCCCAGAGTTGTTATCAGAGTCTGTGTCTTTCTGCAGGTAGGTATGGCCTTGCCTGTGTGTGTGCAAGAGGAGGCTTAAGAGCCTGGCTCAGCAAGTCAGGTTAAAGGGGGCCCACGCTGGCAGAACAGGCAGCCTCAGTGGCATCTCTGCATGCCAAATGGCACCTTGAAGGGGGGCAACCCATCACAGAGCTGAATGGTGCTGTTCCTGAGGAACTACCTGATTAGCTAAGACATACTGTATCTATGCAAGCTGATCAAAATAAAAGGTGCCTGATGCACAAATGCAGCCAGGCAATCACTAGTTAGTCCATCTTATTAGAATGATTTATAGTAAAAAAAACTACACCTCAGCTAATTAGCTGCCCTGCACTCGAATTACAAGTTATTTACTGCCAGTGAGCAAAACCAGTAGCAGTGGCTGATTTTGGAATATTATTGTACCAACAGCCATTCAGACAGGAATTTGTCCTTGCAAAGCTGTTCAATGCCTCAGTCTTTATTTCTTTATGGGATTCTTCATTGTCCTCACTGAACATTTTTGCCCCAGGAGTATATTAATTTAACTGCAGCTGATGGAACAAAGTATGCCATGGGGAGAACAGCCCATATACTCTAGGTGGGAGATTCCATTTCACATGCGTACAGAACTCTGTGAATAAGAGGAAAACCTCCCGTAACCTAAAAGTATTATATTATCCAGCAGTTCTGACAGAAATGAAATCAGGGTTTGAGTACAATGTAAAACACAGCTTTACAGAGCTCAGGAAGCTGAGGCATGGGACTATGCAGATTTTTATTTAAAAAAAAATAGTGTGTGTGTGTGTATCCATTCACACACAAATTATGGATAGTTTACAGGATTCTGACAAGTTAGCAGAACAGTCTCAGCATCAGAAAGCTTGTGCACTGCTGAGTTTATTTATATATAATGTAATCTGTACAAAGAGCTACGTCGTCTGTTTTCAAGATTCTGTGGAGAGTCATTGAGACAGCCAAGCTCCTCCTACATCACCATAGATTGCTCATTCTGGTTCACTGGTGCTGTTACCTATAACCTAAGTAAGACATCCCCTGACATTGGTCATTGCTATTAGGATAGCTTTAAAAGGATTGAAAGAGACAATTTGGAGCAATAATTTACTTTACAAATATTTTTTCTTCATATATCTGTCATTATAACAGAACAATGCCTAAAGAATGTGGGAAATGAAACTATGTTTATTGCTGGTAAACATTACATCAGATATTTCTGGATATTTGACAGCATTAAAAATTATCTGAATTATATGAAAATGATTAAATGTATAATGATTTTACTCTTATTTTAACTTTGCTTTGTAAATCTTTTGGTTTTCCCAGAGGCAGAGTCACTGATCAACTGTTAAACCTCAGAAGCTTATAAAAATTACTATCCTTCTCCTTTCCCACACAGCCTCCCTGCCCCTTGCCAAATTGCTTTGGCATGGAAGCAAGGACAGACATTTGTAAAACAACCGCCAGGGACTCTAACACTTGATTAGTGTGGTATGATTTGTTTTTGATGAACCTAAGTTACCCATGATTTATCACTTTATTTTTTTCTAGGTGCTTAAAAAAATAAAGTCTATTAATCATCCTAGCAATTTATTACATATTACGATTACTGATCTGAAATTCTGTCTTCCCCGCCTCCCTTCATAAACACAGGTCTACCTTTTTAAAAGCGTTTCTCCTTTTCCAATCCCCTGGACCTCCCCTGTCCATCATGAGTTCACATGAATTATTACCAATGGCTCCAACAGTTCCACTAGCAGGGAGATGGCAGCAGCTGTCTTGATCAGAATATGCAATCTAGATTTTGTTTTCTTTAACCTGTTCCATTGTGATTCTCCCTCTTGACCTCTCCCTTTCTTAATTAAGGGCCCAATCTTATAAGGTGCTGAGCATGGGTGGTGGGTGAAACTTCCCCTGGAGGAGGCTAGCTTCTTGTCCCACCTCTTCCGCTCACAGCCCCGCTCACACTCCACCCTTGCTCTGTCCCAGGCCCTGCCCTTGCCTGCAGCTGACTCACCACTCACCTTTTCACACCCTGGCTGCAAGGTTCCCCCCCTCCACTGACCTCCTCCCCTGCTTGCCTCCTCATCCCCCCACCAGGCCCCCCCATCTGCCATGCAGCTGGCTCGCTGCTCACATCCTCACCCTGCTGCTGCCCTCCCCCATGAAACCCTCCCCCCTTTTCACCTTAAAGCACTAATAACATTCCCCAAGGGAACGGAACAGGCAACAGCTAGAGATCAATTGCCAGATGGATTTTCCTCTGTGTGGCAGGGAGTTTGGTGTATACAGTATAGAGAGAGGAAAAACCAGGGTACCTGCGCTAAACTGAAGCCTAATCTCTCCTTTTGAAAAAATGTTTGTCACTGACAGCCTGCATTAGGGCAGTAGTTTAATAACTTTTCTTACACAGAATTTCCTGCCAGAGTTGTTTACTTAAAGTGGGTTTGAATAAAACCACTAGATCAAGAAATAAACTCACTGGCTATGTCAGCTCCTCCTTGAGCGAGGTTAGACAAAAATACTTCTGCTGGGTACAGAGAATAACTGATGGTCCTTTGGAAACTGTTTTTAACCCCAATAACACATTTTCCTACAAAATAAAACCAGCTGAATGTGGCCAAAGACTTCCTGGGCATTGGCAAATGCCTGTTAAATGGCTTCATTACAACTTTAATGGCCCTTGAACAGTTTCAGTGATCTGCTACTACTGGTCTGGAAAACTTTTTCACTTGTGTAAAGTTTCTCAAGGATGAGGGACCCTCTCTCCTCACCCCCCCACCTGCAGCTCATGCACACACAACACCCTGTAGGGATGGGGGGCTGAGGAGGAGCACTGCCGGCAGCTGCCGAGACCTCCGAAGGGGGGACGGAGTGAAGTGGAGTGGAGAAAAGGAAAGGTGAAATAGATTCAATGTGTGTAATGGCTGAGCCATTGAACTTCCCCATGTTAAGTATTCTCAAACCTCTTGTCAAACTCTCTGTAATGGGCTATCTTGATTACAAAAGTTTTTTTTCTTAATTAATTAGCCTCTTAAAGTTGGTAGGACAACTCCCATCTTTTCATGTTCTCTGTGTGTGTATACATATCTCCTCACTATATGTCTCATTCTATGCATCCGATGAAGTGGGCTGTAGCCCACGAAAGCTTATGCTCAAATAAATTTATTAGTCTCTAAGGTGCCACAAGTACTTCTGTTCTTTTTGCGGATACAGACTAACACAGCTGCTACTCTGAAACCTAACAGCACATACTTCATCTTCTGACTTCACCCCCACTTCTCCTACTAGTTGGGCCCAGTCACAGCCTGAGGTCCATTGTAACTCACCTTTTCTGGGCCTCATCCTTCTGCCATTGCAACCATTCAATGTACGGTACCACCTTAAATGTTCTAGCTCACTCCCTAATTTATGTTGTCCTGTGTTACAAGAAGGTGGACGCTATGGTAGTAATTAGGATAGCTGCTCCTCATATACAAGTGTGAATAGCAGGTATTACCTTCTTCATATATCTGAAGGCCAGAAGGGACCATCATGATCATCGAGTCTGACTCCTGTATAACTGAAATCAGAGAACCTCACCAAAGAATTAGAACCTCATTCACTAATAGTAATTTTTGTAACTCTCAAATTCACTGTGAATCTCAGTTATTTCAGCTAGTCATTTTTTGCAAGAAATATATTCATTTTCCATGTACCAAATGATAAAACGTCTCAGAAAAAGGGAACCAAACTGATGCTATGTTTTCTTCAATGTTAGGGGAGCTGCAGTGTTGCCAACCTCACCATTGGAAAATCATGAGTCAGACCCCCCAAAAATCATGACGTTAAAAAAAATCCTTTTGATTTTTAAACCAATAAAATATGGGGTCTATTTCCCTTCTGGTTTCTGAGCCTTTAAGATGTTCTCAGGTCACACATGTGGCTGACAGCGGGAGCCCCAGTATCCTAGTGTCCCCTTGAGGAGGGTCTCTTGCTGTCAGCCCTGTCAGCTCCAGAGCTGACTGATAACGGGAGCCCCAGCCACTAGGGCTGGCAGTGATTTCTCAGTAAAATTATTAAGCCTGACTCATGATCTCAGGATAGAACTCTCAAATGTCAGGATTCTTTTTTCAGCATGGCTGGGGAAAAAATCCTGACATTTCAGAGTTCTATAGCAAGATAATGACTCTGTTACCCGGGGTGCTTTCAACCCAAAGCTCTTGGTAACTTTTACTCTGTGCAAGGTGGTGTCAGGAAATAAATCAGGGGAGACACGGCTGTCTGACCGATAGATGGCTGGCACAAACAGGACAACACAAGAGTGCTTTCACGTAAAGCTAAAATTTACTTAGTCTCAAGCACTTACACACATCCGCAACAGGTTAGTAAAACACCTCCAACTCTTGATAATTACCAAAGCTATGTGTGGCTCTCGAGTGACACAGTGGCAGGCTTCCTGTGGCCAAATCTTCCATCTGCAGGTGGGGACCGCAAGATGTATCCAGAGGGAGAGTCCAAACGAGTCCAAAAAGAGTCCAACTGCCTCAAACTTTTTCTCCTTATTTATACAATAGTAATAGAATGACATGTCCCTTAAAGAAAGCTTGTTAAGTAGGCAGTTTCAATGGTCAAGCAAGAGGCTCCTTCTGATTATTGATTAACCGGGTGTGGGTTTTTCCAGAGTTTGCAGCCTTGAGGCCCCACTAGACATTCCTGGGGCACATCCTGCTCTTCAAAAATGCATGTATCAGCCACTTCAACACAATTCTTACCAGGAAGGATGCAGAGTCATGCTGCCCTTTCTGTGGCACCCCAAACCTCCTCCCCTCCTGCCTTGGTCAAGATGAGACAGCTGACTAGGCTGCTTTTAGCAATAAGCCGTAGTCGTTTCAGGCACTTTACTGGTTTGCCAAAATCTCCTTGTACAACTCAGGCTTAATTTTCTTTGAAATCACAAGAGTTGGCATGTCTGCTATAACTCCATTTGACATACATGCTCCTCCAGGTGACATAACTGAGAGAAATGCATATGCAGGCAAGATGGGAGTTATCAGTTGCAAACACTTCTTTATGCAGAAACCAGGATGTTAAATAATTCCTCTTGTGGTATGAAGTATGCAGAAATGGCACAATCCTAAAGTATAATTTCTGATTAATTTTGCCCTGAATTAAGAATTGTATTTAGATGAGCAACTGTAGCTTTTATTCTCTTGCACTAGGATTGAAAAATCCCATTGCTGTTTAAGTGTCAGCATCATGATGCAAAACACAATGGAAGGTGTTTCATGTATCAGCATAGTAATGCAGAAAGCAGACTTGTCTAGGAGAAAGCAGACTTGTCTGGCAGAAAAGTAATTTTGGGTGTCAATATGTTAAACTCTGTTGGGAGGATAGGCAGAAATGAGATGGACTGTTGTCATGCTGGAAGATGTTGACAGGTGTTAAGATGGAAGGTGCTAATTGGTGCTATCAAACTTGTTGCTTGATCCATAAACAATTGCAGAGATGCTTGAAGTGGTAACTGTACTAATCACATGGCAGAAGCTCCATGTGTCCACGCTTTTGGTTTTCTGATTTCCCCCCAAAATCAATAGGGTTGAAGCCATTAGTACCTAGAACATTGCCTGGAATGTTGGAATTGAGTGGATGTGGCAGTCAAAAGATATTGTTTCACAAACAGACAGACAGCAAAGAGTAGTTGAGTTGACTGTAAGTCCACCACGAGCTCGGTCAAGTGTATATTTACACTCTGACTCACTACTGCAATACTTTATAGTTTTATTCCAGTGGTTATAGTGCAAATCCATCAGCATAAAATTGGAGTAACACTGGTAACTCAAGCTCTGCCTACTGCACAGCTCAGGAACAGAAGCTTTTGGGGCTTAAACAGGTATTCTTTCTAGGAGCACAAAAAACATCAGTATCTATAATGAATTCTAACTAATAATTTAATCACTAATAAAGACACATTTACACTTGTCACATAGATAGCTAATTCAGAAAGATACTACAATGATGAGCACTAATAAAAACTGTAAGATTACCACAGCTGTGAACTGATGAAAGAACATTGGCAAATCTTTTTACGCATTCCTTTCCCATGGTTCAAGGTAATCCAAGCCAAGATGTGCAAAAATTTCTTCCTCACTTTTGGCTTTGAGAAATATCCTCTGTAAAGGGAGGGGGGAAAGGTTAGTATGATCATTTTTGATTATTTAAATTAATGTGTTTGCTTTTTGAAACTTAGGTTAGTCATTTTTTGCCTTCTCCACCCTCACTCCCACCCATAAGCAACTCTTTTTTCTATTACCACATCAATCTGCACAGTGATGACCTCAGAATGTGGGAGACGGTAAGCAGATTGATTCCTTATCCTGCAAAAGTGGAGCCAAACTGCTTGTTGCTTTCAACCCCAGTGACTAGTTTACATCTTTTTGTGCTGATTTACATTTCAAGGCTAACTGCATAAGGATTAGGACTTCATTTTTTAAATGAAAGTTAAGGTTTTCCTCCAGGTTCGACTTTCCTAATAAGCTCATCAGTGTCATATATATGAAAATAGCACTATTCTCAAAAGATGTGTTCAAGCCAATTCCACACAGTTACACTAATTATGGGCAAAACTCAGCATGTCAGAGCCTTCCTAATTCCCATTACTTATACAAAGAAATGTCATGTGCCTGGAAAACTGGGCTGGAAATTTTGTGGGACTAGGCAGCTCCAGTTAGAATTTTTCCCCAGTAAAGTTGTTACCATAAAATTCACATTTGCTTTCACATATGGGTATTTTATATTGTATTGTAACATGCTGGCACAGAAACCAGGAGTAAGCATTTACTCTTTAAAGAAAGAAAACTAGAAAATCTGACAGCTAAGTGGTATGGACAGCTAAGTGGTAGTTGTGTATTGTTTTCATAACTGTGGTGCTGTATCAGTTAAAGATACAAAGCTTGCAGTGCAGATGAACATTAAAATATAGTGTGGACCCCATCTTTGAAGAAGTTACCACTATCACCTGGGAGTGCTGTATAGTTCAGATGTGCTTTAATCAGAACCCCAGATCTGAACCTCAAACTTTGGGTCCATTAAGAATCCAGGGCCAGAGTCTCTGGTCCACCAAGTTCATTTTGCAAGGGCAAAATGAACTTAACCTGGCTGGAGAACACAATGGGGGGAAGGGGCACACAGGGGGGTAGGGATGAAAGACTAGGACGAGATCTGGGGAAGAGAAGGAAGGGTAGGGAGTGTGGAAGAGCAAGATTTCTCCACACCTGGATTCTTTGCTCATAAAAGGTTTACACCATCAGCACAGTTTAAAGTTAGGCCTATGCAACTTTCAGTCATGCCAGGGCCAGGTAAAACAGAATCAGGGAGCTACAATAGGGTCCCTGTCAGCCCCACCCTTTCTGGTGCCCAAGCTTTGCTCATTGGAGAATTGAGCACCCAAACTTGAATGTGTTCCATATTTCAGTTGGGTCCTACCTTCAGCATAGATCCAACTGAATCAAAGTCTAAGTGCAACACTTTCATTGTTGGGGTGTTTGAAATTAAGATCTGGATCCAATTTTTGCAGCTTGGGCCCATATTTCTTTGACACAGATCAGCTTCAACAGCCAGGTCAGTCAAACTAGCAACTTTCTTAACAGCTGTTTTGCAGGACTATAGAACAGAATGAGACAGTTCAATGTTCTAGAAAGGTTGTGAGGGCTAAATCAAATGGCAGAAGTTAGACACTTAAGAATGAAACTATAATCCTTTAAAGTTTCAGTGAACTCAAAAGGGGAAAAGATATGTGGTTCCCATTTCACCATTTCAAAATTATCAACCTACTAACAAGGTATTTATGTAAAGTTCTCTCAGTTTGCAGTTGAACCTATTCAAGGAACCTAAGTCATTTCTCTCTCAGCAAATTACTGTCACATTGTGTAACAGTGTGTAACATGTGTTTAACATTTTTCTGAACTGGAAACATAAACTTATCTTAATGTGCAAACATCCAGACAGTCTAATTAACACTCATTTATGCTCTATTAAATAAATAGTAAGTATTTATTCTATATTAACTGTATATAATTTTGAATATATAGATATTTTTAGAAACTGTGCACAAAATTTTATAGCCAGATCTCTTTAAACCCATTTACTTTTTGTTGGTCTCTATTTTCCTGGTGCAGCCTGTCTACACTGGTTCCTACCAGGCATGGGATCTACTTGGTTAAGTCATGTAATCCAATTATTTGGTCTTTATTCCACAGTTTTGTTACTGGGAATGTTTGTGTACCAATTGCACTGCACTATGGGCCTGATCCAAAGCCCATTGAAGACAGTGGCAGCCTTTCCACTGGCTTTACATTTGGCCCTGGTGTAAACAGATGTAGATCCATTGATTTCAATAACGCTTTCCCCGGTTTAGACCTAGTACTATGTATATTGATGGTTCATGATTTGTACATAATGGTAACAAAACTTCACAAGGTATGTAGAATTGTTTACCTCATAACATAACTATGTCTGTATGTCTAAGGAGATATCCTTTGCAAGTAAGTTACAGGGGAGGAGGGATAGGTCAGCGGTTTGAGCATTGGCCTACTAAACCCAGGGTTGTGAGCTCATGCTTGAGGGGGCACTTAGAAATATGAGGCAAAAACCTGTCTGGGGATTAGCCCTGCTTTGAGTAGAGGGTTGGATTAGATGATCTCCTGAGGTCCCTTCCAACCCTGATACTCTATGTTAAAACTCAAGGGAAGGATTTGGCCCACTGGTTCAGAGATTTCTTTTGCTCCAAATGGAAGAAGCTTGATACTCATTTTTGTTTTAATAAGAAGAAGAAGCATGGAGTCCTGATTTTTAATGGGGGAGGAGGACTGTCCAACCTCCAATTTTTGCATGTGAAGTTTATAGCATATAAAACATCCAAACACTGGCAAGGTGCCCACAGGCACAGAGTTGGAAATCTATTTTCTACAGTATAAATATGCAGCAATTATCAAGCATCAATTTTAATTATAAGTTAAAAATTATATCTGCAATAACAGAGGCTACTTTTCAAACACAAGCCCATTGCTTCTAATGGAAGAAGCTTGACACTTGTTTTTGTTTTAATAAGAAGAAGAAGCATGGAGTCCTGATTTTTAATGGGGGAGGGGGATTGTCCAACCTCCAATTTTTGCATGTGAAGTTTATAGCATATAAAACATCCAAACACTGGCAAGGTGCCCACAGGCACAGAGTTGGAAATCTATTTTCTACAGTATAAATATGCAGCAATTATCAAGCATCAATTTTAATTATATTAAAAATTGTATCTGCGATAACAGAGGCTACTTTTCAAACACAAGCCCATTACATTCCATTACTTTTTAAATTTAGTTTAAATCTTATGTTCTGAAATATGCGAGAGAGATACAAAAAAACCTCATTAGAAAAAGATATTCTTTCCCATATGGGGGAAATGTAGAAATGACAGAAAAGACAAAATCTAAGAAGACAACAAAATGAGAACACCTTAAGTATCCCTTAAATCTTCGCCCAATACTATAATGGCATCCCAAATATTTCTTCTCCAGAAAATGATATATTACAACTGAGTTACAAAACATCAGGTGTGCAGCCTTCCAAAACTGCAACACATTTCCAAGCAACAGCACTACTTTCTGGGCTGCTGCAGTACTTCTGGGAATAACGTCAAAAACCTAGTGGCACCTACCATCCACTATTATTTGAAATGTGGGAGGGTAACCAACTAGGTATGCTGATGATCGTGGTAATTGGAGGAATGCACATTTTCCTAAGCCTACTTGTCTCCTTTCTCTCTTTATTGAGTTATTTCTAAAAGGCAGGATTTTGTCACTCACTTGTGGATAATGGAAGAGAGGAAAACATGAATGGATCACAGCATATCTGCAGCACTGTCTCACAATAGATTAAGATGATCAAATATTAATTTTTACATAAATGCTGAGTGCACTGTGTTTTGACTGTATAATAAAGATTTTTCAGTTTAACAAACTGATAAAATCATCCAATTAAAAAATCAAAAAGCAGGCAAAATAATGATATTTTTCCGCCTCCATGTGGGAGGATGGGACTTGGATGATTTTTTTTTAAACATCCATGAATAATTGCAGAAACCCGAGATGTGTTCTTAAAATGTGTGGCCATCTGTTATGGATGGTCTTTAGTGGAAGCACTTCATGTCTTCTGGACCTCAAACTACTTGCCATTTCTGTTGCACAATAGAATTGCACTTTTAAGTTTGTTCTCTCACCCTACTTACAGAAATAGCATGTTTATGAGTACTACTCATCTCATTTGCTTGACAGGAATTTTTTAATACAAGAAGTTGATGCTGACAACTGTTCTTAGTAGCTACAGCCCATGTCTCTAAATGAATCTCTAGTTGGTACCTGCCAACTACTTTAGCTGTTTGAGTGGTATTAATGTAAATCATAACCTATTATGCTGCCTCTTTGTCAATCTGTACTGAACTAATACAATGATACATATTTGATTATTACAATCAGCAATCAACCCTGTTCTTTTCCTTTTTGTTTTTCCCCTACCCCTGGGTCTCCCCCCAGCTCCCTCACACACTCCTTTTTGCTCAGAAGTAGTAAATAATGAACTGCCTGTCTTCTTATGAATTTTTTGCAGCTTTTTACCAAAGTTCAACAGAACCAAGCTGCATTCCCAATCATCATAATCATCATCAATTAAACTTACAAAAAACAATGGGTTGTAGCAGCTGATATCTCTTGCCTCTTATCCCATTTGATCAATTCTGTTATTCCAGTGGATGGAAAATATTAAAATTGTGGTTGCAAACATGACCATTAACTACACTTAATGCAGATTAATCTACCTTCCAAATGTTTTCTTGTGTGAATTGCTACTTCTTATTTTTCATTTTGGCATTAATGATCAATAAGATCTTTTATAAATTGTGAAGCACTATTTGATGATTTCCTAATTCCTGATTCCCAAAGTTCAATCAGATGTCATGCTATTTTTATTATTACCTTTTTAAAACTCATTTAATTCTATGAAACCAGCTAGACAAAAACATCAATATCTAAATAAGAATTATAGTATTAGTTAAATAAATCATATGGGTGTGCTGCTTTTGGGAATGAGAGGCAATTTTTGCAGGGGGTTATAGATATCATTTAAATAACATGAAGAGTTATAAAGCATTCTGGTTCTTTCCATATCTGTGGCTCACAACTTCCTTCTTCCATTTTATAGAGAACTTTTGTATGTAATATTAACCTTTTTTTGTCCAGTCTCTTGGCTAGGCCAACACATATACAGACCTACTAGTTCCTCAGCTGGGGTGACCAGACAGCAAATGCGAAAAATCGGGATGGGAGGGATAGGAGCCTATATAAGAAAAGACCCAACAATCGGGATTGTCCCTATACAATTGGGACATCTGGCCACCCTATCGTCAGCATGTAAGGGGGAATTCATCCAATACAATACAGGTAGAAGGGTAAGATGGTCCAAAGAAAGCAGAGATTGGTGAAGATCACCATGTGGAAAATAGTTTTTATACAAATAGAAAGCAAAGGACTTTCTAAAATATTCAAATTAAAACCTGCCTGTAGATACTGTCCAATAGGTCTAGCTTATAAGAAACCCACAATTTCAGTTATACTAAGCTAGTTAGATGCTTGTATGAGTTACTTTTTAAGAGTGCAAGTTTTGTAAAAGGGTTTAAGGCACAAACATACAGTGTTGTCCTTGAATATCTGGCATGAGATTATGATTCTTTACCTGGTCTTCTATTTCTAATAGGTTGTAGTCATTGCAAAGACACCCTGACCTGTCAACTGCGTTCACTCAGGTAGCATTCAAAATAGACACAAATTCACATCTGTTCCATGCAAACCTACCAGTACATCTCACTATTATTATAAATAACATAGAGTAAAAATACTGAGCAAAAGAGGTACTAGAAAATGTTACATAAGATAAACATCCCTCACTATAGGACTTTACCTCAGATTGTTTCCCATCTCAGCAGTTCAGAAGTGAGCTTGTATGCCACGACTTAACTCATAAAATACCCACCTAGCACTTACAATTTCATAGCACCCAACACACATCATCCAATTAATAAAAGTGGATTTAGTTCTTGCAAAAGATGTCAAACTAACAGCACTGGAAAGTGAGGTCCTCAGAGTAAGCTCTCACACATTCCTCACTTGCTTTCCTTAATCCTGAACAGGAGTCATCTGGTGGAAGGATCAGATGTTCATTTTTTCTGTACCCATTATTTAACTAATTGGCTTATCAGAGGTACTGCTAATTAAGATGATAATACCATCCATGATGAGGATTAGACCCTAGTTCCTTAGAAAACAGTAGACTAAGACCACCAGCTTGGTTCACATAGGCCACCAAAAAGCCATCAGCTCTTATTTTAAACTACACATACTGCCCCTCACCATTACCCTTCAATATATTTGGGAGTCTCATACTTGATCTTGCTTGGCTTATACAGCCAAGATCTTTCTCAGAGTGAAGCATCTGGTCCCATACCTCATTTTTCCTACAATTAAGGTAGCATTGGCTCTATAGCTGCTGAAACTATTAGTCCTGTAAAAATGCAATGGGCACAGTATTGGGTTACATTATCCCATGGAACCTATAAAATATGGAGAAGGTGGAGGCAGAATGCCAACTGGGATACAAGACCCCTTGAGGCCCTAGGCTTTGAGGTCTATGAAAGATCTGGTTCTCACATACTTTTTTTTACTGAGCAGATTGTGGAGGAAAAACAGAAGAAATATTTTTGAGAATAGTGTAGCAAATTGCAAAGAAAATATGCAGTGTTTAGCCTAGCTTTGACTTTTAGGTGTGCATCAGAGAATATCATGCATTTACTCATTCCAGTCTTCCCTTTGTATCCCAAAATGCTTACATATTCTGAAATGAGAAACTCTTGCGTATAGCGTTCTTAGTGATTTTCTCATTTAAACCTGATTTACACTCAGTAATTTTCATGTACAAGGTGGTATGTGACATCTACCTACATTAACTTAATTAGTACACATTTCCATTCATTTTAAAAATTAAAAAGTTAAATTTAATTGGCAGCATAATTATTACTATTTTTACAGTATTTTCAATATATTGGATAAATACCAGGCAGACAATATACTCATAACAGCTCCAGCACTACTTGAGTCATCACAGTGGGAGTAAGCAAGACAGTAACAAATGAATAGATAGAAAAATGTAGATGGACTGCCATTTACAAACCTGGGAGTCTACTGCTCAGTGTGCTTGGAAATGAGCTATTTTCAAACCAGTTTTGTCCCATTTTCCCCTTTGGGTATGTCTACACTACGAAATTAGGTCGATGCTATAGAAGTCGATTTTTAGAAATTGATTTTACACAGTCGATTGCATATGTCCCCCCTAAGCGCATTAAGTTGGTGGAGTGTGTTCTCACTACCATGGCTAGCATTGACATACGGAGTGGTGCACAGTGGGTAGCTATTCCACAGTTCCCGTAGTCTCCACTACCCATTAGAATGCTGGGTTAAGCTCCCAATGCCTGATGGGGCAAAAACATTGTTGCGGGTGGTTTTGTACATGTTGTCAGTCGCCTCTCCCTCTGCGAAAGCAACGGCAGACAATCATTTTGTGCCTTTTTTCCTGGGTTACCTGTGCAGACGCCATACCATGGCAAGCATTGAGCTCGCTCAGCTCACCGTCACCACTGTTATGGGCAAGTCTACTGTGGGGGTTGCTGTGATCCAAGTAGCCAGCAATCATTGATGTTCTGTTATCAAGGGTAGTGACTCTGGGAAATGTACGGGTCTTTTTAGATTTTAGGTGCATTATATTCCTGTCCTTTGTCGCTGGTGAAGAAGTCCTGCAGCCGTACATTCCAGTCCGGTTGGTGCTGTAACACCCCATAGCTCTTCTGTGGTTGACATATGTAACAGCTCCAGGGCTCTTGCTCTTTTGCCTTGGCCAAGGTACCTTGCCCTACCAGGACCTCCAAGCATTTGACACAGAAGCACCTGCAGCAGCTCCTTGCCTTTGCAGCAGTAGGACTGGTACCTGTCCTCGTCAGACATGTAGCTTGGCAGAGGGTTCTGGGAATGTCTTCCCTGCCTGGCTCCTAGCAGCCTCCAGGGCATGGTGTATGGCTCCACCACCTCCCCTCCAACTCTGCTCTCCTGCTCCCCAGCGATGAGCTCAGGGGATCTGTTCTGGTCCTCCTGGGTGCTGCTGGCAGACATGGTACTGCTGTTCTGGGAGGGCTCCTTGGAATCCTCCTCAGTGAAGTCGATCAGGGGCACAAGGACAGACATGGCCATCCTCCTCTTAGAGCACTGAATGGGAGCCAGAGACTCCAGGTCATTCTCTTTAAGTTTCATCTCATGGAGATTCAGTCCTGCCTGGAATATCATGCAAGCTAGAGCCTTTTGCCTCAGGCTGCTCTCCTGGCAGTACCACGTGGTTGCACCTACCCCAGCCTACCCATTGCTCCCATGGCTCATGAAGCCTGGACAATAGTAAGGAGCAGTTCAACTATAGGCTGAGCAAGTGCAGAATGGTGGTAGAATGTGCCTTTGGACATCGGTGCTGTTGGTCAGACCTCAGTGCAACCAACATTCCCATTGCTATTGCCGCTTGCTGTGTGTTCCATAAGATCTGTGAGAGTAAGGGGAGATGTTTATGGCGGGGTGGGAGGTTGAGGCAAATCACCTGGCATCCAATTTTGAGCAGCCAGACACCAGGGCAATTAGAAGAGCACAGCAAGGCACGCTGAGCATCAGAGAGGCTTTGAAAACCAGTTTCATGACTGGCCAGCCTTTGGTATGACAGTTGTATGTGTTTCTGCTTGATGCAAACCCGCCCCCTTTGTTGATTTTAATTTCCTGTAAGCCAACCAACCTCCCCCCTTTCAAAATAAAGTAACTATTGTTTTGAAACTATGCATTCTTTCTTTCTTAATTAAAAAGAAAAATGAGATAACGGACAAGGTAACCTGGTTGTGAGGGGGGAGGAGAGAAGGACAAGGCCACATTGATTATTGTAGCCACACTAAAAATCAAACTGTTTGAATGACAGCCTTCTGTTGCTTGGGCCATCCTCTGGAATGGAGTGGCTGTGGAACATGGGGAGGAGGGTAGGCGGTTATACAGCGGATGCAGCGGGGGTCTGTGCTCTTTTTGGCTTTCCTGCAGCTCCAACAGACACTTCATCATGTCCATTTGCTCCCCCAACAAATGCTTCATCATGTCCATTTGCTCCCACAACAGCCTCAGCATCATGTCCTGCCTCCTCACTTCCTGCTCACTTAATTCTTTCCTGGCCTCTGCCACTGAATGCCTCCATGCATTAAGCTGTGTCCTATCAGTGCAGAAGGACTGCATGAGCTCAGAAAACATGTCATCGTGAGTGCTTTTTTTCACCTTCTAATCTACAATAACCTCAGGGACGGAGATGATAGGGGGAGCGTAGAAACGTTCTACAGCCTACGATTCTGGGGGGATGGCATGGTCACCTGTGCTGCTGAGTTCGCCATGCTGACCAAACAGGAAATTACATTAAAAAGTTCCCGGGGCTTTTCCTGTGTACCTGTCTAGTGCACTGGAGTTCAAAGTGCTATCCAGAGCGGTCACAATGGAGCACTCTGGGATAGCTCCCAGAGGGTAATACCGTTGATTTGCGTCCGCACTACCCCAAATTTGACCCAGCAAGGTCGATTTTAGCACTACTCCCCTCATTGGGGAGGAGTACAGAAGTCAATTTTAAGAGCCCTTTAGGTCGATGGAACAGGGTTGGTTGTGCTGATGCAGTCATTTTTAAATCGATCTAAGACAGCTAAATTCGACCTAACCCAGTAGTGTAGACCAGGCCTTTGGGAAAACATGGTCTCCCTAGGATACTATAATGCAGCTCAAATGTATCTTGCACAGCAATTTGCACACCCTCTGTCACTTTACTATGAATATATCTTCCAAGATATGTCAGTTTGATCCCTTTACAATATCTATTCAGAACTAAACAAAGACCTTGCAGTCTTTGAGATTTGAAACTACTTATCCAGATGTGAAAGGCCAGTGCATTAAATGGCAAGTTACAGGAGTAACACACTGACATCTTCAAAGATCTACAATTTAAACATTAGACCATGAGTGATTGGTTAGAGCAAAAGTGCAAGGCTGTTCGGTTATTTGTTCTCTATCTGCCCTCCCTTGTCCAAATAGCATCCTCACCACTGACAGAAATATAAATATCTATAAATTATCTATTCACTCACTGCAATTCTCATTTAAGGGTAGCAGGGCTACATGAACCAAAGCACAGTCATCCGGTGGAATCAATCAAGATGTCCTAATAAAAACCGGAGTCTGGGAATTGGAGTAACTGTAGATTGTTATCTGAAAACATCAGCTCAGTGTGCAGCGGCAGTCAAAAAAGCTAACAGAATGTTAGGAATCATTAGGAAAGAGAGAGATAATAATACAGAAAATATCATAAAGCCACTGTATAAAGTCCATGGTACGCCCACACCTTGAATACTGTATGCAGTTCTGGTCACCCTATCTCAAAAAAAGATATATTAGAAATGGAAAAAGTACAGAGAAGGGCAACAAAAATGATTAGGGAGTATGGAACAGCTTCCATCTGAGGAAAGACTAAAAAGAGTGGGACTATTCAGCTTAGAAAAGAGACAACTAATAGCAGATATGATAGAGGTCTATAAAATCATGAATGGTATGGAGGAAGTGAATAAGGAAGTGTTGTTTACCCCTTTATATAACACAAAAACCAGTCACCCAATGAAATCAACGGGCAGCAGGTTTAAACAAACATAAGGAAGTACTTCTTCACATATCACACAGTCAACTTGTGGAACCCATTGCCGTGGGATGTTGTGAAGGCAAAAGTATAATGGCTTAAAAAAAATTAGATATGTTCATGAAGGATAGATCCATCAATGGCTATTAGCCCACATGGTCAGGGATGCAACCTCATGCTCTTGGAGTCCCTAAACCTCTGACTTCCAGAAGCTGGGACTGGACACTTAGGCTTGGATCGCTCAATAATTGCCCTGTTCTGTTCATTCCCTCTGAAGCATGTGGCACTGTACACTGTCATAAGACAAGTATCAGAGGGGTAGCCGTGTTAGTCTGGATCTGCAAAAGCAGCAAAGAGTCCTGTGGCACATTATAGACTAACAGACGTTTTGGAGCATGAGCTTTCGTGAGTGAATACCCACTTCGTCAGATGCATGTGACGTCATAAGACAGAATAAATGGACCATTGGTCTGACCCAGTATGGCCATTTTTATGTTCTTATGACTATGGATGCAGAAAAACAAGTGGAGCATTATTATTATACTAATCAAATGGAAACCTAAGTAATTGCCAAGGGTAAACAAAGCTAACTAGAGAGCTGAAATGGCTAGTTTCCTACAATCATAGTCTAACTGGCAAAATAATATACGTAACTCACTTTGGCACCTACCAAATTAAGCATTCAAATGTGAGATGTATTTGCTGTAGAAAGAATCACAGTAAAAACAAACAACTTGTTAGGGCACCAGCTTATTTCTCATCTGAATGTTCTTTTTTTACTTTTTAAATAAATTAGGATGTAAGATCAAACTTTTCAGTCAGAAAAAAAAAAAAAACTTTGAAGGTCCCAGTCAAACTATATGAAGTCTGACTGGTAGGCATTTCTGACCTGACCAAATGTTCATTGTAACAGGCAAGTATTTATAGGCTGAAGTTTTTTTTAAGGTAAGTAAGATGAACTAAGGGAAACATGGCAAATGAGAAACATAAGTACCGTGGATGCAGTATCGATGTTATAAATAATATTGATAGTGTTTAACTGACTTCCGTTGCCTCTGCCAACTAAGCCATCTTCACCAAGACTACTGATGAAACACACCGGCGAGTGTAGATTACACTAACATTCTAGGACTCTGAGGAGCCATTTTTAATTAAATCAGCCTTTTACAAAGGGCTTCCCTTTTGCTCCAAAATATGGCATTTTCCTAAAATCATTCTGGTCCCAGGATGAAGATTACTCCATCTCGAATTTTCCCCTTGTTGCATCTCTTTCTATTTCCTGTTGGTTTTTGTTTGCCCCTTCCCCACTCTCATCCCAGTATCTCCTTCCCTCTCCTGCCTTCGGAGAGTCTCTCATTTCCTAGATCCTGTTATTTCTATCTTTCTATCTCTCCAGCACTTCCACAGTTCTTCTTTCTCCTCTGCAAGGCTCCCATATATATATATATATATATATATATATATATATATATATATATATATATATATATATCCCTTTCAGTGTTGCAGTTCGTTTTATTTCCAAATTAAAATGTACTTAGATATATTTGTATTAGTAGGGAAAGAATCATCTGCCTTCCCAATAAAGATCTTTCACTTGCTCGTGTGTTCATCTATGTTAATATGCAAACACTCTTGATGAGCTAAGGCACTGAACAGTGTAGAAGGGCTGATGATTTTTGCACAGGATAAAATTTATTTTCTTTAACTTATGCTTAAAAAGAAATCCTCCTGATGAAAGACTCACTTGATACTTGAACAGCATGTGCAAGCCTCAGACTGCACCCATGATTTCTTTACCTGCTTCGGAGATTTTTAAAAACATTATGTAATTATTTTCAGACTCACACCCCTGTGTATCACCTCAAAGGAATTTAGATATTCGACTAAAAAAAGATTCTATTTTATTGCAGGAAAAATATTTGGAAAACACCTTGTCTTCAACAAAAAGCACTGAAGTTTTTATATTCTGTTATAGCTTTTCTAGTATTTTTTTAAAACTGCTGCAGCTCTCTTCAGCATATCCAGTAATTACACTTTACAAGAGTAGGGTTATGGCAACAATAAAGTGGCTGCCTCAGACCACATAACATCTGTGAAAATCTTAGAGACATCAATAATGGACATAAGAAAGTAAGCTTCAACAGGTGCAAGAGTCACCATTATCAGTGTGCTTATCTGAAAGAACAGAGAAGACAGGCACTGTCAACGTCTTTCTAAAAGGTAACTGCAGTTCACAGATTTTTTGCTTGATGTATTGTTATTAAATGTAATATGTGACATTAGCCTAAAGCAATTTCTTCTAACCCACAAAGGAGTGAGAAAGAAAGAAAGAAAGAAAGAAACAGTCTCTCAAAAGCCTGAACTTAGTCCCTTTTTCAGTTATCAGACTTTTAAGGAAGAGGGAGTATTGGGCTTACACATCAAATTCTGCAAAAGCACAGATGAGATTTGCTGGAGGGTAAAAGTTAAAAACAGACCAAGAAACAGACACTTTTCAATTATCGTAGCAGTTAACAAAATTGGGTGAAAAGTTTCACATATAAAATTAAACCAGCATCCTTTTGGCCCCCTTTGTAGGGGGAAAAATCATTTGAGGGTTACATTTTGTTGCGAGGATTTTTGCCTACCAGAAATTAGAAACAGTTCTTGGGTACAAACCTATTATGTGTGTGTGTGCACGCACACCAGTTATACTAATGCAATTCCAGTTATTTCATATTTTGAGAGCCAAATGAATGTTCCCAGGATTGACAATATACAAATCCACTAGACAGAGAGAAATAGAGTACAGTAAAAACAATATGCCACAGAGCAGTGAAAAATGCTCTCTCATGTAGAAGTTATGTTTTGGGAGCTGGAAGGCAAAATATCTTGATTTCCGTGTCTTTCTTTTTGGAGAAAGAATCACAAATGGAGCACAATGAAGGATAGCTTCAAGAACAACAGTGAGAATGGAACTGTTATAATAATTTAGTTGCCTACCATAGACAACACTGTAACAAGGGGTATATAAGGGGAGATCGGACAAGAAAATAAGAAGTTTGTACATGCATTTGGCTTTACAAAACTGTAGATATGGGGTAGTCAATTATTTTTTTTTGCCAAGGTCCAAATTTCTTGGTCAAGGCATAGTCAAGGTCCAGACTCCAGGGAAGAAAATAAAAACAAAACAGCAAGTAGTAAATAAAAAGATTTTGTGGTCCATTCAAAAGCATCTGGTGGTCTGGATTTGGCCCACGATCTGCCTGTTGATTACCCCTCGCTTGGAACAACTGAATAAAAAAAATGATATTTTCAACATTTCTTGCTTTAAACTATATATGAATATTTTTTAATTCCTGTTCCAATTTTTTAAAGAAAATACAATCAGGCTGCTTTTCTAGTCATACAAACTTGGTCAGCCTAAAAAATTACAGCAAAAAAGAACAAAATGACCCACGAGATAAGGTATCAATACTTGCCATTGTGTTGAGTGGTGAAAAAATTCCCAGAAGAGATGCAGATAGCAGCAAACTGTTACAACTATATGACATGATATAATCACAGATTGCTGTAGTCCTTGTAAACACTTGTCAAAGGGAAGCCAAAAATTACACTGCCACCCATGTTTTGTCATTGCAAAATAAATAAAAGTCAATTAACTAGGGAAAATGTGAAAGCCTTTTTCTTTAGACTGCAGTGAACTGCATGGCCTTTTTGTGAACCCTAGCAAATAAGACTCCTGAAAGCCTGTAAGCAGACTTCTGCTGTTCACCTCAGAGGCCTGTTCTGCATCACAAGCCCCCATTAGGCTCCCAACCAAAAGCAAGCATGAAAACCATTAAACACTGAGGTGACAGAAAAGTCAACCTCTGGCAAGAACAGTGTTCCTTCAAAAAAAGGTAATGTTCCAAGCCAGACCAAAGCATAGAGCTGACTAGGAGGTTTTAGATATGAGGAGGCAAGCACTACTGTCAAACAGATTGACTCTGAAGGAGTACCTGAGAGAGAAAAGGAAGGGTGAAGAGAACATATGTTCAATATCTGCTGCACACACTTCCCGTTCCCAGATAAGGGTCACTTGGAACAGAGGCAATCAGGCTATATGGACCAAGTGATAAAACATTAACCAAAGTTCACGGCACAAATAATTGGACATTCCATTTATTGACATTCAAGTTTTATGAGTTTCAAAATAGCACTTTGAAATGATTATTTTCTTGTTCAATATTGATTTCAATTAAACTTATCCTAGAGTTAGGAGCCTGAGGAACTGGGGTCCCCCACCATCACCAAAAAAAGCACTTACGAAAGAATAACATTAATGAAAAGTTCAAAACGGGAGAATGTTAGTAAGAGAATACAATAGGAAAAAATTTGGACTGAGGAGGGCAATACTGGGGGACAGATTAAATATAAACTCATAGTACACAGCTGTGGCAAAAAAAGTAAACTATATGTAACTATACACACATAGACACAGCCCAGTAAAGCAATCATAAAGAAGTAGTATTTTTTCTATATATAGTGGATTTTATTTTACTGGGGACAATTATTGGCCTCTAGTGTGTTGCTATGTCATTTCACAAGCAAGTGAAACACCGATAATGAGCTGGGAAGGTAAGACTAAAGAAAGTAGAGAAGATAGCCTAATTTCAGAAGGTTTAGAGGTTCAGTTAGATGCTTCCCAACTCCTTGGCTCAGCTATCTATAAGACCAGACTAGAATCTCATGAAGCTGGACATTCAGAGTATTTTAGCATATCTACCTCGGCTTCCAGATGAAATCAAGAAATGAAGGGGTGCACACCAGAAATGATGGAGAGGGAAGTGGAAGAAATTTCTTCACATCCCAGGAAGGGTTCTGTTACAGATTGGACACAATATGCACATTCTATCTGATTGTCAAGTATCAAAGGGGTAGCCGTGTTAGTCTGTATCCATAAAGTCCAGTCTTTAAGGTGCCATCGGACTCTTCGTTGATTCTATCTGACTGGGTTCATTAGCCCTAGAAGAAAGGGTTATATGCATGATTCAACTCTGCAAGGTGACTCTGTAAAAATAGCATTGTGGGGTTGTAAATTTATCATGTCTCAATCTCTTCCAGCTCCAATATGCTCACTTCACAAGACTTTTTCGCTTACTTCCCAGACCTGAAGCAGAGCTCTGTGTAAGCCCCAACACCAGTCTCTATCTCCACAGAAGTTGGTCCAATAAAAGACATTACCTCACCTCATCTCTCTATTATCCTGGGACCAACGCAGTTACAGCAACACCGCATATATCCCTACAAAGTCATTCTGGGATCCAAAAGTCAAGCTGAGTTTTGCTTCTTGCATGTCATCACTAGTAATATCCTGCAGACCAAACAGTGCCCTTGCTGACACCTGTGAATTGTTAACTAAGCCATGAACTGCAACTGTGCAATAGCTCTGAAAGTTCTAACCTACATAGCTTAAAGAAACCACATGACAGCACTGTATGAAAACTGTAAAATACTAGAAAGTAAATGATATCAAGAAGGGGAAGACTGTGTTGATCAAACATGCATCTCAGCAAATTTATATTTTCCTAATCCAAAGGACAGTACATTTGGGTAAGAATAAGGATACATTTCCTGATGGTATTATGAAGAACATTTGTTTATGGCTCCCTCATGTATAACCGAAGAGCTCTTTCCACTGCTTCCCTGGATATGCAGCTTCATGCTGCCTTCTACTTAAACCAGAGCCGATCAGGCATAACTTGAACCCTAGACTATAATGCTCTTTGAGGCAGAGACTAGGATTTCATTTTATGTTAAGGTGCTAGGTACAAACCTTAAATAATAATATACTGAAGAGGGGTGTAATCCTACCATCCAAAATCAGATAACATTCCCACTGACTTCTATGGCAGGTTTTGGTCATAGAAATATATGGTTGGTCATGATGACCTACAAAGTTCCTTCATGTCTATGACTCCATTTTCTTCCAGATGATGGATGTGAGATCTCCTCTAGTTCTACTGTTCAGATATCCTTAGAGTTGAAGGTTAAACTTTGGAAACATGACTCATGTAACCAGCTACCATCTCTCCTTTTACTTTTAAGATATTGTAGTTTTGTGGTAGAAAACAATCAAGTCAGAGCTCCAACAAAGTTAAGTTTGACAGTTTTACTCTAGTTGCAAATGACATAAAATTATGTAAAGCAATTATAGAAAAGTGCCTTTCAACTTTCCATGAAGTGCAAGTTTTAACAGCACTTTCTGCAAGTCTTTATTGTTTTTCTAAAATGGTGGTTAAAGCTTTGTAACAATTGGCTAAATCCTCCTCTTCAGGTGTGACTGTAACAAATACCTTCATAATCAGAACCTTCTTCAGCAAACTAAATGACTCATTCCTTTATAAAACTGTAGCTATGTTGGCAATACCAGAAAAAAAACCCTAGGAATTAAAAATAAAGCTCAGTAAAATGATTATCATTGAAAACTAGACACAATGCTGACATTCATAGTAAATATCAGTTAATTTTATGCAGCAATTATCTCCCATGGTAGAAAAACTGGAATTAATAAAATGAAAAGCAAACCTCTCTAAGAACTAGAGTTGGTTGGGAAATTTTCATATATATATATTTATCAAAAATGTGGATTTGTCTGAAACAAATCTTTTCAGAGAAACACACAGTTTTCTGAAAAACTTTAGTTAGGAAGGTTTTTCAGGTCCAGGATGGACGAGCTGGTCAAAACCCCAGAACAGCCAATAGCCCAGTGGCTAGGGCACTCACCCAGGTTCTCGGAACTCTGCTTCAAGTCCTTGGTTTGTATTAGGAAGAGCAGAGCAGGTTTCCCACATCCCAGGTGAGTGCTCTAACCACTGGACTATTAAACTGTTCTGAAATATTTATCTTGCTCTCTCATTTTTTCATGAAAAATTTCAGAAGGTGTCAATTTTGTCCTGCCCTGGAATGAAAACAAATACTGAAAGCTCAAAATGTTTTATGAAACATTAATTCTGGTTTCCTGGCCAGTCCTACTAAGGACCTGAGTTTGCCACCCTTACTCACCCTGAGTAGTACAAAACCATACTCCACTTCGCAGTAAGATATTACTTGATGAGAAAAATGTGCCAAGATCAGGCCCTAAACAATTATTAAATGGGAATTTCCATTAAGAAACATCTTTAATTCTGAATCTTGCATACCTTTATGAATAATGAGGCCCTCATGAGTACAATTCCATGATAATTATAGACTATCACAGTACTAATTGTGTTATGTGAAGTATTTCCTTAAGTGCAATAGTAATATCCCACAGCACTGAGCATGTGCTGTGCATTCTCTCTTTGATAATATCATAACAACTTTCATTGGCAAATCATTAGAAGTGCCTTTGACATTATGTTATGCTAGGAATGTAAATTTCATGTTTAACTGATATTTTTGTAGTAATATTCACATCACTGTGCCTGCTTAAATAAGAACCAATCTATTTCTAATCTAGGTACAAATAAGATGACAAATAAGTCAGAGGGGAAAAATGACTCTTTGAAATGACATTATAACAAACCATGACTGAAAAAGCAGTATTGCAAGCATTACCCATTGACTCAATGCCCACAGGCAAAATCATGCAGAATGGTATTGATGCAAAATACTGCAGTGGAAGTTATTCTTATAATTCTAGGCATGAATAAATTTTGAAAGTCAGAGACGCCAGTATGATAAATTCTCATTTCATTCTACAGTTGGATATGTCCTCTATTCTTAATCAGAAATACTACAGCTGAAAGTTTTTGTCCAGGGCTATAGTAACAGATTTGTTAGTATTATATCTCTGAATAATCACAGGAAGTAGTTTCACTGTGTAAAATAGATTAATTATGCTAATATTGGAACGTACCAGGTACTTGTCCTGTTACTGTATCTTAAAACCGAGATTAACAAAACATCTGCAGGCCTAAGGTATCAGCTCTCCTCCCCTTCATATGTGTGCACACGGTACATATTATTTATGCCTACATATAATACTATTGTATGTACTTGTAGTGAAGGAGGAATAAACACTGAACACCAGTTTAAAATATTGTTGAACACTCTTGGCATTTAACATTTTGAAAAATAATATATCAAGAGTAAATTCATACTATCCATAGAATGTCCACGACATTTTGTTTGAAAACAATCAAGTGTTATGTATTAAATAAAAAAAATCCTGCATAAAATCAAAATATCGATGCAATATATAAGGCTAGTTTTAACATAAGGAACAAAAATTAATATCCACCTCTCAGTGCTTTCATAATTAAAAACCCTGTATGACAAGTGCAGAAAGCCAATTATGAATTAGCACCAGGAGGAGGAGGAGAACTTTTTAAAGTTTTATTTGTGGGCATACTAAGGGGAAGGGGAAATTTCAGATTCCCAGCGAACACCCACGGATAAGTTTTAGCATGTTCAATAAAGAACTGTTATACAGGAGAAATATAATTTCCATTAAAAATATCAGGACTTGCGCACTTACATCCCCATATATTTTTCTGACAATCTATTCTTTGTCACAAAGGCACTGAAATTTATTATTAAGGATTAGCTGGTCTTTCAATTTAATTTTATTCTTGTTTTGCCTGAAGAACATAATATTTACAGTAGCCCTGCTTTGTCAAATACTGTTAGGCTGACCTATTCTGTTTGCTTTAATAAAGTCTCATCTGAATGACTAACAGCAGAAAGGTACGTGGAGCTCTGGATTTTATGCAGTATAGCTCTGCTCGGTTTATATTATTATACATTTAAGTAATCATACAAATTACCAAGTAATAATTGAAGAGAGGTACCACAAAATTAGCACTAGAAGTTGGCATTAGTAAAGAAAAATAGTCAAAATGTTTGGGATGAGCAGATATTTGCACGACTTGAAAGCCATTTCCTTTCAGTATTAACCCAGAAGTCATTGTGCTATTCAGAAAACACACCAAGCAAAGGAGACCAAGGTTAGGTTGCACATTTGTATTTTGTGTTGGACATGAAGTCAGTTGTTTGTTATAAAGGGCTAAATGCCTAAAATACTGTTTACACAATTACTTGATTAGTTTTGTATGTAAGTGGATTTACAAATTGGCTTTGTAAATGTGACTCATCGCATGTAATTTACTAGACATTTAAGATAACAAGAGAACATTATTTAAATGGCACTTATATGGAAGAAAATGCAAGATCTTTTTTTTATCTATCAGGAAAAAAAATCAGATTATTTTAGTTCCTAATTTCTAAAACATACCAGGTGCAAAGAAAACTAATCCCCAGAGTCACATGTGTAATTGCTATTTTTCCAAAAGTGATAAGAGAATTGGAAGCATTTAGTAAATGAAAGTATGTGGATCTGTTTACAATGATTCAGTGTTCAATTGCAGCAATGACTATGTGAACAACACTGATCACATTGGAAATCAATATAAACTCTGGATCTTTATGTTTACTTTATCTTTAATCCAGTCATTATTGCAAAATCTAAAGCTAACTTTGCAGCTGTAGCATGTTTAATTCATCAGGATGTTCTCCAGGCTGACTGTCTCACTGTTATATCCTCATAATTTTAACATAGCATCTGCCAACATAAGACTAACATCCAGTTTTTAAAGAATCTGTTTAACTCTGCAAGTAAACTACTGCAGACATTCCCTATAATAAAAGATGACATGAAATAAACATTCTCAGATGCTGCACCAAGAAAACTGACTTTAAAATATAGCTGTATAACATTATAGCTAAACACACATATATGAATGCTGTAGATATTTATGTAATAAAATGAATATATAATAGCATTAACATCTTTCTTCTGAGCTCTTTCCAATGATACATATGATTAAGGTTATTTGGTATCTTGCCAAAGAACAAGTATAGCTAATGTATCCTGTGTTTTCCAGAAATACAGGGATAGTATGGCATCAATTTAATCTCTCTCTTTTTTTTCCAATAACTATAGAACCTGCTCAATATTCCCAGATCATTCAGATGGGTGATTCTTTTCCTAACACTGAGCTAAACTGTCCTCTAAGTTACACACTGCATCTCCCTTGGAAGCTTCCAAAAGGTGTCCTTAATTTTCCCCAAATGTAGTGACAGGCAGATATATTGAAAAAGGAAAGACGAGATTTGGGATGAAATCCTGGCCCAGTTGAAATCAGTGGCAAAACTCCCATTGACTTCAAATGGGACAGTATTTTACCCTACTAAACATAAACCCAGAAGGAAAAAATATCTTCTCACCCACTTCATCTCAAGTAATCATGACATCCAAAGAAAAAAAAAATACAGGAGGAGAAAAGCTGAAAAGGGGAAATATTTGCACTGGGAATTTGAACATAAGAATGGCCATACTGGGTCAGACCAAAGGTCCATCCAGCCCAGTATCCTGTCTATCGACAGTGGCCAATGCTAGGTGCCCCAGAGGGAGTGAACCTAATAAGTAATGATCAAGTGATCTCTCACCTGCCATCCATCTCCACCCTCTGACAAACAGAGGCTAGGAACACCGTTCCTTACCCATCCTGACTAATAGCCATTAATGGACTTAACTTCCATGAATTTATCTAGTTCTTTTTTAAATGCTGTTATAGTCCTAGATTCACAACCTCCTCAGGCAAGGAGTTCCACAGGTTGACTGTGTGAAGAAGAAATTTCTTTTATTTGTTCTAAACCTCTATCATATCCTCTCCTTAGTCTCCTCTTTTCCAAGCAGAAAAGTCCTAGCCCTCTTAATCTCTCCTCATATGGGACCCATTCCAAACCCCTAATCATTTTAGTTGCCCTTTTCTGAACTTTTTCTAATGCAAGAATATCTTTTTTGGATGAAGAGACCACATCTATATGCTGTATTCAAGATGTGGGCATACCATGGATTTCTATAAGGGCAATAAGATATTCTCCGTCTTATTCGGTATCCCTTTTTTAATGATTCTTAACATACTGTTTGCTTTTTTGACTGCCGCCGCACATTGTGTGGACGTCTTCAGAGAACTATCCACGATGACTCCAAGATCTCTTTCCTGATTAGTTGTAGCTAAATTAGCCCCCATCATATTGTGTGTATAGTTGGGATTATTTTTTCCAATGTGCATTATTTTACATTTATCCACATTAAATTTCATTTGCCATTTTGTTGCCCAATCACTTAGTTTTGTGAGATCTTTTTGAAGTTCTTCACAGTCTGCTTTGGTTTTAACTGTCTTGAGCAGGTTAGTATCATCTACAAAACTTTGCTACCTCACTTTTTACCCCTTTCTCCAGATCATTTATGAATACCTTGAATAGGATTGGTCCTAGGACAGACCCTTGGGGAACACCAGTAGTTACCCTTCTCCATTCTGAAAATGTACCATTTATTCCTACCCTTTGTTCCCTGTCTTTTAACCAGTTCTCAGTCCATGAAAGGATCTTCCCTCTTATCCCATGACAACTTAATTTACGTAAGAGCCTTTAGTGAGGGACCTTGTCAAAGGCTTTCTGGAAATCTAAGTACATTATGTCCACTGGATCCCCCTTCTCCACATGTTTGTAGACCCCTTCAAAGAACTCTAATAGATTGTAAGACATTATTTCCCTTTACAGAAACCATGTTGACTTTTGCCCAACAATTTATGTTCTTCTATGTGTCTGACAATTTTAGTCTTTACTATTGTTTCAACTAATTTGCCCGGTACTGACGTTAGACTTATTGGTCTGTAATTGCCGGGATCACCTGTAGAGCCCTTTTTTTTTTAAAAAAAAACATTGGTGTTACATTACTTGTCTTCCAGTGATTGGGTACAGAAGCCAATTTAAATGACAGATTACAAACCATAGTTAATCATTCCGCAATTTCACATTTGAGTTCTTCAGAACTCTTGGGCGAATGCCATCTGGTCCCGGTGACTTGTTGCTGTTAAGTTTATCAATTAATTCCAAAACCTCCTCTAGTGACACTTCAATCTGTGACAATTCCTCATATCTGTCACCTGAAATGGACAGCTCAAGTTTGGGAATCTCCCTAATGTCCTCAGCTGTGAAGACTGAAGCAAAGAATTCATTTAGTTTCTCTGCAATGACTTTTTCGTCTTTAAGTGCTTCTTTTGTATCTCAATCATCCAGGGGCCCCACTGGTTGTTTAGCAGGCTTCCTGCTTCTGATGTACTTAAAAAACATTTTGCTATTACCTTTTGAGTTTTTAGCTAGTTGTTCTTCAGACTCCTTTATCACATTTCTTATTACCATTTTACACTTAAATTGGCAGTGTTTATGCTCCTTTCTATTTACCTCACTAGGATCTAACTTCTACTTCTTAAAAGATGCCTTTTTATCTCTCACTGTTTCTTTTACATGGTGGTTAAGCCACAGGGGCTCTTTTTTAGTTTTTTTACTGTGTTTTTTAATTTGGGGTATACAGTTAAGTTGGGCCTCTATTATGGTATCTTTAAAAAGTGTCCATGCAGCTTGCAGGGATTTCACTAGTCACCGTACCTTTTAATTTCTGTTTAACTAACCTCCTCATTTTTTCATAGTTCCCCTTTCTGAAATGAAATGACACAGTGTTGGGCTGTTGAGGTGTTCTTCCCACCACAGGAATGTGAAATGTTATTATATTATGGTCACTATTTCCAAGTGATCCTGTTATAGTTACTTCTTGGACCAGATTCTGCATTCCACTCAGGACTAAACTGAGAATTGCCTCTCCCTTTGTGGGTTCCTGTATCAGCTACTCCAAGAAGCAGTCATTTAAAGTATTGGGAAATTTTGTCTCTGCATTTCATCCTGAGGTGACAGTCAATACGGGGATAATTGAAATCCCCCACTATTACTGAGTTCTTTATTTTGATAGCCTCTCTAATCTCCCTTAGCATTTCATTGTCACTATCATTGTCCTGGTCAGGTGGTCAATAATAGATCCCTACTGTTTGGCTTTAGAAAGCAGAAAGAAAGTAACTAGAAATGCTTCTGACAGCCTTCTGTCGTGTTCATCAGCTGCAAAAAATTGAGGTTAATCAGATATCATGCCAGGAACATACTATTACTATCTACTATGCTGTGTTTTTCATTCTTGCCTTTTACATAAACCCAGACTGAAAAGCATGAAGATTTAATACTAAGATATAATATTTTAAAAATTCAGTTGGACAAAGTTATGCAGTCAACAATACTGCCCTACACAATATAGCAGGCACACAACAGTATCCAGACCTCCATTCCTTAACCATCATTATGGACAGTTTGGGAATCATCAACAATGTTAAATGAAATGTTACAGCTTTCTATGTGCAAACTTTTAGCATGCACGGCTATTACAAGGCTATTATTTCTCTTCTAAGTTGTATTCTTAAAGAGGAAATAATAATTTTAATAGCTTTAAAGTCACCCTCAAAAGTTAAGAAGAGCTCACTTGCAGGATTAGGCCAATAATGTGCATCAGTCACTACTATTTGACAATGCAGTGGTCACATATGGCACTCATGTTTTTACAACTTTTCCTAGTAGAGGAACATTGAATCTAGTGTAAGATAGAAAGTATTTTATTTAGGTGGGTTATACCAACCACATAACTGTTTGCGGTTTCTATCATAAACAGGAGCTGCTAACAGGGAGTTTTGCAAGGGAGTTCTCCAGGTGAAGGAGGAGCACATACAGCATCTGTGGGGTAAGTGACTGTCTGCAGTGTTTGGGGGTTACTTGCTGTGTGCTGAGCTTGTGTTTGTCAGTCTGTTTGGTTTGTTTGTTTGAAGGACCATGTGCTGTAGCTGGCAGTTGGAGGTGGAGCTACTAGGAAGGTTTGAAAGCTAGAAGCCTCTGGTAATTGGCTGAGCCTTAACCAGTGGGCGGGGCATTCACTCAGGCCAGGGCTTTATATAGCTGCGCACAAGCGACCAGGGAGCTTAGCGAACAGGAGCTGCTAACAGGGAGTTTGGAAGGGGAGTAGGAAGGGAGGGGGGGTCCCTTGTCGGTCTCATCTGTGACCCATTGGTCCCCTGAACCTGTAAACTAAGCCACATCGAAAACCTTTCTGTTTACAGCAGAGAGGAGTGGACAGGGAGCTGTGGACAGGAATTTGAGAGGGTTTGACAGAGGGAGGCTTACAATGGTGAGGAGGACCTGCAACACCTGTGCCAGCACTGCTTCTGTCTCCTCCACCTGCGCCTGTAGCCAGACAGAGCACCAAAGCATGGATGCTTTTACCCAGATTCTGATGTGGGCTTGCAAAGACTGTAATTTGCAATTTCCACTTACTGATATCCAGGCTGGGGGTGGCATCCAATGTGAAAGGTGCCTACTGGTGGATCTCAGGCAGCAGGTGGGAGAGCTACAGGAGGAGGTGGCCAGGCTGAGGAACATCCATGTCCATGAGCAATTCCTGGACAGTATCCATGTGGAGACAGCTGATGGTGCTGTCCCAGTTGACAGGACTACCGACACTCCAGTGGAGGAGGAGATACCTCAGGGTGTATCTGACACACCAGTGGAGGAGGAGGCTCAGGGTGGACACAGCCAGCTGGTTACTTCTAGCAGCAGGCAGTGCTCCACCGCTGCTGCGAACCCTCCTGTTGTGGTAAAAGATAACCATTATGCTCTTCTTGATACAGAAGAGAAGAAATCACCCCCAACAGTTAAGGGGGTGAAGCCTCGTACCCCTAAGGCTGGGAGGTCTGCTGCCACCACTGATAAGAAACGTAGGGTAGTGGTGGTTGGAGACTCTCTGCTGAGGGGGACGGAGACACCCATCTGTCGCCCTGACCGTTCATCCCGGGAGGTATGCTGCCTGCCAGGGGCCCGTATCCGAGATGTTACAGAGGCTTTGTCGAGGATTATCCGGCCTTCTGACTACTATCCCATGCTACTCATCCATGTGGGCACAAATGATACTGTGAGGTGTAACGCTGAGCAGATCAAGAATGACTACAGGGCTCTGGGAGTACAGGTTAAGGAGTTTGGAGCGCAGGTGGTATTCTCTTCGATTCTTCCTGTTGAAGGTAGGGGTCCGGGCAGAGACAGATGCATCGTGGAGGTGAATGCCTGGCTGCGAAGATGATGTCGCCAGGAGGGCTTTGGCTTCCTCGACCACGGGATGCTATTTGAGGAAGGACTGCTAGGAACAGATGGCGTTCACCTTTCGAAGAGGGGAATTTGCGCACAGACTGGCTAACCTAGTAAGGAGGGCTTTAAACTAGGTTCGACGGGGACAGGTGAGCAAAGCCCACAGGTAAGTGGGGAACAAGACCTGGGAGATGGGTTGGAAACAGGAGAGAGCACAGGCTATAATGGCAGAGAGGAAGGAGGGTCAGGGCAAAGCTGGGAGGCAAGATCAAACCAGTATCTTAGATGCCTATATACAAATGCAAGAAGTATGGGTAATAAGCAGGAAGAACTGGAAGTGCTAATAAATAAATACAACTATGACATTATTGGCATTACTGAAACTTGGTGGGATAATACACACGACTGGAATGTTGGTGTGGATGGGTATAGTTTGCTCAGGAAGGATAGACAGGGGAAAAAGGGAGGAGGTGTTGCCTTATATATTAAAAATGTACACACTTGGACTGAGGTGGAGATGGACATAGGAGACGGAAGTGTGGAGAGTCTCTGGGTTAGGCTAAAAGGGGTAAAAAACACAGATGATGCCATGCTGGGAGTCTACTACAGGCCACCTAATCAGGCGGAAGAGGTGGATGAAGCTTTTTTCAAACAACTAACAAAATCATCCAAAGCCCAAGATTTGGTGGTGATGGGGGACTTCAACTATCCAGATATATGTTGGGAAAATAACACCGCAGGGCACAGACTATCCAATAAGTTCCTGGACTGCATTGCAGACAACTTTTTATTGCAGAAAGTTGAAAAAGCTACTGGGGGGAAGCTGTTCTAGACTTGATTTTAACAAATAGGGAGGAACTTGTTGACAATTTGAAAGTAGAAGGAAGCTTGGGTGAAAGTGATCATGAAATCATAGAATTTGCAATTCTAAGGAAGGGTAGAAGGGAGTACAGCAGAATAGAGACAATGGATTTCAGGAAGGCGGATTTTGGTAAGCTCAGAGAGCTGATAGGCAAGGTCCCGTGGGAATTAAGACTAAGAGGAAAAACAACTGAGGAAAGTTGGCAGTTTTTCAAAGGGACGCTATTAAGGGCCCAAAAGCAAGTTATTCCGATGGTTAGGAAAGATAGAAAATGTGGCAAAAGACCACCTTGGCTTACCCTTGAGATCTTGCGTGACCTACAAAATAAAAAGGCGTCATATAAAAAATGGAAACTAGGTCAGATCACGAAGGATGAATATAGGCAAATAACACAGGAATGCAGAGCCAAGATTAGAAAAGCAAAGGCACAAAATGAACTCAAACTAGCTATGGGAATAAAGGGAAACAAGAAGACTTTTTATCAATACATTAGAAGCAAGAGGAAGACTAAGGACAGGGTAGGCCCACTGCTCAATGAGGAGGGGGAAACAGTAACGGGAGACTTGGAAATGGCAGAGATGCTTAATGACTTCTTTGTTTCGGTCTTCACTGAGAAGTCTGAAGGAATGTCTAGTATAGTGAATGCTTACGGGAAGAGGGTAGGTTTAGAAGAGAAAATAAGGAAAGAGCAAGTAAAAAATCACTTAGAAAAGTTAGATGCCTGCAAGTCACCAGGGCCTGATGAAATGCATCCTAGAATACTCAAGGAGTTAATGGAAGAGGTATCTGAGCCTCTAGCTATTATCTTTGGGAAATCATGGGAGACGGGGGAGATTCCAGAAGACTGGAAGGGGGCAAATATAGTGCCCATCTATAAAAAGGGAAATAAAAACAACCCAGGAAACTACAGACCAGTTAGTTTAACTTCTGTGCCAGGGAAGATAATGGAGCAGGTAATCAAAGAAATCATCTGCAAACACCTGGAAGGTGGTAAGGTGATAGGGAATAGCCAGCATGGATTTGTAAAGAACAAATCGTGCCAAACTAATCTGATAGCGTTCTTTGATAGGATAACGAGGCTTGTGGATAAGGGAGAAGCGGTGGATGTGATATACCTAGACTTTAGTAAGGCATTTGATACAGTCTCTCATGATATTCTTATAGATAAGCTAGGAAAGTACAATTTAGATGGGGCTACTATAAGGTGGGTGCATAACTGGCTGGATAACCGTACTCAGAGAGTAGTTGTTAATGGCTCCCAATCCTGCTGGAAAGGTATAACAAGTGGGGTTCCACAAGGTTCTGTTTTGGGACCGGTTCTGTTCAATATCTTCATCAACGATTTAGATGTTGGCATAGAAAGTACGCTTATTAAGTTTGCGGACGATACCAAACTGGGAGGGATTGCAACTGCTTTGGAGGACAGGGTCAAAATTCAAAATGATCTGGACAAGTTGGAGAAATGGTCTGAGGTAAACAGGATGAAGTTCAATAAAGATAAATGCAAAGTGCTCCACTTAGGAAGGAACAATCAGTTTCACACATACAGAATGGGAAGAGACTGTCTAGGAAGGAGTATGGCAGAAAGAGATCTAGGGGTCATAGTAGACCACAAGCTTAATATGAGTCAACAGTGTGATACTGTTGCAAAAAAAGCAAACATGATTCTGGGATGCATTAACAGGTGTGTTGTAAACAAGACACGAGAAGTCATTCTTCCGCTTTACTCTGCGCTGGTTAGGCCTCAACTGGAGTATTGTGTCCAGTTCTGGGCACCGCATTTCAAGAAAGATGTGGAGAAATTGGAGAGGGTCCAGAGAAGAGCAACAAGAATGATTAAAGGTCTTGAGAACATGACCTATGAAGGAAGGCTGAAGGAATTGGGTTTGTTTAGTTTGGAAAAGAGAAGACTGAGAGGGGACATGACAGCAGTTTTCAGGTATCTAAAAGGGTGTCATCAGGAGGAGGGAGAAAACTTGTTCACCTTAGCCTCCAATGATAGAACAAGAAGCAATGGGCTTAAACTGCAGCAAGGGAGATTTAGGTTGGACATTAGGAAAAAGTTCCTAACTGTCAGGGTAGTTAAACACTGGAATAGATTGCCTAGGGAAGTTGTGGAATCTCCATCTCTGGAGATATTTAAGAGTAGGTTAGATAAATGTCTATCAGGGATGGTCTAGACAGTATTTGGTCCTGCCATGAGGGCAGGGGACTGGACTCGATGACCTCTCGAGGTCCCTTCCAGTCCTAGAGTCTATGAGTCTATGAGTCTTAGGGAGAGGACTAAAATGAAGAAAAAAAAAGATTGTTTAGGCCTTATTCAAGAAAGCAATTAAGCACTTTCCTGAATAGGGATACATTCTGAAATTGAGGATTTCATGAATAAAGTCATGTGCAATATTCATAGCAGTTACTAAATGTACTAACTTGGCAATTTGGAAGAAAAAAGCCCACATTCCCCTCTTTCATATTTATATTAGTTTGCCACTTAGCCGCAAGTCATTCCTACTGCAGATAGTTCTCTCTGAAAATGCTTAGCATCTCATCAGATTGGACCCCATGAAAGAGTTCTCAGGACATCTTAGGAATTTGCTATTTGTGGTAGTTATGTACACCTCCTCCTTGTTATTCAGAAACTAATAACATTTTATGTAATTCAGAATCACACAATAGTTTTGAAATACAAAACTGTCATCAATCGTATCCAGTACTCTGCATGGTGTGTCATTTTCCCCCAATGTTTCTTTAACAATAGACATCATTAAGGCTGCTATTCCACATCTTAAATTTTCACAGGACATAAAACTAATAACTGATTTCTACTTCAGTGACTTTTGAAAACAGCTCTGAGCTTGGAAAAAAACCTCTACAATGTTAGCTACAGGAACATTAATATGATGATAATTTAATCCATTTATTGTACACTATAAATTAAGAATCCCATCTGTTCTCTTAGCAAAAAAAGCAATTCTAATTATTTACAGTATTATACTGCACTTTATCTAATTGCAGAAAGTAATGAATGGAATGATAGATGATTGTCAGAGAAGTAATTTTGACAATACTGGGAAATATCTGAGTCCAAATGTAAATGCTACAGGGTGAATCCAGTCCTCATCACCAAGCTTGAGGATCTTGGCTGGGCGCAGAGGATCACTGTGGGTGGAGAGGAGGAATCCTTCTCCCCTAACCAGATCACAATGAATCAGTGGAACTGTTCAACACAAGTTATTCCAGCCCTATTGTGCTTTCTCTATGAGCCAGGGAGGAAAGGGTTGGAGAATCCATGCAGCAGTGAATTTTCTTGCCCCATTCCTTGGTCTCATCCTGCCCAAATGGTACATGCCCCTTAGCCACTGCGACACAGGTGGCCTTTGTGGAGCTGGACTATGCACTGTACAGTGGATGCATTACTCCTGTCCCCCAAATCCTACACCTTATGCAGTGGAATGGCATCAGTTACACTTCTAAGGATCCCTCTGCAGCTTTAGATGTTGGGTACAATCAGGGCCGGATTTCCATTTAGGCACAGTAGGCATGTGCCTAGGTGCACCAGCATTCTAGGAGGGCACCTAAAAGTTAAAAGTGGGTTAAAAGTAAAAAAATGAATACAGTAGAACCTCAGAGTTCAGGACACCTCGGGAATGGAGGTTGTCCATAACTGAAATGTTCCGTAACTCTGAAGAAGAGGTTACAGACTTCAGCCACATGGGGAGCTGGGGCTGCCACCGCAAGGTGGAGTAGGATGGTCAGGGTTCCGGGCTGGGGTCAGGGAGCCAGGGCCCCAGATGCAGGGCTCAGGGCTTCTGCCTTGTGGAGCACTGGAGCTCAGGGTAGACCTGGTGGGGAAGCACTGGGGTTGGGGCTTCAGCCCCAGAGCGCCACTCCCAGTTTCAGCCTTGCTCGGGGCACTAGGGCTTGGGGATCCCCACAGCTCCACTCCCTGCTTCAGCACAGAGGGGTGGGGGTGGAATGCAAGGGCTTGGGGCTTTAGCTATGGAGGAATGCTGGGGCTGAGACCAGTGCCCCTCCCTGGGGCTGAAACTGGGAGCAAAGCCACAGCACTCCTCTGACCTCTCCGTCTAAAGCCCGGAGCTCCAGTGCTCCTGAGGGTCAGAAGCCTCAGGACCCCACCCCACCTCCATCCTGTGGCTGCACACCCACAGGGCAATAGAGTATTTGGAGTGGGGGTTGTCTGTTTCTTTGTCTGCAGTGCTGCCTGATTGAGGACTTCTGGTTCCACAGGGTGTCCCCTTGATTGGGAAGTCCTTAACTCTGATGTTCATATCTTTGAGGTTCTACTGTATTTAAATTATGATTTATATTTCTTTTTGTTTCACTGTTTATGGAAAACATGAAGGTCAGCTGTAGGTGGAGAAAGGAATCTGGAAGATTCTGTGCTTAGGGGCACACAAGGTATAAATCTGGCCATAGGCACAATTTGTTCCTAGCACCTGTCTCCACAGAAGGACATGGAATATGGTTTCCATCCGCTGAACTTTACAGTGAAGAGACCATTGGAATGTAATTCGACATTACACCCAGAGTGGAGAAAATGTAGGGGGACAATCCATGTTAGGTACATGGCCCCCCATTACTATAGCATGGGGACAACTCCGAATCTCAAATATAGTTATTAGAGCTGTCTGGAAATTTTTTCTCAAAACAGTTTTCTATAAGTCATGTATCTTCTTTCCTCTTTATGCTGCTCTTTTTAAGAGTTAATCCAATCTAGAGATTGATCAGAAGACTGGTGGCACATCCTATGAATTACAGTTAATTAAGATGAACCCTCACAGTGATTTGACTGTTCCCACCTGGGATTGCTGCCTGCAGTGCCACACACCTGACGCACATGCATGATCTTTTGGTTGCCTACTCATCCCAATCTGTCAGCATGGCATTGTGCCCACTTACAAATTGATCAGACATCAAAAACATGTACAGAGCAATGATGAATTTAGAGCAGAACGAAAGCAGGAGCAAGTAAAGTTGATCTCCAGAGATTTTGCCAGTCTGCATATGAAAGCCCTCCCCACACGTCAACAGCTGTTCTCTTTGCTGACCACTGCCAGTATAGAAGCATTATCCACAAAACCTTCCACATATGGACATGAGGTTGTAAGTTGTTTTGCTGCGCATTTCTGGGGATGTTTCCAAAGTTTATGACATAGTCCTTAGGGCTGAAAAAAGTAGTACACATGACATCCTTTTTTTTTAAGCAGAAGAGCACCCTTTGCACAAATTTTATTGTTGATTGTGCCTAAATGTATGAGCTTTTCTGTAAATACTTAAGATTATCTATACTATATTTCCTTCACATAAGAATGAAAACATGCCAGGATTGCCTACAGGTAAAGTAACTATCTATGGCCACATACATACACAGACTATTTCCACACTGCAAGTTAGGCATGTGATTCCCCTGCTCATGTACACCTACTTGCCATAGCTCGATGAGAGCTAGCCTGAATACAAATAGCACTGTAGCTGTGGTAACACCAGTAGGGGCAGCAGAGGGACGGCTGAGACATACCAAGTACTTATCCACTAGCATTAGGTGGGTTTATACTTGGCCCGCTTAGCCATTCCTCCACTGGTGCTACACATGCTACTGTGCTAAACTGCTATTTATACGCATGCTAGCCCTCATTGAGCTACTGCAAGCATGTGTATATGAGCAGGGGAAATCATATGTCTAGCTGTAGCCACAGCCATTAGTACAAATATATATCAGATTATACTAATAACAGAAATGTGTCATCATCTAAAACAATCATACACGTCAGCCAAGAGTAGAAACAATGGGGAAGGCCCTTGCACCCCAATGATCACATGATGAGGCAGCACACAGAGGAAGCTACTGAGTGGAGGAAGCAGAAGTAGGGCGAAACAAGTCCTTGAACTGGTTTAAAACATAGTAAGGAGGCTTTAAATTGGATCTTAAAATGAATGGGGAGTTAGTGGGGTAGCATTATATCACACAATAGTCTGACAAGTGTGAATCGTGGATTTTAGACCCAGCTACCGTAAAAGAGAAAAGGGACAGGAAAAAACTCTGGAACATTAAATATATAAGAAAAATATACTTTTACTTTTAGGTCCTAGCAAAACTGAAGTAAGTTATAAAAAGTTCCTATAGCAACTTGATAATAATGTAGCTCCCAACTAATGTAAATGCTCCCAGAGTTAGAACAAGACTTTGTCCAGATTCAACAAAATCTTTAGGCTGGTATGTCTCTCTGCTCAATCAGTCTTTCAAGGATAGAATAGACCCTTGTTTAGACCAGGCTTCTAGGCGAACTTTAATCCCAGGCTGACTAAGTCTTCCAAAACTGGAGCAGTCCTCTAGCTAAACTAAACCCAGGCCAGACCAATTCTTCCAAAGCTAAGGTAAGCATTATAGCTCCTGAACCCTGCTCCCACTAAACTCCAGCCAATCAACACTCAGCAGTGGTATTACTATATATGAGAAGGTGGACAGCAGCCTTGTGCTCATGCTGGAGCCCACTGAACTGAGCCTTTGAGATGCAGAAGTCAAGGTGATGGGAAATGAAGGCATGGATGAGAACTACCAAGCCAAAGCAGTATTGTTAAGATGACCGAGACAAGAGATAAACAAGGAGGTGGAGATCTGAAGACACAAAATATATGAGGAGGAGAAAGAATTGAGTGTTACAGATAATGCTAGCGTTATAGACAGAGGCAAAGGAGTTATGATTCCAGCAGAGAGAGAAGATGGAACTGTTCTTGGGAATGGACCTTTTGCCCAAGAGAAGCATTTCTTTGGGTATGTCGACAGTGGCACTAGAAGTGTAATTTCCAACTCAGGCAGACATCCCTGAACTATCTCTGATTGAGCTAACACCCAGGGTGCTGGAACTAAGGGTGGTGGGGGTGTGGCAGCACCCTCTGGCTTGAAGTGGTTTCCATCATACACAGGGTTTACAGTTTTGTTTAATGGCTTTCAGCACCCCCACTATACAATTTGTTCCAACACCACTGGCTAATGCACTAAAAATAGCACTGTAGCCACAGCTTGACAGGCAGCGGGACAGCCTACCTGCCTGATCACATTTTGGCTTGCCCGTTCATGATTGTTGTGCTCAGCAGGGCCGGCACTACCATTTAGGCGACCTAGGCAATGGCCTAGGGTCCCAGAATTTTAGGGGGCGCTATTTTGTTGGGTTGTGTGGCATGCGGGTCCGGTGGACCTACCGCAGTCATGCCGGCGGACGGTCCGCGGTTGGAAAGGCTCTGGTGGACCTACCGCAATCATGCCTGCGGCAGGTTCACCAGAGCCTTTAGATCAGCGGACCGGCCGCCAGCATCACTGCTGCAGCTCCACCGGAGCCTTTCCAGCAGCGGACCATCCGCCGGCATGACTGCTGTTGGTCCACCGGACCCGCGGGGGGTGGCGAAATGGCTGTCCGCCTAGGGCGTCAGAAACCCTGGTGCCGCTCCTGGCGCTCAGCCACACCTGTGTCAGATTACCTACTTCTTCTCGTCCACAAACTGGTTCTGATCATCATGGTTCTGTGGAGGACCCTGAGCAAGATCTGCAGGAGATTGAGAAGGCACTCCAGAGAAGGAGCCCAGAAGTTAGGGCTCTATCCCAGAGCCACAGATAGACTGAAAAATAATCCAGAAGGGATTGGAAACTGAGCCCAAATGTTGAGCTGAAGTGCAGCAAAAACATTTTTGGTTTTATTTGGACTTTTGTTACCACTAAAGCATCGCAGCTGTAAGGTTGAGCGTGTGAATCTCCAGGAGAGACGAAACCCAAGTGAAGGGGAAGATGAGGCAGGGAGCTCCTGCAATGCCACACTCAGTCAGAAGGGGGCTTGCAGATGCTCATTATTTGAAAAAAATCACAGCTACAACAGCTACTTTCATATTCATTGCCACTTAAACATAAAGGTTCATTGGCATGCCCCAGGTACATATGTAAGATTTCAGATGGGATTGTACTCTGCGTGGATGGCCTGTCTTGCCACCCATGTAGCCTCAGCTACACGGCTATCTTTAGCATATTAGCTCAATAAGAACTAGCACAGGTATGTCTACCTGCACTGGAAATTACACCTTCAGTTCAACTGTAGACATACCCATAGAGACATTAAGCGATAGGAACATGAGATAAAGTTAGGAGTTTCCCAGATCAGTACAGACAGACAGCAGTCACTGAAGATGTCTAAAAGGTATATTGATAAGCATCTACAATTTAACAAGAAAGTTAAGGTTAAAGGTGCAGCTATGATTGCAAAGAGAAAATAAGCAGAAAAGGCATCAGTCATAGGCGTATAGGACTTTACAACTGGCGCACCCCAGTCTGTAGGAGTGGTTTTAAGTAAGCAGAGCATTGCCAGTGCCATAATCATCCATTTTACTGCAAAATGCAAAAGTCCAACAATACCACATTTTACCAAGTTCATTTCAGCCTAAACTTTTCTGAAGAATGAGATATGGAGTAGGTAACCTGAGCTGTGATTTATATAAGTAAATGAAACTAAGTTAAAACATGATCAAAATGGATGTGCTACCAAGCACCAATTTACTAATCCACCATACACACTGTATCAAAATACAGAGGAAGGATTTGTAAATCTGTAGTTTTACACTTAGGATGTTATCGGCCCAGTTTATAACTGCGTGTGCAATTTGTAACTGATGCAGCAACCGTAGATATATTGTAAGACTTTGAGCATATGTTACATCTTGTCCTCCCTGGTTGTGCGCCACAGAAACTCTTGCTTCCCTGAGGCTGAGAATGGAACCTCAACAGTGTAGGCTCAATTCTCCACTAGTGAAAATCGCTATAGCTCCAGAAATCAAAGTGGAGTATAGAAGTCAATGAAGTTAAATCCATTTACAACCATTTAGGATCTGTCCCTATAGATGGTTTAATTGGGGAATTTGAATATTTGCTCATCTTCTTCCTAGGTTACCATTTTAAAATCCTTTTCCCTTCCATAGCCTTTTTTTCCCTGATCCTATAGAGGAGGGTTTTCAGTAAAGTTGTATGGAATTCTCGTTTTTCAATTTGGGAATTTCTCACATCCATGAAAGATTAATGAAATGCTCCCCCCCCAATTGCAGAACTCAAAAAATACAGTAATTTTAAAATTGTACGATATCTCCCAATTGACATATACAATGATTCATAGACTATGTACATGCATACACTTGAAAAATCAAGGCTGAGGAATAATTTCACAGTGTAATTTTGTAATGAGTCCCCAGAGGAAATATCTCTACTTTTTGTTCCCATCTGCAAAGCTATGTAATTGATTCATGACCTATGTGTTAATGCTGCCTTTTCCTGTCAAAGTCTCTTTGGAAATATATTAAAGTATCCAGGGTTCTCCCCTGACATAACCCCTTGATATTGAAAAATAGGATTCTCTGACATGCATCACATTTCAGGCAATGGGCCACAATAAAACCTCCAGTGCCAAAGTGTTCATGAATATTAATATAAAAAGAATAAAACAGTGATCTCAAACAGTATGCAGAATAGAGTGGGAAAATACTGCCTTTTAAAACAAAAATGATTCAAATGCTCTCAGTCTCTTCTAAGCTCTCTTGTGTTTAATTAGAAATCACAGTATATTTGCTATAGGGTATATTTGCAATAGTGTATGAAGAGCTTTAAACAAATTATCATGGGCAAGTATTTTCAAAGAAAGGGATTTTGTTTGTTTGATAATAAAAATAGAGATTCATTATTAGCTTGACTCTCTATGGCCCTTCCACCCTCTCTATTCCCCCCACATGCTACAGGCATAACAATCAGAAGAAATTATTTTGATTCTAGTCTACGCTGTGTCTGCTTTGTGTCACAGCACTGCTGGAAAGTGGCACTGTACCTGAGAGCTCCTCTACTGAAGTAAAGCAGCTATGATAGTGACTTTGACTCCAGACATCCACTTTGATCTGCATAAGGGGACATAGCAGGGAAGAGGATGTATGGCTGGGGGCCTCCACTGTGATCCTTAGCTAGTGTATGTGCTTTTGGGGGCATTGAGAAGCCTGTGCAAGTTAAAGCAGCTTTAAGGCTGCTTTAACTTGTGACAGGAGAGCGGCCCAGGATCAGAAAATTGCAAATGTGCTTAAAACCACCTTTGAATATCTCAAAATCTTGAACTGAGCCATGCACAATTTGGCCATAGTCAAGGAAAATTTATGTTTCAGTGGCAATGAATATGAAAAACGATTCTGTGGAAGGGGATTTATTCTTCAAATAATGGATATCGGCAAGCTGAATACACTGCACTTGGGTAGCAAACTGAAAATACATCCTTATAAATTATGACACGGTAGCTTCATTTCAAAGAGTAAACAGTACCTTTGTCTTATCATATAAGGCATGGTTATCCAACATCATCTTCCTTTCATGAGTGGCATATCTTCGTAGGTCACGCTCAAATTGCTGTACAATACACAAGTTACATTACTATACCAAACCAAATTGAGTACTCACTTTGCTGCTTAATATGCATAAGTGTTAGAATACCAATCCAAATGATAAATGAATGGATTTTAAAATGGCATGATTAACAAACTTCTTCTGCTAAGAGACATATTCTGGACAAATTCAGTACAGCTAAACAAGACCTTCATAAAATGAATGTTTTCAGAGGCTGCACAAAGATTTATATTCTCACCAATTGAAGTACCAGGTAAGTTAGATCAATTTAAAACTACTTTAAAAATGTGTGTGTATGAAAAAGCCTACTCACTGTTTATCAGGAAGTTTATCAGGTCAACATTATTGTACATATAACATGCAGAAATATGAACTGGCATTCATTCGTACATTACCTGTTTCATTTAATGGATCTAACTTAAGTCTCATGGCAGTCCCATAATGAACAAACACTCACGAGGATATTATTTTGACATACAATACTACATATTAGCTTTGCCTGATACTAGCTGCTTTACTAATGGTATAACATTGTAACAAGAAATAGTTTAAATTAAGCATATACTAGACTCCCACTGTTTGCTTGCTAATCAACCCATTTTTCTAAATCAAGAAAGGCTTGGTTATTTTAGGCTTTTTCAGTGGTGCAGACACATTTAGAGAGCACTGGGTACCTGCCTAAGGTCATTTATGGTGATTGACAAAGGCACACTGTCATAAACAGATAGTTAAGGGTTAATAGAACAGGAGTACTTCATGTCTCTTTTGCCTGTAAAGGGTTAACAAGTTCAGTGAGCCTGGCTGTCACCTGACCAGAGGACCAATCAGGGGACAGGATACTTTCAAATCTTGAGGGAGGGAAGTTTTTGTGTGTGCTGTTAGTTTTTGGTTCTTGTTCACTCTGGGGGCTCAGAGGGACCAGACATGCAACCAGGTTTCTCTCCAATCTCTTTGATACAGTCTCTTATATGTTCAGAATAGTGAGTACTAGGTAGATAAGGCGAGTTAGGCTTATGTTTGTTTTCTTTATTTGCAAATGTGTATTTGGCTGGAAGGAGTTCAAATTTGTATTTTGCTGAAAGGATTTTAATTTGTACTTGTATACTTAGGCTGGGAGGGTATTCCCAGTGTCTATAGCTGAAAGACCCTGTAACATATTCCATCTTAAATTTACAAAAATAATTTTTACTGTTTTTTTTTTCTCTCTTTAATTAAAAGCTTTTCTTGTTTAAGAACCTGATTGTTTTTTTATTCTGGTGAGACCCCAGGGGACTGTGTCTGGATTCACCAGGGAATTGGTGGGGAGAAAGGTTAATTTTCTCTCTGTGTTAGGATTACTTTCTCTCTCAGGGAGAGTATGGGAGGGGGAGAGAGAAGGAGAGGGGAAGGTAACTTTTCCTCTCTGTTTTAAGATTCAAGGAGTTTGAATCACAGTGATCTTCCAGGGTAACCCAGGGAGGGTAAGCCTGGGAGAGGCAACGGTGAGGGAAAGGGTTTACTTTCCTTGTGTTAAGATCCAGAGGGTCTGGATCTTGGGGTCCCCGGGCAAGGTTTTGGGGGGGGCCGCAGTGTACTAGGCACTGGAATTCCTGGTTGGTGGCAGCACTACAAGTACTAAGCTGGTAATTGAGCTTAGAGGAATTCATGCTGGTACCTCATCTTTTGGACGCTAAGGTTGAGAGTGGGGAATTATACCATGACACACACATTTGGTGCAATGTGGTGTAGGAGCATGATCCCTGGGGAGGGAAGGCAAAGAGACCCTTCCCACATTGCAAATACTCCCAGAACGGGAGGGTGTCTGAGTCTGCAGGACCTGACAAGTTCAGAAAGACAAGGTTAAGGGGTCACTTGATTACAGTCTATAAGTATTTACATGGGGGATAAATACTTAATAATGAGCTTTTCAGTTGAGTAGAGAAAGGTATAACATGATCCAATGGCTAGAAGCTGAAGCTAGACAAATTCAGACTGGAAATGATGCATAAATTTTTAACAGTGAGGGTAATTAACCACTGGAACAATTTACCAAGGGGCATGGTGGATTCTCCATCACTGACAATTTTTAAATCAAGGTTTTAAGGTCTGCTCTAGGAATTATTTTGGGGAAGTTCTATGGCCTGTGTTATACTCAAGGTCAGACTATTTAATCCCACTGGTTCCTTCCAGCCCTGGAATCTATGAAACTATGAAATACAAACTATAAACTCAAAACAGAGGGTTAATTTAAGATCTCAAGGATTGGCTACAGGAGGTTAGGAGATTAGAAATAGGATTTACAAGTGAGCAAGAGAAATAATTTGATGTTTCAATTGCCTTTTCTGAAAAAGTTTGTAAAATGGTTAATTAAAGGGGAATCCAACAGTCAATCTTCTCTTTCTTTAATGAACAACTGCATTTCTTTTTATGTTTTACATAGGAGCAAAATAGGCTTTTGAGTTTAAAATGTTGACCATGGAAGGGAAAAGTAGGTATTTTCGATGGTAAAATTCTGTCTGCACTGAATTTCTACTAGACAGAAGTTAGCACAGCACATCTCACTATAGAATTCCTGAACACCCTTAATCCTGCTTAGCACTTCCTGCATGGACACAGCTACAGAAGTAAAATTGAGATGATATAAAGATTGCCTCCTGTGTTACAGCCCTTTTTCACTGCTCCCATCCATAGAAGCCATAATGGGGCCACAAAAGCCCAGCACAGAATTCATCTGTCAGAGGGGAACTCTTTGCTGATACAAGTGTACTGCAGTTGGCTCCTGTACTAGTGCATCCCCACTACTGGCCTGCTGTAAGAGGTGTGTCCAGGGAAGGAGGCCAGGGACCTCTCAGAGATGGGGAGGGGATGGAGAGCAGTGGAGCTTCATTTGAGGACCATTAAAGGACCTTATATCAGCGGCACTTAGAGAAGTCCAGTAGCTGCTCTAAATCATGTGGCCAGCCCTGAAAATTGACTTTATAAGCAGCTCCCGTCCCAGATGCGTCTCCCCATCCCCACATGTTGAATTGGGCTATTTATTCTAGTATAAGTGGCATCAGAGGACAGTGATTAGAGCAGAGCTAATCAAATACTCTCCAGTGGAACACTTTTACATCACAAAATGACATTATGTTGGAATGTGTTAATTTTGGCAAAAATTCTTATGGAAAATCTAAATAAAATATTTGGAATCCTTTTCAGAATGTAACATTTTAATTTTTAGTTTTGAAATTGCCTTTTTCATTTTGAAATTTATAGTTATTTTATTTCATTATTTTTGTATTTTTTAATTTTTATATTATACCGATTATAGCACCAATTACAGTACCAGCTACCAATTAGCAAAGTAACTATCAATCACAAGATCAACTACCAGTGTCAATAATAAATTATTTTACTTTAAAGTTATAAAATAGTTATTAAACCCTAAAGTCTCTGCTACCTGGGGAATTCCCCTTTGCCCTAATGGCCAGTTAAACCCTTTGCAGTGCTGGAGTGGCAGAAGGTTGTAGGTGCACCAAAGATCGGGCTTATGGTTCCTAGAAATTAAACTTCAAGGAAAATAGATGTTAACTCTTTTAGAAGACAAATAACATATAAGTGTTAGTGATGCCTCTGTCACCATAAGCTAGGATAATGGGTTGCTTAATAACTGGTTAAGAAGAAGATAATAGAAAAATATGAAGAAAGGAACATTTTTAAAAAAGTCAACCAACTGTGAATAGTCCAGCAACAACAAAAATAGGTTAGTAGCTCAAAGAAAAAAATGTAGGCTCTTAAAGTTACTTACCCTGGAGCCAGTCCAACCTAACAGAGCATATGCATATTGTTCAAAGGGGCTTACAACCAGATCTACACGGATTGCCTTCCAGTCTTTGACTTCTGTCTTATCTGATTCTTTTGATATATCACAACTGCTGGTGTCCACTCTTTGCAGATGTAATTTTAAAATCGCAAAGCATTTCTGGAAGTGATCAAAAGCATCAACTTTTCTGCTTGGTAGTTTTGCCTGCTCAAGTGTTGATTCAATGAGATCATAGTATAAAAGCAAGCCCTAAAATTTAAAAAAAAAAAAAAAAAAAAAAAAAAAGCACTGCTTACTGCTTTTGATTTTGCTAGAAATTCAGAATTTCCAGATAGTCTTACATTAACATAAACTCACACCTATGTAGTTGTTACAGTTCTCACAGTACTGTATACCAGAGGCCAAATCCCAGCATATTGACAACATGAAGCCTAGCAGACCAGCTCTTGTTGACTGGACTGCGTAGCTGTTGGGGAGAGCTTAGCAGATCATGAGAGGAAGATAATCAGAGACAGGCATGCCTCTGATCAGGAGCCAATATTTGCTACTCTGCTCCCCCTAATCCCGAACCCAAACATTTTGTGGTTGACGTCAGGCAGTCTCTCCTAGGTGGGGATTGTTGGTGCATCCCCATATGTCATACATCTGGGAAGACTGAATAAGTCTGTGTTGTTTAGGATATAGTCCTGGCTGACAAATTCCAAACAGAGCTGTCAGTTTAGGAGATGGACAGTGCCCATACCTGTCAGTTTTCAGACAGGAGATGGTGCAAGACCTATGCTACTATAGCAATGCATTATACACATCAGGTCATCTTTCACTGTCAGGCCCAGTTAGTATCTGAGACACCTTCCACGACCTGAAAACACTTAGACAAACGCCCAGAATTCTGGTGTTCTTGGCACTAGTCTGGTTTTTAAGTTGCTTTGTCCTGTGATCATCCCATATCCCCCACTTCATCATTATTTTCTTTCTAGCAGTGACCTCCATTGTCATATTATTTCTGTCCTTCTCCATAGATTTTCATTTAGTTTTAGTTTCCATTAATCCCTATTTATTATCCATCATAGTGAGTTTATTTGCTATGGTTTCAACTTTGCTTTCTAGGTTCTCAAATGTGAGTTCTAACCTGCATCCTATTTGTTTTCTTGGGAAGAACTAATAGAGAGTTCCCAAGTGGTTTTGAAAGATGGGAAACGTACTGTGAGTACAGCTACTGCCTGTAATTTAAGGGAGGGATGTTTCTTGTCTGATCTTCTGCTCCCTATTTTCATGTTAGACATTTCAAGAAAACATTTCTTAGCTCACTTTGGTTTCCATCATGCAATTGTAGAGCTGTTATTCAGCATTGGAGCACTGCTACGGAGCACCCTGGCCTTTTCCCTTGTTGATTGGGCTATGTCCTCCAGTGATTATATATTAAGTATCCACAGATAGTTTTGGGTAGTAAGTGTGACTAGGAGGCCATTTCAGGACTATACATCTATAGATTATTTATTGCTTTTCCATAGTTAAATGGCTTGGCAATTTGTAAAAGTTAAAAGGAAGAAAATGTAAAGATGTATCATGCTGCAAATAGCTACTTTAACATAAATAAAAGGGGGAATAAGGCAACAATTACACAAGGGCTGACTTCCGCAAGCAGCTGAAATCTGACTTAAAAGCCAGAATGCCACTTTTAAATAGGAATCAAGGCCCAGGACACATCCACTGGCATAATGTTTCTGATTAACTTAATTTGATTAGGTGCTGGACATTGCCATTGTTCCATAAAATGTAGCTGAAACAGCACTTCTCTAGGTTCAAACAAACTGACCAAAAAAAAAAAAAAAGACAGTTAGAGAGTACAGTCAGCTATGAAGATCTAGTAGAGCTCTGGATATTGCTGGTTTAAAACAGCACATTTATATTACACCATGTAAATTAGTGCATCTGCAGCCTTCCGCAAACTTTAGTTCTTTGACCTACATTCTGTACATTTCTTTAGTCCTTATTTACAGATTTAGATTTTTAAATGAAGATTAACATACACATTTTATCACACAGATTTGCAGCACTGTCGAAACCAAGTGAGGATTTTGTGGACGGTTGGAGTTGGAGGACAGGTAGAACAATTTTTCTACTTAAAAAAATACCACACTTTAAAAAAAAACAGGTTTTTTGGCACCTCAAAAGAAATACTCATTTTGGAGTAAATCCATAACCACATTCAGGGTGCTAGAAGTTTGGGGACAATAATAAATTTATCACTTCTGTAAATTAATTTTCAGCAGGGCCAAATGAAGTCCAACCCCATTAGTGACATCACATAGACATGATTCTCAGATGGTGGAAATTGGCATCATTCTATTGAAGATAAACTAGGCCAGTCTTAGAGAGTACAGTCAGCTATGAAGATCTAGTAGAGCTCTGGATATTGCTGGTTTAAAACAGCACATTTATATTACATAATTGAAAATACGTTCTACCTTCCAAGCCTGAAAGGCACAAGTGCTTTAGTCTGCTGCTAAAACAGTTTGCATGACAGAGACTGTAATTGTCTCAGGTGCGCGCGCGCACGCACACACACACACACACACACACACACACACCAAAAATCCACAGCCTTATCTTCAAGAGATGGAGAAAATTATTGGTATGGGAAAGTTACACATTGTTTTCGCAAATTCTGAACTTTCATTTCAACCAAACTATTTTTTCCCATTGCCAGGATACAGCCATCACAGGTAATAAATGTGTTGCTGCCCTTTTAAATCAGATCTGCATAGATCAGTCTCCAGTACTGAGCTTAGCCCTGTTATTTAGCTCCCTGCCATTCGCCTCAGTGAGACCTCTCCTCTCCCGTCCATTCCCCTCAATGGAGGTATGAATGGCAGAGTCTAATTTGGACCATTTAAATGCTAAGATTATTCATCACAGGCTGGTTATTCTTTGTCTGTCTTTCTTAAAAAAACCCACAAGGAAATTAATGCCAAGCTGTGCTAATGCAGTGTTACGTGTGTGCAGTTAAAAATGTTAAGTGAGAGAATGCAAAAGTTAAAATCCTTACAGCAATGTTATCTCTGCTGTGTCACAGGTATATATTTAACAACATAAAGAGAAATATATATTAGATAGGCTTCTAACAAAAAATAAAAATAGAACACACTACACACTGTAGATGCATTAAAAAGTTGTATTGACACATACGGCTAAGAAACTACTGGCCAGGAGACTTCCAAACTGCAGCCCACAGGGGAAGTCATTTTACATGGCCTTTGAAGCACACTTATTTCATTTTTAAAGCATTACTGAACTATTAAAAGATAACTTGTCTACCGCATTGCAGCTTTTCCATTTTACCATTCCATTTTGAAGCTCAGAAGAGACATATCTTCTGTTTCTAGACTCACTTATCCTTGATGCTTCTGCATCAAAGAGCAATATGGTGTTGTTGACTTACCCACTTAGTTTTTCTATCAGCTTTCACTAGAAAGAGTGTGCAACACTAAACTTTTCAATGAAGAAAAAGCTCCTTCTAAACTATTTAAATTCGTTTTCCCACAGTTTACACGTTAAACATTGCAGAATCTTTTGCTAAAAGCAGTTGAAAGAAAGTCAACATCGTGACCTTAGTGACGTTCTTTGATGCATCTGAGCTTTGAAGCAGTAGCACAAAAGTGGGAAAGCAGCAAGGAGGCAGACAGGTTTACTGTCAAAAAGTATAAAAGTGCTTTACAATTTTTTTAAAAAAAATAAATCTAAGGTAATAAAAAAGGCAGGAGGCGTATAATTCCTCTTTGTTTTTGCATTTTGATTTTGTTGGCAGCCAATTTCTCAGCATTGACAGTAGGAAGATGCATATTAGAAGTGACATAGCACTGAGTTCAAGCAGCATAACCAGCAATGTGAGCAGCAGATTTATATATTATAAACAGGGATTCTTTGTTGGGGGGAAGGGGACTCTGCCTATCACTTACATCGATCCCCAGTATATTTAGGCTTGGGTCTTTTTGCCACCTTACACCCTTCCTCCACCATCACCTCTATCTGCCGTTCCTCCATTTCTTTGCTCTCATGTCTTCTCCAACTGAAACTTGATCCATTTATCAACCCCTTCTCCTTTCTTTACTTACCATCCTCTCTCTTCTTCCCACTGCTTCATCTGCCTAGTTTTAGCTCTCTCTTTTAAACAGCTTTCTATTTTCAGTTCTCTATCCCTTAAATAAAGCAGCACAAGGTGAACTGCACTGCCTGCTTGTGTGGCTGACTGATTCCTTTGATTATAAGCATTGCTCTCACCAGTATAAAAGGGGTACTGTGGGAAGTTTCCTGGGAGGATGAAGTGCTGCACTCACAGTGTGCAGACTCTTACCCCAGCTGGAGGCACAGCACATTTTTCAATCTGCCATTAGCTATATCAGGGGTCGGCAACCTTTCAAAACTGGTGTGCCAAGTCTTCATTTATTCACTCTAATTTAAGGTTTCGCATGCCAGTAAGACATTTTAATGTTTTTAGAAGGTTTCTTTCTACAAGTCCATAATATATAACTAAACTATTGTTGTATGTAAAGTAAATAAAGTTTCAAAATGTTTAGAAGCTTCATTTAAAATTAAATTAAAATGCAGAGCCCCCCAGACCGGTGGCCAGAGCCTGGGCCGTGTCAGTGCCACTGAAAATCAGCTCACGTGCTGCCTTCAGCACACATGCCATAGGTTGCCTACCCCTGAGCTATGTAGTCCTGGAGAGCCCTCGTACTGTTCCTATTTGAAGGATAAAGACAGCTGCCCAGAAGACAGTGTACTTTGCCCTGTATAAAGTGAGTGGGGTCCCCATGAAAGAAGCTTCAAATAAATAACATCAATAATAACAGCACAGATCCTCAGCAGATCCTCACAGATTTTCAATGGACTTCAGTGGAGTTGTGGCAATTTACACTTGCTGAGGATCTGTCCCAATCAGTATACTGTGCATAAGTAAGGTGAAAGCCCAGGACTCAGAAGGAGGCTTGGAACTTCTTCAGAGATTGGAAGCTGACTGAGAGGGAGGAAGGGAGCTATGGCTCTGTTGTGTGACCACGGAGAAGGATCCAGGATCTACTGAGAAAGTTGGTAGAATAGCGTTTGATTGGCTCAAAAGCTCTGGACCACCTTCACAGGTATCTGTCTGGAGGCATTTCCAAACCATTGAATCATTTGATGTCTGTTCCTCATTAACATACTGAAAAATACATATAATTCCAGAACTAATTTAAAATTACCCTCTCTCTACCACTTGAACTGAAAGCTAATCTTACTTAGCTTCTGGGCTTTTGACAATTCACCTCAAAAAGAGAGCTTCCTTTTTACACGAAGCAAAATGATTTCCAATTTAATGCCAAGAAAAGTGACTCTGAAAGCAATATATCCTCCAAATACAAGTACTCTTACATTTCATATAAAAGACAACAAAGAATGTGCCTGACTTGTAATCAATCCCTTTGAACAGTACAGAAATTAAATGTATAGTGATATTTTTACTAGTAATGAATGTAAGGAGAAGTAGCAGATTGATTATTCCCAAGGGGCCATATTTATTGAGCTAAAATAGTTTGAGGCACCTGTACCATCTACTATTCAAATACTTCCTGGAGAGTTAAATATTAGTAACAATCATTTCTAAGGCACTCATCACCTATCTCTACATCAGCTTACAGTGATGAATCCAGTGCAGTTAACAGAATTCTTTTGTATCCAAATATTGTTTGCTTCATACCTGCTTTTTCCATAAGTCAATCACTTTATGTAAAACTTCTTCCTCTTGTCCTAGCTCTGGACTGGTGATCAGAAAATCGACATCATGTCCAATCTTCTTACCTCTAGCAATAATACATAGGAAGAATAAAACAGTAAAGTTCCTGTTGAATTTCAGCCTTACTTTCAAAGAGAATATTTTTGCTGCATTATAAGAAGAGTTTGCAGGATAAAATGATAGCAATGTTTCTTCAAATATAAGAAAAATGGAATCTATTTCTTTTATCAGACCTGTCACTGTTCTTTGTTAAGCAATAATTTACAGTATTTGATGTACATTTCTTCTGTTGTTCAAAGTAGATAATACAGATTCTTTTGGTAACTTGAGATGTTAAATCTCTCTCTTCAAATCTTAGAAAAGGAGGAAATCATAATCAGGATATAATAGTATATATTACGAATCCAGAGCTGTAACAGCTGATAAACTTGCCAATCTAACTGCTGTAGACTCTAACATTCTTTAGATTTTGATGGAACATTTTGAACTAACAAAAAGTGTGATTACAGGTAATTGTATTCCTCCCTATTATGAGAGACATAAAATATCTGTATGTAGGACATTTCTTCTATTTAAAATGTTTGTTTTGTTTCAACAGAATAGTTCAACTTTAATGAGACTACTCATATGATTGTTTACCATGGTGAATAGAGATTCTAGAGTCAAGTCCCGACTCCCATGTTAATCAATTTAACTGGAAATGTTATTTGGAGAAAAAAGAATTATTTTCTTGTGATGGTCTCTTGTCTTTCTTTACTTGGATTTAAGTGTCCAGCTTGCCCTGTACACCCTCAAGACTGATTCATTTTGACAAGTTCATACTATGGTGTAAATCTTCAAGGCCAACGTATCAAAGTAATTCAGCATAATAGGGATTAATTATCATGAACTAGAACTAGAATAATCACGACACCTCTCTCTTGGTCTTTTGGGAGGATTAACGAATTAATATTTATAAATTAGTTTTGGAGATTAAAAGAATTATATTTGTGCTAAGTAAGGGCCCAGTAATGTTCCTGTTGAAGTCAGAGCTTGACTGGTGTTAGCAAGTAAAGAACAAAATATAATGGGGATCATTTTTAGATTTTTGAAGCATTTGAGGTGCAGTGACTTATGTGAGGGTGAAGTTCACCTGTGGAGCATAGAACCAGCATGAAGTGTTCATCCCAGTTTAAACACTGCCACCAGGCTTGCTTGCACATCTCTACATAGTTGCTGTCCAGGCCATCTCAAAGATCTGTGATTGGGCAGGTAAGGCATCAGAAGTCATGCAACCTGTATTAGCAGCAAAGAATCCTGTGGCACCTTATAAACTAACAGACGTTTTGGAGCATGAGCTTTCGTGGGTGAATACCCACTTCCTCAGATGCATGTAATGGAAATTGTAATGTAATTGGCAACAGATCTAGTGGCCCCCAGACCAGTGCATTTAGTACAGAGGAGCTGGAATCACTGCTCCAGCTCATCACTGCTCAGCTGGATGGAATGCAATTTACTGCAGCCCTGACTCCTGGCCATGTTGCAGGAGTAGATTTTACCTCCCATTTCTTCCAGAGAGAGTCTTATTACTTAATCATTATGCAAGATAAGCGAATTACACTCGTGGTGCATTCATAGTCCATGTTCTATATGTCATACAGTGTATAGTATAGAACTTCCACATATTATGATATAATTCAGGTGTGAGTTTCAGTCTTGCATTATTCCCAGCTGTGGTCCAAGTTCCTCTGGCACAGAGCAAAGAGAATTTTTCCTCCTAAATCACATTTAAGCTTCAAGGCAATCAAGTCAATGAAACTGTGGGGAAATGACCCATTCAAAAGTAAGTGACAGAGCTCTAGGAAACAAACAATGTGAAATAATTGTTGCACAATGAGTCCGAAAATTGGAAATATCCAAGCCAAAAGATTTTCATTTTAAATGTATGGGAGATAGTGTTATGATTTAACCAAATATTCCTTTCTCCTACAGTGTTTCGTAAAGCTGAATCAGATTTCCTCAAACCTGGAATATTTTAAGAATTGACATGGCTGACAGGCATGTCAACTGGCATCCATATGACAGGAAATCATATGACTGACAGGCAAGATGCTAGATTAGATGCAGCAGAGACACTATAAGGAAATGAAAATCAGTTTTACATTTGACAAGCAGACTAACTTACAGTAATGCAACTATTGTGCAGTGACTGCACAAACTAAGTCAAAATCTCTTAAGAAGGTGGAAATGATTTTAAAAGAAATTTCAAATAAAGCATGAGTCTAGGCACAAAGTCAGAACAGTACTTCAAACTTTGAGAAGTTAAAATTATTAAAAAATATTCCATGCAACAGATTTTCACTTATGCTGTAAGATGGAATCCATTATATTGTAAATTATAATAATTACACAGAGAGAGACAGTGGGAGAGGTAATATTGGACCAACTTCTCTTGGCGAAAGAGACAAGCTTTCGAGCTCCACAAAGCTCATTTTCAGGTCACACCAACTCTGTGGAGCTTGAAGGCTTGTCTCTTTCACCAACAGAAGTTGGTCCAATAAAAGATATTACCTCACCCACCTTGTCTCTCTTGTATCATGGGACCAACATAATTTCAACACTGCAAACTATAATTCTATACAGAGCTTTTATATAGCAATTTTCATTTAAATGTCTCAAAATGCTTTTCAGAGGAGGCAATTACTTTCCCAATTTTAGAGAAATGGAAAGTGAGACAGAGAGATAAGATGACTTGCCCAATGTCATACATACCAGCCAGTGAAGAGCCAGAAATAAAGAGGACATCTCCTTACTCCCCATCCAGTGTCCTAGCCACCAGTCCATATTGTCTCCCTAAGAGTGTCATTCAAGGAAAATCATTCATGCACAACAAAATAATCATGTTTTGTGCAGGAAATTGAGAGGGTAAGAACCTTATTCCTTTCCTCAGCTACAGACAGGCCTTGGGGCAGAAACCATTTCTCCATTACTGTCATTCTGACCTATACACTGGCACAGTAATCTCTGCCCCTCCACACCTCCATGCAGCAATTTGGGTTAGGGTTACCAACCCTGCAGGAATCTGGCTTGGAATCTCCTGGAATTGGCATCTATCTCCGGGACACCACTGAAAGCAATCCAGGAGATTTTAATAGGATATTTTAAGAAAATGACATTATGTCATGTTTGGGGGTGGAGGAGGAGGAAATCTCCCAGAATAGCTTCAATTAGAGTTGGCAACCCTAATTTGGGCTAATAGCTCAACATGCTCAGGGAACTATACTGGACTTGTCTCTAAAGTTCCATGAGCACATTTATTTTTTCTGCTGTTTGGCCAAGCATAGGGCACTTATTAAAATGCTTTATCATACATGATGTTAGAGTGTTTAGGTCTAATATAAAAGCACTATATAAAAAGAATATAATTATTATGATTGTTATTAGGGAGACAAGATAGGAAAGATAACATATTTTATTGGACCAACTTCTGTTGTGGTAGGTACAAGTTATTGTCATACCAGTGTTCCAGATTTCCCTTCAAATGAACTCTCATTGGATTTATCCTCTTTACTGGGAGACTCTCAGCCTAATTTCCCTCTACAATATTTACCAAAGAGTTTATTTCATTCTACACTTGTGGGCTGTTCCCTCCTCATCAGGGCTGGCTCCAGGCACCAGCCAAGCAAGCTCATGCTTGGGGTGGCAGATTCTAAGAGGCGGCATTTCATCCAATCCTAGGGCGGAACGGCCACCCTTTTTTCCCCCTTTTTTTTGTTTGCTGCTCTGGCCGCCCTGTAGAGGGCGGCGGCATGGAGGAGAGCCCTGCTAGGAGCCGGCTGTGTGCTCCATCTGCCCCAGCCGATGCCAGGTCTGCAGCAAGCCCAGCAGCCTGCGTTCTTCCCTACCCGCAGACCAGAGCAGCGCGGAGCCCTCCTGGCAGGCGGCGCGGAGGGAGGGGCCTAGTGGTGAGCGCCCTGGCTGAAGGAAGCCCTGGCCACCCTCCTTCTCTCTCTTCCACTCACTCCCTCCCCCTCCCCCCTGCTATCCAGGGCACGCACTCCACTGCTCGGAATGGGGAGCGGGGCAGGGAGAGAGTAAAAGTGGAAAACATAATGGAGTATATAGATCTGTGAAAAAAGTCTGTGGAAGGAGCATACCAAAGTCTAGGAGTGGAGGGGGCAACTGCCTCCTTTGCTCAACAGTGAATGACATCGCTGCTGGTGAGCACTCTGGTCCCAACCCCGCAGAGCACTTATGCGCCGCTTAATTTTATGCATGCGCATAGTCCCATTGAGACTTGAAGGTTTAAAGTGAAGCATGTGCTCAAGTGCTTTTCTAGATTGAGGCCAGAGTGCACAGCACCTTGCAGGATTGAGCACACAGTAATAGGGACTGTCCTAATCATGTGTGCTGATATGGAGGCAAGCCTTAAAAATATGAAAGGCAGAATGCTTAAATATGTATTCAATTCTTGTTAAACTAGTCTTGTATAAAGTTGGTAAGTTTTTCTTACTATTTAATTAATCTTATGTTATTGGGGTTTGCTTATTTAAAAAAAAAATCTAAATTCCAAGTCACCACACCGGGATAGCATTATTATGGAACATGAATAATATTGATTAAAGGATAATGTAATTGACAACTTAGATGATATTTTTCCATAAGGACAACACATGCAATACTTTGAGTTACATGTAGAGTATATTTTTGGGACCTCTTGATTTTACTTTAATGACTATGTCATATCATCACTGATCTTGACAACTAGTTGCTTTTAATTCAATTCAAAGAATGGAGCAGGCTGCCACTGAATTTTGTTAAGGTTAGATGGAGTGGCATTTTGCTAACACACAAAAGGTTCACTATTGGAATGCCTTGAACAACCTTTTTGCAGAGAACAGTAATGTGTCAAAACCCTGAAAACCATTTAGTATACCATGCTTATATAGAGTTCAAATGGATATGGAGGAAGATACTGGATTTCCATTTATATGCTCCCATTTAGATCAAATGTAATGTTATCTTAACCTTCCATGCCCTTGTAGTGTAAGAAATACAGAACAAAGTCCAACATCTTATGTTTGTCAGAATAATTGCTTATAGTATCCAAACATATAATAGGAAAGTAAAATAAAATACTATACAATACCTTCAGATATATCTGATGCAGTTTTAAATGGCTTTAGACTAGAACCATTTCATAGCCGTTACGAGTGATATTTTGTCGTGCTTAATTATTATTTATTGTTTGCATCTCACTAGAACCCACAGTGTGCTACGCCCTGTTCACAAAAAAGAGGAAGACATAGATCCTGCCTTGAAAATCTTACTTCTAAGTGATATATTCTTCAATCACCACCACCATCACCATCTCCTCCTTGATGCCCCTGTTAGTTATCAAGTCTCTTGTTGACATTTTCTGATATCATCTAGGTCTTTCTTTCATTATTCTTGTACTGGGTTGGTAGTCATCCTTTCCCATCTGGCTCAGAGGGAGGCCACTCTGCCTCACTATGTCACAGTGATCACAGTCAAGTAGCCGGGGAATTAGCAAATCACTGGGCTAGGGCCCTGGCCCTTTGGGTGGGGTAAGACACTAAGCAGTTTAAAGGCTCTGGCACTCTGTTTGTCACTCTGCCCTGTCCAGTCTATGGGGATCTGGCTCTCTGGGCAGCACAGAACAGTGAACAGTAAACAGTCTCGGGGCCTCTGGTCCACAGGCAGGGAAGAGCGGTAAGCAGTCTAGGTCTCAGCTCTCTGGCTGGGCAGACCGCAGGCAAACAGGCCATTCAGCCTCAGGTGGGGAGGCTGCCACTCCATGCAGGGAGGGGAAGAGGAAGGTTGGAAGCAGGAGTAGGGGATCTGGGTCCACCCTACTCCATCGGGTCCCAGCCCACAGCCCTGACAGTGATGGAGGACTCCACCACTGGGTCAGCAGGGACCCCACTGAAATACACTGACTCGTGTTCTGACAGCAAAGTCTGGTTTCCCTGGGCTACTTCCTACTACAGTCTGGGGACGGGGCTCCATGGTCCAAGGGTCCTCCATCTCTGCTTGGGGTATTCGGCTGCTAGAAATCCTAGCAGCTCTTCTCCACACTCAGTCTTCTCTGGGTAAATGGCAGCTGACAGTCCCAGCAGCTCCTCTCTGCACTCAGTCTCCACTAGGGTCAGGGTGCTACCTGACTCGGTAGCACAGCGGGAGGCCTACAGCAGACCAGAGACATCGGGCTGTCTCCTTTACTGGCTTTGGTCCAACTAAGCCGGAGGCCCTTCTTCTTATACTTCCTGTCCCATCTCTCAGTTTCTGGTGCAAGGGGCAGGCCCAGCCCGGCTCTGTTCACCAGGGAGCAGAGGGTGATTTCTTCCCCTTTGGCTTGGAAGGAGGCCAGTCTCATAGATTTTTCATAAACACAGTCCAATGATTTCCACCTCTCTCTTACTGGCTTCACCCACCTTTACTTTTCTATTAGGCATTATTGCATCAGATATGGTGCTTTCCTTTTTTGCACAACATTTTATCTGCTAATCACTTTGTATTTTGAACCATTCTGTGCTCTATTACTGTGGAAAAACAGACGTTTTCTCCATTGTATTTTTTCTTTAAGTTAATGCTGTAGTATCCTTTCTACTTGTGCCACAAGGACTCCTCCTTGTTTTTGCTGATACAGACTAACACGGCTAACACTCTGAAACCTTTCTACTTGTATATTTCTTCTTAGCCCTAGCTCTCTCTTTGTTTCCCCCGACAGTCTTTCAAAATGTACATATTTGTTTTGATATTTCTAGAAGCTTGTTCTGGTCTCCATAAAATTTTTCTGCTTGGTCAACACATGTTGTATGTTGTGGAATAAACCTGAATGATATATGCTGTCAATCTAAGCAGTATTAGTACTGATCAGGACTTGGATAAGAGACTATTATGGAAAACATAGTAACCTTAAGAGCTTTACTGGACCAGGGACTACATACAAACTTCTGCCCCAATCACAACTCAGTGTTTTAGGAACTATCAATAATGTTCAAAAAGCGCACTTAAGAATCATTTTAAAGAGTTAAGAATAGTTTAGGAATGAGGAAACCAAATCAGTCCTGCCTTGAAGCTGAAAAAATCAACGAGATTACCTACTAAAAGTTTCTTTAAACCCATGAGTCCTCCTGCATACCAAGAATATCTGAATTAACAAGTAGTTCTATTTAGTTTTACAAAGAGGACACTTGATCATAGTCTACAAGTACCTATGGGGGATGGTAGGCGAGAATTCTCTTAATACAAAGCTATTTAATCTAGCAGATAAAGGCATAATACACAGCTTCAAACTGAAACTAAAGCGAATTCAGATGAAAAATAAAGCATTTTTTAAAAACACACACACACACACACACACACACACACAGTCAAGGTAATTAACCACTGGAACAATTTAGCTAGGAGCATATGGATTCGCAATCACCTGAAGTCTTTAAACCAAGATTGGCTATATTTCTAAAAATTATTCTCTGGCTCAACCAGAAGTTATGAGCTTGATGCAAGTACCACTGAGTAAAATTCTATGGCCGCTGTTATAGATGAGGTCAGACTAGAATATCACAAAGATCCCTTCGGGCTTTAAAATCTATGATTCTGTGAGCAATAGGTATTCCATTTATTTAAGTTATATGATAGCAGCACTTGGTGATTCTTCTTTACAGCCAACATTTTAAAAATAATCTTACAGGCTCATATTAAATTGATAATGGGATTATTACAGTTTTTACAAATCCTTGTTAATCAAGATTCTGCTTGATTTTATTTGTGTGAAGAAAGTGTATACAAGTTGAATCATTCATCTCAGACCTGTCCTTCTCTACTAAAGAGCAAATTGTTTGGCTGATTTATAATTAGAAACCCAGTGAATATTGTTCTGCTGTTTGGAAGTTCTTGAGCAGGAATGTGATTTACTAATAGTGTTTTCAGGCCAGTCAAAGAAATCTTTCCTCAGAGCTGCCATATACTGTAATTTAACCAGCCCTCAAATGCATCTTGCAAAGGGCACTAGAATGTTCTCACTAGGGGGAAAAAGGCACTCAATATTTAAAAGGAGAAAAATGGTTTTCAGGCAGTTACTGAGACAAATCACCAGCGATGAATTTGGCCCACTGGCTCTAAATTCTCAATGCCTAGATTAAAAGCAGGCCAGCCAATTTCTATTTGTGTTTCTCAGAGAAACAGATGGAACATTTCCATTTTAAAAATTGTTCAGTTTGCAACATTCATAGCACAGCCAAGCCACTATCTATTCAGCAAGCTTACCTACTCCACACTCAAGCAAAACTCATTGACAGCATGGGAGCATAATAAATGCTGAATGTGATCTGTGAGGGCGCAATCTTGCATACACCTACACACGTTTTACTTTACGCATGAGTATTCCAACTGAGTTCAAAGGGACTATTCATCTGCATATAATTAAGCATGTACATAAGAACTTCCAGAATCACAGCCTACAAAAACAGCTAACCATTGTCAATATCTGGTAAACAGCAGTACATGATAAAGGTCATAAACTGATCAATGTCCCAGTGAATGAACTAAGAGTTCATTACATAACAGACCATCAAGCATCAAGTATCACATTAATTCAACAATATAAGACACCATTAACATGTCCGAGAGACCTTGTCTACAATGTATGTCATAATAATGTTTTATAGGAAGGAATAATAGAAAATAGAAAGACTCTAGAAATATTTAGAAAGTACAATGTCAGGTTTCTTGCTCTTTTAGATTTTTCTTTCTCAGCTAAAATTAAGAAAGGAGAGTGTGGAGGAAAGTACATGAACTAATAAGCACTGGATATGAGATAATGTTCTGAGTTTACAGTGTGAGGGAACTGGGCTGTACTTACCAAAATAGTAAAGTCACGTTTACAATATATTCTCATTTCACACATTTAAACTGTATAAATAATGCTAATAGATATTTTTACCCATACCATTTCCCTGCCTTTTCACTGAGTAAGAAGAAACCTCAGCTGTGAAACAGCTGTCAGAGAATGATGGCTATCAGGAAAGACAGCAAAACAATCAGCCCATCAGGAATTGTTGCACAACCAATATGCACTATATATAACATAGCTCTTAAGGCCTCCAGTCCTTTTCTTGTTGAATCTTTTTCTGACAGGGAAAGCTAGGATAACTAGTATAGAAGAATCCCAGTTCAGAATTGCATGGAGCATGGGTTTAAGATATCATATGGAGAGTGTGAACAAAGCATAACGAGATAAAAAAATCCCCCAAAGAACTTAGATTTGTAGAGTGGGCTGAACACCAACTGAGATACTGGAAGCTAATATAAAAGAAAATGGTAAGTCCTTTAATTGCAGGAAGAAATATGAGAATTTACAACATGTTAAATTAAGTGCATATCCCACAACATACTTTTTTGGGGAAAAGCAAGGAAGAGAGCTTATAGACAGATACATCCTCAAGTGATCTGAAAATTTATGATGCCACCTAAATAATCCCTTGAATATAGATAACCACACGTATAACTGTCTATGAAAACCAAATGCAATTGCTAAAGTGATGACAATCTGATAATGGAAAAGGGAATAAATGTTGCAGAACGATACACAGAGTTAATTGAACTAACAAATAGATGTACAGCAAAATTACCTTTTGTTTAAGTTGCAAACAGATTTTGTAGGCAGGAGGATAGTTATTTTTAGATATGACAACTGAATCATTTACTGATGCTATACAATACATATTACTGTTGTCAAATTAGACATACACATTCAAATGAGAGTATCTTCAATGTGCAGGGTAGGCATACACATGTAATTTCACATATATACATTCAAACCCTTTTAAACCTCCCCCCTTCCCATAAGCCTTCTTCAATGCCCCCTCAATATTTGTTGTGGGGATGGTTCTCCCCCTTCAGTATGGATCTGATCCAAATCCTATTGCAGTCAATGAGAGTTTATCAGGCCCTACACCAACAGCACCCAGTAGAGGAGGCCAAGAAATCTTGACTTTTAATGCATAGAGAAACATTGGTGGGGGCAGCTGATATCACCCCAATATTTTCAGGTAATGTGGGGATAGTGGAAGGTTAGCCTGCCTTGTGAGAAACTAGGCCCAGAAATGATCACTCTTCCACACCCTGGTCTGGAAAGGATTTTTACAATAATTAGGACTATAGCTTTTGCAGACTTAATAGACAAATATAGGAAGAGAAGGTCCTTGAATTGTTTGTACTGAAGTGTGGGAGCTAGGGAACTCAGAGGGAAATCCAGGCCCCAGTGAAGTTAATGACAAACTCCGTTTGAACTGAATGTGGACAGGATTTCACACCCATGAATTTCTCATTCACTGCAGTAATGCCACAGATTACCAGGAGCTTCTTGAATTAAAAACAATAGGACTATATTAAATTAAGTAATTACTAGTTTTATGAATGTGTCCACACCACATGAGCATCTAAATTATATACCACCAGCTAACTATAAGTGAAACCCATAACTGAAACTCCAACTAGAGTATTATCTCAATGAATGCACTGGAACCAATATATAGTCTAAAATTGATTATCTGAAGGTAGACTCTGTTTTTTTTTCAAAATCCTGGTCTGAACTCTGGACCTGAGACAATGGTTATGTATTAGGGTTTCAGTGACAGGCTGACTTACCTGGCCACCAACATCTGTGCTCTTCCTAGGCTTCAGGCCCAGATTTTTTAAAAAGATGTTTTGGTGTTGCTCTGCTCAGAAGCCAAAATCCCATTGACAGCTGATGAGATTTAGGCTCCTACATGCCTAAATCCCTTTTGAACATGAGATTTAGATGCCTAAATCAGCCGGGTATTGCAACACTAACTGCAGCAACTCCAAAAAATTTGGGCCCCAAGAGACTAGAAAGATTATTGATTCTGCTGGATATTATTGTGATGGGTTCAGTCACAGAGACCCCATTCAGACTGTCACCTGATGTGCTGAAATTACCTCTGAGCCTCTTTTCCCTGCCAGCTTGGGACTCTAGAACCCTGCCTTGTTGAGCCAGACATGCTAGCCTGCTGCAACACTGACTCGGATTCTGGGCCACACCCCCAAAGCTGCAGACTTTAACCAAAAACTGCTCAACAGGTTACCACTCCAGCACCCAGACACCCAGTTCCCAGTGGGATCCAAACCCCAAATACATCTGTTTTACTCTGTAAAAAGCTTATACAGGGTAAATTCATAAATTGTCCACCCTCTATAACACTGATAGAAAGATATACATAGCTGTTTGCTCCCCCAGGTATTAATCACTTACCCTGGGTTTATTAATAACCGAAAGTGATTTTATTAAGTATAAAAATTAGGATTTAAGTGGTTTCAAGTAATAACAGACAAAACAAAGTAAGTCACCAAGAAAAATGAAGCAAAAACACACAAGTCTAAGCCTAATACATTAGGAATTGATTACAGGTAATATCTCATCCTCAGAGATGTTCCAATAAGCTCCTTTCACAGACTAGACTCCTTCCTAGTCTGGGCCCAATCCTTTCTCCTGGTACAGTCCATGTTAGTTTCAGCAGACATCTCAGGTGGTAAGCAGGGGCTTTCTCATAACTGCCCCCCTTGTCCAGATCCACTCCCTTTTATAGCTTTGGCACAAGGCAGGAATCTTTTGTCTCTCTAGGTCCCCACCCCTCCTTCTAAATGGAAAAGTACCAGATTTAAGATGGATTCCAGTATCACGTGACATGGTCACATGTCCTGTGAGACCCCAGCCTCCATTCTTTCTGGGCTAGCCCACAAATATACAGGAAGGTTTGCAAGTAAACAGAGCCATTTACAGTTCATTGATTCTGAAGCACCCTTAATGGCTTCCACTTAATATGTTTACATCAGTAATGCAAGTTTATATCTTATTCTCCTAACTCCAGACACAGAACTAATACATACAAACAAATAAGATGAACATACTCAGTAGATTATAAGGTTTGTAATGATACCATACAAGAGACCTTTTGCATAAAGCATATTCCAGTTACATTCATAAGCATATTTTCATAAAGCATATGGAGTGCAACATCACAATTATTATTATAAGTAGTTCAGTGCCAACTGTGAACTAGGTGCTTTCCAGACAGAGTCAAAAGTGTGAGGATGCGTTCATGATGGAAGCTTTATGCCAAAGAGCTTTATTAAATGAAAAGAGTAAGTGTTTTTCTCAGCAGTTACAATGATGGAAACTGGAAAATGCACAAAAATTAGAAAAATAGCAAAAATAAAATACTTGTTATTTTCTCTGAGATTTTGTGCAGAAAAGGTCATTTAATCAAATATGTAAATTGGATACTCTGATCAACCCTATACTAAATGTTAACAGCCTTAGTGGCAGCATAATTATTATACCAGTACACTGCTATCACAAATGCCCAGCTAAACCCTAGATACCAAACATAAGCCATTCTTCAAATCCGTGTCAGTTTTAGCTCAGCAGTTCCCATTAATATTCAAGTCAGCTCTGCATTTTTCAAAACAGTATGTAGTTTCAACAGTGTCAATGCAATGTTGGTTCACATACATACAGAAAGGTAGTAGGAAAATAAAGGCTCATTGAAGTAAACTGAAGTTAATGGCCCAAAAAACACCGACATAGGGAAAACACGAAAATAAAGAAAGCAAAAAGTTACCATTTTCAGGTTTGACTTATGCTGTGCACCTTCTGTTTGCTTTGTTAAGAAAGTGAAAGGAGGACGTATTCAACAAGAAGAAATCCCAGGTACTCAATCAAATAAGCTGTGCATCACTAGCTGTACAATCTTTACACCTTCATCTGCCAACAGGGACAAAGATGCAAGAGGGACAAGGAAGCCAGATGCAAGACTTTCCTTTATAACTCATCATGTCATATGGTCAGAAGGCATATCTAGACAGTTCATCATGTCAAATGTATAGTAAAACAAACATTTCAAGTGTTGCAGCTACCCTAATCACATAGAGCCCATCCTGGAGCCCTAACTCAGGGAAGACTTCCATGGCAGTATTGGAAATGTAAATAGGAAGTCACAGAGACAAGTAACTCAGTGCAACTTATATTTGTATATGCAAGCACCTAATTTGGCCCAAAGATGTGTCAACCCTCCCAAGCTTAAGGTCCTGTTCATCATACATTTTCTGTTTGGCTAACGCAGGTGGTATTTGTTGCTTTACAAAAAAAAAATAACTTTTTATCCCCCTTCCCAGTATTTAGTCTTTAATTTTCAAGAATCAAAATCAAATAACATACTTATGGGAAATGAGGAAAAGAATAATTCCTGCTTTGTCTCATCAAGGTAGAGAAAAGTTCTTCGGCTCATTTTCTGACCCCTAAACTTGCTTTGAGCACTAGGGTCCCAACTGTCCTGATTGGATGATTCACTGCTGGGCACGCTGACGGGTCACTGCCTCCCTCCAGCATGGGGGTAATGATGACATTAAACATAATGTCTGCTGAAGTAGGAAATGTTATTTTAAGCATGATACTTAGGACAAAATTTTGAAAGTGACCTCTGATTTTGGGTGCTTCAGGTTTCAGTTTTTCAGATTGGGCTTGATTTTCAGAAGTGTGCATCAGTCATAACTACAGCTGAAGTCAACAGGAGATGTGAGAGCTTTCTGAAAAGCCAAACTCAACAAGAAGTTTTAGACCCAAAATCAGAGGCCACATTTGGACATTTTGGCCTCAGTCATTTATAAGATGGGGAAAATTCTTCCATAACTGCATATCACAGGTCTGTTGTGAGCAGGGGTGGCTATAGGTTTTTTTGCTGCCCCAAGCACGGCAGGCTGCCTTCAGCAGCTTGCGTGCAGGAGGTCCCCGGTCCCCGGTCCCGCGAATTCCCATCGGACTACCTGCAGGCAAGACACTGAAGGCTGCCTGACTGCCACCCTTGCAGGGACCGGCAGGGCATCCCCCGCAGTTTGCCCCCTCCAGGCACATGCTTGGCGCGCTGGTGCCTGGAGCCGCTGCTGGTTGTGAGACTTAATTTTTTATTTCTGAAATGCTGATAGGATGCCAATGAACGTCTGAAAAGGCACTAATCAAACCAAATTTAAGTAAAATAAATTTTGCCAGTGGCAAAAAAAAATAATTTAAATTGACTATTGACTATTATGAACAGATAACATGCAGTTGTGATAGGGATTCAGACTCATTTTGAGGAAATTTGCAGTTGAAATACAGAATAGATGGAAATTTGTCTGCAGCATTAGTTTTCACCAATTTACCACAAAATACTTTTAAATCAGAATGTATCCAAAAAGAATACAAGGAAAAACTTGAGCCAGTGTTCTCATAGGTGACTATAAGTTAGATCTTAATGGTACTAAATAGCAGCTTCTGCACCCAGCCAAGCTATTCAACAGAAACTTGGCAGGACCACGTAAGTATTTTGATTAAGATTCACAGGTGTCTTCTCCAAAGAGCTACATGAGGGTGGAGGCTTCATGAAAAATGCCAATTTTCTCATCTAGTGGAACACTAATTCTGATTCACCAGAGGCAGAACTCATTTTACATAGTCGTGGAAACTATTTATTTTATTTTTGAAGTTAATCCAGCTCTAAGCTGGAGTATCAATGGAAAATCCCTTTTGCCTTAGGAACAGAAATTTTACTTATACTGCATATGGGAATATAGCCTTTTAAAACTGGATACACAAAACTTAGCATGCTGTAGCATATGTCATGCTGTAATGGGATGCACTCGCCTCTCATGAGAACTCCCTTGGCCCAGTGTGTGTGCCTGCAAGCTGTCTCTCAACTTGTCCCTGCTCCCGGACAGAGCAGTGCCCCAAGGCCCCTCTCTGGTGACAATGTCTTCGCCCTCTTGGGCTTTCTGGTTGCAGCTCTCCAGCTGGGCCACTATGGTTCAGTCCCCTCTCTGGGGTGCCTCAATGTCCCAGCCACTTCCCCTCCAGTGGCTCAAGGGGGGTGACAGAGACCCAGACCCGCCCACTACTCCAGGTCCCAGCTCAGGGACCTTGTATATAGCAACCATCTGCTGGGTCCCTTTAACTATGAAACAGTTTCTTTAATTCCCTGGGCCATTTCCCTGTGGCCCCATGCCATCTTCACCCTTACCTCAGGGCCTTGCCCTAATGGAGTCCCAGCAACCAGCTCAGGGCTCCTTCTCGCTCTGCCTGTCTTCTCGTAACACTGCCCTTCTGCAGCTCCATCAGCTAGCCACACACCATACACATTCATTCAATTCCAGCAAGGAACTGAACTCAATTTGGCCCTGCAGCTCTTCTTATACTAGCGTGCTGGGCCCTGACTGGCTGCTTCCCACACAGCCATTCTAAGCAGCTTGAAGGACCTCTCTACTGCCCTTTTCTGGTACGAGGTATGGCAGGGCCACAAGGCCTCTAGCAGGGGGCCTTCAGTCCTAGTCCACCCCATCACACATGCCCATCCAGTGCAGGATATCAGTCATTTCAGAACATGACTGCTGACCAAAGAGAAGTTTAGAAAAACGGAGTAATGCTTTTGAATACTAGAATGCAGAGTAATACATTATTTAAAATATGGTCTTCATGTTGTCAAGCCAGGATAAATAGGTGCCACCGGATATAGCAGAAAAGATCAGACTGCTGGTTATTTTTGTGAATTATATTATCAGGATGAAATTTAACCTAGACTTCTACAGCACCACTTACATCCCAGGTAAACCCTAATTTCACCCTCACTGATTACCCTTGCTCCAAATCATACAGTGGTTCGTATTATTCCACCTAGTCAGTCACTACATACACTTTCCAGAATGAAGTAAATGGTATGCTGTGCCTGAGTATGTCTATGTCCTTTACATGCCAGACATAAATGGAATCCAAATCTCATTTCCTAGAGTAGTAGACACTTGATTACTCTTCTTCAGTTCCTGATGATGTCTCTTTTGCAAATATTTAACCTTTGAACCCTGACTTTAGCAATATTTTTAGTAGCAAAGAATTCTTTAGCACCTTATAGACTAACAGACGTTTTGGAGCATGAGCTTTCGTGGGTGAATACCCACTTCGTCAGATGCATGCAGTGGAAATTTCCAGGGGCAGGTATATCTATGCAAGCAAGCTAGAGATAATGAGGTTAGTTTAATTAGGGAGGATGAGGCCCTGTTCTAGCAGTTGAGGTGTGAAAACCAAGGGAGGAGCAACTGGTTTTGTAGTTGGCAAGCCATTCACAGTCTTTGTTTAATCCTGAGCTGATGGTGTCAAATTTGCAGATGAGCTGAAGCTCAGCAGTTTCTCTTTGAAGTCTGGTCCTGAAGTTTTTTCGCTGCAGGATGGCCACCTTAAGGTCTGCTATAGTGTGGCAGGGAGGTTGAAGTGTTCTCCTACAGGTTTTTGTATATTGCCATTCCTGATAGCTGATTTGTGTCCATTTATCCTTTTCCATAGAGACTGTCCAGTTTGGCCGATGGGGCCACAACCGTGGTACCCCTAATACACCCAGCAATATCATCAATCTATCCAACTACACACTCAGCTTAGAAGAAAAGTCTGTCCTATCTCAGGGACTCTCTTTTTGCCCTGCCACTCCTATCAACATGATACAGTTCTGCAGCAATCTGGAAGCCTACTTTCGCCATCTCCGACTCAAAGAATACTTTCAGGACAACACTGAACAGCGCACTGAGACACAGGTACCCTCCCACCAACAGCACAAGAAGAACAACTCCACATGGAGTCCTCCTGAGGGTCGAAATGACAGTCTGAACCTATATATTGAATGCTTCCGCCGACGTGCACAGGCAGAAATAATGGAAAAACAACTTTGCTTGCCTCATAACCTAAGTCGTGCAGAACGCAATGCCATCCACAGCCTCAGAAACCACTCAGACATCATCATCAAAGAGGCTGATAAATGAGATGCTGTTGTCATCATAAACAGGCCTGAACTACCAAAAGGAGGCCGCCAGACAACTCTCCAATACCAAATTCTACAGGCCACTTCCCTCAGATCCCACTGAGGAATACACTAAGAAACTGCACCATCTACTCAGGACACTCCCTACACTAACACCGGAACAAATCAACATACCCTTAGAGCCCCGACCAGGGTTATTCTATCTACTACCCAAGATCCACAAACCTGGCAATCCTGGACACCCCATCATCTCGGGCATTGGCACTCTCACTGAAGGACTGTCTGGATATGTGGACTCGCTACTCAGATCCTATGCCACCAGCACTCCCAGCTATCTTTGTGACACCACTGATTTCCTGAGGAAACTACAATGCATTGGTGACCTTCCAGAAAACACCATCCTAGCCACCATGGATGTAGAGGCTCTCTACACAAACATCCCACACACAGATGGAATACAAGCTGTCAGGAACAATATCCCTGATGATGCCACAGAATAACTGGCTGCTGATCTCTGTGCCTTTATCATCACACACAACTATTTCAAATTTGATGACAATATATATCTCCAGATCAGTGGCACCGCTATGGGCACCTGCATGGCCCCACAATATGCCAATATTTTTATGGCTCACCTGGAACAACGCTTCCTCAGCTCTCGTCCACTCACGCCCCTTCTCTACCTATGCTACATTGATGACATCTTCATCATCTGGACCCACAGGAAGGAGACTGGAAAAATTCCACCACGATTTCAACAGCTTCCACCCCACCATCAACCTCAGCCTGGACTAATCTACACGGGAGGTCCACTTCCTAGACACCACGGTGCAAATAAGTGATGGTCACATTAACACCACCCTATACCAAAAACCTACCGACCGCTATGCCTACCTTCATGCCTCCAGCTTCCATCCCGGGCACATCACACGATCTATAGTTTACAGCCAAACACTGAGGTACAACTGCATCTGCTCTAACCCCTCAGATAGAGACCAACACCTACAAAATCTCCACCAAGCATTCTCAAAACTACAATACCCACACAAGGAAATAAGGAAACAGATCAACAGAGCCAGACGTGTACCCAGAAGCCTCCTACTGCAAGATAAACCCAAGAAAGAAACCAACAGGACTCCACTGGCCATCACATACAGTCCCCAGCTAAAACCCCTCCAACGCATCATCAGGGATCTACAACCCATCCTGGACAATGATCCCACACTTTCACAGGCCTTGGATGGCAGGCCAGTCCTCGCCCACAGACAACCTGCCAATCTGAAACATATTCTCACCAGTAACTGCACACCGCACCATAGTAACTCTAGCTCAGGAACCAATCCATGCAACAAACCTCGATGCCAGCTCTACCCACATATCTACACCAGCGACACCATCACAGGACCTAACCAGATCAGCCACACCATCACCGGTTCATTCACCTGCATGTCCACCAATGTAATATACGCCATCATCTGCCAGCAATGCCCTCTGCTATGTACATCGGCCAAACTGGACAGTCTCTATGGAAAAGGATAAATGGACACAAATCAGCTATCAGGAATGGCAATATACAAAAACCTATAGGAGAACACTTCAACCTTCCTGGCCACACTATAGCAGACCTTAAGGTGGCCATCCTGCAGCGAAAAAACTTCAGGACCAGACTTCAAAGAGAAATTGCTGAGCTTTAGCTCATCTGCAAATTTGACACCATCAGCTCAGGATTAAACAAAGACTGTGAATGGCTTGCCAACTACAAAACTAGTTGCTCCTCCCTTGGTTTTCACACCTCAACTGCTAGAACAGGGCCTCATCCTCCCTGATTAAACTAACCTCATTATCTCTAGCTTGCTTGCATATATATACCTGCCCCTGGAAATTTCCACTGCATGCATCTGACGAAGTGGGTATTCACCCACGAAAGCTCATGCTCCAAAACGTCTGTTAGTCTATAAGGTGCCACAGGATTCTTTGCTGCTTTTACAGATCCAGACTAACATGGCTACCCCTCTGATACCACTGGTCTACAATTTTTGAGAAGTTGTCTGCTTCAGAGATAAAATGTGACATTTATTATGTATTTTGATGTGCTGAATTCAAATATGACAATTAAAATGACTGATTGGCTACTGTTTCTAAGATATTTAAGTTTTTACATTTTATGTCTATGTACATTGTGTAGATAGTAGAGTTTTAATCATAAATTGTAAACCTAGGTCTTTTCATGTGTTTTTGGTTGCTTTACATGATAATATTTCACCTGTTCTGTTTATGTAACACTTTAAAAATCAGCAAAAGGGTTATATAAATAAAATTTATTATGAAACAAAAGGCAAAAAACTATTATGTACATAGTTTAGTCCTATTCAGTGTCTACTCGGCGCTTCTTGGCTTGTCTCTTGTATTCATTAAATGGAGCATCTCTTGTCACTGTCCAGCAATAGTCTGCAAGCATTGATGGGCTCCATTTGCCCTGATAGCCTGCCAGGAGATTCCACTGCTGTAGTCTGGAGCCCAACATGTCTGCCTTACTCTTGGGTAGTTCCAAATCCCTGACAAGGTCATTCAGTTCACCTTGTGTTAGGAGGTGTGCTTCAGAGGAGGAGGATAGGAGAAAATGTGGGTCCTGTGACATTGATGGTTCAGGACCAGAAGTTTCATCCTCTTCCTCTTCCTCGTCTGACTCAAGTGAGAATGATTCTGCTGCATCAGGAACTGGCAGTCCTTCTCTGTGGGATACTGGGCGTATAGCTGATGGAATGTTTGGATAATGCACAGTCCACTTTTTCTTCTTTGACACACCTTTCCCAACTGGAGGCACCATGCAGAAGTAACAATTGCTGGTATGATCTGTTGGCTCTCTCCAAATCATTGGCACTGAAAAAGGCATAGATTTCCTTTTCCTGTTCAACCACTGGCGAAGATTTGTTGCACAAGTGTTGCAGCATATGTGTGGGGCCCACCACTTGTCCTGATCTCCAATTTTGCAGGCAAAATAAAGATGATAGGCTTTCTTAACCATAGTGGTTATACTGCGCTTTTGTGATGCAAAAGTCACTTCACCACAAACATAGCAGAAGTTATCTGCACTGGTCACACAAGTACGAGGCATCTCTGCTCACTTTGGCTAAACAGAAATGTGTCCCTTTGCAAAATCAAACCCTGACAAATAAGAGAGCACGACACTGTATGATTTCTAGAGCTGATATAGGGCAATTTGTTCAGCAGAGTGATGTAAGCTTCATTATGATTGCATCATCCATGACTTCTAGGAATAACATGATGCAATTCAGATCATGTATGACGCAATACCAGCTTCAGATTGCAGCATTCATTGTTTTGCCTAAAAAGCAAGTCCAAACCCAGTCATAGATTTATTCATAGATCCAGTCAAAGATGTATTTTAGTCATTTCTGGTTTAAATTGAGATCCCTTCCCTTTATAACTCACTTATCCTCCGCCATTCTCACGTCAAGGGTTGTATATACTGACCCAACAGCATATCTTGAAAACTAGAGCCAATCAACAATTTTAAGCATCATTTTTGTTCTCAGTGACCCAGAATTAGTAAAGTTGGACTACATTTATTTCAGAAGCATTTTGGCTGTAGAGCAGTGTACTTAATATTTTTAGTATTTCTTAAGATGGACAGACGTTTCATGCAAGGAGAAGAAAATGTCAGGAAGTCATTATTAATGGTGGATCAGAAATCACAAGTAGCAAAGAGTTGAAAGTAAACTTGTCCATTCATCTCTAAAATCCATGTCAGATCAGCTGCACAAACTTTTATGTAACTGTTTGAAAATACTATAATGTAGAATCTTGACACACTTATTTACATAGCTCTTTGCAGAAAGAATGAACTGACAAATGGTAATTTTGCCTTTAAGGGCTCTTGTCCATATCGGCTTTGTGTGTCAGTTTTTGTGAACCTTTACCCATGTGTTTATATCACTCTTTTTTCAGAGCATGCTCAGTTAAGGTTTGAAAACATAAATCAACGTGAGGCCTCTTTTATGCATGGGTAGAGTGAAAAGCATGCTGTTGTCAATAATCTGGGGAATTGAACCAAAATCAAGGAAAGAAGATCTGTGGCCAAAAAACACCCCAAAACTTCTCTCTCCTGAATCAGAAAACAGAAAGTCATTCTAACGATAATATAACCAATACATTTTAATAGAGTCTGGTGCGTTTTTCTGTGGTTTCTTGCGGGCCTTTTTGTTTTTTGGGGTGGTTTTTTGTTTGTTTGGTTTGGTTTTGGTTTTGGAGAGGAAGAGCCTTATGCAAGGTAAATATTGAAGTTAACTGTTCTCTACCTTTGCTTAAAAGTTCAGTGGTATTAAACAGCATATTAGATTATCGGTGTTCATTTCCTGTACATGTCTTATTCAATATATGTTTTATCACGTGTATCACAGAACTATATTCTGCATTAGTTTGTATTGCCAAAGAAAATATTAACGTTCCCTGTCATTAAATACCTATAGTAATGAGTCATTTATAGTAGTACAAAAGGTAACCTACCTTAGTGAAAAAAGAAACACCTGGATTAACCTCACGGTAATTTTTTTGCAAAAAGGAAAAAAGTTAAATTCCCACATAAATTCAGATTTATTAAGCTCTGATGGAAACAAATCGTTACAGTGAATTAATTTAAAATTAATGGTACAAGAGATACTTAAAAATGTTTGTAAACCAAGTTCTGTGTAAGAGTCAATTGCAAAGTGGAGGTGGGCTTACACATGAGTGCTCTTATAATCATTACATTTTTATGGAACATTTTCTTTTTTTTTTTTTGTTAAAAAAACCCCATAGACATCTGTATGTAGTTCAGTAGTTCTCTTGCCTGTAAAATATTATAGTCTCCTAACTTTCAGGTATTTAGCTGTCTTTAACTACATCCTGATGCTGAAGATTACTCCTGTCTTGGCTTTGGTACAAAAAGATTTTCTAGTACTAATAGCTCTAAACTCAGTGAATTCCATGTCTGAAATAAATCCACTACTTCAGCATCAAAACAAAACTATGCTTAAGCTTCGAATCACTGATAACTCAGCCTTAATTTCATGTAAATAATGCAACTCTACCTGGAAGTTGTCCATATAATTTCAAGCTTTTAAAGCTTATGAAATGTACCATACCAATCTGTCACAGTTTTATTTAGTCATAAAATACATTGCTCAAGGTTTCCTTTTGCTGTCTTGGCAAATCTCGTAAATTCTATTCCATTCCTATCAAGCATTTCAAATGACATCATATCAACTTCCTGCATGCATAAATTTCCTTGAGTGCCAATCAATGCTGAAGCAAAAACCCTTCTACGCTGTTCAAAAAAGATATGCACTCCAATGAGTATTGATGTGGATTTGGGATCTGATGTACTCAGCTGAAATGTAAGAATATGCAGATGATGATACTTTAGTCTTAAAACATCTATCTGGTTTTGCCTGCACAAACTCGACTGTCAGCATATTTTACAAAAACATGCAGCAAACTTTTTCACTACTGAGAAATATTCTGCATGACAATGGCACTATAGGTTTGGTTATCCAGAATTATAAAGTTTTACATATACCGATACCTGCAAAAAAAGAATATGTTAGTATAATAGTAAGCACTCAAGAGTCAGGTTCTTCAGGAGAGAAGGCACAAGATTTTTACTAATTGCAAGAGCACTAATCTCAGACAAAGTCTGTTCAGAAGTCTGGAAACACTCAGTTTGCACTGGCCTAGATCAGAGGCCTAATGCAGGCATTAGCAAAGTCACTTTCATATTAATAGTATTATGCCAACTTGTGCTTGCAAAGAACACTGGAAAGAACCCAGCATGCCCAAAAATTCTCTCACTCTGTTAAGTGACTCCCATAGTTTATTCCTGAATGAGTCATACATAAGATAATGAAGTAATTTATATATTTTCGGTAAAAAGAAGCTGAAGCAGGATTATGAAAATGTAGGATGAAATGCTGAAAAAAAAACCTTAATTCAGTCCTTACCCAGGAAAACCTCCCATTAGACCCAATCCTGAGTGTTCTGAGCCCTAACAACTCCTCGCTGACTTCCATGGGAGTTGCAGGTGATCAGCACTTCTCAGGAAGGGATCCAGTAGAGATTTGCCTGCATAAAGAAGAGAATAAGGACACATCAGGGTTTGGTGAAGAGATTATATCAACATTCCTCTGACTCTAAATAGACTGAAGAGGTACACAGGTCTTGTGCTGGTGATCTGCTCAAGGGTAAATTTTACCCACTGTGAACTATTTTTAAATATCTGTTTAATTTAAATGCAGATAATCAACACCTCGTTCCAAGAGATACTTTTGTCCAAAATGTCAGAGATTTGAGCTGAACTTGTGAAATGCCTTGACATTCCAAGTTTGTGAAGACAAACACTTTTCTGTTTATTTCTCCCATCCTTGCTGGTACATAAACTAGCCAGGTGCCACATCTAAAAAGGCATTAGCGGAAAACCCAAGCCACAGCTAAGCTAGATATATTTGCTAGAACAATAACCCAGTGATCTCTTCAGCTTCATTAATAATGTAGCAGGGGAAAATAGAAAGGTCAGCTGCATTCAAATTATTTACTGAAAGAAGTAGACAAGAGTCTAGGTTATTAATTATGAAAGCTTTATATTTCAAAAAATGCCATTATTAAGCTATTTGTTGCACTTATACTTTTTTAACTGGAATAAAAGATTTGGTAGCTCTGGCAATTTCCATTTACTAATTTAGATTTTTATTATCCAAAAGAGGGTTGTTTAGTTTCGAATTATATTTCTATTCTACTTGCTCAGAATCTCATTAATATATATACACTAATATGTTAGAGAGACTATATTTTATTTTGAAGGAAGTGAGAGGACAATATTTTTCTTTACTGAAGCTATAATAAAATTTAAAAATAGCTTAATGGCAGCAAATTTGTTGGGCAAAAGCCTTCTGGTAGCACAGCTGAAATGTGCATTTAATCCCAACCCATTTTAATTCTCTCTAGCTAACTCCTCTGAGAGTTTAAAATGTATTATTTCTTTGCCACATTTAGTGCTGAAACTTCTAACAAAATGTTCTTTTCCAATGTTTCATCATTTTGAAATCAAAACACTCACTTTGAGCAATTTAAAAGGAAAGATAAATAACTGGTAGGAAAGGAACCATGCACATTTGCAAAAGTGTCTGAGAGATGTGAAATATTCAGGTTGGGGTTTCACTTACTTGGGCAGCAATGGGACAATCTGCAGAATTAAACCACCACAAACAGAAAGGTTGCTACTGGCTTCCTGCTCAGCTGTGCTGGAAGTTACATACACATGACAGCTTTCCCACTAATATTTCTTGAACTGAGAAATGGATTACTTAGATTCAACCAAATGAAGAAGGGGGAGAAAAGACCTGTTGGACAGTCTTTTAACATTAAATAGTATCGAGTGTCTTCCACGAGAGCTAGTGCAGCAATAGCTGAGAGGAGCAGACAGCTGTTTATATATATGGTGAAGTCAGGAAGATATTAAATGAATGTGTTTTGGAAAGCTAATCTGTCTACAGTTTTTCTAGTTTGTTTCAGAGTTAAAGTTTGGTTAACAGAAATATTATCCCTCCTTTTTTATTTAGAGATAAAAAGATCTTTCTGTCTTAAGTGACTTCAAGATGATTATTTCTTTGACAAATGGTCTTGTATATCGATAGATGCTTGAATTCAGTGACTATTCAGGGATTATCAAAACCCAACTTCACATGGCCAGTAGTGTATGCCAGTACTTCCCATGAACTTGAAGTGAACTCTCCTACAGTTGTATTCCTAGTAAATCTTTTAGGTGTGATGTTGCCATTTACCCATCTATCTAATCTATCTATCTATGTGGTCTCTGCTGTACGTAGGAAAATTCAAAGATCTAAATTGTAGTTCTACTCCAAAAAAAGACTATGTAAAAATGACATGTTCTTACTCAACTTTCCTCTGTAGGTATCAGAGCAATATCTGCTTAATTTCTAGATTTTACCATTGTTTTCATCTTGATATAATTACAGAAACAATGCAGCTCTAGGGTAGTGAGCTTAGATCTATTCCTTCTTGGACATCATCAGAATAAAAGTTCCTAAGGCTCTGTTTAAGCAAACACTTATGCGCTTGCTTATCTTTAAGCATGTGTGTAATGCCATTAAAGTCAATAGTAATACTCACATGATTGAAATTGAGCATAGGTGTAAGTGTTTACAGGACTGGTGCAAATCAGCTCTAATCAGCTATGTCTATATACATCTACTGAAAATAACAGGTATGAAAAGGTGTCACTGAAGCAAGTCTGAAGAAAATGAAATTGTTGTATGTTTATGAGATCTAATTTGTTCTGTAGAATCTAGCAAATTTGTATCAGAGCAGACCCCACTTTGGCTCTCAGAACCCAGACTATGTCTGCAAGTCTAGGCTGTCACTAAGGAGAAACAGCCTTTACTTTTAAACTGAGCATATTTGATATGGAAATTACTGACACACAACAAACATGGAACCCCACAATGCCATTTTTACAGTTGTTTTTCAGATAAGAACTGCACTGTAAATTGTCCTTAAGCTTATCTTCCATCCATTGGCGTCATAAACAGATAAGTAAGAGTTAATAGAACAGAAGTACTTCATCTCTCTTTTGCCTGTAAAGGGTTAACAAGATCAGTGAGCCAGCCTGTCACCTGACCAGAGGACCAATCAGGGGACAAGATACTTTCAAATCTTGAGGGAGGGAAGTTTTTGTGTGTGCTGTTAGTTTTTGGTTCTTGTTCACTCTGGGGGCTCAGAGGAACCGTACGTGCAACCAGGTTTCTCTCCAATCTCTCCGATACAGGCTCTTATAAGTTCAGAATAGTGAGTACTAGGTAGATAAGGAAAGTTAGGTTATGTTTGTTTTCTTTATTTGCAAATGTGTATTTGGCTGGGAGGAGTTCAAATTTGTATTTTGCTGAAAGGATTTTAATTTGTACTTGTATACTTAGGCTGGGAGGGTATTCCCAGTGTCTATAGCTGAAAGACCCTGTAACATATTCCATCTTAAATTTACAAAGATAATTTTTACTGTTTTTTTTCTCTCTTTAATAAAAAGCTTTTCTTGTTTAAGAACCTGATTGTTTTTTTATTCTGGTGAGATCCCATGGGACGGGGTCTGGATCCACCAGGGAATTGGTGGGGAGAAAGGAGGGAAGGGGGGAGAGAAAGGTTAATTTTCTCTCTGTGTTAGGATTACTTTCTCTCTCAGGGAGAGTCTGGGAGGGGGAGAGTCTGGGAGGGGGAGAGAGAAGGATGGGGGAAGGTAACTTTTCCTCTCTGTTTTAAGATTCAAGGAGTTTGAATCACAGTGATCTTCCAGGGTAACCCAGAGAGGGGAAGTCTGGGAGAGACAAAGGTGAGGGAAAGGGTTTACTTTCCTTGTGTTAAGATCCAGAGGGACTGGGTCTTGGGGGTCCCCGGGCAAGGTTTTGGGGGGACCGGAGTGTACCAGGCACTGGAATTCCTGGTTGATGGCAGCGCTACAAGTACTAAGCTGGTAATTGAGCTTAGAGGAATTCATGCTGGTACCTCATCTTTTGGACGCTAAGGTTCAGAGTGGGGAATTATACCATGACAATTGGTCTTAAGTAAATCCCTCCAAAGAGGTCCAGTAGTCAACTGGCTTTGCTGAAATCTTGTTGGTCTCCTTTACAAAACTGCCTTTGGCGTCAAGGCATGATCTTCAGTAAATCTAAGGAGCTCATCAGGTAGACTTAGTTGATTTAATCCTAAATTGAAAAGTTCTGAAGTTAGTAATTGACTTTTTAAATCCCAGAGTGTGGCAAAAGGGATGTTCTGTTGAGAATTATACTCTTGAGTGTTCCCTATTTGTTTTTTTTTTCTACTTTAGTGTAGAGTCCTAGCTATTTATTTTCAGAGAATTTCTCAAAAGGTCAGTCATATCATATTTCCCTAAACAGTAAAGTCTTGGTTTGGCTTCTTCCCCATTATTACCTGTTTTTTAACTCTGCATTGTTGTGTAGCTCCTAATAATTCTTTCCTCAAATTTTATGAGCATTTTATTTAGAGGCTAAAAATCTGTCTTCATTTCTTTTGCTTTAGCCCTGCTGTTGGTTTCCTTGGCCAACATCTGGAGACATGTGTAATTGTAGCATCAGAAGGTGCACACAAATTTTTTTGCATACACAGATGGGAATATACCCCTTCTATGTGGTCATGCTCCTACTGAAATCATTGACAGGACTCTCATTGACTTTAAGCCTGTTAGCCAGAATGTACCAGTAAGCTACTGATCAATGCTTCCCTCTTTGATTTTCCTGTCAACTTTCATTAAGGATACTCAGCCTACCTTTACTAATGCTAGCAATGTAATGGCATGCAATGTACTACTACAACAGATGCAGATTCTTAGATCAACAAAGGGAAACTTCACAAGCACCAGTCTCTAATAAAGAATAATTAACACAGACAAAGTACATGCAACTGAACACCATAACCTCTGCAGTAGAAATAGATAACTAAGACTTATGCTCCATTTATTGGACCAGGACGCTATATTAGATTTTCATAATTAAATGACCTTAATATGGAGCTAGATAAATGACAGATTTCTCACATTATCAGTATATGCCATGAAGTTAATATAGTCCATAGGAACAGATTAATAGAACTCTTTCTTGATGAGAAGTGGTAATCCATATAGTTTTAAAAGCTTTATTTTTGTTTCAAACCAGTCCTTGGCATTGTAAACTACCTATAAAAGGTGGCGGCTGTAACTGCTGTCTATCATAGCAGTTTCCAGTGTTCAATGGTGATTTTCTATTATTCATCAGGCACAATCCTCCATAGCATTTATTCTTACCTTTTTACCATTTCTGTCTTATCTGACTTGTGCAGAAGCGTCTTTTGTGATTCACAACCACTATCACGTCAGAATTACATGGGGTTGAAAATGCCTACAATTCTTCTCCACTCCTTCCTGACCATGGCGTGGGGTCACAGGTCTTGGAGTTCCAGTCCTTTTAAACTTCTTTTGACAGAGTCTTTCTATTGTATCCCTGTCTTCCACATTCTCTCTTATTGTCCTCTTCCTCCCATGCTTTCTTTTCTCCATCTCTTTCTAAACTCATGTTGCTCCTCTCCTATATTTTCTCCCACCTTTGCACCTCAACCTTGCCTCCAAATCTCTCTCTCCAGGACTTTAAGAGACTGACTAAACAGGGTGATGCACTGTTACATCATTCTCACCCTTCCAAAAAGGAGCAATCATCTCCATTCTTCAGTCATCTGGTATCCTAGAAAATATATAGTAATCTATGAAGCCATTTTACTTCAATATCTCAAATTGCCTTGATCATATCAGCAGTTATCTCTTCTTCACCAGCTGATTTAGTTTTCTTCATATTCTTCAGAGTTTCTTTTACTTCCTCTAGAGATAGTGATACCTTCTGAGGCTTCCCCATAACTGCAGCAGTGTTTGCACTTGCAACTCTCTCATATCATTAACAGCCTTTGGGAATATTTTTCCATACTGCTACCATCGCTTAGGGTTAGTCACCACTCAGTTCCTGTCCTTCACACAAAGATTTCTTCATCATCATTCTGATGATGTCAAACTTAATTATGTAATGGTCACTCTTACTTATGAGGATCTACAACACATATTCTGAACCAAACTGTGTTACTCTGGGCTAAGCATGATCACAAGATCATTAGTGCTTACAAGTTTCTCTCCTCATGATTTTTCTGCCACACAGTCATAATTCTCAGCTTGTGACATCAAACCATCTTTACAGCAACTAACTGTCAGATAATAAACCCAACTTCTAGTGAGGAGTAAATAGCAGTGATAGGTTAATTATGCCACAGAGACACTTTTTCAGACCAATATTCTAATAATAAATATAGTAAGGGAAAGGCAGAAAATACAATAGAATTTTATCTAAGTCACTTAACTCTAAACCACAATTATGCTAACGATATAAATAATATGAAATAGTAAAAGCTATTTTTAAACATTTCTAAGGCACCAGCAGGTTTTGATAGGGAGCAATTAAAAAACATCAGTGGAGCTTTACTGGCAAGACAATATACAATGACTTTTAATCCAGTATTGATTAAGGATAGGGTGAGCAATATAGTTTTCAGGTGAAAGAGATGGTGAAGGGTTGGATGCTGGTTTGTTGGTACTCTTAGACACGTCATACTGAGAGCTGACTCAGAGCCAATAACTTTGTTCTTTCTTGACAAACTAATTAAATCTCTTAATCAGTCCTAGTCACTATGCACTGCAGTAAGGCCACTGCAGCTCTGCTTCTAGGTGCTCAATCTACTACTCCTGGCAGTGTTCTGACACCAATACCTTAGACAAGGTGATATTTTCTGTTGCAACTGCTCCATGTGCCAAGACTCCAGGCCACAAGGACAGAGTTAAGAAGGAACCCCTAGGGGGTCTTGTGGCTGCTATGTACCTGTACACATCTATTTGACCATAGCCCATGCATACCAAGCGTACTCTCTGGAGAAGGCATGGAGAAGAATATGTTCTCATTTGGAATATGATAGGCTGGTGTTTGGTTGCCACTAATTCTTCCTTTAAGTGCCTGAGTAGGATCTAGAAATTAACACAACCTCTGCTAGAAAGATGCTGGGGCTGCTCTTCCACTCCTTCATAGGGAGCAGCACATCTTCTTGTAAATGCATAAAGAGAGGAATTCCATTTTCTCGGTGGTATCCGTGGTGGCTAAATGACCATGTTCTCATCTCCATCCTACTTTGAATTTTTCATACTTTAAAGATGAATTTCTCTTCTCTCTCTTTCTCTACCACAGCCCTCAAATGTGTGTCTTTGCCTCTGCAGCCAAATTATTGAAAAAAATGTCTAAAAATGTTAAACTTCAAGTTAAGTATGCAATGAAATATTGTGGAACCTTTACTACTTATAGATTTGTGTGGCTCTCCAGAGACATCAAACCCTGTGAGATTCTTCCCTCCCTTTCAAGTTTTCCCTCCTACAAACAATCATGAAAATACAGAGTGGAAACTTTGCCTGAAGAAGTGTGTGTGTGCGCGTGTGTGTCTGGAGCAGGGCAGTTTAGATTTTGTGGAATGCTTACTCTTCACTCCAACTCCACCAAATCCATGCCATCTGAGCTCCATGCTCTGCAGAATTGGAAGGCATAAAAGTGGGATGGGATGGGGAAGCACTTTGCTCTTACAAACTCTGCCCTTCCATAATTCACAGAGGGACTCAGTAGAAGTTAACACTATCCAATGTTGTATTCATTTTTGATGCTTTTACCTCCTCACTAGACACACACACACACACACACATATCCCTTAAGGCTTCCAGGAAGAGCCACAGGGGAGCCATGCTGCATAGGGGCAGGCAACAGCTGGTGGGGGTAGGTAGCAGAGTGGACCAAAGAGGCATCTGTTGGTCAAGGATGGAACTCCTGGCTTCTCCACAGTGGCCACACCAAAGCCACATCATCTCCCCCTGGAAAAAGGGGAAAGAAAACTTCAGGATAAAACCAATGGCTATTGTCAAAGAGGGCACTCAGTTAAAAAGTGTTTCCACAAGAGAAGTGTACTTTGTAGCTTTCACCTCCACTCTGACACCCCTACTAGACTATTTTTAGAACTACATATAGCCTTTTGAAAGAGTTGGGAAGAATTTAAATTGTTCTAAACAACAATTTTCTTCTATTCCATTCCTACTTTGAGTTACTGTGATACTTTAGGATTCATATTTTCAGCTGGTGAACCCTGAGGAGGCTGTTTTATGGCTTTAATGCTGCCTTGGATTTTCTCTATATAATAAATAATCCTTCCCGTCTTTTCAAGGCCACACTGTCTCCTTTATTTGCCCTCTTGTTCCTTATGTTCTTGTATCGTGTCACCATACCTGAAATCTTCCATCTACTCTTCATTTTTCTTCAATTATCTGTTTTATACTTTCCCCCTATATTCTGTTATCATTATAATTGTCCTGGTTACCTAATATTTTAGAACATGTTTAAGACTTTTATTTACATTTGTTCCATACCATAGTGGATATATTTGACTCTTCATCTATTTATTGCAAGATGGCACACATAACCCTCAGGCACACATCAATTTATCTCCTCTATGTCTTTAAACTCCTCTCCCACCTCCCACCCCAGTCTTGCTTCAGATTCCTGAATCTCCATGTATTTTTCTAAAATCTGTTCTGCTGAAATTCAGTGACTGAGATTCTCCAATTTAATGAATGATTGGTGGGGGAGGCTCAATTTCTGGGTGTCAGCTTAAACAAACCTTAAAGAGATCTGATTTTTAAGGTTGCTCAGCATTAACTGTAAATCATGCCCCTGCAAGGTGCATCACACTGGATACCCAAGCACAAAATTACTAGTTACATTTGAAAACATTTGTTTAAACTCTAGCACTTATTGCAAACCCTAAATGAAAATTGTGATCCATATTGTTTACAGTCTCATTTCTCTCACTAATCACGTTCTACCGTGTGTGTTACTCACAGTGAAGCTATGAAGAGAGCTGGTCAGAAAATGGGATGAATATTTCCATAGAGAATTTCAACAAAATGAAAAAAAATGTTTTCCACAAGAAATTTTGTAAAAAACTGAACTGAAATTTTTCAGTTCTGAAATGTCACTGTTGTTCCTAATGAGAATTGTACTTTGGATTTCTCATAGTCCCATTCTTCCGCATACACTGCACTCTCTCATCAAACTACATGTCCTGTGATGCACCATGGTCTCCTTTTTTAGTGAGGTGAGGTGGTTCATCATGGTAGCTGTATGGAAGATTTGCATCACAAGAAATGAAGTCTATGCAGGTAGCTCAGCTCAGAATATAGAACGGGAGCATAAGGCACTTGAGCTACAATTCCTGTGTGGTACCCTAGTGACATTTCAGAATCTAAATAATTCAATTTTTCAATGAAAATGTTAAGTTTTCCACAGAAAACTGACACTTAGCAAAAATATTAGTCAGATAAAACTCAAATTTTTGTCAATAAGCAAATTCATCGAGAAATGGGGAAAGGATTTCAGAAGTGAAGTGAAGTAGTTTCAATACAAAGTTTTCAACCAGTCTCAGTTATTTGTTCACTCACTATTTTATTCCCTGGTTTACTTGTTGTACATGAAAACTTTATTATGCTACTTATGATTGATTTGTTTTTTCCACTTACTATGAGCCACTTATGTCATAGAACTGGGAGACAGGGGAAGGGAACAATGGGACTGAAAATTATTATTACCAGTGCTTTGTTCTTTCCACAAATAATTTTAATTGCCCTCATCATGCCCTTCCTACAAAATGGTATAGACAGCTGCTTTTTTTCCCCTATTCATGACAATCATCCAAAAAAAGAAAAAAGGCCAATGATCAGAAAAATCCTAGGTACAATTAATCAAAACCTTGCTGATTTTCAACTTTCTTCCAGATAGTGAAACATATGATAAAATCCAAGAATCTCAGTGAAAATTAAACAAATAAGTGTCTATATTCATTTGGGGAAGCCAAAGTAACTTCTTATACCACATTTTTATTAAACAATAGTATACCAGATACAGCAGCAGGCAAAGGAAAGTATCCACAAATAACTGTAGACTAACACACACTACTTTGTGCTCTTCCAATTACCAGCAAACCACATCCCACAACTGTGCTACAAAACAGTTCTATTGTTATCATCATTGATCTTGCCTGAGGTTTTCTTGTAAAGAATTATTTGACATTCTTTCTATAGATTTTGAAAATGTAATTTATTTGGTGTATGCATCCTTCTGAGTTAACATCAGACACCAATTACTTGTACAATTTCCTTTTAATAACGAAGGCTTTTATATTCTTGTGATGTCTGTCATGTAGTCACATGCTCAAAAATTACCAAAACATTTAAAGAGCAGTGGATCACCACTACTGTAGGAAATAGATTTTCCAGTTCATAAAATCATCAGGATAGTTCAATTTCAGTGCTATTTGCATGTAATGTGGTTGTAAAATCCTCAGATTGCTAGTGCAACATATTCTACTACTAAGGCAACTGGGTTTCACTGACAGTAGAAAAAAAATAAAACTTTTAGATGAAATTCATCCCTGTCCAGAGAGCCAGCACAAGCCCTATGCACCAGGCCTTACGTGGAATATACACAGTGCACAGATCTTTTGCTGTACCTCTACACGAGGGTGAATTTCACTCTTTGAGAAAGTATTTTCTAGAGTAGGTCAAAAATTAGTGATGGCTCCCCCTTCCTATAGAATGGATACTGGAATTGTTTGAGAGGATTCACAATTTCACTTCACTCCCTTTGGTCTGGACCACCACCAAGCTTGATGTTGATGCTCAGAATGTTTTAAGAAAACAACTGAATAATACATAGGCACTAAGCAGTACTGTATAAGTTAGCTGTTTTACGATATAGCCCTGAATTAATCTAGCACAGTGGAATTGCTAAATCTTCCAGGTCCAAATGTACCAAGAGAAGGATTAGAAGAATATAGTAATGAATGCATTAACTTACTAAATGGGTCCCTGGCTGCACATGATACAGTTAAGGGTATGCCACTTCCTGAGCACCCTTTTGTTGCCAAGGGTGGCTCGTGGTGCCCTGCCTCGGTTTCCTCTTTTCAGGGTTTCTCAAGAAAAACCAACCCACCTTCACCAGAGTCTGCTGCTCCAGTTACTTGGTCCTCCGACTAAGTCATTGAACAAAAGCCCACCCCTTCTTGGGTATACCAGTCCAAAAAGAGAAACATAAAATCCTCACAGCCTACATCCTAGCCTCAAACAGGGCCCAGCCCCTCTGTCCCGAGGGTCTGGTTTGTCTTACTGCTCTTTTACTGAGCAGCAACTCCCAGGACTTCCTTCCTTCTTCCCTGCCTGCAGAGAAAGACCCTTTGCCTTTCCCTAAACTCTCTTGTTTTTTCCCTAAGGGTATGTCTACTCTACAGCTAGGAGCAAGCCTCCCAGCATGAGCAGGCAGACTCATACCAGCAGGCTGGAGCTAGCATGCTAAAAATAGCAGCATGGACAGTGCGGGTTGAGCAGCAGCTTAGGTTCTCAAGCCCATCCAACTTTCAAGGTCTGAGTTTGACTAGCCAAGTCCCTTTTGGACTTGCTACGTCCACACTGTTATTTTTAACACACTAGCTCAAGCCCTGCTAACACAAGTCTGCCTACCAAGGCAGAGAGGCTTGCTCCTAGCTGCAGTGTAGACATACTTATGAGGGAAAGCCATAAGCCACACGACACACAAATCAAGTGACTTTATTGCTTCTCACCACTGGGGAAGTGAGTTAATAATGCCACAAGTAGGGCTGAGCCTCTCTCTCCTTAAAGGGAGCAACCACTCTGTGACATTGCAGAAGGTTTTCATCAGAATCCCTGGTTTTCATCTTTCTGAATCATTCACATTTGGGTTAGATTTTCTAGACCCTGTCTTTGCTTTAAAATAAACAAAATCCCCTCTAACACTTTGAGAACCAGATGAGTAGAAAAATACATTTTCCCCATTGCTAACAATACCATACCATACATTTTTAAAAGGGTATTTACAGCATAAACAGCTGAATTTTCAAATTTGGGATGATGCAATTCAAAATGGTGGCTGCCACAATGTCTTTCTATCTAGCTATTTCTGAGCTTATCAGCATGGTACATGGGCACCTGTTTCAGAGGTAGGTCATACATCTAAAGTAAACACTCTTACTACCTGGCACTCCTCTAAAAAAACTAGAGTGGAAAAATGGAGTCAATCTTGAAAACATCCCTAACTAATAAAGACAATACGAATTTTTTAAACACGTTAATGACCAAAGCAATAGGAAACTATTCTCTTCCCATCTTTTCTGTAGCAAACTATTCTTAACCCATCTTTCCAGTATGCCTACATGGTAAACACAGTGACGCAGGCTTTGGCTGAATCTCATGCTGAGTATTCAGCTCAGAGGGTATTTTCCCACATTCATCCCCAGGTCCAGTAGAGGTTTTATTTCAGTAGGGGTCTATGATTTGTGGAGAAAGTTCTGAGAAACAGTCATCCAAAATTTAAAATAAACATCAAACAACTTTATTATGGAAACATCAAAGATGCTTTTGCATGCACTAAAGTTGTACAGCAGCGCTCTAAAACTATAATCATAATTCTATTACCTTTCATAAGTAATAAGCATATAATTTTATAAGCACTTAAATTGGACATGAAAAGATTAAATTTCATCAAATTATATCATCATAGAATAAATGGATTTAAAGACCACAGGGGACATTCTAACACTGTTTTGAGATCAGACCATATGCAAGGTGTGAAAATAAACTCATGAGAACTCTGCATTGTTAACTTGCTACTTTTCCCCACTTAATACTTCTTAAAATGGTTTTAATTTATATAATTTCTCTGCAAATCATTTTCCTTTCACATTACTTAACAACATATCTGTCTCTTTTGAATTTTTAAATAGAACAGTTGGAGTTTCTTCTTCTTAAATTCTGTTCACTTGTAAAGCAACAGAGAGCCAGGATTATTTCTGTCCTATCTCTGTGCATCCTGTTGTTCTTTTGACATCGCTTCTCAATAAATGGACTAAATGAGCTGTAAATATCAGCATTTAACCAAACAAAAAGATCTTTATTTATTTAAAATGTATTAGATTTGCTTAATCTAGAAAGCCTAATTGTAAAGGCTATTCAGGTCAGCTGAGATATTAGAAGACTACTGAATCACATTTAATGCTATTTAAAAGGATGTGAACAGGCTAGAGGAAAAATTAAACCAAGGTCATTAAAATTTAATTTGACTTAGTAAAGCCATTAACAGTTCAGTTTTATGCACGGGCAGGCATTCTAAAAATATAACCATATAATTCAGAAGCCCAGAGTTGTCAAGTGTATGCCCCTAATGTAGCAAAAATTACAAAAAAAATGACCGTAAGGGGCAAATCATAGAACGAATCAAAGGTAAAGAACTTTTGAATCCCATGGCTATCCGCTGGTTTGTATACATGCACATGCTTTTCTCTCTCTTGCTCTCTCTTTCTCTCTATAGATATAGACATATATTATATTACCTATTCACAAACCAATCAGCCTTTTCCTTTTAGCCCTACTTGCTCCACTCTTATTCCTTGAAGCAATCTCTTAACAAACTTTTACATTTCACCACCACTAGCAGCGCTCCGAGATACTGCATGAAAACTCTACCAAGGCAATTCTGCATCTGATAATTGCCAAAATAGTAGTATGTGTTTAACTTAAAAGTATATGGTTAATCAAAAACTCCCTCTCCTATATTATTTCAGGATAATTGTGTGGAGAAGTAGACAACCCACCTGTTGTACATGATCAAGAACAATTGCAATGCCATGAATTTTAGGCTTGTTATTATACCAGAAATTGTGGTATCTTCATTAAAAAACTCTAGGTATTCTATACTAATTGAGCACAGGCTGTCTTTCACTTTAACCTTGTCTGTAGTTTTGATTATACAATGTGGTCCAGATGGTAGAATAATATTTTTATTTGTGTACAACTCTTGCCAACTACCACTAACATACAGCTGAACTCTGAATTAAAGTTGTAGGATTCTATTCAAACCAGATTGATTAAATGTAGACAATTTTTCTGCATATGAATTTTTGATTTAATAATTTATTTAATTTCTAAAGAAATAATGCATTAAGGCAGTACATAATGTTACTCCTAGCAAGTCACCTGTACTATACTACTGTCTTTACAATTTTGCCTTTGCAAGTTGAAAACATTACTGCAATATTTCCTGTATTCACTTTAGAAATATTTAGAGAATATTTCAAATACTATAACAGTTACATGCACAGGCATTTGTTAAGATTTTAATTTACTGTATTTTTCATGTGTTTACAATATAATAAAAAATGTAGGATTAAACTGAGAATACAGTGGGTTACATGTCAATGGACAACTAAGACTTCATATTGCACTGTCTGAAAAGAAAAGCTGGCTGTTCCAATTTTGGGGTTGTATAGTCATTCTTTCAAGTGAATTAAAATAAAATATTGTTGCAGCTATGATTGTATAAAAGGTGTCCAGCTGATGTACAAAACCTGGAATTGCCTAACGTTGGGTTTAATTGTGTTGCTACATAAATTCCTCCACTACACCACAGAGCCTCTGACTGAGTTTCTCATGTTCCTCACTGTGGTGGTGGAGATACCAAGGATGATAGTGATCAGTGACTTTAAGGTGCATGTCAATGCTCCTTCTGGACTGACTCGGGAGGTCAAGGCTATAATAGCAACCATAGGGTTATCCCGCATGATTTCTGGCTCTTTACATAAAGAGTGAAATGCTGGTCCCATTGCTTCATCGCTCTGGATTTAGTGTTCAGAATAGCTTTGGAGAATATGGAGATTATAACTAGATAACACTGTTACGGACTGGTCACCTCCAGTCTAAGGCTTTGACATTCTTATGCTGTTGGAGTGAAGGACCTATTTAATAGTCCACTTAGTATACTGGTAAAACTGGATAGGTTCCAGAAAGCTTTGAGGGAATGGTGTCTATGGTTCCAACTGACCACCTTCTGAATTGTCTGATGGGATAGTAAGAACATATTTTGTCCATAGTGATACTGTGGCTCCGAAATACTTTCTTCCACACCTTCACCCTCACAGTTCACCATGGCTTACATCTGATTTGTGATGGATGCCATGAAAAGGAAAAAAACAGTCAAAGCTCTGATAGCAGAGGTCACTCTCTGAATGAGACGATTGGAGACACCAAGATTGCCTTTAAACTTATTCCACTAATCATGTAGTTACCCAGGAAAGGACTTTCTTCCTTTCCTGACTGGTGATTTAAGTGTTAGGGAAGCTTTTGAAGAAGAAAGGGAGTGGTAACCTCTACTATCTTATTAAGGAGTTCTGTAAGCTAACGGTATTTCATTAGTATGGATTGGATCACATCTAGTTGGAAACCTCATCCACAGTGGAATAAAGTTTACTAGAGGCAAATCTGAGTTTGTTGATGATGTCCAAATGCTCTCTTCAGTATGTTGCTTACAGAACTGCCAAATCCATCTAGGATATGTTTAAACTACAGAATGTGCAAACAGTTTGGTCAACTCAAATGTTCAGTGAGCAGATTGCCTCAAAGCTACCCTAAAGCAGATTTGTCCTTGACAAAATGAGAAATAGCAGCAGATAAAACAGTTGCCCTCCCTGTAACTGCACTGGGAGAAAGTAAGCAGAAACTAACATAATTGGACTTGAGCATCTGCGTACAGGTTACATCTTTCTGATTTATACCTAATGTTTTAAACTGAAAAGTCATACAGAAATGTGTATGTCCAATGTATAATGTTACTGCCAAGAAATTGTATAATGCTAAGATTTGAGAAGAATAAGGAACTTCCGCTGAGGAACTTGACTGAAAACTTAATGAAAGCAGATGTCCCTCCTTAGTTGTATCAGTCCAAAATCTAATACTATTGTATTCTTACACATCTCCAGAGCAGGAAGAAAATCATTTGTATGGTGTACAAACAGCAGTTAGAATAACACGGCATATTAAAAATTTAACCAGGATTTGAACACTTACAGCTCCCACTAAAGCGTGCATTTATCAACTACACAAAGTATTAAACAGAGCTTCCTTCTTATCAGGCCTTATCAAGGAATTTACTTTGAGACCCAATGAGTGGTTCAGTTCAGCCAACCATAAATGTTTTCAAAATATTCAAATAGATTGGAAAGCATTTGTATATTTCATATATTCTCTCTCTCTCTCTCTCTCATACAAAATAAATTAGAAAATACGTAGTTTCATTTATGAGGAACCACCACCAATGTAACATGATTGTGATTACAGAACCCTCCTAGCAGAACCTTTCTAAAAGGTCATGGGCAACATTACCACAAAAGCAGTAGCTAAATCAACAACATTATACAATGGTGTGACACCATTAATGAAAGTGTTTTTGGCACAACTATTCCATCTTATTTGTGGCCAAAAAATCAGAAATATCTGACTTTTTAAAAAATCCCTCAAAATATTTCCTTCTTATTCAGCAAATACTATCACAGTCCCAGGCTATGTAGGCCTATTATCCTTTTTTTCCCCCCTTAGGTCTGTTGAAATGCATCAAAAACTTAAGTGAAGCTGAAGGATCCCTTAAATTCAGATGATACACACCAATAGATTTGTTCACTAGGTTTATACCATTTTATTTGAGCTCCTTGCTTAGGCACAGGGCCTAAACTGAATATGTCAGAAGAGAGTCACTTTAAGATAAGAAACAAAGAAAAATTTCTAGCAGAAAGCCAAAATACTTACATTAACATAGATTTAAAGTATTATTGTCTTGATTTCACATGATTTAAAAAAAAAAAAAAAAAACCTTGTTTGCACAGCATTGATAAGACTGTTTCTAGGAGTACATCCATTCTTTTGGTAATGGTGATGAGGATGGGGTGGTGTACTTTTTTGGATGTGGATCATGTAGGTAAAAGTACTGATATTGTAGGTTTTCACAAACAAAGATCATGAAAGAGGTTGGTGCAGCCTCTCAAACAAGGTTTTCTTTAATGCTTTCTCCTGCATTGAAAAGAATGCTGCCAAATTATTCAGTTCCTTAGAGGATAAAGGAGGATATTGATATAATAGGCGTCACAGAAACCTGGTGGACTGAGAGCAATCAGTGGGACACATTCATTCCGGGGTACAAAATATATTGGAAGGACAGAACAGGTCGTGCAGGGGGAGGAGTGGCACTACATGTGAAAGAAAATGCAGATTCAAATGAAGTAAAAATCTTAAGCAAATCCAAATGTTCCATAGAATTACTATGGATAGAAATTTCATGCTCTAATAAAAATATAACATTAGGGATCTATTATCAACCACATGACCAGGACAGTAATAGTGATGATGAAATGCTAAGGGAAATTAGAGAGGCTATCAAAATTAAGAACCTAGTAATAGTGGGGGATTTCAATTATCCCCATATTGACTGGGAACATTTCACTTCAGGACGAAATGCAGAGAGAAAATTTCTCGATACTTTAAATGACTGCTTCATGGAGCAGCTGGTACAGGAACCCACAAGGAGAGAGGAAAATCTAGATTTAATCCTAAGTGGAGTGCAGGAGCTGGTCCAAGAAGTAACTACAGCAGGACCGCTTGGAAATAGTGACCATAATACAATAGCATTCAACATCCCTGTGGGGAGAAGAACACCTCAACAGCCCAACATTGTGGCATTTAATTTCAAAAGAGGGAACTATACAAAAATGAGAGGGTTAGTTAAACAAAAGTTAAAAGGTACAGTGACTAAAGTGAAATCCCTGCAAGTTGCATGGGCCCTTTTTAAAGACACCATAATAGATGCCCTACTTCAATGTATACCCCAAATTAAGAAATACAGTAAAAGAACTAAAAAAGAGCCACCGTGGCTGAACAACCATGTAAAAGAAGCAGTGAGAGATAAAAAGACTTCCTTTAAAAAGTGGAAGTCAAATCCTAGTGAGGCAAATAGAAAGGAGCACAAACACTGCCAGCTTAAGTGCAAGAGTGTAATAAGAAAAGCCAAAGAGGAGTTTGAAGAACGGCTAGCCAAAAACTCCAAAGGTAATAACAAAATGTTTTTAAGTACATCAGAAGCAGGAAGCCTGCTAAACAACCAGTGGGGCCCCTTGACGATCGACATACAAAAGGAGTGCTTAAAGACGATAAAGTCATTGCAGAGAAACTAAATGGATTCGTTGCTTCAGTCTTCACGGCTGAGGATGTTAGGGAGATTCCCAAACCTGACCCGGCTTTTGTAGGTGACAAATCTGAGGAACTGTCACAGAATGAAGTGTCACTGGAGGAGGTTTTGGAATTAATTGATAAACTCAACATTAACAAGTCACTGGGACCAGATGGCATTCACCCAAGAGTTCTGAAAGAATTCAAATGTGAAGTTGCGGAACTATTAACGAAGGTTTGTAACCTGTCCTTTAAATCGGCTTCGGTACCCAATGACTGGAAGTTAGCTAATGTAACGCCAATATTTAAAAAGGGCTCTAGAGGTGATCCCGGCAATTACAGAGTGGTAAGTCTAACGTCGGTACCGGGCAAATTAGTCGAAACAATAGTTAAGAATAAAATTGTCAGACACATAGAAAAACAAACTGTTGCGTAATAGTCAACATGGTTTCTGTAAAGGGAAATCGTGTCTTACTAATCTATTAGAGTTCTTTGAAGGAGTCAACAAACATGTGGACAAGGGGGATCCAGTGGGCATAGTGTATTAGATTTCCAGAAAGCCTTTGACAAGGTCCCTCACTAAAGGCTCTTATGTAAATTAAGCTGTCTTGGGATAAAAGGGACGGCCCTTTCATGGACTGAGAACTGGTTAAAAGACAGGGAACAAAGGGTAGGAATTAATGGTAAATTCTCAGAATGGAGAGGGGTAACTAGTGGTGTTCCCCAAGGGTCTGTCCTAGGACCAATCCTATTCAATTTATTCATAAATGATCTGGAGAAAGGGGTAAATAGTGAGGTGGCAAAGTTTGCAGATGATACTAAACTATTCAAGATAGTTAAGACCCAAGCAGATTGTGAAGAACTTCAAAAAGATCTCACAAAACTAAGTGATTGGGCAACAAAATGGCAAATGAAATTTAATGTGGATAAATGTAAAGTAATGCACATTGGAAAAAATAACCTCAACTATATGTACAATATAATGGGGGTTAATTTAGCTACAACGAGTCAGGAAAAAGATCTTGGCGTCATTGTGGACAGTTCTCTGAAGATGTCCACGCAGTGCGCAGAGGCGGTCAAAAAAGCAAACAGGATGTTAGGAATCATTAAAAAGGGGATAGAGAGTAAGACTGAGAATATATTATTGCCCTTATATAAATCCATGGTACGCTCATATCTCGAGTACCGTGTACAGATGTGGTCTCCTCACCTCAAAAAAGATATTCTAGCACTAGAAAAGGTTCAGAAAAGGGCAACAAAAATGATTAGGGGTTTGGTGAGGGTCCCATATGAGGAAGGATTAAAGAGGCTAGGTCTCTTCAGCTTGGAAAAGAGGAGACTAAGGGGGGATATGATAGAGGTATATAAAATCATGAGTGATGTGGAGAAAGTGGATAAGGAAAAGTTATTTACTTATTCCCATAATACAAGAACTAGGGGTCACCAAATGAAATTAATAAGTAGCAGGTTTAAAACAAATAAAAGGAAGTTCTTCTTCACACAGCACATAGTCAACTTGTGGAACTCCTTACCTGAGGAGGTTGTGAAGGCTGGGACTATAACAATGTTTAAAAGGGAACTGGATAAATTCATGGTGGCTAAGTCCATAAATGGCTATTAGCCAGGAAGGGTAAAGAATGGTGTCCCTAGCCTCTATTCATCAGAAGATGGAGACGGATGGCAGGAGAGAGATCACTTGATCATTGCCTGTTAGCTTCACTCCCTCTGGGGCACCTGGCATTTGCCACTGTCAGTAGACAGATACTGGGCTAGATGGACCTTTGGTCTGATCCGGTACTGCCATTCTTATGTTCTTAGAGGGTTCCCAGATAGCTTTTCAGGAGCTATATCACCAGGCTTATATAGGTCTTATTAAGATAAGGTATTAACAGCTTCATAATTTAGATTTCATAGAAATGTTTCTGTCATGGGGTTCTCTCACTGCTAGGATACCTTTTCCTGGCTGCTCAGAGGATTAGCTCTCTCCAGGTCTGACACCTGCTTCCATTGTTTGCTCTCGCCACAACCCCTCCCGCTCTCTGGGATTCAGTGGGCTCCCTCTTCGTGACTTGGCCTTCCAGCCAGGTCACTGTCTGTTTCTCTCCCTCTGGGGGCATTAAAGTCCAACTGGATCAGTTGTCAGAATGCTTCTCCAGACAGTCTTCCAATCCAAGGCCAGGTCCTATGCTACTTCCCCAGCAGCTAGTAGAGAAACTTGGGCCTACCCACTATTCCGAATTCCAGTCCAGGGACGCTATGTCTAGCAAATATGGTCTGTTACCTCCCAGACTCTGTTGCTATTTACCTGGACTCCTACCTACCTCTCTGCTTTATCTTATGTCACGCTACTCATCTCCATACACACATACACCAGGATTTCCAGCCCATACACCCTTCTTCCAGGGAATGACTGCAGACTACTTCTGCTGCAGCCCCCTTCTGTTCTCAGCTTGCCAGCTTTATACTGGCCCAGCCTACACTTGCTCAGCTGAGCTTCATCTTCTATTAGGGCACCTAATTCTCCCCCAAGTGCAGCCTGTTCAGTTACTTAGCCTCCTCCCAGCTACCTGAACCTTTTCAGGTGATTTGTGGCATGAACATAGCATCACAGTATCACAGAAATGTAGGGTTGGAAGGGACCTTGAGAAGTAATCAGGTCCAGCTCCAAATAAACTTTGACCATCCCTGTCAGCTGTTTGTCCAACCTATTCTTAAAAAGCTTCAGTGATGAGGATTTCATAACCTCCCTTGGAACGTAACTATCCTTATAGTTAGAAAGTTTTTCCTAATACCTAAACTAAATCTCCCTTGCTGCAGATTAAGCTCATTATTTTCTGTCCTTCCTTCAGTGGACATGGAGAACAATTGATCACAGTCCTCTTAACAGCCCTTAACATATTTGAAGACTATTATCAGGTCTTGCCTTGGTCTTCTTTTCTCACGAATAAGCGCAACCAGTTTTTTTAACTTTTCCTCATAGGTCAGATTTTCTAAACCTTTTTTCATTTTTGTTGCCCTCCTCTGCATTGTCTCCAGTTTATCCACACCTTTTCTAAAAATTGGGCATGCAGAACTGAACACATTACTCTAGCTGAGGCCTCACCAGAGCCAAGCAGAGCAGGACAATGACCTTCTCTATTTTATATCAGACACTCCTGTTAATACAGCCAGAAAGATATTAGCCTTTTTCACAACTGCATCATATTGTTGACTCATTCAATTTCTGATCTACTACAATCCCCAGATCCTTTTCAGCAGTACTGCTATGATCTACTTATTTTGTTTTAGGGCATTTAATTTTTCTTTCTTAAGTGTAGGACTTTGCACTTTTCTTTATTGAATTTCATTTTGTTGACATCAGACCAATTCTCTCAACTGACAAGGATGTTTAAAAATATAATCCTATCCCTCAAAGTGCTTGCAACCCCTCCCAGCTTGATGTTATCCACAACTTTAATAAGCATACTTTCCACTCCACTATCCAAGTCATTAAGGAAAATATTGAATCGTATGAGACCCAAGATAGCTTCCTGCAGGACTCCAGTACATGTACCCTCCCAGTTTGACAGTGAACCATTAATAACTGTTCTTTGAGCATGTTCTTTCAACCAGCTGTACACCCACTTTATAGCACTTCCATCTAGACTTTATTCCTAGCTTGCTTATGAGAATGACCTGTGGGACTGTGTCAAAAGCCTTCCTAAAATCAAGATCTATTATGTCTACAGTTACCCCCCATCCACTAGGCCACCAATCCTGTTGAAGAAGGAAATTAGGCTTGGAATGATATTTTCTTGACAAATCCAGTTTGGCTATTACTTATAACCTGTTATATTCTTGGTACATAAGAACGGCCATACTGGGTCAGACCAATGGTCCATCTAACCCAATATCTTTTCTTCTGACAGTGGCCAATGGCAGGTGCTTCAGAGTGATCCGTCCCATTGTCCATTCCCAAATTCTGGCAAAGAGAGGCCAGGGACACTTCAGAGAATAGTTCTGCATCCCTGCCCACCCCAGCTAATAGCCATTGATGGACCTATCCTCCATGAACTTATCTAATTCTTTTTTAACCCTATTATACTCTTGGCCTTCACAATATCCTCTAGCAAAGAGTTCCAGGGGTTGACTGTGTGTTGTGTGAAGAAATATTTCCTTTTGTTTGTTTTAAACCTTCTGCCTATTAACTTCATTTGGTGACCCCTAAATCTTGTGGTTTGGGAAGGAGTAAGTAACACTTCCTTATTTACTTTCTCCACACCAGTCATGATTTTATAGACCTTTATCATATGCCCCCTCTTAGTCATCTTTTTTCTAAACTGAAAAGTCCCAATCTTGTTAATCTCTCCTCAGATGAAAGCTGTTCCCTACTCCTAATCATTTTCTTGCCCTTTTCTGTACCTTCCCTCTTATCCCATGACAGTGTACTTTGCTTAAGAGCCTTTGTTTATGTAACATAAACATCAGGTAGATGTTTATGTTAATAATACATTAGTTTCTGTTAAATTATGGTAATGTAGTAGAAGATCCACACACACAAAAACATATATGTGCCTATGTGTATGTACTGTTCAGCATTAAACTGCTTTTACCTTCTATTTGTTGTTTTTCTCAGTTCTCTCACCTTCCAATATTAACCTCAATATTTACCCAAAAACTGTGAAGTTAATTTATTTGCATTGATTTTTCAGCTGCTTAAGAGCCTTTGGTGAAGGACCTTGTCAAAGGTTTTCTGAAAAACCTAAGTACATTATATGCACTGGATCACCTTTGTCCACATGCTTTTTGACCCCCTTAAATAATTCTAGTAGATTGGTGAGGCATGATTTCCCTTTACAAAAAACATGTTGACTCTTTCCCAACAAATCATGTTCATCTGTGTGTGTAATAATTCTATAGTTTCAACCAATTTGCCTGCTATTGAAGTTAGGCTTACTGGCCTGCAATTGCTTACAAATTGGTTGTTTAATAATTGGTTCCAGTATCTTTCCAGGTATCGAAGTTAGGCTGACTGGTCTATAAATCTCTGGGTTTCTCTGGGTCTTCTTTGTTCCCATTTTTAAAGATAGGTTCTACATATGTCCTTGTCCAGTCCTTTGGGACCTCACTCATCCTTCATGAATTCTTGAAGAGAATTGCTAACAGTTCCAAGACTGCTTCAGTTAATTCCTTAAATAGCTTAGGATGAATTTTGTCAGGCCCTGCAGACTTGAATCCATCTAACTTATCTAAATATCCTTTAACACGTTCGCTTTCTATTTTGGCTTGAATTCCTTCCCCTTTGTTGTTAATTTTAATTTTGCTGCTTATCTGGTCACAATTAATCTTTTTCATGAAAACTGAAGCAAAATAGGCATTCAATATCTCAGCCTTCCTGATATCATGTGTTATTAGCTCATCTTCCCTGTTAAGTAGAGGAGCTACACTTCCTTTGTCTTTCCCTTGTTCCAAACATATTTAAAGAACCTTCTTATTGCCTTTTATGTCCTTTGGTAGATTTAACTTATTTTGGGCCTTAGCCTTTCTGATTTTATCCCTGTATACTTGTGGTAGTCTTTTGTACTCCTCCTTGGCAATTCATCCATGTTTTGTAGGATTCCTTTTTGGATTTGCAGCTAATTAAAGAGCTGCTGAGGAAACCATATTGGCCCCTTAACAAATCTTCCTATCTTCCTGTCTCATTGGGATAGTTTGCAGTTGTGGCTTTAATATTGTAATGCCAGCACTCCTCAACTCCTTTATCCCTTAGATTTTCATCCCATGGGACCTTACCTACCAATTCTCTAAATTTGTTAAAATCTGCTTTTTCCCCCCATCTAGTACTTGTATAATTTCTTTTATCACAGAGTTGAGCACCTCACAATCTTTAATGTATTTATGATAGTAACTCCCTTGTGAGGTACAGAAGTGCTGTTATTCTCATGGGCTTTAAGGCTAAGAAAGATTAAGTGGTTTATCCCAGTCTGTAGCAGACAAGGGAAGGTCTCCCAGCTCTCAGGCTGCCCCCCTAACCACTGAACCATCCTTTTCAAACTTTATCTCAACTCCTGAGGCCTTTAGTCCATTTTTACTCAGTCCACATTCAGGCAAACTCCAGTCAATGCAAATTTGACTGAATAATGTCTGAGTAAAAACAGAATAAGGATTTGGACCCTAATGCGAATGGGGCAGGGGGAGGAACAGGAACTATTTTTTTAAAATTACAATATAATATTCCTTTACTAAGCACTATATGCTAATGTCTATGCGGTCTGGCATTAAAATATCAGTCTAAAAACAAAATGCCAGAATTGTAACTTTTGTACAGACCTTTAGAAGCAATAAGCTGACTGATTTTTACACAATGACACAACCACTTATATCATGATGGGAGGAAGTAAGCCTGAATTCTTCTCAGCTGTAAATGCTTGGTTTTGTTGTGGTGGGTTGGGTTTTTTTCGGGTGGGGGGGGGGCAGTTTTTTGGTTTTTTTTACTGTCAGTGATAGGAATGAGCGTAACAGAGACATCTACAGACAAAACTAGTAAAGCTGTCTTGTAGCTCCGCTAGTGGAGCCTTGCTTTCTAAAATTTGATTCTTAATATTTTCCCTTTCTGTGCTAATTTCTTTGCTGTCTTCTAATGGAGTCTTCCTCTGGGTCTAGGCACTTGGAGTTACTTGTATCAAAGCAGAGGATAAAATGTATCTCAAACTAATTCCATGCTCTGAGCTGGTGTGAGAAGAGCACATGTTGGTAGTATGGTAGTAGACAGGTGGGAAATCATTCTGATTCTATGGATATACTGTACAGCATCTGCATTTACAATGTACAAAGCACCCATCTACTGTGTGAAGAGCAGTAATGTTCTGAAACCAAAGTGTCTTCATTTAAGAACTACATTATAACTAAATTATATAATAACAAAAAGTCACTTGCTTAACCCAGATGCCAGATCTTTAAACACACACACACACACACACACACACACACACACACACACACACACACACACACAATCAGTCCTAATATTCAAAATCTGATTTTACAGTGGGTTGAATCCAATCTCAAAATAGGTGTTTTAAATTTCACTTTTTCTACATATTTTTTGTTTACTGGACTTTTTTTAGATTTTTACAATAATTAAAAGGGATGCCTACCCAGAGCTCCAGGCACTACCCCGACATGTTATATAAACAAAAATACAATTAAACTGCAGTTTACTGCCTTCTTTTCAACAGCCATCAGAACTGAATCCCCTATAAAACAAAACACAAAAACTCCCTTTGCCCATGCACACCTAACCCTCACATAACCCCACCCTCTAAGCATACCACACAGAATGAATGACAACTGAAGCCCTATCTCAAGTCATTTACAGTCATTTAATCAGCTAAACCAAATCAATGGAAGTCCAGGATGCTGCTGTATGTGGTGTTAGTGATTCACCAAGTGACAACTATCTCTCTGAGTCTTTGTTGAACAAATGTTGCAACATGGTGTTAGGGGCACTGTGCTGCTGGAATTTTTGTTTGAGACCTAGATCTGAGTTTCTTGTGTTCATTAAAAATCTCATTTTTTATTAATAGTCTTGTGTTCATAATAGCATTAGCTCATAATAATAGCACTAACACCTATACTGCCAATAGTAGCATCTCATACTTGAGAAATAACATCTCATTTTATACATGAGATACGCTATTACTAACAAAAGTCTCTTAATAAGGAGAAGTGGGATTTTTAATGACCACAGAAATTATAAGGAACTCAGTTATAGGCCTCACTTAAAAGATGTGTGACAAGATATACCCACCCAGCTTATATACTGCTCTATTCTTAACAGGTACTCAAGACATGCACACTATTAACTAAATCAGTCTAACAATATCATTTTACTGTAACTTGTCTTCCCTGTCCCCACCCCAATATCACATGATGTTTTAACTTACAGTCAAATTCTGAGATGAGTTGCATACTTTCAACTCCCACTGCAACTAATGAGAACTGAGGGTGCCTAGTTCCTCTCAGTATTTGGCCCCTAGATTTCAAGACAGTAGGGCAATAAAATTGTTTTATACATGTGTAGAACATTTAATCAGAATTATATTATTCATGACCATTTTCTTATTATTTTAATGTTATGCTACTTCAAGTATGTTGCACCACAGACCCAAGTCCTTCCTGTAACACATTCTGTCATGATGTAACACATTCTTTATATGATGTTATCAGCTTCCTCAATGCTTCTCTGTCCAGCATGGAGCTGCTCAGCACTCACTAGATAGACAACAAAATGCATTCCTATGGACGGCGTATGTATTCATTCTTTAAGTACAGCTCTTCCATTTCTAAATTTACCCTTACATTTCAGCACTGCAATTTGTTTTTCAATCTTACCTAGAAAAAAGTGTCATAGCGGAAAAGAATTTGTAGCTTCTCCCACATGGCTTGATTTTGCTCAGGCTGACCTGTGCCATGAGCATGTGGTATATCATGTACTATGTCTTTAAAATTAGTCATGCATAGTCATCAGGCGCTTCCCATTGCAAGGGAATGTACATGATGCAGACACATTTAGGGTCTGCACAGAGTCTGTAAGAGCCATCTTGTCATGTAACTAATGAAGAGTGTTGTGGTTTAAACCTTATATCCCTGATCTCACTCTGGGTTCCTAAAGTACAAAGCATATTTACATACAAAGCTGCCTGACCCCGTAAGAAAGCACCATGGGGAAGTGGCTTCTATTGTTTCAGCTATCATCACACAAAGGGGGATTTAATTGCTCTTTCATTTAGCCTGAATGAATGGTGCTTCTTATACCCATAGCCTTTACCCAGGCCTGCAATTGATGGCAGTCAACATAACAAAATGCACACTGTAAGGATGTGCAAACTGGTTCCAGTAAAATAAGTTGAAATGAGTTGAAGCTGAATATTAGCTCAAACATGAAACAAAGCTTTTATAATGTTTGAAAAAACATGCTAAATTGATTTCCACATGTCTCTGCTGTCTATTTTTGGCTAGGACAAATACTGAAATACCTGATTACATGGCATCTGCAAACTAGCTGAAACCAAAAAATATCAGAAATCTAACAAAAAAGGCAGCTCATTAAATAACCCAGCCTTAGGTCAGTCAAATGTTTATATCCCCCGTTGAACCTCCAAACAATGTAATTGCTCATTACTAAAGGATTCCAGTGATTTTGTGTTATGTATCTTGTACTCTCCTCTCCATGTTTACTTGTGATGAACAGGGCTTGCCATTTCAGAAACCCTTGGCCTCTATACTGTGATAAAACACTTGCAGCACAGAATCTCAGAGACCACATGATCTGACTCCAACAGAGGGGTTGGGCTTCAGGGCTCAAATTAGCAGTATAGATGTTCCAGCTGGAGCTGGAGCTCAGGTTCTGAGACCCTGTGAGGGGGAAGGGTCTCAGAATCCAGACTCCAGTCTGAGCCTGATTAACTACACTTCTAATTTTAGTCCCATAGCCCCAGCCCATGTCAGCTGCCCTGAGTCAGCCACAGCCATGTCTCAGGTCTTTTATTGCAATGTAGACATACCCTATTTCTCCTCCCCCTTCCCCACCCCCCGCCCCCCCAACTGCACACCACACATACACCTGGAGCAAGATACTTATCTGCTTCTTGTCTCCAACACTATAAATCTAACATACATAGCTACACAGTAAGAGGAAGCAGTGCACTATGGGATGAATCTGTTATTCAGAACTTTCAGACCTCATGCAGTCATGTTTTTGTGGTATGTTTGTAATATACTTGCTGTATTATGGGAGAATCCCAGGCACAAAGCGAGATGATTAATAAAACCTGTCTACCTTTTTAAAATGTGCTAAATCTATACATACAGAACAAAGAAACCCAAACAAATAAGGTGTCACAAACTGAAATTGTCCTGTAGGAGGTCTTGAGCTATTGGTTCTTATTTCTTACTACAACCTAGTGCAATACATTTGACCATTACCACCTCATATAGATAAAAGAAAGGGTTTGGGGGAAAACTCACTATTATACAGCCATCGTGATATCTCAGTTACCAAAATATATATGTGCTAAATACATTTATGTCAGCCCAATTTAAAAATGAACAGTGTTCAAACATCCTACAATCTATCATTTATTCCCTGCAGTTTGGTAAGCTGTTTAGGGGGGGAGATTTTGTGCTCCTGAATCCTTTAGGCTTTGTTGATACATAGGATCACTCTCTTAAGACTTCACCACAAACTTTTCTGTATAATTCACCTGCACATCTTTATAAAACCATTTAAAGATATAAAGTCTAATGACAATTACAAAAGCACAAAGGAGCCATGTAAAGAATGAAGAGCACAACAGGCCTATATCTGAACCGAGACTCACACATTGCAAACATCATGTTACCAACAAGCCCCACGCATACATCACATCAGAAGAAACCGTGATTATTACGACTATGATGACAGTTCTATATCCATAACTCTGCCATAACAAGGTGCACATGTTACTCAGTTTATACCTAAAATAGCAAATCTTACCAGGAACAAGATCCATGACTAATTAGCATCAAACTGAGCGGACTGCAGTCACAATCATCTTAAACATGGGGTGCATTATGCAAATACCAGAATCCCAGAATGTAATACTCCATCTTGTTGCAGTATCTCTGATCACATATGGGCCATAAGCCACACTTTGGCCATCTCTCCATTATATACAATGTATCTACGTACTGTGTAGTGTATATTTTTACTATTAGCATTATAGATTTAGGGAATAATTATAAAAAGGATCAGGAGATGGCACAAGGGTGATGGCACCAGTAACTTGTAAGCTATTTTAGGCCCTGATCCTGTAACTGATAACATGCAGGTGCACATGTGGAGCCCTACGAGGACTCCCAACGTGCTCTGTATGCTATCAGTTGCATGTTTCTGGCTTCTACGATTAATACAATTTAATTTCTTTCTTTCTCCTCTCCTTTCCTCGCATGGCAGCTTTACTTGTAGTTGTAAAGAAAAAAGATCGAGAGAAGTACAGAACATGTTTTAAGGCCCAGAAGAGCATTTTAATTACCATTTTTCTAGAAGGTACTCTTATACTGCTAGCCAATCAGAAAGAAAGAATTGAAAAACAGACAAACAACACAATAGATTTAAATAATTTCTGGTGCTAGTGAATATTCACTTGTATAACTAAACTTAGTTTTATAACAATACTTTAAGGAACAGCATCCATTGGTGGACTGAGCATGGGGCTGGGAGCAGGGAACTCCTGCATTATAGTCCTAATACTGCCACTAACTTGCTGTGTGGCTTTAGGAAAGTCACTTAACTTACCTGTACTTCCATCTGCCACAACTGCAAATTGAGACTACACCTATCTTAAAGGAGAGTTGTGCGGATTAATTATGTAAGCCTAGAATAACATTTTGTTTGGGATTTGGATTTTTGTTTTTTCAAGGGTTGCTTGATTGGTATAGCAATTTGCAGCTCTACATACATTACATACCAAGTATTTTTAGTGCTTGGGAAGAGATTTGGGTGAAGTACTGGCTCCCTCAAAGCCAATAGGACTTTAACTTCAGTAGGGCCAGGATTTCACTCAAGATTGTGATGTTACAGAAAATATTTAGGTACTAATTTTGATTTACTGGGATGGTGAGATTTTTTTTCATTTACTTCACATATGTTCTCCCTAAATTAAAAAACTTAAAAGAAAATAACCAGGCAGGTAGGAAATTCCAAGATCATCTAGCTACGCAGAAATTACTGGTCTCTCAGGTCAACCAATAAACCATGTCTACCTCTGCAGATACTGGGCTCTTTTCTGCCACCTTTTCTTCTCCCGACCAAGTTTCTAAGAATGAAGGTATGTCTACACTACCCACCGGATCAGCGGGTAGCGATCCATCTTTTGGGAATCGATTTATCATGTGTAGTGTAGACGCGATAAATCAATCTCCAATCACTCTCCTGTTTACCGTTGAACTCCAGCTCGGCAAGAGGTGGAAGCAAAGTCAACAGGAAAAGGGTGGCCGTCGATCCTGCACAGCGAGGACGTGAAGTAAGTGATTCTAAGTTGATCTAAGATACGTCAACTTCAGCTACTCTAGTCTCGTAGCTGAAGTTGTGTATCTTAGATCGATCCCCTCCACCCTCCCAATGTAGACTAGGCCTGAGTATCAAGAAGGAAAACTCATTGCCTTCAACCACACATTAACGCTTTTTTTAAAGCATAAAACTTCTATCATTGTATTGTACCATTTTTAGGTATGGGAATTTAGTTTCAACAATAAAAAGCATGGAAAATCCTCTGTGATATCACAATGTGCAATACAAACATATCAGTTCATCTTTTTTGTATGAGGTTTGTTTGTCAGCTAATTGATTTTTATAATGCTAAACCAAGAATCTGTATTTTTCAGAATCAAAACCCTTGGGAATCTGGTCGAAAAAGTCTTTCTTCCTAGGATTTGTTCATATAAGTTTTCTTACAGTTTGAATAACTATTAGGAACAAACTTCCATACTCTCCCATTTAGTTTCTTTGCTTGCTCTCTATAGCTCAGAAATCAGCATTTTGAATATGTCTGGGGGAGGGGAGGGGAAAGTGAAGTCACACAATATTTATTCTATTTACCTTCTGAAACCACCAGTTATAGTCACTAAAGCATCTGGCAAAAATGTCCGTACAGCATCTTTAACAATCAAGCTTACTGCATCTGCTTCTGCCTCAGATACACGGCTAAGGAGGTCTTCATAGTAGAGAAACCCTAAAAGTAATTTTACATGAGTAAAAAAATGTTGATCTAAATGAAATATTAAAATATACATATTATTAAGCAAGCTAAAGATAAGGCTGATAATAATCTGTTCAGCAGGGAGTCAAAAACACTCAAGTTGCATGATGGGCATGTGATTCCTAAGCTGACCCCAATTAAGACTAGATGTCTTTCTAAAATATATGTTTTACTTCAAACAGAACTTATGAGCTTGATGTAGGAAGTACTGGATAAAATGTCATGGCCTGTGTTATACAATGAATTCAGACTAATCATAATGGTGCCTTCTGGCCTTAAAATCTATGACCAACTTGTTTTATTTCAACATTACTTCCAAATATGGCTCTACCGCTTCAGAGTCATCTCAAGAAATTTCTGCTTTTCACAAGAACAAACCAGGGAAAACTTATTGATACATTTATTGAGTCTATTATTAATGTTCCCCAAAAGAAAAATGTCACTGGCAGATTTCCTTAGAAGCTCCAAGTCCTTGATGGGGATAACTCTCTGGCTTCACCAAAGAAGTTCAGTTGCTGAGGACTGGGAGGTGAACGGAGACTAGCAAGGGTCGTAGGAGATAAGTGCCAACAAGAACAGAAAAGGTTCTGGTCTTTCTTGGGGAGCTAGGAGGAAAGTGTCACTAGGACATGAGAAGAGGCAGCATTGTTTTTTTTAGGTCAAAAAAGAAGTGGTAGTTAGGAATGGTTGATATGAGATCAGGTGTCTTCAAAGGTTCTGTAAGCTGGGCTGATCTAAGGCTTTCAGCATTATAAGGGATTGAGAGTTGATCAACTGCTACAAAGACTACAGCAGCCTCTGGTGTTAGTGAAAGTTAAGATCTGATACTGGTGAAATCCTGGCCCCAGTGAAAGAAAATGGGAGAGCTCCCATTGAGTGACTTCACCCTTCATGTTTTAGAGGCTTAGGAAAGGAGAGGACTGGACTGGAGCCTTGGCAGTGGGGACCACTTATGTCTGGACAGAATTTGGAGGGGATTGGACCTTTGGACCCATGCAGACTTTATTGTAATAATGACTATATTAACAATGACATTTAAATCACATAAAATAATCAATAGCATTAGTGTGTCTGAAAGTAATAGGTGAGCTTTAAAGAATGATAGAAAAAGTGCACCTGGCACAGGGCACATGCATGTGAAGGTCACCATATTATGTATGTGGGGGTTTGTCTATATAGTACATTAGTGAGCACCAGCTGGGGGGTAACTTCTAGCACACAATACCATGTTGTACACTAACTCTGTGTGGACGCTTCTCTCCCCCCTCACTCCTTGGTACAAACTGAAAGTTTCCTAAATAGCCAGTAGGTGACAAACCTGGGACCTTTGGCAGTGAAAGCAGAGGCTTTTACCACTTGAGATAAAAGGTGTGTGTGTGTGTGGAGAAAAAGCTCCTCACTTCACCTGGAATTGAAAAAAAATGTATATCCAGGTAAATAATAAATTTATGCCAGTTGGAAAAAAAAAAGTTTTGTTGTGTTTTTAAGAAGAATTTTAAAGCATCCTGCATTCCCCAGTCAGAGCATTTCAACAACCAGTTTTAAAGGAGAACATAGTTTAGCTTTCTCAAAAATTGTTACCGTGTATCATGAACTGGGGCCAACATCACAATCATCAGTGAGGAGGAGTCAAACTCAGAACCTAGAGCAACAAAAGCTCAGGTCTCTGCCACTCAAGCTAAAGGAGAGCTGGTTACAGAGGTGTTAATGACCGGAATATACAGTGTATTTTAAAACCAAACCAAAATTTATTTTAAAATCCCAGAGGCTACACCTCTGGCATAAATACAGTTGGGCCTACATTTTTCCATTTCAAGGGGAATTCAGGAGCTTTTCTTCAGAAACAAACAAAAACAATGTTAAAATTGGCTTGACTGAGTTTGGCAACAACCTTCGAATGAGGAAGTTCCCTTAAAAAAGTTACTTAGCAAACTCACCACCCAAGTAAAGTTTAGTTACAGTCTATAAGGAACAGACATACTAAAAACATTTTCTATTTTAGTTAGAAAATTTAAATAACTCAAAGTTAGAGGTATTGAAATTGCCACCGAATCCAAGAACAGAGATCCACAAACAGAATGAGAATGGAAGGCAAATTAATATAGTCTGGAGGAAAAATGACACACTTGTGTGCATTAAGAAAAGGGGTATTTGTGTATGGATCATGTAGCAGTCCCAGAGGATGCTCCCTTTTGGTGCACCAGGAAACCGCAATCACCCTGCCTCAGTTTCCCCTCATCTGTGATGGTTCTCTCAGCCTTCAGCACAGACTGGTTGCTGTAAAGATTCAGCACTCTGCCCCGCTTATAAAAAAATGATGCACAACCCTTCCTATGAACATCTGTCCTGTTGCACAAAGTCTTGACCCTTCTTTTCCTGGGCTTAATTTCCAACCATCCCTTGGATCCAGTCAGTGTCTTCTTCCTATCATTAACAGCAGGAGTCGCTGTACACTTTACTAGGTTGGTTACATGTGGGGGAACCCACATGCACCTTCAGCTAAGGGCTCCCAACCCTGGGAACCCTGAACAACTGGGCTATCTGTACCATAACTCAAACTCACTCTCTTTCGTTCCCAGAGCCTCCTCCTATGTATCAGCCTGACCTGTCTAGAAAGTCCTTTCCACCATATCTTCCCAAATGCCAATCCTGGGCTCAAACTTCTTTTCCTGTGGGGCAGGGTTCCACAGCCCTCCTTTCCTGGAGCTGTGCTTTGATTCTAGCAGGCTTCCTTCAGCCCTCCTGTTCTTCCCACCGTACATCCTGGACCTCTCTGAGTCCTTTTCCCTCAGGATTCTTCCTTGCCCTCAGTCCTGGACTCAAGCTCCTGCCCTGAGACAGGGTGATCACAGCCATCCTCCCTAAGGCTGTGCTTCACTTCTGGCAGATGTTTATAGAGCACCAACACCTTGGGATACACAAGACAAATCAGACTCCTGCAGTCTTGAAAGTTGAGAACCACTGCTGCAGCCTACACTAATTAATGCAGTTTTAAAGGCATTGAAGTACTTAATCACAGATCTTTTAGTGAGGGGGTTTACCTGCTTTCTGCATCCTTGATAGCTTCAGAGTCTTGTCAGCTTTTACTTCTTCCAGCGTTCGAAAACCCATTCTGTACCATTTTTCTGATGTCTTCAATCCCACTCCAAAGACAGAAATAAATAGCTAAAGTAAACAGAACAATGCAGATTTCAATGTAACTGCAGACATCTGCTGAGACAACACAGTGCTGCTTTCAAAAGGAACAATGGATTAACATAAAGTAAAAAACAAACAGGTTTGTGTGTACAACTAAAACATAGGGCAAAATTCAACCTCTTAGGATTTGTTGTACGGGTGTACCTTCCTTTCTTTTTCGGTTTGGTTTTTTTGCATGATTACCCTGTGCAGCCAAATGGCTATCATACCTGAACAGTTTTAATTAACATGAAATCTAAAAAAAATACAGCAGCATCTCAGCATCTTGGCATGATTTTGCTAAATATCTAGGATTTTCAGTAGTACTAAGCAACTATACTTACTCTTTCACCATTCAAAGTAACTGTTTAAGTAAGACAAGCAGTAACCTTATATATCAATTTAAAAAAAAAAAAACAACCCTCTTCTAAGCCAGCACTACATTGACTTTCTAGCATAAAGGAGAACTGCCTCTACATTGTCTGTTTAGCCTCAGTGACATCCTGATTTTACTGTTTCTGAACTACAAGCTGTTGCTTGTACATCTCCTGATGTTGATGCCACTGCACTCCCATGAGATGGGGTCAGCATGAACATTTTGGCTGTTAAGGACTAAGTTGATAGAAATGAATCTCGATGCCCACAAGACAGAACTGTGGATATGGATGGTAAGTACACAGAGCAGTTATCTAGATCCGAAAAAGTGTCCTACAGAAACATAAGGATTTGCACTTGATGCTGAACACTTTCTAAGAAGGAACTCAAACACAAACGGAGAGGCATATTGTTGCTTTGCCCATTGTAAATACAGTTCCAGTCCTGCAGCCCTCACATGAGTCATCCCATATTTCACAAATATTTCTTCTAGTAAAAATGCCAGAATGTGCTGTCTACCAAGTCAAGCTGCATCTCATATTATACCTAACTCAGCTCAGCTGACCCTCTTCTCCTTCATCCATTTACCCTTCATGCAGACAAAAGACAGTGATCATCTGGAAAAGGATTGATGGGGTTGGTCCCCTGGATTGATGCCAGATGTTTCTTACCCCTCCTGAACAATCATAGCCCAGCTTTATTCATAGATTCATAGATTCTAGGGCTGGTAGGGACCTCGAGAGGTCACTCATGGCAGGACCAAATAATGTCTAGACCATCCCTGATAAACATTTATCTAAACCTACTCTTAAATATCTCCACAGATGGAGATTCCACAACCTCCCTAAGCAGTTTATTCCAGTGTTTAACCACCCTGACAGTTAGGAACTTTTTCCTAATGTCCAATCTAAGCCTCCTTTGTTGCAGTTTAAGCCCATTGCTTCTTGTTCGATCCTTAGAAGCTACAAGATGAATACACTTTCTCCCTCCTCCTTATGACACCCTTTTAGATACCTGAAAACTGCTATCGTGTCTCCTCTCCGTCTTCTCTTTTCCAAACTAAACAAACCCAGTTCTTTCAGCCTTCCTTCATAGGTCATGTTCTCTAGACCTTTACTCATTCTTGTTGCTCTTCTCTGGACCCTCTCCAATTTCTCCACATCTTTCTTGAAATGCAGTGCCCAGAACTGGACACAATACTCCAGTTGAGGCCTAACCAGCACAGAGTAGAGTGGAAGAATGACTTCTCATGTCTTGCTCACAACAACCTGTTAATGCATCCCAGAATCATGTTTGCTTTTTTTGCAACAGCATCACACTGTTGACTCATATTTAGCTTGTGGTCAACTATAACCCCTAGATCCCTTTCTGCCATACTTCTTCCTAGACAGTCTCTTCCCATTCTGTATGCATGAAACTGATTGTTCCTTGCTAAGTGGAGCACTTTGCATTTGTCTTTATTAAACTTCATTCTATTTACCTCAGACCATTTCTCCAATTTGTCCAGATCATTTTGAATTATGACCCTATCCTCCAAAGCAGTTGCAATCCTTCCCAGTTTGGTATCATCTGTAAATTTAATAAGTGTACTTTCTATGCCAATATCTAAGTCGTTGATGAAGATATTGAATAGAGCCCATCCCAAAACAGACCCCTGCAGAACCCCACTTTGATTCAGGCTATGCAATTGGTTGCTCCTCCAGCTCTAAGCAGCCCTTTCTTTTTGGCAAGGAAGGAGGAGACTGACGCTCCACCCCTTTAGCTGAGCTGAGGGAGAAACAAAGGGTCATTGAGGTTCTCCTGCTGCTACAGCAAGGCCTTTCATCCCATTCACCCTCATGCAGTGGGAGTGGGGGCTTTGGGCAAGTGGATGATCTTTAAACCTTCGGATACTGTAACTGATAAGCATATAATGTTCTTACATTGTTAAATCATTGTTAAATCATTGTATTTTTCCATTCACATCCATGTACCCCTACATTTTACTATGTCATGTCACAACTTTGGGGGCAGACGGAATCTTTGCAGAAAAAGAAATATATTTGGTGGTTTGGGCTGAGATGGTAGATAGGAGAGGGTTTTATGTATCTCCCAGAAAGATGGTATTCAGTATGTAGCTGGGACCATAAGATTAACCAGAAATGATGGACTGGAGTCTGTTTCAGTGGTGACTCTATCCCTCTCTACAAGGGTAAAGTATAGCTTAGTGCAAGCTATTTGTCCAGAGCAGGATGCTTTCTCCATCAGTTTTGACTTTGGGATCTACCAGTCAGGATAAGAGCTGCTCAAGGTCAGTCTGAGTGCTATAGCCACACTTTGGCGCAAAGACTATGTTCATTCCCCTCCTCCATTTGCTTACATTCTTGTTGGTTACTTGGTTATTAAATAAAGTTGCTGCCATTGTGCCAGAAATTATCCACTTTTTGGAAGTACATTTTTGGGAATCCCCTGGGCCATGCTATTACAGGAATATTAAATCCATATGATTAAAAACACAATATGAACATAAACAAAAACAAAAGAAAAGTATGTAATGTGTTAAATGTCATATGAAATACAAACACTTTATGGCTACTTCAAATATTACTCAGCATAGTCAATGTCAATTGATTTCATCAAGGCAGAACTACAAAAACAAGTTAGACCAGCTTGCAGGTTCAACTGAAGCATCTGATTTTTCAAGATACATGCTGAATATTTTCATTCATGAATCAGTGTTCTCTGTTTGTCTATTTATGCTAATTCTGACATTTAACTCTTTGTTTCTGCTCCCAGTTTAAGTCAATATCCTCTTTTACTACAAACCAGCCAGTTATATCAAGATGCTCAAAGAAACCTACATTTATACATAACAGTAGTAAGATGCACAAGAGAAACATGTCTTACGACTTTGTTGTGCCACTTACAACATCAATATTTGTATCAGTCATTCTTGAGTAAGGCCTGTAAATCTATAAATAAGGCAAGTCAATGGAATTTTAGTATGTTTCACTTCCATCCATTGCTAAGTAATTTTGTACATCAATTTTGTTTCAAGAGAAGAATGTAGAGCAAAATTCTAAAATATAAACAATATTCAGTGGATCAATCTCTCAAATGGATTGTGATATGAAAGTGGAGAAGAAAACATCCCTGCTTTTCCCAGAGCATATGTTCTTTATACTTACTTTGTCAATATTGTATCTCTGAGTGATTTCATTGCCCGTTCATATATGTGATGAGTGGCTGCACAATTTTCTTTTTCTATTGAATCTACAACCTTTGAATTCAGACCATGCTAATTTTATCTGGTGTTTTTCTAATGAGATTAATTCTTTGAAAGTAATTAAGATAAAGAAAAGGGAAGGATGAAAATCTGTATAATTTTAAATAGGAATTACCCTACATGTTGTATATAATAGATAAGATTATCTATTCTTTGTTTGGAACATGGGTGATTGTAAGAGAATATGATTACATTTTCAATCTTATTTTAAAAAATCATTTAGATTCTTATCTTTTAATGTTTTTGCTAGTGTTGCATTTTCAAAAGGGTCTGTTATTGGTTGTAGAATGATTCCAAGAAACTTTATTAATGCTTAGCAATGGTTAGAGAGCAGTAGTAAATGGACTCTATTGTTAGTGAAGGAAAACAAAATTAACTTTGTATTCTCTACAAACTGCAGTTCTTTAGCATTCACTGAAGTTAGATCCATGAAGTTCTCTGCCGAAGGGTCTTTTGGGTTATAAATATTCCATTTTCATTATTGTATATGTGGTCAGGACTGAGCTTGTGCTGGTAAAAGTCATTGTACATTTACTCCCACTGTACCACAGTTCCTTTCAGTATTGACAAGAATTAATGTCAATAAAATACATTGTCATTCATATTGTGTAAAGCTAAACACATGCTATACAGTCTGAGTTGCTCAAAGAATAACCACATAACATTGTTGCAATTTGATAACTAAAAAAAAATCATATTTATATATTGCTTGGTTTGTTGATAATTAAAAAACCCATAGCACAATAGGTAGCCTATTGGCTTAGTGTGCACCAGTTTTCACCTCTGCAGACCTAGCTTAAAATACAGGATTCAGTCACACAAATTTGGAATCAGATTTTGGCCAGGAGTTTTGTAGTCTCATCCTATTTTTCAGTGCACATTTGCATGCATCACAAAACTACCACACAGGTTGGAAACATTCAGAATGATTGATAATCTATGTGCAAGAGAGGTCTAGCATTACTGTTGTAGTGGGGTTGCAGGGCAGGCCTGTGGTGCATTGGCAGAACAGAGCAGGCTGGGAAGTTTGCACAGCAGCCCACTCTCCCACTGGCCATAGTCCTTTAGACAGGACTATATTAACACAAACTGGGAACTTTTTAGTTCGCACCGTCAGCAACCACATGGGCGAGTTACAGTGTAGCAATTTAATGTACACTGCTGTAGTTCAAACTACAGTGGGGCAGTGCAGACGTAGCCAAGTTAAAGAATCACACCTTTTTCAATTTCTCTTCAAATGAGAGTTTTTCCATGCCCCTAATCATTCTCGCTACCCTTCTCTGGTCAAATGCAACAAGACCTTTATTCAGTATATTAAGGATATGTCTACCCTGCAGCTGGCCCAGGCCATCTGACTCTGGCTCAAGGAACTTGGGCTATGGGACTGTTTAATTGAGATGTACACATTTGGGCTTGGGCTGGAGCCCAGACTCTAGGACCCTGTGTGGTGGGAGGTTCCCATGGTTTGAGCTGCAGCCCAAGCCCAAACATCTAAACCACAATTAAATAGCCCCACAACACGAGCCTTGCAAGCTTGAGTCAGCTGGCATGGGCCAGCCATGGGTAGGGCCAGCTCCAGCTTTTCTGCCACCCCAAGCGGCAAAAAAAAAAAAGACGCGCGTCGGCACTTGGGCGGCAGCTCAATCGCACCGCTTCTTAGCGGCAATTCAGTGGCAGCTCAAAGAGGAAGAGAGGGAATGAGGGACCCACCACTGAATTGCCGCCGAAGACCCAGACGTTCCGCCCCAATATCAGATGGAGTGCTGCCCCTTCGAATTGCCCGCCCCAAACGCCAGCTTCCTATGCTGGTGCCTGGAGCCAGCCCTGGCCGTGGGTGTCTAATTGCAGTGTAGATATAACCTATGTGACCAGTACTGGCCCCATAAGTACAGCTTATCTTCTTCACTTGTGTCCTTATATCATCACAGTTTTTGGCAACAAGCTGAGGTGGGTGTTAGCAAAAGAACACGACTCCCTTGTTTATAGTATATGTGATACCAAAGACTGCTATGCCTGGAAAGACACACTCATCAAATTAAAATGTTCTCAGGGATAAACTTCTGAAACAGAGAGCCTCTCTGGTGGAGAATATATTGAATGTTCACTAAATGGGAACTGTTCTACTACCTCATCTGATTCTGAACTACTTTTTATTCAAGCTGAATTCTCATGTACTTCTAAATCTAAAAGTAGCCAGCTAACAAAGCCTTCCCTCCATCCCTGCCTGCCTCCTCTCCCTGAGAGGCATGTTTCAGCAGAATGAAAGATAGATCTTAGTCATTATCCCGAACCTGACATTTTTATAAGATCAGAATAAGGCTGTGCTGCGCCATAGTCATGACTAATGAACCAAAAATATATTGGGTTAAGCCTAAGGCAAAAAAGGGTATATGTTACATCAATTTTGGGGAGAAAATTACCCTTTAATTGAAGTTCAACAGCAAATTACATTGTATCACATTAATTAGAAGATGAAGGGTAACTGATTCAAAATTATTCTCTTACTCTATCACAGTCCCTATTTTTAAGTGCTGCTCTTTCTCTGAATTCAATAAAATTCAGTACTTGTGATGCTCCTTTATTTTAAAGTCTAACTAGATTCTTAGACATGTTGAGTGAGAACCCAAGATCTCATGAAAAAAAGTGATCTTAAACACTTTTAAGCAACTACAACAAAACTAAGACAAATATACTTACTTTAAATGATTGGTATCGTTCATCAGTTAACACGTCGTTAGCTCGAGAACTCTCTCCTTCTTCAATAATCTCCTGTATATACAGTAATAGGTTACTTCTTACTTCTGAAATTATTCAACTGTAATATAATAGTCCAGTGGGAATTCTTATCAGCAGAGAGAGAGAGAGAGAGAGGGCACCCTTGTTTTATTCCTAAAGATCAAATCCTGAAATCCTTACTTAAGCAAAACTTCCATTAACTCAAGAATGGAGTAAAGGTTTGGTCCACAAAAAATATTGCACATTATCAAGCAGCTGGGCGTCAAGTTATTTTCCAGTTGTCAATCGGATTGCAATTACTTCACATGTTTTACTGAGCTGTTCTGAAAATCATATTTCAGCATTTGATTGAGTTTATTACAAACAAACCCAGAAGCACTGTGACAATGGATATATTTTTGCTCTGTGTAAAAAAAAAAAAAAAAAAATCTCCATTCTATTGTGCAGGAGATCTGAATCGAATTCCCAGTCCCCAGGCCAGCAGAGGCTAAGAGCATTGTAAAGGCAGTATTCTCACCCTATGAAGGAAAGGGGAAAAGGGAAACACAGTGAATCAAAACATTCAGCAGTGACCTCTCCAGATAACTAAGGCATTCTGCTCTATTGTCTCCTGAAATAATAGTGGCTGAGACACGGGGTCCTGAAAGGACCAAAAACTAAAGCAAGGAAAAATTTAGGGGGATTCGCAAGGGCCCAACAGGAATGTGGAGTTTACCCCTCACCTGGATGAAAGGCTTTTCTGTAAGTAGGCAAGAGGGCGAAATTAACACTAAGGCCTAGATTCACAAAGGTATTTAGGTATCAGTGGGATTTAGGCACCAAAGTACCTCTGTGAATCTGTGCCTAAATTACTAAAATATGTACAGGTTTTGCCAAAACAATATTTTCAAAAAAGCATTAAACTAACAAAATGATTTTGCCATTCACTGTGCAGAACAAGTCATATATGAAGAGGTATTAAGTCATCTAAATGAGAGAATGTAGTTTAAAGCAAATACTACACATGGTATCTCATTATTTATTCTTCAATTACCTGAATTCATTAGGAATGTTTCTGTGACAAGTAATGTTTATTGTAAATTTAAGGAATGCACAAAAAGTCAGATTATTATAAAAGATACACAGAAGTTACTGACTCTTTAATAATAGAGGATAACCTAATTCTAATACAGGAGAAACACAAAGTTATCCCCACTGACACACATCTTGCCCCCCCCCCTTTGGCCTCTAAAATTTAGAGCTGTAAAATAAACATCTAGCAGGGAATTCACTGTAACATTACCTCAATGACATTTCTGATTTCACTTCCCATGCAAGGCAGTCCTTCTAGATCGTCCATTCTGACTATAGTAAATGGAAGGAATTTCAGCACAGAGGCTGCTCTCATAAATGCAAGGCAAGATACTGCATTTTCTCTGAACTCATAATTTTCAACAAGTATCTCAAAAGCATCCTGGGATAAAAAACAAAAACAAAAAGGAACCAAAGTTAATAAAAGCTGAAATATTCTATATGCCCCTTAGAAAGCTTAGAGTTTGCAAACTGATTCACAGACTATTTCTTTCTACTATGGCACACAAACAGTAAAGCTGGCTGGAAACATTTTGACAGAACCATTTTCTGTTGGAATGTGCAGTTCTGCCAAAATCAAAAACACTTCAAGAAAATGTCAATTTTGTAAAAATTTCATTGAGGAGGAAAAAAAGAAAGGTCTGACAGTGACAAAATGTCCTATTTTGACATTTTTAAACCAAACATTTTGACATTTTTGGATACATTTTTATTTTGCATAATATTATATAATATAAAATAAAAGTTAAGACAAAGTGTTTTGATTGGTCCAAGACTAATTTTTTTTTAACATTTTCCTTCACAGAGAATTTTGAAATGTTTTGGTTTCATTCCAATTTGGAGTGAAGCTGAATTTCAAAATCCTTGACTAAATGGAATTTCTGTCCTCCACACAGCTCTAACCGGAAGTGAATGACCCACAGGCACATGTTTTCATATGAGTGCTTAATTAGCAGCCTGGTACTTGAGCACTAGAGATGATTTAACCACCTCCATGTATTTAAGAAAACTCTCCAGAGCCTGACAAGGTGAAATAGCTTCTGCAAGTTTTCAAAATCTGCTCAAATGTACTTTATTCAGCATGTCACTACATGACATCTGTGTTTCTCAAATACAGTCAAAGAAAAGTATGTGGCAGGCCCAGCAGCCCCAAGAGTTTGTTCTCTTCTTTCAACTTACAGCCATGTTTCTAGTCAGCCAGCTCAAGTGACAGCACTTGCCCCTCCCCTCAACTTTTCAGCCTATACAAAGGGGAAAAGGCATTCTTCGATGACTCTTCACTTATCCTTGGCTTGGTTTATTGAAGCTCCTGCACTCACAAACTGCTTGACAGAGCAGTAGTATTTACTATCCACATTAACAAAGGTCCAGACTGACCCTTTATGATCAGCCCTGTGTAAAGAGTAGTGAGGAACTCTCACGGAAGTTCTGACTCAGAATTCCTTTCCTGCTTCCCATCTGACCCCCACATCTCCTTGGTCTCCGGGAAAGTAACTTATTTCAGCCCTCATTGTGTATTTACTTTCTTTTTAACGCTAGTTTAATTCTATTGGCTGCCAGGCTGTGGAGGCTGGTGGGACAGGCTTCATCCACTCCCTGTTTCTCTCCAACCCCTTCCTGGCCATCTACTCAGCAGGGTAGGTAGTACTGGGCATCATGAGATATGCACTAATATGTAGAGGCTGGGAGAAAGTCTTACTCTTCCTTATTCCCAATGTGCTTCCCACCCTGTGAAGACCCTTTGGATTAGAGAACAGTGGGGTTTAATTGGCAGCCCCCTGAATCTAGATGATGTCAGCCACCCCTTCATTGTTCCCTGAAGAACTTAGTGGCTCATGGATTAAAGGAGGGAGCAGAAGGGAAGGAGTTACATTACTGCTACACGAAGACAAGAAACATAAGCAATGAGGGTTTCTGACAGTTGAGGGATTATGGGTTGTTCAATTAGCATTAACACAAAGTATCCAAATTCTTCCTCGTCACACTAGATCTCCCCAAACACCCTGCTTTCTGGTATATTCTCTTCAAACATTTTGCACAGCTCTGATCAAGTACGCGAAATCTCACAAAAACCCAGTTGGTTTTGTAGACATAGGAAGTTCTGTGATTTTGTGTAGATCTTCAAAAAGCACTCACGTTTTTGGCTGCTAATCTGCACCAAGTCTTTGTTAATGTATAGGTATGGTGAGAACAGAGCAAGTGTAATACAGGCAGAGTGAGCCAACACCAGAGCAGATACAGCAGCTGATGTTACCTAGAGGAAAGACAGCAAGACTACCCAACTCTGACTGAGCAGTGTTTCTCTTTTATCCTCTAATATTGAGGGCTTGTTATGCATGTTTCAAGGTTAGATTTAAATTTATTTGTAATTAATTTATTTATTATTCATTAGGTCTGAAAGATTTAGATTTTGCTTTGAGTTTTAATTTTAGATTATGTTGTTCCTCAAAATATATTAGAGACAAAAATCAAGTTAAAGCATAATGACTCGTACATCTCAAATTCTACCTGCTTAATATTTCTAGACATACTGTGCCTGGTCCCAGCCCCACTGATTTACATCACGATAGATTCTGTAGAGTTAATCTTAATTTACACCAGTGTAAAGGAAAACAGAATTTGGCCCAGTAGATTGAAAGGGCACAGTATGTCTGGAAGTTTTTTTAAAAATGTCCTTAGCTGGGTTCTAATCATTTAGTTTATTAAAACTGAAAAAATTTTTCAAAATTAATTTTTAATTTTTGCTATGAATATTGATTACATTTCACATTTCAGTCAGCTTGGACAATACAAATAAGCCAGTTAGAATGCCATGGTGTTAGGGTTGTAAACAATGCAGGGTTGTGTTTAATGTGAAAGAAAATAATTGTTTTCATGGAAATATTTCTATTGACTTTAGAATTTGTGAAACATCATTTTCAACAAAATGTAAATGTTAAAAGAGGTACCTTTTATTGAGTAAAAGCTTTTTTTCTTTTGCCTCGCTTTTTCTACATTCTCACCTGAAATGCTCTATTCCTCTCTGTTCATTGAACATCTGTTCACCTTTTCTAACTCGGAGACTATTGTGGCAGATGTTTTGCTAGGGGGTGCATTCTGATTTAGGAATATTTGCTTTACTATTTCTAGTTTTTTCCATCCTTTCATTTAATCAGGAATTGGTTTCACTCCAGTTAGACCCAGTCAGGAATTCATAAATAATAAGGCCAGAAGGGACCATACTGATCATCTTGTCTGACCTTCTGTATAATACAGGACTTCATTGAAATAGTCACGATGTTCAAGCCATAAACGGCTTTGTGTAGTGTCCAGCCTCCTTCACTTGCATTAAATGAAATGATGATCTAATTTAGGAGAGGACCACTTGCAACTGTTCTACCTTCTTTTCCTTCCCTGGACTCAAGACGATCCCAACCAAATTGATTTACCTTCTAAGACTCCAATCATGCATTCAGTTGTCTATGATTGGACCTACATGCTCATACATATTCTGGGGAAGTCAATGGGGTTCTGCATTCTGCATGGGCATGACCTGTGTGCAAGATCAGGACCCAAGATCCTTTGTTCCATCAGTAGACAATGTTTAACCTTATTATAGATACATGTCACTGATTCTACCACTAAGCAAAACTATATGAAGTGCATTGTAGCCTTTTTGTGTGTCTTATATGCTGAATTGAATGTTAACATTCTGCCTGCTTTCCTGCAATCTTCTTTATATAGCTAATAGCATTCTCACACAATAGGTCCAGAACCAATTCACTCTTGAATCTCTTATGGTTTCCCCTGTTGTTTTCAAGCACAAGCTTCTTATAACACAAACTCATCAGGGCATCATCTTGTTACAAAGAATTTTGTTTGCTATATATCTTTTCTGCAGGGTAACCTTATTCCTTGCTTTCCCCAAAGCTTAGTCACCTTTAATCCATCTCACTAGAGGAATCCTATTTCTAGCTATATATTTATTTACCAGCTCCTGCTACCAGACTAATAAGTGCTGCACTCTTCTGTTTTCAGAACATCTCATGTAAGACCTCTTGAGATAGGGAGCTGTTTAGGAAGATGTTTGATTTGGTAGCCTCTGTAGCTATTTATACTCAGTTAACCCTTGGGTATAAAAATTTACAGGGAGGGGAGAAGATTTTTTTCTGAGACAAGACTGTCTACTAAAGCAATCCATAAAATCATAGGTTCTCATTAGCCTTCTCTAAAGCTGTGAAGCTAATTTCTAATTATAGATATAGATTCATTCATTACACTTTCATTCATTCATTTGCCTCATTTTTTAAAATATTCAATTTCTTAATTTATTCATTTCTTTATATACATTTTTAACAAGGGTTTGTGTGTGAAAATTATATACATGATTTTTTAAAGGAAGCTATAGACAGCAACAGAAAACTAACTTAGAAAAGGGGACACATCCCATTTGTGCACATCGAAGGATGGGAGATCGCACTCCACAGAGATTCACCCAGTTATTGGGGGTGGGAGGGAAGGGCATATATAGCACCTTCACACACCAGTGCAGTATGGCAGCCGAAGGGAGATTCATCCCAAATTGGGGTTAGGTGGCCAGAAGGTGTTTTCATTAGACTGGCTGGAAAACAAGAATTCTTTTTCATGAAAAATGTTGAGGTTTTGGGATGAGAGAGAGAATTAGTTAATACCTTTGTGATTACAGCAATAATGTGGGATGTGGTAAATCCAGTTCAGGTCCTTGACCAAATCAGGCAGAGCACCCCACATAAAACCCTTCTATCCATGTTGACAAAATTTTCATTGGAAAGTTTTCAAAGGTCCAGGAGGGAATTTCTCATCAAAACCAGAGAGATCCTCACACTAGAATAGCCCAGTGATTAGGATATTGATCTGGATGTGACAGATCCCAGTGCAAATCACTGTTAAAAATCAGGCAGAGTAGGGACTTGAATCCAGGTCTCCAATATGAGTGCCCTAATTTTTAGGCTATTGGCTATTCTTAGTTAATTCTCTCTTACCAGGAAGTGCATTCTGGACCTGAGAAACCTTCCCAACAAAACTTCAGTTAAAAGTGGTTTCGCTAAATCAACAGTTCTCAACAAAATAGTTTTGCTAAAAATTCCCAACCAGTTCTAGTTTCCACCACTAGTTTCACATCAAGAGAAAAGAGTTTTAACCTCTTCTGGGAGCTCCATGGCAGGCCACTGAATCAGTGCATCCTTAGCCAAACCTCTCGCTAGCCAACCCTAACCGTTTTACAGTTTTACTAGCTGCCTGCAGGTCCTTGTGTGGAAGAAGGACAATGAAGCAGGGGTGTTACGCCATTGCAACTTCTTTCTGGGTGAAGTTTCTATAGCAGGGAGCGTGTTGAGAATGAGGTCAAAAGAGTTGCTGCCAATACTTTTTCTTACTTGGTATAAACTATAAAACAAAGTGGTAAACTAAGCTCACACAAAAAATCAACATTAAACTCAGAATTAACACACTAAACAATAGTGGAATTATGACCTTTTAATGGCAGAAAGTGGAAGTGGTTAGGTAAAGTAGCTTAGATTTAAGACAGTCTCTCCGTCTGTCACCTAGGGCAGAATCTTGCCTTTTTTCCCACAAATACAGCAGCTGGCCAAGAATGGAATTTAAATCTGAGGGTTGCACTGGTTGGGAAACTAGCCACTGTGAGGCAGGGTATTACAGTATTGCCACCCCCAACCATTCAAAACTCATGCCTCAGGCACCAGAAAGTTATGAATTTGGCTTAAAATTCATGAGATTAAAAAAATACATTTGTGCTTCTTTTTTTTTTTAATTTGCCCTTTTTAGGATATCCTCATTTCACATTTTCAGTCTTTTTCCTCATCCCTGAGAGCTAAGAACTAGAGCTAGTAGAAAAATTTCAATCAAACCAGTTTTTCAGAAGAAAATTGAGTTTTTGACTAAATGAAAATTTTTGTGAAGAGTGTTTTCTTGTTTTGACAAAAAGTCTAAAATTTCCATTCTGTCCTACAGCCAGCTCCACTAAAATCCTACTATTTTATTTTTAATGAAAGCTGAGTGTATCATGTAATCACTTCACTGAAGGACCAGAGCTTTAAGAAAAACAACAAGTATCATGAAACTCACAATAAAATCACAAGAATTGGCAACACTGGAATTGTCATGTTGGGAATAGGGCAGGGGCAAGGAAAACACAGAGGCAAGTGGGGTTTCAGTGTTTTTTTACAGGTAACCTGGCAGTGATGTAGACAGCACTGCTTCCAGATTAATCCCTATAGTGCTGTTCAAATGGGACGGTCTAACAGTCAAGCAACTGTGGAAAGACCCAGACACAAAAGTTAAAATAACGCTCAGCTTCAGCAGCCAATCTGAAGCCAAAAATAATATGCTAGGAAATTATTTACCTGTTAAGATGGGTTTAACTCCCCCACAAAGATGTTCGTTCTCAAAGGCTGCAATGGTCACCAAACATGTGCTCTTATAAAAATGGAAGAGTAGGCTTATGCTCAAAATAGGCAGTGAATTCAGAACTGTCTGAATTAGCCACCAAGGAAAGAATATTTTATCACTGAAGATAGCAATTATATGAATTTGAAGAAATTGGGATCTCATTTCTAGATATATTTGCATAAAGATGTTGAGATAGCTCAAAGAATGTCAGAGCTCCATTCCACCTAGCCTCTTCCCTCCCCCTCCACAATCCTCTCCTTTCTTCCTCTCCTTATTCGTGTATGTCTTCTATTTTATTATTTTTACCCAAACCCTCATATATTATGTCTATGTAGTATTGTCTGGGTTTGTATTGCCTGGTCTTGCAGCTTTGACAAGGTGTAAAATTGCATAATTCCATAATTCTACTGGACAGCCCGTGAAATGTGCAGTATGTGGAAACATATAAATAGTAAAAACCAAACAAAACAACAACAAAACTAACAAAAAGCAAAGGAAAAAGGACCAGAGAAAAGTCTGCAGTGATACAGAAAGAGGCAGAGCATCTTTGGGGACAAAACAGGTTTCCTTGTTCTAGTATAATTGCTTGTTCGGTGTTAAAAGAAAGGGATTCTTTCTCCAGTTCTTCATGAGAATGACACCCACCACTCCAGCAAGGGCAATTTAGGAGTAAGAGATTATGGTCCAGGTTATGGTGACATTATCAGGCCTCCGCCCCACCCCCATGTTGTTACTCTCAGTACAGCCTGCGCACTTTAAAACTCCAGAATAAAGCTCACAGAAAGCCTCAGTTGTGAGAGACTTTTCTTTTGCAGATGGTTGGCCCCAGCAGGTTTACACAGAGAACAGAACCTAAAAGTATGGCTTCCTGCCTGCTTGTAAAGGTAAACTAGACAGACAGAATATATGTAGAAAACAATTTCAGCAGGTAATTGCTATCATCATCATCATCATCATATTCTTATTATGCCTCTAGTGTTTAGGGCAGTGACGAAGCTTCTCCACTCCTATCTGTTTCTGGCAAGTCTTTCAATGGCTCCCCAGCTGTGCCTCAGGTTTTTCAGCTTGGCTTCCACAGCTCTTCACAATGTGGTTTTCTAGTGGCCTCATTTTCTCTTGCCTTCAGGTGTTCATCTTATTGCTACTCTGGTGATGGAATCAGTTTCCATCCGAAGCACATGATCAATCCATCTCCAATGTCTCCTGGCAGTGATGGTGCTCAGATCCTCTTGGCTGCACTGTGTCAATAGATCTTGGTTTGAGATTGTTCTGGGTCAAAAGATACGGAGGATTTTTCTAAGGCAGTTTGTATGGAATGAAGACAGTTTGGACATGTCATACTTTCTCATTCCCCAGCATTCAGCACTATAAAGTAGCGTTGAAAATACGCAGCTCTGATAAATCTTGAGCTTGCATCTTGTGTGCTCTAATGATCCCCAGAATCTGTGTTGGTGGGGGCTTTTTGCTTCTGGTAGATTCAACCATGCCCCGCCCCACAGACCAATCTGGCCAGAAAAAACAGATACTCTCATCCTCCAGGTTGGGGGTTAGGCACAGGGTTAACAATCCCATCCCATAAAAAACAAAATATGTTATGGAAACAGCGACAGAGAAATCGACCATTACTGTGTGTGATGGCCTTTAGGAGTCAATGTCCCATATGGCTGCCAGTGGTGAAAGCCGAAAGGAAGCCACTGGCATGAAGACTGAAGAGCTCAACACCAGGACAAAACTGTCCTCTGGTGTTTGTGCCTTGTCGTGGCGGGATAGCTTGTGTAATTGCTATACAGTATGTAATAATGATACATGATTGTGACGGGGTGTACTTGGCATTTGCAGCTCCCTATAGGAGGCCCCATGGTCCAACTACAACCTGCCCCATGAAGCAGCAAAGTGGTAGGAAAGGAGCATTGAAGGAGGGTGTCATAAACAGATAGCTAAGGGTTAATGTCTCTTTCACCTGTAAAGGGTTAACAAACAGTGACCTGCAACACCTGACCAGAGGACCAATCAGGAGACAAGATACTTTCAAATCTCTTGTGGAGGGAAGCTTTTGTGTGTGTTTTTGGGTTTGGCTTTGTTCTCTCGGGGTCCTAGAGGGACTAGAGGTGCAACCAGGTTTCTGCCAATCTCCCTGCTACAGTCTATTATCTATTCAGAATAGTAAGTAAGTACCAAAGGCGGTCATAGTCTTTTAACTTGTTTTTTTCCATTTGCAGATGTGTACTTGCTGGAAGTAGCTAAAATTGTGTTTCTGCTGGAGAAAGCTTCTTTCTATTGTCTATAAGCTAAAAACCCCTGTATATTTACCATCTTGATTACAGAGACAATTTTTATGTTTTTCCTTCTTTATTAAAGTTTTCCTCTTTTTTTTAGAATCTAATTGATTTTTTTGGGTTATCTTTTGTAAGACTCCAGGGAAGGGAGTCTGCACTCACCAGGGAATGGGTGGGAGAAAGGAAAGGGAAGAGGGAAGAAAAACCTGCTCTCGGCGTTTATCTCTGTATCTCTCCCGGGGAAGAAGGGGAGGGGGAAGGGGTGATTCAAGGAATTGAATCACGGTGGTGTCCTAGTGTACCCAGGGCGGGAAAGAGCTGGGAGAAAGAAAGGAGGGGGAAGGAAAATGGTTTATTCCCCTTTATTTTGAGACTCAAGGAATCTGGGTCTTGGAGGTCCCCAGGGAAGGGTTTGGGGGGACCAGGGGGTATCAGGCCCCGAAATTCCTGATTGGTGGCAGTGCTACAGAATCTAAGCTGGTAATTAAGCTTAGGGGAATTCGTGCTAGTACCCATATTTTGGACGCTAAGGTCCAGATTTGGGAATTATACTATGACATGTTGGCAGCGTGTGGGAAAGATAAGAATCCAAAAGCCAGCAAGATTATAAATTTTCTTTTCTCTGCTAGCTGCTTGTAAGCAGAGAGAAGGGTTTTGTTTTTTTTAAACTACAGCCAGAGAATTTTTTTTTCTTTCCTTGCTCCGTTCTGGCTGTGCATAGATACTGCCTCAGGCAAAAGCCATTACGTTTAACAAGGGTCTTTTGTTAGACAATAGAACTCCAGCTGTGAGTCAACTACACCAGCATAACAGATATGCAAATTAAAAGTTTTTTTTTTGTTTCTAAGTTATCAAGAAAGGACTTTAAAGAAAAAGAGACTCTGTTGCTAAGCCAACCCCAGGAGACATCAGAGAGCCAGCAGTTCAGACAATAAACACCAGAGGGCACCCCAACACAAGAAAACAGGAACCATGACTTCCAGGACAAAACTGGGTGCAGAGGGACAAATCAAAGAAGCAGACCACAGGCGACAAATGGGAAAAAGAGGTGGAGCTGAAAGAAAGGGAAGAAAACATCAAACTGGCAGCCTACAAAAGAGAACAAGCAGCCAAAGATGCAGCCCACCAACGAGAGAGGGAGAAACACCAACAAGAAATGGAAAAACAACAAAAACAGAGTGAAGAGAGGGAAAAAGAGAGAAAGCATGAAATGGACTTGGCGCGGGCAAGGCAGGATGCTCCAGCCAGTCCTAACAACCCTGCGCCAATGATTGTTCCACATCACAAGAAATTTCCTACCTACAAGGCAGGTGATGACACTGAGGCCTTCTTAGAAAATTTTGAAATGGCCTGCCTTGGGTACAGCATCTCTGAAGACCAGTACATGGTAGAACTGAGGCCACAGCTCAGTGGACCCTTAGCAGAGGTGGTGGCTGAAATGCCTAAGGAGAACATGAACGATTATAAACTTTTTCAAACCAAGGCCAGATACAGAATGGGGATAACACCTGAACATGCCCGTCAGCGGTTCACTAAAATGGAAACCAGATGTGTCATTCCCCCGACATGCCTACCACATTGCAAAGAATTATGAGGCCTGGATATCAGGAACAAAGGTTAACAATATGGATGAGCTGCACCTCCTGATATAAATGGAGCAGTTCTTAGATGGTGTTCCTGAGGAAATAGAAAGGTACATCTTAGATGGGAAACCCAAAACGGTAATCGAGGCTGGGGAGATCGGAGCCAAATGGATGGAAGTGGCAGAAAAGAAAAAAACTACTGTCAAGGGGAGCGAATACAGTAAACCCTATAACCAAGGACCCCACCTACAACCCAAGGAAAGCCACAGACTACCTATTCTCCCACCTCACCAGTCTCCAGTAACCCACCTCGACCCAGTGACCAGTCAGCTGGAAGATGCTTTAAGTGTAATGAACTGGGACATATAAAGGCCAACTGCCCAAAGAACCCCAACCGAGTGCAGTTCATTTCACTACCATCACAACAAAGATCCCCAGGCCCAGATGCCTCTCAAATACCCTTGGAGCGAAGGGAAAATTTGAGAGTGGGAGGAAAGAAGGTTACCGCGTGGAAAGATACGGGGGCACAAGTGTCAGCTATCCACCAATCCTTCGTCGACCCCAAATTCATCAACCCAAAGGCCCAAGTGACAATTTACCCCTTCATGTCACAAGCTGTAGACTTGCCTACAGCTGAACTGCCTGTCCAGTACAAAGGCTGGTCAGGAATGTGGACTTTTGCAGTCTATGACAATTATTCCATCCCCATGCTACTGGGGGAAAACTTGGCCAACCAGGTGAAGCGGGCCAAGAGAGTGGGAATGGTTACACGCAGCCAAACCAGGCAAGCTTCCTGACCCATTCCTGTTGCTGAGCTGTCCACAGAGGCCTCGTCTGTGTTACCAGACAGAGGTAGTGGACCCGGATCCCATGCCAACAACTGAAACAGCCACAGTGCTTCCAGTCCCAGACCAGGAACTGGAAAAGCAACCAGCACCAGACCGTTGCCAGCACTGACACCAGCGCTTGCAAATCCATTTTCAACCCCAACGCCAGAGGGTGCCAGCGAGCCTGAACTGGCAGAAGCAGCAGACAACCACACCCAAGAGGCTCAGCCAGAGCCTGAAATACCCTCTGGTGCTCCAGCGGGGAGCGGTTCACCAGCAACGGAAACAACCCCATCACCTACATCGCTTCCAGAGGGACCAAGCCCAAGTCCACAGTCTAAGGAAGAACTGGTGTCTCCAGCTTCAAGGGAACAGTTCCAGACTGAGCAGGAAACAGATGCCAGCCTTCAGAAAGCTTGGGTTGCAGCACGGAGCACCCCACCACCTCTCAGCTTTTCTAACCGATCCCGGTTTGTTGTAGAACAAGGACTTTTATACAAGGAGACTCTTTCTGGTGGACACCAGGAAGACTGGCATCCGCAAAAACAGTTGGTTGTTCCAACTAAGTACCAGGAGAAGCTCTTAAGCTTAGCCCATGATCATCCTACTGGCCATGCTGGGATGAACAGAACCAAAGACCGGTTGGGGAAGTCCTTCCACTGGAAGTGGATAGGCAAGGACGTTGCCAAGTATGTCCGGTCTTGTGAGGTGTGCCAAAAAGTGGGGAAGCCCCAAGACCAGGTCAAGGCCCCTCTCCAGCCACTCCCCATATTTGAGGTCCCATTTCAGCAAGTAGCTGTGGATATTCTGGGTCCTTTCCCAAAAAAGACACCCAGAGGAAAGCAGTACATACTGACTTTCGTGGACTTTCCTACCCGATGGCCTGAAGCAGTAGCTCTAGGCAACACCAGGGCTAACGCTGTGTGCCAGGCCCTAACAGACATTTTTGCCAGGGTAGGTTGGCCCTCACACATCCTTACAGATTCAGGATCTAATTTCCTGGCAGGAACCATGAAAGAACTGTGGGAAACTCATGGGGTGAATCACTTGGTTGCCACCCGTTACCACCATCAAACCAATAGCCTGGTCGAAAGGTTTAATGGAACTTTGGGGGCCATGATACGTAAATTCGTCAATGAACACTCCAATAATTAGGACGTAGTGTTGCAACAGTTGCTTTTTGCCTACAGGGCTGTACCACATCCCAGTTTAGAGTTTTCACCGTTTGAACTTGTGTATGGTCACGAGGTTAAGGGGCCATTACAGTTGGTGAAGCAGCAATGGGAGGGGTTTACGCCTTCTCCAGGGACTAATATTCTGGACTTTGTAAGCAACCTACAAAGCATCCTCCGACACTCTTTAGCCCTTGCTAAAGAAAACCTAAAGGATGCTCAAAAAGAGCAAAAGGCCTGGTATGATAAACATACCAGGGAGCGTTCCTTCAAGGTAGGAGACCAGGTTATGGTCTTGAAGGCGCAACAGGCTCATAAGATAGAAGCATCATGGGAAGGGCTATTCACGGTCCAAGAGCGCCTGGGAGCTGTTAACTACCTCAAAGCATTTCCCAATTCCTCCCTAAAGCCCAGAGTGTACCATGTTAATTCTCTCAAGCCCTTTTATTCCAGAGACTTACAGGTTTGTCAGTTTACAGTCCAGGGAGGAGATGACGCTGAGTGGCCTGACGGTGTCTATTACGAAGGGAAAAAAAGACGGTGGCGTGGAAGAGGTGAACCTCTCCACCACCCTGGAACATCTGCAGCGGCAACAAATCAAGGAGCTGTGCACTAGCTTCGCCCCATTGTTCTCAGCCACCCCAGGATGGACTGAACGGGCATACCACTCCATTGCCACAGGTAATGCTCACCCAATTAGAACCCCACCCTACCAGCTGTCTCCTCATGCCCAAGCTGCTATAGAACAGGAGATCCAGAACATGCTACAGATGGGTATAATCCGCTCATCTACCAGTGCATGGGCATCTCCAGTGGTTCTGGTACCCAAACCAGATGGGGAAATACGCTTTTGCGTGGACTACCGTAAGCTAAATGCGGTAACTCGTCCAGACAACTATCCAATGCCACGCACCGATGAGCTATTGGAGAAGTTGGGACGTGCCCCATTCATATCTACAATAGACTTAACCAAGGGGTACTGACAAGTACCGCTAGATAAACCTGCCAAGGAAAGGTCAGCATTCGTCACCCATGCAGGGGTGTATGAATTTAATGTACTTCCTTTCGGGCTGCGAAATGCACCTGCCACCTTCCAGAGGCTTGGAGATGGTCTACTAGCAGGACTGGGCGAATATGCAGTTGCCTACCTCGATGATGTGTCTATCTTTTCTGACTCCTGGCCCGAACACCTAGAACACCTGGAAAAGGTCTTTGAGCGCATCAGGCAGGCCGGACTAACTGTTAAGGCCAAAAAGTGTCAAATAGGCCAAAACAGAGTGACTTACCTGGGACGCCAGGTGGGTCGAGGAACCATAAACCCCCTACAGGCCAAAGTGGATGCTATCCAAAAGTGGCCTGTCCCAAAGTCAAAGAAACAGGTCCAATCCTTCTTAGGCTTGGCCGGGTACTACAGGCGATTTGTACCACACTACAGGCAAATCGCTGCCCCACTGACCGACCTGACCATAAAGACTCAGCCGAATGCAGTTAAGTGGACTGATGAGTGTCAGAAGGCCTTTACCCAGCTTAAGGCCACACTCATGTCTGACCCTGTGCTAAGGGCCCCGGTCTTTGACAAACCATTCCTAGTAACCACAGATGCATCTGAGCGTGGTATAGGAGCAGTTCTCATGCAGGAAGGACCGGATCACAACTTCCATCCTGTCGTGTTTCTCAGCAAGAAACTGTCTGAGAGGGAAAGTCACTGGTCAGACAGTGAAAAGGAATGCTACGCCATTGTGTACGCCCTGGAAAAGCTACGCCCATATGTTTAGGGACGGCGGTTCCAGCTACAAACCGACCATGCTGCGCTGAAGTGGCTTCATACTGCCAAGGGAAACAACAAAAAACTTCTTTGATGGAGTTTAGCTCTCCAAGATTTTGATTTTGAAATTCCACACATTTCAGGAGCTTCTAACAAAGTAGCTGATGCACTCTCTCGTGAAAGTTTCCCAGAATCCACTGGTTGAAATTTGTCCTTGAAATGTAGAAAGTCTTGTAGTTTACATACTTAGTAGTATATGTAAAGGTGCATGTGTTGTACTAATCTGTTTATTCTAAAGTTATAGGAAGAAATCACCGCCGGTGAGGTTCCCCACTGTCTGCGATTTGGGGGGCGTTATTAAAGTTTTCCTCTTTTTTTTTTAGAATCTAATTGATTTTTTTGGGTTATCTTTTGTAAGACTCCAGGGAAGGGAGTCTGCACTCACCAGGGAATGGGTGGGAGAAAGGAAAGGGAAGAGGGAAGAAAAACCTGCTCTCGGCGTTTATCTCTGTATCTCTCCCGGGGAAGAAGGGGAGGGGGAAGGAGTGATTCAAGGAATTGAATCACAGTGGTCTCCTAGTGTACCCAGGGCAGGAAAGAGCTGGGAGAAAGAAAGGAGGGTGAAGGAAAATGGTTTATTCCCCTTTGTTTTGAGACTCAAGGAATCTGGGTCTTGGGAGTCCCCAGGGAAGGGTTTGGGGGGACCAGGGGGTATCAGGCCCCAAAATTCCTGATTGGTGGCAGCGCTACAGAATCTAAGCTGGTAATTAAGCTTAGGGGAATTCGTGCTAGTACCCATATTTTGCACGCTAAGGTCCAGATTTGGGAATTATACTATGACAGAGGGTCCTTGAGATGTGGCTAGAGAGGCCTACAGAGGCCTCACAGCAGTTCAAGCAGCCAATCAGCACCCAGCAGGGTCAGAAAAAAGGAGCTGCAGGGCCTGAGAGATCAATCCGTGGTTGAGACTGTAGGGGCAAGGGAGGGTGCTCCTCTCTGGCCAAAGGCCCTTAAGGAATAACCCAAGTTTGGTTCTGGCTACATTTGCTGGGTTTGCAGGCAGAGAGAGGACCTAAGAAATCTAACCTTAAGGTAAAGGGTGAAGCAAAAAGGGGCCAAGTAGGAAGTGGCCCAGGGAGAAAGCAGCAATGAACTGAAATCAAGCAGTATGTAGCAATTGTTTATAAGGTCCCTGGGTTGGAACCCAGCATAGAGGTGGGCCTGTGTTCCCCTACCAGTCACAGTGGCATAAACCTCAAGAGTGAGGGGGGACAGAGCTTATTTGAGAGTCCAAGCAAAGGACTGAATTTAAAGGGTCTAGAGCTGAGGCTGAAGACCCTAGTGAGGGCAAGAGAACTGATAATTTATTGGACTCTATTACCCTGGAATGAATTCATTTGGACTTTGTGACTTGGCTGGAGGGCCAAGCCACTGAAGACCTACCAGTGTCAGCTGGCAGCCTGCAAGGCACACCAGGAGTATGAAAAAACCCTGCAATACTACACCTAGCCACCAAAAGGCACTTAGAGGTGAGTGTCCACATTGCAATGACTAAAGGAGTCTTCTTCCTCATTTGACTTACAAACTAATGAAGTCTAAGGATATTTCTTTTCAATCCAAATAACAAGCTTTCACCTGAACACTTAAATAGATGCATTTTCCACAGAAGTTCAAGTTGAGCTGGCATTAGCTATCATGATAAATGTAGCTATATATAATACAATAGCACTGCTATTTTAAGTAGTTACTGCTTTCTGCTTAGGGTAGACAGATCTTGGAAAAGCTGTTTCACTACCTTTATTTAAGAAGACAATCAGATGTAGCATTTTAGTCAGGGGTTGTTGACAGTCAACGAGAAAAGATTATCAAAGCACTTTCTTTCAGTCTAGTTTGCATTACTCAGTGTTTTCCTACCTTTGCAGAGCTCATTAAGCCCTTTTAAATAAACATTTAAACTAGTGTTGAATATGCATTATTCGCTGTAGAAAATATTGCCTGCAAATACTTCAATTAATTATAGATCTGTCTTCTTACATTAAGCAAGTTTTGACTTTTTTTATAAAATTGTTCTACTTTTTTAATAAGCAACTTATTTCCAAGAATAGTAGCTACCTGTTCAATGCCATAGTAGTGCATTGGATAACATTCTGCAGAGGTGGGGTGGGGGGAAGGCACATGAAACAGTTCTAAATTAAGAGATTTTAATTTTCTGAAATTGAATCAAAAGAAGCTTGCAGCCTAGTAGGGTATCACTGATGAAATCTGTGTGCAGTGATATAATCAGGAAAATGTTACTGGCCACTGACCAATTCTAACCCTTCAGGGCTTCTTAACTTAAAAGGTTGATGTATCCTACCCTGCTTATTGATGAAAAACAATACAGCTTGATAGTTTAAATGAAAATAGTTCAGTGGAAAACCAAATTTCTAGAGATCTCTAACAGATTTAAGAGTTTCATCATCTCCAGAGTATTCTCCAGAGGATGAGGCTTTAATTAAATGTGAAAGAAAGCTGGGCAAAATTTCAGCTCTTCACTTTCTGAAATGCTTTTATTGCAAAATTTCCTTTCCTTGCCCAGTCCTCTATCTAGCACATGCTGGTGACATGGCTAAAATTCAGATGCTGAAAGAATGTTGTTGCAAGTGGATTTCACTGTTTGACTTTCAGGACCAACTGTGCTCTGACACAAAAGCATACAAATTTCACTGTGCTAAGTGAAAAGGTATGGGGGGTGTATTGGGGAGAAGCTTTGAAGTTTAGTTCAAACTAATAAAAATACAAGTTGGTCCTCTTTTGCATTATATGTAAAATTTGTGTGAAGCTCTTGCATGACCTCTCTGTAAGCAACGAAGTAATTTAGTTACAGTGGTGCTTGGAACGTTTTGAATCTGTATGATCTATGAACCTTTGCCAGGATGGAACTGGATTCTTCTCAAAATTCTAATGTAGAAATAACATACCAAAACCTATTTCACTGTGTCAAGACACAGACTGGCCTGAGACCACTGTGTCATTCTTGGTGGCTTTTCCACCTGAAGAAAAGACTTAGTAGTCAAGATGGAACTCACTTCATTTGGCCGAACATTACATTCATTTTTATCTCCTGTCCTATAGTATTCAGTTCTTAAATCCCCAGCTGTGTAGCTACCACTCCAAATAGTCAGACTGAATGTTACCCACAAGCACAACTGCACAGAATTTGTAGCCACCTAGTAGCTTTGTAATTCCATTAAATATTTTCTCGAGTCTTTTAGAAACAGCTCCTTCTGTCAGCTTTCTTGGGTTTTAAATATCACTTTGCTCTAGATTTCTAAATTCTAGCATTATTTGCTGCCTGAATTTTCAGTCTTCGGATTACAACCAGTGTATTAGAATGGCCTACTCACCTCCTGGTTCTCTTGGCAATCACCGGTCATTAGAGTTTATCTATTTGCTTCTATCATAGGTTCTTTATGCTGGCCTAAAATCAGAGATTCACTTTTCTTCAAGGGCAGTTCCCCAGCAGTCTCTTCTTCTTTTAGTAATACACAATAATAGTTTCTCTTAGAGTGTGCTGTTTTTAACACAATCCATCCTTCAGTTAAAACCAAAAAAATTAATATCCCATGAGAAGGCACAGGGTCTTCTACTTTCCTCTTCCTAGATGAACAGGAGCTGTGTAAAGTCTCCACAATAGCCCTCACCTCTCTCTTCCTCTCAGTCCATCAGACTAGATTAAAATAAAACCAAGGTTCAGGAACTAAACAGAATAGAAATTCACAACACCATTCACAGTGATGCTATTGGTACTCGTGCATGGTCTTACATCAAAGGAAACTTTGTTTCTCATGAACCACAGTAACAAAGCACCTTAATGAGCTTGATGCATGGAACTCTAGATATGGGCACTGAAAAGATATGGACCTTCAAGTCAGGGGTATGGTGTATGATTAAGAGGTTATTATCTTAGTTGAATGACCAACATCGTTTGAAAGATTGCACTAAATGGCAGCAGAACAATCATTTGACTACTCTTATAAGTCAGCTGTTATGAAGAGTCATTATTATTTAAGGGCAATAAATAAATATCACTTTAGCCACAACTCCTATGACTTGATAGCTTGTGGAGAGGATGGACTTATTACGTATCCCCATGCTCCAGGTGTCCCTAAACCTTCAGCTGCCAGAAGCTATGACTGGACAGCAGGGGATGGATCATTTGATAAATGGCCCCGTTCTGTTCATTCCCTCTGAAGCATCTGGCCCCTGCCACTTTCTGAAGACAGGATATTGAGCAAGATGGACCATCTGAGCTAGATGGACCATTGGTCTGATCCAGTATGGCCACTCTTATGTTTTTATCCATTCAAAATAGACACAAGTTAATTTAAATAGGATTCTTAATGAATAAACAGCTTAAGTACAGTGGGCATATTGGAACTGGACAAGGTTCACAAAAGGGCAACAAAATGTAGGGGTATAGAATGGCTTCTATATGAGGAGAGATTAATAAGACTGGGACTTTTCAGCTTGGAAAAGAGACACCTAATGGGGGATATGATAGAGGTCTATAAAATCATGAGTGGCATAGAGTGTAAATAAGGAAGTGTTATTTACTCCTTCTCATTATACAAGAACAAGGAGCCACCAAATGAAATTAATAGGTAGCAGGTTTTAAGCAAACACAAGAAAGTATTTTTTCACACTGTCAACCTCTGAAACTCCTTGGGTGTTGTGAAGGCCAATACTATAACAGGGTTTAAAAGGGAGCAAGATAGATTCATGGAAGATAGGTCCATTAGTGGCTATTAGCCAGGAAGGGCAGGAATGGTTTCCCTAGGCTCTCTTTGCCAGAAGCTGGGATTGGGTGACAGAGCATGGATCACTTGATGATAACCTGTCTGTTCATTCCCTTTGGGGCACCTGCCACTGTCCACTGTCAGAGGACAGGATACTGGGCTTGATGGACCTTTGGTCTGACTCAGTATAGCCGGTCTTATGTTCTTTTGATCTGATTCTCCTTTCACTGTCATTAATGTAAATCTTGCCTTATATCATGAGTCAATTAGGAGACTCAGGCAAAATATATATTATATATAAATCCTAACAAGTAAATTTGAATTTACTAAATAGTCATATTCGATCAAGCCCCATAATTCTGAGTGGCCAAGAATAATTCATTGATATTCACAGTAAACAAACCAGGATTATTATTGTTATTTTATTTAGTTGTATCATGGTAGTACTCAAAAGCCTCAGCCATCAGCAGGGCCCCATTGTACCAGGCCTTGTACAAACACCTAGGAAGAGCTCCAAAGACCTTACAACCTAATTTTAAGACAATAAGTGAAGGGGGTCGGGGAAGATGATGAGGGAGCAGTAATAAGATTCTAAGTGCAACCAGATGGATCTGAATCATTTGTGTATAATAAAAATATAAATATCAGCTAACACCAACTGCCCTCAGAGAAGTCAAAAGTAGATGCTTGGTTTCCTGTAGATATAACAGTAGAAGTAGATCTTGAGGAAAATTTGAAGGACACAACAACAGTATTCCATATAGTATGGAAGAACGTGTGAAGGCAGTTGTGGAAGAAGAGGAAAAACAGGCACTCAAGGTTGGCACCGTTGATAGAGAATGACAATGCTGTAAGAGCATCAGCACTGTTGTATTGATTCTAGTTATTAACTGTGCAGCTGAAAGTGTATAGTATAATGTTAAAACACAAAATGCTAAAAGGAAATCACTTACACTAAGGAAATCACGTGTACTAAGTATATTGCCAAAGGAAGTAGCATAATTTCAAAAATAGGGTGTAAATTGTGATTGCTGCAGGGTCTAAAAGTATTTTATATCCTAGCTGTGTTCTAGATAGGATTCTGAGCAAGCCACCTACTCCTTTTGGTTAGGTACACATAGAGCATAACTTATGTTGCTATTTTGACACATCATCTAGAAATTTTCTTATAAAAATATTATGTCTTGAGGAGCTAGAGGATGTTGTGGGGCATATGTTTAGTTTAATGTATTTCCGCCTACAAGAACCCAAAGTTGATTGTAAAATTAAAGCTAGGGCCTTGTTAGTCTGATTTAAAATAATAAAAATAAATTTATTAAGTTACTGGAGTCACTGAGACAGCTGACTTTTGTAACATATTTCTTTAGGTTCAATAATCACATGCAAAATGAACAGAAAAGAAAATTAAACAACCATTGTTTTTTCCACTAACAAAATGGAAAGACAGACAATAAGGTGTCCTTGGACAGGTGAGGTTCTGTGGCATGCAATGTGCAGGACATCAGACTAGATGATCCCTTCTGGCCTTAAAGTCCGAGTCTTATCCATGCTAAACATTCTCATTTTTATTACCATGAGTAACAGCCAGAGTAGAGTAATGTTCAATAACATTGGTAATAAGCCTCAGAAGCACAGAACTATTTGCCTCTGACTTAATTAGCTTCTTCTGTAAGAATTAAACTGTATTATTCACTAAGAAAAATGTCTGTCTTGAGTTTTATTGCAAGCCAGTATTAATATTCAAATCAACTCTCCCTCTTAGGCAAAGCCGAATGACAATGTTTATTTTATCACATAAAAACAAGATGCAGCTTCCCATGTGCACTTTTTGAGGGGAGAGAAAGGTAACTCGCTATTCATACATTAATTTTAGAACATTACTTTGCTATTATATTCTATCATAATATTAATGTTTAAGACAGATGCGAAGAAAATGTATTAAACAACCATCTCTGGTCCAACATATCTTGCTATGATCCTGCAACCTTGCTCATCTGAATTATCCATATTCACACAATTAGACAACAGGACTGCTGATGGCGTCAGGGTTACAGGATCAGGCCTTTAGTTGTTTGAATAAGGAAATCATGGTGCTCTCTACTAATCTATGGTATATATACAGCTTTTATAACTCCATCTCAGCTCTTACGATTGTGTGTGTTAATCACTTCATTTCATGGATTCAACAGTCATAGGTTTTTAAAGTATATTCCCCCTTCTTTTTCTTCCCTGTTTTCTGCAAATTAAGAAACTTTCATGTATTCTGTCTGTTACATACTATGCGATAGTTTGTGTCATTAGGCACAGATTTCAACAACAGATGGTAATTAAACTGGCCAGGGGCAGTAGTACAAGGCATTTTGCCTCACACGCCGCTTGTACCCAGCTCCTGAGGAAGTAGTAGTGTGCTGCTAGCATAAGATAACAGCAAAACACAACACCCATCACTGGGCTCATGTATGCAAAACCAAGACTCTCATCATATCCCACTCCTCACCTTTCTTTCTCCTCCCCTACACCTGCTTGATGGTAGGGTAATAGGACAAAATAAGTGCTTTATCTATACATCTGGCCCCAAAATCTGGATAGCCTATGCAGAGGTCTAAGGGGAACTCTTAAATCCCTTTACTCCCTCAAGGAGGGGAGGAGGCATGCTGGGCAATAATTAAAGCTGCTCTCCTGCAGCTGTAACTTGTGCTGAGGATGGGCAGCTGAAAATCATGGTACTGCAGCCTCTCCTTTCTATGGTGTATCAAAGAATCAAGCCTAATATGTAAATCAAGCCTAAATGGGTTGATTGGGGTGGTTGAGAGTTGCTGGTATGAAAGACCATGCAAGGTGATGAGATTAAAAAGTCATTGGCTCATACAATAACATGGAAATATGAGATAATCGAGCATATCTATTACACGTGGCCTACACTAGTCCACAGGTTGTCATCACATGATCTATTCAAATATCGTTGCCATTCTAATGAGATCTAGGTTGCCAAGTGCATATGGGTTGAGATTCAGTATACAAACTGATAACTAAAGTTTTATTACCTGAAAGTAGTCACCAAGGACCATATCTCCCAAGAAAGCATAATCTAAGCTTTGTCACTCTCACATCACTGCCATGTTAACAAAATGCCTGTTTTCTTGTTCTGATAGGTAGTATAGGAGATGTCACATTTAATTGCCTCTACTCAGCAACTGCTCTTCCAAAAGAAGAACTTAAAATGGGATGCCAGGGCCTCAAGGGTCAGTGGTAAAGGAAGAATTCCAGAGCTCATTCAAGAATGCAGAAGCAAATAATTCTTTCATCCTATGCCATCTAGTAATAGGAAAAGCCAAAAATCATTAGCACCAAGAAAAGCAATCACTGGTTGCCTAAAATATGAGAGCAAAGGGAACATGTTTGTCTCTCAGAATACAACTGTTATAAAGAGATTCTATCACCAACACATAATTCAAGAGAGTTTGGACCTATATGTAAGCGAGCCAGAGACAGTTTGTCATTTAATGATTGGCTGCCCATAACTTGCACAACTGAATTATACAGCTGCTTCATTGTAGTTAAGTACTTGCACTGAAAAATCTGTTGGAATACTTTTATTCAAGTATATGAATTATGATTTTAATACAAGACTGACATCACAACACAACTCAACACTGAAAATCAAACTTCTGTGACATTAGGCAAAGTGACCTCTATTGCTCCAGATAAGGGAATCTACTCCTGCATTCCTTGCAATGCAAGGCCCCAGCTGACGTCATTGCAACTCTTGGGTGTGAAAGGAAAGCAGCCCTAACAAGCAGGTCTATTTTGTAGCTTTGAGATGGAAATGTTTGATAGGTTCATAAGCTCTGTCATCTAGTTAGATGGCACCATCAAGAAGGAAATACACAACAAACTCACAACAAACCATTTTATCTGAAAGTGAAGCCGATGAAAAAGTAAATAGTTTAATGGGGACAAGGGTGACTAATTGCCACACAATCTCTCAAATAGTTGATCTATACAGTGACTAAGGGCAGGTCTACACTATGGAGCTAAGTCGACCTAAGTTACTCAACTCCAGCTACATGAAAAATGTAGATGGGAACCACCATTGTTCCCAATACCCTTAAGGGAGATTACAGGTCCTGACAAGATAGAGGTCCACAAACCTTCCTTTGCATGGCTTGGCCTCACTCCTTTTAGGGACAGTGGAAGACAGTGACCATTTTGAAAGAGGGTGTCTGCTTATGGGTAGCATGTAGCCTCAATTTCACTGTGGGTCAAAATAGATGGCAGGTTTTTTAAAATTCTCCAGGGCAAAATGTTGTTCACCAATTCCTGCTCAAGTAGTATATTTCAGTTATGAAGAACAACAACAAAGACCATTAATCCAAATGCCACATAGTAATGATGCCATGAGAGGAAAAAAATGAAAAAAAAATAATCTAATGTATTCTTAAAATCAGTTTAATCTCATCTAGGACCACAAACACTATTATGCACAAATCATAGTCACATGATTATTACATAGCATCGCTACAGGAAGGATATAAAGTTGTTAGGGTGACTTAACTGCATTTCCAGACATGAAAATATTTAGGTTTCTTTTAAATTCAACATTAATTCCGACTTTCAAGGGTTTGTAATACTTGGTTTTGGATTAAGTACAACCGCTACAGTGTTTCTACTCTTAAATTATGAGTATATATTCTCAACTTTAGTTCCATTTTAACATATTTTTATGTGGATCTTATAAATAAAATTTTATTTATATATATATATATATATATATATATACACACACACACAGTGTACATGTCAAGTATTACTATTAATAAACAGAACTGTAGTTAGAGATGTGTTTTATAGTTACACATATGTAAACACATGAAGTACACAGGAAGGGTGTACAAATCTATAATATTAGGAAAGTAAGTACAGCATATGACAATTTTTGAGATGCCTATTTAACTAGAAAGTAATTACATTTTTCTTTTTATCCTAAAATGCTTAAATAAATTAAGATATGTTTGAATAATTATTCATATCTAAAATTATTATTAAAATAAGAGCTTCACAACCAGAATTCATGGAATTGCATAATGGAAAAAATTCAAAATTGTACTATATCTTTGCATTCTGATTGGCCAAGACCAATCCATTTTAGATAAAATGTTCTAACAACTCATTGTATAGCTGGGCCCTCATTCTATCAGGTGATATTGTAATGAAAGGTCAAAAGATATTTTTAAACATACTATAAGAACAGTATATTGAAAGTAATATATTTAAAATTAGCAATTGAAAGCTATTAATACAGCATTTAAATATCCACCAAGCTAACTTTTCAATAGCAACATTTAAAAGACATAATTACACTTAAGTAGGGCTGTCAATTAAACACAGTTAACTCACACGATTAACTCAAAAAAAATCATAATAAAAAAATTAATCATGATTAATCACAGTTTTAATCACACTGTTAAACAATAGAATACTAATTGAAATTTAATAAATATTTTGGATGTTTTTCTACATTTTCAAATATACTGATTTCAATTACAACACAGAATACAAAGTGTACAGTGCTCACTTTATATTATTTTTATTACAAATATTTGCAGTGTAAAAATGATAAAAGAAATAGTATTTTTCAATTCACCTCATACAAGTACCATAGTGCAATCTCTTTATCATGAAATGTGAACTTACAAATGTAGATTTTTTTTGTTACATAACTGCACTCAAAAACAAAACAATGTAAAACTTTAGAGCCTACATGTCCACTCAGTCCTACTTTTTGTGCAGCCAAATGCTAAGAGAAACAAGTTTGTTTACATTTACAGGAGGTAATGCTGCCCACTTCTTATTTACAATGTCACCTGAAAGTGAGAACAGGCATTCGCAAGGAACTTTTGTAGCTGACGTTGCAAGGTATTAATGTGTGACCCTTCATGCTCTGGGAAGCATTCCAGAGGACATGCTTCCATGCTGATATCACTTGTTAAAAAAAATAATGCGTTAATAAAATTTGTGACTGAACTCCTTGGGGGAGAATTGTATGTCTCCTGCTCTGTGTTTTACCCACATTCTGCTATATATTTCATGTTATAGCAGTCTCGGACGATGACTCAGTATGTTGTTCGTTTTAAGAACATTTTCACTGCAGATTTGACAAAACACAAAGAAGGTACCAATGTGACATTTTTAAAGATAGCTACAGCACTCAACACAACATTTAAGAATCTGAAGTGCCTTCCAAAATCTGAGAAGGATGAGATTTGGAGCATGCTTTCAGAAGTCTTAAACGAGCAACATTCCAATGCGGAAACTACAGAACCCAAACCACAAAAAAAAAAAAAAAAAAAATCAACCTTCTGCTGGTGGCATCTAACTCAGATAATGAAAATGAAAGTGTGTTGGTTTGCACTTCTTTGGATCATTATCAAGCACAATCCATCATCAGCATGGACACATGTCCTCTGGAATGGTGGTCGAATCATGAAGGGACATATGAATCTTTAACATATCTGGCACGTAAATATCTTGCAATGCCAGCTACAACAGTCCCAGGCGAACACCTGTTCTCACTTTCAGGTGACATTGTGAACAAGAAGTGGGCAGCATTATCTCCTGCAAATGTAAACAAACTTGTTTGTCTGAGCGACTGGCTGAACAAGAAGTAGGACTGAATGGACTTGTAGGCTCTAAAGTTTTACATTGCTTTGTTTTTGAGTGCAGTTATTTTTTGTACATAATTCTACATTTGTAAGTTCAACTTTCATGATAAAGAGATTGCACTACAGTACTTGTATTAAGTGAATTGAAAAATACTATTTCTTTTATTTTTACAGTGCAAATATTTATAATAAAAAATAAATATAAAGTGAGCACTGTATACTTTATATTCTGTGTTGTAAGTGAAATCAATATATTTTAACATGTAGAAAAACATCCACAAATATTTATGAGGAGGAGTCTGGTGGCATCTTAAAGACTAACAGATTTATTTGGGCATAAGCTTTCATGGATTAACATGTACCCCTCGCCCGACTTCTTCAGATGCAGTGAGGATTTTTAGCCACAAAAGCTTATGCCCAAATAAGTCTGTTAGGCTTTAAGGTACCACCAGATGCCTCGTTGTTTTTGTGGACACAGACTACCATGGCTACCCTTCTGATACTTGACAAATATTTATATAAATGGAATTCTATTTTTGTTTAACAGCTCGATTAATCACAATTAAGTTTTTTAATCGTTTGACAGCCCTACACTTAAGATCAATTTAAGTTTAGATTCTTCAGGTTCATAAATTCCACTCCTCATGGTGCACATTTCATTGTGAATTTGTCAACTGTAATGTGGATGACATTGACACAAGAACTATATTAGTTTACTTTCCTCAGCTGTAGGTTTCATGGAAAATCTATTACCGTGAACTTTTTGTTGCAGTTATTTAAAGTGGTCCTCCTTTGACATGCATACTGGGAGACTGTGCCTGCAACAAATGATGACGTTTCTGATTCAGGTGTATCCGAAGTAGCAGGATAAGCTTGTTGCATCTGAACAGAGAGGAGGAAAAAAGTACTGAGTCTGTCAAATAGTCTGGAACACCAAAAATATGCTCTCAAAACAACAGAATAGTGAAATCATCCATTAATTTCATTTGCAATACCTTAACTTAACATTTTTCTGGGAAAACAAATAACTTTCCTACAATCCATTGAGAAAACTGATTTCTGCGGCAATTACCATGCATGCTCTATTTCTCCAGAAACACCATGCATGTAGATTTCTATTGGCTGTACCAATTACTTAAAAACTCTATGGATCATTCGAATCAACCAACGCTGGATTACAAGGACATTGTAGAGAAGACAAATAACGACGAGCCATTAAGCAACTGCTTAAATCAAACATTTGCTTATATTCTAGTTGCTGCCATAAATATATTTTTATTATTACTTTACATTTACCTATGATTTATGTCCAAGGATCTCGAAATACTTTACACAAAAGTCAGTGCCTGAACTGGAAAAATGTCATGGTCCTCCCTCCATCCCATGAAACTTTTCCCCACTTTTTCATCCCCAACAGAAGTGCGAGGTATAAAATACCTGCATAGATCTCTCTACCCCTATTGAAATATTACCAAGAATAAGTAAATATTATTACCCCTAGTTTCCAAAAGGGAAAATGAGGCAGAGAGAAGTTAAGCAACTTTCACAAGGGTACGCAGGAGGTCAGTGGTAGAGTTGGAAGAAACTATACCCATGCAGTGTAAACATCAAGGCCTTGGTCTTTGTTTAACATTTAGATTGACCTAGCTATGTTGCTGAAGGGTATGAAAAATTCACACCCTTGTCCACTGTAGTTGCACCAACATAACCCCCAAAGTAGATGCAGCAAGGTTGATGAAAGAATTCTTTGACCTACCTACCACCACTCAGGACAGTAGATTATCTACAGGGACAGAGAAACCCATTCCATCAGTGTAGGAAACATCTATACTGTGGTGCTAACACCAGTAGGTATGACCTAAATAACACTGCTTTAGTGAAGCAAGATTCCCAAACTAGAATAGTTAAGGTTGAAAGAACATAAATTGTCATTACACATACTCCAGTTGAACTGGTTTAATTCTCGTGAAGTCAGAGAGGAAGACAAAAAATCAGGCTTATAATGGGAAGCTTGCTTCCACCTCAACAATGGAAAGATGACCACTTTCTCTATAATATGTATGCAAAGAGACAATTACAACCACACTAAATAAGCTCTTATGTTTATATTATTTCATTTAAAACTGCCATTGGATATGAGCCAGTGGAGAACAGAAGAATATATCCAGTTATGTAATGGTACTCTCAGAAACTCAAGGTAATTTTTATGCTGCTGAAGAAAGAGAATTTACTGACAATTTTGAAAGGAAGGAACTTATTGCCTGTCTGTTTAAGGCTGTTATAGTGAATAGCCAAAGAGTGTTTCAGCGAGGGTCAGCAGCATTACTCTGCCACTCTTGTATACTTTCATGAATGAGACTTTTAAACTGACTTTAAATCATAAGCACTATGACTGATTATAGGTAACGTACAATGCCACTGGGAAGATGGTGAACAAAAAGAATGTTACTGAATGGAATATATAGTAAGGCATTATTTTCATTAGGCTGCAAAGGCAGCTATCCAAGAACTAGAGTCCTGCGAAGAATAATCCATGGTGGAATTGAATGCAGGTATCAGGCAGGTAGGCTGAGAACATATCAAGAGCAATAATAAAGCAGAAACTCTTCCTATGTGTCCAAGAGAATGGTAAGATGGCACATTCACATCCTGCCTTTGGAAAATTATATGAGCTTTTTCCCATCAATAGTATCCACAAAGGTTATGTTTTTAATTAACAAGACCTGATTATATAATTAACAGAACAAACTTGGGACAGAAATCAGTAGAAAAAAGTATGCAAACTATAATTACTGTAGTCTGATTTGTAGGGCCCGTTAAGGTGCCAGCATGAACACTAAAGAAATTGTCTTTCTATCATCAACAAAACATAAGAGCAAGGTTTATTTTGCTTTTTAGTGAGGAGAACAGATGGGAGATTATTGTTTGTATAGATTATGGGACAAATCCAAATATCTCTGTCCAGCAAGAATTACACTGCAGCCAGGACGGCTCTAGACATTTCGCTGCCCCAAACACGGTGGCATGCTGCAGGGGGCGCTCTGCCGGTGGCCGGTCCCGCAGCTCCGGTGGACCTCCCACAGGCATGCCTGCAGAGGGTCTTCTGGTCCCACAGCTCCACTGAAGCTGCGGGACCAGTGGACCTCCGCAGGCACTCCTGCGGGAGGTCCACCAGAGCCGCAGGACCAGCGGACCCTCCGCAGGCATGCCGCCGAAGGCAACCTGCCTGCTGCCCTTCTGGCGACCGGCAGAGCGCCCCCTGCGGCATACCGCCCCAAGCACGCGCTTGGCGTGCTGGGGCCTGGAGCCGCCCCTGACTGCAGCTCTCCAACTCCAACCACACATTTTGCCATGCCACTTCCAGCCAATTTACTGCACTGTATAGAAACAGCTACTAATAGGATTGAAAAGGATGTATTAATCTCTCTCTTCCATAGCTCTAGATCGCTCTTGCCTATAAAATGCAGATTATGATCAATTAAACAAGGGCCAAAGCAATTTGAAAATGCCCTGTGTGACAGACCCAGGCCAGTGGGGTGCAGGAGTCTGGTAGAGGGCAAATATATTGGTCACTGGGTGAGTAGTTTTCTGTTCCCTGAGTGATCAGAGCAGAGTCTGCACTAGAGTAGTCAGGAACTTGCTAGAACCAATTAAGGCAGACAGGCTGATTAGAACACCTGCAGCCAATCAAAGCAGGCTAATCAGGGCACCTGGGTTTTAAAAGGAGCTCTCTCCAATCAGATGGGGGAGTAGCCAGAGGAGAGGAAGTGTGTGTGAGGAGCTGGGAGCAAGAGACACAAGGAGCTGAGACTGAGAGGGTGTGCTGCTGGAGGACTAAGGAGTACAAGTGTTATCAGACACCAGGAGGAAGGTCCTGTGGTGAGGATAAAGAAGGTGTTTGGAGGAGGCCTTGGGGAAGTAGCTCAGAGAGGTGTAACTGTCACATAGCTGTTACAAGAGGCACTATATACAGCTGCAAATCCATAGGGCCGTGGGCTGGAACCCGGAGTAGAGGGCGGGCCCAGGTTCCCCCCAAACCTCCCAACTCCTGATCAGACACAGGAGGAGTTGATCCAGACTGTGGGATAGATCACTGAGGTGAGCAAATCTGCCAATAAGCACAGGACCCACCAAGGTAGAGGAGGAACTTTGTCACACCTGGTATGTAGGTATCCTAGTTACTTTGACAAGTAGCTCATAATATCTACACAACTGCTACAGAACATCTACACATTTTCCATTAGGGTGCATGTGAGTAAAGAGTTTTAAACCTTTCAAAAGCTCTGTTTCTCTGTATAAATTTCCCTGCCATAGTGCTTGTTACTTCCATCTATGGGAAGAATGCCAACCTCTTAGTCATGTCTGCATTTCCTTTCCCCTTTTATAGAAGTATAAGTACTGAACTCCTGATTCTTTAATGCTAGAAATATAAAATATCTAATTGGATAAGACCAAATCTCTGGGTTTTCCCCAAAATAGGTGCAAATGAATGCTGCTCTCATTTCCATCTCTTTTTTCTGAATGTGAGATAAATTCAGCCAAATGGAGCCCATATAGTAGAAGTGAACCATTAAGATGGCAGTATTCTGAACAGAAAAGCTCACTGTTATTCCTTGTACAATGATACTTTCAGTGCTTCATGAGCCAGACAATATCTTAGTCTCACTGCAGTTGGTTACAGTGTAAGAGAGTCCCAGGTTCGTGGCTAACCTTGGAAAGGCCTACTTTGCTCTATTTTAATTTTTTTAATCAATGCAGACACAAAGACATATATGAGAGGAACAAAGAAAAGTATAATGTTAAAGAGAGAATGAACAAGATTTAATGTTTTTTAAACACAGTATATTGTGTGAGCACAAGCCAAGCTGTGCTAAAACAGTGGTGAGAGTGCGCTGCAGAATGGGGAATACGTTAATAGATAAACCACAACTGGCTTATCTATGAACGTATAGATAGAAGGAATGCAACTTGTTCACTGATTTAATAAAAGAGCGCTTTTTATGTATTATCCATGAATGTTTTTATTTCAGTGAAGATAGCCACTAGACACTTACTACCACAGCCGCAAGCTCTATTGATCTGTATATTTAAACTGAGGTGTGACCATACTCACTTGGATGCCTTCCATCACTCCCTTAACTTTCTATCTTCTGTCTTTAAATCTTGGGTTATCTGAAGTTTGGATACTTCACAGTCAGTTACTGACCTGCACCAGTGCCTGGGTTCTGCATACAATATGGATAATATGGCTGAAATTTTCCAGATCCACCCAAGAGATTTAGATACTCCATCATTTTAATGAGATAAGGGCATTCAAATCCCAATGGTGATTTGGAAAATCCCCCACTTCCTCTGGCTGACCTTCTCAGATTCAACATATTTATTGTTCAAAACAGCATTTACCTCATTTGTGCAAAGTTAGTGCCATACTAGAGATCTTACAATATTGGCTCAAAAAGGGGAGACAGAGTAAAACTGATGGGTAAAGCTGCAATTTACGGTGTGCTGTAAAGGGTATGGTAGCTTCTTAGAGGTTAAATCTCTCTCTAACTTTACCCTGATTTGTGAATAGCGTCCATGTTTTGTTCTCAGACTTCAAGGTCAAAAGGCACCATTATGATCTTCTAGTCTGACTTCCTGCACAACGCAGGCCACAGAATCTCATCCACCCACTCCTGCAACAAACCCCTGACCAATGGCTGAGCTACTCAAGTCATCAGCTTGTGGTTTAAAGACTTCAAGGTGCAGAGAATCCTCCAGCAAATGACCCATGCCCCATGCTGCAGAGGAAGGCAAAAAAAAAAAACCCAGGGCCTCTGCCTCTGCCCTGGAGGAAAATTCCTTCCCAACCCCAGATATGGCGATCAGCTAAACCCTGAGCATGTGGGCAAGACTCACCAGCCAGACACCCAGGAAAGAATTCTCTGTAGTAACTCAGATCCCACCCTATCTAGTGTCCCATCACAGGCCATTGGGCATATTTACCGCTAATAATCAAAGATCAATTAATTGCCAGAATTAGGCTATCCCATCATACCATCCCTTTCAAAAATTTATCAAGCTTAGTCTTGAAGCCAGATATGTCTTTTGCCTCCACCACTTCCCTTGGAAGGCTGTTCCAGAACTTCACTCCTCTGATGGTTAGAAACCTTCTTCTAATTTCAAGTCTAAACTTCCTGATGGCCAGTTTATATCCATTTGTTCTTCTGTCCACATAGGTATTGAGCTTAAATAATTCCTCTCCCTCCCTGGTATTTATCCCTCTGATATATTTATAGAGGGCAATCATATCTCCCCGCAGCCTTCTTTTGGTTAGGCTAAACAAGCCAAGCTCTTTGAGTCTCCTTTCATAAAGACAGGTTTTTCATTCCTCAGATCATCCTAGTACCCCTTCTTTGTACCTGTTCCAGTTTGAATTCATCCTTCTTAAATATGGGAGACCAGAACTGCACACAATATTTTAGATGAGGTCTCATGAGTGCCTTGTATAACAGTACTAACATCTCCTTATCTCTACTGGAAATACCTTGCCTGATGCATCCCAAGACTGCATTAGCTTTTTTCACAGCCATATCACATTGGCAGCTCATAGTCATCCTGTGATCAACCAATCCTCTGAGGTCCTTCTCCTCCTCTGTTACTTTCAAGTGATGTGTCCCCAGTGTGACTTAGCTTAACCACAGATACTTTTGTGCTATTTTTGAGAGTATGCTAGTATCTTTCTTTTGTAAAGGAACTACTCAGTGCATAACACACTCAGAAGTGGATGGCAGCCCAGGAATCTGTTGCTTTATTGAACAACATAGCAACAGAGAGAGTGAAAACAGACATTACCTAAACAGTAAGTAGCGGAAGAGTGGAGCATGGCTCCAAACCACAATAATCTGAGTAACCCAGTTAATCCCTTTATGACCACATTACTACTTTCCATCTTTACAGGACTGCAATACACCACGATATCTACCACAGTCCAAACTAAATCTTTCAAATTTAATTACTGCATATAAGTGCTGAAACCTAACCCCTTGCCAGCTAAAGACTAAATTCCCCCACAAAAAATAATCAGCAGTTATGGATATTATTGACCCTATCGTAGACCAATTCATTCAGCAGCAAGGTCAGCCTGACACATTTTTATTAGCTACGTGGATCCAGCTGCATAGATAAAGAAGATGGAAAACTCATACTAGCAAGCCATGCTCACTTCCAGAACTGTATGAGTGGGGAGAAGAGGACAGGGTGGGGATGGGTTTATCAGGCTCGTTTCCTGTTTTCATTTTATTTCTGGGGGTGTCAGCACCATATGAAATATTTCTCCCATTCTGTTCCTCATGACTTAATCTTTTTTTTCTTATTATCCCCTTTCTCTTTAAAGCTTCCTTGTTGTCTTATATTTTTTATTGACATTAGCCAGGAAACATCACTGCATCCCAACATTTGAGGACCTCCATTGCATTACAACATCTGCGAAGGCTACTTGACCATGTCATTGCTGTCACTGTCAACAAAACTGATTCAAATATGATGATCAGGCTAGGTGCATTGAGGGATTCTTTGTTGTAGGTGGGGCAGAAGCCCTAATAAGTAGTCTGTAAAACAGAGAAATATTTTGATTTTCCTTTAAAGATGAGGCTTAATCACCACATCTGAAGAGCCTAGGAAATGTAACAGCAGCTGGCAGCCACAAAGGCTAATTATTACAGTATGAATAGTAAGATGTTACAGTAAGAACTCCTATCAGCTTAGTTCTGTTTTTTATATTGTGTCCATCACTTCAGTATTAGAGTACCTCACAAGGTATTCACAATCAGAGAAAACTGTATTTTAAAGAGGTTTTAATTAATTTATTACATAATGGTCTGTAAGCCTGTTTTTATTCCCCTTGTTATGCACGGCCATGGACATGGACATTACCTTCTAGTAATGCATTAAAACAGAAGTCCTGGAGGAACCCCAGCATCCCAAATAGACCAATAAAACCAGAAGGGTGAAATATTGATGCTATGAAGTAAATGGGAATTTTTCCATTGACTTCAGTGGGACCAGGATTTCCCACAAAGTTTTTACCCACTGCCATCCATTCTTTTTAGAAAAGGACCCTTTGTGATACAGCCTGAGCTTAGATTTTTCAAATTCACATTCATTTTACATTTAACAAGACTATTATAATGGGCCAAATTTGTACATGGTGTAACTCCAATTACATGAGACATGGATTTGGCCTAGTATTTTAATAAACAGTTAACCTGGATTTCATGACTCTCTCATTCCTTGACGCAGAAGCAATTCTGTACAGAGCCTTTCCTGGTAACACAGTCATGATGAGACTGTTTTAAATTCACTGAACTTCTACATTGTCTTTTCTTTCCTATATTTAAAATATTTTATTGTACAACAGTATTTATTACTTTAAGCTCTGTCTAAACAATGCATATTTTAAGTTAACTATTACACACATTTATAACTATGTGGTACTGTGCTTATTAGGCTCTGCATTTATTTGTATGAAATATTTATACCCTGATATAAGTGGAAGATCTCACTTGCAGAATTGGTCTCATAGTTACATAATGATCATACCTTAGTATTACTTGCTTTTTCAGTAAGGCTAGCTCTTCCAGAAATCCAGATAGAACCTCTTACTGTACATGCAAGAAAACTAATGCAGATTACTGTTCACTAGGGTTTTTATTGATATCCGGATAAGAAATTAAACTTTACCAAGATTTATTTGAACTCGCTCCCTTAAAAAAAAAACACAGTCTATATTAGCATATTTTCTTGAAAATTTGAAGCTGTGGGAATTTAGATGTTGCCAACATTAAATTGAAAGTAAATAATGGGGCATTTGGTTTAACTCTGCATCTGAAAGTTAAATACTCAACAAAGTTTAAAGGTTCGGTTTAGTTTTGCTTTTTTGAACATTTTCAGTCACTTAAGTTTGAAAGTAATCCAGAATTCATACCTTCATGACCTCTGTCTCTAAGAGATTGCATAATGTAATAATTATATGGTTTTTGTTTTAATTTATGATCTGCTTGAATTTATTTAGAGCATTATCCCTTCAGCAGGTTCAGTGGAAAATGAGCAATAAAAATATAAACACATGCTGCCATATTATTCTGAGCCTGAGAGCAATAGTGCCACCTGGTGTACTCATTTTTTAAAATCTTACTGAACAGGCATTCTCCATCTTAAATTTCAGAGACTAGATTCCATATCAGGATTTGGTTTCTGGCACTGGAAAGTGACCCAGGAACCACAGTATTTCAGGGGTATTTAATAGGAAGATCATTCTTCATATATTAATGAAGAAGAGGAATAAAAAGAAAAAAATGACATTGCTGGATCATTTGTACATATTATACACAACACTAAACTATACACGGCAAATTTTGTAGGATCCTATTGTCTATCACTTTCTACAATATAGCTCTACAGCGGTACTAGAGTTACCTAATCCTAGCCCTTTGAAAGTCAATAGACATCTTCTCATTGATTTCAAAGGGCTCTGGATCAGGCCCCTATCTCTGCCAACATACGTTTGGTTTTTACTACATTATTAACCAATTGTACTCAGTATAATACTTGGTCAGTCATTTTGCTGTGAGAATATATATATATATATATATATATATATATGTGTGTGTGTGTGTGTGTGTGTATATGTGTACCCAAACACAAACAAAATATTTCTTCTTTCATACTGTTTCAGTATGAATATATAGTACTATAGTAAATGAAACAATGAATTCACACTACTGTGGCTCTTTTGGGTAATGTTTCTCACTAATTTGGCTGCTGAACCATGTAGGCCTGAGTATCACTGCTGTAAATCGTCCAGTGGTACTAAGTCACCATCGACAGTACACAGCTTGTAGGGATATTGTCAGGGATATTGTCACTGTATATCACACTCCACAGTGTGCAGCCTGCAGCGGTACTACAGAACACCATTTATTACTAAAACCCTGACTGCAGTATTACCTTATCAGCTACAGTGCAGTTCCAAGAGCGGTTTACTATGTCACAATCCACAACACAAGGGGTCCTGCACTATTCACAAAATAGGGAAAAAATACTATAGTCTAGTATCCTCTTCACTACAGATCTTTCTGTGACACAATACAATAAAGCAACCCCTGTATTCCTTACCATATTTTTCCTCACTAGTACCAATTCTATAATATTAAATTCCAATGACTACTCCTTTACACACAGGTTACATCACCAGTCCTTTCACAGATTCTCAGGGGCACATAGATCAATTCTAAACAGTACAGGTTTAAATGTTTGTCCATTGTTTTGAAAATGCAAAATATTACAGTGGGAGTTATTAAAATGGGACATGTACCACCCAGCATAGTTACATTTACCACACTGTCTGAGGTACTTACCATTTTAAGTATTTATGGGAATATCACAAATACCATAGCAAAGGTAAATTCTCGGGAGAGGTAATTTTTTACTTTAATGGCACCAAATTTATATGAATGATGAATAGTATTATTTCAGTACTAATACACCAGATCATGGTAACTATGACTATCTAAAAGGATTTTCCTTCAAATTTATTAAAACAATATGAATTTTTCAACCAGTATTTAAATGCAAATGCACAACAGCAAGGCCTGGTCTGCACTGAGGGGATCGATCTAAGATACGCAACTTCAGAGACAAGAATAGCGTAGCTGAAGTCGACGTATCTTAGATTGACTTAGAATCACTTACTTTGTGTCCTTGTGGTGCAGGATCAACGACTGCTGCTCCCCCGTCGACTCTGCTTCCGCCTCTCACTGTGGTGGCGTTTCAGAGTCGACGGCAGAGTGATCAAAGATAGATTTATCTGCATCTACACTAGAAGCAATAAACTGATCGCCAATAGATCGATTACTACCCTCTGATCCAGCAGGTAGTGTAGACATACCCAAAGTTTACACTGAAGGAAAGTGAGAGTTGCTTGATTAGCCTAACTTTTAAGCTTATTGTCAAAAAACCTGCATTCACACTGAAGTATCTGACTTACCATGAGTCGATGTTTCTTCTCTGAATCCACTGGTTTTCCAGCTTCCATGCAAGCTGTGAACCAAGAGATATCAAGAAGTTCGAACCTTGAACTGTCCCTCATCTTGTGTCCTCTCAGCCATTCCAAAACTTCGGCACAAGAATTGTTCTCTGCCACAATGTGAGTGACAGAATCACTATAAAGAGAAAAATTAAGATGAGGTTTTCTTTTTTCTGAATCCAATTGTAGATAGCTACAATGCTGCTATTTCAATATCGACATGCACTCCCTGAAAAATGTCTTATATAGCATATGACAGGATGCAGGAAGTGTATCGTGTTTTCATATCACAATATTTGTTTTCCCTTCAGTGAATCTAGTTCCAAGAAAATTTTTTTTAGCATGACATATTTTATAAGTGCAGCATTTTCATCCTTTCAGCATCATTTAACTTCTGTAAGACACTGTTCTATTACACTTATTTTTGCAACTTGGACGATATTACACAAGCAATATTATAATGAAGAAACTGTTTTTTGTTACCTGCCAGCCCCGAGAAAAATACAATTCCCGGTCAAAGATAAGAGCTTCATAATACTTCAAAATCTACCAAACAGAATCCTTTAAAGTTCCGCAATTGCTAATATTTTTAATAAACTTAAATCTTCTGTACCTAAATAAAGTACTTAAATGGCAGTAGCAAGTATGCACATGATAGAAACCGTAGGGATGGTATGATGAGATAGCTTAATTTTGGCAATTGATCTTTGATTATCAGCAGATAAGTATGCCCAGTGGTCTGTGATGGGATGTGGGATGGGATGGGATCTGAGTTACTGCAGAGAATTCTTTCCTGAGTGCTGGCTGGTGAGTCTTGCCCACATGCTCAGGGTTTAGCTGATTGCCATATTTGGAGTCGGGAAGGAATTTTCCTCTGGGGCAGATTGGCAGAAGCCCTGGAGGTTTTTCGCCTTCCTCTGGAGCGTGGGGCACGGGTCACTTGCTAGTGGATTCTCTGCAGCTTGAGGTCTTCAAACCACAATTTGAAGACTTCAGTAACTCGAACATAGGTTAGGGGTTTGTTATAGAAGTGGATGGGTAGGGTTCTGTGGCCTGCTTTGTGCAGGAGATCAGACTAGATGATCATATTGGTCCCTTCTGAGTCTATGAGTCTATGAATTATAAATCTTGTCTGAAGACCACCTACTGGCTGTTTTGATGTCCAGATTTAGTTTAGCTTAAAACTGTGAGTTTAAGGTAAGAGAGACAAGGCGGGTGAGGTGATATCTTTTATTAGATCAAGTTCTGTTGGTGAGAGAGAGAGGCTACACTGTGTAGCTCGAACGCTTGTCTCTCTCACTAACAGAAGTTGGTCCAGTAAAAGGTGTTATCTCACCCACCTGGTCTCTCTAATATCCTGGAACTGACACGGCTACAACTACGCTACAGACATGCCAAACCCATGGGAAAAACACAGACATTGGGCTTGTTTTTGGCTTAACTGGCATGAGTTGCTTGTTGGCTAGTTTTTAGCCTGTCACATCCCTTTTTTTTTTTTTTTTTTTTGATTGGCTCCCAGCAAGCAGGGGCGGGGGGGGGAGGGGTGCAAGCAGGAGCAAAGTGGAGAGAGAGTCAGGGATGCACAATGGGCCCACCAGTCCCAGACTGCATGCTAGGGTGATCTAGTCACAGAGAGTGTTGGGATTCTTAGGAATTGGCTTGTTTTTTGGCTTACTGTTTTGGAATGGAATTAGCTTATTTTTTGGCTTATTGTGAAAATCAGGGTGCTCATTTACCACGTGAAAGTTGGCAACTGTGCTACACTGCATATCACATGATGTAAGTTGCTTACTATTTAATATACCAGATGATAGATAGTTTTAGAACGTAATAAAAATAGGGGACCAGAAAAGTCACTACAATAAAATTTTACTTGCTGTATCTGAAGTACATGATAAAGAATTATTAGACGTAGTATGACGAATGACTATACCTCAGCTTCTAGAGATTGTGTGTTCTATTCAGTCATTCCATCCTTACACAGATATGTCTTTGCTGTATGTGAAGCAACAAAAAGACCAAAACACGCTTATGATTGATTTCTAAAAATTTAACAGGGTTTAGCCAACTGTATTTCTGAGTATGGTTCTGAGCACGTGAGAAAGATACCACATTTTTCATCACATAAGGAACTATCATAGGTACTCATCAAAATGTAATGCATAGATGCTAACAGAGTCTTCAATTGTCCCTTCTGTTCCCATAAGTGGAGAGGACTCAAATAAGTGCAGCCCAGGAGAAAATTTCTCCACCAGAACGTGACACTGAGAGAGCTCCAAAGGATTTAAACATTAAGACCCGGTGGTCAGTGGACTGCCATCCATATATGCAATGCAGGTATTGCATGCCCCATAATTCACAAAAAAATGTTTTATGCTAGAAGCATTCCAAAGCTCTGTATGTAATCAATCCGTTCGTGTTGGCTGTCTTTTTGTTTCGTTGGGAAGGCACACAATACTCCAAGTTGCATCATGTTGCCTAGGCAACATGAATATTCAGGCAGCTGATTTCCTGGCTGACTGTGCATCAGAAAAAAGTAGCTATGGCATGCAAGTGTACAACTGAATCATCCATGATAGGACAGAGCTAGCAGCACAAACTTTTCTTGCTAGTTTGCTTGATGAAACCTCAGATACTGTATTGCCAATAAGTCTCAGCTTTCGATTGTGCTGCATTACATGACCAAGAATGGTGGTGATGTAGAATGCTTGATTACTTTTACTGATGTTAGTAACAATCAAACTGCAGCAGGCCTTTGGCAGCATGTTGAGACCGTGTGCCAGAACTTTAAATTTGGAGACAAGTTGGTAGGTCAGACATATGATGGTGCAGCAGTAATTGCAAGTGACATAAGTGGGCTTTGGAAACTGTGCTTGTGAGATGTCCCCCCATGTACTTTTTGTTCATTGCTCCACTCATGTTTTAAATCTTGGTCTCAGTTTTGCTCCAAACAATATCACAGAATATCAGATTTTCTTCAAAAATTTAGAAGGAATATCTGCATTTTTCTCTCCAACTTCAAAGCAGGCTAAAATTCTTCAAAACATAGTTCAATGGAGGCTGCCTTCTGTTTGTACCACAAGGTGGAATTTTCACTAAGGCTTGTACAAACTGTTAAGCAGAGCAGAGAAGCTCTGACTGAACTCTTCAAAAACGTGGTGCAAAATCCAGCAGGTTGGGATGCTCAGTCTTCTTCCTCAGCCAGGGTTTTCTGACTCTCCTCAAAGATTTTCACTTTCTGTTTCTCCTTTGCTTCTACAGTGATATATTTGAAGGGAAATTTGACGTTCTTCAAACCAAGATGTATAATATTGAATTTTGTATCAAGCAGATTTGTGAGACATTACAGCGAATTCGACAAAGGAGAAAATCTTTTGGCGAGTTTTGGAAAGAGGTGTTGGAGCTAGTTGCACATGAAGCTCAGGAAAAAATGAGCTAGAGAAAGCCAGGCTACATATAAGTGTCTCTTCTTTGAAGTTATTGATAATGTCTGCAAACAGTTAGTCCAGTTGCTGAAACCAACAAGATTCATGAGAGTTCCAGACACATTTTGGAGTTGATGTTCTCGAATCTCGAGAAGCATCTTATTTGACTTTTTGATATTAATTAATTGCATTTCAAGCTGTGTGCTGCATACAACTCAGAACAACTGCAAGGAGACGGTGAATTTGACTCGTATAGAATTATTTATATGCTGAATTTACATACTTGCTTCTCTGAGGTCAGCAAATTGTCTGCCATAATTCTGACTATTCCCTACTTTGCAGCCATGGGAGAAAGATCTTTTTCAACTTTAAAGAGTATTAAGATATTTACATGCAACACCCAGGGGTGGCAAATGCTTGTTCAGATTGGCTTTCCTGGACATTGAAAAAGAACTGATTATGTATCTGCACAGCTTACCAAATTCCTAGGACTTGATTACCAAGAAATTTCTTTAAAAAAAAAAGTAAGAATGGAATCGCATATTTGTATATTCTCAGCTTTCATTATATTTGACTACTAGTATTTGCCAAAACAAATATATTTTGTTTATTAACTGTTATGTATGTTAGATAAAAGCCTTTTTATCTGGGTGAGGTAATATCTTTTATTGGACCCACTTTGTTGGTGAGAGAGAGACAAGCTTTCGAGCTACACAGAGCTCTGCTTCAGATCTGGGAAAGGTATTCAGAGTGTCACTGCTAAATACACGATTGAACAGATAGTTTAGCAGAAGGAGTTAGCACATAATATTTGCAATCAAGATGTGTACAAACTTGTAAGCAGATCAGAGAAACTCTGACTGAATTTGTTAAAAATGTGGTGCAAAATCCAACAGATTGAGACACTCCGTTGTTTTCTTCAGCAAAGGGTTTTCTGACTGTGCCCGTATACACCCCTGTATTCACACCTACACACCATTGTAATAGTCTTTATACAAGCTATGCCTTGTAATGTATCATTTGAAAACTCATAATTTGTGGTCAGTATTATCCCGATAAAATATGTGTGGCAACATTGTATGCGAAGGTATAAGATTTGCTGTATGATGTTATTAACGCATGTTCCAAACCCCACAGCCCTGCTAAAAGAGGTCCTCAACAAAGGAATGCGTGCTTGCCTTAATTTGCATTTATGCACTAAACAAGATCATCAAGCAGGAAGGGAAACAAAGGAAGCTCAAACAAGTGAAGAAAAAGAGCAAGGAACATCCTTCCATACAGATTCTTTGTCTCTTGGTTCTCTGTTGGAAATGTTTGGAATGGGGCTGGAACTATAAAAAGCAGAGGCAAACACCCCAAGATACTCCTCTCTCTCTATCCCTGCCCACCTCATTTTCCATACCCTGAAAAGACAAAAGGAAACAGCTGTTGAACTCTGGAGCAGGGATCCCAATCTGAAAGTCAGTAATCTGCTAGAGCATGAGGTGAGAAAGTTTACTTTGCAACTAATTTAGTTTCTTAAGTTAGGCACTAGTAAGCATTTTATCTTTATTTTTCTTGTAACAATGTCTGATTTTTATGCCTCATTACTTGTACTCACTTAAAATCTCTCTTCGCAGTTAATAAACTTGTTTTACTATTTTATCTAATCCAGTCTATTTAAATTGAAGTGTCTGGGTAACTATTTAAGGTAATAAACTGGCATATTATTCCCTTAAAGGAATAATGGACTTAACATATTTGTACTGTCCAGGAGAAGGGGGAGCAGTACAGAACATACATTTCTGAGGGAAGATCTGGGACTGGAGGTATGTTGGGGTCACCCTGCAGTATAACCTAGGCTGGTGAGAGCCAGTGTGTGGCTGGCAGGCTGCAGTTACACACACACACACACGCGCGCTCAGGGTGTGGCCTACATACTGGAAGGTGGTTTGTGAGTAGCTCAGATGGAAAATACTACAGCAAGGCATATAAGGCACCCAAGGTTGCAGGGGCAGGGTGACACAGTGCTTGATGACTTTCTATTTGTGTTTCTCCTTTGCCTGTAAAGCAACATTTATGAAGACATATTAGCAGTTCTTTTAGCTGTGACACCCTGAGTATCTTTCCCAGCCAGACCTGAAGAAAAGTTCTATGTAGCCCAAAAGTTTGTCTCTCTCACCAATAGATGATGTTCCAATAAAAGATATTACCTCACCCATCTTGTGTCTCTAATATCCTGAGACCGACATGATTATAAAACCACTGCTTACAATCTATTTATCTGTAATCTAAAATCTTGTTTCATGCCATACTAAAAATGTCATAGCATGCCACTGCTGAAGGTCAGAGCAGGGAAGTCATCACTCTCTGCAACATATTTCCCTGCTGATCCACTGGATATCCAAACAGGTAGCCAACTATGATTATTTGTATAGCAGCAGTGCGCTAAGCACTTTAAACACAGCCCTGAAGAACTCACAATCAAAATGAAAACTAGCAAAAGCGAAGGTAAGGAGAGCAATACGAAATTGAATGATGAAGTTAGGCACCTGTCTTGTTAATTCTCTGGTTTTTGGTTTAATCACTTTCTCTCTTTCCCTCCTCCCCCAGTTCCCAGCCATTTCCTGATATTTTATTGAAGTTCCCATCTCTCACAAACAGCAATAAAAGTATGTTCACATCTTCTCTGATCTACTGGGAGTCAGAAATAATGGGTACTAATAATAAAAAGGCAAAGGGCTATGCAAATTATTCAAAAGTCACAAAGACATTGGATGTTGGATGCTTTGAGCACTTTAGCACTTGTCACTATTCAAGAAAGAGGATACTGATGGAGGATACTCTACATCAGGTAGAGTAAGACAGCCTGATTTGATCCTTTTGAACAGGGATGAACAAGGGAAGGTTCAGCAATGCCTTGGAGGAGGACCCAAATATGATCTCTGGTTCCTTGAAAAAAAAAGCTTTACAAACTATTTACACCCTGAGCACATAAACTGCCAGCAGTCAAAGTCTGTACCAGGTCTGCTGGCATTCTCTAGTATATAGAGGAAATATTTATCAAACTAGCAGGAAATTGTAAGTGTAACCACTCTAAAAGCTCCACTGAAATACAATCACCTTGGAGTGAACATAGCAATTAACAAGTTAGTAAAATGCACAGCCATGGGTTGGAGACTGAAACCTGAAACCTCTAAGACAATGGAAAAATAGAACATAACTCTCTCCAGTTCAAGCAGGCATCTTTACACTAGTCCTAACTCCACTGACCTCTCAAGGAAGGGTATAGAGTACACACTTCCAGCTCAAAACTTCATATGTTTCAGCACAGAGCAAGATTCCATGACAGATTTTTAAGACATTAACATGCCACATCCCTAAGTATGGTTCAAGTCCTGGGGCCCTTATTCACATCAATAACCCATTGACTTCACTATGTTCAGTTGGCTAGTCCTGTCCATAAGGCCTGCAGTTACACCTCCTAAGGTACTGTTATTATGTGATCTTCCAATGTACTAAATGTACCGTGAGCTGTATTTTGAAAAGGTACATTTAAAAAATTCCACTGTGGAAGAAAATCCCTTTTCTCATATCATAAAACTTGTAGAGCAGAGCATCAGAAAAGTTGCCTATCTCAGATTAGTTTAAAAGATGACAAATCTAGGTGAGTCCATTGAGTGGGCAATATTATGTTTATTGTTATTTAACCCTGTTAGGTTCTCCTTTAATTAAAACTGTTATGTTTTTACTTGTGTACAAAAATTCAGTTAGAGACATAGAGCTTCTGTTTCCTGTGGTTTATTTCACCTTATATAAAATATTCATATTTAATGTATTTATACCAAGCTGCAGATCTGGGAACTCTGCCATCGTCATACTCACAGCAGCAGTTTAGTTGCTGTGCACCAGTTTCCTCTGGTACCTCTACAGCTGTGCTTGATTCTTGGCAGAAAATGTAACACATTTAGAGTTTCCTCTAGCATTCTTGACAACAACAAAAATCAACAGTTATAGTTCTGTTTTTTCTAGTTGCAACTAGACTGAATTTAATCATACTGGCCCACTCTTGACAAACAAAAGTTGTATAATCTGTGTCTTCTCAGAAAGTTTGAAATTTTGGCAAGAAACCTCCGTCTCAGAAACCCACATAGACCCAAAGCTTTTAAGATACACCTCAACGGAGTCCTGATCCAAAGCCCTTTGAAGTGAAAGGAAGTTTTTCTACTTCAATGGGTTTTGGATCAGACATTAACTGCCTAATTCTATGCCAAACCTCCCTATATTTTGTTTTGTAAACTGTTTACATCCTCTAGTTTTCTCCTTTTCTGATTCTGCCTTTCAAGGTCACAAGATCTGGACAAAAACAACAAGGAGTCCGATGGCACCTTAAAGACTAACAGATTTATTTGGGCATGAGCTTTCATGGGTAAAAAACCTCATTTCTTCAGATGCATGGAGTGAAAATTACAGATGCAGGCATTATATAATGACACATGAAGAGAAGGGAGTTACCTCACAAGTGGCCTGCATCTGTAATTTTCACTCCATACATCTGAAGAAGTGAGGTTTTTTACCCATGAAATCTTATGCCCAAGTAAATCTGTTAGTCTTTAAGGTGCCACCGGACTCCTTGTTGTTTTTGTAGATACAGACTAACATGGCTACCCCCGATACTTAAGCTCTGGATAGTTTACAAGAATGGGTGTGACATGGGGTATTTAGGAGCTGAGATTGGGAAGCCCTAGTCATGTTTTTCATACATATTCTGTTTAGCAGGCATTTTATACAGACATGAACAAAAATTGATTTTCTTTAACTTAAATGTTCATGAAATTGGAGGCTGACTGCACTAAGTAAAACCAGGCATAGTGCAGGTAGAACAGATGCTGTGTCAGCACCCATATATAAATTTATCATTGACAGTACACCTTAATCCTCCGATGCAACATCCCTGCTACTCCAGTACTGGGCCTTTCTACACAGAGATGGCAGATTGTCCCAAAGCCTACGCCAATGTCTAACATTTCCCAAGTGTGTTACTCAGTAGGACAGTTCAAGTGAGGAAGAATTACTTAATGGAATACCAGAGATACTGGAAAGAAATATTTCCCTATCAATCTTTCATGGTTTCTATAGAGGCAAATTCAATGTTTCCCTTTTCTTTTCAGGAATAGGCCACTACATTTAGATTCGTTCCAACTATAACTGAATTTCAATGGGCCAAAGTATTCCAGCAAAGCATTGGCTGGTATAAATCAGCATAGCTCAGTTGGCTTCAATGGAGCTTTGCAAAAAGCATCCGCTGAATATCTGGTTCACTGATTCCAATGAAACTATACAAATGAGTAAGAGTAAATCAAGTGAGTAACACTTGCAGGATCAGACTCTAAATTTATTTGATATTCCATAGTAGAGAAGTCCATTGAGAAGTTCAAACTCATTAAATTTGACAGACTAAGACACATTTGAACCATGGATCTCAGAGGTCAAAGATTAGAATATTTGCTTATGCCTGCATGCAGCCTATTGTCTTTTAGGATTTTCTTTTCTTAAGATAAATTCATGTTATCTACTAAATATGAAATAATCACTTAGTAGAAAGAATAAAGATTATACACCAAATACATAAATAAATAAAATGTTTATCAGTCACTTGAACAAGTGCGTTTATCAATATCTTTATTGTGTAGAGAGCTGTTACTAAAAAACATGACTATTTTACCTGATTACCTCAGAACTGCAGTATTCCCGTGTACCTCAGCAAGTTTTGTTAGAGTAAATACCTTGAATACAGCACATACTAAGGTTAGCTGTCAGCATATCTTATTTAGTTATCTAACGTAATCAGCAAGTTTTTAAGTCATCACTGCATATGATTTTCCGCTTACATAAAGATTTTCCTACCTTAACTCATTTTCTACCCTGAAACCTTTTCTTCTTGCCAGCTCCATCAGGAATGTCCTTCTAGTCACCCCCATTTTCCTTTCCATAATAAAAATTACTAATTCACTGAACTTTACTTCACAACTGCTGAGAGAAATTGGAGGATGCATCCTTTTCTGCTTTTTCCTCTTAGGGAACAGGCTTGGAGTTCTGATCTTATCCATGATGCAAGATAGTATTTTTTCAACTAGACTGTGTAAATGTGTATTTACATTCACACTGCCAGCCAATAGCTGTATCTGATGTCACCACCCATTGATGTTATTTTCTTCTGTTTCTCTTCTGAAATCAGAAACAGAAGCTACATGAACAAAAACATTAGTTGCTTTGCACTATGAATACTTCTTTGAACTTACATGTGGGAAGAATTTTAACTACTCCAGACAGGTGCATATGTATTGAAATTCAATGGTATTGAATGTGGCCACTGCCTCTAGAGACTTAATCCAGATAATATTGTCATAGCAAATTATTTAAATATATTGTGCCAGAACTTCAGCTGGTAGAAACTGGTGTAGCTCCATTGACTTTCATTTACTTTTTTTTTTTCAATCATTTTGTGGAAAAATGTATCATTTTTTCATACATTTTCTCCAACTCAAAAATAAAATTTAAAATAATCATTACTCTTGTTTTTACTTAAAAACTGCTTCTGAGGAAAGGTTTAACTAATATCTCATGATTATGGCTTATATTGTTTGGTACTCTTGTTATTTCTATTCAATTAGCTTTGGGGCATGTTCTGCTTTATGTATTTTTGCACAATTGTTTCCTGTTTTTAACTTCATAAAACTTTGACATAAAAGGAGTATATTTAAAAAAAAAGCAAACAAAAAAAGCACTTCTAAACAATATCATAATAAAATTAATCCCTTGGTAATTTAATTTAAAGGAAATGAATAGCAAAACATTAGAGAACAGTTTTATAGACGCTTTAAATGTGCCAGTAAACTGCTAGTGCAAGACTCTCTGCAGTATTTACACTGGGGTGCTACACTGGAGCGCAGAACTGTCTCTGCGCTTTCTATCAACTCTGTGCCGAGTTGGGCTACTGCATTCCAGTAGCCCCAGTAAACTATGTTATGGACACAGAGGGCCTGTACTGTAGCCGCTATTCCCCATTTCCCTGCACCTTGTGCAGTCATCTATACCAGTGCAAACTGAGGGTACATCTACACTAGAAGCTAGGTGTGTGATTCCTAGCCTGTGTATGCAAACTCACACTACTGCTCATCTGAGTTAGCAACTAAAAATAGCAGTGTAGCTGTGCTAGCACAGGCAGCATCAGCAGCACAGACTAGCTACCTCGAGTATGCACCCAGGGAGTTCAGGTGGGTTTGTACTCGAGGTGGCTAGCCTGTGCCATAACTGTTGCTGCCAATGCTATCGTGGCTACACTATTTTTAGTGCTCTAGCTTGCCACTAGCACAAGAACGTATACATGAGCTGGGAATCACACCCCTAGCTCCTAGTGTAGACAGGCTGTGAGTGAAGAATCAGGTTCATAGTATAGACGTTATTTCAATACGGCAAATTGCATCCTCATTACACTGTGGAGCATGTCAACTGGGCTTTTTGATTTGAGCTATGCTGAAATATAAAGTCTATTGTAGGAAGGAAATTAAATAAAGTACATACCTGACGTTTTCCTAACTTCCTGTGAAACATCATGAAAACATTTGGGTAAAAAGACAACACTTTTTGCATAATTGAAAACTCTAATTTCACCAGTTCAGCAGGAAATGTTAAAAATGTCCCAGCTTTAGTATCTCAGCAATCATACCAGTGAGAAAAAGCAAGCAGGAAAATTCTGCTTATGTCATACCTGATTTTTACAATCCCCTAAGTGTGATTTGAATGATCACTTTGTCATCATGTATATATAAAAATGTGTTACAGAATAAAGACTGTTTTCAGCAGTTATTGCCATTATTTTAAAGTTTAATTATGAAAAATATTGACACTTTTCCCAGCATTGCCCCACCTTGCTGTATCAACTGAGTTGTCACCAGTATTAAAAAAGAGTTATTATTAAAATAGAAATGAGACATCAAAAAATTAAACTAGATGGCTTTTTCAGCTCTGGCCCTTCCTTGGGCCATGATAAAAATACATATTTTAGTTCATAAACTAAACTACGTTCATTCCTTTCATAGCCTGAGGATAACCCAATGGCCAAAATAGCAGATCTACTCCCGTTTACTGTTTGTCACATAAATGTTACCAAAAACAAATGATTTTCGTTATTTTTAAACAAATTTTAATGTTTCAAATAGGGATAGATAAGTGGAAAAATAGACTGTAAAGGTTATATGTAAAAGAATTGCAGCAAGGGGGGGGAAATTACAATGATCATGGCAGTAAGATTCTAGGCAATCTGCTATGGTGGCGTCACTTCTCTTTGCCAGCCTGCTGATCAACCTTAAAGCACTGGAAATCTTCCTCTTTACCACCTTCCCAATCTCGGTACTTTACTTATCTCAATTTCCTACAAAGAATAATTATTTGAGAACAGGTTCTCATCTAAGTTAAAGTCTTCTTTTATGTTGTAATTAATTCAGTGTGCTTGAACATGCAAAGATAATTTCCCTCAACGTAATATCAAGATGCCCAATGCCAGTAAACAACTCTTCTGGCACAAAGATCCCCCTTAATATACCTTGGGCCAGATTTTCAAAGGTATTTAGCATGCTTAAAGATTCAGTGAGATTTTCAAAAGTGCCTAAGTATAGAGTTACCAGATAGCAACTGTGAAAAAACAGGACGGGGGTGGGGAGGGTAATAGGTACCTATATAAGAAAAAGTCCCCCAAAACAGGACTGTCCCTTTAAAAAGGGGACATCTTGTCACCCTACCTAAGTTAGTGAGTCCCTACCTCCCCTTGCAGTTAATTTCTGGTTTTTGTGCAGATCTTCTTTAAGCCTAATGCAAACAGATTTATTTTCTTCTTTGTCTAATAAACACAGCATCAATGTCCTTCAAAGGTCTGTCAATGATCCAATTTTACCAGAAATAACTTTTGAATTTAACTGGATTTTCACCTCCCACTTGAATAATCCACTCCCCTACAATTTTACTATATAAATATTTCTTGACAAGAACTCACGAGGTGGAATATGTACTTGGAGTAAGCAAAACACAATCCAGGTGGCAGTCGCATTCATGGTTACTTTGCCAAAAAAGAATAAGCAAGGATTTAATCTCATGAGTTGCTAAATCAAATTTAAAGTTAAATGTCACCCCCCTAAAATAGACATTTCCAGACTACATGTTTGAATTATTTTGGTCTTACCAGTTATTATTTACATCTAAGTAGATTAAGAAATAATTGTCAACTCTAGTGGTTCTCAGCCTTTTGACATCCAAAAATTCATCCCTTGAGCCGTGATAGATCCCACAATCCATTGTGGCCCCCAAAAATTGTAGAATTGAGGAAACAGAAAGAAACAATGAGAGGAATTGGGAGCTATGTGGCTGTGATGGTGAGGAATATTGAAGTTGGATTGGGCTTCTGGGATTTGCTTTATTCATTGGTGGTGAAATATCATTTCCAGAATTCCTGCCTATCAAATTTTGTAAATTATTCTGAGCATGACATCATAGATCAATGAACTGGATAATACATTCATGTAATTTTTGTCCTGTATATCTTTATGGCCATTAGTTGGTTATGCTGCATATGTTCTGTTTATTTTACAAGGTACCATCATTTCAATTGTTCTAGTCCGGAGGTCGGCAACCTTTCGGAAGTGGTGTGCCAAGTCTTCATTTATTCACTCTAATTTAAGGTTTCGCATGCCAGTAATATATTTTAATGTTTTTAGCCGGTCTCTTTCTATAAGTCTAAAATATATAACTAAACTATTCTTGTATATAAAGTATATAAAAGGTTTTTTTAAATGTTTAAGAAGCTTCATTTAAAATTAAATTAAAATGCAGAGCCCCCCTGGACCAGTGGCCAGGACCTGGGCAGTGTGAGTGCCACTGAAAATCAGCTCGCGTGCCATCTTCGGCATGCGTGCCCTGTTCGAGTCTTTCTATATTCTAAAATATAGCTTATCACCTTGCAAACCTTGGGTTCATGCTGTGTCTCTGCGAGGAAGCAACTAGATTATTTTTAATGGTTTTCAGAAAATACAAAATACAATTAAATAAGCATGTATGCAAGTTGATGGGCCTCTCTCACTGAAACAGTGCCTGCAAGTCACCATCTTCCTCAAAGCTATACAGCTAAAATCAATGTGAAACCAGGCAGTGAAAGTAGGGGAAATGTCAATACAATGGGAGACAAACCACAAGGTTTCTTTCAAGGATTGAAATAATCAGACGCATGCATCCATCCACCAAGAAACCTTCTCGGGGCTTCTCTACACTTAAAACACTGCAGCGGTGCAGCTGCGCCACTGAAGCACTTCAGGGTCGACACTACCCACACTAGTGGAAGGGCTTCTCCACTAGTGTAAGTAGTCCACGTCCCTGAGAGGTGGTAGCTAGGTTTATAGTAAAATTCTTTCTACACCGGGGTTGAGAACAAGCTAACTCTCTGCCTTGCTCAAGGATGTGGATTTTGCACACACCTGAGTGACACAGCTATATTGACCTAATTTCCTAGTATAGAGCAGGCCTCAGATTCAACAGGATTCTTTCATATTGTTTGCAATGAACTAACAATTCACATGAACTGGTAAAACACCTATGTTAGTAAAGATGCCAATCAGGGAACTGGCCAAATCTTGGACACTTAAGTGTAGCAAAGGAATTGCTGATCTTTTCATGGTCTAGGTTAGAGATGGTCAGAAAATGTCCTCCCATTTTCCTCCTCTCCCCCACCTCTACATTGAAAATTTTCATGAAAACAAATTCAATATAATATAAAATCATTTTTGTCTAAATTTTCTACTGAAACATTTGAATTTTGGCAAAAAATTGAACCAGGCCTAGCTGGATCGGATGCCTGTTGCAAATATAATATGTCCCTGAAGTTAAACAGCAGTTTGGGTATTTTCACATTACTGAAGGTCCAGTTTCAGGTCAGCATGCTGAATACAAATTAGGCAAAGGAGTAACTTACTATGTTGCTCTAGTGGAGGTTATACATGAACATTCATGTCAAAAGAAACTATTCAATTTTTAACTTCCTTTTGCACTTGACTCAGGATACTTTGGAAAGTGACTGGTCCACTGACAATCCAAAAGGCATAACCACAAACCATACTGTACCTAATTAACTATGTGTTCAATAAAAAAGAATGGGTGATTCACAACTGCATTCACTTGGTGAAAAATCCCCACAGACGTTAGTTTGTCATGTTTTATTCTTCACCAGAACAATGGACAATTGCTGCATGGCTGTTACTGTGGCAGAAAGCCACCTTCCTAGAGACTTAATTTGGATTATAAGTAGCCATCATTTCAGAAGAAGGTTGTCCCGTTACCTGAGTCATGATACCATATGTGACTTCTTACTCTTCACCACCCATGGTTAGTGGCATAAAAACCACACAGACCACAGCACTGTTTGCAACTAAGTGCAATTCCTCTTTATGGACAGTTCCCCAAAAGCATGGCATACTGTACTTGCAAACCTGTGTGGCAAGTTGACTACAGAAACACAATCGTAGGATTTTTAGAATAACATTTCCCTCTTTGATGCTGTTCCTGTAGAAAAAGATGATCAAGGCAACAGAGTGTGAATGATACATCTATAAACATTGTTGATGATTTAAATGATTATCCTACAAGTGTCAATGTGCTGCAGTGTTTGTATCAATCACAGTAACAGAAATAGTCTGCAAGCAGTACCCAGTATGGGCCTAATCCTGCACTACTTATGCAAGTATGAAAGTTTTAACTCAATGGGAGTTAGACCTGAAGCAGGAGTGCAGGAGCAGCCTGCCTCTGTAAAGCATAGACATGCTTGTTCAGTTACACTTCATGTCTGTATTAATGTATGTTTTCATTGTGCCTTACCTGGTATTTTCAGCAGTTTGCTTGCACATAAACTAGACATTAAAATATTTTATTAACTGTTTTTGTTACATTCCATCTGGCTTTCTTGTGTAAAGACAAGAAAATGCTGTGAGATGATTTTACTGAAGCGTTGCAGTATGTTAGTCTTCAAAGTACAGAGGGAAGAAATGCAGATGGGCAGCATCTTAACTATTAACTATCAACAGAATCTGTAGAGTGATTTTTATTCCTCTTTTTTTTTCCCAGCTGCAATAGATATATACAATGACCTTTCCACCATAGTTAAGTACAAAACCCATGGATTCATTTTGCATAGATTCTTTGAAAAGTGGCATAAGGAAGCATTTAAAATTTGTTTTTGCTAGATGATGAAACTTGGACAGAAATTCAGCATTTTTTAGTCCCAATGATACCTCTGTCTTCTTTTTAAGCCCTTTTTGTCTTTATTTTTCTTAAGATGCTTCTGTGACTTCTTGTTTGTTTGAGTTCTGGTGCTTATTTACTGCTGAGTATTCTATCTTTTGTCCACACAGGTTCTAAATGTCTAGAAATAATAGGTCAAGTTATTTTAGAAATAATAGGGAAGGTTTTTCCTCCTTCTTCTAATAAAGTTTCTGTGGAATAGATTTAAAACAGCAAACAAATTCTGAAATGCATTTGTGATATGGTTCTTTTTTTCTATTTACATTGCACAGTACAAAAGCATAAAAGGGCACATATATAACCAAAGTGTAAGACCTAAATAAGATGTGCGTTTAAATTTTACTTTTCCCTTATTTTGCTACTAAGAACATAAAATGACAAAATCAAGGTTTTTAAAAAAATATTTGTCTATTTTACTACACTTCAGTCATCTGCTTTGATTGCCATCAGGGAACAATACAGCATTCACTATAGCTTCACACTTCTGTTGTTAATCCAGCTCTATCTAAATAGGTTGTTAATTAGTTGTAGTTGGTGTCATTATTAAGTAGGCAGCCTCAGACTGCAGCAAAATATTTCCATTGCATTAGAACCAAAGGGTAAGGTATCTGGAAGGTACATATCTCACTTCATCATTTACCTGGCATTGTGCAGGCCTCAGACACTGGGGTAACTTGGTCCCTCTTATTCGCTGCCTGTGGCACACAATATTCTCGTCTCACGTGGGCTGTAATTCTTTGGTCTAATTTTCATTTTTAGATATAGTGTGCAGTTGCTGGGTGGTGTCCCTGGCCTCTGATATACAGGAGGTCAGACTGGATGTTCTGGTGCTCCCTTCTGGCCTTGAACTCTATATGACAAATTACATGAGTTAGAGCTCTGATGAGAGATTCTGAACAGTACTAGCCAAATCAGCAGCCATTGTTTAAATGTACTTCATGTGAAGCTATTTCTGAAGCTAATGTCTTTCTCCATTTTCTGCCATAACTCTGGCTAAATTTATACAGTAAAATAATTCAACCTGTCTGCAAACAGAGAAGCAGTTACTCATGCTATCATGTTAGAGACCAGGGTTTGAAATAATGGGATAGTATTAGAGATGGGCAAATCTTGCAAAATACATTCCAGGTGTAGTGATCCCTCAGTCTCAGGCTCAGAGGGAGGCTGCTATGACTTGCTGCATTAGGCAATAAACAAAAGCTATTTAGCAGTCCCTGTCCCAGTCCTCTTTACTAGGGCAGACAGTAATTCAAGTCTGGGCTCTAACCCTCTGAGCGGGCAGAGCAATAAGCAGTCTTTGGGCCCAAGCCTCCTGGCTAAGGCAGACAGTAAACATAGTCTAGGCTCTGAGTCCCTGGGCACAGCAGAGCAACAAGCAGTCTTTAGTCTGAGATTTCTGAATAAGGCAGGCAGTAACTACAGTCTGGTCTCTAACCCTTTGGGAGGGGCAGAGCAGTAAGCAATTAAGAAATGTTTTGCCTAGCCTCCTGGTTAAGGCAGACAGCAAACAGTCCAGGGGTGTGCAGCTTTCTGGCTGGGGTAAGCCACAAATAAGCCTCAGGCTTTCTGGCTTAGGGTGAGTAGGCTGCCATCCTAGGGTTGGAGTTGGCAGCAGGGGGAGTTGGAGGACCTGGGTCCACCCTACTCCACTGGATCCCAGCCCAGGGCCCTAACAGTGACAGGGCATCCCGCCACTGGGTATAGGGAATACTGACTTGTATTGCAATAGCACAACCTGACTAATGTCTGGTTCCCCTGGGCTGCTTCCTACCACAGGCCATTGGTAGGACTCCATAGTCTGCATCTCCTCCATCTCCTCGGGATAAGTGGCGGGCGGCAGTCCCAGGAACTCTTCCCCACCCTTGGTCTTCTTTAGGAGCAGGGCCCCATACAGCTTGGGATCTGGTCCAAAGTACTGCAGAGGGATAGAGATGTCTGCCTCCTTCGCTGGCTCTGGCCCAACTGTGCTGAAGGGCCCAACTCTTATGCTTCCTGTCCTTCCCCTCTGCTTCTCGCACAGGGGATGGGGCAGGCTTGGCTCTGCCCACCAGGTAGAGTGTAGTGGTCCCTCCGTCTCAGGCTCTGAAGGAGGCCACTCTGCCTTGGATTACTTGTGCATACTTATACATCAGTTCACTTTCAGCAATATTTGTGCCCCTTTAGTGTTGACTTGCACCAGCAACTGAATTTACTTATTTATTTATACGTTTGTGGAAAGCTCTTTGAAGTGTGCATGCTCAAGTTTTCACATAAGAAATGTGAGACTTTATCAAGTAACCTAGGTATCCAGAATATCAATAATTTTGGAAAAAGAGAGACTACAATTTATGGAGAAACTGATGAATTGATAGTATGCCTTGACTGTGCTTACTTAGCTATATCGTGGTATTTAGACTGTAAGATAAGGAAGGCTTACAAAGGAGACAAAAATCTTATAATTGCTGTCATTAAGTGCCTAAAACCTTTGTGGTACATGACTAGGAAGAGCTGTTAATAAGAATGTTAACACAGGAAAAACAGAAAACGGCATAATGAGAATGGATTCATCAACCTCTCATCTCTGATACTCAGAAATCATACAAGAAGAATTAGACCAACAACTGAAAAAAATCCAATCCATTCTGAGGATTTGTCTGAGGATTCTTTACACAGACTGCTTTCTTCATAGTTCAGAAAACCCCTTTTATTTTAAGTCCACTCCCCGGGAATTTATAAAAGACTGGGACCATAAGGTGATTCAGAGAGAATGACAATATGGTCACTGGTACTCCATTTGCACCAGGGGAAAATTAATCAGCACCGGTCCTATAACTGGAAGAGATTACTTCCCTTTCCATGCTGACTCAGCTGTACCCCATAGACACCTCTTTTCCCATGCCACCCCCAACTCCTACAAGGCTGTCCCTTGTGTGGGTGTAGAGTGATCAGATGTCCCAATTTTATAGGTACAGTCCCAATTTTGGGGTCTTTTTCTTATATAGGCTCCTATTCCCCCCCACCCCTGTCCCAATTTCTCACATTTGCTGTCTGGTCGCCCTATATGGGTGCATGATAAAGTTTAGAATTCTAAAAGCTCTAAAGTTTGTTTTCACATACACAGTAACTATATATATTGCAAATGATTGCTCTGCTGCTTCTGGATGCGATTAGAACTGGATGAATAATTGACTTTTTGGTTCAGGCAGCAAACCAAGAAGTCACTGGAAATTTTTGGTTCATTTCCAAAAGCGTTCAGAATTTGTCAGCAAATTGGAAATGTTCATTTCAGGCAAGTGACTTGTGTGTGGGTGCCTCTTTAAAACCTTTAGCCCTGACACTTGCCTGGCTTGTAGGAGACTCAGGTTTGAATTCCTCCAGAGGAGCAATGACTTGAAGTCAAATATCCTCCCTGTCTCTGTTCCCCACACCCCACACACACACGTGAATATTGTAACAACTAGACTATTAGCTATTCTGGGGTGGATTACTCTCAGTCTTTCCTGCTGAAGCTGTTCCATTTAGCATCAATAATTAAATATTCATTACGTCAAAGAGATAGCGAGTGAGGAGGACTCTAACCTAGTGATTAACGCACTCACCTTGGGGGCAGGACATTAAATCCCTCTTCTGAATCAGACAGAGAGAAAATAACCACTGTGCCAAAGGACATGCACACACAGAAAGTTTGCTGAACCTGAAAAACTTTTGCCCAAGCCAAAATTATCCATTCAAATTCACAGATCGTTCCAGGTCAACCAAAACTGCATTTCTGGGCAAATAAACTATGACACAAAAGTGTTCGCTCAACTCTAGTTCTAATATGTTATTGGACTGATTTGTGTCTGCTGTGCTGCTGCTTCAATGATTTTGGTTATTTTACATTTGTGCAAGTTAAAAAGACATTACAATGGATCCTTTCCTACCCCCAGTACAATTTCCGTGGACTTTGTGAGAGCTGGATCAGACTCTCAGGGTATGTCTACACTGTCAGCTAATTCAGGCTTGGGATAAGGGGCTATTTAGTTGCAGTATAGACATTTGGACTCAAGCTGCAAGGAGGGAGGGTCCCGGAGCTCGGGCTGCAGCCCAAGCCCAAATGTCTACACCACAATTAAGCAGCCCCTTAACATGAGCCCAGTAAGACCATGTCAGCTGGAACAGGCCAGCCAGAGATGTCTAATTGCAGTCTAGACATAGCCTTACATGCAGTTAGCTAAATGTTGCTGAACATGCAGAAGGATCTTCTGAGAAAAATTAACGTTAATTACTTGTCTTAAATATACTGAACATCTGAGTAATTTATTAGACAACTAATAAAAGCTTTTCAAACTAAAAAACATCATGTAATTTGTATAAGTTATTGCAACAAGTAGACTGGAATCTAATAGGTATACAAAAGGGATTTCCATATTCTTGTGTTAAGTAATCATAGAATATCAGGGTTGGAAGGGACCTCAGAAGGTCATCTAGTCCAACCCCTGCTCAAAGGGGAACCAATCCCCAGATAATTTTTTACCCCACTTCCCTAAATGGCCCCATCAAGGATTGAGCTTATAACCCTGAGTTTAGCAGGCCAATGCGCAAACCACTGAGCTAGCCTTCCCTTAATAAAGTAAAATAAAAAGAAAGAGTACCTGGCCATTTGCACATGGAGACTGGCCGAGAGTCCACTGTAATCAATGTCAGGATCAGGCCCATGGTGCTGGAGGTTTCTGCTGTATCTGCTATGAACCTGAATAAGCACCAAGAGAAATTTGTTAGACCAACTTTACTTGTTGCCAGAGATATAATGCTACATTGAACAGAGAATTGACACTCTCTGAAAAAGAATGGATCGACGGGCTTTCTGTACAAGCACCTCTCAACAAAACAGTCAGAGATCCTAGGATATTCAATATGGAGTAGGACTTATCTGAACACTGGCTAGGACACAAACATAAATACCCTCAATGCCAATCCTAGTGCCAACATGTTAAGCTACAACAGTCCGAGATCTCGCAAGGGAGTGAGGCTACACAAAGGTTTTACAGTATGGCCCATACCTGAATGGAGAGATGGTCTCATGGACCATTTCCCTGTGTGAATGACAATCACATAACATTTCTGTGGCCACTCTAGAAAATTCTTACACAGAAAAATTAATCTGTGATAGTCAATGCTCCTGCTGGTGGCTCCAGTCCCTGAGCAAGACTCCTTGTTTCCTCCCCTCGTTCTCTTGTATAGTAATGGCTACTAATGCAGGCAGCTAGATTGAGTCCACCTACTTGTTACGTTCTGCTTTCAAAGGCATCCTGCACACATGAGTTTAATCTGGCTCAGTATCTTTAAGCTAACAAGATAGAATACTTAACAATGGACCAAACCCTACAATCCTCACTCAAGCAAAATTTCCTTTGGGATAAATGGAAGTTTTGACTGAGTGAAGACATCAGGATTTAGCCCCCAGTACACCACAAAACTCCCCCTCTGTTTGAATGGTTAGTAAAAGTAGTGATTAATATTATCTCCTTTCCCAGGCCTCAAATCTATCTCCAAACATGCCAGTCACCAGCACCATCTCCAAAGGTTGTGAGAAGTGTTTTGCTAATTATTAAATCTTGCTACTTAGAAGTTTTATATAGCTGGTACAGTACAGTCTGCACATTACAGTAATACTGTAAATAATGTAGTTCTACAGCTACTCATTAAAAAATTTGCAAGCCAAAATGATGTATGATTAATGTATTCTACATTGTAGGTGGTAAAAGCATGCTTCATTTAATAAAAATGAGATGCAAATTAATTATCCAAAACCAGTGACAAATAGAAACAGGCTGGCATTTCTATATTCAACTTAATTGGGGAAATATGTGAAATTCATAGAAAAGGAAAACAGGATTGCATTTACAGTACATCTTTCAAATATACTTAAGTTGCAGTAGCGGAGGAAGGTTTCATTTTGCTTGCAGCTTCCACTTCTCTAAACTGAAGATATCATCAAATCAGATATTATGGGAAGAGGAGATATATATAGTAATTGCTATAGTTAATACCAAGATTATCTACATAAGGGGGTTAGTCCAGACTAACTCGAGTTAGTCTGGTGTGAAGATGCCTGCATACACACTGTGCAATTCATTAGAGCACACTAACTCCACATTTATCATGAACTCTGGAGTACACTTTCAAAGTATTCTAAATTTAATGTGAATTGAGTTAGTACAGTCTATTGTTTGTGTGCAGACAATGCTGCTCTGAACTACTTTGGCAGTCCTCCACTTGCTACCCCACACTGCTTTGTGAGTATCTGGGACACTACGCCCCATATTCTTCATAGAAATATTGTTATGATATGAATATGGCATAACTAAATATGTTTTATGCAAGATGGGTCATGTGAGATATCAATGGAAAGGTTATGGTTTGCTGAATGTGATTATCCAATTTCTATGCATGTATCATTTCTGTATCTGAAGTTAGGAATATTGACTATATAACAATTACAGCTGTGTGTGTACATGGGAAGCACCTACAAGACAGTATGCAATCAGCCTCTGTAGGGGAAAAACTACAAGTTTCATTTTGTTTAGGCACTTCGCCATTTTGTTTGTAAGAAGTTGTTGTTTGTCCACTATGTTGGTGACCTCCTTCTTGAGACAACTGGTGCCTTTTTCTCTCTAAGGTGGTATAGAGCAAGGGTCACATGCCCTGCGTTCTGCCTAGTAACAGAGAGCATAAAAGACTGCTGCACCCGAGAGGAGAGGCTGTCCTTCCTGGTGGCAGTGCAGTACATGTCCTAGCCAAGACTTCGAGGGATCTACAGAAGAAAATCCAACCTCCATAGGACTCAATCAGGAACTGATAGCTGGAACATCTTGCCAGTATCCTGAACTCCTGTGTTCTCACCTTGCTGTCCTGGTGTATTCTATCTCTGATGTCCTCTGTCGTGGGTACATTCCTCTGAACCTGGTGTAGTATGCTGTGTACCTCTGTACCTTATTTGTAGTAAATTCCCCTTTGTCCTCATGGGTTTGGGATCTTGACTTTATGTCAGTTTGTTGTGCCAACCTGTACATATATGCCCTTTGTGTATTGTTTTGCTGAGGGTCCTATAGGTTACTGTTTCCTGTTTGAGTCACTGTTTAACAAACCAGTTTGCTTTATAGTTAATCTTGTCTTTAGTTTTCTCTCCATTCAGGGGCGGCTCTAGGCATTTTGCCGCCCCAAGCATGGGAGGTCTGCCGAAGCTGCAGAACCAGCGGACCCTCTGCAGCCAAGCCGCTGAAGGCAGCCTGCCTGCCACCCTCGTGGCACCAGCAAAGCGCCCCCTGCGGTTTGCTGCCCCAAGCATGCACTTGGCGTGCTGGGGCCTGGAGTCACCCATCTCCATTGATAGATGCGGTTTGGGGGAATGAGTCTGCTGGGTGGGGACTCTGAGGTGTAGAACCTACAGCACATCCAGTTAACCATAGGCAAGATCTGAGTTCCTGGTTAATACCTGGATGGGTGATTAGGAAGGACAATAGGTCTTTAAAGATACTAATCTCCCTTCTTCCTGAGAAGTTTCCCGGGATGCTGCTTTGACACTGAAGGATTAGGTGATCACGTCACTGGTACTAGACCCCTTCTTGGGCTGCTAGTGTTTTTCTATAAAAAGAAGGTGGGGGGTCATACTAGGAAACAAAGCATTCCTGCCATATGCAAATCCTATTTAAGGCTGGGGATTGAATTAATCTAGGTTCTTCTCCACTGTCTCCCCACCCAAGAAGGAAGACTGCTGAAAACACCTGAAGAAACAAAGGAACTAAGCTGTGGGAGGTAGAGGCTGAGTCCATGGGAGACAGATCAGCCTGTAGAAGGAATCCCTGGAGATTTAAGCTGCAAACAGTACAGTTTACCTTCAAGAAACTCTGCAAGATGCTTGAAACAACATTTAGGGTGAGAAATTATTATTTGTAGCCAGTATTCCTTAGTGCATTAAGCTTAGTTTGCATGTTCTGTTTTATTTGCTTAGTAATCTGCTTTGTTCTGTTTGCGATGCCTTGTGATCACTATTCCAAAACTCATTTTGTGCAATTCATAACTGGGGTAGGGGGGAGCAAAAAGCTGTGCATATCTTCCTCCACATTGAAGAAGGGAGTGAATTTCATGAGCTTACATTGTATAATCTCTATACAGCATAAGACAAAATAATTTGGGGTTTACACTCCAGAGGGTGTGTGGACCACAGTGCTGGGCAATTTCCCGAGCTGAGTCTTCCCACACAGAGCTGATTGAAGAGTGTGTGTGATTCCACAGCTGGGTTTGTCCCTACCTGTATGTGTGCTGGAAGGGGTCTTGAGGGCCTGTCACAGCAGCACAGAGTAAGGGGAACCCAGGCTGGTGGAACAGGTAGGCTCAGTGGAACACGAGCACATCAGGCGGTACGCCAGAAGGGGGGTCTAACCCATCACTGCATCCATGACCAATCTGTCTATTTACCTGTGTACCTTCTATTGCTCTGGGATCAAGTCGACCAGATGGTCCCTCCCACATTTAAAAGACAGGCACAGAGCCAGAATCAGCCCATTTGCTCCTGGATTCAAATATATTACATATTGCATGACCCCCCGCCTAAGGATAAGTTGCAAGAGTCTTTAGAGGAGGAATACAAGCAGAGCAATGAGGAGCTCTTCCGGGAAAGCCAGGATCTCTTCTGGACTCAGTACACTATGCTTTTCATTCATTCAGTCCCTTTACACACACACACACACACCCCAAAATAGCAGCTGGACTGGCTGGGCAATTGCTTTGTTTCATGCTAAAGTCCCGACCACTGACTGTTTACAAGCCCATACCACAGAGGGCACATGCCCATCTACCTATTTTCCTTTTCTGCTCCCTGCATCAGTCCTGTCAAAGGAATGAGCTTTCTCCAGAAAAATATCTCCATGGCTGCTCAAAATGGTGGCCAGCAGCACTGGACAGCCACAACCTCTACCCCACATTCCCTCTCACAGAATATTTGAATACTGAAAACATTCAATTGTGTGTGCAATTCAACAGTTTGTTGAGACAGCGGTTACAGGAAAATAAGTTTAGTTAGTGTTCTCAGTTTACAGGAGGTAGACATGGGCACTACATTCCATAAAGGTAGTAAGACTACAGCTCCTTGCTGAGGTATCTATGTCCTGTTACACACATTTGTACAGGAAAATAAGTTTGCTTGAGGGATAGCATACCTATACAGCTCTTAATGGCTTTTCACAGGCTTATGTACAGAAAGACTGGGCACAGTTAAGGCTTCAAACAATCTTTGCAGAACCCAAACTATTTCTCTCTGCACTCTCAGCAGTCTGCAGGGGAGATAAAGCAGAATCGAAGACTGAGAAATTGCTCAGTTGTATTCCAGAGGGATAGTTGCTGCAATATAGCTTGCAACTCACTTCCTTTCCTGCAGCACTTTTCGGGGGACCATCTTGGTGAATAACTTCACAGTGTATCTTGCTGGTCTGCCTTTGCCTTTTTGAATAAAGCCATTCTCTGCCTCCTAGTAACCCATCTCTGTGTAATATCATCAAGAGTCAGGGTAGCCTAAAGGGGATGCAGAGGGAATTACTATCCACCTCACCCCAGATGACCTCCCCTAACTCCTCTTACCCTAGATAAGCACCTCCAAGCCACAGCTTACACGGCAAAGCTAAACTGGGAACATAATTCCTAGGACTTCCCCCACTAGCCTCCAACGCACAGCTGCAAACCCTAACAGCAAATCCTGCACACCCAAAAATCCCAAGCATACACCACTAGTTCCCATGCATACATCACTTACCATTTGTGAGATCTCCCCAAGACTGGGAACAGTCTCCAGGAGGGGAAATCAGAAACATGTTAAAAATTCTATTATAGCCTCTTTGGAATATGAATAATAACTGCTTGGTTTTTTTTTCCATACTCCCACAACTATGATACCTGCAGTGGCCAGACCCTCAAGGACTAGGGCCTTTACCAAAGACTGAGTGGCTGGCTCATCTGAGGGGGAAGAAACGGAGAACTTGGGATGAGATGTTTGAGGACTTCATTGCAGATTCCTTCCAAAAACAAAACCAAGAGAGAACTTGAGATTGTTTTTTAGGTCAGACAGGGAAAAAGACAGGAAATTATCCCGAGAGAGCTCAGATAACCCAAATAGCCTCTGCATATTTGCAGATGCCATATAGCAGTGCAAAGCATTGCAGGGTCCACACTGTCTGATAGCAATTCAAAAATGGCACTAGCCCACCCAGAAAGAGAGGAACCATGTGATGGTGAGAGTAGAATCATGTGATTTTGATGGTTTGACCCCAGGTTCCAGAATTCATCTGGCTTCTGCCTGGTTTCTGCTATGCATCCCACAAGCCACAGCAAGAGAAATCCCAGAATTCACACAGATCAGCAGCAAAGCAAAGGACTGTAGAATACTCTCCCAGAATGCCATGCATTTACTGTGCACCAAGCTCCTGCTGTGTGTACACAATGATGTGAATGGAAAGAGGCACAATTTGTCCCATTTGCACACTATTAATGAGGTTTATGTTTTGTACACTAACTAGTGCATGTCAACTCACTGTGAATTAAACCACCAGGTAGCCAAGAGACTAGTTGAAAGGGAAAGAGAAACTTATGCATATTACACTGTTTTTAAAATAATTTTTCCTAGAATATCAGTAACTAATGAATAGGACGCAAGACTCTTTCTTATTCTTTTTTCCGCTAGCAGGTTACACCAATTACATAAAGATTATATATTTTATCTTTCTGGCTACTAAGCAAAAGTGATAATTTCTGGTTAACATCACCATGATTTATGAGGAATAGTGCTTGTTCTGCACTCTCCATTGACACAAGCAGCAGAAAAAGACTGAAACTAGCAACAAAGAAGTTGAAAGAACTTTTGCAAAGGGAATTACACATGCCTTTCCACTACCTCAGGAGAGAAAACATGACAGCTGTTCATCTGAACAATGCAATGTGAGGTTTCCAGGTGGATGAAAAAATCAATTAGATGCCTTTTTCATTCTGTAAATATAATGAACAAAAGGAACTCAGAGAATACAGTATAGGACAAAAACAACCAACCTTCCAAAATAACTCTCAGAAAATGAGCTATTATGTAGGGTCATAGTCCTAATTTCTATGGTTTATTCAACTGCTATTGCTCAGAATTCTTGGTCCTTTGATTTAGCGAAGTACTGAATTCAGTTATTTCAGAACTAACTGTCAAGTAACAGAAAAATAGCTGTGCGAGTATCCAGAGTGAGAAAGTGTTTGATTTATTCAGCTGGATATTTTTGAACCCAAAGCCATTCTTGCCTTATATTGAGAGAGCACACAATCTCTAAAGAGCCATTACTTTCTGGTTTCTATCCAACTTCACCTTTCATTTATAACTGCTATGGCATTATGAAATATTTTTAAATCATTTATTTTGCCATGCAGCTCTTTTAGTTCTACCTTTTGCTACACTGAAAACTCTTTTTTTTAAAATGACTCATTAAATATCAATTTCTCAAAGCCACTGAAAATTCCTCTCCCATGCTAACTCAAATTTTGTTCCACAGTTTCATTTTACCCCAAGTTGAGTATTAAATCAGTTCAGAATTATAAATAGTCTTTCTTCCTTCATTTATTTTGAAGGTTCCTTAAAAACATAAGAATGGCCATATTGGATCAGATCAAAGGTCCATATAGCCCAGTATCCTGTCTTCCGACAGTGGCCAATGCCAGGTATCCCAGAGGGAATGAACAAAACTGTTAAGTACCAAGTGATCCATCTCCTGTCCCCCATTCCCAGCTTCTGGCAAAGAGAGGCTAGGGACACCATCCCTGTCCATCCTGGCTAATAGCCATTGATGGACCTATCCACCATGAACGTATCTAGTTCTTTTTTGAACCCTGTTATAGTCCTGGCCTCTCTAAAATGTAGAACATGAACTAACATTCCAAACTTTAAATTACATACTCCATTTACCAGAGACAGGAACTTACATCAGCACTGTCCTGCAACACTTATAAAAAAGTATCACGTTTGTGTTTTAAGTCCCTTTCTCCAGGAATGTTATTTGCTCCTTCTTACCCTGGCCAAATATTAGGTTGCTACCACCAGCACATATAGTCTGTTTCATTGCTATTAGAAGACCGCTTCTGTTTTAAAGCAACCAACTTTGGTGGGGCCTTTCTGTGGTAACTTTACACTGCACTTTCATTCACTCCATGGCAAACATCAGTAAAGTTAATCTGGGCCACAGTTTTCAAATACAGCATTATTTATTTATCATAAAATACCTGCTGTAATTGAGACATCTATTAGGTTCAATCATTTTCTGCAGGTCTTTTCCAGAAAGTATCCTTCATACTCATCTTTTCTATTCCCCACAGCACAGATTAGAGTCCTTGGATGGAGGTCATGTGTCTTTTTTTAATCTTATAAACACACACCTCTTCATTCCCATAAGGGGAACCCCATTGCAAGTCCAAGGAGTTCATTATATGATTCAAGGGAACAATGTAAATCTACATAATGAAATCCACTGTGTACTGTTATTTTTCACGTTTACAAACAGAAAGCTAATTTTGTACCATGCCATAGTTCAGTTTATAGCCATGTGGCTATTGAGAGGGTCTCTATTCAATAGTCAAGAATCAATAAGAATACTGGAGACAATGCTCAGCTGAAAAATTTGGTTTATTGTCCCATTTTGACTTTTCTCCTAGCGTTAAAGTTTCCCATGTCCCTCGTTACAATGATTGTTAACATCTTTCAAAGACTGTGAGAGCAGGAGTGATCTATCTGTTGGAACTCAAATAATTCACTAAAGTACTTGCTGCTTATGATTTAGAGACATTTTGATTTAGCCATTTTGCACAACATGTTTTTATGGTGTTAATATGGATACACTCATAATTCAGTAAAGTGATTTTCCTTTGCTGCTGGTTGAAATATCATGAGGCATACAATATACTGAAATTACCAACTGACATCAAGAGGAGCTCTATATGCAGAAATATATCAGTGATGTCAATCATGAATAACTGTTTAAATCTCTGGCATTACATTAGTTCAGAATCAGGCTAAGTTAGAAGATAATCCTGTCCCTGAGACTGTTATAATGGTTGTGGAGTGAAAATCCTATTGAACACAAAAGCTGAGAGCTCCTATGTAGAAGAAATTTTGTTTTCATTCATATTTTCTGTCCCAGGGTATGTCTACACTGCAATCAGGGGTGGGATTACAGCACATGTACACATATCTGACCTAGCTTTGAACTAGCTATCTTCAATAACAATAGTAGTACAGCAGCACAGGCAGCATCAGAGATTGTATAGCCCCAGTTTTGACCCTGGGCACATACTCAAGCAGCAAACCTATGCTGCCACCTGTGCTGCTGCAGCTTCACTACTATTATTCCAGCTAACTAGATCAAAGGTAGTTTGGGTGTATCTACACATGCTGTTGTCACACTGCTCTGTAGACATAACTCCAGACAACTCATTTCCAATCACTCTAAGCAAGCCCTTTCTGCCTTTCAGGCAAGTATACTAGAAATGATTATACCCAGCTTTCACTGTCCAACACAACTCATCCACTGTAACTCACAATGGTGGGGGATTTCAGGGGAATTATCCTTCAGATGCAATGCTGGCACGTGTTCCTTGCTAGTTATCCAAAGACTGAGATTGTACTCTCTGCTATTAATTTACTCCACACGCTATAGAGGAAGAGCAGAAAGTTCTCCATTATAATCTACCATTAATCAGTCAACCTGCTATATGGAGATTCACTACACAGCCCATTATTGTTTAAGAAGGTCGAACATAACATACAGGGCAACGAAATGATAGGCTTCAAAGGATGGGGATGACATGTTCATAACAATGTCCAATAACTATAATTTTGGCAACAGCATTTGGATGGCCAGGTGAGGGACAAAAATGGGTGTCAAGAACAGCAAGGAGGAGGAGTTTAGCCATAGAGACAGAAAATTTTAGAAGTAGTGATGCAAGATCTAGTCTCAGTTTAGAAGTGGGAGGAGAAGAGGAAGAGCTAAAGCATCACCAATGGCTCATAGGTTGTGGTCAGAAAAATCCTATTAATGTCATAAGAACAGCTGGCTCAAACAGATTAAATCAAACATTAGCCAATAAGATTTTAGTTCATATATAAATACAAGACCAGTTCTGACCTCAGCCACAGAGAACACTATTCAATAAAGCAAGGCTGATTCTCCACTCTGGCACTTCAAGTGCAGAAGGTGGAAGCCTGCAAGGATTCTAAAAATTAATACTGGCCACTCCAGCCTGGTATTAAACTCCCAAGGTACAGCTTCTCTCTGACCTTGGATGGGTAGATGCTGCCACCACCCAAGTGCAAAAAAACGCTTTGGACCCAGAAAGGCGCATGTGGGAATTCCTCCCTGTGGGGTACGCTCAAGCCCTTTCACTCCCCCCTCGGGGAAAAGCTGAGAAAGAAAACAAAGGAAATCGGCTGTTGCCACCAGCTAATTAAAAAACATATGCACAACCTCTTAGGACACAAAAACCCAATCCTGTTCTTTAAAAAGGTAAATTTTATTAAAAAACAAAAAGAAAGAAAATACATCTGGAACATAGATTTAAAAAAGAGCAAATAATTCAGCATCAAGAATGGTTTTCTTGAGGTCCATCTTAAAGGTTACAAGCAAAACAAAAGCACCTGGGGTTAGCACAGAGGAGTCCATAAGCCATAAAGAAAGAAAAGAGATAAACCTAATCACATCTTCCTAGACATTCCCTGATCTATTTATATATCTGGGGTTTCAGATAAGTAGTTTCAAAGTATGATTTGATGATTTTTCATACCTAGTTTAAAGCTTCTTACAGCATTGCTGCTCTGTGTCTCCTCTCTCTGGAGAACAACAGACAGACAAAGGCAAAGTTTTTTCCCAATTTTAAAAAGTTCTAGCCTTCCCATTGGCTCTTTTGGTCAGGTGCCCACTCCCTTCCTTTTACCTATGGGCTTTTTTAACCCTTTGCAGGTAAAGCAAGTAGAGAACAGCTACTAACAGGGATTTTGTAGCCAACTAGCTGGCTCCAGAAAAGGAGCTACTTTCTCCCCGCCCCCTTCATTTATCACAGTTTCAGACAACAACTTTTTTGAGGGGGTGGATTTTTAGTTCTTTTTGTTAGCAATAAGAAAAGCCTGAAAGTTTGACTAGTGTATTATGGACTAGGATAAAATATCGTCTTGGTCTTTTGAAAAATCATACTTCCCTTCATCAAGCTGATTTCTGTTATTAGTTCTGGTAGCTATACTGGTTATTTTCAGACAATAGAAAGAAGCTGCTCCCCTTTCTTAAGAGGATTGGTTTCCTGAAATGCTGAATGCCTCCTTGAATGAGAAAATTGCTTTTAGTATATCCCTTTGCTCAAATGTAGAACTATATAGAGTGTTTGACCATTCAATTTTAAACTATGCTTATTCCCATGTGGATTGTTGCCCCAGTGCTGTAGTGGTTTCATAAATGTGATATGTAGAGAAATGGCCTATAGAATTTAATAATAGAAAATAATAAGCTTTCCACAGGATGTTTAAACTAACCTAGACAAGCCTAATAGCAGAGATATAGACTGGGGTTTTCAAAGATGCTCAGCTCTTTTCCTTGAAAAGCCCAGAGATAACTCTCCAATCAATTCTTTGGGAAAGCTTATAGCCTAGGAGACAGATATCATTCTCCATTAAGTACAAGTTTGTAGAGTCTTCTTTATAGAACCCTCTTGGTTTGTCCCTATTGCACTGTACTAGACTATTCCTACACGGTTAGTATTACCTTTCAGATATTTTCAGTACTTTTGGCAGTGTTTTTTGTTTTTATTTTGGTGGCATTTGAATTTTGCTCATTTGTATTGATATTTTTTAACAAATGGGCCATTATAATAATTCTTAATTTGGAAATTTAAAAAATTCTCAAAAAAAACAAAAATAACCTCAAACCAAATAAAACCCTAAACACACAGAAATCCTGTATCACTGTTCTGAATTGGTTTATAGAATGGAAGATGAAATAGAAAACACATACAACCTAAACCACCTACCCTAGGAACTCCATTTGACTGAATAATTAAATATTTGTTATAATTACTATATTATGTAATCCATTTTAATTAGATTATAATCTATACTATGATTTGCTGGCTAGTGGAAGATTTGGAATAACTGACCAATCTATTATATTGTGTAGCTGTCTTAATAGAATTCCTAAGTAAACCAGTTGCACCTCCTGCAGAGGAGGGATAGTGGGAGTATTAATTCTCTAAGGAATATTTTCATGCATCATTAAAAGTAAAGCTAAAAGTTCTCTGCCACAAGTAATGTTTATTACATGCATATGCCCTTTTTCAGACCTGGTGGTTTACCAATAATGTCTTCTCTGCAATGTGAGTCAAAATGCCTCCGGGATCACTTGCTCCTCAATACTCCAGGTGGCAAAGCACCACTCGGAAGGTTGTGCGGGCCTTACACTCAGTTCAGAGGACTGGAGGAGAATGCTCCAGACCTATATTATAGTAGCCTCTATTGCATAAATTGAATGCTGTGCTCTACATGAAAAAGCTGAAGAAAAATCTCTACTAATAAATAATGAATATTTGTAGAAGGAGGTTAAAGAAACTTTCTAAATCAGTTTGAGAGAGTTTTTTCTGGTGTTTCTGAGGGGGAAAGTAAAGGGCTGGTATATGTTTGAGGGAAAGCAGGTGTGTGAGGAAGAACAAGTGTGTAAATCAAAAGCTGAGGAGGCAGGCATGTGTTTGAGAAGGGCAAGTCTAGGGAATGGATCTCAGAGTGGGAAGGATTTGCATGTCTGAAGGTGAGGAGGCTAAACAGACATTTCTACAAAGGCAAAAATAGTTTCACCATCTAACACAGGCAACTAGAGAAGCACCTTAAACAGCTCATCTAGACATTCTCAACTAGTTAAATAGTACCAAAAATATCATTAGAGCATGCTGCAAACAATTGTATATTTATTGTACATATTATTCCTCTCTCCATTGGGTATATTATCAGGAATTATTTTAAAAAAATAATTTAACTTACTGTTCATCAGGATTGTATAGAACCATTTATAATTTAAAACTTTGTAGTCTGATGGGGGATGTATTCTAACTTTTAAAAGGACATTTATTATGTTCATTCTCTCTTGAAGGGCTGGGTTGGGGAGAAAAAAAAATCAGCCATAGCTACCATTTTGGTGAGATACACATATAGTGTGGGAGCTCCCCCTCCTGGTCTGCACCAAGCCAGCACTTGACTGTCAAATTGTATTTCTCGAAATGTTCCATCCATTGAAATGCTAATTAACAGACAAAGGGAAACAAAAGGCAATGAAAGATAGAAAGAGGGGGAGTTGGAAATTAAGGATTTATTTGAAAAGGGGAGGCTAACATCATACAGGGTATTCTGATGTTGGTAGGTTGGATGCCAGCTCTTGCCATGGCTGCAGGCATTAGCTAAGAACTGACAACCTCATAGCTGGAAATCAGACCAGGTCACTTGTATGTTAGTTTTGCTCAAAATAGGAATCAGTCTTACAAGAATGTATTTAGTGTTTAGACTATGAAATCTTGCAAATTGCTGCATGCATTAATCTCACCTATATTATCTGTATTCCAGGTTATATGAAAATATGTATGTTTTGCATTATAAATTTGAAAATGTTAACTCTAAACTTGTGAATTCAGGCACAGGAATCATCCCACCCACCCAGAAGGACTATCAAAATCAGATGGAGCATCATGGATCATAACAAAAAAAAGGACTGGCACTGTCAGATGTGAGAAATGCTACAAGCAAGGAAATGCATCCTGTGGCTTGGAAGTTGAATGAGGGAAATAAAACAAAGCCACAGGAAATTTTTCTGTCATTTTGACTGTTTGAACTCTAAAGGGCCAGAGACTCTAAACTGAAGCCAGAGATCCCCAAGGGCTGCTTCCTGGGTCTGCTTCTCTGAAAGACACTTTGAACTGACAGATCACTACAACCCTGTCACTCTTAGGATTTAGATGGTAATTCATTTGTGTGTATATTTTGCTTGCTTTTTCCTAGTTAATAAACTTTTAGAGAGTTTATTACAGGATTGGCTACAGGCATTATCTTTCATATAGGATCTAGTGTACCAGCTGATCTGGGGTAAGTGACTGGTCTTTTGGGACTAGAAGAAACCTGAATGTGGTGTGATTTATGGTGTAAGTGATCATTTGTCACCAAGTCCAGTTTGTGTGGGTGGCAAGATAGACTAGAGAGTCTAAGGGGATCGTCTATAACTCATGATGAGACTGTTATAGTGATCGAGGAGTTCACATTTGGTACTGGCTTGGTGAAATCTAATTATAGAACAAATCCCAGTTTGGGATGTCTGCCCCTGTCTTTGACAGCCTGCTCTAGGATAGGCACTCACGGTCGTGAGCTACTCTAGACAATATGACAGGTATGAAAAAGTAGTCGACATTATCCCTTTAAATATATTCAACCGGGTTAAATTTGTTTTGGTTGATCAAATGTTCTTCATTTATTTTACATTGCCAGGTAATGTTACTGAACAACGTATGCATTATGAAAATACACAGCATTATTAAAATTAAACTCCTAAGAATGCGCTATGTATGTGTATGAGATTCAGTTACAAGCAATTTATTACAGCCTTGTCAAGCAGGGAGCAATTTTATGCTGTACATATGACAGAGCTTGTACTGTCTTGAATTTATAATTGCAGCTCAGCTTCTCTCAGTAAACTGTCTAAGCTAAACGGAACTCACCACTGCCCCAGGCTCACTGAACCCATGGGGAAAACCTGCCAAGCCTGCTGCACTTGCAAAGCTTGAATGATCTGAGGGTAGTCAGAAGAATCAGCTGAGAAAGCATTTTATTAATAGGATGATATTGCCTATTGCTTTATGACTTACTTTTAAAAAAAAAAAGATAAGCAGCCTACTAAGTCAACCCCAGTGCAGGCAACAGAGAATTCAGCAATATATTAAAAGAATAACTTCCCAGATTTTCTTAACTTCATTGATATTTGAGACTATTTTCTCCTTCTATTGATGACTGGGAGTTATTTCCCTGCCCTTTTATTTTGTCTCCTCAGAACCCACCTCATTCCAGATACTATCAGATCTGCTTAATTTTAGGCCGTTGACTTTTGAGTGGTCGTTTCAGTCCCATTTTCTCAATTTTCTGCCATAAATGTTCTAGCTATATAGTGTGCATTTCTCCATGCAGCACTACGCCATTTAGTATCTTATTAATATATGAGAACACTGAGCAGTGCTCCGTTTAATGCAGCTCTTTCCCCGATCAAAATAGCATTGAAACAATGAGAGAGGAATATATCGTCCCTAGAGACTGAAAAGACTATAGAGATCTAGAATATCCCAGTTGTACACATTTAGGACCTTGCTTTGATACTTTGATCTCATATATATTATAATGGTATAATGGGTAACACTCAATACTGATATGCCACTTTTCCATTTTAAAACACTTTTCAACATAATTATTTCTTAACATGCCTGCAAGGAGGGTGAATTATCCCTATTTCACAGATCGCAAACTGACACACAGAGGTTAACATAAGTGAATGCCCAAAGTTACACAGCATGTCAGTTTCAGAGCTGGGTTCAACAGTCCTAGTTCCCATACCATGCTCATTTCCCTTAAACCAAACTGCATCATTCTCATATGAACCTGCTATAGAGATCAAGTTTGCATACTTCTAGGCAACCTCTTTCTCAGATGACCTGAGTCAAATGAAGCTGGAGGGAAAGTGGCTAGAACACAAAAGCTGGAAGCCTTGGGCTGAATCTGTTTGTATTTGACTTGCACAAGATGCAATTTCCTCAAAAGGTTGTTATGGCACCCAGGGAGGCCTGGTCTACACTGGGGGGGCGGGATCAATGTAAGTTGAATAACACAGCTGAAGTCGACGTATTTAGATCGACTCCACTGCACCTCTTACAGCGGTGGAGTACAGGAGTCGATGGGAGAGCACTCGGGGATCGATTTATAGCATCTAGACTAGATGCAATAAATCAACCCGCACTGGATCGACCATTGCTTGTAATCTGCAGCGTAGTGTAGACATACCCTGAGAGTAAGAGAGACCTAGCTACTGCCCTTTTCTCCAAGCATGCCCTCTGCATCAGCTGCAGGGTCAGATGCGTGTGGCATTGGAACAATTAAGAAATGTTATGTCATCCAAAGATTCCCACTAAGGAAACTCTCTCAGGACTGACTAGGCTGAATTTAGGGACATGTTGCATTTCTAGAGAAGTGCAAAGTAGATCAAACGCAAGAGAGAAAGTGGCCCTATATCTTTATTTCATCTGACACTGCTAGTGTTGTACAATGCCTTTCCCAATCTTTGGTAAAGATTGAGCCATTTATGAGACTCAGTGTGGTTAATAAGATAAAAGTAATAGTAGTAGGATGGGGACGTGACCAGAAGTCACAGTGAGCAATACATCTGTCACTTTAATTACGGGTGGATGTGCACTATTTGTAACTTGAGTTTGCAATCTGGGGTTACTGTTGAATTCCCAGCTTCTGTTAGATGATCATAGCAGTGGCCAGGATGGATTTTTTTTCCAATTTGTTCTTGGTTAGGAGGTCGCCACAATTTATTTTAGATGTGAACCTTGCTACTGGGCTTCATACATTTGTCACATCAAGATTAGACTATCTCAGTGCACTCTGAAATGGGCTACACTAACTCATCTTGAAAACTGTACTGGGTGCAATATTTAATATTTTTATCAGTGAACTGGAAGAAAATAGTAAAAGTTTGCAGATGACACAAATATTGGAGGAGTGGTAAATAATGAAGAGGAGAGGTTACTGGTATAGAGTGATCCAGGTCACTTGTAGGCTGGACTCAATACAGCCAAATTTAAGGTCATAGGAACAGCTAACACAGGTCATACTTAAAGGATGGGGGACATTATCCTGGGAAGTAGTAACTTTGAAAAGGGATAAGGGGTCATGGTGGATAATGAGCTGAATCTGAACTCCCACTGTGACACTGTAGCCAAAAGAGCTAATGCAATCCTTGAATGTTAAACAGGAAAACTTCAAAAAGGAGCAGAGAGGTTATAGTCTCTGTATTTGGCTCTTGTATAGCCATTACTGCAGTACTGTGTCCAGTTCTGGTGTTCACAATTCACAAAGGATGTTGAAAAATTGGTGAGCATTCAGAGAAGAGCCACAGGAATGATTAGAAGATTGGAAAATACACCTTATAGTGAGACTCAAGGAGTTCAATCTAGTTAGCTTCTCAAAGAGGTTAGGGGGTGATTTGCTCAGTCTGTTTACACCTACATGAGGAATGGAAATTTGGTAATAGAGGATCTTCAATCTACCAGACAAAGGTATACCACAATCCAATGGTTGGAAATTGACATCTGACAAATTTAAACCACAAAAAAAAATAGACAGGGTAATTAACCATTGAAAAAATCTGACAAGGGTTGTCATGGATTGTCTCTCACTGGAAATTTTTAAATCAAGATTGGATTTTTTTTTCTTTAGAGATATGCTCTGGTGCAACCACAGCTATTGAACTTCAAGCAGGAGTTAATTCAGGAAAATCCTTCATCCTGTGTTATGCAGAAGGTCACAATAGATTATCACAATGATCCCTTCTAGTCTTAGAATCGATTAGTCTCTTTTCTTAGGCTTTGGGGAAGCAAGGGATGATGTGCATGCTGGGATTTCTGCACTGGAGTCATTTCCTCCCTTCCTAGTTTTAAGGAGGCTGCTGCATTTATTTCTCCTTTTATCAGTATAACTGCATTTTTGATATATGGCAAAAGATACCTAGAGCCCTGGAGAGGAGCATTTTATGTTTTGTATAAATCTAAATAAATATATAACCAAGTAATAAATACTCTGGTAGGCATGCAGCTCTTCCACTATGCAAGTTGCACAGAAAGGTTTATGCTTTGTGCATGTACATTGCATTATTCCTATCAAACAATATGGCTATAAGACGACATACCACCTAGTACTGGGTAGTTTAAATGCTTAAAGTTGCATAATTGTGGTACAGCTAATTCTGCATCCTAGAAGGCCAGAAAGGCAGCTTTAACACATGTTCTGCAGGGCACTGAAACCGCAATGCTTTGTTAATTTAGAGCACATGCAGCTTTCAATCCAGGTACTTTATCTAGCCCTCATTACCATAATATTTTCCCTGGCAGATAGATTGTTCCAGTGAAGGCTCTTGAAGTAACTGTAATGTTTCTGATTTCAAGGATAAATCAGTTTAATCGTTATATTGTTCATTATTTCCATCACAGTTGAGAATAATTTGGTACTATTCAGACATATGTTTGATTTTTTACTTCCACAGATTTGCTTTGCTGTCAATTCTTCTTGAGCCAATTTCATACCATTAACTGGAGGTCTTATATGCCTGATGAGTTTGTCCATAAGATGTGTAGAATCGGGTAAGGACTCATCATATTTTTGTTTAAGTTTTAGCAATGTTTTATCCAGAAAGACATTGAAACAATGAACTGAAACAAACAGAATTGTTTGGTGTAAGCTTCAACTGGATTATTTCAACATGAAGTGCTAGGCAGGAATTTAAGGACAAGTAATTCCTAAGGACAGCCCAGTTAACTTTCTACATTTTAGCAACTACCTACTTTGGGAGAGGGAAGGGAATAGCTACAGCAAAAATGATTCATCAGAATTAGTAGCACCTAATACCCCATTAGTTGGATAAATACTTGTTGGCCTAAAAGCCAAATTCAGCAGGATGCAATTCCAAAGGATCAAGGGTAATATTTTGAAAATCACCTAATAGATTTAGGAGCTTACATTCAATTTTCAAGAGACACTAAGAACCCTAAATTCCATGCCACATAAGTCTCCAAAGTGGCACAGTCTCTCTTGCAAAATGGAACTTTGGCTTCTAAGTCACTTAGGCACTTTTGAAAATGTTATCCCAAAATAATCTTTTCCTGTAAACCATATGATGGACCTAGCCATGAAAATCACCTCAGTTTTTAAAAGGCAAAAACCTGGATTATTGATTTACATATGAGTTTAGATCTGTTTTCTCTTAAGCCCCACTCAGCAAGATACTTAAGTACATGGTTATCCTAATGAACAAGTAGTCCCAGTGATTTCGCATAAGCAGACCCATTAAAATCAATGGAACTGCTCATCATGCATTGAAAATTAAGCACATGTTTAGATACTTTACTGAATTTGGACATAATGGGTGTCATCAGCCCACTTGACCAGGTTGAAAGTGGAGGTGGCCCAGGAAAAGGAATGACTGTGGGTAAATGTTGACTTTTTCATGACAACCACTGTAAAGTGGAGAATTTAAATGTGTTCTGGAGAAATGTAATAGATTAACATGACTCAGCAGCTTGGAGGAAGAGCCAAAATGTTCCTAATAAATAGGGCAGTACAAGTGAGAGACAATATTCTCACTCTGCAGCTATGATTTTTAAGTTTGTATTTTATAATATCAAAATCTATATCTTTACCCTGGTGACTTCTAATAATTAAATATAGTATGACACAAACAGAAACCTGGTATTAAGAGCCTGATCCAAAGCCTGCTGACCTCAATGAAAGACTCGCATTGATTTCAATGGGCATTGGCTCAGACACTAATTGCATATCCCTAAGTGACATTGTACTTAAATGCTTCCTCAAAACTTACAGGCAAGCACGTGGAAGAACACAGAAGATCACAGAAACATTTGGTTTGATCTTGTTAAACTGATATTGGAATTGTCATATGTAGGATGAAGCTGTAGTATCTTGTGCTATGCTGAAATTATCCTGTACTACCCACAGCTCTTAGTTGCTTTGACTGAATGGTAGAAGTATTCACAGACCTTAAGCTACCTGGGATGAATGTGAGAATTTCTGTGATATTTTTATGATCCATGCATTTGCCTCAGTTTACCTGTGCACTGCTATATTTTGAGTGTAGAACGGAATAAGGGCTGGCAGAATATCACATAGCTTGCCTCAGTTGGTATGAATGTGCCATCAAGGACTGAAGAGAACCAACACATTAATGGAGAATCAGGAAAACACAATGGGCGCCCTGCTGACCAAATATTATTGTGAAAGACTGGGAAGCCAAAGCAGGCTGAACATGAGAAGACTGAATGGTTGAAGTGAGGAACAAAGAGAGAGGGGTGTCTGGAAAGAGACACAGAGGACCATCAGGGAATCATAATAAAGTGAACCCATTGCTTCTAGCAATATGAACTCTGATTTAAGCCCGGCTTTCCCATAACTTTCTCATGCTTTATTCCAGATGATTAATAAATGCCACCTTGCTTCAAAAATGCTGCCCTGTTACACTGCAAATATCTTGCTAGTTGCATGGCTCCTTCAGAAGGTAAAGTCTCTCTCAGTAGTCTGATCTCAGTTGGACTTGCTGTTGAGATCCAGGGTGAGAAACAGCAGGTGCTGGAGCCCGAAGGTTCCATTTTGGAGTCAGGGAAGCCACATGGCCTGCCTTTGTGGCCTGGTATACTAAAGAAATTACCCCCCAGGAACCTTTTTAAAGGCCAGGGCATAGCAAAGACACTGTAAATCCCTGATATTACCCATCTTCTAGTCTTGTGCCCAGCACATCATCCAGATTGTTCAATATGTTTAAGGATAAATGGCCTGTTGAAGAGTCATATTAAGAAGGGCTGACACACAGAACTAGCTGGAGAGCTAGCAAAGCTGCAGAAAGAGATTGATGTGGCAATAAGTGAGCTGGTAATAACAGTGCCAGAAGAGCAAAAGCAGATCGCCAGCATACTCTCAAGGACAGATAGGTATGTATGTGCTGGTCTAGATACCATCCAGAGTCACTGACATTTGGAAACTTTTTTTCAGCTGTGATGATAGGTACCTAACAGCATTGTTTCAGAAAAAAAGTGAGCATCAATGGAATGTCATATCCTGAATGCAAAAACCCATCAGATACAGACAGCCAGTGTTGCCCTGTATTGAAAAAAGCTGCAGATCTATTGCTATCATCTCCCTGGTTAGCTGTAGGAGCCAACACTTATGAACAATGTTCTCTCTCCAGCCCAGTCCCCAAGCAATCATAGCAATGTTGCATTTGGTTCTACATGTTGAACCTTGAGTTACTGTAACCATTAGAAATTCAGGTCTCTCAGAACCATTAAAAACTGACCATTAAACAGATAAGAATAAATAGGGATCCATTTTGCTATTATTGATTTTCCCCCAGAAAACTAGAATCAATATTTTTAAGTGTTCTGTCACTAGTTATTCACTGATTATTATCTAGTGCATTTCAAATCTAACAATTGGACTCAATAGGAAGGAAATATACCATCTTTTGAACCTGAGTTGCTGAAGCACGAAAAAAGTATAGGAGTGACTATGTTTAGGGCTCATTTATTCCCAATTCCCTGGCTCAAAATCACTGTTTAATCAATCAAACCACAGAGTTAGATTCCATTAGGTTTATAATCAATGGCTATATGTTGTCTTCAAATAAATCCATCAGAAAGAGAGTTTCAAACCCCAAATTTGGCATATTATAGTATGGTTTCCATGTAAAAAGTGATGCAGGTTTACAGTGAATTTAGTCCTGGCAGAGGAACCAAAATGCAAAAGTCTGTGCTTTTTAACTACTGAATTGTCTTTTCATATCCAGGAAGTAACAGAAGTCACAAGAACCTGTTAGAACAGTTACAGTATTTTGCTTACCTAACCCCAGAGGTTGCAAGTCTAATTGTTACCGTGACCAACAGAGGGCCTGCAGATCAGAGTTGTATTCTTATCTCTACCACTGATTAGCTGGGGAGCCTTTGGAAATTCACAACCCCTGCATGCCTCAGTATAACCTCTGTAAAATGGGCATATAGTAATTATTACCAACCTCAAAGAGTTTGTAGAAATCGTGAAGAACTTGCAGCTACTCAGATGAAATGCAAAGAATATACATTGTAAGAAAATATTAATATAATAATTATTTATTTATAATTCTAGAATTCTCTTTCATTACAAATTTGTCAAGATAAAATAATACTCAACATATTCTGTTAAGCTATCTTAAAGCTATGGCTATTTTATAAACAAGCCCCAGTGAGCATGTAGATAATATCTAATATTGTGGGAGGAAAGCCGGGAGTGACTAAATACCATTTTTAAATGTACACATCACACCTATTTACCCAGGGTAAAATTCCAGACAGAATCTGTATTCAGTATGCAGATACTTACAATTATATCTCCATCAGGTTAAAGTTAATTCCTTATTAACTCTCCAGGCAAGCAATAATCAAACTTTTTTGTAAGCAAACAAAACTCCATACTCTTCCTCAAAACTAAGTTTAATTCCTAAGACTCTGATTCAGCAAAGCACTTAGGCATGTGTTTAATTGTGTCTTCAATGGGATTTAAATGCTTTATGCCTAAATATCTTAAGAAATCTTATGCTTGCCCTAGCAATATAAAACAAAGAACAAAGTTATGTTCAAAAATATACCAAGTCTATGCTAAAGCTGTTTAGTGTCTTTATACTCAAGGTTTAACAATTTAATGAAGTTATGTTCTCCCTCTGGTGGTCTGTTACAATATGACATTATAATATGTTTCATTTATGATTAAATTATAGCATATTCTGTATGTACTACACACCACACACACACCATTAAAGTTACTTTAGTTTAACTATTGTAAACAAGATTATAACTTGGTCTACAAAGTATATTTGTGATAAGGGACATTTGCAATTGTCAGATTACTCACTGGCTTGCTTTGAGATCTATGGATAAAAATGACCATGAGAGAGCAAGGTATTGATATTAATTTTTTTAATGTAATTTTCTGCAGTGCTCAAATACCAATTATATGCAAGGCAACAAATATATGTTGTAGTAAGATATTAATATTAGTATCTTATTAATATTGTTTATATATATATATATATATATATATATATATATATATATATTAGGAAAATAATAGAATAAAATAATTAATTAAAGAGGGTTGGTTGGGTCTTTTTTTGTTTGTTTGTTTTCAGCCCTTCATGAAATTAATAAGAACTTCACAGCTGAGATGAATTATTCCAAATTTGATTTAGTCAATTCCTGTAAGCAAAGAGTGTAGTGAAATGGAATGCCCCTAAAAGTGTTTCTTTGGATGGCTCAGGCTAGTTGAACAAAGTCTTTGTTGCTACTAACAACACGTGGCAGAAGATCATGAGATGTGGCAACACTACAGTGTCCGCACAGGGTACGAAGTGACACTAGTGTCCTTGAGAGGGGCAAGACGTTTCTCAGAATTTTGCAATATTACACCTATGGACATCACTCTTGGCACCTGCTTATTCTCACTAATATGTGAACCCACGGTCAGATGGTTCAGCATCTGCTCCACACCTATGATCTGTAGGCAAACACATGCAGAAAAATATGCTCAGTATATTTTACTCCGATAACATCAGTCAGATTCTTGATTATTTCTGCTGCTCTAATCTCACGAGATTATACCACATATAGTGTATGCCTGAATGCATTTATGTGCCTGAGTCATACAAAGATACAAGTACATTCATCTTCCAGGCAAAAAGAACTGATATAAGTCAACGATTTCCACCAACTTTACTCTCTTCTTTGGTGAACAGTAGCATACAACCTTCAAACTGCAAATAAAAACAAAGTATACTGTAAAGCTCATTGAATTTGATTTACATAGTTCAATACTAAAATATTCATAGCAATCATCTTACATGATATTTCTAATCACATCAAACTCCCTCTTTTCACTGAAGAAAGATTCCCCTCAGCCAGAAGATGCATGTTCTAATGGCCTGCAGAAAACCAGAAACTGATAAATGCTGATTGTTGTCTCATTGTTCCAAATGGGGTGGGCAAACAGAGATAGGCAGCTTTGCCATACCTCCTCTGCTCATTAGTGCTATTATTAGTTTGTTTGATGTATTAGGTGCACTCTTGACATTCACCCTCTCTCCCCTAAAGAGTTTACAATTTAAGGACAGTGAGACAAGTTGACAGAGTAGAAGGGAATCAAACAGGGAATTGTAAAAGCAGCAAAGAGTCCTGTGGCACCTTATAGACTAACAGACATATTGGAGCATGAGCTTTCATAGGTGACTACCCACTTCGTCGTCATGCATCCGACAAAGTGGGTATTCACCCACGAAAGCTCATGCTGCAATATGTCTGTTAGTCTATAAGGTGCCACAGAACTCTTTGCTGCTTTTACAGATCCAGACTAACATGGCAACCCCTTTGATACTAAACAGGGAATTGTTATACAGATGACCTAGATTCAACAATCATTTTTATATGTGGGTTATTGAGATTTTCTATAAGTGGCATGGTAGCAGTAGGCCTTTAAGAGGGACTTAAAATGAAGACATTTTAAAAATCTCACTTCTGTTACTTAAAAAAAAAAAGGATGTGAGTGCAAAGATTGGGGAAAGAATGGAGGAAGCTGAGGAAAAGCACAGAATCATCACTTTGATCATAGTTCACTCTCATGTAACCACAGCAAATTCATCTGCTATGCAGCAAAAATCCTCAATTTGAACATTGCTTTTGCCTCTATTTATCATGCTTACTCAGTTTTTTCTTTAGAAGATGTCATCTGGAGAAAAGTTCTGTGAGGAAGTGAAACAAGGAAGTTATCTGATGACAATGTATGTGACTGTGTTGTCTGCAAAATGTAATCCATTGAGCCATTACGGATGTTTTCATTTCATTCTATACGGTTTTTGCTAAAAATGAGAAAGATAGTACTCTCCGCCACATAGCGTGAGAAGGTCTACAAACTTTTAGCTGCAAGTCATCAAACTGGGCTAGAGAGATAAGTGACATTAATTGGGGTATCTCAAAGAGTAACTAGGTAACAACATAACATTCTATAAAACCATCACACCCCCTTCTATGCAGTCCTAGTCAGTCAATGTTAGGTAACAAATGTCATGCCCTTAAATAACATTAAACTAATTCCAGCTACCACAGTAGATTGAAAAGGCCACAGTATTAGGAGTGAAGAGCAGATGATGCGCAAAATGTTGAATCAGAATGCATGTGTGTGTCATGGGGTGCTATATAAATTGCACAGGTCACATAGGCCTAAAGCCACCACTGCTTCATACGACTGCTGAGGTGAAAAGTTGTTAGATAGCCATCTGAGCCAAATCTCACAATCAGTTCTTAAGGTCAATGGAAGGTCTTGATCAGCTTGACATTTATTGTGAAAAAGGAATTTTTATTTTTTAAGATGTCTCTTTTTTCCCCCCAATAACAAAGGGCTGCGGATAGAAAGGATATGCATACACAATTTCCAATGACTTTTCAAAACATACTTGGATCAAACAAGAGTCATACACAGATATACTTTGATTTATCAATCATGTAAATGATATTATCAAAGTCTCATTCACACCACACATCCATTCAGCTTTTAAAGACAGGCACAGTCTTATAATTATCTGGAGCTGTTTTTAAGAAGTTTTTGAAAATGTGAAACTATTTGAAAAAAATACTACCAGAATATAAAATGTTCACATAATATATTTCCTTTCTTTGTGACACTATATGCTCCAAACTTACCTAGAACTTCTGTACCAGTGATAGAGAACGGAAACATCTGCTTCTGAAACAAAACAAGAAGCTACTCTGTTTTCATTGCTACTTTAGTTTAATGTTTTGCAAAGTCCAGTTATGTAGTGTTGTGCACAACAATTGAGATCAACGGAGGAAAAATTGGGCTGGAATTCCACTTGAGATACGCATGAAAACACAGTTCTACCAGTACTCACCTTTATCAGTTCACCTTTCTGTATACTGTCTAGTAAACAATATAAGATACACTGGGGTTTCTTAAATTGATTGTCAAGTATCAGAGGGGTAGTCATGTTAGTCTGGATCTGTAAAAGCAGCAAAGAGTCCTGTGGCACCTTATAGACTAACAGACGTATTGGAGCATGAGCTTTCGTGGATGAATACCCACTTCGTCAGAGGCACGTCATCCGACGAAGTGGGTATTCACCCATGAAAGTTCATGCTCCAATACATCTGTTAGTCTATAAGGTGCCACAGGACTCTTTGCTGCTTAAATTGATTGTGCATTTTGCAATAAAAAGTTTTGTTGTAGATGAAAATTTTAGTTTAGTTCTCATGTTACTACTCCAGCCAAAATTTCACTACCATTCTGTACTGCTTTGTATGATGGACCAATGGAACACAAAACATCACAGTATAACAGACTGGCAAAAGAATAATTTAACCACAGTCCAAGTGAGAAAATGTTCAGTCAGTTATTAATATTATAATGGCACGTGTATGCATGCATATTGACCAATATACATACACACACACACACATCATTAAAAAAGTTTACTGGATTAATTTAATGTATGTAAAAGTCAAACCCCAGATTCTTAAGTGGTCGCATATTTACAACAAAGAATACAAGCTGCTACTGTAGTTTTCTGGTTTAGGCTGAGAGATAATATCTACCACATGTAGCATGTAGCAAATAGATTAACAGATTCAAGACCTGAAGGGATCACTGTGATCATCTAGTCTGACCTCCTGTGTAACACATACCATAAAACTTCCCCCAAATAATTCCTTGGGCAGATCTTTTAGGAAAAAAATAATTTAAAAATTATCAGAGATGGAGAATCCACGACAATGCTTGGTAAATTGTTCCAATGGTTAATTACTCTGCCTTATTTCTAGTCTGAATTTGTCTACCTTCAACTTCCAGACATTGGGTCACATTTCTCTACTAGACTGAAGAGCTCCATCAAATATTTGTTCTCCAGGCGATTACAGACTGTAACAAAGTCACCTCTTAACCTTCTTTTTATTAAACTAAATAGATTGAGTTCCTGGAGTCTCTCCCTACAAGGCATGAGAATATACAAATGACCATACTGGGTCAGCCCAAAGGTCCATCTAGCCTCCAAGGATTGTATTAGCCCTCTTGGCCAGTGTCACACTGGGACCTCGTGTTCAGCTCATTATCTGTCATGACCACTAAGTCTTTTTCAGAATCGGTGCTTCCCAGGATAGAGTCCCCATCCTTTAAGTAGGGCCTTCATTCTTTGTTCCCAAAGGTATACAGTTACATTTTGCTTCATTTATCATTCATATTGTTTACTTGCCCCCATTTTACCAAGCAATCCAGATTGCTCTGTATCAGTGACCTGTCCTCTTCATTATTTATCACTCGCCCAATTTTAGTGCCATTGGCAAACTTCTTCAGTGATGATTTTATGTTTTCTTCCAAAGCATTGACAAGAAACATTGGCTTAGGGCCAAGAATCAATCACTTCAGGACTTCACTAGAAACATCCCCACTTGGTGATTCCTCATTTACAATTACATTTTGAGACCTATCGGTTAGGCATTTTTAATCCATTTAATGGGTGCCGTGTTAATTTTATACCATTCTAGTTTTATAATTGAAATGTCATGTGGTACCAAGTCATACACCTTACAGAAATCCTAGCATATTACACCAACGCTATTATCTTTACGAACCAAACTTATAATCTCATTAAAAAAAAAGATAGTCTGATATGATCTGTCTTCCATAAACCCATGTTAATTGGAATTAGTTATATTACCCTCCTTTCATTCTTTATTAATCGAGTTCTGTATCAGCCGCTACATAATTTGACATTGATCCCAGGGAAAACAAACAGGCCTATAACTACTCAGATCATCCCAGTTATCTTTTCAAAATATTGATACATTAGCTTTCTTCCAGACTTCCAGAACTTCCTCAGTATTCCAAGAGCTATTAAAGATCAACATTAATGGTGCAGCGAGTACCTCCGAGAATTCTTTTACAACTCTTGGGTGGCAAGTTATCTGGATCTGCTAATTTTAAAATGTCTAACTTTAGTAGCTGCTGTTTAACATCCTCCTGAGATACTAGTTAATGGAAGGCGTCCTATAATCATCATCTGATGATATGATTTCTATCATGCTATCTGGAATGGCTCACGACCAGGAGTGTCAAAGCAAGGTAGAAACTCCAAACTGGTTGAATGTTCTAAAATTAGTTTTCACCAACCCAGTGATAGTAAACCCTGAAGCACTATAACAATTTTACCATGGAGTCACAGGCAGTCCCCTTAGGCATTACTGTCTATCTTGCCAACAATGTCACAGATGGTCACTTTAGACCAAAAGTCACAACAGTATTCAGGTTACCCATGGTCCCAAAGGACAAGTCACTTACCCTAGGTCAATGGTATTCAGATCTCAAATCAGAGTCAATGCCTGTAGCCATTCCTATTATAAACTAACTAAAGATTTATTACCTAAGGAAAAATAAAGTTATTTACAAGTTTAAAAGAGGAAACATACATACAGAAATGAGTTACATTCTTAGATTTATGATAAGCTGCTCTGTCTTTCAGTGCTGACTCAAGCCAAGCAGCATGGGGATCTCTTGCTTATGTTTAGGAATCTTCGCCTCTCAGAGTCCAAAGAGCATAAACATCCCAGTTTCTCCTTTTCAGGGATTTTTATCCCTCCTTACATCAGAAACCAAGTTCCTGGGATAAGTTTATGTATAGGTTTCCCCTTCCTGGAAGGAGTGAGGAATGCAATCAACAAGCTCTCTGTCCTTTGATGCGACACAATGCCTCATCTGCCTTCAATGGGCCATATTCTGTGCAGGATGAGCACTTCAACTTAATTACAAACAACGAGGAGTCCTTGTGGCACTTTAGAGACTAACAGATTTATTTGGGTATAAGCTTTCATGGACTATAACCCACTTCATCAGATGCATGGAGTGAAAAATACAGTGAGCAGGTATAAATACACAGCACATGAAAAGATGGGAGTTGCTTCACCAAGTGGAGGGTCAGTGCTAACGAGGCCAATTCAATTCAGTTGGTGGGATGAGGGGGATTAGAAATAATCTGTACCCTACAAAAACCCAGAGGTACTAAGAGCACTATAGACATGCTTCTCTGATTCTGACTGTGATCATTAGAGACTATAATTGTCCTTTCTATTCTTTCGTGTTGTTTTTAAAAACTTGGGCCAGAGACCACTTTTATTTAGGACCACTCTGATTGAGGCCTGTAGTCACTATCAAAATGTTACATAATAACAATGTGTTAATAAAGAGGAGTGAGAAGAAAGAGGTAGCAAATTATTGTAGTTATGATGGCTGGTGGTGCTATTCAAAGGCATCATTATTCTTCTCAGGCTGAGATTCAGCAAGCACAATACACTAGGTTTCTGGATACATCCTCCATGATTTGGAATGTAATAGCAATAGAAAGCATATTAGCAACATAATGCCTCTTGAATTGACCTTTGGTTGAACCTCTACAGATTGTGTAGAGGGGACCAAGAGAAGCTGTAGTGGTAATTTATTCATTGAGATTTTATCATTTTGTTGACTTTGTCAACTGAGCCTTGTTCATAAAATCCTATAGCTCTGGGTTAAGGAAAAGGTCTTCCAAAATTACTCAAAGCTTCTAGAACCAAATTCCTAGACTTCCTCTTTAAAAGAGCCTTCAGAAAACAAGTGTGGAAGAAAGCAGAGAGATAGCAGCCTGAAATTCACATGGGACAGTTAAGGATATGGGAGAAGGCTTAGCAAACAAGCCCCCTGCTGATCACCCTGTTTATGCTGTGCTAGTCCCTCAAGCCATCTCTTGCACACATACACAGGTAAGGCCACACCCAGCTACAGACACAGACTGAGATCAGCTCTGTCTGAGAGGATCCAGCTCAGAGATTCACCTTGCACTCACATGCACACCTCCTTTGGGGATTAAACTCAAAAAAATATGGTCTTGTGCAGTATAGAAAAATCTGCGTAGTGCAAGCCCATAAAAATCAGCCTCTCCCTCAATGTGGAGAGAGATATGCAAAGTTTCTTGCCCCCCTCCCTGCCCCCCGATACAAATTGCACAAACTGGATTATGTTATAAATAATAAATACATTTATTAACTACAAAAGGTAAATTTTAAGTGATTATAAGGGATAGCAAACAGAACAAAGCAGATTACTGAGCAAGTGAAACAAAACACGCAAACTAAGCTTAATACGCTAAAGAAACAGGTTACAAAATGTAATTTCTCACCCTAAATGTTGTTTAAGTCAAGTGGCAGAGTTTCTGTAGCTTAGAGTTCCAGTTATTTCTCTTTACAGACAGCCCTTGCCTTTCCCTCAGCTCAGTTCCTTTGTCTCTTCAGGTACTTTCAGCAGTCTTTCTTCTTGGGCAGGAAGGCAATGGAGAAGAGTCCTGTTTGCCTTACTCCTCAGCCTTAAATAGAATTTACATAAGGTGAAAAGCCTTTGTTTCCAGTGGAAAAGTACCAGCAGTGTCCAAGGTGGTACTTTGAAACAGGTGACATTATCCCCTGACCTTGCAGTGTCAAAGCAACCATGAAATCAGGTTTATTTGCAATGTCCACAGGAAGGAGCTCCTGGAAGATAGGAGATCCACATCTTTAAAGACTCACCATCTTTTCCTAATGGCTCATCAAGGCTGATTACTCACTGTCTGGTGGGCATCTCCAAGTATAATCACAGTTGTAATTGTTGCATAGTCAATATTCCTAACTCCAGATACAGAAATGATACATGCATACAAATGGGTTAATTACATTCAGTAAATCATACTCTTTCCAATGATATCTTACATGAGCCATCTTGCATAAAATATATCTTAGTTATACCATATTTATATCATAAGCATATTTCTATAAAGATTATGGCGCATCACATCACACCATCCACTAACTCACATGCTACAAACACTCTCCTCAGTTTCTGCCCTCCTCTATCCCAGTTATTTGCTTACAGAGAAGCTGCATAAACTCTCTGATTTCACCCCTTCTTTTCCCCTCCCAATTCTCCCTTAATGCTTTTCTCAGTTCTAAATATGTGCATGAGATAATGTTGTGACCTACTGGTATTACTGCAGCCCATTGCTAATACATTTTAGAATGACAAACTTTATCAGAAGCACAGAAGATGAGATAACACCAGACAATCACTGATGTTTCCCTCTCTGAGGTTCCTAGCTGGCAGGTTCATGCACCCTCTCTCACCACATGTAATAAACAATAAAAGATATATATCTGAAAAGAAATCAGTTCTAGTTTCCACCTGATCTTTTAACTTTCTTAAGGTCATGCAAATCTTTCTCCTTTGTTTGCAATATGAAAATCAAATAAAATAACCTTCCTTGCCCCTCAAAAATCCACACATTATTTTTTAAGTGCAGTATTGGTTTATTTCCATAGTCTGATTTTTACCTGACTGCTTACACATGTAAAACTCAATGGGCACATTCTTCATGCAATTCCCAATGAAGCAGTCCTACGACTACAACTGTCACAAAACACTTATATCTGGTTTTGTTGCTCTACCCAAGCTGCAGCCTCTGCTCGTCTCTTCTTTCATTATCTCTGATGTACTGGCTCCAATTTGTATTTGAATCATTTCTGTTTTCATAAATGAACTGTCAGGTACTTTCTTTATTTTGTATGTATACACACACACACACACACACACACACCTTTAAGTTTATTTTTATGCAAAAGAGGAATAAGCAAACAGATGCAGCTCAAAAGAATCAGCAGCTCAAAGGAACTTGTTTTACAAGTTCATGCTTCAAAATAGGAAACATCTTCTGGTGACCCATTTAATTTCTACTTAGAATCGGTACTAATCCTTAGTGTAACACTTTTGATATTAGAATTTTTAAAAATAAAAATAAAGTAATGTAACCTTAATGTAAGCCTTCTGCTAGGTATCATTTGTGGTACGAAGGTTTAGATTCAATGACACCTAGAAGTCCCATTTAAAATAAATAAAATGACTGGCTCGAGCTCTCACTTAAAACCTCATCCTCTCCCAGGTTTAAGGAACTTAAAATTTAAATATCCTAGTCACCTCTACAAGTGCTTCTTTCCCCTCATAGGCAGAGACAGGAATCTTCAGGACTATGAAACCACAGATATCTTTTATTTTGAGGAAAAACAATAAACCATAAATGTACATAAAAGTGAATGAGCAAAACCCCCAGCATTGTATGGGAGGTACAGTTGACTCCATAAACCCAAATATTAATTGTTGAGACCCAGAACTATTACTCACCAAACAATGCCCAACCACCAAAAACACTCACTAATCCAATTAGAGTGACTCTGCAAGTGGTTCTCCTCAGCCTGTCCACTGCAATCCCGAGAAGGCCACACCATCAGTTCCAACTCTGATCTGTGTATTCTCAGCTCAGTCTACAAAGTCAGCTCCACTAGCTTGGCTCCTGCTTGACCCAGTCAAATTAAATCAACTCCACCTCTGTCAGAGCCAGACAAAGTCAGCTCCACTGTACGGCCAGCACTATACAAGAAACAAAATTTCCCAGCAGGAAACCCAGAGCAAATGAAGACACCCCTGACCATAGCCCTTCTAATCCCCTTGTTGAATTTGGGCTCATTACTCAATCAGAATCCACTGTCATCTCTGGGTGGCTCACTTTCCCCCAGCTGTCACAATTTCTCCCCACTTCCATACATATATTTATATTCACTATTTAATGTCACTTCCAGAAAACACAATTTTTTGTGGGAAATTCAAAAATTCAGTTGTGTTTGTATATAATATTCACTATCTATTGCACTTGCTGGCTTCATTTAAGACTAGATGCAGAAATACTGAAATATCACCAAAAATGTTAGGGCCAAATATTCAGCTGCTCTAAGTCGGGATACCCAATAGAGCTATGACAATTTATACCATATCCTTGGTACTTCCAACTACTATAGGATAAAACAAGGAAGTAAGGGATATCACTTGAGAGTTCTTGTGCCTGTGAGATCCCAGCTCAGTTTCCCTACCCAAAGAGATTAGGATACTTTTGGATAAACTCTAAACAGACATTCATGCTTTTACATCTGTGATAAATGAAGGGAAGGTAGCGCCCTTTTATGGACACCCAACCAGCCAGTTAGCTATAAAGTCCTCTTGGTGGCTGCTTGCTTTACCTGTAAAGGGTTAAAAAATCCACAGAAGAAAAGAAAGGGGAGTGGGCACCTGATCAAAAGAGCCAATGGGAAGACTAGACCTTTTAAAAATGGGAAAAAAGCTTTCCCTTTATCTCTCTGTTGTTCTCTTTGGGCTGAAGAGAACAGGACAGCTGAAATGCTGTGTAAAATTTGGACCAGGTATGAAAATTCATCAACCATGCCTAGAAGAATTCATTGAGACAGAGAATGTTTAAATAGACACAATTAGGTTTATTTCTTTTATTTTCTGTAAGGCTTGTGGATTCCTCTGTGCCAACCTCAGATGATTTTGTTTGCTTGTTACCCTTAAACTGAACACCCTAGAAAGCTATTCTGGGTGCTTAATTTTTGGAATTGCTCTTTTAAAATCTAGCATAAGCCTAAGTTCCAGATGTATTTTCTTTCTTTTTGTTTTTAATAAAATTTACCTTTTTTAAGAACCCAATTGATTTTGTGTCTTGAAAGATCTGTGCATATGTTTTTCAATTAGCTGGTGGCAACAGCTGGGTTTTCCTTTTGCTGTTTTCTTTCTCGGCTTCCATGAGGGAGGGGTGGAAAAGCCGAGGGACCTCAGGGAAAACTTCCCAAATGAGTTTTGCCAGGATTTGCAAGAGGCAGTTTTTCACTTGGGTGGTGGCAGCGTTTACCAAGCCAAGGTCAGAGAAAAGCTGTAATCGTGGGAGTTTAATACCAGCCTGGAGTGGCTAGTATTAATTTTTTAAATCTTTGCGGGTCCCCACCTTCTGCACTCAAAGTGCCAGAATGGGCAAATCAGCCTTGACAACATCTTTAACTAAACTAAACCCCTGAGCTTCTTTCATCTTCACCCTTTATTAGTAATATGCCAAACATTGCCGTCCATAGCTGAGCAAACAACCTGGAGTACAGAAATTTTGCCTGACTACGGGCTTCAGGAGTTGGCCAGTTAGTCACAGTGACTCAGTATTTATATCCAGGAATTCTGTCTTGATGCAACATAAGTGACCCATTGCAGTTCTTGCACTAATATCAGAAAGGCCCTGAACACTTAAAATGTCAACCTGCAGAATACTATGCACTGATGTGTTGTTACAGTCGCTGAGACTTTGGGTAGTAATTTTATGTTGTTCTTCCAAGTATAACAAATTGGGTGTCATGTGAATTGAGAAACTTTATGTAAATATTAATGCTTAAATCAATAGGGTTTAACCAAGACTGTCAACAAAAATTATGTGCGCACAAACAAAACCTTTATTTAAAAAGGAATTAATGAGCCACAGAGCTGATTTTCAAATTTCAGCAACACAGGAATTTTATTTAAATGATAAAGCAAGAGAAATAATTCGATTATAAGGATATAATACTATTTATCATATGCAAAAGTAGTTAATATTGTTCATGTATGTTTTGATTAACCCATGCAGATTTTTATACATAAAAAGTAAAATTTTAAAGCAATTGTATAGAGTTCCAAGTTGGCAAATCAGTTTCTTATATTTAACTGAGAGTTTGAAGGTGCGTTTTGAGTGGTTATATTTTTCTACAAAGAAACAGCATACACTATATGTGCAAACTCGGACTATAAAAGGCTAATGTATAATTGCAGCTCAATAGCTCTGATTGCAACCTCTACCAAGCTGTTCAAACAAATATAATTCAAAAAAGTGGCTCATTTAAATTCCAAAGAACATTAGAACACACACAAAAAAAGATACCACAACTAAGCATTTCATCATCAATTGTAGCCTTCAAAGATCAAAGAGAATTTCAGGTGAATGGATGTCACAAGTGTGGCAGGTATTTTTTATCTTCTTTTCAATACCAGTTAAGAACAAGAATTTCTGACAGGATGAAGAAAACTAAGTACTGAATGTAGATTCCAAACAGATGTGCAGGAGAGCAAAGTCTTTTTCAGTGCAGAAGAAGGAAAAATTAAAGAGAGGATAAGAAAGCATTAAAAGCCTCTGAGATATGTCTCCTTAGGACAATTGATTACATCTATTGCCCACCAGGAAGATAAGGTGAAGGCCACTATGATGAAGAGATAGAGGAGAATTTGGAAGGTTAAACGCTAATATTAAAGAATAAGTCTTTTTGAGACTTTGTATCCAGGGCCAGGTCAGGCTTTTTTGCCACCCCAAGCGGCAAAAGGAAAAAAAAAAAAGCCGCGATCGGCGGCAGCTCAACCACGTTGCTTCATTCCTCAGTAGCAATTCGGCAGCGGGACCTTCACTCCGAGAGGGACTGAGGGACCTGCCCCTTCCCATTGGCCGCCCCAAGCACCTGCTTTGTTCGCTGGTGTCTGGAGCCGGCCCTGTTTGTATCAACCCACTGCGGCATATAGTACAGAAAAACAAGCAATCAGACAAGAGACAGATTAAAATTTAACTGAAAAGTGAAGAATAGGAAGGTGTACATTTCCATGAGAACATAGAGAACAAGGGAGACAAAGAAAATAAAGGATACATTGAAGGCTGTAAAGCAGCTAAAATAGAAATGATCTAGACATGACAAAATAAAAGAATGGTCTGCACTTATGGATGGAAGGATAAACAAATGTAGATCTGCGATTAGGGTTTTTGACTTCTCGAGGGCTAATTTTAAAGAGTTAAGGAAATTAGTTAGGGAAGTGGATTGGACGGAGGAATTAGTGGATTTAAATGTGGAGGAGGCCTGGAATTACTTTAAGTCGCAGCTGCGGAGACTGTCGGAAGCCTGCATCCCGAGAAAGGGGAAAAGAACCATGGGCAGGAGTTGCAGGCCAAACTGGATGAGCAAGCAACTCAGAGAGGGGATTAGACAAAAGCGGAAAGCTTACAGGGAGTGGAAGGAAGGCAGGATCAGTAAAGAAAGCTACCTTGCTGAGGTCAGAACATGTAGGGATAAGGTGAGGAAGGCTAAAAGCCACATTGAACTGGAACTTGCAAAGGGAATCAAAACCAATAGTAAAAGGTTCTACAGCCACATAAATAAGAAGAAAACAAAGAAAGAAGAAGTGGGGCCGCTATACACTGAGGATGGAATGGAGGTTAAGGATAACCTAGGCATGGCCCAACATCTAAACAAGTACTTTGCCTCGGTTTTTAATAAGACTAGTGAGGAACCTTGCGATGATGGAGGGATGATAACCGGGAATGTGGATATGGAAGTGGATATTACTGCAACTGAGGTAGAGGCCGTACTTGAACAGCTCGATGGGTCGAAGTCGGAGGGCCCGGACAATCTCCACCCGAGGATATTAAAGGAACTGGCGCGTGAAATTGCGAGCCCGTTAGCGAGAATTTTTAAGCGATCGATAATCTCGGGTGTTGTGCCGTATGACTGGAGGATTGCTAATGTAGTTCCTATTTTTAAGAAAGGGAAAAAGAGTGATCCGGGTAATTATAGGCCTGTTAGCTTGACGTCTGTAGTATGTAAGGTCTTGGAAAAAATTTTAAGAGAGAAAGTAGTTAAGGACATAGAGGTCAATGGTAATTGTGACGAATTGCAACACGGATTTACTAAAGGTAGATCGTGCCAAACCAATCTGATCTCCTTCTTTGAGAAGGTGACGGATTACTTAGATAAAGGAAATGCGGTAGATATAATTTACCTAGATTTCAGTAAGGCGTTCGACACGGTTCCGCACGGGGAGCTGTTAGTTAAATTGGAAAAGCTGGGAGTGAATATGAAAGTTGTAAGGTGGATAAGGAACTGGTTAAAGGGGAGACTCCAGAGGGTCGTATTGAAAGGTGAACTGTCGGACTGGAAGGAGGTCACCAGTGGAGTCCCTCAAGGATCGGTTTTGGGACCGATCTTATTTAACCTTTTTATTACTGACCTTGGTACAAAGAGCGGGAATGTGCTAATAAAGTTCGCGGATGACACGAAGCTGGGGGGTATTGCTAACACGGAGAAGGACAGGGATGCTATTCAGGAAGATCTGAACCACCTTGTAAACTGGAGTAATAGAAATAGGATGAAATACAATAGTGAAAAGTGCAAGGTCATGCATTTAGGAACTAATAATAAGAATTTTGGATATACGTTGGGGGCGCATCAGTTGGAAGCGACGGAAGAAGAGAAGGACCTTGGGGTACTGGTTGATAGCAGGATGACTATGAGTCGCCAATGTGATACGGCTGTTAAAAAAGCAAATGCGATTTTGGGATGCATCAGGCGGGGTATTTCCTGCAAGGATAAGGAGGTGTTAGTACCGTTGTATACGGCGTTGGTGAGACCCCATCTGGAATACTGTGTGCAGTTCTGGTGTCCCATGTTCAAGAAGGATGAATTCAAACTGGAACAGGTTCAGAGACGGGCTACGAGGATGATCCGAGGAATGGAAAAACTGCCTTATGAAAGGAGACTCAAAGAGCTTGGCTTGTTTAGCCTGGCCAATAGAAGGCTGAGGGGGGATATGCTCGCCCTATATAAATATATCAAGGGGGTTAACGTTAGGGAGGGAGAGGAATTATTTAAGTTTAGTACTAATGTAGCCACGAGGACGAATGGATATAAACTGGATATTAGGAAGTTTAGGCTTGAAATTAGACGAAGGTTTCTGACCATTAGGGGAGTGAAGTTCTGGAATAGCCTTCCGAGGGAAGTAGTAGGGGCAAAAGACTTTCCTGGCTTTAAGACAAAGCTTGATAAGTATATGGAGGGGATGTTATGATAGGATCGTTAATTTGGGCAATTGATCTTGAATTACCACCAGACAGGTCTGCTCAATGGTCTGCGGGGAGATGTTGCATGCGATGGGTACTGAGTTGCTGCGGAGAACTCCTTCTTGGGTGCTGGCTGGTGACTCTTGCCCACATGCTCAGGGTTTAGCTGATCGCCATATTTGGGGTCGGGAAGGAATTTTCCTCCAGGGCGGATTGGCAGGTGCCCTGGAGGTTTTTCGCCTTCCCCTGCAGCGTGGGGCACGGGTCGCTTGCTGGTGGTGTCTCTGCAGCTTGAGGTCTTCAAACCATTTTTGAGGATTTCAAAAACTCGGTCCTGGGATAGGGGTTGTATAAAATTGGATGGGTGGGGTTCTGTGGCCTGCCTTGTGCAGGAGGTCAGACTAGATGATCAGATTGGTCCCTTCTGACCTATGAGACTATGAGACTATGAGACTTATGACTGGATAGAAGACTAGGAAATGTTCTTTACCTTTGTCACAAAAAGCAAGAGATGAGGCTGAGCCAATGCTCCGGAATCAAACTCTGTGGAAGTTCAGATACAAATCTGAACTTTGAGGCTCAGACCTTTCTCAACTGGAAACTTTTGCCCTTGTTCCACTCTTCAGACTTGAGGTTGCACTTAGAGCTGATTGAAAAAGTAAAAGTATCAAAAAAAGTGGCCAGCTCTAGTTTTCCTACAGTTGGACCCAGGGTCCATATTAGGGGGTAAGACATGTCCTACTGCTTTGTAGGTATATGTGCACTGGGAAAACCCTTGAGTGAAATCCTGGCCCTATTGGAAATCAACAGGAGTTTCACCATTGACTTCAACAGAGCCAGGATTTCAGCTCTTGGTTGGGTCACTGCAGATGAAAACTGTGTGTTTAGTGGGGAGGTGGGGTCCATTATGAAATTATTAAGGGGAGATGTCATGTAATTAAAACATCCTTATGCAATGGTGGATGTAATGTCGTTACTTTTTCTGAGGGAAACATTTTGGAGTTATATTTGGAGCTAAGCAGGTTGACTGTCCATTTAAATTGAATTACATTTACCACCAATTAAACAGCATAAAACAGATTTTTCTTCAATTTTTAAAATCAATAGCTAAACTTATTTTTGCAATTATTAACTGAGAGTCAAAGTCCTTACAGAAATTTTCCAATGATGTCACAGAGAGATTTGCTGAATAGGGACTAGGGAATACCTCTTTATTACTACTTAGAATGAACTGAGTACTCGGGTAATAGAGTGGTTAATTCCAGTTAACTTTTCCATCACAAAAAACTTCCTCATGCCAGGGGGGACGACTCTTCAAAATGGTATACCCAGTCCACAATACTAGACAAAACCACATCTAATTTTTTTCAAATGCCAGACAGAGGACAAAAACAGAAAAAAGGACTGTCTGTCTTAAAACCAGACAAATGGCCTGCTTAAGCCTGGTGATATGTTTGCCCTGAACAAGAGCAAGCTCAGGCTCTACAGCATTCAAGAAGTAAAGAGCTCTATTGCTGAGACACCAAAGGTTGATGCCGCTGTAGCATCCCTCATCAAGGAGATGATCATTCCCTTAGAAGAGGAGTTCTACTCTAAGAAACCTACAGATAGAAAGATGGAGGCCACCCTCAAAAAGGGCTTTGAAGCCTCCTCCACAACCCTCTGAGCATCTCTCACAGCTACCTGCTTTGTGGGAGCATATCTTTCCTGGCTGGAAGATCTCAAAGCCTTTTGAAGGATAGAGATCACCCTGACTTTGACTCCACTTTGAAGAAAGTATCTGTAAGTAGGGTCAGAATGAGCTCTCCTCTGATATCCAGTGATGAGCTAGGGAAGAGGACTTCAGGAACTAACCTTGTTTGCATGGACACACCCACTCTGACCAGGTCACTTTTGATGAGTGTTGGATTGCAAGTCACTTTGTTATTGGGTGCAGTGGTAATAAAGTATTATCATTGTGTGAATCAAGGAGAGCAAAACTGTGCTTAGCATGCCCTGATTGATGGGTTCGCCCTCAACTGAACTGCACTTGCTGAGCAGTGAGGTAGGAGTGCCGAAGCCCAGTGGAAATGAGAGAGAGGATGGGGACTGGTGTTTCTGTCTGGTGCTGTGGACTCTGCCTAAGGGTCCTAGACACCATTTGACCCTCACCCTCCCACTCTTCACTGAGAGTCTTCTTGTGGATCACTAGAGCTGAAATCACTGATAACCAGGCCTAAGTGTCAGATTTGTAATGAGACTGTGTCTCTGGTGAAAGAAAGACTGCCCAGTCTCCACCAGCAGTGAGGCTCCCTCACTAACAGTTAAAATCACTGAGAGCTGTGTTAAGTGGTGGGCAATGCTCCCTCTAATTTTTTCCCATCCATGTACGGAATGAATTTTGTTATGTGCACCAAATTATAAAGGTAATGTGTGGATGTGCACCACCAAAGAAACAAAAAACCTAGATATAATATATATTTTTAAAAAGTTACCACAGGAATAATTACTTCAGCCAGGACAGGTTAGGCATTTTAGAACTCACCCCTCAAAGAATTAAATTTAAGCATAAGAGAGAAATAAAAATTATGAAATGCATAGACCAGTCAAAAAACTCAAATAACAGCACTTTGAATGAATAAAATTACAAAGAATATATGTGCATGTGCATTGCAGTAAGTATCAAGAAGTAACAACAACAGGAACTCTACAGGTATGTGCTGGGAAGTGTGTGTGTGTGACAGAGAGAGAGAGAGAGAGAGAGACACACATGCATTGCCCCTTTAAGTACATTCACAAGCTGGCAAGACTCCCCAATGGACTGCAGCTGCCCTGGGGCATCCTTCAGGTAATCAATATTGCTAACTCTCACACTATATGGTGCTTTTCCTTAAAGCCCCAGGCCCCCAGTGTATATATATATGGGCACAGGAGGATGATATTGAGGAAGAAGTGTACATATACAGCATCTCCTTGAGTTCTGGGAGAAGTGGAGCAGCTTCCTTCCATTCTGAGTTACAGCCAGGGGACTGAAACTTAAAGTATCCGTACATCCAAAGTGTGGAGTCCTGGTTGACAGCTCTGACATGGAGCTGCACGGCAATAGAGAAGTCAGGCCATCGCCTCAGTCTTGGGCAACATGGATCCAGGATGGGAGAATACATCTCCCAAACCAGATTCCTCACTGAAAGGGGCTTTTTCGTTTCTTATTCTACAGAGGACCCAGCCCTATCTCTCCACCAGAGGCACCTCTGTGGAGGTTACTGTCATTCTAGCATTTACACATCAATTTACAGTGTTATGACTCTATGTTCACAGAGGAAAATGATAGAAACTCAGGGACTGTTTTAATTAAAGCACAGGATTTCAGATGATGGCAAAATGCAGCCCAAACGGTGGAGCCTCATTAAAATCCTGAGCGCTACTGCTTCTTTTCAGCCCTATGATTTGCTGCTGTATATTGCTCTTTTAAGTAGATAGGCACTCAAAGCAGACAGCAGCAGCAGCCACCAGCAAGCTCCCTTTGTCCCACTCCTGAGCCCTGTCAAGTACCACCCCTCCTGCTCTGCGGATATGGGGTACAGGAGCGGGGGAGGGGGACACCCTGACATCAGCAGCCCCATTACCCGCTGCTCTGCATAGTAAACAGGAGGCTCCCAGGAGCAATCCAGGGCAGAAGGAAGGAGCAGTACGGCAGTGGGTGGAGGGACACCTGAAGTGCAGAGCACTTGATATCTTGCTGGGCGGCCACCCAGCGATGCAGCTTACAGGGAACTTAGGTGGTTGCAGGGACAGTTCTACTGTTTTCGCCACCCCAAGCAGGGTGCCGAATTGCAGCCGCGGACGGCATCCGTGTGCCATTAAGGCGGCATGCGTGCAACTCTACTTTACCCTTGGCCCCGACCTGCTCCTGCCACCTGCACGCCTCTGCTCTCCCAGGCCAGCCAGGGCACTTAGCGGGGCGACGCACGGATCCCAGTGCATGCCACTGACTTTCCAGGACTGAGCTCAAGCCTCCCGTGACAAACTCTCAGAAACCCCCCACCCCACCCGCTCAGTGCCATTGCAACTCATCCAACCAGCGCACCTGGCCGCAGGAGGAACGTTCCAGCTTCAGGAAGGGCCGGCCTGGAATGGAGCAGGGAGTGGTACCCAGCCCCCAGGGGGAGCTACACGGGGGTAACACATGTCCCCTGCCCCTCCTCCCATCAGGCCCAGGCTGCCCAAAGGGACATCTCTCCCTCCAGCCATGCCCGGGCCAGGCTAACCCTTTACTCTGTGAGGCTGCCGTGGGTCGGCCCCAGCCGGCCACCCACAGGCGCTGCCCAAGTTACACAGGACCCCGTCACTCTCCCGACTGAGCTGTGGCCCAGCGCTGGTGCATGTGGAGTGTCTGTGCTCCTATCTCCATAGGCCCTGCTTGGCCTGCTAGGGACGGCTTGGGAGGAGCCGGCTCTGAACCTGGCCCCAGATCCCACTGGGCTGGACGCTTGCAACTGGCTATGGCAGGGGTATTGTGCTAGGCTCTGCAGCCTCCACTGCTGGCTGCCAGGGCTGGCTCTACTGTTTTTGCCCCCAAGCAGTGCGCCAAATTACCGCCATGGATGGCGGGGACAGTCCAGGTGCTCTTAGGGCGGCATGAGTGTTTCCGCGGTGGTGGCAATTCGGCGGCAGCTTCTGTCTTCATCCAGAAGACAGAAGCTGCGCCGCTGCAGATAGCTGAACATAGAAGCTGCTGCCGAACTGCTGCCACTGCGGAAATGTCCATGCCATCCTAACGGTACATGGACTGCCCTCGCCATCCGGCGGCAATTCGGCACGCTGCTTGGAGGCAAAAACACAGGGCCTGCCACCCCTTGTAGATTGCCGCCCCAAGCTCCTGCTTGGGATGCTGGTGCCTGGAGCCAGCCCTGGGTGGTTGGACTTCAAGACATCCCAGTGGTGGCAGTAGACAGGGAAGTTGTAGAGTGAGCAACAGTGGCGCAGCTGACAGCAGAGCAAGTGGCCAACGGTGGAGCAGTGAATGAGCGGTGGCTAAGTGAGAATCTTGATCTGCCTTTCAGACTCCTTAGTCCTCGCAACTGATGCCAGCCAAACTGTCCAGTGCCACCAGAGCAAGGAGGAAAAGGCTTACAGCACAAAACTCCTAGAGCTGAGAGTAGTCCAACTCGCTCTGCAAAGGTTCCAGCCCACTCTAAGGGGAAACCATGACCTGGTTCAATCAGACAATACAACTATGGTCACATATTTAAACATTTGTGTGGAGGACAAGGAGTCCAACACTACACACAGAAGCAATAGAAATAATGAGGTTGGCGGAAGAGTTCTTCCTTTCCCTCAGAGTGATCCACATCAAAGAGGACCAGAGCTAAATGGCAAACTGGCTCAGCGGGTGCAGGGACAAAAAGTAGTGCCTGAATCAGGAGGTTTTAGGTCTCATCATTCAGACATCTGGCCTCTCTTCAACCAGCCTGTCCACATATCCTATGAATGCAAAGAGGCCAAAATAATTCACAAGGGAGGCAGACCTCAACTCCATGGGGACAGATGGCTTATCTCACAGTTGGTGGCAGGGCCTGCTTTATGCTTTTCCACCCCTTCCACTACTTGGAAAGGTGGTCCAGAAAATAAAATGAGAACAGGCAACAGTAATACTGGTAACTCCTCATTGGTCGAAGCTACCTTGCTTCTCAGAGCTGAAACTGGAGTCCCCACTCCAGCTTTGGTAGAGACCAAACAATCTTTCATAGAGTTCTTTTCTTCATCCAGACCTGAAACAGCTTCAGCTGATAGCCTGGCTGTTGAGAGGGAAGCACTAGAAATTCTTGATCTGTCCTACAGAGTCATTGCTTCAGTCTAGAGAGTATCCACACTAAAAATGTACTCCTCTCTGGTCCAGATTCAACTGCTGGTGCCAAGAACACAATGCAAATCCCAGAAATCCAGAAATTCCAACCATTTGGGACTTTCTCTGAGGATGCAAGGACAGAGGCCTTAAGTCCAGTAACATTGCACATCAGTTGCCTGCAATTAGAACTATGCTTTTTGCAGGATCCTTTGACTCCCTGGTGGACAATTCACAGGTAGCCAGAGTTCTTCGAGCAGTCTGATTAGCCACACCAGCAGTCAGGCCATTCTTCCCAGAATGGGATCTTCTGGAATTTTGAGGACTCTGACAAGCCATCCTTTTGAGCCTCTGATTTCAGTGTTGGCCTTTTATTTATCCATTAAGATTTGTTTCTTACTAGTTACGTCTGCCAGACAAATGTGAGAGCTGGCAGCCTTATCTGTATAGGAGCTCTACTGTTGTTTCACGAGGATGGAGTGGCACTCAGGACACCAGAATCCTTTCCTCCCAAGGTAAATTCCTCCTTTCACACTTCCCAAGAAGTTGTATTGCCTTCATTATGTCCAAAATCACAACATCAAACTGAAAAGGTACGGCACACAGCAATTCGGCATACAAACTCCACACTCGAGAACAAGGGTTAAGAAGCCACTCTGGGCCCAGGTGGCCACACGCAGCCCCACCTGCAAAGCCTGCATAAGATGGAAGCAGGGCTTAAAAGGGGAAGCAAAGCAGCTCAAAAGAGGACAGGCAGTGGAAGAGAGCAGACTTCTGTGCCAACTCTGGGGACGTTTGAGGTGGTGAAACAAGCAGGACCTGTTGACTATGAAATCTGACAGCCAGGGAAGAAAAAGAAAATGCAGGTGTACCATGTTAACCTTCCAAAGGCCTGGAAAGACCAAGAAGGACTCTTCATAACACCCTATCCACCTGAACCCAGTCTAGGCCCTCAAGCACCAGTGACCCCAGAAACCCAAGCAGTACCAGTGGGAGAGGAGCTTCAACTAGTGCAGAAAGCTCAAATGCAGCAACTGATTGAATCCTTCCCTGAAATATTTTCAACCTTACTGGATCAGACACACCTGAGGTATCAACACAGCCACTGAACCAGGACAACAGGTCTGCAAAAATCCCACAATCCCTTCCATGAAAGAGGTGAGATATTGTGCAACAAGAGCTACAAGCCATGTTAGACCTTCAGGTAGTGGAAGAGTTTCACCATGAGTGGAGAAGTCCCATTGTGCTGGTACCAGAATCAGATGGGACAACCCATATCTGTATTGATTTAGGAAAAATAAATGGGATCTCGAGGTCTGATGCCAATCTATGCCCAGGGTATGCTTTACTCAAAAGGCTGGCAATTGTCAAGTATATATCCCCACCATCGACCTCACAAAGGGGTACTGGCAGAGCTCTCTGACCTTAAAATCTCAGGAAAAGACAGCTTTCTCCATCCCATTTCTGAACTATACCATTAGGCCTCCACAGGGAAGTGGCCACTTTCCAATGACTCATGGACCAAGGGCTGTGACTGCATGGCCATAATGCTACAGCCTACATAGATGACATGGTGATATGCAGCAGTAATTGGACTGACCTGATGTAACATCACCTCTGTCTTACAGCCCTCTAGAGTGCAGGACTCACCGCAAACCCAGCCAAGTGCATAATAGTGAACCAGGAAGTTACATACCTTGGCCCAAGACTTGGAGAAACTGACCTGATAGTATCTACAAAGGCGAGACTGTTGACTGATTGGGAAGGTCAGAGATTTTATTTGCAATTCCAAATTGAAAATAAATTTGGGTAGGAAGTTCTTGGGGGGAGGGGAGGCAGCTGCATACCATTCTCCAGGTGCAGAACACAGCTGCCCACTATCAGACCATGGATCAAAGCCCAGTGGAGAGCGTGGTCCCAAACTAACCTATCCACTCTCAAAAGATGGGACATCAACAGAAGCCTTTACCTCAGTAGAGAATCTAGCAGGGGAAGACTCTGATTGTTTGAGATCTGAGCCCCCCAAAGTCCCCATACTAAAGAAAAAGCCCTGAAGCCTTTGGGGAAGCTGAAAGACAGGACTCTAAGACAAAACGGGCAATCACCTGCTGCACCCCTGCCTGACCCCCTAGGTGGCACTGATAATGAGCATTCCCCTTTTACACACCTTAGAGGTCTGAAAATCTCTCTCAGGCATACAGAATCCATGAGAAGATCAAGCTCCCTATTCATGTCTTTCCACACAAAATGCCAGGGACTCAGAGCTTCCAAGTCCTCCATCACTGGTTGAATTAGACTATCATTGTGGGAAACTACAAATCATCAGAGACTCCTGTCCCAAAAGAGATCTAGGTACACTCCAAGAGATCCTTAGTAACATCGTGAAATGAGCAAATGTCTCCACTTCACAAATTTGCAAAGCAGTCTACAGTTAAAACCCTCATTAATCATTACAAACTGGACTTTCTATCTTCTGCAGAGGCCTCCTTTGGCAGGAAGGTGATGGACTAGAAATAATACAAACTTTTGAGCGAGCTCGGGAAAAGGTGGCTATTTCTTTCCGACCAAACTTTTGTTTCGTAACCTTCCTACATCTGTTCACAGCTTGCTATTTCCCAGACATCCAGAATTGTGGGACATGCTGGGCTGCAGAATGGAAAATATTCTTACTGATAATTTCCTTTCTGCTAGTAGCGTATCCCACGATTCTATCCACCCTGCATGGCTCATGAGTCAAGGTCAGATATTAAGTAGAATCGTTACCATATGACCATCTTCCTTGGTCTCATGTGCACACTTATTTCATTATAACTGGAATATTTGTTAATGATGAGATGCAAGTTTCACAGCTTGGGAATAATTTATCTGGCAGCAAACTGGAGCAGAGGGGGGCCTAGCCAGACCATGCAGCTCCAAAACACTTATCTGCCACCACAAGCTTGAAAGAGGGGAGAGTAGCTCAGATGTCCAGAATTGTGGGAGATGTTGCTAGCAGAAAAAAACATTATTAGTAAGAAATTTTCTGTTCCTAAATCACACAGGAAGTCTGATAGAGTCAGGAATGGAACCCAGATCTGTTGATTTGCAATCCAGTGGCTAGCAAGACCATCTTTTTATCATGACAACAGGAAATATGCAAGAACATCTCAAAATCCCACAATACACATTACCATTAGAATACATGTTACTGTCTAATTCCCACTGTTTGCACAAACCCAAAATGGTCTTGCTGTCCCCCTGCCACAGCTTTGAGTCATTAGCTACTAAAGCACAAGTGAAATTGGCAAAAAAATATTATACTAAAAAGAACATGGCATGTATTCTTCTTATGCAAGTGAAGCAGTTTTAATCTTACTGCATAAATACCGGAAATTATCAGGGTTTTGCAAAAAACACGAAGTGCCCGGAAAATGAAGGCAAATCAAAATTTGCAAAGTGTGACTGAAGCTTATCTATTGCAGTTATGCAATGATGTTTTTGCAAAAACAAACGTGTGTGAAACTCATTCACCCATGGCTACTTTCTGGATCCAGTCATTCCCCTCAATTACAGCCTGATCCCAAGCCCATTTAAGTACTTAGAAAACTTTCCAGTGATTTCAATGGCCTTTAGAGCAAGCCCATACACATGAGCTGTTCCACAGACCATTCTCCATGTGATTTTAATAGCACTTTCTATTTTCAGGCTATCCTATTGACAATATCGCTTTTTTGCTTTTCCCCACCATCCTCAAACAAAACTGAAATTTACTCATTTGTGTTATTTTCCACTGAGGTATTGTCTTTAAAGCTGAATTCTTGATTCACAATGTATTTGGTTCCTCTTTTTGTACTGATGCCCATGTTTTCTTTGTCCATAAAAGATGTTATAGAACATTAAAACATCATTTTGAAAGAGAACAAAGATACAGCCATGTGTTACTGCTTTGTTTCCCATCGTCTCCTTGTTCATGTCAAACCTACCTTAGTCTAACAGCTGGAGAGAATGTACAAAGGTTTGTTAACTAGATTTCAAATCTTAGCCCAACTACTTTGTAGCAGTTCTACCAAGAGCATCTTCAGAAGAAAGTCCACACGGATATAAAAATGTCAGTGATAGATTGTCTTGGTGAATCTAGTGCTCCAAAAATAATGTAACTTCACCTCTTAAGTATTATTTTTAGATACTGTTAGCGGCTGAAGTGTGAATTGGCAAAGTTTCATCAAACTTTTAGAAAGAATTGTATGCTCCCTTTCCTTTTTCATTTCGATCTATTTCTTTATACTAAATATGAAATCACTAGGTTATGACTTTAAGGATCCCTTTTCTCCCTCTCACCAGAGATGGCAAGCCTGTCAATCATTCCAACATCAACAGTAACCACAAGGGACTGTTTGCAGGAGGATAGCTGATACAAGAAACAGCTCTTACTTTAGTTTACTTGGAATCGGCTCTAATATGCATGTCTGGAGAAAAAATTATCTGTGTTTGGTAAGCCATTTTCTTTTTACTGTTTTGGTATCTACTGGACACAAAATCATCAGTGCTAAGTGTTTATATTTTGTATTAAAGTAATGCCTTAAAGATCTAAGATGTTAGCATTTAAATTATTAAAATGATGTTTCACTATTAATATTAGTCAAGGAAACAGAAGTTGAGATAGTTGCTGCTTTTTGTAAAGCTGAGTTTGATTTAAAGTTTTCAATAAATTTTATATGTTAAATGATTACATAAATGATAGAATGTAAGTATTAGTGTTTGTATTAGTAAGTATTTTAGCAAGAAAGATTGTGACATTCTCTGAGATAAATTTGTTCTGCTTAATGCAATGACTTCCAATAAACTGAAAATTGAATGTTTACTAAATGGAACTCCAAAGAATTATACCACATAAAAATGCAGTTGGCACTTTCAAAGTGGTGCATATATACTTGTATGGAGTAAATTGCTAAAGTTTTACAGTCATCAGGTTTTCAATAATATGTTGGTTGTTAGGAAATCTGTCAATCATTTTGCAACAGCCACAACATATAGCAGAATTTGAAAAAGCGTAACAGTCGAAACATTTTAAAACTTAGTTAGAATCAGTTCCAATCCTTGAAAATGTGCCCAAAAACTGTTTGCACTGGGAAATCAAACAGGAAGAGCAACTAGAAAGCAGAACATTCCTTGCTTTCCAGCCTTTTATGGAAGACTTCACATTACTTCTGTTACAGTGACTCAGAGCTGCAATGCACAATAAGCTGGTTTTATTGGAAGTGCATCTCTGCAATTCTATTTCCTGATGTATATGATGCACTTATCTATTAGTCTAATGTTTCCATTAATTTTATTGAAGATATGAATATTAAGAATTTGAAGCCAATTTTTTTCTTTCAAAAGCTCATTATGCATACAGTATTTAATCAAAAGATTTATTTTACCCTGAGAGTACTGTGCCAACACCTTAAACAAAGAGTCAGGTTAAGTAATTTCACCGTCTGGAAATACAAATGCTGTATCTGAGCTCTGCTCGTGCTCTCTCTCTCTCTCCACAGCATCATAGTGTGTCAAAACATAGAAGTGTGTCAAACACAATCTAAGAGCTGATCAGAGTGAAAAGGAGTTAAAAGGTGTGAAAGAGGCAGTTGTCACTAACACTAACATATTTTACACCATGTGAAAAATGAAGCAGGTGGCACTAAAATGCCTATAAATGTGGCGACAGCGTCATTAATTATCAAGCACAAGTATCCTTATTGCAATTCACTTCAATGGGTATTTCTGCCTGTATAAGGATGATATGATATGACATGATCCTATTACTGAGTACCTTCTTATATTCAAAATCATGGTCCTGAAATAATGAGTGTAACAGTAGTTTCCAAATTACTTGAAAAGGCGTGTACTTTAAGCAATCAAGCAGGAAAAAGTTGCAAAAGGGACTTCCTCTTTCAATTTCCACAGCAGATGGTGAATATCAGTAAAGCAAAGCATTTACTGTCACCAGAAACATATCAAATCTTCCTCACCGGATAACAAAATGGCCACAAAGCTACCCCTTCGAGAGGAATGTGAGAATTGGACAACTCTTCAAGTTGCAGATCTCCTAAGACAGGTACTGAACCTAGAGCTCAGACTGCAGACAGTACAGTATATTATACTCCTTTCAGTTCAGCTAGCAAAATAGGTTGCTGGGCTTATCTACTCTTTGTGTACAGTGTTATAGCTGTGTTGGTCCTGGGATATTAGAGACACAATATATTACCTCACCCACTATATCTGCTCTTTGTAATATGTATGATTACTCCCTCCTGAATATAAACAGAGATTCTAAAATGAGTTTAAAGCTGTCTAGTCAGCAATTGTGACTACCAAGGACTTATGTGTACTGACGTTCCATAAATTTCTCGGTGTTCTCTCAGTTTTTACTGAAATTCAGTCCATGACAGAAGTTGCTTGTTAAGATAAGAGTATCCTGCACAAGACAAAGAACCACACTAATTTGTGCACACAGGGCTATATTGAGAAGTATCTACACAAAAAAATTATGTCACCTTTTATTTCCTTCTGGCGCTAAGTAACAATTTTATTGGAAGTTTGTGTATATTATTTTAGAGCAAGAGATCACTACTAAGATTTGCAGGATTTCAACATGAATTTGCTCATCACCTTTTCTTTTCAATGATTATAGACCTATTGTACTTTTTAAATGCTCCTTTAAAGTTAAATCTTTGAGTTCTTTTATCATTCTGTTGCACCTTTCCTATTTCTGTAATAACCTTTTTATTATAATAATGTAACCTGAAGTGCACACAGTATTCTGAACTTGTCTTCAGTAATCCCCTGCTGAATAGTTTCCACTAAGATATATTCAAGTGCTTCTTTTTACACATGCCAGACTTTTCTTCCTTGCAACTGTTGAATATTGTGGCTTATGCTTTAGGGTTTTACCTGCCATTCATCTAGGCATTGGAGCCCATTGTTTCACAGAATTTGACTATATTAAAGTATATCCTCTTTGTTTCCCAAATGTGTAATTCTTTGTTGTTCTATATATGGCTCTCATCTGCCCTGTGCTTATAACCCATCCAAATTCTAAATATTATGGCCAGAGTCACCATCTTCCTTCATTGATTACTCTCCTGGATTTGTCTTACTTGTGAGAATTACTGTACTGGACTAGACTCTTGAGGTCCCTTTCAGCTCTACATTTCTATAGTTACCCGTCCTCTTATAGTAACAAACACTACAGCAATAATTTCTCAGATAGGGTCAGGTTATGAATTCTTTACTCCCATTGGTGGGCCCTTACTCATGTGAGTAAGGAATTCAAAACCTGGTCCATGAAGTCTCTCTCAACTGATATAAGAGTGCTTTAAAAATAAACACACATACTATTAATAGAGATTACTTTCCCCAGTGCTGGTATGACATACACCACCTATTTAACAATATTCACTAATCCTACACAAGAATTTAGGACAGGACATTAACAGCAGCACCAAAATCACACAGAAACTACAGGGAAATTTAGATAGGCAAGATGTTTACATTCGGGTTTGCATTAGGCTGTCAAGCAATTAAAAAAATGAATTGTGATTAATCACACTGCAAAACAATAATAGAATTCCATTTATTTAAATATTTTGGATGTTTTCTACATTTTCAAATATATTGATTTTAATTATCACAGAATACAAAGAGTATAGTGCTCACTTTATATTTACTTTTTATTACAAATATTTGCACTGTGAAAAACAATAGTATTTCTCAATTCACCAAATATGAGTACTGTACTGCAATCTCTTTATCACAAAAGTTAAACTTACAAATGTAGAATTACATACAAGAAAATAACTCCATTAAAAAAAATGTAAAAATGTAGTCTAAAAGTCCACTCAGTCCTATTTCTTGTTCAGCCAATTGCTCAGACAAATAAGTTTGTTTACATTTGAAGGAGATGATGCTGCCTGCTTCTTGCTCACAATGCCATCTGAAAGTGAAAACAGGCATTCTCATAGCACTGTTGTAGCTGATGTAACAAGATATTTACATGCCATGTATGCTAAAGATTCATACATCCTTCATGCTTCATCCACCATTCCAGAGGACATGTCCATGCAGATAATGGGTTCGGCTTGATAACCATCCAAAGCAGTACGGACCGAAGCATGTTCAGATGCCACCAGCAGAAGCTTGATTTTCTTTTTTGGTGGTTAGGGTTCTGTAGTTTCCGCATCAGAGTGTTGCTCTATTAAGACTTCTGAAAGCGTGCTCCACGCTTCTCAGATTTTGGAAGGCACTTCAGATTCAGGGTTGAGTGCTGTAGATAATTTTTAAAAATCTCACATTGGTACCTTCTTTGCGTTTTGTAAAATCTGCAGTGAAAGTGTTCTTAAAATGAAATATATGGCAGAATGCACGTAAAATAGAGCCGGAGACATACAATTCTCCCCTAAGGAGTTCAGTCACAAATTTAATTAATGTATTTTTTTTAAACGAGCATCATCAGCATGGAAGTACGTCCTCTGGAATGATGGCTGAAGCATGAAGGGGCATATGAATGTTTAGCATATCTGGCATGTAAATTCCTTGCAATGTCAGCTACAAAAGTCCCATGCGAATGCCTGTTCTCACTTTCTGGTGATATTGCAAATAGGAAGAGGGCAGCATTATTTCCTGTAAATGTCAACAAATTTGTTTGTCTTAGCAAATGGCTAAATGAGAAATAGAACTGAGTGGACTTGTAGGCTATAAAGTTTTGCATTGTTTTGTTTTTGAGTGCAGTTATGTTACAAAAATAATCATTTGTAAATTGCACTTTCACGATAAAGAAATTGCCCTACCATACTTGCATGAAAACTGAAAAAATACTGTTTCTTTTATTTATAATTTTACAGTGCAAATATTTGCAATAAAAATAATTTGAAGTGAGCAGTTTACACTTTGTATTCTGTAAAGGCAGCAAGGAGTGCTGTGGTACCTTATAGACTAACTTATGTCTGTTAGTGCCACAGGACTTTTTGCTGCTTTTAACAGATCCAGACTAACACAGCTACCCCTCTGATACTTTGTATTCTGTGTTGTAATTGAAATCAATATATTTGAAAATGTAGAAAAATATTCAAAATATTTAATAAATTTCAATGGGTATTCTATTGTTTAACAGTGCAATTAAAACTGCAATTAATTTTTTTAATCGCAATTAATTTTTTTGAGTTAATTGCGTGAGCTAGTTGCAATTAATCGGCAGCCCTAGTTTGCAGGGCCTGAAAGACCAGGAAAGTAGGGCTAACCAATTTACACACACACTTTATTGATCAGGACATGCAAGCCAATAACGACAGACAAAGGGATGGATTTTAAGCAGCAGGCCACAACAGTGTCACACATCACCTCCATATTGGTGCACATAACAAGTTCATTCTGCATACGTGGGGGAAAAATTAGAGGAACACTGCCCCAAAGGGGAAAAATTTCTCCCTGACCCTTAAAACAGATCAAACCCAAAGCAAGAGCCAATTGATTCACATCTCTCTGGCTGGCTAATGGACCGTTGGGCAGTGGAGCATCCAGTGGAGGATGATCCTCTTTTTATTCAAAAGTTGGCTACTGCCTTGTTGCTCCAATCAAGGTGCTGAATGGCAATGTTTACATCATGAGTTTATATAGTTGCAAGCTGACATATAAACTAAGCAAAAAAAGTTCTAATACTCATTTTTTTGCATTCTACTAGTTACTGCCCAGTGCCCAACATTCCAATGTGATAAGTAGCTTAACTCCTGATCACTTCCCATTGATTTCTAGATATCCTGTGTGGTGCTATATCAAAGCCTTCCTCTAATCTATATAGATTTGCACAACTCCATTTTAATTAGCTAAAAAATTTAAAAGAAGTAATCTACTATTTTTAATTCAGTCAGAGGGATTTCTCCTGTCTGTCTCTGATAAAGTATTTCCAATATATTCTCTTGACACATACAGATCCTCCTTAGTTTGGTTGTAAAATATTTTACATTAGCTGTGTGGTGGATCTGGTTCCAATCCTGCTGATGTAGGTGACAATATGCTAATACATGATTGAAGTTTTGTTGTTTCAGTTTGCTTTTTTAAGGTCTAGGCAATTACACACAAAAACTATGTTAGAAGAACATTTTTATGGTTGCAAAGTCAAGCACTTCAGTGGCACCTTAATTCAGATTCCTTGTGCATACAGGAGTTACATAACTACATATTTTCCCTGCCTCATTCAGTGCACAGAGTGGACCTGCTCGAGCGCTTTGGGGATGAATCCAAATTGTGTAGTTGTCATAACCTATTCCCAGATTTGGACCTTAGCGTCCAAAATATGGGGGTTAGCATGAAAACCTCCAAGCTTAGTTACCAGCTTGGATCTGGTAAAGCTGCCACCACCCAAAAAATTAGAGTGTTTTGGGGCACTCTGGTCCCCCCAAAAACCTTCCCTAGGGACCCCAAGACCCAAATCCCTTGAGTCTCACAACAAAGGGAAATAAACCTTTTCCCTTCCCCCCTCCAGGTGTTCCTGGAGAAATACACAGAAGCAAGCTCCATGAATCTAAACAGAGGGATTCCACCCTCTCTATTTCCAGTCCTGGAAACAGAAGTACTTCCCTCTTCACCCAGAGGGTATGCAAAGTCAGGCTAATAAATCTAACACACACAGATTTCCCCCTGACTTCTTCCTCCCACCAATTCCCTGGTGAGCACAGACTCAATTCCCTGGAGTCCCCCACTAAAGAAAAACTCCAACAGGTCTTAAAAAGAAAGCTTTATGTAAAAAGAAAGAAAAATACATAAAAATGGTCTCTCTGTATTAAGGTGACAAATACAGGGTCAATTGCTTAAAAGAAATATGAATAAACAGCCTTATTCAAAAAGAATACAATTCAAAGCACTCTAGCAACTACACACGTAACTACAAAAAAACAAACCTATCTTTTTGTACTTACAACTGGGAAACAGAAGATTAGAAAGCAGGAAATAGAAAAATCCTTCCCATAGCCGAGAGGGACAGATACAAGACAAAGGACTCAGACACAAACTTCCCTCCACCCAGATTTGAAAAAGTCTTGTTTCCTGATTGGTCCTCTGGTCAGGCATTTCAGGTTACTTCTTTCCAGGTGAAAGAGACATTAACCCTTAGCTATCTGTTTATGACAGTAGTCAAAAATTGTTTGTAAAGTTCCTGCTTCATTTATTGCAGAAGTTGGCAAGTATAGGAAGAGAAAGGTCTCATGGTTAAAGCAGTTTAATGCTGCCCTGGAGATTTTGATTCTATCCCTGCCTCTGCTAGAGTTCCTCTGTGATGCTGGGTAACTCACTTAAACCATCTTTTCACAGGTGGTCACTACTAGCGTATTCCATATTGTCTTCCAATGAATCAGTCCTACGAGTACAACTGCCGCAAAACACTTATATCTGGTTTTGTTGCTCTACCCAATCTGCAGCCTCTGCTCGTCTCTTCTTTCATTATCTCTGATGTACTTGAAATCCTGGGGTCTGATTTACAGAAGTGCCAAGCACTCACAGCTGCAATTGCAGTCAGTGGGAGCTGTGCTTTTTGAACATATGAAGTGCTATATAATGCTAAATTTTCTGAAAGAAATCAGATCCCTAGGCTCCACTGGATGCTCAGTTTGGGCATCTAGAATTAGTGGACACTTTTGAAATTAGCTTTTTTGTGCCTCAGTCCCCCCTCTATGCAAAATAGAAATACCACCACTCCATCCCCTCACAGGGGTGTTGTGAAAATAAATTCATTAATGCTTGTGAAACACTCATAGTAGACAGCATCGTAGAAAAGCCTATGAGGATATTAATAATTCTGTCTGTAGCGTTTGAATTCTGTATTAGAAGACCTAGGACCAGAAATTGATCAATGAGGAGAAAAGAAAATATTGAATATCTGCTTATTAAGTGAGAACTATCCACCTTGTGCACCGAATGAGGCAAGGGTCCTGTGGAAAAAATGGTGTGCGATCATGCAGTAAAGGCAGTATTATAATGCATACACACAAGGCTGGCATTGGCAACTTTAATTCTGGTATTTCCTAACATTTTGGTGCTTGACCCTACTACCTTAGTAATGTTCTTTTAATATAGACTTTGTGTGTGATAAGTGCAGAGGCTATTAGTTTGTCATTCTGCAGAATGTTGTAAGGCATTATATAGAAACCAATATTGTAATAAAATAATTAGCCTTATTGATTTTGCTTTCTTTCCCATGACTGAGTGAAGCCCATAAAGTAAAAACTCTAGCTATGTGCATGTAATAGTTCTCCTATTCTCTTGCATGTACTGTATATTTAGAGAACACAGAAATGTTGCATTCCTCTGCTCAAGTTTTTCTTCCCTCCTCCTTTCCTTGCCATTTACAAATGAGTCCATATATCCTTCCTCAATTTTAAGTGGTGGTATTATTATACTGGAAATGTAGTGAAAGGTTTGGTGTTCATTATATAACAAAGGGCAAGATGGCTTCTTGCCTTACACATGTCACAGAAAAGTAAGAGAGCACAGGGGACCCACCAATTATTCCCCATTACTGGCCACATATCCCATGATTCACAGCATGGGGAAGGGAAAGAGGAGGGAAGAGCCTGCAAGGTCAGTACTCCTACTCCTATGCAGGTGGGTGGGTAGTGGACAATTTGGCAGAGAAAATATAGATAAGAGAAAATATAATGCCTCCATATAAATCCATGGTACTCCCACATCTTGAATACCGAGTGCAGATCTGGTTGCCCCATCTCAAAAAAATATATACTGAAACTGGAAAAGGTACAGAGAAGAGCAACAAAAATGATCACGAGTATGGAACAACTTCTGTATGAGGAAAGAGTAAAAAGGCTGGGATTTTTCAGCTTGGAAAAGAGACAACTAAAGGGGTATACGATAAAGGTCTATACAATCTTGACTGGTGTGGAGAAAGTGAATAAGGAAGTGTTATTTACTCCTTCACATAGCACGAGAACTAGGAGTCACCAAATGAAATTAATAAGCAGCAGGTTTAAAACAATGACAAGGTTAAAAAAAGAACTAGATAAGTGCATGAAGACGAGGTCCATCAATGGCTATTAGCCAGGATGGGCAGGGATACTACACCATCATCTGAGTGTCCCTAGCTTCTGTGTGCCAGAAGCTGGGAATGGACAAAAGGGACGGATCACTTGATTACCTGTTCTGTTCATTCCCTCTGAAGCATCTGGCATTGGCCACTGGCGAAAGAGTACTGATCTAGCTGGACCATTGGTCTGACCCAGTACAGCTGTTCTTATGTTCTTAGGCAGACAGGGAGGCAGAGTAGATGGTACCTTCACTCCACACTCTCTTCATTCCACCACAGCTATATCAATGGCAAATTATTTCACCTTGGAAAGATGGAAGTTCCTGGCATACTCCAGCAACAGTGTGCTACACATTGTCCTTTATTCCAGGAGCTTGTGAAGTCACAATCTTGTTCTGTTTTGGAAAGAACTAATTATTTAGAACATGAGAGCAGTTTACTAAATCTCATTAGAAATACAGGTTTAGACATTGATCTGGCTAAATGGGTCCGCAACCCTAACATTAAAAACCAACCCAGACTTGTATTTCCTTTCTTCATCAAGGTTTTCCAACATAAATACTTTAAGAAAAAACAAAGAAAATATACTTAGATGGATGAGAAAAGTGCTATAGAAAAAAGCATCAGCTTAAAAAAAAATCCAGTATCATTTTACAGCTTTGTTTCTGTACTACACTTTTTTTCCGGTTAATCTTTCAAACAAAATTGTTCTTTACAGTGTAGCTGTAACCATCAGCAAACACTGAATAAACACTTGACAAATGTACCCTAGAGTTTACAATCCCTGCCATACAAATATGTTTTTCAAATTTCAAGTTTACCTTCTTAGCATTGTCAAATGCTTAAACCATTAAGGGTGCTAGCCTGGAATGTGCTGAGCTGCTATGTGCCTTCAATTCCCATTGACTCTAACTGCAGGCAGTTCTGACACATCCATTGGAAGCCAAAATTGTCTTTTCTGCACATCGAGACCGGTAAACATATAATTTTACTGAGTTCAGTGGCTCACCTCTAAGCAAATGAAATGAATTTATATGACCCCGATTTTAAATTCACACTGTTAATAGAGCTTAAGACAGATTTGATGGTTAAACTAAACTACTTGAATTCACTTTTTTAATGAAAAAAAAAAAGTCCTGCAGTTTTTCTCCTGAAGTTCTCAAGCCCTCGGTTGTGTACACAACAAAATAGTTCTTTTAAAAAGCCATGTCAAAGCGCTAAAGCTCATCAGCCAGAAACAATCAGGGTGTTTACCTAACCAGGTCTATTCCTTGCCATCCTTTAAAATGAAAACCTATTGAGTCTCTGTGATGGGATCCCCAAGTACAACCTGGAACTATGGGACTGCTGTGCTCCCTTAACTCTCCAGCCTGAGCAAACATTTAACTTTCTTTTGTCAAGGAACAGGCTTCTTGGGAGTGGCAGGTTAGAACCCTGCACAGGACTAGTGTAAAACCCTTCAGCAGGATTGAGTCTCACCAGTCCCGCAGGACCCTCTGCCCTAAAAGCAGAAGTTTGTTTCATTTTCCTTTACAACTGATCCACTTAGATATATAAAGAATTTTTAAAAAATGATATCAGTATCTGTTTTCTAAGTGTGATTTTGAAAGTTGATGTTTTCTGAGCCCCATTCTCTAGGAATGCCTGTCAGTCACACACTGCAATATTATTTACCTAGTTATCCACTTCAAATGAAATATACACAGACTCCTGCAACTACCACATGCAGTTCAATTTCAACATAAAATATTTCTTTCTATAAACTTATCTGTGATTTAGATTGTCATGTATAGTTTTCAATTTCTTTTTGTAATCCTCTCCCCCCGCCCCCAGATTCGAATGCCTGAATCTGCAGCAGTAGTGGAAAAATTGGACATTAATGGAGCTAAATTTTTGGTAAGTAATTAAAATATTTTCTCTGTTAGAAAATCTTTCACAAGATGTGTCTATGTGACACTTGTATTCACAACTGCAGGATCTGTTATGCTGGCTTCTTTCATGACTAATGGCAAGTTAGTCATTCGTTCTGATCCTGACCTTTGAGACATTTTCAAGGCTTGCTACTGTGAACAAGCAAAGCTCAACCCTGCTACACATCCTAGCATAGGTGGAACAAATGCCTAGATACCATCCAAGCATCTGGCTGTTGGAAGAGAGGCCACTTATGGAAAGAAACACTTTCCTTTCAATTCTGTAGGACATTTTCTATAGGGATTTTTAAACATCTGATAGAATTAATGCAAATTTATTCTCCTGCTACAGAATTCTAGAGGCTAGTTTTACCTCTGATGAACTATTTTCCCATCAGGCTGTGGTCAGACCTCTGAAGGAAGGTAAGCAGGAGGGGAAGAAAAGCACTAGAGGCACTGCTCCTTCCATCCGAGCAGTTATTGAGGTAAAGGCCTCCAAACCCCATGCTGGCTCCTTGAAACACAGAAATGAGGCCATTTTGTGGAAAATGGGGAGAAAGCTTCTAAAAAAAATATTTAAAGTATATTTCTACTCTGCAAAGAAACTGTGTCTATATGGCCCTATCTTAGAAAACTGTTCCTCAGTATCTTAGGTGTGATAGCTGCTCACTCTCCTGATAAGGCTCTGATCCTGTAATGTTACCTGCATAATTGGACCCCTGTAGAGTGCCACTGACTCCAGTGGGATTGGAACTAACTCCATCTGGACATAAAAAATCCCCTGTAAGATCAAGAAGTTATTACCAGTTTCTATTAGCACTGTGGAGCAAATACAGCTATGGGGAAGGGAGACTGAGTCTTGGCCAGCTCATGCATTATCAGCAAAATTGTAAAAGAAGTTCTGTTTGCAGTCTTTGTTGCTTGAAGAGTGACAGTGTTGGGTAGAATCTAAGTGACAAATAAGCTTTGTGTTGATTCTTTGCACCCGAATGAATTTTATCCATAGCAAGAAAAAGAAACATGCATATTGCATAGCGTTGGTGGAACGGGACATGAGAAATCTTTTCACAACTTAATGGTAAACTAATAGGACAAGTTGCAAAAAAGAAAAAGGAACCATGGGTGAGTTCTGTAAGATCATCCATGAGCAAAAGTGAAACAAAAGTGAAATGAATGAAAGTGAACACCTGCTACTATGTTATGCACATTATGTTTTTTCTTTAAAACTTTTAATAGTTGCCCAGTTTTAAGATTACCTTATTCTGCATTGTAGAAAACATAGCAATATGTGAAATGTCCTGTGGAGTGCCACTAGCAACATGCATTTCTAATGTTATACAACAAAAAAGAGGGGCAGATTTCACACCTGACAGAAGATTCTTAGTGCTTTCATGTGCTCTTTAATTGAATTGTTCCACAGCACTGTCAACATGATAGGAAACCTGTAATAAATTATGCTTGAAACAGAATGAATTATGCCAATACTGTAAAAAATGAAGTACAATAGCTTACAATAGCTTGTTACTAGTGACAACAGCTGTTGATCTAGTGGTTCGTATATGTGACGAGTAATCAGAATTCTTATATCCTGGATCTGTCACCGTCTTCCTCGGTGATCTTTGGCAAGTCCCTTAACCTTTGAGCCTCAATTTATTGGTCTGTAAAATAGGGATATTACTACCACACACGGGATTGTGGAGCCTTAATGAATGTTTAAACTACTTCAAGCTCCTCAGCTGAAAGGCACTATAGAAATGCAGGCCTCTAGTGGCTAGAGAGCAAGAAAAAGCACTCAAGCAAGTGTGATTCCACCTAGCAGGTAGCAGGGGAGGGCATACACACAAGATAAATTACACTCAACACTTCTGTGCATTAAGACAGATATAGCTTTTTCTGAGATATATTGCATCACATGGGACCATGTGTCAACAGTATTCAGACCTCAATTTTCATTTTTGCTGTGAGGTATATCAGGGATCTCTGGACATTAGACTTCATCTAAAGTCAGAGGAGTTAGGAGGAGGATGGCAACCATTTATTGGTGCCTTCACTGTGACTTAAATATATGTTTTTCTTTCATCCATCATGCTAGGCACTGCATGCATGCAGTCTTTAGAAACAGGAGGTGTACCACCCCTCTGTTGTATGGTTGGAACTGCAGTGTATGGAGTATTGTCTGTGAAACTGCCGATAGAGCCTGAAAGAAGCATGCTAGATAGGCAGATATACAAGCAAATAGGAGTGCCAGTGAAAACTTATAGGCAGGCAATAGGGAACAAGACAAATAATCTGCCAGAGAAATCTTGCCCAAAATAAAGCAAGCCAGCCTGCCATAAGTGGCCTGTCGTGATTCTTTATTCAGCTCTTGTTGAATATCATAACTCATGCACCCAATTATGAAACTTAATACACCTCCATGAAGATACACCACCTAATTATTGCAGAAAGCAACTTATTCACTAATTTATTGTAAAGCAACATTTCCTAAGATGTATAGCATGCCTCCTTTTGGGGCATGAAGGAATAGCAAAGGGGCCATGGTGAGACTTGTTAGTTGTTCTCCATAGTATCAGATTTCATTTCAAACTTTGACCAGCGTAACCAATAACATGATGTCTGCCTGAATTTGCAAGGAGCCTAAAATAATAGCTGATGTCTGAAATGAATGGAGCAATGGGTGCTGACTTAGATGCCAAACTGTCAGCGTTAACGATTTCAACATGCAAGACATGCAGGAATGAAGCAGTAATATCATATTATAGAGATATACGCCAAAGAAGGGAAAGATATACAAGATGTGAAGGCCTTTAACAAACATGGTGGGGTTTCAGTGGTGTCATCATTGGTTTAATTTTTTTGAAGAGGTGCTCAGCTTCAAAAATTTGTGAATTGGTGGAGGAAATGATTACATAACAAAACAAAGTGTGTGGTTCAGGCCATGTGTATTTCAGGCCACATGTCAAATATTACATTGTAATTGAAAATGAGCTGAATGAACTTGGCAAGGCCTATTTGAAGTTTAGAATGCTAGAAGTCTGGCTGTAAATGCAGTCATAGAACTGGAAGGGACCTTGGAAGGTCATCTAGTCCAGTCCCCTGTACTCAAGGCAGGACTAAGTATAATCTAGAACATCCCTGACAGGTGTTTGGGAATTTTTAAGAGCAGTTTGGACAATGATGGAGATTCCACAACCACCCTGGGCAATTTATTCCAGTGCTTAACCACTCTGACAGTTAGGAAGTTTTCCCTAATGTGCAACCTAAACTGCCCTTGCTGCAATTTAAGCCCTTTGCTTCTTGTCCTAGCCTCAGAAGTTAAGAACAATTTTTCTCCCTCCTCCTCGTGACAACCTTTTATGTACTTGAAAACTGTTATGTTCCTCACTCAGTCTTCTCTTCTCTAGAAGAAACAAACCTCTTAGGTCATGGTTTCTAGACTTTTACTCATTTTTGTTGCTCTTCTCTGGACTTTCTCCAATTTGTCCACATCTTTCCTGAAATGTGGCACCCAGAACTGGACACGATACTCCAGTTGAAGCCTAAACGCAGGGTGTAGAGCAGAAGAATTACTTCATGTCTTGCTTACAATACTACTGCTAATACACCCCAGAATGATGTTTGCTTTTTTTTGCAACAATGTTACACTGTTGACTTATTTAGCTTGTGATCCACTACGACCCTAGATCCCTTTCTGCAGTACTCCTTCCTAGGCAGTTATTTCCACTTTGTATGTGTGCAAATGACTGTTCCTTCCTAAGTGGAGTACTTTGCATTTTTCCTTATTGAATTTCATCCTATTTACTTCAAACCGTTTCTTCAGTTTGTCCAGATCATTTTGAATTTTAATCTATCCTACAAAGCACTTGCAACCCCTTGGTATTGTCTGCCAACTTTATAAAAGTTGCCATTACCTAAATCACTGAAGATATTGAACAGAACCAGACCCAGAACCAATCTCTGTTGGACCCCACTTGTTATGTCCTTCCAGCATGACTGTGAACCACTGATAATTACTCTCTGGGAATGATTTTCCAACCTGTTATGCACCCACCTTATAGTAGCTCCATCTAGGTTGTATTTCCCTAGTTTGTTTATGAGAAGGTCATACAAGATAGTATCAAAAGCCTTACTAAAGTCAAGATATACCACATCTACCACTTTCCCTCATCCTCAAGGCTTGTTACCCTATCAAAGAAAGTTATCAGGTTAGTTTGACATGATTTGTTCTTGATAAATCCATGCTGACTGTTACTTATCGCCTTATCTTCTAGATGTTTGCAAATTGCTTGATTATTTTCTCCATTATCTTTCCAGGTACAGAAGTTAAGCTGGCTGGTCTGTAAATCCCTGGGTTGTCCTTATTTCCCTTTTTATAGATGGGCACTATATTTGCCTTTTATCTCTCGTCTTCCATAACTTTTCAAAGATAATTGCTAATGGCTCAGATATCTCATCAGTCAGCTTCTTGAGTATTCTAGGATGCATTTCATCAGGCCCTGGTGATTTGAAGACATCTAATTTATCGAAGTAATTTTTTACTTGTTCTTTCCCTATTTTAAACTCTGATCCTACCTCATTTTCACTGGCATTCACTATGTTAGATGTCCAATCCCCACCAACCTTTTTGGTGAAAACCAAAACAAAGAAGTTATTAAGCACCTCTGCCATTTCCAAATTTTCTGTTATTGTTTTTTTCAATATAATCACATAACATGCTAGAAAGTGGCCACATCCCCTTAAATTAATTTCTTCTGGTTTCAGACAGGGAATTTAGCAGTATAATTGACATTCAGATTCATCAGATATGTTTACTACTTTGAACATTTTTCACCCATTTTGGTTTTAAATAGTAACAAGAATCATTTTTATAGCAATACTCATTTCTATTCTACAAACAAACACATACTATATTTCAGACTACTCTTAATAGGAAACAATATTAAATGGATTTTTAAGAAATTTAGAAATAAAACTGCCCTTACACTTCTGTGAAATTGTAATATAACAACATATGGTATATTAGAATGAAAGAACACTGTGCAGTTTACTTTTCTTTATTACCACTGGCATTATATTTGTTATTGTTATTCCACATGCATGTCACATCCAAATGATACTAATCTGGTGCTAATGTGCAGACCAGCATTTAGCAACAGCTGAATTGCACAGGGTGTATTATATTTTCTCTCCCATTGGTATTTAATGGCTCAGTATTTGCTGCATTATGCTCTGCTTTTCAGTTCTCTTAAAGTGCTTAGCCTCTCTGGTGCGGTTTTCTAATGTAATGTTGATTTTCAAGTGAAGGGTTGAAAAAGTAGTAGGGATCTCAGAACTGTGAGTTGGGTTTAATAACTGCATTCTAAAGTAAATTGATTTAAGGTGCTACTATTGTCACAATAAAGTAGATATTTACTAGAGATAGGCTAGAAAATCTGAAACAAACAAAGAGGTTCTATTGATTCTGGACATGTTTCACATTAAATACTATCACGTTTCTCTTTCAGGGCTGTTTTGGATGGCATATTTAGAACCTGCATTTACTTTTTGAAAAATAAATTTTAAAGGATAGATCCTTGGCCCCATTATGGCTCCTTTGTGCTTCTCTAGCAGGACAGAGCAGCTGGAAAGCTGGTGAATTCAACTCTGATGATTCCCTTTGCATAAGTAGAATCCCAAGGTGACATAGAACCATTCTTGCTTTACATCCTGCCCCCTCCCCTCAGTTCTCAATAAAGTGTGTTCCTCAGTGATCCCAGCTGCTAGAATGGCTTTGGAGCCAATGACAGCTGGAATGTAAATTACTGTGGCCCTGAGGTAGCTATAATTTGGGGTAGGGCTATGAAGTTGAGAAACACTCACACTCCCAGCTCAAGTGTCAAGCACAGTTCAGCTGGACCTGAACATTTAGTCCTGAGTGTTGAATACTGGAAATAGAATGTAGATCATGAGTGCCCCACCTGCACTTGAGAAAACAATTATAGGGAGGGTACTATCTTAAAAGAACAAGAGGCAGGCTAACCACTCAACTGTGACTGAATACCCCGATACATTAGACAAAAACTCTTCCAGTGCTTCCCCATGTGTTAAATACCACCATGTATCAATTTTACTACTGAATGAAGGCTGCACCCAGAAGCCAGAAAAGAAGGGCTAAAGATAACTGTGGGCTATTTTGACCTGTTAGTTATCACACTATCTCCAGTTTTTACTAGTGAGCTGTTTTCTCAGACTGCCTTGTCAAGTACTTAAAATGTTGCAAACCACATTTTTAAGCCCATATTATTTACTAGTGCTTTTCTTGATCAAAAGGTTATAGTGCATAAGGTAAACTGAAAAATCTTCTTTGCTACATTTCAGGGGCATTCAGGCTTTTCCTATAACATTGACCATATTTTAATAGAGATTGTCTGATGGACTCAGATCTGCCCTCCCTTTTGCAATTGCACAATTTCCAAGTGGCAACTGCAGCAATTGCGCACATGGAAAAATATCATTTATAAAGCATTTATCTTTGGCTTCATAATGTGATGGATGAAGTTCCGCTGGAAGAAAGTCCGTTCATTTCACTGTTATGTTGCTCTCTCATGGCTCCCATGCACATTCCACTGCCACCTAGATCCCCTCTCTGCACATGCTTCCCCATGGCTTGGTCCTCTTTTTGCCTCCTCCAACTTACACATGTGTCTCTGGAAATGCTGCCCAGTCACTTGGTGCTCTTTTTCCCTTGGGCATGCAACCCAGTCATCGCCTTCTCTTCACTCTCCACCACCACGCATGACTCTCCTGCTGGTGGCTTATCCCATTGGTGGTTCCAGTCTTTGAGGGTAACTTGTTTCAAATGTTAGACCTTTTAATAGATTCTTTAACTTTACTCTGACAGCTACTGTGCAAGGGTAAGACAAAGGGAAGGGGTTGGTTTAAAAGGGTTGGTTAAAAATAGACAACAAAAGTGGAAAATAAGACATGACAATCTTGCACAATTGTTAGCCATTAACTGAATGGTTTATTAAATCTTTCAGCCTCCAATGTCAGTGTTTCTTCTGTAGCAATGGCCAACATGAGTAATACCTAACAGAGCAGAGTGCTGCATTCCTAATGTTCAGTAGGAGATACTAAGGACAACTGTAGCATAGCTCTCTGGACTATCAGCATGGTAAATGTTGGAGGTAGAGGAAATTATGATCCTGATCCTCAGTGGAGCAACACCGATTTACATCAGCTGAGGATGTAAATGGTGAAGTGTTTAAATCTACACCTATATTCCGTTGAGGATTGGCATCTTTGTTTATCTGTTTAAAAATTTTTCAGGTCACCTTGGAATATCAATATCCATTAAGTGAGACATTTTTACTGTTTCCAGCCAAACATGAACCCAGCTCTGAAAGCAGTAACATGCACTCTCATGATCAGTTCAGAAAGAGGGAAGTGACTGGGGAAACTTAATCAGGAAAAAAGCAACATGTTGTAGTACTATACTGTAACTGAAGCATGGAGAATGATTTTTAAAGTGATTTTAGGGCCTGGGTTAAAAGGAAAACATTTTATAGCTGAATGCATTTGCTACCATCAATCATCTTCAATTAAATAAGAGGGAGAAAGGGCAATACATATTCATATTTCTTCAACAAAGCATAAGGAATGTGTACAAGAGTAAACTGCATATTTATCTTCATTCTTCTCCAAAAGGCAGAAACAGAAGATAGGTTACGTGCTGAAATCTACAATACCATCAACTTACACACCATTTAACTGTGCCATTCAAGAACACAGTAATAAACTGATGGCAGAAAATTAACCTAATTTCTTAAGATTATCAAGAAAATAGATTAACATACAACTCAAGCATTATTAGCGCCAAAAGCCCATAACATTTTAATTAGAGATTGAAATTGTATCAGATTATTTTGATTTATTTTCCTGCTAGGTACTTGCAAATATCCCGTGTAGCTATTTAGTGCATTGCCTAATGCCTTAATCTTGCAATGCAATCCAGTAACGACAAATCCTGAGACAATGCTGAAGTATCCATTGAAGGACTGGGACCTTAATTTTTACTGTGACAGCAACAAACTTCTGCTATTATTCTAAATATTGCTACCAGAAATGGTTTAAACATTAACTTTGTTTATTCTTATGCAGTGGCTGTGAATTATGGGAAGTGCTTGTCTGCATTCCAGTCCTTGAAATCTGACACAAAATAATCCAAGCAAATTCTGTCAAATCATTCATAATTACATTAAATATGGATTAGAGAAATATTCTTTGAAGCTGAATCCTTTGTTCTTAAAGCTAACATACTTTTTTAGATCATGTTGGAAATTAAAATATTTTTAAAAGTCCTTCAAGTTTTATGGAGGTGTCAAATTCAGGGAATGTGCAAGGGACTGTGAGGAGTGGTGGGAATTTTAAAGGTCATGGTGTCACAGATTCCAACTTTAACTTTCTGAGAACTGAACTCCACAGTGGAAAAGCCCCACACATTCTCAGTATTTCAAGTTTTGAACCAACTCCTCCTTATTTCTTTACCCAGACAGTCTTGCCTGGTTAACAGTACAAAACATTAGTCATATGAATGCACCAACTCAGAACCTATTAAAGGAAGATGCCAAGAGTGACTTTAGATTTGGGGCACCTCTATTTTTGGCACTTGATGCTCATCCCTTTCTGAAAATCAGGCTACATTAAATGTCCCAGGTTGGGCACCCAAAAACGGAATTGTCCCAAATCACTCGTCACTTTTGAAACCTCATCCAGAAACTTTCATCACTATTCTATTGTCACACCTCAGCTTCTACCCATTTCAGAAATCTTCCCTGTGAGTCCCTGTATTACATCATTTCAGTCATCCTATATCAATCTAAGCTTCTTCCAGTGCAAGGCTATATATTTCTAATTGTCTGGTTTTTCTTTGTGCTTGAAGAGGCAGAGGAATACAGGAAACCGATAATGCAAGTCTTTTAAGAGACTAAAGATATTTTTTCATTTTCCATTTATTTTGATTATTGTCTATGCAATATTTGTTATCTTAAATAACAAATGATGGAAAGCAGGGGCATCTCACGCTGAGTTATGTTGTCTGATAGGTTATTTGAGGAACTGATGTGGAAGTTTTCAGTTCCATTGGGCAACTTCTTTGGGAGGTCAGCAAACACTCCACAAAATTGTCACCCAACCATAGGGCAATTTGAGAAAGACAGCTTCTCTTTTCTGCCAATCACTTTCTTTCCTATGAGGAATAGTGGGTGAGATTACCTGGTACATTCCGGTTGCTTTGTGCTGTTCTGGTAACAACAGCTAAAATGGGCAGTTAAGCCAGGTTTATGGTTCATTTTCATCACAAGAGACAAAGCAGCCAGAATGCAGTAGCCTGTCTGGTCAGCCAATGGTGATTTTTCAGAAGCATTTAAGGAAGTTACCTTTCATCCTTTTTGACTAATGAAGAAATAAACTGGAATGATACGGAAGAATTTGCTAAATATTTACATTTGGATGATGACAGTTTGAAATGGCTATGCCACTCATCTTCTGGATGAGCAGATAAAGCAAATGCTCAGGAATCCAGATCCCAATTTGCTTTGGCAGGAAATCAGTTACCTTGTAGAACACTCTCCAACTTCTAGGTAATAATGGTATGTTTGCATTAGGAAATTATCAAATTGCAGGACCAGTATGGGTTTTTATAGGCAGATGTGTGACAACAGAACTAAATTTAAGTGATTCGATCAACATTAAAATTACATTTTCATTTTAAAATGTTGTGCCCAGTATTTTTTCAAGCAACCACAAAATGACTAACTAAAGGAAATCTTAGTTTGTTTACTTTGTATATTTCATAGCACTTAGTAGAAGTCAGGTGTCCCATTTCCTTGACAGTGTACACCCTTCCACAGGCTCTGCATACCAGTTCCTGCAGCAGCAGAGCTGAGACAGAAGCTAAAAATGAACCAGCTGCAAACAGGAGTGTGCACAGAGAGAAGGGGATGGGGCCTGAGCATACTTCATTTTGTTTCTCTCAGACTCACACAGAAAATACTTCTAAATAGGAAAGCAGAAAGTGCCTTAACATTATTGTTTAATATGAAGTTGCTCTTTCAGGAAATCTATCTTTTAAAATGAGTCAAAAATTTAAGTTGCCAGTGTGCCTTTAAAAAGACAGTTTCCACTAGATGACACATTTTGAGAACCCAAAGGAGAGATGTAATTAGCGTGGCTTGTAAGGGTAGCAATGTGAGCATACAAGACATACATACCTCGCTGATAAGGTACTAGTTTAGGCAGCCAGAAAAAGTAATATTGTGGTTACATAGCATCAGAATAAATTGAGAGAATGAAGTGGTATATCCCAAGCCAAGAATCCCCAGTCTAATCAAATACTTAGCAGAGCTCCCAGAAACAGTGCAGCTATCCTTAGTGTAACTGTCTTGCAGATGGGCCTGTAGAGACCACTGCAACGTAATATGCAGGACTGTCTTCTAGGAGACTCACACTGCTCTCAACAAGCCAGGGCTGCATGGCAGAGAGTGGTGAGACAAGGGCTGGAATGCTTAGGGAGACTGCATCTTTGGCTTCTTATTAACCAGTGTGGTGAGAGAAGTTTACACCACGCCAGTAACAAAAGTAATCTGATAGAATAACCACCAGTTTGTGGTGAGTTTGCCCTTTTTCTCAGCAGTTTGTCCTGAGTTTGGCATCCTCAGATGTGACCCACTGAGGCACGGTAGCACCTCCCAGAGGAACCTAACCTGCTTCCCATATTTCCTGCAGGTGCTTCCCCTCAAGCTTTAGTCCCAAATGTTCCTTTGGACCATGTTTCGCTCTGCTTTTAGCTCAAGAGAGAACTCCCAGACTTTCCTGGATCTGCTCCCTGCCTTGTTCCTTCCTTTATGAATGTTCAGATCCTTGTTAACTGTTTTTAATCACAAAATTATGTCTACAGTCCCTCCAAATATAACTCAGTGGCCTAATTTGTCTCAGACTCCCATTAACCCCTGGTTAACAAGTGTGGGGTTTATTGCCCTGTGATGTGGTATACAATGATGTAAACAGGAGGATACAGTTTCCAACGAGATATATTATGAACTGGTATTCATATTGGACCACAATGATACAAATAATGGAGATGCTCACAGAACTCAAAGATGGCCAAAAGGAATTAAAATAAGGCCTAAAACAAGAGTTGGTGACTTCTCAAAAGGAATTAAGGCAACAAAGGGTTTCCCAGAAAGGACCTGTGGTCAGAGATAAAATATTTGTTGTGGGAACAGCCATAGAGTGTCTGGGTAGATTTTGAAGCACTATAAAGTTACAAACTACAAACTAATATAAACTTAGCCAAAAAGGCCACTGTTGTTCTGAGTAAGAGAGTGTCCAGATGGGGAGTCTAACTAGTATAATTATAGTAGTATAGTTATATCAGCATAATAAAGCCAGTATATTTCCCTATGGGGACCACCCCATAGCCTAAGAGTTGAATATGGACCACAGTTATCTAAGCATACCCTTCATTCAAGGGGGGTGGGATAGCTCAGTGGTTTGCGCATGAGCCTGCTAAGCTCAGCATTGTGAGTTCAACCCTTGAGAGGGCAATTTAGAGATCTGGGGCAAAAATCTGTCTGAGGATTAGTCCTGCTTTGGGCAAGGGGTTAGACTAGATGACCTCCTGAGGTCCCTTCCAACCCTGATATTCTACACTGATCAGACCTGTTTATCTTAAAGTTTAGCATAGCTGAAATGAAAAATCCACAAAGTCTGCAATACAAATTTTACAAAAAAAGTAATAATCAAAGATTGATGAATACTAAGTTACTAAACAATAGGGATTTTCCACTAGTAAAATGAAACCATCCTGTTTTCTGTAAATGACACCATCTGCTCTAAATAAACATGAAGCCAGAGAGACACACACAGAACAAGAACCTGTAAGAGATCAGTATAAGCTTAGTAACTGATTAGTTTCAATGTGAGGGGAAAGAATGACTTTTGTAATCAGTCATCAACAAACTGTGCAGAACACCACAATCTTACAAATTGGCTGCAAGGAGTTTATTTAAATATTAAATATTTATAAACTTTAAGGAGTTTGCCCACATAATTGTAACCACATACAAAAACAACTGCCAAGATATGTCATTAATGACTTTCCCAATTGCCTGTCCTGTTTGTACACTCAAAATTTAATGTTAAGGCATCTGGCTTAAAGTTCTAGTTACATTGCTAATAAACCACATTACACATTAGCAAAGTTTGGAAAGAGGCATGCTGGAAAGAATTCTCTGTGTGCTCACAAAACCAGTGCTTAGAAGAATAAGAATTTGAAACATTTCATTCATTTTAGGCCTCTTGCAAGAGCTGTGCAAAATTCCCATTTCTATGGCTTCTACATGTAGGAAACATGGACTTTATGTAGCTAACATAACCTGTAGTGTCTCGATTTGCATGTTAAATTCAGTAGCCACAAAACTTCCACTAAAGACATCTGAGAGAGGTATCCATTTATTAATCTCCATGGGAGTTGCATGGAGGGATACTTTAAATAGGTTTCTTAAGCTTTTCCTGGGGTGTTCTCAGTTATTTTGTCTTGACATTTAAAAACAAAAAACCAAAAAACTTGTGTCTGTCTTTGGAAGTGTGCTCAAGTTCCATCTGTATGTGTAATAGTGCATAATCCATATTCTTTTCCCCATAGGGTAGTTTCAAAAGTACAGGACCCATGGCTTAAAAAAAAAAAAAAAAAAAAAAAGTCTTGCAACTGCTCTGGGGTGATGTTAGAACTGTCCTACTGCTAAAATAAAACCTTAAGATTACAACACAGCTTTCTTAAAAGCCGCTTATACAAAAACAGGGTCTGATCACAATAACGGATGTAACCACCATGCAATCTACAGAGAATATAGGTATACAAATTCAGAAACAAATCTAAATAAAGAAGTACAGACGATAGATTAAAAAAATCTTTAGCCAACAACTTGCTCTACCTGCTTTACATTATCTGAGGAAAAAAGTTGAGGTACACACCGAACAAGGAGACTTGCTAAGTATAGAATCTCTCTAGCTCCCTCTATATGTAAAAAGGGGAAGTGTGTGTGATTGTATCCCCAGGATCTGTGGAACTGCTGTGCTCTCTTAACTCTCCAGTCTGGGCTGTCTGACACAATGTTATGCCAGTGACAAGCAGGAAAACCTCTCCAGGCATTATGATCACTAAGCCATCAGCATGTGCAGCCCCACGCCCAGCTAAATTGCACAAATGCTCCTGGAACCTCTCATGAATTGTACAGAGGGAGGCACCAGCCAATCACCCCAGACCCCAGCCTTGTGCCCCAGAAATATACCATCTTACACTGCTCAAGAACCCCTTGGATAGTGCAAGCTCATTAATTCGTTTGTCATTCCAACAAAAGGGTTGTGGACATGCAACAGTCCTTGTTAATCTGAGCCGAGATTCCCCAAGCTAAATCGCAAGTGGATCACATGCTAAATATGAGTGAATAATGTAACAGTTGCAAAACACAGATCATTCTGGGATGTATTAGCAGGAAGATTGTACACAAGTAGTAATTCTTCCATTCTACTCTGCGCTGAGCAGGCCGCAGCTGGAGTATTGAGTCCAGTTTTGGGCACCACATTTCAGGAAAGATGTGGACAAATTGGAGAAACTCCAGAGAAGAGCAACAAAAATTATTAAAAGTTTAGAAAACATGACCTATGAGGGAAGTTTGAAAAAAAATGGTTTTTTTTTAGTCTGAAGAAGAGAATACTAAGAGGGGACCTGATAACAGTTTTCAAGTACATAAAGGTTGTTACAAAGAAGAGGGAGAAAAATTTCTCTTTAACCTCTGAGGATAGGACAAGAAGCAATGGTCTTAAATTGCAGCAAGGGCAGTTTAGGTTGGACATTAGGAAAAAGGGTGCTTAAGCACTGGAATAAATTCCCTAGGGAGGCTATGGAATCTCCATCATTGGAGATTTTTAAGAGCAAGTTAGACAAATACCTGATGGGGTGACAGATAATACTCAGTCCTGCCAAGAGTGCAGGGAAGGTACTAGAAGACCTCTCGTGGTCCCATTCAGTCCTACAATTCTGTGATTCTATGTGTTCTTTAAGTAGAGTCTTATTTGATTTGTTTAGCTTTATATGCCATGACCACGCCACTATGAGTTCTTTCAGTCATTTATAAAGAGGAGTTTGCAAATACATTGTTTAATCAACTGTATGTAGGAGTGAAATGGCTGTAACTTTTTCTTTAGAAAAAGATGTATTGAAAAGTGAATGAAGATTTTAAAAAATGTAATTTAACAATTAGTGTCTATTTCTATTGTCATCAATACAGCTCATTTAAGAGACTGGTTTAATTCCTGATCTTTTTATTGCTCTTCAGAGCAGTAACACAAGAAAAGCTGACATTTATAGTTAAGCTCTGAAGAAGTGAAACGCTATAGGTAAAGCAATGAGATCATTGCTAGTGGCTAGAAGCCACTAATGAGTGAGGAAATGTGTGTGTATGTACTTAATATTTAATAATCTATTAACTAATTCAGTAAAGGAATGGCTCCAATTAAAATTGAGTGGACTTCTCCAATTAACATTTTTCCCTTGTGATTGCTTAGATTGTGTTCATGTCGATAGGCATGGCTGCGTATGAAAATTCTTACCTAGACTTAACATAATAGGCACACATGGTCAATATTTATCAACATTTGATTAGCTCACCCTTATCTAGGTCTGATTACCTTTCTAGCCCTGCTCTGTTTTATAAATATGTTTATCTAGTCTTTCAGGATGAATATTACACAGAATACAATCTAATTTTCTATTATTGCCTATTTGTTTTATTGAATACACCAACATCATTTGGAATGAGGAGTGTATATTTTATATTAGTATGCAGTGGTCATTAAAATCTTTACTTTGCCTTTGGAAGTAGATAATGCTACTGTGGCATTCACACTGTACTTTTAATTGCCTGAAAAATATTAGGATTCTAATAGCACCCATTGTATACATAACAGAACTTTAGATAGATATTCACTATGCATTATATTGCACAGTAGTCGCTGTTCAGAAAATAACCAAAATGTTGATTATTTGTCCTAGAAAAGTCAAGTAGCATTACCCCCAAGCACAAATCAGCTGAGACTGTGAAAATAATTTAAGACAAACATGCAAATAGTCTCTTTTGTACTAAAATTAATTTACAGGCATTCAGATACCATAGTGATGATCACAGTATAAATAGAATAGATCTTATCACACATGTACATTGTACCCATGGAAAATGTTTCTTTATGTTTGCAACTATGTGAATTCCCCAAAACTACTAGTGTGTGGAATATTTGCTTATGCAACTTTGACCTCTTCTCTTGCACTTTGCTCATTAATGCATCTCAGCTGGATCATCTTGTAACATTCCAAAATCTTAACCAGCTTTTCAACAGTGAGCAAGAGCCATGAAAAGAACATGCCTTCCCCACGACCCCCACCCCTGCCAAACAAATAATATAAAAACAGATTTAGAATTATACTGTTCCAAAGCCACAACTAAGAGATTTAACTTCCAATACCCATGAACTGCCACCTCAGCACTCTGGACAATACAGCTCTAGATCCAAATTTTTTTGCTTGGACCCATGTCTAACATAAATGCACATGTTTACATTTTGCAGACTCCTATAGTAGTGGTGATTTTAAATATAAGTTGAGGGTATCCTAGAGCTTTAGACAGCTGCTTTTTGCTTTGGCGTTTCTTTTAGACTAAAATCCAAATAAATAAGGTGTGTCTGTGTACACATATAATATCTATATTTTCTCACTTTGTCCCTATAACTTATGCATTAATGTTTCAAAAAACAAATATACACTTATATAGTGGAAGCCCCTTTTGTTCAGGTTTATACAGGGCCTAGTATAGCGAGGTCCTAGTCCATGACTCCTAGGGTATGTCTACCCTGCATTTTATACCTCAGACTGTGGCACCAGGTTGTGGAGTTGGTGTTTTCAAGCCCACGTCTGAGCATCCACACTGCATTGTAAAACTGGTTTACAATTGCTAGAGCCAGGTCTCACAGCCATGCTAACATGTCCACACTGCACTACATAGACCTTCTGATTCAGGTCTGCGGCTTGAGCTGCGTCCACACTGCAGAATGACAGGGCTTGGACCAGGGGTGAAAGTAACTTAAAAGATTTGCCGGTACTCCAGAATCCTGCAGAGGGGGAGGGGCCTCAACCAGAAGAGGCGTGGCCTCTAAATCCCAGGGCTTTTAAATCAAGATTTAAAGGGCTCAGAGATTCAGCTGAAGCTAGGAGCCGGGCCCTTTAAATCACCCCCAGAGCTACCAGCTGCAGAGGTGGCTGGGAGCCCTGGGGTTTGGGCAGGGGTGAAAGTAATTCACATTTCTTACCCATATGGTCCAATCACAAGCAACTCACCTCTCCTACCTATTTCATGGATCCCTCCCACTACATGACATAGATAGAGAAAATAAAGCTACTATTACTACTACCAGTACTGTCTGTAATACAACTTTACTATTGGAATAAGCCTGAAAAAGTGAAAACTCAGTCACATTTTTCTCCGTGTCCTCCTTCCTCCTCCAGCCAGGCTACTGACACTAGGCTGTGTGCTTTCTCCTGGCCTGGCACTGAGCAGCAGCTGCAGGGGCTTCACTCTAGCTTGCAGCAGGGAGACTGGCTGAGAGAAGGAGAAGCCTGCCCCCTGCATAAGAATAGTTTAAACTCAGCTGTTCCCTGTGTGGTTCAGTAACATTTCAAAGAGGATCTGCAAGCAGTTTGGACATCACAACCATGATCCTCTGCTGGGGAGAGAATGGGATAGATTTGAACTTGGAATGATTCCTGATTTTGACTGTGTTTTTTGTGTATAGAAGATCCCCTCATCCCGGGGGCAGAAAAGAACTGCCCCCACCATGGTCACACACACTCTCCCCACCAACAACAACTGGGAGTGAAATTAACAAGGATGCCAGAAATGTCTTCTAACCCTGAGGGCCGAACTTCACAGGGAACAGCTGAGTTTAAACTGTTCTTATGTAGGCAGCAGCAGCAGGCGGCATCTCAGCCAGTGTCCCTAGTGCAAGCTAGAGCCTAGAGGAGAACCCCTGCTGGGAGGGGGTGAGGGGAAAGGAATGCAGAGCCTTGTCTGCAGCCTGGCTGGAGGAGGGGGAGGGAGGAGATGAGAAACCAATGTGACAGTGAGTTTTCCTCTTCCACCTGCTTTTATTAGCTCTGGATTTAAGCAGTGCAGCCAAATGCTTATATTTGTTGTGTATATTAGTATTGGAGACAAGATCCCCTCATCCCCGGGGGCAGATGAGGATTGCCCCTGTCATGGTCAAACACACCCTCCCCCTAACTACCGTGAGTGAAATTAACAAGGATGCCAGAAACCACTCCTAACCACAAGGGCTGAACCACTCAGGGAACAGCTGAGTTTCAACTATTCTTACACAGGGGCCAGGCTTCTCCCTCCCTCAGTCTCCTTTTCTTACTGGTCCTCCATACCAGCCCGTACCCTTCTTACTTTCACCTCTGGCTTGGACCCAAATTACAGCAGGAGTCTGAGCTCTGACCCACCTCCTTCCAGTGGCCTAGGACCTGAGTCCTGGATGCTTGCTGACCAAATCAGACTGATTTATAGGAGAACAGAAGCGGGGCTTGAACTCAAACCTGAGTCAGAATCTGGGCTTAGTGTACAGTATTGACCTACCCCTAGGCAGTACCACAATGCATACAAAAAAATAACTCTACATAGAGCTGACAAATGGTTATACTGTTCTCAGGTGAAAGAGGTAGGGTCAAATCTTCCAAGGCACCCGACTCTTTTCTAACTGGCATTGCTTTTTATTTCACTGTAACCAAGCAAAGAGAAACCCAGCCTCCCAAATGAACTTTTTTCCTCTGCCGTTTTTTCTATAACAATCTGCCATCTATCAGCAGCCGCAGCCGCCGCCGCCTCAGAAATATTATACTGACATGACACATCAGTTATCACATTGGACATACTGGTCTAGCGGCACAGGCAGCAGGTTATATATGTTTGCGGTGCTTGAGCACCAGGAATATTCCGGGCTGGGAGCTCTGCTCCAGCAATATTTGGAGCTGGGTTTCTCCCCCCGGCCCTGCCTGGATTGGGCCCCAGCCCCCGCGGGTCTCCCCCCCTACCCCGCCGTGTCCCTGCCTGACAGAAAGCAGTGTGACACCTCTCCCCTGCCTGCTTGTGCTGCCGGAGTAGAACGGCTCCTGGTAGAACTGCTGTCTGCTGCCCCAGGGTCCTAGTGCCCCCTATCCACTAACGGCAAGGCAGGCTGCCCTTACCCTGCCCTTTCACCCTAGCCCTGAGCCTCTCTAATGCCCCAAACCCCTCATCCCTAGCCAGAACCCTCATCCCCCTGCACTCTAATCCTCTGCCCCAGCCCTGATCCCCCCTAGCATGAACCCCTCATCCTTAACCCCAACCCTCATCCCCCCCACCCTGATCCTCTATCCCAGCCCTGAGCCCCCGCACAGCATGAACCCCTCATCCTCAGCCCCACAGCCCTCACCCCACACCCCAACCATCTGTCCTAGCCCTGAGCCCCCCCACATCATGAACCCCTCATCCTCAGCCCCACAACCCTCACCCCTGCACTCCCTCCTATCCCCAAACTCCCTCCCAGAGCATGCACCCCACTCCCAGAGCGTGCACCACCTCCCCTTTCCCACACATCCCTTCCCACCCCCAAACTCCCTCCCACAGCCTGCACCCCTCACCCCTTCCTACACCCCCACCCCCAGCCCAGAGCCTGCACCCAAACTCCGTCCCAAAGCCTGCACCCCTCACCCTCTCCTGCACACCCACCCCCTGCCCCAGCCCGGAGCCTGAACCCAGCACCCAAACTCCATCCCAAAGCCTGCACCCTGCACCCTAATCCCCAGCCCAGGACCTGTACCCTAGACTTCCCCCCCAAACCCCTCCCAGAGCCTTAGGCAGGTGGGGGTGGAGTTGGGGGGGGCAGGTTCTGGGCATCACCAACATTTCTACAAACTTGCCACTCATGTCTAGTGGTGATTTTAATTAAAATTAAAATTTAACAAAAAAGGGGACATTTAGAAGACAACCACCAATACATGGTAGACAATCATCTAGAACAGAATGGCTACCTACCAGTCACATTTGTGTAACTGTAAACTGGAGGAAGCCACATGATGCTTTTATATTTGTACTGAAAACAAAAATAGTACTGCATGCACACACAGACCAATTAGCCTCTTAACTACACAAGAATCGAAGTTCAAGTTCTCACAGCAATTTGTTTCTTGCATGTGTGCTTTACAATAGGCTCTTCATTTCACCTCAGCATAATAAATACAGTTGCTTCCATGTATAGCTCCTTCCATTTGGAAGAATTCAAAAGTATTTTTAAAACCTACCTATTTGCAGGAATTGCTTCACCCATCCTTGAAATGCAGCCTCTAGGATGCTGGCCTGGTTGGCCTCTGGGGGCTACCACAAGATAGTGTTAAATAATAATAATACTAGATGAACAGAATGCAGAGTCTTTTTAACATTGCATTGCTATGCTAAACAACAGTCTAGGGATGAAGAGAAGAATACTATTCTAATCAATTGGTAGTGCATATGGAATTTAAGTAAACATAATGCAGTTACCCAAACTAAAACATATAAAAGACTTTGGGAGTATTTGGAGGAGGCAGATTTTCAATTGGACAAGACTTTTGATCTTGCATCTCAAAACAATATCTCTTATTGCACCCTAAAATGAGGCTTAGGTGTTGGTTCAGCACTGACTTAGATAGGAGAGAGTCAAAGTTTCAATAAATTTGGTAACAATCTACTTTTACCTTGATCATCATCTCTCCTCCAACTACAGTACTAATGAGACCTGATCCTGCTGAGCTTGTGAACACTCAGAAGACCTCTGCTGAGTAATAGGGTCACAGCGATCATCAAACACTATGCCATGTTGCATACTATTTGGCAAATTCAATGTGGCCCAAGGAAAGGAAATGTGCTTTTGCAATAAACCTAGAGACACACACACAGCATTTTTATGATGATGTTACATAAGATGACTTTGTGGACAGCACTGGTGAAAGATTGGGGTGGATGTGAGGACTATTTCACCATAACCAATTAGTATAATGTAGTATTACTAAAATTAACATAAACATTAATGGACTGTGAGCAGCACACAACAAAAAAGACAGACCATTAGAATGACTGGCACTATCAGGTACCTAAAGATCCACCATTTTAAGCCCTGATTCAGCAAGGGCACTGAAGCATATGCTTAACTTTAAGCACTTGTAGTCCCATTGCTTAAAGCTGGGATTACTCATATTATGTAACTATGCACATGCTTAAGAAATTTGCAGAACTGGCGCCATAAAGATTAAGTGAATTGTAATACATGGATTTTGGATTTAAGACTTTTATTATGTTTTTAAGATAGCTAATGATTTATGGCATATTCGGTTTGGGAAATGAGACAGTTCTCACACCCATATACACAATTTTTTCCTGCTTAGCTATTTCCCAGCATGGATTTCTTATTATTTTCGTACAGATGCAGGATAGCATAAAGGAGCTGTTTTTGCAAGTAGCGTCAGTAGGGAGTACTTTTGTACAGTTCCCAGGCCCTTGGCCAGCAAGGGCTCACTCACTGCGTTAAGGGGTGACTGAAATCCTCATTTTCTAGGATGTTATGAGGTTGATCGGACTGCTCTTACTGGACAGGGATCATTGCAGGACCTCTCTATTAAACAGTTTGCCTTATGTAACAGTGTTTGAGGAGGACCTTGACATAGTTTCCTGCAAGTACTAGAGTCAGTCTGTCTCATCAAACATTGACGAGAATTGATTCATACTGTGCTATATCCTGTTACCATTTCAGCCTCCCCCATGAGAGCAAAATGCAAAACATTAGTGCTCAAGGAACACAGAGGAGCACTTGGCTGCAGAGTGGTGCACATGGCTTCTTCAAATGAGGCACTGCAGTTCACAATGGTGCTCGCAGAGTCAGTGGGAGCAGGAGCAGCTGTTATCTATAATCTCCACTTTTGTTTTTCTCTGGCACCTCAGCATGCAAGTTAGACCAATTTAGATTCAATGCGAGTGCACTCACCTAAGGCAAACCCCTTCACAGTTGTGCATGGCATAGCATTTCTTTCCTCATCAATGCCCCTTGATGATAACAGCTTCAGACCTGTGGTGGTCTCTCTTCATGTGACTGAAACCTCCAGCCAGATCGCTTTAAAGTCTTTCCCCTTTAAAGGTAACAGTGTCCCACTCAAACAATACCCCACTTGACACTGGTCAGCAATATGACATCTTCTGCCCCTCCAGGGCTCCTCTTCTGTTCTACCCTCTCATCAGAATAGTGACCCCAGAGATTCTTTCTGGAGTCATTTAAAAAAAAATTAAAAGCAACTGTAGCCCCTTCCTCAGACTCAAGCTTAGGCTTAGGTTTTCAGTCTATCCTGAGTCCTCCCTGTCTCTCCATTCTACTGAAGAACACTAACTCTCAGGAGACTTGCTCCTAGTCTGGATCCTCACAACTACAGTCTGCCTGTCAGCCTTCCCTCCAGCCCACCTCAGGCATTTTCTGCTACCATCTTAAATCAGAACTAGGGTATAAACTCCTCCCCCAGTTCCTTTGTAATTATCCAGTAAAAGACTCTTTTCCTTCTCACTCTGCAGCCTCCTTCTACCCTCAGTTTCCTCCTTTCATAGAAATTGCCTAGCTCTTCCCCCAGCTGAGACTCATCATTAATTGGGCCTGGCCCATCCTCTGGGTGCAAACAGATGTGTCAATTAGCTGCTCAGGCCCACATTAACCATTTCAACATCAGTGCCCCATCACACTCTACTACACATGTGGGGGGCCAAGAGCCATTGAACCAAATTGCAAACCCTGTATATGATAGAAACCACTTCAAGTCAGGGGGTGCAGCAATACCCATAGCACCCGCAGTTCCCCCACCCATGTACACATGGCTACAGCAAGTGTTTGTGGTATAGGAGGGTGTCTCAGGGTGGGCTGACCCTTTAAGGGAGGTGGACTCAGTCTACCAGTGCCTTCGCAGGTGCCTGCCCAGGTGATGGCTTTGGAAGCAGATAAAAGAGAACCTGCTCATCTTAGCTGGGGGATTTGGTGTCACAGAGATATCCCTGTAGGCATGCAGGGTCAGAAAGGATTGAACCAAAACCTTTCTAGCTCAGCTGCCAACGTTCAGACAATAAATAAGCACCTCGACTTTCACAATAAGCCAAAAATCAAACTAATCTCATTTCAAAACAAGGCCAAAACAAGCTAATCCCTAAGAACCCCAACACTCTTTGTGACTAGATTCCCCCTAGCATGCAGTCTGGGACTGTGGTGGGCCTGTTGTTCACCCCTGACTCTCTCCCTTGCTTGCCCCCTGCTTGCTGGGAGGTGATAAAAAAGGTACAAGCCAAACAAGCAAAAGGGCAAAAACTAGCCAGCAAGCAACTCACAAGCCAATTAAGTCAAAAACAAGCCCAATTTCTGTGTTTTTTTTCATGGGTTTGGCGCGTCTGCTTTCTTCTGGCCACACTAGATAGAAGAACCTGGCTGGAGCTACTTGCAGTGAGAGGCAAGAGCAGACACCTTAAGGTGAAGATGTTTGAGGAAATGCCAGGCAGCAAAACCTGGATTTTGAGAAGGAGCTGTTGAGCCCAGCAGAGGCTAAAGACACTCTGAAGTCAGGGAAAGACTTGTTTTGATTTTAAGTTGACATTTGACCTGTGAAGTAGTTTTAATACAACAGACAAGAGAGTCTGGGTGCAGTTATCGGGAAGACCAAGAAAGGGAAACTGAGGTAATGGCTGAGTGTGACACCGATCAGGTAAGGTCCTTTTACAGAGTCTGTGTAAGAGGCTCTAACAGAATATACATCATGTTAGGTATCTCTAATTTGGGAGCAATACTTTAAGCAGTTGGGTGCCCCCAATGCCCCTACCAATTCCTGCAGAAGTTGGGTTTCTTTTAGTCAAGTACTAAGGGAGCCAAATACTTCTTATCTGAGGCGATCATAGCTCCTGGTGTTTATAGCTGAAGACTGTGAATCAACAAAACAACAACATTTCTCCCAATTGCTCAGTTCTAGAGCTGGTTGAAACTTAGAATTTAAGTTCAATAGGAAATTCCAATATTAAGAAATTTCCTGTTGTCCCATATTAGAATAAAAAGTTGACATTTCCAATCCTTTGCACCATCCCCCCAAAATGAAAAGGTTTTTTTTTTAAATTATTCTGAAAGGATTGAAAGAGCTTATCAGAAGACTACTCTCAGAATTTTATATTATATTACATACTAATATAATGATGAAAAATGAGTACTTCAACCTTGTTGAAACAGAGCATTTGGGTAATCTTTTGTCAAAAACTTCAATAAAATAAATACATTCTCTCAAAATGTTTTGATTTTGTTGTATCAGCTCTTTCAGATAGAGAAGGGTTCTGTCAGAATATTTGCAACCAACTCCACTAGCTTCTCTGTTTTTTGAAAAGCCTGTGTAATCCTTCTCTCCACAGCAGCAGGCTGTGCTGATCTTTTTCCAATGTTTTAATTCTGTTGGCCACGGTTGCTATTCCTGTACTTGGTTACTTGTTTCCTTTTTCAAATACCAAAAATATTTCAGTTTGCTTATATGTACAGTAGTATATTGGTATGAACATTTGGGAACTTCCTTTTCAGAGTTTTGTGGTACAACACTTGTTCCAAAAGCAGCATCCTTCCAGTAAGAGCATGCAAACAGGCACCAGCCCAAAAACATCACATTGTCACGTGTGAAAATAACATGAGTTTGAAGAGTCCTTGGGATTCCTTTCTTACTCCTGTATCTGGAGTGCAGCTAAAAGAGGCACCATATATCCCAGTTTAAAGTATGAACCCTTCCCCATTTCACACACTCAAAAGACAGATTTATGCAGCAGATTAATCTTCTGTCTCCTTTTAGGCCAGTTTTGTTCTTGCTGCCCAACCTGGAGGGGCAATGAGCTGTTGTCTGTAGGGTTGGACAGAAAAGACACAAGAAAGACAGTCTAGGATAGCTGAGTGTGTACTGACAGCTTTTGTGATACAGGAAAGTGGAACCTGGCTTTTGCACATCTGCTCACAAATGAATAAATCACTGCCCAACACCCAACAGTGCCAGTGGCATATGAAAGAAGAGGACTTGGTTTAAATTAGTTCAATCTTTGTTTTGCTGCTAGGTTTGCTATCTCGAGGAGGTCACTCAAAGTCCAAGTGATAAATTAAAATACACAATTTAAGAGTTTGAGATTCTGAACTAGACTTCAGAGGCACAGCGGAGGGAATTTACCTCTAAATAACATACACCCAAGGGTATTAATAGAGAAACTATGATAACTAGGTAACTTTCTCTGGAAAAGAAAGTTATTTCCTGACACTCCACCAAAATCATATCAGCAGGAAATGCATTAGTGTTTCACTTTAAAGAATGATATATGATTCTGATAAACAGTGTGGTGGCTCAAAATCTATTAAAAATCACATGGAATTACCTGTGTAAAAATGAAGTCAGCCATCCAGAAAGATCTTGCGTCCCAATGGGGAAAATGAGAAATATGCTTTTGCAAGACTACCAATACATCTCCCTAAACGTGACAAAAATAGACATGGCTGTTCCCATAAAAACAATGTTCCATCTTCCAGTACAAATGGAAATTTAATTAGGACCCCAAGTCCTGTGCTGCCTTGGACGCAGCCCTCAAAAAAGTATCAGACCATTAGATAACCTAAGTCACTTTTACTGAGAGTGAACTCTTCCTGAAAACAAAACAGCAGCAGCGATTCCTGCTGATTGATGTGTTCACAGCAAGCTCAGGAGGCCCCAGGCACTGCCAGGATTTTTCATACTTTTGGTCTCATACCAGTTTAGCAACAATCAGAGCCCTAATGCAAGTCAGGTACAGACATTGTTATGATCATGTCTTAGAGCCGCAGGCGGGATATATGCCACAGTGGTAAGAACACCTGAACACAGTCTACACCAGTGCTTCTACCATTGTAAGCACTAGTGAAGCTGAAGTATTAGACCAAGTGTGGGAGTTCAGTCTACAATGAACAGTTGCGGACAAGGCTAGTATGGTTGGTGATTATGTTTGGAATAATTCTTCAATATGGCTACAGGCCTTGTACCAATGGAACATGTTTTGCGTCCAAACTTGAGATGTTTAAAACTGAGGAAACAGTGCTAGACCACTATGGTATGGGAGACTAAAGTGAGCCTATGGCAGAGTTTTGTTAACAATATAATCCTATCCATACTGGACAGAGAAATTCTGCAACAAACAGGATTGTTGTTCGCAAGTAGTTATATGTTCAAGCAGTAGCTAGAGTTACACAAGCACTAATACAGACTTAACCACTCAGGCCTGGTCTACATTACACGTTTAAACTGATTTTAGCAGCGTTAAACCGATTTAACGCTGCACCCATCCACACAACGAAGCCCTTTATATCGATATAAAGGGCTCTTTAAACCAGTTTCTGTACTCCTCCCCTACGAGAGGAGTAGCGCTGAAATCAGTATAACCATATCAGATTAAGGTTAACGTGGCCGCAAATGGACGGTATTGGCCTCCAGGCGGTATCCCACAGTGCACCATTGTGACCGCTCTGGACAGCAATCTGAACTCGGATGCAGTGGCCGGGTAGACAGGAAAAGCCCCGCGAACTTTTGAATTTCATTTCCTGTTTGCCCAGCGTGGAGCTCTGATCAGCACGGGTGGCGATGCAGTCCCAAATCCAAAAAGAGCTCCAGCATGGACCATACGGGAGATACTGGATCTGACCGCTCTATGGGGAGACAAATCTGTTCTATCAGAGTTCCGTTACAGAAGACGTAATGCCAAAGCATTTGAAAAAAATCTCCAGGCTATGATACGGAGTCCACAGCACAGTGCTGCGTGACAAGCGTAACGGAAAGCCAAAGAATCAAATGGACGCTCATGGAGGGAGGGAGGGGGTACTGAGGACTCCAGCTATCTCACAGTCCCCAGCAGTGCCGGAAAAGTATTTGCATTCTTGGCTGAGCTCCCAATGCCTGTAGGGTCAAACACATTGTCCAGTGTGGTTCAGGGTATAGCTCGTTAATTCACCCCCCTTCCCCCCGTGAAAGAAAAGGGGAAAAAAATCGTTTGTTGACTTTTTTCAATGTCACCGTATGTCTACTGCATGCTGCTGGTAGACACGGTGCTGGGGCAATGAACAGCAGCATCCTTTCTCCTCCCTTCCCCGGTGGCAGACGGTACAGTGCAAAAGTACTGGTAACAGTCCTTGTCATCAACCCGTGAGTGCTCCTGGCTGGCCTCAGGTGAGGTTGGCCGGAGGCGCCTGGGTAAAAATAGGAATGACTCCCAGTCATTCCCAGTAGATGGTACAGAACGGCTGGTAACTGTCTTCATCATAGCAACTGGGGGCTGAGCTCCATCAGCCCCCTCCCTTTCATGTGTAAAGAAAAGATTCTGTACTGCCTGGACTATCATAGCAGCGGGATGCTGGGCTCCTCTCCCCTCCCACCGTTTAATGTCCTGCCTGGACTATCATAGCAGCTGGAGGCTGCCTCCCCCTCATTTTATCTCACTAACAAGTCAGTGTTTCTTATTCCTGCATTCTTTATTACTTCATCACACAAATGGGGGGATACTGCAATGGTAGCCGAGGAGGGTTGGGGGAGCAGGGAAGCAATGGGTGAGGTTGTTGCAGGGGCACCCCCTAGAATGGCATGTAGCTTATCATTTCTGCGGGATCTGACACGGAGCGGCTGTGGTCTCTGGTTCTCTGGTACACTGGCTCTCTAGTACACTTGCCCCATAGTCTAGACAAGACTGACTCTATTTTTAGATACCATAAAGGAAGGATTGACTCAGGGAGTCATTCCCATTTTTGTCTTTGCGCCCCCAGCCAACCTCAGCCAGGGGCACTCATGACAGCAGCAGACAGTACAGAACGACTGATAACCGCCATCTCATCGCCAATTTACAATGGCACAGCAGACGATACAGAACGACTGATAATCGTCTCTGCTATCTTGCAAAGGCAAATGAATGCTGCTGTGTAGCGCTGCAGTACCGCATCTGTTAGCAACATCCAGTAGACATACGGTGACAGTAAAAAAAAGCTGAATGGGCTCCATGGTTGCCGTGCTATGGCGTCTGCCAGGGCAATCCAGGGAAAAAGGGTGCGAAATGATTGTCTGCCATTGCTTTCACGGAGGAAGGAATGAGTGATGACATTTACCCAGAATCACCCGTGACACTGTTTTTGCACCATCATGCATTGGGGTCTCAACCCAGAATTCCAATTGTCGGGGGAGACTGCAGGAACTATGGGATAGCTACGGGATAGTTACCCACAGTGCAACGCTCCAGAAATTGACACTAGCCTCGGACCATGGACGCACACCACCGAATTAATGTGCTTAGTGTGGCCGCGTGCACTCGACTTTATACAGTCTGTTTTACAAAACCGGTTTATGTAAAATCGGAATAATCCCGTAGTGTAGACTTACCCCTCAGTCTTATGTCATCCTTCAAAATGACCAGGAGCTACACGAAATGGAAGTATTTAACCAAAACTATGCCACCAATTTTTTGTTTCCTTTGAAAATATGCCACTTTCAAAAATCATTGTTATCAACTGAGTTGAATGGACCTGTTCAATAAAGTTTTCAAAATATAAATCCCAACAAATACATGTTAATGCTTTTTGCAACAAAGTTCCAATCTTGAAACTAAAACTATGAAATTCAGCTTTGCTGATACTGCCCACTTCCAACTACATCTCCAAGGAAGTAATTTTCCTTTTCTTCCTCTTTTAAATTCATCAGTTCTTTCATCCAGCCTTCTCTTGCTGGTGTCCTACAATTTAGGCTAGCTAGTCTCTCTTCAGATACTGTTTTTCAACAACTTCCCTTCCATTAATTGTATGTTGTTCATCCTTTACAAGTAAATATAGTATCCCAGAGCTTAATTATCTAATAATATTTCATTTGCCATTGATTATTATTAAAGTGTTATTGGTATTGTGGTAGCACCTAGCAGCCCCAACTAGAATCAAGTGCTTAACTTTACTTGAGCACATGCTTAAATGTTTTGTTTGAATGCCTTGTCTAAATTTCCACAGGAAGTCTGCAGCAGATCCTAATCTCCTGAGTGCTAGTCCAGCCCTTAACCGCAAGGCTGTCTTTCCCCTCCTAAGGATTCTTACACATTTTGAATGGAGACTAGATTTCTCTGTTTATTCACAAAGCAGCTGCATTGTTCCTGTAAGCTATCATGCTGACCCTGACGTATGGAGGTGGGGATCACCTCTTGGGGTGAGAGTATAGTTCTCTTCATGTTCATTTTGTCCTTTTCCCTTCCAATGAATCTCCCAATAAGGGTGACAGTACCTTTGTGATATGAGCATCTGCTCACTAGACTCCAGCTGACACCACGACTCATTTCACATAGGTCACATATTGATAAGTGGGGCTAGATTTAATTTGCTGAACTGAAGGTAAAAGACTGTAATACAAGTATAGGGGGGTTTGTTAGTCCATACGTGATATTACAGTCTTAATGGGGCCAGACTGCAATTATAATCTTCTGTAGTATAGTAACAGCTGATAAATCTGCTTTGCAACCTGGGATTGCAACAGAGCTACCTTTCAAGTACATTTCCTATTACCACCACTAGATGTCATATTTTTATATATTTTAAAGTGGATGATTACATTAAAAAAATTCCCTCACACTTTTACAACACAAATACATTCCTTTGATCTCCCATCTTTGGAGGCAAAAAATTTTGTGCACTTGAATATAAACTATAATGCCTAGGTCTTAATTCCAAGGTTGCCAGGTTTTTATTTTCCTTCCTCTGCTCTGCCATTTTCCCTGTGTTGCACCATTTTACCATTGCCTGAGGAAGATACCAAGAAGTTCCCACTCCAAATTTTATTTCATGAACCAGCCAGTATAAAATACATTGACATCATTCACCACAAATCATTGCCAAATCACTGTTGCCTTGCATTTATTCCTGGTGGAGAATACTGAGATCTCACTCAATGAGAACACTGAATAATATGCCATTTTTGACTAAAGAAAGGCCATGTCTCCCCCTGACAGAGTCCAACACACAATTCTGTTCCAGATGTGGAAGCTGTGGAATGTACATGATGCTGGAGCAGGTACCTGAAAAGAGCTTTGTTTGTATGAAGTGGTGATTGATAGAGCTGAGGGAAGAGAAGATCTGAGGTTTGGAGATGCAGATGGAAACTATAGTTGAGTTTCAAAGGGAATTTGTGCAGATGATGGAAGGAAGGAAAGAGGAGGCTGAAGGGAAAAGTCAAGACTCGCAGATGCAAACTGGACTGAAGAACTCTGAGGAGAGAGATTCCTGGGTGAGGAAAGTGACCAGTGGAAACATGCGCTACAAGAACCAGGCAGAGGAAAAGTCTGGATAGTGAAGAAGAAATAGAGCTCTGGAAGAGGTCTGCTGAGTTGGAAAATCAAGAAGGGGCCCACAGCAGGCAGTAACTGAAGGTGGAAGGGCAAGGAAGTGAAGAGTAGCTAATCCTATAAGAAGAGGTGAAGAGCCAAAAAGAAGGAAGGCCGAAGAATCACACCATCACCAGGAAAAAAGGCAGATCTATGTAAGATCTATTAAGAAGAACAGACAGGCCTGTCACCAAAGCTAATCCAGAGAACAGAAGGGTGTGCTGTCTGCCAAGCTAAGATACGGGATGTGGACCTGTGACTGAAGAGGATCCATAGGAGCAGGAAAGAATCCACGGATTGGCCTTCACATGGGAACAAATAATACAGCTAGATTCTTGTTGGAACCTATCAAGGGAGACTAAGCCAGGCTGGGGAAGACACTTAAGGAAATGGAGATAAAACAAGATTATGATGATCAACATATGGCTCAGGCAGTGGTATTAAAAGGGGAGCTTTGGAATGTTTGTCCTCTGGGAGGCATTCATGGACAGAAGACTGTTCTCATGGGATGGAATCCACTTGAGTAGGGAGGAAAATAAACTTCTGGGATGGAGGTTGGCACAACTGATTTAAAAAGTTTTAAACTAGGACCTTGGGGGAGATGGTTGGGAGATGCTCATGTAATCTCCAATGATTCTAACATTGAGTGGGAGGAAAATCAAAGAAAGAAAGGATACAGCAATGGAGAAAGGAATAGCAGTGGGTAGGAGCATGGACATTAAGAGGAAAGATAGTTTCATTGGTATCAACACTAACAATCAGGTAAGCGATACTGGCAATAGAATGATTATGCCCAATTAGGTGAGGAATCTGGGCAAAGCCAATGCAAGGAGTCTGGGTAACAAAATGGAGGAACTAGAACTACAGATCAGGGATAACAGAAACATGGTGGAATAGTAGCCATGACTGAAATACGGGTATTGAAGGATGTGCTGTTCAGGAAAGACAGAAATAAAGTGCTGGTGTAGCAGCACTGTATGTGAAGACATGCCCTTGGTGTGCATGTGGCATTTGGGTTATGAAGACTTCTCACTTCCTCAGTATATCAGACCAATGTTTATACCACATCCTGCTACGCCTTCATCACTAAAATATCCTGAACTAGAACTTGTCATATTTTTCATTGTGAATCATTCTTCTGATGAATTTAGTCCCATTTTCTGTTTGCTTGTATTATTGTTCATAATTTCCCAACTATCCCTTTATGGAAACAAATTATAGCCAATAGGTTCTTTGAGAACTGCTCTTGTTCACACACAATCATCTTTGTCTGCATGCAAATGAAGGTATTTGTACAAAGGATAGCCCATTCCCCAATCATTTGTGTCAACAGAAATGTGTGTGTGAATGTTTGTGAATAGCAAGTCAAAAGGGAATGTGGCTGAAGCTGTTCAGAATCAGAAAGACCCTTCACAAACACTATTTCACAGAATTTGCCACCCAGCTCTAAGCTGAAGATGTACACCTGCTAAATCAGAGAAATTAGTTGAGTTTATCAGCCTCAGAATAACTGGTTTCTAGGATCTAATATTCAGAGAATCCTCATTCTTCTCATAACAGAGTCTACCACCCAACTTTTTTGTATCTAAGATAGTTGTATATGGTCCTGTTATAACATCTGAACACCTCACAGTCTTCAGTCCTCACAACACACCTGCAAATTAGGGAAGTCCTCTTACCCCCATTTTACAGATGGGAGATTGAAGCACAAAGAGACTAAGTGACGTGCCCAAGGTCCCTTGTGACAGAGTGCTGAGAACCAGCAGCTGAACCAGCACTCAGGTCACTGTAAATCCAATTAGTTTCCCTGGAGATGCCTGATTGAAAGAAGAAATGGCTAAATACTAGTTCTGCTTGAGCTGAGGAGAGATAATGAGCCTTTTAAAAGAGCACAAGAAGGAAGTGCAGGAGGAGGAGAGGAGGGAAGGAAGGGGAGGGCAGGACTGCAGAGCTGGGCCAGAATAAAGGGAGATCTCTGCCTGGTGATATCTCGTCCCCCACTTATGATTGTACACCATTGTAAATAGGAATTGCTGCATGGGACCATAAGAGGGTGATGTTAGTGAAACACAAATAAAACATACCATATAGGTGTTAGAGCCCTTTATACAAGAAGATAGGAGTGAAGGGCTGCATGCTGTCATGGTCCTACAGAAAGTCTATGATAGAACAAAGACTTGAACCAAGTCACCAGAGTCCCAGACTAATGCTCTATCAATTAAGAACCCATCATTCATAGACATGGTGACCTCTTACCTCCTTTTTATCCTGGTAGGTACCAACATCAACACTCCACTGTGGGCACTATAGCTGTATGAAGTGGTCTGGATCTAGATATCCAGTGTGAAGATTGATCCACTCCCTCAAAAAATGCTTTTACATCTCTTCTGGTATTGACCATTTTCCCTTCCCAGCATCACAGGTGAACCATGCATCAGCTACAGCTTCTACTGTAGAACAAGTACAGAGACCAAGTGCTTTGAGATCTGGAGTCTTGACATCTGCTAAGCAGCAATATTCTGTCAGAGAATTAGAGACTGATACATATATATGGATACCTGAAAAAGAGCACATCTACTATGCAGAGTAACAATTTACTTTCACATCTATCGAGTCTTATCAATCCTTTTGAACCCTAGCCCTTGAGAATATTATGTTGGGCTGACCATTTGAACCAGTACAATTTTCTGGTGCACAGTTTACACCAGGGAAGAACACCACATGACTGGCTCTCTCTCTTAACATTTGGTAGTCGCTTTTGATTCCATCAGCATAGTACATGCATTTTTGGAGGCAGATATTCCAAAGTTCCTATGTGGTCCCATGAAACTTTGGTGTGGAGTTGTCCAGTCATGTCAGGCATCCCACCAAAGCCCATAGTTTGCTTCCCTATATCTGGACTCACCAAATCAATGAAGCCTTAGGCCTATGATTGTCATCGAGAAATAGAACAGAAAATAACTCTCAGTATTGGACATTAGGAAAAACTTCCTGTCAGGGTGGTTAAGCACTGGAACAAATTGCCTAAGGAGGTTGTGGAATCTCCATCATTGGAGATTTTTAAGAGCAGGTTAGACAAACACCTGTCAGAGATGGTCTAGATAATACTTAGTCCTGCCATGTGTGCAGGGGGGCTGGACTAGATCACCTCTCAAGGTCCCTTCCAGTTCTACGATTTTATTGTCAGGTGATGACAAGGTCAGCAATAAAATACATCACTTTCTGGTCAGATTCTGAGAATCTTAACAAGCAATATGGTATGTGTGCAAAATGAAAAGTCCAGAAAATCCCCAGTATTATCAGGTAGTGACAAGGTCAGCAATATAAATATATCATTTTCTGATCACATACTGAGAACCTTATCAAGCAATATGGCATGTTTGCAAAGCAAACAATCCAGAGGATCCCCACTATCTCTATTTGAGCTAAAGTCTGAGCCTTTTCAGATTTCTAGTGGTCTTCTATAGAGTTATCATATTTCAAGTTCCCAAATAAAGGACACTGCCAAGAGGAGGGTGTGGGAGATCAGGTGCTGGAGGGGACATTTTGGGGGTGCTGGAAGGGTGTACTGGGAGGTGTATTGGAGGTGCTGGAGGGGTGTGTGTGCTGGGTAGGGTACTTGGATGGTTCTGGAGGGGTGTGTGTTTATTGGGAGTATTGGAGGGTTAATTTGGGGGGGGCTGGAAGGATGTGTACACTGGTAAAAGGTATTTGGGGTGCTGGATGGGTGTGTATGTACTGGGAGGAGAATTTGGGGGAGGCGCTGGAGGGGTGTGTATGTATGTACTGGGAGGGTGTATTTGGGGGATGCCGGAGGGTATATTTGGGGGTGCTGGAGACTGTATACATACGGGGAGGAGTACTTGGGGATTCTAGAGGTGTGTGAAGGGAGAGGTATTGGGGGGTTCTAGAGAGGTGTGCATGAAGGGAGGGGTATTTGGGGGTGCTAGACAGGTATTTGGGGATGGTGCTGGAGGGGGCATTTGAGGGGTACTGGAGTGGTGTGTGTACTGGGAGTGAGTATTTGGGGGTGCTGGAAGAGTGTGTATTTGTACTGGGAGGAGTATTTCGGAGGGCTGGGGGGATGTTGGAGTGGTGCGTGTGTACTGGGAGGGGGTATTTAGGAGTGTAAGAGGGGGTACTTGAGTGGTGCTGGGTGTGTGTGTGTGCTGGGAGAGGGTATTAGGAGGTGCTGGAAGGGTTTTGGGTACTGGGTGGGGGTATTTGATGTGGTGCTGGAGTAGATGGGGTACTGGGAGGGATATCTGAGGGGTGCTGGAAGGAGTGACTTCCAGCAACCTCTGTGACTTCAGCCAGTGGTGTCCAGGAGCTGCAGGGTCCATTGCGGGTACCCTGGCGCTCCTGGCTGCCACAGGCAACAGGGGCCTCCCAAAGCTGCATCTGCCTAGCCACTGCAGGTGGTGTGGGGACCACACAGCTGAGCTCCCCATTTTGTGATGGATATTTTTAGTAAAAGTCACAGACAGGTCACAGGCTTCCATGAATTTTTCTTTATTACCCATGACCTGTCTGTGACTTTTACTAAAAATATCCATGACAAAATATTAGCTTTATTCATAGCTACCCACTTTAAACCATAATGGGGAAAAAAATAACCATGAGAGGAATCAATACTAAAACTGGCAAAGAGTCCTGTGGCACCTTATAGACTAACAGACGTATTGTAGCATGAGCTTTTGTGGGTGAATACCCACATCGTTGGATGCATGATACTAAAACTATCCTTTTTCAGGGACACCTGGGAGGCTCTTCTATCAACTCCCATTAATACAATCTCAGCTAGGAATTTCTGAACACTTAGCAGAAACTCTGGACCAAATGTTTAGGGTAAAACATGCCAGATCCCTGTACAGAGAACTTTTGAACCTTCTATCAGGAGAAGAAAAATGTGTTGCCTGCTCCAAGTGGCTAGAGGGAGCTTGTGCTCCTTTGGATAGTCTGTGTTTTTGTTTTAGCCAATTAAATGTGTTATTGTAACCTTCCCTGCTACCTCATAGGTGGAAAACTAGAGGTCAGGGGACTGAAGAAGCAAGGAGCAGATAGGAAAGTAGTTGTCAGTTGTTAGCTAAAACAGAATTATTAAGAATTCTCCACAGTCACTGTGGCTGGCTAATTACTTTGAAAGGGAGATATACCAAAGGCATAAAGAAGCCATCATATAGAGAGTAAAGAAAAAGGAAAGCATATTATGGTGACTAATTCGCTGAACATTAAAGTGGATTGTTTCTACAGTATCAAAGTTGCTAAACATAACATTGCTCTAGCTCTGGCAAAAAAAAAAAACAGAAATTAGTGAGGTCCTGTTGTGAATATTTAAAGACTGGACACCAATCTCATCAGTTCCAATTTATTTCAACTTATTTTAAAGCATATTTAAAGGACAATATGGCATGTGTATATCTTTAATGTACAGTACATAACTATTAGGTTCTCTTTCAGTTTAACACAGGAAGCCCTAGACAACAGAAACTCTCTCATCTGCCCCATTAGTTGCTCATTATGTGTCTTGTAGCTGAATTCCCTCCAGAGAAGAAAAAATTTTAATGTCTTTGTCATTTACATTCATATGTAACATATTCCAAGTCTTGCCAGTATGAGTCACATGCAGTACATATTATAACCTCCAAAATGGGCAACAATAGAAGTAGTGAATGATGAAAACGTAAGAGAATGAGTCACCTCTCTCAAGCCATCATGTAATATCCTGAATGCTGATTTTACATGATATCTTTGTACTCTGTTTTAAGCCATGATTTTTCTTGCCACACAGCTATGATCAAGGATACAATCTGCTGCAAAAGTGAATATGTTAAACAAGACAAGAAGAGATGGGCCTCACCTAAAGCCATGGATTCCAATCCTCTCAGTTCAGATATGAACTTCACAGCTCAGGGCTAGCTCTAATAAAGGAGCCAAAACTAGAACTCTGAATCCAAACATTCCCCAGGGTAGGGAAAAGGGATTCAAATGTGAGCCTAATATTGCTAGGAAAATGTCTATTAATTGTGTGTGTGTGCAGGCACGCACCTGAGACAGAGAACTTTAGAGCCAGAGTGAGACAGCTCACATGATTACTTCATTGAGCCAGTACTTCAATTGTACTACCAGCTGGCATCAGTGTAGACAGGGTTAGATTCCATCCTGGCGGCTTCATGCAGCCTTTTGGGGCACTAATATGATTCCAGATTAAATAATCCCTCTGGAGACTGTTGCAGTAGAAAACAGCAGAATATTAGTTGCAATTCACAGAGCGGTTTTGTCTTAGGAATCTTAATATTCATTTCATTGAACTTAAGTGAGAGGATGACCAAAACTGCTGGTAAAGAAATGAAAATGAGCTGCTACTTTTATGGTGAAAGGGGAGTGATCAAAAACTAAAGGCATCTAATAACATGTGTGGGGTTCTGTCTCCTCAGGACTAAAATGATTTAATGATAGCATATAATGACATTAATATAACTGGTCACTTTTCTACAATGGGGATTTGGGTCCTTGTTAGTTGCGGACTGTACTTAAACACACAAATGTGCCTTATGTCAATAAGACAGCTAGATATACTTTTAAACGCTCCAAAGGAATTTGCGGATTTCCAGATGTGGCAAATCATCCACTAATTATTGTGCACACTATGTGCAGTTCAGCAGCTGCTTTGTGTTACAGTATAATTATAGGATAAGTATTAAATATGGCGGGTTTTCTAGTGTCTGAAATTACATATTTTCCAACAAATATCAAATAATGAAATGCAGAGATACACTTGAATTTAAATATAGGCTGAAGAGAGATGCATTGACTCACATCTTCCATGTGCACCACTTAATGTGTTCAATTCATCTGATTGTTGTTGCTCTAGTTTCTCATTTTAATTGTGTGTGTTTCGCATCAACTTATCTGTAATGCCAAGGGAAAAGTGAGTGAGGAAAACAAATGGGACAGCTTGTTTTTTTAAAAGTCAAATGGGCACACTGAGAATTGATGTAAGCAAGTCAATTGTGTTACAATGAATTCAGTATTACCGAAGTCACTGGAGAGCATCAGCTTACACCAAAGCCTCAACTTCAAAGACTTCACATCCATCAGTCCTGTGCTTAGGGAACTTCAAGCAACAAGCAGGAAACCAATCCACTCTGCGCAATTTGTAAATTGAAATTGGGCTACAGTCCCTTCCATTATAGGGGCACTCTGCTGCTTCTGTTGAAAGCGTGGGGGAAGCACCTCCCTCCCATTCCGCAAGAGTCCAAAGGTAGAGTGCAGTTGTCGTTACCACAAATGATTTTCATCACAAGATGGCCACATCCAACATTGGGCTCAGAAATATAATTAGCAACTATCAATTTTCAAAATACATTTCAGAGTGCATGTATATTGAGTTTAATTCTCTCCTGTACATAGATGAATACTTCAACTGTTTTTCAAAAGGCAATTTCTAAACAATATATAAACTATATTTTAGCTTCCTTCTTCCAGGTCATGCATTACGTATATAGCTTGATTTTCCATCAAGCGGCTTCCACTATTGCAAGTACATATAATTGTGAGTGTTATTTTTCACTTGCCCTTTAGTTCACTTACCTGTGTAAGTCTAGGTGCAAATAACAGCAAGTGCAAAGATTATGCCTGCACCTTTGCACTCAAAAAAATCCTTTTAAAAAATCTATAACAAAAAACAGAATCCTATTTAAAGCCAGGCTGAAAGTTTGACTTGTATTGTGCTGTTCATTTCCTAAAATTGCAGATGACGAGTGATACAAAATCTAGTCAAGTAACAGACCAAACTCTGACATGTGTTAGTACCTCCCACCGGTTTTTACCCAAACCTCTCTGATTTCAATGAAAGCTCCTGAAGAGAGGCGAATATAGTGATAGAACAAAACAGGAGATATATCATGCAAGAAGGCTTATCACTGGTTTGTTTGTTTTTTAAATACTCCATTAGTCTGTGCTTGTTAATCTGTGACATTCTAGGTTAAATTCATAACTGCATGGTATGTCTGAGCTACCTTCCAGAAATGTTACCAAATGCTAGTCATAAAAAGTTAAGCTTTAACTAAGGCTAGATAGCCATGTGACTTCAGAAACAAAGGACAAATTTTAAAAAATAATTACTTAATTCAGACAATACACTGGTCTCAATCTAGACTGACCCTTTAATTTGTTTTTAAAAAACATATTTTCTTGATAAATCCTCTTTTTTTCTCTCTTTTCAGAATATATCAGACTATGAGTTGAACAAATTCAATATAATGCACCAGCCGTAAGTCTCTTGTTCCTTTCTGCTTTCCCATTAAATAACCATTGTTCCTTTGCATATTGTCACTCTTTTTGTTGGTAAATAGGTTGACACTGAGAACTGTAAGCTCCTATTCACTGCATAGTAAAGACTTTAAGTCATCTGGGTTGAATTTTCCAAAAAGAAAGGTGATAAAATATTTTCAAGAATACTGACCCAGATCAGCTGACAAAATAGTCTCTTCATGTGCAACAGAATGCTATCAGGAAGAACCACAACAGGAGGAAAAGTACAAAGTTCAACTTTAACATTCAGCTTTTTGGGTACACCAAGCAGATTTCATTTTGCACTGATTTTCAGCTGAGCTCAGCTCCCAGATAGGCACTTTAGTAAGTGGCCAGGTTTTCAGCTGAGCTCTGCAAATAACATGATATTTGGAAAATCTTGCACGTCACTGGTTGCTGCTGTGTGAGGAGCCCTTTTGAAAATGTGTCCTTTATTTAAGTACGTGAATAGGAGCAGAGTTCTTTTGAAAATCTGGGTTGAAATCTTCTGAAAAGCATATGAACTCTGCAAGAGCAACATTGCTATGATAAGCCACAATGTGCATAGACTGCAGATAGAGAATCAGTTCATTGAGGTAGAGGTGATAGCATGGAAACCACCATGTCTATTGCTGTATATTATACAGAACAGAGCCCAAACAAGAAACATTTATCCAAACACCAAAATCAGGTCCAAATCCAAGCCATTCAAGTTTTATTTTCGGCAATCTCTATTTTGCAGTTAATTTAAAATCTACCTTCCTGTGGTACAAGATGGCTCAGAGGACTGGTAATGAGCTTATAGGGGCTAGGTCACACAATCATATCTAGCACAGGCTGCAAATGACCAGAAGTTATTACTATTCAACAGCCTATTTGAAACAAATGTGTGGGTGATCTCCATACAGCTCCTAATGAGCAAATGGCATACACATATAATTTGGTACAACATTTATAGGCAACGCCCCATGGTAACATTTTATATTTAAATATCCTTTAGAATACCAGTAGTATTGTAAAATTATGAAACAAGAAATTTTGATTCTAAGGGTATGAAATGCTTACACACAATTTGTGGCCACTCGAATATGTTTACAGTGAAATATTTTTAATATTTTGGGATATTCTTTCTCTTGGATGTCTTTGGACACATAGAAATATCAGTGTGTTTTCTCTGTGAAGCGAAAGCAGTAAGACGTGGATATTAACTGATAAAACGTATACTGTCAGCTATGATTAAACATATATTTTACCTCCTGGCTTTTTATCCTGTGTTACCTTAAAGATTAACAGACTTATTGGGCATAAGCTTTTGTGGGTAAAAAACCTCACTTCTTCAGATACGTGGAGTCCATGGAGTCCATGTATCTGAAGAAGTGAGGTTTTTTACCCACAAAAGCTTATGCCCAAATAAATCTGTTAGTCTTTAAGGTGCCACCCGACTCCTTGTTGTTTTTGTGGATACAGACTAACACGACTACCTCCTCATACTATCCTGTGTTATATCTTTTTCCTATCTCTGATAAAACACTATCTCTGGTTTAAGAACAGAGCTGTCCAATGTCTCTCTCCCTGTCAATAAGAAGCTTGTTTTCCCTCCATCATACCTGCATTCCTGCTGATAAACTTTAAAGACTAAGAAAGTTAATATTTTCCTGGACTTGTTTTAATAATTAACTAAACGAATAAGGAAATGTCAGGAGGACCTTTGTGCAAAGTAATTAAAATCTAATGGGATGTCATTTCAATAGGAAAATCAGAGAACATTAATAATAAGTTGACTAAAGCTGCAACCTTTGTTTCTGTGATACTTTTGGGCCTAATCCAAGATGCACCTGAAGTCAATAGAATCCCATTGATTTGGGATCAGACATTGGACTTCCATAGACATAGGCATTTTCTCAGGCCCTGTGTGTTAAACTTAATAGGAGTAAGCACATGCTCTTCTGTAATATGAACACTGTTGGCAAACCTAAAGCACAAACTCAAAAAGTGGGCCCAATTTTCTATGAAAAAGTTTCACATGCAAAAAAAAAAGCAAAGAAAATGAATGGTGGAAGATATGTAAGGGTTTGTTTGTTTGTAGCATTTTCTGGTTTTTCATATGAAATGGCTTGAAGAATATTTGTTTTTAAGTATGAGCTATTTAAACCAAAATGTTGTTATTTGCTTTTTTAGCAGTTTAAAATGAAAGGGAGACACCCCTTGAAATTTGCTGAGGGGAGAAGCAAAAGAGAACAAGTGATTTTTTACATAGAAAGTTGGCCAAAAAATGTGCAACTTTAATGAAGGTAACGTAACAATCTAATGCTTGGTGAACAATACTCCAAGCAGTGGATAAAAGATTGGGAGAACCATGGTGGCCCCATTCCATTACTGGAATCCCAGTTTTCAGAACTCATATAGTACTGCATTCTTGAATGTACAGGGCCTAAAACTGGCTCAACTAACCCCAAAGCCCATATGAGCTTTTCTAATTAAGTCTGTATCATAGAAGATATTCCCCAACTGATTTATTCCTAATAGTAGAATATAGGAACACAAACTGCCATACAAGATCAGACTAGTAGTCCAGTTAGCCATATATTCTCTCTCCGGCCAGTACTAGATGCCTCAGTAGAAGGTGCAAGAAACCCTGCAGCAGACAGCTATAAAATAACCTACCCATAGAGAAAGTTTTCTTCCTCCATTAGTTAGAGGTTGGTTTATGGCCTTGGACACCCATACACATAGGAACCCTTTCCAGACTCTTGGCCTTTACTTTGTGTGTGTTTTTAAATCCTTTTTACTGTAGCTCTAGATGTAACTCTAGATCAGTAGAAAGAACAGGAGTACTCATGGCACTTTAAAGACTAACAAATTTATTTGAGCATAAGCTTTCGTGGGCTAAAACCCACTTTATCGGATGCATGGAGTGGAAAATACAGTAGGAAGATATATATATATATACACAGAGAACATAAAACAATGAGTGTTACCAAACACACTATAATGAGAGTTATCAGTTAAGGTGAGCTATTACCAGCAGGAGAGAAAAAAAACTTTTTGTAGTGGTAATCAAATTATCAACTACTGGAAATGGGCCATTTTGATTACCACTACAAAAATGTTTTTTTTTCTCTTCTGCTGGTAAATTTGTTAGTCTCTAAGGTGCCACAAGTACTCCTGTCCTTTTTGCGGATACAGACTAACACGGCTGCTACTCTAAAACCTCTAGATCAATGGTTCTCAATCAGGGGTCTGGGGCCCGTGGGGGAGGGGACCCCAAGCAGGTTTCAAGGGGTCCACCAAGCAGGAACAGTGTTAGATTTTCTGGGGCCCAGGGCAGAAAGCCAAAGTCTCACTGCATGGGGCTAAAGCCTGGGGCCCTGAGCCCACCACTTGGGGCTGAAGCAGAAGCCTGAGCAACTTAGCTTCACGGTGCCCCCTGTGGCATGGGGCCCTGGGCAATTGCCCTGCTTGCTACCCCGTAACGCAGACCCTGGCTTTTATATGCAGAAAACCAGTTGTTGTGGCACAGGTGGGCTGTGAAGTCTTTATAGCATGTTTGGGGGGGGGAGCTCAAAAAGGAAAATGTTGGGAACCCTTGCTCTAGATAACCATAAAACTAGAAAGATGCTGAGGCTAGAAAGCTAAGAGCAGTCTGAGGGCTAAACTTGCATTCATTCTATTTTACTGTGCGATCCTGCAAGATCTCACCAAGTAACCAAGGGCAGGCTGCATCAGTGTATAGGTGGGAGCCCAAGGGCACATCTATACTACCCGCCGGATCAGCGGGTAGTGTTCAATGTATCGAGGATCGATTTATCACGTCTCATCTGGATGTGACAAATCGATCCGCTAATCGACGCCCATAATCCACCTCGGCAGGAGCAGTAAGCAGAGTCGATGGGGGAGCCACAGAATCAACTCACCACCATGAGGATGGCCAGGTAAATCGAACTAAGATACTTTGACTTCAGCTATGCGAGTAACCCCGCTAGTGTAGCCCAGGCCTAGGGTGACCAAATGTCCTGATTTTATAGGGATAGTATTGATATTTGGGGCTTTTTTTTATATAGTTCCCTATTACCCTCCACTCCCTGTCCTGATTTTTCACACTTGCTTTCTGGTCACCCTACCCAAGCCCAAGTAATCACCCGGGAGGGCTGCAGTAAGTGGTGTTGATGATTCAGTAGAAGACTCTCCTTCCCTCCCAGTTAGTACTGAAGATACACCCCAAAAGGAAAAGATAAAGCAAAAATTACAAACTTTATGCTGTGGGAAAGATTGGTCGTACCATTCTGCTTCTAGCTGACACTCTGAAACAGACCTTGTCTACATTAGACTTCTCTGGGAAACCTTCCAGTGTGTATTCCACTAGCAGAGCTCTGCTCACATTGGCAACATTGGCAGTGCTGGTGTGGAGCTGCGTTCACCAAGACTTACAATCACGTCATCTAGACCTAAGCACAGTTAGTGGATACAGTAGTAAAATCACCAATTACCTGTCTACACTAGCACTCCGACCAGTGGTTATAAAATAATGAGAAATATCCCCAATAACACAGAGGCCCCTTGGCAAAGACTCCCTTGTTCTTTACAAACAACTCTTGCCTCAGCCCTGACAAACTCTGCACTAAACACGTCTTACAGGATATTTATCCATAAAGAATAACATGCAAGGTATTGTTGCCCCCCTGCAACAGTTAGCATGAGTACATGTAATCATTTATCATTTTCTTGTGTTCTTTTGTTTATGGTACAAGATGTAATCGATCAAAAGGGGGAGGTCAGTAGTATGGGTTAAGGATATAGTTAATTAAAAGATCCGGTAGTTAATGAATTGTAAATGATGAATTGTAGCACCTGTGAACATCTTTGTAAACAAGTAAGGTATATAAGACATGGCAACGGATAGTGATTCGTGCATGATCTGAGATTTTATATCTCCTTGCACCTTATTTGACTCAAATAAAGATACTTGCTTCTCCACTCCGGTGTGGTCATTGGGGATACGCACACCGAGCAAACGAACCCCAACTGTTGCCCCCCTGCAACAGTATCGACAGAAAACTTGTAACTTGTCAAGATTCATAATCCTTGAGAGACATATATATGGGTAATATTAAGAAATAATGTATTTATATTGAAAGTAAGCTTTATATGGACTTGGAGTAAAAAGTTAGTTACCAGGGGACAATACATGAGTGAGTAATTCCCCATTCAGGCAAGGGGGATTGTCTGCTCACTCTGGTGAGCCCATGAAATTGCATGGCTCAATTGTATAGCCTTGTTCCATCCCAAGACTTTCAATGGAAAGCCACCAGAGACAATTGCCAACAACTGAAACCACTTGGGGTTAAAAAAGGAAGATTACATCAGACAGGAAATCACTCTGCCTATGAATAAAGACAGAAGACTGTTTCAGTACAACACAGAGTGTGGGGGAAGGCACTCTGGATCCTTGTACTGAGCAGACATCTTAGGGAACAAGGATGTTCTCATGAAAAATGGGATCCTGGTTCCTGTGAAGCCCGCCAACTCTACAACAGACTGAACTTTGAAGGAAATCCTTTATTAGATAGGAAAGTTAATTATTGCTGAGTGTAGATCCAGGTCCACTTTTTATTATTTCATTTTCTATTGCAACCATTTGTTTCCATCACTTTCTTGTGTTTCTAGTAGAATTTCTATTCTTTCTTAAGGAAACCTTTTGTTTCATTACAAGTACTCAGTTATACAGGATCAGGGAGTTTAAAGTAAAACTGGTAAAATGGGGTACAACTGCTCTTTTGTGGGGGGAAGGGGATTTGATATTTCTGTGAGTAGCCAGTGTCAGGGATTGGAGAACCAGAGTGGTAACCTGCAAGACAAAGACAGTCCTTGAGTGGCTGAAAGGCTGGTGATGTTAGGGACCTAACACCCAGGTAGGCAGACACAGGGAAAACTCTCACTCCAGAAGCAGAGGGTAGCAAGGTGACTCTCAGTGCTGGGTGCCCTGAGAACTGTCGCACCCCACTCCCCCAACAAAAAAAAAAAGTCTAATGGAGACGCAGCCTCTGAGCACTGCAGAAGCAGTCCTAAGGGGCATATACTCATCCCCTGGGTTGAGGCTCCTGAGGTAGCACTTTGATTTGCTCTCCAGTTATGCATTCCAGTCAGACCTGGCTACAGGTTTAAATTCTCTGGGAGGAGTTCTGCAGAGTCCACTCTTCTGGGAGTCTGGTGAAATATTTTTTCAGACAGTGGGACATTTCTATTTTTCACTCTGCAAATCAGACTTTAGATCAGACACTGTCACTCCGATACCCTGGAGTCCTCCTGAAATTCTCAGGTATTTGACAGCACTCTGAAGAGCTGATGAGAGGTAGCATTCCCAGCTGTTGTGGTCAGAAGCAGCTTTATTCAGGGTTGAAATTCATTGCAGAAACAAGGATATGCAGAATAGTACATTACTTTCAAGAATGTTGTCTAAGACATCAATTTCCACTCTTGGGGAAACTCATCAAAAAGCCTCACACACAAGTACCAGTGTTCTGAAATAGTCTTTCCAAAGATGCTCACTTATGTCTTTAATGGAAAGTGTAAGGCTGACTGTGAAATTTGCAACTGAGTATGCTGCAAAACTGACATAAAAGTCAGAGATATAATTGAATGGTACATATCCATAATTTAGAAATAAATATATATAGAGAGATATAATTATAGCTTAGTCTCTTAAGTGTATAATTCAAGATTTCTAAAGTTAGGTGTTTACACAGACAGGATTTCAGAATACTCTGTTCACTCATGTTAGGGACAATGAAATTAAAAGGCCTTTCTAAACATGATTAGAGATACGTCCCAGACCAGAACATGAAATGACATGAACTCCCCAACCCCAAACACTAGGGTGGGGTTTTCAAAACTGGGACATATATTTAGGGAACATCTCTCTGTAATAGGCAAAACAGACACCACCACTCCCTGTCACTGAATTTGCACATGCCACGTTGTTATGTAAGTAACAGACTCCAAAGCTGATTTGAACTGTCAGTGACTTGGGCCTATCTTATTTATATATGGTAGCACTGCAAATACCTAAGATGCTGTGCAGTAGGTGAACCGTGATGACCAGCCTATAATTACAGGCCTTTTATAATCATCATGTGGGCAGGAACTGGATTCCTTGTTTTGAAATCTACCACTTTTCACTGTGGTTCTATATAGTGGTTGTCGGTTTACACTATAACCAGGAATATTATGGTATTCATGAAGCACAGATTCAATAGTTGAAATTGATCTCTGGATCCTTTTCTAACATCTTTTTCAGCTTTTTGTGGGGGAAAATTGGGCTGAAATTTTCCATAGTTGGTCTCCAAGCAAAGGAGGCTCCCTACACTCTGGGGACCTTAAGAGCAAAATTCGTTGAGGTATTAGAGAGAGTTATATCTGCATTAACAAAAAGATATGTTCCCCATATATTCCAGCTGACATGTTTGCACTTGTATAACTCAAACTGTTAGCGACAGAACCTTTAGATTTAGCTGCTTCTCTCCCCTCCCTCACCATTTTTAATTCCTTTTCAGGAAAGGCAAAACAATCCAAAAATGTCTTTTCAGCATTTTTTATCATGTCCATGGAGCTTAATTCATGCTTGCTCCAGCTTCTTTATGCTGGGAAAAAGGGATGGAGTGGTGTCAAGGGGCTCTGAACACCTGTATCTGGCCACAACAAGGTTCTCTTTGCACAGGCACTGTGGACACCAGCTGCAAGACTGCCTTCCCAGCACCACCTCACGAGGCTGGAAACAGTCAAAGAAAGGTTACAGTTTTATTATTTTCTGTTTATTTCAAGCAAGGGAAATAGAAGAAAGGAAAGTGTAACAATGAGTAAGAAGCAGAAAAGGCAGGAGGAGCAAAGAAGCAGATACTGAGCTCACCAAGAAGCAGTTAGAAGAGCTGTGTGCACCATGAGATCTGTCAGCAGCTGATTAGAAGTCCGAGCTAGTGACCATGCTGCATTCATATGCCATGAGGCAGGATGAGGCACCTGCTCCATATGAGGCCAGAGAAGGTCCCTTTTTCTCCCACAGGGCTGCCTGGCACATAGACATTCAGGGTGTGACCTGCATGCTGTTAGGCTGGGAGCTACAACAGCAGAGAATTCTAAGGCATCTAAGGTTACAGGGCAAGTGGTGACACAACCCCTCGGTGGTCTGGTCTGGATTTGCACCCCTGAACCATGACATCCTGTGACACTACGCTTTTACCTAGAATAATTTAAAATATTGAACACTTGCAGTCAAGGAACCATTTGTTTTTATAGGTTGTTTTCGTCTTCTTTTTAAAAAAACATGGAAATTTAATTCAAACATTAATGAAACACTAAGGTTGGGGAATCTAGGATGAAAAAGTCAGGAAATATAGAACAGTCTGTTTCCAGCAAAGTGTTACTTATTTCTGCCAATTTGTACAAAGATAGCATTTTCTAATCCTGTTATCTCTCTGTATGTGGGTCAGTCATAGTTATTAAATGTATATCAAAGTACACAGCATGTGCAACATGATTCAATTAAGGCTGAACTAGGAAACTTGCCTTTTAGAATTCTTGATTGTGTGCTTGATTGCTGTAGCCTAATTTTATCTTAATATTAGGGTTGAAGATTGGTCCACTGAAATCAACAGAATTTTTAACATAGACTTCAGTGGGCACAGGGACTCAAGCCCTTACCAAATAATGTAGGTTGAAAATTTGTTTTAAATGTCTGGACTTCTGATTACTGCCTCTTTAAATGAGAAGCTACAGTCTTGAAAGCTTGTAACTTTCTTCATTTGCACTTTCACCCCCAATAAAGCTGAAAAACGTACTGTAGGTGGTGCTTTCTATCCTGATAATTAGAAACTAGGCAAAGTTTTTCCTTCTCATTAGTGTATATGTTGTTATGGATAAGAACATAGGAACAGGCATACTGGGTCAGACCAAAGATCCGTCTAGCCCAGTATCCTGTCTTCCGACAGTGGCCAATGCCAGGTGCCCCAGAGGGAATGAACAGAACAGGTAATCATCAAGTGATCCATCCCCTGTAGGCCATTCCCAGCTTCTGGCAAACAAAATATTAAATTACATTCTTGTCTCCTGATACCCAGTACTGACTCAGGCATGCGGCTTTAAATATTCAGAGATTTTGTTCTCTTGCTTTTTCTTAGTTTCCTGGTATGCTTTAAATTATCCCTTTTAAATCTTTTTTTCTAGGCTGAAAATGGACACTACCATGATGAATTGTATGTTTAGATTTTTCTCTCTTAATGCAATACCCTCCCAAACAGTAAAAATGACACCTAAACATGGACTGAAAAAGGCTTCTGTCCCCCACCACGTTAGTATTATGTAAATATTTCACAGGGCACCTTTTCAGCTGCCGGGTTGAAATGTGCAGCAATATAAATACTCCACAGAAAAGGCTTTAATCACATTAAACTTGAAAAAAACACTTTTAAAGTATTTATTCATTCATTTTTGGCAAGCAGAGCAGAATTTAAATCTTTGACAGAAGAGTCTCATCCACCAATCACAGGGCAGAATATTCGTAAACGCAGTCATTGCCTGTTTATAAGAAATAACTCAGAATGGTTTCCTGTTCCTTTAAAAAAAATAGTTTAACTTCTTAGGCCATTTTTAAGTATTATTGAACTGTACTGTGAGCCTTTCAAAAAGTATGACAAACTCACAAATATGCTCTCTCTAAGATGGCTATATATTAATGTAAACTACAAATGTGTAGACATGCTAAATGAAGTGGACATGAAACAACTGTGGAAACAACCATGTATTTGTCTTTCTTTCTCAACAAAAATAAAGATGCTAGCCTGTAACTATTACAGTTGGAAGAGCGTGCAGAGAAAAAATAGCTAACAATGGATACTAATTATTGGGGATCACCGGAGGAGGCTATTGCACATAATTGTACAAGCTTTGTTTGTAAATGATTTAGCAGTCAGGTTTTTAAGAAATGTGAATTGTTAGGTGTGAGGCAGTTCTCTTTCTAAAAGCTGAGAAGACACATATAAAGTCTGTACTTTCTGTCCAAGTCTCTATGACTGAATCCTTACTTAGAGAGCTACTACTTTTCACATTACCAATGCAAGCAAACAAAAATATTACAGCCAGTTATGAGATTCAATGACTGTTGCAGCGGGGGCTCAAAGTGGAAATGTATTATTATATGGGTAGTATTTTCATTGTATGGCTTCTCATTGTTTAGTTGAGCACACCCTTACCTCTAGGCCAGAATGGCAGGACTTCAAGTCCCAAACAAGGACCTTGCTGATGCATAATATTGTGTCAGGATTGCCACCATTGCAGTACTAGGGAATGCTGTACTAGTTGAGATATATTTGACAGTTAACTTTTCCAGTGGGGGCAAAGGAGGGGGGAAAATGGTATGAAATCAAGTTCAAATTTCTCAGTTTGATGAGAAATTCTGTGAAAAATGTCCAATGAGACAAAAATTGTCCAATTGCTTTCCAAATTTTTCTCTGAAACCAATTGTCATTTTTCAGCCAATTAAATTAAATTAAACTATTGGGGAATCCTGACTGATATCACCTGACTTAACTGGAGCTACTGGAGAAAATTGAGGGTGTATCAGAGGATTTAAGCAGACAAGTCTTATGTGTGTGTGCGTGCGTGCATGCTTGTTTGCGTGCTCGCTCTCAGCTTGTAACTGCATGGCCTCCTGAATCACAAGAGTCAGGCAGAGATCTCAAAGAAATGAGCTCTCAATATCTTTTACCTCTCCAGAGCTGCCCAGGATCTAGCATTTAACATGCATTTGGCAGCTATGTCATACAGCCCTGCAGTCCTGCTGGATCCTCACACCACCATCCAGATTGGCTGCAGTTCTTCCTCCCAGCCACCCACAGGGGACTACTGCAGTAATAAGTCAGAGGCTACCTGATCAACTCTCTTCACTAGCACAACTCCCCCTGCCACAAGGAAAAAGCAGCAGCTGAAAACAGGGTTGAGAGTGGGAGTAGGTACCAGTGGGCTGGTAGTGGTCAGTCTAGAAGGTGGTGCGGGGGGGAAGTTGCTGGCCCAAGGTTTTCCATAAACTTCCTTTTCTGCCACAGATTCTCCCTTATATCCTTGTCTCCCCAATAATGCTGCTCTCCTAAGACCTCCCATCTAAAATTCTCCCATGCTCTTCCCCAAACTACTGTCTCCATCTCTTGCCTACAGTGACAGAGAAATCTGTTCTTGCCTTCTTCTCCCACCCATGCCAGCTGCCCCTAGAGTGACGAGACAGCAAGTGTGAAAAATCAGAATAGGGGGTGGGGGGTAATAGGATCCCATATAAGAAAAAGACCCCAAAATCAGGACTGTCCCTATAAAATCAGGACATCTGGTCACCCTAGCTGCCCCTGCTTGGGAAGTGGGAATCAGCAAGAAATGCCACACAGGATGGAGCTTTGCCTCTCTGGTATCATAATTCCAAAAATGTTTTAGCTAATTGTCAGCAATGCACTCCCTGGGAAATCAACACAGCAGGTTTCCTCTATGGTGTATGCTTTTGTCCATAGTGTACATAAATCCTATCAGTTATTACACACAAAACACTATGTTAAAAGAATGGTAAGAATACAAAAATCACATTAGGAAAATCTAGAATCAAGGTTGCTTATGTTCTAACAGCTCCACCTAAAAAAATTTTCCTTGACTACATTGCTTATGCTTTGGGGCGTGTTATCTAGGTGCATCTATTAAGAGGAGGGTCTGTTTATTCCCCGTTAACAAGGATAGCTAGGAAGGCGAATCGCAGACCCTTATTTCTCTAAGTCTCACAGATTCTTAAGCAGAGACAAGTTGGGTTACGTAGTATCTTGTATTAGATCAACTTCTGTTGGTGAGAGAGACAAGCTTTCGAGCTTATACAGAGCTCTTATTCAAGAACGCTTGTCTCTCTCTCACCAACAGAAGTTGGTCCAATAAAAGATATTACCTCACCCATCTTCTCTCTCTAAAATCCCTAGGCCCAACAATGCTATAACAACACTGCATAGACCTGTAAGCAGGCAGTTTGGGCTGCTCTGGTATAACATTAACATTCCAACTGTCTCGTAACAGTGAGTGTTTTCTTTAGCACTCCGTACCATCCCAAATAGTGAAACTGTGCATGTTGTTCTATCCAATCCCAATATGCAGGGGGAGGCACCTTTCACTTATTTTAATGAGGATTGTCTCCATCTGTTAATAATAATAATAATTTGAACTTAGATGGTATCTTCTAGCCAAGGAGTTTGAAGCTTTTTGCAAACATTAGTAAGTACTGCCTTACAAATACGCCAATGAGATGGTTGAACATTACTACCGCCATTTCATAGCTGGGAGAAACTGAAGCACAAGAGATGAAGACCAGATTTGCCCAAACTGAGATGCTTTGGGCCTGATTTTAGAGGTACTGAGCACTCACATTTCTCATTCACTTCATTTGCACTTAGAGATGATCACCTCTGAAAATCAGGCCCAAGATGACTCAAACTGGGCTCTCAAAAACTGAGACAAACAAAATTAGAGGCCATTTTTGAAAGTGTAGGCCCATATGACATGCTCATGTTCACACATTGAGTCTGAAGCAGAGCCAGGAATAGTACCTAAATTTCCTGACTTACAAAATAATAGCTTCCCCCCACAGTCCTCTGCCTCCACAGGATCTTTCACCACCCCATCAATTGATTTGCTTTGCTTTCCTCTATCTATTGTAAGAAGGCATTTAGACAACAGAAAACAGGATGTTGTAGTTTCAAATTAATGGTCTTTCTTCCCTTTTAAAAAGTTATATTTGGTAAACCAGAAAGCGCTGCACCTGGCACTCACAACTCAGAAGAAAAAACTTCTGGTTCACTCGAGCATTGAAGTGTGAAGAATTGTTAATTTATAAATCTCCTTTGAGCTGATTTCCACATGTGCAGTGGCTCAAGAGCACACAGCACAGGAAACAGAACAGATGTCTTAGCTCATTTCACTCCAAGCCTGAGAACTTGAGTCTTCCCATTTAAAAAAAATATATTCTTTATTTACAATATGTTATCACCACATACTTATCTAATATGCAGGAGAGTATTCCATCCTTCTCTTCTTTAGGCGGACCACTATGATAAACAGTAAAAATAGCAATCCTCTTCGGCTTTTATGTAACAGTACAATAGTTAATGTACAATATTAAATGTTTGTGCTGTGGTGGGGGGGTGTCTATATTAACCTCTTAAATAAATAAATATATGGAGATATAACTATCTCCTAGAACTGGGAGGGACCTTGAAAGGACATCGAGTCCAGCCCCCTGCCTTCCCTAGCAGGACCATGTACTGTCCCTCTTCATTTCTGACTTTTTAAGCTCAGGAATGAGAGGAGGACAACGACGACGCCGCCTGGACATAAATAACGCAGGGTGATGAAGTATCTGGGGAGAAAGTGAGAAATATCGAGGGCATGAAGGAAATGGAGTAGTTTTGGGTGAAGCTGGAGGGATGAGCAGTGCATGAGAGATGCTGGAAGTGAGGCATGCTTCTAGAAAAGAAGCAGCAAAGTGACTGGGGAAGGACTTAGTAGCAGCTGCCGACAGACAGCAGCTACGTGGAGCATTCAGTCACCTGGGGGAGTAGCAGCAGAATGCGCTCAGGACAGCTGGCCCTGCACATACTTCAGGGAAGTCAGAGAGCTCCTGTGCAGCCCTCTGTCATGCCCACTTGTCCCTGCCATGCCATTTTAATGGCACATTAGAATTAGAGAGCTAAAACTGAACAGACCCAACATCCACAAGTCAGCAACCCATAAAATCATTAAACATACCATATAAATATAGTATATTTGTGTATGTAAGTATATATAGAGAGTTTTACCTGAGCTAGGGATAGAATTCACATCACCCCATGCAAATGAGCACCACTCTAATTGCACTGTCCCAGTACACAGCACCAACTCATAATTCCTCCTTTCCAGGAGCAACTCAAATGTGAAGAGACAAGAAACCACAAGGATACCAGCACTTGTGTTGGTATCATGGTACCTGTACATGTGGGGTGTTATACATTTGATTTAGAGTCCTATCTCTGGGGGTCCTGTGGGGAAAAATACTATCTGATTATGTAAATACAGACGGTATCATAATGCATAAGGCAGCTGGATTAAGGTTGCCCAGACATTTCCTAACTTTGGAGTGTCTGACTTTGCAACCTTAACATTCTTTTTATAGTTTTTTTTAATATATAAAAGATTCTTATATGTAGAGAACTCTTGAAATGTTACAATATTGTAATGCCAGAACGTGATCCTATTTTTATTTTAAATCACTTTTTTAAAATAAATTTTGTGCTTAGGCTAAGTGTTGGTTTTAAACTCCTGAATATTTTCAATAGACTAGAGATGGCTAAGGCAGCAGCAGTACAAGCTTCCCCACAGTATGGTACAACTTGGACCTGGTGGACCTAACTGTCAGAGTGAAAAGGCAATTCATTCCCTCTGCCAGTTCAATCCTTGGTCTTTGTTGAAGCGTTCATTAGAAGTGCAAATTGAACAGCTTTGCTTGAAGCTGGTTTGAAAAAATTGGAACTTTTAGTTCCAAACCCCTCAAGTCTGATCTGTTTAGCCCTGCTAACTTTTTTATTTTTCCCTTAGTAAGAAATTCCGGGGGGAGGGGGGTAAAATTTAATGTATTCCCCCCCCGACATTCTTACTGTTTTCTGTTCACCCTGTTCTCTTATTTTTGCCAAGCCCTTGTCACTCTTCTATATCAGTTTCCTATATTACTCTCAGTGGAATTTTAACTCTTAATTTTTCCTTTATGTTTCTAATGTCTCATTTCTTCAAGGCAGCTGTTACCACAGCATCTATCATTTTTCCTATTTAGTTCCTTAATGTCCACTTTCATAGCTTTTTATTATTTCTGTAAGTTGACTCAGAACACTGGCAATGGTCTAAAAATATCTTCTCACATTAACATCTCAATGTAGTTTTGATATCAATCAGATCATTAACTAGTTTTCAAATTTATCAGATATAATTAGCCAAATTTATCAAGTATTCTCATCCATCCCTGACCCATCTGATTTTAACAGTAATATCTGGGGAATATTAGGATCTCTGGCATATCCATAAACTTGCTTTAGTGAATAGATAATGTTCTTCAGGACCATAGAACAACTAGGATTATTTGTATTTCCTGAAATAGCCACATTAATGATTATATAAGTTGCTTTTAAAATATTTATTCATTGAATATCACCTCTTTTTCTGTTTCCATGTTGCCCGCAAACAGATTACAATTTTCTCAAATGCATTCATTATTTGAAATTAGTTTCTGAATAACTTCTGCAACTAAATATTGCTCTATATTTATTTATTTATTTTCTCAATTTAGAACTATAAAAAAGTACAAACACATAAGCTCTGAGTGCCCTTGCCAATTATTTAAAAATTATAGATCAAATTGAAATTTCAATCTGCTCCCTCATTCTACTAAACAGGAGATCTCTCTCCTAATTCTCCTCAGGGGTCAGGTGAAATAAATTGGCCCTACCCCATGCCCTGAACATCAGCAAACCCAGCCTGTTTCAGACCAGAGGCAAAAGAGCATTCCAGAGCTCCAGGACTCTTACTGAGAATGTCCTGTCGGCAACCTGATGTCTATTATATCCAGACCAGGGGATGTAACATCAGTGCCACAGCTAATCAGAAGCATGGCAGTGAATAGGGGGAAACAGATGGTCTTTCAAGTAGGCTGGTTCCAGGCCATTTAGACCTCTTCAGGCCAAAAACAACACCTCAAAAATCTATCCAGACTCTACTAGGTATCCTGTAGCACAGCTGCCAGGTGTTCCATACAGAACCCCTCCTTATCAAGCAGGTAATCCCATCTTTGAATAGATTTATGTTGTTGCCCTTCAAGCGCAATTCTGAAGAGCATTTGGACACATTGCTCATACGGTATAATTCTGTTTCTTAGCTGGACAGGCATCTGTCTTATAATCAGTTATGAATTTGACATTCAGTGCCACCAGAACATTCACCAATATTCACTTGCAATTCAAGGAACTTCCCTGCCAACAAGTTCATCTACATAAATAGCTGGTATGCCATGCCCTGCTGGACACTGTGAAGTGATTTCATTTTCACTTCAAACAAAGATTCATGGGAAAGTTTTGTTGCTGTGAGCCTGTATTCAGGACAAAGAGTTTCTGCAGACCAACATTTCTTCAGAAGCTGATGAGGCTGTGAGTTTCTTTTAAAGTGTAAAAAGGGAAATATAACTTTCAGTACTGAATTCGCAGGTAACTGGCAGACAAAGTTTGAGGCTAAAGCTGGATGGAAATGTTTTGGAGCCCACACCCCCTGGGGAAAAAGCACTTTAAAAACTAAGTTTCCTATAGTGTGCTCTCTAAAACTACTCCCAGACTTGTTTTATTACTTATTAAATGATGGGAACATTTTAGAACTCACAGACGTTATACCAGAAATACACAAATGTTTTACAGTTAATATTAGTAGTACAATACTTACTGGAATACTGTTTTCAGTACACAACTTCTGCCTGACAACAAAGCACACTCTATTGTTAATATTGTGTCAGTAAGAAATAGGGTAGCTTAAAAAATATTACATCCTAAAATTCCTGTCAGATCCCCACAACATGAAATAATAGGAGGAAATTTTAATTGCCCGTGTCCATGCTGTAGCAGTCTGTGAATAAATCAGATGCTGCCCAGATACCACTGACAACCATTTTAGAAATATATAGACAGATATTAATCACTAGGACTGTCAACCCAGAAACTCTCCTTAGCTGTACTACTTACTTAGATTCTAAACGCTTTGGGCAAAACTCTTTGTTCCATTGTTTTTCTTGATGTTTAGGATAATGGAGTCCAGGTCCAGTGGGGCTCCTAGATGCTATGGCAATATAATAGAAATATTCAGTCAATAAATAACAACATTTACTCTCAAATTTTTCAGTTTAAAAATATTTGGGAACCTGTCAAATCTGGATAGTGTTCCTTTAAAATATAGACTTTCATAAACTGCTTCTTCCTCAACCCCACCCCTACCCGCACTGGGCTGCCTTTTTATTTTAAATCAGCGAGGCAGGGGAACAAACTGCTATTTTTAAAAAAAGTCTTTATTATTAAATGTAAATTTGTTCTTTTCCTACTGTCCCTCTAGAGTATAAAGTTGCACACTTTTATGTCCTTAAACATACCAAACAACAGTTTCAAATGCTGTACTTCAACAATAAATGCTGCACAGGAGGAAACATAAAAAATAATAACCAACTCTAATATAGCGATGTACTTCTATTAAATAACTATGGTTTTGTAGTTTTAACTCAAAGTTTCCAATTGTGTAAACATATATATATATCTGCAAAATTCACAAAATCTGCAATCTTAGATAACAGACAAATGTCATGGCCATAGTTATAATTCTAAGCTGTTGTTCTCCAGAGATGAGTGTCTTATGGTAGGCTAATTATCTTGCATCATATCTAAGTCATAGCCAAGTTGATGAAGCATCTTCACTTATATCATTACCTATGGTTTTTACTTTGTCTATTGCTTTGGTACACTAACACTAACATAGACCCCTCCTCTCCTAACACACCCACATGGCTATTTCACAGCCATCACCCTTTCCACCAAAGAAGCCTTGCTGTGTCTTTCCTTGCCACTTCCTAATGCTGCTACTAAATGACATGGTTAGGCCACTTCATGTAACTGAGGACCGGGAACGGTCTCAAGTTGCAGTGAAGGAGATTTAGGTTGGATATTAGGAAAAACTTTTTCACTAGGAGGGTGGTGAAGCACTGGAATGGGTTACCTAGGGAGGTGGTGGAATCTCCTTCCTTAGAGGTTTTTAAGGTCAGGCTTGACAAAGCCCTGGCTGGGATGATTTAGTTGGGAATTGGACCTGCTTTGAGCAAGGGGTTGGACTAGATGACCTCCTGAGGTCCCTTCCAACCCTGATATTCTATGATTCTATGAAAGGAGCAGGATGAGAAAGCAAAAGATAGGAAATGAGACAGGCTTCACACTAGTAATTGCCTATTCCTAAACACTGAGATGGTCTGGGATGTTCTACTTTGCCTAAACTGCCAATGGCCTCCAGGGGCCACTGCAGCAGCTGGGGATTATCAGGGCATATACCAGGACAAAGCAACATTCCAGCCACACATGCTTTCCTTGGCCATACCAGAGAGCTTGTCCACACAGAGCATGGCAAGCCAGGGTGTAAATCTACAGTGGACTAGCATGCTGTAACTAAGTCACTGAGTGGGCCATGCTACCACGCACAAAATGTCTGTAGTGCACTTTGACGTATTGCTGTTTGCAGTACATCGAGTGCACTATGGACTTTAGAGCATGGTAGCAGGGTCCACATCGCCAGTTAGTGTGCAGTAGGCTACTACTCTGTAGATTTGCACCCTAGCTTTCTGTGCACAAAAGATGTATCTACACTGGGGCTGGAAGGTTTAATTTCCAACTTGAGTAGACATACTCATGCTAGCTCTGACCGAGCTAGTGTGCTAAAAATAAAAAAGTGTAGGCACAGTGGCACGAGCACAGGATGAGCCAGCTGCCCGAGATCATGCTTACAGTCTCAAATAGGATCATACTTTGGACAACTAGCCCCTCCCCTGTTGCTTGTGCTGCCACAGCTACACTCCTATTTTTAGCATACTAGCTCAATCAGAGCTAGTGCAGATATATTGATTCAAGCTGTAAATTACACCTCTAGCTCCAGTATAGACATATCCTAAGTTTCCATGCAGATGAGACAAGAGATTAGGGCAAAGAGAAGGGAGCATAGGAGTCATTGGCTTTCCACCTTCTTTGCCCTGCTTGACTCATAAAGAAGAGACAGCAGTATCTGGCCCATTATGTATGTAAACAACATTCGTATCATGCAAAATATTTCATATCTTAGGACACCCCTTCCTTTCTGAAACCTGCAGAACTAATGTCTTTGTTTGACTCCTTTTTCTGGCCATCGCAGCACTGTTCAAATAATGAAAATTTGGGTCACTCACAATCACTCTCCCTGCACCTGGCCAAATCTCTCACGGTGTACTAACTATTTAGAAGGGGGGCAGGAAGGAGGCAGGGCCCAAGCGATGCTGCCTTGGTGTGGAGAGAGGAGCAGCACTCAGATACTCTTCTCAACTGTGCTCCAGGCAGGTGGATGCCTCTCGTTGGCACAATCATGCCTGAAGTCTCCCTTTGGGAGGAGTGGTTCCACGTGGCCCCCACATGGCCCCGTTTGGCCCCAAACATTTAAAATTCAGCATTTGATCATACAGCAACATTTTAGTCAAACTTTCTTTTTTTATTGTGAAGAACTGCTGATAGTAAAACTAAAAAGCAGAAGTATAACTGTAGACAGTGGGTTTTGTTCTCAGGGGAAATAAAACACATTGCCTGTGCAGGTGTTACAATGAGTTTGTTCCAGTACGAGAAACTCAAACTGCATAGTGTTGTAATGATACTGCCTAAATACAGAACTCTTGTTCTTTCTGTATTGAAGCTAGAGATGTACCCCAATTCCTATCAGATTTTATTTTAGATACTAAAAATAGATCCCCCTTCTCCTAGTCTTGCTATTTGCCTGCTACTTACCCCACTTTGAATGAGATATTCACCATGCAAAGTCATAACCAATTTAGGCTTTTATGACAACTAATGCAAGTTTCCAAGTTTCTTCCAAAGTTAACATAGGATTGTAGTACTGTAGCATAGAGCAATTTGACCCACAGCTATGAAATACATTGTGTGAAAAAGAACACATTTAAAGCATTCATTTAATTTATTTGGCACAGAAAAATATGATGTAAATGAAAAAGGCCTATCTTCTCTAGGGCTGGTGATTAAGTCACTGTACTTCTAACTTATACTTCTTTCTGTGCAAGAAGTTAGTGTTTTCCAGTTTAAAACATGCCACTTAGGGTTTGTATACATGGTGACTTATTGTGTGGGAAGCCAGGGTGTGAATATACAGTGCACCAGCTTGCTGCATACTAACTTGCCATGTGGACACTGCTACAGCGCAGTAAAAGTCTAAGCTGCACTGCAGGAAATAGTGATGTCTCTCAGGAAACATGCTAATAGACTCAGACTGAGTCATGTGACTTATATACAATCCTTTTGGGTGTTGGCTGGAAGAGCTTTGTTGTGCTCCAGTCAGTGTTTCCTAGAGAAGAAGCCAAACAAAAATTATTTGCCAAGCAAAAAAATCATGAAGCATCCCTTACAAGTAAAATCTTCATCATCTTCTGCTTTGGCACAGGAGTAGGGAAGTTCACTAATAAGCAAAATACACCACAAAACAGATTGTGCATGAAATCAATTTTAAAACTCTCTGGTAGCACAGTTACACCTTTAGTGTGGGCAGGGCATAGTGTGGCTAACACTTTTTTTGAAAATCATTTTCACAAGTAGGCAGAAACTGATTCTTGAATATTTCTGAAAACCATTTTAGCTACAATATGTTCTGTTCATGTTGGGGATAAAACGGCACTAACTGAAATCAATTTTAAAAGGGGGATTTCTAGCATAGTGAAGAAAGAGAATGCCAGGTTCCAAATATGAATATAATTGGAACCTGAATCATATTCTAATCATCTATTCCTAATCAAGATTCTTAGTTAAAACTATATTGAAGTTGTAAAGTAACACTAGAGTGTAAATCAGAGCATTAATGTAATGTGTAAATTAGCTTCTTCCTGAAACAGAGCAGTGCATGATTCCTGGGTATTCTCTGTGGCAATACTGTCAACCCCAAGCGTTCAGAAATCACAATACTGGCTTAAAAATCATGAGATTTTTCAAAGTAATAAATTGGGAGTTCTTTTTAATTATCTTCTAGTTTCTAAACTTTTAGGGTATGCTTGGTTCACATTATCCAATGAAAACTGAGACTTTCACCTTATATTACTCCAGGAGCCAGGGCTTTAAGAAAAACACCAAATATTGTGAGATTCATGTGAGTTAGCAATACTCATTTGTTTATAATTATCTGGGTTACAACAATAATTTATAGTATTTTGTATCACTGCAGAGCTACTCATGAAACTGTAGTGAAGGTCCTAACATACAAAACCAGTTAATTTAAGGAGTTTTATTATACAATGTATTGACAAAGCCGCAAAATTTATTACTGAGTAACAAACCTTGTTTATGAACTGTGCATTGTAAGGTATTATTAACTTCAATGGAAAGCAAAGGAAATAAAATACACATCCAGTGTAGACAGTCAGATACAAAATGTAGAATCAAGGAAATTCTTAAATCTTAATCCATCCTTTTGTGCCTGATGCTAATCAGCATCTGAAATTTATCCAAGGAAAATAACTATGAGCCAAATCAATTGAGAGGAAGATTTAATCACAAAAATGTTCATGATAATTTAGAAATCATTTAAGAACGCCTTACTAGATGCCTAAAAAACCCAAAATCCCATAAATGAGGACGAAGGCAATGCTGGTTAAAAAAACTGACCTGGTTTAGAGGAGAAGAGAAGGTGGCTATAAAAAAGTAAAAAATAGTATATAACAAATGTAAGAAAGGGAAAATTAATAGTAATGAATATAAATAAGAAGTTAGGAAGTATAGAAAATCAATAAGGGACACAAGGAGATATATGTGGCCAGCAGAATGAAAGATAATAAGAAGGAGGTTCTTAAACATAAAGAATCCTGACAATGATATTGGTCCATTACTTGATGTAAATAGTAGAATTATCAATAATAATGAAAGAAGGCAGAATTGTTCAATAAATATTTCTGTTCTGTATTTGGAGAAAACAGCAGATGACACAATTTCATCATGTGGTGATAACACGCTTTCCAGTCACTAGTGTTCTCTTAAGCAGTGTCTCTCAAACTTTTTTTTACTGGTGACCCCTTTCACATAGCAAGCCTCTGAGGACAACCTCCCCCCTTATAAATTAAAAACACTTTTTTATATATTGAACACCATTATAAATGCTGGAGGCAAAGCGGAATTTGGGGTGGAGGTTGACAGCTCGTGACCCCCCATGTTATAACATCACAACCCCCTGAGGGGGTCCCGACCCCCAGTTTTAGAACCCCTGCTGTAGAGGATGGTAAACAGAAGATACTAGAGGTAGATATTTTAAAGCAGGTCCAGATAACTTGCATCCAAGAGTTTTAAAAGAGCTGGCCAAGGAGCTCGCTGGACCATTAATGTTGATATTCAATAAGTCTAGAAACACTGGGGAAGTTCCAGAACACTAATATTATGCCAATTTTTAAAAGGGGTAAAAAGTATGACCTGGGTAATTATAGGCCTGTCAGCCTGAAATCGATTCCAGGCAAGATAATGGAGTGGCTGATACAGGACTCAATTAATAAAGAATTAAAGGAGGGTAGTGTAATTAATACAAATCAAATGGGTTTATGGAAAATAGATCCTAACATGATTTTTTTATGAGATTACAAGTTTGGTAAATAATAGTGTAGATATAAAAAAGAACAGGAGTACTTACGGCACCTTAGAGACTAACAAATTTATTTCAGCATGAGCTTTCGTGAGCTACAGCTCACTTCTTCGGATGCATAGAATGGAACACACAGAAAGGAGATATTTAGACCTCTGTATGATGTTTGACTTGGTAATGGATGACATTTTGATTAAAGATCCAGAATGACATAAAATTAACATGGTACACGTTAAATGGATTAAGAGCTGGCTAACTGCTAGGTCTCAAAATGTGATTGTAAACAGGGAAGCATCATCATTAAGTGGGCGTGTTTCCAGTAGAGACCTATAGGCATTGTACACTACTTAACATTTTTATCAAGGACCTTGAAGAAAAACATATAATCGTCCCTGATGACGTTTACAAATTATGCAAAATTGGCAGAATGGTAAATAATGAAGAGGATGGGTCACTGATTCAGAGTGATTTAGATTGCTTGGTAAACTGGGTGAAAGCAAACTCTATGTGTTGTAATATGGCTAAATGTAAGTGTATAAATCTAGGAACAAAGAATGTAGGCCAAAGAATGTAGGATGGGGGATTCTACCCTTGGAAGCAGTGATTCTAAAAGGGATTTGGGGGTCATGGTGGATAATCTGAACATGAGCTCCCAGTGCAACCACTGTTGCCAAAAGGGCTAATGGGATCCTGGGATTCATAAACAGGGGAATCTCAGGTGGAAGGAGAGAGGTTATTTTACCTCTTTATTTGGCACTGGTGCAACTGCTGCTGGAATACTGAGTCTAGTTCTGGTGCCCACAATTCAAGAAGGATGTTGATAAATTCAAGAGGGTTTAGCAAAGAGCCAAGAAAACAAAGGATTAGAAAATATCCCTTATGGAGACAGACTCAAAAAGCTTGATTTAATTTAAAATAGAGAAGATTAAGAGGTGAATTGATTACAGTCTGTAAGTATCTACATGGGGAATAAGTATTTAATAATGGGCTTTTCACCCTAACAGAGAAAAGTATAACATGACACAATGAGGGGAAGCAGGATAGTTCAGTGGTTTGAGCATTCACCCATCAAAACACAGGGTTGTGAGTTCAATTCTCAAGGAGGCCATTTAGGGATCTGAGGGACAGTACTTGGTCCTGCTAGTGAAGGCAGGGGGCTGGACTCAATGACTTTTCAGAGTCCCTTCCAATTCTATGAGATGGGTATAATGCATGGAAACTGAAGCCAGACAAATTCAGACCGGAAATAAGGCATACGCTTTTAACATTGAGAATAATTAACAATTGGAACAATTTACCAAGTGTCATGGTGGATTCTCCATCACTGACAATTTTTAACTAAAGACTGAATGTTTTTATAAAAGATTTGCTCTAGGAATTATTTTGGGGAAATTCTATGGCCTGTTCTACTCAGGAGATCAGACTAGATAAACCCTTCTTGGCTTGGAATCTATGAATCATATAAACAGGCAAACTAATTATTGTGTCCAAAGCTATGCAAAGAGTCACACTCTCACAGAAACACCAAAGCCACACTAAGATAGACCAGCCTGGGTCTAGCATTGAAGTAACCCTGTTTATGCATCATGAAGAAGCAAGAGGTTTTGTTTGTTTGTTGTTTACCTAGAAATATCAGGAATATCATGTTGAGCCTTCCTTGGTTTTGTTGGAGAAGCTTTTGGGAGGGTGAAGGCTGGGCATCCTCAGAGATGTTCATTAAGAGCTCTCCCACCTCCATAGAAGGGATGGGGAGACTGGATCTTTAATACAAAATATAAACTCTTTGGGGTTGTCAAGGTTCCTTCCCCACTCTGAACTTTAGGACACAAATGTGGGGACCTGCATGGACATTTCTAAGCTTAATTACTAGCTTAGATCTGGTACATTGCCACCATCCAGAATTTCAGTGTCTGGAGCACTTTCTGTCCCCCAAAAACTTTCCCCTCCCTGGGTTGCGTTGAGGGACTTCACCAGTTCCCTGGTGAACACAGATCTAAACCCTTTGGATCTTAAAACAAGGAGAAATTAACCATCCCCTCTTTTTTCCCCCCCACTAATCCCTGGTGAGTCCAGATCCAATCTCCTTGGATCTTAAAACAAGAAAAAATCAATCAGGTTCTTAAAAAGAAAGCTTTTAATTAAAGAAAGAAAAGTAAAAAAAATCATCTCTGTAAAATCAGAATGGAAAATACTTTACAGGGTAATCAGATTCATATAGCCCAGAGGAACCCCCTCTAGCCTTAGGTTCAAAGTTACAGCAAACAGAGGTCAAATCCTCTTAGCAAAAAAGGAACATTTACAAGTTGAGAAAACAAAAATAAGACTAACATGCCTTGCCTGGCTATTATTTACAAGTTTGAAACATGAGAGACTGATTCAGAAAGATTTGGAGAGCCTGGATTGATGTCTGGTCCCTCTTAGTCCCAAGAGCGAACAACCCCCAAAACAAAGAGCACAAACAAAAGACTTCCCTCCACCAAGATTTGAAAGTATCTTGTCCCGCCATTGGTCCTCTGGTCAGGTGTCAGCCAGGTTTACTGAGCTTCTTAACCCTTTACAGGTAAAAGAGACATTACCCTTAAGTATCTGTTTATGACAGGGGCAGAGATGGTCTCTTTGTTCTGTGTTTGTACAGCACCTAGCACAATGGAGTCCCTGTGCATGACTAGAGCTCCGACCTATGCGCTGTGGTCATACAAATAATAAAAATAATTAAAAAGGCAATAGGATAGTCTACAAAAGTAGTACTGATTTAATTAAAGGTGTGATGTTGCATCAATTCAATTAATCCAGTGCAACTTTGTGTATGACCTCTACAGGTATATCTACCCTAGGAGACCATAGTGGCCCAGCTCTGTCAGCATAGCCCTGTAGCGTAGACACAGCCTACACCAACGGAAGGAATTTTTCTGTCAGTGTAGGAAAACCGCCTCAACATAGCTGCATCTGCACCAGGGCTTTTGTCAGCATAACTATGTCGATCAAGAGGGTGGTTTGTACACATCCATTACCTATGTAGCTATGCCAATATAATTTTTCAGTGTAGCTCAAGTCTGAAACAGGCTAACTCTGGTTTTCAGAGGTTTATCCTGCCCCATCTGGTTTAAGAGTGCTAAATCAGAGTTTCCTTAGTTTAATTAAATCATTGCAACACCCCACCTCTAGTTAAATAGTCACAACTTCTCCCATGCCAAGTCATCTCTTCCCCCAAACACTCATTAGGTACTGAAATGGTGTTTTAAACAGTTTGATTCAGGTCTGCACCTAAAATTTAAGTCCACCTAAGTGAAAATGGGACAGCGCACAGGGCTAGCCCCAGTCTTCCCACCCGCCACCTCATGCAGGGCTGGCATTGCTGCTTGCCCAAGCCACCCTCTGCACAAAGCTGGCAGTGCCAAGCATCTCCCCTCCCAGCCTCCTGAGTGGGGCTGGCCTGAGCTCCTTGCCCAAGCCCACATGAGGGTGGCTCAAGCCACTTATCCCAGCCCACTCCACTCACCCCCTTCAAAGTTCCCCTGCACCCCACTGGGGGGCATGCCTCACTTTTTTTTGGCAAAACTGGGCATTTGTCCTGTTTGGTTTTGCCATCTGATCATCAGTTGGCAAGGGAAAACGGAACAAATCCCGGTTCTGTCACAAAAAATGGTTGGGATGTCCAGGTAGGGTGACCAGATAGCAAGTGTGAAAAAAATCGGGATAAGGACTAGGGGGTAATAGGAGCCTATATAAGAAAAAGCCCCAAATATCATGAATGTCCCTATAAAATCGGGACATCTGGTCATCCTATGTCCAGAATAGGGCTTAAAAATGGGACTGTCCTGGCCAAAATGGGACATATGGCCACCCTACCCCTAAAAGATGTAGCTAAACTGACCAAACCCTTGATGTAGACCAGGGGTCTCAAACACACTGCCTGCGAGCCACATGCAGCCCACGAAGTTATTTTCTTCGGCCCACAAGCTCCTCGCAGCCCCCACCCTCCCACAGCGTTTACCTAGAGCGGCTCTGGCCTGATGTGCTGGCTCCCTGCCTGCCTGCCTGCATGCCCTGGAAGTGGACGGAACCTGGGGGAGGACAGGCACAGGGGTGTGTGTGTTGCTGTTAGGGTGACCAGACAGCAAATGTGAAAAACCAGGACAGGGCACGGGGGGGTGATAGGAGCCTATGTAAGAAAGAGACCCCAAAATCAGGACTGTCTCTATAAAATTGGGACATCTGGTCACCCTAGTTGCTGTTGCTTCAGGCACCGCCCCCAGCGGCTCCCATTGGCCATGGTTCCCGGCCAAAGAGAGATGCTGGGGGCAATGCCTGAAGCAACAGCAACAACCTCCCTCCCCATGCCCTTGCTCCCCCATGTTCCAGCTCCTTCCCGGAGCAGCGCGGGGGCAGAGCAGGCAGGCAGGGAGCCTGTCCTGCTCCCGATGTGCTTCGGGCCAGAGCCCAGCCCGACCCCCTCCTGCACCCTAACTCATTGCCCTAAGCCCCCTGCCGCACCGCACCCCCTGCCATATCCTGCACCCTGCACCCCTCCTGCACCCCAACCCCCTGCCCTGAAACCCCTGACGCAGCCCGCACCTCTCCTGCACCCCAACCCACTGCCCTGAGCCCCCTGCCTCACCCCTCCTGCACCCTGATCCCCTGCCCTGACCCCCTGCCACACCTCTCACCCTTCCTGGACCCCACACACCAACCCACTGCCCTGAGCCCCCTGCGGCACCCCTCCAGCACCCTGATCCTCTGCCCAGACTCCCTGCCGCACTCCTCCTGTACCCCACACCCCAACTCCCTGCCCTGAGCCCCACCACACCCCACACCCCTCCTGCCCCCCCCCGGGGGCAGAGCTGGGGTGGGGATTTCAGGGAAGGGGTTGGAATGGGGGCAGGGAAGGAGTGGGAAGAGGCGGGATGGGATGGAGTGGGGGGCGGGGCCCAGAGCAGCGAGGGAGGGGAGGTGTCAGTAATGCGGCCCTTGGGCCAATGTACTAGTCCTCATGTCGCCCTCATGGTAATTTGAGTTTGAGACCCCTGATGTAGACGCTGCTGGGTTAATGGAAGAATTCTTCCATTGACTTGCTACCACCTGTCAAGGGGGTGGATTTACTACAGTAATGGAATAAGGCCTTTGTCTGTAGCAAGTGTCTCCGCTGCAGCACCACAGCCGTGCCACTGTAGCGCTTGTAATGTAGACATACCTTTGGGAAAGGGAATTTTAGGGTAACTGTTTAATTTCCAGTCTCTTGCCTCTAGTCCTCCAGTCACCTGAGAGTCTTCCAGGTTAGACAACACTTTCCTTCCCATTATACCTCCTAGTAAGATCCTCCCCACTTCTCTGAGCTTTTAACAACCATGTTGCTGCACTCGGTCTTCACAGGGCAGCCCCCAACTCTGAATTCCATTGTTTGCCTGTGGCGATGTTGACACTTAGCATTGTTTTGGAATGGAATGGAGTTGTGAAACACCAATTTAACAGTTGGCAGCTGCAGGCTACTCTGGAAACGTCACCACCTTCTCCTGAAAGGGGGGCAAATAGTTTCAGACATATCTCTATGGCTGTTTGGGGTAGAGTCATTAAAGGAAGCTACAGTGATGCCAAACCGAAGCAGCGGCACATGGATAATTTCTCAGGACACTGAACAGGATCATTCCTTCCGATAGCTCTCCTGCACTTTTCTGCTACCAGGAAGTAGCCAGAGAGCAGGCGTCTGTGGTGCAAGTGTTATATTTTCCAGTCATGCCATCTGATTAAAACACCAGCTGCATGTAAGACACAAAGAGGAAGTAATAGAGAAAGACTTGAGACACATTCAATTTCAGGGGAATTTTCACGCCCAAGAGGTGTGGGCCATCAAGTTTGCATAGTATTCAGGAGTCAAAGCAAGCCGCCTGGCTGGCTGTGCGTGTCACATGATGAACTAGAAACATGAAACTCAAATATGTGCTCGGGCAAGTTTTCAGGTCTCGTAATAAATGAGTATTCTACTTCTCACAACGTAGAAATCAGGCAGAGACAACCCGTGGGATTCTGTCTCAGGTCAACTGCTCCGTATAGCATTCCTTTTTACGATCATAGGAAACAGCACATGTTCTCATTAAATGGTCACTAGTTTACCTGATACTATCAACACGGAACATGGACAAGTTAAATAAGATCACTGAGCCAGCTGGTCAGAAGCTAAGGTACGATTTTTTTTCCCTTTTACATGTCGTTTGTTATGACTTTCTGTGTTCCTTTAGTGCTGTGCCAAGTCAGAGGACAGAGTGGGTTTGGAAATGGGAAATGCACGCTGTTACAGACGTTGTTAGTACAAGGACTATGCAATTCCAAAAATACCTGTTGTGTCGAATGCACCTGCCATCACTGGGGCTAAAATGCTAACAACTGAAAACGAGTACAACTGATCAAGTGTAGTGTATGAAGGGAAGTTTAGATATAATTCATGAGCATTTTCTTCCTCAGTAAAATTAAAATCTATTTCAGCATGTTGCGGGCACAAGAAGTTAAACAGAATATTGAGTATAAAAGAGGATCATTATCTGTATACATAGCTGCAAAAAGAGTCAATAAAATAAACACAAAACAATGTGACTAACACTCTGATACAACTCAACTGTTTGCACAGCAGACTCTGTCCATGCTACTTTTATTCTCTGTGAGAAAGCAAACTGCTTGATATATTTTTGTTTTAAAGGTTTTGTTTAAAAAATCATTAATTCACAATGAGCCTTAAACACATTAGTAAGATTTGATCAGGAGTTTATTTATGCACAGTAGATTTTGAATTAAGAGGACTCCCCGGTTTAACTTCTTTGGTTATCTCCAAATCTTCAAATGGGACAGTGTCATGTAGATAAACAGGAAGCATAAAACACTCTGAAAATAGCACACTTTTAAGTGCAGGGTGTTGGGGAAGAAGTAGGACTACACTATTACAAAGTAGTATTTATAGGGTGACTGGATTTGTATACTGGAAATGGTGTCTAGAGATAGGCGGGAAATAGTTTTCCCATCCTATGAACATTTTGAAATTTCAAAACATTTTCCTATTCTGGGGAAGAGAAAATAAGAGACCCCAGAATAGCCAATAGCCTGATGGTTGCCAGGGCACTCATCTTTTACTCATGTGAGGGAGTCAGGCTTAAGTTCCTATGTCTCCAACATCCCAGGGGAATGCACTAGCACCAAGTTAGAGTTAGCCTCTCTCTGACCCAATGAATATTTAGTTATTGAAACAAAGGTGAACAGTTCCAAGACGAGGCATTAAGCGAGACTCATCCACCAATAGCCTGGTGGTTAGGAATCTCACCTTGGAGAGAAGAGACCCAGGTTTAAGTCGCTGCTCTGAATTAGGCAGTATCCTTACCAGCTATTGGCTATCCTGGGAATGGCTGTCTCTCTTTCTTGAGAAGTTTTTGTTGAAACTCATACGCTTCTGTGAAAACTTTTAGTTTTGACTAACTAGTATTTTCAGACAAAAAACATTATGTTGAAACATTTCTAAATGGACTAGAATGGAGTTTTAGCTTTTAGACCAGCTCTTTGAATACAGCCCAGTTAGCTAGCTCCTGCTCCCCATTCTGTTGGTGGAAGAGCTGGTGAGCCTAAAAGAAGGACACAGGCTACATCTTCACTGCCAAAAAAGGAGTGTTTTTACATGGAGCTAGCTAGCTTAAGATAGCTATCACAATGTAAAATCCTGGTGGACACAAGGCACAACAGTTTTTACTTCCAAGTAGTTAGACAAGACCATTTCCAGGTGGGGGGGAAGGCATTGACCTCAACTAGTTATGCTGAGCTAAAAATTAGCTGTGCCGTGTCACCATAAGGATTTCACAGCAAATTAGCTCTCTCAATGTAAAAACCAATTTTTTGTAGCAAAGACATAGTCATAGAGGTTCACACACACACCATTATATAAGATTAAAGTAGAATTTCCTTCAAGCACTAGGAGGAGGTGCCAGCTGCCATACTAACCTGGGCATGATGGCAAGTTAATTATTTATGTATCTATTCAAAGCCCATTTCCTCCCTACTGTAGCTTTAGCCAGTCTGGCTCAGCTCCTGTTCCTCCCTCTTCAGCATGTCTAGTTCTAGTGATGTCTTAGCACAGATAGTGGAAGGAGACTCTGCTCCCTTCTGATACCACACAGTATTAAGGCTGCTGCTTCTCCCCTCCTCCTCCTTATGGCCAGTACATGTCTGACCAAAACCTTAACTCAAGGAACGTCAGTATATATCTACCTTTAAGCATGTGAGTAGTCCCATTCTAAATGCACATGCTTAAAGTATCCTGTTGGATATGGGTCCAGATAGTTGACCATATGGTTTTAATGAAACTTCAGGCTTTGTTGATTTTTTAGCAATGGTTTCTATAATTGCATGGCCTGCTTAGAAAGAGAAACCTGCCCAGATTTAAGAGGGATGCACAAGCACAACAAAGGATGAACATAATGGAGGTGCAGTCATTGCCACCCAGGAGTAGTCAATTTTTTTTTCAGGGTCCAGATTTCTTGGTCAAGGTCTAGACTTCAGAGAAATATCTTTCACACCACACTAACAACAATAAAATAAAATAATAATAATAATAAGTAAATAAAAAGATTTTGCAATCCATACAAAAACATCTAGCAGTCCAGATTTAGCCTGCAGTTCACCTATTGACTACCTCTGTCCTACAGTGACCAGATAGCAAATGAGAAAAATCAGGATGGGATAGGGGTTAATAAGTGCCTATATAAGAAAAAGCCCCAAATACCAGGACTGTCCCTATAAAATCAGAACATCTGGTCATCCTACTCTGGCCTCACCCCTTGACATAATCACCCATTTACCTATTTTGTCACCAGCTCATACTACATGGTAGTGTCCCAGGTGTGTTGGCAAGGCAGTTGATTATATAGTAGGCTCTCTCTTGGTTTCTCCTTTACAAAAAATATTTGCCCCAGTGTTTGCACTGAATGTTACATTGGGGAGATATTTGCATTTGAAGTCTAATTTTCTTCATGGGCCTATGATTGCAGAGACAAAAAAATCCTACTGAAACAAAGTACCACTTGTGTTATTATAGTCCATTTTCTAAGGCAGTTTTCTTAAAAATTCATTCAATAACTGCAAGAATCAAAGTGGCTTTAGTGCTGTATCAGCATTTGTTTGTGCCTAAAGCTTCAAGCTTATCAATGCAAGTCTGAAAGGTTTGATTCTGTGAACTGGGTTTGATAAGCTCATGTTGATATTTATCAGCTTCTCTCCTCTGGTGTATTTTTTATTATATCTGATGAATCTCTTTGTTAACATAATTGCATCAGCATCTCTGAGTCTGTATTTTTAGCTCACTCATCTGCTTCAATTATCTGGGTAAGATGGGAAGTAAGGGAGAGCCATCACATGTCTTCACCCAGCATGTTGTGAATTGGACATGGCGCTTGCAATTTTGAGAGTCATTCCCTTTGTCATCTGTTTAATATCACTTGGGTCTGAATGCAGACACCTTGCAGAATTCTACCTTTATTATTTTTATAAAGTGTATTGTGCATGCATGGAATTATATCATATACCATGCATGGGATTATACTTTGATAAACTGTCTGCATGTATTGGCATTGTCTGAGTTGCCAGGAAACCTTGGACTCCAGAGAGAGTACATTTTTGTCAGGAGAGAAATGAATTATGTGGCATAGACAAAGGATCTGATATTTTTTACAGCAGCATTTCCCAAAGTGTGGGGCACAAAAGACCAGCTAGAGGGACATGAAACAGTATCAGTGCAAGTGTCTGCATGCTGCCCTGCTAACGTGGTGGGTAGTGTATCTGGACTCAGCTTTCAAAAGTTAAGGTATTGCTGCTGCATAATCAAATTGGTCCATAAGCAGATATACTGATAAAAATGGAGAAGAGTCAGCAAAGCTTAAGTGCAATTAGCATCAAACTTTCAGAACCACAGCAATAGCTTTTTGGTTCAAGTTCTTTAGAGAGACAGTGATTCTGCAACTTCTGCTCCTACAAACTGTTTCCAACTGCTGTGTGACTGTGTGCTAACTTGGCAAATATATTACGAGCACAAAACTTAAGAACGGCACCTTGACATTTAGGCCAGATTTAAATGTAACAATTAGATCAACCTGTTTATATCACTTATGGTTGTGAAAAATTTTGCACCCTGTGCAATGTAGTTAGGTCGACCTAACCCCCACTGTAGATGCAAAGCTAGCTACTCAGAGAGGTAGATTACCTATATCAACAGAAAAAAACCTTCCATCAATATAGAAGGCGTCTAAACTGCAGTGCCATAACTGTGCCACTCTAGTGCAGATATACCCTCAGCCCCATGATGTCTTCATCTTTACCCCCTTTTTTGCTCCTCCAAATGCCTTGCAATGTAACTTAAAATCACCACCTCTAACCACTGCTCCCAGGTATTATTTGAAACCACCGTGAAAAGTATTTCACTTTGTTCTGGGGTTGGGTTTACAGTTGCTTTGCAATACAAAAGATAACCTTATTGGATTCCCACTTTAACACGCTGGATAAAATTCTGACCTTATTGAAGTCAGTGGGAGGTCACATAAGAGCTTGAGTGCTCACTTAAGTGCTGTTAATGGCTCATTAAGTATAAAAGTATTTGTAGTCCTCACCAGTTTTGTACTGACCTAGAAGCCTTGGAAGTGGCTTAGATTAGAGTATTTCAATAAAGTATTAGTTTTATAGCTTTCCCTCCTCTGCTTCACCAAGTTATTCCTCTTGAACATGCAGAGCAGAAAATGAACTCATTTGGGAATGAAGTGACATTTTATTGTAAATCAGCACCTACTATGTTATCCTATAAAGGATACTTTATTACAGGGAGCAGTTTTCTTTTCTGAGAAAAAATTAGTTGGGAATATTAGGATATGTCTACACTACAGTTTATGTTGGCAACATTTATGTCACTCAGGGGTATGAATACACCACCCTTCCCCCAACCAACTTAAGTTACACCAGCATAAGCGCCAGTGTGGACAGTGCTATGTTAATGGGACAGCTCCCACCTCTCACAGAGGCTGGACTAGTTAAGTCAATGGGAGAGCTCTCTCCCTTCATCTTGGGGTGGCTACATTAGAGAGCTTACAGCAGTGCACTTTGAGAAAGTGATGGAAATTTCACTAGTTAAGTTCCTGTTAATATTAATAATAGTCATTTAATCAAGTTTTGTAATCAAACTTTGACACACAATATTTCATATTTAGAAAAAAATACCTGGAAAGGTTGCAAACAGGGATAGAACTGTTGATCTGCCAAGCTGCTTATTATGTACATGGTCCTATGTAGTCCACAGATTCAGAACGTGCTACAAAACATACACCACCAGAGATTTCAGCAGCAGGTTCTAAGCCTCCACTCATCTCATTTCTAGCCATTATGGTTGCAAAGACAACCTTCCAAATGGAGCAAAGAATCCTGTGGCACCTTATAGACTAACAGACGTTTTGGAGCATGAGCTTTCGTGGGTGAATACCCACTTCGTCAGATGCATGTAGTGGAAATTTCCAGGGGCAGGTATATATATGCAGGCAAGCTAGAGATAATGAGGTAGTTCAATCAGGGAGGATGAGGCCCTGTTCTAGCAGTTGAGGTGTGAAAACCAAGGGAGGAGAAACTGGTTTTGTAATTGGCAAGCCATTCACAGTCTTTGTTTAATCCTGAGCTGATGGTGTCAAATTTGCAGATGAAGTGAAGCTCAGCAGTTTCTCTTTGAAGTCTGGTCCAGAAGTTTTTTTGCTGCAGGATGGCCACCTTAAGGTCTGCTGTAGTGTGGCCAGGGAGGTTGAAGTGCTCTCCTACAGGTTTTTTGTATATTGCCATTCCTAATATCTGATTTGTGTCCGTTTATCCTTTTCCGTAGCGACTGTCCAGTTTGGCCGATGTACATAGCAGAGCGGCATTGCTGGCATATGATGGTGTATATTACATTGGTGGACGTGCAGGTGAATGAACCGGTGATGGTGTGGCTGATCTGGTTAGGTCCTGTGATGGTGTCGCTGGTGTAGATATGTGGGCAGAGTTGGCATCGAGGTTTGTTGCATGGATTGGTTCCTGAGCTAGAGGTGCAGTGTGCAGTTACTGGTGAGAATATGTTTCAGGTTGGCAGGTTGCCTGTGGGCGAGGACTGGCCTGCCACCCAAGGCCTGTGAAAGTGTGGGATCATTGTCCAGGATGGGTTGTAGATCCCTGATGATACGTTGGAGAGGTTTTAGCTGGGGACTGCATGTGATGGCCAGTGGAGTCCTGTTGGTTTCTTTCTTGGGTTTTCTTGCTTTTACAGATCCAGACTAACACGGCTACCCTTCTGATACTTGATAACCTTCCAAATGTAATCAATGTTTGTTGCCCAAGTCTGCAGAAAGCATAAAACATCAGCTCTAAAAGAAGCATGGATTGCATTATCCATCTGAAATGTGTAATAACTCTGAAACCTAAGGCTTGCTTTGTCAGCATTAACTGTTTCATTGCTGATAATTTTAGGGGAAACACCCAGAAATTGTGCTTATCTACTGTTGTCACATGCATCAGCTGATATTAAAGCAGTGATACAGCTAGTTCAGGGGTTCTCAGACTGGTGGTCAGGACCCCTTAGGTGGTTACAAGTTTATTCTAAGCTGTCAGCCTCCACTCCAAACCCCGCTTTGCCTCCAGCATTTATAATGGTGTTAAAAATATTAAAAAGTGTTTTTAATGTATATGGGGGTGGGTCACAATCAGAGGCTTGCTATGTGAAAGGGGTCACCAGTACAAAAGTTTGAGAACCACTGAGCTAGTTGCTATCAAGGGTTGCTGGGGCAGGGAAACTAGTTCAACCTCTCTCCACCCCCACGCCACCCACAAAAAAGTCTCAAGTCTCTTCTGACCCTTACCACCGTGATGAGGGGAGAAAAAGAGATTCATTTCCCTACCACCCATCTCACCTCCTCCACTGCCAAAAGCCTCAACTGCCTCCTGAGTTCCCAAACTATTTCTATGCCTTCCTGGGTACCAAAAGCCCCAGCACCCACTCCCATTCCTGCTTTCCCCGGCCGTGTCCACCAGACATTGACATGTCAATACAAAAAAATGCTGTGGCCTGTTGAAAATTGTAATGCAGCCAGAGCTGTCCCTAGGGTACAGTGAATGGGGGCGACCATCCTGGGTCACACGCTTTGTAAGGAAGGGGCAGGGAGGTGATGCAGGAGGCAGGTGGGTGGGGTGAGGAGGAGCCCCCCCCCCATCAACCTCCTCCTTCCCCCCAGCACCTCCTGCCCAAAGCACCTCCGCTTTCCTCCCAGAACCTACTGCCGATTAGTTGTTTCACGGTGTCTGGAGACGCTGTGGTGGGAGGGGAGAGAAGTGAGGACCCAGCGCACTCGGGGGAGGGGATGGAACTGGACGGGAGTAGGGCAGGAAGAGGTGGGGCGGGGCCTGCACGGAGCTTGGTGGCGGGGGGGAGCATCCCCTGCAGATAGAAACTTGGCACCTATGTCTCGGGCCCTGCACCCCCCTAGGGATGGCCCTGTGTGCAGCATAATATAAACTGACTCTAATATTATAATAAATCACATGGGGACAGCATAGAAATCTTTTTTTTTTTAATTCACTCAAAGCTCCTGAATATTTCCCAGGCTGCCTCACTAGAGGTGTTCACAGGATGTAGGCTCAGTTTGCCACGGAGTAGACAGAACTCTGATTATTTAACTTCTGTTTCCTGCAGTTCTTTGTAATTTCTAATCAGCTACTGAAACTTCCTCGTATTTGGCCTCCATGCATCTTATCTCACCCCACTTCAGCCTCTATAAAATACTGTTGTAAAAATCAATTTTCTCTCCAAGTGCAAGATGTCACAGAGTCCCTGGGCGATGCTTTGGAACTGCTCCCCACAAAGCCAGGCAGGACTTTGGGGAGCCTCCTCTCCCTTGGAGCAGACTGTCTCCAGGGCAACAAGCTCACACAGCTTCACCTCCTGGGTCTCTCCTTGGAGCATTCAGCATCCTCTGCCCTTCCGTGAGCTTCCCACAGCGAGTCCGCACAGGCGGAGTTCTGGGGGAGCCAGAGGGTCCTGCACCCCCACTCCGCAGTCAGACGTGACACTTAGCCAGCCAGTAAAACAGAGGTTTATTCAATGACAGGAACACGGTCTAAAACAGAGCTTGTAGGTACAGAGAACTGTACTCCTCAGCCGGGTCCATTCTGGTGCCCAGCGAGGCAGACCCCCATGTCTGCCCTCACTCCTCGTCCCCAGCCAGCTCCCAAACTGAAAACCCCCTCCAACTCCTCCTTCTCTGCTGAGTTCCTTTCCCAGGCCAGGAGGTCACCTGACCGCTTTGTTCTCCCACACCTTTAGCTACCATCTTGCAGGGGGGAACGGCCTGGCCATTAGTTGCTAGGCGACAGAGGGCCGGCCAGAAACTGAGGCACCTACACATTATTCAGGGGAAACATTAAAAACAGTCCCACTTCGTCACACAAGAACTGTGTGACCTTCATATGTAACTCTTCTGCCAGATGGAGTTGGCAGCACCAAGGGGCAGGTTCAATATCTAGGGATTCCTCTTAAAAATACAAAACAGAACCAGTTCAAGCCCCCATCCAGTAGTCTGGGAAAATCTAACACCACTCCCAGGAGCCTGTAAGAGGCATACTTCCCACACCTAGGCACTGAGTCTGAGTATAACAAAAGAGAATTTTTATTAAAAGAGAAAGGGAACCACCCTAATCACATTCAAAAGCATGTGACCATAGCCAAACCCAATCCCGCTGCCTATTGGACAGTATCTTTTGCCTCAGTGTCCCACCATGCAGTGGAAAGTCAAGGAACGAAGGTCCCTTTAAACATATCATTCCCCTTTCCCTCCACTTCACCCAACTCACAACTGGCTGTCCTTGGTTAGGGAAAACCTGGAGTTTAGAGGTGCATTCACAGGGTTCACCTCCTACCCTAAGGTAAGGGGGCGGGAGGTTGAGCAATGCCTCCGCGGCTACTTCTGCAACTGTGTCTCTGCCACCACTGACCACAATTTCTCTGCTGACACCACTTGCTGCTCCCACAATGTTACATTCTGAGGTTTCACCTCTTAGCCCAGCTCTTAGTGATTTCAGCTCTCAGTTCTTTCAGCAGGTAGTGAGGAATCTGTCAGGTCAGGCTGTGCCTGCTACTGTTGTGACAGTAGATGATACTACCTGCGGCTCATCAAACCACTGCTTTCTAAGTAGCCCGGGAAGGTGTAAGGCTAAGGGAGCAACCCCTGACAGAAGAGCCTCACTGCCTTGTGGGTGGGTTTGGGAGAATGTAAGGCTATGAGGGTAAACTCAGACAGAAAATCTGGAGTGGAGCCCCAAAGGCAATCAGGCACTAACATTTTAGTATTTTTCCACAACACCTGCAGCGGATTGGGTACCAGATGTATTGGTTCTTCCTCTCCTCTGGATTTAATTGGTGATGCCAAGAGGGACGTCCTGATGCATGGGCAACTCAGGGCCTCCATATCATCTGCCCAGGCTTGCACCTTGGGGAGGTACTCGAACTTCACTTCGAGCGTCGACACAACATGGGAGGCAGCAGTAACCAGTTCTGAGCTCTAACTCGATTGGCATAGAGGTGAGTGCCAGGGGCTGTCTCCGACAGTGGGAAAGATCATCATATTGTATCTCACTGGACAACCATCGCCCACCATAAAATTGGGCAGCTCCAATGGGTGCTTGGGTCTTAGAGATTATAACTTGACAAGTGAATTTAAAGATAGGGTGCTGGAACATTCACACCATGACAACTGGATTATCTGAGGACCTTCAACAGATCAATGGTGCACACAAAACTAACATTATCAATGATGAGCTGAAAAGGCTCAATGTGAATATCGCATCCCTCCAAGAAACACAGCTAGCATCAAGCGGATCGCTCAAAGGGAAAAAAGACTACATATTTTTCTGGCAGTAGAAAAGTGCAGAAGAAATGCGAGAGCACGGAGTGGAATTTGCCATTGAGAACTCACTTCTGGAGATGAGTGAGCTGCCTACAAATGGATCCAAGAGAATTTTGGCACTATTCTTGTTTACAACTGAGGGTCCAGTCAATCTTGTGAGCTCCAACACTTTCCTCATCTTCTGACATCAGGGATCAGTTCTATGACCAGTTGAACACGACCATCAACAAGATTCCAAAACATGAATATGTTTTCCTGCTAGGGGACTGCAAGAGTGGGAGCTGTTCATGAAGTATGGACCAACTGTCTTGATCAAAATAGAACTAGTACGATGAATGGAAACAGTCAAAGACTGCTAGAATTTTGTTCCTATTGTGACCTCTGTGTAACAAACTCATTCTTCCAGACAAAGCCGCAACACACAGTATCTTGGAAACATCCCAGATCTGGCCACTGGCACCAACTGGATCTTATCACAAGGCATACCAACCTGAATGCGACCCAGACCTCTCTGGTATGCAACAAAGTCAGACTTAAACCAAAGAAAATACATAGATCTAAAGTAAAAAGATGTCCTTGTATTAACATCAGTGCCATAACAGACCAAAAAAAGTCACAGCAGTACAAGAACATACTATAACAAGCCCTTGACACCAGTTATTGTGCCACAAGCACCCAGCTGAAGTGGCAGCAACTGAAGAACACAATCTAGGGGCTTGTCTACATCACAAAGTTGCAGCGCTGGTGAGGGGGTTACAGTGCTGCAACTTAGGAGGTGTACACATCTGCAGGGCATCACCAGCGCTGCAACTCCCTGTTTGCAGCGCTGGCCGTACTCCCGTTTTGTCTCGGGTGTAGAGGATCCAGCGCTGGTGATCCAGCGCTGGTAATCAAGTGTAGACACTTACCAGCGCTTTTCTTGACCTCCGTGGAATAAGCAGGTATCCCAGCATACCTGAGGAAGCCTCTCTGGTAATCAAGCAGGTCTCCTTCCCTGCGGTTTGCTCCGGTGTTCTCCGAATCCCCCCCCAAGCGGGTCTCCTTCCCCGCGGTTTGCAGGGGGGCTCGGGGAACACGAGAGCAAACCGCGGGGAAGCAGGTCTCCTTCCCCGGTTTGCTGTCGCGTTCCCCGAACCCCCGTGCAAGCAGGTCTCCTTCCCCGGTTTGCTCTCGCGTTCCCCGAACCCCCGAGCAAGCAGGTCTCCTTCCCCGCGGTTTGCAGGGGGGTTCGGGGAACACGAGAGCAAACCGCGGGGAAGCAGGTCTCCTTCCCCGGTTTGCTCTCGCATTCCCCGAACCCCCGTGCAAGCAGGTCTCCTTCCCCGGTTTGCTCTCGCGTTCCCCGAACCCCCGAGCAAGCAGGTCTCCTTCCCCGCGGTTTGCAGGGGGGTTAGGGGAACGCGAGAGCAAACCGCGGGGAAGGAGACCTGCTTGCTCGGGGGTTCGGGGAACACTGGAGCAAACCGGGGAAGGAGACCTGCTTCCCCGCGGTTTGCTCTCGCGTTCCCCGAACCCCCCTTGAAGCCACCCAACAGCGCTGCAGTGTGGCCACATCTAACACCACTTGCAGCGCTGGTTGCTGTAAGTGTGGCCACTCTGCAGCGCTGGCCCTATACAGCTGTACTAATACAGCTGTAACAACCAGCGCTGCAAAATTGTAGATGTAGACATACCCTAGGATGCAGGTCTGTCAGTCTTTGGGAAGAAGGAAAACAAGACCAATGACTGGTTTGACGCATATTCCAGTGTGTTGAAACCAGTCATAGAGGCCAAATGCCCAGCCCAAACCAACTACAAGAGAGACCCAAATGAAAAAAAAAAACTTACAAGCATTGAGAGTGGCAAAACTGCTCTATGCTGCGCCAATAACTATTGGCTGCACTTACGTGAAAGCATCCAAGTTGGAGCTGATGCAGGCAACATTAGAAACATGTACGATGGGATCAAGAAAGCCTTGGGTCCAACTTAAAGAAGACAGCCCCATTGAAATCAACAACAGGGGAAACAATCAATAACCACACCAAGCAGATGAATCTCTGTGTAGAACACTACTCTGAGCTTTATTCTCGTGAAAAATATTATTAGGAATGCAGTCATCAGTGCCACCAAAAGCCTGCCTTTTATGAACCAACTTGATGATAAACCAACTGTTGAGGAGCTTAGCCTTGCCATAGATGGCCTCCCCGACGGAAAGGCCCCTGGAAAAGACTGCATATCCTCTGAGGTCATAAAATGTGGAAAACCTATTCTACTGCAACATCTTCATGAGGTGCTCTGGCTGTGCTGGAAAGGAGGTGAAGTACCAGAAGAAATAAAACAAGGGTGACAGGGGCAACTGCAACAACTATCATGCAATTATTGTGCAACAACTATCATATAATTTCCCTTCTTAGTAGTATGGGAAAAGCCTTTGCCCAAGTTGTCCTGAACAGACTTCAGACCCTTGCAGACAGAATCTATCCCGAATCACAGGCTTCAGAGTGAAATGTCTACTATCAACATGATCTTCTCGCTGAGATAACTACAAGAGAAATGCAGAGAACAAAAAAAGCCCCTCCACATAACCTTCATCGATCTCACAAAGGCTTTTGACTTTGTCAGTAGAAGTGGACTATTCACACTTCTAGAAAAGACTGGATGTCCCCCCAAACTATTAAGCATAATTCAATCCTTATATGAAAACATGTACAACACAGTCCAGTACGACAGCTCAGTCTCTGAAGCTTTCCAGATTCATAGAGGAGTTAAGCAAGGTTGTTTTGGATCATCTTCTCTCTGCTACTGAAACAAGCTTTTGGTTCCTCAACTGAGGGAATCTACTTTCACACAAGATCTGATGGAAAAGTTGTCAGGGTTCCCTCCCCACTTGGAACTCCGGGGTACAGATGTGGGGACCCACATGAAAGACCCCCTAAGCTTATAAGTACCAGCTTAGATTAAAAACTTCCCCAAGGCACAAATCCTTTCCTCATCCTTGGACAGTATTGCTGCCACCACCAAGTGATTTAGACAAAGTATTCAGAAAAAAGACCACTTGGAGTCCCTATTTCCTCAAAATATTCCCCCCAAGCCCTTTCACCCCCTTTCCTGGGGGGACTGGGGAATAATATACCAACCAATTGCCTATAATAAAAGTACAGCCCAGACCCTTTTTTTTTTCTAGGACACTAAAAATCAATCAGATTTTTAAATGAAGAACTTTATTATAAAGAAAAAAAGTAAAAGAATCACACCTGCAAAACCAAGATGGAAGGTAACTTTACAGGGTAATAAAAGATTTAAAACACAGAGGACTCCCTTCTGGACTCAACTTTACAGTTACAAAACACAGGAATAAAACTACCTCTTAGCACAGGAAAAATTCACAAGCTAAAACAAAAGATAATCTAATGCATTCCCTTGCTATTGCTTACTATGTTTCATTTCAGGAGCTGGTTTACTTGCTTGGTCGCTTTCTTTGTCCCAAGAGGGAACCAACAAAGAAAGCACAAACAAAACCTTCCCTCCTTCCCCCCCCCCCCCCCCCCGCACTCCAGATTTGAAAGTATCTTCTTTCCCTATTGGTCCTTCTGGTCAGGTGCCAACTAGGTTAATTGAACTGATTGACCCTTTACAGGTAAGTGATTCTGTACCTCTGGCCAGGGTGGATATTATGTTACTGCATACATCAAGGTTGTTACCCTTCCCTTTATATTTATGACAAAAGCTGTTCAATCTTATAAGACAGATCTAAAACCAATACTCAGGAGGCCCTTATCCAACACTTCCTCTTTTCTGATAACACAGCAGTGACAATCCACACAGAAGTCATTTTCAAAGCCTTATGGACAGTTTTACCAAAGCCTTCCAAGACTTCAGGCTTACTATAAGCTTAAAAAAGGATCAACATAATGTGCCAAAGAGTTGAGGAAGCACCCTCCATCAAGATCAACAACTATAAACTTGAAGTGGTGAACGAGTTCATATACCTGGGGTTCAAGACTGTTGTCTGCAATAGGTCACAGTACTGGTGTAGACAGATCTTATCTAGCATGATTTGTGCAACATATATGCAAAGGCAGTTAGTTGCTACACTTCCGTTGCTAAAGGGTGAAAGACCCAAGAGAAGCAGTGTGACAAGAAAGTGTTGTTTGAAGAATAAGGGCTTGTCTACATCAGAAAGTTGCAGCGCTGGTGAGGGAGTTACAGCGCTGCAACTTAGGAGGTGTACACATCTGCAGGGCACCACCAGCGCTGCAACTCCCTGTTTGCAGCGCTGGCCGTACTCCCGTTTTGTCTCGGGTGTAGAGGATCCAGCGCTGGTGATCCAGCGCTGGTAATCAAATATAGACACTTACCAGCGCTTTTCTTGACCTCCGTGGAATAAGCAGGTATCCCAGCATACCTGAGGAAGCCTCTGGTAATCAAGCTGGTCTCCTTCCCCGGTTTGCTCTCGCGTTCCCCGAACCCCGAGCAAGCAGGTCTCCTTCCCTGCGGTTTGCTGGGTGGTTCCGGGAACGCGAGAGCAAACCGGGAAAGGAGACCAGCTTCGCCGCGGTTTGCTCTTGCGTTCCCCGAACCCCGAGCAAGCAGGTCTCCTTCCCTGCGGTTTGCAGGGTGGTTCCGGGAAACGCGAGAGCAAACCGCGGCGAAGCTGGTCTCCTTCCCCGGTTTGCTCTCGCGTTCCCCGAACCCCCGAGCAAGCAGGTCTCCTTCCCCGCGGTTTGCTGGGTGGTTCCGGGAACGCGAGAGCAAACCGCGGCGAAGCTGGTCTCCTTTCTCGGTTTGCTCTCGCGTTCCCCGAACCCCGAGCAAGCAGGTCTCCTTCCCTGCGGTTTGCAGGGTGGTTCGGGAACGCGAGAGCAAACCGGGAAAGGAGACCAGCTTCGCCGCGGTTTGCTCTCACGTTCCCCGAACAAGCAGGTCTTCTTCCCTGCGGTTTGCAGGGTGGTTCGGGAACGCGAGAGCAAACCAGGAAAGGAGACCAGCTTCGCCGCGGTTTGCTCTCGCGTTCCCCGAACAAGCAGGTCTTCTTCCCTGCGGTTTGCAGGGTGGTTCCGGAATGCGAGAGCAAACCGGGGAAGGAGACCAGCTTCACCGCGGTTTGCTCTCACGTTCCCCGAACCACCCTGCAAACCGCAGGGAAGGAGACCTGCTTGCTCGGGGTTCGGGGAACGAGAGAGCAAACCGGGAAAGGAGACCAGCTTCGCCGCGGTTTGCTCTCGCGTTCCCCGAACCTCCCTTGAAGCCGCCCAACAGCGCTGCAGTGTGGCCACATCTAACACCACTTGCAGCGCTGGTTGCTGTAAGTGTGGCCACTCTGCAGCGCTGGCCCTATACAGCTGTACTAATACAGCTGTAACAACCAGCGCTGCAAAATTTTAGATGTAGACATGGCCTAAGATGGAGAATCCATCTGAGAGACAGAGGGATCAGACCATAAAAGACAAAACAATACCTAAACTCCATCTAAGTATTTGTTTCTTAGATATATAAGGCTCTTGCTGAATCAGGACCAAGACCATCAGACAAGTCAAGATAGATTTTTAGTTGCTGCTCAACAGATGTCCAGGGAATGGAAAAACAAGTCAGATCTGAGGTGCAGCGGAAAATCTATACAAGGGGACTTGCCATGTAACTGTCCATGGTATGCTAATCTCAAACCTATGATACCAGTCCTTCATCCTTCTGTATACAACTGACACATAAAATATACAAAATAGAAATGATTTCCATCAGTCAGTTTGCTCTTTGCATCATCTTTAGTGGAGCAAGATAGTGGTTTCAGCCCACGTGCCTGTAGGAATGTTATCTCATCTTTCAAAAATTCTTCTAGGATCTTGATTAATAGTGACATCAGACTCAATGGGTTATAATTCCCTGGTGCCACATTATGCATTTTCTTTATTGGTTTCCCTCCAGTGATTTCATACTTCCCTTTGAAGAGCAATAAAAACTCTTTGGAACCCACTATCCGTGCTCTGCCATCCCCTTCAGGAATTTAGTGGGTTTGTAATTTGTATAGGCCTAGAGGTCAGTGAGTCTGGGTGTGTATAGTATTTATTTTAAGGTGACTGTTAATGCCGTTGGTTTCAAAGCATACAAATGAAAAACTATTCAGAAGAATACAATAGGCTTCATTAAAAAAACTGCAGTTATGGATCAGCTGTTTACTGACTGACTGATGCATAGAAAAAGTCTATCTGCCAAATCAATCAATCAAAACATAGGAAACCAGGATCAGAACAACAAGTATCTCAAATTGTTACATCCACAGATGAAAATTAAAACTGCATCAGTTACTTGGTGTACATAATAAAAATGAAAATAATAACTAGCTCTTATTCATGGCACTGTAATATAGCATTGGCACAAGAGATCAATGTTTTCCTGTTTGAAAATGAAGTTTCGGGGTCACTTTAGCAGCAAGACACCATTAGCTGTTGGCCATATTTGATGGTATTGGCATTACCTCTGAACTTGTCATCATGCTGAAACTAGAGCCCAAATTTTCAAAATATTCAAAACAACAACCTCACCATCTATTATTACTGAGTGCGATATATCACCTTTCTCACCTATCAGCATGCTTTACAATGTAGCAGTGAACACTATAATCAGAAACAGCTCAGCCACAAGTTCTCAGGCTTGATGCAGGAATAAGTGGTGAAATTCCTTTGGACATTAAAAATCTATCAACTTATGAAACAAACATTGAAATGAATCCCCTTCCTCCACGATTGCAGGAGGTCCACTGGTAACAGAATCCATGCAGTTCTGAATCCAGGCTGTATTTTATGAATGCCAGTTCATTTCAGGCTCCTTACATGGCAGCATAGGCCAAGTGAAGGGTCCAAATCTTAAAGTAAAGGTTGTATACTGCTTGCAAGCAAAAGAATCAGAAAGGTTGCTTGGTCATCCCTCTCTTTGGGCATCCAGAAGAGCCACCAGAGGACCCCAAGACTGTAAACACAGATAAGAGAAAGCAGACCTATCACCCCCATCCAGACCAGAGAGACAGAAACGTTGTATTGCATAAAATATAATGAGAGAAACACAAAGTTATTACAGATATAATATACTGTTTGTACATCTAATATATTGGTCTATTAAAACCAAGAAAGGTGGCTGTCTCAATTTGCACCATTCCCACTGTAGAATTCCATATCACACCACTAGTTAGTTTCCACTCAACACTTAATTCCATTTTTGGACTAATTTACAGCAAAGGTATAGTTTATACTGCCCTTGACTGTGCCACAGATTTTAATGCACTCTGCCTATGCAAAGTAAACCTTCCCATACAGAAAGGAAAGAATGACACCTTTTTTGTCAAGAGTACCTAGAGGACACACAGAGATGGAAAATAGGCTAAATATTTATTATTTCTGGACCACTGTGTACTATGTAAACAAACACCTGCTCTAAATCTAATTCCGCTTTTAGTCTTCAAATGGAATAGAGAATTATTGAAAAATCAGCAAAATAAAATAGTCTCACGGATTAAAAAAAATTAAAAATCAGATTGAGGAAAAAGGATATTCTTCCACTTTCTTTGGCTTATCCCTTTATAGAAGTGGAGGAAAGAAATATGGTTAGTTCTGCCTGCCCTGTCCTAAGTGTTGAAAGTGCTAGGTGCTTGGAATTGATTTCTCCCTATAAGCCAATCAAAACTCTATTTTATTTATTCACAGCTTTCAGATATCTTCAAAGGGATAAAATAGGTCTTATAAAATATAAAACCAGATGCACACATGATATATATGCCAACATTCTGGCATTCTTTGACAGTCACACACAGGGATCACAATGAAATAGTGGGATAATAGCAACCTGAATCTAAAATGAGGCAAACTACAGTCCACGTTTCCTGTTCTGGATATGTTAAAGTAGGTACACTGTTGTATCAGAATTGGAGGAAGAGATTTTCAAAGGCTTGTAACTTCCAAAAGATTCCATTCATGGGGAGACTTGGTGCTCTTGAAGTAAAGCAGAGAGAAACTGGTGTCAGATATATATGGAAAGTTTAACTTGGCTAATATTGTATTACAGGAATGGGGTGAGACGGGGGGAATATGGTGTTTGATGATTAATTTACACACTTCTATCCTTTTAAAATGGGATTGTTTTAGAAACTGAAAACAGGCAAGTAATGAGGACTTTGCCTCCTTTTGTGAAAGAAAGATAGATGAAGATAATCCTCAGAAATATTACACTACAAACAGAGCACTTCTAGAGAGCACTGCTCCTGACCACTATTTTGAACTGCACATACTCAGACAAAGATGGTAAATCATTATTCCATTATTTAAATTTCTGAAGGTGGAGACAGGAGAGATTTTTGAACTTTTCTAAGCCTCAGGCAGCACATTTACAAACCCTCTTCAGATCTTGCAAGCTTTATTTATGGCAAGCCTTGCTCTGCACCTTTGTCCAGAAACAATAAACCTCTTCCTTACCTTCTTGCTTGCAGACCTGTTTATAAAATTACAAAGCTAATAGAGAAACCAATCAAAATAAACAGATAAATACCAGGTGGAGGAGACCATTTTGGAATGTGTGTGTGTGTATGAGAGAGAGTGTCACCATGAGGAACAACAACAGAGAGGGCTGGATGTGTGTTTTCGTTTGCATCATTTCACATTTCAGTCTCTGTATTTAAGTTTCCATCGTTACAGTACAGTTGTCTGTTTGGTTTCTTTAAAATGTTCCTGTGACATACGTTTTTACCCCTACTGCTTCCTTTATATTTTCCCTTCTTTTCTGTTTTCCATATAACATTTTCTATAGTACCTTTATGGCGATGACAGTGTCAAGCTGTAATTCTCAACTTGAATTTATTAAAATATCCCTTCTTATTCAAAGTTCCCACTGGGACCACTATCAGAGGAAGCATTTGCTATCACAGAACAAGATTGTGGTGGGCTCTTATGGAGAGCTGAGGGAACATATAAGATGCTTCCTCTGCACATCCTGTCACAATACACCATCTGCACAAGGGGGAATGAAGGCACTCCTCTTTCCATGTGTATCTCCCCAAAAAGGGGCTCTGGCACCACCTTCTCCATGTGTAGAGGCTACTCTCCACTTTAGAGAGCAGGATTCTGGACTACAGAGGGGAGATCAGTTAGGGGCAGCTCTGATTTTTGTGTTATGTCATGTTTGAATATAATATATAATTGTTAAATACAAATTCTCATTACTCTAATGCAAAAACTAGCATACTCCACAGCAGCTCATGGAATGAGCTTGTGCACTAGGAGTCTATGACCTCCTGAACACTTCCCTTACATGCCAGAGAGCTCTGGGTAGAATTCTGGAGAATTACTTGCACAGCTCCCAGTAGGGCAGTGTCCCTCTGAGCGACCACAATGCCAGGCTCTGCCTAACTGGCACAACTGAATCAGTAGTGCACAAGGTTTCTGGGGGGCCTTACCTCATGTTCCAAATTATGGGATTTGCCTCCTCCACCCCAAAAAAAATTATTATTGGTGGTCACTCAGAGAACCCAAATGAGGGCCAGACCTGTTGTGTGGTGTATGACATTTTAAAGTGACTGTGAGTGGTTATTATACACTTAAGCTATGGAACATTCTAGATCCAGAATTCAGAGAAGCCTTGTCAGCTAGAAGCAGTTACAGATGGAGATGTGATGGCACTGAACCCAAGAATGAAAATATGTGAATTAGTAATTAAGGGACCCACTCACTTTGCTAACTAACTTTATTTTATTTGTGGTGTTATTTTGAATCAGTTAAAGTCATTGCTGTTAAATTAAAGGCATGACTGAATTTAGGAGACAGAGCATGTAGGTCACTTGATAGTTTATAGATTTAAACCCAACTCACTACTGCTTCCACAGGTTCCCTTTTTGCCTTTAACAGGTTCCTAATCCTGCTGCAAGAGCAAACCCTCTCCAGTGTGGAGTCCTTGATAACTGGAAAATCTGGACCTCTAGCACAAACTTAGCTGAGTGTTTCTCCTTTTGCCTAGTTTAAGGCTAGAACTCTTTCCTGAGGTGCAAAAGACAATTTAGCAAGAACTGCAGATGGCAGAAGTTCTAGGGGGCAGGCATTCCTTATTCCTGGAATTCCCCCAAAACTCTAGATAGAAAGCTGTGTGCCTGTTAGACATCTGTACAACTTCCTGGGTCAGCAATTCATTTCCAACTTCTAGAGCTTTGCTTAGTTTCATTGCCACCACTCCCCTCACTGTCTTTGCTGTTGGCATTGTGCCTAAAACTATTTATATTATTAGCACCACACCTAGTTCTGACTACTTCTCTGCTCAGAGTATGGATTCTCCTACAACACTACTAAAACTCTGCACAGAGCTAGAGGATTTCTTAAAGAACAATTGCTCAGAAACTCAACCCAGCCCCCCTCTCTCTAAGCACCATTTTTTTAGTGTCCTCACAAATATATAATATTGATAGATACAGGATCAATCATTCATGTGTCTGGAGAGAGAATCTCCTTATTACAAAGATCTCTCTGAAAATAAAATAGACTTTTCTCTCTCTCAACCTGGTGTAACTGAACATCTTAGTTGAAAGCATATAAACACACTTTGTAAAGTTGTTTGCTGATCTTTAAACATGCTCTTTGAGTGGCTAACGTGTCACATGAAAGAATTATGATGAGCCACAGATAGGGTGACCATATTTCTCCAAGGAAAAATAGGACACCAATGTGAGGCTAGCCTGAGCCCTCCTGCCCATGCCCCTGCAGGGCTTGCCCAAGCTGCTCGCCTGAGTTCTTCTCCCCACCCCGATCCCGCCTTCGAGGCTGGGGCTAGCATCGCTGCTCGCCTGAGCCCTGCCTCCACCCCTGTGTGGAGCTGGCATTACCACTTTCCCCACACACACACACACCGCATGTTCCTCCACACCCCATTTTTGCCAAAAAAAAGTGAGGACGGCCGGGATAGGGCTTAAAAAAGGGACAGTTATGGCCAAAACAGGATGTATGGTCACCCCAGCACAAGATAAATCATTTCCTTTCTATTTCACGTACACTCATCCCATGCTCAGCCATCTATGGGGCAGCCCAGCTGGTCCTGAGGCACAGTCAGACATTTAGGGCATGTCTACACTTACCTCCGGAGCAATCGATCCAGCGGGGGTCGATTTATCACGTCCAGTGAAAACGCAATAAATCAACAGCCGAGCACTCTCCCATCAACTCCAGTACTCCACTGGAGCAAGAAGCATAGGCAGAGTCGACGGGGGAGTGTCAGCAGTCAACCTACCGCAGTGAAGATACCACAGTAAGTAGCTCTAAATAAGTCAACTTCAGCTACGCTGTTTTTGTAGCTGAAGTTGCTTAACTTAGACCGACTTAACTCACCCCACCCCCCACCCCGCAGTGTAGACCAAGCCTTACAGAGCACAAACAAGTTCCTCTTTCTTGATCTACTGCATTTGCTATCATCAGCATTTCCAATCTGTGTCATATTCATCCTAGTTTTCCTCTCACCAACCATTTCGAAAGAACAACCCTGCTGTGCTGAGGATACAGAAAATGGGTTACTTATCACTTCTTTTAGAAACAAATATACAGGAAAAGTTGTAGGACATTAAAGACACTGGTTTTCAAAAATACTTTTTGTGTGCACATAGTCCTTGCCCAAACATTCAAGGAAAATGTCCCCCTTCCTATGATCATTCTTACACCTATTTCCTATAAGTGTACAATTTTCAAGTACTGGGACAAGCAGGTCTAGGCCTGCCCAAAGCTAGATGTCCACCCCCTCCACTGAGGGGGAGGAGTCATTGGACCCAGGCTGCAAGTCAGTACTGGAGACAACAAATGAAAAAACAGGGACTGGAATGAAGGTTAAAACTTGGTATCCAGCAGGGGACACCCTGCAGAAAACCCCTGACAGCACCCACTGCTCCTCAAAGTGTCTAAGGAATCAGTGGACAACACCCAGAGGAACTCTGTCGGAGGTGTGATCAGATAAGGGACTGAAATTAGGCCCCTGTAACAAGGCAGTGAGATCCCCCACAGCCCCGCTGAGGGACAGCCCTTCTTCAACCCCGCTGTGGGCGGAGCCACAAGGTCCTGCGCCCGCCCCTCAGAGGTCACGACGCAGACTCGGAAGTATAAAAGCAGACCAGAAGAGCTCAATAGGAGCCCAGCCACCACCGGGACCAGACGTCTGCAGTTGCTGCCAGTTGGAGCTCACACCTGGCCAGCCGAGCCTGCCCCGGGCCCGCTACCCCAAGGACAACTGGCCAAGCCTGCCCCAGGCCCGCTACCCCAAGGACAACTGGCCGAGCCTGCCCTAGGCCCGCTACCCCAAGGACGACTGGCCGAGCCTGCCCCAGGCCCGCTACCCCGAGGAAGGGCCGAGCCTGCCTCTGGCCGGCTACCCGGAGGAGCCGCTGAACCCACCCTTGCATCCTTACCCAGAGGAGCCGATGGTGCTTGAGACCGCTGGTGACGCCTCGACGACTCAGGTACCTGACGAGGGGGAGAGTGGAAGTAGCCCGGGGGTAGCCGACCCCAGTCTGGCTGCAGCACCGCCAGAACCAATGTCAGTGTGTTGCAGCCAGGATCCCACTGAGAGCAGCGAGTTTCTGCCGCTGCTAGGGCCCCGGGCTGGGACACAGTGGAGTGGGAGGGCCTGCGTCCCCACAGCCACCCTTGCAAGAGTGGCAGACTCCCCCTTTTTCTGGCCTGAGGAGGCCGAAACTGGCTATAGCTGCTCAGCCCTGCCTGAGGGCCAGAGCATACTAACTCTGTGTTTGCTGCCCCGCCCTGACCTAGGGCTGGGGTTAAGACTATTGCTGCTCTGCCCTGCCTGAGGGCCTGAGCCTACTAACTCTGTGTTTGCTGCCCCGCCCTGACCTAAGGCTGGGGTTAAGACTATTGCTGCTCAGCCCTGCCTGAGGGCCTGAGCGCACTAACTCTGCATTTGCTGCCCCGCCCTGACTTAGGGCTGGGGATAGGACTACTGCTGCTCAGCCCTGCCTGAGGGCCTGAGCCTACTGATACTGTGTCTGTTGCCCCGCCCTGACCGAGAGCTGGGCTGGAGACTATTGGCAGCGAGACGGTGGGATTCCCCACAGCCCCGCTGAGGGACAAGGCGCGGCCAGGCCGCACTACAGCCCCCCACTGACAGAAGACCCCCCAACCCATCCAGCTTCCTCTTCCTGGTGTGAAGGATGGGCTCTTGGCCAGCCCCAGGTGGAGGCTAACAAGGAGTCTTGCGACTTTGTGGGGCCACAGGTGGGGTGTGCATAAATTAGGGGATGAAGGGAGAAGTGCAGCCAGAACCTTAGTAAAAGGTTCGGAAGGAGCTGGAAGAGGAGCTGTAACCTGACACATCTTACATAGATGTGCCCCAGAGTCTCCCTCTCACCACAGAAAGAACTGGTGTCAGAGGAGTTTGTGAATCATGCCAGGTACAAACGTGCTTATGTCTCCATGAAGGAGCTACCCACTGATATCCCCAGTGGGCCATGGAACCAGAGTGGAGTACAGTGGAAATGCAAAGCCTCTGCCTTCAAGATGCCTACAATCTAAAGATGCACAATAGGTCTCACTGGAGAAGCTCAAGAATATCCATTTATCAGGAAGATTATAAGGAGTACAGAATCAATCCTGCCACTATGCCAGGGTATGTGATCTGGGCTATCCTTTGGATGGATTAATTGGATAGCTACCTCAAGTACATGAGGCACTGTGAAATAAGTACAAAATGGGGAGTGGAGACAAAGGGATCAATCTATGAAGAATCTTTGAGGAGTATTCCCCTCCTCCCCCACACAGGGGGAGAGGAGAGAGAAAAAAAAACCCTTTCTGACCCTACCAGGTGACCAGCTGAAGCCCTCAAGCATGAGCTTATAGGAACATAAAACATAAACCAGAAGTGAACCCGAGGGCTGCTGAGCCTTACCCTCTGTCATCACAAGTTGCACTCATAAGTTTGTCCACCTCTTTCCTAAAACTTATTACGTTGTTTGGCCCCAGAACTCCTATTGGGAAGCTGTTTCAGAACCTCACTTCTCTGATGGTTAGAAATCTTCTTCTAATTTCCAGCCTGAATTTGTTCCTAGCCAGTTTATTTGTTCTGGCACCAACACTGTCCTTTAGTTTAAATAGCTCTTCACCCTTCCTGATGTATTTATAGAAAGCAACCATATCCCCTTTCAGCCTTCTTTTTGCTAGGCTAAACAAGCATAGTTATTCCAGTCTCCTGTCATAAGATAGGCCATCCATACCCCTGATCATCCTATCTAGTAGTTCTTCTCAACACCTGTTTCAATTTGAATTCGTCTTTCTTGAAGATGAGTGACCAGAATTGTAACAGTATTCCAAATGCCTTGTACAATGGTCATAATACTTCTGTCTCTCCTGGAAATGCCTTGCCTGATGCAACTGTGTTATATGGATGTCTTTTTCACAGCCTCCTCACCCTGGTGGTGGCTCATAGTTGACCTGTGATCAACCCACAGACCCAGGTCACTCTCCTTCTCTGTGACTTCCAACTGATGAGACCCCTGCTTGTAGAAGAAATTCTTATTATTAGATCTAAGTGCATGATCTTGCACTTTGTACTAGTGAATTTCATCCCTTACTGGCATTCCAGTGTTTAAGGTCATCCAGATCTTCCTGTACAATATTACGATCCTCCTCTGTATTGATGATGCCTCCCAACTTTGCATCATCAGCAAATTTCTTTAGCACACTCTGACTTATTGTGCCAAGTTCATTAATAAAATTATTGAAAGAGATTGGTCTCAAGACTGCCACCTGAATAATTCCACTAGTAACCTCCCTCCAGTCTGATAGTTCACCTTTCAACACAACCCACTGTCTTCTCCACTTTATCCAGTTCCTTATCTATTTTACAATCTTGTACTAATTCCTATCTTCTCTAATTTAACTAATAATATCCCATGTGGCATTGTGTCAAATGCTTTACAGAAGTCAAAGTAGATTAGTCCATTTCCCTTCTCTAAGAAACCAGTTATCTTCTCAAAGAAGAATGTCAGGTTAATCTGACGTGATCTATCTTTGCTAAACCCATGTTGCATTGCATCCCCCTTTCCACTTATCTCCATGATTTTAATTATTCTTGTTCCAAAATCTTGCATAATACTATTGAGGTCAGACTAACAGGCATGTAACTGCCTGCATTAGCCCGCCAGCATTAGCCCCCCTCCCCCTTTCTTAAATATAGGAATGAAGTTAGCTATTCTCCAGTCATATAGTACCACCCCTGACTAGATGGATTTATTAAAAATCCTTGCTACTGGACCAGCAATCTCAGATGCCAGTTCTTTCAATATTCTGTGATGCACATTACCTGGTCCCCCCTTTTAAGTGCATTAATCTCTAAGTTTTTCTTCTACTTTAGATATGGTAGTTTCCATTTCTATACAGTCATTTCAATCAGCCATCCTGCCGTCCGCCCCATGTTCCATAACATCATCCTTATTGAAAACCAAGGCAAAGTATGCATTTAGTTTTTGGGCCATACCTCGATTATTTTCAATGTCCTCCCTAACCACACTGTATAGCGGCCTAATCTCATCCTTCCTTATTCTCTTCTCTTGGCAAAAATATTAATTCAGCTTGATTTTTAACAATTCTCATTTATTCCTACTTTTTCTGACTTCTAAGTGGCAGCTTTCTTTGCTGAGGTTTCCCTTTTCCATTCCCTGTAATTTCTCTGCTTATTTCTAATAACCTTTTTGGGGTGATTATTCATCCAACTGGGAGTGAAACCTTTCCCTACAATTTCCCCCCTTATTTGGATGCAAAATTGTAACTAGTTTTTGTATTACATCTCCTCTTGGTAGTTGAGAGACTCTTTGATGAAGAAAACAATCATCTATCACACCCAGGAATGATTATGCCCTACCATTATTAGTAGCATTTATTCTCCAATCTGTATCTGGGCAGTTAGTCTTCCATTATAACACAATTCCCAATAGTATTTCTCTTTCTACTAATAGCAAAGACATTTCTATCCATGTAAGAGTTGCTTGGGGGTCTATAACAGACCCCTAATACTTTCCCAATAACACTTGTCTTACAGTCCTTCCCCAAAGTGATTTTAGCCCCCCAAAATTCTCTTTTTTCCATACTATCACTTATTTCTTTCATGACATCACTGATGTACAATGTTACCCCATAACCTTTATTTCTCTCTCCCCTAAACAGTAGTTGTATTCCAATAGTGAGTGCTATTCTTCCATGTTCCTGAAAACCCTATTACAGTAGATTTCATTTGTGGACTCCTAAAATATTTCAAATAGAGTTGCAGACCCCTTTGGAAATCTTAAACAGTCTGTGGAGCCCCAGAGGTCCACAGATTGAAAATCATTGCCCTATAATAATATCCAGTTTAACCTCCTGTACCAGCAGTTCCACTACCTCCATTTCATTGCCCAGAGTCCTTGCATTCATGTGCAAGCATCTCAGTTGTTTCCCTCAGACTTCTCCCAGTTTTCTAGTTGGATTAGTTATAGTCCCTTCCCTAACTTTATCACCTACTTTACTACTACTCCAGTCAATATTTGTACTTTCTTTCTCCCTGCTGTCCATACACTGACCTGCTAGTGTTTCTTTATCCCTTCCTAGATCTTCATTTAGCTGATTTTCCTCCTCTTGTGTATTGAAGCCAAGTGTGGAAATTACCTTCTGGCATCAAGGCTGGCATAGCTGATAAGAATGGCTTTAAACTAGGATATGATGGGAGAAACCTGGAAGATACTTGTATAAATGCCCCAGGGGCTCATCACTCAAGATGCGTCTTCTTTCTGTGAACACCTCCCAATAGTTCATCATACCAAAACCTTCCTCAGAACACCAATCCTCAAGCAATCTGTTGATCTTCATTATCTTGTCATGTCTTCAGTCTCCGTTTCTAGGGTCTGGAAGTATTCCACCTAAGATCACCTGAGCTTCCACTTCTTTAAGCATCTTACCCAGCCAAGCATAGTTGTCCTGACCCACACCAGTGGAAATCTAGCAGTGTCATTCATCCCATCATGCAGCACAATCACTGTGTTTTTCCCCACTCCCATCTGGATCCTTTTCAGCTTCGCATCCACATCTCAGATACTTGCTCCTGGCAGACAGCACACTATTCTGTTCTCTGGATCTGGTCTCATGACAGGCCTGTTGAGTCTTCTGAGTATGGAGTCCCCAGTCACATAGACCAGTTTCTTTCTGGTGTTGGTATGAATCCATCTTAAGTTGTTTCTCTCAGTCCCCTGTACCCTGTACATCATCATTATCTTTCCTTGGGCTCTGGTCCCTGGCTATCTACATCATCTCTTTCTCACTTCTGCAGGGACTGGTTTCCCTTCCTCACCACCCCATATCCTACCTGTTTCTCCTCCTCATTCACCAGTGCAGCAAACCTATTGCTCAACTTGATTTCACATCACTAACTGGTCTCATCCTCTGCCTCAGAATTCTTTAGACCATAGCTCCAAGTCTAGTCTTTTAATGAAACTTTAGCTAATTGCAGTGCAATGTATAGTTGACATGACTGTGATCACTGTCCCGTATAACGTTAGCTATCCTGATGTATACAATAGGTATTAAAACACACATGCAGTATTCTCAAAGAAAGCAATCAGTGAATGTGACTGGGACTAGGGCAGCGGTTCTCAAATTGGGGTCTGCAGACCCTGGGGGGGTCCGTGAAGGTACTCCAGGAGGTCATGAGTCATGTCCAGGGCCACTAGCTCTACTGATAAACTCCTCCCTCTCCCACCCAGTGCCTCCTGCATGCTGTGGAACAGCTGTTCAGCAGCAAGCAGGAAGTGCTGAGCGGGAGAGGAGCAGGGATGTGGCACACTCATGGCAGGGTGCAGAAAGAAAGAGGCAGGGAAGAGGAGGGGAAGGGGTGGAGCGGGCAGGAAGAGGTGGTGTGGGGCCTTGGGTGAAGGGCTGGAGCCGGGCCAGGGCCTGAGCAGGGGTCAGGGGGAGGAGGCAAGAAGGGTCACAAACAATTCAATGAAACCTATTAAAATTCATGAAATATTTTGGTGGTCACCAAATCTCCAATTTTTTGTTGCAATATGTTTTGCCCAAAAAATTTCACCCAGCTCTGTGAAACAGGAGACTGAAGTTATGTACCTAAAGCAAACAGAGCACTTTCATAACCTCCCTTTGTAAGTGCATTAACCAATCAGGTAGAGCGAATGTGCTCAGATACTGTGGTGATGTGCACTGTATGAGAACTTCAGTTAACAGAAACGCAAACATTGCTAAGAACTGAACACCCTTGAAAATTATACCTCAGAAAATCTTAACTCTAATAAAATAGTACTTAGAGAATGAAAACCATGGCTTCAAACTGAGATGAAGATGAAGAGAAACCATGTGTGAATTCTGTGAAAACTAATTATATGAAATTCTTAAATTAAAAAAAAAATGAAAATTTTTAAGGCACTGTTTCACTGGCTGAAGTTCATCTGTATAGCAAGAATAACAGATTTCACTAGTGGCATCACATTCAGTTATCTTCTAAAATAAATGTAATCTACTTATTTCTACTATAATTTGTAATTAATTAAATTCCCCTTTGGTTCTTTAATTGAGCAGGAAATAAATAGCAAAAAATGCTCATTTCAGTATCAATCAGTACAAATACAATATCACAGTGATCAACTTTAGTCACTTCACAACAATAAATATCAGAGGGGTAGCCGTGTTAGTCTGGATCTGTAAAAACAGCAGAGTCCTGTGGCACCTTATAGACTAACAGATGTATTGGAGCATGAGCTTTCGTGGGTGAATACCCACTTTGCTGGATGCATCCGACAAAGTGGGTATTCACCCACGAAAGCTCATGCTCCAATACATCTGTTAGTCTATAAGGTGCCACAGGACTCTTTGATGCTTTCACAACAACAATTATCACATAAAAAGCAACCACACCTAGGAGCTGATATTTTAAGTAATTTTGTTCATAGTCAAAGGAAGTGTTTCGTATAAAAAGTAAACAGCTTTTCAAAATAAAGCCATAGTTTTACCATCACAAAGATTCACAAGTGGATCCATGTGCAATGTTCGGATCTAGAACTCAGCAACAAGGTTTGGGATGTTTTCATCTGGGATTTGGGTCCATCTCTAAACAACAATAAATGTTGGGAACAAAAATACCTGATGCCCAACTGCAATTCTGATTAAGGCTGGCAAGCCTGTTTGGATAGAACGCAAGCTTCTGTTGCACACTAACTAAGCCATTTAATTCTCTTCTGATTATTCGTATTCCCTATTACTTTTCATTTACAGACACATCAGCCCAGATTCCTCAAGGATATTTAAGTATCTAACTCCCACTAATTTCAGTGAGAGCAAGGCACCTAAATACCTTTGAGGATCTGGGCTGACAGATTCCAGCAGGCACTGGAAGCAGAAATGCCAAAACTCTACAAAAATGGCTATTTATGGTGTTTCAACCCTGACCAGAAGCTGAATTTACCAAAGCCTCACAAAAGAATCTGTTCTTGTGAAATGTGGAGCCTACTTTTATAAATCCAAATGCACTGATTTATTTAGATAAGAATCCAAACTTTTGAGGTTCACTCATTACTAGTTTCTCTCATGGGTTGCTGTTTTAACACCTATAATTTATATTATGATGTTTTAAATGTGATTAGTGGCAGGAGGGTTATTCCACGGATTTCCTGTTCAAATGAAAACCTAAAAAGCCAGTGTGGATTAGGCTCTAAATAGAAGTAAGAATATAAATTAAGGCAAAGATTTAAGAACATAGGAATTGCCATGCTGGATCAGACCTCAAGTCCATCTAAACAACTATTCTGTCTCAGATGCACAGTGGGATGTATGCCTACGTTAGCCACCTACGGCCATATTTAAAATCTTAAACACATAGCCTAATTTCCAAAGTGCTAAACACCTAACAGTTCCTATTGACTTCAGTGGAAATAAGTTTAGGGTCTCTGTTTAAGCAGCAAAGAGTCCTGTGGCACCTTATAGACTAACAGACGTACTGGGGCATGAGCTTTCGCGGGTGAATACGCACTTCGTCGGATGCACGTCTCTGTTTAGTTATCAAGAAAGCCTTGTTAATATACAAATAAAACGTGCTCTTTTATAGTGCTTTCCACCCAAGAATCCCAAAGTGCTTAAACAATATTATTCAGTTAAGCTCTGAACACTCCTATTAAACAAGTACCATAAGTAGGAGTATTCTCATTTCACAGATAAGGAAATGAAAGCACCGAAAAATTAGCTGTCACTCATTTGAGAAAATCACTTCTAATCAATAGCAGAGCTTGGGAGAAAACTCAATAAAACTAAGTCCTGTCCTCTAACCACTACACAACGCACATGCTAATTACACACAAACTCAGGGCCTGAGCCATTGATTTCAGGCCCACACATATGTAATTACACACCTGGTAGGCAAAATATGTTATTTTCCAATTTGGTTTTATTGATTCTCAAATAACTCCAATTTCCTTTGAAAATGATTTTAATTAGTTTAAAGAGACACCCAAAATTACTGAGGATAAAGCTGGAAGTTACGTTTTGTTTTGGCAAGTCTCACCTATCACTCTGCCCTTTCAATATTTCTGTGCATTAAGACTTTCAGATTATTAAGATTCTAAAAACATACAGTTGTATCTTGAGGATTTTACTGGTCTATGTAGGCAAACCCTCCAACAACTTCCTAATGGACTTCTCCTTTGGAAATATAACAAAGTGAAAATAAAATATGGAATGAGATAACTTCTAATGATTGTAGGCAGGCTTTCAAAAAGACCATTTTTTAAAATCACATTTATTCTTCCTGTTAGTCATGATTTGATCTGAAGATTTTATCTAGTATAGTGCAATTTTTCTCTTAGAGTATCCTGAGGAGAAAACAAAGAAAACTAAATAAAATGGTCTCTCTGTAGAAGTTTGTATTAGGCTGTACTCTCCCTATTAAAATTTTAACTCATTTTTCCTTATAAAATGAGTATGTTTACAAAGAGGTTACTTTGTGTCATTGGAGTCACTTTGAGTACCTAATTCATTTTCTTTTTTGTTAAGAACTCAGCTTTATTTCATTTAAGTGGTACTCAAATTACCTTACTCACAGGAGTATTCCTCCTGAAGCCAATGGCACTAACTGACATTCAGATAAATTGGCTTTAGCCCTAAATATCAGATCATGTAACCATAGTCTTGAACAGGGGTCAGCAACCTTTCAGAAGTGGTGTGCCGAGTTTTCATTTAGTCACTTTAATTTAAGGTTTTGGTGCCAGTAATACGTTTTAAAGTTTTTAGAAGGTCTATAATATATAACTAAACTATTGTTGTATGTAAAGTAAGTAAGGTTTTTAAAATGTTCAAGAAACTTCATTTAAAATTAAATTAAAATGCAGAGTCCCCTGGACCAGTGGCCAGGATCCGGCCAGTGTGAGTGCCTCTGAAAATGAGCTTGCATGCCACCTTCGACATGCATGCCATACAGGGCCGCCCAGAGGATTCAGGGGGTCTGGGGTCTTCGGCGGCAGGAGCCCCTTGCCGCCTAATACCCAGCACTTTGGCGGCGGGTCCCCGGGCGGAAGGACCCCCCGCTGCTGAATTGCCGCCAAAGACCTGCTCCGGGACCTGCCGCCGAAGTGCCAGAAGGACCCCCCGCCGCAGGTCTTCAGGGCACTTCAGCAGTGGGTCCTGGGGTGGAAGGACTCCCTCTGCGGGTCTTCGAGGCACTTTGGCAGCGGGTCCCAGAGCGGAAGGACCCCGCACCGCCAAATTGCTGATGACGACCTGGAGCGGAAGAAGCTCCGGGGGCCCGGGCCCCGTGAGAGTTTTCCGGGGCCCCCAGAGCAAGTGAAGGACCCTGCTCCAGGACCCCTGAAAAACTATTGTGGGGGCCTGGGGCAAATTGCCCCTCTTGGCCCTCCCCCCGGGCAGCCCTGGCGCCATAGCTTGCCTACCCCTAGTCTAGAAGATCATGGGCTCTCAGCCTACCAGTCATGGCTAGAGTAGGGCAAAGATTTTTGAACAAATCTTTTATTCTCCAAAAATGCAGTTTGGGTCAATCTGAAACATTTGACACGAATTTCACAAACAGCTTTGGCAATTTTTTTTTCTTGACTTTGGCACCATTCACAAAATAGCTGGAGGAGAAAGAGGTAATGGTGGTCCCCATTTATATCTTTTAACTCATAGTTGGACATTCAACCAGCATGTTGGGGATTCAGGTCCAGATCCCCCCTCTGCCTGACAAAGCAGCAGAGAGAGAGAGTGAAAATGGCTCTGTAGCCTGGTGATTATCGCACTCTTTTGGGTGGAGGTCACCCAGTTAAAGTCCCTGCTCCAATGACTATTCAAATTTTTATACAAAATGAAACAGCTTCAAAAGAAGAGAGACCTGGCTTAGAATACTCTCTAGCCCTGTGGTTAGGGTGCTCTATTTGGAGGTGGAAGACCCAAGTTCAGATTCCTGCTCCATATCAGACAAAAGAGGGAATTGAAACTGGGCATCCCACATCCTGAATGAGTACCCTAACCACTGGGCTAAATAAGGGGGACCCCCACCTACTCCTCCATCTGAACTGGACTATTTTGATTTGCCTACATTTGTCAGGAATTTTCTGATTCAATTTGGGTCACATAAAAATAATGGGGCAGGGAGGAGAAACTGCTTGCAAACAGAAAAAAAAAATCAATTATTTGCCCAGCTCTAGTCATGACTACACAAGGGGATTGTTAGATGAGATAGGAGGCAAGGTTGGAAGAAAATTGTTTTTCTGTTGTAACATAGGGAGTGTGGTATGGAGGAGATTGAGAAGCACTGATCTAGATGATTCATATAGATTAGAAACCAGAGAGAATTCCCACCACACATATAGAAAACTGTCGATCCATTTTCTGAAAACATTGCAAAACAGATTCCAGTTTCTCACTTTAATCTAGGTAGTGATGCATCTTGATTGCTTTTTTGCTTCAGCCATTTGCTTGGACTTAGAATGCTGTTTAAACTTCACCAAACTTTGGGCTCTAGAGCAGAGGCAGGCAAACTTTTTGGCCTGAGGGCCACATTGGGTTTCATAAATTCTATGGAGGGCCAGTTGGGGAGGGGGTCGTGGCCCGGCCCCACCTCCTATCTGCCTCACCTGGGACTTCTGCCCCATCCAACGCCCCCTGTTCCCTGACTGCCCCTCTGGGACCCCTCCCTCATCCACACACCCCCGCTCCCTGTCCCCTGACTGCCCCCGGACCCCTGCCACCCCATCCAACCTTTCCTCTCATTCCTGATGTCCCCCCAGACTCCTGCCCCATCTAACCACGCCTTCTCCCTGTCCCCTGACTGCCCCAGAACCCTACCCCTGACTGCCCCCTGCTGCCGCATCCATTCCCCCCCTCCTTCCTGACTGCCTGTAATAACCTTAGTCCCAGATTTGGACCTTAGCGTCCAAAATATGGGGGTTAGCATGAAAACCTCCAAGCTTAGTTACCAGCTTGGACCTGGTACCTGCTGCCACCACCCAAAAAATTAGAGTGTTTTGGGGCACTCTGGTCCCTCTGAAAAACCTTCCCTGGGGACCCCAAGACCCAAATCCCTTGAGTCTCACAACCAAGGGAAATAATCCTTTTTCCCTTCCCCCCTCCAGGTGCTCCTGGAGAGATACACAGACACAAGCTCTGTGAAACTACACAGAGAGACTCCCCCTCTCTGTTCCCAATCCTGAAAACAAAAAGTACTTTCCTATTCCCCCAGAGGGAATGCAAAGTCAGGCTAGCAATCCAACACACAGATCTCCCCTTGATTTCTTCCTCCCACCAATTCCCTGGTGAGTACAGACTCAATTTCCCTGAAGTAAAGAAAACTCCAACAGGTCTTAAAAGAAAGCTTTATATAAAAAGAAAGAAAAATAAGTACAAATAATCTCTCTGTATTAAGATGATACAATACAGGGTCGATTGCTTAAAAGAATATTGAATAAACAGCCTTATTCAAAAAGAATACAAATCAAAGCACTCCAGCACTTATATTCATGCAAATACCAAAGAAAAGAAACCATATAACTTACTATCTGATCTCTTTGTCCTTACACTTAGAAACAGAAGATTAGAAAGTAGAACTACTTCTCCAAAGCTCAGAGAAAGCAGGCAGGCAGACAAAAGACAAAAGACAAAAGACCTCAGACACAAAATTCCCTCCACCCAAAGTTGAAAAAATCCGGTTTCCTGATTGGTCCTCTGGTCAGGTGCTTCAGGTGAAAGAGACATTAACCCTTAGCTATCTGTTTATGACACGCCCCCCAAATTGCAGACAGTGGGGAAGCTCACTGGCGGCGATTTCCTTCTTGAACTTGAAAATAAACAGATTAATACAACACATACACCTTTACCTATACTCCTAAGTATATAACTAACAGACTTCTACATTTTAAGAACACTTTTTAACTACTGAATTCTGGGAAACTCTCACGGGAGAGTGCATCAGCTACTTTGTTAGAAGCTCCTGTGATGTGTTGAATTTCAAAATCAAAATCTTGGAGAGCTAAACTCCAACGAAGAAGTTTCTTGTTGTTCCCCTTGGCAGTATGAAGCCACTTTAGTGCAGCATGGTCAGTTTGTAGTTGGAACCGCCGTCCCCAAACATATGGGCGTAGCTTTTCCAGGGCGTACACAATGGCATAGCATTCCTTTTCACTGACTGACCAGTGACTTTCCCTATCAGACAGTTTCTTGCTGAGAAACACGACAGAATGGAAGTTGTGATCTGTTGCTTCCTGCATGAGCACTGCTCCTATACCACGCTCAGATGCATCCGTGGTTACTAGGAATGGCTTGTCAAAGTCCGGGGCCCTGAGCACAGGGTCAGACATGAGCGTTGCCTTAAGTTGGGTAAAGGCCTTTTGACACTCATCAGTCCACTTAACTGCATTTGGCTGGGTCTTTTTGGTCAGGTCGGTCAGTGGGGCAGCGATTTGGCTGTAGTGTGGTACAAATCGCCTGTAGTATCCGGCCAAGCCTAAGAAGGATTGGACCTGCTTCTTGGACCGTGGGACAGGCCACTTTTGGATAGCATCCACCTTGGCCTGTAGGGGGTTTATGGTTCCTCGACCCACCTGGTGCCCCAGGTAAGTCACTCTGTTTTGGCCTATTTGACACTTTTTGGCCTTAACAGTTAGTCCTGCCTGCCTGATGCGCTCAAAGACCTTTTCCAGGTGTAGTAGGTGTTCGGGCCAGGAGTCTGAAAAAATGGCCACATCATCGAGGTAGGCAACTGCAAATTCTCCCAGTCCAGCTAGTAGACCATCTACCAGCCTCTGGAAGGTGGCGGGTGCATTTCGAAGGCCGAAAGGAAGGACATTGAATTCATACACCCCCGCATGGGTGACGAATGCTGACCTCTCCTTGGCAGGTTCATCTAGCGGTACTTGCCAGTACCCCTTGGTTAAGCCTATTGTAGAGATGAACTGGGCACGTCCCAACTTTTCCAATAGCTCATCGGTACGTGGCATTGGATAGTTGTCCGGACGAGTTACAGCATTTAGCTTACGGTAGTCCACGCAAAAGCGTATTTCCCCATCTGGTTTGGGTACCAGAACCACTGGAGATGCCCATGCACTGGTAGATGAGCGGATTATACCCATCTGTAGCATGTTCTGGATCTCCCATTCTATAGCAGCTTGGGCATGAGGAGACACTCGGTAGGGTGGGGTTCTGATTGGGTGAGCATTACCTGTATCAATGGAGTGGTATGCCCGTTCAGTCCGTCCTGGGGTGGCTGAGAACAATGGGGCGAAGCTAGTGCACAGCTCCTTGATTTGTTGCCGCTGCAGACGTTCCAGGGTGGTTGAGAGATTCACCTCTTCCACGCCACCGTCTTTTTTTCCGTCGTAGTAGACACCGTCAGGCCACTCAGCATCATCTCCCTGGACTGTAAACTGACAAACCCGTAAATCTCTGGAATAGAAAGGCTTGAGAGAATTAACATGGTACACTTTAGGCTTTAGTGAGGAATTGGGAAATGCTATGAGGTAGTTTACAGCTCCCAGGCGCTCTTGGACCGTGAATGGCCCTTCCCATGATGCTTCCATCTTATGGGCCTGTTGCGCCTTCAAGACCATAACCTGGTCTCCTACCTTGAAGGACCGATCTCTGGCATGTCTGTCATACCAGGCCTTTTGCTCTTCTTGAGCATCCTTTAGGTTCTCTTTAGCAAGGGCTAAAGAGTGTCGGAGGGTGCTTTGTAGGTTGCTTACAAAGTCCAGAATGTTAGTTCCTGGAGAAGGCGTAAACCCCTCCCATTGCTGCTTCACCAACTGTAATGGCCCCTTAACCTCGTGACCATACACCAGTTCAAATGGTGAAAACCCTAAACTGGGATGTGGTACAGCCCTGTAGGCAAACAGCAACTGCTGCAACACTAGGTCCCAATTATTGGAGAATTCGTTGATGAATTTTCGTATCATGGCCCCCAAAGTTCCATTGAACCTTTCCACCAGGCCATTGGTTTGATGGTGGTACGGGGTGGCAACCAAGTGATTCACCCCATGAGTTTCCCACAGTTTTTCCATGGTCCCTGCCAGGAAATTAGACCCTGAATCTGTAAGGATGTCAGAGGGCCAACCTACCCTGGCAAAGATGTCTGTTAAGGCCAGGCACACCGTGTTAGCCCTGGTGTTGCCTAGAGCTACTGCTTCTGGCCATCGGGTAGCAAAGTCCACTAAAGTCAGTACATACTGCTTTCCTCTGGGCGTCTTTTTTGGGAAAGGGCCCAGAATATCCACAGCTACTCGCTGAAATGGGACCTCAATTATGGGGAGTGGCTGGAGAGGGGCCTTGACCTGGTCTTGAGGTTTTCCCACTGTTTGGCATACCTTACAAGACCGGACATACTTGGCAACGTCCTTGCCCATCCCCTCCCAGTGGAAGGACTTCCCCAACCGGTCCTTGGTTCTGTTCACCCCAGCATGGCCACTGGGATGATCATGGGCTAAGCTTAAGAGCTTCTCCCGGTACTTAGTTGGAACCACCAACTGTTTTTGCGGCTGCCATTCTTCCCGGTGTCCACCAGAAAGAATTTCCTTGTATAAAAGTCCTTGGTCTATAACAAACCGGGATCGATTAGAAGAGCTGAGAGGCGGTGGGGTGCTCCGTGCCGCCGCCCAAGCTTTCTGAAGGCTGTCATCTGCTTCCTGCTCAGTCTGGAACTGTTCCCTTGAGGCTGGGGTCACCAGTTCTTCCTCAGACTGTGGACTTGGGCTTGGTCCCTCTGGAAGCGATGTAGGTGATGGGGTTGTTTCCGTTGCTGGTGAACCGCTCTCCGCTGGTGCACCTGAGGGTATTTCAGGCTCTGGCTGAGCCTTTTGGGTATGGCTGTCTGTTGCTTCTGCCAGTTGTGGCTCGCTGGCGCCCACTGGCGTTGAGTTTGAAGATGGGGTTGCAATTGCTGGTGCTGGTTGCTGTTCCAGTTCCGGGCCTGGGACTGGAGGTGCTGTGGCTGTTTCAGTGGTTGGCATGGAATCTGGGCCCACTACCTCTGTCTGGGTCTCTGGTAACACAGACGGGGCCTCTGTGGACGGCTCAGGAACAGGAATGGGTCTGGAAGCTTGCCTGGTTTGGCTACGTGTAACCATTCCCACTCTCTTGGCCCGCCTCACCTGGTTGGCCAAGTCTTCCCCCAGTAGCATGGGGATAGGATAATTGTCATAGACTGCAAAAGTCCACATTCCTGACCAGCCTTTGTACTGGACTGGCAGTTGAGCTGTAGGCAAGTCTACAGCTTGTGACATGAAGGGGTAAATTGTAACTTTGGCCTTTGGGTTGATGAATTTGGGGTCAACGAAGGATTGGTGGATAGCTGACACTTGTGCCCCCGTGTCTCTCCACGCAGTAACCTTCTTTCCGCCCACTCTCAAATTTTCCCTTCGCTCCAAGGGTATTTGAGAGGCATCCGGGCCTGGGGATCTTTGGTGTGATGGTGGTGTAATGAATTGCACTCGCATGGTGTTCTTGGGACACTTGGCCTTGATATGTCCCAGTTCATTACACTTAAAGCATCTTCCATCTGATGGGTCACTGGGCCGAGGTGAGTTACTGGAGACTGGTGAGGTTGAAGGGTAGGGTATCTGTGGCTTTACTTGGGTGGTATGTGGGGTCTTTGGCTGTCCTCGGTTGTAGGGTTTATGGTCTGTGTGCCCCCTGGGGTAATCGTTCCCCTTGACAGTAGCTTTCTTGCTTTCTGCCAGTTCCATCCATTTGGCTCCAATCTCCCCCGCCTCAGCGATATCTTTGGGATTTCCATCTTGTATGTACCGTGTGATGTCTTCAGGAACACCATCCAAGAACTGCTCCATTTGTATGAGGAGGTTCAGTTCTTCCAAGGTTTGAATGTTGTTTCCTGTTATCCAGGCCTCACAGTTTTTTGCAATGTAGTAGGCGTGTTTGGGAAATGACACCTCGGGTTTCCACTTTTGGGTTCTGAAGCGCCGACGGGCATGATCTGGGGTTATCCCCATCCTGTATCTGGCCTTGGTTTGAAAAAGTTTATAGTCATTCATTTGGTGCTTAGGCATTTCAGCTGCCACCTCTGCTAAAGGTCCACTGAGCTGTGACCTCAATTCTACCATGTACTGGTCTTCGGGAATGCTGTACCCAAGACAGGCTCTTTCAAAATTTTCCAAGAAGGCCTCGGTGTCATCACCTGCCTTGTAGGTGGGAAATTTCCTGTGCTGTGGAGCAATAATGGGCGCTGGGTTGTTAGGGTTGGCTGGCACATGCAGCCCAGCTTTTGCCAACTCCAGTTCATGTTTTCTCTGTTTTTCCTTCTCTTCATTCTCTTTTTGTTGTTTTTCCATTTCTCGGCGGTGGGCCAACTCTTCTTCTGCTTGTTTCCTTCAGTAGGCCACCTCTTCTTCTTCTAGTTTTCTTTTGTGTGCTGCCTCTTGGGCTGCCTGTTCTCTTTGGAAGGCTGCCAGTTTCATGCTTTCTTCCTTTTCTTTCATCTCCATCTGTCGCCTGTGTTCAGCTTCTTTGATTTGTTCTTCGGCGTCAATTTTTGCCTTAGAAGTCATGGTGCCTGTTTTCTTGTGTTGGGGTGCCCTCCGGTGTTTATCTTCTGAACTGCAGGTTCTCTGTTGCCTCCTGAAGTCTGCCTAGCAACAGTGCTTTTTTCCCTTTCTCTCTCTAGCTAATGTTCAATGAAGGGAAACCAGAAAAACCACTTTATTTGCATGCATATAAGTGCTGGTACTTGCCTCCTAATGGGAGGGCTATTGCATGACAAAAGACCCTCAACAGTTTCTTAATGGCTTCTCGCTTAACATGCAAGCCACAAACTGCCAGAGAGAGCAGAAAAAAAAATTCTCTCTGGTTCCCTTTTAAAACCAACTGTTTCTCTCTGCTAAAAAGCCCTTAGCAGAGAAAAGAAAAATATAATATTCCTACTGGCTTCTGGATTCTGTCTATATCCCACCAGCTGCCACTCATGTAATAACCTTAGTCCCAGATTTGGACCTTAGCATCCAAAATATGGGGGTTAGCATGAAAACCTCCAAGCTTAGTTACCAGCTTGGACCTGGTACCTGCTGCCACCACCCAAAAAATTAGAGTGTTTTGGGGCACTCTGGTCCCTCTGAAAAACCTTCCCTGGGGACCCCAAGACCCAAATCCCTTGAGTCTCACAACCAAGGGAAATAATCCTTTTTCCCTTCCCCCCTCCAGGTGCTCCTGGAGAGATACACAGACACAAGCTCTGTGAAACTACACAGAGAGACTCCCCCTCTCTGTTCCCAATCCTGAAAACAAAAAGTACTTTCCTATTCCCCCAGAGGGAATGCAAAGTCAGGCTAGCAATCCAACACACAGATCTCCCCTTGATTTCTTCCTCCCACCAATTCCCTGGTGAGTACAGACTCAATTTCCCTGAAGTTAAGAAAACTCCAACAGGTCTTAAAAGAAAGCTTTATATAAAAAGAAAGAAAAATAAGTACAAATAATCTCTCTGTATTAAGATGATACAATACAGGGTCGATTGCTTAAAAGAATATTGAATAAACAGCCTTATTCAAAAAGAATACAAATCAAAGCACTCCAGCACTTATATTCATGCAAATACCAAAGAAAAGAAACCATATAACTTACTATCTGATCTCTTTGTCCTTACACTTAGAAACAGAAGATTAGAAAGTAGAACTACTTCTCCAAAGCTCAGAGAAAGCAGGCAGGCAGACAAAAGACAAAAGACAAAAGACCTCAGACACAAAATTCCCTCCACCCAAAGTTGAAAAAATCCGGTTTCCTGATTGGTCCTCTGGTCAGGTGCTTCAGGTGAAAGAGACATTAACCCTTAGCTATCTGTTTATGACACTGCCCCCCCAGGACCCCCGCCCCCATACAACCCCCTGTTCCTCCCCCGACCACCTCAACCCCTATCCACACCTCCGCCCCCTGACCACCACCCCAAACTCCCCTACCCTCTATCCAACCCCCCCCCCCGCCCCCCGCTCCCTCTCCCCTTACTGCGCTCCCTGGAGCACTGGGTCAGGCCAGGCTCTGCAGCTGCACTGCCCCAGGAGCTCACAGCCCCACCGCCCAGAGCATTGTGCCAGTGGCGCAGCAAGCAAGCTGAGGTTGCAGGGGAGGGGGAACAGCAGGGGAGAGGCCGGGGGTAGCCTCCAGGGCCAGGAGCCCGGGGTCCAGGCTGGATGTGGCCTGCGGGCCATAGATTGCCCACCTCTGCTCTAGAAGGATAATCTTTCTTTCCCCAAATGTAGAGCTTGCCAAAGGGTTCTGATGAAAGGTGGAAAAATATTGCATATGTACAAGTGATTGTAGCAAGTGAAATACTTAATAGTGAACAAACTCTTTTTGATGTGTCAATTACACTGAAAGGAAAATAATTGTAATACTTTAAAAAAAATAGCCTTATCAGCCACACACTATACGATTTTCATGATGTTTTGTCCAATATCTTACAGGCAGCTTCAAAAGATGGTACATGATATCAAGAAAAATGAAACTGGAATAATGAGCAAATTCAAAAAGTAAGTTATAGATGCTGATATAATTGTACCTTGTTTAAAGCTCAGAATATCTAGCATTTTGTATGACCACTTTGAGAGTAGGAGTGTGTGTTTCTGGATAGACATATACTAATAACAGCTTTATTCCAGAGCTGCTCCACATGCAGGATTGTCATTAATATCAATGGAAGCGGCTGCAGAATCAAGCCCAAAATTATTCTAGAGTGTAATCTGCTGACGGATCAGTTTGAACAATATCTATATATAATGTATTAATTGAAATTGATTCTCCCAGGCATGTTTGTGTGTCCCCTTTCTCTTTAGGCCTATGTTCAGGCTACCCCCTACAATTTAATTTTAATTTGAACTCCTACCTTCATGCAACTAATCAGCCATAATATTCAAAACTCAATCCTGAACATTCCATACATAATAAGAAGTTTTAAAAGAAAACCATAACACTAAAACCCTAACCTAAAATTCTTAGTCCAGCAGTAAATTGCAGAATGATTTATCATTAAATAATCACAATGTACGTGTAGCTTTAAAACCCGGTTTTTCTTCATGCGTGGTTATATGAATAAGACATCCTTTATTTCCAAAGTCAGACTCATCTTTTAGCACAAGAGCTATTCAGCATGCAAACTAATTTTTAATACAACATATCTTTCACATGGGATTAACATATATATGTGACATTCTCATTGATAATCCATGGATCATTTACTATAGGTGTAAGAAAGATGTACACAAGATATATTAATGAACTTTAAAAAAAATGTTATTTACCAGGTTTTCAGGAAGTATTTGCAATGATAGGACAACACCACACAGAATAACTCAATATAGTCTATTGATGCAGCTCTCATACACAGTGGAAACATAGAAGCACACAGAACACTGTGCTTAAGTAACAGCAACCATGATGGATAAATTCGAGATTGGAAAGTATTATTTTAGTATCTGCTAAGTAGGGAGTGTCTTCCCTATGTGGGGAAAATGGACTCAGTTGTGTAATAGCGCTCTCCCTCACTTTGACCTGGTGATACATATGAGAGTGAAGCAGGGAAATTCAAAACTAACCATTACACTTTTTCCTTCACTCACCCTGTTGTGATTAAGTATTGCTTCAGCTTGCAGAAAATCTCATATTCAGATGTTACATAGGATCTATACCTATTCATTGCCTACACGTGGGCACAACAGCACAAATGAAGGGCTAAACATCTCTTACCTTTGACTGGCACTTCTTCTGTCAGTTTGGTAGAGCCTTCAGTAACTCAAACATACTTTGCCTTTGCAGCAGGTTTAACATAGTGTATGTACAAAGTGCAGAGCTCTGGACCTTGATATAATGAGGAGGCTGCCCTCACGGAGCAGAATCAAAACCCTAACTTTTATAAAGAAAAATATCACAGTAACAGCTTTAGAGCAGTTAGACTTAATAACATCACAGTGCATCAGCAGCAAATGTCTCAAAGATGAAAGCACATAACAAAAACAAGAGAAGGATCTCAGAGTTATAATTTACAGAGACAAATCATTTTACCATGGCTGCTTTCACCTGGAGGTGTATGGCTTTGATGATGTGCCCCTCTTTATGAAGAAGAGGGAAAGAATAAAATCTAAATGTACTTACAAGCTGAAAGGATGGGAGGTGCAGCCTACATCAGTCAGATACAAAATGGCCATTCTAGGACTGCAGCTGCCCAGTGCTCCCAGATTTAAAGAACCAGTTACCAGAAGAGCAGGCTGGAGAAGGGTTCTATTAAATGGTGAACCCAGCATAGAGCTCAATAGTAACCAGGAAACTATGAAATAAGCAGCTTCCTCATGGAGTAGGGAAGTATTGCCAGAAACAAGTATTCAAAATCACAGGTCTAGCTTCCAACAATCATGTGATAGCTTTAAAATAACATTTTTTTAAAATTGCCTTTTTATTTGCCTTTGAGATGCACTGGGGTCACGTTTTCATGCTTTTCTCTTAAACCCTCAGGGCTAGAAACTTACTGGGTTTTTTTAAAGCTGAGATTCTCATATTCACATGGAGCTAGGGCCTCAAGAAAAACACCAAATATCATTAGATGATAAAATGGCAGGAGTTGTAATAATAGTAGGAATAGAAGATTCCAAGGTTCAGAGACAGGACCTGGTGGAAATGAGTTAATGTCTCATTATGTTTTTAGACTATATCCTTGCAGTCCCTTCCAACCCTATGATTGATTCTTTTTGTGGACTGTGGCTGCTTTCTCTGCATAGAGGTGACACAAGTCTTCTAGAATGTCAAGATTTTGTGGAAAGACAAGGCTTCAAAGATATGGATACATGATAGGACAAAAACTGAATTTGTTTGATGCAGCATATGTTTTCTGTGGACACCTGTCTTTACAAAGAGAAATGAAAAATATGTTGGCTCAAATGCAGGTCAACTATAAGTGGGATCCAATTTCACTGACATCAGTATAAGTGCACATGCTTACACCAGGTCTGAATTCATCCCATATATTATTCATAGAACATTTATACTGCAAGCCTTAAAGACTGACCGAGTGCTCCTGTAATACATTCTGTTTATTATTAATTTGTATTAAAACAGTGTCTACTGACCCCAGTCATAATTGGGGTCCCATTGGGATAGGTGCTTTATAGATAAGTAAACAAATGAACAGTTCCAGCCTCAGAGAGCTCATATTCTAGGCTACTTAAAATTATTTGTTGAGAAGAAATCAGAATATATTTGATTGTTCCTTGTGTGTGTGTTTGTAAGTCCTGTTGTATGACTATAAGTAACTATAGAGAAGAGAATCAGGGACCAGACTTTTTGTTTCTTAAAAGCTTATCTGCTCTTCTTGTTTATTCCCCAACCTAGGTCACAATCTTCCTGTGAAACCAAAAATTTGGCCCCATATCTTGCTAACATGCCCATGTTTACCTTTAATCATGTGCATAACTGGTTATAGGCTGGGAGCTTTAGGTCCTGTGGAGATCGTGATTTCGGGGGGGTTATAAATTCAATTATAGAACAAGTAATGGGTATAGTAGGATTTGTAAGCAAAAGAGAGCCTGTTCCTATGTCTATGTCCTTCATATTTCAAAACAGGGAAATAAAAAACAGAAGTTATGGGCTTTATGCCACAGGGTGCTGAGTGCCCTCAACTCCCATTGTATTCAGTTGGCCCTGATTCAGCATACAATTGGGTAAATCCTGGCCCCATGAGATTCAATAGCAAAATTCCCATTGACTTCAGCAGAGTCAAGATTTCACCCTTAATGCTTAAGTAGTTCACTGAGGCAGTGTGTGGGAGCTCAGGACACTCAGCACATTGCAGATCAAGCCTTAGATGAAGTATCTGATGAACTGTCTCTACATAAAAAAAGATTTTCCAAAATTTCCTGGGGACATAAGTGACACTTCACTGACAAAGCCAGCAGCAGTAAGTGAAATAAAGAGGCTGCCAATAACCAGAATCTGTCCATTCCTTGAGATGCCATTTGTGCCCACATGGTCAGCTACTGAGATGACGCAACACCTGAGATCCTGCATGCCTTACACAAGCAAAACACCCATAGACTTCAGATCTCTTCTGCTCCATAACTTTGTAGCACTTACTGTGCCTCCTGTTTTCATACAATCCTGCAGATGGCAACTGGAACTGTGGTATCTTACACACTGTGCATTGAGTATATAATATTGCAAACTAGTCAGGGAAACAAACTGAAGCACATGAAGAAAGAGGTAACAAAACAGAAACAGTATAATCATACATGTATCTTAGCTGAACCAATAGGAAACTTGTGTTTCCATTTATGTACCAATGTAATGTGTTTCAGATTTCTTATTATTGATGCTCAAGGCCTTTTGTTAATAAATGGGACAGTCCATTAAAGTCAACAGTATTATATCATGTAACCATAAACATTACAGTACCACTGTTTTATGCAAAGAAAATATGTAAAACCGTACTAAGAACATTCATAACACTCATGGGCAGCTTCATAAATATTTTAAAGAATTTCTTTATCACCAGACACTTCCAAAGCAGCAATGAAACATTCCACTCTATCATGAGATTCCAATTTGGGATCAGTTTATTATCAATCAGTTTAACAGCACTAGTTCAGAGTTTTGACAAAGTTTTGACAGGTTCAATTAATTTAATTTTTTAATAATAGTTGGATTTATGTAGTGCACCCAGGGCACTGCACAACAATAAATGCAGTAAAAACATAACATCAACTAAAGAAAGCAATATAATAAAAAAATCACCCTGTAAGCAAAAATGGACCAGAAGAAAAGGACACATCCTGTATGAAAGGGCCAACAATAGTAAAATTAAAGAACATTTTTGAAAACAATTTTTTTTTCAGCTGTTTCTTAAAAGCTGGGAGAGGTAGGCTGAAATGCAGAGTATAGAGGAGCAAGTGCCAGTCTCTAGCACAAGTGGTGGACTCTCTAAAAACAAGTATTCTAGGAACACAGTGTCAGGACAAGGCTCAGGGGGTCAGTCCTTCAGTTCATTAAACACCCTGTCTGCAAAGCACTTACACTTACACCCTGTCCGCAAAGCACCCTTCAACGTCAAGTAACTGAGTAGTACCTCTGATTTCAGTGGGAGTATTCCTATGCTTAAAGTTCAGGACATGCCAAAGAGCTTTGCTGCATCAGCCTCAGAGTGCTCAGCACATTGCAGAGAGCAAGATTCAGACCATGGTACTTTTTAAAATTGAAGTCATTCATTCACTTAACTGCCTGCTAGCTGCTATCTACTGTATGGTGTGCAAAGCTGCTAAAGCAGTGCTGGTCTCATATTAAACGAAATGCCTCAAATACCAGCTGATTATTTAGTGAAACTAATGATGCAGAAAGATGTGATATGTTATTTTTTAAACAGCTGTAAACATTCTCAAAAACCTGTTTGGATTTATTTTTCTTTTGGATGAGTCTTATAGAATTGAAAATTATATCTCAGCTATGGAATTCTGTAGGATGTTTCACAAACCTCCACAAAAGAAAAAATCATTCTCTAAGAAACTTATGGGTGAAGCCTGGCCCCACTGAAGTGAATGGGAGCTTTGCCATTGACTTTAGGGAGGTCAGGATTTCAGCCTGTATATTTCAGAGTTGAGTAATTTCTGTAAATCCCTATTCAGGTCTATAGGACTTTTCCAGAAGGATTAACTCACAACTCTATCAAATGTAACTTAAATACGGAACAGATTATATTTATGGCACCTTCAAAGTGGGTGAAATTGTTTACCACTGTGATTTTTTTTGGAATCACTTCTGATGTAATTGCCAATTTTGCAGATAAAAGATATGCTAAAGAACAACTATAATCTCTCCCTTGAAGAACAGGACTTGATCCTCTTCTACTGAAGTCATTTGGAGTTTTGCTATTAACTTCAACAGGAGCAGGATCATGCCCATTGCCATTGCTTACAAAAAGAAGCCCTAAAGAATAAAAGTATTATAAATGTACTGTAACTAGACAGTAAGCTCCCAGGAACGGGAATCATGTCATTTATGTTTGCATATTGCAAAAACAGTGGGTGAAATCACGACCCCATTCCAGTCAATGGCAAAATTCCCACTGACATCAATGGGACCAGGATTCCACAGTGTTGACACTCACTAAATAATATTAATACGGTGCAGTAACTTTTCTGTGGGTTTGTGTTTGAATTTTAGAATAACTAACATATTTGAAGAGACTAACAAATACAGATGTGGCCATAAATTGTTTCATTTCTGTGACAGAAACATAATTTCTTTTCTATTGCTATTTAGGTTCCAAAATGAACAAGTGGCCTTAATTTGCAAAACTGGGAAAAATACTTGGGATCGGTATGCTATTTCAGAACCACACAAGGCATGATAGATGGCTCAGATACAGAGCTCTTCTGTGCTTCACATTCTTTTGTTATAACATATTTACATATTCTGCCAGGGCCACAGCCAGGATTTACAGTGTCAGTCAAAATACTGAGGCAAGCCTTCCTAATTTATTGTCCGAACACCTACAGTATGGGCCAAGCCACGCATCCCTCTCCCTCAGAAGGGTCCCTATTGGCTTCCTATCCACCCTTTTCCTTTGTCTCTGGTGTCCTTGTGCACCTCAGCCCAAATCCAGCATGGAGCAGCCTGCTGAATTTGAGGCCACCCTCTCCATCAAACCTAGACCTGAGACAAAGCATCAGCCATTTCCCCTGGCAGTGGCCCTGGTTTCTTCTTTTTAACATGCCTGTGCTAACCTGGATGAGATACTGGAATAATGCTGTTAAGAATGCTTAATAACATACTGCCTGCAGGATAAGTTATACTCATGTTGTCAGGCACTAGTATAACCATTCAGCAAGGAAGAACTACCTATACTTTTTTCTGACACCACTAATGAAGAGAGCTGGGCAAACTCTGTGAAAAATGTTCCATAGACAGGACCGGCGCAAGTGTTTTTAGCACCCTAGGCGCACAGCCATTTCGTCGCCCCGCGCTTTGGTCCCGCGGCTCCGGTGAAGCTGCCACAGCTGTGCCTGCGGGAGGTCCACCGGAGCCGAGGGAGCAGCGGACCATCCTCAGGAATGCCTGCGGCAGCTCCACTGGAGCTGCGGGACCAGGGGATCCTCTGCAGGCACGACTGCGGCAGGTCCACCAGAGCCGCCTGCCGCCTCCCCCACCCCCTTCAAAATGCCGCCCCCCAATAATCCTGGCGCCCTAGGCGATTGCCTAGACCGCCTAAATGGAAGCGCCAGACCTGTCCATAGATATTTTTTTGAGCTTGGTAATGAATGTATTTTGGCCATGCCTGCACCATGCATACATGTATGTTCACTTTTTACAACTATATGAGCAGTAGAGTTTCTCTAGCACAAACTGTGGAAGAAATCATTTGCAGAAACCAAATCTTAACATTTGCACATCTGGGTATTCAGTCAGATGCAGGGAACAGAAACAACATTTAGCTATGGGTCTTAGCTGAACAGTCACAAGTAAGCAGCATGCCCAAGTCTTGAATATTGAGTATCAAATTATTGCAGCAAACTGTTAAGAAAAACAAAAATAAGAGAAAAAATTGAAGGAAAACACAATGGCTCAGAAACCTTCAAGAGCACAAGAAAAAGTTACAGTCATTGTGGACATTATTCCTGGTGAATTATACACTCAGCTCTGCAAACAAACATAACATCCCAAGAAGCACTTCTTTTGGGACCTGACTGAAAGCCCATTGCAGTCAATGGGAGTCTCTCCATTGACTTGGGCATTGGCTCAAACCCAGGGTGCGGTTTCATCAGTGCTAAGGAAAATTGTTGGATTATATATTAAGAATGAGTATAAAAGGGCATTTTAATGCAAATGGTATTAATGCTTTATATTAATACAAAAAGCAAAACATTACTAGCTTCAGCTACTTCCGCTCAAGCATGTAATAGCCCAGATGCACCATTGGATCTGACTTAAATAACTTCACAGAAATGTCTCTCTTCTTATGAGGTACTATCAGATCATTAATGGAATAATAAACAGATCACTACACTAAGCTCCTGGGGGTGCTCTCCCCGGGCTTATAATTAAACAAACAGGAACCTGCATGATTTTAAATTCTAGGTAAGCATAGCACAGTTGCAAATAAAGACAAGCCTATGAAGAATTTTCAGTCTTTCTATAAATAATTTTTTGGTTCACTCAATACTACGGAATCAAAGCTATTCAAATTGTATTCCCTTATGAAAAATAATTGGTGTGAGACTTTCTTTGTTAGTACTTCCATTATTGTACCAAACATGCAGTACCTCATACATGTGACAAATGCAAAGGTTGAGAGCCCAGATCTGATCTGATACCAATGTAAATCAGTAACTCCATTGACTGCAGGAGCTATACATGTACAAAATCGTTGTAAGTGAGATCAGAATCTGGCTGAGAGACAGCCTGGGAAAACTTTTAAGCCTCAATTGGAATTTAAAGTGTATGCAAATCTAAAGTTGTAAATTAGAACCAGAGAGCACTGTACTCTTTTATCACCTCACATATAAACCTCTTACTAGGATTTTTATGAGCCTCAATCAGCTTTACTTCTTTAAACAGATGTGCACATATCTATAATGTATAATGCTGCCTGTAGCTTCTGCTCCTCTGTATGTGTGTTTCTTTAAAAAAAAAAAAGTTCTTAACAAAAAACTCGGATTGCATTCTATATTCTTGGCTGTTTCCAAAAAGTGCTCTCTTTTCAGAGCATTTGCCTGCAGCAATTGGCTGAATATCTGTGACAATGACCTGTGTCTTCAGTTGCAGATATCTTTTGTCATCAGCTTTTTTTATGTGTTGCCTTCCTGCAACGATTACTTATTGGATCATAAATGTAAAAATTATTGTTTACAGGCTAAAAAATAAACCCCCGCCAAGTGTACCACAAAGGGATTATGCTTCAGGTAAGGATGGCTTAATGGAACTTTAAACTGTATATTTTTTCTAAGAGTGTTACAACTACATATTTGCTCACATTTATCTTCTAGGTGAGGTGAATCCTGAACCATGACCAATAACTTATAGTGCAATTCTCTGTGGTAAAATGATGGACAGCAAACTGTGGAGGGCTTCCCCAAAAGGAAGAATAAAGACTAAGAAGTAGTTGATAGCCAGCTCAGTGGTTTGCGCATTGGCTTCCTAAACCCAGGGTTGTGAGTTCAATTCTTGGGGGGGGATCTGAGGCAAAAATCAGTATTTGGTCACTGCTAGTGAAGGTAGGGACTGGACTTGATGACTTTCTAGGGTCCCATCCAATTCTATGAGATAGGTATATCTCCATATTTTTAAGTGCCCCTGCTAGCTGACTCTCAGAAGCAGCTTTCACCTATTCTATGGGATCCGGCCATTCTCAAGGGGGAGAAGGCTCCATATCCAGCCATGCTGGATGGAGTGCCAGCCCAGTTCAGGACTTGTGAAGTGAAAGTAAAGAAAGAAATATGGGCAAATAGGTTTCCTTCCCACAAAAATGGAATCTGATGTTGGTGCTAATATAATGATGGCATCAAACATTATCTTCAAGTGTGAGTGGAGATATATTTGCTCATTTTACACCTTCATTGTTTTACCTTTGTTTTGAAGTGTTAAGAATGGTTTTGTTAAGGAGAAAAAGTAAAACAGCAGCAGACTAGGTGGGGAGTGACTAGGAGTTGTCAATCTAATAATTGTTCAGTGATTTTTATAGCCATAGTTAATTGGCATCCAATTTGGAACTTCACTAGAGAGACCAAGAACTGAATTGTCAAGAGGGCTGAATGAGCTCTTCCTCTCTCTTCATTTCCTTTAAAAAGGGGATTCATGGGCATGGCAGTATGGGGAAGCTTGCATTGCTACTATTCAGACTGGGGATAAGTAGAGGACTGTGTTGTCCAGCACATCAGCCTGGGACTCTTTCATGAGCACTCCCAATTAATTTCTAAAACCAAATTAGCAAAAGAAGCAGAATTCTAATTACTAACACTATTCAGCCAAAACCAAGTGTGTTTGGCACAAACTTTCAGGAATGTGTGTGTGTGTGTGTGTGTGTGAGAGAGAGAGAGTGGAATGCAATAGAGCCATTCAATTAGTGGCGAAGATGAATGTTTGTGATCACTATTCCATTCCCTTAAATAACTCAAATGTTTGGTTTAGAACATGCAGAGGATGAAGATGAACAATGGTCTGATGATTTTGTAAGTATATTTTCCTGGGGTCATAAAACAGTTACTCTTTCAATTAGGACCACACATGAGATGATAATGAAAGTTTAGATCTGAATCAGATACTTTCAGTCAAATCTACATTTCCACTATTAAAATCCTACTATATTCATGAGGTTGAAAATTTTCTAAAGTAGCTACTGATTTAGGTTCCCTCGATTTTGAGTACCCAGCTTATAAATACCTTAGCCCAACATTCAGAAGCATTGTTAAAGGTAGCTGTAGATGATCAGCATCTTGGAAATTAGGATTATGGTATCTCAACTTGAGCACCCAAAAAACGGGGCACGCAAAATTAGTGGCCACTTTTGAAAAAACACTGGACTATTCTTGTTTAGAAGATTTACAGATACTTTTAGATTTCACTTATTTCTCAGTGTTGTCAAATTTGTGGTTAGTGACTTATTTTTTGACATCACTTATTTAGACAGTGGTAGCACCCACAACGTGTTAGGCATTTTCCAAACACTAGAAAAAACACAGGGTGAAATTTTGCCCCATTGAAGACAATGGCAAAAGTCCCGTTGATTTCAATAAGTCCAGGATTTCACCTACAGTTCCTGCCCCTAGAGACCATACAATCTATATAAATTCACTGACCTCTGTTATAAGAGTTGGTCTCCATTTTCTGACATTTCAAATATATTTAATGTTTATCCATTTTCCTTTATTCCATGCTACTTGAGGTGGACCTGCTATAGAATCCCAGGTCTAAACTCCCCTAAATTGGGGTAAATTTGAGGAAAGTTCAGATCCAAACTCTGTAGCTCAGGACAATCTCTAATTGTTTTATGTTTGAGATGCCCAGATTTTCTTTGCATAAAGCGTGTGAAGATTATTCATTAGCTCATAGAAAACTAGCTAATTCCCAGGTAGATGCAAACTGGTGAATGGCTATCTTCTTGGGCTTTAGTGGCAAAGCCCCAACAGGTAGCGTTGGGGATGGTAAGGTCTCCTCAGGACTTTAGAGTGAAGCAAATCATGACCTATCCTGCCACAGGGCGAAGAACATGCTTTATTCTACAACTTGCTTCCCTAAAGCCAGCTGTTTCCTCCTGGTGCTAGTTCCTGACCTCTCTCTCAAGACCAGAAACCAGAAAGGGGAGATAGAGGTCACATCAGCAGCTGAGGTTGAGACTAGGAAGGAACTGGTTCCCAGGGTAGTGGGTTGGTGGAGAAGCATAAGGTTGTTGACTCACAGATGTGGGGGAATGCAGTCCCAGCTTAGCGGAGGGCCTGTGGCGGTGGGAGGGAGAAGGCAGAAATAGGAAGTGAGAGGTTGGTGGTTTCCAGTGGTGATAAGATGAAGGCATAGGGGTACTGAAAATCAGGGTGTTAGCACTTTGTTAAATCCTTTTTCTCCGGAGCAAAAATATTTTAAATATGTTTTATGCTGAAATAGAGTAACACTAATGAAGCTGACCATGTTCATAACTGTCATATGACAAGCAAGTGTTTTTGTAGGTTAGCAAATAATGCAACTGGTGAGATGTTTGAGTATTACTTCCACGAATGAATCCACAAATGTTTTACAAAGTAAGAAATGGGAAGCTGTGTGTTTCTAGGACAGCGATTATGAAAATCCAGATGCCCACTCTGATTCAGAGATGTATGTGGTTCCGAGTGAAGAGAACTGTGATGACAGTTATGAGCCCCCTCCAACTGAGCAAGAGAAAAAGAAGATTCCCTCGTCATTTTCATTTTCAAGGGGAGAATACGCAGGTACCTATGAAATCTTTGGCTACGCAAGCCTGTCAGCCCCTCAGCTATTTATACCAGTGGCACCATTAACAAATTGAAAAACAAGAAAAGAATTTCAGATGTTGTCAATGTGGTGTGAAGCCCGTCCTTTTCTCAGGAGTTAGCCTCAAAAGGAGGAGGGGCTGTTTGTTCCCGACCCCAAGTATCAGGGTGCCTACTTTCTGGAAGGATTCATGGATTTGCTGGCAGGTGAGACACCCCCTTAGCATTGTCGCTGTCTCCCAAGTTTTTGTTAGTATATTTTGTAGAAGGCCTACAGGCTTTGTGATGAGCAGTTATAAACCAAATAATAAAACAATATGCATGGGAACATTGGGGAGAAATTTCACTGAGCATGCCCCAGAAATCACCCAGTTAGCCTAATCTGGGGATTGGTTCTTCCCTAGCTGATTTAAGGTCAAGCAGGAAGGGCAAAACATTAAAGGACCACTGTTTTCTATCTTGTTTATACCCTAACTTGTTAGCCAAGCAAGTGCAAAACAGGGGCCATAACAGCATAGGTGCCAACTTCCCCTCAGGTGCTCGACCTCCCCCTGTGCCCCAGCCCCGCCCCCACTCCACTCCTTCCATGAGGCCCTGCCCCCATTCCAATCCAAAGTCCCCACTCCAACTCTGCCCCCTCCCTGCCCCAATTCCAACTCTTTCCCCAAATCCCCGCCCCAGCCCCGCCTCCTCCCCTGAATGTGCCACATTCACACTCCTCCCCCGACCTCCTGGAGCATGCTAACGCTGCCAAACAGGCTGCCAGTGGGTGCAGAGCACCCAGTAATTTTCCCCCATGAGTGCTCCAGCCAGAGCACCCACAGAGTCATTGCCTCTGCATAACAGTCCCAAAGATCTAAGCCTAAACTGCCCTTAACAATTGGGAGTAGGAAGCAGGTAGACTTAAAAACAGGACTGGAAGGAGATGACTCTGCTTATATTGCTCCAACAAACAGACCCTTCTCTTCCCTTCAACATTATATTCTGAGCTGAATACTGTTCCCATTGAAGTTAATGGAAGTTTTTATATTGACTTCAGATGGACCAAGATTTGGGACATTGGGAAAAGGAATATCAACATAACCATCCCGTCACTGCACACCTCTTCCCCCATCTCTTTCAGTTTCATTATATGAGGCTCGGGTACTGGATATATATAAGGCACTTAACTACTATAGTGCCAGACAAGTGGCTGGATAGGTAATAAACACATTATTTGCACACTTCAAATAATGAGGAATTGTATTACCCATTCCTTGTAGGTATTTTGGTGGTACCCCAGAGAAGCTGGCCATATCATCTATTTCAGTCTCACCCACCTTGCTGCATGGGAACTTATATGCTACAGTACTTAAGGACTATAGAACATAATAGATTCTCATCATTTCCAGTCACAGAACATTCTATATGACTTACGCTACAGGCAGAGTAAAGATGCTCAGTTTGCATAGATATTAAAACAACTCTTCGCAGTTAGTGAGTAATTATATACTAAACTTCTCATTTCCCCCCTCATTTAAAGACAATCGCACAACCCAGCAGGAGCCACTGCCAAGCAGGCCAAGTCAGTCTTTAATTAAATCCAAGACACCATCTAAACCATCTCTGCCATCATCGTCTGTCCCGCTGAAACCAAAAGTGCCACCCAAGACCAAAGAGTTCAATGGGGATGAGGTAATATTCACAGATACATAAGTCTTTATAGTACAGATGAATTATGGCCCCATAAGTATCATGAACTATATGCTGCACTTGTTTAATATGCTAGCCTTTCACATCTGACTGCTGTGGTTCAAATCATTACATAGGTCATAAAAATAAATGCATACTCTCACACTAGTTTCTAGTGGACATTTACCCACATCGTAAATCTGTGGAGCCATTCAGCCCACTTAGCATTCTCTGTTCACCAGAGACAGATTGCTGACAGGTGGGGATGAAACGGAAATATTGAGCACCAGGGCAGGGCTACAGAGGACTGAGACAGTAAGTGATCAATCAGATGTGCCACAATTGGAGCTGTCTGGTGAAGGGGAAAAGTCCATGGAAAAGCACAGCCTTATCCAGCCACAGAGGGAGTTTAGATGTCTGAGACAACCATTGGCGTTAGTGCATCTTGTCCATCCCTGCCAAAACAGGCTTGTGCCATGTGGTGTATTTGACATAATTCATGCTTAACTTGTAGCTTTTCTCTGCATTTTTCTCAGGATGATTATATCGTGCCTGTAGATGATGAAGATAACTACATTGAACCTACGGAAGGCAGTACTTCACAATCTACAAAACGTGAGCTTTAATCTTTTAAGCACATGATAATTTTACTCTAGGGTAAACACAGTGCCACTGGATGTCTGTTGCTAGGGTTCATAGTACGGCTGTCAAGCTATTAAAAAAATTAATTGTCATTAATCGAACTACTGAACAATAATAGAATATCATTTATTTAAATGTTTTTAGATGTTTTCCACATTTTCAAATCTATTGATTTCAATTATACAAAGTGTACAATGCTCACTTTATATTTATTTTTTATTACAAATGTTTACACTGTAAAAAAGAAACAGAAGAAATGGTATTTTTCAATTCCCCCATTACAAGTACTGTAGTGCAATCTCTATCATGAACATTGAATTTACAAATGTAGAATTATGTACAAAAAATAACTGCACTCAAAAACAAAAAAAATATAAAACTTTAGCACCTACAAGTCCACTCAGTCCTACTTGTTCAGCCAATCGCTAAGACAAACAAGTTTGTTTACATTTGCAGGAGATACTGCTGCCCAAGTTTGCTTACAATTTCACCTGAAAGTGAGAACAGGCATTCCCATGGCACAGTTGTAGCTGGCGGCACAACATATTTACGTTGTGCACTAAAAATTCATATGTCCCTTCATGCTTTAACCACCATTCCAGAGGACATGTCCATGCTGATGACGGGTCCTGCTTGATAACGATCCAAAGCAGTGAGGACCACCACATGTTCATTTTCATCATCTGAGTCAGATGCCACCAGCAGAAGGTTGATTTTTGTTTGTTTGTTTGTGGTTCAGTGTAGAGGTCCGCTGTTGGGGTTCACCCCTCTCTGGGGCAGCTGGGGGCCAGGCCACCTCACTACCTGGGGCAACAACGGCAGCTAAGGGCTCAGACCCTCAGGCAGGGGCTGAGCAACCAGCTCAGTCTATTAAACCCATGCCTTCGGTCAGGGTGAGGCAACAAACAATGGTTCAGGGCTCAGGCCCTCAGGCAGGGGCTCAGCAAACAGCTCTGCAAGGTAAGAAGCCCAGGCTCCTGGGCCTGAGTGTCGGGGCGAGGGGGAGACTGCCACCTGGGAGTGGGATGGCAAGGGGGGACGCAGGCCCGCCCACTCCTCTGCGTCCCAGCCCGGGGCCCTAACAGCAGCAGGCAGCCTGTTGCTGTGTCAGTAGGGATCCTCGCCGTAACATACTGACATTGGCTCTGGTTGTGCTGCAGCCAGACTAGGGTCAGCTGCCCCAGGCTACTTCCAGACTCCCGCTCAGAGCTTACCTGGATCCTGGGGTCATCCTCCGCAGGGTCCAGGTGCATGGGTTCGTCTCGGCTGGGGCTGGGTGGTTGGTCCGGCAACTCCTCCAGAAAGTCGGCCCAGGGTAGCTCCGGCAGCTCCTCCGGATAGCAGGCCCAGGGTAGCTCCGGCGGCTCTTCCGGGTAGCGGGTGTGGGGGAGCTCCGGTAACTCCTCTAGGTAGCGGGCATGGGGGAGCTTGGGCCACTCTGGGCGGCTACCCTGGGTCGCAGGAGTCTCCCAGTCCCAAGCTCCCTGAAGGACGTCTGCTTGCTCCGGCTGCTGGGGCTTAACTGAGCACTGAGGGCCCGCCTTTATAGTTCCGGGTCAGCGCCTGACCCTTTGCGGACGGGCTCAGAGCTCTTTAGCTCCACCCAGTCCAGCCTCTGGCTGGGCTTTTCGTCCTCTGAGGCAGCTGGGAGCCAGGCAGCCTCACTACATTCAGGTTTTGTAGTTTCGGCATCAGAGTGTTGCTCTTTTAAGACTTCTGAAAGCATGCTCCACACCTCATCCCTCTCAGATTTTGGAAGGCACTTCAGATTCTTAAACCTTGGGTTGAGTGCTGTAGCTATCTTTAAAAATTTCATATTGGTATCTTCTTCGAATTTTGTCAAATCTGCAGTGAAAGTGTTCTTAAAGTGAGCAACGTGCTGGGTCATCATCCGAGCCTGCTATAACATGAAATAGATGGCAGAAGGCGGGTAAAACAGAGCAGGAGACATACAATTCTTCCTCGAGTTCAGTCACAAATATAATTAATGCATTATTTTTTAATGAGTGTCATCAGCATGGAAGCATGTTCTTTGGAATGGTGGCCAAAGCATGAAGAGGTATATGAATGTTTAGCATATCTGGCACATAAGTATCTTGCAGTGCTGGCTACAGAAATGCCATGTGAATGCCTGTTCTCACTTTTAATTAAGAAGCAGGCAGAATTATCTCCCATAAATGTAAACAAACTTGTTTCTCTTAGCAATTGGCTGAACAAGAAGTAGGACTGAGTGGATTTGTAGGTGCTGAAGTTTTACATTTTTTTGTTTTTGAATGCAGTTCTGCAACAAAATAAATCTACCTTTGTAAGTTGTACTTTCATGATAAAGAGATTGCACTACAGTACTTGTATGAGGTGAATTGAAAAATATTATTTCTTTTATCATTTTTACAGTGCAAATATTTGTAATAAAAAATAATATAAAGTGATCACTGCATACTTCGTATTCTGTGTTGTAATTGAAAATGATATATTTGAAAATTTAGAAAAACATATTTAATAAATTTCAATTGGTATTCTCTTAACAGTGCGATTAAAACTGTGATTAATCATGATTAATTTTTTAAATTATGATTAATTTTTGTGAATTAATTGTGTTAAGTAACTGTGATTAATCAACAGCCCTAGTTCATAAAGAAGAAGTGAAAGTACTAAAGAGACTGCAGTCAAGTGAAGGGCAGTGTGGGTCCCATAGCTAGGACAGTCCCAGGGCAAAAGTTAGGGTTGTCTTTCCCAACTGCCATGTTTGGCTCCTACCTCTCTTTCCATGACCTTTCACAGCCCTACAACTGAGAATCTTGGCTTGGTTTGCCATGCCTCTCTTCTCGTCCAAGAGTACTGCTTCATTAAAATTCTCCACATGCTGAGGTGTCCAGGCAGATTTTTAACAAAGAGATGTGGGGCTTCATTTTTTACTTCAATTGCACCAGGGGTTTACTTAGCTGGGAATTAAACTTACAGTGCTAAAGTGAAAAGTTAATTGAATAGTTTGCAACTCTTCACTTTCACATGGTTGACAATCTTGGATATTTATGGCAAGGTGGAAGCACTGAGAATAAGGTTACTCACATGAGTCAGAGGCTCTTTTTCTGCCACAAATGAATTTCTCAAGGTCTCTTGACTAGCCCTCAGACCTTCTTTGTATTTGTTCTCATTTCATAGATGTGACATTGGTATGTTTTTGTCTCCTTTTTTGCTTTAAGCTCCTATAAACAGATCTACTAAACCAACAAAGCCAGTTCTTCCTAGCTCTGCCAAGTCCTCTCCTGCTCCTGTGTCTCCTTTCGTGCAAGGTATGCAACGTTTATATTGGTGTAAGAGGATCATCTTGCAGACACCCTGTTTTGACAAAGGGGTTTGGAAATGCAATAGTATGATTTTGGGATGGAAAAGGTATTAATATGTTGCACATAATTAGGGATGGCTGAAGCAGCTCAGACATTTGCTCATCCCTGGAAACAGCCAACTATTTGTCATTTATTTCCTCCAGTGGCACTTGGTGTGGGGGCAGGTGGATAATCTTGCTCCCTATCTCTAAAAGTCGGAAGTCTGAAAACTAGCTATTCCCTCCAGTGGCAGGTATTCTTTGGAGTGTGGCCCATGCACCGCGGGTTCATCCTCATGCCTCACTTTCATCTTCAGTGAAAAGATAGGCTGTCTCTACATTGTCGCTTTCAGCGCTAAAACTTTAGTGATTGAGGGGTGTGAAAAAACACCCCCCTGAGCGACAAAAGTTTTAGCACTGAAAAGCACCGGTATAGACGGCCATACTCCCGGCGATAAAGCTACCAGCGCTCATTCGGGGTGGTTATTTTTTAATTGCTAGGAGAGCTCTTCCCCAACGATAAAGCATGACTATACTGCCCACGTCACAACGCTGCCCTGGCCATGCTGTAACATTGGCAGTGTAGACATACCCATAGATAGCATTCTGCTTAGCTGAAATGAGAGCCAGTAATCCTTCCTAACTGGGTATTCCCACTGATCTTGTTGCTTGGTAATGTAAAAGGAAATTCTGGAGCATTCAAGATCCTTCCCTACATTCCCACAATCACCACCCATCTACTTGCTCGGAGGTTTTCCAACACTAGGGGGCATTCTAGTGCATAAATTCCAGAGTGCTTGCATGGTTGGTTTTTTTGTTTGTTTTTAAATTTAAAGCAAGGAGATCAACTCATCCCAATGTAGGGCTTGCTGGGTCATGTTGCTCCAGAGCTGTTGAAGAGGTTGCCCAATAACCCCACTTGATGGTGAGTTAGCACCACACTTTGATCAGGAGGAGAATGCTGAATAGGACTTGATGATGAAAAGAGAGGAGAGCTATCACAAGGGGTAATAAGCACATGTAGGGAGAAACACAGCTCTTTTGACAACAAGGTAATTATGTAGTGAGGATTGGTCACAAAGCTGGCAAGGGACTTAAAGAACTTCAAGTTACTTGTATAAACACACACACTCTCTCTCCCTCTCCCTCTCTCCCCATCTCCCCTGCTGCCTGCCTCCCTCTCCACACGGAACCTGACAATTCTGACCTAAACCTCTTGTGACTGTCTCATTGCTACAAATAAAAGTACTATTCTATAAACGTTTTTCTGTATTCTCCAAGTCCTATTAAAAACCTAGCATTAGCCCAAAGCAATTTACTGGGTGTTTTATTTCAAAGATCCATCTGCTCATCTCTTCTATTGCAAGATATTAAGTTACACCTGATGTGTTCAAAACATAAACCTATCACACATGTCTGTAAAATAAAAGCAAGTTCCCCTTCAGGTATTTCTAGTTTATAACAGCCATTTTGCCTATATTGTGTTTGAAATAGATCCCTGCACTATAAATCTGTTTTAAGAATGAATAAAACTGGAATAAGCTACTTGTCTTGAATTCATTTCTGCTTTTTATTATTTTGCTTTAGTAAAAGTCAGACTCCAAATGGATCAACATAAGCTAAAAACACTTACCAGAACTAATAAATCATTGCTCAATTATCTCATTTCAGCATAGGATACCAAGATGAGTTTTTAAAATACTGAATCAAGACTCAATCTTACTGAGATTATGTGGATTCTGATCACTTTGTATATGCTTCTTTTGTTGTCATGTACTCAGGACTGGCGCCAGGGTTTCTCGTGCCCTAGGCGCACGGCCACTTCGCCGCTGCCCCCCCGCGCTGATCCCGCGGCTCCGGGCCAACCATCCGCAGGCATGAGTGTGGCAGCTCCACCGGAGCCGCGGACCAGCGGACCATCCGCAGGAACGCCTGTGGCAGGTCAACCGGAGCCGCCTGCCGCCCCCCTGGCAAAATGCCGCCCCCTCAATAATCCTGGCACCCTTGGCAATTGCCTAGGCTGCCTAAATGGTAGCGCCAGCCCTGCATGTACTGTAAAAGGAAATTTATTTGGAAAGAGAAAATAAAGCAAATAAAAGGGTGGGATATTTTCTTCTGTAATTGCAAACGTGTTTAATCCTCTTTAGCTGAGTAGTGCCAATTCTATGCTGTATTGCTTTCTAGTCATGGCATTAATTGCCCAGACTGTAACCTTTACAAACTAGTTACACAATTCTTACCAAGCATTACACATGTTCATTTTCATTAGGAATTTGTTTAATTTCCAAGCCATAGTTACAAAAGTTTTCTGTGATTTGCAGTTTTATCACATAACTTTTCAGACATCTTTAAACACCTTTTCAGTGTTGTGATTTCCTGTTAATCACAGTTTCTAAGAAACAATTTTCTTGATGATTTTAAACAGATAAAAAGCTCCCTCTAGTGGGTATTAGAGCACTTGCCCGATTACAGTTCTTACTTTGCTAAAGTTAAAATATAATACAACCTAGCGTCACTACCCTCAGTGAAGTTGGATTTAGATTATGGCATTAATTATTTTAATATTTGTTTTTTAATATTCAGGATTTACCATCTGTTGGGATTTTTGTGAGCAAGTAAAAACCCTGCAATAGTGAGCAGGAGCTCAGGGCTAACAGTGTGGCAATACAAAGGACTCAGCCCAGTGGATTCTCACTGAAAGTTCAGGGTTTACAATTCATTAGGTCCCTTCTTCACCAAGGTTAGAGGAAAGTTCAAAGGTCATCCAAATGTGATAACGTTAAAAACTATTCCTAGTTCAGGCTCTTTTCTTGCCTCTTGCACTAAAAATGGTACAAAAATAAAGCAACAGAGTCCTGTGGCACCTTATAGACTAACAGATGTATTGGAGCATGAGCTTTCGTGGGTAAATGCCCACTTCGTCAGACGGTGCTTTGTTGCTTTTTAGAGATCCAGACTAATACAACTACCCTCTAATATTGGACAAAAATAAAGGCTATTTGGGTGCAATGTAATTCCTGTAATTGTTGACTGTGAATATGGATTTTTGTCCTTTTCATCATGTTTACAGTTAAAAAGGAGTAAGGCACAGTTTATTATGAATAAGACAAGACGAATCAGTCCCTAAGTGAGAACAATCACATCTCAGAAAATTACCTTTTCTCCAGAAGAATCTTAGTTTCTTTTTAAAAGCAGAACTTTGATGTAAATTCCAGACTGTATTTCTGTCAAAAGAGACCTGTGATCCGCTTTTGTAACTACAGAATATTCTTTTTCCTTCAGACGTGTATGAGGTTCCCGAAGAAGAGGTAAGACCTTACATACATTTTATGGGTCATAGTTCCTGCACTATACATGCATGCTGCAACTTGAAAGCACTGTATCCTGTGGTGCAAAATCATTCAGAACAAATGTGAGAGTAAATTATTGTATCAACTCTTTAATAGAGAGGAAATTGGAACAAACCTTTGCCACTGCGAATGGTGCCCCATTCCCCTGGTAACTTCATAACTCCATGTCTCTCCACCAAATGGCAGTGAAAACTTGTTCTACCTACTACAAGTTGTTAGGTGGGGTAAGGCTTTCAGCTCTGCTTAATGTGATCCAGCCTTACAAGCACAGGCCTACTGGAGCATTTTCTAGAAGTGATGCCCCAGCGAAGGAATCATGAACTGTTTTGATATGATCATTTCCTTCCCACCTCCCAGTACTGACATGGCACATAACTTAGTAGCATGCTTGGGGCTACACTGATATAGCAGTGGTCATTTTCTGGCTACCCCATCTTTACGCATATTCCCAAAAGGCAATGTTTTGCTGGAGATACATGCTCCAATAAATAAGATATCACAAAGGCAGCTTAAAATCCTATATTAGCACAGATGCATTTTATTAAATACAGATATGACCAAGTTATTAACAGTGCATTTTCTCTTAAAGGAAAAACCGTCACCACCAACAAGCAGGTAATGCATTACCATGAAATTCTGTCCATTATTAAAAGTTTCTTAGACCTTGTCAAGAAATATACTTTGATAACATGTGAGCATTGTCTAAATATCTATATATTTAATACCTATGTATCGCAATAGAAGAGATACCAAATTAATAAAATATTGTAATATTTCTTGATGAACTTTGAGAATGAAGACACACAATACATACACTCAAATACATTGTGTTGTCTAGGATTACAGAGACTTTTTTCTTTTTTAATTCAGTGTTTTTTGTACAATGTTTCTAACTTCACCTATGTTGTCTTATTAGGATAACTAAACCTCTTCCACCCAAGCCTGTCCAGAGTACAGGAGGACATTCCCACATGCTCAGCCCAGCCAAAGAATCCTCTAAACCAGACACTTCTAGGTTAGTTAAAATCAGTTTACGTCTCCTCAAGTGTAGAGCAAACACTGGAGGAAGCAGATTCTTCACCTCGCCTCAGAGTGCCTAGCTATTGCATGGTCTTTAGACAATGAATGATTATTAGGCCATATGTATAAATTACCTAGGCAAAAGGGGGGTGAGTTAAGAATGAAATAACTCTCAGTATCCTGGTTTTAATGGATTTGCCAGAGGTGTAATACTTCCTTAATGTATTTTTTGCTGTTTAACGTAACATGAAGCAGGAGATTGCAGTAGCTGATCCCTGACAACACAAATGATTTGAGAAGTAGGCAAGGTTAGGACGCTTATTATCAAAACCAAACCCACATACCCATTTTGAAAATAAGTGTTAGAGCAAGATAGAGGGGTAGCCCTGTCCTCTCCCTTACCAAGGCATGGAGGGTCAGGACAGTGGTGGAACAAATGGAATTCCACCCACTGGAGTGGGGACACAATTATGGGACCCAATAATGGAAGTGAGAACCCCCTGCGTGCCAGAGCCAAGCTCTACAAGGGGTCTCTGTGCCCAAGCAAATATGGAGTTTTTAGGTTGGGTGCAGATTGAGGGGTAGGGCAGGACTACATGACCCCCACCCATGGATCAGGTGCATAGGAGCAAAGCTACCTCTTGCCTATAATCTCTTCCTTCCATGTGTCTCCAGGAACATACAGTGCCCATAAGGGAGTGTGGAGGGGCTGCAAGGAGACAGGGGCTCATCCCCACCCATTGCTCTTACAGAGTAAGCCAGGGTCACCAGGAAAATCAGGCTGCCCTCACTCCATGTGTAAGAAGGAGCATGGGGAGTGAAATTGCAGAGCTGCACCAGGCCTCCCCGTGGGATAGCACAGCTTCACCCAGTCTCCAACTCAGGGCTGTGTGTTAAGGAACAAACTTACCCGAAGCAAACTGCAGCAGAACACAGTTATAACTAACAACCTATTTACTAAGGAATACTATGTATCTTGAAACTGAAGAGAACTTACACCTTTGGGCTCAGCAATTTTAAATGAAATCAGAAAAATATTTAAATCATTTTGTATGTTTTCCAGAAATATTCTTCCTCTTCCCAGAAATCATCCTCAGCAAAAAGCAGTGAGTAGCTAAACACCATTAGAAAAGAATGCATTTAAATGGTGAAGGGCAGTGCTGGTATCTGCATTATATTGTTATAAACTGCTATTTGTTGTTATCTGTATTAGAGACAAGTATAGAATTGTAGATTACTCTGGAATGTAAACAGCTCCAAAGCATCAAAGAGCTGCAGACTCATGTCATAATATTATAATTGTGGAATTAAAATTCCAAATGTATCCTTTGTGTTCAAAATATTAACATGATTTCTTACAAGTCCTGATGGTATGAAAGGAATAGCTGACATATACAACCAAGATGCTGACGCTTTTACATCCATGAGTAAGCCCTGTGTAGCCCTGTTAAACTGAGTAGATGTATTTGCATGAGAGAGAAAATGGACCTTATTTCTGTATTTTCCACCCTTTGGAGTCTAATATCTTCCATGCATTAATGGAGAATACATTCATAATCCCCATTACATCCCCAGTCTACAAATAAAGCCTTTTCAATGGAAAAATTCCAGTGCCTGCACCCATGACCTTGATTTTCAAAAGCGACTAGTGATTTTTGGTGCCCAACCTGAAGCACCTTCAAGGATCCTGATTTTCAGAGGGTGGATGATCAATGCTTTCTGAAAATCAGGCCTCTTTTGAGGTGCTCACTTTATATTATTATAAAAATGATAAAAAAGACAGTTCAATCTACAAGTTGAAGCATGAAGGGACATATGAATGTTTAGTATATCTGGCATGTGAATACCTTGCATCACCACCTACAACAGTGCCATGCAAATGCCTGTTCTCACTTTCAGGTGACAGTGTAATTAAGAAGCGGGCAGCATTATCTCTCATATACGTAAACAAACTTGTTTGCTTTAGCAATTGGCTGAAGAAGAAGTAGGACTGAATGGACTTGTAGGCCCTAAAGTTTTACAGTGTTTTGTTTTTGAGTGCAGTTATATGGGGGAAAAAAATCAACATTTATAAATTGCACTTTCATGATAAAGAGATTGCACCACAGTATTTATATGAGGTGAATTAAAAAATACTACTTCTTTTATTTTTTTACAGTGCAAATATTTGTAATAAATGTAAAATGAGCACTGAACTTTGTATTCTGTTTCAGAGGGGTAGCTGTGTTAGTCTGTATCACCAAAAACAATGAGGAGTCCTTGTGGCACCTTAGAGACTAACAATTTTATTTGGGCATACGCTTTCATGGGCTATAATCCACTTCGTCAGATGCATCAATCTGATGAAGTGGGTTATAGCCCATGAAAACTTATGCTCAAATAACTTTGGTAGTCTCTAAGGTGCCACAAGAACTCCTCGTTGTTTTTGTATTCTGTGTTGTAATTGAAATAAATATATTTGAAAATTTAGAAAAAACATCCAAAGATATGTATAATATATTTAAATTGGTATTCTATTATTTAACAGTTTGATTAAAACTGCAATTAATCGCAACTTTTTGAAATCTTACAATTAATTGTGATTATTTTTAATCATTTGACAGACCTATAAATAATTAAGTTATATTTAATAACCAGACAATTCATTAAGAGCTAAAAAAATTAAAAGTTAAAACAATAGTCAGAACAAAGTACTTTTATTTCTATTTTGAATCTTTATAAAATCTTGGTCACATTTATCAAAATCAACAAATTCCCATTAAACTTCTTGATTTTGAAGAAACAGCATTTTCTGATGGAGGAAAAGTGTTCCACTGAAAATTTTTCAGCCAGCTGTAGGTTTTATATTATCATTTCTGAGGCACAGAATCAGTAGCAGAGGTGGGAACTGAACAGTTCTGACTCCTCAGAATCTACTCTAATCATTATGCCAAACACACATAATGACTCTTATGATAGCAAAAGTCATAACTAAAATTAAGTTGGGACCTTGATTATAACCCTACGTTCTCAGATGCTCACATCTGAGAGACATTCTTCTTAGAGACATTCTTCTTTGGTGTTTAACCTTTTCATGCTTGATGATGAATTTTTTGGAAAAGTATGAACATGATCCTGTCAACATTTTTGAGTTATTAGAAAATTAAAAAAACATAACTTTCATGCATGGCACATCTTGGAGTTGGTTGCTCACAAGAGTTGCTGTGGAGGAGGGACCCCTAAAAGTTACCTCTGTTTACAAGAAGAAAGGAAAGATTAAATGAATCTCCTTCCCGCTGCCAAAGTCATCAACTGTGTTTTGGGAAACAGAAACCCAATACATTTCCTTGTTATCAAGTGCCCCAATGGGTCTCCAGATGTCAATGCCTCTGACTGCTTCTAAAATGTAGTGTTTTCAGTGATAAAAATAACTATAGCACACTGAAAATTTGGGGACAGAGTGAAAAACACAGTTGATGCTCTACTGATTGTATTAGTGAAATTTTTGTTCCCTGGTCTGGCATGCTATGTGAACTAGGGTATCTTACTGCTGAATTTAGCTCCAGTTTACTATGGAGTAGTTGGAGCCTGAGGTTCAGTTACATCCACTATGCTGGGGTGTTAAGAGTTAAGGAATTGTTTGTTAAGTGATTTCAAATAGCTGGATGAAATGTACTAGAGAGGCTTAATATAATATACACTCTATACAAACATTTTAGACATTGGTGCAATTCTATATGGCCCATGCCAGAACATCTTAGTCCCTTCCCCATAGATTCTACTTACATATTTATCATTTTTTACAATTGCTGCATTGTAAGTGTGAGCTGACAAATACTGTGTATTTCAATTTCAGGAGCATGATAGGAATGAAGAACATGATGAAAGTAAGTATTTTGCACTGAAGACATGGTGATTGCTAGAAAAATTTTTGGTCAATATAGTATTGATGACCTCAAATGCAGTAGCACGTTCCTTTAAGTTTAAACTACAACCATCAGTGTTAAGAAAAGGAGTTTAATGAACAGCTAAAGAGCTTAGTCAGTGTAAAGACAAGTCAGTAAACAACTTGCTTTAAACTTGAGTTGTTTTTGCACTCAGTGTAGACCAGGAGTTCTCAACCTTTGTGTGGCATCCCCCAAGCCCAACATGCTATAAAAAGTCCATAACTCACCTGTGCCATGATAAATTGTTTTCTGCATATAAAAGCCAGAGCTGGCATTAAGGGGTGGCAAGCAGGGCAATTGCCTGGGACTCCATGCCACAGGGGCTCCCGCAAAGCTACATTGATCACATTTTGGCTTCAGCCCCGGGTGGTGGGGCTCAGGGCCCCAGGCTTCAGCCCCATGCTGGGGGGCTTTGGCTTTCTGCTCTGGGCCCCAGCGAGTATAATGCTGGCCCTGCTTGGCAGACCCTCTGAAACCTGCTCACGGCCCCCTAGGAACCCTAGGGGTCCCCCTGGGCCCCTGGTTGAGAACCGCTGGTGTAGACTATATACAGAGATGCTCTGTACTAATTGAAGTAGTGCTTTCACCAATGTGACTTACCCTGGAGAGTTACAGAATGAAGACATACTGTACTGCATTGCATTAAGGGTTTGCACTGGTGTAGTTACACCAATGCAAGTTTCCCAAATCTAGAAAGCTCTTAATCATGAATTCCCCTCCACAGTTATTGATGCTCAGTGTCCCCTTACCACAGTCCTTGATGGCAGCAATGTAGTGGAAGCACTCACCACCACCAAGGGAGTATCTCTCCACTCAGAGTATGAAAATAGAGTGATGCATAATCTTTTCTTCAGGGACTACAAGTGCCACCTAAGCACATTTCAGTATGATTATTAAAGAAAAAAACAATGCTCAGATATGTTAAATATTATATACTAAATATGTTGTGTGGGTATTTAGATCACAGCAGCAGTGGAGCTCAGGAATCCAAATTTCCCTCTGTTGCAACTCCATCACCATTACCAAGGGCAATGTGAGTAACAAAATATCACTGCTTCTCTTTCATTGTTAATTGCTAGATTTAGTAATAACTAAATCCTGCTCTCACTGGAGGCATCCATCGAAGCAAGAGTTGTCTGTCCATGAACCATGAGTCCAGAGCAAGAGGCATCCTGCCCTGGCAAGAACAAGGTGGGATTGTTAGTTGCAGGCCACTCTACTATTTCTCCAAGCTGGGCCGGTTTGCATGCTGGAATTGTTTCCAATTACTATTTGCTGCTGCTGACAGAAAACCTGCTGACCTGCTTGAGACAATCAAATGCTGCAGTGATGAGATCTTCAGCAATACCTGTGCATGTATAAAGCCATACTCCTTTTCTTACAAACCACCCTCCTACTAGCCATGACCTGGTTCTTTGCAGGACATAGCTTTCTCAGACACCTTGGTATGGTTCCCACCGCTATCTTTGAAACCTATATTAAATGCAACATAGCCTCTCCCCTTTTCTCTCTATTGCATCAGCCCAAGGAAGGGCAGGAGTCAACCCAAAATCCCACCTCTGCCAATAATATTATGAGTAACAGTTAACTATATATACTGGATTGTTCAATGCACTGCATGTGTCTTTTAAATAATCACTTACTTTTTCTATCCTCAGAAAGAAGACACCTAATCCAGTAAAACCACCAGTAAGTGGACTTTGTATTTTTATAATGATACTGTAATATGCTTGTAAAACTGAACTTGGTCATAAATACAGTTTCCTTAATGGGAAGTAAGGAAAGAATTAAGAGTATTTTTGCCCCTTGATTAATTAACATTAATAGAAGTTACATACAGAATTGGAAAAAGGAAGATATACTCCAGAGTCTGTTAGCACAAGAATGGCAGAAAATCCTCTGGCCTGCCACAGAGACTATTCTAACCATTGAAAAATGTTTTGGGGCCATCATGAAGGTTTTAATATATAAAATGTGTGGTGGCAAGAAGGGTGGAAATCATTCATGATAGCATATATGCAATTAAAGGAGGTCACAAGGACTTGGCTATGGAATGTACATTAACTCAGCAGCAAAGGGAAAAACACATGGGCATCGCTGGAAACTAACTTAGATTAAATACACCTGGGGTAGTCTTTTTCCCCCAGAGAGTTATCAGTATATGAATTCTCTTCCCTAGGAGATAGTGGTAGAATCCACATTAGTGAGACTCAAGAAAACAAATGAAAGTTATTTGGAACCATGTTCTGCCTTCAGATTGCGTCCAGAAATTCCCACTGATGTGTGTAGGAGTATCCCCTAGGGAATGAGAATAAAATATCACCCTAGAACAAGAATCATATCTCAAGGTAAAAATGGGCTTTTACCTTGGTCTCTCTTGCTCACATAAACAGGATTGGAGTCTTTCCAAGTTTATGTTATAAAATCTATTTGATCATATTTACACACTCATCCATCTGAATTCTTTGTATGAGAAGATAATGCCCTTCTCTCCCCACGCACAATATCCCTGTCAATTTCAAGTGTAAATAACAAGTGAAAAAATCTTTTCTTCAAAGTAAACACACACACCCTTTTGCCAACATGTCATATTGCTTTGCATGACTATTTACTGTTGCAATGTTGCTAAAGAATGCATTAATTGGGATACTGTTAACTTAATCATATTTTAAACAAGTTCCTATACCTACCAACAACTTGGATTATTAAAACTGGAAAAAAAAAATTAAAAACAAGTTCATTTCCAACTCTTTTTATTCTGTACTTATTTCTTGTATTTCTTCCAGCTTGGACAATGAACTATGCAAAATTTAGCTTGCAAATATTACACAGGAGCATTGGTTTCAAAATGTGAACACTATTTTTATAATAAAAATATGTTATGGAAACATTTTTATTGGGCTTAAGCTTTTGGAAAACCCTCTTAAAAATCTAAATTTTGATCCAAATTTAAGTGGCTAGCATCCTTTTAACGTGGTAGAGAACTAAGTCTACATTGTGTAGCATGTTTAAGATGCAAACAGAAAACCAATAACCTCTTAATCTAACTTTTGTATGCTGTTATTTTATAATGGTTGTTTAGGGGTTCGTGCATGTTTTGAGCTGTGTAATATACATGTAATTGTTCTCCACTACAGGTATCGGGGCGTTTTGTATAATACTGAAACAAAGATCCTCTATAGCAATGTCTATTTTACAAAATATTAACTGGATGTCATTTAAAGTATACAAACGTTTTGATTGACATTTGTTTTATTGTAGAAACCAAGTTTACCACACAAAGAGAATTTAAGTGTTGCTGAAGGTAAATTATTTCTGTTACACTGAAAAAAGTTCACATTCACAAGAATTGAACTTTTGCTTTTAGTGATTTAGAACATGAATCAGCCCCCGTTACTTGCACTGAGTAGCATTTTTCTCTGCAAACAGTCCCATTGAAATCAGCGGGGTCGTAGGCAGAGTAATAGACTACTCAAAGGGTGAAAGTCACACCACAAGAGAGCCATTTGGAGGACGTAAATGGGCCTCCGGGGCAGAGGAGAATGCCACCGAAAGTGAGTAAGGGTGGAGGAATCTGGCCCTCCTTGTTTCAGTTTTTCATTTGCTATTGTTATTAGTTAAACGTCCTGTGCTTTAATTCACTAGCATTAAGGGGCAATATCACACCACTCATTTGTAAACAGTCCCCGTTTAAATCAACAGGGAGCACTGCCTGAAAATCTGTGGTACAATATGGCCCAGTGTGCGTGAGAATTTCACTTAGTATGTGAGTTAGGGAAAAGGCACAGTCTAAATAATGTTTATTCTACAAATTAAAACAATGAATTAAAGTTATCTCCCACTTGAGGTGATTATTTTTAAAGCTAATCCTGAATTTACAATTTTTTCCATATTACAGAGAAACCTACAGCCGCTGAACGGCGACGAGGTCCCAGCCAAGAGCTCCCACTTCCACCCCTACCAACGACAGCCCAAAAGTAAAAACTAGTTTCATTTCCTTTCTTATAGCTATAGACATGAGACTCACTACTAAGTTTGAACAAAATGATGTGAGAGATTCAGAGGGAAGCATTCTTCTCTCTGTAGCTTTTACTTCCCTTTTAAAGTTCTATTTCCTGAGACTTTTTACTTCAGTCCTCAACCTCATGGGGGAACATATACATCACCGCATACACTCTGTTATTGCTTTCTTCCATACACATGCTCAGTTATTCAAACATAGGTGTTAGGTAGACATCCTCATACCTTTCGGTAATCTCTAAATATTTATTTCAGGCCATTACTTCAAAAGCCACCAGCCCTACCAAGTAAGCACAATTTATCTTTTATAGTAAGTCTGGGTTTATTTCAGTTGCCACATATATATTCATTGGATTCTGAATATGTTGGTCTCTGTAACACATACAAGAATGAGATTAAAATACCCAGCTGGTTGTATGGTATTAGCTTAATTAGTACAATTAAGGAAGACCAGTGGAACTTACTGGGAAAGTCAATGGGAGTGGGGCACCTAACTCCCCTTTGTGCCTCTGAAAGTCAAAACCTAAGCCAGTTGGGGCTGAATTCTATAAAATTCCATCTGGCTTCTACACCACACGAGACCCCAAATATAACATTTTTCTGGGCCGGTTCAGTCTGCAACTTGGAAGCCAGATGACGTTTTTATTGAATCCAGCCATTTGGTTCTTGCACTACAGAAAAAAATGGAATACTTTCATTATGACTAATGCTTAAATTCTGCTGTAAATAATACTTTTAAGAGGCAGTTGGACATATTTCAATTTACAGTTTCAGATTTAGGGCAAGATTTCTTATATGCAGTTCATTATTTTTACACAGATAGAATTGTAAATTAGATAAAATGATAATTTATATCAGAAAGATTTCAGCATTTCCATTATATGGTTATAAATTATCCAGAGAATTTTAATAGGCTGCAGAATTTACTTTTATGAAGATATTGGTCACTCTCTTAAAGTGAGATGGATTGTTCTCCTTATTCCTTTAGCCAACAGAGTTGTGACAATCTACTGCATTATTGTTTCCTTCTACCTCTGCCCCCAACAAAAATAACAGGAATAGTTACATTGGACACTTACACGTGTTACACCTTGTTCTTCCCAGAACCGCTAGACACTGCAAACCGCACAATGGGCACTCTTCCACGCAGCAGCATTTCAGCTAGTTTGGATACTACAGACCAGGTATGAAATTAGCTAAGGGTTAAAAGAGACACATGAGGAAGCATGTGCCGTCAGGCTCTGTTGTAAGAGAAGTCTTACAGAGAGACCCCTGGCTCTCTGATCCTACACTTCTTCACAGAACCTACTCTCCAAGAAAGCATAATCCTGTGCTGAGGGAGCTTGTGGTCCATTTCCTTCCTTATGATAACAACTTTGGCCCTGTCTACAGTGAAATCTTTTGTCAGGGTATAAGTCATCTAGTTGCCAGTTCCAGCCCCAAATAGGTGGAACACACAGGATGTTAAAGCCATGCTAAACTGTAGAATTATGATTAGATAGAGCTATACAAAACCTAGGCAGGAAAAGTTTTCTTGCGCAATGTAAACAGGAACTGAAAAGCAGCTTAGTCAAACTTCTGTTTCAGGTCTTCACTTTACTAGCTATGGGATTGTTTGATGCAAACAGAAAATGCCTTATTGATATATTTAGCCCAGTCCTGGGTGCAGATAGATATAGAGTGCACTTCATTGCCCTTTTCCTTTTTGTATTTCATAGCTGAACTCAACTGCTCACTAGCCTTTCTGAAAGTATGTGTCCACATGTTTAGTCCAAAGCCGTGCAAACTGTCTGCAGTTGTTGTGTCAGTGGATAAATAATGAGAGATCCAAGAATACACTAGTAGGAACACACACGCACACACCTGTGAACCATGCTAGGTAGAGATGCTCCAACCTTGTTGGAGCATGAAACTGCCAGAGATAGTACAACACAGAAGCACAGGAATGCACAAGACAGAGTCATATTTAAAAACATTGCCCTGTTTAATGCAGTTTGGTTCATCAGCAGAGATGGGATCTAAGAGTAAGTGAGAGGCCACTGGTTGCTCACACCCTTCTCTGTGAAAACTATGATTCTTCCACCTGACAAATAGTCTTAGTCCCTCCCTATCAGCCTTGTGCCCTGCTGCTCCCTAAAACAGATTTCCTTTCACTATAAGCCCCTTTTGGAACTACTGCCAAGTTATCTTTGTGAATAACTGGAAAACTTTTTCTATTTTGTATTTCAAACATAATAGGTTTGAAAAAAATCTAAGAAAATATGCTACTTTTATTTCAATATGTCCCTTTCCATCTCCCTTTGGAAGATGGCAGAAGACAAAATGCAGGAAACTGTCCTGTCTAGTAATCACAGACAAAGTAGAAATAGTTCTGTTGAGGGCCTAACAAAGGCTCTATTATTGCAGAATCAGTAACACTAAATGTTCTAAAGGCTGATATGACAAAGATAATACAGCAGCAAGGGAAACACAAAGAACTTGCAATTGTGGAACAATTTTAACAGTCGGTCATAGTGGATATTATGAAAAATCTTTTTTCATAAAAAGAATCCAGCAGACACAAAAGCAAACGGCTTGTAACAATTATATTTGGAGCTTTTAATATAGCAGCTATGCACAAAACCAGAAGATTGACTGACTAAAAGATCCATTTCACTAGAAAAAGTGAAACATTGCTGATGAAATCAATGATATTTTCCCCAAAATTATAATGTACACTGGTATTATCAAATTGTACAGCATAAGTGCTCTTTGATTTGTTTGGTTCATGAAGGCAACACCTTCATTAAGTGGTTGACTTTCACTGTACAGCTGGCATGAGCTCTCTGTTCACCTAGGTTATTCCCAACAGTTTATGTGACAGGAAGAAGGAAGGTTTCAGGGAGAAGCTGTTTTTGTCTATTCTATATAGGTTCTTACACAGCACTAATCACGACAGCATGAGTGCATTCCAGATTTGCCATTGCTCCCCCTGCTCCATTACAGTTAACATAACAGTTCCAGTCACACTGTATTGTGTTTGAAGGACTCTTGGACCCCTTGCACTATGAAGAGGAGAGGAGTGGGTTGTTGTTAAAACGTCCTGTGAAAGCAACAACTTTATTGTAATGCAGTTAAGATGATGTATGAAAATAAATGACATACTCGTCCCCTCAAGGAAAAGTGACATCATATGTACACTCATGGAACTCAGAAATGATTAAGTTTAAATTTAAAATGGAGACAGGGTGTCACGGAGTTCCTAGGTGATGCTCTGGAACTGCTCCCTACAAAGCCAGTCAGGACTCTGGTGAAGTCTCCTCTCTGTGAGCAGACTGTCTTCAGGGCAAGAAACTCATATGGCTTCTACCACCCTGGGTCTGACCTCAGAGCATTCAGCATCCTCTGCCACAGCGAGTCCGCCTGGGCGGGGTCCTGCACCCCAACTTTGCTGTCAGACATGACTCTCAGCCAGCCAGTAAAACAGAGGTTTATTAGATGACAGGAACATGGTCTAAAACAGAGCTTGTAGGTACAGAGAACAGGACCCCTCAGCCAGGTCCATCCTGGGGGCAGCGAGCCAGACACCCACGTCTGCACTCACTCCTGGTCCCCAGCTAGCTTCAAACTGATGTACTCTCCAGCCCCTCCTCCTCTGGGCTTTGTTCCTATCCTGGGCCAGGAGGTCACCTCATCTCTTTGTTCCCCAACACCTTTAGCTATCTCCTTGCTGAGGGGAAGGGTCCCAACCATTAGTTGCCAGAGATAAGAGTGACAGCTATTTATGTGCACTGGCCCTTTGCTCTGCAACACTCTCACCCCCTAGAGACTTAAGAAATGCATAGGGGAAAATGAGGCACCCACACAGTATTCAGAGGAAACATTAAGAACAGTCCCACTTCATCACCCAGGGTATATTCTAGCAAATTCTATAAAGATATTAATAGTCTTATGAGGTGGTTGTATGCATGACACGCACGGAACAGCACTAACTATACAATGATCATTTATTGTGACAATTCCAGCTATTTACAGTAATAATTGCTAACTTAGCAGCCACTTGACATACACATTATAAACTCACAAGTCTGCATACACACCTTTAAAGGCAAAAAAAAAGCCCCAGACCATTCTCCCACTTAATTTTTTTTATGAAAATCCAATAGGAAGGAATGATGGGAGAGCTACAGGAAGTATAGTGAAAACATTAAGATTTGCTAAGCTTACCTGCACCTTCCCTTACTTCATTCTGAACGACTCCATATGCCTAACCATTGAATGCTTTCAGAGCCAGGGGCAATCTGGAGTCCAGTAAGTCATTACAGACTTATATCCAGATTCTGTCATCCTATATTTCACTTTTAATTCTGCTCACACATACAACTGATGTCTTGCAAATATACTTGCACTCCTGCATTAACCGCTTTTATAGGGAAATGGGAGAGGCTTTTAACACATAGGGCCCATGGTAATGGCATTTATATCAAAATGATGGATGCATTATAAGAAGTTAGATGGATTAGAACTATCATCCACAGAGAATGAAAGGCAGTCAAGAATAATTGTTACTTCCAGGGGGAGAGATAAATGACTATTTTAGGCATATTTGGAGGCAGAAATTCCCAATCAACAGTTAGCACAAGCAACCCTTAAAAATAATAACTCATTATCAAAAGGAAGCTTCACTCTGGAAACACCCTACCACAAAGAATTGAGTAACAATCTCTCCTTTTAAAAATAAAAATAAAAGATAGAATAAAGATTCACTTCCCCAAAATCTGGAGCAGTTAGGGAGAAAGTATTTTGACTGTAGTATTTAGGCCAGCCCTCTTTCTTTCTTTTCTTCCAGGGACATGTGGGGGAAGGTCAAAGATAGCAGAGAAGTGCTGAGAGTCAAGGATGTGCTGAACTCTCTCTTTCAGCCTAAGTATTAGCTCTATAACAAACTTTAGCTCACTTCAACCATACTTTGACCGTAAGCTCTCACATATATGAAGAGGCCCTGTTTTATTCCCCGTTGTCTTTGCTGCTACACCTTAGTACCTTAATCCAGTCCTTTACAGACAGAGGCTGCCTGGAAGGTTTCATATCTTTTCAGAGGTCCTAGTTTTAGTTTGTTTTACTTTTTACCTGGTTCTAATTAAATGATTGAAACCACTTTAATGCCAATGCTATTCAAACCCATACAGTCTGGCGTTCCTGAAGTCCTGGTTATTTCCCCCACTCATGACTCTTCCCTTAGGACAGTACTCTTTTGTTTAATAAAATGCATGTTTCTAGTGAAGGGTCAGCAGGTCTGGCGGACCCTTGCATCCCAGTCCATCTGTGTGTACGATATGCACCGCATATCATCATATGATAGAATAAAATAAAGCACATTTTAAAAACATTACAATAATTCCCCTTCCTGTACAGTTAGTACCACTGTTCCCCAACTGCAAGAAAAAATTTAATCTCCCCTCTGAATTACCGGAAAGTAAATCTGAGCAAAAATATGTGCTTCCAGATATGCAATTAGGGTAATTTTTTCTAAAGCACCTGAGTGACTTAGGAGCCTATAGGACCAAGTAATTTTGGAAAATGGGAATTAGGTGATTTTGAAATTTTTATCCTTACTATTTTTCTATACAGAAGATCCCAGCTTTTAATGATAACACTCTGCCCTTTTAAACTGAGGTTTCAAAACATTTCACAGATATTAATTAAATAAGCCTCAGAACACTCCAAGAATTAGAAAAGTATTGTACCTATTTATAACTGGGAGAACTAATGCAGAGAGGTTTAGTGGCTTGCCTAAGATTATATGGCCAAGTCAATGGCAGATCCAGGGCCTGACCCCAGGAACTTTGATTCCTCCAGAAGGATCCTTTCAATAAATGATCAAAAACTATCAGTACTCACTGGGGAGGGTGGCTTGTTCAATACAGAGTCCTGCTGTATGAGAAATGTTTGGAGGTATAAAAGCAGCCATCACCTCTAGCATCTAGGAGTATCCACTGGATGACAGAATCCAACTGGAGTGGAAGAAAGAAATGGGGAGAGTATAGTTTGCAGGATGCTTTTATAACCAGTTTTGAAAACTCTGTCAATTTGGAGGAGAATGTGGTATGAATAGAATTAATGGCTGTTGCTTTGAGGAGCATGGGAAATTGATAGAGCAAAGGGCAGATGAGAGTGAAGTTTCCACATACAAGCTAAAGTTACTGTTACCTCTTTTTGAGCATCTAGTGAAAATATGAGTCCCTGCAGATTGTTTCAGCTGGGAGGCAAAATGGAAGTTGGAGTCTGGTACCTCTGATGCAATCTTATTTACAGAAAACATACAAAATTCTATTTCCCCAAACATGGGAGGAACCCTATAACAGGAGACCGTGTTCTCACTCGCAGCACTAAAAACTTTCTCTCTAGGCTTTCTGCAGTGTAATGCTCCCAGGTGCTTGTTCAGGCTGTCTCTATCTCACTCTCTGTCCTGCTTCTCTACTCACTCATACACTCTCTGTCTCTCCCCCGACCTCTCTGATTAAGTCTACACTACGAGCTAGGGGCATGATTCCCAGCTTGCATACACATACTCTCAGAAGCTATCATCGAGCTAGCACATGTATAAATGGTAGTGGATCTGCAATAGCACATGTCAAGTACAAACCTATCCGAACCCCACGGGTATGTACTTGGCTAAGCTATGCCGCTGTTGCAGCTCGTGTTACTGCAGCTACACTACTATTGATACTTGTGCTCAGTCTCATTGAGCTGGTGAGTATGTTACATGAGCTGGGATTCACACCCTTAGTTCATAGTGAGACATAACCTTACACACACATACACACACACCCATACCCAAAGACAATAACCTATGGAGCCTTCTACCCACATAGTCAAAATGACTGGATAGGTTCATATACCCTTGGTCTTAGGGCATGTCTACACTACAAAATTAAGTTGACATAACTTAGGTGGGCATATAGGCACCGCACTAATTACATCACTTGTGTGTGTCTACACTTTGCTTCTTATGCCAGCAGTGCACATCCTCACCAGGAGCACTTGTACTGTCAGCATGAGGCATTGTTGGATAGCTTCTGAAAGCCAGTCAATGTCAGCAACACAGTGGCTACACTGATACTGCCTCAACCTATTTCCATCGACATTGATTCTATGCCTCTCCTGGAGGTGGAGTCAAATTATTAAGTCAGCGTAGCAGAGCAGTTACGTCAGTGGGAGTGAAAATTTAGTGTAGACACTTACATAGTTAGGTCTATGTAAACTGCCTTGCATCACCCTAACTCTGTAGACATCATGTGGGGCTGCTTAGCTGTCTCACTCACCTATCTTAAATGAGGGGATGGAGGTCACTACAGTTTAAATGGGGTTTAACCCCACCCACAACGATATATGCAGAACTGAGAACAACCTTAGGTAGGGTGAAGTCACCATGTTCTACAACTTGCTTGATTTGGAGGGTGTAAAAGAAACCTGGCATCCTGTAGCCAACACCCACTGCAACACACAAAAATATATGCTAAATCCGTATGTAAATATCAGCAGAAAATATTTAATTATTAATAGTGAAAATGACTCACAAGGCTCTCTCTTAATCCCTCCTCTTTCCACTGGAACAGTCTTATGCTATACAAATGCCAACTATCCTCCATCTCCACATGCATACGTCTCCTTAAGATCTCCTCTCTTAGCATTCACTGACTGGTTTCAACTCATCCTTCATTTGAACTGCATCTGTCCAGTTAAGACCATGAGCTCCTGACAGAGGCCTGTCTTAACTATGTATTTTCTAAAGTGCTCTGCACACTTATGGTTCTCTATAATCATCATCATTTGGCAATGGATAAACTACAGTATGTGTTCATATTTTATGACCCCTATCTTATAGCTGTGTAGTACATAATATCTAATGAAGAAACAATCATTATATTTTGTTGTAAGTTATAGAAGAAAACCAGGCTTTTCCACTGCATTGACAAAGGTCTCTCTCTCTCTCACAGGATGCTGGTGTTCATGATAAAGCATGGTATGCAGCTTATTGTGATCGAAAAACTGCAGAAGATGCATTATACAAATCAAATAAGGTAAAGCAGGGAATTAACATTTGCAGTATGCCTCTTTTAAGAAAATTTTAGACACGTGGAATGGGGAATATAACATGAATTGTTCCCAGACAGTTTGGACCCCACCCTGAACAGGTTAGAGTAGTGTTGGCTGAAGTGTGTCTACACAGTTTAGATTTGGTTGAAATGGTGGTCTCTAAAGCCAATTAAAATTGCACCTGTGTAACTCAGTACAGATTTTTGGCCCACTGGAGGCAATAGCAGCTAGAGATGGAAAAGATCTATTAACTCAGATACATCCCTTACAAGGCAAGAAACAGGCCACAGATACTAAACAAGCTCCATCACTGCCCACTGTCTCATACTCAGATGCTGGTATCTGTAAAATTGGTCCTACCATTTTATTTCAAAATGATAACTTAACAACCCCCAAACACACCACTGAGCCCTCTGACCTGGGCTTTAGCCTTTGTCTGAACTTCCTGACTGAGACTAGATCAGCCTGCACAAAGCTCTAATGCCACAGGGAGCATCACAGTTAGGGCAGCACCCTATGTGCCAGGCAAAGGCACAATCTTTCAGAGGCCTTTCTTTCCCCCAACAAACATTTCTTTTTTTTATGGCTCCACCATGTGGGACAGAGGGCCAGAAGAGTGGGGTAATCTTTAGGATAGGATAGCGCTGGCTAGGAAGCATTACGGTGACCCCAACAGTGGCTCTCAGTGTTCGTTTGCTGCTTGTGTAAAGCTGTTGAGAGCATTTCATCTGCTCAGGTTCTCTCTCCTTCCTTGCCTACCTACTGCCACTGGTGGCAGCTTGTATAGTCTTCACTTCCTAATGTCCTGTGATCCCCAGGAAGCAGTTATTACCTGCTTATTTGTTCCTTTCCTTTCTCAAGCTGAGAGGGAACATGCAGCAAGCAGCCATTGGGACTTAGGAGAGCAGAGAATGCTACTAAATGACACCTGTATAAGCTAATATTGGGGGGAAGCTCCCCCATTTCTCCCAGTGAATTTTGATACATCCTCACTGATAGCAACAAAATAAACTAATAAAATATTATTGCATTTCCTTTCCTTGATATAGGATGGATCTTTTCTGATAAGGAAGAGTTCTGGTCAAGATTCAAAGCAGCCGTACACACTGGTTGTGTTTTACAACAAAAAGGTGTATAATATCCCTGTACGATTTATTGAATCAACTAAACGATATGCACTGGGCAGAGAAAAAACTGGCGAGGAGGTGAGTGATTTTTCCTTTTTCAGTTTTATGCCCTAATAAGTAAAAATGAAGGGGTCTATTTTAATTCCATTGTTAGGATGTAAATCTTCATTCACCAAGATAAAAATATACCTCATGAAATAATTGATTTATCCTTCAGACTGAAAAATCCAATGAAACAAATATAAAATAAGGTACTTTAAATCAGTGGCTCTCAACCTTTCCAGACTACCATACCCTTTCAGGAGTCTGATTTGTCCTGTGTACCCCCCAAGTTTCACCTCACTTAAAAACTACTTGCTTACAAAATCAGATGACATACAAATTCAAAAGTGTCACAGTACACTATTACTGAAAAAATTGCTTATTTTCTCATTTATACCATATAATTATAAAATAAATCAACTGGAACATAGTGTTCTTACATTTCAGCATATAGTATATAGAGCAGTTTAAATAAGTCGTTGTCTGTAGGAACTTTTAGTCTGTACTGACATCGCTAGCGCTCTTTATGTAGCCTGTTGCAAAACTAGGCATATATCTAGATGAGCTGATGTATCCCTTGGAGACCTCTGTGTACCCTGATTGAGAACCACTGCTTTAAATCCACCTCAGAAGGTAACTTAGGTTACTGCAAACTGGGACTTCAAAGTCACAGATTAGTTTAAAATATACAAATATGTTTTATCATTTTGGACAGTCATCAGGATCAGAACTTCAGTTACTAAATGTAAATTCTCCATCCTTTCTTGAAGACCAATCTTCTAAACACCCTTCATGCAACAGCTCCCATTGAACTCAATCGGCTCTTTGAAAAAAGAACAATTACATTTAAATACTTAGGGAGAAAATTAATCTAAACTTCTCCCTCTGTCTCCCCACCACTTACCAAAAAGAGAGAGTTGATCTCTTGGGTTGCATTTGCATAACTGTTAAAACTCTTCTGGAGTGTAATCATAGAATCATAGAACTGGAAAGGACCTCAAGAGGTCATCTGGTCCAGTCCCCTGCATGCGTGGCAGGACTAAAACTCCTGCCAGGAATGGTCTAGGTAATCTAACATGCTCTTAAAAATCTCCCATGACAGAGACTTCACAGCCTCCCTAGGCAATTTATTCCAGTGCTTAACCACCCTGACAGTTAGGAAGTTTTTCCTAATGTACAACCTAAACTTCTCTTGCTGCAATTTAAGCCCATTGCTTCTTGTCCTATCCTGAAAGATTAAGAAAAATAATTTTTCTTCCTCTTCCTTGTAACAACCCTTTACATACTTAAAAACTGCTATAGTGTCCCCTCCCAGTCTTCTCTTTTCCAGACTAAACAAACCCACTTTTTTCAATCTTCCCTCATAGGTCATGTTTTCTAGACCTTTAATCATTCATGTTGCTTTTCTCTGGTCTCTCCAATTTGCCCACATCTTTCCTGAAATGTGGAGCCCACAACTGAACACAGTACTCCAGTTGAGGCCTAATCAGCATGGAGTAGAGTGAAAGAATTACTTCTCATGTCTTGCTTACAACACTCCCGCTAAAACTTTTTGCCCGAGGGCCACATCTAGGTATAGAAATTGTATGGCAGGCCATGAATGCTCACAAAATTGGGGTTGGGGTTTGGGAGGGGGTGAAGGCTCTGGGGTGGGTCCAGAAATGAGGAGTTTGGATGCAGGAGGGGGCTCCAGGCTTGAGGGTGAGAGGTTTGGGGTATAGGAAAGTGCTCCGGGCTAGGACCAAGGGGTTCAGAGGATGGGAGGGGGATCAGGGCTGGGGCAAGACATTGGGGTATGGGGGAGGAAAAGGGCTCCGGCTAGGAATGCAGGCTCTGGGGTGGGGCTGCGGATGAGGGGGTTGAGGTGGAGAGTGCTCCTGGCTGGGACTGAGGGGTTCAAAGGGCGGGAGGGGGATCAGGGCTGAGGCAGGGGGGGTGGGGCACCAGGGGGTGGCTCAGGAGTGCAGGCTCAGGGTAGCGCTTATCTCAAGCGGCTCCCGGAAGCAGCAGCATGTCCCCTCTCCAGCTTCAATGCTGAGGTGCAGCCAGGCAGCTCTGCTACGCACTGCCCCATCCGCAGATGCTACTCCTGCAGCTCCCACTGGCTGTGGTTCCTGGCCCGTGAGAACTGCAGGGGCAGTACTTGGGGTGGGGGCAGCATGAGGAGTGGAGCCCCCTGACTGACCCTACACGCAGGAGCCACAGGGGGGACATGCCGCTGCTTCTGGGAGCCGCGTGGAGCAGCCTCAACCCTGCTTCCCAGCTGCAGCAGGGCAAGCCCCAGACCTCACTTACCAGCAGAAGCTCGAGGGCCAGATTAAAACAGCTGGCAGGCTGGATGCAGCCCGCAGGCCATAGTTTGCCCACCCGTGTGCTAATACATACCAGAATGACGTTCGCTTTTTTTGCAACAGCATTACACCATTGACTGATATTTAGCTTGTGGTCCACTATGACCCGAAATCCCTTTCCGCAGTTCTCTTTCCTGGGCAGTCATTTCCCATTTTGTATTTGTGCAGCTGATTGTTCCTTTCTAAACGGAATATTTTGTATTTGTCCTTTTGAATTTCATCCTATTTACTTCAGACCATTTCTCCAGTTTGTCCAAGTCATTTTGAATTTTAATCCTGTCCTCCAGCACTTGCAACCCCTCCCAGCTTGGTATCATCCACAAACTTTATAAGTATACTCTGTATGCCACTATCTATATCATTGATGAAGATATTGAACAGAACCAGACCCAGAACTGATCCCTGCAGGACCCCACTGTGTCAATGTTATGCTACATGGATAATCAGGCTATTTCTAAAGCAGTATGGAGATTTGGAGGCTCAAATACCATTCTCACATGGTAGGAGGCCATGAGGGAATTAGGCTTAGCCCTACCTGAGCTTCATTATCTGCCTCCCAGGGGATGGGTTTCAGGCCAGAGATGAGGTAATAGCCTGAAGACCACCTTTTCTTCAGATAAAAGGCTGGCAAGGAGGTCAGGGAGACCTGCAGGAGGGATAGCTCAGTGCTTTGAACATTGGCCTGCTAAACCCAGAGTTGTGAGCTCACTCCTTCAGGGGACCATTTAGGAATCTGGGGCAAAAATCTGTCTGGGGAGCAGTCCTGCGTTGAGCAGGGGGGGTTAGACTAGATGATCTCCTAAGGTCCCTTCCAACCCTGATAGTCTATGATTCTGGGAAAGGGGACAACCAACACCACCTTCTTTATGTAGGACTGTTGATTTTGAGAAATAAACCAACCCTCAAGTAAAAGGGAATGAAATTTTACTACTGTTTGGAGCTTTATTTGACACACTGGCTAGGGATTGGCTCCTGCAACCAGCTTCCAGATCACCTAGATCATCACCTTTGAATAGCTCAACCTCAGTGGCCTGTCCCAAAACCTTCCTCCTAAAATGAGCAATCGGAGAACTGAAACGTAATTATCATTACCATATATTTGTTCAAATTTCTCTATTCTACTGCCTCCTTCAACTGTTAGAGGACACAAAGTACACAGTGGAGGCAACATACTTAGGCACAGGGGATGGGAGACACACCTATTTGATAACATGATCTCAGAAGATCCTGTAGTTCCAAAGATGACCACGATAGAGAGAAAGATGATGAGGTAGTGATTCTTGTGATTTTCATTTTGTTAGCCAATTAATCGATGAGACTTCTAACTGATTTCTGTTTTCTCAATCCAGCGCTTCACAAGTGTTGCTGAAATAATAGAAAATCATCAGCATACACCCCTTGTTTTAATCGACAGCCAAAACAACACAAAAGATTCCACCAAACTGAAACATATTGTTAGAGTTTCATAATTACACTGAACTGTAACAAGATAAGATTTTTATATGTATTTTTCCAACTTCCCAAAGTTTCTGGAACAAGTATTTTAAACAAATTTTTTTTTAAAATTCAATGTTCAAAGAACTACATCTACCACAGCTCGCTGTTTTCAAGAAAGTAATTCCTTTGCAAGATCAGGACTCTTGAAAGTAGAATGACTGTAACTAAGAAATGGACTGCTGTATGCAACCCAACAAGGATAGTATTTTACACCATATCTGGGATTTCGAGATATGAATGGATTAGCACTGCCTAGAGTTCTACTCCGACTGTCTGATTCATGAGGTTTCTGGTTGTATTTTTAAATGTGCAAATAAAATGTAAAAATTCTGTAAAATGAATAATGTACAGTAATATTACTGGTTGATATTTATTGTTGTGCTTTTAACTGCTGTCAGAGTACTTTAGTATAGCTTGAGTTTATCTTAGTGTGAATATTATCTTTGCATGAGCTGCTTCATACCTTCTATTGTTACAAAAAATATCAATGTACAGTTGCTCATATGCCTGTATTTTTTCTCCCATGTATATTTTTGGCTAGACAGTTTTCTCAAATGCCTGTCTGCAAATTGTTACCTGTAGGATTTAGTGCTTAATGTAGGAACACCAGATTCCTTCATTGCTAAATATTACTTCAACACTACATTCTTGGGCAATCAAGAGGGAAATTGAGGCAGGATTACTACAGTGCCATGCCGCAGGTTGGCATGTTCCAGGATCACCACCTGTGCAATTCCAGCATCTGCCACTAGTAGATACAAGAGACAAGGTGGGTGAGGTAATATCGTTTATTGGACCAACTTCTTTAGGTGAAAGGTACAAGCTTCCAAGCTACACCGAGCTCTTCTTCAGGTCTGGAAAAGATAATCAGCGTCCCAGCCAAAAACAAGGTGGGACAGATTTTTTTTAGCGTAAGGGATAAGCAGCTGTTGCAGGAGATCCTTTAAGATGAAGTGAGCAATTAACACCTCTGCAGTCGTAGGACAAAGGGAGAGCTAGTGGGTTACAAATTGTTGTCATGAGTAAAATAAGTATCTCTGTTGAGTCCATGATTTTTTTAATCTAGCCAAGTTATGAGTTCAAGCTCCCAGTCATGACATGACTAGGAGATATGTCAGCTGTTTTCATCAGATACCAAGTCAAGTGGGTTCTAAATATATTAAGTTGTTTTTAGTCTGACAGCTGAGGACATAGTAATTATTTGTTCAGATATCTTTCATATTACAATGCAATACAAAAAAAGTACTCCAGTTGACTTTAAGAATAATTAATGCATAGATAAATGTTGAATCAGTGAACAATAATTTTAGGGCTAAAAGTAAGGCTTAAGTGTAAGGAAGACAAAATGTAGTTCTCAAACTCCTTTTAGTTCCAAACCTCAGCGAGAATGCGGAACCATCTCACTTACTTATTCATATTAACATGCAAGAATTAGAGTACTTGATGTCCGCCTGGTACTAAAATTGCAGCATAATGACCAAGTAGTGTAATTTATTCCTGCCAGTACTGTTCTTTGAAAGACATGGGAGCTCACATTCTCAAAATTCAAAAGCTGAGACAAAACTACATTCTTTTCTCTCTCTAAAACCACCCCTAGTAGGCAAGTTGTAAAAAGACAGAAAAACTGGGTGCTGATGTCACAATAGCTCTGGAACAAAGTGATACTTAAACTTGTTACAGAAGTTGTTTGTCATACTTTGTGTATTGCTATTGTAACAAAGAATACACAATGGGCCAAATTCTAGGCCCACTAAGGTCACTATGCACATCTGGAATGGCAGGAGCACAGCGCTGTTAATATTTTAGCCCAAAGCATTTAGTTATTCTTCAGATTTTCCTAACAGGAGAAATGCTAGCCCCATACCTTAAACAATTACTATCCACTCCCAATAAGTGTGCTAGAATTTTAATATCTGTCCCTTTATATACATATACACACTATATGCAAATTACATTAAGAATATTAAAGTTACTAAGCACTCAGACATTAGGAAATGTCAACAATGTGCAACCTTAATTTGGCATACTTGTGCACATGCATTATGATATAGTCTTTAATTACATGATCAACTACTATTTTTCCACACAACCACCGCTTCATTCAGTACACATGATGGTGTGTGCTCACCTGAGTAGCTATTCAGTATTTTGTTTTCTATATATGGCCCCATACCTTATTTACTGCATAATATTCAAACCTACTCTGAAAAGAGAATTATTTCCTCACGGGCTTTTCTATGATGCTCATCACTATAGTATCTGATTGTTGTGAAAATAAATAAATACACGAGAAGCATTCACAAAGTGAACGGTGGTATTATCCCCATTTTACAGCTGGGGAACAGAGACAAAGAGGTTAAGGTCAAAAGGCTCCAATAATTTTTGGTGCCCAATGTAGGACCTTACTTTTTAAAATTTTTATTATATAGCACTTATGTTCAAAGCACAGCTCCCTCAATTATAGTTCCCACTGTAAGTGCTCAGCACTTCTGTAACTCAGACTCCAAATCAGACACTCAGAAAACAGTGAACACACAATTAGTGACCATCTGTGAAATTCTGGTTTAAGTGACTTGCCCAGCATCACAGAGGAACTCTGTGGCAGAGGCAGGGATAGAATCCAGTTCTCCAGGACAGCACTCAACTGTCTAAACCATGAGACCATCTTTTCTCTTCTTGCAATCTTCTACCTCACTAACCTCACAACTTCCAACGTCTGCAACAAATGAAATGGACCCTACAAACAACAGCCCCTTTTACTACACCACACTGATTATCCCTAGAGTACCATACCCCTAAACCACTAAATGAAAAGGGGGTCCTGTAGGGAAAAAAAAAAAGTATGTGGTCATGTAAATAAAGACTTATAATACATATGCATGCATTGGGGTGTAAAATTAACGTTGCATAGGTAACCTTACATCTGACATTTCCCAACTTTTAAGTGCTTGACTTTGCAACTTTATTCATGTTCTTTTAACATAGTTTTTTGCGTAATATCCTAGGTTTTTAAGAATGCAAGTTGGAAAAAATAATTCTATCGTGGCAGCATATTGGTACCTATATGGAGCCACAGCACAGAACTCTGCGTTTGAGTTAACAGACTAACTGATAGCAGCAGTAAGTTGTCATCCTCAATATGGACCAGCCACTAGAGGGGAAGACACTTTGCCGGTGCGTTTCCAGATTTTTGCTGCCAGCAGAGGAATGATTGAAATCTTGAATTCAATTACAGGTTCTGGAAGGAAGTGTGCTCTAGTAGACACAGACCAATCAGCCCCTGTTCCTTCCTCCTCCACCCAAAAAAAAAACCACATTGATCCCTTCTGCTCCTGTCCTAGTCCTATCTCTCCCCAGCCAGCCTCCTCATCCTAGTCCCATTCTTCTCGGACATGCTCCCTAAGTACCAATTTTCCTTCCAACACAGCTCACAGTCCCAGTATCCCCACCCATTTCCTTGTGCAGCCAGTTCCCGACTCCAGGCCTTTCATCCAACCTCAGTCTTCCTCCTTCACTTGTTCTCATTTTCCATTGTGCCCATTTCCCCTTCCCATACTCCTTGTCCCAGTCTACTCCCACAGTTGCTGTCAGCCTGGTTCTTGTCCCCACTGCAATCAAATCAGGCTGTTGCTCTTTCACACTACCAAGGCACCAGCAGAAATGCCAGGACTGGACAACAGGATGGATTACTTGATAAATTCTGCTCTTCTGTTCATTCCCTCTAAAGCATCTGGCACCGGCCATTATCTGAAGACAGGATACTGGGCTGGGTGGAATCTTACAACTCTCAGTTCCTGTGCCTAGTACCGCAGCAACCTGCATGGAAATTCCTGCTCAGTCCCTGCACTCCAGGCTGTAGCATACTCAGTGGAGACAAAAATCCTCAATTTTGTTGCTCAACTTCAAGTATCTATGCAACGTGAATGAACAAATCTTTCAAAGGCTTAAAATTTGGCCAAATTTGGGTGGTTTTACACAAGAGAAAAAGGCACAAATCTGACACAAAGATCGTGCCATGTCTCTGCCAAATTTCAAATCTCTGCTCCTTCACATAAAGGCACAAGAGCACAACTAAACTACTTCCCCCAAATGTTGTTGTTGAAAGTTTCAGCAAAATGGTTCAGCCACTTCCAAGAACAGCCAGAAGTAGAATCCCAGCATGCAAAATTTCAACCCAAACAGTTAAAAGTTTGGCAAAATAATAAGCAACTAAAGACAAGGTCTTATAATGGGAAATGTCAGACAACCTCAACAGCAGGCAGCACTACCAACTGCATCTATGTTAATAAAAAGTTTCTGGTGTGTGGGCTATTTATATGATCTTTACTTTGATGTTAGCAATAACCAATTCTAAAAAGTGTTTCCAAATGAACCAACTTTTTTTTTTTAAAATCAATGAAATTTGGTAACTGTGTGGCTGCAACCCTTGCCAGTAGGTTTTCAGAAAGATATTTACAAATGCATTTTATGTACCTCTTAACAGGATCCTTCATCTATAACACAAAGATGCACAATGAATGCTTTAACTCTGAAGAAGCTGATATTTTCCAGACTATCAGCCACACAATACTTATGAAAAATGTATACGTGTGTGTATAAATATAGTTCCCCAAAAAATCTGGACTGATACCATATTACAAAGTCAATCACTGCATCCATATAATTCTGGATGGTGCAGCAGAATGTGCCAAGGTACAATTAAATCCTCGAGTCTTTTGTAACCGGCTCATTAGTAGTTAGAGATATAAAATTGATAATTCATACTGAGTTTTATAAAGGATCAAAATTTAATGTCAATATTACAGGAATGAATTTCAAAAGCAACATAATTTTAGATTTACAACAAACATCCATATACCCACTCAGTCTGCTTAAGAGTTGCTTTGCTGCAGCAGGGGGCTAAAATCGCCATTACCATGTATGCTCTCATTTAGCTGCACTGCAGCACAAGCCACACAGAAGTAGCCCAAGTAGTAGATTCTTCATAAATTAGCATTAAAAAGCCAGGCAAGAGCCTCAGAACATTTCTTTTCTCCCCACTATATTAAAAGCTTTGCAAAATTAACAAATTGTGTGACAAATTCATTATGAGGCTTAAATTTCATCATGAAAGGAAAATATTTCAGACAATGAAATATTTGATCTGAAATGCTGCTCCATATGTGAATGCAAATATACATGTTTCAATCTAAATCCACTTATATACCCATTTATTACAGAGCTGAAGTAAAAACACCTCAAGAATAACGCAAGTCATTAATTACAACGTTTTCTACCACCAAATTGCTTATTTTCATTTCCAGTAAAGACTGCTGCTTTGCTTCTACATAACAAAGCAACACACTCTTAAACACCTTCAAAACACATACCAACGCATTTTTTTCATACTTCCTCTCTCCCCCACCAATGTAGGTGTCGGCATTATTCATGCGCAAAAAACACCTGCACTGTACACCAAAAAAACAAACAAACCAAAAAGTCACAATGAACAATAGTTTTAGCAGTCACTAGGAGCCACTGTGTGCTCAGCACTTTCTGGAGGAAAAACAAATAAACAAAAAGGGATGTTATTTTCGGACCTAAATATAAGTTTGGAGCTTAACTTTAGGCACCCATTTTTGAAAAATCTTGGCCAAAGAAAATATAAGTTAAGACAGTTCTAAAACTATTTGCATCTAACAACCTGGCGATGCTAAACTTTTTTGCAGGGAGAGTTTAAGAGGAAATTTCTAAGTTTAAACGTTGAAAGCACATACTTTTCCAGATATAAAGTACCAAGCCCTATTGAAACATTAAAACCATTCGAGACATTTTAAAACAGAAAACACACTTATTACACCTTATGAAATAGAAGTTTAATCTAGTCTAGTTTTGCTCCCATTGGGACTATGTTCACTGGACACAGGATCAAGCTCCATATTCATGTCAGAGTGACATTCATCCTTCTACAGAGAACCAGCCCAGAGAACCTATGTTCAGTTTAAGACCTCACAATGTTTTGAATGTGCAGAACCTTTGTTGAGAGCACAGAGCTGAATTTCATTCATTTAAGATTTCCAGCAACATTTCAAAAGTGAGTCAGATATTTATAGTACAATCCTGCAGTTCCTATGCAAGACTCCCAGTGATTCCCTAAGGACTGCAGGATACAGCCCTAAATGTAGTAATCTCTGTGGTTCAGATTGTGATCCTGGCTGTGTGTCCACATAGGAAAGTAAGGGAGCATAAACTCTTTTATTCCCTTGCATGAGCCACTCCTATTTACCAGTGGCAACAGGAGGTAGAGCAGCCTCTGCAAGGCTGTTAGTCCCCGTACAGATGGGTGGGCAGTGGGTAAAGTTTAGGCCTCCCCAAATACCAGACAGTGCAGTTGAGGAAGCAGAAAGGGAGAGTAATCTGCACTAGCTATAGGAACTGATTGTTTTCCCTGGAGCAAAGTCCTAGGACAGTGCAACTACATGCTGCCACTTACCTGGGATTTGTGATGGGGGTAGTACATACTGGGGCTAGAAAACACACATTTCTATAAACTCTCACAATCATTTTGTAAACACAGTTATAGCAAATTTAATATTGATGAGAATCAATACAGATTAGGAATGTTCACCGTTTTTAAACACCATATACATTATGAATATATACTGTATCTTTCCAACTGATTCCATTCTCAGGCTCAATGTATTAACCACAATTGTAACATGTTTTATTAATTTATATGAAAAATACTTCACTAAGAAAGTAGACAAACTGCACAGAAATAGTACAAGTGTCATGTGCATAGCAATACAGCTTAAAGCATTCACATATGGCTTTGTTTAAATGAAACTATTGGGGAAATGGTCCTATTTGGACCTATGGTTATACAGTTGACATAATGTAAACTGTTTCACATCTTTTAGGCACTTGCTAACAATAGTGTTCAATCCCTGAAAAAGCAAAATCAAAAACAATTCAAATTGAAAACAAAAACAAAAAAAAACCATGGGTAATAGCTGTGTGTAGTTGAAAAACCTTTAAATCAGTTTTAGTAGTGCATGCACAGAACTGAAAAAGGAAAGAAATTCTGTGCAAGATTTACAGCAAGTAACTGAGCAGTACAAAAATATTTACATGTTTAGGTTTTTAAATATGTACAGAACAAAAATCCTGCGAACTCATTCTATAGAATAATAAAAATATAGGACATGATAGTAATGAAAAATATATGCAGTTTTATGGTACTGTAATTGCAATTAGTTATACAACATCTAACCCACAAAGTTCTTTGTTGTATCTCAACATTTGATGCTATTATTTTGCATTATTTTAAAATTGTTTTATATTTATATACCATACCTAAGTAACCTGTGTATCATAATTCAACTTGGTTCTTTTTAAAACGAGTACTGTAAGGTATTTATTTTTGCTTTCTTCGCTAATCAAGATTATACTAATGAATTCCAGTCTCGGGTAGCTTCCATCAAATGTCTCTGTCCATGCCCTACCCAATTATCTTGATTGTCAAATACCCTACCACAAAACCAGCAACTAAAGTTAGCTTTCAGGGTATTATCAGAGGTAGTTTTCACAATCTGATAATTGTTTTTGCTTGTCTTTTTCAGTGTTAATTTTAACACAAATCTTTCTTTTACAGGACTAACAGGTTTTATCATCCTGTGCCTCCTTTGAGAGAGATCCTCAGTAGTAATGTCCAAAGTATTGCAATATGCTGGTTCCAGAAGAGCATCAATAGTTCTTTTTGACAATGAGACCTTAAGAACATGTCCTTTAAATTTAGTAATAGTTTTCATTACATTTACAACTTCTGGAACATCTGCATCAGGATGGTTCAGCACTACAACTGGCTGATTTCTCCGAGGACATTTTACAAGTTGTTTAGAATTAAAAGGAAGTAGTTTCAAAGTCCTCACAGTTTCCTTTGATGCCCTTGGTCTGTAAGGGCCACTTGATTCGCTAACAACTTCCGTTTGATTCTTTTCTTTGCACTTCCTGTGCAACATTATTTTCTTTCTAGGGGGTTCTTGGAAATCATCCTTAGTTTTTCGTTTGGAATTCTTGTTTCTTTGTGAAACCACAGTTTCAGAACTTTTATGACCAGTTTGTTTCAAGCAAGGTTTGACTTTTGAAAGTTTGTTTCTGGTGTTCCACGTGGACCTTTGGCTACCATAACTATTCCCTTTGTTAGCAATTACTGCTTGTGTAGAATTAATTGAATACTTTTGTGACCATGCCCCTGTAGGCTTGGTGGAACATATAGGTTCTACAGGAAGTACACAATTAGAGCTTGCCAAAGAGGGATTTGCTGGCATCAATCTACCTGGTAAGAATAAGGCATCACTAGAAGTAAGAATAGTCTGTTTCTGCCCTATAGCAGGACTTTTAAAGGACTGCATGTTATCCAATTGTAGTGAGGGCACTGAGTTGCTAACTGATTGTTTTAGATCAGTAGCTGCATCAGAAGTAGAGGTCTTAATTTTCAGCAAAAGCTTTTGTTGCATGGCTCCAGTTTTCTTTGGCTGACAATTTTGATTATAAGCATTTTCTTGAACATTATGTTTCTGTACCACAGGCTTGTTTGGTGTCATACATTTCAGAAAAACTGCCTGTCGTCCATCAGGCAAAAGCGCATAAACAGGCTGCTTCTGTGGAATCTCCTGTTGTTTTACTGACTCCAAGGAACCAAACACAGTGCCGTGATGTTCTGGTAACATTTTTTCAGAAGAAATTCCTTTCATAGAAGAATCAACTGAATTTGTAATTACAAGAGGTGCTTTGAATGGCACGCTATTTGACAAATCACTTACTGCCCCATCAGACACAATGCTAACACCAGAGGAATTATTTACACTTCTAACACTGTCATTTTTCAACTCGGTCTTTGAAGTTGGTACTGTTATTTTACGATACTCTTTAGATGTAACTCTCCCTAAAATCTGAGAGCTATCACCAGTGACATTTGCAACTGTGCCAAGTGTCCCACTACTAAATGTCAATATCATTCCAGGTCTTTTATTTAAAAGGAAGGATGCAGGTATGCTTTTAGTCAAATGAACCTCTGATGAACTTGCTGATGGAAGAGGTTTTCCTGAAACAACTTGTAAGCTTGGTTGGTTAGCAAGATGCAAAGGTACAAGAAACCCTGGTGGAGGTGTCTGAACTAAAAGTGTTTTCTTCTGTTCTGGAAGAACTGGTGAGAAGCCGCTAGGATTCTGGGTTGCAGATCGCATCCTATCTTTTACCAACTGCTGTGTTATGATTGCATCTGTGTGAGTTTTAAGCAATGTACCAACACCCGCAGTTCTAGATAACTTATCCGTTTCTTCTGCATCAAGTGATGTCATTGGTGCCTGTCTTTCTTTCCCAAAACATATACCTTCATTTATTGTGCTACATTTCATGTTCAACTCTCTCTTAGACATATAAACACCTACATTAGAAGAACTGGCTAAACCACGTGCAGTGGAGTCTTTTAAGTGTGTAAAAGTTTTACTGTCTGTCTGATGACATGAAAATGACTGATCACAATGAAGTTTTACGCATGTATTTAACTTATTGTGAGATTCTTGCGGAGTAGTTGATTTTACTCTTAGCACATCTTGAAGTAATTGGTTTACTTCAGGTGACAAATAATTGGATGCCTGTTTACTATGTAACGAGAAAACTGATGTGATTTTAGGCATAAGGGATGAATTAGCACAATCTGAAATATTTTCTGCTTTAGATTTCTCAGCTACATTTTCAAACACTTGATTTATATTAGTGTCCAAATACTGTTTGCTACCACCATGCCATTTTTCCATAAAACACTGTCTGTCAATAACACATTTAGATTGGTTTCTTGAAGAGACAGAATTATTCTTAGTGTTTACATGTCCATAAACTGAATTAATATTTAACTGGGATGATACACATTTTTCGGGATTTAAACCTCTCACTGACTGTGAAAATGAGGCTGTAGAGTCACTTCTCAAGCTGTTTTGAAGAAACATTTTGCTGGACATAAAGTCTTTAGGTTTGTCATCTGTTGGCATCCAAATGCTACATGGATTATCAGAAGAGTCTATTTTAGAGTAATTATGAAAAGGCAGTAGTCCCTGGCTAGATGAATCAACTGATGGATAGTAGACATGATTAGGTCCACCGTTATTGCTCACTCCACCATTTTGTATTTTAGGGAAGGGCATTTTCATGGGGTCATAATGAAGTGTATTTGTAACTGTGGGAGATAATACCTGAGGACGACTATGAGCAATACAACTTTCCCATGAGAGAACATTACTCCTAGTTCCAACCTTTGTCACCAAGTCACATGGAGGTGCAGTTGATCCAGGCTTCATTGGCAAATGAGTTGCATTCTTTCCTATAACTACAGTGGGAGATTCTATAGTCTGAGAAATAGTCTTACCACGTGATAAAGCATTATTTTGTTTTTCTGCTTTTGTTTTTCCTAAACAAGGAGTAGAAAATGAAAATGGAGTGGAGGTTAATGAGTGAAGAGAATTATTCTTCAGAGTTTGCTGATTAGTTACATGTGATGTAGCACTTGAAGATAAGCCAAAAGTATCAGCAGTTTGTAGCAAAGAATCAGCTGAGGCATCTTTAACACCATCAGATTTTTGTCCCGACAAATACACATTCTGTTTATTTGTAGGCAACAATTTTATTACAATATGCTGTTTTCCATCCACCATCTTAAATCCCATAAATTTAGCACTGTAGTTTGCTGGAACAGATATTTTATTATTTTTCACCATCAGAACTGTAGGTCCATGAACAGCATTTTTCAATAATCCCAAACCAAAACTTGACCCATCTTCTGCTTTATTGTATTGCATGGTAGTAGGAGACACTGTTCCACCTTGGAGATTATGCTTTTCATTATGTATAATTTGATCTTTTTCTTCATTCATATGCAGCTCCTTTACAGACTGGTTTAGCTCTTCAGATTTGGGTTGAATTTTATTCAAATTCCTAAGCACTTGTGCATTTTGCTCTTCAGTTTTGTCATTTCCATTGTTAATTCTTTTCCGTCTCCAAAGTGCTTTCCTCGATGCTCCTGTTTTGTACCTTCTCAAAATAAGCTTGAGCCCTGCTGGAGTCTTTACTATTCTTTTTTCACATTTATCCTTCTCCAGTTTATCTTTTGCATATAAGTGATCTCTATGCAAAGCTATTACATGCTTTAAAAGGTAATCCTTCCGTGGTGCACTATAGTTGCAATACTGACAACTGAAAGGAAATGCACCAGTGTGAACAAGAAGATGCTCCTGAAACTCCCCTTTTGTAAAGCTGACATGATGGCATTTGCCACATTTATACTGGATTTCGTTATGTCTATGAATGTGCTGAACAAATGTGCCCACATCTCGGGTAGAAAACCCACACTTTTCACATTGAAAATGACCATTTATACAATGCTTTGATGTGAAGTGTTTTGTCAAGTCCAACAGGGTATATATATGTTCATCATTACAAATCTCACATTTTACTAAAGTGCTGCGATGGATGCGGCGATGTTGTTTAAACAACTGGAAGTCATTGGCTGAAAAATTGCACATTTCACAAGGATATGAAGGCAACTCTCCATAGTGTAACAGTTGAAAGTGTTTCTGCAGATCATTCGGGCTATATCTAATTTTGTCTCTACATTTTGTACAGGTGAAATTCAGTATCTTTGCTGAAGTTTTCAAACCCTCTTCTTCAAACTGCACTTCTGGTTTGCTTTGCAAACTGTAGCTCTCTGAACAATTTAGATGACTTCCATTTACTTTCTCTTGACTTAAAGATTTTCTTGCAGTTTGCTGTTTACACTGAAATAATTTTCTGAATCTATCAACTTCATTTTTCAATACCACTTCATTTGGAATGTTCACTTTGGGCAAATCAATTTTCACATTTTTCAGTCCACAAGAAAGACTGACATCTAAAATCAGTGGTGGAGGCATTACACTTATAGTATCATTCACCAATGCTTTTTCCACAGCATTATCTGGAATACAAACACAAAGTTTCTTTGCAGCAGCATCTTGTAATAAAGTGGTCGGCTTTTTATCACAAAAAGTTTGTTCCTTTTCAGATGGCATGGTTTTAAAAATATTCTTTATTTTGTTTCAGGGAGATCTTGTGAGTTTTTGTAATTTTTGCAGCAGACAAGCCTGTTATGCAGAAATATCTTCAGAGTTCCAGGACTTTCTCCATTTTAATTTCCCTGAAATTAAAAATAGCACAGTGAATGCTACTTTTTAAAAGCTGATTCAATTGTAACATACTCCTTACAAAATTATTTAAGTATAGTTTATGAGCCAGCATTTTAAATATATTTTAAACTGTTTATTACTTTTATATATTTGCATTGCATGGTACCCAGGAGAAACAGCACCAATACAAAAACCGAAGTCTCCCTCCAACAATTAAATTAACTTTATTTTTATGAAACTTTTTTGGATCATTTGGGCATTATATTTTGAAAAATATATTAAAATATTTTTAAAGTTGTACGTGCTATACCTATTGACAAAAGAGAAGAATACACTTTAACAGTTCACAGCTACATCTTTATGGTTTTTGTTTTCCTCACAACATAGCTTTTTGTAAACAGAAGTCTTCAATATATGTTCATATTGTGTAAGCATCAGAACTTCTGAGTGCCTTTTTTATTAAGTCAGATTTTATTATTTACTCAGGAACAGATAAACTTTGGATTCAATCCATATAAAAATAATTAACTTTACTATGACATGGGTCATGAAAAGGCATCTACTGTATTATGAATTAATTCCTAAAGTACGCAGTGAAATTTGACATCATTAAAATATGAAAATGCCCCTACTTTTGTTAAGTTTTCACTACTCATACTAGTAGCTAAACATTGTGCAACAGAAACCAGTATCATCTAATCTTGGAGAATAGCCAGATTTAAGTTTTACTTTACAAATGATGTGGACAAAAAATCTGTATCAATACAAAGCAGCACAAGAGGCTTCACTGGCATAAGGTCTGGAAGCTCAAGTCCATGTTTGGAATCAAGGTTCCCACATGGCAACATAGTATCAGGTCCAATAGATTGTCACAGGAAACCATTTTCACTCCTTAAAGGTAAACTGTAAAAAAAAAAAAAAAAAAAAAAAGGGGGTTGCCCTTCCCTGCTTCTTCAAAATCTATAAAATTCTCTTTCCTGCTTAGTTTTTTTAACGTTAGAAAAAATGATGATATCTTCACGTCCCTCTTTTCTGGAGTGTTTTAGCAAAATTTTTGGAGATGTTGATTGAGTAGTAGAGTCACAAAATACTGTAACATGAGCAGCAGCCTCCACACACACATGCATAACGACACAAGGTGATGAGGATACTGAATCACAGATCATTTCATTGATTAACGTTCAAACTGCAAGAATGAGTTTTTTCATCCTCTCTTGGTTAGGGGTATGCAAAAGCTACAGTATAGGTAACAGGCTCTGACAACAGCACAACTGAGGTTCTCCAAATATTTTATCATAGTCCTCTAGCAAGAGAAGACCCAATATTAAACACGTTAAAATCAAGCATCAAGATAGAAGCTGAAGAAAATTCCAAGGCTCTATTTACACATCAGAGGAGCAAGAAAGGCAAAAAAACATGTTTACACATATTCTTTATTGCACACCTATAAAAAAATATTATTAGGATTACTAAACAAGTCTTCCAAATAATAAAGAGCAAAACATTTTCCAGTATTTTATACAACTTTTCAATAGTAATATATTATATGCTCTTATAGTATAGTAATAGCAGTATTTTAGACTGAATTAAAATTCAACTAACAGCGTTCCTCAGTTAAGTGAATCACAGAGTTTTAAATTACACATTTGGTGTTCTTAAAACCAATAAAAATACCCAACACACACACTTAGAAGTCTTTGGTAATGAAGACCAATGACCTAGCATACAGAAAAGAGGAATTTTATTTTTAGATAAGCTACTGTACATTTCCTGTTTATACTCACAAATGTGAGATTAGTCCATCTGATATTACTCTGTTTTGTGCCATCACAGAAGCACTGCATATACACTTCATTGTTACTAAAATAAAAATATACTAATGTTTCCTCTTGTCAACACTAAGATCCACTGATGTACTGCTATATAAGTAGAGAAAATAATCTAGCTCCCAAACAAAGCATGGGTGACAAATTATGGCTCAGAATTCTTCACTGTAGCTGGATATTATTAATAGACAAGATGCAACCCATTCAAATTATTATGTCCCAGCATGCCATGCTCCATCCTGATGCTAGTAGCCAGCTGCTCAGATGATGATGGAGCATTATACTGAACACTGAGACCAGTAATAACTACAGACTGCATTTTGCATTAAAAATGAAGGCAGTATGCTGTATTTTATGCAAAGGTGAACTTCAGGTTCCTATTATGGCACCAGTGTGGTCCTGAGTTGGGCAACCTTTCATTATCTGGATAAAACACAGATGCTCTTGGCAAAGTGTTTGCCAGATATATCCAACCAAGGTAAATTCTACTTAACTTGTAACTTGTGTGGTTAATTAGTTTAACATTCATATGCTAATATAAAACTGCCTCACTGTATAATAGGAAATTTTTTCTAAGTGTAGCTCTCCACACAACAAACAAAATTCTTAACTAGTAAACTTACAAAATAGAAGCCCAGTGAAATTTTTGTCTTTTAGCTAGCCATACATTGAACTTACTCAGTACGGAAAGATGAGATTTCAAATCTTCATTTGCCTTTTCAACATTTTTCTTCCACAAGAATGAAAGGCATAAAAATACAATGATCAGAAAAGGCCACAGTCAGGAGAAATACTTAAGAGAAGGATCTAGAAATAAAAGGACAGAGATTTTAAAGCTGTTAATACAAGAATTTCAAAAACAAGCATAAATTCTTCACAATCTGACATTGTGTGTGTTTTTAGCCAAATGAAGGATGGGACAAACTCTTACATAACAAACATGGTTCTGTCAAGAAGAATGGAGTAATTTGTGATATGACCTATAAATCTATGAGTGGAATTAACATAGTTGGGAGAGTACATTTTTGTTTTTTGATTGCCATCGATTTCTTGGGTACTTCTAAGGTGCCTATAACTTTGGTAACCAAGTAGCCAGACATGATAGTTATCAACAAACCACAGAAAGAGAACACTACGTGGCACCACAGGGCTTGTATACATTTACAACGATGCAGCTGCAGCACTTTGTGAAGATGCTACCTAGGCCAACAGGACAGCTTCCACCTTCCCAAGAAGGAAGAAGCCCTCCCATCAACATAGTGCTCTCTACATCAGGAGTTCAGTCAGTATAACTCCGCTATTACACCAACATAAGTTTGTAGTGTAGACCAGGGCTCAGTCCATTGATTTCTGAATCTGCACCAACACCACCACAAAGTTTAACTTTGGCCAAGCCATACAACTATTTCTGGAGGATTTTGAAAAAATGTTTTTTAAAAAGAAAAGGGGGGGACATGAAAGGAATGGGAATTAGTCTACCCACCACCATTTGAAAATAAAACTGGATTGACATGTCTTATATTTTATACCATGAGTAAGGATCCAATCTTGAAAACATTATGGATATGCTTAACTTTACTCAGATAAGTAAGCAGTTTCTAGATTTTTCTAGGCCCCAATCTTGTTTTGAAGGACTTCCAGCTTGCCAATATGTTGTTAAAACATGATGTAGGTGAAAACAAAAGCAAGCCATTGAATACAAAGAAGAAATGACCCAGTTTAATCTGATGATAATCAAGTATTCTTATTTTTAACATAAAAAACAAACATTAGTCCTTTGTACACAAATTTAACTCCATGTCCATTGAAGTTCAAAAAAAAAAAACTATTATACATTTTCATCAAATAGTAAGGAAAAAAAATAAATTTGAAATATAATAAGGTTACAGCCAATTAATATTGTCAAAGTCTTGCATAAATTTTGTTTCCACTATCTTAAATTTTCTAGTTTAAAAATAACTTTCACATTTTTGGTCAAATCTGCAAACTTTCACTTATTTAAGCAGATCTTTGACTTCAACGGGAATATGCACGTTTAAGAGCTTACAGAAATAGGGTCTGATGTTAAAGTATATTTGAGCTCTCATATCTTTATTTTATGAAAACAAAGTGAAACTTGTTAAATTTGAACAAAAATCTGAGACTAAATTATGATGGACATTAACTGAGAAAGGTTTATTGTTTATAAAAGCATCTTATGTTAGAAATACAGTGCTATGCAATCACCATAAAATACCTACAATTGCTTTCTTGAGCTATATTTCTAACAGTCTATAAAAAGCTTTATTAAATATATTATTAGCACAGCACAGTGTACACATTTTAGACACTCTAAGCACCACAATTAAGTAGCTCTTTCTAAAGGCTACCAGCTGACTACTCTACTCATGGTAAGACATAAAACCATTGTGAACAGTTTTCTAGTCTTGGGTATAAGCTCTCAGGGAAAAAAATGTAATGTGTGAGAGTGCATACACATATATGGTAGACAAACAGGGCTGAAATACAAACCCCAAGGTGTAAAAACGTGTTTAGCTACCTTTATGAACACTTCTGAAGTAGTACATTTTAAACTATTACCAGCCATTACTACAAGACACTCTAAGCAAAAGTGGGCTGGGGGTGGGGGGACCCCCTTTTCTGAGGCACTGAGACGAGAATCCCTCCTTGTAGACTTACTCAAGCTTCTCAGGCAACTCAGGCTCTGCTGAGACCCAGGGCACCTAATGGGCAGTGAGTGGTCTCCCCCCGCAGCCAGTCAGCTATCCTCAGCCTGATCCCCATCAGGGTAGGCAGTGCTGGGCAGCCCCCCACACCTGGCTGCCCCGCTTCGGGGTCCCAGGGAGCGGGGAGTTCCCGGGGACGCTGAACTTCCGCTGCTGCCCACGGAGATGGCAGAGTTGCCAGGCGGGGACTCTACTGGCCCCTCAGCCAGGCGGAAGGATACACGGGCACAGACGATGGGAGCCCTGCCATGCGGCAAAAGGAAACACTTAGTGCCCGAGGAAGGGGGCTCAGCCGCCTTCCTTCTTGCTTCCCCCTCGCCTTCCGCCACCCACCCGGAGCCTGGGGCCACCCCACAAACTTTCATGGCGGAAGGCGCACGGAACTATTTGATGGCTCAGCCCTACAGCAGGACGGCTTCCTGCCCCCCCAGGGAGTCGCCTCCTGCTTTCCGCAACCCCCTCCCCGTGCACGGGGCCGCAGCCCCCTCCTTGGGGGCCGCACAAGAGCCCGTCCGCCCGCTGGGGACCGTGCCCTGCGCCCACTTACCTTGCCCGTCTCCATAGCCCGCCGAGTCACAATTGGCGGCCATAACAGTTTCCATCCGGGGACTGTGGGGCTGCCGAGCTGAGCCCAGCCCAGCAATAGGGGGTGGGGGTGGCGGCGGAGGGATACGCGCTTCACCTGGGACAGACGGACGGAGGCCGAGGAGGCCCAAAGGGGGAGTGTGTTTTGATGACCCTCCAGGCCCCCAGTTGAGGGGAGTGGGAGGTCGCCTGGCTGCCCCCCGTGCCCTTGTGCTGGCAGCTCTATGTTGACTGAAGTAGCTGCACGGCTGAGATCCTGCTATATATGAGGCAGCAGCATTGAAAGCCCCATACACCCTCCCTCCTCCTCCTCCTCTTAGGGTGACAGATAGCAAGTGTGAAAAATCAAGGCACTTTTTGGAGTGGGCTATAGTTGCATATATAAGACAAAAACCTAATATTGGAATGTCTGGTCACCCTGTTATCCTTGTCTATGAGTGGAGGGGCTGAGATGAGGGGGGCATGGCACAGGAACATAATACATGACCCACAGTTGCAGGGCACCAACCTTCCACACATCCTCTGACAGCCAAGTACATACCCCTCACCCTACACACAGACACACACAACCCCTTCAAAGCCGCAGACTGCACCCTTTTGAAATGGGGCCCTAACCCTGATGGATTATATGCGCACTAACCCCTGACCTATCCACTGCCCTTATCCAAACTAAGGTCACCTTCCTTCCCCTCCCCACAATACACGCCAACCAATTCTGTTTTTAGCAACAGTTTGCCATTCACCAAAATGAACCTTTTCTGTGGCCAGTGTACTTCAGTGGAGTAAAAAGTTGTATCTCCATTTTCCTCACCAAGTATTGCTATTTATTTAGCAAGTTTATAATACCTTCACAGAAACACACATGCACCCCATTTCATTCAGATTCATTGAACAATGACAGGGTACTCATTTTCATGCAGACATAGATGAAGATATGGTTTCTGCTTCAAGGAGCCCAGTGCAGATACAGACTATGCAGCTCACACGCATTAGCACATTAGAAATACCTGGCATAGATAAGATATTTTTACACACTCAAGGTAATGTAGCAACCAAAGCTGAAAGGTTCTGTGGAAGAAATGTGTCTTCAGAGAGTTGTTTACTTCACTAGAAAAGGGAGACTGTTCCATGTATAAGGGTTAAACTACAGTTGCCATTTTCATAACAATTATTGTTAGTAGAGTGTTGTGTTTGTGGTGCTTTAAAAGACATAAAAAGGGAAGATCCCTGTCTGAAGAATTTGCAATCTCAGACACATACAATACAATAAATTCAAATGCAAGAAGGCGAAGAGGTGTGATCAATGACAAGATCAATATAGGAAAGATTAGCGGAAGAAATGAAATTTGAAGGAAGAAAGGGCATGGGAAAAGGGATGCTGTTCCAAACAGAGGAGGCCACGAAAGAGGGGGCAAAGGCAAGAGGAAGGAGTGAAAAGGACTGATGGTGTTTCCAGTTGCCTTCGGTGAGAACAGAATTGGACCCAAAGGGAACTATTCAATTAAAAATATGACTACACTAAAATCAGTACAGTGGCACAGCTTTTGTAGTGTAGACGCTTTCTACATTGATGAAAGGTGTATTTCCATCTATGTAGGTCAGTGGTTCTCAAACTTTTTTTCGTGGACTACTTGAAAATTGCTAATGATCTTTCCAAATGTTGTTTGTACCATTAGGTATCTATTGTAAAGTGCTTTGGATAAAAGCACTATATTAAAAAAACCTTAATAATAATTAACTTTTTTTGTTCTACAAATAAAAGCATACAACTCATATTTTAATATCAGTAGTCTTATCTTTCTAATGCAATGGATGTGCCCTCCCCTGCTGCGGCAGCCCCTGAGCTAGGGCTGGGAAGGAGGGCCTTCCCCCCCCCCCCCGGCAGCCACAGCCCTGGAGCTGGGGAAAGTTGCCTCTTTCTCTAGCCACCACAACCCTGCACATCTTAAATTCCACCGCCCCCTCTTCTGACCTCACTCCCTCCTTCCACCTATCTCCTATTCCCCCCAAGGCCTCCACCGCACTTACATGTGCATCTTCTCCTGCACGGCTTCATTAATTAGGTGGATGGCCCTTTGTTCTCTCATGTGCGGCTGCCCAGGCATGCACCTTAGAGGGAACTATCTGCGGACCACCTGAATGGAGCTCACAGACCACTGGTGGTCCACGGACCACAGTTTGAGAACATCTGATGTAGGTAATTCACCCTTCTGAGAAAGCAAATTTTTCACAGCCCTGAGCGATGTAGCTAGGTCAATCTAATTTTTAAGTGTAGACCAGGCCTAAGTTCTCCATACTTGTTATTAAGTCTCATTAATTGAAAGGAGGAAAACTTCCTCTGAGGATTGAATTTAAGTGAATGTTTAAAGTTTCTCCCTTTGGAGATGAAGGATTATATTGTGTGTGGTTCATGTGTTAAAAGGAGCCATAACAAATTTCCATAATTTTTTTATATTTCCCTCATTCAGATTGTCATCACAGCTTGAGATATTGCCCCTGTATTTCTGATTTTAAAATAAGAATGAGAGGAAGCCATGTCAAGTTTGTGATGTGCCAATTTAACACGTCAAAAGATGCATATTCCTACAAACCCTCAGATGAAAAATCTTTCATATATGTTATATTAACTATAGTTCTGTAACGCCAAAAGCAGGTCCATTTATCTCTGGATTATTTTGCTGCCATCATGTTCTTATTCACTTTATGTGTTTTTCCACCTGCGCTAAATGTGGTACTTCAAATAAGCATTATGCAGTTAAAATGTTACAACCATGAATTTCCACAAAAATATGCATCAAAATACACAATCGATTAGAATCCAAAAATGGAGATTTTCTTTCATTTTATGTTGGAAGATCTATGTTTGCTATTTGCCATTTGTGAAAGACTAGGGCTTTACTTTTAGGCGTAGTATTTACCATATATACTAGTTCATTAACCCTTTCATTTATAAGCCAGCCCCCCCAAGATGATTAGGTAAAAATAGCAAAATCTGTATGACCCTTTCATAAGCTGACCCTATATTTCAGGGGTTGGCAAACTTTGGCTCCCGGACATCAGGGTAAGCCACTGGCGGGTCAGGACATTTTGTTTATTTGAAGCGTCTTCAGGCATGGAACCCCTCAGCTCCCTGTGGCTGCAGTTTGCCGTTCCCAGCCAATGGGAGCTGCAGGAAGTGGCGGGAGCTGAGGGGCTCCGTGCCTGCAGACGCTCCACTAAACAAAATGACAATGTATTAGATATTCAATTCAATGATTCCACAGAGTTGAAAATCATCAGATTTTGGTGTAGACCCATTTATAAGCTGACCCCTACTCTTTGATGCGTCACTTTTTTACCAAAAATATTTTGCTTATGAACGAGTATATACGGTATACACACATGCACACACAAACACATATGCACTCAGTTTTGCATTTGCACATTATTCAATTTTCATGCACAAATCCAAATTTAGGAGGGCATAAAAATTGAACTTCAGATTCCCCATTTGTAGAACACTGATAATGATGCTGTACTTCTATATGTCAAATACATGTTATGAGCCTTACATTATTAAAGCTTGCGAAATGCTTTAAGAGTCTCAGATGGATGGTGCTTTACAATTGCAAACCATTAGAATATATGAAGTATTTCATAGACTTATGGTGTGAAGGAGAGCCTACTGATTCCTACTGTATATCATTTTTTCAGACTTGGTTTACAAAATATTTACAGTTCAATACTACAGTCCTTATTCAACCTAAATTCTCACTGACTTTTTGTTTCATTAATAGTAGCAGTCTTTTGTGATATACTGTTGCTCCTCTGCATTGCTTAATTGACTGCTTCAGAGTGGGACCAGAGCAGAGCCCTCAGTAATAAAAGAATGCCATCGGTGTCTCTAGAGTCCATCTTTTATTGGACCAGCTTCTGTTGGTGAGAGAGACAAGCTTTCGAGTTACACAGAGCTCTTCTTCAGGTCTGGGAAATGTATTCAGAGAGTCATAGCTAAGTACAAGCTGGGAATGGGCAACAGAGGATGGATCACTTGATTACCTGTTGTGTTTATTCCCTCTGGGGCATCTGGCATTGGTCACTGTCAGAAGACAGGATACTGTGCTAGATAGACTTTTGGTCTGACCCAGTATGGAGGTTCTTATGTTCTTAAGATCAAACAGATAATTTATCATAAGCAGTTACCACATATTTTAAGAGACCACTCAAGGTGAAGTGCCCCATTAACACCCCTGTAGTCATAGGACAAAAAGGGGGGCTAGTGGGCTAGAGATTGTTGTAATAAACCATAAATCCAGTGTCTTTATTAAGACCACGATTTTTAGTGTGAAGCAACATTATAAATTTAAGCTCCTGGGCTTGTCTTTTGAAAGTGTTGTGCAGGTTTCCTTTAAGGATGAGGACTCAGATATAGAGTGATCAGTTTGTGAAAAGGATTTATCCACAGGTGAGGTGGTGTTTTTGTCTTTTATTTTTTGTATTTTCTGCGTGAGTTCATTTGAGAGCTGAATGATTGTGTGGTTTCACACCATGTAGTTTTTATTGGGGCATTTAATCCACTGGATGAGGTACACCACATGTTGTGATAGGCCTGTGTAGGACTCACAGATCTTGAAAGTTGTGTTATGGGAGGTGTTGATTATAGTAGCCGTAGGTTTTGCATCTGTTGTTCTGGCAGGGTCTGGTACCACTTTGAGTTGGTGTGTCCTGGTCTGTGGAGAGCTCACTTCTGATGATGATGATGAGCTTGGAGAAGTTGGAGAGTTGTTTGAAGGGGGTCTCTGTCACAGCCAGATAAATCAATTAGAAAAACTAAGTGAAAAGTGAGGTAGGTAGTAGCCTACTAACGAAGAGAGGTGTATCCAACATTTTGTATGCATGCCATCAGATTGTTGTTCTGGTCAAGAAATAGTTCACTACAACTCTAAAACAAATTCATTAGTTGTGACTAGGAGACATTAGTCTTTATTAATAAAAGATAGCATAATATTCACAAAACCCAAGAGAATAGTAGGAGATATCATTCTATATCAGAATATAAAGTGGAGAAGAAACAAAGGTAAAATATTCATTGTGTAAATCTGAAGACAGACAAATAAGGACTCTATGATAAGCTAAACAAACTGCTCTAAGAAGAACTAAATTTTCGTAAGTGGTCAGGGATTATCAATGTTTGAATTGCAACTGCTGTTTTTTGGGTCAGAAAACTGTCTGTATTTTGAAAACAGAAAAAACAAACAACACCCCAGGATGTATATACATTGTTTTGTTTGCTTCCTCAGTGTGAATACTTGTCAGAAAAATCATCATGAAAGAATTATCTATGCATATCAGAGTGTGGTTCACATCTATAGTACTATGTCACATTCATGTTTGTACTTTTTTGGAAGGGGGGCATGAAAATATAAATTGCATTGTCAAATATGTTCCCATGCAGATTCTACAGAATATTAACATTTGAGTTTTATATATATATATATGAGGGCTGAAGGACCAATCGATCAAGGTGAGATTACATAGATAGATAGATGGATAGATAGATAGATATGCTGGAGATTCAATATAATGGCAAAGAAAAACCAGGAACATAACTGATACATATTACACAGGCGTATACTAATAACAGTGACTTTACAGTGAAGTCAAGATTCATATAAGAACGTATGTATAAAGAAATATATTTTGTTACATTTAATACTAAAGTTCCTATTTTAAAAGTTGTAATTATTTTATAATTGTTCTCACCAAAAAATAATTATATAAGGGTATATCTACACAGCAAAGAAAAGCCTGTGGCTGGCCTGTGCCAGATGACTTGGGCTCTCAGGGCTCAGGCTGGAGGGCTATTTCATTGCTGTGTAGACTTCTGGGCTTGGCAGGAGCCCAAGCTCTGGTACCCTCTGATCTGGCAGGGTTCTAGAGCGTGGGTTCCAGCCTGAGCCTGGAAGTCTACACAGCAATGAAACAGCCCTACAGCCCAAGCCCCACGAGCCCAAGTTGGCTGGCCAGCCCAGCCATGGGTTTTTCTTTGCTGTGTAGACATACCTTAGACTAAGTCCTTAAGATATTTGAGTCATTACCCAAAAGTACACTCTGAGATTTACCAAGTGACACCATCCACTCCCTCCAGGTCTGCAGAGGTGTCAAAAACACCTCAGAGACAATGGTTTCAAAGGCTGACTAAAAAACTAATTGAATCAGAATAGACATTTGATCACTGCCCATCACTAGGAGATCATCAACCAACGGGACCAGATCTGAAACTAAACTGAAAGGGATCAAGGAAATTTAAGGACTACAGATGAGTCCAATGTCTCACTAAAACCTTTTCACCAACCAATATTCAGAGTGTATCCGGCTGAATGAAATAATACATATTCCTCATATATATTGATGTTAACATCACACTATGATTGTTCTAATGTAGTATCAACACCATAATGTTTTGGTTAGGGTTTGGCAAATGCTGCTTCTGAACCAGAGCCTCTTAGTGTTCTCCTACCCAAGAGTGACAACACATAATATAGCTGGAGGATCTAGAGATTTAAATATCACACTTAAAATGCCTAGATTCCTAGGGATCTCAGGTTAAATCCAAGCAGAGCCAACTAAGTTCTTCATTCTTCTTTACCAGATAAGTTGAATTTGATCCACTTTACTGTGTGGGATCTTTCAGATGAGATATTAAAATCCAAAGTGCTCTATGTAGGCATGAAAGATCCCATAGGATTTTTTATAAGAAAATATTTGTTCCAGTCTCCTGGGCCAATATTTCCATTCTTCCAGTGTTCTGCAATGTTCTGTGGGCTGGCAGGTTGACACCTTCTTCTGCAGAAGTGGCTACATTTATGTGGTGCAGAGCATTTATTCCTTTTACAGTGATTTAGAATAAAGGTACTATGTAAATAAAACATTTTAATTATATTATGATATTAGATTAATAAATATCTGTGATCCAGACTGTCCCTGTTTTCAGATAATGCAAAATGAGGCCCACAGCTAAGAGTCAATGACTTATTTAAAGATTTCCTCAGAAACTCTGAAAAGAGAACATTGAATTATAAGGTCAATTTTGGGGTAAGAGGTCAACACAAATCACGTTGGAGGACTCCACATTTTCATAAGAAAGCGACTTATCCCCATTAATGACACCGCCTGTGGGTCTGCCTGACATACACTTGCCTAATTCTGAAATAGCTTCTTTTTGAGGAATCTTAGAAGAAATGCATTATTGTTATTGATAGCATGCTCCGTACTTGAATTAATAAAGTGAATATATCTGGCTAAAACTGATCGTGTCATTTCACGTCTTCTGCTGTGCTTTCATTCCATAGCTAACCTTCTAGATAATTTGGGGCATGTTATATTTCTTCAAAGACACTGTTTATCTGGAGTTGATTTATGGTATCACATTAGCTAAGACTAAATTCAACACTGAGATTTGAAATGGTTGGGAATTTTAGATTTTTTAAAGAACTCGATCTATAAATATACATATAAATAACTACTGATGTGAGTATTAACATTGACATGGAGAAGTAAAAGGGACTACTCATATGAGTAAAAAGGTACTCCCATGTGTAAGTATCTCCAAGATCAGGCCCAAATGACTGGGTCACAAATGCTCTTTGGATCCACTTCTGTTCTTAGACATGGTCGAACCTCTAGTTTGTGTTGAGTCTAACATAGTTTTAAGTCAAATTTACTTTCTACAAACTATGACAATATTGTGGTTGTCTTCTGTAGTGCTTCAAACCTATTATCTACACTCCTGCAACATTAAAGGAGTTGGCTTAGATGGGTCTAATGCTGACTGGCACCATGAAAACTACAAAGAAAGTTAAAATATCAGCGACTTTTCTATTACAGTGTCATTGCATGAGCAATGCGAGCAAGACCACTCTGAGAATGCAATGACATCCTGATATTAACAAAGACATCCTTGGGTGTAGGCATTAATACTGGTATATTTAAGAGATAACAAATCAGTGAGGTAGAACAGCATTGCCATTTGATTATGGTCTCCTGCTATTTTAACTGTTGAGGCATTTATCAAAAATAAATACGAGGCCAAAGCAAGATGTTTATTTTTATATCGGTGACAGTTGTTCACTGTATCATTGTGCATTCTGATTGGCTCAGTCAACAAACAGGCTACTGTTTGTCTTAGAGAAATTATTTATTGGGTGTTCCTAATAATTGCAGCTCATCCACAAAAGTGCAGTAGTTAAAAATGTACACTGTACTTCATAAAGAAACTGATCTCTGAGTGGCTCATCTTTTTAGTTTGTTTTAATTATTAGCATAAATTGAGGCTATCTGAAAAAAAAATGAAATGTGAAATTAATGGATAAGTACTCAGCAGACCCTAATGAAAGGTTTTAATAAAGGACTGTTTATTATGAGGAAGACAGTGAGCATCTTGTAAAGTATGACCTTGTAAGGTGACTACATAGAGTAGAATGATGACACAAATGTGTGTTTTCTTTGTATTCTGCAGTTACATTGCATTGTATACCTATAATATTACATTCTTTATTTAAAAAAGTAATTTTAAAACAATTGAAACCAGCCATCTAACAATCTGACTACTTGGTACAGATTCCATGTTCTACATAAATCACCTTTGAATGTTTTGGAGCCATCTTTTTAAATACATATACTCTGGTTAAAATTTTTAGATAAAATTATTGTTGAAACTCTTTCTACCCCAACAATAACAATGAAATTTTCTATTAGCCATTTACAACATAAAACATAAAACATAACATAACAAACTCTCTCTCTCTTGCTCTCTATTTATAGATATGCATATATATAAAAGAGCACCCAGACTGTCTCCTCTGGAAATAAAAATGCTCCCTTGAGCAAGCAAAATTCTCCATGAGATGTATGGCAGAAATGTCACTTCTTCAAATGCTTCTATGTGTCAAATGGGGATTTGTAACTATTTCCTAAGATGAAATCCTGGCCCCATTTAAGTCAATGCCCAAAATCACATTGATATCAATGGGGCCAGGGGAGAAGCCTAACTTTGTGGAGTCCTATGTATGCCTGGCTCATGCAAATGAGTGTTTCACAATGTGTTTGTCCAACGATTATATTCTTTATATAGTATATTCAGCAGAAGGATGTGCATACCAATTCCATGTGCTTGTGGCAGCCAGGGGGAACCAAGACCAAATGGATAGCTGTATTTCATTTGAACACTGATTATCTGCAGGTCAAATCTTGGTCTCCAAACTTTTCCATCCCCAACAGATCTGCCTACAGTGATGGGTATCCTACAAATGCTGTAAATAATAATGAGAATAGTCTTTAAAACCCAGATTTCAGGGGCAACCAGAGAAGGTTTGAAATGAGTTCCACGGGTCTGCTTGTGCACAGCGATCCTTAAACTATGAGACAATCTACAACTCTAGGAGGAGAATTTTACCCTTAGCAGACTAAAGAACAAGAAACCACACACAATTGACAAATGTCTTCCTGATGCAACATTTCAAAATACATCCTGAGTACTGGTCTTATTTTCTTTAGCAAGGCTGGCATTAATTCTCTCCACTAAAATTTAATGGCGTAGAATTACAGACATACAAACAGGAAAAACTAAAATCAGCAGGTTATTTTAAATCATAACTGATGAAATTACAAAACTGCATGCAGCTTTTGTCACTGCAGAATGTATAATTTGAGCCTGCTGACAGTTTCTGGTTTAGCTAATGGCTGCATTCTAGCTTCTCCCTCTATAACAACTCTCTGCTGTACCAACCTGAATAGGCATCTTTTGAGTACTGTCATAAGTCATTGCCATCCAAGTGTTCATTTGAATAATGAAGACCCCATCCTGGTTTTGGGCAAGTTGTTGAACCTCTCTGTGCTTCAGTTTACCCATCTGAATAACCTAATGCACTTACACCTCACAGAGATGTTGTAAGACTTTAGTAGCTGTAAAGTACTTTGAGATCCTTCAATGAAAAGTATTGTATGCACTTAAAAGTATTTCTAAGCGCTGCATACAGACCAAAAGACTGATATTCATGTGAGTATTTGACATACGTGACCACATTTTATCCTCAGATATGCACATACAACTTTGCAAACCAAGTAGATGATTCTGGTTAGAAGGACAGAAAATCCAGTAGGTAGTGGACATCATGGATACATTTTTGCCTTCAGGACTGAATGAACAATTCCTGTTGACCTCAGTGGGAACTAGCTGTGCATATTTGTGTGCAGAATTTGGCACTACTTGTTTCCTCTGTCTTCTATTTTCGCCCTTTTAACACCAATCACTTATATTCTGGTCACTGCTCATTGTAATCTTGGTTCCTGTACCATCCTTTGAATGACACTTAAATCTAATATTGAAAATGTATTTTCACTACCAGGAGAATGCAGATTGACTAATATACTTTCTTTCCCCTCACATACCATTATGCTTCTCCAGACTTTTGTTACATACCACATACTGAATTTTAGTTAAGTCTCCCACAACATTCCCTGAAAAACCTCTAGATTGTTCATCATACCAAAGGTATTAATCAACACAACACAACAAAAACTTTGCCTTCTTATTTCAGACATTTGTTATTTATTGCACTGCTTCCCAATAAAATTGCAAATGGATTTTTAAAGTGATATTTTCTCAGTCTACAAGAGCATTTAATAGTCTATTGCTCTGACACAGTCATATGATCTTTCTCACCCTTTTGTGTCATCTCACACCTTGTGTCTTTGGTTTAGTATTTAAATCCTCTCCATAGAACAAGTTTGGCAGAGGCAGCAGCACAGTTTGAGCTTCCCCTGCCATCCTGCAATTTACCTTTGTCCTTGAGTTAGAATAACCACTCACCAAGGCAATGGCCATTTCCATGTCCATTCACTGCTTGGCATCTCTAGTATCAATTGTGATGGTGCGTTTTGTGATGATAGGGACATTTTGTCCCCAAGGAACTAGACGGAGATTAAACTCTTTTCATATAGCCATCAGTTGATTACAATTTCCAGTCACTATCAATCTGGGCTAAATTTGATCTAGGAACCTAAAGGGGAAAAAAACTCTATATCCCATTACCAATCCCTTGATGAGACTCATAGTCCCCCTACTAGTTATTTCAAAAGATTCATCTGAGATATCAGGTGCCAGGCTGGCTGTTAATTGTGCCCCTAGGCTTTAAAATTCACTGCCTAATGACAGCAGCTCAGTTACTCTGTGTTTACTTCATTTGAAAACAGACTGAATAATGACATTTTTGTTTTGCAAACTTTTTAATTAATCTGAGCTATATAGGCTATTATTTTAATTCTGTGCCCTAGGAGGCTTCCTATGCAGTATTCCAGACATGCATATTGTATCAGTTCCTGTTTAAAAATAAACTTAGTTGAATAGGATATTGGCTTGATTGTTGTTTTTTAGTGAAGTACATTTGCGTGGGGAAAAATAATCCTATAAGTGAAATCAACTGGTAGTATACGCCGCCACGTACTCAGTGATACTGAGCGTAGTTTTCCATTTGAAAAATATGGAGCAAGAGAGAACTGATGGATTTCTTTTAACTAAAAACTCTGCAGCTGATTTTCCTCTTAAATATGAAATACCCAATCATGTAAAAGAGATCAGTAAAAACTATTACATAGTAACAATCACAGGCAGCAATGTTGGTTATATCAAAGAGATTTTTACATATAGACAGTTAATTGCCAGATGACAGCAACCTTGTTAAGATTCATCTATCTATAGCCAGCCAATTCCCTTGAAAGAATAAATTCATGAAGAAAAATAGTTCAGGAAATATCAAGCTTCTGACACAACAGAATGTGCATTTGAGGAATAACAAAGACGTACATAATACTAAGAAAATATAAGGGTTTGGCTACACTTGCAGCTGTACAGCGCTGGGAGTTAAAGCTGTCTTCGTACAGCTGTGTAGGGAAAGCGCTGCTGTGTGGCCACACTTGCAGCATTTGCAGCGGTGTTGGGAGTGGTGCATTATGGGCAGCTATCCCAGCGTTCAAGTGGCTGCAACATGCTTTTCAAAAGACGGGGGTGGGGTAGAGTGTGATAGGGAGAGTGGGGGAGAGAGAGAAAGAGTGGATTTTTCGAGCCGACACTGTGTCAACTCCCTGCCTTGCAAATTCCGACCACTTCCCCCACCCCTCTCTCATTCACTCTTAAATGCAAATAGCCTTCAGACCAGATAAGCAGCTGCAAGGGCGGACTCCCCCCACCCCCCTCCCCCCGCTGTGCTGTTTCTCTTCTCAGGCAAACACTAGCTGTGGACATTCCCTGCCTGCCTCTGCTCGAGCAAACAATTGGTGTTTTTTTTTTTAGATAAGCAGCTCCGGGATCCCCGAGTTCACAACAAAACAAAGAGAGGCATCATAACAAAACAAAGAGAGTTCTTTAGTTAAAAGCATTATGGGAAAATTCCGGAGGTCAGTTACAGTGTAGTAAGATTAATCACTGTTTACACTGGCACTCCAGCACTGCAGCACCAGCGCTGTTCTCTTTATTCCTCTCGTCCATGTGGAGTACAACCGGCGCTGTAGCCAGGGAGATACAGCGCTGTATGTGCCTTGCCAGTGTGGACAGGGAGTAAGTTACAGTGCTGTAAAGCCACCACCAGTGCTGTAACTCTCAAGTGTAGCTAAGCCTTAAGAGTTAAATATGACAGGCTCCACATTATCTTAAAATTAATTGTGTTTGCCTTCAGCTACAATTCAGCTTTCTATTGCCATTTCTCAACACTCCTAGTGGAACATCTATGCAAGAGTCAAGATGGATTTTACCCATGATAATATTTTTTGATTTTACAAATACACCTCTACCCCAATATAACGTGGTCCTCGGGAGACAAAAAATCTCACCGTGTTATAGGTGAGACCGAGTTGTATCAAACTTGCTTTGCCCCCCAGTTCCTTGTTCCCTGACCGCCCCCTCCAGAGACCCCCATCCCTAATCACCCCCAGGATCCCACTCCCTACCCAACCTCCGGTCCCCTGACTGCTCCGACACCTATCCACCCCTCCCCTCCCCCTGATAGGCACTCACCGGCAGTGGTGGGAAGCGGAGCAACCCAGCCCCAGTCCACTCCACCTTGCCAGCTCCCAGCCACGGCGCTCCGCTTCCCGCCGTCGGTGAGTGCAGGGAGGTTGGGGAAAGGATGCCCCCCCATATTCACCTGCGGCAGGAAGTGGAGCGACATGGCCCCAGCCTGCTCCACTCTGCCACCTCCCAGCCATGGTGTTCTGCTTACCGCCGCAGGTGAGTGCAGGGAGGTTGGGGAAAGGATGCCCCCCGTATTCACCTGTGGTGGGAAGCAGAACACTGCGGCTGGGAGCTGGCAGAGTGGAGCAGCTGTGGCCAGGCTGCTCCACTTCCGCCGCTGCTGGTGAATGCGGGAGGAATCTCTTCCCTCAAGCCCCCTCCCCTTAGCCACATAGCTGGGGTGGGTCAAGGGAAGCAGAGCGGGCTGCTCCCGGCCCCCTGCTAATCCCCCGGGCCACTCTGGGACTGTGGGGCCCCCAAAAGTGCCCTCCCACAGCTCCTGCCCCTCAGACCTTGGAGGGGAAGCCCCTGACTACCCCCCAAGACCCTCTGCCCCTTATCAAACCCCTTAGCCCCGGCCTGGCCCGGCCCCGTTGACATGCTGCTCAGAGCAGCTTGTCAGAGCTTTACCGTGTTGCATGCGAACCCGCATTCTATCGGGTCGCATTCTATCGGGGTAGAGGTGTCTGAACTTGTTATGTATGTGTAGGAGGAGCAAAGGATTAGGAGCAAGGAGAATCTGGAGTTCTAATCCCATCTGAATCATTTACAGTATAACTTTGGGGAAGTCACTTGACCTACCTGTTGTTACTCAGTAAACTCAGCTGGAAATTGGATACAAACTGGACCTCTGAGAATATCAGATGCTTCTCCTGAGCTTCTCTGAATTAATAAATTACAATAAAATAATGGTTTACATGTACAATGGTGATATGCACAAGAATCAAATAAAAGTATAAGAGAAATCCCTCTTTTAATGGCAGAGCTTAACTGATGCTAATAGATGGACTGTGTGCCCCAAAGTAAATAAACTAACAAAAAATATTGTAGGTACTGTTGTTGTAGCCAAGTTGGCCCCAGAATATTAGCGAGACAAGGTAGGTGAGGTAACATCTTTTATTGGACCAACTTCTGTTGGTGAGAGAGACAAGCTTTCAAGCTTACATAGAGTACATTTCTCAGCCCTGAAAAAGACCTCTGTGGAAACTTGAAAGCTTGTCTCTCTTGCCAACAGAAGTTGGTCCAATAAAAGATATTACCTCACCCACCTTGTCGCTAAGAAAATATGACTATCTTACTGTAGAAGAAAATAGCGGCACACAGGGGTAACTAAATATGAGACACATTCCAGCTGTTCCTTTGTATTCCAGCATTCATCATCTTAGCGTATTCGAGAGATTGGATTTGTATGGCCAGATTTTCAGTTGCATCCCATATAAGTTACTGAGGGGGGGAGCTACAAGGAAGCTAGTTGCAGCTCTCTGATTCTGGGGCTAGTTCTGCTGCTTTCAAGGGACAGTCTGGCATCTGAGGATGACTAGACTGAAGAAGCACTCCAGCCACTTCCTCTCCTGCCCCTGAACATGCCTGACACTCCTCCTAACCAGAAGCTCATATTTCAGCAGCACTACACCCACGACTCCCCTGAGCCAGGGGAATCCCCAGCTAGGGAGATCTGCAGGCTTTCTATCCCCTTTGTGTTACCAGAGTGCTTTGTTCAGTCAAAGCCTAAAGTTTCTTGAAGTATTTTCTACATAGATTCCCATGTGTTCCTTATTAGAAAAAGTGGAGAGAGAAGGGCTAAATTATCAATGCTTAATAATGTTAGCAAGAAAAGTATATGAGTCCAACTAGTTTTTGAAGCTCATACCTCATTGAGGTGAATGCAGTAGAAGGGAAAATGAGTTCACTCATTTACTACAGCTGTGTTTTGTGTGGAGACAGTTTCATGCAAGGCTGGGTTGAACACATTAAATAAGAAATCTGATAAAATTATCTTGGCTGTATCCTGACAACTGACAAAGATACAAATCTGATATTTTCAAATGTAGCCTTACTTATAAAAGTGAATTTAGAAATATCTGTATTCTCAATATAGTGCAGAATATTACAGAATGTACACATTGTGGAGGAGCTATAAATCATAGACACCACAATATTTTCATGGCCCTGTTTCTGTTCTGTATCTGATGAGAAGGCACAGGATCATGCCATGGTTTGAAGTGGAAAACATAATATCTTTCATGCAAAATTTCCCTGACATACCCTGAAAGCAGCAGCCCATGTTCAAAGGTGCAAAGTTTCTTCAAGCTCAAAAGTAAGGAAAGGGGAAAAGAAGGAAACAAAGGAAGAAACAAAGAAAGAAATCCTGGCAGGGGTTAGACTAGATGACCCTTTCAGTTCCTTCTAATCTTATGGTTTTATGATTTTAGGAAAGAAAGAATCTTACCAGGTAACTCCTGGGCATGCTCCGACGTGATTTTTCAGTTAATAACTTTAACGTTTTCCAACAAATTTATTTTTCAACATACTCACTGATGTACACCTCAGTGATGATTGGGCAGAGTCTTGGTGCTCCCACCTCCCCTCATCCCATAAGTTGACCAGCACAGCTGAGCCAGCTTGGATGGTGTCATAGTTTGCCACTAGTATAGACCAGTTGCCACAACAGCCACCACCTCCCCAGAGCAAGGGGGAAGCTGGGACGGAATTATGCCTCAGAGACTCTCTGCAGCACATTGTCTCTTAGGGCTAATGCTATGTTGGTGTAGCTTATGCATCACTCTTTGTTCAGAGTTGTGTCAAGCGGTACAATCTAGCCAATAGCACATTTCAGCCACTACTGTACTGTGTCAGAAAAGGTTTGACAATAATTTATTATGGTGTGAAGGTGTATGTTTTTCAGCCACACAGAACTCAGTAATGGCTGGATGGCTTTTCCCCCAAACTTTCTTATAACAGTCATCTTTGAGCAAAGACAAAGGATGAAAAATTTAGTCCAAAAGGAGAATTATTTTAGAAAATTCTGAATAAATGAAAGAAGGGAGCATAATTGAAACTGTTTTACAACCTCAGCTACTACATAGTATTTGCTACCAAGCAGACATTATAATATATATAATGGAAAGCACTTTAATTTCCTTGTGGACTAATGGCACTACATATGGAGGTATATAAATATGGCATACAAGTGCTAATGGTAAACTTGTGTATTGTATAGATAGAATAATCAGACATGTTAAAACATATAGTAAGTCAGAGCTAGTGTTAACTTCAGTTTTAACACAATACTTCTGGATTTAGCCAAATGGAAGCAAAGCAGTTGTAGCTCTGTTTTTAAGAATCTCCCTTTCTCTCCTTTTAGATGGGTACTTTCCCACCTGACTCTAGGTGCCTGAACCTTGTTTATAATAAATATCCCTGATTAAAGCTGGGATAATCTGAATCTTGGGCAATAAAGCAGGAAAAATAAAACATATAGGATGAAATCCTGACTCCGTTAAAGTAAATGGGAGTTTTGCTGTTGACTTTAACAGGACACGATTTCACCCATAGTACAAGGAAAACAACGTAGAGGACTAGAAAGCATCCCATCAAGTTATCATTCTCTAGGACACTAAATAGTTTTAAAAGCAGCAAAGAATCCTGTGGCACCTTATAGACAAACAGACGTTTTGGAGCATGAGCTTTCGTGGGTGAATACCCACTTCCTCAGAGGCATGTATTCACCCACGAAAGCTCATGCTCCAAAACGTCTGTTAGTCTATAAGGTGCCACAGGATTCTTTGCTGCTTTTACAGATCCAGACTAACACGGCTACCCTCTGATACTAAATAGTTTTAATAAACTTTATCATATATATTAAAGTTGGTTGAACTGGTAGCACCAACTATTTTGAAGGTAACCCAACACTGCCCATTATAATACCCTGTTTTTAGTTGTTTATAACTTTAACTGGGCTGAAATTTTCCCATGCTTGGAGTTAGACTTAAGTGATGGTGTTTTTTAATTTCAGCCAAAATGGTTTAGCCATTTACAAGAACGAGACCCAGTAAAAAATATATTGTTCTTTCCATTTTAAAAGATAATAATGACCTTTTATTTAAAAATCTCTAGCACCCCAGGTTTGGGAATTGTGATGTGAAATTTTGACATGGGGATGGCCTTTGTGTCAGGGATGTGTGCCTTTTGAAAATCTCCCTAAATTTTGCCAAGTTATAAGCCTTTGAAAATTGTAATTCACATATGTTCAGTAGAGACTTGCTAGAATGTAACAGCTAAAATCGCTGAAGATTCTATTCCATCCTTCCTAAAAATGCTCCCACATCACAAGCACCATCCCCATCGAGCAACTGAGCAAACTCCAGGCCAGGGTTACAGGGTTGAAATTAGACTTTCCCTGTAATTGCTGCTCCCAGTTGCTCCAAGCGTGGTAGGGGCAGGGCTCTGGAACTGAGAGCTGGAAGCTCTCTCCTGTGCTGTCAAAGACCCTGCTGCTGGCACCCAAGCAGCATGGAAGCTCTAGAGGAGAGAAAAGACAGACTGAGAGAAGGGAAAGAAGTACATTGGGACTGGAGATGGGGAAGAGAAACTGATTCTAACTGGCTGGGCAAAAAGAGTGAGTGTGGGAGGTGGGGGTGGGGAAGGAAGGAGAGGCTGGAACTGGTTGGACAAGGAGACTGGGAATTGGTGTGGGAATGTAGAGGTGTGGAGGACTATGAGTCAGTTGGCTGAGTAGGGAAACATTGGTGAAGAGTTGGGGGAAGAGGGGTGACTGGGCTTGGTTGGCCTAGGAGACTGTGAGTAGGAACCAGTGGGGATGGGGGAAACATGGCCAGAGGGGAAGAGGTGGGGAAGGGAGACCGATCTGACTAGGAGCTGTGGTATGAGGAGAGAACTGGGACTGGCTGGGCAAAGAGATTGGGACAAGGAGCCAGAAAGGAGGTGAGATAGAAATTACATGAGGACTCTGGGCTAATGTCAGTGCATCCTTAATTCAGCCTCCTGGTGTACGCATTATGACAGTCTTTAATTACATGATCACATACTACCCTTTCCACAGGACCTTTGCCTCCTTCAGTGCACCAGGATAGGTCCTGATCTGGGGAGAATCAGGGTTGTGAAGTGAAAGAGGATATTGTCGATAGGATGCCTGCTCGTTTGTTGCAGAAGTTGGAAGATGTATAGTGAATGAGGCAGAGGATTGCAGGAAGAGAACAGATGGTCTCATGCCCTGGATTCTATCCCTGCCTCTCCCACAGAATTTCTCAGGTGGTCACTAATTGTGAGCACCTCATTTTCTGAGTCCTCAATTTGAGGTCCTGGGATCTGATTTACAAAAGTGCTGAGCACTCACAGCTGCACCTGAAGTCAGTGGGAGCTGTGCTTGAACATATGAAGTGCTATATTATACAAAGTACTCTAAAAAGTCACGTCCTAGGCATCTCAAATTGGACACTGAAAATTAGTGGAAACTTGTGACCTTAACCTCTCTCTGCCTCAGTTCCCTATCTGTGAAATGGAGATAATACCACCCCATCCCCTCTGAGGCATCTGAAAATGAATGTATTATTTTTGTAGAGTGCTCAGATACTCTAGTGATAAGTGTTATAGAAAAGGTGATGAAGAAATTAATAATTCTGTCTTCAGAGTAGGGTTTGAATATTGTTCCATAAATAATTCCTGTAGCCACACATTGAACAATGAGGAGAAAACAAAATATTGAATAGCTGCTCATTAAATGAGCATAATCTATTCTGTGCACTGAATGACACTGGGGACTTGTGAAAAGAAAAAGAATGTGATCATGTAGTTAAAATTGTATCATAATACATATGCACAAAGAACTGAATTAAAGCTGCAGAGGCAACCTTAATTCTGGCATTTTTAAAACTTTTGAGTGTTTGACTTTGTAAACTTAATGATCTTTTAATGCAGTTATGTGTGTGTAATTATCCATATCTCTCTCTCACACACACACACACACACACACACCCCTGCTAATTTAAGTAAGTATTTCCCCCAAAGATTTACCACGTTTGTCTCCCATTTGCACTCCACCACAGAAAGGGTTAATTTTAAGTGATGTTCATAAATTTTCCCTGCAGAAAGGGGTCAGGACCTTACTCCACTGAAGGAAAATTAGTAAACTTGCTGACTAAGAAGTTCAGGGTCAGGCCTTTCCTTTGTTACTCCCCATTTTAAACATTTCTCTTTCACTTTTGCTTCTCTCCCATATCTCCCTTTCCTCTACTTAGAGCTCACAACATCCTTTTTGCTCCTTGTTGCATTTTTCCCATATATATATTGTTTTCAGGGATTTTTCCCTTCTTCTCAATTATTTTTATTCTGGATCTTAATTTTCTGTGTTTTACTCATAGACTCATAGGTCAGAAGGGACCAATCTGATCATCTAGTCTGACCTCCTGCACAAGGCAGGCCACAGAACCCCACCCATCCAATTTTGTACAACCCCTATCCCAGGACCGAGTTATTGAAATCCTCAAAAATGGTTTGAAGACCTCAAGCTGCAGAGACACCACCAGCAAGCGACCCGTGCCCCACGCTGCAGGGGAAGGCGAAAAACCTCCAGGGCACCTGCCAATCCGCCCTGGAGGAAAATTCCTTCCCGACCCCAAATATGGCGATCAGCTAAACCCTGAGCATGTGGGCAAGAGTCACCAGCCAGCACCCAAGAAGGAGTTCTCCGCAGCAACTCAGTACCCATCGCATGCAACATCACCCCGCAGACCATTGAGCAGACCTGTCTGGTGGTAATTCAAGATCAATTGCCCAAATTAACGATCCTATCATAACATCCCCTCCATATACTTATCAAGCTTTGTCTTAAAGCCAGGAAAGTCTTTTGCCCCTACTACTTCCCTCGGAAGGCTATTCCAGAACTTCACTCCCCTAATGGTCAGAAACCTTCGTCTAATTTCAAGTCTAAACTTCCTAATATCCAGTTTATACCCATTCGTCCTCGTGGCTACATTAGTACTAAACTTAAATAATTCCTCTCCCTCCCTAACGTTAACCCCCTTGATATATTTATATAGGGCGAGCATATCCCCCCTCAGCCTTCTTTTGGCCAGGCTAAACAAGCCAAGCTCTTTGAGTCTCCTTTCATAAGGCAGTTTTTCCATTCCTCGGATCATCCTCGTAGCCCGTCTCTGAACCTGTTCCAGTTGGAATTCATCCTTCTTGAACATGGGACACCAGAACTGCACACAGTATTCCAGATGGGGTCTCACCAACGCCGTATACAATGGTACTAACACCTCCTTATCCTTGCAGGAAATACCCCGCCTGATGCATCCCAAAATCGCATTTGCTTTTTTAACAGCCGTATCACATTGGCGACTCATAGTCATCCTGCTATCAACCAGTACCCCAAGGTCCTTCTCTTCCTCCGTCGCTTCCAACTGATGCGCCCCCAACGTATATCCAAAATTCTTATTATTAATTCCTAAATGCATGACCTTGCACTTTTCACTATTGTATTTCATCCTATTTCTATTACTCCAGTTTACAAGGTGGTTCAGATCTTCTTGAATAGTATCCCTGTCCTTCTCCGTGTTAGCAATACCCCCCAGCTTCGTGTCATCCGCGAACTTTATTAGCACATTCCCGCTCTTTGTGCCAAGGTCAGTAATAAAAAGGTTAAATAAGATCGGTCCCAAAACCGATCCTTGAGGGACTCCACTGGTGACCTCCTTCCAGTCCGACAGTTCACCTTTCAATACGACCCTCTGGAGTCTCCCCTTTAACCAGTTCCTTATCCACCTTACAACTTTCATATTCACTCCCAGCTTTTCCAATTTAACTAACAGCTCCCCGTGCGGAACCGTGTCGAACGCCTTACTGAAATCTAGGTAAATTATATCTACCGCATTTCCTTTATCTAAGTAATCCGTCACCTTCTCAAAGAAGGAGATCAGATTGGTTTGGCACGATCTACCTTTAGTAAATCCGTGTTGCAATTCGTCCCAATTACCATTGACCTCTATGTCCTTAACTACTTTCTCCCTTAAAATTTTTTCCAAGACCTTACATACTACAGACGTCAAGCTAACAGGCCTATAATTACCCGGATCACTCTTTTTCCCTTTCTTAAAAATAGGAACTACATTAGCAATCCGCCAGTCATACGGCACAACACCCGAGATTATCGATTGCTTAAAAATTCTCGCTAACGGGCTCGCAATTTCACGCGCCAGTTCCTTTAATATCCTCGGGTGGAGATTGTCCGGGCCCTCCGACTTCGACCCATCGAGCTGTTCAAGTGCGGCCTCTACCTCAGTTGCAGTAATATCCACTTCCATATCCACATTCCCGTTTATCATCCCTCCATCATCGCAAGGTTCCTCACTAGTCTTATTAAAAACCGAGGCAAAGTACTTGTTTAGATGTTGGGCCATGCCTAGGTTATCCTTAACCTCCATTCCATCCTCAGTGTATAGCGGCCCCACTTCTTCTTTCTTTGTTTTCTTCTTATTTATGTGGCTGTAGAACCTTTTACTATTGGTTTTGATTCCCTTTGCAAGTTCCAGTTCAATGCGGCTTTTAGCCTTCCTCACTTTATCCCTACATGTTCTGACCTCAGCAAGGTAGCTTTCTTTACTGATCCTGCCTTCCTTCCACTCCCTGTAAGCTTTCTGCTTTTGTCTAATCCCCTCTCTGAGTTGCTTGCTCATCCAGTTTGGCCTGCAACTCCTGCCCATGGTTCTTTTCCCCTTTCTCGGGATGCAGGCTTCCGACAGTCTCCGCAGCTGTGACTTAAAGTAATTCCAGGCCTCCTCCACATTTAAATCCACTAATTCCTCCGTCCAATCCACTTCCCTAACTAATTTCCTTAACTCTTTAAAATTAGCCCTCGAGAAGTCGAAAACCCTAATCGCAGATCTACATTTGTTTATCCTTCCATCTAGTTTGAACTGAATCAGCTCATGATCACTCGAACCAAGGTTGTCCCCTACCACCATTTCTTCTACGAGGTCCTCACTGCTCACCAACACCAAGTCTAAAATGGCATCCCCTCTCGTAGGTGCTTCAACTACTTGATGAAGAAATCCATCCGCTATCACATCCAGAAAAATCTGACCCCTATTATTTGTGCAAGTACTCGTCCTAGTCTATATCCGGGAAGTTGAAGTCCCCCATAATCACACATTTCCCCTTTGTGTTTACTTCATTAAAGACATTAAAGAGGTCTCTATCCATATCCCACTCTGATCCCGGCGGTCTGTAGCACACCCCAAGCACTATCTCAGGTGAAGCTCTAGTTGCTTTTTTACCCAGCGTGATTTTTGCCCAGACGGACTCCGTCTTATCCATTCCATCGCATCTTATTTCGCTACATTTAATTTCATCATTGATGTACAAGGCTACTCCCCCACCTTTGCCTTTCTTCCTGTCTTTTCTGAACAGCACATAGCCTTCAATACCCGTGCTCCAGTCATGAGTACTATTCCACCAGGTTTCGGTAATCCCTATAATATCCGGCTTCACTTCCTGCACGAGTAACTCCAGTTCCTCCATCTTGTTACCTAGGCTCCTCGCATTAGTGTACAAACCTTTTAATTTTCGGCGTTTGGCGTCAGTGACATTCTTTCCCCCGTCGTGCACAAACTGTCTGCCACCAGCATCACCCGTTACTCTGGTTTCTACTCCACTATTCCTCCTTGGATCAAATCTTGGGGCCGCAAGGGTATCCCCGCTCACTTTGTTTACTTCCCTCTCCAGGTTATGTTCTGGCGTGGAGATCTCCCAAACATTTCCCAACCATCTCCCCCAACTTTCTAGTTTAAAGCCCTCTTGATGAGGTCGGCGAGCCTCCATCCTAGAATCCTATTTCCCTCCTTGCTGAGATGAAGTCCATCCTGAGCAAACAGTTGTCTATCCGTAAATGTGTCCCAGTGACCGTACATCCCAAAGCCCTCCTTATAACACCACTCCCTGAGCCATCTGTTGATCGTCATAATCTTGTCCCTCCTTCGTCGCCCCGCTCTAGGAACCGGCAGAATCCCACTGAAGATCACCTGAGCCTCGATGTCTTTAAGCCTCTTCCCCAGTCTGAAATAGTCCTCCTTGATACAGTCCAGTGAGTAACTAGCTGTATCGTTCGTTCCCACATGAAGGATAATCAACGGATTTTTTCCCGCTCCCGCTAAGATCGTATTCAGGCTCAAGTCCACATCCTGTATCTTAGCCCCCAGCAGACAGCACACTCTTCTGTTCTCCCGATCCGGTCTAGTTACAGGCCTGTCTACTCTTCTCAGTAGAGAGTCTCCAATCACGTAGACTTGCCTTTTCCTGGTGACAATGCGATTCTCCGGTCTATCCCCCACAGCAGCTGGCCGTGATTCCTCCTGATTTGTATTTGACCTCACAATCCTCCTAGGGCTCGTACTTGATGTCGCCTCCACTGACTGCTCCCCTCCATCTGCAGGACTAGCTGCTTGCCTCTTCTTCCTTGCCGTTACTCCTTCAGCAGCCCGCTGTGTTCCATCTTCATTTCCCAACTCAGCAAACCTATTCCTGAGTTCTATTTGTCCATCGCTGGCCCGTCTTATCCTCTGTCTGGTTCTCCTAGTGACATGCTTCCACCGTCCACTTTCCTCACCCAGCAGTCCCTCCTCAGAGTCCTTAGGTCCTGCTTTTGTCCGCTCGCCTGAGCTTGTCCCCTGTGCCTCATCATGTCTGTGTTCCATCATCTGCTCAAATCCCCTTCTAAACTCAGCCAGAGTTTCCACTTGCATCTCCAGTCCCCTTACCTTTTCCTCCAGCAGCTCTATCAGACGACACTTCATGCAGATGAAACTCCTTTCAGGTGCTCCCTCTAGGACCATGCACATGCCGCAGCTACCGCACCCAGTCATCCTCAGTGTGTCTGCACCTGCTGCCTCTGCCTCCATCGTAGCGCTGCAACTCTGTGCCTGGCAATCCACAGCTCACACCGCACCACAGGCCACCGACCAGCGCAGGGCTGCCTCTTCCCTGGTCTGCCTTCCCGGTTCCTCTGTCTCCCCTGCAACCTCCCCCTGGAAACTCCCACTGAAACTCCCCTGTTAGCCGCTCTGTTCGCCGCCTCCTGTGCCGCTGCCTGAATGCCTGGCTCCTTATATAGGACCCCTAATCAGGTAAGCCCCGCCCCCAACTCAGGGCTCAGCCTCGCTCTCAGCACACAGCCCCTAGCAGCCTGCACTCACACACAAACACCACAAACTACAAAAACCACAAAAACCTGCTCCTCCAACAGCACTCCCACTCAAACTCCCCTGTTAGCCGCTCTGTTCGCCGCTGCAGCTGACTGTGCTGCTGCCTGAGTGCCTGGCTCCTTATATAGGACCCCTAATCAGGTAAGCCCCTGTGTTTTGTTAAATTATTTTCTTCTCCATCAGTCTCTCTCTGTTTATCTATCTTGTTTCTGACAGTCATTTTAGAGTTGATTCTGACTAACAGGGAGGTTATGAATCTGAGAGGTGAAGGCAATGTGGGTGAAAGTGATCATGCAATGATATGTTTCGTGATTCCAAGGTAAGAAAGAAATGATAGAAGCAGAATAAGGACAATGGACTTCGCAAAAGGCAGACTTAAACTCAGAGAACTGGTAGGTAAGGTCCCATGAGAAGAAAATCTAAGGGAAAAGGGAGTTTAGGAGAGCTGGCTGTTTCTCAAAGAGACAATATTGTTATGACCTGGATGGGTGTTATGGTAAATATTAGCCCTATCTAAGACCAAAGAGTGTGATTGAATATTGTTTTGAGTAGGTATGGGTGGGCCTGTGAGAGAACACATAGATACTGAGGTCACTGACAACTACAGGGAAAGAGGCAGGCAGAGGCAAAGAGGCAAGAAAAGTCAAGCAGGGCAGGAGTCTGTAAGCACAGTGTTAGGCCTGGTCTACACTAGGGTGCGGGGATCGATCTAAGATACACAACCTCAGCTATGAGAATAGCGTAGCTGAAGTTGATGTATCTTTGATCGACTTAGATTGACTTACTTCGCGTCCTCACGGCGCAGGATTAATGACCACTGCTTCTCCATTGACTCTGCTTCCGCCTCTCGCCCTGGTGGAGATCCAGAGTCGACGGGGAATGCATTCGGGGATCGATGTATCGCGTCTAGACGAGACGCGATACATCAATCCCTGATACATAGATCACTACCCGCCGATCTGGGGGGCAGTGTTGACATACCCTTAGCCTAGAAAAAGCTAATAAACTCCTCCTTTGTTCTTGGTTCCTTCTACATTCACATTCGGAGATACATCACTTTGTACATTCTTTGTAACTAAACAAAACTGCATCTAAGAAATACCTGATTATCACCAATTTCTACCTGGAACATCCCCAGGTCCCCAAACATCATTTAACTGCTCAGGTCAAAAGGGGCAACAATATGAAAAGGCACAACAGCAAGCTATCCCAATGCAGAAGAAAGATAGGAAGAATAAGAAGAGGACAACGTGGCTCCAACAGAAGTGCTTTAGTGACCTGAAAATCAAAAAGGAATCCTATATGAAACTGGAAACATGGACAAATTTCTAAGGAGTACAAAAGACTAGCACAAGCATGCAGGGACAAAGACAGAAAAGCTAAGGCACCAAATAAATTATACCTAGCAAGGAGCATAAAAGACAATAAGAAGTTCTATAAATACATTAGGAGCAAGGAAAGGATGAAGGAAGGCATAAGTCCCCTGCTTAGCAGGGAAGGACAGCTAATAAGAGATGACATCAAGAAGGCTGAAGTGTTATTTTGCTTAGTTTGCTTCAGTCTTCACTAAAAAGGTTAATAGTGACCAGATACTCCAGAGAATTAACTACAAGCGGGGAAGGAACATAAGACAAAATAGGGAAAGAACAGATTAAAATATTTTGATAAGTGAGACATATTCAAGTCAGGAGAGCCTGATGAAATGCACCCTAAAGTACTTAAGGAACTAGATGAAGCATCTCAGAACCTTCAGCAATTATCTTTGAAAACTCACGGATGATGGATGAGGTCCCAGAGAACTGGAGAAGGGCACATGTAGTACCTATCTTTTAAAAAAGAACAAAGAGGACCCAGGGAATTATGGACCATTCAGCCTAACTTTGATACCAGGAAAGATCCTGGATAAATTATTAATCAGTTTGTAAGCATCTAGAGAATAATAGCCAGCATGGATGTGTCAAGGACAAATCATGTCAAACCTACTTAATTTCCTTCTTTGACAGGGTTACGGGGTTGAGCAGATGGGGGAAGCTGCAGACATGGATATATCTTGATTTTTAATGCTTTTCACACAGTCACTCAGGATATTTGCATAAGTAAACTAAGGAATTGTAGTCTAGATTAAATTACTACAAGGTGGGTGCACAACTGGTTGAAAGACCTCAAACAAAGAATAGTTAGCAATGGTTTGCTGTCAAACTGCATGCAGATATGTAGAGGGATCCTCCAGGGATCTATCCTCCAGGGATCTATCTTGGGTCCAGTACTAGTCAATGTTATCATTAATAACTTGGGCAATGGCATGAAGGGTGTGCTTATAAAATTTATGCATGACTCCAACCTTGGAGGGGTTGTTAGCACTTTTGGAGGGCAGGATTAGATTTCAAAATGACCTTTTCAAATTGGAGATTTGGTCTGAATCAAAAAGATGGATAGACAAGTGCAAAGTACAACACTTAGTAAGACCAAAAATCAAATACACAACTACAGCTTGGGGAATAACTAGCTAGGTGGTAGTACTGCTGAAAAAATTCTGGGGATTACAGTGTATCACAAACTAAATATAAATCAAATTTGATGCAGTTGTGTAAAAGGCTAGTATAATTAACAGGACTGTCGTATGTCAAACATGAGAGAGAGTCGCCCCACTCTGCTCAGCCCAGGTGCGGCTTCAGCAGGAGTACCATGCCCAGACATGGACAAATTGGAGACAGTCCACAGAAGAACAACCAGAATGATAAAGGGTTTAGAAAACTATCTATGAGGGAAGGTTAAAAAAAAACAGGCATGTTTATTCTTGAAATAAAAGACTGAGGAGGGATCTGATAGTCTTCAAATACATCAAGGGCTGTTATAAAGAGGATGGTGAACAATTATTTTCTGTGTCCACTGAAGGCAGGACAAGAAATAATGGGCTTAATATGCAGCAAGGGAGATTTAGGTTAGATATTAAGAACTTTCTAACCATAAGGATAGTTAAGCTCTTGAATAGGCTTCCAAGGGATGTTGTGACATCCCTATCACTGAAGGCTTTTAAGATCAGGTTAGACAAACACCTGTCAGAGATGGCCTGGGTATACATGGTCCTGCCTCAGAGCAGTGGGGTGGACTAGATGACCACTTGAGGTACCTTCCAGCCCTACACTTCTATATTCTATGGGGAACTTGCAGGCAGCACTTGGAAAATAAACAGGCTCAAGAACACTGTGAACAATAGCAGTTGCAGGGCCAGCAGGAAGCATCAAAAAATGTGGTTTCCTCTGTGGAAAATATATTTGCTTTGACTATTTCAGCCTTGGCTAGGAGGAGGGATAAACAAGTCTGGAGTCTGGAGAGTTGCTCTCCCTTTCCCCTGCAGATATTGCTTCCACATATTTAATCAACTAAAAATATAATCGGAATCAGAGATTGTGCTTTCAGCAATGGCAACAGGAAGAGAAAGTTGCATATACTGTAAGCTCTTTGGGGTACAGACTGCCTTTTTGTTCTGTTTTCGCACAGCACCTATCACAATGAAGTCCTGGTGCAAGACATGCGATCCTAGGTGCTACCACAATACAGATAAAAAGATAGGGCCTCTCTGAAACCTAAACTGAAATGGAGGGTAACATTTTCAAAAGCTCCAAAATGACTAAAGAGTTTAAAATTCATTTTCCTAAGTGACTTGGTCACTTAGGACTCTGAGTTCCACTGATTTTTCAGTGGGACATTGTTCACTCAGGCTCTTTTGAAATATTTATCCAAAGTCTGAAACCATAAGATGTTTCAGGTCTGATGCGTGGCAGAGTTCTTGTTTGTTTCGAGCAACTCTCCGACTCCTATTCCCAGCTCCTTTTGGACTTGGATTTCTTCAGGAGTACAGCAGAATGTTGGTCATGTCTGAAGTCCAGGTTGTTAATCCTCTTTCTTTCAGCACCCTTGGACATTAATTTCTCATAACACATGGCTTGTGCACTCCTACCTCTTAGAGGGCTTTCAATGAACTATTAAAAAAGCAGTGGCATTTCCTCAAAAAGTGCTTATATGTTTCAGAAAAGAGTCAAAGCTTACGGCTTGAATTGTCAAGAGAGTCTAAGGAAGTTAAGTGTTCAACTCCAATAGAGCTTCAGTGGAAGTTGGATGCCTAACTTCCTTAAGCTCCTTTGAAAAGCCAGGATGGAACCATGATCCAGTGGAAGTCAATGGGAGTTTTGCCATTGACTTCAGGAGAGACAGGATTTCTCCCCAGTCTACACTGACCCATTGAAGGGGAAGTGAATGTGAAAAGCACACAGACTGAAAATCTGAATCTAACGGAAATGTTTCATTAAAACAAATACAAACAACAGGAGGTGGTCTAAACAACCTAGAGAAAAATGTTTTGCAATTGTTCTCTCAAGGAGCAACAACTTTGAACACATGCTAAAAAATAAAATACATGTATAGAAAGGATTATTTCTAAGGACAGGAGGAGTTCTCTTCTGGGTTAAAAATCTCATTTCCTGACTGGGGATTTACCATACAATGGGAATTAAGAGAAAGGAAGAATATAAAATGTAGGCCACAGTGGATTAGTTAAAACAGATTTAAGTAAATTTGACATGTTTTACAAAACTATTACTAATCCCAAGTGCTCATCGTAGTAAAAAAACATTAATATGATATAAATGGACACTAGACATGCTGGACCAACTATATCTCTGATGCAAGTGTACTGAATACAAAATGGGGTAAAATGCTATTACTGGTGTAAATGAGTGGAGAATTTTGATTTGGTAACCTTTTGCACCCAGCTGTTGATGACTGCATAAGGCAATGTAAAGTCAGGCCCAGGAAAACAAATTCATCTCATTTAAATCAATGGGGTTACAGCGATTAATTTGGTTCAGAGAGTCTTAAACAGAGTATCCTCAGATTTAGGAAAGCCAGACATCTAAATATACTAGAAAGGTCACCACTGGTCCAGTACAGTATCCAGACAATTCTGTAGGCTACCTATATTATAGGAAGATGCATGGTCTTGTGGTTAAGGCCCTGGTTGAATCTAGCTCTGCCACAGGTTTCCTTTGTGATCTTGGGCAAGGCACTTAGTCTCATTCTACCTCATTTCAATAGTGTTGGGATAATGTTTGGGAGGCACTCAGCTCTGAAGATTATGGGAGCCATATAAATACCTAGACAGAAATCTTAACAGAGTCTTGAGTTACATGTGAAGACAGTGGTCACAGTACATAGCCTATGGGATGATCTATAGATCTCTTTGGTAGAAGATAGGTGTTCTTAACCACTGAACTAAGCTACAAAGTGCATAAAGGGAAGGACCAAACTGCCACTGTAATGCCCTCCCTGTATAGCTGGGCAGGGCACTAAGCAGATTCACAGTGGGAAAGTGAAGAGACAGGAATGCTCCACACAATCCACAGAACAGATGTAGAACTACTCCATCAAGGATAGCTCAGCCCTACATGTCCCCAAGGAACCCCTGCTGTAGATGAGCAGAGTAACTATACAGTGATTGATCCTTGAATTCACAATCCCCTTCTCCCCGAAACACGCACCAACTCACCCTTGCACTGCTCCACCCATCATTTGCATGCCACCATGCGGTAGCCCCAGAAAGTTAGGCTCCAAAGAGTCCAGACCATACAGGGAACAGGGAAAACCCGGCATGACATCTCCAAAGACTTCCCACCAGTTGCACAGTGAAACCAAAGCAAAATCATAAATATCCACTGCATTTTCCATCCTTAGATCTCCCAGGATTTCACAAAGGAAAGTGAAGTACCATTACCATTCTCAAGTCTATTTAGATGCTTAAATACAGCTTCAGGTCCCAAACTTTAAGTTGCCAAGTCTGAAAATTTTGTCCTACATGATGCGCCCAAGGTGTCCCAGTGACAAACCCAGGAACAGAACCCAGCTTTCATTACTTCCAGCCTACTGGATTATGCTGTCGTCCTTTTAAAGAGACCACGGCATCTTTTCAGATCCCCATTTTTGGTTCTTTGCTCTCTAAGGGATGCCTCCGAATGGTGCCATCTTCTAGGGGAAGGAAAGTTTTATTGGAATAGGAGGCTATATCAGCATCTACCTTTGATAGCTTGGGGCCATAGTTTTGCTTTATTGGCAGAAAGCTTGTGGTATTTAGCAGGAAGGAATGGCAAACAATATCTGGGGCCAACCACATTGTTAAGGAGAGCATTATCTGATTGGTGAACGTATATAGGGTTGTCAGCTCTTCTTGCTACTGCTCTCAGTAGGAGCTCCCCAGAGTAACAGCTGAAGGGAGTGAGTTTTACAATTTAGTGATATGCCTGCACAAAAAAGTCAAACTCAGTAAATGATGAGAAGAATCAGATGATTCATCTCAGACAGACATACCAATGTGATAGCCAGTAGTAAGGTGTGGGGAGCAGGGACCACTGAGAGGAGGGGAAAAGAAAGCAAGGATCTGGCAAATAAACCCTCCTGGATGACAACTGGTTCATCACCTTATCCAAAAGATTATGACTGGCCTTATCAGAAGCAGCATGAGTTATAGACACAGGTCTGACCTTGAGCAGCAGTGTAACAATGGAGGCCTTCTTTGCTGCAGTAACAGGTCTTATCTTAGGAGAGGGAGGGATGTTTGCAGGACCAGTTTGTACTCTAACAGCAGCAAATACTTTATCAAGCAGGGAAGTCAAGTCAAGCATGGAGGAAGGAGAAAAAGGCAGCAACCACTACTGAGAAATCAGTCATAGATTAGGAATTCCCTACCTCCTCTAGAGACTTCTGTGCACCCAAACAGGTTTGTCAAAATTGCTGGAGGTAGAAGGCCCAAGTAAACAAGCATCATTTAGATCACAGGTCTGGAGTCCTGAAAAATAGAAAGGAAAAGAAGTCAACCTCCTTGTGGTGGTTTGAACAGCTTTACCTTAAGAGGCACATTTAAATGGTCTTTTTCTGACTTTATGTCTTCTCAGCATTCTTACAAGTGTGTCCTTGATGTTTTTTCACTCACATAAGGAGTTGGTGGGTGTTACTCTGATTTATTCTCTGTACTGAGACAGAGTAAGAGTTTGGGAGTTGCAGGCTGGAATCGAAATTCCTCAACACCAACATTTTATCTGCATTTCAGTTGTTGATACTGCCTCCTACCCTCCTGACATTGTGGAGCCTCCCAGCATTCCTGAACCAGTTACAGGAATTGTGGAAAGTGAATAAAATAAAGAGATGTCTGTTCCATGTCATCTTAAGGATTACCAGAGTAGTGATCTTATAAAACTAGATGTTGAGCTAATAAAAGTCAAAACATCTGTAAAAGACTAGGATATTATTCTTTGGCAGTGGCAATAAAGCATATTTCTTTGTCTGTATATAATGTAGCCTTCTTAAGAGCTGTGAACCCTGAAAGTGAGTAATACTATTCCTCACTCAGGAGCAAAGGTTTGCATGCATTGCTGTTCTGCAGTGCAGGTAGCAAAACCCATGTATTGTAATTGAGATTTCAGTCCTCTTAGGGAACACAGCAGATCCTTTAAACACCACTGGTGTTTATACACTTGAGCCATACTTACTATATTGTTATCCATGGGGATGGGCAAGCACAGCACCATCACTGAAGCCCTTAAGTGTGATAGGCACCTTCCATTCAGGCTAAATAAGGAAAGAAAGAAAGAAATGGTCGTAGGCTGCTGTCCTGTTCCCCCTACTGAAGAAGCAATGTAACAGAGGACAGAGCACTGGACTGGGACTCTGAGATCTGGGATCTATTCCTGGCTCTACCATTGACCTGCTGGGTGACCTTGGGCAAGTCCCTTTACCTCTCTGTGCCTTGATTGCCTCATCTGTAAAATGGGAATAATGATACCTCCTTTGTGAAGCATTTTGAGAGTAGATAAAAGTGCAATATAAGGGTTAGGTGTTATTAATTAAAAACCACATCCAAAATATGTTGAAACCTTTTCTTCATGGAAATAGTAGTAACTGGTTCTAACAAAACTGGTGTTAGACCAGACATGCTAAAAAAGCTGGAGAATATAGGGAATCCAAAACTGGTCTCAAATGGAGACCATGATGGGGAATGTGCATCTGTTCAAAAATGGGAAAACTGGTTTTGAAAACTGGACCTCTGGAATTCAAACAAGATGTTTGGGTAGCTGAGATAGCCAGCCAGCTAATAGTCAGTTTGGATTTCCTTATGGCTAAAAAAAGGTGTAAATAAAATGGCAGAAAAGTTGTCCTACAAATTCAACCTGTGAAAATTCCTGTGAAAATTCCAGGTCTCAGGCAACAGGAGGCATTGGTGAAGGGGTCTACAATGACCAAACAGTAGACATGGCCTCTACCTGTTCTCGACAGTTGTCCTATGTAATCCACTTGTATCCTCTGTCAAGGTCCATCCGCCAGCTGGTGCTGGACTGGACCCCTTCTCACCCGATGGTCGGAGTTGTTTTCAGCACATCTAAGACAGTTGCCAATCAATTCCTCTGCATCCTTTGTGATGGTGGGCCACCATCCAACAGTGAGTACCCTCTGGACCATTTCCTCCGGCCCAAAGTGTCCTTCTTAGTGTGACAGAGCTAGCAGTGCCTTCCTCAGACATTAGGGCATCACCAGCACTGGTATCCCATCACCACTGTCCTTTTTTCTACCCATCATCAGGCTGCTTTCATGCTGAAAGATGTTATAGGTTCTGCAGTTTTGCTTCTGCAGAAGCTCCTTTATTTCACAGTCCTTGAGTTGCAATTGCCAGATGTCCAGTTGTTCTTGGACATCAGCTGGGTTGAGCTGGCTGATTACACTGTTTGTGTTATCCCAGAGTCTGTCAGGCCCCAATAAAGCTGCCTTTTTGGCTAGTTTGATTACGCCAATGCGCTCTCACTTTGAACATGAAAGTGCTTCCAGTGTGTTTTTCAGCCAAGTCCCAGTAAGTAACCAGTGTAGGCTATGGGCTTGTTGTCTGATGACATCACGCCCCACTCCTTCCACCTGACCATCCAGTCCACAAGGGCACGAAGCACCCAGTCTGAATCTGTGCAAATCATTATGTTGGTGGCTGGCTCAGCAGACTTGAGAGCCACGATCTTGGCGGCCTGTGCTGAATGATCCTTCATAGTGCCTGGGATGATTCTGTCCGTGGCAATCTGCTGTGCTGCAAAGCCAGTTACCGGCTTTTCATCTAGATGGTAACTCCTGCCATCTACCACCCACAGGTTTCGTGCTGCTTGTTTCGCCGACTCGTACCGCATTTCCAAAGTAAAAGGGGACTTGACTGATGGAATACTGATGTCTAGTAGTGAACATTCATGACGTTGCAACAGAGATGTTAAAAGCTGCTATTTTTTTCTTGCCACCTAGTCCAGGGTAAGCTTTTTTGTTTGGCTCATAGGCCTCATGGGCCTTGTCCTCTAGTTCTTTAAGACCCACATGGGTTTACTGGACCCATTGATAGTCTCAAAGCAGGTAGCAGTCCCTGCATATATATTTCTCTAAACTCAGAAGTGTCATGAGTCACCACCCAGTTTACTATGGGGACCAGTCCAGTAAGTCAATACAAGAGTCTTTTTCTGGATAGATATCTTTCTGGACATTCAGAGGGCTTTCCCCTCTCCGAATACAGTTTCACCATCAAATTCTTGTGGGAGAAGTATAGTCTGAATATGCCCAAGTAAATGTCCACCATCTCAGTTACATTGCCCATTGGTATCTCATGAGGATGTGCATTAAAGTCCTCACTTCCAATACACTCCTTACAATGGTGACCACCTCCTCTTTACTGAGACTCGGTGTGTGTCTCAGCTGGGCAAGCCAGTTGAGTTCACTTTCTCTGAGAGGGTCCAGCTGCTTCCCAATCACTCTTGCTTGTTCAGGAGACAGCAGTTTAATTTCGTACCTAGTTTCAGGTAGCCAGTTTGGGCCAAATTGCACTACCATGGTAGTGATTAGGGCAAACAGAGGGCATTGCCTCCCATCCTGGCTTTCCTCATGGCTAAGAGGGGCTGATGGATAGGTGGTGATCTTTCACTCTGAGTCCTCTCCCTCTGACTCCAAACCATCTTTGGTGAACCTGGCTAAAGGACTAGCCTTGATAGCATGGATCACTCTGTGATCTCTGAAGCTGCTCTTTCAGCTTGTGTAGCCTTTTCAGGCAGGCATCATGGTTGGTGGTGCCTTCCCCAAACCACTTAGTTTCCTTAAATAGCTGTTTTACAGGGGCTTGTGACTCCTCCGTTTCTTGCTGATAATGAAACCTTCCCATATCTCTCATTCAATTCACACAGCTGCTCTTCTAGCTGTGTCAGCTGCACAGTCTGATTGGTAATCCGTGCAGCTGCTGCACTATACTTTACTGACAGCTTCTCTAGTTCTAGATCTTTACCTTGTAATTAGGATTGGGTAGCTGACTCTAAGCAGCTTCACCTGCTTGTCTAGCTCCTTCCCAGTCATAGCGAGCCCATATAACAGCTCTTTTCTGATCACTTCCATGCCCTTCCCAGTTTATGAAGTGCATCCTCCCCAGAAAATAACCCATCCTTCTGGGGGTTGTACCCTATACCAAACAAAGAGACACATACGCTAAAGATGTTTTATTGAGCTGCTGTGTCCAACCCAATAGTCTGAAGACCTTCTCCAATGCTGGTGCTTGACTCACCATCAACCAGTACAGTCCCAAATAGGTAGCATCCTAGCTGGTGAGCCTATCAGCCCACCACACTGTTTATGGTCAGGGCTTTCGCTGCCCACTCTGAGCTCTGTTGAGCACCCCTGTTGCAGCAACGTCCCTCGGACCACTTTCAGCCAAAATGCATTAACAGCCCTAAGTGGGGGCCTCACTTAATCTGTGCCACTGCGGGCAAGTTCCTACAGGTAGACAGGCCAGCCGTGCCTTCTCCCTGAAACCCGAACCTTCACTTAAAAAAAAAAAAAAAAGAAGGACCACTGCCCTCTTGTCAGCCACTGAGGCCCACAGGAGTGCTTCCTCAACACCTTGTGAGGTTAGACAGATCCGAGGGACTAATCCCCAGTCAAGGGAATCACAGACTTCAGTTGCCAGACCATAGGTGGGTGGCAATAACCTTAGACATGCAGCAGTCTGTCTCTGACTGCTGATCCCACCTTAGGATTTCCCTTCCTGAGTCACTGGACTGATGCGACCACACAGCAAATAATAAAGGGACAAAACAAAACCGAGCCGACTGGAAGATGCTAGGACTTGCTCCTCTGCCAGACTTGCTGCAGTCACCACAACTGTAATACGGTCTCAGACAAACGGGGCCAGCTTCTTTGACTGGCAATACCAGTATCTAATCACCAGAGGAGTAAATTAACTAAAATGTTCCCACTGCCCACCAGGTAGATAACAAAAGACTAGAGAGGGAAAATTTTGAAAACAAACAGGAAATTTATTAAAAGGATTACTAACAACGTCAGGGAGAAAAGGGGAGAATAAAACAGAGTAAAACCATAAAACAGCTAGAGAACAAGTTGAAGAGAGAAACAGACCCCATGTACAGCCTGTGAGGTTACTGAAACACAGAGTTCCATTAGCTCTCGTGGAGCCACTGAAGAAGAAAATGGCAAGCCTGCAAAGAAGACGCATCATTACACATACTGAAAAGACCTAAGAAAGGATCCACAGCTTAGTAGTGGTGAGAAAACGTTCAGGTAAATTCAAAATATGCATTGACCCAAGACCATGTAACAGAGCATTGAAAATAAGTCATTGCATATTACCAATTATTGAGGATATACTACTCGATCTATCTAGGGCAAAAGCATTCACTGTTTGTAATGTCAAGAATGGGTTCTGGCGTAGTGAGCTAGATTAGCCATCTAACCACCTGACAAACTTTGCCAAACTTTTTGGCAGGTACCACTAGGTATGAATGTCTGCGGACATCGACTTGGTCCCAGAATGTTCCAATGTAAACTGAACCAGGCACTAGAGGGACTTTCCAGGCATCAAGATCGTAGCTGATGACATTCTTATTGCAGAGGAAGATGTCAAGAAGAGGCAATCTAAGACCATGACACCAAGCTGTGACAACTCCTAGGCAGGAATATTAGGCTGAATGCAAACAAGCTGAGGCTGAGGAAAATGAAGGTCCCCTACACTGGACATCTGTTGACTTTTGAGGGACTCTACTTGGACTCTGAGAAACTCAGAGCCATAAAGGAAATGCCCAGACCAAAGGATGTGATGGGAATTCAGTGATTTATAGGGCTGGCCAGCTGCACACAGATTCTGCACACACCTATCAGAAGCCTGTGAACCCTTGAGATAGTTAACATACCATGATGCAGAACTGGTATGTGCAGAGACCCCTCCAAGAACAGGCATTTGATAGGAGAGAGAAAATTGTAAGTGAGGCACCAGTCCTGAAGCACTACACCTCTCTGGTACAGCTAGAGCTACAATGTGATGCCTCAGGAGTGGTCCTAGGAGCAGCACTGATACAAAGCCAGCAGTCCATAGCATTTCCTGTTAGAGCCCTGACAGACACAGAAAGGAAATATGCTCTGATAGAAAAGTGGCTACTGATAGTGCTCCTCAAAATGGAACAATTCCATTGGGTCACCTTTGCGCACAGGTGGAAAAGCAGTCTCATCACAAGCCATTAAAAAACATCAGGAAGAAGCCACTACAGAGTGCACCCAACAACTATGATGAATGTTCAGACTGCGTCACTGTGAGATGAAGAAAAGGGAGGTCCCTACTGGTGGCAGACACACTGAGCAGGGCATGCCTTCCAGAGCACAAACACCAATGGCTCTGTAGAAGCAGAAGGTAGAGTCTGTCAATATGCAACTATATCTTCACATCCCTGATGAGAGGCTCTAAGCAATCCAACAAAGCACTCCTGCCTGCAGCACTAAGCAGGATGTAAAACAGTTCATATTCCAGGGTTGGCCAGACTGGGAGGATCATGTGCCCCAGGAGCATGTGCACCTACTACTAGGTGAGGGATGACTCATGTGTATAAAACGGGATTTGTTTAAAGGGGACCAAGCAGTAATTCCAGCAAATTTGAGCTGACAACAAAAGATGGATGTACACTTCACAGAGATAGAGGCAGGCTTCAGATGAACCAGGGAGTGTGTCTAGCATTTGGCATGGATGCCCACTTGAGAGAATATGTGGAACAGTGTGAAGTGTGCAAAGAGAATAGTGACTGACAACAGAAGCAGATCCCACAGTGTCATGAAATCCCATCCTGACTCTGGAAAAAGGGTGGAATAAGCTAGTTAATTTTTAAATGCCAGGAACTACATGGTCACAGTAGATTACTACTCCAATTTCTGAGGTGTGGACTCTTTGGAGGGCACTGAGGAAAGCACTGATCAGAAACTGAAGGTTCATTTCCCAAATATTATATGTTCAGATAATATGCCACAGTACACTGCGGCAGAATTCAAGTGATACAGTGCCAAATGAAAATCTGAGCACAAGGCATATTCCCCTGTGTTCCCACAAAGCAACAGACAGGAAGAAGAGTCAGCAGTAAAGAGAGCCAAGAGACCTGATGGCAGAGACAAAAGAGACAGTCAAGGATCCCTACCTGGCAATGTTGGACCATCACTGTACCATTCCAGGGATGAGATAGTTGCCCAGCACAGAGCATGATGCTTCCCAGGAGGTGTAGTCTGCTGCAGCCCAGCAGAGGAACAAGAGACAGTACATAGAAACATTTAAGAGAATGCCAGGCTAAGCAGGCAGCCTGCTAATACAAAAGAGCTGAGGACCTAGGGCCACTATGCACAGATGGCAGGTCCGGGGTCAACCCCATCAAATAACCACACAAAGCAATCACAAAAGGCAACAGTCCAAGCTGCAGTGGGACCTGGATTATGTGAGGTAGTTACAGCTATGAGGTAACTCAGGACAGCGGTAGAGACAATACCAAAGACAATTGTGGAGTAGCAGCAGACAGACAGCACACCCAGACAGACAGGTCCAAAGGCAGGACTAGGTGGACTTAGAAAGGACCTCAGCCATCAGCTGGCCTGATGTAGGAGAGTCAGAAGAAACGAGGAATACAGAATACCAAGAGGACACCACCCAATAGAATAAAGGCAGCAATGCCCCCACCAACAGCAACAAAGCAATGAAGAAGTGGGAAACAGGTTTGAAGACCAGTATGCTTGAAGACTATGAGGCCTAACAAGATACATGTCCCTAGAGTGGGCTATGTACTAGTAATCTCTGGCCCCAGGAAGTCAGCAAATGCACAAAATAAAAAAAGGTGAAAATGACAGATGTAGCAACCTGCATGGAACTTGGAGGGAGAAGCATAAGCTGCAGAAGGGAAGAGTCTGGAGGAGGCACCAGGATCTCAGTTTGTACTGTATGCACATGGCTAGAATGCTAGCTGCAGCTGCAACGTATCTGTTCTCTTAATAAAGAGACAGCTTAGTTTTACAAGCATGGAGTCCTTTCACATTATTACCAAGCATGCTTACATTAACAATGCATAGGGTTTGTGAGAAAGGGAAATATTTTCACTGCTCAGAGTGTAAATTGGCATTTTTAGAGTTGGAAAAGGCTCTTGTGACAGTCCTTTTCTTGTTTCAAAACCCTTTCATAGTGGATACAGATGCTAGTGCTTACAGTTTGGGTGTAACATTGACACAGGAACACAAAAGACATGAGAATAAAAGTCTAAGCTCTCTAGAGAGAAACTATTATACTACCTGGAAAAAAAAAAAAAAACCTCCTGGAAATGGCTAGATCTATAGAATATTTTCTCCACTATTTGTCTGGAAGGAAGTTTGTGGTCAAGACAGACCATACTTCCCTTCAATGTCTCTTACAGCAGTTTTATGAGATTCTAGGGACACCCAGAACTCGCCACTCAGTGCAATCTGACAGGATGGTTTAATCAGACTCTTGAGACTCAGCTAGCTACCTTGTCAAACAGTACCAAAGGGACTAGGACCAGCAGCTCCCATTCTTTTTGATGGTTCACAGCCCAGTAGTCAATAAGAATGCAAAATGTACCCAGAACTCCTCATGTTTGGACATCCGGTAAGCATTCCAGTCAACCTCTTGTATGATGTCTCTGAAGAGGAACAAAGGGATTTGAACTATGTAGAAACCCTACAATCCAAACTTATAAAAGTTCACACTTTTGCCAGGGAATATTTGATAGCCTCTGAAAAAATGAAAAGCCTTTACAATGCAAGGTCATATGCAAAAAAATTTAAAAGAAGGGATCTGGTATGGTGCCAGAATCCTAGGAGCTGTAAGCTGGATAAAACTTGGGAGTGACTTTACACAGTACTGACACAAATGAATGAAATGGCATGGAGGATACACTCGGGTCCCAGAACTAAACCCAAAATTATCCATAAGGACCACCTAAGATGGTATCAGGGGGACAGAATTGTAGCATGGCTGACCCCAGAACCTGAGAACGTAGCTGTAAAAACTGAGGCTCGAAAAGTTATCACTGTAAACAGTTCCCCAATAGAATAAATGAGAAGGGTCTGTCTCAAACACCAATTTTCACAGAAAGTGGACATTCCTTAGGGGCTCTGTCATGGGGTTCACTCACCACTAGGGCATCTCCTCCTAGTTGCTCTGGGGATTAGATCTTTTCAGGTCTGTCATTCTCTTCTGTTCTTTCAGTTTCTGGGACTCAGCACACTCTTTTTTGTGACTTGGCCCTTCAGCTAGATCACTATTCATGTTTCCCCCTTCTGGGATATCAAAGGTCCACAGGATAGACTGGCCCAGGCGGTCTCTAATTCCACTTCCCTGACTGCCACTTCACCAACTCTTGCTGGTGGCCACTATGACAATTTTTTCTAAAATGCTTAACTTTAGGAAAAACATAAATATGCACATACACATGTCCAAATCATAGTAATTTATTTATGTAGGGTTGTGGGTTTTTTGCAGTTTCAATAATAAAAATAATGGACAGTTTTGTCTATTCTTTACTGGACCTAAACAGAATAGAAACACACATAAGGCGCTTTGCATGTTCTTGTCCTTTGTTGTTGTTTCTTTTGCTTTGGGGTTTTTTTTTCAGACTTGCTAGCTAGTAAGTTTGCTGTGAAAAGTGATATTTGTATATTTGTTAATGTCACTTTTCACAGCAGGAGACTTGCTAGCTAGCTGGAAGGCGGTGAAAAGTGATATTAACAAACATATAAATATCACTTTTCACAGAAGACTTACTCAGGCCTGGCAAGCCAGGGGACAAATTAAGCCTTGGTCAGATGGGGAGGTGGGAAGGGAGGCAGTGGGAGCCAGAGGTGATAGGGTGGATGGGTGAGGGACCGTGGAATGGAGCCTGCCAGGCCCTGACGCTGAAGGATGCAGCTCAGGGCTGGAACCTGCCACCACATGCCAGAGCCCATGTCCAGAGCCCACTGCTGCACAGCCGGAGCCTGCCTCCTACCACCCCAGCACTGAAGCTAGAAGCCTGAGCTCCACCACCCCCGAGAAGGTGGGGAACACACATCAGCTCTCTGCTCCTCCAGCATTTGTGCTTCCAGAGGAGGACAGGGCCCAACCCCTCTGGTGGCTTAGCTCCTCCTCCCCCCCAATCACTGCCCATGAGGCTGTGGCCACAAGAAAAGCCCTTGGTGGTCACATGCAGCCACGGTGGTCATATTTGAAAAACGCTGCCCTAGGTTGTGGGGTTGATGGGGATGGGGGTCAATAATCCTTCAGAAACCCCACTTCTAGTGTTACCCACAACTCTCTCCCTTTGACAGTTTCCCTCAGCCTCCCCAGGTTGGGGCACCTCCTCTTCTTACTTTCCCCTGTAAGACACCTCTGGTCTGGTTTAGTTCCTTCAGTCTCTAAGTATGCCTCCACTCTCTCTAATACCTCACCCATGGATGAAAACACCATACTCAGCTTTGGGCTCCCATGGCAGGACCTACAAAAATTGTTCCAGAACCACCAGGTCCACAAGCCTTTCCTCACAAAGCTCATCCCTGGACACAAACAGAGGAGTGAGAATCCACAACCATTGGGCCACTACATACTGGCATGCTCCCTGTGTAAATGGCTCTACCCAGAACCAGTAATATTATGCCTCTGGCATCAGTCCCAGGATAAGAGCCAGACTGCTTGTTGCCCGGGGCTCATTATGCTACCTAGGCTTCTTCCATCAGAAATGGTGCCACCTTCACCACCCAAGTCAACTCCTCCCAGCGGGAAGCACAGGTCACTTGATCAGAGGAAGACCTCAGGGTCATCTTCTGGCCCTATCTTCACCAATCCAGGGCCAGGCCAGCCTAAGCTACCTTCTGCAGGAAAAAACAAGACTTCCTGCTGCCCATTTGTTTCAAGAATGGCTCCTGCTGCTGGTTTGGGGCCTCCTGCCACCACAGTTGAGCAGCAACCCATGTCTCTTGCTCTTTCTGCAAAGCCTGAGGCTGCTTCTACTGTTCCTGTTGTTACCGGTGAGACACCACCGCCAGGTATAAATTTTTTCTGCCTTTTCCCTTAGCAAAAAACAAAAAACAAAACACCAAGGGGATGGAGGCCACTAGAGAGACAGTGTCTGCTATTCTGTCAGCCTCTGTCTTTTCTGTAGCTGCTGTTGTTTTTAATTCTACTGCTGCAATTCCCCTTCAATTCCACCCCAGCTCTACCACATGTAGGGCTGCTGGCCTGCCTCCCCAGCCCAGGAAGACTAACATCATGCCAAAGTCTCTTTCAGACCCTTCCCTCAGGGCCTGCTTTATTAATTCAAACACAACCCCTCCCCCCCTCAGAATAAGACAAAATAAAGCTGTTCCCCTGACAAACACAGGCTGCAGGAACCCAGAGGTCTTTCACTCTGCTGCTAACTGCTCTAGGATCAGTCTGAGGAGCCAACTTCCCTCCTTTAGCTCTCCTCCAACTGGGTTTCTCAGCCATTTATAGACATTATCTGACCCCTTCCCAGCTGGGTCTGGAAATCAAATAAGTCTGGCTGACCCCAGCCCTTAGAAGAGTCAGACCACCCTGTTACAGGGAGGGTTGTTATGCTTGTTGAAGCTGTTGGGCATGATAACCACCTTCCCACTCAGGCTAAATGAAGGAAGAATTAATGCCCCTGTGTTAAGTGATAGCTGAAACAATGGACTAAACTACATTGGAGCCTGGGCAATAGCTGGGCCATGCAATCAAAGAGGTTTCCTTGGGGTTTGATAACAGACATATGGGTAGAGGATTAATTAGACTGCAGCTCTGCATCTTTATGTGTGAGAAAAGGAAGAGAAACACCACAGAAGCCCACATAAAAGGCAGCAAGGAGCCCCAAAGACAGACCGGGAGGCACTTTTAGGGTGACCCTGAATAAAAACTATGAGAGAGTTTTTGGATAGAATGCTGGCTAGAAAGAGGCTTGAAACTGAGAGCAAAGAAACTGTCTCCTACTGTTTAATTACTACTGTGTTTGGGAAAACAAGATTTTATGTACAGTCTTTGTAAATAAACAAGACTTCATCAAAGAAATACATGTATCATTTTCTCATCCTAATGGAAACAACCTGTAAAACCCAAAAATCAGCTAACTACTCAGGCCAAAATGCACAACAATATATTATTTGTAATGTGTACATGTATGAAGGCATATTGTTTTTATATCCCAATATGAAAAATAGGTTTGGGGAAAGTCTTACATAAATGGCCAAAGAAGTTTAATGTACAAGATATTAATTTAATAATAAAAAAATAAGCTACAAATATAGTTTAAAAAGAAAAACAATTTGTCAAATTGTTCATTCAAAAAATGGCACATGCAAGGTTCTTTGGAAATGCAGAAAAAAATGTAGGAACAAATATTCTTTGTTGTAAAGAGCAATAAAAACATGCATACAATAAATTATGCTGAATTATCCCTCTTAACTGTGACTGACTTCTTGTTTTGAGACTATCGCTATTTATTGTTATGAAGCAGAACTGTTTCTTCCATTATCTTTGCAAACTAGCAGCATCTCTTAATAAAATCTTCATGATAGAAAACTGTAAAGTTCTAATGTTTAATAAATGCACTGTTGTTAGCATTGCTTTTCCAGGTTCTTTTTGTTCTTGGAGGATCAAGTCAATTCCTCCTGTCATCACCAAATAATCAGTGAAGGGTGTTTTCAATCTTCAATATCTGTCATTAGGCAGTATGACTTGCTTGTGCACTTAGCATCTTTTGCAAAACTAAACTAATGAGGGGAAAATGGAAAGGCAACTTATAATAGCTGCATTGTTACTACTGGAATAGGACTATGGAGATGCAAAATGGCTGTTCAGCCAAGTGTTTACCGAACATAAGAATTAAATAGTAGGCTTGATTACCAGAGGTGCTGAGTAACTACAGTGCCTATGATTTTCAGGGGCAACTGTGGTTGCTCAGTACCTCTGAAAATCAGATTGAACCATGTTAGAAAAAGAGCATAGTTATCATTGTCTACACAGGACCAAACATGTTGGAGAACCTGGGATTAGAGCTCATTTATGGAGTTCACAAAACCTGTGGCTATGGGTTCTGCAAATTTATGATGGGCCTTGGATGATTTGAGGTTGCTGGGTTTCTGTTCTGACCCTCAACTGCCAATCAGCAGGTGATGCCGGACCCCTAAAAGCCAGCAGCCTACTCTGCTGCACTGAGTTGTTCCTGCACAAATTTAGTTTGAGCATCATCCCTCTTTACCCATCCACAGAATAGGAGAAGATTAAAAATATGCCAGTCACCCCTTTGCACAAGACATTGCAGTGAGGGCACTCTAAATGGGATGGATCTCACCAATGAGCCCCCAAAAAATCCTGGCCTAAATTGTGCATGGCTCTTTAAATATGCCTAGTAAGAGACAGTGCCTCCCATGAAAACCATAAAGTCTAAACAGACAGGATAGAAAAGTAGTATTTTTATTGTCTCTGTTGTATAAATGGGGAACAGCAGCACAGAGAGAATAAATGACTTGTCCTGTGGCAGAGGTTGGATTTGCACCCAGATCACCTGAGTATCAGCCCAATGCCTTAACCAGAAGACCATCCCTCCTCTGCACTCTTTCGGTAGGCCATCCTTGAAAGCATGGAGCTACAGTGGTAGGAAGTCTGTGTATCTAGGCCTGAAGAGGCCTCTCTCCACCACAAGATATTTTAATCCATAATAGAGACACTGTGGGAAAGGAAGACTAGTATGAGAACTTGCAGGTATACATTTTGGCACAAACTAAAGGAGAATAGATATATCTAACCAGAGCATTTCACATGTAAATCTAATAGAAAATAAAAGGAGCAGTTCAGCCATCTAAAACTTTTGTGATAGCTACAAATACAACAGTCATGTTAGAAAGCTGTTAGCTGCTTAAAGAGTCAGATTAAAGAATACACAAATGGGGGAATTTCATACAGGTCAAGGGGTCATCTACAGGTCTCAGCTGAGGAGCAGGGACTAAGTTAGCCCCATATGTATCTTGTTTAACTTGACCATCTAAATGAATAGACAATATTTTATATGGCTGCTGTTATACATATATCACCACTTTACACAGCTGAACCATTCGTCTAGCTTTTTTTTCCATTGGAATATTTGAGATTAGAGAGGAAGCTGGGAACGAAGCCACATTTCACTCTGTTTGAGTTTGTTTTTTCTCATTAAAACCGATTTGAAAATTGTAACAAAAAGTTAAAAAACCCTAGCATAGATTTACAGAATATTAAAAAACAAATCAGGAAGTTAAAGAAGATATATTTGGCTACGAGTAGGAGGAAACGATGCAGACTTTACTTTGAGCGGAAGGAGTGTGGTATTGCTGAAGAACAAGTTCAGATTAGTTTGGGGATAAGAAATAAAGGTGACTTGAAGACTTTGATTTATGCTGAATATGAAGCAAGTCACTTATTTCTCCTGTAAAAGAGCTAAATCCTCTTGTCCAACTCTGGCACTGGAAGATCCTAAAGGCAACAGAGCAACTGCAGTTCCACTGCTCAGTGCAGGAGCATAGATGTAGGGACCACAAAGCGGGTGTTGACATCCTGCACATTCCACAAGGGCTCCTTCTGACTTGACTCGGGTTCGGGGGGTGGAAGAATTTCAGGTGGGAGGGAGGCAGGCCAGGGAATGATGACTGTATGATCTGCAACTATGTGACTCCACCAGCCAACCCCCTTTCATAATGGATTACAGGAGCAACAGCCCTCAAAGAGCATCCTGGGGAAGGATTTCTGACTCACCCCTGTACACAGCCCATTTACTCAAGCTGAGCAGAGGGAGCAGGGTTTGCTTTGTAGTGTACTGTATACACAACTCTATTCAAGATGCTGCTGAAAGTTTCCCCTTCACTTTAGTATTTTATCTCAATACTTCATTGATTTTAAGTGAAGTTAGTGATCCTGTGAGCCCAGCAGACTGATGTCCCCTACCTGCTCACAGAACAGCTAAACAGGAAGCTGTAACAGTGCAAGTTTCCATACCCCAGCCTCATTTCTGATCCTGGTGGTCCCTCTAGAGGTAAGAAAATATTTCAGTCTCCAAACCTATTCAGTCTTTGGCTTCTCTGCTAATTAATGGCATGTAGGAGGATGGATTATGAGTTGTAGACACATGTCCTGCAGGAACTGCATAGAGACCACCAACTCATTTACCCATAGGCCCCTGAACAAGCATCAAATAATTATAGTCACTGTCATTACTAACCTAGGCCAAACCTTGCTCTGTGACTTAATCCTGACCCCATGAGCATTTTAGTCCAAGGATTTTTATATATTTTCAAGAATATATAAATATAAAGTATAATAAATATAAAATAAAAATAAATAAAAAGGTGTCTTTCCTCTACAATATTTTTGTTTTCATTTTCAAGCACAGGGTCAAAAAAGTCAAGGCAGTTATGGTAGCTTTGTCATCTGGATAAACAACTTGACAATATTAATGTTTATTGATTAGATTTTTTTCAAATCATGCTACTTAACTTGCTATAACTTTCACTCACTGCCAAGCACATTGCTTGATTCTGTTAGTAACCCCAGTAGTGATTTCCAATGAGTGCTGTGAGTGTCTTCCAGTCAAGTTCTTTACCTAAATCTTTCCATACTGATCACTGTAGAATGAAGATAAATGGGATAGTATCCAATGCTTTTTGCTTGATCTCTCTTTCTCTCTCATTGATTGGCAGCATTTACTGCCCACTGTAACAACAACAACAACAACAAATACATTTGTTTTCTGCTCAACAGAAAGGCTATGGAACCGCTCAATAACCTGCTTCTGTGTCTTTGCAGTTTGGAAGCAGGATAGACTTAGGATCCAGTCTCGCTTTCACTGAAGTAAAAGGTGAGGCTGCCACTCAGTTCAGTGGGAGCAGGACTGGGCCCTTAGATCTGGGATAGTGAGAAAGAGGTGTACACAGGAATGGGAACCAGGAGCTCCTAAATACCAATCCTGGCTCGGATACCAAATCCGTCTGAGGATCCAAATCCTGGCCTTTCTGCCTCAGTTTTCCTATTTGCAAATTGGAGTATTAATTAATTCGATCAGCATTTTGAAGATGACAGATCAGTTAATGTTTTTAAAGTGTGATGAAGATGAAGAGTGTTCTAAGTGTGCTGACAGTTCTTAGATATTTTAACATCAGTAAGGGATGTGCGGTCTTGTCTTGCTTTAATTTGCTCTGAAGAAAATCCATGATAAACTTGCCTTCAAAATCAAGCTTGATGAATTGTACAAAGTGCCCTTAATGCAGTATGATGCTGCTAGCTACCAAGTACTAAGGGGTACATACAGCCTGAAATATAGCTTCACCACTGGCTGACAAGAGTGTCAAGAAGACAGATGATTAATGCATGTGCTAAAGAAATTAATACAAAACAAAATGACCTACAATACCCTGTAGTTCAGTCCGATATTCATAATGACACTCAAAACTCCCACGGACTTCAGTGGGAATTCTGCAGGCAGAACAATCAGGCATTTATTTAGTACCAAACAACTATAATATCTTGCTTACCAAAAAAAAAAAAAAACCTAGCTGATTTTGCTTCTGTCATTCTGTGTAGCTACTTAGTAGAGATTTATCTCTTGGTTTGCATGGTTCTGATAACTGAGAGTCCCTCTGGAGACTTTTCTGTATAGACTTTTTTTAAAATTTATTTATTGAACATGTCACACACATACACAATGGAGAAATTAGTTTAAAGCTCTCAGATTTCTACTAAGAATATCCCAATATTATCTTTTAAATGTGTGGAAAATGGCAAAATGCTTGGACAGAGAATAGTCACACAGATTGGGTCAAATCCTGAAGTCTTTATTAAGGGACAGATCATGAGCCTGGAATAGATTATGCACCAGGACGGCGGGAGAGGGGCTTTTTTGGTGAGGGTATGTCCCTGGCCACATGGTGATGGCATGTGCAGCTTTATCCCCTACCTGTGGTTAAGCCACTTCTGCGCTGGGGAAACCATTTTTTAAAAATGGATCCTGGGAACACAACTGCCAAGGAGTTGGAGGAGGCTCTGGAGATGGTAATTAGGAGTCCATGCATATGGCCCTTCTCTCCTAGTAAATTCCCCAGTGGTCTGGGAAGAGACAGAGATAGAGAACCCCAGCTTCTTCCCAGCAGAACAATTTGGGGGAAAAGCCCAAGAGAACTGCTGAGTCCCCCCCACCCACCATCTCCTCAACCCATTCTCCTGGTTTTCCTTTAGTGAGGGTCTTACTAGTAAAAATTTATAACAGATTTCAAGATGTGACCCATTAATTAGTTTCACTTAGCAAAGTGTTAGTTAGTGTTCCCCTTTTAGTTACAAAGTAGCACAATACCTTTCTTCCTGCATCTATGCTGTAATACCTGCAAAAGAAAAGAAGGGGGCAGTTAATGTGTCCTTTCTTTGTTTTTGTTGTTTGTTTGTTTTTAGTTTTTTAAATGATGGATAAAGATGGCCTAGAAGATTTTTTCAAAATAAAAATATTTTCTTCTGTTTAGACTGGAAAATTGTATGTTGACCAAAGAATAGTGAAAGAGTGACATCACAAGAGCCAAGACAGTGAAAGTAGAGGGCTGGTCTGTTAAGAAGGGAAGGGATTTTTGTTTAAAATTATTTCGATTTTAGTTTGATTTTATTAACTATTATTTAATTTAAATGACTAATTACCTTTTTGGATAAAGGAAGCCTTAAGCATTCTTGTCCCTTCTATTAAGATGTTAGAAAGTTCACAACAGACATCCTTAAAACTTCCCTGAGGTTCTCCAGCAAAATTTATTTGGTTTATATGCATGTGTTGGATTATTTCAGTTTAGCTTAATCCATTTTTTTTCTACAGGATTAAACTAAATTAAAATAAGAGTCTACACACAAACTTGTACAACTTTAAGTAAATCGGTTCAAATACACGTTAGTTAAACTAGTATAAGGCTGTGTGTAGACAAGACAGAAGGAAGAAAATTAAAATATTAGGAATGTTAATTAAGTGAAAAACCACTGAGGGGGAAAAAATTTTTTTTTTTGGTTCTTTATGATGGATAAAAGACAAGCCCAGTTTTCATAACTTCCTTTTCAGGCCATGTTTAAGTAATGCAAAAATAGACAACAGAACTTTTTGATAAATATAAAAATGAATAGGTGCCACCAGGTACAAGGAGCCAGACTGAAGTCCTCCATTTATCTGAGAAATGCTTGCAGCATGTATAGCAGCAGTGCACATTTCCCATCAGCGCCCCACCAATCAGTCCCAATCAAAGGGATCACCTTTCACAATTCAGTTTCACTACCGCTCAGTTTTTGGCTTCTGAAGAGATTGCCATCAAAAGTACCAATTAGGGTCAAATAGTGATGAATTTTGTGATGTAGACTGTAGACATTTGTTCACTGGGACTTAGAAGCTCTGTTTTCTGGGAACTGGACTGATACTAAACTGATGCTGTTTCTGATGTATTTGGCAGTAAGATTAATAAATTCTTCACTGAATGTTGTACAGATGCTATTCTAGCAAAGGAATCGTAAACTTTCTCCTCCAGTTGACACCAAAACTCCTGCTGACATCATCAAGAACTGAACTAGGCCATTACAGTAATTAGGATTTGGTTTTTAAAAAGTGGGTTATTGGTAGTTGTAAATTAAATCTTGATGATGGTATGCTTGTGACACTTCTAAAGCATGGCATTGATATGCTAATATAGCCTTTGAATTCTGTGTTAACTTCACCCAACAATGCGGCAGCTTTCCAGCATGTTGGAAGCAGGTTGAAGTTAGGCAATTCTTTCAGGGTGGATCTGTGACAGACAAGACATTCTCACACACGCCTGCTTCTGATTAATCTTTCTCATCTACTTGACAGATAAACCATATTGCAAAGAGTTGCCAAAACTAATATTTTTTGTCTATCAGGCTAGTAGTGTGTTCACCAGCATAATCAGAATTATGATACTGTATTTATCCCCCACTTCAGAAAGGGGCTATGGCCTTGTCTACAGTGGCAAATTTCTGTGCAGTAAAGCAGCTTTCTGCACTGTGACTCCCAAGGTGTACACACTGCCAAGACACTTAGTGCGCAGAAACTGTGCAGTTGCAGCACTGTAAAAATACCACCACTGCGAGAGGTGTACAGCTTTCTGCGCCAGGATTACAGCGCTGCGGTGCCAGTGTAGATACTCTGGTCAATTACAGAGCTGCAATTGGCCTCCGGGAGGTGTCCCACAATGCCTGTTCTCGCCTGTCTGGTCATCGGTTTGAACGCTACTTCTCTGCCCTCAAGTGACCGTGAGCCCCGCCCCTTAAGTTCCTTAGGAATTTTGAAAGTCCAGTTCCTGTTTGCTCAGTGACACGTGCAGTGGTCTCAGCGCATCTTTCCAGGTGACGATGCCTCCTCCATGCATCAGGCAATTCCCCTCTTGGAGCAATACTGAAATGCTGGACCTCATCAGCATTTGGGGAGAGGAGGCTGTCCAGTCCCAGCTGCGCTCCAGCCATAGGAATTATGATACCTACAGACAGATTTCACAATGCATGACAGAAAGGGGCCATGACTGAGTCACACTGCAGTATAGGGTCAAAGCGAAGGAGCTGTGGAACGCCTACCACAAGGCATGGGAGGTAAACCTCTGCTCCGATGCTGCACCCTCAAGCTGTCGGTTCTACAAAGATCTGGATGCGATACTCAGCTGCTACCCCACCTCCACTGCGAAGACCACTGTGGATACTTCGGTGGCTTGCCTGCCAGTCGAGAGTGGACTGAGCCAGGAGGAGGAAATCTTGGATGAGGATGGGGAGCGGGAGGGGGACCCAGAGGCAGAGGATGACTTGGAGGTCAGAGATGCATGCAGCCAGAAGCTCTTCTCTACCGCAGAGGAAGCTAGCCAGTCACAGCTATTGGAGCTTGGTGAAGTGCAAACAGGAGAGGAGGCCCCTGGTAAGTGGCTTTGATTTTGGGAATTGCTGAAACAAGTTGTTGGGGGCAGGAGGGTTGCAGAAAGCAGGCTTGTGTCTGTGTGATGCACGTATCACCACATGCCTAGTCTGAGCGTGGAACAGGGTGTTGATTGACTCCCTCACTTCATGGGAATCTGCCTCAGAGATCCCCACAAGATATCTCATGGAGATACTGGGCAATCTGCTGCTGCAGGTTCTTTGGCAGAGCTTCTGTGTTTTTTGCCCCATTAAAGGTAACTTTCCCATGCCACTGTCCCATCACCTGGAGGTGGAGGGAACCATTGCTGCACACAGGAGAGCCACAAAAGGGCCAGGGCGGAAGTCGCAGTCTTGGAGAAGACTCTCCCTTGATTCTCTGCTCACCCTCAGCAGCGAGGTATCTTCCATAATGAACAGAGCCTGTGGAAAATGTGGGGACAGGAATGATTATAAGCGCCTCCCTCCCCCTCCCCCCCGACACTGCTGCCTTTCCCCAAGAGCTATGTGCCCAGTGTACAGCACGGTCCTGGAACACTGATTTCGCCTGCCCCTGTAGTTACTCACCATTTTGGGGGTCCTGTGGGTCATGTATGCTTGCCTGGGATCAGCCAGTTAGTGACAGGTATGTGAAGAGTGGCTGTGTTTCAAATCACTGAATCAGTGGTCTCTGTGTTAATATGAAAAAATAAATATATGGAGATATACCTATCTCATAGAACTGAAAGGTCATCAGATCCAGCCCCCTACATTCACTAGTAGACTCAAGTACTAATGTTACCCCAGAACCCTAAGTGGCCCCCTCAAGGATTGAGCTCACAACCCTAGGCTTAGCAGACCAATACTCAAACCACTGAGCTAAACCACTTTTGTAAAATGTTGCCTTTTAGCTTCACAGATATGACCTTGGGAGCCCAGCCTCTCTCTTTGTTATTGCCGGCTGAACGGCTGCGCAGAATTAAAAAGTGGCCACAAAGAACTAAAGAGGACTTTCTGCGTGATGTCATGATACATTCCGCGGCTGAAAAACAAGAATTGAATGAGTGGCGGGACAGCGAGAAGAGGGACCAAAAGGAGAATGCGGCACACCAGAATGAAGCCATGAAGCGGCTCTTAAATGTTATGGAGCGCCAAGCAGACACACTCCAGGCAATACTAGCACTGCAAACTGAGCAGCTCCGCGCCCGCCCTCCCCTGCAGCCGCTGTAGCAAAACTCTTTCCCATGCGCTGACACCACCAACACACTCTTATCAACCTCCTGGCTCCAGTCTGTGCCGGCTGCATTCCACTACTGCCCCATCACAGTCCAGCCCTGTGGACTCCCTCTACCCACTGCACTCAACACCTGTCCCTCTGCAGTTTAGCTCTGCTGAAGAACAGTACCCACTGCACTGTACTCCAAAGAACAGGTTTGCATATGATACCTGGACATACACAAATCTTTAACCATTCCAGGACCCCATCTCCTCCTGGGACCCTCCCTCTCCCTATCTCCCACAGTGCTGATGTGTTTTTTTGTTTGTTTGTCTGTCTGTCTCTCTCCTCTGGTTGGTGTTTTTTAATAAAAGGATTGTGTTGGTTTGAAAGCAATCTTTATTCCATTAATTGAAAGCAAATAGAGCCCTGCAAAGCAACTGGCAATTTTCTTAAACCTTCACAGCGCATCGTCTGCACCAATCACAATCATCTCCTAACATTACAAGCACTGCACTCCCGAGCATAGCAACAAATATTAGCGGCTTTCAGCTTCAAATTGCTGCCTCAAGGCATCCCTGATCCTTATGGCCCTGCACTGCACCGCTCTAATAGCCCGGGTCTCTGGCTGTTCAAATTTAGCCTCCAGCTACTGAGCCTCAGTGGTCCAGCCCTGAGTGAAGCTTTCAGCCTTCCATTCACAAATATTATGGAGTGTGCAGCACGCAGCTATAAGCATAGGAATATTATCATCATCAGCCAGCTCCAGCCTCCCATATAGGCAGCACCAGCAGGCCTTTAAATGGCCAACAGCACACTCAACAGTCATTCTGCACTTGCTCGGCCTGTTGTTGAACCGCTCCTTGCTGCTGTCAAGGTTCCCTGTGTATGGCTTCATAAACCGCAGTGCTAAGGGATAGCCAGGGTCTCCCAGGATCACAATGGGCATTTCAACTTCCTCTACAGTGATCTTCTGGTCCAGGAAGAAAGTCCCTGCTTGTAGCTTCCTGAACAGGTCAGTGTTCCAAAAGATGCATGCATCATGCACCTTTCCAGACCAGCCTGCGTTAAGGTCCGTGAAATGCCCACGGTGATCCACAAGCACCTGGAGAACCATTGAGAAATATCCCTTCCAATTAATGTACTCAGTGGCTAGGTTGGCACACATATTCTAATTCTGGCACCAGACATCTATCGCCCCTCCGCAGTTAGAAAAACCCATTTATGCAACGCCATCCACAATGTCACGCACGTTGCCCAGAGTCATGGTCTTTTGGAGCAGGATGTGATTAATGGCCCTGCCCGCTTCTATCAACATGAGTCCAACAGTCGACTTTCCTACTCTGAACTGGTTAGCAACTGATCTGTAGCAGTCTGAAGCAGCCAGCTTCCACAGTGCAATTGCCACACGCTTCTCCAACAGGGCGGCTCTCAATCTCATGTCTTTGCAATGCAGGGCTGAGGCGAGCTCATCATACAGTCCCATGAATGTGGCTTTCCTCATCCGAAAGTTCTGCAGCCACTGCTCGTCATCCCAGACATGCATAATGATGTGATCCCACCATTCAGTGCTTGTTTCCCGAGCCCAAGCATGCACCTCTGTGAATCCAACAAACAATCTCATGTCACAGCTACTACGTGTGGCAAGATCAATGTCGAACTCCTCTTGCCTTTGTAGTTTAAGGAATAACTCCACTGCCACTCATGACGTGTTAGTGAGAGCGAGCAGCATATTGGTCAGCAATGCGGGACCCATTCCTGCAGACTGAAGAGGCAGAGCTCACAGTACACAAACTGTTGAAAGTTGGCACCAAATGTGGATGTAAGCACAGGGATTGCTGGGATGTGAAGCAATACTTCACAGGGCATTGCGACAGGACCCAGGATGCCCCCGACTCCCTCCACCTTCCCACAACTCTTAGCGGCAGAAGAAGAAGAGATGCTCTGTGCAATAGCTGCCCAGAGTGCACTGCTTCGAATATCGATGCAAGTGCCGCAAGTGTGAACATGCTATTGCGCAGGCAGCTGACAGTGTGAACACACAATAGCGGTTTCCCTTCAGTGCTCTCTGAGCAGCGATGTAGCTCTGCCAGTATAGACATACCCTAAGGATAGTAGGGAGGGACAAATCCTCTAACCACTGGCAGTATTTTTCAGCTCATTTAGCTGCTGATGCTATTTAGTATACCAGTGTTTCTTCTCTTCCAGCATAGAATTAAATTAATTGCTCTTCTATTTATCTAATTTTTAGATAAGCTAAGGCTGAAAATCCTCGCTGGATCCATGCTCAGTACATGTTTTGCTACACCAGATTGGGATCCATGGGCCACAGGTGATCCATAGAGACTGGGCTAGTCATATGTTGCTGGCTCTCATCCTTCTTCCCTCCTGCTAAAATTAATTAAAAGAGGCTAAACACACATTAAATTTCACATAGGCTGTAGTTGCCTTGGGGCTGATGTATATTCCCTAATGAAGGGTAAGAGGTCACTGAGACAAATATTTCTATTAAGACATGGTCCACACTAGAAAAAAGTTTGAGAACCCCTTCCTGGACAGCTCTACAATGCACCTCTAGCCTGCTCTGCAGCTGTCTGCTGTTCTACTATTCATAGACTGTCAGGGTTGGAAGGGACCTGAGGAGGTCATCTAGTCCAACCCCCTGCTCAATGTAGGACTGATCCCCAACTAAATCCCCAAATGGCCCCCTCAAGGGTTGAATTCACAATGCTCAAATCACTGAGCTATCCCTCCCTCATCCTCTTCTAAGGGCAGAGGTGTAATTGCCCACAGCTGCATAGTTTGGCTTTGTAATGTGGATAAATGCCCACTGAAGTCTAGATAAAGGCCATCAAAATCATTTTCATTGTGACCTAATTTGAGCTCAGATCTCCAGAGGGTGAAATATCAGTGGATTCATTCACTGATTTGCCCCTGCATTTCCTCAGAATTCAATCAGTCCGCTTTACGGTTCAAGACGATTTAATTAAGAACAAGCTTGTTCATTTGTTTGAATGTAATGACTGCTTTCTGTATTTTCCCTTGACTGTGAAAATTAAAGTTGTTATTGTCTGTTGTATGTAACAATGATAGTAAAAGTAGAGCCATCTTACTTACAGTGTGTGTGAGCCAAATCCCGTAACTCCTACTTACGAAGTAGTCATTACTCACGTTTTCCCAATGATTTCAATGGGAGTGCCTGGATAAGTAAGGTTTGCAGAGTTGTTTGAATGCAGTGGTTAAACTGAGCCTTTACTGTCATTCAGAAATTTGGATTTAAGCTGGTTTCTTTATGGAACTAAAAGGTGGGGCTGAAAAACACTGGTGATAAAAATGTAATAGGCTGCAAATGATTAGTTATGTTGATTTGGTTTATACTAATAAATGTCTAACAATTTTATCTAAGTTGGTTAGTCTGGATCTGTAAAAGCAGCAGAGCTGGTTCCCTTCCCAACTACATCTATAAACTCATCATTCTGATCTGTCTAGTAAAATAAATTATTTAAATCGTGTAATGTGTATTTTGTCATTTCATCTACTGGTCTTTGCCATGAATATATTTATCTGCCATATTCCTTAGTAAATATATCAGTTCCTGCAGGAAAGTCTAATTATGTACCTGTTTTAAAGGTTCTGGACTCTAATCTGGTGGCTCTTTTCCATCTCTAATAACTATAATCCTATGATCCTAAACACAACAAGACTTCTGGGTCCAAAATCATTTGCATATCCAATGTCCATTTTCTCTGAATTTGCTTCTATTGCTACCTCCTTCAGAACCGTCAATTTTTAAAGACGTATGCCTGAATGGCTACCTTGATTATCTGTCACACAAGCAGATTTGAAATATCTGAACCCTCTAGAGCCACAGGTTAAAATCCTGTCAAACATAGTTAACCATGTTGCTTACTATATGTAGGTCTTTCACGTGAGATCAGAAAAACCAAGACCATACGTGGACAACAAAATTATCCTGATACTTCTTGCTATTGTGTCCTTCCCCTTCCTCCTCATCACTCATGCAGTGCTGAGCACTTGTTCGCAGCATTGTCCACCCCAGAGGTAGCTACACTTTAATGGCACTGTATGGCCATTCGGAATCCTTTGTCATTCGGAATCCTTTGGGATGACAAGCTTTAACATAACCACAAAACATTAAAGGCTGAATTATGTTCTCTGCATAGGTATGAGGAACAAAAACAACCATGGCATAAGGGGAGAGCCCTGCCTCTCAAGAAGCCTATTTGGAAGACAAAGGGGTACTGTGGGGTGAGAGTTTCATATTGTGAGAGATGGTGGGACTCTCTCTATGTCTATGGCATTGTTTCTCCACCAAATCTATGGGGATTCCTCATCTAAGTTAATGCTGAATCCTCTCCCCGGACAATGGAGATGAAGCAGAACCAATCCACAGAGCTACTCTAGCAGAATTGCTAGAATAGTCTCCCTAGTCATACAACATTCCCTGAGTAGGATGGTGGGACTGGAAGATTCACACATTCCTCTGGACCCTACCCTCAGTCCAGTCCTGCACTGCCACCAGACACCCTTTGCACACTTCATCCAGGTAGCTGCTGTGGATCTGGGTCACAGCACTTCACAGACACCAAATCCTGCCCCCTGCCCCTTTGGGTAGCAGAACAGTATCCGACGAAGTGGGTATTCACTCACGAAAGCTCATGTTCCAATACGTCTGTTAGTCTATAAGGTGTCACAGGACTCTCTGCTGCTTTTACAGATCCAGACTAACACGGCTACCTCTCTGATACAGAACAGCATTGTTTCTGCTATCAGGAGGCCCTGCTCACCCACAGGAGTGAGGGCAGGGTTTTCTCCTCAGTGAACTAATGCAATAAAATAGGCAAAGGAAATGCATCCGGCCATGCACTTTGTTTATGTATTTTGAAAATGACAGCTTCATATTAATTACTTCTAAGATTTCACAACATACTAGTAAATGTGTGCTAACAGATTGCATAAAAAGCACAGTTTCAGTAAACGGAGATTTCACTATAGCATTCACTCATTAAGTGTTCGCTGAGAGCTGCGGAGAGACCACCAATATTATTAATTTTAATGAATAAATTAGAAAATGTAATCTTTTGGGGAACAAAAAAATAGGCAATATTCATCAAGTATTTTTTCTTGCAGATTATTCTCTCTGTTCTAACTACAGCCTCATATTTAAAGTTATGACTCAACTACAAAAATTATATTTGCCATGTTTTGAAAGTCTTATTTCACTTTTCTTGCCAAAGATAATCTTGAACAAATATAAAATATTACTGTAATTCTTGAGTGTTTTATTCACATTGTTGGGTTTAGTTTCTATATTGCCATCTCTTATTTCAGATTGCTATTAAATAAATAAGATGCTTTCTATGTAGTATCATGCATAATGTTAAGTGAATTGGACCTAATTTTGTAAACACAAAAGATGCTTCTTAAAGTTCATCCCCTAAGCACTTGTTAAAGGGTCAGGAAAACTACAGCTGGAGTTAACTCTTTATCTACTAGAGACTAGGGTAGTGCTCCTGAAACCTCTCATGGTAAGTAGGTGGCAACATAAATGCAGCCTCTTCATTAGACCTCCTCTTTCTTTATATTCAATTCCCTTCTAAAGACTAAGTTCTTTGGCCAGACCAACACTAACCTTAATCAAACTCCTCTATCTCAACATCATGCAAGAGATGAAGAGAGAGATTTTTTTAAAAAGTACGTCTATTTTTATACCTTCTTCTGGATCTAATGGAGGGACACAGGTACCTGGAGCTGTTTGTATATTTGTATCTTCCACAGGACTAAGCGCATAACTGGCTCTTAACTAATAAAGAATCATCATAGACTGCCCACATGTCTATTTTGAACATTTAGCTCTTAAAAGGGTTTTATGTCTGCCTGGAGTTCTGTGATTAGTTCCTAGCTTGTGGCCAGATCGTGTGGCAGCCATCATGCCATGCAGAATTTTCATAAACCTGAAATGGGCTTTCTGGGGATCACAGTGGAGCCACTGTGCCATTCATACTTCAGGTTTGCCGCAGCCCCAGGTTGCCCCTTTCCTAAGATCATTGAGACCAAACCCTGAGGATGTTTTCACTCCTAGGCTGCAAAATTCCTATGTCTGTGCCACATACCACTTTGGATGTCCAGTTTACAATCTGGCTTTGAACAACTCTGTCCAGTCATCAGTCTATCACAAGTGGACCCAATCATTGGGTCCCAGATGCTTCCAAGTCAACAGGGAGTATAGTCACTGTTTCTAACTCTAGGTCTATAGGGTGTACCACCAAGCTTAGATCTCTACACTGACACCTTTCCTTGGGACATGGGATATCACAGCCCAGCCACCCTACCCTCTGAAACTAGTGCCTCAGACTCCCCTCTCTGACGTTCCCAGTCACTTATACATGTTCCCCCACAGTTTCCCTTAGGCTGTGGGCAACCTGGGCTTCTAATTTAACCCCTTCAGGGACAACATGACAGGAAAGCAAGGCACACAGGCTTAGCCAGGGAATTTCTTAACCACAACCACTTTTACTCTTAAAGTACTCAAGAGTTACAGATCTTCGAAAACAATAAACAGCCCTGAGATTCACCCTGCCTTAGCCTGAGCTCACCCCTTCTGGCAATGCATGGCTTGTCAGTGTTTCAGGTGGGGGGAAGAGACCTCCACCCTCCTGCTCTCTCTCTCTCTCTCTCTCGCTCGCATGTAGGGTGACCAGATGTCCCGATTTTATAGGGACAGTCCCGATTTTGGGGTCTTTTTCTTATATAGCCTCCTATAACCCCCCCGTCTCCTGTCCTGATTTTTCACGCTTGCTGTCTGGTCACCCTACTTGCATGTCAGGTTTACATGTGGCAATGTTATACCCACTCCTCAGAGCAGCACCCCTTCTTAAATAAGTCTATCTTCTTTTTCCACGTGCCCAGGCTGACCAGCAGCAGATCTATCAGCCTTGTTAGCACCAAATGTAGAAAATCCATTTTTCCCCGGGGGCAGGCCAGTAGTTGAGAGAAAATCAAAGTAAATGGCTCCAGACTGCTCTGTGATGGCTTCTCAGTGATGGTCCTTCAATGAAGTGTCAAACACCTTTCCTGGGAAGGGCAACACTCTGAAATACAATTCAGTAGCCCTGCCTTGGGCAAAGTTTAAAATGTGTTCAGTACACATTACCAAATGGAGAACCTAATAAAATAAGAGGTTACAATACAAAATTGGCTAACAGTTCCATACACATATATTCCACACCATCTCGGGGAGAACATGTGACTGCGTGCTCGCAAGCCAAGTGCCCCTGTTCGGCTCCTATTTCCACTCCTCAGTTTTGGTTTCGTTTCAAATGGATCACTCACCTGTCATCATAGTGCTTTTAATGTCATCCAAGGGGACATTCATTCATACACTGTAATAATACACCATACATAATGAGTCACTGAACTGAGTCTGAGATTAAGTGAGAATACTGACTACTGACTCATCTCTGCTAAAAACATGTCTCAACTAGATGCGGTGCAACAAGGTAATTATATACTGAGTAATACAACAGGACAATCCCCATTAGGAACCTGGGATGGAAAATATATTTGCCACTATAGTTTGAGAAAGGTACACCCAAGCACTAAACTGAGACGGTCAAATTCCTTGTGAAGAATCTTTCCAAAAAGTTGTTAGAATCTTGAATTCTTGAAATTCTGGTTTGGTTACTTTGTGCTCTGCTTTGTAATGCTAAATTCATAGCCGCCAACTTTTCTGCAGCTCCATGGGTTATGTTTCTTAACAGAGCAAGGCACTATTTATCATGCAGGTGTCTATTCAGGTCCCTTGCAGAAGAGGCAGACGTGGAGTGAAGCAGCAGCCTATCTGCTGCATTACACAGAAGCTGGTGGCAGATGGGCCAGCGGAACTAGGGTGAGAGGGGCAACGAGTTGGAAGAGCAAGCTGGACAGGGCTTGGCAGGGGTGAGAGATGTGAAGTGACACTAAGGCCTGGACTACCCTAGCAGGGTGGTTTGAACTAAGATACGCAACTTTAGCTACGCTATTCTCACTTTGACTTCAGCTACGCATCTTAGTTCGAGTTACCTGGCCGTCCTCACGGCGGCGAGTCGACTGCCGCGGCTCTCCCGTCGACTCCGCTTACTTCTCCTGCCGAGGTGGAGTGCAGGCGTCAATTAGCGGATTGATTTATCGCATCCAGACGAGATGTGATAAATCTATCCCCAGCGGGTAGTAAAGACGTACCCTGAGAGAGTCGCCCCCCTCTGCCACAGCTTCCTCCTGTTAATGTCCTCAACCTCCAGCTCACTGAAAGGGGGTGGAAGAATGTGTTCCAAAGTCTCAGTATACACTTTACTAGTCTAACTCCCCATCATTACATCAACTGCATGGCAAATAACACACATGGTGACTGATTCACTTGAGAAGGCTTTTTAAGCAACTTAGAGTGCTCCAGACTTTAAAGGTGCACCAGCCACCGCAAATAGTGCAACTGCTATATAAATATATTGAGCTTTAAGAACTGTTGTACTCTATAGTTACTGTACCTCCCTTATTTAAAACGAAAAACAAACCCAAAAACCAACACTGCCCTTACATTAAAAATAGGAGAAAGTCACTGATGCGGAAAAATGGTAGATCTCAAGAGACCCTGAAATATTTGCTACATTCTGCAATATCCTGCAAAATTTTCATTTATATTTTTAAAAGTTACATTTTCTCTTTTTCTACAAGACACAAAAAAACCAAAAATTTGGAAAAGCAGTAACTCAACCAAACAAACAGAAGGAGAAAATACCCAAGATTCAAATATAGAAACATAAAAAGCAAGTGTCCAAGTAACTGCAGGATTCTAGTCCTAAAGGGCTGGTCAGAACACTCAGCATGTTTGAAACTGTGGCCTTGGCTACACTCACACTTTACAGCGCTGCAACTGGGGTGTGAAAAAACACCCCCCTGGTTGCTGCAAGATACAGCGCTGTAAAGCCTCAGTGTAATCAGGGCAGCAGCGCTGGGAGCACGGCTCCCAGCGCTGCACGCTACACCCGTAAGGGATGTGGTTTACATGCAGCGCTGGGAGAGCTCTCTCCCAGCGCTGCTGCTCTGACTACACTAACACTTCAAAGCGCTGCCGGGGCAGCGCTTTGAAATTCCAGATGTAGCCATACCCTGTGTTGAGACTATAATCCTGTGAATTACAGGGCCATAAATCCTAGAGACTTCAGCATTGTGCATTTTGATGATTCCACAAACAGATAGGAAGAATTTAGGGGCAGATTTCACAAATTACAAACTCCAGTGGAGACAGCACTGAGTTGCACCATCCGAAGAGGAACTCCAAGAGGGATTGTGCTTCATAGAGCTCCCCAGTGCACAATGAACAGTTTTCATAGCCCTTGAGAGGCACAATTATGCATATCTGATTCAAGCTGTGCACAAGATCAGACCCTACATTTCAAAATATTTGTCTTCTCTTTCCCCCCATGCCTACTGTGTACATATGAGATCTGTTATCTGGTCTCTCACTGAAATGTCCCAGGTTTTTAGGTACGTAAGTAGCTCAAAGTGTCTATTTAAAGTTTCTTACTAATATAAACCTAGCTGATACCATTAAATGTAATATTAACATGTTCACTATTTATTCTGAGCATTTACTGAGTTTGATTTTATTCTGATTTACAGTACTGAGCAAGGTTGCTGAACCACAATAGAGTATTGTCTATAAATATCCATACACATCTAGTGTTAGTAAACTTCGCACCAGTTTAAAAAGTAGTGTGTTGTAGCTACACTGGACATGGGTTTTATATAATGTGGTATTTAAAGGCATAGAAGTAGTGATATTAAACTAACCACTGCAGGCAAACCCCAAGGTAAGTCAAGTGGACCATTCAGAAGGTTCAGAAGGAGTTATTACTCAACCGTGTAATTACAGGGGCACACCCTTCAGATAAGAAAGCTCCCAGTTTTCTCTCTGGTATAAATTATTGATGATCTTATAGTTTTGATTAATCTGATAGAACAAATATACATCTTTAAAAGTAGTATTCTGCTATATTATATTACTATGTAGGTAGGAGTGTAGTCCCCGTTTCAGATTTGGATCTGCTCTTCTTGTTGTATGTCTCTTCTCCACCCCTTTCCCACTTATTCATATTTTTTCCTTTCACATCCATTATCCTCAGGACCTTGTAAATATTCACGATTAGTCCTTTACTTGATGACCAGTATTCCCTTGACTTCAGTGGGACTACTCACATCGCAAACAGTTACATATATGGGCCCCTATTCTGCAAACTTGCATGCACATTCTTAATTTAAATCAATGAAACTACTCAAGGTAGAAAAGTTATACATGGATAAGTGGATGGAACAGTCTGAAGGAATGGGGAGAGGAGGAGGAAGGTAACAATGTCAATTTGGGGTGGAGGCTGACAGCTCGCAACCCCCCATGTAATAACCTTGCAACCCGCTGAGGGGTCCCGACTCCCAGTTTGAGAAACCCTTATATAGATAAATTAGCCCTCAGATGTCCCTTTTGTCCATGTGCCTAGTCTTTATCAGCTAACAGTTTCCCTTATCATCAAAGGAAGAGTGCATTTGCCACATAAGCCATATACTATCTATTCTTTTTTTTCTTTTTTCACTAACTGTTCAGCAACTGAATGATCCACCTGGTGTTTATGAACATCCAAAATGGACATAGTCACTTCCTCCAATGCGGGAGCATGTGGTGCTAATGATAGTAATTTCTCCCAGTATGTAAGAGTGAGAGTGGCACTTCTCTATTTGGAACCACAGAAGCATGTTGTTAGCACTGGGGTGTTCATTAACTTCCTCTGCTTCAAGTATGCACATTTCTTGCAGGTTGTAAAAACACTGTCAAAGAAAACGTTCCTGTTAGGATCCTGTTTACTGGACTTTTTAACAGTATGATTAGCCTTTGGAACTCAACGGCTATTCCTTGTGATTTAAATTATTTCTTTCTTTAGAGATAACAAAATTATTTCACTATCTTAAAAAGTGAGGCTGGTGTAAATAGCTCAACCTTTAAAAAAAGTTTTTAAATATTTTAGGAGATATTTGCCCATCAAGCCATGTGTAGAAGCTGGATAAAAAGTTATTAGAAAATTGAAAAACACGAAATCTAAAATGTTTAATTCAACTATTCTAAAAGTTCCCTGAAATATACTTATCTGTGCAGAGATTCAGACAGGAAAAAGGTTTGGGGTTTTCCACAAAAACTTAGAGGTAACATTTTAAAAAATCATGTTTATAGTAGAAACTCTCTTAGGACCCCACTCTGCAAACTCTTATGCACATGGATTCATTTACTGAAGTCAATGGAACTTCTTACCTGCATAAAGTCACTCATGTATAAAGACTTGTCTACACTAACAAGTTTTGTTGACAAAACTTATGTTGACAACCAAAAGTCAACAAAACAAAAATCATCAAAGGGTGTTCACACTTGCTTCCTCTGTCAACAGATCATGTCCACATTGGGGACATCATTATCGACAGGGTGAGCAATGCACTGTGGGTATGTATCCCAGAGTGCAGTGTTGTGGGTAAGAAGAGCTGATTGCTGTGCATCTTGGGATTCTCTCCAAGTTCTCCCACAGCCCCCTGAGCTGCGGAAAGCAGCATCATGAGTAGCTCTGTGAGCTCTCCCTGCTGAGGAATGGCAAAGCAGCACAGCAGCCTGTCCTCTCCCCCTTCAGTAGCAGTCTGCCTGCTGCTGTGTTCCTAGCGCCCGGCAGAACAGGAGCATTCCAATGATTTGCTCTTTGTTTGTTCCCCTACGGAGCAGCATACAGATACTTCTAGGAGCTTTGAAAGGGGAGGGGAACATGCCTGCAGGGCAGCAGAGATCAAAACACTGAGCAGAGCAATCAGGGTAGGCATTGTGGGATACTGGCAGATGCCAGTTCTGTCGACAAAACAATCAGCAGTGTCTACACTGGCTCTTTGTCAACAATAAAGGGAGGGGAAAAGACAAGTCTCTTGCGGGGATGGAAGTTTTTTGTCACAAAAACTAGGCATTTTTTGCAACAAAAGTCCCACCGTAGTGTGTACGCTCTTGCTGTTTTGTCGTCAAAAGGCAGTTTTTGGCCACAAAACTTGCCATTGTAGATAAGTGTATCCAGGATCAGGCCTTTACAGGCCTAGCCAAGGAATCATCACGCTGGTTACGCAAAAAAAAATCCAACAAACAAACATGGTTTCATTTTTAAAGAGTAAATCATGCCTGAGCATGTATTAAGATGATGAATTACAATATGTTCCTCTTAAAGTAAGCTGTATCCACATCACTTCTTCTTCATGGCTTTTCATCATACGTCATTCTAGATTTTGCATTCTCAGTAACTCACTGAATTTTGACCAGCTTTTTGAAGAGGTAAAGCATTATAAAGTGCTAAGTATTGTTCCTGAGGGCATTCTGCACCAAAAACTTAAAAATTCGGCACAAAAATAAAATAAAAATTCTGTGCATAATATTTTAAAATTCTGCACACAATATTTTAAAATTCTGCAAATTTTGTTAAATAAATGTGGAGGCTCCAGCATGGCATTGGGGAGCACAAGCCACTGGCTGCACAGAGGTGGGAGATCACTGTGCAGCTTTCCCCGGGACACAGACTCAGTGGTGAGGCTGCATCCAACGCTAACACAGCGCAAGGGCCGGGCCTGCCCCAGAAACACCCCAGGGCCTTGCCCATCTGTGCCAGGTTTACCAGATGTGGGCAGGCAGGCTCAGCAAGGCAGGATCCAAGTGTGGAGGGGCTTAGTGCGGGGGGGGGGAGATCCAGATGTGGGTTGAGGAGATTCTGTGTGGGGCAATCCGGGTGCAGATGGCTCAGTGGGGGATCTGAGTGTGGAGGGGCTTGTTGCGGGGTTCCGGGTGCCACAGTAATGGGACTCTGCAGGGGAGTCTAGATGAACATGGTTGGGGCTCAGCAGGGGTGGGGTCTGGATGTGGGGGAGATAGAGATCAGCGGGCAGAGGGCGTAGTGGAGGGGGTCCAGATGCTGCGGGAGTGGGGCTCAGTGCGGTGGGGATCCAGGTGCAGCTGGTTGAGGCTCGGTGGGATAGGGATCTGGGTACAGATGGTTCATCGGGGTGTCCAGGTGCAGGGGGAATGGGGCTCGGCAAGGGGGTTTCTGAGTGTGGTGGGTAAGGATTGGCAGGAAGATCTGGCAGGACAGGGGATCAGCTCCTTGAACAGGGATCACTCCCTCTGCAGCTGAGGTGCGATGAGTGCAGGAAGCGGGGGATAGGGTGGGGGCAGGAGGAATTTGCAGAGTTTCCTGCAGCCAGGGGAGAAATCTGAGAGTGGGTCTGACCCAGCCCTGGATGCTGTGCAGGGAAAGAGGAAGTCCCATTCTCCCCAGTCCAGCTGGGACTAGCAGCTGAGCCCAGTGCAAGATAGAAGCCACCAGCCAGGTCTTTCCCAGTCATGCCTTTTGCCCCATAGTAATTTACCTCTCTCCCAGCTGCCCTGGGCACCCAAAACATACTGCTGGTAAGGGCTGCATGACCACTTGCTTCCCCATTAGAAAGTCATTTTTCTGTGAGGAAGCAAAGAAATCTGTGGGGGACATAAATACTGTGCATGAGCAGTGGCGCAGAATTCCCTCAGGAGTATCTGGTAGATGATTTCTGTAGCAAGTAGTAAGTACTGACAACAAATTGCTGATGGAAAAATGTCTAGGAAAAGATAGGTGCAGAATGCCTACTGCAAGATCAGAAACACAAATACTTGTCCTATAATAACTCTTTAGAAATGACTGAAGTCAATTCATTCAACCTGCAGGTCTGCAGACTATTGGCCTGATTTATACTGCCACTTAAATCGATGTAAGTTACGCTGCTCAGAGGATGTGAAAAAAATCACCCAAGTGACATAGCTTACATTGACCCTAACACGGTGTCTAAACCACACTGTCGGTGGGAGACGCTCTTCTGCTGACTTACCTTCTGCCTCTCAGGGAGGTGGAGTACTGAAGTCTACAGGAGAGAGGTCTGCCATTGACTTATTGCGTCTTCACCAGACCAGCTAAATCAATGCCACTGCATCGAACACAACTGCACCAATTTAGCATGCCAGTGTAGACAAGCCCTCAGTGTGTAAATTACTATTACACATTTTCTGCCTGGTCCTTATATATTTCACAGCATACAAGAACTGACAAGTAGTTCTAAAAGCTGAGTCTTTTTTTCCTGTTGTATGCCCTTTTTTGCAACCCGAGGGCTGGGTGCTCCTATCCTCTTATCCCAGGATGGGCAGCTAATATGTGAGAATGTGAGCTGGAGGTGATGCTTTCCAGTACTGTCAACCTCAAGTGTACATGAATAAGGCTCACCGAAATAATGAGATTTGCTTAAAATCACGAGTTTTTAAAAACAATAATGAAATTTGGGATCTTTTTCTTTACCTCTTGGTTTCTGAACTTTTAGGGTGCACTTACATCATGTTTTCTCTTAAACCATTAGCTAGAAAATTGCTTTTTTATTTTAAATGAAAGCTGATATTCTCATGCAAATTCCTGACACCGCCAGCTGGGACTTTAAGAAAAACACCAAATATCACAAGACTCATGATAAAATTGTGAGAGTTGGTAACATTGCTTCTTGCTCTTCCTGAACCTATGGAACTCCCTATACCCTCCCTCCATCACTTGGATGAACATCAGGCAGTTGGTCCTCCACACGTTCATGTGGGAGCATAACTAGCTGGAGGTGGAACCAGGTAACAGTTTCTCTATGCAGCATATTTGCCTTGGAAGGGGGCCTAAAAGCTGTGCAAATTGCCAGTCTTTATTGTAGTCAGACTAGCATTAGCTCCTCAACGTGAGATTTGGAATGTGCAACCATGTCAGCTGGGCTTCCCAGGGAGTGCACCAAGGAGCAACTTCTTCATGTGTGGGTAGGTGTCATGGATCTCCAGTCTCAGTGGGCCCTTCTCTTTCTACGAGGCTGCCATACATATGGAGAAAAGGATAATGAAATCAGGAGAGAGTGATTAGGCCCCAGCCTGGAACTCCACATGAAAGCACAAGACTCACCAGCGTCAAGGCTGGGCATTCATTTAAGAGTGAACCACTGTCTGCTTGAAAGAATGGAAACATCATCAGATGTTTCGCTTGTTGGCAGAATTTTGTGAGTTTATATGAAGGTTAAAGTGTATTCTGCCTAAAAGCCTAGTAGCATGAAGTCCAGTCCTGCAAGTGCTGTGTGCCTAGTGAGAGATGATAAGCACCCTTCAAGACCGAATGAAGGCATTCACAGAAGAAGGTGCTCAACACAGGTCAAAAGGACTTCAAGTGTTCAGCATCTAGCAAGATCAGACTCTTGTATTCAACACTGGTCATTCTAGATTCAAAACTCTGAAGTTTGGTCTTCACTGGAAGTTTGGGGTGCTCATTATTAATTATCATCATTAAGGTATGTGTTATTTGCATTGAGGCCTCACTCAGGATTGAAGATCTGTTTTACTAGCCATTGTACAAACACAGAATAAATAACCATCCCTGACCCAAAGACAAACAGAAACAGACAAAAAGTAATGACTTCCTAGAGTTTTGTAATAAGAGTATCTTGTCTGCTTCTAAATCCAGTGTGCTTCTATATTTTGCAACAGGGTTTTGCAGGAGTACGTATTTTGTTGCTACATAAAATTCTCCCTATAAATTGGCTTTGCATCTGAACAGTGTTTATTAATGTTATCTAACCCATAAGTATCTGTTAGAATTAACACAGGAAATTGAAGAATTTGGAAAAGCAGCTAGTTTTAAGGTGAATTACATTGTATCAAAACTCTAGCCACTAATGTTACACAGAAAGAGCTTGTCTCTTTCTTTATATTTAAATAGGCACCTAATTCTGTGCAGTACTTACTAGGAATGAATATTCCATACATAAACGGTTAATGTCAATTATGGTATCTATCTTCCAGTGATACTACAATTTAATGAAGACTTGAAAAAAACTGAATAAACCAATAATTTCATGGTTGGGGAGCATGGCTATGATTCAAAATAAACAAGTTCCCTCGAACTGCGTTTCTGATTTGAACTTTCCCTACAGAAAAAACAAGCACTTTTCTGCAATATCTGTATAATAAAAATACCTAAATGTATATGGAAAAAAAGTTAAAAAAAAAAAAAAAAAAAAAAGGTTACCAACATCTTTTATATAGAACAACAGAGTAGGAAGAAAAAATTCTCCCAAATAATTGTAAAAATAAAAAGTAAAAACAACGATTAACCAAAATATATTAGCTAAGGGAAGACAAAGTACTGGTCTGATTGATGTCTTTCTTTAGCCCGCATGATAGATTATGCAAAACACAAATTTCCATTTTATAAAATACATTTCTAGCCCATATGATTGCAGTGAAAAACTTCTGAATGTAAACAGATCTAGCACGGTGTCCCATATCCAAAATGCCATACCAAATTAGATCAATGATCCATCAAGCCCAGTATCTGTTTCCAAAAGTGACAAATATTGTGTGTTTTAGAGGAAGGTGCAAGAAACTGAAACATTCAAGTACCTAACTACTATCAAATCACAAGATTGTCTTCAAAACTGAGATTTTAAAATTTTTTATATTTTTGATTTTTTTTTGGTTTGCTTTCTTGTTGTTGAGCCTTTAGGTTTTCCAGATTTTCTCAACATCCATGAAGGCTAGAAACTTACATTTAAAAAAAAAAAAAAAAAGGAGGAGATTCTCACCTAAACATAGGTCTGCAGGAGCTGGGGCCTTAGGTCAAACACCAAATATTGAGCAACTTGCAATAAAATCATGTGAGAAAAGTTTTGCCTTTTAATTTCATTGAATTCTCCCCTGTTCTAGTGCTATCCAAAATAAACAGTAACGGAAGTAAATAAACAGGTGAAAAGAAAGTGCATCATAGCAGTCCAAGTTCCAAAAAATCATGGAAGACCATGGTAATACAAGGAAAAAACCTTCCAATTATAGAAGAAAGCATTCTTGGAACTCCTCTGCTTAATGAGAATTCAGAATCAAACCAAGGTCTAAATAGGGTGACCATATTTCCCAAAGGGAAAATGGGATACTGCACAGGACTGATTCAAGCCCTCCTCCCACTGCACAGGGCTGGCCCACGCCGCTCGCCTGAGCCCCTTTCTCCCACTACCACATGAGGCTAAGGTAACTGGTCACTCAAACCCTGCCTGCCCCCCCCAGATGCTGGGGTCATTGGAACTCCCCTGTTCCCCCTGCAAGAGGTTGTTGCTGGAACCCTCCTTATCCCCTTGCATGAGCCCTTTCTCCCCGCCCCCAAGGAGGAGCCATTCCCCCCACACTTTTCTCTGCAACACACCACACTTTTGTCAAAAAATTTGCTCCATTTGCTCTTGCCAACTGATCAAGTTGGCAAGAGCACACAGGACAACTGCCTACTTTTGCCAAAAAAGTCAGGATGGCAGAGACAGGGCTTAAAAAAGAGACTGTCCTGGACAAAATGGGATGTATGGTCACCCCAGATCATGGATCATGAGATGCTTTAGCAAAAGGGCAGTACACCACATCCAGCCTTGTCTGGAGGAGTCTCAACCACTCACTCTCATCAAAGCCTCTTCTTTGATCAGACACCAGGAGAGCCAAGGGGCTGCATCTCTAGGTCTGGTGAAAAAGACACGGATAAGCTATTTCAGCATAGCCCCTTCTCCCCCCAAAGTGTCTCCCAATCTGTCCCAGTGGCTCGTATGTGAGAGCTCGCCTCGAAAATGAACAATTGCATACTATCACCTTCTGTATCTTCTTTGGTTTTTCTGATACAAAGGCTTTAGTGCATAATGGGTAGCATCTATTCTCACTTGCATTACCATCTACCTTTTAAAAAACTACTCTTCTCTAAGTAAAGTAATTATTTCTATCCACACAGCTGTGTGTGACACATCACAAGTTTAAGTCTCTCTTTAATCACGTTTTTGGCATACAAGTCATTTTGTATGGTATTTCAGTTGTAAGGCTTAATTAATGTTTCCAGAATGCTTGGATCAAAGGGGTGATTGTTAAGTTTTCAGGTGAAATGATAGAACAAATGTAGGCGACAATTAAACAGAAACGTATTTTAAGGCGTTGGAACTGCAGTGTTTCTGAAGCGGAAACCCAGCATTTTCCAGCCAGCTCAGAATTCCTCCAGTTTAAAGCGCAAGGTCCTCAGGGCGCTTCTCCCTGAAACCTGAGCCTACCTTCTCTTTCGCACCACACTGCATGCAGAGACCCGCACATCGCAATCTGCAGATTACTCTCATGCCAAGAAAAACACACACTCTTATCGTCTCCCCCTTGCAGCCCTTGCTGAGGCTCTGTACACTCGGGTGCGTACTTGGATACAGACATACGTGACTTATATGCAGCACAAAGGCAGCGTGTAGCCACAGAGGGAGACACTCGCAGCCCCTACGCGGCTGGAAAAGGAAAAGCAACCTGGGCAAAGCCCCGGCCCGCGGTTCTCCCCTTCCCACGCTTCCTCCCCCCCAAATCTTTCAGTCTGGGCGGCTACGGCAGCTCAAGCGGTCCAAAGGCTCCTTGCATGTGGCAGTAGAGTGGAGAGCTTGTGCGCCCGTGAATGCCGGGCCGTGATTGGAGCTCTTGGGCCAGACCCCGATGTAAAACGAAAGTAGATTGGCAGAGGCCCAGCGGCATGTGCTGCTCCCTGGCTTTGTATACACACTTGCCTGCTTAGCCCTTTAACAATGGGCGAGGGGAGCTGCTCAGCCCCGTGGCAGCGCTGAGCTCCAGGGAAGCGCTGCGGTGAGATGGCCGGGGACATGCCTGTGGCTCTCGTGCCGCCGGGGCTGTGAGCGGGGCTGCTGCTCGGGGTAAGAGGCGGCTGCGCTGCGAGTTGCGGGGAAGTTCCTGCCGGAGCAGCCGGCGGAGGTTGCATGCCAAGCCCTTTGTTGTGTCGGGAGCCAGGGAGGCGGCTGCTGCTGCCGCTGCCGGGACCCCAGCTGCACCAGCAAACTGCTCAGCGCCTCCTCTGCTGCCGTCCCCTCCGCTCTCCCCGCTGCCGGGTTTTCTCCGAGCAGTGTCGGGAAATGCACCCGCCCGGGGGAGCCTGTGCCCCATACAGGCGGCGTCGATGGAAAAGGGGGAGCAGCTTCCGTGCGAGGCTGGAGCGGAGCCCAGCCGGGATCCGGGGGGACACGATGCTGCGCTTTAACAAGCAGAGCCCCGGGGTCTCCGCACTCAGCTCCCCCCGCCCCGCGACGTGCACGGCTATCAGCTGTGGCGGGGGAGCGGGGCTGCCGGTGCCTCCCCGGGGGAAGGGCGAGAGAGCTGAGCGTGCGCTGGGGGGAGAGGAGTAACTGGCTGCTTTTAATTGGGTGCAAATGAAGAGGGGCTAAGGGTGGGGAGGTGGACGAGAATTAAACGGCTCTGCGGCTGGACTGAGTGGGCGCCGCTTCTTTCCCCCTTTGCGCAGGCTTCGGCTGCTGCCTTTCGCCGTGTGCCGCTGTGACTCTCTGCCGTCCCGTCCCATGGAGCTGGAGGGGCAGTGGTGGAAAGGACAGCTGGCTGCCGACATCCACCAAGCGCTTCGCTACAAGGTACCGTGAGCAGGGTTCTGCGGGGACTTTGCGGCAGAGGGAGCCGGGCCCCTTACTCGGCTGCAGACTGCGGGCTGAGCAGGGCAGAAGGCTCAGCTCTTCCCTTCCTGAGTGAGCCCGTCCCCCTCTCCTGCCAGACAGTCCCTAGAAGGGAGTGAGGGGCAGTACCCCGGACAGGTCAAAGGGCAAGGCGACTTGCTGTTCCTTTTGTCTCAAGCCTGTATCGCTAGGTTCTTAGAGGATTTAGCCACGGGGGGATCCGGTTTGTGGGCCTTTTAAATTCACATGTCCTGAAATCTTAAAACTGGCTTCTCCATCTGCAACATGGGCTAAGATCCTCCTGTGGTGCTGGAAGGATGGATTAATTCACTGCGTTTTTGCAAGATCTTTGGGCTCCTCAGCTGCAAGGGTTTGCGTGTGTTCCCACTGGCATTAAAGTCAGACAAAGTAAATTGACACTTGAGCTGCAGCACTTGCTTGCACTGCGTTTCAGGCCTCTCAGTACATAAAGGCATTGATTAGCATGTGATAGTGAAGCTGTTTGGCTCCTTGCAGGCAAGGGGGGAGGAGGAGAAGGAGTTAAAAGGCTATCAGAGGGAGGCTAGTGCTACAGGTCTTGACAGAAAGTTCCCCATCTTGTTAAGAATGCTGGACCCTAATTTTTCGGGTACCCTCCCTGGGTAAAAAGTATGGTAACCTCCAACAAAATTACTATGTCAGTGCTAAATTTTGTTGTAAATCTATTTATAACAGTCATTTTTTCTAAATCTGCTGTATAAAAGGAGAATAAATGCGCTAGTTTGAAGTCAGGTTAATTGAAAACTGCACAGAAAAAGACAGCTCCAGCAGAATATGTGGTAACAACTGAACTGCTGAGATCTGTAATGTCTCTAAGTATATACTGTCCTGATTATCTGTACTGAATCCTGAGTATTTACACAGGTATTCCTCTACCTCTGCCCTTTGGCCTTGGTGCATTTGGCCCTTTTTTGGAAGTATGAATAGATCCAAGTTTAAACTGTATTTAAAAAAAAAAGAGCTACTATGTAGAAGAGTGCTCTATAAGTGGGTGCATTAACAATAATACATTTTAGGGCAATTCTGTTTTGAAACTCCTCTTAGCTCTGAGCTGACTCATGTCCATGTTTGTGGATATTGCTTTTGATGATAAGGCTTACCTTATCTCCAAACTGTTGTAAATAGGGTAACAATCATTTAACCTAGTAAAAATGTGACTAAGTAGTTTTGGTGATTGCATTAACTTTCTTCATGGCCAGATCACTTAAGCAATGCACATTGCTGGGCCCATGTACAAGAAACAACAAGTACAACAGATTCTAATTGTGAAGGAAAGTAAATAACTTCTGACAACTTTAATAATCTTACAGTTTGAAACTATTTAAAGAGGTGGTTATTTTAAAGATAATCATAGGATTTTAAGTCTTGAATGTACCTTACACTCGTGATGTGCAGGAGGTTAGATTAAAGGATCATAATGGTCCATTCTTTCCTGAAAAGTCTATGGATCTGTAAACTTTTGAGTTATCTCAACTCTACCTGATGTATCAAAATAGGCCCCCTGCTGGGAAATGTTATTACAATAAGCATTATAATCCCAAACCATATCAAATCTGAGTTCCAGAGTGTAGCTCTTTCTCTCTGTTCATTTGTGATAGTGAAGATCAGCTGTGTTGTTTGGTTGCAGCTGCCTGGAATTCTGCCTTCCACAGTGCAGAACACCGTGCTAGCAGTTAAGGCTCTTGTCCTTGGAACATTCAGCCTTTCAGAGTCTGAATTTTTTTATAGTCGGACCATGCCACAAGGGTTTTTCTTTGTCAGTCCGTCATTATGTTCAGTCAAACCTTATTTGGCTTGTTTGTTTTTAAGTTTGGGGCCAAGTGCGCTTTATAAGAGTGTTCTATTTTAAATAATTGTTCTGTAGAATCTAGATCGGGGTAGGCAACCTATGGCACGCGTGCCGAAGGCGGCACACAAGCTGATTTTCAGTGGCACTCACACTGTCTGGGTCCTGGCCACCGGTCCAGGGGGCTCTGCATTTTAATCTAATTTTAATGAAGCTTCTTAAGTATTTTAAAAACCTTATTTACTTTACATACAACAACAGGTTAGTTATATATTATAGACTTATAGAAAGAGATCTTCTAAAAATGTTAATGTATTGCTGACACACGAAACCTTAAATTAGAGTGAATAAATGAAGACTCGGCATACCGCTTCTGAAAGGTTGCTGACCCCTGATCTAGACACACCTTCTATAGGTGTCATAAGATAATAAATAGGCATCCCCAGCAAGAGAACAGTTCCACTCTGTGAAAATAAATAGCAAAATCATGACTGTGCCTCCTTTAAAGTGCTTTGAAAATTTCTTTATGTATTAACCCAGTCAATTTTCTTATGTATTTTTCACAAGTATATTTGAATAAAAATAATAGCGGTTGTACTACAACTATATGCTGCTCTCTGTCTAGGAGCTGAAGCTTCCCTCATACAAAGGCCAGTCTCCCCAGTTAAATCTGAGAAGATATTTTGCAGACCTGATTGCCATTGTGAGCAATCGTTTCAGACTCTGTCCTGCTGCGCGACATCTTGCTGTCTATCTACTGGACCTCTTCATGGACCGCTATGATATATCCATTCAGCAGCTACACGTGGTTGCTCTTTCCTGTTTACTTTTAGCAAGTAAGTAATATGCACTAATCTGACAAAGTAAGTATTCACCCACAAAAGCTTATGTTCCAATACATCTGTTAGTCTATAAGGTGCCACAGGACTCTGTTGCTTTTTACAGATCCAGACTAACATGGCTACCCCTCTGATACTTAGCCCTAATTTAACTAATGTAGTTTCTTGTACCAACTAAAGGATCATTCTTAGGTGATCAAGTTGATTTAGAAGGAAAATTATGTATAAAAGATTAGCACAGCTGAATTTGGTCCAATATGTGAGCCTCTCTCAGGACCTTCAAATTCTGGGTTTTTTTTAAGGTGAATGGGGGGAAGGACACTAAAAGCTGCAATCGCAGATCTTGTAGCTTTGTGATGGTGTTGCTGGTGTAGATCTGCCCACATAACTACACCAGCGACACCATCACAGGACCTAACCAGATCAGCGACACCATCACCGGTTCATTCACCTGCACGTCCACCAATGTAATATACGCCATCATATGCCAGCAATGCCCCTCTGCTATGTACATCGGCCAAACTGGACAGTTGCTACGGAAAAGGATAAACGGACACAAATCAGATATTAGGAATGGCAATATACAAAAACCTGTAGGAGAATACTTCAACCTCCCTGGACACACTATAGCAGACCTTAAGGTGGCCATCCTGCAGCAAAAAAAACTTCAGGACCAGACTTCAAAGAGAAACTGCTGAGCTTCAGTTCATCTGCAAATTCGACACCATCAGCTCAGGATTAAACAAAGACTGTGAATGGCTAGCCAACTACAAAACCAGTTTCTCCTCCCTTGGTTTTCACACCTCAACTGCTAGAACAGGGCCTCATCCTCCCTGATTGAACTAACCTCATTATCTCTAGCTTGCCTGCATATATATACCTGCCCCTGGAAATTTCCACTACATGCATCTGATGAAGTGGGTATTCACCCACGAAAGCTCATGCTCCAAAACGTCTGTTAGTCTATAAGGTGCCACAGGATTCTTTGCTGCAATCACAGATCTGTATTTACATCACAAATAAATTGACTGAAGTTTTTAAAATAAAATTTAAGAAGGAATTACAAGAAAATGAACCCTCTTTTAAAAGCAGTCACCTGCCATCTCCCAAGTTGCCAAATTACACACAGAAAAAGAAGAAAAGTCTCCTCTGTTGTAGGTGCTGAAAAGAAATTTTGAATGTCACTTTTGGATTTTTATCCTCTTGTGAGAACTAAAATATGAACAAAGTGGTTAGAGTAAACAGGTACCTTCCACAACTGGAAAAACCAAAAGAATTAATTTGGTGGACTGAGTCCCACTGCTACTGAAGAGTCCTTATTTACTAACAAAACATAACTCCAGCTTCCGTAGAAAGAGTGTAAGAAAGGAGGAAAGTGGGGTGAAACTGAGGTCGCAAAACAGTGGCGAGTTCTGTAGAAATGTTTCACTTGCATCCATTATTGCTGGGCTTTTACACGTATAACTTTACGTTAGACTAAAACATGCATGTATGACAAGGCAAAGTCCAGGACAGGGTGGAGCTACTACTATTACTTATATTACTGCAGCACCTAGATGTTTGAGTGTGGAGCAGGATCCCATTGTGCTCGGTACTGTACAAACACAGAACAAAAAGATAGTCCCTGTCCCCTGGGACTTGCAATCTAAGTACTGATGAACTTAAAAGAAGGGACAGTTGTGGAAGTCTACATAAATGACAATATGCATTTCCAGATACGTGTTACTGAAGCTCACTTGATTTAGACCGAAGGGCTCAATTTCTGCTTGTCTGTTTTTTGAATTTAAACGTACCTGTAAACACTGAAATCATTAGAGCCTCTATACCAAGCTGATTCCTCCTACTACACTTTGAACAGGGAAAGACTTTTTTTTCTTTAAAGCTAAAAACCAAAGGTGGACTCTTGCACTTTTTTTAAGGCTAGTCTCAATGGTACTTCAGCAGTTACCAGGATAGGTTTTAGGATAACTTAATGAATAACAAGAAGTCATTTATGAAATACAGTCAGGCTACACCATACCATCATCGGTATTCTCTCTTTGCAACTGGCTCTTGTTTTTGTGAGAGAATCTGTAAAGAGACAACAGGAAGTGTGACACTGCTGTAATATCCTATAGGTTACATAGCAACTATCTGCTGAAGCTTAACCCTTGACAGTATGCCTCGCCTCTCCTCTCCTCTCCTCAGCAGAATCGTCCCATTGAGTTTTGCATGCAGGAGCCTATTTGACATGGCAAAACAATTGTATAGCAAGTGTTCACATTGAAAAATACCCTAATGTTAAAGATACACCAAACTGCATTTGCTGCTATGTTTTATTCATGTTTCTAATTATATTTTTCTTCCTCTCCCCCACCCTAAGGTAAATTTGAAGAAAAGGAAGACAGTGTCCCTAAGCTTGAACAATTGAACAGCTTGGGTTGTATGACTAACATGAATCTGGTATTAACAAAACAGAACTTGCTACACATGGAGCTGTTGTTGCTAGAAACATTTCAGTGGAACTTGTGCCTCCCAACTGCTGCTCACTTCATTGAATACTACCTTTCAATTGCCGTCCATGAGACAGATCTCCACGATGGCTGGCCAATGGTTTCCTTAGAGAAGACCAAGTTATACATGGCAAAATATGCGGATTACTTTCTGGAAGTATCTCTGCAAGGTGTGTTGCATGGTTTAGTTAATGCAACCTTATTTCTTAAATAATATTTGTGTCTGACTCATCTAAACAATTTTTTTGTCTATCCAGATCATGCGTTTTTAAATTATGCTCCTTCGTTAGTGGCTACTGCATGTGTGGCTTCTTCAAGGATTATCCTACGTCTCTCTCCAACATGGCCAACTCGACTGCATCGTCTTACTGCATACTCCTGGGACTTCCTGGTTCCGTGTATTGAACGACTGTTAATGTAAGCTTATGCTGGCTTCTCATTTGTAAAGGCTTTGTCTCTGTAACAGCATGGTATATTTCAAGGGCATTTACTCTAAAAAACAATATTTACAAAAACAGTAGTTTAGTAGTGAGTTTGTGCAGCATCTATGTCAAAAGTACCCAGGTACTATACAATATTTATTAAGCCAACCTAAAGTCAGTCCCTCTCTGCTTTTCAAAAAACCTCACCTGACCTAACTCCCTTCATCTCTACTCCTCCCAGCAAATAAAATACTCAGACAAAAGCACAACAGAGGGAAAAAAAAGACATGCAGCATGATCTGAACGTCATCAAACTTGGGCTGCAGCAGGCAGTCAAATAACAAGTTCAAAAGATTGGAGTATGGGGAAGCAAGGGGAAGACTTTCACCTGAGTGCCTCTGGGGTGCTGTAGCAGATCTCAGCTGTTCCAAATGAACCTGTGAAAGCAGATTCCTTAAATAACTGGCTCCCAATCTGCATAGAGCTTTAGAGAATTGAATTTAATAGGTATCCAATGAATTGTACTAAGCACACAGGAGGTCTACCTAAGCTTCTGGAATTTAGAGCTTTCTGAGTAGAGGATGCTCCCAATGGAGCATGTTAGAAAAGTGTGGATCGTTATCAAGGGGCCCACAACTAAGAGGGGGAAACTTGCCTTCTCATTATTTATTTATAAATGGAAAAACTGCAGGCCAGTGTTATCTACATATCAGATGTGCCATGGGATCCAATGGGACCACAAGACTGAACCATACTAGAAAAGGATGAAAGTACATCCCCAAGTAATCAATTCCATTCTTCTGGATGAATCCCTAGGCCACCAGCCTCACTTCCATCTTGTTGACAGTTGCTCCCATCCACATCCAAACTTTGGTTAGCACATAAGGAACAGAAAAATCTGAATCCAGACTTGATGAGAAACTGTCCTCTGCATGCAGGTGTCACTCTAGCCCATAACTATATCCCTTGATGCCCTCGCATACTGTACACAGTAATCATGAGGCATTACAGACTCAAACCTTGTGGCAGAACAAGGACACCCAAGAATGCTATTGGGGTGGGAAGGAAAGTTCTCAACACCTTTCTGGAAGGCCTAAGAGGAAGGGGAAGAACGACTGCAGGGTTACTCCAGCAAGGCACCACTGATCCCTCATGATCAGTAGTATCAATGACTCAGAAGTTGAGATGGTCACAATACAATCATTCATTGCTAGGAGCACATTAGCCACCAAAAATGTCACTTTCAGATTCTCACACACTGATGTCACTGTAATGTTGTACTAGCAAATGTTACTGCTCTGACCTCTTTATATCCAAGCAGACTACTTTCATTAACTCTTAAATGCAAATGCTTCTATTAACATTGTAGCCTTTTAAAAAGTTGTTGGTCCTAACCTTTAAAATCATTTAAACTTTAAAGAATATGAATTGCTTCTTAAATGGCCTTTTCAAAATAGTTTTTGATATTTAAAGACTGTTAGAGTTTTACAGTTAGGATACTCTTAAAACTGTACATAAAGTTGACTAAAATGGTCTTATTTTCTCTTTGTATTATAGTGCTCATGATAATGATGTAAAAGAAGCAAACAAGCAAAAAGGACAACATGCCCAGCCTGCCCAACACAGTGCGTTTCCCACCCAGACTCCAACTCCACAGCAGGCTCATGTTCAACAACATGTTTCACAGTATCTCCAGGCACATCAAGCTCCGTTACAGTATCACCATCAAACCTCACAACAGCAAAACTGTCAGCAGATGGTGTCAACTAGTCACACGTCCTCTTACCCACTGCAGACTTGCCCAGCTGGCTTACAATCCAGCGTTCAGGCTCGAGGTCACATACAGACTGGTGCTAGTATGTCACTAGCAGTTCCAATAGAAGTGAAGCCATGTATCAATGTCTCCTACAACCGGAGTTACCAGATCAATGGACGGTATCCTTGTATTACTCCCTGCTTTGAGAGGTGATGAATACAAATTTAGATACCCTAATTTTTGTCAAACCTCAAACTTATTTGAGGGCAACATTCTAAATAAAAGTAGCACTCTTTCCAGAAGGAAAACCGCTGGATTGGCAACCGATTAGCTCAAGTACAGAATCTGCAAAGAATGAGCATGTAGTATGTTTTCTAAAAGGAATGTGTGCGTGGCAGTCATGTGCTAATACTTTTGACACTTCAGTGCACTGTGTGCTCTAACAGCCACCTTTGAAATACAGGTCAAGAGAAAAATGGCTGTGGACTGGCTAGAGGCATATCTTTTAATGAAGGAGATATACAGTATTACTTTGAAGAGGCCGTGTTTATGCAATACTTCCATACAGTACTGAATAAGATTTACTTTCGGTAAATTGAAACATAAGAATCCACTGAGAAATGATGGGCTTCCCCAGAAATACTGGGGCCACGTAGAGAGAAACAAACTTTCACTGACTAAATCAGTAATGCAATTACTTGTCTTTTTTTTTTTTTCTTTTTTTTTTTTCTCATGCTCTTACAATGTAAAATGTATGTCCAATTTAAGGCACTTGAGTTAACCGACTTTTTGTTTGTTTGTTTTTTAAAGCTTGTGCCTCACAGGCCAGATGTTACTCTAAACATCCAAATCAAAAGGGGGAAAAAAAGTAACACTTTCTCACTAACTCAGGGAATTATCTATTCAGAATGACTCTGTGCTGCTTGTGTGTACACTTAACTGGGTGTAATCCAGGGTGGTATTTCTTTCAGGGCATCTACAGTGCAGAGTACCAAAGGGATTTGTAAGTGTATAAAGTATAAGTGTAGTCCTAACTACTCCCTGCCACCCAACACTCTCGTTATCAAATGATTACAGAGTAGTAGTAGTTTAAGCTGAACTAATACTGTACCAGAACTCATGTAATAGTGGTTGTGATTTTTTTTATATTTTTTTTTTTAACACAACCAATACAAAATATCCTCTAGTTTTTCAGTCTATAAATTCTCTACCCTGTTAAATGCTTACAAAAATTCAGTATTTCATATGTCAGGCTTGGTGGAGGGGGAATAAGTTTTCAGGTAATGCTGTGGCAGCTCATTCTTCTGCTTCACAGAAGTCTCACACTGAAGAGCAATGTCGGCATTCTCGCTGCTGGAACAAAAGTGTATTGCTAGGTCACAGGCAGGATGCTTATTACATAGCTGTCTGAGCTTCAATATTACCCACAAATCAGATGGTCTGAGAGTAGAAATTTCACTCATCCAGCCCCAGAGGATGAAGATGGTGTTGTGGATAGTATATTAATGGAGAAGTTCCTTGTTTACAAAATCAGGCAGTTGACTCTCCCCCTGATCTTGTACGGGAATGGGAATTGATGGAGAGAGCCCTACTGGCTTAAATGTATGTATGTTTGTTTGTTTTAATTTCTAATGGCAGCACTTAAAAGCATGGTTAAATGGCAGACATGAGGCCAGACCTTCTATTACTATATGATCAGTGGAAGTTCACGCACACTGTATGTTGCAAAGAATATTGGCAGTGGGGAAGAAGGGGTGTTTGACATCAATATTAATATGGAAGATTAACTTGGGAGAGGGGGCCATCCCAAAATACTCAGTAGTTGAGGAAGATACTTCTGCTTGTTCTGATGGCTCTTCCTGGATCTGAACCATAATATGTTGCAAAAACCCATCCTTTATTATGGAGGAGAAGAAATCCTCTGTGTCTATAGTTATTTTAACACACATTTCAAATTGTCCTTTTTTCATGGGGAGAGAGGTGGAGTGAAGGATTGGGAGAAGGTGTAAGGGGAAATTGAGCCTCTCTACTTCATGCTAGAGAATAAACTTCCAGGTGAGCACAATATCAACTATTTTTACCTCCTCAAAGAGCCACCTTTTTTTTTTTTTTTTTTTTTTTTTTCCCCCTCCATCCCTCACCCAAAATGATTTCTTTTTTGGTGGGATGGGACAAGCAAGTTTCCTACCTCCTAAAATGCCTGAACTGTTTTTCATTTAAGTTTGGAGAGATGGGGAATAGATCCAAAAGGGAAACTGTCTTCCATCTTCAGATTTCAGTTTGTTGCAATGCTAAGTCCAAGTTTTCAGTGCTCTAACTACCTCATTTATGTGAATGTACATTGTTCTGATGGACCATGACTTGAAATAACAGCAGATGCCTGTAGCAATTTGTCTGTAAAATGCCTATCTTGGCTAAATGTCATCTTTAATTGTGATGGAGCAGTATAGATTCTTTTGAAATATTAGTAAATCTATCAAGTATTTTATATATAAAATTAGGTAATTAACACTGGAATTATAGGGGTGATTATTCAGTTAGATAATACTGCAAAGTCTACATATAGTAGGGTATTTTGATTGTGTTTTTAAGGCATTAGGCTTAACTAAAAGGATCCACTACATGCTTTTTTGTTTTTTTTTTAATTTATTATTTAGTGTCTGACATTACAGTATAAATGAAAATAGAGAAAGCGTGCACTGTGAACAATTTCAATGTGTTACTGAAAAAGGGCTTTACCAGTGTCCATTAAATACACTATTTCAAGGTCTTACTGTGTGAACCAGAATGTGCATTTTATGGCATAATTAAAAATCCATAAATGCAAAACATCCACAACAATGGAATCTAGATGAGTGCTATGCACTTGGATTTTTTTAAAAAATAAAACTAGTTTTGAGTAAATCGTCTGTCTGTGTCTGGTTTGTTTTATTTTATTTAAATCCCTGAATTAACAGTTGTATAACTTCATTCCTACCACAGCTCTTGAACTTGAAGGTTTAATCCACCGTTATCCTGTGGCAGGAGTCCATGTATTCCTAAGTCTATTTATAACAACAAAACAGGAAGGAAATTGTGCAGGGAGGGTTTTAGAATATTGTATCCAGTGTATAGCTGCATCTGAGAAAGAAATACAAAAACTGGTTCTGAAATAGGATTTTTTTTTTTTAATGAGTCTTAGTGGCAACTCATTCTTTCTACAGTAGAACTGTATGGAAAAAGTCAGAATTGAATGGGAAGAGGAACAGCCCAGATTTTGGTGCACAGAACCCTGAGAAATCCAGAATTTTGGATCCTGAACTGTAGTTACTCTTGCTGCCAGAGCTTACCTGGGGCGGCAGGCAGCACAAGAAGAAGTGATGTTTGAAATTTCTTATAGTTGCTGTTACAGAAAGAATGGGTACATGTATGGATCTATTTAAAATGAGACCCCATTAGTCACTGGACCCCAAATATTAAACCACTGTAGCAGAATGAGTTTCTCAGGTCATACAGTACAGGCCATGCTTCACTCTACTTCAGTGTTTTTTCCTGTTGATACCTATGTACAGCTGTAACTTTACTCACATGAATTTCTGAGGCCAACAGGACTACTCAGCTGATTAAAGTTATGCTCAGGCATAAGTGTTTGCAAGAGAAGGCCTTTAATTGTACAAATACAAATGGCTTTTAGTATAATGCAGATGGAAACCAATTACTGACAAACTATCAAACTGAAAGATTCTTGGTTTTGGATCACTGAATCATTCTATTCTTCAGTTGTGTAAATCTAAAAGGACTTATGCTTCCAGCTACAATAAAATAGAATCCTGCTGACAGAAACCCATGCTAATTAACATAACTAAAACATAGCAGCAGTCAGAGTCAGGGCAGCACCATAAGGAATGCTACCTCTCCTGGCCCAAAGGATCACATGTGAGTGTCCAACTTCAATTCCTGCACTGTTTTACAATGTGGTGTTTGTAATACACTGGAAGTTTGGCTTCATTTTTTCATCACAATTTTTTTTTGTGTGTCTGTAAGTGAATATGCAATAATATGTTTGCTTTTAGAAGGCAATGTTCCCTTAATGAAGTCAGTTGCAAGGGAGTTGAAGGTAGATTCATGTAATATCTTTACTGGTGTTTCCCTGCCATTGTTAAAAAAACAAACAAAAAAATCCCACATTTTCCAGTTTTGTACATGTGAAAGTAAAGAAAGGGAGCTGAGTAAATGACTGACTAAGCACAATGCTATCAAATACACAAAGCAAAACTATACAGAGCAATCTTTTCTCTACATTTCCAGTAATAATCACCTTGCTTGTAGTAAAGGTATGTGTATATTTGAAAGCATACAATTAAGCTGACATTGTATCTTTTAAATGTAGTCTAACAATAAAGATGCTCTGAGTCATGGACTGCAAAATTAAGGTCCCATGGCATGGCAGGTTTCCTTATGGGAGGGATGGTTTTGCCTAGACCCTTTAGAAAATGTACAGTCACTGGATGGGTGAAAAGTCAGTGGTTGTCAATTGGAGGGTGACAGGCGCATCACTACCAAGTGTACCCACAGAGAGCTAAAGGAGACCTGAGGTCTTCAAGAAGAGCAGATAGATAGACAGTCCCACCATTTTAGACTGATTCTTCTGGGGACATTTGGTGATGTGAACCCAAATAGAAAATTTCTTGCATTTAGCTAGGTAACATTTTCTTGTAGATTTCTTCCTGCTATTGTTAAAGATAGTTTGAATAGCTACTGAACATGTCTGCTCTAGGTTCAACTCCAAATACCAAGCTGTGAGGCAGAGGAAGCCTGGGTTGAAATGTCTGATCTTACCTGTGTTCTGTGTCAAGAAGCATGGAAAGGTTGGATGCTGATGGGTGAAGCGTCTGACAGCTGGAGAAGGCTGAGGAACCAAAACTATCTGGGCTAGCTGGGAGCAATGAAGATGATCATTGCCCTGTCCTGCTGGATCATCCTGAGGGCTCAAGGTAATTCTTGCTGATAGGTGGGGCAGTGGGAAGGAGGTGAAAGCATATTGTAAGAATAAGAGAGCATCTCCCCTGGATCCTGAACTTGAGCTCCCCCCCCCCCCAAGTAGCATAGCTTGCATTTCCTGTTTTCTTGTGATGCAAACAGATCCCAGGAGGAAGATCCCTATTATCTGAATATGCTCTTCACCACAGAATCATATAGTTCTCGTTAGTGGTCAAGGGAGAAATGCCTGCTGAGGCTGGTGCTAGTGTGTTGTATATTGCTGGGAGGTGTACTGCTGATAGGGTGATCTGGTGTTGAATACACTAGTCCCACAGATTGACTGCCTTTATGCAAAAAAGAGGTGAATCATGTTACCCCTTGTTTGTTGATGTAGAACAATGTGGTCATGTTATCTGACATTACCTGGATGTAGAAGGAGTGTATGACCAATAAGAACTGTTTGCAGGCTTCTAAGACAGCTCTCAGTTCCAGTAGTTTTACGTGCATCCTTGATTCCTGTGGAGTCCATGTTCCTTGTGCTGTATACCCATTCAGATGGGTGCCCCACCGTACTGGGAAGGCATATATGATCAATGTCTTCTGGGGTGGAGACAGTGAGAAGGGGACTCCCATGCACTGGAGAGCGTCTTGCACCCGGGGGGTATCTTTGGAGTCAATTGTGTTAAATGCAAAAGTTATGTATAATTGTAGGGTTGGATGATCAAAGGACTATATTGAGTACTGCAGCAGACAAAAATGATCTTTTGGGACACTATACGTGAAGTAGAATTCCTGGGAAACAAATAAGGGGAAGTGAATGCAAATACCCTACGTAAATTATTCAGAAAACCCAACCTATTGACCCTATGCCCTAAGAAGAGAACCGTTGTCTGCTGATTACCTGTTTTCAAAGGCTGAAGTCCAAAAGGCCAAGATGTATACAGAAAGAGGCTGATCTGTGCAGTAAGTGTGCTTGTTCTGCACTGAGGCTATTATGAACTTGTAACCACAGCAAAAAACCCTTGCTGGAGTTTGAAGGATTGACTCCTAGCCGAGTCCCTGCTGGTGTTGGAGGGGTGATCGCTAGTAAGCTTATGAGCATGTGCATAGGTTTTTTTGTTTTCTCTCTAATGTTTTCACCTTGAGAATAAATGTGCTTGCTTAGAAAGAGCTGTGTGGTGACATAACTGTCGGCAACTTAATTATTCACAGCCTTCAAAGAGTAAGCAAAGTGCAGATGATGGCCTGATTAGGTAGTTTAACTTGCTTTGAATAATAAAGTGTAGGGTATTGACTGAGCATCCTGAAAAAAGTCAGGTCAGGAGGGAGTGAAATGACTACTGAGGAGCTTGAAGCCTATAAGCCGGTGTGCCCTTGCTGGGCCATAGAGAGGGAATACAGGTACAGTTGCCCTGAATTGTGACACTAGACGACTGAGCAGAATTGCTCTTCCATCTTAGATCCTTTGAAGGGTCAGAGCTATAGACAGTAGTGCTCTTACAATTGGAGCTGTGCTTCAGAGTCCGGACTTGGGATGGACATTCTTTTTACATATTAAAATAATTACTTATCAACTTTAGGGGTAGTTTTATCCCTTTGGTTTTCTGTTTTATTTACTTTGTAACCAATCAGGGACATATCCTGACACTAGTGATTGTGGGAGAGGAAAAAGAGTAATCAATTTCTGTAACATATTAGGATTAAAAGTGTTGAGTGGTACAGAGAAATCCAGCCAGATGTCCCTGTTTACATTTTTCTATTTGATGAAAGTAAAAGCAAACAAATTTAAAGAAAATACTTTTTCACATAATGTATTGTTAACCTCTGGAACTCAGTGCGACTGGGTACTTGTTAGTAGTAGTCAAATAAAAAAACGATTAGATGCCTACATGAATAAAAACACTATTTGCTGTTATTTTAACTATAAATGAATTTCAAGGACTTGCAGGGATTTTACTTGATCCTGTAAAGCATCCGGCTTTGACCCAGGATATCAAACTAGATAGATGAATGGTTTGCTCAGCAATTGCAATTCTCCATAATTCCTACAAGGTGGAGGCATGGGACAGCTTGAGGAGGTGGCTTTACTCTTCTGTTATTTGAATAAACAGCACTTCAGTCTACAGTGCTGTCAAGGAGACAACTTTCACAAGCATTACATCCCTTGTACTTTTTTTTAATTAAATTTAGTTTCCCTTCAAGTTTCACTACTGTAAATTTACTGAGGTCAAATTTGAAGAATTAGTTTCTGATTAGTATATGATGAAGGACCATCTAAATCTTTGTACTAAAAGTCTGCTCTTAAAAAGACTGAAAATGGTTCTGCACGTCATTTAAATGAGTCACTTACCAACTGTGGTCTAGCTTCTAGTACAATAAATAGAATGATCTGACATTCTCCAGCTACTCCCACAGTACCACCTTCAAACTGAACAAAATGCCTTTAAAACAGTTGTTCTATTCTACTCGAGTAGTCTCAAAGCAAGGGCTGGGCAAAATTTTTCAACAAACTTTTTTCAGTGAAAAATGTAGGTTCGTCAACATCAATTTGTGTTGATTTTGCTTTGTTTAGAAAAAACCTAAAAGCTTCTGAAAAACAAACATTTTGTTTTGACATTTTTTGAAATGAAATGTTTTTAGGGGTTTTTTTGTTTAGAAATGATTTTTGTGACGGGTTAGATCATAGAAACCCTCTTGGGAGCTGCCATCTGATGTGCCAAGACTACTTCTGCCCCTGCTCTCCCTGCCAGCTTGGGACGGCAGCACCTTGTCTTACTGAGCCAGACACGCTAGTCTGCTCCAACAAAGTCCCAGGATCTGAATTACTTGCCTCAAAGCTGCAGTCTTAACTGAAAGCATCTTACAGAAGTGTTCCTATCTTTAACACTCAGATGCCCAACTCCCAGTGGGGTCCAAACTCTGAATAAATCCGTTTTACAGGGTAAACTCAAAAATTGTCCGCCCTCAATAACACTGATAGAGAGATATGCACAGCTGTTTGCTTCCCCAGGTATTAATACATACTCTGGGTTAATTAATAAGTAAAAAGTGATTTTATTAAATACAGAAAGTAGGATTTAAGCAGTTCTAAGTAGTAACAGACAGAACAAAGTGAATTCCCAAGTAAAATAAAATAAAACATACACATCTAAACCTAATACAGATCAATACAGGTAAAATCTCACCCTTAGAGATGTTTCAGTAAGTTTCTTTTCTCAGACTCAGAGGGGTAGCCGTGTTAGTTTGGATCTGTAAAAAGCAACATGGAGTCCTGTGGCACCTTATAGACTAACAAACGTATTGGAGCATAAGCTTTTGTAGGTGAATACTCACTTCGTCAGATGCATGTAGTGGAAATTTCCACAGACAGGTATAAATATGCAGGCATATCTTCTCTGTTAGTCTATAAGGTGCCACAGTACTCTTTGTCACTTTTCTCAGACTGGACACTTCCTAGTCTGGGCACAATCCTTTCCCCGGGTACAGCTCTTCTTCCAGCTCAGGTGGTAGCTAGGGGATTCCTCATGATGGCTCCTCTCCAATCTTTGTTCTGTTCCACCCCTTTATATATCTTTTGCATAAGGCAGGTATCCTTTGTCCCTCTGGGTTCTCACCTCTCCTCACTGGAAAAGCACCAGGTTAAAGATGGATTCCAGTTCAGGTGACATGATCACATGTCATTGTAATACCCCAAGCCTTCATTCCTCCCAGCGTGACTCACAGGAAGGCCTGCCTGCCAACAGAGCTATCCATAGTCAACTAACCTGGTTGATGGGAGCCATCAAGATTCCAAACCACCATTAATTGCCCACACTTTGCATACTTACAATAGGCCCTCAGACTTATATTTCATATTTCTAGTTGTAGCTACAAGAGTGATACATTTATAGAAATAGGATGATCACACTCAGTAGATTATAAGATGTGTAATGATACCTTACAAGAGACTTTTGCATGAAGCATATTCCAGTTACATTATATTCACTCGTTAGGATATTTTTATAAAATCATATAGACTGCAACATCACAATTGTGTTTCAAAATTTCCTTTAATTCTATTTTTATTTAAATTCTTGAAATTGAAATTAAACATTTTATTTTGGCTTGAATGAAACAGTTCCCGCATGGCCTCACAATATGCCAACATTTTTATGGCTGACCTGGAACAATGCTTCCTCAGCTCTAGTCCACTCATACCCCTTCTCTACCTACATTGATGACATCTTCATCATCTAGACCCATGGGAAGGAGACTCTGGAAAAATTCCACCACAATTTCAACAGCTTCCACCCCACCATCAATCTCAGCCTGGACCAATCTACATGGGAGGTCCACTTCCTAGACACCATGGTACAAATAAGCAATGGTTACATTAACACCACCCTATACCGAAAACCTACCGACCGCTATGCCTACCTTCATGCCTCCAGCTTCCATCCCAGACATACCACACGATCCATCATCTACAGCCAACCGCTGAGGTACAAACGCATTTGCTCCAACCCCTCAGAGAGAGAACAGCACCTACAAGATCTTCACCAAGCATTCTCAAAACTACGATACCCACATGAGGAAATAAAGAAACAAATCAACAGAGCCAGAAGTGTACCCAGAAGCCTCCTGCTGCAAGACAAGCCCAAGAAAGAAATCAACAGGACTCCACTGGCCATCACCTACAGTCCTCAGCTAAAACCTCTCCAATGCATCATCAGTGATATGCTCGCCCTATATAAATATATCAAGGGGGTTAACGTTAGGGAGGGAGAGGAATTATTTAAGTTTAGTACTAATGTAGCCACGAGGACGAATGGGTATAAACTGGATATTAGGAAGTTTAGACTTGAAATTAGACGAAGGTTTCTGACCATTAGGGGAGTGAAGTTCTGGAATAGCCTTCCGAGGGAAGTAGTGGGGGCAAAAGACTTTCCTGGCTTTAAGACAAAGCTTGATAAGTATATGGAGGGGATGTTATGATAGGATCGTTAATTTGGCCAATTGATCTTGAATTACCACCACACAGGACTGCTCAATGGTCTGCGGGGAGATGTTGGATGCGATGGGTACTGAGTTGCTGCGGAGAATTCCTTCTTGGGTGCTGGCTGGTGACTCTTGCCCACATGCTCAGGGTTTAGCTGATCGCCATATTTGGGGTCGGGAAGGAATTTTCCTCCAGGGCGGATTGGCAGGTGCCCTGGAGGTTTTTCGCCTTCCCCTGCAGCGTGGGGCACGGGTCGCTTGCTGGTGGTTTCCCTGCAGCTTGAGGTCTTCAAACCATTTTTGAGGATTTCAATAACTCGGTCCTGGGATAGGGGTTGTTATAAAATTGGATGGGTGGGGTTCTGTGGCCTGCCTTGTGCAGGAGGTCAGACTAGATGATCAGATTGGTCCCTTCTGACCTATGAGTCTATGAGTCTATGAGTGATCTACAATACAACCCATCCTGGACAATGATCCCACACTTTCACAGGCCTTGAGAGGCAGGCCAGTCCTCACCCACAGACAACCCACCAACCTTAAGCATATTCTCACCAGAAACCACACTGCACCACAGTAACTCTAACTCAGGAACCAATCCATGCAACAAACCTCAATGCCAACTTTGCCCAAATAACTACACCAGCGACACCCATCACAGGACCCAACCAGATCAGCCACAACATCACCGGTTCATTCACCTGCACATCCACCAATGTAACATATGCCATCATGTGCCAGCAATGCCCCTCTGCTATGTACATCAGCTATACTAGACAGTCCCTACGTAAAAGGATAAATGGACACAAATCAGACATTAGGAATGGCAATATACAAAAACCTGTAGGAGAACACTTCAACCTCCCTGGACACACAATAGCAGATTTAAAGGTAGCCATCCTGCAGCAAAAAAACTTCAGGACCAGAAGTATTTTAGTGTATGCTGAGCTTCAGTTCATTTGCAAATTTGACACCATCAGCTCAGGATTAAACAAAGACTGTGAATAGCTAGCCAACTACAAAAGCAGTTTCTCCTCCTTTGGTGTTCACATTTCAACTGCTAGAAGAGAGCCTCATCTTCCCTGATTGAACTAACCTTGTTATCTCTAGAGTGATTCTTGCCTGCCTCTAGAAATTTCCACTACATTCATCTGATGAAGTGGGTATTCACCCATGAAAGCTTACGCTCCAATGTCTGTTAATCTATAAGGTGCCACAGGACTCTTTGTCACTTGAAATAAAATAGTAGTATTAAGATTTCTTTGTACATTTCTGACTTGGAAAAAGTAATTGCATGTAGACTGTAAATATACTGTATATTCAAAACTGTGCCGCCTTCTTACATTTGACTTTGCTGAATGCTCCCAGTCTCAATTTTTGCTTGTGTTAAGTTTACCTTCTCCACTGTGCAGAGGAAATTTTTACATGATGTCCTGAACAGAACACAATACCATAAGAGGGGAAGATACCACCTCTCAATAAACCAAAGAAAATTACCTCCCTTAAAAGCAGCGTTTATTTTGAATTTTGCAGCATCTATCATTTCAGCAAGGCTTCTCTACTCTTGCCATCCAGTCCTTTAGATATTATTTTGATATTCAATTGGTCTTTTAAAAAACACACACGTTTGCCTTTATCCTAGACTCTGCTAAATGCCAGCAAAACTTTTTCTTTAAGAATGTGATTATACACAGAAAATTCAACTGGTTCATTAGGCACTGAACTTTTTCCTCAAACCTCAAACTCAGTTAGTTAACGTGCTGTAGTTTATCCTATAAAATTAAAATTATTTTGATATGGAATCTAATATGACTGACACATAAAGCCCATTGATATACCTTCTATTCCAGAGGTTCTCAGGACAAATTTTTTGGCGGCCTCATACTTTTTCCTAAAATACTTAATTACTTTTAGGAAAAACAAATAAATATGCACATATACACGTCCAAATCATTGTAATTTATTTATTGCTAGCTAGTAAATCTGCTGTTAAAAGTGGTATTAACAAATATACAAATATCTCTTTTCACGGCATACTTATTCAGCCTGAGCAAGCCTGGGGACAAATTAAGCAGGGGCTAGGGGCAATTGGGGGGGGATGCTGGGGGAGATATCAGGGGTCAGACTTGAAGCCCCATAGCCAGAGCCTGCTTCCCCACAACCCCAGGGCTGAAGCCCAAAACCTGAGCTCCATCGACCCTGGGAAGGTGGGGAACTCACCAGGTGCCTGCTCTGGTGGTGTGCCCCAGTTGTCTCCAGAGGGGGCATGGCCCAACCCCTGCTTGCAGCCCTAGCAGCCAACACGAAGGCAGTGCAGCCAGGAGCAACAGGGAGGGCAAGAGGGCGCTGCTTCCCCACCGCCTCTCTTCCCGCCCCTGAAATCACAGCCCAGGAGACTATGGCCACAAGAAAAGCCCCTGGACACATTAATTCCATCTTCTTCATTAAACTATCTCTCTGCTCTTTTCTAATTTATTCAACTGTCTAAAAGAAACTCTTGTATATGCCTGTGTACTTGAGCTGACAATGAAAAGCAGATAGGTAAGTTCTGAAAACTGAACTATTGTATTACATGTACACAGAAAAATAAAGCAGTGAGTGAATTGTAGTTCTTGCATAATAATCAGAAAAATACCTTAAAATCAAAATGATTATTATTTGATTACTTACATTTATAAGGTACCCATCATCACGGTATTATATGTTAGTTTTGTGATAGGTCAAGCATGTACAATACAATGTGGAATTAAAGGTACATAAAAGACCACACAAAGGATGGGTCATTAAAATCATAGACAAATAATGTACCTCAATCCCTTGACCTGCAAATACCATTACTAAATATGAATTACACCTATTGCTTAGAATACCCAATTTTTCGGACATGCTTCTCAATTGATATTGGAATAGTTAGGGACTGGGAACTGCATCTTGGCCCTGGTCTACACTACGAGTTTAGGTCGAATTTAGCATCGTTAGATCGATTTAACCCTGCACCTGTCCACAAGACGAAGCCATTTTTGTCGCCTTAAAGAGCTCTTAAAATCGATTTCTGTACTCCTCTGTGACAAGGGGATTAGTGCAGAAATCGACCCTGCTGGGTCGAATTTGGGGTAATGTGGACACAATTCGACAGTACTGGCCTCCGGGAGCTATCCCAGAGTGCTCCATTGTGACCATTCTGGACAACACTCTCAACTCAGATGCACTAGCCAGGTAGACAGGAAAAGCCCCGCGAACTTTTAAATTTCATTTCCTGTTTGGCCTGGAGTCCCAGAATTGCAAAAAAGCTCCAGCATGGAACAAACAGGAAGTACTGGATCTGATCACTGTATGGGGAGATGAATCCGTGCTATGCAAACTCCGTTCCAGAAGATGAAATGCCGGAATATTTGAAAAAAATCTCCAAGGGCATGAAGGACAGAGGACCTGCAGCAGTGCTGCGTGAAGCCTACCAAAGAACCAGTGAGGCAAATGGCCGCTCCTGGTCAGAGCCCCAGACATGCCGCTTCTATGATGAGCTGCATGCCATTCTAGGGGATGCCCCTACAATTACCCCACCCCTGTGCTTCCCTCTTCCCTCACCCCTCCCGGGCTACCTTGGCAGTTATCCCCCCATTTGTGTGATGAATTAATAAAGAATGCATGAATTTGAAACAACAATGACTTTATTGCCTTTGCAAGCAGTGATCAAAGGGGGTGGGGAGGGCGGTTAGCTTACAGGGAAGTAGAGTGAACCAAGGGGGCAGGTTTTCATCGAGGAGAAACAAACAGAACTTTCACACAGTAGTCTGGCCAGTCATGAAACTGGTTTTCAAAGCTTCTCTGATGCATAGAGCACCCAGCTGTGCTCTTCTAACCGCCCTGGTGTCTGGCTGTGCGTAATCAGCGGCCAAGCAATGTCTCAACCTCCCACCCCACCATAAACATTTCCCCCTTACTCTCACAGATATTGTGAAGCACACAGCAAGCAGTAATAACGAAGGGAATATTGGTTTCACTGAGGTCTAACCGAGTCAGTGAACTGCACCAGCATGCTTTTAAACATCCAAATGCACATTCTACCTCCATTATGCACTTGTTCAGCTTATAGTTGAACTGCTCCTTACTACTGTTCAGGCTTCATGAGCCATGGGAGCAAGGGATATGCTGAGGTAGGTGCGACTGTCCAGTGCTGCCGGCTGTGAGAGCAGCCTGAGGCAGAAGCCTCCAGCTGGCATGGTATTCAGGCAGGACTGAATCTCCGTTAGACAAAACTTAAAGAAGAGAATGACCTGGAGTCATTCCCATTTTTGTCCAGGCACCCCAACCGACCTCGCCGAGGCCGGCCAGGAGCACCTATGTCTGCCCAGGCACCCCCGACCAACCTAATCGAGGGTGGCCAGGAGCACCCACGGGACCACGACAACAGCTAGCAGTCGTATTGTACTGTCTGCTGTCCACAAGGCAAGGCAAGGAGATGCTGCTGTGTAGCACTGCAGTACCGCATCTGTCAGCAGCACCCAGGAGACATACGGTGACAGTGAGCTGAGCGGGTTCCATGCTTGCCAGGGTATGTCATCTGCACAGGTAACCCAGGAAAAAAGGCTAGAAATAATTTTTTGCCATTGCTTTCACGGAGGGAGGCCTGGTGACATGTACCCAGAACCACCCACGACAATGTTTTTGCCCCATCAGGCATTGGGAGCTCAACCTAGAATTCCAGTGGGTGGCAGGGACTGCAGGAACTGCGGGATAGCTACCACAGTGCAATGCTCCAAAAGTCGACACTAGCCTCAGTACTGTGGATGCACACCGTTGACTTAATGCACTTAGTGGGGAGACACACAATTAATTGTATCAAATCAATTTCTAAAAAAATCGACATCTGTTAAATTGACCTAATTTCATAGTATAGACATACCCTTGGTCTCAAGGGCACAAGGTTTCATCAAGCCTTGTGATTATTTAGGACCACAGAGAGTCTGAGACAGTTAGTTGCAAGATAACGCTGCAGTTTGAATTATTTCATCCAAAGTTTCAGCCTCTCTCTTTAAATTGCAGTTCAACTCAAGAATTTTAGTGTATGTAAAAATAGCAAAGTGGAGTTTCCTGTTTATTGTCTCCAACGACCTCCAAAAGTCCAAATCAATTCTGCTATTTGTAAGTGAAATGATCAGGTTTTCCTGGCTGCCGGTGCTGCAAATTCAGCCTGGAAGTTAAAGGTTAAACTGGTTTCTTGCTGGCTGACACAACACTACCAACACAACACTGCGAATGGCACCTAGCCAACAATTCTGTTGATTATGTACAAGCCAGAAAAGACTCTAGCTCTTCCAGTGATATATTATCTCTGCCAGCCATAGATACGACCCTGAATACAGAGGATGGAAAGTAAGTATCCTAATCTGACAATAATCAAACTTCAAAACCCGGTTATCAGTGTGCTGTTTTATTTCCAGATTGTCCCAAGTGGCATCAGCAATGGCATTTTCTAATGTGTTGATAACATATTTTAATATACACAATGAATATTAATTTAATATTCCTTATAGTTTTTATACTTTCTATTTTAAAATTCTATATTAAATAATATTAATAAACCACTAGTTTTTTTACTTATCAATATTATGATTTTAAAAGTTTACAGTAAAAACATTTATATATTTGACAGCTTTGCTTTATGCTTTTGAATGTTTCCCTATAATAAAGTATATTGTATGCAATCCTATTGTTTACAGTTAACTGTTGTATGCTAAAGTTAAACTCGTTCAGTTTTAAAAAACTAAACATAAACATTCTGCTAAAGGAAAGTAAGGATTTTCATAACACCACTTGAACAAAATATTTGCCATTAATCATTCCAAAAACGCTTACAACTGAAAATTAAAAGAATATAAGACATAACACACAAAGAGAACTTCACAAGTTAGCAATGACACTAAGGATCTGTTCCTGCCCCCAATGATTTCAAAGGAGTAGGACAATGCCTTAAGATTTAAGGAAGCCTTCTGGATATTAAAGTTGCAAACTTGAACTTTATTACACAACTTTCACATTCATCATTGTAAACCACTGGGTCTTTACCAGTCAAACATTAATATGCATTCCACAATATTCTACAGCACCTTATTTAACTAATAGTATCGACTATGTGTTACTCTTGGAATGTTTGAAATTCACTGTGTTGAGGCAGCAAGACCTTAAATTCGAATTCTTTTATAAAACAACTCATTAAGATCTTTCTTCAAAGGGTTTACTCTCTACTCCCCAAGAAATCATTTAAACATCTTCTCCGGACACTAAATATGATAATTCTAATGATTTACAGGAGTTTAATGCTGGTCTCAGATTATTGGGAATTAGCAAAAATGATAAGGTCAATTTATAATAGATCTAATTAAAACATTTAAAAGCTACAATCTCTCCATAGTAACAAGATTCTATTAATGTACAATAAATAGTACTGGCTTATCTCTTGTGGTATAAAATTAGCTTCTCATGTCCCAGTTCTCATGCCTAAATAACCATCTTAAACTATGAGAGATAACATGTAGTAACTTAGTTTAATTATAATTGAATTCAATACTGTTTACTGATGACGGACCAAAGAAACTAAGTAGATCCATACAGATAAGATGTTGTTTGGGTATGGATGAATATACACAGCAAGAGCAAATTCTGTGTTGGGGATTTCTGAAGAATGAATGCCAGTTTGATACACAGCCTCACTTACTGATGGTAAATCTGTGTATGGCATCTGGATAGGGTATCCTGTCACCTAGAAAAACATAGAATTGAAACAATAAGTACAGTTTGAAAGGATTATTTTATGAAAAACTAAATGCTATACTTTTATTCATAATAGCTTTATGGTTAAAAAATGTTCACATATCAAAAACACTATATGGCATATGCATTTGTCTGCATTTGAAATGAAGCATTTGATGATTCTCTTATGAATTCCATCAAGTTGTCTAATTATTAAGTAACCAACCTCCTATTTATCAGAAATGTATTTTAGCTCTAAGCTCCTGATTCAATGTAAAGATTATATTGTATATTCTTGTACCATACTATAAAACATACTGTAAAAAGTTATTGCACTGCATTAAGAAACTTTCAGAAAAATAAAAATGGTTCTTTCTTTCTTTGTACTTATTAGCCATGATAAGCTGAGAGAATGAAATTCTGGCTCCACTGAAGCCAATGGGAGTTTTGCCGTTGACTTCAGTGTGGCCCAGATTTCATGCAGAATATCCAAATTAAAAGTTTTGTCAGTATACATGAAAAGTAAGCAATTAATTAGGGCTGTTGATTAACCAGAGAACTCACGCCATTAACTCAAAAAGGTTAATCGCAATTAATCACAGTTTTAATCACACTGTTAAGCAATAGAATACTAAGTGAAATTTAATAAATATTTTTGGATCTTTTCCTATATTTTCAAATATATTGATTTCAATTACAACACAGAATACGAAGTATACACTTATTATTTTTGATTACTAATATTTGCACTCTAAAAATGATAAATTTTATTTTTCAATTCACCTCATACAAGTACTGTAGTGCAATCTCTATCATGAAAGTGCAATTTACAAATGTAGATTTTTTTTTGTTACATAACTGCACTCAAAAACAAAACAATGTAAAACTTTAGATCCTACAAGTCCTCTCAGTCCTACTTCTTGTTCAGCAAATCGCTCAGACAAACAAGTGTGTTTATATTTACAGGACATAATGCTACCTGCTTATTATTTACAATGTCACCTGAAAGTGAGAACAGGCATTTGCATAGTATTTTTGTAGCCGGCATTGCAGGTATTTACATGCCAGATATGCTAAACATTCGTATGTCCCTTCATGCTTCGGCCACCATTCCAGAGGACACGTTTCCATGCTGATGACGCTCGTTAAAAAATAATGCATTCATTAAATTTGTGACTGATCTCCTTGGGGGAGAATTGTATGTCCCCTTCTCTGTTTTATTCACATTCTGCCATATATTTCATGTTATAGCAGTCTCAGATGATGACCCAGCACATGTTGTTTGTTTCAAGGTTAAGCTACGGGAGGGACTAACAGTCCCAGTTACACAAAGACACTAAGTTGATGCTCCAAGTACATCCAAAACACTAACAGGTACTCAGGACAGCTAGCTCCTGCTGCTGCTACAATTTTATTTTTAGCACACTATCTCAATCAGAGCTAGTGCAGGTATGTCTCCTTAAACTGGAATTTACACCTCCAGCTTGAAGTGCAGATAATACCTCTAGAGGCACAGCACAGAATCTCACCCAAAGAGGGTATCTTATAATAAATCATTATGAAGAATTTTTAAATATATTTTTATGTACAGTAATATTTATACTTGTGTTATGAGCAGATGCACAGTATAAAGGGGAAACAATTTCACACAAGGGATGATTAATAACTGGAACACAATTCTGCTTTTGTTTCATAATGTTATTATAACTAGGGTTTGTGCTCTGTTGCTTCCCCAGCCAGCTCCATTTTTCTATTTAATGAATGGATCTTTCAGGAGAATCTATGGAATATGACCATGATAAATAAAATCATTGTAGAAATATTTTCCTTCAAGAAAATGTAAATCACACTACTTGGGATATTCAAGAAACAAAACAGAAACTTTGAGAAAATACATTACAGAAAAAAGGCTTTTAAGCTTTCAATCTAAATTCCATTTTATTGTTTGTGGCAGAAGTTGTATGATATCTAGTGTATTGAAGATTTTCAGTGCATCTGTGAAAATTTTTCATGCTTTTTGTTTGTCTCTCACTTGGTTAAGATAGCAAAGAGGGATTCCACTGGGTCAATGGAGCTACTCCAAATATACATTGGAGTAACTGAAATCAAAATCTATCCTACTGTAGGGCTATGAAATTTCATTCCTACACACTATACAAAAGCTGATTTACAATTGCAGTATCTTATTGACTGAATTAAACATGTTCTAAAGTAATGATAGTTGTTTAAAACAACAACCACCACCACCGAATAAACCTGGCCATTTCCTAGAATGGGCATCTTGTGGCCACATTAAGCTGTTTTGATCCTCTCATATTCTTGGAGGATGAAGTACACCCAGAATCACTTAGGATTTAAGTGGCGTCTAAGCTTCATTTTGCATGTCAGGATACAGGTGAATGTCTCACAGACTGAGTAAGGGAAGAAGCCCGCTTTGTTTTTATGTATGCCCTCAATAATCAGCAGACCAAACATTTTTAGGAAGTGGTGGGGTTTTTTTGTTCTGACCCCCGCAGATCCCCAGTCACCACAGGGAGGGCAGGGTGCCCCCACAGGCCCTGGCCTGCCCCGTGGTGGCAGGGGGACCCCCGCAGCTCCCCACTGCTGCGGTAACAGAGGGATTCCTGCAGCTCCCTGCCGCAGCTGGTGGCAAGGGAAAACCCAGAGCTCCCAACCACCCCCAGCTGACCAGTCCCTTACCATTTTGTCAAGGATATTTTTAGTAAAAGTTAGGGACAGGTCATGGGCTTCCATGAAATTTTCTTTATTCCCTGTGACCTGTCCATGACTTTTACTAAAAATATCCATGACTAAATCATAGCCTTACTCATGAGTCACTCACATGTGGAATACACATAGGGACCATCACTCCAGGAAGAAGAGAATGTTACCTACCTGTAACTGGAGGTTCTTAGAGATGTATAGTGCCTACCCTCCATCCCCTCTGCTTTGGACTGGATTCCATAATGGTAAGAGGGAAACTGAAGAGGCATCGACCCGCACTACCTCTTATACCCTCGGTTCAGAGCACAAGGAGATGCACTACATACATGTGGGTCAATGGACACTGCTAAGAAACATTTCCAAGCTCAAGCTCATGGCAGCCCGCTGCCTCAGGCGGCAGGAGTACCTCGCAGCTCCCTGCTGCTGTGGGAGGCAGTGGAACCCTGCAGCTCCCAGCGGCCAGGGCTGACGTCATGGAGGTCTTTGGAAGTCACGGATTCTGTGACAAAACTGTAGCCTTACTCTGAGCAGTGATCAGCGTGGACGTGGGTGTGAGGATGCCAATGGAAGTGCGGTCTGCAGTACAGCCTGGTCCACAGCTGTGCCTGTAGCTGCTCCTTGTGCTTCTGCCAATCTACTCTGGAGGAAAAATCCTTCCCGACCCCAAATACGGTGATCAGCTAAACCCTGAGCATGTGGGCAAGACTCACCAGCCAGACACCCAGGAAAGAATTCTCTGTAGTAACTCAGATGGCATAGTGTGTTGTGAATGTGTGGACAGATTGCCGTGTCACTGCTCGACAGATATCCTACCAGGACACATCCACCAAGGAGGCCAGGTAGGGGTAGGTTGGGTGGTTTGTAGCATTCGAGGATGCACCCAGAGACCTATTTAGAGATTCATTGGGACGAGAGGGCTTGATCATTTTGACCACTTGGAAAATGCTGTGAATAGTTTAGGTGATTTGTGAAATAGTTGAGTACTCTGGAGGTAGTATGGTAGTATGCAATGGATGTCAAGGGAATGCAAGGCCCTGTCAGTGGGGTAGGCATGTGGCTTTTGGGAGAAAACTGGCAGGTGGATGGACTCATTGAGGTGGAACTCAGAAACCACTTTTGGAAGGAATTTAGGGTGTAACTTGTCCTTATGGAAGAGAGAGAAAGTGTGCGTGTATGTGTGTGTATCATAGAATCATAGACTTTAAGATCAGAAGGGACCATTATGATTGTCTAGTCTGACCTCCTGCCCAATGCAGGCCACAGAATCTCACCCACCCAGTCCTGTATCAAACCTGTGTCTGAGCCACTGAAGTCCTCAAATCATGGTTTAAAGACTTCAAGGTGCAGAGAACCTTCCAGCAGGTGACCTGTGCCCCACACTGCAGAGGAAGGCGAAAAACCTCCAGGGCTTCTGCCAATCTACTCTGGAGGAAAAATCCTTCCCGACCTCAAATACGGTGATCAGCTAAACCCTGAGCATGTGGGCAAGACTCACCAGCCAGACACCCAGGAAAGAATTCTCTGTAGTAACTCAGATCCCACCCCATCTAACATCCCTTCACAAGCCATTGGGCATATTTGCCGCTAGTAGTCAAAGACAAATTAATTGCCAAAATTAGGCTATCCCATCATACCATCCCCTCCATAAACTTATCAAGCTTAGTCTTGAAGCCAGGTATGTCTTTTGCCCCCACCACTCCCCTTGGAAGGCTGTTCCACAACTTCACTCCTCTGATGATTAGAAACCTTCTTCTAATTTCAAGTCTAAACTTCCTGATGGCCAGTTTATATCCATTTGTTCTTCTGTCCACATAGGTACTGAGCTTAAATAATTCCTCTCCCTCCCTGGTATTATCCCTCTGATATATTTACAGAGGAGCAATCATATCTCCCCTCAGCCTTCTTTTGGTTAGGCTAAACAAGCCAAGCTCTTGGGGGTGGAGGGGCAGGTATGTCTGCCATCATGGCTGTAAATTCACTAATTCGTCTGGCCGAGGTAATGGTTACGAAGGGCGCCACTTTCACTGAGAGATGAGGGAAGGAACATGCTGTGTGCATGCTGGGCATTTGGGTGCTGAGATGATCGTTGGTACCATTGGATCCCATTTGTGCCTGGCCTTATGCTCCAAGAAGGGAACCTTGGGCACCAATCTGGCTGGATCTGTATGCAACATCTCACCCACCCTGGCTCAGCTCAGAGAAGAAATGCTACACTTGGGAGCAGTCCTGCTCTTATGCCTTTGGGAGTGTTTTTTGCTCTCATGTCAGGACTTGTCCTTAGCCTTCAGTACACCGGTTTTGAGACACGCACAGCGCTCAGAGGGGTGCTCACTGTAGGGGGTGGCTGCCGTACAATGAGGTCTCTGAGTGTGCCTGGGGCTTCATCATATCCTCCATTAGATACTTGCAAAGGCAGAACTTGTAGACTTCCCTAGGAAGGAAGGACTTCTAGACTGCGCAGCATGCTGCGATGTATGTCTTGCCCAGGCAGTAGAGAGCACCATTGTGTTCGTCACTTGCAGAGAAGGAGCGCAGGCAGAAAACAGTTTTTGAAGCCTCGAATCCTGGGCATAGTCCTGGCAGGGTGGGGATACAGTCTCTGAACGCGGAAGAGAATTAAAAATTTTATTAAAGTTAATGTTATAAAAATGTTTAATACATAGGTTAAGAAAGGAGCGTCTGTACATCTGGGCACAGTGTTTAGATTATCCACAAATACAAAGTTTGTTTTTAAAGTCATAAGATACATATAGCGCAATAACCCAAATTTACGTGACTGAATTTAAGAATACAGTTCAGATATTTAGCATCCATGTATTTGGGTACAATACTCATGAAAAAAGTTATATGGTGAGTTGGTGGCAGAAAGCAAAATAGATCAATGAGTGAAGATTGTCCCTCAGTAATTGAGAATTTAGGATAGGTTGTCCATTTAGATAAAAACAAACAGTCTGTCTATCAGGAAAGTATTTGAGAGTTACTTTTCCAACAGCACTTTTCACTGGCACTCCAGCTCATTCCTTCTGATACTGCCAATGTCCAGTGATGTGTTCTATGTAGATGTCCCTCAACTACCTGATGGTGTCCAACATCATGAGTTGCTGCATCAGCCGAGCATAGTGTCGACTGACTCCACATTCTCTCAGCACTCGCTCGTTACCGGGGTACCATGCGCCCAGGGCTCCGATGATCAGCGCGGGGGTTTGGCTCTCATAGCCCTTAGCTCTCAGGATGTCAGCTAGAGGGGTGTATTTCTCCAGCTTTCAAGATCGGGCGTCATGGAAAGCCAGGGTCCTGTTTTCGAAGGGCACTGTAACATCCACCTTGATGATCTTCTTCCAGTCCTTGCTGGTGATGACGATGTCTGGTCACAGTTGGCTGTCGGTTCTGGGGATGGCGGAGTTCATGGCTACCTTCCCCACAGATGGATGGCTCTGACTAGGGGATCTTCGATGGTGTTGTGTCACAGTTGCCAGGCTCTGGAATGGGACTCGCAGAGGTAGTGGGAATGGGGTAGTGTCTTGTTGGCATAGGCGCACTTCCTGCATTGCTTGTCCCGATTCCCATGGCGGATGGCTCCGTTCAGTGGGATGCAGTTGAGCTGGGCCCAGTGGAAGAACCTACAGTTGGCAAATTGGGTGAAGCTGTCCCCGGGAGGAATGGTTGCTGGCGTCCCACTTGCATGTCACCTTGAAGGCCTTGCCCTGGTCCAGCTTCTGTTTACACTAAAACTTAACTTACCTAACTATCACTAAGACAAACTATTTACAAAGTATGTACAAAGTAAGTCACTCTTTTAGCAAACTAAAAGTGCGAAGGAACAGGGGTTCCAACTCAGACCATGCAGCAGTAAGAGGGAACTGTTGAGCTGTCGACCTGCACTACCTCTTATACCCTTAAGCTGGAAGCTCAGGGAGATGCACTATGCACTTGCAGGTCAATGGACACTGCTAAGAACACCTCCGGACTTAGGCACATGGCGTGCAAGTGCACCCATATGTCGAATACAGATAGGGACCATCACTTGAAGAAGAATAATTAGTACAATCCATCTAAATAATAACTAATGAGTGGGAGACTAAATAACCATCTTAACATATCTGAAAGATGTAAACAGCAAAGATGGAAATAAATTGTCTTTGTTGTTCTAAAACATGAAACCAGAAGGGTGACATTATGAAAAGAAATATCAGGAAATAATTTCCAAATGTGAGATTTATTATAAAATGCATTCTGGTAAAAACTTTTACATATTCTATGTCAACTTACAGAAATGTAAGTCTGTGGTTCTTATTTTGAGCATTTTAAAGTTATTTTTGTTCCTTTTTTATATAGCTAGTCATTGTTACTTCCTTACTTATGTCAAAATAAAGCAGTATTAAAATATGTTTGATCATGAGTGAGCTTCAGTGCTGTATTCAGTGCTGCAGCTATTTATATACATTACCTTCTTTATACTACACACACACACTGTTTTAAATTAATCTTGTTTATATTTAAATTATAAAATTTAATTGTTTATAATGTAAATACTAACCCAATAATGTTCCAGTAAACTTTCCAATTCATTTTCTTCTTTGTTTGTAACAAAGATCCTATTTCTTAATTCTAGCTTGGGAAGAATTTGTCGTAGAAGAGCAGTACACTGTCGATGCCACCGAGTTGGTTGCTGAAATCGCCATTCCATTATTTTACTTTTTAAGGTCTTTTCGATCCTGTGATAAAAGTTACAAAATATTTATAAATAGGGCTGTCAAGCAATTAAAAAACTTAATTGTGATTAATCGTGTGATTAAAAAAATTAATTGCAGTTAATTGTGCGATTAATCACATTGTTAAACCATGATAGAATACCATTTATTTAAATATTTTTGGATGTTTCCTACATTTTCAAATATATTAATTTTTTTTTACAACATAGAATATAAAATGTACAGTGCTCACTTTATATTTATTTTTGATTACAAATATTTGCACTGTAAAAGAGCAATTCCCCCATTACAAGTACTGTAGTGGAAATTCTTTATCATGAAAGTTGAACTTACAAATGTAGAATTATGTACAAAAAACCTGCATTCAGAAATAAAACAATGTAAAACTTTAGAGCCCACTAGTCCACTCAGTCCTACTTGTTGTTCAGCAAATCGCTCAGACAAACAAGTTTGTTTACATTTGCAGGAGATAATGCTGCCCACTTCTTGTTTACAATATCACGTGAACGTGAAAACAGGCATTCACATGGCACTGGCATCGCAAGATATTTATGTGCCAGATGCGCTAAAGATTCATACGTCCCTCCATGCTTTGGCCACCATTCCAGAGGACAGGCATCCATGCCGATGACGGGTTCTGCTTGATAACAATACAAAGCAGTGCAGACAAATGCATGTTCATTTTCATATCATGAGTCAGATGCTATCAGCAGAAGGTTGATTTTCTTTTTTGGTGGTTCAGGTTCTGTAGTTTCCGCATCACAGTGTTGATCTTTTAAGACATTTGATAGCATGCTCTACAACTCGTCCCTCTCAGATTCTGGAAGGCACTTCAGATTCTTAAACCTTGGGTTGAGTGCTGTATCTATCCTTAGAAATCTCACATTGGTACCTTCTTTGCATTTTGTCAAATCTGAGGTGAAAGTGTTCTTAAAACAAACATGCTGGATCATCATCCGAGACTGCTATAACATGCAATATATGGCCAAACGTGCGTAAAACAGAGCAGGAGGCATACAATTGTCCCCCAAGGAATTCAGTCACAAATTTAATTAAGGCATTTTTTTTAATGAGTGTCATCAGCATGAAAGCATGTCCTCTGGAATGGTGGCCAAAGCATGAAAGGACATACAAATGTTTAGCACATCTGGCAAGTAAATACCTTGCAATGCTAGCTCAAAAGTGCAATGCAAATGTTCTCACTTTCAGGTGACACTGTAAATAAGAAGAGGGCAACATTTTCTCCTGTAAATGTAAACAAACTTGTTTGTCTTAGCGACTGGATGAATGAGAAGTAGGACTGAGCGGACTTGTAGGCTCTAAAGTTTTACACTGTTTTGTTTTTGAGTGCAGTTATGTAACAAAAAAAATCTACATTTGTAAGTTGCACTTTCACAATAAAGAGATTGCACTACAGGACTTGATTGAGGTGAATTGAAAAATACTGTTTCTTTGGTTTATCATTTTTACAGTGCAAATGTTTGTAATAAAAAAATATAAAGTGAGCACTGTACACTTTATATTCTGTGTTGTAATTTAAGTCAATATATTTGAAAATGTAGAAAAACCACCCAAAATATTTAATAAATTTCAATTGGGATTCTATTATTTAACGGTGTGATTAACCACAATTAATTTTTTTGAGTTAATCACATGAGTTAGCTGACAGCCCTATTTATAAATAAATTTAAGTAATGAAACATGATTAACAAAATTCCTTGTGAACTTTTAAAGCATTTATTTTTTATGATCTGGTCCTAAAACTTTAACGCTTCTTTTAGATAAACATGGCTAGAATACATAGAATTAATATACTTCAGGCAATTCTACTAGCAGGCCATTCTGAAAAGATAAATTTGTGGTAGAAAATAATGGACTGTTGACCTGAAGCTGAGCTGAGCCCAGCTTCCACTATGGTCACATGCTTTTAGTATTCAAAAAGAACCCTACCTGTTCTGTAGTTCTTCTACCATGCTTCCATTAGTAGGGGTGTAAAGTATTTCTTTTGGCTGAAAGAGAGAACTTCCTATCAAGTATACATCTAAGATATAACAAAATATTTGGCCAGATCCTCAAATGAAGTGCAGCTACTTTGCACACATTGTCAGTGGAATATGTACATAGAGTAAGCACAATTGGCCATCTGAGGATCATCCCAGGGTCCCAGAGGTTCCTATGCTACCCAGCTGCACCCACAGAGGGTGTGGGTGGAGGGAGGGGGCCATGCACATACTGCTCCAATCCCGAGCTGTGATTTTGGCCCCATTAGGGCTATTAATGGCCACATCAATTAGACTAATTCTCTGGTTGCTCTCATTTATGCGTGAAGATTGTTCTTGCACATAACAGCCCCATAATCAGGGCAGTGCAAAGATGAGCTTTATGTCATCTTGGCACACTCATTTAGACCTTCCACAACCCCTAATTTGCACTGTGTGATCCCCTCAGCAGTTGTCAACGATCTGCCCATTAACTTTTACTATCTTAATGAAAGTAGAATTGGCACCTTAAGCAGGCACCTTTCTCAACCTACTTTGTTTAGCTCTTATAACAATAAGGTGATATGGTTCAGTTCAAACTTTCTCTGCAGGCTTGACTGCTCCTTCAAGACTGCTCAACAGAAACCTTTCCTCATAGAATCATTCACAAATCCGTTATATTCAGGAACTAGTCACCTGCCTCTAAATCAGCATAACCAACTCACTTAACCTTTTCCCAGCAGGATTTACAACTGCTTATAGTAGTGGGGTATTCAAGCAAATACTGCTTGCTTTTTACAGCAACTTATTAACAATGATGATCTTTTGAAACAAACATAACAAATGATAATTACTATAATTTATATCAGACAGATAAACTTTGAAAATTAGAGGAGTTACCTGTACAGTTTGTGTTTTTATGCATTGAAAATTGTATGGTAGAAATTGTCTCCAAAAACCTTCCTTTGAAATTTCAAAACTTACGCACATTGGTGAACTGTTTTGCTGTGTATTAAACCAGACCTATCAAAACAGTAGTTTAAAATGTGGCAATCAATCTACAAAAATTGTTTTAAATAAAAAGATGTGAAATGTACTTTTATATGTTTTCCTTTAATACCAATACAAGTATATAAGAAGCCAGAGAAATGCCATTATATAGTATGATGGAGGGAAGCAATTGCACTTGTACTGCCAACTGAAGAGGATCAGGCTTAACCATTGTAGTTTTGGCTAACATTTCACTAATACAAACATAGGGCCTGAACCTGCAAGTCATCCCTATGGAGAACTCCCAAAGAAGTCAAACGGAAAAGGAAGATTACTTATCTTACAGTAACTGGAGTTCTTTGAGACATGTGGTTCCTATTGGTATTCCACTGTGTGTGCATGCACATGCACTCCATGAGCCTGAGACCAGAAGATTTTTTCACTAGCAGTGTCTGTTGGTCTGCAACTGCATCCTGTGCTCTGAACTGCGGGCACAAGGGGCAGTGCGGACCAACTGCCTCTCCAGCTCCTTCTCTACTACAAATCACCTTAGGGAAGAATCCAAAGCAGAGGGGAAGGAAGGCGGGTCATGGAATACCCATAGTGAGACCTCACATCTCAAAAAACTTCAGTTACTGTAAGGTAAGTAACCTTCCTTTCTTCTTTGAGTAGTGGTCCCTATAGGTATTTCACTGAGGGTGATTCCCAAGCAGTATTCATCATGGAGGAGGGCACAAGGAACCATTCTGCACCACAGATTGCAGGACCACTGTACCAAAGGATGTATCTGCAGAAGAAGTTTGTATTAGGGTGTAACGTGTAGTAAAAGTATGCAGAGCCATTCTACAGATCTCACAGGGGAACACCTCCAAGGGGGAGAAGTTCCCACTTGCTCATAGCAATGCAAGATACTCTCCAAATGGATCTTGGGTTGCATCTGTTAGGAAATAGTTTTGGTTAAAAAAAAGGTGTGTGATTTGATTCAAGTGGAATTTGGAGGGAACCTATGAGATGAATTCAGGGTGTCTCAGAGACACCTTATCCTTGCAGAAACTGTGTAGGAAGGATTCACCATAAGGCCCCCAAACTCATCTACTTTTCTGGTGGAGGTAACCGTCTATAGGAAAGCCACTTTTATAGATAAATGGAGAAGGGATAAAGAGGCCAAAGGTTCACATCAATGATTCATGAGCACTGGGAGTACCAGATTAAAGTTCCAAATAGATGTGGGTTTCAATATCAGGGCCGCCCAGAGGATTCAGGGGGCCTGGGGTCTTCGGTGGCGGGGGGCCCCTACTTCAGCAGTAATTTGGCAGAAGGGGGTCCTTCAGCCCCAGGATGGAAGGACCCCCCCGCCGCCGAAGACCTGGAGTGGAAGAAGCTCCAGGTGCTGGGCCCCGTGAGAGTTTTCTCAGGCCCCCAGAGCGAGTGAACGACCTCACTCCAGGGGCCCTGAAAAATGCTTGTGGTGGCCCCATGCTGGGCCCGGAGCCTGGGACAAATTGCTCCCCCCTCTGGGCAGCCCTGTTCAATACTGGAGAAAAAGTTCTGGTGAGACCTTTCAGAAACATCATGGTCACAGGGTGGATAAAGACTGAGCAGTTGTCCACTGGAGGAAGGAAGGTGTTAATCACCGGCAGACGTACACGCAGCAAGCTAAGGAACAGACCCGATGTCTTTAACGAACCAAAAGACAGTCAAAGATGGTTGGATCCCCAAGTTCTCTGGAGATAGTGATGATGCTGGCACCAGATGGAAAACTTCCATTTAGCTGTATAACATTTTCTTGTAGATATTTTCCTGCTGTTATGGAGGACAGTTTGAGCCTCTTCAGAGGATGACCTCTCTGTGTCCATTGTCCATCCAAATACCAGGCTGTGAGGTGGAAGGCTATTGGCTGGGGATAGTTGAGCCTGCCCTCATTCTGCAGGTTCAGAAATGGCTCAATGACTATGCATGGATGTGAAACCATCTGGGAATTGCTGGTAAAACAAAACTGTCTTGGCCACCAGGGAGCCACTAGGATTATTGATACTCTGTCCTGCTTGGACAGGAGCCAGCAAACAGAGCTGTAAACAGGGGAGTTTGAGTGGGACTTCTGTTGGAGAAGAAGGTATTTGTAGCTATTTGTATTTATAGTTGTATTTGTATGTGTAGAGGCTGGTAGGGGCAGTGTGCTGGGAGAGAAGCTGAGCCCTGATTAAGAGGCAGGGCTTCTCTGACTAGGGGTCCTATAAAGGTAGGTAGCCAGCCAGTCAGGCGGCAGCACAGGAGCCAGCAAACAGAGCTGTAAACGGGGAGTTTGCAAGGGGAGTTTGGGGGGCAAGACTAAGAGAGGCAGGCAGAGGAACAGACAGGCTAATGAAAGAAGTGTGTGGTGTTCTAGCAGTGTTTTGGTGCTCGTTGGGGGTTTGTTTTGCTGTGGATGGTGGTGTTGTGGTTTGGTTTGTTTCCCAGGTTTACAGGATTTATGTGAGAAGCCTATGACAGATACAGAGGCAGCTGTGGTAGCGCCCCAAGCAGTGGAAGACACAATGAAGATGACTGGATGCTGAAGCTGCGGCAGGTAAATAATCCTGGAGGGGGTACCCGAAAAGAGTTTCGTCTGCATGAAGTGCCACCTGATAGAGCTGATGGAAGAAAATATCTGAGGATTAGAGATGCAGGTGGAAACTCTGGTTGAGTTTAGAAGGGGGTTCGAGCAGATGATGGAGCAAAGACATGAGGAGTCTGATGGGAAAAGCTCAGACTTGAGGATGGAAGCAGGACCAAAGAACTCTGAGGGGAGACTGCTGGGTGAGGAAAGTTGATAGTGGAAGAGAACCAGGCAGAGGAAAAGACGGGCTAGTGAACGAGAAATAGAGCTCAGGAACAGGTTTGCGGAGTTGGAAAATGAAGAAGAGGCACAGCAGGTGCAGGTGGTCGCTGAAGGCGAGAGGGCAAGGAAGAAGAGAAAAACAGCTAGTCCTATAGGAAGAGGGAAAGAGTCAATGGAGATAACACTACCAAATATGAGCCCCAGGAGGATACGGGATGGGTTGCAGAGGACTCCAAAGGTGAATAGAAATCGAGAGGACTTGCAGCCAGAGGGAACAGGGGATAGACCGGAGAATCGCACCATCACCAGGAAAAGGCAGGTCTACGTGACTGGGGACTCCTTACTGAGAAGAACAGACAGACCTGTAACCAGAGCTGATCCACAGAACAGAAGGGTGTGCTGTCTGCCAGGTGCTAAGATATGGGATGTAGACCTGAGGCTGAAGAAGATCCTAATGGGAGCACGAAAGAATCCGCTGATTGTCCTTCATGTGGGAACAAATGATATGGCTAGATTCTCGCTGGAACATATCACGGGAGACTATGCCAGGCTGGGGAAGATGCTTAAGGAAATCGAGGCTCAGGTGATCTTCAGTGGGATTCTACCTGTTTCCAGAGAAGGGCAACAAAGGTGAGACAAGATTATGATGATCAACAGATGGCTCAGGCAGTGGTGCTATAAGGAGGGTTTTGGGATGTATGGCCACTGGGAGGCATTCGTGGACAGAAGACTGTTCTCTCGGGATGGACTTCATCTGAGTAGGCAAGGAAATAGATGTCTAGGATGGAGGCTGGCACAACTGATTAAGAGAGCTTTAAAATAGGAATTGGGGAGAGGTGGTTGGGAGATGTCCAGATAATCTTCATCCCGGATTTTAACATTGAGAGGGAAGAAAATGAAGTAAGAAAGGATACAGCTGTGGGTAGGAGAAGAGGACATAAGGAGGAAGGGTAGTGTAGATACCAGTCTAATAGGTGATACTGGGCGTAAAATGTCTGGGCCTAATCGGGTAAAGAATGTGAGTGAAACCAAACAGCAAAAATTAAGATGTTTGTACACCAATGTGAGGAGCCTGTGTAACAAAATGGTGGAACTAGAGTTACTGGTGCAATAAAGTGAAACCGGACATTATAGGGATAACAGAAACATGGTGGAATAGTAGTCATGACTGGAGTACAGGTATTGAAGGCTATGTGCTGTTTAGGAAAGACAGAAATAAAGGCAAAGGTGGTGGTGTAGCACTGTATATCAATGATGAGGTAAACTGTAAAGAAATAAGAAGGGATGGAATGGATAAGACAGAGTCTGTCTGGGCAAAAATCACATTGGGGAAGAAAGCTTCTATTAGAGCCTCCCCTGGGATAGTGCTTGGGGTGTGCTATAGACCACCAGGATCTGATTTGGATATGGATAGAGACCTCTTTAATGTTTTTAATGAAGTAAATACTAATGGGAATTGTGTGATCATGGGAGACTTTAACTTCCCAGATATAGACTGGAGGACAAGTGCTAGTAATAATAATAGGGCTCTGATATTCCTGGATGCGATAGCTGATGGATTCCTTCACCAAGTAGTTGCTGAACCAACGTGAGGGGATGCTATTTTAGATTTAGTTTTGGTGAGTAGTGAGGACCTCATAGAAGAAATGGTTGTAACGGACAACCTTGGTTCGAGAAATCAGCAGCTAATTCAGTTTAAACTAAATGGAAGCATAAACAAAAAATAGATCTGTGACTAGAGTTTTTGATTTCAAAAGGGCTAACTTTAAAAATTTAAGGAAATTAGTTAGGGAAGTGGATTGGAGAGAAGAACTTGGGGATCTAAAGGTGGAAGAGGCCTGGAATTACTTTAAGTCAAAGTTGCAGAAACTATCAGAAGCCTGCATCTCAAGAAAGGGGAAAAAATTCATAGGCAAGAGTTGTAGACCAAGCTGGATGAGTAAGCAGTTCAGAGAGGTGATTAAGAAAAAGCAGAAAGCTTACAAAGAATGGAAGATGGCAGTGATTAGCAAGGAAAGCTACCTTATTGAGGTCAGAACATGTAGGGATAAAGTGAGAAAGGACAAAAGCCATGTAGAGTTGGACCTTGCAAAGGGAATTAAAACCAACAGTAAAAGGTTCTATAGACATATAAATAAGAAGAAAACAAAGAAAGAAGTGGGACTGCTAAACACTGAGGATGGAGTGGAGGTTAAGGATAATCTAGGCATGGCCCAATATCTAAACAAATACTTTGCCTCAGTCTTTAATGAGGAGCTTAAGGATATGGTAGGATGACAAATGGGAATGAGGATATGGAGGTAGATATTATCACATCCAAGGTAGAAGCCAAACACGAACAGTTTAATGGGACTAAATCGGGGGACACAGATAATATTCATCCAAGAATATTAAAGGAACCGGCACATGAAATTGCAAGCCCATTATCAAGAATTTTTAATGAATCTGTAACCTCAGGGGTTGTACCATATGACTGGAGAACTGCTAACATAGTTCCTATCTTTAAAAAAGGAAAAAATAGTGATCTGGGCAAGTACAGGCCTGTTAGTTTGACATCTGTAGTATGCAAGGTCTTGGAAAAATTTTGAAGGAGAAAGTAGTTAAGGACATTGAGGTCAATGGTAATTGGGACAAAATACAGCATGGTTTTGCAAAAGGTAGATTGTGCCAAACCAACCTGATATCCTTTTTTGAGAAGGTATCAGATTTTTTTAGACAAAGGAAACGCAGTGGATCTAATTTACTTTGATTTCAGTAAGGCATTTGATATGGTTCCACATGGGGAATTATTAACTAAATTGGAAAGATAGGGATCAATATGAAAATTAAAAGATGGATAAGGAACTGGTTAAAGGGGAGACTACAACGGGTCGTACTGAAAGGTGAACTGTCAGGCTGGAGGGAGGTTACTAGTGGAGTTCCTCAGGGATCGGTTTTGGTAACCAATCTTATTTAATCTTTTTATTACTGACTTTGGCACAAAAAGTGGGAATGTGCTAATAAAGTTTGCGGATGACACAAAGCTGGGAAGTATTGCCAATACAGAGAAGGACCGGGATCTCATACGGGAAGATCTGGATGACCTCGTAAACTGGAGTAACAGTAATAGGACGAAATTTAATAGTGAAAAGTGCAAGGTCATGCATTTGAGGATTAATAACAAGAATTATTGTTATAAGCTGGAGATGCATCAGTTGGAAGTAAAGAGGAGGAGAAGGACTTCAGAGTATTGGTTGATCACAGGATGACTGAGCAGCCAATGTGATATGGCAATGAAAAAAGCTAATGAGGTCTTGGGATGAATCAGGCAAGGTATTTCAGTAGAGATAAGGAGGTGTTAGTACCATTATACAAGGCACGAGTGAGACCTCATCTGGAATACTGTGTGCAGTTCTGGTTTCTCATGTTTAAGAAGGATGAATTCAAACTGGAACAGGTACAGAGATGGGCTACTTGGATGATCCGAGGAATGGAAAACCCACCTTATGAAAGGAGACTCACAGAGCTCGGCTTGTTTAGCCTAACCAAAACAAGGGTGAGGGGAGATATGATTGTTCTCTATAAATATATCAGAGGAATAAATACCAGGGAGGGAGATTTGAGCTCAGTACCAGTGTGGACACAAGAACAAACAGATATAAACTGGCCATCAGGAAGTTTAGACTTGAAATTAGATGAAGGTTTCTAGCCATCAGAGGAGTGAAGTTCTGGAACAGCCTTCCAAGAGGAGTAGTGGGGGCAAAAGACTTCTCTGGCTTCAAGACTAAGCTTGATAAGTTTATGGAGAGGATAGTATGATGGGATAGCCTAATTTTGGCAATTAATTCATCTTTGACTATTAGCAGTAAATATGGCCAATGGCCTGTGATGGGATGTTAGATGGGGTGGGATCTGAGTTACTACAAAGAATTCTTCCCTGGGTGTCTGGCTGGTGATCTTGCCCACATGCTCAGGCTTTAGCTGATTGCCATATCTGGGGTCGGGAAGGAATTTTCCTCCAGGGCAGACTGGCAGAGGCCCTGGGGGGGTTTCACCTTCCTCTGCAGTGTGGGGCACAGGTCACGTGCTGGAAGGCTCTCTGCACTTTGAAGTCTTCAAACCATGATTTGAGGACTTCAATGGCTCAGACATAGGTTTGATACAGGAGTGGGTAGGTGAGAGTCTGTGGTCTGCCTTGTGCAGGAGGTCAGGCTAGATGATGGCCCCTGCTGATCTTAAAGTCTATGATTCCAGGATTCCTCAGGACTCAAGGTATGAGAGGAAAGTGTGGAAAAGGAGAGGCTACTTATGCTATGCAGTAACTGAAATTCTTCAAGATGTGTGTCCTTGTGGGTGCTCCACTTCAGCTGTGCCTTCATCCCATGAGCCTTTGACTGGAGATTTTTGCTAGTAGTCCCCATTCATCCCACACGTGTCCTACACGTCTTTGTCCCTTGCACAGAGGATATATAGGACTATGTGGGAGAACCATCTTCAGTTCCTTCTCCACCACTAAGTCCCACAGAGGAAACTCCAAAGCAGAAGGGAAAGATTAGGGGTAGTGGAGCACCCACAGGACACACATCTCAAAGAACTCCAGTTACTGCACAAGCTGAGTTACCTTCCTTCTTCTTTGAGTAACGTCCCTATGCATCCTTGACTTCAGGTGACTTCCGAGCAGTATACTCAACAGAAGAAGCAAGCTTCAGAGCTGAGTCTAATACTAGAGACAAAACTGTGTTCCCAAGAGGAGCATCTGATCTAGAAGAATGAACCAACATATAGTGCTCGGAGAACATATGTACTGAAAACCAATTTGCAGCTTTGTAGATCTCAAAAATGGGAACATTTTTGAGTAATGCCATAGAAGTAGAAAGTAATCTCACGGTGTGGGCCAATACCTTAGAGGGAGGTTGTAAATCGTCGGATTTATAGAAAGAAATAATACATTCAAAAATCCACCTAGAGAGCCTCTGGGAGGAAATTGTGGACCCTTTGGAGCCTATCAGCAACTGACACAGGTTTGGAGATTTTCTCAATGATCTGGTTCTGTCCAAATAAAAAGGCTAGCTCCCTCCTGACATCTAAGATATGGAAGCCAGCATATTCCCTAGTCTGGTGTGGTTCTGGGAAGAAAATTGGGAAACGTGTGACCTAACTGATATGAAATTCAGTTGATAACAGGTAAAAATTTTGGAAGTGGACATGAAACTTTGTCCTTGAAAAACACTGTAATGCGAGGGTCTGCCATTAAACTCCCAGTTCCTCAATTGTTTTAGCAGAAGTGATAGCCCCAAACAAGGTTGTTTTCATGGATAGATGAAGGAGGGAATAAGTGGCCATTGCTTTGAAAGGGAGTTTCAAATGACATCGGAGAAAAAAGTTTAAAGTTTAAATCCCATACAGGGATGGATTCTCTACTGTGAATGAAAAGATTTCTTAATCACTTAATGAATCTTGCAGCGGTGGGCTGAGCAAACACTGAGAATCCCTCAACCAGGCAATGAAAGGTAGCAGGTGGACCCTCAGGGAACTCATATAATCCTGGACTTTTTGGATTCCAGTAGACAGTCAAGGACAGCAGAGAATGAAGAAGAAACAGACCGAAGACGTCACTGAATGCACCCGTGTGGAAACCTTTTCCACTTTTGCAAGTAAGTATTTCATGTAAACCTTTTCCTACTATTTAAAAATACCCTCTGTACCTCTGCAGAACAGGAGTGTACTCCTGTGAACCACAGAGTAACCAAGCCTTGAGGCAAAGAATTCCCAGGTTAGGATGGAGAGTCTGCCCAGCATCAAGAAAGAAGGCTGGGAATGGATGGAAGGCTCATCGCCAGACAAATGGCAAGGCAAAGGGTACCAGCTCTGTGTGGGAATATTGGATTTAACAACATTATCTTGACTTTGTCTTGCTTGATCTTATATACCATTTTCAAAATCAGCGGCATTGGAGGAAGTGCACAGAGAAGGCCTCTTGTCCACAGAACAAGGAAAGCACCTTCCCCAGTCAGGGATGATCTATAAACCATCCACAGAGCAAAACTCTTTGCAATTTCTGTTGATAACAATGGCAACGAGATCCACTTCTAGAACTTCGCAAGTCAGAAAAATGTGCTTGAGAGTCTGAGAATCCAACTCCCATTTGTAATTCTGGGAGAACTGCCTGCTGAGGTCATCACCCATAGTATTTTGTATACCCAGGAAGTAGACTGCCAAGATTAGGATGCAGTTGGCTACATATCAGCTCCATAGCTTTATTCCTTTGGCAAAAAGAGAAGGGAATCTCTCCCCACACACACAACTTGACAGTTGATATAAAACATGCAGGCTACATTGTCTGTCATGATTTTTGTGGATCTGTTCCTAATTAAAGGCAAGAAATGGATACTGGCATTCCTAACTGCCCTCAGCTCCAAGAGGTTGAGGAGTAACTGTGTCTCGTGGGTAGATCATTTGCCCTGAATGGTGTGGATCCCTAAATTTGGCCACCAGAGATGCATCTGTTATTATGCTGATGGAAGGGGAAGGTTGGATGAATGGCACATCCGTACAGACGTTGTCCTGGTCTTTCCACCAATTGAGAGTCTTCTACTTGATGAGGGACTGACATCAGCTTTTTCAGGCTGTTTGAGATATGAACTGTTCTGAGCCAGGGAAGCAACAAAGGCATAACGTGGCATGTTGAGTCAGAGAGGCACAAGCTGCCATGTGTCCGATTAACTGAAGGCAATTTTTTGTTGATGTCTGTGGACTGATTTGAATTTTTGATACAAGGTTTGTTAATGTCATGAACCTGTCCATGGGAAGGTAGAAAAAGGTCTGGCTGATACTGCATCTAAGGAGGCCTCTAGGAACTCTATACTTTGCACCAATGTCAGAATGGGATTTCCTCATGTTCAGCTGTAGTCCTAACCTATGGACCAAAAACATTGCTGTCTTTATGGTGCAGAGGAACTACCGAAGAACCCATTCCTGCAATGGGTATTACTTGAGATGCTAAGTGCTCTTGCCTCTCGCTGAAGTCAAGATTTGAGGGCATTAAGAACACTAGAAGATCAGACCCATACTTTAAGAATCTGCAATACAGATCTGAAGTGTTTAGCATACTCCAAAATAAAATAAAAATAATGCTCTTAAAGAAACAATACACTTTCATGTAGCAGTCTGCAAACTGCTTTATACACTCCTATGTACATTATCTGAAGTTTCTTCTTATCCCATGGTTTATCATGGTAGTAATATTTCTTCCTCTCTTTGCGCAGTGGCAGTATCATAGCCAATGAGGTTAATCTGAGGCGTGATTATTGCTAGTTGAAAACTTATCCATTCCCCACCACCATTGTGGAAGGTGGTGCAGATGAAACATATGATGCAGAATCATAACAAAATGTTGGGGATCTCACAGATTCAGTCATACTAAAATACTAGATAGCATCTAAAGACCTGAGTAGAACCTTATTAGTTTCTATACGGTAGTAACATACTGAATACTAGTTAGCTAGCAAAGCAGCAAAGTTTTTCTGTCTCTAAAATGATATAAATATCCTGAATCCTATTCTTTGTAAATTCTACATTACTTTATTTGATCCCTTAATATATGGCCTAATACTTGGTCTATAACTAACATGACACTATTCCTTGTCTCTTTTGATTTAATTTTACATACTTACGTTTTCCCTATTGATTAGGCAGTCAATACTCTGTAAGGGACAAAATGTATCAAACTGTTTATAACACTGTCCATTCAAGGGATTCCAAAGGAAATATTCTTCATTTTCATGAGTTAATACATATGCCACTTTCCCCTACCAACAAAAAGTAGATGTCATCAATTTTATATATATATATATCTATACACGCAATTCCAATTAAGAAAGTAAAATGAGCTTCCAATATTTACTTTTCCTCAGCCTTTTACAAACAGTTTATTTTTCTTTAGTGAAAGGTGTCAGGCTGACATCCCAACAGACTGTAGTCTTCTGTTTATTGAAAGTGCAGCAAGGGCAAGTTTACCCAATGCTGCCTCATGAATATTTCTCTATATTTGAAAATAGGGTCTAATCTCACAAGCCTCACTCACATAGATATTCACAGATATGAATGCTGTGACCAGATAAGGAGAGACTGAAAAGAATGGGGCTGTTTAAAGAGGAGATGAACGAAGAGGACACACTAGAGATATGTAAAACAACAAATGTAATAGATAAGGCAAACAGGGTGGTGTCATATTTAATTCTTCTCATCATAAGAATAGGGGGACATTCAGTGAAAATGAAAAGCAACAAATTTAAAACTGAATCAATACTTTTACATCACACATAATTAAGCTGTGGAATTCATTTTCACCGATGTCATTGAAGCCAAGAGCCTAGTAGGATTCTCAGAGGATTAAACTTTTACTTAGATGATGAAATCATCCAGGCTGCAAACCAAGCTCTAACTAATGGGGAGCTAGGAAGAAATGTCCGTTAAGGAAAACTACTCCCTAGTTGTCCACAATGGGGTTTAATGCACCTTCCTCTTAGAAAGTGGTACTCGTCACTGTGGAAGACAGGATGTTGGACTAGATGCACCATTGGTCTGATATGGCATGACAATCCTGATCTTTCCAATATATTTGTCTTGGTATGTTATTGACAATATATTTTATTCTCGTTAGCACATTGCATTGTTTATGCAGTTGTGGGGGATGAAACCAATGAAGATTTAAACATTTTTTAAATTATGGCACTTACTTCTAACATTGATGTTCCCAACAGTATCCATGCTTTTTTCCCAAAATACAGAAGGTAGTTACACAGAAGCACTGCATGCTCTTCTTTATTTCCAACAGCCAAATTGATGCAATGCTAAATACAAAATGGTAAATAATAAGCTATTTACTAGAAATGTTATGCTGTCATCTCCCCATCTAGTCATAGAATGCAGAGCAGAAGCCAAGGAGATTGCCAATGACAGCACACTCCTCAGAAAGCTGTCTATTGGTGGAAGAGGGACACAGAGATAACATAGGTATATCTGGACTCTGAAGGTTTTGGAGACAGCCTTGCCTCCTATGTAAACCCCCCTACTTCCACCCTACTCACTGAGGGAGGATTTCTCACAAAATCCACATGATTCAGCTTGTGAAGTTTCCTGAGAGCTCATTCCCCTTTTTATGGATTTGACTGGGCTAAAGGATGACATGAGGCTTAATCTATGGTTGACAAGTAGTCAAGATTTGGCTTTTTGCTCTGTAAACCAAAATATTTTTCATGCAGAATTTTAATGCATATAAAACGTATTACTTCAACAATCTATTAACTCATCTACACCTATTATTTAATATATGATTATTACCTCTGATGTCATCCAAATATCAACATCAGCATTTTCATCCAATGTATCTGATACACAAGGAATTAAAGACACAAATTGAGAAATAAGATCCTGTAAATGAAATAAAAATATACGTAAATACTAGGGCACACATGTCATAAATATCTACTGAATAGATCTCAATTTTGGATTATTCAAAAATATAAAACTACAGTTAATCTAAGTTTCTTGCTATCAAGAATTACTAATGTAATAAATATTAACTTCTATAGCAGCTACAGAGAAAAAATGTGAATTATAATAGCAAATCAGGAATGTCAAAGACTGATTTCAACAGTTCTGAATTTCTTACTGTATGATAGAAAATAAACTCATACTTACAAAAGTTGCATTAGGATCATCAAGATACATATCTACTAGCAGCTGTGGTGGATTTAGTGCCCTAAAATATTTTGTAACTAAAATATTTCGTCCTTCATTATCAAAAACAGAGGTTATTATTCTTCTTTTTGGAAATTTTGCCTTGCAATTTTTTTTAAAAATGCATGCTCTTTGCAAAAGTGTTTCATCTTCATGATCTGCAAACTAGAATCATAATTACAGTTACAATGTTAATATAATTTCAAAGACTGACTTTAAAATATAAAATACCCCAAAAGAATTACCATTTGCTTTAAGAAACAAATTTACCCTACTCTGAAAGTCTTCATTTTGATGATGCATATTAATTATAAATCCTAACCTTATCGGATTCTAAATCATTTTCAACAGAAGATAGCTGAGGTTCAATCGTAGCAAAGATGGTTAAAAAGGTATATTCTTTTAAATTCTGTCCACAATATTCTTTAGGAGATACACAGGGCCTGCTCCAAGTGTAGCCAAGCAAAACTGGTGGCGTATTTACTTGAAATGTACCACAGATCTGTGAACATATTTAGATGATTATATTAGGTAAAACTAAACAAACTTCAGTGCAAGAGATGTTATAACAAAATATAAAGGACATAACAATTCAAATTACATCATGTGCAATAAAAGGAAATAAATGTAATTTTTATGCTTTTTTCACAGAGATTCCACTCGCTAGATTCTGGGTAAGGGTAACAATCCTCTAATTTTAAACAGGAGAACCTTTTGGGGGATTCTAAAGGAAGTCATACCCTGTATCAAGTTAAAGAACACATAGGTGCCTCTACCTGGGGAAACAGTCTTACACCATGAATGCAGTCTCAGGAAAATATACAGTGGAATTTAGAACACCACACTTAACCTAACAGCAGCAATGCTTAAAATCTAAGGAGTTAGGAGAACATCAAACGTGGGTGAAAAAAATCATATAGAAGTTGTGCAGTTCATTTTAAATAGTTCAAACAGCAGAAGACTGTAAAAATGGTTTCCCTCCTCCCACACCTCTCCCGGGCTACCCCCCATTTGTGTGATGAATTAATAAAGTATGCATGAATTTGAAACAACAATGACTTTATTGCCTCTACAAGCAGTGATCAAAGCGGGGAGGGGAGGGAGGTTTGCTTACAGGGAAGTAGAGTGAACCAAAGGGGCAGGTTTTCATCAAGGAGAAACAAAGGAGAAACTTTTACACCGTAGCCTGGTCAGTCATGACACTGGTTTTCAAAGCTTTTCTGATGCGCAGCATGCCCTACTGTGCTCTTCTAACTGCCCTGGTTCTGGCTGCACATAATCAGCGGCCAGGCGATTTGCCTCAACCTCCCACCCCCTTACTCTCACAGATAATGTGGAGCATATAGCAAGCAGTAATAATGATGGGAATATTAGTTTTGCTGAGGTGTAACCAAGTCAATAAACTGCACCAGCGCACTTTTAAACGTCCAAATGCATATTCTACCACCATTCCGCACTTGCTCAGACTATAGTTGAACAGTTCCTAACAACTGTCCAGGGTGCCTGCGTATGACTTCATAAGCCATGGAATTAAGGGGTAGGCTGGATCCCCAAGGATAACTATAGGTATTTCAACATCCCCGATGGTTATTTTCTGATCTGGAAAGTAAGCCCCTTTCTCCAGCTCTTCAAACAGATCAGAGTTCCTGAAGATGCGAGTGTCATGTACATTTCCCGGCCATCCTATGCTGATGTTGGTGAATCGTCCCTTGTGATTCACCAGTGCTTGCGGAACCACTGAAAAGTATCCCTTTTGGTTTATGTACTGGCTGCCTTGGTGCTCCGGTCCCAAGATAGGGATATGTGTTCCGTCTATCACCCCATCACAGTTAGGGAATCCCATTGCAGAAAAGCCATCCACTATGACCTACACATTTCCCAGAGTCACTACCCTTGATAGCAGCAGCTCAGTGATCGCGTTGGCTGCTTGGATCACAGCAGCCCCCACAGTAGATTTGCCCACTCCGAATTGATTCCCGACTGACCAGTAGCTGTCTGGCATTGCAAGCTTCCAGAGGGCTATTGCCACTCACTTGTGAACTGTGAGGGCTGCTCTCATCTTGGTATTCTTGCAATTCAGGGCAGGGGAAAGCAAGTTACAAAGATTCATGAAAGTGCCCTTACGCATGCAAAAATTTTACAGCCTTTGGGAATCATCCCAGACCTGCAACACTATGCAGTCCCACCAATCTGTACTTGTTTCCCGGGCCCAGAATCGGCATTCCATGGCATGAACCTGCTCCATTACCACCATGATGTCCAAATTATCAGGGCTCATGCTTTGAGATAAGTCTGTGTCCATGTCCTCATCACTCTCATACCCGCACTGCCATTGCCTCCTCGTCTGCTGTTGAAGCTGCATATATTGCAGGATAATGTGTGTGGTGTTTACAGTGCTCATAACTGCTACGGTGATCTGAGCAGGTTCCATGCTTGCCGTGGTATGGCGTCTGCACGGGAAAAAAGGCACGAAACAATTTTCTGCAGTTGCTCTCGTGGAGGAACGGGTGACTGACAACATGGCTTACAGGATTGGCTTACAGGGAATTAAATCAACATAGGGGGTGGGTTTACATCAAGGAGAAACACACACAACTGTCACACTGAAGCCTGGTCAGTCATGAAACTGGTTTTCAAAGCCTCTGTGATGTGCAGCACGCCTTGCTGTGCTCTTCTAATCGCAAACAGCCTAGTCAGCAAACAGCGTCAGTGAGCTTTTAAATGTCCAAAGGCACATTCTACCACCATTATGCACTTGCTCAGCTTGTAGTTGAACTGCTCCTTACTACTGTCCAGGCTTCATGAGCCATGGGAGCAAGGGGTAGGTGCAATCGCGTGGTGCTGCCAGCTGGGAGAGCAGTCTGAGGCAAAAGCCTCCAGCTCGCATGATATTCCAGGCAGGACTGAATCTCCATTAGACAAAACTTAAAGAAGAGAATGACCTGGAGTCACTTCCATTTATGTCCAGGAGCCCCTGACTGACCTCACCGAGGCTGGCCAGGAGCACGCATGTCTGCCCAGGCTCCCCCAACCAATCTCACTGAGGCCAGCCAGGAGCACCCATGTCTGCCCAGGCACCACCAACTGACCTCACTGAGGTCGGCCAGGAGCAACCAGGAGACAGCAGCAGATGGTGCAATATGGCTGCTAACTGTCTTTGCTAACTTGCAAAGGCAAGGAGCTGTGTAGCAATGCAGTACCACATCTGTCAGCAGCACCCAGGAGATGTACGGTGACAGTAAGCTGAGCGGGCTCCATGCTTGCCATGGTATGACGTCTGCACGGGTAACCCAGGAAAAAAGGCAAGAAACGATTTTTGCCGTTGCTTTCACGGGGGCGTGGGGGCTGACGACATGTACCCAGAACCACGCATGCCAATGTTTTTGCCCCATCAGGCATTGGGAGCTCAATCCAGAATTCCAATGGGCGGCAGGGAACTGTGGGATAGCTACCACAGTGCAACGCTCCGAAAGTCAACACTAGCCTTGGTACTGTGGACGCACACCACTGACTTAATGCACTTAGTGGGAACACACACAACTGACTGTATCAAATTGATTTCTAAAACATCAACTTCTATTAAATTGACCTAATTTCGTAGTGTAGACATACCCTCTGTCTCTCCCCTTTACTACTATGGCATTTTCCTATAGTCCTCTCAAGCAATAACAAGGTCTTATTTTCCTTGGGTCAGCAAAAGAGTCTACAGCTTGACTAAGATTAGCTGAGTGCTCTGGCTGAATCCTCCATTCTCCTTGGAACTTCCTATTTGGCTCTTGCAAACTTCCGTGCAGTTTCCCCTCAGCCTTACACTTTCCCTCCCCCTATGGAAAAGCAGTTTCTGAACAGATAGGCTTTCACTGCTGTGGCAAATGGAGTCAAAACCAGTGCTCTTATGAAAAGATTTTGGAAGAAGTTTGTGTCTTGGAATTGCTATTGCAAATTAGATTGTATTTTTGATCTCCCTTGACTATGCAGGGAAAGATTAGCTGTGTTCGCAAACAAATGGTAGAGTCCACAGGAGTTACACAATGATAAAAAATGTATTCTTTCTAATGTATGCAGATCATTGCTATCGACAATGTAAAATTTTAAAATCTTGCTTTCACCAAAAGAAAAAGCTCTTAAGGGTTTGTGCTGATACAACAGAAGTTTTTTAAATGCTTTTATTATAATTACCTTTGATTGTTCCAGAAGAGCAGAGAAAGGAAAAGTAACTGATCCAAACCAGTTCTTTCTTATATACGAGTGGCCACTGCAACCCTTAAGACAAGTATCCTATTGAAATACATAGTCAGGGTTAGCTGTAGTTAAGAGAGAGAGAGAGAGAGAGAGAGAGAGAGAGAGAGAGAGAGTGTGTGTCTCTTAGCTGACGCTGATTCCATAACCTTTGGAAGCTTATTAGCATATACACACACATCTATATCTATATTTATATATGTTTTCAATTGTGGCTGTGGTAACAAAAGGCAATCAATACCAAGCTGAACAGACTTAACCAGGTGTTCATAGAACCAATGAGCTGCTCATAACAAACTGAATCTGTTCAACAAATAAATCCATATTTTCTCAAAATGCAATGCTTTCACAATAAAATCCAGAGGGGCTTTTTAAACTTTCCCATTATCTGTGAACTAGAAGACTCATGGGCTCAATCCACAACTATGTCCAGTTTACAGTCAGCACAGCTAAAGAAAGAAGGGAAGAAAGATCTACTTCCCCAGTTGCACCAAAATGTCCACCGACATAACTAAGAGCACCCTAAGGACTGCTCTAAATTATGCTGGCAGTAACCGTCCCATGGAGACTACTGTACCAGATGTAGATCAGAAAGAATGCTTTGTGGTCTGCCCAGCTCCAACCCTTTCCTTGCTGGAGTATATCTTCCCCGACCACATCCAGAAAGCAGGCGAACAGGCAGTGTGCAGCTGCCTATTTTGGCACTACACCATGTAAGGATTCCCCATTGTCAGTTGCCATTTGAATAGACTGGGGAATAGTGATGTGGGTGTGGAGAAAGTGGTTGCTGTCATCCAGACTGAAAATGATGAGGACTTTGGCAAGGGTTTCAGCTGAGCAAGACAGAAAGAAAAGATCAGATCTTAGAAATGTTATGAAGGAAGAAGAGATAGGATTTTGACACAGCCTGGAAATAGGGTGAAAGGAAAGGAGAGACATGAAAATGATGCTCAGTTTGCGGGATGCTAATTCTTTGCTTCATTTCCAATGTCTTTATGCCCCTTCCTCCCAGCATTCAACACTCTCCCTCCAGCAGTTAATTCAGAAGATAAATATATTAAACAGATGAGTAAATGACTTAATCAGCTAGTTTCTTGTATGTGTCACAGAAGAAGTGGGAATAATTTTCTTAAATTATTACAGTTTTACAAATCTATAGCTCACTGAGACTCTAGCATGCAAGCAAATATTGCACTGCCTTTGTGCCACCAAAGCCAGCACTATACATGCTGATACAGGGGGCCACACTAGCACAACTACTTACAGGAATGGGGCCTGTAGATGAGCTAACAAGGAAGTAATCAGACAGTTAGCAGTGTGACTATTTGTTCTTATATACAGTACATCTGACAGTTAAACATTTTCTTATTAGCCATTCCATTTCTGATGACAAAACTGTCTATGATAACAACATCTGGAGCATTGCACTGGGTCACGTTACAGGAAATGGCTTAAAGAATTTCACTGTGATAAAAAATTGCTAACTGCTCAAAAACCAGATACATCTTATTATCAAGAATATATAAACTAATTGTTTATACCAGAGGTCCTATTTTCTAAACTATACTGCATTTCTCAAGAATTCACCCAAATGTTATTGCCTTCAAAGGCAACAATAAAAATAACATTTTACAGGAGCAGGATGTTCTATGGAAAATCTCCATATGAAATGAGCCATAATGTATAAGATATATTCACTGTCCGTTAGAGTAAAAGTTTAAGTAGTAGTCAATGAATCATAAATTTCGGCATGTTTCCTGTCTTAATAAAATAATACGTGAAACCATTAAGCTGTTGATGAAAAATGTATGTGTTGCATAAAAATAATTTTGTAATATAGGAGAATTGGTGAAGGTTCAGAAGAGAGCCACAAGAATAAATTCAAAGTCAGAAAAACGTGTCTTCTAGTGAGAGACTTAAGAAGTTCAATTTATTTAAGCTTATTACAGAGAAAGTTAAGACATGATTCAGTGGTGTAATGGAATAAAAGAAGTGGATAAACTAACAAGCTAAACTCCATATTACCCAAATGAGGAAGTGATAAATTCCATTTACCTGTCTTTACCCTTATCATGAGTTGATCACACTCTATAACATCTAAGGATTCTAAACAGAGAGAAGATACTAGTGGGCTCTTTAAGCTAGCAGACAGAAATATAACAAGAGCCAATGGTTAGAAGATGAAGCCAGAGAAATTGTACCTGGAAATAAGATGCAAAAATGTAACAGTGGAAATAATTAACCATTGGAATAAGTTACCAGTGGATGAGGAATATTCCCCTTCACTTGAGGACTAAAACGAAATGTTATGTCTTTCTAAAATATACACTCTAGCTCAAAAAGAAGTTATAATTTTTGTTATGCAGGTAGTCAACATAGAGTAAGGCTAGTCAAAAAAAAATTATCAAAAACTATTAACTAAAACAATTTTTTTCACACAAGCATCTGCTTTCCATGGAAATTTTTGACTTTTTATTGAATAACCAAACACCCAGAAATAGAAAAATTTCTGCCAAAAGAGAAAAAATTTAATTTAGAAACATTGATACAGTATCTCATAGAAGCTGTAGTTCAATTGCTTCATGCCTCCATTCTCCACTATGGGTTGGGTTCTTCAGCCAGACTACATCTCCCATAAGGCATTACGGATGGAGATTCCCATGATGCACTATGATAGTTCAACAAGGGGCCCCACAACGAGTTGTGGGAGATGTTGTCTGCCAAAGAGGCCAGCCCATAAAGGAGAATGGTGGACTGAGGCACCCAAACTACAAACCCAATGAGGCATCACTGTGGCATTTCTGAATCAAAATGTTCAGTTTTCAACTCTTCAACAAAATGTTTTCCTTTTTCTTTCTTTCTTGGAAATAAAAACATTTTCCACATCTGCTATAGTTTAGATGATCATTATAGACTCTTCTCCTTAAAATCTATTAAGAGAATTCATAGGCCTTTACAAATGCCTGTAAGCAAGCAGACTCACCCCTGCGGCACCTCCTGCTGGTTGTCTCAGGGAATTAGCTCTCCAGCCATTGGAGCGCCCTCTGCAGGCCAGTGTCCTGCTACCGCTTGGCCCCCATGTCCCTCCCAGACTCCAGTGCCCCGTTATCTGGGGTGCTGCCCTCTGGCAGTAACTCCTCATTCTCAGGGTCTCCCCTCCCCAGGAATCCCAAACCCCCTAATCCCACCTTGTCTCAGCCGGTGGCTACTGCCAGTCAGCAATGAGCCCCCGCTCCCTGGGGCAGACTGCAGTATAAGAGCCTGTCATCACAGGCAAAGCGGTAGGACTTGCTGTCTTCCTCTACTACCCAGTACCTCAGGGGTGGGCCTAGGACCAGGCTCTGCAGCCTGGGAAGTCGCCAGGCTGGAGCTCCCCTGCTCCTCTTCTTCAGCTCTGCTTCACTCCCAGTACCTTTGTTACCGACAGCCAGGCCCTGCTCCCTCCAAGACTGGAGAGAGCTACTCTAGCTCCAAGCTAGCAGCCTTTTATAAGGACCTGCTGTGCTCTGTTTGGGGTGTGGTCCCAGCTGGGCTTTTCCTTACAGCTCCAGCCCTCTCCCAGGGCTGGAGTGGGTAACAGTGGTTGTCTGTGACATTTTTAGTATGCTTTTAATTAAAGTGAAAACTGAATTTATTCAAAATTAGAAAACAATAGTACATATAGCTTCTTTTGCTAAGAAAAGAAGTTGAGATATGTACATGGTTATAGTTTTCAAACGTCAAAAAAATGTAATAAAAAATCAATTATTGTGTTTTATACAATTTACCTCATGTTTTTCCACCCTAACTTCATCAAAAATGTTGACATATATATTGTCTTTTATTTTAGACAGTCCTGAAAAGCTATAATCATGTCCTGGTGATCTGTAATTAAGAACAGAATCTTTTAGTTTTAATCAGATATTGTATATCAGAGAGATTTATCATTTTTTAAAAAAAGCAACACAATAACTTCTGGCAATAATTTACTTCAAATATTACAAAACCATAAACATTTTTAAAGAAGGAAAACCAAATTGGTATGTTCGCCACTAAAAAACAAAGGACAAATTTCACGTCAGTTTAACTCCACTGACTTTGAAGAAGTTACCCACCAGGATGAATTTGACCCAATATATTTTGTTTCTCTAATTACTGTGTCAATAGGTGTTTAGTCACATAAATTGTGCCAGATCCTCATTTTGGTGTAAACTGCTGTATTTCCACTGACTTCTATCTCATATTTACTAAACTATGTTTTTTAAATTTTCTACTCTTTCACATATTTCAGAGCACCAACTGAATGAAAGCTCACATAAAGTAACAAAGGCAGATTCTCCATTCTTCCAAGTGGGAAACAAGTGGTTTTAAACTGCCTTTGCACACCTCCCTAATTATGGTTCTCAGCTCCCAGGTTGCTCTAAAAATGGTGCCAGTTTATAACAGCCTTTATGGTTGTTACACTGGCACAAAACAGAGCAACTACAGCATACCAATCACATTCTTCATATTGGGTCCACTCCATCCCATACCTTACCCCTGACATATGCCCTAAATTGGGAGGAGAAGGGGAGATTTGAGAGCCATTAGTCTAACTCAGTTCAAACAGACTAAGTGGCCACTTAGACCTTAGTCTTTCCCATGCTTTGCTGCACATTGGGCTACCCACATTTGCCATCCTTGCCTGTTAATTGCCCTTCTCTCAGAATCTTCCCATTTTAACTTGAGGTGCTTTATTCGCAGTCTTCCTCTCTTTCTTCTTGTGTTCTGTGGCTTCCATTCAAGGGCGGTATTTGGTAAGCATTCTTTTTCTATTCTCAGCACACGTCCCAGCCACTGATGTCTTCTTTTGTAGATTATTTGTGAGAGGGTACCTTGTCCAGTAATTTTTCTGACTTTATTTGTCTTTCTTTCTCTAAATGTTATTCCCAATATTCGTCTCAGACATTTGTGATGAAATGCATCCATCTTTCTTGGTAAGTTGCCATGTCTCACTGTTATATGTTGTGATGACGATAACAATTGCTTGTTACACATTCAGTTTTGTCTCGAGGGAGATGTTTTTGAGCTGCCAGATGTTTTTGAATCTTCCAAATGCAGCATTTGCATTCCCGATTCTTATTATTTCCTCGGAAATAGTACCATCTTGGCTGATGGTACTTCCAAGATACTTAAAATTGTCCATCTTCTCCAGTTTCTCTTCTTCAATTTTGATTTCTGTCCCTATAGTCCCCATTAACATGACTTTACATTTAGTCATAGAGTCATACAGTCATAGACTTTAAGGTCAGAAGGGACCGTTCTGATAATCTGGTCTGACCTCCTGCACAACACAGGCCACAGAATCTCACCCACCCACTCCCGCAACAAACCTCTAACCTATGTTTGAGCCATTGAAGTCCTCAAATCATGGTTTAAAGACTCTAAGGTGCAGAGAATCCTCCTGCAAGTGACCCATGCCTCACGCTGCAGAGGAAGGAGAAAAAACCCCAGAACCTCTGCCAATCTGCCTTGAAGGAAAATTCCTTCCCAACCCCAGATATGGCAATCAGCTAAATCCTAAGCATGCGGGCAAGACTCACCAGCCAGACACCCAGGAAAGAATTCTTTGTAGTAACTTAGATCCCACCCCATCTAACATCCCATCACAGGCCATTAGGCATATTTACCGCTAATAGTCAAAGACGAATTAATTGCCAAAATTAGGCTATCCCATCCCTTCCATAAACTTATCAAGCTTAGTTTTGAAGCCAGATATGTCTTTTGCCCCCACTACTCCCTTAGGAAGGCTGTTATAGAACTTCACTCCTCTGGTGGTTAGAAACCTTCATCTAATTTCAAGTCTAAACTTCCTGATGGCCAGTTTATATCCATTTGTTCTTGTGTCCACAGTGGTACTGAGCTCAAATCATTCCTCTCCCTCCCTCTGATATATTTATATAGAGCAATCATATCTCCCCACCGCCTTCTTTTGGTTAAGCTAAACAAGCAAAGCTCTCTGAGTCTCCTTTCATAAGACAGGCTTTCCATTCCTCGGATCATCCAAGTAGCCCTTCTCTGTACCTGTTCCAGTTTGAATTCATCCTTCTTAAACATGGGAGACCAGAACTGCACATAGTATTCCAGATGAGGTCTCACCAGTGCCTTGTTAATGGTACTAATACCTTCTTATCTCTACTGGAAATACCTTGCCTAATGCATCCCAAGACTGCATTCGCTTTTTTCACGGCCATATCACATTGGTGGCTCATAGTCATCCTGTGATCAACCAATACTTCGAGGTCCTTCTCCTCCTCTGTTACTTCCAACTGATGAGTCCCCAGCTTATAACAAAAATTCTTGTTATTAATCCCTAAATGCATGACCTTGCACTTTTCACTATGAAATTTCATCCTATTACTATTACTCCAGTTTATAATATCATCCAGATCTTCCTGTATGATATCCCATCCTTCTCTGTATTGGCAATACCTCTCAGCTTTGTGTCATCCGCAAACTTTATTAGTACACTCCCACTTTTTGTGCCAAGGTCAATAATAAAAAGATTAAATAAGATTGGTCCCAAAACCGATCCTTGAAGAACTTCATTAACCTCCCTCCAGCGTGACATATCTTTGCACTGTATCTCAAACCTATCTTCTCCGTTACTTCTTTTACATGGTCTGTGCATTTTTGTAGTCCATTATAATCAGTGAAGATGTCAACGAACAAACGGACTACAAGTTGCCACTGGATGGTTATAACTTTTAGTCACTACTGACTTGGCTGATTTAAAAACATGGTCCAGAGATGAAAAAAAACAATGTATCCCATTCCTAATGTCTTAGCTTCAGAGTCATGAATATGTGCAAGAGGGATGCAGCCAACCTCCTTTTCTTTATGACTACATGGGAGGGAAGTCTTGAAACTTTTTTCTGTTGAAATACAGGGTCATGGTATGGAAAAGATTGAGAACCATTACTCTAAACCAGTAGTTTTCAATCTGTGGACTGGGTACCCCTGGAGGTCTGCAGACTATTTCTGAGATTTCCAAAGTGGTCCGCACCTCCATTCTAAATTTTTTAAAGGGCCGAAAATGAAATAAGGCTGAAAACCATTGCCCTAAATCAGTCAATCCTCCTACTGCACCTCCAATTCTTATACCCAGATACAGAAAGGCAGATGAGTTCAGCAGGCTAAATGAAAAACTTTAAAATACTTTTTAAACAAAATATAACCACCTAACCATGGGAAACTTTGACTCCTTCACTAGAGCATTCAAATACTTTTATTTTCTTGTACATTTTTCATGAAGAAGTATTTGGCCAACTTACATAAAATCCACTTGAAGTTCCTCATTCCAGCATGGATGAGATCCATCTGCAGTGCTAGTTTGATAAACTATGTGCTGGAAAGAAACTTCTACAAATGGATGCACAGTCACCTAAAACACAAAAATCATACACTTTATTAGATCTGAACTGCTTTGTTTTATTTCCACATCATCTTATAGAATAATAAAAATGTAGGGACCTCAAGAGGTCATCAAGTCCAGCCCCCCATGCTGAGGCAGGATCAAGTAAACCCCTAGACTATCCCTGACAGATGTTTGTCTAACCTGTTCTTAAAAACCTCCAATGACAGGGATTCCACAATCTCCCTTAGCAACCTATTCCAGAACTTAACTACCCTTATAAAGTTTTCCCTAATATCTAACCTAAATCCTCTTTGCTGCAGATTAAGATGATTACGTCTTGTCCTACCTTCAGTGGACATGAAGAACAATTGATCACCATCCTTTCTGTAACAGCTCTGAACTTATTTGCGGACTGTTACCAGAAGCCCTCCTCAGTCTTCTTTTCTCAAGACTAAGCATGCCCAGTTTTGTTAAAGGTCAGGTTTTCTGCACCTTTTATACTCCTGGGGGAATTCTCGCCACTACGCAATTCAGAATTTTGTAGAAATTAATGTTGTGCACACAGAATTTCCTTTTTTCCAACATAAATGGGCTGTAGTAATGTTGGCTCCAACTAGGGGCCGCTGGACCCGGCAAAGCCCAGCTCACAAATGGAAGACAAGGCTGTGGGAACGGGGAGCAAACTGGAGGGTTCCCAGAAAATGCAGTTCCCTGCACACCCTGAAGGAAGGAGGCAGCGGCATGGAGGAAACTCCAATAAGCCCAGCATCAGGCTGTTTCTCCCTCTGGATCTCTGGGCTCTAGGAGAGTAGGGTTTGAGAGTGTCTGGGCTGGGGAGGTCCTGCAGCTGGGCTGGGGGGGAGGGGGGGAGTGTCTGGGAGGGGGGCATGGCTTGTTTCGGGGGGAGGGGGGATGACAGAGAAGCAGGAACTGGGTTGTCATAGGGGTTTCTTTAACTCTGCTCCTGGGGGAATTTGTTGTGTGTCTGTATTGTTACAGACAAACTTGCTGATAGATATTTTGATATAAATTACCAAAATAATATTATATAGTGTTATTTTGACAAATAAAATTTGCTGAATTCTGTAGAACTTTTAATATTTTGATGCAGAATTCCCCCAGGAGAATTTTTATCATTTTTGTTGCTCTCTGGACTCTCTCCAATTCATGCAATCTTTCATAAAGCGTGGCACCCAGAACTGGACACAGCTCTCCAGCTGAGGGCTCACCAGGGCCAAGTAGAGCAGACAATTACCTCCCGTGTCTTACATACAATGTTTCTGTTAATACACTCCAGAGCAATCTTAGCCTTTTTTACAATTCCATCACATTGTTGGCTCATATTCAATTTGTGACCCACTATAACCCCCAGATTCTTCTCAGCAGTACTACCAGTTAGCCAGTTATTCCCCATTTTGTAGTTGTACATTTGATTTTTTCTTCCTGAGTGTAGTACTTAGCATTTGTCTTTGCTGAATTTAATCTTGTTGATTTAATATCTTATATGTCTTGACATCAATGCTACATATGATTTTGGAAAGATCAGATTTTTATTGATAAATGTTGGTAAATGTCAATTTCACCACACTATCAGAGGGGTAGCCGTGTTAGTCTGGATCTGTAAAAGCAGCAAAGAGTCCTGTGGCACCTTATAGACTAACAGACGTTTTGGAGCATGAGCTTTCGTGGGTGAATATCCACTTCGTCAGATGCATGTAATGGAAATTTCCAGGGGCACGTATATATATGCAGGCAAGCTAGAGATAATGAGGTAGTTCAATCAGGGAGGATGAGGCCCTGTTCTAGCAGTTGAGGTGTGAAAACCAAGGGAGGAGAAACTGGTTCTGTAATTGGCAAGCCATTCACAGTCTTTGTTTAATCCTGAGCTGATGGCGTCAAATTTGCAAATGAACTCAAGCTCAGCAGTTTCTCTTTGAAGTCTGGTCCTGAAGTTTTTTTGCTGCAGGATGGCCACCTTAAGGTCTGCTATAGTGTGTCCAGGGAGGTTGAAGTGTTCTCCTACAGGTTTTTGTATATTGCCGTTCCTAATATCTGATTTGTGTCCGTTTATCCTTTTCCGTAGCGACTGTCCAGTTTGGCTGATGTACATAGCAGAGGGGCATTGCTGGCATATGAAGGCGTATATTACATTGGTGGACGTGCAGGTGAATGAACCGGTGATGGTGTGGCTGATCTGGTTAGGTCCTGTGATGGTGTCGCTGGTGTAGATATGTGGGCAGAGTTGGCATCGAGGTTTGTTGCATGGATTGGTTCCTGAGCTAGAGTTACTATGGTGCAGTGTGCAGTTACTGGTGAGAATGTGTTTCAGGTTGGCAGGTTGCCTGTGGGCGAGGACTCGTCTGCCACCCAAGGCCTGTGAAAGTGTGGGATCATTGTCCAGGATGGGTTGTAGTCCCTGATGATGCGTTGGAGAGGTTTTAGCTGGGGACTGTATGTGATGGTCAGTAGAGTCCTGTTGGTTTCTTTCTTGGGTTTGTCTTGCAGTAGGAGGCTTCTGGGTACACATCTGGCTCTGTTGATCTGTTTCCTTATTTCCTCATGCGGGTATTGTAGTTTTGAGAATGCTTGGTGGAGATTTTGTAGGTATTGGTCTCTGTCTGAGGGGTTAGAGCAGATGCGGTTGTATGGGAAACAAGAAGGGAGAACTGGCACAGTCAAGGAACTATGATGTGATTGGAATAACAGAGACTTGGTGGGATAACTCACATGACTGGAGTACTGTAATGGATGGATATAAACTGTTCAGGAAGGACAGGCAGGGCAGAAAAGGTGGGGGAGTTGCATTGTATGTAAGAGAGGAGCTCTGGTATGAAACTGCAGAAAAACCTGAGAGTCTCTGGATTAAGTTTAGAAGTGTGAGCAACAAGGGTGATGTCATGGTGGGACTCTGTTATAGATCACCAGACCAGGGGGATGAGGTGGATGAGGCTTTCTTCTGACAACTAGCAGAAGTTACTAGATCGCAGGCACTAGTTCTCATGGGAGACTTTAATCACTCTGATATCTGCTGGGAGAGCAATACAGCGGTGCACAAACGATCCAGGAAGTTTTTGGAAAGTGTAGGGGACAATTTCCTGGTCCAAGTGCTGGAGGAACCAACTAAGGGCAAAGCTCTTCTTGACCTGCTGCTCACAAACAGAGAAGAGTTAGTAGGGGAAGCAAAAGTGTATGGGAACCTGGGAGGCAGTGACCATGAGATGGTCGAGTTCAGGATCCTGACACAAGGAAGAAAGGAGAGCAGCAGAATACGGACCCCGGACTTCAGAAAAGCAGACTTTGACTCCCTCAGGGAGCTGATGGGCAGGATCCCCTGGGAAAATAATATGAGGGGGAAAGGAGTCCAGGAGAGCTGGCTGTATTTTAAAAAATCCTTATTGAGGCTGCAGGAAAAATCATTCCAATGTGTAGGAAGAACAGTAAGTATGGCAGGAGACCAGCTTGGCTTAACAGTGTAATCCTTGCTGATCTTAAACACAAAAAAGAAGCTTACAAGAAGCGGAAGCTTGGACAAGGGAGGAGTATAAAAATATTGCTCAGGCATGCAGGACTGAAATCAGGAAGGCTAAATCACACTTGGAGTTGCAGCTAGCAAGAGATGTTAAGAGTAACAAGAAGGGTTTCTTTAGGTATGTTAACAACAAGAAGAAAGTCAAGGAAAGTGTGGGCCCCTTACTGAATGAGGGAGACAACCTAGTGACAGAGGATATGGAAAAAGCTAATGTACTCAATGCTTTTTTTGCCCCTGTCTTCACAAACAAGGTCAGCTCCCAGACTGCTGCACTGGGCAGCACAGTATGGGGAGAAGGTGACCAGCCCTCTGTGGAGAAAGAAGTGGTTCGGGACTATTTAGAAAAACTGGACGAGCACAAGTCCATGGGGACGGATGCGCTGCATCCGAGGATGCTAAAGGAGTTGGCAGATGTGACTGCAGAGCCATTGGCCATTATCTTTGAAAACTCATGGCAAACGGGAGAGGTCCCGGATGACTGGAAAAAGGCTACTGTAGTGCCCATCTTTAAAAAAGGGAAGGAGGAGGATTCGGGGAACTACAGACTTCACCTCAGTCCCTGGAAAAATCATGGAGCAGGTCCTCAAGGAATCAGTTCTGAAGCATTTACAGGAGAGGAAAGTGATCAGGAACAGTCAGCACGGATTCACCAAGGGCAAGTCATGCCTGACTAACCTAATTGCCTTCTATGAGAAGATAACTGGCTCTGTGGATGAGGGGAAAGCAGTGGATGTGTTATTCCTTGACTTTAGCAAAGTTTTTGACACGGTCTCCCACAGTATTCTTTCCAGCAAGTTAAAGTAGTATGGGCTGGATGATTGGACTATAAGGTGGATAGAAAGCTGGCTAGATCATCGGGCTCAACGGGTAGTGATCAACGGCTCCATGTCTAGTTGGCAGCCGGTTTCAAGTGGAGTGCCCCAAGGGTCGGTCCTGGGGTCTGTTTTGTTCAATATCTTCATTAATGATCTGCAGGATGGTGTGGACTGCACTCTCAGCAAGTTTGCAGATGACACTAAACTTGGAGGAGTGGTAGATACGCTGGAGGGTAGGGATATGATACAGAGAGACCTAGACAAATTGGAGGACTGGGACAAAAGAAAACTGATGAGGTTCAACAAGGACAAGTGCAGAGTCCTGCACTTAGGACAGAAGAATCCCATTCACTGTTACAGACTAGGGACCAAATGGCTAGGAAGCAGTTCTGCAGAAAAGGACCTAGCGGTTACAGTGGACGAGAAGCTGGATATGAGTCAACAGTGTGCCCTTGTTGCCGAGAAGGCTAATGGCATTTTGGGCTGTATAAGTAGGGGCACTGCCAGCAGATCGAGGGATGTGATCATTCCCCTCTATTCGACATTGTTGAGGCCTCATCTGGAGTACTGTGTCCAGTTTTGGGCCCCACACTACAAGAAGGATGCAGAAAAATTGAAAAGAGTCCAGTGGAGGGCAACAAAAATGATTAGGGGGCTGGAGCACATGACTTATGAGGAGAGGCTGAGCAAACTGGGATTGTTTAGTCTGCAGAAGAGAAGGATGAGGGGGGATTTGATAGCTGCTTTCAACTACCTGAAAGGGGGTTCCAAAGAGGATGGATCTAGACTGTTCTCAGTGGTACCCGATGACAGAACAAGGAGTAATGGTCTCAAGTTGCAGTGGGAGAGGTTTAGGTTGGATATTAGAAAAAAAAATTTCACTCACAGTGGTGAAGCACTGGAATGAGTTACCTAGGGAGGTGGTGGAATCTCCTTCCTTAGAGGTTTTTAAGGTCAGGCTTGACAAAGCCCTGGCTGGGATGATTTAGTTGGGAATTGGTCCTGCTTTGAGCAGGGGGTTGGACTAGATGACCTCCTGGGGTCCCTTCCAACCCTGATATTCTATGATTCTATGATAAGAAGCAGAGGGTGCATAGGGGGCGGAGGCCAGGCCATGCCTGGCTGTTTGGGGAGGTACAGTCTCCCCTAACTGGCCCACCATACCATTTCTGAAACCCAATGCAGCTCTCAGGCCAAAAAGTTTCCCCGCCCCTGCCCTATGTGCAAGTAAGTGGCAACTAAAAAAATGTTATTCATTAAAGCCCAGCTCCCTGGTGAATAACACATGGAAATTAACCAGCTTATTTACTCAGTACATTAGTGACTGATAAATGATACATCTGGTCAAGCGCTATTTATTTTTAGATAACAGTTGCTCAGTACATATAACAATACCCTCATTAAAGATGACCTTATCTATAGACGACCCTTATCCTTATTTTTTTATTATTATTTTTTTTTCAGAATTTATATTAAGATATGATTCCAACTCTTATGATATATTAACACTTACAGGTTATTACATTCTACAAGACTGAAAGTCTCCCAAATACAGCTTAATTTTCATTGTCTTCTAAGATTTCTGAAAATTATTTTATTAATATCAATTTAAATTTAGAGTCATCATTATATATCAGTGGAGCCCAACTTGTGGCCCTGGAGGCTCTAAACTGTGGCCCTGAATGGTGAGTGTTAAGAAGAAAATATCAGAAGGGTAGCCATGTTAGTCTGGATCTGTAAAAAGCAACAAAGAATCCTGTGGCACCTTAAAGACTAACAGATGTATTGAAGCATAAGCTTTCATGAGCAAAAGCAATAACCAGACCACAGTGCACTCTGATCACTTTTCCTCCCAACCCTAGCATACCTCTTCCTAACCTTAAAATGCTCCTGTGACATGGGCTGTGGGAAAGGCGACACAGAAGCCATCTATGATTTCTCTGTGCCCACTGGGACTAACCCAGGGATCGGCCACCATCAGGGAAATCCACTGGTGGGCTGGGACGGTTTGTTTACCTGCAGCGTGTGCAGGTTTGGCCAATCGCAGCACCCACTAGCTGTGGTTCACTTTTCCAGGCCAATAGGGGCTGCGGGAAGCGTCCGAGGCTTGCTGATCCCTGGACTAACCCCATGTTGGGGAAATCCCCAGCATGGGACCTGCAGGTGGTTCTGGCTCCCTTTAGACTGAGCGGAACAGAACAGAGAGCCCAAAAATGTTGATTGTGGCCCTTGACCTTTTTGAAATAATGTTCAGTTCTCAGGCTGAAAAGGTTGGAAACCACTGCTGTCCAAAATCAGAAAATGCGCATTTTGATAAGTTACCATAAAAATACATATTTAACTATAATAATGAAATTGAAATCCCTCAAAATACCAGAGGTACTGAAGCAAAAACAGGCTGTAACATAACAAGGGATTGGAGATCTTTTTAAAGAATAAGAACAAATTCTTAAATGTCAGGGGGAATTTTGTCCCAAATCAATATATTGGTGAGGGACTATTTAAATAATATTGACACAGCAGATATGGTTACAATAAAGAAAGTAAAACTTTGCCCTCTTATCCATTGTCAAAATATTGTTTGAAGCCTTTGTCATGTCTTTTAAATAGGGCTGTCAAACAATTAAAAAAATAATTGCAATTAATAGCGCTGTTAAACAATAGAATACTATTTCTTTAAATATTTTTGGATGTTTTCTACATTTTCAAATATATTGATTTCAACTACAACACAGCATACAAAGTGTACAGTGCTCACTTTATATTTATTTTGATTACAAATATTTGCACTGTAAAAAACAAAAAATAGTATTTTTCAATTCACCTAATACAAGTACTGTAATTCAATCTTTTTCAAAGTTGTAAAAGTTGAATTTACAAGTTTAGAATTATGTACAAAAAAATAACTGCATTCAAAAATAAAACAATGTAAAATTTTAGAGCCTACAAGTCCACTCAGTCCTACTCCAGCCAATTGCTCAGACAAACAAGTTTGGTTACAATTTGCAGGAGATAATGCTGTGTGGTTCTTGTTCACAATGTCACCTGATAGTGAGAACAGGCATTTATATGGCACAGTTGTAGCTGGCGGCGCAAGATATTTACGTGCCAGATGCGCTAAAGACTCATATGTCCCTTCATGCTTCAACCATCATTGCAGAGGACATTCATCCATGCTGATGACAGGTTTTGCTCAATAACGATCCAAAGCAGAGCGGACCAACTGACACATGTTCATTTTCATCCTTTGAGTCAGATGTCACCAAGTTCATTTTCTTTTTTTTGGTGGTTTGTGTTCTGTAGTTTCCACATCTGAGTGTTGCTCTTTTAAAACTTCTGAAAGCATTCCCCACACCTAGTCCCTCTCAGATTTTGAACGGAACTTCAGATTCTTAAACCTTAATTTTAACATACATGATTTTTTCCTTTTTTATTAAGAACAGGATTAAATTTTTTTATTCTTTTGGCATTTATGTTTACCAATCACAATCACGGACATGACTCACTAACTCAAACCTTGGGTTGAGTGCTGTAGCTATCTTTAGAAAGCTCACATTGGTACCTTCTTTGCGTTTTGTCAAATCTGCTGTGAAAGTGTTCTTAAAACAAACGTGCTGGGTAATCATCTGAGACTGCTATAACATGAAACATATGGCAGAAAGTGGGTAAAACAGGACAGGAAACATACAATTCTCCCTCAAGGAGTTCAGTCTCAAATTTAATTAATGCATTATTTTTTAATGAGCAACCTCAGCATGGAAGCATATTGTCTGGAATGGTTGCCAAAGCATGAAGGGACATATGAATGTTTAGCATATCTGACACGTAGATATCTTGCAATGCCGGCTACAAAAATCCCATGTGAACACCTACTCTGACTTTCAGGTGACACCGTATACAAGAAGCAGGCAGCAGTATCTCCCATAAATGTAAACAAACTTGTTTGTCTTAGCAATTGGCTGAACAAGAAGTAGGACTGAGTGGAATTATAGGGTCTAAAGTTTTACATTGTTTTGGTTTTGAATGCAGTTATGTAACAAAAAAAATCTACATTTGTTAGTTACATTCCATGATAAAGAGATTGCACTACAGTACCTGTATGAGGTTAATTGAAAAATGCAATTTCTTTTGTTTATCATTTTACAGTGCAAATATTTGTAATAAAAATGATAATATAAAGGGAGCACTGTACAGTTTGTTTTCTGTGTAGCAATAGAAACATCCAAAATATTTAATACATTTCAATTGATGTTCTATTGTTTAACAGTGTGATTGTGATTAATTTTTTTAATCACGATTAATTTTTTGAGTTAATGACATGAGTTAACTGTGATTAATCGAAGACCTTACTTTTAAAGTATAGAAAATGATTCATTCTTTGGGGGAGGGGCTTTTTTTTGGTTGTTTGAGTAAATTCAAGTTATTTACCTCACTTAGAGGATCAGATGTGTATGATGAGTTGCCTGATAGTAGATGTCTACTCCGGGGCAGCTGATTAATTGCATATGCTGGCGAATGAACACCTGCTGGTCTTTAGATATAAAACATGAATGACATACACATTTCAACCAGCTTTTCTTTTTAATCTACATGGCAATTTTTTGTATTAGTTCATTATTTACAGATGCTACAGATAATTAGTTACTATTTACAGATGCTATACATACTTATAAAGTACATCTAACAAATCAGTAATACAAATCAAAATATAAATCCCGAAAACAAAGAAATGTCTAAAACTATGGGCCTGATCATGCAGCTACTCCATTGTTCCAGTCAAAATCTCACTGAAGTCATTTCAATTTGGACACATTATGCCTCCTGGCGCTGCCATGGTACTGGTGTGCCTGGTCTGCAGGGATTCCATTTCAGCTTTTGGGGGCAGAGGGGTAACTTTAACCATGATTCCAGGGGCTACTTAGACACCAGAAAATTCTAGGGTTTTTTTTTTGCAAATAACAACTTAGAAATTAGCTGACAGGAGCACTGTATCTACTTCCTATTTAAAAAAGAAATATATATATATACACAACACCAATTAAAACTATATTTTACATTTATATGTAAATTTAGAACAATCAGGAGATTATACAGCAAGATATTCACAATCCCAAGCCTTGTGGTATCAGTTTTGGAGCCTTAACACAGATACAAGAAACATAAGTTTGATACTCTGAAACATTATCTTTAGAGATAAATAAAAATAAATAAAATCTGCTTACTTTCTCTAACAGATACACTCTGTTACTGCCATTATCTATTTCATTTTAGTCTACAGTTTTTCATTCTACTAAAACCACATTTACTTAATTTTAACATGTGATTTTTTCCTCTTTTATTAAGAATGGGATTAAATTTTTCTATTCTTTTGGCATTTATGTTTACCAATCACAATCATGGACATGACTCACTAACATCTGACTCTATCATTACTATTAGAATCAGACTTGGAACCACATTTGTTTTTTTTAAGTTATTTTACAGATATAATTAAAAATACAATCTGAAAATAAGTGACCATCTGCATGGTGTCTATAGTTATGTGTTTAGCTAACTGATTTTAAATGGGCACTGCTAAGGTGAGTACAAACTAAATTTACATTCTAAAAGGATACTATTATTTGATTGTACCAGTTTAAATAAATACTGATAAAGCACAACATGGTAATAAAAGTAATAATGAAAATTACTTCAGCAAGGACAGATCAGGCATTTTAGAACTCACTACTCAAAGAATTAAATTTAAGCATAAGAGAGAAATAAAATTATGAAATGCATAGACTAAACAAAAAAACTAAAACAACAGTACTATAATCCTTAAACTCTGAAAGAATAAAGTTACAGAGAAGATATGTGCACTGCACATTTTGACAGGAAGTAGCAAGAAGTAACAACAAGAATAATAATTATGTTAGAGAGAGTGTGTGTGTGAGAGAGAAAGAGAGAAGTGTGTGTGTGTGTGTGTGTGTGTGTGTGTGTGTGTGTGTGTGTGTGTGTGTGTGTGTGTGTGTGTGTGTGTGTGTGTGTGTGTGAGAGAGAGAGAGAGAGAGAGAGAGAAAGAAAGATTGTGTGTGTGCATGAGTATGTCTGCGCCTGTCTCTAAGATGAGCTTGTTCAGTACAGCAGCAGCCACAGCTCCCCCTCCTGAGCCAGAGGCATCGGCATAGACAGGCTACCTGTCCTCCAACCCCAGCGGAGACCCACTAGGGCATAGCCATCAGGCGAGCTTGCCCCATGCCGCACCAGCCATGGATCAGCATCCCAAAGAAGGGGAAACTTCTTTGAGGAGTGTCAGAGACAGAGTGAGTGTGAGAGAGAGGAAGAGTGTTTGTTGGGAGTGTGGGAAGGGTGGTGGAAGCCGGGCAGCCAGAGAGCATCTGCTGTGGGCTGGGCACCCAGTTCTGGCAGGGGTGGATACAGGGGAGCGAAGGCAATTTTGGGTGGCTATAGTTTCCACGAGCACCCCCAGCAACATGCCTGTTGGTAAAATTATAATGTGGTTTGAAACTCGGGGGAAGGGAAGAGTGCCTCTCCACCCTCCTTAAATGGCACTCCTGCTGGCCTGTTTCTCCAGCCAGCTCAACTTCCACAGAAGCATAGTTATCCCTAAGACTATGATAATCCATTTCTATTAATTATAAAGTCCTTTGATAACATTTTAAACTTCATGCCGTTTTTAGGCAAAATAAACTTCAGCCCAAAGGCCCAATCTGAATGTCCCCTCCCAACACTTGGCAGCTTTTGATTCTGCATTTATGAGCAGCTGGTGAAGTTGTCTCTCTCAGGGACACAATTTCAACATTTTAGCTCCTAGATGGACTCTCACTTCTCTTTGACTGAAATTTTCATAAATTATTTTTGGGCACGTTAAGCTATTGCTGAGTCTTTTTCATGTTGTAGTTCTGTTTTATTTTCACACTAATCTCAGAACCACAGTGAATTTTTTCTTTACATTTGGGGTACTGTATTATACCATGGATGAAATAATGAATAAACCATATCTAAGTTAATTATTGTTGCTAAATATGATTTGCATTCTGTGAAGGAATCAGCCTATCCATTACTGCAAACAATGTCGAATTGCATGAAAGTTATAGACTGTTGTTTTGTAATGCTAATTATTTGCATAGCAAGTTTGGAATGAGGCACACATTCTTAGATGCATACTCTCTCAAGGCATTTACTTTTTCTTTGTTTCAGATAAACAAGAGCTCAGAACAGCACAAGAATTTGACTGGATTTGGCAACCATTATGCTAGACATCTGTACTCTCACAAACCATTCCTACATGTTTACACACTGAATTAGTCTTTCATTATGCAGCTGAACTCCAATAAATGAAAGGATTGCACACTTTGTTACTTTTGTAGGCTGAGCACACTGCACACACCAGGGCCTCCTTTCATTCCTCCATTTCCCCCCGCACCTCCAACAAGTTCCCCGTGAGCCACCTTCCTATCCCTATTTCAGAGACTCTTGCAACCTGCCTATAAACACTCTCCTCCCTCATGCCCCGGTCTCTACATATCCCCTCACTGCTACATGCTAGGGGTTCATTGCACACCCCAATTCCCTCCTTGCCCACATGCCAGAGGCTCAGTGTGCCCATGTTCCCATACAAGGGTCCCCTGTTCTTCCTTCTCTGCCAGGGGTTGTGTGTCCTCCTCTTCCTCTCTCTGCCGCATTCTAGGGCCTGTATGTGGCCCCACTGTCCCCCTTGCCCTAAACCATTGTCCCTCATTCTCTTCCCATGCCAGGGGCTGTGTGCTCCCTTCATTTTCCCCTCTCCACCCAATTCTCGCTTTCCCCCAAATCAGGGTCCCCATTCTTCCTCCTGCCAGACATTCTGTGCCCCCATTTTCCCCACATTCCAGGGACTCTGTATGCCCCCAACATCCCATCTCCCCCCTCCCACCTTTGCCCCTTGTTCTCTTCCCATGCCAGGGGCTCTGTGTGCTCCCTCATCTCTCCTCTCCACACCATTCTCCCCTTCAGGGTCCCCATTCTTCCCCCTGCCACGTGTTCTGTATGTCCCCATCCTCCCCTTCTCCAAAATGCCAGGTTCTCTCTCTACTGCTTCATTTCTCCTTCCCCATATTTTCCCCTTCTTTACTATGGTGGGGCTCTGTGTCCGCCCTCATTCTTCCCCACCCCACGCCAGCAACCTGTGTGGCCCCCATACAATTGTCCCCCATTTTCCCCCTCAGGCCCAGGGCTTTGTGTCCCCCACATTCCATCCACCTTCTAATTTCTTTTCTTTATGCCTTAGAAATACAGACAAACAGAAATCCCATAACATGGAATATTAGACCTTGCTTTGCTCAGCCATAAAGTATAATAAAGAGTAAATGTCTTCAGGATTTGAGTCTATGGTACAAGCATTGAAAGTCATGAGCTTTTCCTACTTTATCTAAATAATAAAGTACTAATATTTTAAACAAGTTTTTAAATAACAGAATGTTTGTCAAAACTATACCAATGACATGTAATGTACCACTTTGAATACATTTTTCTGTAAATACTTTCATTTCCTACTTTATGCCCTAGCAGTATGTTGGCCTTAATGAAAATGTTTCTCAGGATGCAGTAGCTCTTAAACCAGGCTTGGTGTGTTAAAATATGTCTATTTAGATTAATATTTCTAGTAGCTAGAAAGAAAATAGTGCTCATCCAATGTAAATAGCAACTGTTTTTGTTTACTGTATTATAAAACTTATATGATGTTTTTAAATTTGGTTCCAACTTGCAAATGCTATCCTTTTCAGAGCAAGCTTCACTTAATTTTCCAGTCTTACTAGAAGAATATTTCTAAAACTTAAATGAGTAATTACATAAAACAGTAAAGGAAAATATTAAGTGGGTGAAGACAACATAGTCTATACTTGTAAAAAATAGCTGATGCAGTCATTCAGTTGCAGTCATGAAAAAATACTAAATTCTATGAGACTTACAAACTGATCTTCATTTTAGAGGCAAAATATTAAACAAACTATTACTACCAGAGAGTGCCTTTGGGTCAACAGTTGCATTATGAGCAATTTGATAAGTAAAAACACCAATCAATCAGTTACAAGAAGTCTCATCATACTTTCCATCCTGTGAGTGCAAGGTAGAACACTCCACCAGATTACTATCTGGGAGCGCAAAAGGAAAGAGTGCTGCTTTGTGGAATTCTTCCTTGCATAAAGTCCTCTGCCGGATTGGACATCTATACATGAGTTGGGAGCAGGACTTGGGAGACTGCCACGCAAATGCCACAGTATTCTGACTCAATCCTATAGAACTTTTCTGGGCAAGTTATTGCTGATCCTAAGGTGGTTTTACATCATCTACCAAAGCATATGGTCTGACCTGCTATGTCAATTCCTATGTTCCTGATCATAGTGCAGTAAATTGCATTTCTAGGGAAAAATCTGTATATTTATGCAGCAATAACTATACAGTAGCCCCGCATTCTGGTTAGCTAGAACAATTCCATGTCAATATAAGCAGCATTAAACACATAACAGAACTATTTACACCATACTTTTCCTTACAGATAATATACAGATTTCATTGGAGTTGAATAACAACAAACTCCTATAATCTGCACTTTTGGTCAGTTACATTGTTTCTTCTTTTAAGTGAGATCTATAAAACTATGGGAATACTCTTAGAAGGGAAATGGTAGAAACTAAATTAGACAAAACTCTAGAAAAGATTAATTAGGGAACAATCCTGGACTACGTGGAGGATGTACCAAATTACCTAATAGGTTTTTACCATCCCTAACTTCTGTTTCTATGGTTTCCTACCTAGTAACTGATGGATTTCTTGAAGGAATGTTATAAGCTCTCAATACTCTGATAAGAAGTTTAACATCTCCATCAGAGACTGTCTGTGCTGGAACTTTTTTTCTCTCTTTTCTTTGCGGCTTTAAATGTCTTCTACGTTCACCTATCTTAAAAACTGCATTCCTCAATTGGCTAGATAAAGTTGAAAATGTTTTAATCAGCTTTATATGTAAACATCTTCCTTAATTATATATGATTTAAGAAAATGGAAAATGTGTTACCTTTCTGATTGTCCTCAACACGAAGGCTCCACAAAGTCCACTACAGACCTTACCACGCAAATCTAATTAACCTGGGAAACATTTAGAAACTACAGTGAAATGTGTAATACAAGCCCCCTATAGTCAGATATGTAGGACAAAAGAAGAATTTTCACCCTTCCCTAAAATCAGTAATATTGATCCATTTTGGGACCACTGTTTGGAACATCCTCCTGCCAAAAGGAGGTTTCAGCAACAGAATGAAGGTAAAGCTTGTAGTGCTTTAAAGAAGTGTTGATTGATGAGCAGCTGACAACTTTACAGATTTCCTTTAAAGTACCTGATGCCCTTTCTACCCAGAATGCTACTTTGGAAAGTGTTGAGTAGATTCTGTTCTCTTTTGTAATCAAGGCTAAGTATGTTTCAGTGATACAAAACTCAACCCACCTAACTACAGAGATTTGCAAGCTTTCAAGTTCTGATGCATAGGGTGGAAGAAAATGAAATAAGATGATGTTTTCCAGAGTTAGAACCTATCAGTATGAATGAATCATTTATGAAAGCTTCTAGCACTATAAGGATATCCCAGATAAGGAAGATAGGTGCCAGTGCTGGTTTGTGTAGAAATGCTGTGTTAAGGATGATCTACCAGAGATTTGGATACACCTATGTTTACAACGCTGCTTAACACTGAAAGACCTGGTATGTCACAGTCGATGTCAGGCCTATCCGTAGGTCATTCTGTAAGAAATCCAGAAGAGCAGCACCATCTGGTTTCCTAGTGCTCACATTTCTATATTGAAAGTAATATAAGAATTCTGTCCAAAACCTTGCATAAGTCAAGGGGATAGAATAACTATGGGAGATTAACTTTGGAGAAGTATCCCCATTTTATTTTAGACTTGTTACTCAAACAGCCAAACTGTCATGCTTAGATAGTCTGGACTGGGATGCAAGAGTAGGCTCTGTCATAGGAGATTATGCCACTTGGAAAAATGGAGTGGAGACTTCTAGAATATCTCCACTGGGGGAAAGGATAGCTCAGTGGTTTGAGCATTGGCCTGCTAAACCCAGCGTTGTGAGTTTAGTCCTTGAAGGGACCACTTAGGGACCTGGGGCAAAATCAATACTTGGTCCTACTAGTGAAGGCAGGGGGCTGGACTTGATGACCTTTCAGGGTCCCTTCCAGCTCTATGAGATAGGTATATCTCCATATATTAATTTTTTTATCATTATTAAAGTCAACATATTATGGTCTTTGGTAATAAAAAATAACAAGTTTTCCCTCCATTATCTTCTGAATTACTCTAACTCCATGCCAGCAGAGAAAAGAAAGCACAGAGAAGCAGATTCTGATATCTGTGAGCCAGGTGTTTTCCCAGTGGTCTTTGATCCACTTGCCAAGTCTAGAAGAGTCTTATAAGAACATAACATAAGAACATAAGAACGGCCGTACCGGGTCATACCAAAGGTCCATCTAGCCTAGTATCCGTCTACCGACAGTGGCCAATGCCAGGTGCCCCAGAGGGAGTGAACCTAAGAGGCAATGATCAAGTGATCTCTCTCCTGCCATCCATCTCCATTCTCTGACAAACAAAGGCTAGGGACACCATTCCTTACCCATCCTGGCTAATAGCCATTTATGGATTTAACCACCATGAATTTATCCAGTTCTCTTTTAAATGCTGTTATAGTCCTAGCCTTCACAACCTCCTCAGGTAAGGAGTTCCACAAGTTGACTGTGTGCTGCGTGAAGAAGAACTTCCTTTTATTTGTTTTAAACCTGCTGCCTATTAATTTCATTTGGTGACCCCTAGTTCTTGTATTATGGGAATAAGTAAATAACTTTTCCTTATCCACTTTCTTGCCTTTGGTTTAATCTTAATGCAGTTAGGTACAACTTTCTTGATATCACCCAAACACTTCCTAGTTCAGGGAAGTGTTCCAAATTCTATTCACTGACAGCTTAGCCAGTCCACTTATCTATTCATTGTCACTGTTGCATGGGTAACCCTGATACAGTTTAGCTGATCTTCCTCACATAGAAAAGAATCTGCATTACTTCTGCATTTAGACTTGAGTTTTGTGTTCCAAGATCCACTATAGAATAACCTAGAACAGGACTCTGGAGCTTTCCTCCTCAGAGATGTACTGGGCTTGGGAGTGTTCTAGTTTTTCACATCAAGAGTCCTTGATTGATGAGAATGATCCAGTTTGCTGACCCTTTGGAGCTGAAAAGTACTGACTTTCCCTTCCCATTGCCCCTAGGTGTGGTGGGAAGCAAAGACTCCAACTAATGATGCAAACTCTGAGCTCTTTCCTTGGCAGAGCTAGTTGTGAGCAATCATACTAGAGTCCTGCTTCCATTGCTCCTGAAGGGTCTCATAATAGACAGAGCATCTCTTGGCCTCCGGTTTTCCTTGTTTGGCCCACACTGTTGTTATCAAGGAGTGAGAAACTGAGAAGAGCTCAGCAGGTGATCTCATTTGGAGAATAAAGCCTCTAAAATTTCAGCCTAAAGAAATGGAGGAAATGGGGAGGGCCTGATTCACTGTTGCCACAAAATCTACTTTAAATGCTAAGATTGCAATGGATAATGTGGGAGCACTGAACAGCTGCTGTTTGTACCGCCACAGGCAGAGAATCTAACATCGGAGTAGAAGGGGTAGGTCTGGTATTTTCAGGAAGAGAGGAGCAGCTAAAATGTCTTAGACTAAGGGAAGAGGTCAGAATCAAGATAATTTCCCATGCTGATAATTCTGACTTCCTTCTGAAATGTTTCTTGATAGATTCATGAATAAGGAACTGCGAAGAGAATTCTTTTAATCTCATCAAGTTTTGTTTCGTTTCTTAAATTTGATTTCCACTTTCAATATTTACAATTTATATATTATTCTTTTTGACACTTTTCATGTAAATGTAATTTAGAAGATAAAGATGATAGGAACTACACCTCTACCCCGATATAATGCGACTCGATATAACACAAATTTGGATATAATGCAGTAAAGCAGTGCTAACGGGGGGCGGGGCTGCGTGCTCTGGTGGATCAAAGCAAGTTCGATATAACATGGTTTCACCTTAATTCAGTAAGATTTTTTGGCTCCTGAGGACAGTGTTAGAGGTGTATTCCTGAAAAATATGATGGATTTCTGGTTACAGATTCCTGGTTTTTCCAAAAGAAGCAAACTTTCTGAAGTTTAGGTTCCGTTTGAGAACCAATTCTGCGTTCCTAATACAGTAACTCCTGAGGATATATACCAAAAAGGATATAGAGATAAAAAATGAAACCTGATAACCTGATATTCCCTGAGCAAGTCATTATAATGAACTGGCTACTCCTGCACAGAAGCAAGATTAGCAAGTTTATGCAATACTAAAACTAGACATTTTCAGAATAGAACCATACATTAAAAAAATTACCAGTTAAAACTTTCTATTTTTCTACCTATTCTCTTTCTGACCGATTAATCCAAAAGTTCATACTGCAAACTGTTAAACAATCACTTTTTAAATGACTATCACCTAAAATATTCTTTTAAGCTTTTAGCCAAGTCACATCCATTAAAACTCAGTGAGAGTCATGTGGCTAAATTCTCATATAACAATTTGAAAATATATAGTATTATAAAAGTGCCAAGTAAAATATTACATTAATAAAGTAATGCATTAGCATAAATTCATAATCTTGTGATACAGTCATTAATTCAAAGTTTAGTTTTTAATTATACCTCATAGATATAATTTCTTCATAATCGCTCACAATATCCATTAAATTAAATTTGTGCTTAACTTTGACAAGTCGCGTTAAAATTAGTTTTCTCATCTGCAAAAAAAATTGAGTTTTTAATGAAAGATAATATCTCTAAAATGAAAATTCACATTTGAAAATATATAGGCAGGAATTCTCCACTATGGCATTTCATGCTACAGTGCCCTGGATCTGGCCAAGGGAGGATCCCCCAGTTCAGAATTCTTCAAAGCAGCTTACATTGCCTTGCAAGTCCACTACTGCAAGCCCCAGCAAATAGTTCGCAGATTGGATGGAAGGGAAAGTGAGGTAGTGTAGACACCACAGGTACCTGTTACTGTTCTGCCTTATGCTGCAAACCATGTGGCAGCCTGATGAGGCCACAATAACTCAGACAGCTTCCCCCGGCTGCCTTAGTTATGCTGGGCATCATTTTGGCCCCCGCAGAAGACTGGAATCTGCAAAGATGGCATTAAGGTACTTTCCTCCCACAACCTGTGTTGAGAGATTTGTGCTGTACCTCTTAGATCTGCAGCACAAAATTTCACCCACCGAATTAACGTACATGATGATTCTAATGGGCAGAAAATTTCTCCCCACACTAAGGCTGAGTAATTTGGCTGGACACTGATAAAGTCCCCTGGGGGCAACCAAGGAGAAATCCTTGCCCCTTATCTTCTTAGTCAAGAGTGTCATGAAATAAACTTGACATTACAACCACTTGAGAAGAAAAAGATTCAAAGCCCCCTCCACCTTCTCTAGTGTTTCCCTGCCTCCATTACTTACATTTGTTCACCACTATTGGACTTTGTGTATGGCAGCAACAGAGTAATTTACTAAAATACCAATTTCTTAAATTCTACTTCTGAAGGTGCTGAGGTGCTATTACTTCAATAAGAGTTAAGGGGACTCAACACGCCACAGGAATTACTCAGCATCTTACAGATGTGAGCCCTTGGTCTGGGCCCTAGTCATTGTCACTCTGCTGTTAATGCATACAGTGCACTGACAGACATTGATAATGAAACATGATGCCCCTCATCTCTTGGTCATCAGCTGAATTCCAGTGCTGGCTGGTAGGTACCAGAAGTCATCACCATCTGATACCTATTCAGTATTCTATACAAAATTAATTGGTGATCTCAGCCCAACTGAGGACAGTGTCCAGCTCACCAAAAACACAATCACAAATGACTCCCTTATTTAAAGTCTAGAAGCCAAGGATTGTATGGGTACAGAGATTCAGCTCCAGAAGTCATCTCTTCAGAAAAGGATTTAGGTTCATTAGTGAAGAAGTTTGGACTGCTGCTGCACATCCTACTGCTATTCATTTCCTAGTATATTTCAATCCAACACTGTAATAAGTATTACTTTCACATTACAGAGTCTGAAAAGAAAAAGTCATTTTTCTTATAGTCAATACATCATGTCAATATTTGTCATACCTTCCTTATAAAGTTGGCAGACCTAATCCTTTGTGCAGTAATAGGATCCACATCTGTCATTGATATGTCCTTCTCTAACTGGCTTTCATATTCCTGAATATAGAATTAGGTAATTTTCCTGGATCATACACTGATCTTTACAAAACTTTTTAAAGAAAACAAAGAGAGGCATTTAAACAACCTATATTATGATCCACCTTTTAAAAACTATGATGAAATTAACAGAAGTTCCAGAATATGACATCTTTGCTGGATTCTTTCAAAAGTGTATCCCTAAACACTTCACAAAGTTAAACATTTACAAAGTTGTAACTAACGACAACAGAGAGAAAGGGAAATTAAAATATATAGGCAAGAGGAGAAATACGTGTTTCCCCACACGAGCTGAAAAGAAAAGGAGAGTCAAAGAGGTGCAGAAATACAGAAAAGCAGTTTTATGAAAACAGGAACTACAGGGGAAAATGTGTTGGAACTAAAAGTAGTGAGACTGTGTGACAACACCAAGAAAAAAACTGATGTGAACTGAGCAGAGGGCAAAGGAAGAGAAGTAGGAAAAGAAAAAGTGCTTGAACCACCAGTTGTGAGGTTGTGTGAAAAGACGAAGAAAAAGCTGGTGGTAGTTGGAGACAATCTATGGAGGGTTTTAAAAATAAGTAGAGCATTTCTGAAATGAATACTGCAATGAACTAGGGAGCCAGTGGGGAAATTTGAGAGGAAAACATGATTCTCTGTATGTGTGAGAAAATGAGCCAAAGTATTTTGCAGCTTGGAGAACCGGAACTTGGGGAGGCCATAGCCGATCAAGATGAGAGGAGACAAAAGCATGGAGGAGTTTCAGCCAAGGTGAATCTGAAATTGTGATGGTGGCACACGGAGTCCATGTTGTGGAGTGTGTGCTAGATAAAACTGCCATCCTAAGAGAAGGAGAAGAGTTTAGAGTCAGGGATGATGACAGAATAAGAGAAAAGGAGGCAAATGGAATGTCTGAGTCAAGAAGGAAGACAGAGGAGATGAAGTGTGGTGCAGGATTTTCCTCTGGCTGTATTTCCTGAGATATTTAGCTGAAGAAAATGAAGATGAAGCCACGAGTTTATTTTGTGAGAGCATGCAGAGAGGCTAAACATGGAGAAGTCATTAAAGATGTCAAAAGATATAAACAGCTGAATATCATCAGCAAACAATGCCAGCACTTCCTGATATTAACCATACTTGTGGGAGCACTGGAAATGCTATTCCAAAGTTCCCATTCTGTGGCCACTGTCTTTACTGCATGCTGCATTCTATCTATGTTATGCATACTTACCCATGAATCCTAGAGAGAATACTGATGATCAAAGAAGGACCATAGGACAAAACAGGCAGTTCATAGAATCATAGAAGATTATGGCTGGAAGAGAACTCAGGAGGTCCAAACTCCTGCTCAAGGCAGGACCGACCCCACCTAAATCACCTCAGCCTGGGCAGTTGTATTAAAGGAGAATTATCAACACTGCCTAGAACTCACTTGGTATCAGAAAGAGCTAGAGGGAACAAAAGGTCAAGCAAAAGACATCCCTGAATATTTTTATTTAAAAAAATGTCATCAGGAGCATTCAGAATTAGCTAATATAACAGGATCCCAAGAAGTGTCTATGTCTGCTCTCATTTTTTTCTTAGCAGCACTAGAAGAATCTATGCTTACGTTAAGGTCACAAAAAGCAATTATTTCCTAGAGACTGAAAACAGTGTTGTCCAATTTATTGTGTTAAAATTTCAGGGTCACGTTACTCTGACTAGCACTTTACATCATTGAATTCAACAAGGACTACTTGAATAATGAAGTGCTATTCAACATGAATAAGGACATTGGAATCTGGCTCTTAAGCATTATATCATGATACTGTAAAAGATTATACGTGTCCTTGCTGCATATAGAAATCAAATAGGAAGAGGAAAGTTGAATTCAACTAGTGTGAAAAATGAAAGATTAATCTTAAACTCAGATTGTCATATATAACATGAAACAAATACCTGAATGACTGCATCTGGTATCTCTCTATCATACAGTGGTATTTGCCGAAAATGGCAGAAATCTAACTGCTCTGAGTTCCTAAGCTGCAACAGCTGGAAACGTTTACACTTTTTAATCTCTTCTTCAGTAACAAAGTTAAATTCTTCTTGCAGCTGTTCAAGACGAAAATATTTTGACACAGTTTGTTCCTTGGATCTTGCATACTGTTAGAGAAAGTAAAAGCAAGGTTCAGATATTTTAAAACTTTTTGGCTGATGACTAAGAAATTTTGCTATTTTTTTTTTTTATAAACTGAAACTACTGGCTTGAGCCAAGCAAAGAACCAACAGGTTCTAAGCAAACTTCCCATACTTCTAACAACACATCTCAGTATGACCTGCAATACCATACTACTGTTTGGGGCTTCTCTTCAGCATAGATTTTATTATGTGAACAACGGCCCACATTTTTTGTATTGGTATTAACTTTAAGAAGAAACAGACATTTGAGTTTGTATGGTATTTTTATTTGTTCTTTTTCTTAAAAAATCCACCTAGTTTTCTGTGTCACAGAAATCAAATGACTGACTAGCCCGAACTATCTCTGTACACATCCATTAGCCTAGGAAATTCTAATGAAGATGTTTCTTAAAATACTTTCACCAAATTCTGCTCTCTCTTTCACCTGTGAAATCCTACTTATTCCAGTGAAGTTACATGGGTATAACAGAGTAAAGTTTAGCTTATTGCCTTTGTAAATGAAGAAAATCAATGTAATAAGCTTTATCACTCTATTTTGGTATAATGTGAGCAGTTTTAATGGGCAGATGCCATGGAATGTTACATTGGTCAGATGCCACTAGCCAAGGAATACATGTGATCAGATGTCTTATGAAAAACCCAGATGGGTCCAGATGATGAAGATGTCATCAGTGTAGTGTAGGTAAAGAAGGGGCATGAGTGGACGAGAGCTGAGGAAATGTTGTTCCAGGTCAGCCATAAAAATGTTGGTATATTGTGGGGCCATGCGGGTGCCCATAGCGGTGCCACTGGTCTGGAGGTATATATTGTCATCAAATTTGAAATAGTTGTGTTGAGGATAAAGTCATAGAGCTCAGCAAACTGTTGTGATGTGGCATCATAAGGGATACTGTTCTTGACAGCTTGTATTCCATCTGTGTGTGGGATGCTTGTGTAGAGAGCCTCTATATTCATGGTGTCTAGGATGGTGTTTTCTGAAAGGTCACCAATGCATTGTAGTTTTCTCAGGAAATCAGTGGTGTCACGGAGATAGGTGGGAGTGCTGCTGGCGTAGGCTCTGAGTCCACATATCCAGACAGTCCTTCAGTGAGATTGCTAATGCCTGAGATGATGGGGTGTCCAGGATTTCCAGGTTTGTGGATCTTGGGTAGTAGATAGAATAACCTTGGTCGGGGCTCTAAGGGTATGTTGATTTGTTCCGGTGTTAGTGCAGGTAGTGTCCTGAGTAGTATATTCCTTAGTGGGATCTGAGGGTAGTGGCCTGTAGAATTTGGTATTGAAGAGTTGTCTGGCAGCCTCCTTTTGGTAGTCAGACCCGTTCATGATGACAACAGCACTTTCTTTATCAGCCACTTTGATTATAATGTCAGGGTAGTTTCTGAGGCTGTGGATGGCATTGCGTTCTGCATTACTTAGATTATGAGCCAAGAGATGTTGTTTATCCACAATTTCTGCCTGTGCACATAGGCGGAAGCATTCTATGTTTTTTCCACAATTTCTGACTGTCATTTCGACTCTCAGGAGGAGTCCATGTGGAGTTCTTCTTCTTGGGCTGTTGGGGGGAGGGTATCTGTATATCAGTGTGCTGTTCAGTGTTATCCTGAAAGTATTCTTTGAGTCGGAGACGGCGAAAGTAGGCTTCCAGATCACCGCAGAACTGTATCATGTTTGTGGGGGTGGCAGGGCAGAAAGAGAGTCCCCGAGATAGGACAGACTCTTCTGCCAGGCTGAGTGCGTAGTTGGATAGATTGACAATATTGCTGGGTGGGTTAGGGGTACCACTGTTGTGGCTCCATGTGGCAGGTAGGATTTTAGACAGCTTACAGTCCTTTTTTCTTTGCAGATAGGTGAAGTGTGTAATGTAGATCTCCTGTCTTATTTTAGTGAAGTCCGTTTGTATGGAAGTTTGGTTATTTATGAGAGGCTCCAGGTTGGAGAGCTCTTTTTTGATGTTTTCCTGTTTGCTGTATAGGATGCTGCTCAGGTGGTTCCTCAGTTTCTTTGATAGAGTATGGCATAATCTCTCATTGTGGTCTGTGTAGTATGTAGATAGCAATGGATTTTTCACCTTCAGTCCATTTGGTATGATGTCCATCCGTTCGCATTTGGAAAGGAAGATGATATCTGTCTGTACTTGTGCAAGTAGAATCTGATTCAAGTAGAGTCTAAAATAAAAATAGGCTCACTTATAATCAGGGAGCAACAATTTCATCTTGTTGCTTCAAGTATATACATAAATTATTCAGCTTTACTCCCACTTCTTTTGGCATCTCCAGAAATCTTGAACAGAAGTAGTCTCACGGTTCAGGCCCATATTGTTTATAACCTTGGAGCCAAAGATCTCCTGTGAAAAATGCTTTAGTAGTCAATATCTAGAAATTCCCTAACTCCTGTCATGTTAGACTCAGCACATAGTTTCTTCTAGAATCAATTATAAATAATAATTACAAGTTCCTAATACTGAACTCTGCTAAACATTACCATAATGAATTCCATCAAATCTGAATACTCAGGGTCATTAGGATCAATCTTGACTTCTTTGGCCCATTCGGTAAGTTTCTGTCTGTCAGTGAACCACAGGAGTCCAGCAGCTATTTCTGCATTTATGTTTCTTGGCGCACTAAAAAGGAATGCAAGTCTTTCACTTATTTTGTGATACATTAGCTCCTATATACTATGCACATAATGGTCTAGCAAACATTTCCAATTCTCACAGACATCATCAGGTTCAGTCTTATTCTAAGTCATGACTACAAGAAAAATAAAGATGGAAACACCTAAGAAATCTGCAGAAAATAGGTTAACTGTGGTTTACAGTAAATTAGCATTATACAGAACACCTTGCCATAAAGCAAATGATAATGTAGCATAACTTTTCCCATAGTATTAAACATGAGATACTATTTAGTGAAACCTGTGACAATCTTACAGCAATATAAGAGTTATTACCTGTAACGAGCAGAGATTATTTTCTGAGATACAGGGGCTAACGGAATTCCTTCCTCATTGACTGCCCAGGATAAGGAATACGTTAGTTTTCCTGATGTCAAAAGACACACCTCTTCAGTTTCATTTTCATCCAGAAGAAAAGGTACATCTGTAAATTAAAAGTTGTTGGAAGAAAATAAATCAGTATAATTAAATGTAAAGTTCTATCTAGTTCAGCTTTTCCCAAGCTTTTGGAAGCTGAGATCTTCAGAAAAATGAACCCAAGTACACTGATCCTTCAACCCTGCCATTTGTTGTTAAAGGTCTACTCATCTTAATTTATACATCTTACACACCCCAGTGACTAGTCTTTCACACCCACATCCCAAGACTTCTTTAGGCTATAAGCACGTACTTAAGTGCTTTCCTGAATCAGGATGCTTTCTTCATCTGGGGCCTAAAGGAGGAGAGCCATTCATCCCCCAGATCTTTGGGAACACATACAGTTCCTTAGCAGATCTAGCAAAAATTTCTGACAGGCATCAATAGGCAGTTTGTGATCTGCTGGAGTGAGGAATTGACTGGGAGGGAAAAAACATGTCTATTCCCAATCCTTTTGAGACCTTCTTTATTGGTTCTTGGACTTGGCATCCAGATTCTCAGTCAGAGGATATCTCCTTCCTCAGAACCATGGCTCACTAGGCCAGTCACAAAAACGTGATATGAAAATGGCAAAACCATTGTGTTACACTTTCTCGGTGTGTTCAGGACTGTGGTTTACCTTGTTACCACCCCCTGCCTCAGCAAGAGAGAGATTTGTTGGTGCTAAACGGAGTCACAGATTCCTGTCACCCCAGTCTGTTGGCCATCCCAGTCAAACTTCTCAGGATACTGCCAGTCCCTTCTTTGCTTTGAAGTTAACACTTGGAGCACACAAGTCCGTGAGCCCCCTTTAAGAGCATTCCCCAGCACCAGTCACTGGGCACTCTCCATAATTAACAAGTCCACTGTCTCCAAAGAGACAGTGTACACTCCAACTTATTTGATTCAACCAAGAATTCACACTTCGCTTAATATTACAGCACTGAGATCTACTTACGATAAAACAAAGAGAAGTTATTAACAAAGATAGATATTCAAGTGATACTAGGTAAGGGTAGTAGAAACAGATATGGTTACAACTGAAACAAAGGTATAACACATTTCTAAGAGACTAAACATAACTTTAGCAAACTACAATCCTTCGGCTAAAATAGTTTTCTCACCCTCAAAGTCCTTTTTCAGAATTTGCTGATTTTCAGTCAAATCAAGATCCAAATTTTTGATGAATTCCTCCCCTCCACCAGGAGTGTTCTTCAGTGAAATGAATCAAAAATGTCCTTTTTGCTTTTCCTTATATTCCCCCCCCCAACTCACTGTTTTGACCCCAAAGACAAGAGAACCCTCTCCCCACCACCATCCCAGCCCATGGCTCTTGTCTCTGGTGTCTTCCCCATGCTGATTTCACATCCTGCCATCCCTCTGCCTTTTCCTGTTGACATACAAATACAGCTCCCACTGTATTCAGCTCCACAATGCTCATTACATTAGAGCCAAGGAGATAACTACCCCCACTCCTGTCTGGAAAAAAACCTGTTTTTCCCTTTGTTTGGTTACAGATTTTAAAGCATAATATTGGTAAGTACTCATATATATATATACACACACACACACACACACATATATATATATATACACACACATACACACATTCATAATGATATTAATGACTAATATGCCACTGGCTGTCATTCAATATCTTACAAGATGCTCTGTACAGATAAATGCTATGACAGCAATGTGTTAGGTATAGTGAGTCTGTCTAGCCTGACAAGCGTTGCTCACAGGTTACTGAACCACCATTGGGCCTGTATCTCACACACTGACTTACAGATTTCAAATAACTCTTCGGAAACACAAAAAAACTCCCAGCAATTCTTAAAAAGGCTTTGTAGGAAACTTCTTAGAGGAGAGGTTAAAACCTACTGGCAAAATTTAGCAAACAGGAAGCACACACTGGTCCACTCAGATACTATATGTCAGAGAAGATAGCATGAAGAAGGCTCATTGAGATCCTCACTCTGTGGAAGTCTTGAGGCATTTCTTCCTCAGGGCTTGTTTACACAGAAATTTAGCATACAGCAAACCAAAATGTGACTCTACCGCCCACTAGCTTGCAGCACACTAACCGACTGTGTGGACTCTGCTACTTGTGCACCAAAAGTTCTGTAGGACACTCTGATGTACTGCAAACATCAGTACATCAAAGTGATTACAGAACTTTTAGTGCCTGGTAGCAGGTCCACACTATCAGTTAGGGTGTGGCAAGCTAGTGAGCTCTAGATTCATCTCCTGGTTTTCCCTCCGTGTAGATAAGCTCTTAGAGACTGAAGCTAGTTCCGGAACTGTCTCTTTCCCGCATGTGAGATGGGAGGGCTAGTTTTTTCTTTTACTGCTCCGGAGACTATCTCAGAAGCTGTCTCATTTTGCTGCTACTTCAAGGAGAGCCTCTGGCTTCACAGGTGAGTTTCCCTCCTCATTTAAAGAAGTTAAGCAGGGTATTTTTTCCAGTCACAACTCCAGAAATCACTTCAGCTGCTGCTTCACTGCACTGAAACAGTGGACGTTTCTCTCTGTGTGAACAGAAAAACCAAAATATACTTAAAGCCCATGTAAGAAAGACATAGTTGAGATGGACATTATTTTCTCTCTTTCCCTAGAGAGACATATGATGTCCAGATGCAACCTCATAAGAAGAGGTTAGTCATTTTGTGTAATAACTGTGGTTCTTCAAGATGTGTCCTCTTCCCCATGGGTGCTCCACTTCAGGTGCACGCACCTCTTGAGTCTTTGATCAGAGATTTTCTGTTAGCATTGTTCATTTGACCCATACGTGCATCTTATGCATCCTCATGCTGCACACCGATGGATCAGAGAGCAGGTTGGCATTGGTTCAAATGGAGGTTTCATGAGGTATTTAAGTATCAGGTTAGGGTCCCAAGTCAGAGTGGAGTCCCTAACATGGGGGAAGATTCCCCATACCATTAATGAACCTAGATGACACAGGGTGAGCAAATATGAAGAACCTGTCTACTAGAGGATGAAAGGCTGACATTGCAGCAAAGTGAATCTTAATCAAGCTAACTGATAACTCCAATTTCTTTAGATCAAACAGGTAATCCAGGATAACTGACAGCAACACAGATCCAGGCACAAGATGGCAGTGGAAACACCAGTGGAAGAATCTCTTTCATTTCTGCAGGTAAGTAATTTGGGTTGACTCCTTTCTGCTGTTCAGTGGTATCTCTTGCATTTCTGCAGAACAAAACCAAACCATTTTATAACTTCACAAACCATTGAGGAACCACATCCTGAGACAGAGAACCCCTAGACTGGTGTGAAGCACAAAGCCCACATCCTGGGAGAGGAAATGAGTAATGGTTGGAAGCTTGAATGGCAGTTGGATGCACAGCTGAAGCAGGTAAGGGTACCAAGCTTGTCTCAGCCAGGTCAGTACGAGAAGGATAACCCTGGATTTTTCCTGTCTGATCTTGTTCATCACAAGTGTTGGTGTTAGTGTTTGAGGAAAGTCATAGAACAAATCTTTTGTCCAAGACAGGAGAAAGGTGTCTCCCAAAGAGTGGTGGCCCTGATCGCCTCGTAAGCAGAACAGAGAACACTTCTTGTTCCTGGAGGTGATAAAGAGATCCACTTCTGGAACTCCTCACTTTTGGAATATTCTGCGGAAAATCTGAGAGCCTAGCTTCCATTTGTAGTCCTGGTTGTGGTGTTCTGTATACCTGGGAGGTAGATGGATGAAATTTGGATCTGATGGGCTATAAAACATTTCTACAGTTTCACAGCTTTGGGGCACAGGGAGGGAGATTGTCCTCCCTGTTTGTTGATATGTAGGCCACATTTCTGTCATGACCCTAATTTATTTGCCCCAGTGAAGGGTAGGAAATGAAAGCAGGCATTTCTGACTGCCCTAAGTTCCAGCATGTTGATGTGGAGACTGGTTTCCAGAGGTGTCTATCTGCCCTGAGTCATGAGGGCATTGAGGTGAGCATCCCTTCCCAAAAGTGATGTATCTATTGTCACAGTTAAAGTTGGAGCTTGGCGAATTAGAGGAATGGCTGCACTGCCGGTGAGTTGATTTTTTTAATCAGGCTAGGGAGTTCCTCACCTAGACAGAAACCTTGATCTACCTGTCCAAAGTGTCTCTGGTTGGTGAACAGGACATTCTGAGCCAGCCTTGGAAGTAGCAGAGGGATAGCGTTGCATGATCAATCCCAAAGGTACAAGCTGCCATGTGTCCCAAGAATTCCTTATTGTAGTTTGAGGACTTCCCTACATAATCCTGACCAGACCTAACAAAGTTATGAATCTGTCCATGGGAAGGTAGGCCCTGGCTGCCAATAAATCAAAGAAAATTCCTGAGTAGTTTTTTCTGTACAGGGGTTAATATAGATTTTTTATACATTTATCTAGAGACTAATTCCTGAAAAAAGAGCTGTCTGAGTGAAGACAGCATTGCATTGTAGGATTGTTTTTGAGTAGCTAGTTATTGACGTATACAAAGACTAGAATTTCTTTTCATCAGAGGTAAGCAGCCACTATTGCCAGGACCTTTGAAAATACCCTTGGGGCCAAAGAAAGGCTGGATGGAAGAATTCACTGTTGAAAATGATTCTGGCCTACAGCAAAACATAAGTGTTGTGACAAAGTTCCTCCTCTACCTTGGTGGGCCCTGCGCTTATTGGCAGATTTTGCTAGCCTCAGAGATCTTCCTATGTTGGATCAGGAATTGGGAGGTTTTGGGGCAAACTCGGGCCCACCCTCTACTCCAGGTTCCAGCCCAGGGCTCTGTGGATTGCAGCTGTCTATAGTGCCTCCTGAAAAAGCTGCATGACATCTACAAATCCCTGGGCTACTTCCCCATGGCCTCCTCCAAACACCTTCTTTATCCTCACCACAGGACCTTCCTCCTGGTGTCTGATAACGCTTGTACTCCTCAGTCCTCCAGCAGCACATTCTCTCACTCTCAGCTCCTTGTGCCTCTTGCTCCCAGCTCCTCACACGTGCAGCACAAACTGAAGTGAGCTCCTTTTTAAACCCAGGTGCCCTGATTAGCCTGCCTTAATTGATTCTAGCAGCTTCTTGATTGGCTGTAGGTGTTCTAATCAGCCTGTCTGCTTTCATTGTTTCCAGAAAGTTCCTGATTGTTCTGGACCCTTCCCTATTACCTTACCCAGGGAAAGGAGACCTATTTAACCTGGGGCTAATATATCTGCCTTCTATCGCTCTCCTGTAGCCATCTGGCCTGACTCTGTCACAGTATTTAACGCTAAATAGAAATAGGCATCTTGTAGGTCAAGGGTCAAAAACAAAATTTATTCCTCTAGTGAAGGAATTATAGCTGCAAGAGTCACCATCTTGAACTTTGGAGGCTTTACAAATTTCTTTAATAGTTTTAGATCCAAAATTGGTCTCCATCCTCCTTTGGCACAAGGAAATACTTTGAGTAACACCCTTTTCCTTTGTGAAGAGGCAGGACTAGCTCTATTGCTCCTAACTGAAGGAGAGAGTCCACCTCTTGTTTCAATAAAAGTTCGTGAGAGAGGTCCCTGAAGAGGGACAGGGAAAGGGCTGAAAGGGAGGGACATAAAGTGGATGGTATAGCTTGATGTTATAACCTCTATGAGGCTGTAGTGGCATTAGCACCTGCCTCTTGCGAACGCCCCTTTCTGGCTGATATATGCCTGCAATCACTCTGTTTTGAATGGGGCGGCATCCTCCTCTTGCAGGAACCCCTTTCCGGTCAGATAGGGGCCTGCCTTTTCCTGCTCTTATGATGGTGTGGCACCTGCCTCTCACGAGTGCCCCCACCCCCAGCCGATGGTTCTTTTGGCCGGTCTTCAGTGACTCAGCAGACACACTATCCCCCCTTCCAGTGTATACAGTCTATAGTTCTTGGGCACAGCCCTGATATGGGGAGATAGCACCAAGGCTTCCTTCCCGGAGGCACTGCCTTCTTTAACAGCCCAACAAGGGCCCATCTTGGTACCGTAGGCTGGTGTCCTTTTGGCATCCCTCGCCTGAGCTCAGTCTTCAACCAGACCAGCAGGGCCTCTCACAGTATCCTGGCTTCGTCTGGCTAGGTTCTGGACTCAGTCCCTGGGCTCAGCCTGCCTGCATTGACCTATCCCTGGTCCAGCTGTTCTTCCAGCCAGCCAGGCACCCAGTCCTCCCTCTTCAAGCTCCAGGCAACAACTGACTGCTCTGCTTGTGCTGCTTCCTTTTACATGGTCCTTCTGGCCCCTGATTGGTTGCTCCAGCAGCCCCTCTGGTTGGCTGCTTCCTCTGCACCCACTCTAGGCTGCCAGGAGGACTTCTCTGTTCTTTTCTGGGGTGGGGTGAGGCAGGGCTATGAGGCCTCCAGCAGGGGGCCTCGGGACCTAGTCCTGCCCATTATACACCTCCCGTTTCAGACAGGATTGGGGCAGTGGTTCTTCTCTCAGTCCTTTTCTGCCACCCCTTCAGTCAGGGCATATTCTTTTTCTTGCCTCTGTCAGTCACGGCCTTTTCTCCCAGGTCTCTCTTACCTATAGAACATTCAAGAGTCCTTTCAGTACACCTCTGCCTCTGATTCTCCTTTGCCTCTGCCTCTGACACTGGCTTTGTTGTGCTACTGCCTTTGCGTGTGGCTTTCTTTCAGCCTCTGCTTCTGGTTTTACACAATAAAACAGTTAAAATCTTGCCTGTTGCTTCCGTGGCTGCTTCAGTCGAAGTTGTTTTACTGCCTCTTCGCAGCCTTTATGGATCAGGGTCAGTCTGAAGATCCTCACCCCTGATACCATAATATAATAGATTTGGTATCCGACTCATGAAAGTGCCCCCCCTCTGGCCGATACGCACCTGCTATCCCTCAGTTTTTAATGGGGCAAGGGACTGTCCAATTCCAACCTCCCTATGTAATAGTGTTGGTGGTCTAGTGAATCGCTACTGATAAGCAGCCCTGGGATGTGTAGAAGCACCATGTATAGAAATAGAAAAGACTAACCAGAGTTAGTCTTCATCCTCCTCAGTATCCTCCAACTGGGGGACACCAGTGAATAAGGATTGAGAGTCCCGTGGAACCAGAAAACAATGGTAATCTGGAAATCAGAGTCTCAGTACCCAGCACACACGGGTACACACGAGCAATGGGAACTCTGGTTCATCCGTCACAAACAAGTCCTTAATTCTTGTGGTGCTAAGTAGGAATTGGGAACAACTTGGTAGCTGAAGAAGGCTGCATCATTGACTGGGAATATATCGACACTGTGGCTTGCCTGGTACCAAGGATGCTGAGTGGGTAGGTACTGATGGTGGGGCTGTGCCAGAAGGTAACTGTCTGGAGTGCTTATTCATGCCCACCTTGTCCCTCGTAGATGGTACCAGCACCCTATCAGAGATGTGTTTCTCCAGGACTTTCCAGCCCCACTAGTACAGGAGGAGTCTTTTGCCTTTACGGTACTGAGCCAAGAGGTTGAGGCTTCCAAGACTGTGGATCTAGCAGAGAACTGGGGCCATTTAAGAACTAGCTCCTTATGATGAGAGTGTCCGAGTGCCTCTTCTTCAAAGAGAACAGGAGTACTTGTGGCACCTTAGAGACTAACAAATTTATTTCAGCATGAGCTTTCGTGAGCTACAGCTCACTTCTTCAGATGCACAGAATGGTTCCATTCTGGTTCCATTCTGTGCATCTGAAGAAGTGAGCTGTAGCTCACGAAAGTGCATGCTGAAATAAATTTGTTAGTCTCTAAGGTGCCACAAGTACTCCTGTTCTTTTTGCGGATACAGACTAACACGGCTGCTACTCTGAAACCTCTTCTTCAAAGCTTTCTCTGAAGTTTCCATAGCCTTCCTTTTCTTAGGAACCTGCACTGAGGCTGAAAGGCCATTTGATCTGTCCAGAGACAGATGTACTGGGTGGGGTGGGGGTCTGGGAAACTCCTGACCTGACTCATAAGCATGTCAAAGGGAGCACTCCATCATGAACAGTCTCAGTTCTCAGTTTAATCACACTGTTCTTCCTTGCCCTGGATATGAGAGCCAGGCAGAAGTTGTACTTCTGGGAGCTGTGAGACACTCTCAAACAAATATACTTGGAATGGGTGTCACTAACAGGCATAGCCTCTCAATAAGAGAGATGAGCCAGGCATGCCCTATCAGGAGAATTAGAGTCTCCAAAGGGAGGGAAAGGAAACAAATCAATCAATTAAATCAATTAGATATAAGTCACTACTTATATCTAATTAACTAACTATAAAATATCTACTAACAATTAACTACACTAAGCTAATCCTAAACAACCAACCATAAGAAACTGTACATGAGATAGACAAGGCATGCTCAAGGCAGACATACTAAGGCTCCGCCTCAGGCTGAGACGTTGATTAGGAATTTAGAATGGTTCACCAGGCAGCCCTATCTCACCTCGGTGAATGGCACAAGGATTCATAGAATGTATGCGTAGGTTGAACAGATGCTGCTAACAGAAAATCTCGGATCAAGGACTCGAGAGGCGCACATGCACCTGAAGTGGAGCAACCATAGGGACACTGCTCAAAGAAGTCAAACTTCTTATGTGTTTCTCTCAGTGAGGTATTAATCAAACTGGATAAGCACAGAAGGAAGCTCCAAACAGCAGGAAAATCCTGGATGGTGAATGGTCATCATTTTGCCCATGAGAACAAACGAGGAAGAATCACCAAGTGTCTGTGTCATGGCAGAGTGAGCTACAGGAATGGCATTTCAAAGGAAGGTCTCAGTGTTAGAGTAATGCAAAATGCTTTCACTCTGACATAGCTCTGAAAAATACTAAATACTAGCACAGTATTTAGAGGTCAGGAGGAAGGAGATCAAACACTACTCCCTGAGGAGACTATCAACTTTTCTTCAAGCATCAGTCAAAGAATTTAGACTTAAGACCTTGGTCTCGCAGTACACTATACTGCCAACAGATCATTAAGCCAGGCTCAAATATTTTTCACATATAAGTAACTTACTGCTTCCCACTTCTCCATTTATAGGTTTAACTTGCTGGTCACAGCTAAATTCTGCCTGTTCCAATACACCTTTGCTTTGCAGTACAGTATTGTCAGGAATAGGTAAATATATTTTAGCCAACATATTTGTCCTTTTAGATGATTCACAAATCTAAAAATAAAACAATTTGTGCTGTAGTTAAGATGTGTCAAAAAAGAACAAGTTCCAGCAAAGAGATTCTGCAAGAAGCTGTGGGGAGGGGGAAGAAACTCCAAAAAGGAGGATTAATATAATTTTAGACAGACAGAATATGTACTTGTAATGAAAAAGTGGTTCTGTTTGCAAAATCTTTCTTAACTACTTATATTGTCTCCATTTCCATAGTATCTGAGCACCTCACAGTCTTTAAAAAAATTCTCTTAACATCTCGTGAGGTACTATTATACCCATTTGTAAGAACTAAGGCACAGAGAGACTAAGTGTCTCGTACCTAAGGTCACACAGTAAGTCTATGGCAACAGAGCGAACTGAACCTGAATCTCACAATCCCTAGCATCCTAACCACTGCGCCAATGTTCCTGTCAAACAATAGCCTGTTTGTAAAGGCATACATATACTCTGCAATTGTAACTTGGACAGCTGTTTTTGAAAATTTGGTTTGGTATTTTGTATGCTAATTTTATAATGAAACTATAATATGACAGAAAACACAAACATTAAGGGGCCAATCCAATTTCCATTAAAGTCGTAGATTTTTAATGCCAGAAAGGACCATTAGATCATTTCTTTAGTGACTGAATCCTGCTATCAGCTTTGCCATTATTTTGCCTATGACTGGTATCAGGCTAACTGACTTATAGCTACCCCTCAATATGGATTTCAATGCAAGTTGGGGATCAGATCTAAAACATCATACAGAAATGAAGCACAAAAGTAAATTACATTACTATACCTCCAATCGAAGAGATTCAGGCCAATGTAATAACTGAATACTAAACATTTGCTGAAACATTACTCTAAAATCCAGCTGTAGGGGAGCTACTGAAGTGCAAGAGACTTGTTTTTCATTGTAAAATATTTTAATAAAATACTGTTGCCTCTGAACTTTGGCTCTTCTCTTCTGTTCATACCTATAAATTACCAAATATAATACAGATTTAATTAATTCTAGATAATCAAACTCAGAGTAACAAACTGGTGACTAAAGTGCAACAGTTACCGTAGCATCACAAAAACACAAAAGCTTAGCATATTGGTTAATTTCAAGGGAATACAAATCATGCACGTTTGCTATCAAAGATTAATATTGAGTACATAATGAGATATTTAGCCTACATTTGTGAAAAAGACCCACGCATGTGCTCAACTTTACACACTGTGAGCAGTCCCATTGACTTCACACTGCATAAGATTAAGCATGTGCATAATTCCTTGATAGATGACGGCATTAATATGTTAAATTTTATTTTAATATAAGATTAACTTTTTTTAAAAAACAATCAGTCTAAATTTTTAATTTAAATGAATTATTTTGAAGCGATTTACTTTCAAATTATAATACACAAATTTCTAAGGATATGTGAAATTAAAACATATATATCATCATTATTCTACCTTGGCAGAGAAATTAATATGTTGCAATTTAATAATTATAACTTACATGGGACACTTAGACACTGCTGTTATTTCTGCAGTCAAAGTGAGATGTGGTATGAAAAGAGGTTCCTTTATCTCTGCAAGTTGTGTTGAACTCACCAATGGAGGAACTGAATCCAAACATCCCTAGAAACCAGTATCAGTATTTTAACTGTTTGTAACATATCTTTTTTAGCACAAGCATTAATTTCCTACATTCAAACTGACTATAACAACATATCTATAAAATACGATTAAGCTCCTTTGGTTCTTTTGAAAACCTCCGCCTAAATTTTCACTGGATCTGGGACATGAACAGCATCACCTTGATTTCCACAATTCTAAAGCAACTGCTTTCTCTAGCAAATCAAGGAGCACTACACTGCTGTCATAAAAGTGAATGACGAAACTCTCATTAGCTACAATGTGAGAAGGATCAGGCACACAATATTGATTATTTTAAAACCTGTCTCGTAATTTAAGTACCTTCTGTTTTCCCCAGGTCTCTGAAATATTGTCAGGGTTATCAATATTATCTTCTCCTTCCAGCCATCTGCCTTTTTCAGCATCTTGTGCTAATCCTACCTTATATTCATCCTCATTATTTTTCTTGGTCAGCCTTCTTCAAACATGGATACAAAACATTTAAATATTATAATTAGAAAAATTTATCTATAGTTGTTAGATCACACACTATAATCTTCCAATGTAGAACAAATACTTCAGAGTGTTACCTCACAATACATCAGAGTTTGAAACTCGTGGAAGATATCAACAGGATTATAAATTAAAAACACTTTCTGTAATTATTTGCTTTAGTTAGAATGTTTGGGAAAGGGAGATGTCTACATCAAGTGCAAAACCCATGCTTTTTGTTTTCTTAATCTTTTTTCAAGATACTGATGCTCAATACTTGTATTTGAACTTCTTAAAATCAATTTTCATTACCATAAAATAATTACAGAATTACAAAATTCACAATAGGAAATTTATAAGGATTGATAGAGAATAATCAATCAATGTTTCAGGCAATACCTTAACTAACCACAATCCTAATTTATAAGAGAGCTATGAAAACATGGATCTAAGAACAACACTATAAGTACACTACATTCACCAAATAAATGTCCTTTTCCCAAACTGTATTCCATATAAACCTGGTTATGAAATACATGCAGTTTTGATTGACTGCAGCTTTCTAAATATACTAATAGAAAGTCCATTTCAATTAATAAAGTGTCAGAACACAGAAAATATGGTATTAGTTGCACTAGATAAGGGCATCTAGAGTGAAGGGCCATCTACCCAACACAACACCAGTACAATCAGACTGTGTGGGAATTCCTACCTAGGAAACCGGAACCTAGGGTTAGAGTCCTCCCCTCAAACCCAAGAAATCTGGGTTCTAGCTAAACAGGTCCCACTATCTCCAATGCACCCAACCCTCTCTAAGGTGGTAAACCATCCACTCCAAATGCCTACCAACTTCACTATGAGAATCATTTTCAACTTTGACCCAATGAAAGCAGGATGGAAAAGACACCTCCCCCGCTCCTCCAGAAGACCTAAAACACAATCACTGGATAGTGTCAACTGATATCTGTCCTTCACAGGCATCCTACCCCTTCACATGCCAGATGTGGCTCAGAACAGAGTATCATGGAGGCACATAATGAATTTGGAGGCCTCTGTGCCGTCCAAATTACAGCATGAGAACTAGCTTAATGTCAAACCAACACAGGAAAGTCAATAGGTTCCAACACAGCTATCTGCAACAGCTATTCCAGCCTAAGAACTGGAATGGTATATATAGCTCCCCTGATGGTGTTTGAGATATTGCATCCAGCTACATTTTTATAAGGTATCTTTGAAAAATTGTATTGAGAATTTACCATTCCTAATTTTACATCTTGACTGGGAGGAGACTCTCTTATGTCTGGAACAGATCAGACCAGCACCCAGAAAGCAGAGAGAGTCTCAGTTGACTGAATAGCTTATTCCACTACTCAACTGCTCTTCTAATTCAAAAATTTGGTACTTTATCTAAACTTTTCCTTTCTTTTCAGTATCACCAATGTTAATACTTATAAGTATATATGTTTGAAAAATTATCTGTAGTTCTTACAGTATACAAAATATACTCTCTGTAATATGTGCTACAGATGTAGGCTAACTCCTTTACACAGAGTTAAAGACATTTCGGATACACTCTGAAAGGATATCATATCAGCTTACTTTTGAAACTGTAATTTTACAGGTGTACTTATATATTCTTGCTGTCTACGTACAGATTTTATTTGTTTCCAGACTTTTAACATACTATGTATTAAAGAAATATCTTTTTGCTGTTCTAGGTCATACAATTTCTTGGTATCTCTGCAATAAAAATATACAACAAAAAGATAATCTAATTCTCTGATAACAAAATCAGACAGTCTATAATTATACCACCAAACTTCAAGTTTTAAATAGAACACTTATATTTAAAATACTTTATTCCAAAGGCATAGCCTTAGTTTATTAAAATCTGCATATTCATTTTCCATCGATTCTTTGCACATACACTAGCAGATTTTTTTCAGGTACAGCACACAGCAATGTGAATTTGGTCCTTTGCCTGCATTAAGGGGGAAAGGAAAGAAAAATATGCAAGAACAGTATGCAGGTTTTCTGAAATACAAAAAGATTTACTGTACAAATCTGAAAAAAAAAGTCTGGCATGTTGACTAATTAATATGGGAATAAAATAAGAAACCACGTCTTATTCTCTACATTTGTTCCTTAAAATTCTGTCAGTGACCCATAATTACTGAGGTGAGGACTGAACAAAGGTAACCTGAGATTCTGGTTTGTAGATATTCGGACAGAAATTTGTTAAATTGTCAGACTTCCCTGCTTAGTATCTTGGATGTTCCATAGGAGATTAAAACAATAAGATTGCTTTGTCATGGTATTACTTTCTGCCTAATAACCTCTGTATAAATATCAACTGTTTTTGTTTAGAGATGGCCTCAAACCAAAACTCTAGAACCAATAAATTCTGGGGTGGTTCTGATATGGATCCAAGTACTTTGCAGGTTTGGCTCATACTTCTTTTTGCTTCTCATGATTTGGTGGGCATGTAAGCATCTTTTCAATACACAAACTGTAGAAAAAAAATCTAAAAAGAAACTAAATTCCTGTATTATTAGATGCAAACAATAAAGACTCCTCTGGAGTCTTGTTACTTAGACTGGAGCCCAGGCTCTAGGACCTATAAGGTGGGGGGATTCCAGAGCTCAGGCTGGAGCCTGAGCCCAAACACCTATGAGCCTGAATCAGCGGCACAGGCCAGCCAGGGGTGTCTAATTGCAACGTAGACATACCCAAGTTGGTATACAGTCCTGGGCTTGCTCTAAGAGTAGGATAATTGTAGAATTCCACCAAGAGAAGACACCAGGCCTCGCACCTCTGTGGGTACACTTAGCCCAGAGAAGCATCACAGGTACAGCTAAGCCTTGAACAACGACACCTGTTGCCTTTACTCATGCAAGTAGTTCCACAGACTTCAGTAGGATTACTTGCATAAGGAAAGAGAATATCTAATATATACACAGAATTTCTGTAGCATGATATATTGTTAAATATATCAAACAACTCCGTTATATCCAATTTCCACATTCACCGTAACAAGAAAAAATTTATATTATAATTTGCATATCATACAACTTTCTTGCTTCCAGTAAGAGAACACTTTCCAGTTACTTGAAAGAGGCTGTTCTACAGCACAATGTAGTTCCAAAGACAAGCCATCCAGTACTTTATGGTCTGTGTTTGAAATGTCTGTTTGTCTAAAACATAAGATTCTTGGAGTAAGGACTGTGTATTTCTCTAGGTTTTGTAAAAGCAGCAAAGAATCCTGTGGCACCTTATAGACTAACAGACATTTTGGAGCATGAGCTTTCGTGGGTGAATACCCACTTCTTCAGATGCATATGGTGGAAATTTCCAGGGGCAGATATATATGCTAGCAAGCAAGCTAGAGATAATGAGGTCAGAGACCAACACCTACAAAATCTCTACCAAGCATTCTCAAAACTACAATACCCGCACGAGGAAATAAGAAAACAGATAAACAGAGCCAGACGTGTACCCAGAAGCCTCCTACTGCAAGACAAACCCAAGAAAGAAACCAACAGGACTCCGCTGGCCATCACATACAGCCCCCAGCTAAAACCCCTCCAACGCATCATCAAGGATCTACAACCCATCCTGAACAATGATCCCACACTTTCACAGGCCTTGGGTGGCAGGCCAGTCCTTGCCCACAGACAACCTGCCAACCTGTAACATATTCTCACCAGTAACCGCACACCGCACCATAATAACTCTAGCTCAGGAACCAATCCATGCAACAAACCTCGATGCCAACTCTGCCCACATATCTACACCAGCGACACCATCACAGAACCTAACCAGATCAGCCACACCATCACTGGTTCATTTACCTGCACATCCACCAATGTAATATACGCCATCATATGCCAGCAATGCACCTCTGCTATGTACATCGGCCAGACTGGACAGTCTCTACGGAAAAGGATAAATGGACACAAATCAGACATTAGGAATGGCAATATACAAAAACTTGTAGGAGAGCACTTCAACCTCCCTGGCCACACTATTGCAGACCTTAAGGTGGCCATTCTGCAGCAAAAAAACTTCAGGACCAGACTTCAAAGAGAAACTGCTGAGCTTCAGTTCATCTGCAAATTTGACACCATCAGCTCAGGATTGAACAAAGACTGTGAATGGCTTGCCAACTACAGAACCAGTTTCTCCTCTCTTGGTTTTCACACCTCAACTGCTAGAACAGGGCCTCATCCTCCCTGATTGAACTGACCTCATTATCTCTAGCTTGCTTGCTAGCATATATATACCTGCCCCTGGAAATTTCCACCACATGCATCTGAAGAAGTGGGTATTCACCCACGAAAGCTCATGCTCCAAAACGTCTGTTAGTCTATAAGGTGCCACAGGATTCTTTGCTGCTTTTACAGATCCAGACTAACACGGCTACCCCTCTGATACTCTCTAGGTTTTGTACAGTGCTGAGCATGCTGTTATCACCAAATAATAAAAACAATTAAATATCTATGCTATGAGACTTTCACCACTATAACTGCTACTGTGCATCAGCTACTGCAGAAAAGTCACATAATGTATTTTTAATTCTGTCTCTCTGTGAGAAAAGAAGTTAAATTAGTCATGATAGATGCTGGGAATGGGAAAAATAGAAAATACTGGAAATGTGGGCATGTCAAGTTAAGGTCAAGAACTGTATGAAGAAATTTATTTTTTTTAATTTGAAATTAAACCAAATATAAGTAACTCCAAAATCTATTTCAGCAGCCTTTTACCATCAATATTTAAAAACAAATCCAGAAGCTTATGTACAGTTCTCATAAAAAAATGCAGTAGTTGTGTGTTTAGAAAATAGTGCAGTATTACAATAGTTACGCATTATAAAAATGGATGTTTATTAAGGAATTCTAAGGAGTAGATTGAATAGAGATACAAGTTGTCAAAAGAAAACAGAACTGACAGTTGCATAGTGTAGTTGTAATATGCTTGGTTCTTTTCAATAATTACGTTACCTTATTTGCCATTGGTAGTCATCTAAAGTTTTCCTGCTCAGTTGGCTTGCTTCCAAACTAGTTTCTATTATTTTGGTAGCATTTATTAATGCCTTAAGCTGTAATAAAAATCCCATACATTGTTTTGAAAAAGTTAAAAACTTTTCAGCTGATTAGTGATAAGTTCCTACTGCACTCGGCAAACCTAATAAAAATATTAACGTATTATGCTGATGAAATACCAAACGCAATCATACCTAAAAGGTACAAAGAAATTCATTAAAGATGAAATGGCAGCTTTACCTTTACTTTTTCTGATTTTTGTACTGTTAATTCAGACTCTTTTGATCAGTTTTTGTATTCGATTTTCAGTGCTACAGAAAACTATAAAATGTAGATTATTTATCAAAGAACCCAAAATGTCATAATCAGGTCTTTCTCAAAGATGTGCATTTTGGCAACTCTGTTTAAAAAAAAATATTAACAGGGAGATCAAAAGGTTTAGGAGTAGTAAACACCATTCTTATCCTCGTATGATTGAGAAGCAACTACATGAGTGGAAATTTGAATTTCTAGCACTTTGAAGGTTTTTCCACGAGTGTAGTATCGTTACAGCCTGGTACTTTTGTTAGTAAAGGTAAAGATTGTCAGTCCCTTAGCTACAATGTTGAGCAGTATAGTTCTACAGAAGTCAATATTAAGGGGCTCACAATCTGGCTGTAAGTAAACAATATCAAATATGCATCTGAATCAGAGGATATTTACTTAGAGAGACTTGACTTTCTAGCCTATTGGGAGACTGAACCTTTGCAACCAAATTAAGAGGTATTTTTTCATCATCTTGATCAGTGAATATTTGCATACAAGGCTTCTATTAATAGCAATTAAATATTAACCACATTAATAAATCCTTGTGAGTCAAACAGAGAATATACCCCTATTTTTCTTAAATGAACTTTTAGGGCAAAGATCTATATTATCTTTTCTTATTTAATTATGAAATGTTCAGTGTCACATAAGACAATAACCCAACACATCTGAATTAGTTTGAAAAAATGTTTTATAGTGCAAAGATTTAGTTTCACCAGCTGGCAAAATGAGCTGCTAACTACAGGTATAGCCACACTGGGGAGTATCTCAATTATTCCCATAAACACAAAAATGTTGCCCGTCAATTATGTGTGTCTTCCCTAGACTGTAACTCTCCCCTTCCTTCTCTTATCCCTCTCAGCTTTTACCCCTTAGCCTGGCCTGTCACCACATCGCACCTCACCCTTCTGATTCTTCCCTTCTCTTTTGTACTGTTTGGGTGCCAGCAAGGGGAGAACTGAGAGCACAGAAGAGACAATCTTCCAGCTATCAAGCGCTACATCACAGTGGTCCCCAGTGACTGGGAAAAGCAATTGCAGGAAGAATCCTGGTCAGCCCCTGTATCCCTGAGCCAGAGTACATTCCGTGCAGATATAATCTGAGAATTTAGGTGCCAGCCTCGAACTAAACTCTACTGAGCATATACATACAGTGATTTACAGAGACTTATACATTTGGCTAAATTTAGGTGGATTTTCACAGGGACAGAAAAAGGCACCTTTCTGAATCCAGGGGGTGACCTCTATCCTGCTACAAAGTTTGGGCATGCCAGTTTCTCACCGAAACAGTTATAAGAACATTTTAACATTAGAAAAAATATTTTTCACTAGTTTTGTTCTCAGAAATGGTTGATCCATTTTTCTGAAATTCTATCCTTACCCCCACAAAAAAAATTGGCCTGAGGTAGACACCCCGCACAGAATATTTTAGCTCAAAGAGTTTAAATTTGGCTAAGTTATAAGGAACTGAAAACAGGGTCTTATAATGGAAAATTTTAGGCAAACTTAACAATAGCTTTTGCTGACAGCTCCACCTACAATTCATAAGCACATATACATTCACATTTCCATCCCCTCCTGAACTGTGCATCTTTTAATTCTGAAACTATCCACACTAAAAAAAAGAAGCATTTTCTTACTTTTTCAGATAGCAAAAGAGCTATATTATGCTGTTGTCTGTTCTGAAAGCATTCATAAATTTGGAGCAACCTAGCAGCCAACACATGTTCTTGGCTGAAAAGAGGATGGTGGCTGAACAATAAACTTGATATATTGAGATCTAGTTGATAAAGTTCTCTTTGACCCCCTGATTTAGTTATGATGCAGCTTTCCAATTCAGGTTGCATTGCCTGTTTTAAAATAAAATAAAATAAAATAAAATAAAATAAAAGTCTTTATTTCACATTTTTGAAAGGCAGTGTTACTTAACAGTAACTGTATCTGTAAGAGTTTCCTTCTTTCAAAATCCAAAACTCTAGTTTCAAAATACAGACTGATTTCAGTCTGTGGTACTCAACAAAACGGTAGCAACCTTAAACTGCAGTACTTTCTAACTAAAGCCAGCCTCAGATAAATAACAGATTCCCTCTTATACAGACAATAAATGTGAAAGAAGACAATCATGTACTGAGGTAATAATAGAATTTGCACCAATGACACTATCCGTCAAGTATCAAAGCACTTTATAAAAAGTGGGTAAGCAATTCACTGATCCCATTTTTTAAAAAAAGGTGGAGCCACAGGGCAGTTAAGTGACTTGTTCAAGATCACATAGTAAGTCAGTGACAGAGCCAGGAATAAAATTTAGTTCTATGTTCTGTATACATGATAATATGCTAACACCAATTATCCTAAAATTAAGCACTTCATAATCTGCCAACTGTGCTATCTGAGTCAAATGATTTACAAGCCCAGAATATATTTATAGGCAGTGCCTCAGCCGAAGAAGCAGGAAGTTCCATAGTGCTATTCACTTCATCTACAAAAAGCCCAACTAATTGGGCTTTATGCCAGTGAAGTACAGAGAGGTTATGGGGTAAAATTTAAATCTCCTTTGTACCAGCAGGTCAGGCTACATTGCAGCAACTCTACAGCTATCAGTCTAGTTTATGAGTTGGAATAACTCCTGCCCCTCTCGTTGCAGTAACTGAGTGGTATATTAGGACCACTGGATCTGCATAATTGTAGTCAGTAGTCCACAACATGGGCCATGCCCAGCACCACCTTCTATGCCATCCTTTTTGGGCTGTTGAAGAGCCCACTCCCAATCCCCCATTCAAAGATGTTCAAAGATTTCCCTGAGTGGCTGCTCTACCCGATAACCTGTTCCACCCACCACTCCAGATATAACATATAGCAAGATCTACAGTCCCAAAGAGGAACACAGAACTTTTCGCTAGCAAGTATCAGAACCATGCTTAAAGCAGCTAAGTAAATTCTGCTGACTCATTGTGGCAAGATATGAAGGGGGCATGACCATGTGGTCAGAAAGAATGAGCGGCAAAGATAGGGATGTCTTGCAGGGAACTCTAGAAACAGTCAGGCTTGGGGAGAAAGCTTTAAATGAGGTTTATGTTCTGTTATTATTTGTGTTACCAAAAAGCCAAATCCAAGAAAAAGGGTAAATCTGACCTAATACAAAGTATTTACACTTTATCTGATTCTGGATGGGAATGCCATAGGCTCAGAGGCCAAATGTGTGCCTTAACTAGAGTGGCAGGTCGGTCTTGTATGCTGGGATTAAATTACTCTTAAAAGAATTGGATTTATAAATAGTCAAGAAAAAATGGAAGATATTAAAATACATTAATTTTAGACTAAACTATATACTCTTATGGGTTGCATTAAACCTCACTGAAATTGGTTAGCATAACCTTTCATTCAGGTTAAGTATTGAAAGCAATTGAGCTACCTTATTCAACCAGATAGCTGAAACAATAGGAGCATCACCCAAAATATGGATACATAACAAGGCTTGAGTAACCATGTGGCCCTCGAGGTTTCCCTGGCAACTGATGAAGCAAATGCAAGGGCTAGGGCATTAACTGGTGGAACTGTATATGCCTGAGTGTGAGACAGAAGCAGCAGCAGCAGCAACACCAAAGAAGCTGAGAGCGAAGGCAGCTGAAAGCTGAGGACATTGCCACAGAAGAACTGGTAGCATGTGACCTTGAGGAAAAGCTGAGAGATCACTTTCGGGCTATGTGTTAGCTGGAAAGGGGCTTGGAAGAGTGAGCAAAGAAACTACTCCTGCCTCCTGCTGTTTGATTGCATCTGTTTTCAAGGAAACAGGTCTTTATGTACATATTTGGTAAATAAATAGGATTGCATCAAAGAAATACCTCACTCTGTCATCAACTTCTCTTAATGGAAACAACCTGCTACAACCAGATTTTGGCTACCTGCTCAGGTCAAAAGGTAACAATGCTGTAGACTCCTCGGTGCACAGACTTTTCTGATTTTTTTAATTAAGTGATGAACAGTCTGTGCAATATCAAATGGTTCCATCTAAACAGTATTATCACTCCTTCCCAACCCATTCTTGAGACTGACACTCCACGAAAGGTACTTTGAATACTGCCAATTAAATATTTAGGCATGAAAAAATACAAGCTATTGATTTTTGTTGCATTGTCTAGATAAAGTCCTCTAAATAACTATAGCTGTAAAAAGTAGTAAGAGCTGACCTTCTTGTATATTGTCTTTAATCCTGGACCAGTCTTAAGAGGAAAACGTTTTCTGAAGTTTTGTGATTGTTTGATTGGAGAAGGTAATGAAATTATTTCCCCACTTTCTTCAAACCAGTTTTTGCCCTTGTTAGAAATATTTCAGAAGTTCAATATATGTATATATGACATATTAAAAAGTTCTATACATTTCATTTACTGATTTTATTTTACATTTTACTTACAACATTTTTAGCTTTTAACAGAACATTATATTTACCCCTTCTTGTTTCAGAAGACGATTTTCCATTTTGTTATAACTTCTCCTACAAATTTCTGATTTTCTTGGAATATACAATCCTTCATCTTCTAGGATGCGTGGCATCATGCCTTTTGGTAGTTTAAAGCTGTGAACCACTTAAGAACAACAATTACTGCATGTAAATTTTCAACTAAAAGTGATGCAAATAAAATGTAAAACTAAAATTTAAAAAAAAACCAAGTATTTGTACTGGTCTAATTTTTTTACTTGTAAGCATAAAGCTAAAGAGTGATCAAAGGTATTGTTCTTGATGCTACTGTAAGTAATATCATTCCATAACCATTTCTAACACAAGAACATAAATCATATAAGTAATTCTGATAACATCAGACTGTTCCCAATCCAGTCAGCTTTCTTACTGCTGGAAAAGAAGGCTACCAAGGAGTCAGCTGGCACAGAGACTAAACTACCCTCTCAACCTAAGGGGTGACTCCTCCAGGTGAGGGTCAAGAAAGATTTGGCAGTGCGGTGTGAGGAAGTGTACTCCTGTTGTTGCCTGTGCTGAACCACATCTATGAATTAATATTACTACTATGCTTTGCATTTATATAGCGCATTTCATCTGAGCATATAAAAGATACACAAAAATGAGTATTATTATCCTTATTTTACAGATGAGAAAACTGAGGCACAGACAAGTTTAGTGACTAGCCCAAGGCAGGGCCAGCTCCAGGCACCAGCTTAGCAAGCAGGTGTTTGGGGCGGCCACTCCGGAGAGTGGTGGCAGGTGCAGCTATTTGGCGGCAATTCGGCGGAGGGTCCCTCACTCCTGGTCAGGGCGAAGGACCTCCTGCTGAATTGCCGCAGATCGCGACTGCGGCTTTTTTTTTTTTTTTTTTTTTTACTGCTTGGGGCGGCAAAACCCCTGGAGCTGGCCCTGGCCCAAGGTCACAAAGGTTCTGAACCGATGTCAGTGGAAGTTTTTCTACTGATGTTGATAGGCTTTGGATCACGAGTTGGTGGCAGTATTCGGAGTAGATGCTTGGATGCTTTTGGAGGAGGAGGTGGCCCATATACAGGATGATCTTTCCAGAATCAGGGCATCCCACCAACCTAAATCTGACCTAAATATGAGGATCTGGTTTTGAACATCTAATTTATTCCAATTATCTCCTGACATCTCCTCCCAGTCTTCTAAATGGAACAACATAAAAATACAAGAATGTAGCAACCAATGGCTCTCAAAACTGGAAACTGGAATCAGAACAACTAGAAACCTGTTACAACTGTTCCAAGTGGGAACACTTAGAGCTTTCATTCACTTACATTAAAATTCCCTTATTTTCTCTGTACTATAGTTCCCTCGTTAGATCAGCTGCAAGATGACCATAACCCTATTCTTGACAGAGCATACACCTCACGGTTCCTCACTATGTCCATGACCACTCTCCTCCTCTAACAAGTAAAGATTAATTGGTTATCTAGGCCCTCATTGAGATCAGATGATTTATTAAAAGAAACCTTTATCATCAGAAAGAACAAGGAGTACTTGTGGCACCTTAGAGACTAACAAATTTATTTGAGCATAAGCTTCGTGGGCATGCATCCGATGAAGTGGGTTTCAGCCCACGAAAGCTTATGCTTGTGTCTTAGATGACACAAGTACTCCTCCTCCTTTTTGCTGATACAGACTAAAATGGCTACCACTCTGAAACCTCTATCTTCATCTGGCTCTGAGTATTATTCTTAGATTCTATACAATCTTGGACATATCAGTATGCCATCTCCCTCTGGAGTTAATGGAAGTTTTGTTATTGACTTCATATGGAGCAAGGTTAGGCTCCTTAATTTTATTGTGCTCTATACTTCCAATAATTTTTTTTAAATCAAATTAAGATTTCCCCCCACATTTTTTTAACTGTGATTCATTTTTTTAATGGCTTGACAGCCCTAAAAAACCCCCTCAAGGTTAAAAAAAATTCTTATTATTAAATATATATATAGTTTAGATTAGTACATTTAGTAATTTAGATTAGTATTGTATAGCTTGTAACATTTGGAGACTGGTTTTTGAACTCCTATTTGTTTCTAAAATACCTAAAATACCATGCATTTGGTACTGTATAGATAATAATTACTTTTTTTTCTGGCAAGAACACTGATTTAACAGTTTAGCTGATCACTACAATTTCCTAAAATTCTCCCCCTCTTCTTCGAGTCCATTTTGTCAACTGCTATGGTGGCAATTTCAGTCGAGCCATGAGATATGTATTAAAGCTGCAGTTAAGTTAAGACAACAGGTAAGTTGGTATGGGTTAACGTAGATAAAAAGGTATGTGGTTAGTGGCAGATGATTAATATGATTAGATTATATAAGCTGGGAGATAAGACGGTAGATGGTTGCAGTTAAGAATCTGAACCATATACTCTCCTTTATTTGCACAATTTATAAAATAATTACACATTTTTGTCATGTAATTTTTGCTTTTTGTAAAATTGAGCTTAGTTCAAACGCCAGAGCTACTAGACTAGAGCACAGCTACAGATCTATCTGCATTTATATCTGCAAACTGGACACAATATTGGCTCTGAAAATTTATTTATTCTTTATCTTCACTTAATTCACCCTGAGAACTGCACATGTCATAGTGCTAATAACAGTAATGCCATTTATCATATACTTAATAATTTTTCTAATTTTATGCAAAAAGGCACAATACCTGGAGAACTGCTTGGCATAAAAAGATGTTCATGTTGCTTGTTAATCTGCAGTTCATTGCATTCATATTCAGCAGCTTTCACTTCAAGCACATCTGGCAATAAAACGTCTTCCACATTGTCAAGCAGAGGTCTACTTTCATCATGCAAGACATCAAGATCTCGATGACTGTCATGTATTAATTTCTGCTGTTCATCAAGAAAATCAATTCCATTTACACACAAATTAACAGAATGATGTGATATATATGATAAATATCTATATTAGCATAGAAGAATTGCTCGATAAATTAATCTAAATGGACTCAATAATCCTCGGGAAAAGCAAATTTTCTGTTTTGTTTCCTTTTCCTATCTATAGTATTTCCATAATGCGTATCACTATAGTATCTAAGTGCTGAACAATGAAATAGCCTTCAAGCCTAGCTGTACCCTCCAGGATAGAAGAGACAGAAAATCTCTGAACTTTGAGAGACATAACTCAGAGTAACCCATCATCCAGAATTCTTTTTTTTTCTTATCTCCAAGAGAGCAAAACATTTTGCAAGAAAGTTAAAAAAAAAAAACTGGCTCTCTGATTAGGAGAAAATGAGTCTCCTTCATATTCCAGAGAAACCAGAATAAAATATAGACCTAAAACATTTGATATTTTACTATTTTGTGTGACATTTTTAATATTTCAGAAAGGAAACAGATTTAAACTGATGTATGACCATTTTATTCTGAAAAGCACACAACACTAATTATTTAACTACGGTAGCACCTACTGTGCATTAGGTCTTTCCAAATATTCATGAAACACATTCTGTGTTCTAAGAAGCTCACAGCCTAAGGAATCTAAGTTCAATGGGGCTATTCTCATGTCTAAATTTAACCACAAATGATAGATTGGGGAATCTATGCAGCTTATTTATAAGCTTATGAATTCTGTTTGAAATTGGTAACTTTCTATACGTATGTATGTCAGACTGCAAACTACAATTTTTTGGAGGGGATGGGGGGGCTCATCTGCTTTCTCTGCTACTATCTTGGACAAAACAGTTTTTCAAGTTTGAATTTGGTATGAGGGTAGAGAGACTAAGCAACGGATCACTGGCGGAACACTGAATACCTGATGAGACTAATCAGCGTGCTACAAAGGAGGTTATAAAAGAAAGGGGTTCTCATCAGCCATTTTGTAGAAAGAGGGAAAAAAGACCAGAAGTAGGCTGCAGGAATGAGACGGACTCCATGTTCTGAAAGAGAAACCATGTGCAAGAAGGAAGGAGGAGAGGAAGAATGAATGGATCCTAGACTCCTTAAAAAACTCTGACCTGACCCCAAAGAATGCTCAAATGTGGTGAGGAAACCAAGGCAGAGAAATGTGTGCAGGATTTTTATTATTCTATCCAGATCCCTCCATTGTGCTATCTAAAGTAAAGAGTAAATTTGTTAGAAACTTTTGCAAAACCTGGTGGTTATGTGCTTCAACTATCACATATCCATGGAGAGGTAAATGGTAAAGCAAAGTACCCACAAGGTTGGAGCTCTGCTTAAGCAACTGGTGTCTTGGAGGAGTCAGCACTGGTCCTTGGGGCTTACAGCAGCTGAACCATGAGGTCCCACTTCCATGAAGGAGGGGTATGGGGTGTACAAGGCGGCTCAGGGCAGGGATTTGGGGTGCAGGAGGGGTGCGAGGTGCAGGCAGGAGGCTTAGGGCAGGGAGTTGGGGGCAAGGCTGGCTTTAGGCCAATTCCACCAATTCCCCCAAGTCGGGCCCCATGCCTCAGAGGCCCCGCGCCCAGGGAGAATCTCTTCCCTGGCTAGATGCGCCTTTTTAATTTTTACTCACTTGGTGACGCTCCGGGTCTTCAGCGGCACTTTGGCGGTGGGTCCTTCGCTTGCTCTGGGTCTTCGGCACTTCAGCGGCGGATCCTTCAGTGCCGCCGAAGACCTAAAGTGAGTGAAGGACCCACCGCCAAAGTGCCACCAAAGACTCGGAGCACCGCCCGGTGAATACAAGCCCCATGTGTTTTTTTATATATATATATTTTTTTTAATAGTCATCCCTGCCGGGGCCCCGTCAAAACTGTTCAAATTGGGCCCTGCACTTCCTAAAGCCGGCCCTCATTGGGGGGCTGGGTGCCGAAGGAGTTCGGGCTCTGGCATGGCGCCACTTACCTAAAGCAGCTCCGGTGTGGCAGCAGCGCGCGCCTGGGCCAAGGTAGGCTCCCAGCACGCCTGCCCTGTCCCTGGCCCCACGCTGCTCCAGGAAGCGCTGCGGCCCCTGGGGAAGGGAGAGGTGAAGGGCTCCACATGTGCTGCCCTTGCCACGCCTCCAGGTACCACCCCTGAAGCTCCCATTGGTTGCAGTTCCCCATTCCTGGCCAATCGGAACTGCAGCGGGCAGTGCTTGGAGGGAAGGGCAACGCATGAAGCCCTCTGTCCCCGCGCCCGGGTTCTGCAGAGAACTGGTACCAGCAGCTTCTGCAGAGCAGAGCGGGGCGCGTGGAGCCCGCAGGGCTACAGGCGGCAGTCCCACGGGCCTGATCCAAAGCCCAGAGGGGCCAGATTCGGCCCACGGGCCGTAGTTTGCCCACCCCGGTCTAGCATTTAGGGATTCAAATGCAGCAGCTTGGTGAATGTCTAACATGGGAAGCTTCACCAGGGCTGTGGCAACATAAAAAGTCTTTGTAGGATTGAGGCCTTAGTTTATTTTAAACTCTATACACACAAAAGATGTTGGCTCTAGTTGTAGAAAAAAGCAGACGACTGATGGATTTGTCTTACTATTATTTTGTTCTGCCTTACCAATAGTTTACTATTACTTTAAATCTACAATGTTTTTATAATCCTATGATGCATAATTGTTTATCCTTTATACAATCATAGACTATTAGGGTTGGAAGGGACCTCAGGAGGTCATCTAGTCCAACCCCCTGCTCCAAGCAGGACCAATCCCCAGATTTTTACCCCAGTTCCCTTAATGGCCCCCTCAGGGATTGAACTCACAACCCTGGGTTTAGTAGGCCAATGCTCAAACCCCTGAGCTATCCCTCCCCCCGACCAAATGTTACATATTATTTAACAATACTAGTGATATGCATTATAATTTATACAAAAAGTAAGACAAGGTCCCTATCTTGATAAGCTTATAACCAAGTGTTAAAGAGTAAAGACATCATCAACAATGTTTTAGGAGAATTAATTAAACAAAACAAGAGGGGACACAATTCTTGTAAGGACATTTTGATTGTGTTTTATTTTATGGGCATAAATTATGGGTAGCAAATATCTGAGTTGTAAAGTTAACCTTCTTTTTTCTCTTATATAAATAAATAACTCTTTTGTGCTCAGGAGCAGGGCCGGCTCCAGGCACCAGCATTCCAAGCTGGTGCTTGGGGTGGCATTCTGCAGGGAGCGACAGTCCCTGTTGTTTTGCCCCCAAGCAGCACGCCGAATTGCCGTCGTGGGTGGCGGGGACAGTCCGTGTGCCCTTAGGGTGGCTCGCGGGTTTCTGCGGTGGCGGCCATTCAGCGGCAGCTTCTATGTTTAGCTGTCCACGGTGGCTTCAGCTAAACATAGAAGCTGCCGCCGAATTGCTGCCGCCGCGGAAACACGCCTCCCGTCCTAAGAGCACACGGACTGTCCCCGCCATCTGTGGCGGCAATTCAACGCACTGTTTGGGGCGGCGAAAACTGTAGAGCTGGCCCTGCTCAGGAGCAAAACTGGCAAAAGGCGCACTTCAACAGTGATCAATCATTGAAAGCCAGCTAACTGAAACAAGTTGTGAGGTGCAATTCATAGGAGAGGAAATTTTTTGGGGAGACCTGAAAGGAGGCACAGAATTACCTGGGGAAAGAGAAAATGTGCCTAGATACTACAGTGATGGGTGCTTTACAATAGCTGATAGATGCTTGAAGGAGAGTGGCATTAGTTAAATTAAGAATACACAAGGAGGATTAGATAAATATGAGATATTCTTTAAGGAATATAGATGATTTTCATGAAGAAAAAATACCATACCTGGTATGTATTTTTGTCCAAATCTTTTAATTCTGAGCCTTCTTCACCAGTCATGATAAAAAATGTAAAACTGTCATCTGATAAGATTCCTATCTAAGGATGAAAAACAAACAAACAAACCCCAAGCATAAACACTAATCTTCAGTAATCATTATTATTATGGAGCGAAGTAAAAATCTTGTATGTAATTAAAAAAAATATCTTTTTCAGATTTAGGAGTCTAAAATTGTTTTGATTTTCAGTAAGTTACACTGGTCTACAATTTTTGAGAAGTCGTCTGCTTTAGAGATAAAATGTGATATTTATTATGTATTTTGATGTGCTGAATTCAAATATGACAATTAAAACAACTGATTGGCTACTGTTTCTAAGATATTTACGTTTTTACATTTTATGTCTATGTATATTGTGTAGATAGTAGAATTTTAATCATAAATTGTAAACCTAGGTCTTTTCATGTGTTTATGGTTGCTTTACATGATAATATTTCACCTGTCCTGTTTATGTAACACTTTAAAAATCAGCAAAAGGGTTATATAAATAAAATTTATTATGAAACAAAAGGCAAAAAACTATTATGTACATAGTTTAGTCCTATTCAGTGTCTACTCGGCGCTTCTTGGCTTGTCTCTTGTATTCATTAAATGGAGCATCTCTTGTCACTGTCCAGCAATAGTCTGCAATCATTGATGGGCTCCATTTGCCCTGATAGCCTGCCAGGAGATTCCACTGCTGTAGTCTGGAGCCCAACACGTCTGCCTTACTCTTGGGTAGTTCCAAATCCCTGACAAGGTCATTCAGTTCACCTTGTGTTAGGAGGTGTGCTTCAGAGGAGGAGGATGGGAGAAAATGTGGATCCTGTGACATTGATGGTTCAGGACCAGAAGTTTCATCCTCTTCCTCTTCCTCATCTGACTCGAGTGAGAATGATTCTGCTGCATCAGGAACCGGCAGTCCTTCTCCCTGGGGTACTGGGTGTATAGCTGATGGAAGGTTTGGATAATGCACAGTCCACTTTTTCTTCTTTGACACACCTTTCCCAACTGGAGGCACCATGCAGAAGTAACAATTGCTGGTATGATCTGGCACTGCAAAAGGCATAGATTTCCTTTTCCTGTTCAACCACTGGCGAAGATTTGTTGCACAAGTGTTGCAGCATATGTGTGAGGCCCACCTCTTATCCTGATCTCCACTTTTGCAGCCAAAATAAAGATGATAGGCTTTCTTAACCATAGTGGTTATACTGTGCTTTTGTGATGCAAAAGTTACTTCACCACAAACATAGCAGAAGTTATCTGCACTGTTCACACAAGTACGAGGCATCTCTGCTCACTTTGGCTAAACAGAAATGTGTCCCTTTGCAAAATCAAACACTGGCAAATAAGAGAACATGACACTGTATGATTTCTAGAGCTGATATAATTGCCCAGCAGAGTGATGTAAGCTTTGTTATGATTGCATTATCCATGACTTCTAGGAACAACATGATGCAATTCAGATCATGTATGATGCAATACCAGCTTCAGATTGCAGCATTCATTGTTTTGCCTAAAAAGCAAGTACTGTCCAAACCCAGTCATAGATTGATTCATAGATCCAGTCAAAGATGTATTTTAGTCATTTCTGGTTTAAATTGAGATCCCTTCCCTTTAGAACTAACTTACCCTCCGCCATTCCCAAGTCAAGGGTCGTATATACTGACCCAATAGCATATCTTGAAAACTAGAGCCAATCAACAATTTTAAGCATCATTTTCGTTCTCAGTGACCCAGAATTAGTAAAGTTGGACTACATTTATTTCAGAAGCATTTTGGCTGTAGAGCAGTGTTATCAGAGATGATCACAAGAAGTTACTTACCTTGTGCAGAAATGATGGTTCTTTGAGATGTGTGTCCCTGTGGGTGCTTCATTCTAGGTATATCTGCGTTCCTGTACTGCTGACTGGAGAACTTTTGTAACAGTGTCCGTTCAGCCTATGCATGTGTTGCCCTCTACCTCGTGCTCTGCCAAAGGCAAATCCTCCTCAGTTCTTTCTCTACTGAAGAGTTATTGCCGAGCACTCTGAGACAGACGGGAGGTGGGTGAGTCGTGGAGCACACATAGGGACACACATCTCAAAAAACCATTGTTACTGCACAAGGTGAGTAACTACTACTTCTTCAAGCAGAGTCCCTATGGGTGCTCCACTGTAGGTGAGTCCCAAGCAGGACCTCCCACTGAAGGATTGGGCTTCAGAGTCGAGTCTGTCATGGATGACAGAACTGTGGTGCCAACCCAGGCATCTGCAGGAGAGTCCCCCAATATGGCATAAGTGTATGCAGGTGCTCAGGTAACTGATTTGCAGATTTCTGATATAGGGATACCCTGGGCAAAGGCAACGGACAAGAGACTGATCTCGTAAAGTGTACTGTGGATGGGAGTGCTAAATTGTGAGTCTAGTAACAGAGTTTTGTATAGTTCAAGACCCATTTGGAGAGTCTTTGAGCTGAAATTGCTGGGCCTTTCAACCTATTCGCAATGGAGAGGAAGAGTCTTGGAGATTTTCTAAAAACTCTTCTCCTGTCAAATAGGCTAAGGCTCTCCTAACATTGAGCATATGGAGCATGGTTTCCCTATCCTCCTGATGAGGCTTGGATAAAAGGTTGGAAGGTGAATCAGTTGGTTCACGTAAAATGCAGATGTCACCTTGGGAATGAACTTTGGATGTGGTCTAAGTGTGACTTTGTGAGGGAAGAACACTGTGAAGGAGGGATGTGCCAGAGCTGGTATCTCCCCTATCCTTCTTGCCGAGGTCATGGCGATCAGGAATGTTGAGAGACATTGATATCATTATATACATACAAACTAATCAAGAATAATTCCATCAATAATAATCAAAATTTACAGATAGACAAAGTAAAAAATATGCTGCTTGAGAACTTATGAGTTTGATTTAAGGATATTTACTTTGTATGTTTTGACATATGATGTTGACAATTTGTGTTTTAACAGTTATAAAGCTTTGACTTTTTGAATGTCAACACCTACTGTAATTAAATAATTATTCCTCCTGTTGTCTGACCCCCATAATTTCCTGCAATTGTGAAAATTTAAGTCAATCAAAATGGGGCAAATGCTTACAAATAAACACTATTATCTATCAAATTTCTAAAAAATAAAATAAAAATTCTGCCAAGTCTGGCCATTATGCACAACATTCTGCACCTCTCTTGTGCAGGATCAAACCTTATGAATCACAAAAAAGGCAGAAAATGCAAATGCAGCCTTCAGGTTATACAGTTAAGCTCATAAAAATTCAAAAATTCAACAGTTAACATTTCAACAGTAATGTTAATTTGGCTACAATGGATATCTGGATTTTTTATATGTACATTCAATTACAAACAGCAATATATTAACCAACATATTAGTAACAAGATGTGAGTAGATGCATGTCATTCATCAGAGTTAAAGATACTATTGGAAACTTAACTCATGCATTTTTTTGCACTGAACTGAATATAATGTATATAGCTTATTTTGTTTACTATTTGCAAAATTTATTACCTCAGTCTTTTTCTGGTATATTTTAGTATCAGAGAGCTTTTTGTCTGTGGACTTTTCTTCTTGTACAACCTAAAACAAGAGGTATAGTATTATACTTATTTTCTACAGAAACAACTGACAACCATTGTTCTGAAAAGCATGCAGAAAGTCAAAAACTTAATTCACTTACAACTTTTACAGATCTTGTACTTGACTTTTGGAGGTGTTCCAAACAGTGTGGCTGTCATAAACGGATAGCTAAGGGTTAATGTTCTTTTACCTGGAAAGGAGTAACCTGAAACACCTGACCAGAGGACCAATCAGGAAACAAGACTTTTTCAAATCTGGGTGGAGGGAAGTTTGTGTCTGAGATCTTTGTTTTTTGTCTTGTGCCTGTACTCTCTCTCGGCTATGAGAGGATTTCTGTCTCCTGCTTTTCTAATCTTCTGTTTCCAAGTTGTAAGTACAAAGATAGGTTTGGTTTTTTTGTATTTACATGTGTGTAGTTGCTGGAGTGCTTTGAATTGTATTCTTTTTGAATAAGGCTGTTTATTCAATATTTCTTTTAAGCAATTGACCCTGTCTTTGTCACCTTAACACAGAGAGACCATTTTTATGTATTTTTCTTTCTTTTTACATAAAGCTTTCTTTTTAAGACCTGTTGGAGTTTTTCTTTAGTGGGGAACTCCAGGGAACTGAGTCTGTAGCTCACCAGGGAATTGGTGGGAGGAAGGAGTCGGGGGGGAAAATCTCTGTGTGTTAGATTTACTAGCCTGACTTTGCATACCCTCTGGGTGAAGAGGGAAGTACTTGTGTTTCCAGGACTGGAAATAGGGAGGGTGGTGTCCCTCTGTTTAGATTCACGGAGCTTGCTTCTGTGTATCTCTCCAGGAACCCAGGGAGGGAACACCTGGAAGGGAGAAGGGGGGGGAAATGGTTTATTCCCCTTTGTTATAAGACTCAAGGAATTTGGGTCTTGGGGTCCCCAGGGAAGGTTTTTGTGGGGACCAGAGTGCCCCAAAACACTCTAATTTTTTGGGTGGTGGCAGCTTTACCAGGTCCAAGCTGGTAACTAAGCTTGGAGGTTTTCATGCTAACCCCCATATTTTGGACGCTAAGATCCAAATCTGGGAATAGGTTATGACAGTGGCACAGCAGAAAAGTTTTCTAAATTGACTGAACTTTCAGCCTTTCTGTCATGGTATAATTCCCCACTCTGAACCTTAGTGTCCAAAAGATGGGGTACCAGCATGAATTCCTCTAAGCTCAATTACCAGCTTAGTACTTGTAGCGCTGCCACCAACCAGGAATTCCAGTGCCTGGTACACTCTGGTCCCCCCAAAACCTTGCCCGGGGACCCCCAAGACCCAGTCCCTCTGGATCTTAACACAAGGAAAGTAAACCCTTTCCCTCACTGTTGCCTCTCCCAGGCTTCCCCTCCCTGGATTACCCTGGAAGATCACTGTGATTCAAACTCCTTGAATCTTGAAACAGAGAGGAAAATCCACCTTCCCCCCTCCTTCTCTCTCCCCCTCCCAGGCTCTCCCTGAGAGAGAAAGTAATCCTAACACAGAGAGAAATTAACCTCTCTCTCCCCCTTCCCTCCTTTCTCCTCACCAATTCCCTGGTGGAGTCAGACCCAATCCCCTGGGGTCTCACCAGAATAAACAAAAAATCAGGTTCTTAAACAAGAAAAGCTTTTAATTAAAGAAAGAAAAAACAGTAAAAATTATCCTTGTAAATTTAAGATGGAATATGTTATAGGGTCTTTCAGCTACAGACACTGGGAATACCCTCCCAGCCTAAGTATACAAGTACAAATTAAAATCCTTTCAGCAAAATACAAATTTGAACTCCTTCCAGCCAAATACACATTTGCAAATAAAGAAAACAAACATAAGCCTAACTCACCTTATCTACCTAGTACTTACTATTCTGGACATAGACTGTATCAGAGAGATTGGAGAGAAACCTGGTTGCACGTCTGGTCCCTCTGAGCCCCCAGAGTGAACAACAACCAAAATCTAACAGCACACACAAAAACTTTCCTCCCTCAAGATCTGAAAGTATCCTGTCCCCTGACTGGTCCTCTGGTCAGGTGACAGCCAGGCTCACTGATCTTGTTAACTCTTTACAAGGCAAAAGAGATATGAAGTACTTCTATTCTATTACCTCTTACTTATCTGTTTATGACACTTTCACACACACAAAAAAGGTAGCTTGTTGCACATTTCACTTAAACAATAAATTACAAGTACAGTACAAGAAAAATAAGTTACCTTGTATGTTTTCAGCTTCTCTCTTACTCTACCTCGTAATGCTTCAGTTACACTCCTTCGTTTTTCTACATCAGCCACATCTAGGGTAAAGCCAGCATAGCATAACATTTTTATCACACCTTCTTGTGGTACTAAATGCTATTTTTTTCCAAGTATATTCTTCTGCAGTGCATAGCCCATTTATTATTAATTATTTATAGTGAATAGAATGGTCTTCCTATTAAAGGTATTAGATAGAAATACAAAGTAAAATAGTATTCATCAGGTAGTTTTATAGATGTAAATAGAATCACGAAGATATAACTAGAATCTTGTAACATGTACAATTTGTAGGATTTTATTTTATTTTATTTTTTTTAAATCCTGGATGTCTGAAAATCACAAATGTCCAGGATCAAATTTTCAAACTGGCTTCTAAAATTACATACAAAAAATGTCAGAAAGCAGAACCCTGACAACTAGCTACCATATTCATGCATACTCATGCTGATTTGAGGCATAACTACAGAAACAAAAGCAAAATATATGGCCTCTTGAGCTCAATTTGAAAATTTGATGTCTGTTAACTTTACCATTTTATACTGAATATACGAACAAACATTCATCCAAACCTCCCTTATCTTTTCCCCACGCATTCAAATAAGAAGGATCAAATAATTTAAACTCAGCAGCTGCTTCCTGGTTTAGCTACCTCCCATGCTCAGTGCATGAATTTGCACTGACTGCTGTGAACAAGGCCACTCCTCTCTCTGGGCTCCAGGAAAACCAGCCTGCTCAGCAGGACTTCAGTATATAATTCTAATTCCAATCATCACATTCACAGAAACATGATCTAGGGGAGAAGATGACAACTGAAGTGCTGGGTAGTTGATGGAAGGTAACAGATTAAGAGGCAAACGGAGGGGGAAAACATCCTACCTTTATTAAAGAGGCCAGAAGTGGCCAAGTACTGATTTAAGATTACTGTAAATCAGAAGTAACTCCACCTGTTTTCGTGGTTAACCCATGCTTTACAGTGGACTAACCAGCTTGAGAATCTAGACCATAGCACATACCTCTAGATTTAAAATCTGGAGCCATATATGCATAGCATACCATTTTCAAATAGGCAATACTTTGATATATCAAAACTAACCTTTTTCAAACCTAACAAAGGCCCTCCTCCTCCAAGAGGTGACAATTATTTACATAGTCTTAAGTTTTGAAATTCAGCTTTTCTGACATGGACTTGTCAAACAAAATGTGGTTAATATTTTTACGGGACAAGTGTATTTTTTATCCTTGCCAACATCAAACAATTAGAGAAACTGGAATCAAACTTTCTAAATAAATTCAACTTTGGAAAGAAAAGTTTCATCTTAAATGTGATTTTTTTAAAAAGTTGTATGTGAACACAAAAGGATTAATTTCTAATAAAATATAATTGTTTTAATAATTTGGCCTAGAGTCTGAGACAGATTCTCAGATTTTACTAATCAAAATAAATATGTAATAAAAGTAAATAACTGAAACCATTTTGTAGCATTCACTATTTGAATGCTATGCTAATTTTAAAAATGTAGCCCCCCCTTAACTTTGAATTAAATTTAAGTGAGCTGTGGAGGGGAGGCTGTATCTCTTATTATGAAAATATTTGCAATGTATTTCACATTTTGTTAAAAAATCTCACTCATAAGAATGGCCATACTGGGTCAGAAAGGTCCTTCTAGCCCAGTATCCTGTCTTCCAACAGTGGCCAATGCCAGGTCCCCTAGAGGGAATGAACAGAACTGGTAATCATCAAGTAATCAAGCATCAAACTCAACATTTTGCAATCACCTTCATTAATTGTTAGTTTGACAACCCTGAAAATATAGAAAAGTATGTATTCACACAGGGCCCAATTGTTATACACTTCCAGAGGTTCTCAAACTTCACTGCACTGCAACACCCTTCTAACAACAAAATTACTACATGGGGGTGGAGCCCAAGCCCTGCTGCTCTGGGTGGGAGGAGAGGGGGCACAAGTGTGTATCACCTCCATATTAGTGCACATAACAAAATTCAGTGAGGAGTCCTTGTGGCACTTTAGAGACTAACAAATTTATCTGGGCATAAGCTTTCCTGGGCTAAAACTCACTTCACCAGATGCATGCAGTGGAACATACAGTAGGGAGGTATAAATACACAGCATATGAAAAGATGGGAGTTGCCTTACCAAGGTGGGGGGTCAGCGCTAACAAGCCAATTCAATTTTAATTGGAAGTAGGCAATTCTCAACAGTTGACAAGAACGCGCAGAAATCACTTTTGCAGTGTTAATGAGGCCAATGTAAACAAGGTGGCCCATTTGAAACAGTTGACAAGCTGTAAGTATTTAGCAAGGGGAAATTAGTTTTTGGAAAAACAATGAGGCATACTTGTGGCACCTTAGAGACTAACACATTGATTTAGTTTCTATAGTGACCTATTCACTCCGTCTCTCTGTTCAGGCCTAATTTGATGGTGTCCAGTTTGCAAATTAATTCCAATTCTGCAGTTTCTCGTTGGAGTCTGTTTTTGAAGTTTTTTTTGTTGAAGAACTGCCACTTTTAAGTCTGTTATTGAGTGACCAGGGAGACTGAAGTGTTCTCCCACTGGTTTTTTGAATGTTATAATTCTTAATGTCAGATTTGTGTTCATTTATTCTTTTGCATAGAGACTGTCCAGTTTGGCCAACGTACATGGCAGAGGGGCACATGATGGCATATATCATATTGGTAAATGTGCAGGTGAACGAGCCTCTGATGGTGTGGTTGATGTGGTTAGGTCCCATAATCGTGTCCCTTGAAATTCATGTGGCAGGGATGGGGCTGAGGGGTTCAGAGTGTGGGAGGGTGAGGGCTCCAGCTGGGGGTGAGGGCTTTGGGGAGGGGCTGGGGATGAGAGGCTCACAGCTGGACCAGAGGGTTGGGGAGCAGGGGGTGAGGGCTCTGGCTGGGGTGCATGCTCTGGGATGGGGCTAGGGATGAGGGGCTTAGGGCTGGGCCAGAGACTTGGGGTGCAGGGGGTGAAGGCTCTGGCTGGGATGCAGGCTCTGGGATGGGACCAGGAAAGAGGGATTTGGGGTGCAGTGGGGCTACAGCAGGGAGAGAGAACTCCCCACCAGCTCTCTCTGGGATGGGGCCAGGAATGAGGGATTTGGGGTGCAGAAGGGCTACAGCGGAGAGCGAGAACTCACCACCAGCTCTCTCTTCCCTCAGCAGCAGCTGGGCTGGGGGGAGAGGCGTCTCTCCCCACCGCGGCAGTTCCAGGGTTGGGGCCGTGGAACAGGAGCCTCTCCCCCGCCACAGCAAGTCCAGGTCAGGGCTGGGTTGGGGCCTCGGGAAAGACGCCTCTCTCCAGGCCACAGCAGGTCCTGGGCTGGGCTGGGGCTGGCACCTCTCCCCTTGGCCGCAGCAGGTCCAGGGCTGGGGAAGAGGCATCTCTCTGTGCTGCAGCCCTGAGTGCCTGCTCAGCACTTAATAGACTACTGCACGGCCATGTGAACGAGCACCTTAGAGAGAACTTAGGTCGCAAACCACTTTGGGGTTTGAGAACTGCTGCCTTACACCATGAGAAGTCCCACTGAATATGGTATTATTCAATGTGAGTGTGGGTATCAATCTGGACCAATAAACGTATACGATAGTGCCAGCTCAGGCAATAAGTGCATCTTCATCAAACAATATCAATCAAGAGCAAAGACAAGTATTTTTATTACGCTACCTTCCTGGAAATTCTGATCTACAAATTCTTCTGTTTGATGCCTAATAACATGTTCGCTGTCTTCAGTCAACTATGAAAAACAAATTACCAGAAGAAAGATTTAAAGTAAAAGTTTTAAAATTAAACTGCAGATCCCACATTTAAAATTTTCTAAACTTGCATATTGCACTGCTGGTGTAATATTTTATAGTACTTGCTATCGCTAAGTGTCTAATACAGTGTATGACAGTCTGTACCTCAAACTAGCACTCTGGAACCCCCATATTCACTGATGTGATACGATTATATGTTTTGTACAATGCATGCCTTGTGGAGGTATCATTTAAGAAGTCTTGATTTTTTTAACAGTAATATCCTGTTGAATTGTATGTACTATCACTGTATGGGAAGCTATGAAGTAATGCTACGTATTTGTGGCTGTAATATATAGTAAAAGGGAAATGCCCACAGCTAGCCTTTCAGTGGCCACAAAGGAGTAACTAACACTGACAAGCCAGATTTACATCTAGATTGGCCAGACAGGTGTTGATGTCTCATCAAGCATCCACTCTTCTAGAGACTCCTCAGAGAGGGCACGTATACAATGGGGGCCACCTGACCCCCACCTCACAGTACAGATCTTTCTAGCATGTGGAAAGAAACTATAAATGAGGGTTGATGATATCATCACTAGGCCTGTCTACTCCCCAATCTCAACACCTAGAAGATTGTTTGGAAGACAATGAACTGTGGAGACTTGCCCCAGGACATCAGCCTGTGTATTAAGAACTGTAAAATGCATGGAATATCCAGTGTTAATCTGTTAAAGTTAGAATTTAGGCCGCGATTCTATTTTTATTTCTTAAGAAACCAACTATGTACTCTGTGCCTAACACTTATAATCACTTATCACTCTGTAGTTACTAAACTTATTTTAATGTTTTGTCCTTACCAGTGAGTTAGTCTGAAGTGCTTGGAGAATCTGCTCAGATTACAAAGGCTGGTGCATGTTCACTTTCCTTTGACAAAGTAGTAAACTAATTAATGAGCTTGCACTGTTATGAGGGCTATAGTGTTAGCTGGAGTCTCTCTGTGTATAATTCATGAGTGCCTTAGAAAGCATTCATGCAACTCAGCATGAATTCATGCAACTCAGCAACTTCACATGATGGAGTGATCATAACACCTGGATGGGTTGGCTGCTTGTCACTAGGATAGCATTGTGAGAGCCAGCTCAGGGAGGAGACTTTAAGGGGACTCAGAAGTCCCACAGTTCCAGGTTGTGCACTGGGAGTATGCCACACAATGGTTTTCAACCTGTGGTCCATGGACCCCTGGGGGTCAGCAGAGTATGTCTAAGGGGTCTGCAAAAGGTTGTGGTTACCACAGAACAGTGGTTTTCAACCTGTGGTCTGTGGATCCCTGGCGGTCTGCAGAGTATATCTAAGATTTTCAAAAGGGTCTGCCATTTGAATTTGAATTTTTTTAGGAGTCCGCAAATGAAAAAAGGTTGAAAACCACTGCTCTAATAGATTAAATATTTACTTTCACAAATACAATGTGTCTGTCCTGAAAGGATATAGTAAATTAAAAAGATATTGGGCCAAATTCTGCTCTTACTTACACTGCTAAGAATCCATTATAATGCTACTGACAGAGTAAAATTTAGCACAAGAAATACTGGAGCTGAATCTGATTAGTTTTGTAATTAGTTTTTATCACACTATATTTAAACGTACTTTACTGTTAGTAGATTTCTTTTGATTTTTATGAAGTACTTAAACAATTAAAATATTTGTTAGAGCAATATTAGAGCCTCCACAAATGTTGCCAGCCTGCATCTCTTCCTTTTGTACTTTCAGCAGGTAGTGCATGCCATTGTAACCATGAAGCTGAGCATTGCAATGAACATTATATTGAGCAACTTCACCTAAATAACTGACACGCTGTCTAAAGCTGATGCAGGAGGGCAGTCATTTGGGGTATGCAAAAGAATGTACTGTCTCCATTGGGTGCTTATTGGTATGCGCATTGAATTCAAGGTTTTGGTTTTAACATTTAAAGCTCCTAACAAGATAGGTACCAGCTACCTTTCCAACATTCTAAAAACCACTATTCCATTTCCCTCCTCTAAAGTTTGATGATGTAAGTCTACTTGTGCGGAGGGCCTGGAGTGAGCTAATGCAAAATGCAGCCGTCCTCTGGCTTGGTTAGAATCAGTGTCCTCTCAGAGGTTAAGAGGAAAGAACTTCTCAATGTTTTTTTCCCTATATATAAAAGGGTGATAGAATTTACTAACCTTTGTAAAGTGCCTTGACTCAATAAGAAATGCTGCCGAAGCACCAAATATTATTATTAGTGCAGTAGGACCTAATTAGCACATTGCATTTCTGCTCTGTGTCCTGAATTACCTTTCCATCTGCTTCCAAATGTAATTTATAGGTGAGGGATTTAATCTATAAAGCCCTATATATTTTGCACCTGGCTACTTCGGGACTGACTCTCCCCATGCAACAGCAAGTTGGTTAATTTTAACTGGGTTGGTTTTGTTGACAGTCCATAGCTGTGCACTCTTGAGGTCTAGAATAATTCTTGGTGCAGAGTTCCTGACTATAGAATATGCTCCCTCTGGTGGTTTGTCAAAGTCCCACTTTAAACTGTTAAAGAATAGTGCAAAGTCCATCTTTTGAGTTAAGCATTTCCAAATAGTTCTATACTAAAGCACCATCTTTGCTGCTGCTACTTTAAATTTGCATTTATAAACTGATGCTTGTACTAATCTGTAATGGTTCCAGATTTCATAGTAATGGACATACTATAAATCAGTAAAATCATGAACACATTAATGTGTCAAAATTTAAACCTCTAAGTTTATAGAAATAACATTGAAATACAGGAAAGGAAAAAGGTTAATAAACAATAAGCTGCTGTAAAAGAATACCATATTCAAATCAACCTCTTTTTTCCCAATGTTAAAAGCAGGCACGAATGTTAGACAGTATCACACTGTACCATAAATAAAAGATAACACAGCTGTTCCTCTGAAGGCTGCTTTCAACTTGTTCTTGTTCCAAATGTTCTCCAGTTACCTATTAAACGTCACTGGTTTAACAGCATGTCCCAACAATTAATGTTCTAACTTGCTTTAATCTAATAATATATCTAGCAACCCATTAGTTAGCTATATAGAAAGAACTCTTTAAAACAATCCACAAGCTGAAACACCTCCTTTGTGGAAAATCCAAGTACAGGCTGAAAACTGTACTACCTTCTTTCAGACCACTGGATGCAAATTTACTTCTTTTTACAGAAAATGACATGGTTCTGTTTTCAGTTACACTGGTGTAAATCCAGAATAGCTCATCTGAAGAAAGCTGAATTATTACAGATTTACACCATTATAACTGAGTAAAATCTGGCTTACAAAGCGCATTTCACACTTTTAAACTCCCATTTATATCCGAGGTTCTCCTCTGCTTAAAAACTGGAGCACCTATAGACCTGGGTCTGTAAAGAACAAATAGCACAAAAGATTTCAGGAAAACATTCATTTAATTAAGAGAGTAATTTAAGACACTACTGATGTCTAAGAAAAGATTCTAGATTTAAAAATGGAAAATGAAATTGATTGGTTATGGTAGAGTCTTCAGTCTATATTTTGAAAAAAAAAATGTGGGTTGATCTGAATCACCATGTCTTTTTGAAAGACAATATAGCTAATTAGGGAGAAAAGCCTCAGAAGACTGATAAATCTAAAAGGAGAGATAAATAATGAGGACAGGGTAGCCATACAGAACAATCTGGATTGCTTGGTAACGTGGGCCCATTCAAACAAAATTCATTTTAATATACCAAATGTAAAGTTATGCATCTAGGAACAAGGAAAAAAAGCCAATACCTACAGAATGGAGGACAGTATCCTGGTAAGCAGTGATTCTAAAGCATTTAGGCTCAAAGTAGACAAGCAGCACAGGAGCACCCAGTACAATGCTGTGCCAAAAAGAGCTAAACAGGAGAGTAGAGAGAAGGGAGGTGACTTTACCTCTACATACAGTACTGGCGAAACTATTAGAATACCATATCCTGTTCTGGAGGACACATTTTTAAAAGAATGTGGAAAAATTGGAGAGGGTTCAGGAAAAGAGCCACAAATGATTCAAGGTCTGGCGAGAATGCCGTACAGTGGGACTTAAAGAACTCAATCTGTTTAGTTTATCAAAAGATTCAAAAGTGACTTGATAATGGTGAAAAAATAGTGGGTACTAAAGGGCTCCTTAATCTAGCAGAGAAAGGCGTAACAAGAAATAATGGCTGGAAGCTGAAGCCAGACAAAATCAACTGAGAAATGAGACGCAAATTTTAAACAGCAAGGATGATCAACTACTGGAACAAACTACCTACGGATGTGGTAAAATGTCCATCTCAATGTCTTTCAAGCCAAGACGGGATGCTTTTCTGGAACATATGCTTTAGCAAAACAACTTATTGTGCCCAATATGGGGGTAACTGGGTGAAATTTAATAGTTTGAGTTATACTGGAGATCAAACTAAAAGTTCTAATGATCCCTTCTGGCCTTAAACACTATCTATGAAACAGAGAATCAAAAACAATTTAACTGTTTAGTATCTATTCCTCCTAGCCAAAGGGATAGCAGAGTTAAAGAGTCACTGTCCAAAAATGTAGGCCAAAATTAATATTTTGTTTATAAAGTTATATTTCTAAATAATTTCAAACAACTTGTGTTTAGTTTTGATTTAAACATTCCCCCTACAAACTTTGCAAACCAGGCACAATAGCATCACACAAATCCATGAGAACTGGAAAATTAAGCTGACTAGTCTAGAAGCAGCATAACCGGTGAAAAGAAATTTCGATTTTCACCATTTTCACTTTTAACAATCTAAGGTTGTACTAACACATGCGGGGTTTTCTTTTTAAATATGACATAACCTAACTATCTCTTGAAAGGACAACTCTGCTATCAGTATGAAGTCTGGACTTTGGAATACCTGTGCACATAAGCTCTGTTGGGAAGTTATCTACATTGCCATGTAGATAAATTAAGTCAAATGCTTGTGAAAAAATTACGTTCACAGCCAATTTTAAAGTAGGCATTTTAATGCTAAAGAATGTATTTGGGCTAAATAAAACAAGATATTGTTAGTATAATATACTCTTATATAAAAAGTAATGTATTACTGAAAAATATCTGTACTACTATTCAACAGCAAGTGGTCACAATTAAGTATATATGTACCATTACATACAGAGCTCAAGGCATCAAAAAAGACGGTTACTCACCTTTGTAACTGTTGTTCTTCGAGATGTGTTGCTCACATCCATTCCAGTTAGGTGTGCGCGCCACGCGTGCACGTTCGTCGGAAACTTTTTACCCTAGCAACTCCAGTGGGCCGGCAGGTCGCCCCCTGGAGTGGCGCCGCCATGGCGCTCAATATATATCCCTGCCGGCCCACCCGCTCCTCAGTTCCTTCTTGCCGGCTACTCCGACAGTGGGGAAGGAGGGCGGGTGTGGAATGGATGTGAGCAACACATCTCGAAGAACAACAGTTACAAAGGTGAGTAACCGTCTTTTCTTCTTCGAGTGATTGCTCACATCCATTCCAGTTAGGTGAATCCCAAGCCATACCTAGGCGGTCGGGTCGGAGTGAGAAGTCGCGGCATGGAGCACTGCAGATCCGAAGGCCGCATCCTCTCTTGACTGCTGGACCAGGGCGTAGTGGGAAGCAAAGGTGTGGACCGATGACCAGGTCGCTGCCCGACAGATTTCCTGGATGGGCACATGGGCGAGGAAAGCCAGCGACGACGCCTGCGCCCTGGTAGAATGCGCAGTCACACGGCCCGTAGGAACGTGGGCCAAGTCATAGCAGGTCCTGATACAGGACGTTACCCATGAGGATAACCTCTGGGAGGAGATAGGAAGCCCCTTCATGCGGTCCGCTACCGCCACGAAAAGCTGGGGGGATTTGCGGAAGGGCTTGGTCCTCTCCACGTAGAACGCGAGAGCCCTACGGACATCAAGCGAGTGAAGCTGCTGCTCCCTGCCTGAGGAGTGAGGTTTCGGGAAAAAAACCGGAAGGAATATCTCTTGGCTGATGTGGAAGGACGAGACTACCTTGGGGAGAAAGGCAGGGTGTGGCCTCAGCTGCACCTTATCTTTGTGGAAGACTGTATACGGGGGGTCTACCACAAGAGCCCGGAGTTCCGACACCCGCCTAGCTGAGGTGATAGCTACTAGAAAGGCAGTCTTCCAAGAGAGGTAAAGCAGGGAGCAAGTAGCTAACGGTTCAAAGGGGGGTCCCATGAGCCGGGACAACACCAGGTTAAGATCCCAGGTTGGAGCAGGGAGACGGACGTTAGGGTATAAACGTTCCAGTCCCTTAAGGAATCTAGACACCATCGGGTGAGAAAAAATAGAGCGACCATCCGCACCCGGGTGAAAGGTGGAGATAGCTGCCAGGTGGACTCGCAACAACGATATCGCCAGACCTTGCTGTTTGAGGGACCAAATGTAGTCTAAGATATCGGCCACCGAAACTTCCATAGGGCGGAGATTTCTCTCCACGCACCAACAGGAGAAACGCTTCCACTTGGCCGAATATGTCGCTCTCGTGGAAGGCTTCCTGCTGCCCAAAAGCACCTCCCTCACCGGTGTGGAGCAGCGCAGCTCAGAACCGGTCAGCCACGCAGGAGCCACGCCGCTAGGTGCAGCGACTGGAGGTCCGGGTGACAGAGGGTCCCGTGCTCCTGGGTAATCAGGTCCGGGTGAAGGGGCAGGGGAACTGGGTCGGCTATGGTCAGGTCCAGCAGCATGGGGTACCAATGTTGCCTGGGCCATGCCGGGGCTACCATGATCACGCGAGCCCTGTCCCTGCGCACCTTCAGAAGGACCCTGTGGACCAGAGGGAACGGGGGAAATGCGTAGAACAAGTGGGTCGACCACGGAATAAGGAAGGCATCCGCTATCGACCCGGGCTCCCTGCCCTGAAAGGAGCAGAACGCCTGGCACTTCCTGTTCCCCCCGGACGCGAAGAGGTCCACACGGGGATAACCCCACCTCCGGAAGATGGAGAGGGCGACGTCCGGGCGAAGGGACCACTCGTGCGACAGGAAGGATCTGCTCAAGCGATCCGCCAGTGTGTTCCGTACTCCGGGGAGGAAGGAAGCCGTGAGGTGAATGGAGTGGGCTACACAAAAGTCCCAGAGTCGCATCGCCTCGTGACACAGGGGAGAGGATCTGGTGCCGCCTTGCTTGTTGATATAGTACATGGTCGTCGTGTTGTCGGTAAACACCGCGACACAACGACCTTGAAGCTGATGGCAGAACGTCTGACAAGCGAGGCGGACCGCTCTCAACTCCCGCATGTTGATGTGCAACCCCACCTCCTTCTGGGACCACAAGCCCTGCGTTCTCAGGGTCCCCAGGTGGGCCCCCCAGCCCAGATCTGAGGCATCCGTTGTCAGGGACACCGAGGGCTGAGGTGGGTGGAAAGGGAGCCCCGCACACACTACCGACTGGTCTAGCCACCAGTCGAGAGAATCTAACACCCCTTGGGGGATCGTGATCAGCATGTCTAGCGGCTGTCTTGCCGGCCGGTAATGATCGATGAGCCACAACTGGAGGGGCCTCATGCGGAGCCGAGCATAACCGGTCACAAAGGTGCAAGCCGCCATGTGGCCTAACAGGGCTAGACATGTTCGCACTGATGTCAAGGGGGCTGCCCGCAGTCGTTGAACGATCGCTGACAATGCCTGGAACCTCTGCAACGGCAGCAAGGCCCTGGCCACGGTGGCGTCCAGGATGGCCCCGATGAATTCCACCCTCTGCGTGGGGATCAGGGTGGACTTGTCCATGTTTATCAAGAGGCCCAAAGTAGCAAACGTGCCGGTGATCACGTGGACATGGCTGCAGACTTGCCGTTCCGACGTGCCCCGAATCAACCAATCGTCTAGATAAGGGAACACGTGGATACGACTGCGTCGAAGATGTGCCACAACAGCTGCCATGCACTTTGTAAACACCCTCGGGGCCGTAGAAAGGCCAAATGGGAGGACTGCAAATTGGTAATGAAGGGGGCCCACCACGAAGCGAAGGAAACGTCTGTGGTGTGGCCAAATGGCAATGTGAAAATACGCGTCCTGCATGTCGAGGGCGGCGTACCAGTCTCCCGGATCCAGGGATGGGATAATGGTCCCCAGGGATACCATGCGGAACTTCAACTTCACCAGGTATTTGTTGAGCTCTCGCAGGTCGAGGATAGGCCTGAGGCCTCCCTTGGCCTTGGGGATCAGAAAATAACGGGAATAAAACCCCTTGCCTTTCTCGTTTTCTGGAACCGCCTCTATAGCTCCTTTGCTGAGGAGCGTCTGTACCTCCTGCCGAAGGAATTGCTCGTGAGAGGGGTCCCTGAAGAGGGACGAGGAAGGGGGGCGGGAAGGAGGAAATGATACAAACTGCAGGCGGTATCCCGTCTGCACCGTGCGTAAGACCCAGCGGTCCGATGTTATTTGGGTCCACGCCGGGAGGAAAAACGAAAGACGGTTGGAAAACGGGGGGGAAGGATCCATGGGGGAAACTGTTACTGCGCCCTCGGGCGCACCTTCAAAATGAAGGCTTGGGTCCAGGCGGGGGCTTAGAGGAGCCTTGGTTTTGCCCCCCTTGGTTCCCCGAATGCCTGCGCCTTCCATTCCTGCCACGGCGCCTGTTAAGGTCCTGCCGTTGGCGGAACTGGGAATATGGCCTGCGCTGCTGTTGTTGCTGTGGCCGGAAGGGTCTGCGTTGCGTTCCCGGTGTGTGCATCCCGACGGAGCGCATAATGACCCGATTGTCCTTCAGACTCTTGAGTCTGGGGTCTGTCTTTTCGGAAAACAGGCCCTGGCCTTCGAATGGGAGGTCCTGGATGGTATGCTGGAGCTCCGGAGGAAGGCCAGAGACCTGCAGCCAGGAGATGCGGCGCATCGTTACTCCCGACGCGAGGGTGCGGGCAGCCGAGTCTGCAGCGTCCAAAGAAGCTTGCAAAGATGTACGTGCAGCCTTCTTGCCCTCATCTAAGATGGCTGCAAATTCCTGGCGGGCGTCTTGCGGCAGCATCTCCTTAAATTTGTCTGCTGCCACCCAGGAGTTGAAGGCGTACCTGCTGAGCAGGGCCTGCTGGTTCGATACCCTGAGCTGCAGCGCCCCAGCCGAGTATACTTTACGGCCGAGGAGGTCCATCCGCCTGGCCTCCCTGGATTTGGGGGCTGGAGCTTCCTGCCCATGACGCTCTTTGTCATTTACTGATTGTACCACCAGGGAACACGGTGTCGGATGTATATGGAGGTACTCATAGCCTTTAGAAGGGGCCATGTACTTCCGCTCGACGCCCCTCGCCGTAGGGGGGATGGAGGCTGGAGACTGCCAGATGGTATTGGTGTTGGCCTGGATGGTCCTTATGAACGGTAGGGCGACCCTGGTGGGAGCATCCGATGAGAGGATGGTAACAATTGGATCCTCTATTTCCGAGACCTCCTCGGCTTGTAGGCTCAGATTCTGAGCTACTCGCCTGAGGAGGTCTTGGTGTGCCCTGAGGTCCAGCGGGGGGGGGGGCTACTGGAGGAGGTACCAGCCACCGCTTCATCAGGGGAGGAGGATGAGGAGACCCCCGGCAAGAGAGTGTCTAATGGAGGGTCTCCCTCGGCCCTCGCCTCTGTCTCAGGAGCCAGAGCGGAGTCTTGCTGCTTGGACCCTTCCTGCCCATCCGGGGAGGGAGGGGGGCGAGACAATGAGGCTTCCGGCACCCTGTGTTCTGCCGTCGCAGGCCTAGCAGGAAGCTGTTGGGGCCCCTGGGCTTGATGGTATGCCCAGGGTGTCCAAAACCCCCATTGCTGCGGGCCTTGGTCGTGTTGTGGCGGGTCGTGAAATAGCGCCACCTGCCGGTCGGTGCCCAACGCATACCCGCTGTCCGTTTGGGAGGAGACCGACGGCTGTCTAGAAGGCCACGGCGGGGCAGACCCTGGTTGGTAAGGGTCTGCGCGGGTCGGCACCGAAGATCTTCTCGGTGCCGGGGATCGGTACCGGGAGTCATATCGGTGCCGGGATCGGGACCGGGACCGGGTTCTGTCTCGGTGCCGGGATCTGGACCGGTACCGGCCGCCGCTTCGGTGCCGGGATCGGGACCGGGACCTGCCACCAGCTCGGTGCCGGGAGGTCGACCGGGACCGGGACCTGCCACCAGCACGGTGCCGGGAGGTCGACCGGTGCGGCGAGTGACGGCGGGACTGGCTCCTGGAGTCACGGTGCCGGTATCGGCGGCTGGAGTCCGACCGCGACTGCCTTGAGGTCGACCGGTGCCGCGAGTGCAACCGGTACCGCCGAGGAGAGCGGTGCCGGGACTGCGAGCGGCGACGAGATCTCGATCTGCCGTGACGTCGGGACCTGGACCGTGAGCGCGAGTCCCTAGACGGTGCCGACATCATTGGCTTGCCTCTAGACGCGACCCGCACCGGAGGTACCGGGGGTGGCAGCTGAGTAGGCTCAGTTAAGGCAATGAGGTCCCGAGCCGAGGCGAAGGTCTCCGGCGTGGATGGGACCAATATCTCGACCCCAGATCTCATGGGGGAGCTTGGCGGCACCGGACTCGATGGACCCGCCGGGCCCGGAGTCGACGGTGCCTGCGGCGCCGCGGCCGATGTTGAGGCCGGGCGCTCCAGTCGGGTCTGCCTGGCTGGAGTAGCAGACTTCGACGGTCTTGGTTCTGTCCCCGGTGCCGGAGAAGGTCAGTGCCGGGGAGTCTTTTCGGTGCCGGTGCGATCCGGTGCCGGCGCCGAGATCACGGCCTGCGAAGCCGCCGGGTCAAGTGCCGCCTCCATAAGGAGAGTTCGGAGTCTTTGATCCCTCTCCTTTTTTGTTCTTGGCTTAAAAGCCTTGCAGATGCGGCACTTGTCCGATCTGTGCGATTCCCCCAGGCACTTCAGGCACGCGTCGTGGGGGTCGCTGGTGGGCATAGGCTTCTTGCAGGCCGCACACTGCTTGAAGCCCGGCGAACCAGGCATGAGTCCGGTGCTGGGTGCCGGGAAGGGCTAAGCCCCCGGCGAACAACTATTTACAATCTATTTACAGTTAATTACTACTATCTATACTTAACAATCTAACTAACAACTATAACAATACGAGAGATAACGAGAGATAACAAGGAGAGCTAGGGACGTGGAGGACAGCTATGCCGCGCTCCACAGTTCCAACGACCGACACGGCGGTAAGAAGGAACTGAGGAGCGGGTGGGCCGGCAGGGATATATATTGAGCGCCATGGCAGCGCCACTCCAGGGGGCGACCTGCCTGCCCACTGGAGTTGCTAGGGTAAAAAGTTTCCGACGAACGTGCACGCGCGGCGCGCACACCTAACTGGAATGGATGTGAGCAATCACTCGAAGAAGAATACTTGGATTCTACAAGATAAAGTATCTTCTAACATCTGTTCTAATAAAAAGATAGATCATTAAAAGTAGCATTAACAAATTCACCTTTTTTCTAGCACTTTCTCTTCTCAGTGAGTTCTTCAGAATTGCTTCTTGAGCATCCTTTTTCTGGAGAATTAGAAAATAGAATCTTAAGGCTTACATTAGTATTATCTATAGGATACATGTCTTTGGAGTAAAATACACCTCAGTACTAAAAGAACACTAAAGGCCAATGCACCAAACAATTTGTCAAGCTGCCACAGGGCACAAGAGTATATCTCAAGAGACCCCAAAATCAGTTAATTGCTTTGGCACATTGCTTTGACAGTAGGGGGCTTTTCAGTAGTAGTGACAGGTTTTTTGTTTTGACTGCCAATACTGGTTTCTCTAATTTGATGTGGCAGAATCTGGATGTTGCATTTGATATGCAGCTCCTGCATCTGGTCTGTCAATCTCACACTTTTTCCCTTGGTACCTAATCTATGTCTCAGCTGGTCTGGATCTGCCATATAAGGACAATGGAGAATGGAAAGTTAGAATTTCCATAATTTAAGACCCTCTCAAGGTCTGGTCCAAAGACGGGCCTAATATCAGTGTTTTATACTGCCATGTAGGAAATCCAAATTCTCCTCTTCCTCACAGTCAGGGTACTAGATCTGCAAAAAACTGATCATCCTTGGGAAATAAAAATAGAGTCTTACATGACTCTACAGCAATCTCTCTAACCAGCTGAAAGGTACAATGCCCCTGGTCCCTAACGTTCCATCTAGTAGATGTATTTAGGATTAAATTTTAATTATTTTTTTCCTGAAATCCCCTTGGATTTTTTCTCTCTCTATCCTCTGTAACTGAAGAGGATAGCATATCACTTAAAAAAGAATTACTGCAGCCAAGTTCTTAGTTGCATGTCTTGCTGTGAAGTGACAAGGCCCATAATATACCCTGCAGACTCTGCATTACCTTTCCTAATGCTCACTTTTACAAATCTGTAAAGAATCCAAGCTCTAATCTGGATTCTACCATTCTTCAGCCTTAAAATAGTTATACACAGCACAAGGATACCACAAAGAGAGCCTTCTTATTTTACCTAAGGGTAGGATACTCAAGTGGTAACAGTCAGAGGTCTTCTGCTGCTACCACTCCTTGCACCATACACTGCTGTCAAAGACAGCACAGCAGTGAAAGTAGGAAGAGAAGGAAACTGAAAGAAGTATCCAGTTGGAACCGCTGACATTTACCATTTTTGTTTATATCCTACAATTTTTACACCATCAGTAATGCACATTGCCAACCTATGAAACCACACATTATCAGGTATTATCCTCCATTCCCCATTACCTCCATTTGTTACATCCACTTGTTGCATTTTGCTTTAAGTTCTATTGTAAATTCTTTGTGATGGGCTATGTCTGTCTCTGTTTGTACTGCACTTACATAATGGCGTATGATCCTGATAATAAGCAGAAGAAAGAAGCAGAATATGGGGAAGAAAGCAGGGATTAAATTACTGAGGTGAGGAAGCCTATGGGAACGCATAACAGAAGCAACTAGGAGAGGGAAGAGAAAGCAGGGCAAGGAAGAAAAGCAATCAACCTATGGAAATTAAGATAACCAGGGAGAGGCAACCATCAAGGAGGCAAGAAGTGAGAGGCAACTGTTGGGGAGAAGACAGAAGCAACAAACAGTGGGCAATAAATATCAAACAGAATGGGAGAAAAAAGAAAAAAAATAACAAGATTAGTAGCCAGTTACTGGCATGGCTGGCTCAAACATGATTTGTGTTCACACATCACATGGTTAAAAGTCTATTAATAACAATAATAGCATTTCACCTTTGCCAGAGGCTCATCCACCAGCCAGTTCAGCACTGCATGTTTGTGTGTGTGCATACATATGGATATGTCCTCCTAACTGTACTTGTTTGGTCAGTTCTCCTTTCTCCCAACTCCTTATTGCAAAGGGCATCCCATAGCACATATGATGCTGATGTTTCCTTTTATGCACATCCAATGAGCACCATATTCCCTGATGAAACACTATGGAATAAATTGCCCAGATTTTCTCAGAATGTTCTGTACAAACATGGTTAGATACCACACAGGAGTAGATTCACTAACATGGTTGTGAAAGGAGAAAATCTGCCGTGTGAACACAGACTGAATTGATTGTTACTGGTTAATCTGATCAAGCCTCTAGTCTAACTAAATTATTTTTGATACCCTCAGGACATTATTGGTTCTTGACATCAAAGACTTCGTTAGCAGCTAAAAATCTCAACTCTAAACTACAGAGCTTTACTATTTAATGACTTCCCACTCCTGTTGTTACTGGTTCTCAACACAATGTCTTGCACATATTCCCCTCTCCCCCACACAAAAAAGTAATAGAATTCTGTGTAAAACAGAAAATCCACAGATCCTCTGGGTCTTCTATACACAGATTTCTATTATTGATTATTATGATGATCAGTAGTTAGCTTATACAGCATGAATTAAGAATGCTGAATCCAGTCATCTGTATTTTGTCTGGAAAGGAATATAAAACATTTACTTTTCAACTAACACAACTTCCCTTAGTTGTTTTATCTGATGACATTTCTTCTTCTTTTTGAACAGGGTCCATTTATTCTGAAGGGTTTAAACAAACAAGATAGTAAGTAAACTGAAAAACACAAATGGTCATATCAATGTTTGATACTAATACTATCAACTATCAGACAATTACAAGTTACATTGCCCAAAATAAAAATATTTAACTTCTCTTCAATCCAGTGGGTCCACGAAAGGAATGTTTATACAGCTTTTTAAAATCTGTTTAATTATATAACATGAAGGAATAATATGAAACCAAGAGAAAACATTTTAAATTCTTAAAAATGCAGAGACAGAAATATAGAGAGAAAAAAAACAACTATACTTCCAATGATTAAATTTTTTTTAAAGAATGTTCATTGACAGACATGATGCACCAAATTCTTACATATTTTAAAGTTAGCTATCCTCTTCTTTACAACCACAGTGCATTGTATTTCATGTTTTTCTAGTGCTAGACACCACAATAAATTCAGATTAAATTCTGGTTACATAATTTTGTAGCAAGCATTTTATTGAAATACTATATAAAGTACTTCTATTCTGATATTTAACATTTGTATTATATCCTACTATAATATATAAAATGAACAACTAAAATCTATGTTTAAAACCTGAGTTAAAATACAGTAACCCCTCACTTAACGTTGTAGTTATGTTCCTGAAAAATGAGACTTTAAGCAAAACAATGTTAAATGAATCCAATTAATGTAAATGGGGGGTGTTAGGTTCCAGAGAAATTATATTCACCAGACAAAAAACTACATATGATGTAGATATACACATAGTATACGTTTTAAACAAACAATTTAATACTGTTCACAGCTATGATGATTGTGAAGCTTGGTTAAGGTGCTGAAGTTAGAGGGTGGAAGAGGGAGGGATATTTCCCAGGGAATGCCTTGGTGCTAAATGATGAACTAGCAATCGTCTGAGCCCTCAAGGGTTAACACATTGTTGTTAATCTAGCCTCTCACACAAGGCAGCATGAACACGAGGGAGGGGAGACAGCATAGCAGACAGAGACAGACACACCACCTTGTGTGTGGGAGAGAGAGAAAGAGATGCACACTTCCCCTTTAAGTAAGCTCACCCACTCGTAAGTGCATTGTCTTTTTGAGTGGATCAGGAAGTTGAGAGAGCAGCTGCTGCCCCAAGCTCTCTCTGCCCATGGCTACACTTACAGTTCTGCAGCGCTGGTAGTTACAGCTGTGTTCGTACAGCTGTGTAGGGCCGGCGCTGCAGTGTGGCCACACTGACAGCTACCAGCGCTGCAGTGTGGCCACATTTGCAGCATTTGCAGCGCTGTTGGAAGTGGTGCATTGTGGGCAGCTATCCCAGCATTCAAGTGGCTGCAACGTGCTTTTCAAAAGAGGGGTGGGGTGGAATGTGACAGGGAGCATGGGAGAGACAGAGAGATTGGATTTTTGGAGCTGACACTGTTCTCAGCTCCCTGCCTTGCAAGTTCTAAGGACTGGAAGACACACAGTGCCTACCTTCAATCGTTTTAAAAGTTCTGATCCCTTCCCCCACCCCTCTCTCATTCACTAAATGCAAATTATGCACTCCTAAATAGCCGTCAGACCAGATAAGCATCTGCTCAACATGGACTTCCCCCTTCCCCTCTGCCAGGTGAGCGTGCTGTTTCTCTCTTCAAGCAAACAGCTGTGAACGTTCCAAAGTAATTCACCTGCCTGCCTCCGCTCACTCAGCAAACAGGAGCTGTGTTTGTTTTTTAAATTAAGCAGTTTGGCTGAACTCCAAGCTCCCCCTTTCTTCCGGTTTGTTGTGGACAGGAATTCTGGGATACCTCCTTATACCCCGGAGGTCAATAAAAGCGCTGGTGGGGTCCACACTTGCTGACCAGCGCTGGATCACCAGCGCTGGAATCGCTACACTCGAGGCTCGACCGGGTGTACAGCCAGCGCTGCAATCAGGGAGTTGCAGCGCTGACCGTGCTTTGCAAGTGTGGCCACATCCTAAGTTGAAGCGTTGTAACCCCCTCACCAGCGCTGCAACTCTCTAGTGTTGCCATGGCCTCTGTCTCTCTCCATCTGTGTCCTCTTCCAGTTCTATATGAAGAAGGGGTAAGTGGGCTGCAGGAGCAGGGGGGAAGGGGACACCTTGACATTAGTCCCCACCCTCTTCACACCCACCCCCGCACAGCAAGCAGTAGTCTCTGGGAGCAGCTCCAAGGCACAGGGCAGGATCAGCACATGGCAGTGGGGGGAGGAACAGCTGAACTGCCCAGCAGTTGATTGCCTGCTGGGCGGCTGCAGCACAAGGAACTTAGGGGAGCGGGGAGCTGATAAGGGAGAGCTGATGGTGGGCTGCCAGTCCACCCTGGTTACAAGCCCCCACCAGCTAGCTGCAATGGGCTGCTCTTCCTGCAAGCAGTGGACAAAGCAGGCGGCTACCAAACGACATTAGAAGGGAGCATTGCACAACTTTAAATGAGCATGTTCCCTAATTGATCAGCAACATAGCAACAAAACAATGTTAACTGACTTTAAGTGAGGAGTTACTCTAGTCAACAGTGAACAATATGGAATAACAATCTGATTGTTGTGCAGATGGCCGCATTTCCACATCAGTCAACAAGGCTGCATATCCAATAAATCATCAGTGTGTGGATTTTGCAACAACTGGTTTACATGGCCTGTGATACACAGGTCGCTATACAGGTCAGACTACATGATCTAGTAGTCTCTTCTAGTCTTAAACTCTATGACATGCGTTTCCAAATGATCAGGTTACTAACCTGAAAATTACAACAAATTAACATGCCAGAATATGTGCTAAACCAAATGGATACAAAACTTTAGGACCCCTTCTTCCCCTCCACACTTCCCAACAGTCATGTTTGGCAACTTGCCAAGAGCCTGAGAGCTATATCTAATTTGCACAGCTATTTACATAAGTATAAAACATACACATATCAGTACTTGTGCTCTCATCTTCATTGACAAATCAAAAGAAACCAAGATCTGAGAATACAGGCTTGTTAAGTCCTATTTATACCACAAAATGGAGCTGCATAATAACTGGATCCCCTAATATGGCTGTAATTGTATGTAGTGTTTTAGACATGAGGCCCATATATGGTTTTATTATTTTATACAGTATTGAACAATTCCTCTCTTTCAACAGAATAAAAATGCATTTTATCATTTAAAGTTATGTAGTTGACTTCTGAATTAATATAATATAAATAATCTTATATGTCCCATCCAGAGTCTATTGTTATAGTTTTTGATAACTTTTTTATTTTTCTCATTCTTCTTATAGGTAATAATCCACTTTCTTGTTGTTTTAACTGCATCTATCCTATATAAATAAACCCTCTCTCCTCCCCAAGGACCCAATCAACCAAAATAAGTTTTGAACTTCGTCTTTTAATTTCTAATTAATTTCACTTAGACTACAGTGAGTCACACTAGGGGGGAACAGCAATTTATATTATGTAGAATTTGCAATCAAAATGTATACTATGGAAAAATAGATTTTTCAGAAGCAAAATGATTACACTTGTCAAAGAATGGGAAACTATCTGAATGGTATGTTTTGACATTTATTTTACCCTATCACAACTTTTTTGTTTTGTTTTTTTCTGCCAGAAGTTAGGAGTGGACGACAGGAGATGATCACCTGATGATTGCCTGTTCTGGTCATTCCTTCTGAAACACCTAACATTGGCCACTGCCAGAAGACAGGATGCTAGGCTAGATGGACCATTAGTCTGACCCAGTATGGCCATTCTTATGTTCTTTCTTCTATACCAAACATGGTGCTTTTAATATTCAATTTTCACACGGAACACTTGCACATATGCCATTCGAGACATATAACCATAATCTTGGCATGCAAAAGTCAACAAAACAGAGCTCTGAGACTAGGAGAAGCAGAAATCTATGTATTTTTAGTTCACCAGACAACATGATCAGGAAACAAAAGTTCCAGGTACTTTTACTATTACCATATTGTTGGTTCAATCCTCTCCCAATGGGAGAGGTATAGCCCACAAATGTTACTGCAGAGTCAAATATCATTATCTAAGTGCAGCTATGCACACCCCTTACTTCAATACACATCCAGACAGTGCAGAACGGAAACAAAGAAAGAAGACAGCACTGATGCTTCTAGTCTTTATGGTTGCATAGATAAATAAAATCTGAAGCAACAGAATGCTGAGAGAGCAGGTGTAAAAGAGGTGTGAACTGCCCCCATGAAATGCTTATTTTTTTAGCCTAAGGCTAATAATTTTCAAATAGAGATGTACAATTGTCTGCCTAATCTGCATGTACAAGTACTGCAGTACAAGTACTGTACACACAAACTGGCTAATTGCATAAACAAATAATCAAAGGACAGAAATACATCTCTACATCCATATAATTCTGTCCTCAGGAGCCAAAAAAATCTTACCGCGTTATAGGTGAAACCGCGTTATATAGAACTTGATTTGTTCCGCCAGAGCGTGCAGCCTCGCCCCCCCGGAGCACTGCTTTACTGCGTTATATCCGAATTCATGTTATATCGGGTGGTGTTATATTGGGGTAGAGGTGTAGTCATGATCCTAAAAGCATCCTGCATCATTTTTCTCAGCCAAATGATACTTACTGTAAGAATAATTTTACTAATTTAAAGTTTAGTGGCCATATACTACTCACAATCTTTGTGCAAACCTTCTTTTGTTACCATTGGAAGATCCCCTGTAGTATATGGCTCTTAATTTGTAGCCCTGCCGAAAGGAACATAATTAAAAGTGTAATGTGGCTTGCGCACAGAAAGAGGGATAAGACTAAGTATGATGCGTTTATATTTATGCAATGAAAAACTAATTCTTAAAGAGTTAAAAGACGTGATTCCCAAACAAAAAAAATGTAAAATTAAAACAAGCTTGTTAATGCAAAATTACATGCCAAAATTGAACAAAAGTGGCACTTTACAGACTTCAGCATTGGTGGCCAACACCCTTGATTCATCCAGGCCCTAGCTGTCAACAGTCCAGGTTTTCAAACATCATCAAGGGATATTGGTGTCCCAGCCACTAATCACAGCCAGGAATATGTGACAGCATTAGGCAGCCTTTTTTCTCTGAGGCCTTGGCTACACTGGTGCTTTACAGCGCAGCAACTTTCTCGCTCAGGGGTGTGAAAAAAACACCCCCCTGAGCGCTGCAAGATACAGCACTGTAAAGCCTCAGTGTAAACAGTGCTGCAGAGCAGGGAGCACGGGTCCCAGCGCTGCAAGCTAAACCCCATGAGGATGTGGAGTACATGCAGCGCTGGGAGAGCTCTCTCCCAGCACCACACTTGCACTTCAAAGCGCTTTGAAGTTTCAAATGTAGCCATACCCTGAGCTACTTTTCTCCTATAGCTAAGCTGTCCTGTCCCTGCAACCTCATGCCTGTGTCTCCTCTCTCATGAGCAGGAAGACCCAATCCTCACCCACTTTCAACTATCTAGAAGGGAAGGAGCTGGAACCAAGTTCTACTGAAAGACAAGACACAGCTGGCAAGGAGCAGAAGAGGAGACTGCATGTGATAGGAGTTGAGATAAATGGGGAAGAAAGCAGGAGAGAAAAGGGAAGCCTTGAAAGGCAGAAATTGTACAAAAGTGTCAGTGGGAGGTGGAGAACAGAAGGAGCCACACTTTTCAGATATGCAGAGAACACAAGGTCTGCTAAAGGAGTTATGTGCTATATGCAGCTTTTAGATTATTTTTTCTTCCCTCTATCTCAGCACATTAAAAAAGTCCCCTAGAATTCACACAGCTTTCTCATCGCCATCAGATGCCAATTTTTTCGGAAAACGATCCCTGACCACTTTCTTCTGATATTGGCAACTTTGCTCACGTAATGGTAACTGCAATAATTTTAAACAAACAGCACCAGACATGAGGGACCCTTGTCAGCAACTCAGCATCAGGCTGTGGGAAAACTGCAGGCACCTTCACCCTTCAGTGTGCAACCTCTGTTCTCAAATTGTGGATCAGGACCAGAAAAATGGGTCACAACCCAGTTTTAATGGGTTCACTAGGGCTGGCTTAGACTTGCTGGGGCCAAGGACCAAGCTGAAGCCTGAACCCAACTGACAAAGCAGAGGCCCAAGGGGTTCAGCCCTGAGCAGCACAGACTAGGTTACAGGCCCCATATCTGTGGCTGAAGCCCTTAGGTTTCAGCTTTGCCCCTCCCAAGGGCATGAGGCAGCAGGCCTTGGGCAAGCTCAGTCACTCTTCCTGGGGTCATGTCGTAATTTTTGCTGTCAGAAGGGGATCGTGGTGCAGTGACGTTTGAGACACCCAGCTGCAGAGGACTCCCAGCAGTGAGACTAAAGGCACCCCTAGTACACACAGAGCACGCCGAGGACTTGCACGGCCCCCACCGCGCACAAGTCGCAGTCCTCCACCGCCGGAACCCACACCTCGGCGCTGGGGTGCACAACTAAGCGCCTCTGCCCCAACCTTAAGAGCTGCTGCGCCCTCCCCCACACAGGGAAGAGGGCCCAGCCTATCAGACGACATGCCGCACTGCACGCCGGGAACTGCAGTCCTCCTGAGGGAAAGATAAGGGGCAGGCCATGGGGAAGATACGGACCATCTGAGGGAACTGCGCTCCCAGACAGAGGATCCCGGCTCTCACCAATTTAAGTTAGTTAGGCTGCAGATACTGGGCGTGAGCACGGATACATTTTCCCCCTATCGACAATCCTGGTTCTAAGCATGCGCACTGACACCTTTCCGTTTCCCCGGTTATTTCCTGGGCATGCGCACTGACAACTCCGTGCCTCACTAGCCCTTGAGCCTACCTACAAACTTGGCCCCGTGTTGTTGAGCATGCGCACTACGATATTCCTGACCCCATCGGCAAGTGATGCGCATGCGCAGTGTGAAACACTCGCTGGCCGGTTGCTGAGCCTGCGCAGTGCGGAGCCTTTCGGGAAGGTTCTGTGTCGTCTGTTTCGCTACTCCAGCTTTTCTCTTCAAGGAAAATCCGTTCAGGGTACGGGCGACCTACAGCCCCAGCCCCCCACCCTGCCTCGCCGGGACCCGACCGCACTCCCTTCACGGTCCCAGCCCTGCCTCTCTCACTGAGGAGACCTGACCGCAGGCCCGGCCTGTCCCGCGCCTCCCTCCGAGCTCAGGCCCCATCCCTGGTCCTTCTGCCTCGCCGGCACCCGGCAGCCCCCGGGATCCGGGATCTCCCTTCTCTGGGAGCCGGCCGCGGGGCTGGGGCTGCCAGGGGCTTCCGAGGCCAGAGGGGATGGTGGGCGCCGTCTTTGGGGTTGGGGCCTCGCGCCAGCTAAAAGCGTCTTCTTTGGAGCGGCGACCCCGAGCTGTCTTTGGGGCCGTTCTTGGGTCGCTAGGTCAGCGGGAGCTGAGCACCTGGCAGGATCGGGCCCAGATAGGTTAGCGCTTTGCAGGTGAATCTTCTTCCCTTGCTGCGGGGCTGATCTTCCCTTCCCTCGTTGGGAGCAGAAATGAGGCCCAGAGAGTGCGAGGGGAGGGCAGATCTGCTACAGGAGGAGGAAAGATCTGCCAGTAAGATCTTTCTGACTCCTTCAGCCCCGCTGCTAGAGTCGAATTGAGGGAGAAATCTGTTGCCTCTTCTCTCTGGTTCAGATTTTTGGGGGTGGTGGGTGACTTGCTGTCTTCCCCTTCTGTCCTACTGCAGCAGAGGAAAATGGGCCAGCCTGCAAGCTGCAGAACTTGTTGGCATCAAATGTGGAGCCGAAGTGGCTGCTTGCTGTGCTTGCATTTAGGGTCAGCCCTGTGAGATGGACCATCTTAATGGAGAAAGAGATTGGCACCGTGTTAACTGCGCGGTTCTCTCTCCTTTGCTGCAGTGCCCACTTTCACCGTTGCCTCCTGCTCTGCCTGCTCCTGCTTTCAGCATGGTAAAGAAGAATACTATCCCCGATGGGTAAGTATCCCTCACACTGAGAGAGGCAGGAGCGGGCCCAGCCCCGCCTGCAGGGAGGGGGCTCTGACTGCCCCATGCGCTCTCTCGCTACAGCATCTCCTCTCTGCCACCTGCAGCCAGTTAAGGTAGGTATTTGCTCCAAGACAAGGAAGACACAGCCCACCATCCCCCAGGTGAGTATAATATCCCAGCCTGTCTGTGAACGCTTCTCCTTCATCAAGCAAAGATAGCTCCTCTTCCTAGCTCCCTTCCCCCTGAATTGCGTCCTCACAACTGGGGAGGGAGGGAAGGGACAGTAGTCCATCCTTTCAAGTTCTCAGATGTTTACAGTACCACCAAGAACTGGGAAGGAGATGGGGGGGCAGATGCTTGCATGCATGTGCACAAGGGACATTCTCATAGATACAAGTGCAAAGGACCATTTTTTTTCCTACTTGTACTTTTCAAGTGAACTATCAGAATGTTTACTGGTGATGTCTCAGACAATAAGTCCCAGGATGCAGCATTCTATCTGCATCCTAGTGATCTGGCATGCTGGGACAACTGGTTGTGCTTCATATTAAAAATGACAGTGGCTGCAATCTGCTCCATTTTTTATTATAACAAATGTAGCCTTTGTGCTACTGGCAGTTCACCAACAGACTTAGTTGGGTGCACGTAAACTTAAGGGCTAGTACTATGGAGTAGTCAGTGAGGCTTATGCCTTTCATCAGAAGATCTCAGTGTGTTTCAGAAAGGTGGGTATTATCCCCATTTTACATTGAGGGTTAAGTAGCTTTACCAAAGCCTTTGAATGAATGAAAAAGTCAAAAACAACCTATAGGAGTCCTGATTTCCATTCCCTGCCAAAAAGATATCTTATGTTGATATTATAAAATCAATCCAGCGCAACAAAAATAAATATAATTTTTTTTAAGTAACTTCAAAGAATTTTAGATGAGTTTGGTCATAGCAGGCTGTGGTCAGGAATTAAAACTTGTTAAAATATCAGGAGCTTTTTATTATTTATAAAGTATTTAATAGTTTTAACTTAATTTGTTCTTCCACTTCCCTTTTATACTATATCCAAAGTTTTAAATGAAGTTAGTTTAAAAATTTTACTTATTTTTATTTAAAAGGTCTTAGGTTTATCAAACAGAAAGGATGGAAACTTAAAAGAATGCATCTGAAGAAGTGGGTTTTTTACCCACGAAAGCTTATGCTCAAATAAATCTGTTAGTCTTTAAGGTGCCGTTAAAAGAATTAGTGTCTTGTTCATTTTCTTCATGGCTTAGGTTATTAATATTACAGAACTGAGAACGTGTTCAGTAACGAATTGTCCCTTCCTTCATCCACTGAATTTGAAGAAAGTGAAACAGCTCTGACCTAAACACACAGGCTACAGGCATTCCTTTCTTAATTATGAAAGTTATCCTAGTTTCTACTTAAAATTAGAAACTAACACTTGTGTACATTCCCAAATTGAGAAATAAACTGTATCCTGTAGGAGAGTCATCAACTAATAAAATTTTGGAGCTTAAATTTAAAAATTTGTCAGTTTTTGTACTTTTCAAAACTATGCAGCTGTGTTTTTAAAGATTGTCTTTCAATTTCATGGTTTTTGTCACTGAAGACATTACAAGTTATTAAACAACCTTATTTTTAATCTAATGTAAACATTTAAATATATTTTTACTGAAACAGCCTTTAACAGTATATATGTGTTTACTTAAAATTAGAAGTATATTTGAAACATGGCCCAAAAGGCTTCTGACCTGCCAAGATCAAATTGAGGTACTTATTTTCTTGGTATGGTTGATAGAATCAGTAATATAAAGTAGTGTAAGGAATGCAGTTCCTTGGTACGTTTGGGTTTTAGTGGCATTGCAAACTTTCTCCTGAAGATAAGTGAAAAAGGAACTGGTTTTTATCTAATTGTTTAAAAATGTGTCTGGTCTTACTAAGTCTACATATTGTGTTAATGATTTTTATTTCTTTTTGGTGCACATTCTTAACAGGAATTTTCTGTTTATTTTTTTCTGGTAAGAAATTGCTTGTGTGAAAATAAAATGTTAACTAAATTGCTGAAAACTTTCTGGGCATATTGCTCTGAATCATTCAGAATTCAGTTTCTTTACTCAGTTTATGACCAGAAGATTTGAAACAGGACAAGTTCAAGCAGGTTAGGAACTATGCAACTCAAAGCAATACCATCAATTTAAAATCTAGTTTAAAACAAACTAAAAGTAGTTTTTAGGTACTACAGTTAGCCCTGAATCACCTTCCAGTTTTTATTTGTTCCCATGCCTTGTTGCTGTGAGAGTCCTGTGCAAACAGGAGAGACTACATACGGAGGAAACAGTGAAACTTAACGTTTGTCTACGCACATATAAGTTGTACCACTTTATACTGGTATAATTAAAACAAATACAAACCCCATAGTGTGGATACAGTTATACCTGTATAAAGGGGCTTCAACTGGTACAGCTTATTCCTGTACAGGAAAGGGAATAAGCTATATGGATATAAGGCACCTTTATACTGGTAAAACTACATTCACAATATGCTGTCAAGAGCACCACTTTTTCTTCCAGTTTTTCCCTCATAATTTTTCATTTTTAATATTCAGTTTTAATTGTAACAACAGTTTTTTAAAAAATTTTAAATAGACGTTTGGGATATATTTTTAATTTGACATTGTCCCTCTAAGATCAGATTCTCGAGTGTTCTGTCACCATATCTGTAACTAACTTAACTAATTGTATTTTATTTCTTATACAAAGTCACCTGAAGAACGTACTGTATTGAAGGTTAGCAGCGTCTTAGGCTTGGTCTACATTACTAATTTATGTTGGTATAACTATGTCGGGTGTAGAAATTCCGCACCTCCAAGTGATCAACACCCCTGAGCGATGTAGTTATACCGACATAACTCCCAATGTAGACAGCTGTATGTTGACAGGAGGGCTTATCCCATCAACATAGCTACAGCCTCTCAGGGAGGTGTAGTAGTTGGCCTAGATCGGGTCTTTATTAAGTGCTTTGGTGGCACAGCTGCACTGGTGCAGCATTGTAAGTGTAAACAAGCCATTATTTTTTAGATTTTTCTGAAATAACATTTAACCTGAATGGCTAATTACTTTAAGAGGTCTTTATATTATTATTAATCCATCGGTACCTGATTTCAGCAAATAAAACAGTATTGTTTAATTAGACATTTTAAAAAGTTGTTTATAAAGCTATGTAATTCAGTGATATTAGAAATGCGGTGACAAAATTAGAGGACCGTGTCTTCAGTATTATTTTATTAGGGAATAAAATTCTTCTCTTATTGGTGGCTGTTTAAAAGAATACTGACACATATATATCAATGTTTGATCGACCTTAATTATTTAAAACTTAGTGGTGGTTGAACTTTTTTTTAAAGACTATTACAGATAATTTTTTTTTAAAATCCCTTTATGTAAGGTCTGTATGCAGTGTTTTGCTAAACCAACCAGTAGAGGGAGTTCAAGGTACTTAAACTATTTCCAGAGCTGCCAGGACACTAACAATGAAAATTATATTTATTTATGCACCAGAATCCAAATTAAAGACAGTGAATACCATTTCCATTGCAGTTCTGTTCTGCTCTGAAAAGTGACTATAAAAATGGCACCATAGTCATGAGCTCTATCTAGTTCTCCTGTTCAGAGTTACATATGTTGTCTTAAAGGATAAAAATGTATCTTTAGTGCTTTTTTACTTCAGTTAACACTTTGGAACTAATACAGTTAAATGAGAGTAAGCTGAATTCTGCTTATTCTTGTGCACCATAAACAGAATTGTTTGCTTAGTTCTAACCTTAATTAAAGGCAATGGGACTGCACATGTCAGCCTTTGATTTTAAGACCATCAGGTTTGGACAGGTATCACTGAGGGCCTAATTTGGCCTACTGAACACTTATTTGTGAGGCTGCATGAGAAGAAAAGTTCAAAGTTCGGATTCAAAGTTGTTCACGGGGCTAGCAATCTAAAATAAAACATTGTTTTAGAGATGAACTGAGCAAATTTGCTCTGGAAGTCAGTGAGACAATGTGTAACCCCAGAAAGCCTTTTGAAGTCTGGCCTCAGAGCAGAATCACACTTTAAACACGGGGCAAACCAAGTTGCATGAGATCTCTGTTAGAAGTCTATGGTATCTCTGTGAGAATTGTACATTTCTTAAATCACTTAGGCCCAGATCCTGAGCTGCAGCACACAGTTCAAGTGTACTGTTCTGGAGATTAATTTATGCAATCTGTAGTATTTCAGTCTCTCTGTTTCTATACAATTTAGTTATTTAGCATGTGTATAGTATCTGGTTTGGAATTCTGTGTTGTTTTTTGGGGAGGGGGGGCGGTTTAAGGGAAGTACTAAACTCTGGAAATCTCCCTCTAATCATGCATATTCGCAAAGGACTGCAAGTTTTGGAAGCCTTTGAATTGTTAGCTTCAGATGGTCATCTTTCAAGTTACTTTTCTCCCCAGTGTAACTTTTAAAAGATGTGCGTCCGTCTTTACCAGGTTTCCACTGTTAGTCAAAAACCTTTCCCAGCTGACAAATCGCAATATTTTAATTTATTTGCTGAATCTGTGTTCCTGATGTACTTCAACACTGGAATTTTCTGAGCTATTATATTCTGGAAATACTATAGTAGAGAAATGTGTTGCTTTTTTACTTCAAGAAATAAGTCTAGTGTCGATTAAAGACACCAGAATGATAGAACATTTCCATATATAGGACAGATAGAGCAGAGGCAGTGCAGCTATCCCATAGTTCACTCCTGCTGTGCTCTAAATCTGTTGTAACTGCTGTATCACAAACAATCTTGGACATATCCCATTGAGCTATCAATTATTCTATGCATTATTGCTTAATAATGCCAGTGAGGACTGGCAAGCCAAAGATCAAAGGCTTTATGCTTTCAAATTGCTTCTGATACTGAGAAATCCAATTGTACAATTCAACAGTTCTGTCATTTTACTCCTGTAAATTAATCACCTAACATTCTGCTTGCCCAGTTACTTATGGAAAAGGTGAGCAAATAAATCTTGTGCTTGAAAATAAAAACAGAAGTGTGTATCTAAATTGAGTGTGAAATATACCAAATAGGTACAATGAAGGTAACTCATTGCATATTTTATCTGCAACTTGTTCTAATATAATTGTACTTTCCTCTTGAGAAGATACAACTAAACTTTTCCCAAGAACTGATACACAGTGGGATCTGCTTCAGCAGCCAAAAAGCTGAATTCATTCACTTGATAACATGTATTTTTTAAGTTATCATTTAGATTGACTGTTCACGTAGGTGAAAACAACTGCTACCTTTATTATTAAAATATGATTTACTGTTTCGGCGTTACCAGTGTTGCATTGAACAGACATAACTACAAATATTGCTAATATTTGCACCTCTGTTTGACCTATATTTTGTGACAGTTCAGGTGGATGAGAGTTAGTAGTTCTACTTTAATATCTAGTCTCTTAATATAAAAATACCCAGTCTGTTAAAAATCAAAGTAGTAAGCCATTCTTATCAAATATAACTTGTATTTATAAGAGTGGTCTGCAAGCCTTCTGTCCAAAACAACATTCGTAATACAGTTTGTTGAAGTAATTTCCTTGCTGTCAAACATCTGTCTCAGAGCCTAACTGAAAACATTCAGGATCAGTAACCTAATTTATTCATAGTCACCTTATTAACACAGGGTAAACTCATCTTTCTGTATCCATCTCTTTCTAGAATTGCTCCCTCAGGTACCCACATCAGATTAGACTCTTACATTTAGAGCCTGTCACTGATGTTCAATCACAGATGTGATTGCTCGAACAAGAGCTCTTCCCTATGTTTCCTTTTTTCTTCCTTTTCGCCATCCTGGTACAAGAGACCACTGCCATTGGTTCACTATTAAATACATAGCCATTTGACCCCAGGTCAGCCTTGTTCCCTTATACTTGTTACCAGGGTACACATAACTAAATGTGATGGGAGCTTTCTTACTTTGTTTTTAAGAGCGTTTCCATCTGTTGTGGCAGATCTCTGAAACTCTTTAAATATACAAACATTAATTTTAAAAGAATAAAAGGGGGATACATTTTCACATAAACCAGACTTAAGAATAATATTCATATACCTTTTCTAAAGTAGCTAGCTAGAGTACTATTATAACAATAATATAGTTAAGATGCTATTTTTATTTGAAGCCACTATTTTCAGACCCAAATAACTTTCTGGAAAAAATTAGTCTGAGCTTGAAGTTTTTATGCTTGTTCTCATCTGAAAAGTGGGACACTTCCCTTTTGTTTAGAAAAGCAGATAAAATTCTATGTGCTTTGAGGTGATAGTGCATTTGGGGGAGGGGATGGGCACAAAATGTTTCCATGCATAGAAAAAAGTTTGACTTCTATTTAAATATTTGCGTATGGCTTTATTTTTAAGACATCAAATCTTTATGTATATAGTCATATGGAATGTTTCCAAGTCTGAAAAATTAGAGAAATAAAGATAATGACTGAAAAAGTACTGTGTATGCGCAATATGTCACTTACTGATTTATGTGTGCACAAGTGTATAATAAATGCTTTCCTGTTAGAACAATAAACTTGTGAGCACTATAAAACCCAGGAAATTTGAATTTAGACAGTGGGGCCACGAGAGGCTTTCAAAGCTGTGTAGCCATTATGATGCAAATTTAAAGGTGAGATTTGACTTGTACTCCTCACACACACGTCTTTTTAAGATGCTTACAGAAGATCAGCATACATGCTCTTCCTTCCAGAGGTTGGAAAATTACATGTGCCATGAGGCTGTGTTTTAATTAATTGTACATGGACTATCTCCTATTTGATAATCAGCTGCTCCTTTCACACTTGTTCCTGAATTTCCTTAACACTTTTGGTTCTTCCTCTTACCTCCTGAGAACTACTTCAGGACTTCTCCAGTATTCCTTTGACTCCCTATGGTTCATTCCTTGGTTCTTTTATCATCTGCCTCCATAGCTTCTTTCTACATGTTCTCAATCACATAGATTCAGCTGTCACTTCTATGCTGATGATTTCTAGATATACTTCTGTGCCCCTAACCTTTCATCATTTCTTCAGTCAAGCATTGCTGCATTTTTCTGATAACTCCTCTTGGATTGTCTGCTGTTTCCAGCTCAGTTTATCAAGTAATTAGCTTTTTCACTCAAGCCTTTGTTTCCATTATTGTTGACAAAACCACCATTTTCCTGTCACCCTGTCTCTAATCTTGATATCATTTTTTACTTCTAACACCTGCCCTACATCTAGACTCGCAGACTTCTGCTGAGGCAATTTCACCTCTACCCTATTAAAATATTTATTCATGTCTCCACTATTGTAACTACCATTTCTCTAGGTAACTCTCCCCATTTATCCAAAACTCTGCTATTAAAAGCTTCCTCTTTGATAGCTCTAACCACATCATCCTTTCCTCCTTCTCCATCCCCTCTTCCTTCACTGGATTCTTCTTGTATTCCAGAACAAGTTCAGATTTCTTCTTTTCATAGCTCTGCACCATCTTATCCTTTATTTCATCCTAACCTTCTGTTGTTCTTTATGGATCTTATCTTTTCCTTCCTCGGTGTGCCCCATACACTACTCTTAAAGGTAACCTGTAAAGGGAGAATTGTACCCTTTGTTTCTTCTGATAGATAAAGAGTATCTGAAAGTTTGTTGTCTTCTGCTTATTTTATACCTTTTAGAAATTTCGGACTGTTGAGACATTGGTTTTGGTGAGTTCCCTTGGGAGAACTAAGGACTGGAATGGAGAGTTTTTCACATGCTTAATTGAGAGAAGGGGGTGTAGAAAATTTGCCATGGTCCATCTAGCCCAGCATCCGGTCTTCAAACAGTAACCAATGCCAGATGCTTCAGAAGGAATGAACAGAAAAGGGCAATTACCTAGTAATCCATCCTCTTCCATCCAGTGCCAGCTTCTGGCAGTCAGAGATTTTAGTTATGCGTCTGGTTACATCTCTGACCGTCTTGGCTAGTAGCCATTGATGGATCTGTCCTCCGTGAACATATCTAGTTCTTTTTTTATCTCATGGCGTTCATGATATCCCATGGCAACAAGTTCCACAGGTTGACCATGTGTTGTATAAAGATATTTTTACGTTTGTTTTAAACCTGCTGCCTATTAATTTCATACAGTAGAACCTCAGAGTTACGGACACCTCGGGAATAGAGGTTGTTCGTAACTCTGAACAAGACGTTATGGGGTGCTCCTCAGGGCGGACTGCTCGGAGCGGGGGCTCACGCCCGAGCCTGCAAACTTCAGGTTCTTCACTTCCTACCTTTAAGGGGAAACCCCATCCAAGGGGGTGGGGACAGGCTGCTGGTTCTAGCCCTCTGGCTGCAAGGGTGATGAGTGAGGCACACTGTGGAACTGAGGCGTCAGTGGCTGCGGGGTGCAGGCTATAGCCTTTTATAAATGAGCTGCTCTTCCAGAGCACAGCGTGCAAGCAGGAGCTTGAGCTTGGGCTCCAGCAATGAACAGGCAGGTTCCTCCCAGGCAGGTTCCAGCAGGAGCTCAGGAAGTTTCTTTCCTAAGCTCAGACTGAGCATTCAAGCTTGTCCCTCTAGGAGGGCAGGGGAGAGGATGACGTCCATGGCTTACAGGAAAGCAGTGCAAACCCCCGAGCTGCTCCTGCCGGCTGTGCCCTGTGGCAAGTTGGGGGTGGGGACAAGCAGCCCAGATGCAACACGGGCACAGTACAGTATTTCCTGGTTTGTTTTGGTTTTGGTCTCCACTCCGGTTTCACATGGTGTCCTGTTGACCTGTCGTTCTGTAACTGGTGTTTGTATCTTTGAAGTTCTACTGTAGTCTCTGTGTTATGTGAAGGGGAAAATAATACTTCCCTATTCACTTTCTGCACACCAATATTGATTTTACTGACCTTTATCGTATCCCCCCTTAGTTTTCTCTTTTCTAAGCTGATCAGTCCCAGTATTTTTAACCTTGAATTTCTCTCAAAACTTTTTCCTCTTAGGACTACCCTTGCTCTATTTCCATGTACTCTTGATCCTGTTCTCCCAAATGATGATAAAATAACAAATATAAGGAGAAGATCCTTGGAGCTAATGAGACCTACATAACATGCCTGTTTTGAATTATCTGTTATAATAACTCTTATGTTACCTCTAACTTAGAAGATGAGCTCCTGGGGCCAGCTAATGTGTTCTTCTTCTTGTGAAGTGTCAGTCATACGTTGTAAAATAAATGATAAAATGAGGGTGAAGTTAAGTGGTTTTCATTGAGAAATGCCCCTACTCACACTCCATTGCCTCATTCATGAGAGGGTGAATTAGAAAATAGTGGACAGCCTGTCTTTAAAACAGGACGCACTAAATCTGTTTCCATGTATTTATTTAATCCATTCTGTGCAAAGCAGGAAAAATCTTTTGCTAGCAGTAGGTTTTTCCCTTCAAGGAGGAAGATTCATTTAAACTTTAACTCAGAAAATCATGGGCTTAAAGAATCTTAACAGTTGAGATGCTGACCAAAAGCCTCAAAGAATCCAAGTAGCTGTCATGTCATAGAGCTACATCCTGGGGTCTGGGAGATACTCTGTCCCCAGGTGGCTTAAGAACTGGAAGACTTTCCTTCAGTATATTACCTTTTTGGTACCACCCTGGGGTCAGATTCAGTGCTGCTAATTGACTTGTTCACCCCTCCAAATCAACACTTTTTTCACATTTTTCAATTTTAAATCCCCAGAATTCTGTGCAATTTACTTTACCAACATAGCTTTACAGTTTTTTTATGAGAAAATCTGGATTCAGAGACATTGAGCTTTTCCACCGTACCTGTATTAAATTGGCACACACCTTTTCTGTACCTGTTTTGCAAAACTTCAATATTGTAACACCTCTGCACAAGGCTAAAACATATTTTTGTAGATTAACTCCCTACTGTTTTGAAGGTGCCAGAAGTAGGTTAAATAAAGAATTCTTTGAGTAAGAATTTAATTGCAAACTAAACAATTTTCCAAAATTCCGTTTGCCCAAGGCAAATAATTCTTTACATTTTTTTTAACTTGTAAGTAAAATATCAAACTTTTCATTTTCATCAGTCATATTGCAATAGGGCAGCTGAATAGATTTTTCTACCTTGATTGTTGAATTTTGTGACAATTTTGCAAGCTGGGTAAGAAGAATGGAAACAATGGCTGTTTGGCAATGGTATTTTCTTTTTCTCCTACCCTTAAAAATGTGTGCCCCGTTACACAGAGATTTAAAAGTTAAAGCTTTTAAAATGCATTTTAATCCCTTATGAGAATATATGGAACTAGAATGATAAACAGTTTCTAAAAGCTTGGACTGCATTTTAATCCGAACACATTTTTCACAAATACACTAAAAAGGTTATCACTCTGCATCTGTTCTGGTATGGAATCATGTTGCATATCATGCGCTACTTAAGCTCTTTAGAATGCTGTGGAAATAATAAATACAAGTGAATTACGTTCAAGGCATGGTTTAGGTGCTGTTATCTAGCAAAACTGGATTTCAATGAATCAGTGCACACACACAAACATATCTAATGTTGAAGGTGTAAGTCCTTATGTATATCTATATAAATAACTTCAAAAATACAAAATGTGGGCTTGGACCATTTCAGGTTAGAGCCCACTGCTTATGCTGCAACAATAATTTTTAATGATGAAAATGCTTAAGGGATGGTTAGGTTGATAGACCACAATTGACCTATTGTGCCAGTGAACTTTATATAGTAGTTATATATTACATATGTAACTTGTTTAATGTAGTTTGGTTTTCCAAAATAATTGAAAGAAGGATTACTTGACAAATGTGGACTTGGAGGAAGCTTAAGCTGTTTTGAACCTTATAATAAACTGCTGTATATGAACTATATGCCAGTATTGGTGTCTCAGAGAAATTGCCTTGTCATTGTATTTATTAGCACTGTTTATATTACTGTAGTGTCTAGGAACCCGAATCTTGGGTTTTCATAGTTTTTCCTTCTCATGTTCACCCCATTTCCAGTAGACAGAGGGATCTGGGGGTTTTATTGTTTGTTTTTAATTTTTCCACTCTAATGCCATCTCAGCATGAATAGGTAGGATAAAGTATGTCCCTCATTGTCCCCTTTATCACATTGGTGACCACAGAAGTGCTCATGTTCAGCCTTTCTTGGTTATTACTTTGGGTACTTTAGAAATGTGTGCAGAGGTAGCAATAAATAGGACACTATCATGTACAGGGGAATCCAGCAGCAAGTTTTTGAACATCAGTGACCAAATCTCATTAAACTATCTTTTTAAATTTACTTATTGATATATTTGTGTAAATAACATTCTCCATTGTAGTCAGAGAGCAGTTCCTGTCTGATCCATTTAGTGATGCAACAGTCCAATATTTGCTCTTGATCAATTAAAAATATAGATTAAATCTACAGTTGTCAATAGGGTGACCAGATGTCCCAATTTTATAGGGACAGTCCCGATATTTGAGGTTTTTTCTTATGTAGGTGCCTATTACCCCCCCATCTCCTGTCCCGATTTTTCACATTTTCTATCTGGTCACTCTGGTTGTCAATAAACAGATATCTGTAACTAACTGGTAAAATCAGTGCAGCAGGAAGCTGAGGTAAAATTTTCAGTAAGTGCACAGGTTGAGCGTGCAGTAGAATGCTTCTATGAAAATATTTGCTGTAGGTTAGGCAATTAGTCCAGTTAAAAATAAATATTGTTGCACATCTAACAACTCTTGTATGTCCAATTCCACAAACAAACTCTCCAATTTTCAAGCTATATTTTGGCCTTTCAGAACACTAATCAATATACCTTTAACGTACAAGTCCCCTCTTTTTTCAGCATCCTTATTTGCACTATATAAATAGCTTTAGCCAACTCCTTCCTGTTGTTCATATAAACAATGGCCTTTATAAACAAAATTGCAATTCGTAGCTGAAGAAATCCAATTTTTCTAATGCTGAGATCAGTGTTGGTTACATTAAAATATGAAAAGAAATTATACAGATCACATTTTAGCTCCCTACACCCGATTTTTGTGACTTCTGACTTGGCATAATTTGAATTTGAGTGTCTCAGTCTTTTTTTTTCTCCTCCTTTCCCAAAATAAATTACACTATCCAGCTACTTATCAACTTTTTATTGCATCATAAAAGTCACATTTATTAGAACTGTTAGGTAGAATCAAGGTCAGGGGTAGGCAGCCTATGGCACGGGTGCTGAAGGCAGCACTCAAGCTGGTTTTCAGTGGCACTCATGCTGCCCGGGTCCTGGCCACCTGTCTTGGGAGCTCTGCATTTTAATTTAATTTTAAATGAAGCTTCTTAAATATTTTAAAAGCCTTGTTTACTTTACATACAACAATAGCTTAGTTATATATTATAGAGATAGAAAGAAACTTCTAAAAACATTAAAATGTGTTACTGGCATACGAAACCTTAAATTAAAGTGAATAAATGAAGACTCGGCACACCACTGCTGAAACGTTGCTGACCCCTGATCTAGGTGATTTTTTTGGCCATTTTATTATGGTAGCAATGACTATATTTAAGGTTGAAATGCAACTTTCTTTAAACCCCCTACTTAAGTTGCTTATAAATTACTCAAACCAGTTAATTGGGGACTGGAAATTTTTCTGTGCTTGATTTTTACCCAGAAGGGAGTGTTTTGGAAAGTTTCAGTAGAATTCATTCAGATATTTATTAGTTCTTTATGTGTAAAATATCTATTTTCCCCAATATATTCTGAGAAAAGGTTTTTCATATACATAGGGACTGGATCAATTTCCTTCAAGATTGCTTTTGTTTTGTGGCTGTTAATGAGATATAAGGAGCAAACTGAGTTTGAAGGAAATTGGTTCAGTCGTTTTGAAGTAGAGATCATTTGAAAGCATTTTCACACACAAAAAGTATGTTTTAAGTGTCTGTGCTCGATCTGTTATCTAGGACATTAGGGTGTACATGAACAGTAGAGTTTAGCCTTTTTTCTGCTCCATCTCTACTAGCTTTGAATATTGGGAGCACTGTGAAGCACTTTAGTGTAATTTGCTGGACTTTAAAAGTTTAAACCTTACAATCACTTTCCGAAGTTTCCAGTGTGGTTGTGATGCCCTGGAGGCCACGTGAATTAAAGTAATGAATACAGTGTTGCAAGGCTGATCTCCTTTGTTCTATTCTCAGCTCTACCACTACAAAACTTTATCGGACACCATTAACTTAAAAACTACAATAAAAAGTAACAACTTATTTTGGGCTTTGAGATAGTGCTGTCAAATGCACATTGTGGACAGTTTGTTTCTTCTTTTGTTCGTGTGGATATTCAGCACAGCAACAGGGAGAAAAACATTTTTTTTTAAATAGGAAAATAATATTAAACCAGTAAAAATTAGCAGGGAATACCCAGGGTCATGTTTTGTAACGGAAACTTAACTTATTTTGAAACTGATTGCCTTTTAGGAACTGACCACATTTTTAAGTAGCACAATGGAGCCCCAACCTCCTTGGCCTTTAAGTGCTACTGCAATGTAAATGTTAAATAATAAGAATAAAGTGACAGTATATCTTTAATACTTTACTCTTAGCACTTTAAACACATTTAAGTGGGCTTTGTAACACTTTTAGGAAGTAGGTAACTATTACTACACCCATTTTACGGATTGTAAAATTATTGCTCAGAAAAAGGAAGGATTTGTCTAGGTAAGGGAAGTTTATACCAGTATAATTAGCAGGTTTCCTTAATTGAGACAAGCCCTCCATTCATGAAGGTCACATGGAAAATTAATATTAGAACCAGGTCTGTCGTCTGTGTCTCTAACTGCTAGGCCCATGTATATTGCATTAGATGAACCTTGCCTTCCAGCCTGGTCCTTAAACTTCCTTATGCCCTAAACATGAAAAATGTCTAATAAAAATGCTTTACAGTTATATAGTGTATTTTCATCTGTAGCTCACAAAACTCCTTGCAAAGAGCGTACCACATTACAGATTGTGAGAGAAAAATCACTCACTTGCCTGATTTCACACAACAGAGCCAGGCTTACAGGCAATGGCCTAGCCAATCCCATGACAGTGCCATTCAGGCAAATCAGTCAGTTTTTCTTCCTAGTGTATAATATCACCTTTGGGCATGGGGAAGGGCTTATAAATCTTCCCTTGAGTATATGGGAGCCAGTAAACTTATATTATATGCTGCTACCCAAACAGTTAGCCACAGAGCCCCTCTATCTCCTGTACTCAAGCCCAGGGGGGCACAGTGCAGCGATCCTTAAAGAGGACAAGCTTTTTCTTTCCTCTGCTGGCCGAAGTCCATCCCACAGCATTTTGTGCCTATTTACCTTTCTGTAAAACAGACTACACTTATATTTGACGTCTCCTCTGTAGATTTTAAAACATTTGACAAAGCTAGATAAACTTGAGTGGCCCTATTCTACAGATCAGTAAGCATCAGATACAGAGTTCTGTGGTTTAGCAGCTTTGCTACCTTAGATAAATATATTGTTTCCTGCCCCAAACTTCCTGTGCAAGTTTTAACAAGTCATGTAACCTATCATGAGCTTCCATATTAGAATAATTTAGAATTTCTCCTTGATGGGATAAGGGGATACAGTTGAATTTTTAACTCACTGAGATCCAGGTGCATATGCAGTACATAGTTAACATTTTGGCCATGTGCTAACAGTGCATGCACAATGGTTGATTTTCAAAGGCTTATAACTCACCCAAATTAAAATATTTTCACCAAAACACTGTTAGACACCCCTTCGACCTACGGGCTCTTTCCCTCCCAAATTTCATCGTCCTAATTCAGTTCATCTCAGTACAAGTGTGGTTTTACAGCTATATACAAATTTTTAACTGTAACCATTCCATTTTGAAGATTTTTTTTTTAATGTACAAAGGACTAATTTTTAACTTGTAACTTCAGAACCATTTCATTTAATTACTTGAAATTTATGGGCAAAATCCCATTCTATACTAACAGTGATCACAAAAACTGTCACTAGAAAATATTTTTCTTGTGCTTTCTTAGAAGATCGGTGAAGATTGGTCTCATAATGGAAACCAGGTTGCAGACTTAGTTATGGAGGGCCAGTAGTCTCTCCGTATAATTTGTGTAGCTGTACTGAATAATGGAAGAATCTTTGTGTTCTGAGAAATGCTAATTCTATATCCTAATTGACTCACCTAAATAATACTCATGTTCTTCCAGCATCGTGGGCACCTTTCCCTATTACGAAGTGTCATGGTGGATTCTTTGTCATTGGCAACTTTTACATCAAGATTGGATGTTTTTCTAAAAGATATAGTCTAGGAATTAAATTGGGGAAGTTGTGTGTCCTGTGTTATACAGGAGATCAGACTAGATCAGGGGTTCTCAAACTTCATTGCACCGCAACCCTCCTGACAATAAAGTTACTACATGAACGAGGAGGGAGATGGGGGGCATCGGAGCCCAAGCCCTGCTGCCTTGTTGGGGGCGGGGGGGGAGTGTGGAAGGAAAGAGGGACTCAGGCCAAGCCCTGCCACCCCAGGTGGGCAGAGAGGGGGATGCAGCTCAAGCCCCATTCCCCCAAGCAGGGGTGGAGCTCAGTCTTCAGCTTCAGCCCTGGGTCCCAGTAAGTCTAATGCTGGCCCTGATGACCCCATTAAAATTGGGTCATGACCCACTTTGGGGTCACAACCCACAGTTTGAGAACCACTGGACTAGATGATGACAGTGGTTCCCTCTGACTGTGGAATATATGAATTCCCCCCCCTACCCCCAATAGTAATTTATTAACATTATTCAAATGTGTAATATTGAAACAAAACAAAATAAATGTTTCACTAGTCATGCTAGCTAATAGTATTTATTTTGGATTTATTTAAATCGAAATATCTCCTGGTGAAATAAGGCAGATTTTCAAAAGAGTTCAGTTTCTATTTAGGCACCTTAATAAAGTAGTCAGCTAAACATGTAGAAAACCTGACCACTTCATTTAGATGCCCAAATAGGATTGCTGCTTGGTTCTGAAGTTGGTTTTTTTTGGAAATCTGGCCCATTGACATGTCAAGCAAGTAGCTTATGATCCATCAGGGAGACCAGGGTGCTATTTACATCTTTCTGTTTGGAGTGATATGGGAGCAGCAGAGTCTGATGTTTATAAGACATTTAATGTAGCTTCAAATTTATCTCAAGAACAAAAAGAGCAGTATTTTTTTGTGCATTTGCTGAGGAAAGCTTACTCCAAAGAAGAAGAACCTTTATTACAGAACTCACTGTTTTATATGAAACTTCAAGTGACTTGTATCATATTAATATAGTTTGAAAAGTATTTTATCCTTTAAGTATTCAGAAAAATATACAAATATATATTTTTTTTATAAAAGATGGCGGACTTTGACACCAGTTGGACAGCCTATACCAGGAACGAGATTCATTGCTTTCAAAGTGCCTTTAAAAGGGGTATGTATAAAATGTTGTTTCAGTCAATCCGTACTAATTGCTGTGTGAAGAATTATGGAAAATAGCATTCAAATTCATGCAAACTGCAGAACAGATTCAATGTGAAAAATTACAGAAATTATTTTTCTATTAAAATTAGTATTTAGCACATTCAGTCCTTTTCCAATGAGCTTTCCGTAAACTAAAGATGTTCGCTTTTTTAGGTGTAGACTGGTATTTGGTGTTACTGAGTAAATTTACTTATTTCTTATACATCATGATTTTCTCACCAGTTAATCTGCACCATTCATTTAACATTACAGAATTTAGTGCTTCCAGAGTGTGTTGGTTCAGTTTTGAGCCCAGTCTTTTGCATCTTCTGAAACTACTGTAATGAGTCCTATTTGTGGTGGTGATTTTTGTGATGTGGATAACTGTCCACTTGACACAAACCAGAAATTAATTTCACATACATGATGATCACCTATTAAAGGTTAGTGGTCACTGGACCACTTTTGAAATAGTGGCTATAAATTTTCTCCATATCCTGTTCCTGTAAATTGCCCAGAAATGGACAAAAGAAGTGTATTTTAAAGAAACGTTTTGCTTAAATGCTCTTTAATGGTATGTAGGCACCATCTTATATGAAAGTTCCATCTTAATTTCTTTCACATGGTTGGCCAAATTCTCTGTTTTGCTGAGTTTATGTTGGTCAAAGCAGAGACTGGAAGCTGTCATGGAGCTGTTTAGGCTCCCTGATACTTTGCCTGGCCCTAATGCTCAGAGAATTTTTTGCTGCTGTCTACATTCTTCTTGCGCTCACTTCAATCCTGATCAGACCTTGCTTCAAATATACAGGGAAAAAATGATCTTAATGCAAAATTATAAATTTATATAGCATCTAGTAACATGAGTGACAGAGAAGAAAACAAACAGGCAGGGAAAAATAAGTATCCCCATCATTTGTGGGAAGATTGGTGAGCCAGTAAGCTGTTCTATCAGAGCTCCCTAGTTTTTATGTAGAATAGACCAGTTGGTTGGGATTTTTTGCAGATCAAGTGGGTGAGATTTTTATATTTTGTTTTGCTTATTGACATCAGTGCTAGATTTGTCTGTGTTCAAGGAATTACTTTAAATTGTTATATTCATTCTTCATTGTGCAGGACTTTTTTCTTGATATGAAATTAGTGCTTATTGTGCTGAGCTGTTGCCACAGTGTTATCTGTTGTCATAATATCATACAATAAAATCATGAATTTATTTTGGGTTGTCAGTTCCATCTCAATTTAGTTTTTTAATCCACACAATACATTGAATGCCTATGTTTCCTCTTGTTCCTGATTCATTTTATGAGGCAGATGTTTCTATTTTTATTGGAATTTGTAAAATACAATCTTCATTTCCCTTTTTCATCACAGGCAATTAACCAGAGACTTACTCCAACCCAGAAATTTACACCCAAAGACCTGATTGCTGCAATGAAGGCCCTAAACGTGGAACTTGGATTAATTATTGATTTAACATACACCACACGGTATTATGAAGTTAAGGTAATAGTAAATCAGTAATGGCAAAATTAAATGCACAATTACTGCTACCTTTTATCTTTAATGCCCGTCTAGAAATTGTCATGTTGGAACAGACAAGTGAACCATATAATCTGGTATCCCGTTTCCAGCACAAATTTATGCAGAATTGTATCATGAAGGAAATATCATCTTAATCTCAGCTAGCATTCAATTATGGCTTGATTTTCTAGCATTTAATCATTAAATTTATTTATAGTACTGTAGTTCCCAGATTCTCTGATCAAGACTACTATGCTAGGCATTGCACAAACACACAGGAAGACATGGCTCCTGCCCTGAAGACAGATGCTATATCTTTTAAAAAATATAATATTTCTTTCACTATTATGCTGTATGAATGGATTAACTCTGCACTGATTTAAAAAAAATTCTTTACATTGTAATTGGGAATATCCATTTAATGTGCTCTGTGCAAGAGTAAATAGAAGCATGTGTTACTAAATGTAGACCCTTGAATATACATGATAATGGGATAAAATAAGTAAAGGAGACGAGGTGAAGCTTGATACTCTTCATGAAGAGGATTTGAATGGCAGTACAAGCTTCCCTCGTCAGTCCAACCAATGTCCATCTACTGTGACCAGGAGGTATTGAAAGGGGTAGTTCCATCTCCACTGCAAACTTAGATCTCTTGCCTGAGCTTGACTCTTCCCAACAAGAGGACTATTTGCTATTGCAGTTATTGTGAGTACAGCTTTTCTAATATAACTACAAAATGACGATTTTCAATCACTACTGATACAGATTTGAACCAGTGATTTACATCTGGGTTATTTTATATATTGTTTGTAAATTTTATGGTGGTACAAGATTTTAATGACTAATGATTGTTGCTATTTTTTTTCTCCTTGTTGTTGCTAGGATTTACCTAAAAGTGTGCAGTATAAGAAACTGTATACTGTTGGACTTGAAGTCCCCGATAATGCTACTATTCTACAATTCAAAAAATGGGTCAGAAAGTTCCTTTGGGAAAATGCAGGAAATGGTAATTAACAGCATCTTTAATGCTATAAAAGACCAAAATGTTAATTAAATCCTAAATGTATGATGTATTAATCACAATAGATGTTCACTTCTACAGGTCAGGTTTCTCAAACTTTTTCATAGTGTGATCCAGTTTTGTAACTTCATAGTCTCGTGGACCATCTCCTATCCCTTTTGCCACTCCAAAATGCTCATATCAGCTACAGCATTTATTACACAGACTGCCTTCCTAATAGTGTCATATTTTTAGCTGTATTTAATGTGATGTGCCAGCTGAGAACAAGGAGAGCTAGCCCATGTGACCAGCAGGCACTTCATGGATCACCGCTTGTTCACAGACCACAGCTTGAGAGCCACTGGCATAGTTCTGTGTATAATAAGTAATACTTTTCATAACACTTTCTGTGTTTTTGTAATTGGACACAATCAAGGATTTTCTGATCATACTTTTTTTCTTCCATTGTGATCGTGAGGTAGCCTTACCCTGTTGAAGGCATGTAATGTGATAGCCTCCTGTCTGATCGCCACCCGCTACTTCATAGCAGAACCACTTAGTAATGTGACCTTCAGTTCTCTGAATTAGGAGTCAAGGAGATAGCTCAAGAGCATGAAGATGTCATTTAATCGGTTATAAAGTTTAGTAGCTACAAGGCATCATGTCAAGATATTTTGATGGCAGCTGGATACTCCTTTGCTCTCATGAAGATAGTAATTCTTTAAGAGCATGATATAGTTATAGAGGTGGTTGGGAATTTACATAGTGGTGTGACAGCTCTATGTGTGGAAGAACTTGTTGCACACATCCTGCTACAACCTACATGTGTATCTCTTTTTATCTTTCCCTTAGTATTGGAGGCTCTTGCCATGTCCTGGTTTCTTACTGTGATAGCTCTGTAATGGTTTGTGTCAGAAAATTTCCATTGCCAAAGTTGCACTGCTCTACCTCAGATAAGATGTATGATTCTGTTGTGATTAGCCAGTTTGCAGGTGGACGTAAATCTCAGAAAACAGGGCCCAAATTTGAAGTATTAGAAAAGAAGAATGGTATTATGAGATGGTTCTTTCTTATCCGAGTAGTTAATGTTCTGGCTCCTTGGTTGCTGTTTTTGGCTTATGAGCTGAAGTGTAGGGAGTTTCCTTCCTGCATAATCTAATGATTTGGATGTGACAAAGGCATTCCTTCAGGGACCCTTTGGGTTGGAATGTTTTGTTCTGAATGTTGGTCAGAACCCCAACTTCCTAGTTTGCAACTGGATGAAGAGAGACAGCTTTCTCGTGCCACTCCTGAGTTGACTGGAGATGGCAATACAAAGCAAGAAGCTAAATGCACTGCCTCCACAATGCCTCAGGCATCTGCCATCCAGGAATAATGGACCAAATTTAGATGCCTGTGCTTGGATCCCTCTAGTAATGCATTTCATTACCAGTAGGCTGCGAGGCTGACTTCAGTGTTTTTGCTTTTGGAAGGGTTCAGGAGAATCTGTAAGTGAACTCCTTGTGAAAGTAAGTTTGGTGGCTGTTTAAATTTGCCCTCAAAGTCAGTCATGTTTGTTCTAGTTTTTGATTCAGTTTCCTTATCACAGTGTGGTTGATGGTTATCTAGTCAGGCAGCTTTTTTATCACCAGTTTCCCCCTTCTTTTTTCTGTGCCCTGCATGGACTAGTTTATGTTCCAAGAGGTTGGGAAGTGGGAAGCATTGAATTAACTGCTGCTACAAATCCAGCAGGAAGAACATAAATTCTGGACATATCTCCTGGTGTGTACAGGCTTAATAATAATTTTGCAAACAGAAAACATGCTCACTGAAACTGCTTTAGTGTAAACAATAGATTATTTCTTTCTCTTTTGCACTAATTATTTTATGGTATTTTTGTTTTTTTTTTCCCTTTGTTATAGATAAACTCATTGGAGTTCATTGTACCAATGGAATTAATAGAACTGGCTACCTTATATGTAGGCAAGTATTACATGAAAATTCAGATAATTTTTTTCATTAGAAAAGTATATTTATGTCAGTCATAATCTATACCTTTATAATAATTCAGCCATGTTCTTTGTCAGATACCTTATTGATGTTGAAGGTTGGGATCCAGAGACAGCAATTCAAGGTATTTCCTAGAACTTGAACAAAACATGGGGCTCTGTGTCTGGAGTGGTTCTGTGACAGCTACCTCATACTTAACTCCTGCATGGGTTCCCACAGATAAATCCTTCCTGCTGCTGCTTCCATGCCTGGCAGTATTTGGGCACCATCAGATCCGAACCACATTAAGAGGACAGTTCCCTCCCTCCAACCCCATTATTGGTTTTGAAGGTTTCTGTGTATTGATGCAATCATAAGTAGCAACTGCAATAGTTACAGTTGGAAAACAGTTTGCTGCAAAAATGTTTGTGCAGTCTGCTGCAATTTAAAATTGAGTCACAGGAATCAATAGTGAACTTATTTTAAGTTTTACATGCCACGGTTTTATTATGCCACGGTTTACATGGAGCCCTGATTGACCGCATTATATGCAGCTGTGTTCCAATCATGTTTAACTGCACACGCTAATCTTTTTATAATTTTCTTCAGCTTTTGGTGATGCTAGAGGTCATCGTATGGATGGTCTTGTATATCTAACAGATCTCAGAACTCAGCCAATGAGAAGGTAGGCAAAGGCTTTTAATAATTACATAATTGAAGTTGTCAAGTGCAGTTCCTTGTATTTTCAATGCTTGAGTCATATTTAAAATGTTGTCTTTTGTCCTGTTAAGCACATATTGACCTTTCTTATTACACTTTACACAAAGAGTGCTTATCTTTGAAGACTTCTGTTATGAATGGTATGAAGTGTAATTTTCCCCTTAGGTTTTATATTATAAATGTACATCATGCAAAGGGTTTTCTTTTAAAAGTTGATTTTTTTTTCTTTATTAAATTCTTCTGTTGTTTTGTCCTACTTCCTTAGGTGCATTCAGCAGAGTCATAAATGGGAGGGAGGAGCTGACAAAAAATTACTAGTGAGGGCCCCTTAACTCTGGAATTCACTCTCTCCTCTTAGCCTGCCAGAGTCTGGATCTATTAACCTTTCTGGATATGCTACATAGGGGATTGCCATTCCAGATCAGACCCATGGTCTATCTAGCCTGCTGTTTTGTTTCTATCAATGGCCACTACCAGATATTTCAGAGGAAGATGCAACAGACCCTGTAGCAGACTAGGCCCAGAAGAGAAGATTCTTCCTAGCCCCTGTCTGTCAGTAGCAGATGTATGTCTTGAAGCATGAGGATTTATATTCCTTATTTTAAAAAAATCCAATCTGATGTAACTGTAGATGTCATTCTAATCCATCTGTTCTACAAAACTCTTTTGCCTTTATGATATCATTGTAAAAGTGAAGTTGTAAGCTCTGTTTTTTTAATTAATTATTTTTGGCCTTTCACTAAATGTCCCTTTTTCCTGTATTATGAGAATGTATATAGGGAAACTTTTCTGTATTAATCACTATCATGTATACTTTCATATGGGAAGGGGTGAAGTAATTGAGGGACAATTTTGCAAAAAACCATGGGGCTTCACCCCAACTGTCAATGAGTCATATGTCAGTGAAGTATTTTCTTTGCCTTCTTCTATCAGCCTGTTCAGAACAAAAATAAACTGAAATTCTCCCAAATGTACACATAGTCCTGTCTTGAGAACGGGGGACTGGACTTGAGGTCCTGTCTTGAGGTCCCTTCCAGTCCTACACTTCTGTGATACCTTAGCTTTCCAGCACTCCCATAATGCCGGTTTATTTCCACAACTGGAAAAAAAGTACATACTTCCTTTCAATAATATTTTTAATAGAGGAAATTTTATATTAAATGCTTTTATTTTCCCTAGTAATCTTGGAATGGATGTATGGAATCCTGATGAAGATATTATACCTCCACCAAATGTGATGGAAGGACCTGTAGATAGATTCCCAAATGAAGATTTTCCTGGGTAATTGGCAAAAATGACATTTTTTAAAAAATGTAGTGTGAAAGATAACTATTTCAATAGTTACATTGGTATTCTGTTTTATTTTCAGTACTATTAATTCAGTATACCTATTTTAAAATAAATGAAGATTGTGATAAAAAGATGAAGCAAGGGAATATTAGGACAGGCTGTCTTCCATTACAAGTACTTTGGATTCACTGGGGAAATTTTTATGTGGTAAAAGTTTTTATCCTTTCGTTTTGGAAGAGACATGTATCTCCTGTTCCTTGATAACATTCAAGTATAGTAGTTTGTGGTGTTAGTTTTCTGTGGGATTATTTTGGGTTTGCTTGTCTCTTAAAAAGGTGATATAGAATTATAGTGGTTTTCACAGTCTTGACCAGTGGTTGTCAAACTTTTGTATTGGTGACCCCTTTCACACAGCAAGCCTCTGAGTGCAACCCCCCCTTATAAATTAAAAACACTTTTTGACATTTAACACTATTATAAATGCTGGAGGTGAAACAGGGTTTGGGGGGTGGAGGCTGGCAGCTCATGACTTCCCATGTAATAACCTCATGGTCATGACCCCCAGTTTGAGAACCCCTGGTCTTGACAATAGAATATGTTTTATAATATAATTAGAAAGACAGGGTGGTAGAGGTGATGTAACATCTTTTATTGGATCAATTTCTGTTGGTGAAGGAGACAAGGTTATAGAATACATATAATATATACTATAATTAGTTTAGACTGTTAATATATTAGTACCTTTACATATTTGAGTGATAATGTCCTTTGTTCTCAATCCTGAGATGTTTAAAAAAATGCTGCTTTGTTTGGATGGCTAACTTGAAATATTTATAACATAAATGCAAATAAGCTGTTTAAAAATATTAATTTTCTTCACAGGCCAGGGAAAAGATTAAGAATTTATGATGATGACCACTCTCACAATGATTTACAAGGACAGATACAGTTGAGAGATTTCGATTTCATTAACAAGGGACCTGGACAAAGACGAAGACCATTTCATGACCACCAATCTCAGGACGATTTACAAGCGCCAATGCAAATGAGAGATTGGGACTACAACAGGGGACCCGGACAAAGGCGAAGACCTTTTCCTGACCACCAGTTTTATGATGACTATCAAGAAGACATGCAGCTGAAAGATCTAGATTTCAGTAACAAGGGGCCTGGACAAAGACTGAGACCTTTTCATGGCCACCAGTTTCATGATGACTTACAGGGAGACATGCAGTCAAGAGACTTTGAGTATGTTAATAGAGGCCGTGGACAAAGGCAGAGACCCTTTCCTGATCACCCATCTCACAGTGACTTACAGGATGACATGCAGCTGAAAGATTTTGACTTTGTTAACAGAGGCCGTGGACAGAGACGAAGGCTTTTCCATGACCACCAGTCTCATGATGAATTTCAGGCACAGATGCAGTTGAAGGATTTAGATTTCATCAACAAGGGGCCTGGGCAAAGGCTGAGACCTTTTCATGACTACCAAACGCATGATGAGTTACAACCACAGATGCAGTTGGGAGATTTTGAATTTGTTAATAGGGGCCGTGGGCATAGGCTGAGACCTTTTCATGATCATCAGCCTCACAATGATATACAAACAGAGATGCAGTTGAAAGATTTTGATAATAGGGGTCCTGGACAAAGGCGAAGACCTTTTCATGACAGTCAGGTTTATGATGACCTACAGGAACAGACACAGTTGAAAGATTTTGATTTTGTTAATAAGGGGCATGGACAAAGACTGCAACCTTTTCATGACCATGACGACCTGCCACGTGAATGGTGTTCAGACAGGTGAAGTATTGTTTTGCTCTTACAGCAGATTTAGGGAGTAGCAAGTGTTGTTCCTCAGCATATTATTAATGACATTTTTAGGATAATGAGCAATTAGTTAGGTTTTTTCCCCTCCTTTTACTCATGTAAGGGTTTGCAGAATCAGGCCCTAAGGTTGGGAAACTGTCATCTCCAGAGTGTTTCTGTACTTTCTTAAATTAGAGAGCCGAATTAAATTAAAGCACATTTCCAGTAACTGGTCAGAATCAACTTGAGACAAAATGTTTCATCTCACTTCATTTTATAGTGAAGAGGTTTGCATCTGAAAATCAGTCCTCAGGATTGAAGGTAATATGATATTATGTTAATCCCTTTAACCAAGTTGAGGTAATCAGCAAAGCAGTGAGGAAGTGTTGGATTTCAGTTGCTTATTTCATAAGTAATGTCTGCTAGCGAACCTCTCATTTAAGAACTGTAAATCCTTGATGACTCTCTAAAACAAATACGCACCTTGTTAAAACAACTGTTGGGTTCAAAAGTAAAAGCTTTGACATAAAATTTGTAGCACTATTTTTTACACTTAAATTATAGCACTCCCAAATACTGAAATAAATTTTAAAGACTTATTTCTGTCCTTCATTGTTTAAATTGTGTATATCAAAAATTAGGGATATTAGATCATTCTTCTGAGACTTTATAATTTTGATATTGCTAAAATAATATAATTATACTCTCACTTATATAACTAAGACATTCCTTCCATGCTAACTAGTTTTGGTTACTTTTTAAAAAAATCTAAAATCTTTCACTAGAATTAGTGAATTATTTTACATGTTAAGAAAAACTAGTGTGTAATTCTTTTGTTTCTTTCAGAAATCGGTCATTTTCCTCCCATGAAAATTTACCAGACCCTCACTTTTCTTCTTCTCCTTCACGTCACAGAGATTACGGATCTGATAATGATGATTTCAGTAGAAGTTACAGGTAAATATCAGCATTCATATATTGCATATCAATCTACATACCCCTCTACACATTACCATCCCTCGCCACCATGACCATAGAAATTTACATTGGATATGCAGTTGTCAAACTAGATATTTGTTCTCGCTAAACTGCAATATAAGCAATTTATAATGGAAATGTATTATGAAATTCATGCATGTTTATAATTATATCTGATAATGGATGAGACATTATAATACATGGTACTTGTTACCAGAATTTTAGATACCAGAGACAATAAAGTTTCACATAGGTCTGAAAAATCAGGATTTTAAAGTACATACTCTGACTGTCACTGGAAAATCCTTATTCCTGGTAGCATGGTTTTCACAAATCATTCCACTGTAAAGGAACAAAAGCTTATTTATTATATACACCTCTACCCCGATATAATGCCACCCGATATAACACAGGTTTACATATAACACGGTAAAGCTCTGACACACTGCTCTGAGCAGCGTGTTAAGGGTGCCAGACCAGGCCGGGGCCGAGGGGTTTGATAAGGGGCAGAGGGTCTCGGGGGTAGCAGGGGCTTCCTCCCTCCCCCAGGGTCTGGGGGGCAGTAGCTGTGGGAGAGCACTTTTGGGGTCCCTGCAGTCCCAGAGTGGACTGGGGGATTAGTGGGGGGCCGGGAGCAGCTCGCTCTGCATCCCTTGCCCTGGTCCCAGCCATGTCAATAGGGGGAGGGGGCTTGGGGGAAGGGATTCCCCCCGCACTCACCAGCAGTGGTGGAAGCGGAGCAGCCCTGCCCCAGCCTGCTCCACTCTGCCAGCTCCCAGCCACAGTGCACCGCTTCCTGCCGCATGTGAGTACGGTGGGCGTCCTTTCCCCAACCTACCCACGCTCACCAGCGGTAGGAAGCAAAGCGCTGGGAGGTGACAGAGTTAGCGGGCTGGGACCGCCTCGCTCCGTTTCCTGCTGCCAGTGAGTGCGGGGGGCGTCCTTTCCCAACCTCCCCGCACTCACCAGCGGCGGGAAGTGGAGCAGCCCAGCCCCAGCCAGCTCCACTCTGCCAGCTGCAAGCCAGGTGCTCCACTTCCCACCAGGCAGGTGAGTGCAGGACCTTGCCCCAGCCTCCCCCCAGTGACACTGCTGGGGCCGGGGCAAGGAAAGCGGAGCAGGCTGGGGCCATGTCCCTTCACTTCCCACCGCAGGCGAGTGTGGGGGGGCATCCTTTCCCCAACCTCCCCGCACTCACCGACGGTGGGAAGCGGAGTGCTGTAGCTGGCAGGGTGGAGCGCACTGAGGCTGTGCTGCTCTGCTTCCCGCCGCTGTCGGAGAGTGCCTGTTGGGGTGGGGGGTGGATAGGTATCGGAGCAGTCAGGGGACGGGGGTTGGGTAGGGGGTGAGGTCTTGGGGTGATTAGGGAGGGGGGTCTCTGGAGGGGGCAGTCAGGGAACAAGGAACGGGGAGTGTGGGGAAAGCAAGTTTGATATATCATGGTCTCACCTATAACGCGGTGAGATTTTTTGTCTCCCGAGGACCGTGTTATAATCGTGTGTGTGTGTGTGTAAAATAAAAACTTGGGATATATTCTTCTTTGAAGTTCTTCCATCCTGCTGTCATGTAGCGCATGGCTCAAATCATCAGCACTGAGGGTCCAATCCAAACACCAGAAAAATCAGTAGGAGTCTTTCCATTGACTTTCTGGGATTTGGATCAGACCATGAAGGTTATTTAGAATCTGATAGAAGACCCTTTTTAATTTGTGTATGTGATTTGAATATATAATATTGAGACCAAAGTCCCAAACCTGCAGACTAGCTAGTTAGAATCAGAGAACACCTGCATTCCAAGGACCACAGTTAGGACATGACTGACCTAAATAATCCAAATCTTGTGAATCTGGTTTCATAGTCCCTAATAATTTGAGGAGTTCTAATCCTCTAACTAACATTAACACCAGTTGATCGAATTACTCACTTGCGTAAGTATTTTACAGGATTAAAGCCAAAATTCACAAAATCTGCAGGTGATCTTGAACCTGAAAATGAGCAAATTATGAGGGCCAGTGAAACCAGATACAAAAATACTTATATTGATTCGATCAGTGGTTCCTAAATGTGGTTGTTGGAGTGCTGGCCATCCTCTTTGTTTCTAGCTGCTACATTGCATGAAATGCTGCAAAAGTTACACTGAATTCATTTTGGCTATTACTTTTCTATGTGAACAATTGAGATGATGTAATCATGAATTGGACGGAGGGGGTTGTGTTCCTTGTGAATATGAGGGAGGCGTTTCACAAGGCAGTTTCTCTATTTAAAAATGTAGTCCATGCCATGACACAGTTTGAGAACCTCTGATGTAGGTAATTGGATTGGCAGGTGGCAAATGCCGTATAAAGAAGGTAAATGTGAAATACTATAATTTACACTTGAAGCAAAGAGCCAAGATATGGTACATATGCTAAATTCATAGATTCTAAGGCCAAAAGGGAGCATTGCGATCATCTAGTCTGATGCCCTTACAGGCAATAGAACTCCCCCAGAATAATTCCTAGACCGTATCTTTTAGAAAAACATCCAATCTTGATTTAAAAGTTGTCCGTGATAGAAAATCCGTCACACACATTGGTAAATTGTTCTAGTGGCTAATTATTCTCACTATTACAATTTTTTTGTGACCAGAGAGATGGAATACAAAACAATTGTGTGTCTATATGGTAAAAGTGTGTGTGTGTACACCCTTTACCATATGGCATATATGGTACTTATTAGATCTTAAGTCACCATATCATAGGAACAATATTATTGCAATAGAGAACATGCAGTAGAGTGCTACTATTATGTATTCCAAAAGAAAGATAATGTTGATTTTTTTTCACATTATTTAGGTGCTTAAAACTAGAAACATGATCCAAACGTGAAGAAATTATTAATAAATAGGGAACTCCTGGTAGAACTACCTTACAGAAAGGGTAGTCAGCTTAATATTTGCCTTCTTTTGAATTACAAATACAAGTAAGTTAGCAATACCTAGGTAAATTTGTCTCTAAGAATGAAGAAGGGAAGTGAGGAGAGTAATGAAGTTGCTATGTAGTATTAAGATGAAGTATAAAAAGGAAAGAATTTGGAGCTGGATTGCCTTTTCCATTTCCAGTATACTAAAGGGTAAATTACTTACCTATAATTTCTCTTTGAAGTTACACCATTTTAGAGTTTAATGCCAGCCAGTTATCATTAATGAAATATTGTGTATCTAAGAATTGTATAGTTAATATTTGGTTTTATTATAGTAATCGGCCTAGCTGTCCTGAAGATAATAGGAGAACACATCCTTCAGATGAATTTAACAGAGGGGGAAAAAACAGATTTGCACCATATTCTTCACGCACAATGCATCTGTCCTCATCCATACACCAGGAAGATGATTCAACTGATTATGAAAGGAAACCTTTTCAAGGTGAATTTACAAGAGATATGGAGCAAGGCAAAAGATTACCCATTGTAACAGTTGATTACAATTATGGTTTGCCACTAGATTACAGACCTGAAGAGGAAGAGAGAACACATTATGATTTACCTCCAAGAGAGCGCTACAGCTGGAACTGAATAAAAAGAAAGCATTTGCTCTGATTAAACCTGTATTTACCCATTTTACTTTGTATGTGGACCAATTTTTTTTTACGAATTAGAAAATTCAAGTTTCAATGTTAAGAGAACTTGTCTCTACTGTAAGACTAGTTTCTACTGATGTGTGGTTCTTTACATTTATGAAATAGTGTGTGTTAAGTATATTTGGAGACAAATCCTCAACACATGGTGAAATTAAAATAGTTCTTGTTTCTAGTGAAATTGGAACCCTATATCCTAAAGTAAACAGCTGACTGATAGTGGTTGTGTTTCTGTTTAACTTTCTTTAAATGCAAATAATTTCAGGATGCAAAACTTGTAATAAAAGCTAAAACACTGCACCGTAAACTAGACTAGCATTTGAAATTACAGAAAACCTACTATGAAAATTAATAAAGCAGAAAGTAATGTCAACTTCATTGAATTGTTTGGTGGTACCTTGGATTTCTTATTGCTAACTGCTAACAAAAAATGGAGTCTCAATGTCATAATCCTGCAGTTAAAAGCCAGTATTAAGGGAGAAAAGTACATTGCGCCGGGGGCAGGGCGAGCCGAGGCTGCGGGGGAGGGGCCGGGGGCAGGGCGAGCCGAGGCTGCGGGGGAGGGACCAGGGGCTAGCCTCCCAGGGCGGGAGCTCAGGGGCCAGGCAGGAGGGTCCCGTGGGCCAGATGTGGCCTGCGGGCTGTGGTTTGCCCACCTCTGATCTAAGGCTAACTTTTGTATAAATTCAAAAGCATTAAAGATTTCTGCAAAATCTGCTCAAGCATCCTGGAACTTCTGTAGAAAAATGGTTTAGCACTTGAGATTATTCTGCTGCAGATGAACACTCTCTGGTTTTATGCTCCTGTGTTTCTGATGTAGCAGTGTAGCATAGCTTGACAATGACTTTTAACTAGAGCCAGATGGGAAATGGTTTTCCCATCCCTCAAATATTTTTGAGAGTTGAAAATTTGTCCCATTCTGAATTGAGACAAAAATTCAAAATCTCAAATGGAAAACCAAAAACAAAATTCCACTTTCACTTTCAATTTCAACATTTTAAAACTTTTTTCAGTCTAATTAGCTTACATTTCTTAACAAAAAGTCATTTTAAACTGTAGAATTGAAATTTGTGATTGAGAAAATGTCAATGTTTTTGTTAAACAACTTTTTTCAATACTTCTTCAAGTCCGGAGATTTGTCAAAACTCTTTCAATTTTTACAAAATAGTTTGCGACCAAAAAAATAGAAGTTTAATTAAAAAAAATTCCCAACCAGCTCTACTTTTAACACTTCTACACTGACAACTAACTGGGAAATGTTCTGCACATGCCTGTCGCATCAAATGATGGTTTTTTTTCAGTTAGTCCAACTGATTCTAAATTGTGGTTTTGTTGGGATATTGTTCTCCAATGTTGAAAATCTGGAATAGCCCTGATCCTCCATGTGCCTGTGTTGCTAAAAGATCACTTTCAAGATGGACTGGACTTCTTCCAGGTTTCTAGCCTTGTAAAACAATATCCCAGGAAAAGCACAACACAGAATCTAAATTCTGAATGGGAGCTGCTTTTCAAAATCTGGGCCCAATTATGGGTGTTGAGCTCTTTTGAAAATCAAGCACTAGACCGCTGAAAGCATAGAGATGCAAAGAAAATGACCAAGTTCGGGAGAAAGAGGTCCTGACACTTCATGAGTAAGTGAAGGGTGAAGAATTATATCTTCTTTTTCCTAATATCGTCCGGGTTTATTCCCTGCTTCTTCCCCGGTCCCTTACAGATTTACCTGAGAGAGCCCAACAACAGGGCAGCTGGCTCCAAATCATCCCTAATTCCACTTTTCTCCTGCACTCTCCACCTCAATGACATTCCCCTCTGTCAGGATTATCTCTCAATTTGCCAATTTTTGCTCATTGTACAAAGCTGAAATTTTTCATATTTTACAACAATTAACTTTTGCTTTCCATTAAATCTGTGATAATGAGAATAATACAGCCTTATTCAGTAACAAGTATCTCAAAGATGAAGTAATTTTGAGAAAGGGTGTGCATATTAATGAAACAAATTTTCCTTCAGTTGGGTGCTCTTTTCTGTTAAATCATTTTAACACAGGCTTAGTCTAAGCAGCAGCAATCACATGCCTTTATCAGGGATGAGGGAGAGGTGCAGCTCAGGCTACAGGTTTCTTACATTCAAGTTTTTTAAGGAACTTAGTGATATCCTCCAGCAGAGAGAGGGAAGAGAGAGGCCTTAGCCAGGACCAGCTCTAACTCAGCACGTGCTTGGGGTGGCACATTTCCAGGGGCGGCATTCCAGCCATCCTTTTTTTTTCCAGAAAAATCCACCAATGTACCAAAAAAAGAAAAAAAAATTAAAAAAATCTTCAGTAGTGCGATAGGAGCATGACGTGAAAAATATTGTGTCACATAGTGACACGGTCACTCATAACATGAATGTGCGTAAATGTGTAAACATTAACAGTTATTGATTAATTAAATTAGGAATCACAATTACTTGTGTGTACTGTGCTGCCCTATTGGCACAATTCGCACCAATTTCCATGTCGCATCAATGCTAGTGGTTAGAGGCCTAAAATGCTGGGACAAAAACAAAAACGACTTTCCGGTGCTGCCTACTGGCAACAAAGAGAGAAATGGAAAAAAAAATTAGAAAAACTATCTTGTACTTCAAATAAGTATTTTTAAAAAGTCGACAGGACCAGTATCAGTGGCTTCTGGTGAGTGCAGTTTCTCAAAACTGAAATTACTAAAAAATTGTTTGAGGTCAACCATGTCTCAAAATAGTTTGTCAGGACTCGCATTAATTTCAATTGAAAATACCATTGCAAAAAATGTGGATTTTACTGAATTATTAAAAGACTACACGTGTATAAAAACCAGAAAAATTCAGTTCATATACATTTTTAATTTATGAGAAACTAGGGGCAACAGAAGACACTAGCGTTTTTCATTACAGTGTACAGTTGAACCCAAATTGTTTGTAATTGTGATTTTGTTAAAATTAAATGAGTACACTACTAGGAAATAGTGAAATAAAACAAACTACAAATTCTCTGTTTTCATTTATTTTTATTTTAAGCAGTCAGAACAAAACAAAAAACATTGTCAAATGCAAACATGTAAAAGCCAAAAAAAAGGTAGGGGGCGCCAAAAATTTTTTTGCTTGGGGCTGCAAAAAACCTAGAGCTGGCCCTGGCATTAGTATTGCAAATATAAATGTCTTAGCTTTGTTTTTGCAATGTTTAGATACTTGCTATATGTAAAAAAGGAGTAAAGAGCAACATTGTGGGACATAGAGGAGGAAGTGCTTTGGAGTACACTGTTAGATTCAAAATGAGATCATAATCTGAATAGGGAAATACAGCCCCTATGCCCAGATCCAAAGGTAGAGTACTCTAGAGCTCAATACTCACCCCTAGGTACAGTTTTCCAAGAGCCAGATGTTTCCAGTTTGACAAAACATATTTTGCTTTTGCAGTTTTGGTTGAAGCAAAATTACTAGACACTGGCTTTGAAATGTGCTTGGGTGTTCTCATATTTCTTTCCCCAGAATTTAGTTTCTTTAAAAAAAATTTCTGTTCAGAATAGAATTATGCAAACATAAGCCCACACAATTCATTAAAACAGTTATTGGCTTGTCTTGAAATGTTTCTGCAGCTGAATCATCACTGCACATTAGCATCTGTAGTATTCTAAGTTAGCCAGATGGTAGAATATGAAATCAAATTAATTAAAATACTTCTTATCTTCATACTGTAGATCAATGCAACTGTCAAAATAAATGTCAGGTTCTCTCCTATTTCCTCCATAACTTTTGAAAATGTTACATGGTCCTGGCTTATTTCATTGCAAATTCTCAACACTACTAGAAATATCTGCAATATACTGCAACACATTTTGGGGAACACCACTAGTTTCCCACTGTGCTGAATATGAAATCTCTTGGAAAGACGTAGTGATGCAGACATCCTGGTTGGGTTGCTAGTAGGGTATACTATGTCACATAAAAGTATGACTTCAAACTTTTCTGGCTTGAGTTTGTTGTCATTCACAGTGCTGTTGCAAACACTGACAAATTGCTGAAGCTGTGAAATAACAATATTATGAGTAATTTAAATGCAGCAAATATTTGCAAAAGGGACAAAAGGGTGAAATCTTTAGATCCCTTCAAATCCATGGTCACTTGGATCGCAGACTCATTTTTGTGGATTGCAGATGGAGGCGGATTCACATTTTGTATTCACTCAGGGCTCTAGAAATTTTGTCCCCATTTAAGTCAATAGGAATTTTGCTCTTGATTCAGCAGGGCCAAGTTTTCTCCCTGGATATTTAACTATGGGTCAGATTCTCCAGACTGGTTGAACTGTGCTCAGCACAAGATAGGAAGGGGAGGGAAACAAAGGTTGCTTTTGGCTATCTTTGCAACCTTTGATCTTCAACTGGGCTGTTCCAGTGCATATTTTTGAGCACCCTAAAGATTTCTCTTGTATTGTGCTGGCAATTCCCCCTATACCAGGTGCAGGAGGGATGGGTCTGCACCAACTGAGGTTTCCTCTACTCAAGGACAGTCATCTGTTGGCTGCAAGACCCCCTTTTAACTGGAAAGATAATGTCTCTAACTAAAAAAATTTAAATTTGTTTAGGTAGTTTTTTTTTTTAAATCCTTTAAATGTCTTACTCCAAAGGAAACCTGTTAAATTGTGCTTATTTATGTTTGATAATTGCTCAACAATCACACTAGTAGTATACAACGTAACTTCCTAATAACAAATGCTTTCCACAAATTGCTTTGTAGGCCTGCTGGATATCCTACAAAACAGATTACAGCTATAGCCTGCATTGGTACTGTAAGAAAGGATTGTTTTCACCTAACACAAGACAAAAAGAGACTTAATTCATGGCTCAGTTCATTTTTTAAAGTATTGAACATTCTCTTTTTCCTCATCTGTATTCAATACGTCATCATTACTTTCACGATGGAGTTTGCTAAAAACATCTTATTGGCCCTTTCTTCATGATAGAAAGGAGACAAATATTTTGATTAGTTTGTGATAAACTTCTTCTGCATCATTTTTAATATTCTGAAATTAAATAGAAACTTCCACCTTGCTGAGTCATAAGGTGCATCCCTGGCCTTCTCTCAGTGGGACAATTGTATAGCTGATGTTTCTGGATGGGCCATCAAGCAGGCTAGGCAGTGCTAATACCAATCTGTCTGGAGGCATCACTCAGATGCACAGCACAAGTTTGGACCTACAGACATACCATACATAACTTATACAGTTACTCCTCACTTAATGTTGTCCTGGTTAACATTGTTTCATTGCTGATCAATTAGAGAATATGCTCATTTAAAGTTGCGCAATGCTCCCTTATAACATTGTTTGGCAGCCGCCTGCTTTGTTCACTGCTTGCAGAAAGAGCAGCCCGTTGGAGCTAGCTGGTGGGGGCTTGGAACCAGGGTGGATTGGCAGCGCCCCCCCCCCACCCATCAGCTCCCTAAGTTCCCTGTGCCGCAGCCGCCCAGCAGGCTCTCAATTGCTGGGCAGTTCAGTTGTCCCTCCCCCCACTGCCTTGTGCTGTTCCTGCCCTCTGCCTTGGAGTTGCTCCCGGGAGCCTCCTGCTTGCTGTGCAGAGGGGGGGCAGGGAAGAGGGGTGCTAATGTCAGTGTGTCCCCCTCCCCCTGTACCCCATCTCCACAGAGCGGAGAGTGGAGTGGAACAAGACAGGGCTCAGGATGGAGGGAGCTTGCTGGTGGCAGCAGCAGCTGTCTCAACTTGCCCATCTACTTAAAAAGGCAGTGTACTTAAAGTGGGAGCATACTTAAAAAGGCAATGCCAGTGTGTGTCTCTCATGCATACGGTGTGTGTCTCTGTCTCTGTCTGCCATGCTGTGTCTCCTCCATTCGTGCTGCCTTGTAGAGTCTGAGGCTACATTAACAACGTGTTAACCCTTGAGGGCTCAGCCAAGTGCTAGTTCATTGTTTAGCAGGAAGGCATTCCCTGGGAAATATCCCACCCTCTGGCTCCACCAACTCCCCCTATTTATATTAATTCTTGTGGGGAAATTGGATTCACTCAACATTGTTTCACTTAAAGTAACATTTTTCAGGAACATAACTACAATATTAAGCAAGGAATCACTGTAGTAAAAAGGTGATACAAACACTTAAATGAGATTATCATACTTGGAAAATGATAACATTTTTGCAGATACCTTACATGGCATACCTTACATGGCATATCTGGCATAACTCATTGCAATTTTACAATATTGGTATTCATAGTATCCTAAAGTGTTCCCCAGATTCCATACAGCATCACAGGCCTCATACTGCTTTACTAACATTATTTAATTAAGCCTTGCAACATCTCTGGGAGATAGAAAAGTAATATTTATATCCATTTTGCAAATAGAGAATGAGAAATTAAATGTATTTCCTCAAGGTCTCACAGCAAACTAGTGACAGCGTTCCTGACTCCCAGGCCTCAGCTGCAACCACTGGATCATACATCTTCCCAAGAGTACAATATAATTTTGACTGAACTTCTATTAAAAACCACCAGATTCTTCCCCCCATCCCGATTAATTGCTTTAGAGATTATGTAACATTCATAGGAAAATACAAATGAATTACAACTTCATGAGTTGCAGACCTGTTTACTGTGCTAATTTAAGGCAACTTATTTGCAATCAAAATAATCCAGTAACTATTAAACTCTGCAGTTATATAGCACTTTTCCTTTCTATTATTTTTTGTTATTTGTACCCAAAAGCCCCAGTCCCAATTAGGATCCCTTTTGTCCCTATTAGCATCTAGAACAAATTTACTAGCAAGTTGCAGATTCAACATGCAGTTTCAAAACTAACTAGTGATTTGAGGCACCCTAAAGGGGCCTGATTTTCAGAAGTGCTGAACACTCAGCCTCTGAAAAATCAGGCCCCTTTAAGATGTCTTAAGTTGGGCAAGAAGAAATTGAAGCACACAAAATCGCTAGCCACTTCTAAAAATGAAGACTTTACTTTGTATTGGTCATTTTATCACTGGATAGAGGCAGCTAGGAATGTTGCCCCAGGCCTGGTTCATCAGGGGGACCTACCACTTCTCACCAGAGTGAACAGCAATTCATTTAAGATGCCTGCAGTACATACAGACAGAGGCAGTGGCTAATAGAGAAGCTCTTGTATGCAGCCCACACTGTGTGCCTCTTCTCAGAGGTTCCTGTCCAAATAGACTGCTGCTTGCTCTGAGGGCTAATACATGGACATCCTCGCACAAGGCAGCCTGAGGCAAACCTAAAGGCCACCTCTTCTTCCTCTGGACTGTTAGAGAAGACCCACAGACACAAAGAGAACCATGGGAGGAGGCCACCTTGATACAAGCTCCAAGTTTTGTGAGGGAGTTTTTCGGGTGAAGGAGGAGAGATTATGTGACCCTTCGAGTAAGTTTGTTGTGTCTGGTCTGTTTGTTTGGGGGGACCTGTGCTGAGCCTAGTGCCCTGCTAGGCAAGGCTGAGAGCTTCTTAACCAGGCTTTGATCCCTAAGCTCTTTAGCACCCATCAACCCTTAACCAGAGGATGGGGCTACTCAGGAAGACCAGGGCTTTAAAGAGCCCACTCCTAAGTGACCAGAGGAGCGATCCATCATTAGAAACATAAATAGCTGGGTTTGTGATGACTGGGAAAACTGCACGTTGATGTGCCTGCTTGGTGAGAAGGTTGCAGATCTCTGGAGACATCTAGAGAGACTTACATGTAGTGCTGGGGAGGAGCTGTTGGTTGTGGTACATGTAGGTACTTTTCAGATTGGAAAAGAGACGACCAAAGGGGGATATGATAGAGGTCTATAAAATCATGACTGGTGCGGAGAAAGTAAATAAGGAAGTGTTATTTACTCCTCATAATACAAGAATTAGGGGTCACCAAATGAAATTAATAGACAACAGGTTTAAAATAAACAAAAGGAAGTATTTCTTTACACAAAGGCACAGTCAACCTATGGAAATCTTTGCAAGAGGAAATTGTGAAGGCCAAGACTATAATGGAGTTCAAAAAATAGCTATTAGCCAGGATGGGCAGAGATGATGTCCCTAGCCTGTTTGACAGAAGCTGAGAATGGGTGACAGGGAATGAATCACCTGATGATTATCTGTTCCATTCATTCCCTCTGGGGCACCTGGCATTGGCCACTGTCAGAAGACAGATACTGGGCTAAATGGACCTTTGGTCTGACCCAGTATGGCCGTTCTTATGTTCTTAACATTTGCTCTTCCCCTTTCTTCTCAAGTGAGAAACAAAAATGGAGGGACAAAGGGAAGGAAGTAACATGAACAGAAAGTGATAAAGGAAAAAGGAGGGCGGAGGGAATTAAAGTAGAAAGAGAGAATGTGTGAAAGGAGACAGAGTGTGAAAAAGCTGTGTGTGTGTGTGTGTAAGGAGTGTTAATATGTAAGACAGATGGGTGTAGACGGAAAGAAGAGGTTACAGGCTGGACAATATAATATGTCATGGGCCTCATAAATCTGACTGTGGCTTTGTTTTTAAATACCATGTTGATGCAAACACTGGTTCTTCTTCGAGTGATTGCTCACATCCATTCCAGTTAGGTGTGCGCGCCGCGCGTGCACGTTCGTCGGAAACTTTTTACCCTAGCAACTCCAGTGGGCCGGCAGGTCGCCCCCTGGAGTGGCGCCGCCATGGCGCCCAATATATATCCCTGCCGGCCCGCCCGCTCCTCAGTTCCTTCTTACCGCCGTGTCGGTCGTTGGAACTGTGGAGCGCGGCATAGCTGTCCTCCACGTCCCTAGCTCTCTCGTTATCTCTCGATTATCTCTAGTACTATTATAGTTGTTAATTAGATTGTTAAGTGTAGATAATAGTAGTTAAGTTAAGTAAGTTGTAAATAGTTCTTCGCCGGGGGCTTAGCCCTTCCCGGCACCCGGCACCGGGCTCATGCCTGGTTCGCCGGGCTTCAAGCAGTGTGCGGCCTGCAAGAAGCCTATGCCCACCAGCGACCCCCACGACACGTGCCTGAAGTGCCTGGGGGAATCGCACAGATCGGACAAGTGCCGCATCTGCAAGGCTTTAAAGCCAAGAACAAAGAAGGAGAGGGATCAAAGACTCCGAACTCTCCTTATGGAGGCGGCACTTGACCCGGCGGCTTCGCAGGCCGTGATCTCGGCGCCGGCACCGGATCGCGCCGGCACCGAAAAGACTCCCCGGCACCGACCTTCTCCGGCACCGGGGACAGAGCCGAGGCCGTCGAAGTCTGCTACTCCGGCCAGGCAGACCCGACTGGAGCGCTCGGCCTCAATATCGGCCGCGGCGCCGCCGGCACCGTCGACTCCGGGCCCGGCGGGTCCGTCGAGTCCGGTGCCGCCAAGCTCCCCCATAAGATCTGGGGTTGAGATAGTGGTCCCATCCACACCGGAGACCTTCGCCTCGGCTCGGGACCTCATAGCTCTGACTGAGTCCACTCAGCTGCCTCCCCCGGTACCTCCGGTGCGGGTCGTGTCCAGAGGCAAGCCCATGATGTCGGCACCGTCTCGGGACTCACGCTCACGATCCAGGTCCCGACGCCACGGTCGCTCCAGATCCCGCCGCCGCTCGCAGTCCCGGCACCGCTCCCCTCGGCGGTACCGGTCGCACTCGCGGCGCCGGTCGACATCAAGACGATCGCGGTCGGACTCCGGCCGCCGATACCGGCACCGCGACTCCAGGAGCCAGTCCCGGCGTTACTCGCCGCACCGGTCAACCTCCCGGCACCGAGCTGGTGGCAGGTCCCGGTCCCGGTCGACCTCCCGGCACCGAGCTGGTGGCAGGTCCCGATCCCGGCACCGAAGCGGCGCCCGGTACCGGTCCAGATCCCGGCACCGTGACAGAACCCGGTCCCGGTCCCGATCCCAGCACCGATATGACTCCCGGCACCGGTCCCCGGCACCGAGACGTTCGTCCGTGCCGACCCGCGCAGACCCTTACCATCCAGGGTCAGCCCCACCATGGCCCTCTAGACAGCCGTCCGTATCTTCCCAAATGGACAGTGGGTATGCGCTGGGCACCGACCGGCAGGCGGCGCTGTTTAGCGATCCGCCACAACAAGACCAAGGCCCGCAGCAATGGGGATTCTGGACACCCTGGGCATACCATCAGGCCCAGGGCCCCCAACAGCTCCCTGCTAGGCCGGCGACGGCGGAGCGCAGAGCACCTGAAGCCTCATTATCTCGCCCCCCTCCCTCCCCGGATGGGGAGGAAGGGTCCAAGCAACAAGACTCCGCTTTGGCTCCTGAGGCAGAAGCGAGGGCCGAAGGAGACCCGCCGTTCGACACTCTCTTGCCGGGGGTCTCCTCATCCTCATCCCTGGATGAAGCGGTGGCTGGTACCTCCTCCAACAGCCCCCCCCTGCTGGATCTCAGGGCGCACCAAGACCTCCTCAGGCGAGTAGCTCAAAATCTGAGTCTGCAAGCCGAGGAGGTCTCGGAAATAGAGGATCCAATCGTCACCATCCTCTCAGCAGATGCTCCCACCAGGGTCGCCCTACCCTTCATAAGAACCATCCAGGCCAACGCCAACACCATCTGGCAGTCTCCGGCCTCCATCCCTCCTACTGCGAAGGGCGTCGAGAGGAAGTACGTGGCCCCTTCCAAAGGCTATGAGTACCTCCATGTGCACCCGACACCGTGTTCCCTGGTGGTTCAATCGGTGAACGATAAAGAGCATCATGGGCAGGAGGCTCCAGCCCCCAAATCCAGAGAGGCCAGGCGAATGGACCTCCTCGGCCGTAAGGTGTACTCGGCTGGGGCGCTGCAGCTCAGGGTCTCCAACCAGCAAGCCCTGCTGAGCAGATACGCCTTCAACTCCTGGGTGGCAGCAGACAAATTCAAGGAGCTGCTGCCACAAGACGCTCGCCAAGAGTTTGCAGCCATCTTGGATGAAGGCAAGAAGGTTGCACGCACGTCCTTGCAAGCCTCCTTGGACGCTGCAGACTCGGCTGCCCGTACCCTCGCGTCGGGAGTAACAATGCGTCGCATCTCCTGGCTGCAGGTTTCTGGCCTTCCGCCGGAGCTCCAGCATACCATACAGGACCTCCCTTTCGAAGGCCAGGGCCTGTTCTCTGAAAAGACAGACCCCAGGCTCAAGAGCCTGAAGGATAACCGAGTCATTATGCGGTCCCTCGGGATGCACACACCGGGGACGCAACGCAGACCCTTCCGGCCGCAGCAACAACAACAGCGCAGGCCGTATTCCCAATTCCGCCAGCGGCAGGACCTTAACAGGCGCCGCGGCAGGAATGGAAGGCGCAGGCATTCGGGGAACCAAGGGGGGCAGAACCAAGGCTCCTCTAAGCCCCCGCCTGGACCTAAGCCTTCATTTTGAAGGTGCGCCCGAGGGCGCAGTAACAGTTTCCCCCATGGATCCTTCCCCCCCGTTTTCCAACCACCTTTCGTTTTTCCTCCCGGCGTGGTCCCAAATAACATCGGACCGCTGGGTCTTAAGCACGGTGCAGACGGGATACCGCCTGCAGTTTGTTTCATTTCCTCCTTCCCGCCCCCCTTCCTCGTCCCTCTTCAGGGACCCCTCTCACGAGCAATTCCCTCGACAGGAGGTGCAGACGCTCCTCAGCAAAGGAGCTATAGAGGCGGTTCCGGAAAACGAGAAAGGCAAGGGGTTTTATTCCCGCTACTTTCTGATCCCCAAGGCCAAGGGGGGCCTCAGGCCTATCCTCGACCTGCGAGAGCTCAACAAATACCTGGTGAAGTTGAAGTTCCGCATGGTATCCCTGGGGACCATTATCCCATCCCTGGATCCGGGAGACTGGTACGCCGCCCTCGACATGCAGGACGCGTATTTTCACATTGCCATTTGGCCACACCACAGACGTTTCCTCCGCTTCGTGGTGGGCCCCCTTCATTATCAATTTGCAGTCCTTCCATTTGGCCTGTCCACGGCCCCAAGGGTGTTTACAAAATGCATGGCAGTTGTTGTAGCGCATCTTCGGCGCAATCGTATCCACGTGTTTCCTTATCTGGACGATTGGTTGATTCGGGGCACGTCGGAACAACAAGTCTGCAGCCATGTCCGCGTGATCACCGGCATGTTCGCCACTCTGGGCCTCTTGATAAACACGGACAAGTCCACCCTGATTCCCACACAGAGGGTGGAATTCATCGGGGCCGTCCTGGACGCCACTGTGGGCAGGGCCTTGCTGCCATTACAGCGGTTCCAGGCCTTGTCGGCGATCGTTCAACGACTGCGGACAGCCCCCTTGACGTCAGTGCGGACATGTCTAACCCTGCTAGGCCACATGGCGGCTTGCACCTTTGTGACCGGTTACGCTCGGCTCCGCATGAGGCCCCTCCAGTTGTGGCTCATCAGTCATTACAGGCCGTCAAGACAGCCGCTAGACATGTTAATCACAATCCCCCAGAGGGTGTTAGATTCTCTCGGCTGGTGGCTAGACCAGTCCGTGTTATGTGCGGGTCTCCCTTTCCACCCACCTCAGCCCTCGGTGTCCCTAACAACGGATGCCTCGGATCTAGGCTGGGGGGCCCACCTAGGGGCCCTGAGGACGCAGGGCCTGTGGTCCCAGGAGGAGGTGGGGTTACACATCAACATGCGGGAGTTGAGAGCGGTCCGCCTTGCTTGTCAAACGTTCTGTCATCAGCTTCAGGGTCGCTGTGTCGCGGTGTTCACCGACAACACGACGACCATGTATTATATCAACAAGCAAGGAGGCACCAGATCCTCCTCCCTGTGCCACGAGGCAATGCGACTCTGGGACTTTTGCGTAGCCCACTCCATTCACCTCATGGCTTCCTTCCTCCCCGGAGTACGGAACATGCTGGCGGATCGATTGAGCAGATCTTTCCTGTCGCACGAGTGGTCCCTTTGCCCGGACGTCGCCCTCTCCATCTTCCGGAGGTGGGGTTATCCCCGGGTGGACCTCTTCGCGTCCAAGGGGAACAGGAAGTGCCAAGCGTTCTGCTCCTTTCAGGGCAGGGAGCCCGGGTCGATAGCGGATGCCTTCCTTATTCAGTGGTCGACCCACCTGTACTATGTGTTTCCCCCGTTCCCTCTGGTCCACAGGGTCCTTCTGAAGGTGCGCAGGGACAGGGCTCACGTGATCATGGTAGCCCCGGCATGGCCCAGACAGCACTGGTACCCCATGCTGCTGGACCTGACCATAGCCGACCCAGTTCCCCTGCCCCTTCATCCGGACCTGATTACCCAGGAGCACGGGACCCTCTGTCACCCGGACCTGCAGTCGCTGCACCTAGCGGCGTGGCTCCTGCGTGGCTGACTGGCTCCGAGCTGCGCTGCTCCACGCCGGTGAGGGAGGTGCTCTTGGGCAGCAGGAAGCCGTCCACGAGAGCGACATATTCGGCCAAGTGGAAGCGTTTCTCCTGTTGGTGCGTGGAGAGAAATCTCCGCCCTATGGAAGTTTCGGTGGCCGACATCCTAGACTACGTTTGGTCCCTCAAACAGCAAGGTCTGGCCATATCGTCGTTGCGAGTCCACCTGGCAGCTATCTCCACCTTTCACCCGGGTGCGGATGGTCGCTCTGTTTTTTCTCACCCAACGGTGTCTAGATTCCTTAAGGGGCTGGAACGTTTATACCCTAACGTCCGTCCCCCTGCTCCAACCTGGGATCCCGGCTCATGGGACCCCCCTTTGAGCCGTTGGCTACTTGCTCCCTGCTTTACCTATCTTGGAAGACTGCCTTTCTAGTAGCTATCACCTCAGCTAGACGGGTGTCGGAACTCCGGGCTCTTGTGGTAGACCCCCCATATACGGTCTTCCACAAAGATAAGGTGCAGCTGAGACCACACCCTGCCTTTCTCCCCAAGGTGGTCTCAGCCTTCCACGTCAACCAAGAGATATTCCTCCCGGTTTTTTTCCCGAAACCTCACTCCTCAGGCAGGGAGCAGCGGCTCCATTCGCTTGATGTCCGTAGGGCTCTCGCGTTCTACGTGGAGAGGACCAAGCCCTTCCGCAAATCCCCCCAGCTTTTCGTGGCGGTAGCGGACCGCATGAAAGGGCTTCCTATCTCCTCCCAGAGGTTATCCTCTTGGGTAACGTCCTGCATCAGGACCTGTTATGACTTGGCCCATATCCCTACGGGCCATGTGACTGCGCATTCTACCAGGGCGCAGGCGTCGTCGCTGGCTTTCCTCGCCCGTGTGCCCATCCAGGAAATCTGTCGGGCAGCGACCTGGTCATCGGTCCACACCTTTGCTTCCCACTACGCCCTGGTCCAGCAGTCAAGAGAGGATGCGGCCTTCGGAACTGCAGTGCTCCATGCCGCGACTTCTCACTCCGACCCCACCGCCTAGGTATGGCTTGGGATTCACCTAACTGGAATGGATGTGAGCAATCACTCGAAGAAGAAAAGACGGTTACTCACCTTTGTAACTGTTGTTCTTCGAGATGTGTTGCTCACATCCATTCCACACCCGCCCTCCTTCCCCACTGTCGGAGTCGCCGGCAAGAAGGGACTGAGGAGCGGGCGGGCCGGCAGGGATATATATTGGGCGCCATGGCGGCGCCACTCCAGGGGGCGACCTGCCGGCCCACTGGAGTTGCTAGGGTAAAAAGTTTCCGACGAACGTGCACGCGCGGCGCGCACACCTAACTGGAATGGATGTGAGCAACACATTCGAAGAACAACAGTTACAAAGGTGAGTAACCGTCTTTTATCAAAAGAATAAAGGAGCAATTCTGACTTCTACCCCTCCAACAACAAAGTCATGTGGGGGGATTAAAAATAAGAATAGCCTCCGTTTAATCTTTAAATCCAGTCTACATGTAGTGCAATATCTAGTCTACATGTAGTGAAGATATTCTCTCCACATTCCTGACCCAAATTTCAAAAACCAAAACAGGACTCCAGAGAATCCACCTCATAATTTACCTTGAACCTAGTGCATGTTGGGACCAGATTTTAGGACTTATGGGCCTGATCCAAAGCCCACTGAAATCAGTTCTGTGTGAATACCACAGCTGGTCAAAAGTGAGAAACGTTATGAGGTAATTTTTTTTTGCAAGTTTAACACAAGAATGATTTTTTTCATTACTCAAAGTTTTTTTGTGAAAATGTGTACCAACAAACATTTTTTATTTTGAAATGTTTCAGGTTTTTGTTGTCTTTTCCTTCCCCTTTCCTGTTCCCACTGAAAAGAGGGAGGTGGGAATTATAAAGCAAAAAAATCAACTTTCATTTTCCAGGTTAGTTTGAAAAATAGAAAAAAAAACAATGTTTTTCAAGAAAATTTCCAATTTTGAAAAAAAAGACAAAATTTTCAATAAAAATACCTCTTTGTTCAAAGTTTCAATCAGCTCTAGTGAATTCCTGTGCACTGCAGATTAGGCTATGTCTACACTTCAAATTACTTCAGTACAATTTATGTGAATAATCCACACCCCTGAACAACGTAAGTTATATTGACCTAAGTGCTGATATGGACAGCGCTGTCAGTGGGAGAGCTTCCCCCGCTGACATAGCTACCGCCTCTAGAGGAGGCAGGAGATATTAGAGCATCTTCACCAGAAGTGATACAGCAGCACTGCTGAATAGGTGCAGCTGCATCACTGTTGCTGCTGTAGTGTAGACATAGCCTCAGTTTAACTCACTATGAAGTCTGTGTTTTGATTTAAGAATCTCTAATACCTTGGGACACGACATGAAATTTCAGCACTTCTGGGTTGAGGTCAATCCTGTACTCACATATGGGGTCATGCTCCCAGTGATTTCAATGGGTGTTTCACTTGGGTATAGACATCAGGATTAGGGATGAAAGCATGGTCCTACTGTAGTCAATAGAAGAACTGACTTCAGTGGGGCCAGGATTTCACCCCCAGGTTTTTCACTTTCTCTGCCACATTATCATGGGCCAGTCTGGACAGACTCCACTCCCTAGGCATAGATTACATAGTTGGGAGTTGTCATTGTTGTTTAATATTTTAAGAGAGATAGAGATATAACCGGTATCAGAAAACAAAATCACAAGAAAATCTTGGTTCTTGTAATTAGTCAATCAGATAAATCAAGATACAAATGGCAAAACATATCACAGCTTGATCTGGCTAGAATTAACTGTGTTGTATGTGTTACAGAAGAAGACATGATGATCACACTTACAAAATATGATGTTATGTTTCTGGCTGATAAGAAGACATTCTCTCAGAGGCATCCATATAATGTTTAAAATTATCTCTGGTTAGTATCTCTATATTCATTTGAATTATTTCAAATAAGTTGCCCGACATCAGTTTCGAAAAGCAAGAGAAAATACTTGAAAATATAAATTATTATTAACACTAACATTAATATATTGGTATTAATAATAAATTGATCCTTATCATTGGAGCTTTTAAATAACAGGTTAGACAAACACCTGTCAGGGATGGTCTAGATATATGCAGGAAGCTAGACTCAATGACCTCTCTAGGTCCCTTCCAGCCCTACATTTCCATGATTTGTAAACGAAATAGGTAATGATCCTCGTACAAAAACTTTCACATATTTTTTTAAGTATTAGCTTTGAACAAATATATATATATATCAATGATAGTTAGTGGTGAATTAACTAATCTGAGGTTAATTCAGCTGTTAAGGTTTATAGGGAATGTAAATTATTGGCTGAGTGAAGCAAGGTCCTATACTCAATTTGATGGCAATTCTCTATCTGTTTGGATGTAATATCATAACTTTTGAATGCTGCATGTGATCAATTCCAACATTTCAGGGAATGTTCCAGGCATCAGTGGGCAGAACCCTAACAAGCTTGGGGTTTTGGTGAAAATTGAAAAACTAGAAGGGGAAAATGGGGGACACGTGGAGCCCCTTGCGTCTGATTAGCAGACCCAGCTGCTTCAACCTGCTCCATAATTGACTGTAGATCAAAGAAACCATTGATGGCAGCCATTAACATCTTCCAGCATAACAATATCACCTACCTCAGCTCTGCCAATGGTCCAAATACAGTTAGAAAAAAATAAATAAGACAGAAGGGAGACAGGTAGGTGGGCACACATAGGGGTGGAGGATGGAGGGAACCTGGTATGGGGGAGGGAGGAATGGTGAGGATACACAGAGCCCTAGCATGGAGCAGAGGAAGGGAATGGGGTTCTCTTGCCGGAGCTCTTGTGGGGAAAGTACAGTTCCCCCAAGGGGCACTGGGTGCATGCAGCCCCTAGCAAGGAGGGGAGAATGAGGAACCAGGCTATGGGGGAAGTAGGGAAACAGAGTCCCTGGCATGAGCCAGAGGGGGAAATGGGACACACACAGAGCCCTTGGCATGGGGGAGGGCGGTAAAGGAGATTGCAAGGAATTCCTGAAATAGAGAGGGATGGGAAGGTGGCCCACTTGCAGCTTTTTGGGAGGGGGAACAGGGGGATGCAAGGAATCCCCAGTGTGTGCAACGGGCTCAGCCTACAGAATCTCTTGAATTATAAAAATAGACCTATTATTTGTAGAGAAAGATATTGGAAAAACAAATCTCCACTATAAATTCCTATGCCTGCGAATTGTTTTGTACTGTTAGAATATAGTTTAGAACATATTTATTTTGTAGAAATGAATTTGTAACCACTTTTTATTACAAAAACGTTCAATTTACTTGAATTATAACAACAAATGACTCAAAAGCCATATCACACTCACCCTGTAAGAGGTTGCCCATTAGACACTCAGTTATTCAACACCAGGCTTAATATTTGGATATAGTGACACCTCTAACTCCCACTCAGATACTCCTCCATGTAACTGAGAAGACATCAGTCACCTGCCCTATGGGATTCTGGAATGAGGTAAGTCATTTGTTCCTAACTCAGGATCCAAATCCACAATATTCAGTGCAGTCCATACCCCCTAGAGGAACTTTCAAGGATCCTAGCTGGTTGTCCCCCACTTATTCTCTCTATCCTCCACTCCACATTGAGCAGGCCAACTATCTTGCCTCTCCAGTGTCACTGCCAAACAAACAAGACGATCATTTCCTTTAACCACAGGCCTAACCATGTTCTCACTACAGTGTTTCTATCATGGGAGAGCACAAGCTTATTAGTCTTTGTTTAGGAATTGCTGAGCAGTTATATGTGAACTATTAAAAGCCTATGTAAACTGTGTAATAACTATGGGAGGTAGTGGAGAGAATCAAGATTTAATTCTTGAAGATTTTAGAGTATGACAAGAGAAACAAGAGTTCTCCATCAAGAACTGTCCATGTGGATCCATGCACTTGGAATAAGCATAACTCCAGCATCTTCTAGAAAGTAGTGCCTGTTGGGACAACTTCCCTATCCTCCCTTACTCAACCTTCAAAATATATTATTATATATTAATATAAAGGAACAGTGGCCTCCACTCCCCTTTGGCACCTTTCGATGACTGAAGCTGCTGCTAGTGTGAAACACACTCAGTATCCTTAAAGCTTCACTTATCTTTGTTTCCATCCCATTTGGTGCTATTTTACTAAATGCTATGTTGAAATTACTCAAACTTCCAATATGTTATATTTCTTCTAAGATCACCATCTGTTCAGGAGCACTAGCAGTGGGTGAAGTCTGGAGTTTAAGCCTTACCTCTGAACTTCAGTTTCCAGACTGAACAACTTAAGACAGCCCCAAAGTTTGTTTTCAATTTAAAAGTAACTTTATGTAAGATTTCCTGTTTAGGAATAGCACATATAAATATAACACAGTCTGAGTAACACTACTCTGCAATGTTGTTAGTGTTCCCTAAAGTTTTATCTATATCCAAAAACTGCAGATTGCACAATTATTATTGGGGAAAGAATAATGGAACATCTGTGTAATTGTAATACAGTACTGGATTTAAGTAACCATGTCAATTACAATCTACCATTTCTATGTAACTACTAGGGATGTCAAGCGATTAAAAAAATTAATTGCGATTAATTGTGCTATTAAACAATAATAGAATATCATTTATTCAAATATTTTTGGATGTTTTCTACATTTTCAAATATATTGATTTCAATTACAACACAGAATCCAAAGTGTACAGTGCTCACTTTATAATTTATTTTTATTACAAATATTTGCACTGTAAAAGAACAAAAGAAATAGTATTTTTCAATTCTCCCATTACAAGTATTGTAGCGGAAATTCTTTATCATGAAAGTTGAACTTACGAATGTAAAATTATGTACAAAAAATACTGCATTCAGAAATAAAACAATGTGAAATTTTAGAGCCTACAAGTCCATTCAGTCCCACTTCAGCCAATTGCTCAGACAAACAAGTTTGTTTACAGTTGCAGGAGATAATGCTGCCCACTTCTTGTTCACAATGTCACCTGAAAGTGAGAACAGGTGTTCGCATGGCACTGTTGTAGCTGGCATTCAAAGGGCGGCTCCAGGCACCAGCGCACCAAGCGTGTGCCTGCGGCAGCAAGCCGCAGGGTGCGGCCTGCCAGTTGGCATGAGAGCAGCAGTCAGGCGGCTTTCGGTGGTATGCCTGCAAGAGGTCCGCCGGTCCCATGGTTTTGGCAGCAATTCAGCAGCGGGTACACTGAAGGCACGGGACCAGCGGACGTCCTACAGGCATACCGCCGAATTCGCGTTACCAGTGGACCTCCCACAGGCATGCCGCCGAAAGCAGCCTGACTGCCATGCTTGGGCCGGCAAAATACATAGAGCCGCCCCTGCCGTCACTGCAAGATATTTACATGACAGATGCGCTGAAGATTCGTATGTCCCTTCATGCTTCAACCACCATTCCAGAGGACATGCGTCCATGCTGATGATGGGTTCTACTTGATAACGATCCATAGCAGAGCAGAAATGCATGTTCATTTTCTGAGTTATGCCACCAGTAGAAGGCTGATTTTCTTTTTTGGTAGTTTGGGTTCTATAGTTTCCACATCTGAGTGTTTCTCTATTAAGACTTCTGAAAGCATGTTCCACACCTTGTCCCTCTCAGATTTTAGATGGCTTTGCAGATTTTTAAACCTTGGGTTGAGTGCTGTAGATAATTTCAAAAATCTCACATTGGTATCTTCTTTGCGTTTTGTCAAATCTGCTGTGAAAGTGTTCTTAAAAGGAGTATGTGCTGGGTCATCATCCAAGACTGCTATAACATGAAATATATGGCAGAAAGCGGGTAAAACAGAACAGGAGACATACAATTCTCCCTCAAGGAGTTCAGTCACAAATTTAATTAAACACTTTTTTTTTTTAAACAAGCATCATCAGCATGGAAGTATGTCTTCTGGAATGGTGGCCAAAGCATGAAAGGGCATATGAATGTTTAGCATACCTGGCACTTAAGTATCTTGCATCGCTGGATACAAGAGTGCCATGCGAATGCCTGTTCTCACTTTCAGGTGACATTGTAAATAAGAAGCAGGCAGCAGTATCTCCTGTAAATGTAAACAAACTTGTTTGTCTTAGCGATTGCCTGAACAAGAAGTAGGACTGAGTGGGCTTGTAGGCTCTGAAGTTTTGTTTTCTTTTTTGAGTGCAGTTATGAAACCAAATAAATAAATAAATCTACATTTGTAAGTTGCACTTTCATGACAAAGAGATTGCACTACAGTATTTGTGTGAGGTTAATAGAAAAATATTATTTCTTTTGTTTAACGTTTTTACACTGCAAATATTTGTAATAAAAAATAATATAAAGTGAGCACTGTACACTTTGTATTCTGTTTTGATAGAAATCAATGTATTTGCAAATGTAGAAAAACATTCAAAAATATTTAATACATTTCAATTGGTATTCTATTAACAGTGTGATTAATTTTTTTAATCATGATTAATTTTTTTAGTTAATTGCATGAGTTAACTGTGATTAATTGACAGCCCTAGTAATTACATAATATTAGTATGTTGTAAAATAAAAAGACATCCACTTTAATTGCTGTGAACTAGAATTGCATGATATAGCGACCCCTGCAAAGGGTCCCTGTTCTTTGCAAACATCTTTCACTTCAGACCTGACGAACTCACTACATCAGGAACATCTTATAGGATATTTATCTGTAAAGACTAACGTTACGAGCTTTCTGTAGATAACTTACTTGTCAAAGTTCAAAATCACTGTAAGATGCACGAACAAATAATATTTAAGAAATATTGTATTTATATTGAACATATGCTTTAAGATCTTGGAGTAGAAATTAGGTACCATTTCTCTCTGCTCATTTTTGCCTCTTACATAGCTCTGGTAAACACTGAAAAAGGTGAGGGGAACTCTTCTTCCCCAGGCTTCTTCCTATATGCACAATATTAAACTGATTAATTTGTTTTCATATGGGGAGTTCCCTCATTTCATACATGCCATCCACTCCAAATACAGTTTAGAGGTGGGTGGAAAACACCGTGTTCCTATCCTGCAAATATTTTAAAGAATTCAAATATTTTTCCCCATCTCAAATTGGGACAAAAAGTAGAAATCTTGAAAATATTTGTGAACCAAAAACATCCTCGACCCAACATTTTTTTTTGTTTTGATCTTTTATTTTGCCCTTTTTTTAAAAAAATCTTTTCTCAGTCTAATTTACTTCATTGTCTAATCAAAAAGTCATTTCTATCTGGAAAACCATAATTTTTCATGTTGACAATTTCTAAACTTTTTTTCTCAACATTATTTTGAGTTGGGGAATTTATTGAACTTGACCCTGTTGCATGAACAGTTTTGGTTTTGACAACTAGACATTTTTGATGAAAAACAATTAATTAAAAAACTCCAAACCAGTTGTAATAAAGTTCCATGATCTTGTGCTTATCCATGTGAACTGATATTGTCAGGCTCATAAAAGTTTGGAGTTCATAAAAACCATGCTTGATTAACGTAAACACCTATACACAAGAGATGAACCAGACTTCTGGCACAGAACTCTGAACATGTTTGGGGATATTATTTCAATTAGGAGCTGGAGTAAAAGCCTGACAGTGGAAGAGTACGTGGATCATACAAAGACATGCTAGGGATGTCAACAAACAACAACAAAAAAGGTATTTCTGCATCTGGTAAAGAATAGGACAGAAATTAGAGATGAGCTGGAAGGGAAACAGGTGGAGACCAAGGAGGTAAATTCTGGAAAAATAACATATTAAGAGATTTAATAAAAAGAGGCTTATGGCCAAAAATTAAACCTAGAATACCTATAGAGTAATACAAGAAGTTTAAATACAAAAACAGGTGAACTAGAATGCTTGGCAATGGAAGAGAACCTTGACATAACAGGCATACATTAAAACATGATGGAATATATTATTATAATCCCAAATTGGACTGATGAGGCAATAAAAGTGGGGGAGCAGCGTGATTCCTAAAAAATTTCATGTAATCTAATGAGATAAAATTTCTGACTGGCAAGGCTCATGCAGTAAAATTCTAAACAATAGAACTCTACAAATATGGTTACACTAACAATCTCCTAATCAGGAAAAGCCTGTTGAATGCACAATGCAGGGGGAGATCAGAGGCAACTATAGCTAATGAAATATCAATAATGAATAACTTTATTTACTGCATATAAACTGATCAAACATCCCAATCAGACATGATTTAGTGAAGCAATTTCTCAGCACATTAAAACATTACTTCTTGAAACAGGTGATTTTACAGCATACAAGTAGAGAGGCTATTCTTGACCTAGTCATAAGTAACACATTGAAGTCTGTTCCAGAAGTAACCATAGATAAGCTACTAAATGACAGTGACCACAATACGAGTTCCATATCCTCAAAGGATGGAATGCACCAGAAACTAGCACTTTTACACTGTACTTTTAAAAAGGGCATTTAAAAAAAATTATGAAACTATTCAAAAAGTCCCTTAAGTCAAAAATAAGGCAAGTAAAATTCTTAGGCTATGTGTACACTTACAACACTGCAGCAGCGCTGACGTTCTCCTCTTGCTGTAGTTATTCCATCTCCCAGAAAAGGCATAGCTAGGTCAACAGAATTCTTCCATCAACCTAGCACTATCTAAACTGGAGGTTAGGTCAGCTTTCACACCTCTGAGCAACACAGCTGGGTCATCTTAACTTTTTGGTGTAGTCTTGGCTATAGATTCAGCAGGTAGCCCAGCTGAGTGATAGCAGATAAACATACCTCTAAACAAAGAGAGCAGAAAGACTAGAAAAACATTTGGTTAAATAGCCATAACTAAAGGTTACTTAAACTAAACAGATGTTCTTCAGAACATGGAAATCCATCTTTAGTGAAGTAATAGATGGGAGCATAACCTACAGCAAATAAAATATAAAATAAAAATTAGGAATGCTATGTGGTAATTTAAGAGCATACAATCTGACAATAAACATGAATAACAAGATTTCTTTATGTATGTCAGAAATAGAAAGCCTGTGAGAAAATGGGTTGGCTTGCTGGACTATCAGAGAGTAAAGGGAACAATTAAGGAGGATCAGGACATGGCAGAAATGCTACATGATTTATTTGTATCAGTCTACACTGCAGATACCTATCTCAGACCAAGTCTTTTCAGTTAATAAAGTATCATCAGAGATTGTGATATCAATAGAGAAAGTGCCAGAACAACTGATAAATTGAGAGCACTAAGTCACCAGGACTGGATGGTATTCTGACAGTCTTATCCTGATGGAATCCAGGAATAAAGGCCCAGATGATCCACACTAGTATTCATGTGCCTAATTCCCATTGAGTTCAATTGTAGTTAGGTGTTTAAGTACCTTTGAGGACCTAGGCCAAAGTGACTGAGCTGCTAGAAAAATATGCACTCTATTATTTAAATCATATTCTATACCAGAGGATTGAAGGTAGCAAATGTTATCTCTCTCTTTAGAAAAGAGGTTGTGGGTGGTGATCTTAAAAATTAGCAAACCTTATGTGAGGCTGACAGTGGGCACCTGATGAAAGGTTTAGTAATTTACCACAGATATTAAGACAAATAAACTATAACAGGCAAAAAAAAGAAAGCTATGATTGGTGCAACAGATTGTTGGGTGGAGTCATAGGGGCCTTTAAAACTGGTTCTGCTTCACTCCTTAATTTGCTAAAAGAAAGTTGGTGGGGGAGTGTGAGGCAGTGTTAGATGGAAGAAAAATGCAGTTTAGTACAGCTGACTATCAAATACAGCTCTGATTTTCTATCTGGCATTTAGAAGGTAATTCCTCTTTGCAAAGGGAGTGGAATGAGCTACAGATGTGGAAACTCAGTCGTGGCCTGGCTATTTTGAGATGCAGGTTAATAAATAATTGTAAGTAAATCCAACGGGTCTTGTTATTGTATCCTAGCCTCTATTTTTCAGTGTAATACCCACTTATATGTGGGAGGTGGGGTGAGCATACACCAGCGTCTTGCTATTAGCTGGATGTCCTTCTATAAACTGTTTGATTTTCCTGTAGCCACCAGCTTCCTAAATGTCGAAGGGGGGAAGGATTTACTTCCCCTAACCCTGCTGAAGCTGCTCAGCCAACGAAGGGCGGGCAGTAGGTACCGTGCGGGTGACAGGCGGGCTCCTCGTGCCAGGACACGAGTGGAAGACAGTTGCTGAAATATGCCGCAGGGCTAGGGCCCACTTGCTCAGCAACCGCCCTCAGAGGGCGGATAGGCAGGCAGAAGCCCAATCGCACCCCAGACAGCCCGACACTACCCCACAGGGCCCCGGGCCACGTGGTCTGCCTAGCTGCGGAGCCGCGCACCCGCTCTCCCTCAGGAGGGGGCCGTGATGACATCGTGCGCACGCGGCCCACCAGCTCAGGCGGGCGTAGTGTATGCTGGGAGTTGTAGTGCCGGTAGGCCTACCACGTTCCTGCCGCTCAGCGTGCGCCATAGGCAGTGGTTTGCAAGCAGAAGCTGTGGGGACTAGGGCTAATGCAACTGCGGGTGAAGGGGGGAGTGATCTCTCCCGCTCTAGCCCCACAGAGAACGCTGCGGTTGAAGTTACGGGGTGGATGTAAACTGCCTGACACATTTTGCGGGATTTCCTCTTCCCCCCACCTTCCCTGGACAGCGGGTACGATCCGTTGACTAGGCTTCCCTCTACAGCTGTGTAAATGGTACGGCCCGCCCCCTCTCTCTCCCCCCCTCCCCCAGCAGGCGCGGCAAGTTCCATGGTAGAGTCTGCTCAGCCCCATCCCCCAACTCTACGCTCCTTCCCTCTCGCATCTTAGAAGCACTGCTCCCATTGGCTGCGGCTCGGAGCTTTTGCCAATGAGGAAGCGGCTATCATGGAGGAAGGGAATAAATACAAGATGGCTGCTCCTATAAAACCAGGCGTTGGGCTTCTCCCCAGTGATGGGCGAATAGAAGCTTTAACCCGTGCTTTGAGGCCGCTCCATTGCTACCACCCGCACTGCCGCCATCCCCGGGGGCTAGTGGGACTCGGCCGGCCATCAACGCGCTCAGCCGCTCCCCATCTTTATCCGCTGGGGCCGAGGTCGGAGTGTGGAGCCTGAGAGGCCTAGGCCAGGCCCCTGCATCCTCCTTCCTGGGAGAGCAACGGCGGCCCCCGCCTGCCACCCTGCTGCTCTTATCCAACTGGGCCCAGGCTCCCTCTGGCTATGGCGGTCTCCAGGTCGGTATAAGCCCGGAGGGGGTGGGGGAAGAGGGCGGCAGCCCATGGGCCACAGCCCCCAAGGCAGCCTCTGCTGTGTGAGGCTGAAGAGGTGACTCGCTCCCTTTTCCTAATAGCCTCCTTAACCTCTTGAGGGCCCACTGGGGTGTTATCCTTGCCCAGCAGCATGTGCCACTTGCGGCCTCCCGTGTGTGCTTCTGGTGCTGCTGCATGGCCCTGAGAGCGGGCTCAGACCATTGCATGTCCACTGGCCGGGGTAACTGCAGCCCCAGGAGCAGACAGACACCCTTAGCTCAGTAGAGGGTGTGTGAACCCCGACCCCTCCTTCCTGCGATAAGGGTTTTTCCCCATCCAACATCTTATAGACACTGTCAAAGGATTGCAGGCCATCGTTAAATGTTCATGCCAAAGATTGGTGGAATCCTGCTACATCAAGGTACCAGTGTACTGGCACCTTGGGAGGTGACAGGAACCACTTTGCTTTGTCTGCCTGCTAGTATGCTAATAATAAAATCATAGACTTCCACACAGAGCAGGATTAGGGAATCCTTTGAACACAAGAAAAACTTCACAATGGGATGCTCCCCTCTGCCCCCATCTAACCATTGCCTAGATGTTGTGACAGTGGTGATGAGATTTGGGGATAATCTGCATAGGTGGTACCCCTCTATGTTTTAAAACTTCTGTAACAAAAGTGGATCCTAATCCAAAGACCTACATTAAGTAGGTAGTGAGGTTCATATCTTTGTCAATATATCATCTGATCTATTAGAATATGTGAATTTCATTCATCACTGAAAGCTGTTGTGAAACATGAATTCAGTCCTGCAATATGGATTTTTGTTGTTTGTTTCTTCCCCTAGCAGCAGTGAGGCCAATTGATTTGACATGAGAAGCTTTGAGGTTGACAGTGACACATGACAATTTTTTTTTGATTATGTTCTCTACTGTTCCCTTCAAAACAATGGTTTTGTATTGGGATTTTGTCCTAAATTGGCCATATGAATTTAAAGCACTAGGAGAATGTTTTAACAACCAACCTTTCTGCAATTAAATTCTGCTATCAGATGCTACGTGTCATTTCCAACACAGCAATGTTATCCCTTTATTTTTGAGGCAGTCACTGTAAATTCTTCTGTTACGCAAATTCTCTAATTACTTTATTTGCAATGTTGCAGATCACTGGAATATTAAGAATTAACTGAATTAACTGAACAGTTGTTACATATTTTAAAGCCTTGTCTACAATGAGGATTTGCTTCTGTTCCAAACTTCAGATGCTTGGAATCGAATGTGTTCCCTGTATAGACAAGGCCTATTTTGTAATTTCAGTGTTAACTTAAAAAAAAAAAGAAAAGAAAAGGGGGGGGGAAAGGCTGTTCTATTAGTCATGTAGTTTCACTTGTGGGACACACTTGTTCCAATGGAAAGCTGGACAGTTATTTCCAAAACTTTGTATGGTATTGTTCAATTAGTTTCACAGTTTTATCCCTTGTATGCTGTAAAAAGACATTAATTCCAGAGAATTAGTGGAATATTTGTGAGAGACAGTCCCAGACAAGTTAGTAAGAAATCACTTCAAGAGCCAAGTAGTGTAAAGGAACTACATATTTTGAACACTTGTAACAGTTTGGCTGTTCCTTTTGTCTCCAATGTTTCAGTCTACGTGCAAAAGTGATACTATATAAGTTTGGCCTCAGCACATTCTTACAATAATACAGCAGAAACATCACACAATGCAGATCATATACAGTAACTCTTGGTTTTTAACAAGTGACCTTTCCTTGAAGTTAAATATACGAACAGGAACATTGTAGCAGTCTGTATTACACCTGACAATAGAAAACCATGTTTCCAAGAGTTCTTACTTCTGAACCCAGAAGTTTCAGAATGCTTTCCTTTCAAATGTGCATGAATATATAAATCGTTGGTGTTGATTAAATTAGGTTTGGTTGCTTAACATTATTGTCTTTACAAGCTTCATTTATCTTAAAAGATCTGAACTCTCTCTGTGGGTAGTTGTAGTTAAAAATATGTTTTTACAGATGTATTAAAGAGCCAAGATTAATGTTCAATTTTAACTATAAACGGGGTGAGGGGAGAAACAAGTCTAGCTAACTTAATATCAGTCTAGGATAATACACGATATTAGCCTTAGGGAAGTTTCTGGCTAACTTAGTGTTAGAACCTTATTTCACAAATGAAATCCTATTCCTGTGTTCGTAGCTGATTTGCTTTTATACTTTCCTATACTTCAAAATCAAAAGATTGTCAAGTCCCTTGCTCTACATGTGAAGATTAGCTTTGATTAGTGGTTGAATGGAAAAACCTTCCTAAAATTTTAGTTCTGACAAGCCAAGCTCTGGACAGATGGTGAGAATCTGTAAACATTTTTTGTCAAAACCAGATTAGGATCTTATGCTGCTATAGTAAGATGCATTTGCTTTGTTAAAAAATAATTAAAACATGGCTATGGAATGAAGGAAATGGATTTGTGGATATTAGTCCATGCTATTGGATGAGGGGTGGTGTGTGTCACCAGACTCTCTGCTGTCTTCTAGAAATTTTGCTTGTAGCAGAATCTTATTTTTAGAGTCTGCTGGTTATTTCATTGTCATGGGGTTTTTTGGGGTTTCTTTATTTAAAACAAAGAAGCAGAAGCCCCATAACAAAAGGCCTTGGTAGATAGTAAAGCACAGATTATGTGCCAGATCTCCTGCAATACTACACACACAAGTAGGGGCTACCCAGTGAATATCATCTCCAAGAATAAATACAAATGGGTGTTTAGGCAGAGTAATCTTCCTCTCAGGAGACAAACACATATTACTACAGTGCCCCCTTCTCCAATCTCCAAGAATAAGCCTATAATTTAAAGAGGTTAGAGGGAACCTATTTTTCATTTTCTTTTGTATATTCAAAAACACTTTTTTTCTTCTGCTTAGTCAGTCAGTTACCTCTCAGAATAATGGGAAAATCTGCACTACACTGGGAGGGGAGAAGAGACATTTTTTAGAATAGGAAAATGTGATAGTAAAATCAGAGCAAGTAGCAGAATGACTTAGTTACAGATATAATACCTGCCCCTACCTTTAACTCCATGTAATTGACAAGATTTCTAGTTGTGTTCTTTTGAAATACTTTCTTACCTCACTGGGGAAGCATAAGCTGCCGCTGCCTGTACTATACCTGGTCAGTAAATAAGACACCAGTTTCTGGGTTTTCAATATAGCATACTTCAGTTGCACATCCCCAAACTGGGACCATAATGCAGGACCCATATTCTGAATAGTTACAAAGGATGATCATGATAGTAAAGTTCCTGAGAATGGTTCATATGCTGGTCCTGGCAAGCCTTTATAAGGTGTGAGGCTGTGTTATATAAAAGTTCCTAAGAATAGGTAACCTTGTTGTGGGCTCATAAACATCTAAAATTTCAAACTTAGTATATCATTAACAGTATGTCTGTCCCTCTCAAGGTAACCCAAAACCTCCAGTAAAGGCCTGAAAAATCCATATGCTTGTAGAAACATTGTGTTGATGGGATTATCAGTTCTGGCAGAACATAAATTTACTTAAAAAAAAAAATTCTAGCCTGTGTGATTTCAGAGAACATTCCAAATGGCGAATGTATAGACTGCTGACTTTCCATTGCTGCTGCTCTTCACTTTTCCAAGCATCAACAGTAGTAGAGTGGAATTGACAGACTGGGGTCAGATTAATTGCCATTTTAGAGCCTGTGAGTATTGGTGAAAGTTGTATTGATGTGATTCTTGTTTCATCAATACCCCAAACTTTAAAATAACAATGAAACTGACCTGAGTCTTGTCAGTTCTGCTCTACTACAGTTGCTGCTTGGAAAAGTTAAACAGCAGTATAGGCAGTCACTCTAGTACTAAAATCTTACTAATGGAGAATGCCAAAGTTTGGAAGAACACTACTGCCTGGCACTAGCTTCAGGCAGTTGGTAAAAGGATAGAGCAGTGGAAGTACCTCCTCCCTTAATATAGCAGCAAGGAGATGTGAAAGTTCTCAGACATCTCATAGTCAAAGACTGATATGAAAGACAAAACTCCTGAACAGGATCCAAGGCTAGAACCCTGATAGGAATTCCAGCAGCTGGAACTGGGATTCTCACCAGGGTTTTTCATAGATCTTGGTGGTATATCTTTTGTATCAGTATCTGGCTACTAGGTGTTCATACATTTTTGAAGCCCTGGTCAAATGACTATTCTGCCATTTTGTTGCTTTTCTGTGTCATATATATGCTTCATTTAGTTGAGCGTAAGGGCCTGTTTCATCTCTCATTAAGGCAAGGGGACAAATTATAGTCACTTAAATGGGAGCTGGCTCAAAGTCCTAAAATAAGCTTCTTGAGGCAGGGACCTTGCCTACTTATTTGATTGCAAAACATCATGCTAGCTTGGGGATATACTTTATATATTCATGTCTGCAATATACAAGTTATAGTTATACAAATATTTTAAATAAAGTTAAGGTTGTACAGTGGAATAGTAAAAAGTAAGGCTGCCTGTGCTTATGCAATACAGCACTCTTTAATTGTTATCTCTTTTTTTTAAACACATGATCCCTGATTCATTCCATAAAATTGATGACTTTGTGCCTGATGTAGTTGTGTTAAACTGTTTGATAGACAGCAACAGAATATGTTCTGTTATGACACAATGTGCAAGCAGTGAAGTGAGGAGGCTTGCCTCATTCCATACATTTCCATTTCTCTCTGTACAAATAGTCATTTATGTTCCACAATCCCTCAACCTATGAAAAATGAAATTCCAATCAGTTTCATGTACATGTCTCAGAATTACGTTGAATGTGCAGACATCAATTTTGTGAGAACTTTCTTTTGCTGATGCTGGTACGTTGGAAGGTTATTTGTTTTTAACATATGTACATCAGATTATATTAGATGATACATAGGACTTCTTAAAACTTTTTAACTTGGCCATATCAAATTTTCACCAGGACACACAAGGCACGTTTATAGCCTCAAGACTGTATTCCTGCCAAACTTAAGTTTCTATCTCCTTCCTGTGTTTTAGTCAGTTTAAAAAACATGCTTTCTCCCCACTCCTTCTATACTTAAAATGGCTTAATTTGTTTGGGTGAAACTTAGAGGAAGAGAAAGTGCTCCTTGTCTCATAAAAGCATACTAAATTTCAGCAGTGTTTGTAAGACATGACTAACAGCCGTGTAACATTAAATATAGGCACTGCAATCAGTTATTTCTAGGCAGCATGCATAGTGGATGTATTTGTGTCCCTCAATATTTTAAGTTTTTAAAAGGCAACTGCTTAACACTTACTCTAAATATGTTTATTACTTGCCATATGTGCTGAGCCACATATCCTGCATTTTATTTTTTGCGGGAGGCCTGTTGATTCCTTTGGTTTTTGCTTGATGCCCTTATGTGACTACACATTTCTCTAAAATTATACCGTTTTAGAAGCTACTTAAGTTGCCATCTACTGCAAAAAGCAACAAAAAAGCACAGAAGGGGATGCATACAGTTCCAAAAACAAAGTACTTGAAAGATTGTGGGCTTCTTTCCTCAGAATGTGTTTATAGAAGGAGAAAAAGCAGAATGGATAAAACCTCTATTTTACTAACATTTGAACATCCTCCTTTCTTATTGATACTTTTAAATAAGCCTTAAATCAGCAGTTGCAGAACAAATGGAGGTACCTGACAAGTTCAGGGAAGTAAACAAGGACTTGACTTAAAGTTAAAAGCTTTACTGTGATATAAACAATGTAAGCGCAAACACATAAATGGATCATGACTGTTCCTCTACCATTGAAATGCAGATGTCTTTGGGGAAGAAAGTAGCAGCCATTACAGTTGCACAAACAATTGCTTAGGGATGGCAAATAAAGGAAATGATTAAATTGTGGGTGAATTTGGCAGATGGACTGTGATTACATTAAAATTAAGATATCTGTAGAGGGAGGCCAGTTCCGTTATTCTTTTTATATTTATATATAAAATTCACTTTAGCATGTAATATTCTATTTTTTTCAAAGCAGTTAAGAGATATCTTTGCTATTATTTCTCTCTCTGTGACACTTAAGTTTACTTCCCAAGCACTCCCTTTCTCTCTTGCCTGCTCATACTCAAGGCTTCTTTTCTGAGGAAAAACACAATATCCTCCTGTCCGGTTGAGAATTTCAGCTATAATCTCAAGTGGTGGTCTTGTTTCTGTGTTGTACCTGTCCATTTAAACTGTAACCTGTTTTAGGGGAAAGTCCTATTGTACATTTATGGTGGTGTTGTAGATAGGAGGTTGCATCTCCGTAGCTGAGGTTACAACCAGATTCCATTAGATAGCTGTATTTCTAGTTCCACTACAACATTGGCCTGGAAAATTGGTTTGGCCTTTCCATTGCCTCCTTTATTCTGAAGGGGAAAAAATGTTCGCAGTTTCGAGAGAACTTTTCAAATTTCAGTTTGCATTACAAATCATTGATTACTCTGATTTTAAATTTTCAGTAGCATCAGCTTCTAAATTTTTGTCTGTCCATTAGCTCAGAAATGCCTCGGTGCTATCAAAGTAGAAAGCCAGATGTAATCAGACTGTTATTAACTGTGGTGTCTAGCTTCAGGATCAGTCCTACTCCCACTGATTTCAGCGGGAGTTGTTAGTGGCAATCTTCAATTGATTGGGGGGGTTGGGAGAGGAAGAGATTTGCCATTGGGAAGAGGATAATGGGGTTGGAGGGGGAAGAGAGAATGTTTTCCCCCTTTGTTAAAGTTTTGCAGCTTGCAAAAATACATTATTCTCCTAGACCAGGGGTCAGCAACCTTTCAGAAGTGGTGTGCCGAGTCTTCATTTATTCACTTTAATTTAAGGTTTTGCATGCCAGTAATACATTTTAATGTTTTTAGAAGGTCTCTTTCTATAAGTCTATAATACATAACTAAACTATTGTTGTATGTAAAGTAAATGTTTAAGAAACTTATGTAAAATTAAAATAAAATGCAGAGTTCCCTGGACCAGTGGCCAGGACTCAGGCAGTGTGAGTGCCACTGAAAATCAGCTTGTGTGCTGCCTTTGGCACTGTACCACAGGTTGCCTACCCCTGTCATAGACCTTCCCAGTGAGAGACTTGTGTTCTTGAAGCTATGAGATCAGGGGTCTAGTTCTGGATGTAGAGGTATAGGTGTTACATAGAGGCAGTAGACTCTTGGTAGTCAAGATTGGAATTGGGCTTTAGAATTTTGGATGCTGGGTCATGATAGTGGTTTCTTGTGTAGTGATTTGACGAATTCTTCTTTTTTCCTGAAGGAGGAAGTGGTGTGACCAGGCTAAACATTCTTTGAGTTTTTTTGGAAATAGGCTGGTAGCTGGAAGGACAGATTGGGTTAAATGACAGACTTTTTGAGGATGTGGAAGATGTTTTGGATCTTCATCTTGACAAGCTAATGTAGGCAAGCTTCATGTTTTGTAATTTACGACAGGTATTTTTAGTGATTTACTCAGATTTAAAAAAAAAAAAATCTTTTAAGGGCAAAAAAAACTATTATCTAGTCTGCGTATCCCCTCTGTAGTACAGACCATTGATTTTCACCCAATAATTCCTGAATTATACTCAATGTCTAGATGAACTAAAGTGTATATTTTTAAAAAGCCTTCTTATCTTGATTTAAAGACTCTAAGTGGTGATGGAGTGTTTATCACATCCCTTGGCAAAGAGAGCCATTGATGTGCTCCACAATTAGAATTTTTTATTAGTAAATCACAAATACTTCCATTCTTAAAAAATTACTGTAGGAAAGTTTCATAAAGAAACTACTTATTCTTAGAGTCCAATCTTTTTGCCTTTAAATGTTGCCATCATGATGCCTCAGCTAACATTGAGGTAAAGTATTACACAGAAGACCTCATGTTTTATAATACTTGTTGTTTGATAAAAGTACCTCAAAGATTATATTGGTTTGATGCTTACACATCTGACTACTCAGCTAGGGGAAGAATGAGAATTGATGACAAAACTGTCATCCAAAAGAAAGGCAGAACTTGACATAATAGATTATAAATCTGTATTTCAAGCAAAAATTTTAATGTAGAATATTAGGGTTATTTCTGCTGGAGTCTTGTCCAAATGCACTAGTGTAATAGCACTTCTCCATGTCACTGTGATATAAAATGTTACTGAAGTTCAAAGGCATTTCTATCCTGAAATAGAGAATTTCTGTCCTGTTCTGAGATGAGCAACTGGTTGATCATGATTATAATAACTTTGTGAATTCCCTTTTAATTCTCTGCAGGTTTATAAAAAGTGGGTAAACTGTAACTTCCGTAATGAAAGATTTTTACTCCATTTTGGATTTGATCAATGTTCTGGTTTATTCTCAATTAGAAATTCTTTCAGAATGAGTAAGCTTTTATTACTAAAAACCATAATTGCAGATCTGTTTGGTCTATGTCTTGTCAGTCCCCAAGCAACCAACTCCCCTCAAATTGTCAGGTATGCTGGACAGTTTGATGGGATTATGTTAATGATGTGAGCCAATGAAATTCTGCAAGTATAATCATTCAGCATTTTTTTCATCTGTATAGGCTTGATCGTCTCTTCATTTTACTGGACACTGGTACCACACCGGTAACAAGAAAAGCAGCTGCACAGCAACTTGGGGGGGTGGTGAAACTCCATCCTCATGAACTGAATAATCTCTTATCTAAAGTAAGCATTTGTTTCTTAATGTAACATTAAAGCTTTGGCAAATAGAGAATTGAAATGAGAATAAAACTAGATTTGTTTTTTTGATACTACAGGGAAGCCTTATTTGGCAGTCTCCTGTTTTTAGGAGACCACCTAAAACAATCCCCTAAATATATTGAGTACTATTCTGCTTCACTCTTAATTAGAAGACCACTTCCGTTAAACAGCTAATTATCAGCCTTTGGGATGGTCACTTAAGACTGGTTTCACTGTGTATTCTAGATATGATTAAATTCTAATTTGTTCAGCATCTGCTGTAATCTGGAAAGAGAAATTTAACTCTTTTCAGTTTCCTGCTGTTGCTTCATTAGTTCAAAACTTCGTTGAGCTACTTGTTGCAAGGTTAAAAGTGATTAATAGAAGGGTGACGCCGAGATGATTTTAAAGGACTGGAAATGAAATAGAGATTTTCATTACTTCTAGATTTTAATCTGGCCAAATCCAGTTTTTTTTTTTTTTTTTTTTTTTTTAAAACAGAACCACCAAAACTAATTTGTCAGACAGCAGTGTCAACAGAATGGTCTCATCTCTGTTCTTATTGAATGGGTATTTATACCACAGTTGATGCTATCATCTGAGTGGCCAGAGTTATGAATATTATGCCACTTTTACCAAAAGAGTGCTCTGAGAAAATAGTTTAGATTTTAAAAAGAAGCAAGTTGAATTAGAATAAGAAACAAAGTTTTGTGTCCTAACTACTTGTTTGAGCTTATTGTACCAGTTTATTAATGGTGTTTCTTGATAGGCAGCACGAATGCTATTGATAATAAAGCAATGTGTATTCTCACTGTTTCTTCCAGGTCCCAGCTGTCTTTTAAATGGAGCCTTTTGACCCATTGCATTTAAAATTATCTTTTTTTTTTTTTTTGATCAGAGCACTGGATGGCTACTGTACTCGTGAAATTAAAATTTATTGAAAGGTTTAGATAACAATTCATTTTCAAATCTTTCTTTAAAGGTGTTAATATACTTAAGGAGTACAAATTGGGATACTCGCATTGCAGCTGGTCAGGCTGTTGAAGCAATAGTGAAAAATGTACCCGAGTGGAAGCCAACTCCAAGACCAAAACAAGGTGCTTTTAAGTTAACTATATACAGTTCATGATCACTCTAATGTACTCTTACTCTGGTATAAAACTTGTCAGACAATCCTTCCCAGTCTGCTTTACAAGCCCCATCTGCACGCTGCATATGTAGAATCCATACTCAGCCTCTTAATGGGGTTTGGCTTTATTAACAAAGAATACAACATAAGGTTCCACCAAATCTTCTAGACCCCAGAAAACACCCTCCCTTCCCTCTTTTTATAAAACGGGTGGGATAATAAAGTGCCTACCTTAATGAAAAGCAGAATTCCATTAATCCTTAAAGCTTTACTGTCAGAGTTGGGTGTTTGAAGCCTACTGCAAACACTTCCCCCTCTGCCTCCCCACTTTTCAGTGGTATAAGAGTGCACATGTCTGCCTACTAGAAAATGGAGTCATGTGATATTATTGTGTTGCTTTGCCCAGATATTTCCTGAATATCTCCAGTTACTTTTCTATAAAAGCCCTGTAAGGCTAAAACTACTAAGAACAAGGTCTGTATGTACTGTTTCTAATTTTGGAGTTAGTGAAGCCATTTGATCCTACCAATGTTTGGTGGCCCAGTGTATGTTGCTGTATTATCCTGGTTCTGTTCCCTGAATGCTAAATAAAATTATTGGACAAGTTAGTTCTCCCTTCTGTCTTTTAGGTATGTTACACACAACGCTTGTGCTTTTGTAAAAGTGAAGAGAATAGGCTGTATTAATTTTGATTTGGGTACATAGACTTCCTAATAAGGCACATTAGGCTATAAATGAGCAAGATTCTGTATATTTCGATTAGGAAAGCAGATTATTGGTCTATTTTTTAGACCTTGGGTAGATCCACATTTATGTTTGAAGTACATGAATCTTGACATGCTCAAAGATTATCAGCTCGGTGAGCCTGCAAATCAGTTTGTGCACAAAGTAGGCATGTAAATGCACAGCTGCCTGTGGTCTGAAAATCAACCATAAGCATCTTCATCAAGGCAACGTGTCAAGACAGATATTTTTATTGACTCAGATGGATTGCAGTACGTAGATTCTTCCTTCCATGAGGCCTTTAAACTCGCAAAATAAAATGCATGCATTTCTTAGTTTTCTGAGAGACTCTTCCTTCTTTCCCACCTTTGCCCCTGCTTCTCATGTGAGAAAGCATTGGTATTGACTGTTTTCTTAAGCTGTATTTTTAATTTCTATCTAGAATCTGATTCAGAAATTCCTATGGATGATTCATGTGCCAGTGATCGGCTGCATTTTGATAGATTTGATATCAGTCGACTGTTAAAACATGGAGCATCTCTTCTTGGATCTGCTGGTGCAGAGTTTGAGGTCCAAGATGACAAATCAGGTATGTGTTGTGTTTGATGAATTTCCCAGTTATCAGTGTGTGACCATATTGCAGATGGTGACAGTTGAGGATCTTCCATACTGCTGGGAAGTAGGTGTGGAGAACTTGCTAAATCATAACTATCTTTTGGTTTGAATTCTGTCTTTAGGGTAGAGGAATGAATTATTATTACTGCACGTCTCTGCTTGGAAAAATAGTTTTTCCACTAAAATAGTGGAATTGATTTTAGTCATTGTCCCAGCAGAGCTGTGATTAAATGCAGGGGGAAAAAAATGAAATAAGATTTTGCAGTTGAGTTCAGAGGGAAAATGACAGGAGAAGGAAAAAAATAAGGTTTCTACAGCAACAGTAATTCAGCCACATTGTGCATGTACAGGTTTTCTATTTTTGGCCTAAGTCTATTGTAATATCTCTTTGCATTTCCTGTATATGTTGTAAGTGCTTGCTTTTCCTGTCTTTTTTTTATAAAATTGTGGATTTTAACAGCTCAATCTTAATGTTGGATAGCATAGTTTGGGGATTCTCAAATGTTTTCATAGGGTGGACTGTATTTTAACAGAACTTGTGAATGAGGTCTTGCAGACCTCATATGTAATATTCCTATGACAACCACAGCATTTGATTACATGGAAAAACAATATCAGGAAAGCTCTGTTTTAGTTTTGTTAGTGAAGAATAGGAGCAGGAAGTAACTGAGAGGAGGCAGCACCATTCTACTGGCCAGCTGTCCAGCAGGTGCTCTGTGGACTTTCATGGTCCAGAGACTGGTGATGGTAGTAAACATGTTATGGTAGTATCCAGAGGCACCAACTGGAATTGAGGCCCTACTGTGCTATTTTTTTTTTTGTGCAGATGCAGATAAGAGACAATCCTTGCCCCAGACAGCTTCAGTTTAAATGGCACAAAATAGACAAATTAGGAGATAGGTATTTAATGTCTGAGAAAATAAATACATTGAAGAAACAGTTCTGCTTTGTGAGGTTCATGTGACTTTTCGGGGGGAGGGGGGGTTCATGTGGCTTGGGCTGCAGGGCTGTTTCATTGTTGTGTAGAATTTAAAGGAGTCTTAAATTTTGAGGTCAAAGAGCCCAGGCGTTTACACAGCAATTAAGCAGTCCTGCAAGCCGAACTTGGCTGGCCCTTTGCCAGCTATGGGTTTTTCTTTGCTGTGTAGAAATACCCTTAGAGACCCTCCATTAGTTCTGTCCTTTGTTTTCAAAGGTAAAGACAAAAGTCTGTTTTAATGAGTATTCACAACATTGCCCTTCCCTGCCTAGCTGATCTAGTAATGTATCATGACACCAACTCCGAGCTTCACTCTGTCAACTCCCAGCTTTTTTTGTGCACCAATCAGCTTCCTTCCTTAAGCATCTTGTATGCTCATGCCACCCCTAATACTCAAGAAAAACTCACTAATATAATGTGCAACCACTGCCTTTCCTCCTTCAAATCCCTCCTCAACACTCACCTCTTTTACGATGCCTACCAAACCCAAGATGCAGACAATGGTCAGGCAAGTAATGAGCAGTGACTGGCCTCTTTCCCCTTACTCTTATTAACTTCCCCATTCCTCATCCTAGTACTACCTCTTGTTCCACATAGCTGGTACTCAGTTTAAGCCCTCTACGGCATGTCTACACAGCAGCTAAGAGGAATGTCATCAGAGCAATGAGCTAGGAAGGTGATATTGGCAGCAGCATTTTGAATGGACTTGAGAGAAGCAAGGTTTTAGTAATCAATGCCAGAATGGAGGATAATAAAGATGCAAATGTTGAGGGCTTAAACAGAGTATTAGCCATATGGAACAAGAGGAAAAGTCAGACTTTAGAGAGATTGTATAGGAAGAGGGGATAAAATTTAGACATGGGCTGAACATTAGGGTCTACAGATGTGGCTGAGTCAAAGATTTTTATCCAGGTTTTGACCCTGGGAGCATGATGTTTTCCACAGTGAAAGAGAGAAACAGTTGGGGTGTGCAGGAAGGGTGGCCAGCACATCCCTCAGCCTGCACCGCTTCCCACAGCCCCCATTGGCCTGGAACGGAGAACCGCGGCCAGTGAAAGCTGCGATCGGCCAAACCTGCAGACGTGGCAGGTAAACAAACCGTTCTGGCCTGCCAGGAGCTTTTCCTAAACAAATGATGGACTGGCTTTGAGAACCACTGTTTTAGAGAACATGAGTAGCTCAGCTTTGGCCTTTGTGAATTTGAGAGGACTGGACATCAACAAATAAATGTTAGGAAAATAGGCAAAGGAACTGGATTAGATGGAGGGAGCGTGGAGTGCTCATTGGTAGAAAGGCAATGAACTTGTGCACTTATGTGGGTTTGCTCTATAGGAAAAATGAATTTTTATAGTTTGTGATGTTAGTTAAATGGTATTAATTAGGCGTTGATGTTTATATCTTATTGATCAACATTGGGCAACAGTGACCCTTCTACATTTACTACAGTTTCACATAAGTACACCCCTACCTCAATATAATGCTGTCCTCGGGAGCCAAAAAATCTTACTGCGTTACAGGTGAAACCACATTATGTTGAACTTGATTTTGGTCCACCAGAGTGTGCAGCTCCACACCCCTCCCCCGGAGCACTGCTTTACCACGTTATATCCGAATTCGTGTTATATCAGGTCGCATTATATTGGGGTGGAAGTGTATTAGAAAATAGAGTGCGGGAGATTTTAGATAGGATTTTTAACTTTCTTGTAATATTTGGTACCAGCAAAAGGAATTCTGGTAAAACTTTTGGGTGTCTAAAGTTAGATGACGTAGATTTTAAGTGACTAATTTTTAGTTACCAACGTTTGGAAACTTCTGGTAAATTGCTTCCTGTCTCTACTTAACAGGTAGATTCTCAGAATTTATCAGTTACGTAGCATCTATATTTTTGGTTTTAAGTGTGTACGTTGTAAAACTTTTAGCTAATACATTTGCATTGCAAAAAAAGTTATTCTGCATACTAATGTTCCTCAGAACCAGAAATCTCAATTTTATTTTCTCAGAGTCAACTTTCCTTTATGGGTGCTGCATGATGGGTGTGACATAATGTTGTTGGTCCTTGTTACATTAACATTAAGTGTAGTATTCAGAGTAATTTCTTCTATTTTAAGCTTAAATCTTCATACAAAAGGCACTTTTGTTTACTTCCAGAAATCAATTAGAATGTGAAATCCAATATTTTTGTCTATCTGGAGTAGACAAACAATGACCTTTTAGTCTCCTTGAATTCCCGTTAGTAAACAAAATACCCTTTATGAAATAAAGTCTTCTAATTTGGTAAGTAAGGATGTATAACTGTTTCAAAACTGTAGACACACAAGTGTGTGCACCTGCATGCCCAATAAATATGCAGAGTTACCACAGTTGGATGAACAAATGAAGAAGTGTATAAATTTGTGTAACAAATAATGTGTACACAAATTTATTTGCATGCACAGTAGTGGTAAATGTGTGCACTAACTTTCTGCAAAGTTGTTCCGAGTTTAGAAATTTGGGCCCTAAATATCTTAGCAGGCAGTATCGGATTAGATTGTGTCAGAGGAAATTAGTCCTGAAAAGTGAACCTCTAGCTCTATATAAAATTAAGAAAAGAAAATCTGAGCACCCCAACTTGTCATGGCAGATTTTTACAGAATTCTTCATAAAGGCAAAATTTAAAATCTGCTTTCTCCTAGTTGCAGGGTAATGACAGTTTCTTTACTTTCCTATGTAAATACCATTCTTCAGCTATTCAGGGAATGTTACGCCAGAACCTATAGCTACTTTAATCTTGGTAAGATTATGTCCAAAGTTTTTGTCTTTTGCAGCATGTGCTATATTAAATTAAAATGGCAAACCAATTTTCTGATAAGTGCACTCTCTTTTCAAGCTATCTGAACATTACATATAAAATACTATATTAAAAGAAGATTATTAAGCCTGAGAAGTCAGGCACTCAAAAGTTATGAAATACCAGAATTAAAGTTTCCTGTGCACACTTAATTTGACCCCTTGTGCATATGCAGTATTATACATTTTTATCTACATGATCACTTTTTCCCCAGGACCTTGACTTCATTCAGTGTACAGGAGAGAGAGTACTCACTGAATGAGCAGCTGTCCAATGTTTTGTTTTAAACTCCTTCAGTGTGTGACCCCAGCCTTGTTTTACTGTGTGCCATTCAAACCCTTCACTGAATAAAGAATTAACTTATTTATTACAGCTTTTATGGTGCTTATCAGTTTAGCATCTGAGTAATTACCTGCTTTTTACAGATGGCCAGAAATTAAAGCCAAAATGTCAAGTATCCAGTAATTTTGGGTGCCCAACTTGAGATGCGAGGGACCTAATTTTTCAGAAAACTGAGCGTCTTTACAGCACTTTAAAGCATAGCTTTCATTGATGTTGCTTTCTCATGGCAAGTGCTCAATACTTTGCAAGTCCAACTCCAGGCCGCCGATTGGACTTTCAGAAAATAAGGAAGAAACAATTAGTATCCACTTGTGAAACATTTGTCTACAATGACTTGTCCAGCATTTTATAGAAACTCTGTGGCAGAGACAAACGTAACATCCAGTTCTCTAGGGTAGCATTCAGCTGCTTCAAGCATAAGAACATCCCTTCTCTCCTTGCAGTCCCTTGCCTCATTCTCTACACACCTTTTAGCTTCTCCAATTGAGATGGGGTGGAGTGAGTCCTACAGACAACACCCTACTTCAGTGTACAACCTGATTCATCCCTACAGTGCAAATATATCCTATCCTGGTCACACAGCAGATCAGCGTGGCTGAGCTGTGAATAGAATCCAGGACTTCTCACTTCTAGGCCAGTACCCTATCCATCAACTTTGCTGCCTTCTCATTGTTTCTGTTTATCTGATCTTCATTGATATTAGGCTAGTAAGAAATTTGTAGAGCATCTGGATGTCTTATAAAATATGCTTCTTTATTCCCTCTATTAAACACTGATTTCTAAAAAATAAATGTCAGGTATTTACAGAGTACCCATTCTTAGAAAAATATAGGTGTCTGAATGAGTTGTTTTAAAGTAATTGAGCACCCATTCTAATGAGACAGTTATGTACAGTGTATGGTGAATGTTAATATTCTTGCCAATAAAAGTGAATTGTAGCTGTGATTCTTAGGTTTTTTTTCTTTAAATTTTGTAGATTAATGTGCAAAGGGTTCTCAGCTATCTGTTGTGTTATCTACTACGTAAACCAAGGATTGGTCATAGGTCTGGTTCTGTTCAGTATCTTCATACGTGATTTAGATTATGGCAGAGAGAGTACACGTAAAGTTTGCAGCCAACACTAAGTTGGGAGGGGCTGCAAGTGCTTTGGAGGATATGATTTACAATTCAGACCATTTCTTCAGTTTGTCCAGATCATTTTGAAGTAAATAGGATGAAATTCAATAAGGACAAATACAAAGTACTCCACTTAGGAAGGAACAATCAGTTACACACATGCAAAATAGGAAATGACTGCCATGCGGGAGTACTGCAGAAAGGATCTGGGGGTTATAATGGATTGGGTCACAGACCAAGTGAGTCAACAGTGTAATGCTGTTGCAAAAAAAGCAAACATCCATTCCTGGATGTACTAGCAGGAGTGTGGTAAGCAAGACATGAGAAGTAATTCTTCCACTCTGCTTCGTGCTGATTAGGCCTCAACTGGAGTATTGTGTCCATTCCTGGGTGCCACATTTCAGGAAAGATGTGTTCAAATTGGAGGGAGCTCTGAGGGGAGCAACAAAAAAGATTAAAGGTCTAGAAAACATCACCTATGTGGAAAGATTTGAAAAAAATTGGGTCTGTTTAGCCTAGAAAAGAGAAGACTAGGGTCTTGATTGTTACAAGGAGGAGGATGGCAAATTGTTTTGTTAACCTCTGAGAATAGGACAAGAAACAATGGGCTTAAATTTCAGCAAGCGAGGTTTAGGTTGGACATTAGGGAAAAACTTCCTAACTTAGGGTAGTTAAGCACTGGAACAAATTTCCTGGGGAGGTTGTGGAATCTCCATCACTTGAGGTTTTTAAGAGCAGGTTAGACCAGTGGGTCCCACACTGGGGTTCATGAACCCCTGGGGATTTGTGAAATGTTACAGGGGGTTTGGGGGGGGGCAGGGAGAATCACTAATGGCGGACAGAGCTGTCCCTAGGGACCCTGGGCAACACGGGGGGCCCGCAGCCCCTGGACTTCCAAGAGCTAAGGAGATCAAAAACATACCACGCTGAGGAGATTTAAACTTCAAGACTTCTTTTAAGAAACAAAGGGAGGTGAATATTTTTTGCTGTTTGTTAAAATTAAATAGGCAGCTAGTATTGTTTTAAAAATTATTATGAAGAACAAGTTTAAGCTTCGTTGTAACGTGCGCTGTTTGCCTGGACTGCTCAAGACCTGAATGCTTGTGTAGGAGGAACTCTTTTTTTAGAGTTGACTTCTTAAATATCTTCATGCGGTTTCACGTCTGATACTCCTTGATGCGACATAGGAGCCTTGTCTTATAACAGGCTTATTCAAAGTAATACAAGCTACGAAAGTGAGATCTTGGAAGAGTGCCGTTTTCATACAGTAATAAAAATACTGTAATGATGTGTAATCATGTCATAAAACAAATTTTATATTTCCAAGATCACTGCTTTTATAATTTATACTTGGGTAAAGGAGAAAATCCCTGGAAATATTCATTTTTAAGAGGGGGTTCATGAGACTTGACGTGCTAGTGAAAAGGGTTCACAAGCTGTTAAAGTTTAGGAACCACTGGGTTAGACAAACACCTGTCAGAAATAGTCTAATACATAGTCCTGCCTTGAGTGCAAGGGACTGGAGTAGATGAATTTTCATGGTCCCTTCCAGTCCTATGATTCTATGTTAAAGAAAATATTCTGTGAATTGATATGTAAAGTACATCAAACATTATGCTCTTGTTGGACAAACACAAATAGTGGCTCTATAGTCTTGGCAAAGTCACTAGATGACTTCAGGATGGTCCAGGACAAGGAAAATGGACTATTCTAGGTAGTGGCAGCTGTTTGTCTTTCTCTTTTTATTTTGTTGGCTTTTGTAATCACACATTAAATGTATGAATTTACAGGATTATGGGTATGGATTTAATTATATCCATGCCCATAATCCATCTGAGTTTCCCCCGAAGGTCCTGGCGGTATGAGCCACTTGACTCAGTGTTAAAATGAACATTGAAAGGGGGTGTCGAATCTGATCTCACTGCTTGATAAGTCACTTCCTTTCTCCTTGCTGTCTTCAGCTGGTACTTGTCCATCCCTAGTTGACAGTAGCAGTGGCAAAAACCAAAGGATGACACCACTTCAGATTGGTTTCTGTATCCTATATCAAGAAATTAATAGAATGTACAAAGTTTACCACCTAGATTTCTAGGCTTATTGTAGCTCATGGCCTTATTCAATTTAATTGAAATCCTTTCATTTGCATGTAATCTTGAAGTGCCTAACTGTCTGGTTGGTATCTAGTTGCTAAGCACTTCACAAGCTTTAATTAAGCTTTGCAAGTTTCTTGAGAGGTAGGCAAGTACCATAATCTTCACTTTACAGGTGAGACTTGCACAACTTAGCACATGAAGTTTGTGGCAAAACTGGGACTAAATTCTGAGCAGACTCCAGTTCTAAACCCAGCCATAAAACCATCCTTCCCCGCCTAGCAAATCCAGCTCTCCGTCAGGAGACATTAGTTTGGGGGAACTAGTACAGAAGAGGCTTGGATACAGTGTTGGGAGTGAGGGGGAGGGCTTGGGGTTTTGTGCATGGTTTTTTGTTACTTTAAAAAAACCAAAAACCTATTCAAACTTGGCTTTTGGGCTTCCAACAGGGAAGTAAAGATGTTCACATACTGTGTATGGGTCTGAGTCATCTTAACATAAAAAAAATAATTCTGAATGATATTAGAAATGTCTCATTCTCTGCATTTTTGTCAAGGTTTTTTGTTTCTCTTTGGGGAAAATTCTTTCCATAAAAATATGATGCGTGTGCAAAATAACAATATTAATTTTTATTTAGCAAGGCTCCAGTTATTGACAGAGTCCTCTGTGCAATATGGTAACTGCTTGTTCCTTTCCTCCAAAGTGCTTTTCCACAAAATCTAGAAAAATGTTACTTTAAAATCCCATGCATATAATGCATTTCAGTAAGTCTCATGGAAGCTGTTTAAAAGTATTCTAGAACTTTTCTAGTGAAAGCTCTATGGTTATAAAAACAGCTCTTTATAAGGGTCAATATTTTGGGTTAAAAGAAATTTTACAAAGCTTTAAAGCTTCTGTGGCATTTAATATATCTAATCAAAGTACAGTTGACCTCTATTTTGTTCTCATAAATTAGAATATTTTAGTTTTACTGTAATTTTTATCAAGGCTTAAGCAGTAAATCTATTGGACATGTGTGTTTTGAAATGAAATATAAAAGCTGACCTTTTTTAGGTGAAGTTGATCCTAAAGAGAGGATAGCACGACAAAGGAAACTGTTACAAAAGAAACTTGGCCTTGATATGGGAGCTGCAATTGGAATGAACACTGAAGACCTGTTCAATGATGAGGATTTGGACTATACTCCTACTTCAACTTCACTTGTAAACAAACAACCTGTAGGTAAAACCTTGGGCTGTTTGACTGCAAGGAATAATACAGTGGGTTTGCTTCATTTGTGCTTCTGCCATTATAAATCATTATATTTAAATACTAAGCTTCTCTTGTAATTTTGCTCTGTGTTTCAAACACTTAAATTTCATAAGTTTCATATTAGTCATATTCAGTACACTGCCAAACTACTGCTCTGGGTTTCAAGTAGCATGGGTACTAGGGGGAAGTGAGAACAAGAGTGTTTCTGTTTTTGTGCTTGAGGGGGTGGGGTGAACTTTAGGTACAGGCAGGATTGACATGGAATGGATTCTTATTTTTCAGACTCTTCAGGCTGCTGAGTTGATTGATTCAGAATTTCGAGCTGGTATGAGCAGTAGACAAAAGAATAAAGCTAAAAGAATGGCTAAGCTATTTGCAAAGCAAAGATCCAGAGATGCAGTAGAGACCAATGAGAAGAGGTACTGCAGCAATTGCTTTCTTGTTTGTTTTCTGAGCTGGCCTGATCACTTACTACATAACCAAAAATTCCCATTCTGGCTTGGTTCTGAGAACTCCTTCAATGAAGCTTGGTTCCTCCTTTCAATAATTCCAGTAAATATATAAACTATTAATACACCATTCTTTATTTCTGCATAATAAAGATAGTTTCAGTGAGAATACAATAGCAACAGGGATAGGATAAACAGCAACCTTAATCACAAATTCAGTTCTCCTGTTGAGAAGCAGGCTAGACTTCAGGTACCTTTCTAGCTATCCTAGAATTGTGGTAAAACTCTCCAGTGAAACAGAACTCAGTCTTTCAAGTGGTCTCTGCCAATAGCCCTAACAGTAAAACTTCAGTTTTAAGAATTTTGTGCTTTACTTTAAAAACCACGATGAATCCAGGTCTCTAGTTAACCCTTTAGCTGGGAACCTTTTCCGTATATAATATATTACATTTGACATTCATGGTGGTTATTAAGGACCTGATGGTACTTAGAATTAAAATCATGGATTAATGAAGATCAGTATGGCTAAATTTTTCTCAATCTGTATTTTTCTCCAACATTCGTATAGTATGTTTTCCTCTGATTTCTACCATATGAATTGTCCACGACTGTTATGTCAAAAAAAACAAAATGAGTTTCTTCTAGATATTGTTTGAAAATTCCTCCTCTTGCATTTCCCTGTTCAAATAGCTGGGAGAGGTTGGAAAGTGGGATGGCATTGAGTAATCTTGTCTCTGATCCTTCACTGGGTAAATTTGCTGAATAATAAAGCTCATGGTAACTGTTACATACAAGGAATACATGCCAACATATTTAGCACCTAAATGTAACTTGGTAGCTAATGTCTTATATGGGTCAGTTTAAGAAGACACTTCCATTTTCTACTGAAGTCATCTAAAGAAAACAAATAAAAATGTGATAGGAATGTTTTCAAGACACTCAGAGGAAGTGATTATTCCTGCTACAGTGCATAATGTTTCTAATCACAAGCATGACACATTTTAACTTCCTTTTTAGCAACGATAGCACTGATGGGGAACCAGAAGAAAAGCGCAGAAAAGTAGCAAATGTTGTCATCAACCAGCCTGCCACTGACTCAAAAGTTCTGGTAGACAATGCACCAGAAGAGGTACAATATGTCCCCTTTTATTAAGGGATTGATAACTTGGTGATGTGGGCCAATGTTTGTTTTTAAACTGCGTCGTGCTCCCAAATTCTTCAGTTTATGTTACCGTTAATTTACCAAAACCAGAAGAGGAAGGAATTTCACTTGCAACTCATCTACAACTACAAGAGCAGTGGTTTGTTTTTGTTTTTTTTTTTTCCCCTCTGACACTGCATGTGAGGTTGAGATCACTGTTAATTGACTAGTGGTAATCTATGACTTCAGTGAACTTCACTTGAGAACCATCTGGCTTCTTATCCAATAGGCAGATTAACACTGCTGGTGGCTGTAGTCTTAAATGTAGGTGCCTTTAGGGTGTTAAATTGCAAAGCTAGGCTAGAGCAGGTAAAAGGTAATAAAAGATCACTGTGACCAATAAATAATCTGTTCCGAAAATGCTGATAAGAGACACAGATTAAGGGAACCTTTTTAATCAGACCTAATTTAGACTAAAATTTCTAGTTAATTACTGAAGAATTAAACAGTATCACAAAGACTTTGAAGAAATTCACAATTTATGGAAAGACTGAAGCTTGGAAAATTGTAGAGTAGCTGTATTTGGAAGTGGGAAATAGCATCTGGGAAAACAGACTTCGCGTGTCCTCCACAATTTTTTTTATTTAAAGTGGGCTTTATCATTATAAGATTTGAAGTATCTTCTCCATCAAAAATGAGATTTAGTCTACTTCCTAAATACAAAGTTTACTAACAGTCTTGTTTGCGAGACTGTGATGACATTGTCATAATTGATTCATCTTATTTTTACTTTTTCCGATGGACAAATGATGAGTGGCTGATTGCTAAGATCATATAAATTGGTTATTTTTATCTGACTTTGGGTTGAACTGTAAACTGCTGTCTCAAAACCTCTTCATCTGTACAAAGTCACAGTTGGTTCAAAATTGGTTTCTGTTCTGTATCTTTGATAATTTTGGGGGTTACACACAATGCTGCCTCTGGTGTATGAAATCCAATACCTTCTAAAAATTGCTGGCTTGGGTCATCTGTAGCTAATGCTTAACTCAAACCTGGCAGGGCTGTTGCTGTGTCTACACTGCAAACTAGGGTGTGATTCTCAGCCATTACTGTTCATACCTGCACTAGCTATCATCAAGCTAAACAGTAGTGTAGCTGTGGAAGCACAGGCAGTAGTATTCTGCCAAGTACAAACTGGCCTGAACTTTACAAGGCCTGGGCAGCTACACTAACGTTTATATTTGCGCACGCTCTCACTGAGGTAGTGCGAATATGCATATGTGAGCTGGGAATCACATCCCTAGCTTGCAGTATAGGTTTAAGTTGTATGGCTCTAAGGTAGGACTCCCCTGCTTTGTCTTAGGACAAAGCTTGCATACCATAAGAATCAGTAAGGCCAAGAACCCTTCCTTACCTTTTGTGTCAGTGAGACGCTTGACAGAAGGCTGATGATCCGAACTCTGAGATTGATCACCTCTGGAGGAGGAAGTCCCAGCATAATAAACAGGTTATGCTAGCCTTTAACCAGTCGTCTTGTACCCAAGGTGAGAAGTGCGGTGTTATCAACATCATGTGACTCTCTCATCACAGTTCCAACTTCTATGCCAGAAGAGGCCAAAAGATTTAGAGCTGATGAATTCACCAACCCCCTCTTACCTCCAGTATCTTATTTTTCCTTTCATTAACTGGGAGATGTCCCAGCCTTTTAGAGAGAGAGAGAGAGAGTGTGTGTGTGTGTGTGTGTGTGTGTGTGTGTGTACGCACGCGTGTGTACACTCTAAAAGACCACATGAAGAGGGTGCCAGAAGGAAAATTGGTTTTTTTATTCTTTTCTTCCGCGCGTGGCCCCCCCCCCCCATATTTAAACCTCCTCATAAACACTTTTTAGTGTGTTGTGTGTCTGGAGTCCTAAGAAGTTTGAGGCTGTTAAATGTTGCATTTGTGTTGGGGAAAACTTATGCTCTATTATTAAACAAGACTGGAAATTTAAAATAGATGGTATTCTGTAGAAACTTGGAAATTCCTGTCAATTATCTGGACTTTTTCTATTCAGTATGATGTGGCAAAGTATATTAAATTACTAGACAATTTCCTTCAATATATATTTCCATTAAAAACAGCTTACTGGTGGGAAGCCTTTTTTTTCCTTCCCTACAGGCTTTTCTACATGGCAAGTTCAAGTCTGGCAAGCTGGTATGCTATACAGTCACACCCTGGCTTGCTGTGCAACTAATTTGCTGTGTAGACAAATGATAGTGGGAAAAAATACTAAAGTCAAAGTAATTAAATTTTTTATCTGTTGGATACATCACCAGTTTATCTTGTGTTTGTAAGTCTGTCTGACATGGAACTCTTAACTTCAGATAGTCTCTGTATTGTTGATTGGGTATTTTTTGTTTGTTTTAGGCAAATGAATGGCCTTTAGAAAGCTTTTGTGAAGAAGTATGCAATGATCTTTTTAACCCATCCTGGGAGGTAAGAATTATGCATAGCCGCCTTATATCTAATTTGTACAAATAAGGAATTGATGCCATTAGAAACTGGGACTTACATTTACATTTCATGCTTATGCCATGATCCTGCAAGTGCAGTTTTCTGCACTTGTGCTGCTTTCCATCTACTCCACTAGGACTCAACACAGATGCCCAGAGGTCTGATAGTGGATCCTGGAGTCCCATTGAAGTGAATGAACTTGGCACAGGTGTAGATGTCTGTATTAGTTTTCCCTGATGTGGGATGGCTTAAATATCTTTTTAGGTAGGCTTTGTTTCTTTAAATAACATCTGTTTTTATTCAGACTCCAAGGTAGCATTCTAGAGAGACATTTGGTAGTGTCTTAATTCATAGAATCATAGTCCCACTCCCTGCTCAAAGCAGGACCAATCCCCAACTAAATCATCCCAGCCAAGGCTTTGTCAAGCCTGACCTTAAAAACCTCTAAGGAAGGAGACTCCACCACCTCCCTAGGTAACCCATTCTAGTGCTTCACCACTCTGCTAGTGAAAAGTTTTTTTCCTAATATCCAACCTAAACCTCACCCACTGCAACTTGAGACCATTACTCCTTGTTCTGTTGTCTGCTACCATTGAGAACAGTCTAGATCCATCCTCTTTGGAACCCTCTTTCAGGTACACCTCTACCTCAATATAACGCAACCCAATATAACACAAATTCAGATATAACACAGTAAAGCAGTGCTCTGTGGGGATGGGGCTGTGCCAGTGTTGGCTAAGAGAGAGAGAGAGACAACGGCATTGCTTGGCAGCACAGTTGAGCTAACAACTCCCAGTGTGCAAGGCAGCAACCCTTCCATACCCCCACAATGAACAATCAGAGATGCAGCCAAGATTCAGGACGCACTGGCCAGCCCGCGATGGCTGGGAGTGGAGTCCTCTAGGTAACAGCTCGTCAGCCCCCAAGGGCAAGGTGCCAGAACACAGAAGCGGACCTGTCTCTACCTGCACAGAGCTCGTTCTTTGTCCACCGTGTCGGACACGCTTCTGGAGCAGCCACCCCCAGGGCCAGCCTCACCTGGCTCCTGCATCTACCGGCAATCTGGGGCGGCGGCAGCAGCAGGTCACAGCAGAAGGGCACACAAGAGACATGGGAGCCGCTGGCGCAGCACCCCGCCCGAGCCTCGCCCCACCCCACAGGGTCCTGCTGCCCATTGAGGAGTCAGGCCACACGGTCCCTGCTGCCCACATAGCAAAGGCTGCGGCCAGCCTTCTCAGCCCTTAGCAGGGAGGCAGGAGCAAGGAGCCACCTCACCCAGCAGGGAGGGGAGAGAGGACAGAGACTGAGCCCTTGCTTGGGGGAGGAGAGGGGGATCGCCAGGGATGGGAAAACAGGACTTCCCTGTTCCCTGCCTAGAGCGAGATGGCTGCAAACAGCCTGGGGGTAGCCACTGTGTAACTCAGACCTGCTGTGGTCACAGCTGCTGCCATACTGGCCCCTCAGCCTAGAGTAGGGGTTGTAAGAGCTCTGAAAACTAGCTGGAGATCAGAGAGCTGGGGATCTGTGTCAATCGAAGGCCACAGCAAGTTCAATAGACCTCTACCCCAATATAACGCGACCCGATACAACACGGTAAAGCAGCACTCTGGGGGGGCGGGGCTGTGCGCTCTGGCTACTGAAAGCAAGTTCGATGTAAAGCGGTTTCACTTATAATGTGATAAGATTTTTTGGCTTCCAAGGGCAATGTTATATTGAGGTAGAAGTATAGTTGAAAGCAGCTATAAAATCCCCCCCTCATTCTTCTCTCCTGCAGACTAAACAATCCCAGTTCCCGCAGCCTCTCCTCACAAGTCATGTGCTCAAGCCCCCAATCGTTTTTGTTGCCCTCCACTGGACTTGCGTAAATTAAGTTGACATGGGATAAAAGGGAAGGTCCTTTCATGGATTGAGAACTGGTTAAAAGACAGAGAACAAAGGGTAGGAATAAATGGTAAACTCTCAGAATGGAGAGGGGTAACTAGTGGTGTTCCCCAAGGGTCAGTCTTAGGCCCACTTCTAGTCAACTTAGTCATAAATGACCTGGAGAAAGGGGTAAAAGGTGAGGTGCAAAGTTTGCAGATGATACTAAACTGTTCAAGATAGTTAAGACCAAAGCAGACTGTGAAGAACTTCAAAAAGATCTCACAAAACAAAGGTATTGGACAACAAAATGGCAAATGAAATTTCATGTGGATAAATATAAAGTGATGCACATTGGGGAAAAATAACCCCAACTGTACATACAATATGATTGGGGGGTGCCGGGCTAATTTAGCTACAATGAATCAGGAAAAAGATCTTGGAGTCAACATGGGTAGTTTTCTGAAGACATCCCACGCAGTGTGCAGTGGCGGTCAAAAAAGCGAACAGGATGTTAGGAATCATTAAAAAAGGGATAGAGAATAAGACGGAGAATATAAATCCATGGTACGCCCACATCTTAAATACTGCTTACAGATGTGGTCGCCTCATCTCAAAAAAGATATACTGACATTAGAAAAGGTTCAGAGAAGGGCAACTAAAATGATTAGGGGTTTGGAACAGGTCCCATATGAAGACAGATTAAAGAGGCTAGGACTTTTCAGCTTGGAAAAGAGGAGACGAAGGGGGGATATGATAGAGGTATATAAAATCATGAATGGTGTGGAGAAAGTAAATAAGGAAAAGTTATTTACATATTCCCATAATACAAGAACTATGGGCCACCAAAAGAAATTAATGGGCAGCAGGTTTAAAACAAATAAAAGGCAGTTCTTCACATAGCTTACAGTCAACTTGTGGAACTCCTTACCTGAGGAGGTTGTGAAGGCTAGGGCTATAACAACGTTTAAAAGAGAACTGGATAAATGCATGGAGGTTAAGGCCATAAATGGCTATTAGCCAGGATGGGTAAGGAATGGTGTCCCTAGCCTCTGTTTGTCAGCGGGTGGAGATGGATAATAGGAGAGAGATCACTTGGTAATTGCTTGTTAAGTTCACTTCCTCTGGGGCACCTGGCATTGGCCACTGTCGGTAGACAGTATACTAAGCTAGATGGACCTTTGGTCTGACCCAGTATGGCTGTTCTTATGTTCCAGTTTTTCCACATTCTTCTGTGTGGGGCACAAAACTAGACACAGTACTCCAGATGAGGCCTCATCAATGTCGAAAACGTCCCTCAATCTGCCGGCAATACTCCTGCTTATATAGCCCAAAATGCCATTAGCCTTCTTGGCAACAAGGGCACACTGACTCATATCCAGCTTCTCATCCACTGTAACCCCTAGGTCCTTTTCTGCAGAACTGCTGCCGCCTCGCCATTCGGTCCCTAGTTTGTAGCAGTGCATGGGATTCTTCCGTCCTAAGTGCAGGACTCTGCACTTCTTCTTGTTGAACCTCATCAGATTTCTTTTGGCTCAATCCTCTGATTTGTCATAAAGAACTGTGACTTCATTCTTCTGTAGTCACCTAAACAGTTTAGTCTCTCACACACACACACAGAGCCTGCAAATCTGTCATTTAGTGGTCTCTCGTATCCTAAACAGTTTAGTCTCTCTCTCTCTCTCTCTCTCTCTCTCTCTCTCTCTCACACTCACACACACCCCCCGCCTGCAAATCTGTCATTTAGTGGTCTCTCAAGTAGACTGCATCTCCCTTTTTGGAGTCAAAATCACTAATCTTGTTATATTTTGTTGAAGTGAGAAGGTATTGACTAAAATGGTAAAACGCACTTACCTAAGACAGCACTTCCTACAAGTCAAACATTCTCCTTGTTCTGCAGACTAGTAGCAGTAATAAAAAACAAAAAAAAACCCTTAGTGTCTACTGTCCCCTCAGTTCAAGATATCCATTGAGATAGATGCAGGCTTGTTTCCACAATCTACTTCAGTGAGCAACTCAAAACAGGGTGTTTCACTTAGGGCATGGCTACACTTGTAGAGCGCCTTGAGTTAAGCCAGACTTCGGAGAGTGCAGTAGGGAAAGTGCTGCAGTCTGTCCACACTGACAGCTTAAAGCACACTGGCATGGCCACATTTGTGGCAGTTGCAGCAGCATTGGGAGCAGTGCATTATGGGCCACTATCTTAGCATGCAAGTGATTGCAACATGCTTCCCAAATGGGGTTGGGGTGGGGTGTGACGGAGTGTGTGTGTGTATGTGGTGGGAGAGAGCATGTCAGCCATGCTGTCTTGTAAGTTCAGACAGCAGCAGACCTCCCTTTCTTTCTTTCTCTCACACTCTCACTCACACAGCATTTAAGAGTAATAGTTGATTTGTCTGGAAGCAGGTAAGCAGCCAGCTGTCAGAAACAGAGCTTTCAAAAGGCACTTCTGCATTCCTGCAGTGATTCAAAACAATGACAAGAGTGGCCATTTGACTTAAGGGGATTATGGGATGTTTCTGGAGGCCGATCAGAGCGCAGTAATGCAACACCTCGTTCACACTGGCACTGCAGCGCTCCAGCAGGGGCGCAGCAAATGTTGTTCCTCTCACCGAGGTGGAGTACCAGAAGCGCTCTAGCCGTGGAGTCAGAGCGCTCTACGTTCCTTGCCAGTGTGGATGGGGAGTGAGCTAGTGCACACGGGGCTTCTTTATTGCGCACTAACTCACTAGTGTAGCCAAGCCCTTAATGAATTACAAAGGCTACTCTATTCATACATCCTCCAGGCATCTTTCAGTCTGACTCCTGTAAGCAATCTAATCTAGGTTCCTGTATCACACTATGTAGAATATTATAAAAGGTACATACAAAGATACATTTTTTTCATTCCCCTTTCTAGTCAGCAGAAACTGGACTTCATTTTTGTTTTGTGGTGGCTTCTGGTTTGCTGGAGGGAGTGTATCCTGTTTTTAGTCTTATTTACTGAGAAGAAAAGAGGAGACACAAGAATAAAGGAAGGCAAAAGTTGTGTGTGTTTTTTGGGTCCCCCCAGCTTTTTACTTTTCTTTTGACGCTCCTATTTGTTATTTCATAGAGACTTTGTGCCAGGATCCTCAGCTGATGTAAAAATGGAGCTATGCCAATTTAAGGCAGCTGAAGAGCTGATCCTTACTCTGAATTGATAAATATATTCTACCCAAGAGTCTGACAGTTTTTTGTGCTACCTTCAAATTAGCATTTTCATAGGAATTAAACTGCCAATATGATGCTTCCTGTATTTTTTTTTTCTTTCCTGTTTTCTGAATTGACTGTCTGAAATCTATGTGGGTGTTTTCTCTTTGGACGTATAGCTGGGAAGGAAAAATCTACACAGATACTTTCATATCTTCTTGAAGGTGGGCAGATCTTTCCAGAGTTTGACTCCATGAGAATATATAAAAAACAATCTGGAAAGAATAACTTGCATTTCAGACAAAAAAATCTGAATAATTACTTGTTTATAACTTTCAAAATATTTTCGGTAGTGAAACTACAGATTTAAAAATGGTGAGTGTAGTCTCTGCCTCAGTACCTTGTCATTTGGCTCTGTATAGAACTACACACTTTAGTGCCTTCAGCATCTATACATTAGGATTGAAATGGAGGGCTTTGGGAATCTTCACTCCTACCTTTCATGTAACCTCACAAAATTTAGGGCTGAATGGCTTCCCAGACCATTGAGGGAATATTTTATTCTTATTTACCTGAAAGGTAAATTTTAATACCTCTGCTCCTTAATATAGCTGTTTGACATAGCTCCTTAATTTTACTATGCAAGCTGATATGCATGTACAGATGGAATCATAGTGAATCATTTATATTGTCACATACTGACTTCCCAGAGCATTTTTAAGGGATTTGGATCTCCATCGGTTCTTGCTTTGGTTAATAGAACCATGAAGACCATCAGAGCCTAGAAGGCTGATTGTTGCAAGCCACCACCAGTGAATTGATTCCTTGGGGAGCAGGACTCTTTATTACTATTATTTTATTTTAGATCTATGCCTCTGTCTCCACCACTAATTGTACTTGGAGCTCACATAGTCTACTGTACTGGTGCTAATACTTGGTTTTAGTGTTAATGAAAGATTCTTTAGTTCTGGATTTTGATCTCCAGTGCCTGTATTTCAGATTGTTGGTAGCCCCTAACTCTCACCTATAATTTGCTATTCTAAGGGATGACTTGTGTGGCTCTGTCTTCTGCCTCATTGTTTAACAGTAAAAACTTAGGAACTGACTGAGAGGGGTCTAGTGGATGCTAAGGCAGTGATAATTAAGATTGGAATGTTTGTGGAGGTGGAGGGAAGATCTGGCTTGACTATTATGCAGGCATCCAAGAGCCTATATAATGCTATCTAGGATAAACAAAATTACCTTTAAGTAACCCACATTTACCTGCCGTGAGATGCTTGCTGCTTTTAATCTACTAAGAAATATTACAATCCCTTTATATGGTTAGAAAGATTTTGCACGATCACTCTAGAACTTCATTCAGCATCAGTAAAGGAGCTTTGGTATAATAACTCTACTTGTCTCTGAATGAACCTCTTCTGAGAATTATCGGGCACTCATAACACAGAAAATTAAAACCTAATAAAAATGACATCCTTCTTCATAATCAGACTTTAGAGAAACACTGAAGACGTCTGGGGATGATCAGGGAAATCTCATTACTGATTTCCATCACCTTTGCCCAGAAACTTTCTACGTATGTGTAAATGTTATAAAATGTCACCAAATCTGTAGCATTCAGAACTTGTTACTGGAAGGAAAAGCAATTTATATTATTTGAATGTTTTCCAACTTCTTCAGCTGATACTGAGCATTTCTAGATGTTTAAAAAAAAATAATTGGTCTGTTTTTTATTCCCCCTTTTGCATGTTTTAGGTTCGGCATGGTGCAGGCACTGCGCTGAGGGAAATACTTAAAGCACATGGGAAAAGTGGTGGCAAAATGGGAGACAGTACTGTAGAAGAGGTAAAATTAGAAATCGATGATAACCAGCTTATTGAAATACAGGCCAAGCACTATTTAAGTGTAGCTTCTTTTGCAACCTGCAGAACTCTTCTCTTCAAATACTAAAATTGGGATACACAGATGATAGAGGCAATTTAGGAGTGTGGGAGTGGCGTAAAGAGAGTAATCTAACAACAAAATGTAAATCACCTTTGGTTTAAAAAAAAAAAAAACTTTAACAAAGAGCCTCTGCATTGACAATTGAGTGCAAACTTGGATTTCAAGAATCAGCTTTGCCATTAGAAAGTATTGGAATCAGTATGTTCCAAAGTTGTGACAAGGCAAATTCTACAGCTTAAAAAAATTTGGCTAATTTAATAAACGTAATTTAGCTAAAATGGCTTTTAGATTATAAAGCAAGTTGTATAATGCTTTTTAATAGGGAAACTGAGTCCATTGGCTTGCTTTGGATGACTAAACCAGGAAGAAGTATTTAGAAGGCAGTCCCCATTTATTTTAAAAAAGCACTTGAGTGGGCTATTGATATAGTGGGCCTTAGTAAGTTTTTAGAAATACTTGCTAACTTCTGCCACCCTTGTTCACATAGTTGCCCTACAATCCTCTGAGCTGGCTGTTGCAAAAGGGACTGTAAGGAAGGCGTCAATGCCTCACCGCAATTGCAGAACAAGTGGAAAGTAGTCAGGTCTATAAGAGCACATGCTGTAGAAGATGTTTAGGGTTTTTTGTTGTTTTGTTTTTTTTTTTCCTTGGGAGTAAGGGCACATGTGAGAGACCTACTTTTACAGCCCAGCAATTCTGCACCTCTGTGGTGGCCCAGAGAGGCCATTGCCATAGAAATGCAAGTTGGACTGCCCTACCCAGCACTGGGAGCCCATTACCCTGTGAGGGGGGACTGAGGTGGGCAGAGAGGTACAAGCTGCCATCTCTCCCTTTTGCATCCATGCAAGGATGAATTTGCCCCACTGGAACTTGTTGCAGAATATTTCTTGTGACTTAGGATGGGAGAACATGAACCTAAATATTTAGCCATTGACAGAATTCTAAATTGTATAGTCTTTACTACTTTTCTTGTTTGAAAATGCACTTGTCCGATGGAGATTGCAATTCATTGTCAGAACTGGGAAGAATAAAGTAAATAACAATTATAGCAATAAAACTACATAAATTTCATGAATATTAAAGTGATAGCTTTTGGGGGGAGTGGTGGAGAGCTGATAATTCAAGGGGGCTTTTGGGGTGAAGGTGGTTTTGGTAATGTCTTTTAGTATTTGTATAGTGTTCAGTCTCTCGAGTCTAGTGAACATGACTTACTGCTTAGTCTAAATAGAGATGGAGGAAACCTTAACTAGCACAGGACTTAGCAGAAATTGATTGCTTTCATTCTCTCTCTCTCTTTCTTAGACTAAAACAATACTGGATGGTTTATTTTAGACTTTTATTTGTAAATGTGTTCAAACTACTATTACAAGGTTCAGTAACTGACTTGTATAGTAGGGAATGGATATTACTTAGTGTTCGCAAGTCTTAAGATTTTCTAAAATTTCATAATATTTAGAAGTATGAATACACATTAGAGATGGGTATATAGTAACAAAACTGGACCTTAGTAAGTAGATGAGTGCATAAAATATCAGCTGTTACAGCTGTCCTTTTTTTTTTTTTAAACATCCGCATAGTGTCACAATTTGCTCACTTTGACCAATGCGGAGAAGGACAAAATTATGTTTAATATCTGCAGTGTGCTTGTATTGCCCAAGTAGTTTGTTTGTTCAGATTAAAATCAATGAATCTTGGCTGATGTTTCCAGTTCTAAAAGTGAGGCAGAAATTTCCAAGTAGTTCACTTCTTATTTGGATAAGGGAAAAGTTCCTAAATGCTGGTTTGGCTCTCCTCCCACCACCGAAAAGAAATTCTTGATGTTACCACTTAACCCCTCATATATGGTTCAACCCCATAAAAGCTTGAGTGTTCTTGTTATATGGGTAGAGCACAGAGGTACTGATGAAATGAAGCCAACCTCTTTCCAAACCCAAGGCTAGAGTCCAAGACTGTGCCCTGTGCCCAGTTGTAGATATCAGAACCATAGTGATTCCACATGTCACAGAGGCCTGCCATAAGATGCCCATTTGGGGCCCATGTGGAGACCCTTTCCTCAGCACAGAGTGGTGCACATGCACAGTTGCTCCACTTGTAGGCCTGCTGCTCAACTTCTGTGCAAGACTTAAATGGTGCTTGTGACCTTGTGCTGCCCCTCCATACAGTGGATTAACGTCACTGCTGGAGACTTAGGTGATTGTGGGGTGGGGGGAGAGAATCTGTTTGCAATGCAGATACACAATTAGTCACAGGTTTAACTACTGTGATACAATCTTCTTAGTATGAATTTAGATAAAGCAAAGGAATCTTGAGAATCTTTCTATGAACTAATTTAGCAAATGGTATTTAATTTCCTTTTTTTTTTTTTTTTTTTTAACAGATGGCTCAGCAGCATCAGGAATGGCTGGAAGACTTAGTTATTAGACTCCTTTGTGTGTTTGCATTAGACAGATTTGGAGACTTTGTTTCAGATGAAGTAAGTGTCAACTCTTAGACTTGCTAATCTATTTCCATGTCAGACTTTATGTAGAAATGCTTTGATTTATGTCCATTATTCACTGTGTCCTAGGTTGTAGCACCAGTACGTGAGACTTGTGCTCAGACTTTGGGAGTAGTCCTGAAACATATGAATGAGACTGGAGTTCATAAAACTGTGGATATTCTCCTGAAGTTGCTTACACAAGATCAATGGGAAGTGAGACATGGTGGTCTGCTAGGAATAAAGTATGCTTTGGCAGTTCGTCAGGTAATAACCTTCTGTGGTTGTTTTTGGGTTTGTTTTGTTTTCTATTCAAAAGTCACTAACACTAGAAAAATTTTGCTTTCACAGAGACTTATTGTAAAAATCCAGAAACAGGAGTGAAGAGAGTAGAAGGTGGTATATGAATTTGATGCTGTCATTTGTTGTCAAGAAAGACATGTTTAAAATATATATGGCATATTAAATGAAACCATATCTAGTGGTGACTCTTTCGCCCCCTGTGGTAAAACATTATGGCTTGGTACAATTGAAGACAGCCGATTAGAGGTTCTAATAGTGGAATAACAAAAGTGTACTGCAGGTTCTGAGTGAGGCATATTTGTAGGACAAATTCACTCTAATTTATAAGATAGATTAGCTTTCCTTCATGGGTGGTAACGTTTTAACTATTCAGAATGGTTTCTATTTCTCTTTATCTGACCCAGCTGCTGGGGTGGGGAAGGAAGAGGTGGTTGTTTTTTTTTATTGTTGGCTTTTCAGAAGAGAAGGAAGAGGACTCAGAGATTTTGAAAAGATATTCAGTTTAATAAATGCTTCCTTATTCATTTTATGAATTAAACTTGTTTTTTAGGATATGATTAATACTTTACTGCCTGAAGTCTTGCCTGCAATAATTGAAGGTCTCCAAGACCTAGATGACGATGTCCGAGCTGTTGCTGCAGCATCTTTAGTACCAGTAGTGGAAAGCCTTGTTCATCTTCAATCGCAAAAGGTGAATGACTTATTTTCTACATTTTGACTTTGAAAAGTTCATCTTGGATCTGAACAAAAAAGCAGTATTTATAGTGTAGTATACAAATTTTAATTCCTCATTTTGTTATATAGAAGACTGACTTATCTTACACGAAGAGAGAAAATAAATAACTTCTGCCCTTGTGCTTATTCCTCTAGGTGCCCTTTATTCTTAATACATTGTGGGATGCCCTTCTGGAATTGGATGATCTGACAGCTTCTACAAACAGCATCATGATCCTTCTTTCCTCCCTTCTAACTTATCCTCAAGTCCAAAAATGCAGGTACCTCTTTCCAGCTACTACTTAAGAGGCAGATCTAAGCATTTGTTACTGAAGAAGTTCATACTGGAATAATCTAAATTCATAGCAAATGATGCTTTATATGGAGGAGATAATGCATAATGGGAAGTTATCGTCATTCTGCAGTAAATGGATGCTGGTACAAAATTTGTCCTCAAATTTATAAGTCGGTTGAAGGCTGTTAAAGGGCAGTGCACTTTCTCTTCTAGGACATACTAATAATCTAGTACCAAAATTTAACACACTTTGTCACTAGATTTAGCACCAGTCTTTGTTAAGAAATTAAAAGTTAAAAAGCAATAGCCGCTACTTATGCATGACCCTTAATTATTTCTGTTGCGCTAAGTGGGAGCGGTTATCCTGCACTAAACTGCCACATCCTGAAGACTTCATATACACAAACCTTGTTGACTATAATGGGAGAGTTACACAGATGCAACACACATCCAAGGGCTTTGGGGTCAGACCCTAAGCAAAAGGCAAAGGAATAAGCCCATCTTATTCACAGAACCACTGGCTGTATCATTGATGCAAGGAAGCAAGTAAATAGAACAAACTGGACAAATCCATGTTTACTTCTGTTCAGTAAACAGAATTCACCACCACCCCCAACAAAAAAAACAAAACAAAACAAAACAAAAAATCCCACCTGACTCTGCATACTGAAACTTTCACTTAAAGCTTAGGCAGACATTGAGTAAACTTACCTTTTGTCCCCTCTTTTCTCCATTTTTTTTTTCTTTTATGTCTCCTCTAATTGTCTTGTCTACCTGATTAAATGTTACCAGTGTGTACCTTTTGTAAAGGATGAGAACATCTCACTATATTTTTATCATCCCTACTCATGCATCAGGGAGATTCATTTTTTAAATCTCTAATCCATTATTTAATAGTTGGGGGTTTTTTTTGGTCTCCACTATCTCAAATGTATTTAGCTATACTGTCATGGCCCTTTTTAACTGGTGGAGGGGTGGGGTGGAGAGAGGGAGGGGGCAAAAAATACTGCTTTAAAATGCTGTCAGCAGGAGGAAAAAAAAAAATTTTAAAGGGATTTCAAGCTCTTAAGTTTTTTTCCCCCAAATCTTCTATCTTCGCTTTATTGGTCACTGTGAACACCACCATCATTCTCACTGACACTCAATCTGGGTGTTGTCTTTGACTGAGCCATTTCTAGGCTGCTGCATTTAGACCGTGTCTAAATGTTGTCTCTTCCTGCCCTAAGTCCGAGGGCTTGTTTACATTGGGGAATTGAGTAGCATGGCTATTCTGGAAGAGCCATTCTGTAGTAGCTCTTCAGGCATAATTTAGTTATTTTTGGAATTGCTCTCTGCACACTAGTCTAAAATAAGTGACATTATTCCAGAATAATGTCTGGATATGGGAATTATTCTGGAATAGCTATGCTGATGTCCTTCATGTAGACAGGGCCTTCAGAGCCAGACTTTATGATCAATTCATACAAGTAAAACTCTTGATGTGGCTCTCATCTAGTTCCTGGGCTTGTGTGATGGGGTTTGGTCCATCACTGTGGTGCCTCCTGCTGGCTGTCCTGGGCACTAGTGCTGTACACCAGTGCACCCTCTTCTGGTGATGTCTCACCACCATCACTTCTGCTCCAGGAACCCACGTCACTTCCAAGACTGCGGCGCCTCTTCATGACATAGCCACATGGCTGTGCCATACTAGGTGTTCCCCCCTGCCCCCCCTTTCCGGGTGACAGTTTCACAGTTCTTCATTCCAGCCACTTTCTCGGTGGCAAGTGAGGGTCGGGGGGACCCGGGCCTGCCCACTACTCCGGGTCTTGGCCTAGGGACCCTATGGGTGGCCGCCATTTGCTGCATCCCCTCAGACTTCTCTCCCTGGGCCACTTCCCCACGACCCCAGCACCCTCTTTGCCCTTGCCTCAGGGCCTTAGCCTGCAAATCCCTGCAGCCTGCCCGGTGCTGCCTTTAGCTCTCCAGGTCTCCGCCTGCTAGGGTGGCCAGACAGCAAGGATGGAAAAATCGGGACGGGGGTGGGGTGTAATGGTAGCCTATATGAAAAAAAGACCCAAAAATTAGGACTGTCCCTATAAAATTGGGGTAAACAATTGTAAAATGGTAAAATTGGGGTATAAAAGTGCCTGCAGCACTACTATGTCCAGGGTGCTTGCTGCCCTCCACCTGCAAGGCAGCCAGTCCTCCTCCCTCCTTAAGCTCCAGGGAGTGATTAAACCTGCTCTGTACTGCAGCTCTTCTTACATGGGCATGCCCGGCCCTGATTGGCTGATTCTGTAAGCCCTTCTGTGATTGGCTGCCTTCTGTGCAGCCGCCCTATGGCTCTATTAACCCCTTATGGGCCAGTGTGGGGCAGATGCCCAATCGTAGCTTGTCACTGCCTCTCTGTTCTTCCCAAATGTTATCTTGCACCCTTTAAAATACATTCAAAACACTGCTGCAAAGATTGTCTTGACTTGTAGCTCTGGCCATGTCACCATCCACCCTTAGCACTCCTCTCCTACCTTGCCCATTTTCACTGCATCAAATACACTACTCAGGTTCACCTTTATGTTCCTTTATCGTTTAGTCCTGCCATAGTTATCATTATTTATCCACTATTGAGGCCCACCTCTGTTTCACCAAAAATGCCAATCTTCTTTGCCTGTTCAGATTTTTCTCATAAGCACCTTCATGTGTTCTTCCATGCCATCCTTTATGCATAAAGGAGTTTCCGGTAACAATTTAGTATCCTCATTCATCTCATCTCTCTCCTCCTTAATTTTCCTTTGCTGTGATGGCTACAAAATACTTGATAATGGCTAGACAGCTGATGTGCTCTGACCATTGCTGCTTTTACTTACAGTAATCTCACATTGAGGCCCATAGTTTATTGTTTGCAGTGCAGAAACAAATAATTAAATACTTTAGGAAATCCAAGTAGAGAGATTCTATGAGAAGCTACTGTGAATGAATTAAATCCAAGGGTTCAAGTTACATCATAATGACCTTTTGAAAGTAATACTAAGCCTTTTGGATTTTTCCTTTCTCTCTGATCTGAGTTTTTTTTGTTGTGTATTATATGGCTCTTGTCCTTGTATCCCTTCCCCCTCCCCCTTTAAAAAATTTAAGTAAAAGTCCATCTTTCATTTAAGGTTTCCAAGCTATTCTGCAACTCCTTTCTTTCCAGCAACCCTAAGTTTTTTGAAATTTCACTGTGATGTAGAAACTTGAATTACCATTAGAGTAAATCACTTTAGCTATTTTGGGAGCTGGGATGGGACATGAAGGTTAAACATAGTTTTGCTATTGTAAAAACCACAACAAACCAGTTTGTTGTACAAGTTAAAATTTAACTATTAACATTAATTTAATGCATGACATGTGACTTTATTGCCATGTATTATAACACTTCTGTATTGGTTTGGGTTCACCTACTTTTCCGTTTTGTATGTATTATATGTGACTCTATAGGTATAATCTAGTTTAGTTTACATAAATTCATAAAGAGACTTTTTTGGGAATATTCTAAACATGAAACTAAGTGGCATTCTCAGTCTTCTGTTTTCAATTAGCATGTGCTGCTGCTGATTCCCCTTTCATCTGCTGATGTGTGGGAAGCAACTTTAGTAGAGGGCCAAGGTTTTTTGCTAGACACAGGAAATGAGAAAGTGTAAATCAAGACTGAGGAAATCGAATGTGTTCTCTCAACCTCTGACCCTCACTTACTTAAACAGCAAGTTCATTAATGCCAGAATTAGAAGTGGACACCCATCTATCCTTTTGATACCTTTTTAGTCAGAGCTTGACTACACCAGGGTGTGAATCTGGAATTTGTACCACTTCTTGGGTGTATAATCTGCTTTTCATGATATGCAGTAACTCAGTGGAATTTATGGGGAAGACCCATATGATGAACTCTAGGAGTTTGATTTTTACAACAGTAACAAGCAGCTTCAATCAAAGTGTTTTTTTTTAATTTGCTGTAGTGTAGTGTGCATATTGCAATTTAGTGGTTGCCTCACACCACTAAAAGTCAGTGGGGGCTTTTACATTGACAAAGTATGCAGACCCATTGTTAGTTATTCTTATCCAATAGTCAGAACTAAAACAGTTAACTTTTCCACAACAATAAAGTGAAGAAATATTTCGCCTTGGGGCTTTGGTGAAGACAATAAATCACTTCTCTAGATAGAATTATGATATTAAATCTTTCAGGAATCATCAATGAGATGCCTTGGTCAAAGGTTCTCATATAAATTATGGAAACTATCTTTATTTTAGTATATTCTCATAATGTTCATGCCAATGTTAAAATCTCAGCAGGAAAATTCAGAGTTAAGGCAGAAATCTTGTAATTCATTCCATTTCATGGAAGGTGGTATCGCCGATGAGTTCATATGTAATAACTATTTTAATTCTCAGGCACAAGGAGTTAGCTAAGAAAAAGTTTCATCCTGAATGCCTAACTGATGACAGTGAAAAAACTGACTGACCTTTAAAATGAAATGTGCTTATTTCTATGTATGTGCTTGGTTGGGGTGGAGATGGGAAAGGGGGGATGTACTTTAAGTGTGGAAGAAGCCATAGTAATTAAGGATATAGTTACAATAGGCCTTACTAATTTGGGCAAGCTTCTGAATTTTGCCATTAATAAGTAAACACACTTCAAAAAAACCACAACTCAAACCATTTATTTTGACCATTGTAGTTGAGCTATAACTTGATCCTGCACTTAACATGGCCTGGGGAATACACAGTGTTACTTTTCTATTTTTCCTTCAGAAAAGTCTTTCTTTTTAACTAAATATTATAACTGGATATAAATAGATTGAACTTACTTTTTCTTCTTCTTCCCCCCCCCCCCCCCCCCACTCTCTTACACCTCCTTCACCCTCCAAAATGTACCAGTATCCAGCAATCACTCACCATTTTGGTCCCACGTGTATGGCCATTCTTGCATCATACTATATCATCTGTTCGAAAAGCAGCATTGGAAACTTTATTTACGCTGTTATCTACCCAAGACCAGGTAAGAACTAAAAATTATAAAACATCTCTACCCGGCTATAACGTGGTCATGGGGAGCCAAAAATCCCTACTGCGTTATAGCTGAAATGCCTTTATATCGGGGTAGGGACGGCAGGGCTCCAGTGGTGATTTTAAAGAGCTCCAGGCTTCAGCTGCTGCAGCGAGCCTAGGCCCTTTAAAGCGCTGCCGGAGCCCCGCTGCTACCGCACTATATGTGAACCCATGTTATATCGGGTGGCGTTATAGCGGGGCAGAGGTGTATCACTTACCAATTACAATACAGAAGTAGTTTGCGTATGGTCTTTGAGTCACTTGATAACTCTTAAATGTTATGTGGAAAACATTTGTGGTCTGCTTTCTCTCTGGGTAGAGGTGACTGCCACTTAAATAGTGAGAACCTAAAATAGTGTATGTTTTAAATTACATTATATGTTGGAATTTTCTCACACTCATCCTATCCCTGTCTTCAGAGTTCTTCAGCCTGGCTAACTCCGATTCTGCAAGATATGTTGAGGCACATTTTTCAGTTTTGTATCTTAGAAAGCAGCCAAGATATTCTGGACCTTATTCACAAGGTATTTATTTAGCTTATTACTATGCTCTCTCTCTCTCTTGTTCATAAGTCTGACTCTTTTATGTGCCACCCTTTGTCAGATGCATGACCTTCAGCCTACATAATTGCATGGTATTGTACTGCTATACATTTATACATGCTACACTGCTAACTGTTCCTAGATCTTGGATGTCATGTTGATCAAATGTTTGCATAGATACTATGATACATATTTATAATGTACACAAATGTGTGTTTTGTTTTTTTTCCTCTCCCTCAAGGTGTGGCTAGAACTGTTAAACAAAGCATCAGTACAATACGTGGTAGCAGCGGCTTGTCCATGGATGGGAGCCTGGCTCTGCTTAATGATGCAGCCTTCTCACTTGCCTATTGATTTAAATATGTTGCTAGAAGTAAAAGCCAGATCGAAGGTAAAAAAAACGATTTTTAAAACCTTTGTGGGAAATCAAGGAAACCAGTGATTACTGAGATGCTGTAGCAAAACTGTGACTGGCCTGTGTAGAAAGGAAGGAGAGTGCTGTTGGCTCCAAGACTCTGTGGGCATTATTACCACATAAGTAGAACTATGAATCCCCACAGCAGCCTGCAGGGCAGTCCCACTACTTGTGTATGTGGCCGTTCAAGGAAATACAGTCCCAACGGGGGTTCCACTTGCAGCAGTACAGTTTTGCATCACCCTGACACAAGCCAGTAACTAAATGGCACAACTTGGCCCTGTATAAGAACTTTAAAATGACAATTTCTTTTGGTAAGTTTTGATGCTATTATTACAGATATAGCACGATTTTTCTTCTTCTTTATATTTATAAATAATGTTTCAAGGCCAAATGTAAATGTATGTAATAAAGCCTATTGTGCAATTTAATAGAAGCTGTTTAACTAAAAGTAATTTAAACATTAGTTCACTCAAAAATGCCTCCAAGCCTGTCTGGCAGATACTCTAATTCTCCATGTAATAAATATTCCTTAGACATGGTCTATACCTAAAACTTGTCACTCAGGGCTATGAAAAGTTTTTTGCGCCCCGTGCACTGTAGTTAGGTCAACCTAACCCCTAGTGTGGATGCAGTTAGGTTGATGGAAGGAGTCTTCAATTGACCTAGCTACCACCTCTCGAAGAGTTGATGTTACATGAGTTGTAAGTTGACGGAAGGAGTGTTTCTGTTGATATTGCTTACATTGATGTAGGAAGTGTCTATGCCTCTGCGCTGCTGTTGTGTACCCGTACCCATCTGTGGATGGATCAAACTATGCACTGTGCTGCTTGTAAACGCTCTGCTGTTTTATAAGGTTCTAGATACTACTTATTTCAAAACGTTTTCATATCTGATCTATAGTACCTATGTGTATCATTTCTCCAACTTCTGTTTGCAGAACTGAGTCAGCTTTCTCAGGATTACTCTACTCATGAGAAACTGTCATTTGATGTTTTTTTCTTTTCCGGTTGTGTTGGCCTCAGATTCAAACTGGAGGTCTAGCACCATATTGAATTAGATAAGCTAGTTAATATTCAAAGCAGGCCACACATTTAGCAGTGCAGCATTAGCCCATAGTCATCTATCCATGATTTAAGCACCTTTAGAAGTCACTGTCAAAGTGATTCAGAGATCCTGTATTAATGTACAATCAAATCTGGTGTGGATATTTGTCACATCATTGTATAGAACAATTACAATTTAATATGGAAATGTGAATTTTTTTATCTGAATTACAGAAAACTTTGGAAAGCAAAACAGAGAAGATTTCTTACTACTAAATAAACCTCTTCTGTATTTATTCCATAGGAAAAAGCAGGTGGCAAGCTGCGTCAAGGTCAAACCCAGAACAAAGAAGTGATACAGGAGTATATTGCTGGTGCAGACAGCATTACAGAAGATCCGGCAACCAGGGATTATGTTGTTATGCGAGCCCGGGTGATGGCAGCAAAGTCAGTTTGTGGAAAATATGAGAGAGAAAAACAATACATAATCTAAAAAAGTTATTTGTAAATTTTTTGCTAAAATCTAACTTTATCTGAGACATTTAACTTTGTCTTTAAAGGATGAACCAAGGAGTGAGAATGTTACTGTAACACTTTCTTTCTTCTTTGGTCAAGGTTGTTAGGAGCACTTTGCTGCTGTATTTGTGATCCAAGTGTAAATACCGTACCTCAAGAAATAAAGCCAGCTGAATCTCTAGCTCAGCTACTGCTTTTCCATTTGAATTCAAAATCTGCCTTGCAGAGGATTAGTGTTGCGTTAGTAATCTGTGAATGGGCTGCCTTGCAAAAGGTAGGATGCTTTTTACAGCAAAAATGAAACATGGTTTACTAATTGAATCAAAACAGTTTCTGTTACCGCTAATACTGTGTATTTTTATACTGTTAAATGATGAAATCTGACAGGTGAAGCCATGGTATAGAATGATTCTGAATTATTTTCAAGTTGGCTAAAAGGCAACTGTGTGGTTCAGTGAATGTGTTTGAGTTCTACAAATATGGACTCTCTAGAGGGATACTTAACTGGTTTTTAATATCAGTGTTTTTTGCCTAAATATATACTAGCATTCCTTTTGTTGTGATTTTATTGTTTAGTAAGTTATCCTCATCTATGTAAAATTGGATGTTAAACCTACTTGGAAAAACTTTTCCACTAATACAGTACTGATGCTGAATTTTCATAAAATGTTGGGATCTTTAACTGTTTTCATGGTATACTGAAGTTTGTATGCACTTCTTCTTCTTCTTTATTTTTGTCGCTTTATGTCTTGCTATGTTAAAAGCTTCAAATTTTTGTTCAGGAACATCTAATTTATTAGCAGAGTTCAATTTTGTTCTTTAATCTTAATTGAACGAAATAGCCAGTATGAACACTTGAAGTCTGAATTGATTGACTTGTTCTGTTCTAGGAATGTAAAGCTGTGGCCCTTTCTGTGCAGCCACGCTTACTTGGAGTCCTTTCTGAGCACCTCTATTATGATGAAATTGCTGTTCCTTTTACACGAATGCAGAATGAATGTAAACAGCTCATTTCCTCACTAGCTGATGCACACATTGACATTGGGAGCAGAGTAAACTACAGTGTGTTTACAATAGATCAAGCTAATGAACTGGTGAGTAAATCTGAATGAAGAGGTAGTCTCTAGTCATAATTTTAAATGTGCTATGTAATAATGCTGAAGAACTGTAATTTTTAGAAGTCCAGACATATTTTGTGACTTGACTGGGCACTTTCTCAGGCATAAGATAAGACATGGATGTTCATTATATGTGCACAGAAGAAGATGAATCAGAAGATTAGCAGCATGATATTTTTTCCATTGAAATATATATCTTATAAAATTACAGAGGCACCATTTTAAGCTCATCTACTGTATTCACTATCAAAATCCTTTTAGGTCAACTTTTTTTTTTTTTTTTTTAAGAACACGTACAGTCAAATGTAATTGAGGTTGATAGGAAATATGCAAATCAAGGTTTCTGAGGAAGGGTAAGTTTTCTTTTGATTGCATATGTTCATTCCATCTTAGATGTGTGCACACCCAGTGCACCAAAGCCAGAGATTTTTCTCTTAGCAGAGCCTGTCAGGGTGTTACATGTGCCCTGAACATAATGATATAAAGCAGGGGTCGGCAGCCTTTCAGAAGTGGTGTGCTGAATCTTCATTTATTCACTCTAATTTAAGGTTTTGTGTGCCAGTAGTACATTTTAATGTTTTTAGAAGGTCTCTTTCTATAAGTCTATAATATATAACTAAACTATTGTTGTTTGTAAAGTAAATAAGGTTTTAAAATCTTTTTAAAAGCTTCATTTAAAATTAAATTAAAATGCAGAGCCCCCCAAACCAGTGGCCAGTACCCAGGCAGTGAGAGTGCTGCTGAAAATCAGCTTGCATGCTGCCTTCAGCACGCGTGCCATAGGTTGCCTGCCTCTGGTATAAAGGAAGGATGAGGTGGAGGATGGGACAAAGTAAAGCTTCCTCTGGGAAGAGATGCTCTCCAATAGAGACACCTGCTTTTCATTAACGATCATTTGAGGCCAGCCTCCCACTTTAGTACCGACCCCTTCAGTGCAAAAAATATCTTGGTACTGATGACACTAGAGGGCTATTCAGCAGCATGGGACCTGTTCTGTATCTCTGAGCTGGATTCTCCAGTAGTGCAGTAGACAAACTAGCTGGTGTACTGTTTGATCTCAGGCTTCATCTGTAAACTTACAAAGACTGGTTCAGCCCTTGATACCATGATCACAGTCCAGGATATCTGACCTACACTTTCCTACTGTCTTGGAAAGACACTATTGTATGTCTACCCTCCCATTCCACTCCTTCCAAGAGTTTTACTCATGTGATCCTCCTAGCACTGGTGTGCCTTCACCAGCTTTGGTTATCCATTCTGCTGAGCTTACTAGATAGAGGTCTTTTGACACGATCTTCAGAACCACACTTGATCTCTCTGTACCATTGTCTGTACATTGCAACCTGGCTGCTCTCCATCTTATGGCCTGGTTGCTCCATGGTTAACACTTAAGAGGTGAGTGTTCAAGGAATGTTGCAAAACATCCCCTAGTAGCAGAAAGCTATCTATTACGTATATTTACCTGTTGAAGTAGAAACAGTTCTCCTTATAGTCAAAGCAGAAGGATGATAGATGGCAGCCAGGACTAACACATCATGTTTTGGACTACTTGTTCCCTCTGAAACAACAAGGTCTATTGATTAGTTCAGTCAGGGTTCCCCTCACAGTTGTCTCCACTTTACATACTGTTGTTGCAGGCCACAGTGTATTCTAATCCAATGTCAGTTAGATTCATAAAAGGTCTGGACATATTCCTAGGTCATGGATCCCATTTCTCCTTGGGACTAAAGTCTGGTGCAAACAAGGTTGATGGATCCACTCTTTGAACCAGTGGCGTCCTGCTCTTTTCTGCATCACTTTGAAAGTAGCACTTTTGGTAGCTATGACTTCCACAAGAAGGGTGACAATTAAAAGTATTGGTGGCTGACCCTTCTTACGCAGTTGGAGGACAAATGTGTACATACATCCGCATCTGAAATTCCTGACAAAAATAGTTTTGGAATTCCACTTCAATCAAGCCATATACTTAATGGGGCTTAGGAAAGAATGCCTTCATAAGGATGAAGAGGGACTCCCTATTTTTTATGTTAGAAGGCTATTGGTTTTGTGCTTGCAGAGAACTAGATGTTTTAGGTCATCATCTTAATTGTAGAGGATTTTGCCCTGCATACTCCTGTGATATGAGATTAGCAATGTATCCCCTTCTGGGAGGGTGGTAGCGCACTTTAAAAGATCTAATGAAGTTTCCACACCATTTTGGCTTACGTACCTAATAGCAGTCCTTTATAGAGCCGCAACTTGGCCATCAGTGCTGAGTTTTACTACTCATTACACTGTATCTCAGCATTCCAGAGAAGATGCCGAGGTTGGATGAGTAGTTCTTCAGTCCTTGTTCAAATAGACTCTCTGAAACCCACCTCCCATTTGAACTGCTTGTGAGTCATCTAAAGTGGGACGTGCAATCATTAGAAGAATAATAGTTACTAACCTGTTCTGTAACAGTTTGTTGTTTTAAGATTTCATATATCCATTCCACAGTCCACCTCTCTTCCCCTTTGTATCAGTCTGTCAGGAAGGAAGAATTGAATGGGCTGTGTGGTGGCTCTGCTCTTTATACTATTGCTCAGCAGCAGAGGGCTCATGCACTGCCTCAAAAGGTACTATTTGGAGCAGGGGGAAATCTGTAACTCTGGTACACTGGGTATGCATACGCCTGAAGCGGAATGGACATAAGCAACACATCTCGAAGTAGTATAACAGTTACAGAACAGGCTAGTAACTTGTTTTTTGTTTTGTTAGTGGGTTGGTAAAGAGAGGATGAGGACAGTAAGAACATGCAATAGCTTTGGTTAGATGCTCACATATTGCTCTGAGGATTTCATTTAAAAACCTCAGACCGGGCTGCATTCTCCAATCTCTCTCTCTTCTGCCCCCCCCCCCAACACTCCCCCAATAATTTTTGTACATAAGTACAAGGTGGTAGACTTTATGATCCTGGATAAAGGAAACTTCACTTGAAAGAGGTTTTTCATAAAGCATTTGTAGTTAACATCATACATATTTGGGCAGTAACACAATTTAAAAGCCTCCTAAAATTTCTCCCCTTTGCTACTGTAAGTGCTATCTTAAGGGGGTGTGTGTGTGTGTGTGTGTGTGTTTTTGCCAGATAGCCCATTAGTAGTCCCCCTCCCCTCGTCTCCTGCACACCACGACAGCTGATCAGGAGGTGTGGTAAGGGAAGGGGAGGCGCTGATTGGTGGGGGGTTGGGAGGTGCTGGGAGTTGGGGGGGCGCTGATGGAGAGGTGTGTGGGGGGAGGCATTGACCTATTACTGTGGCTCTTTGGCAATGTATATTGGTAAATTCTGACTCCAGCTCAGGCTGGCCACTCCACTCTATATGAATAGATCATTCTGCTTCTTTACAAATGCAGCCCAAATATTTAGTGAACACTTGTGTGTGCTCTCATTATTAACAATGTTACTATTTTCATCTAGTCGTGAGCTCTGTACCACAGAGTAGGTGCAGCACTGTCCCTACCAGATTTCCTCTTGCTCTCTACCCACCTGTGTGCCTGGAGCAAGTTTCAGGATAGTAAGGTCAGCAAATTCTGATTAAATAGCAGACACAAGGCCCATGTCAAGTCAAAGATCTTGAGTGTTCCAGGAGCATTGCAATCTTTTTATTACAGAGTAAGCTGAGGAGCAGCTCAACTTCCATGTGACTGCAGCATTGCATGTCTTGCCCCGAGTATGCTGGATAGCCCAACTCCTCTTGCCTGTCTCTTTTTCTCAGACTCCCATGCTGGCAAGCAGAGAAATGTCTGGCTATTTCTGGCTGGGCACAGGACAACTTAGATATAGGGAATTCCCAGACTCTCCCCCACGCTTCAGTGACTTGCCGCTTTGCCAGTCATCTTGCTGCAAAATTGACTGGCGGGAGTTAAGCAGATACTGAAGAGCACTCTTTTGAGTCAGGACTTATGTGGTATCCTTCTAACCGCTTATCTTGTCCCAGATGAGGAATAATGGGAGAGGGGTCCTGCAAGTAAGCTGGAGGGGAGAAAGGAGCTGTTGGCATGAATGGAGAGAAATGGAATGACAAACAAAGAAATTAATGATGGGAGATATTTAGAAAGGGAGAAGGAAAGGTAAAGTCTACTGGAGAGATGTAAGGTAAAACACTGGTGAGGGGGTGCAAATCTGTCAAACGGAAGAAAATGGAAGTTGAGTGTAGGTTTAAAAAAATCACAAACCTAGGTGACATTAAATATTTATTCTACAGAAAGCTTCAGTCAGGATATAAAATATATTTTGATATGGGATTCCCACTACATGTATACCATAGGTACCAGCTAGTACTTTTTCTTTTTATTCCCCAGTTTAAAAAAAAAAGGGGGAGTCAAGAAAAAAAAGGGGAAGAAATACATTTTAAGCAAAGCTCTCATTGGCTTCCTCGGGGCCAGAATTTCACTGAGTATTAAAGTTGAAGTGAAAGTGTGATCACCTGTGTGTCTTTAACCCAGTATTTCTTTCAGCATGCACAAACCCCACCAGCTTTTTAAATAGGAAATCTGGTTGTGCTATAAGCACAAATTTGTTGTAACTCTCTGGTTTTCTTTTTCATTAGGTTACTACTGTCTTCAATGAAGTTACATCAGCTTTTAATTTAAATCCTAATATTTTACAACAATTGGACAGTAAACGACAACAAGTCCAAATGACCGTTACAGAAACAAACCAGGAATGGCAAGTGTTACAGCTGCGAGTCCATACTTTCGCTGCATGTGCTGTTGTGAGCTTGCAACGACTTCCAGAAAAACTAAATCCTGTCATAAAACCTTTAATGGAAACTGTCAAAAAAGAAGAGAATACACTGGTACAAAACTATGCAGCTTTATGTGTAGCTAAGTTACTTCAACAGTGTTTATCAAGATCTCCATGCCCCAACTCGAAGATCATAAAAAATCTCTGCAACTCTCTCTGTGTGGACCCGCATCTTACTCCCTTAGCAGCATGTCCTGCGCAACCTCAAAGCAGCCATGAAAATTCTAAAGGTATATTACCTAAGTCTGTCAGTTTTGAAAAAAAATGTATAAATGCAATATTTGTAACTTTATAGAGGAGATATCTCTACATGAGTGTTCTACCTGTTATGGATTTAAAATCAATCTGCTGTTTTAACTTCTTGTTAAACTGTAAGAGATGTCTGAAATTAGTCGCTGTGTACATTTATGCCTTTGAACATAGCAGTGTAGTTTGTAGTGATTTTTTTTTTTCTGGAAGTATTTTGGGAAAGACTTCTTAAAACACAACAAAATAACTGACTCCTGGGATGGTTTTTAAATTGAAATATTTCATGGAGCAGAAGTGTGGTGTTATATGGAAATGAGGGATGTGTTACCATTCTGTTAGAAGAAAAATATTGCTGGTGCAATTTTACATAGAATAAACCTAATGTGGTTGCATGCTGTAGTTCTGCAGCCTAATTGTAGGACAACTGACAATGAAATGTTCACAAATACATGTAATGATGCTGTTAATGGAAGAAATCAGACCTGCAAAAATAGTCTTGAAAATCACAAGAATGGAACAGCATTGGCTGAAAAGTAAATCTCTACCTCTCAGATGAACAATCTGACTCCTAAAATTTAAGACACACAATTTTTGAAATATTAAATCTATTGTGAGGCTTGACTAATGTTTTATGTCCTTTGTGTGTGTTTAGATTTGGAAGTAAAATATTCTGAAGTAAATTCTAGGTAACATATTATACATATGGTACCACACATCTGATGAAACCTAAAAATGTGGTTAATTGACCTTTTTAAAACCACTCCTACTACTTGAAAGGTAGTTGAAAAATAAGGCTAGTTAACCACATCTGTATTAATCCTTCCTTTAGCTATGCGGATGCCCAAAGTATATTTCCCATATTAAATTTCAGGGTAGAATACTTCTGAGTCTCTACAAACAGAGTTTGGGGAGTGACTGCGCAAGTATACATTACATTTTACTATGAAGTACTTCCTCACTATTTAGTGTGTGGTTTTCCACCACATAGTGGCCGAATGGACTAGACCAGCACTAGTTAGGGAGGTGTGGCTTCCATTCCTGGCTCTCACTGACCCACAGTGTAATCTGGTACAAGTCAAATCACCTCTTTCTTTGTCCGCATAATGATATTAACTCTTCTTCGTAAAGCGAGTAGAGATGCACAAAAAGTAGGTGATTGTTAGCACTGCCACCTATTTCTGGTACTGTACTTTAAAGTAATTGTTAACTTTATTCTATAATAGGACCCAGCACTGAGAGAGATGGGATGCACCATACTGTCACCAAGCACAGAGGAATAATTACACTGTACAGACATCAGAAAGCTGCTTTTGCCATCACGAGTAGGCGAGGTCCTACACCAAAGGCTCCAAAAGCCCAAATTGCAGACCTTCCCACAGGCAGTAGTGGGAACATCACCACAGAACTTGATGAGGTAAATAAGTTTGTTAGATCTTGATTATCATTCTACTTAATGAGACATATTCTTCCTAAATGTAGCTGTATTTCAGTCAATGGAGTTACACAAAATGATGGAGCAATAGTTTTTCTTAATTAAAAACTGAGTCCATGTTCTTTTTTATGTTGTAAGCAGCATGAAGAATTTATGTTCAAATATAGGAAGAATTAAATATCTGTAGTGGTATTAAATTTAAAATAAACTAATTCTAAAGGGAAATATTTTAGTCCTGAGTAAAACAGCTATTCATGTAAATGGGACATGGAGGGTTAAATTCTCACATACTACATTAAAAGTGTGCCCTTTCCCTGATGTCTGTGTTGGGGGAGGAACCAAAGACTATTCAATATGTATTACAGAAATTTGAGACAGAACCAGAAGATTTTTTTAAAAAATCTCTCTGAATTTCACATACCCCCCCCACCTGCCTAAGACTCTGGGTCAGAGTTTGGGTGCAGAAGGGATGGGGTGTGTCTGGGGTAGGGGATTGGGATTCAGGGAAGGAGTTTGGGTGCAGAAGGGTTGAGAGGTTGGGCTCTGGGAGGGAGTTTGGGTGGGGAGCGGGTCTGGGGTGCAGGCTCTGGGAGAGGGTGTGTGGGGAGGGGGTGCAGGCTGTGGGAGGGAGTTGGGGGCAGGGTGTGTGTGGGGAGGGGAAGGAGGTGCAGGCTCTGGGAAGGGGTCGGGGTGGTGCTTACCTGGAACTCCAAGGCCGGGCAGGCTGGAGGGCCTCTGCATGCTTCTGCCCTCAGGCTCTGCCCCCGCAGCATCCCATTGGCCACAGGGGCACTCAGGGTGGGGCAGAGTGCAGAGGCACAGCCCTGCCCCTGGGCCACAGGGGGGAGCTGGCAGCCACTGGAGCAAGCGGGCAGACTCCTGGGCCATTGTAAATCACCTAGGGGGAGCCCCCGGGGCGGCAGGTGGGGCTAAGGGAGAGACCCAGCCCCAAAACTGCTGGAGCCCTGCAGGCCGCACCGGGGAGGCTCACGGGCCGCAGATGGCCTGCAAGCCAGGAGTTTGAAACCCTTGGTGTAGAAAAATCCAAAGTATGAACTTTAACTGGATATTTGCAAAAGTAGGACACACTTTCTGCCATGCTTACTCTGCAAAGAGCCCCATTTCCTTCACTACTCACACAATTAAGTACTCAACATGAATAAGTCTGTCAGAATCTATTATATTGTAACTCAAAGTTCATAAGCAGATATGGCTGTGATTCAGCAAGGTAGTTAAACGCATGCATAACTTTAAGCAGGTGAGTAGTCACCTTGACTTCAGTAGGACTTCTCACTCGCCTGCTTAGAGTTATGTATATTCTTAACTACCTTGTTAAATTGGGACCTAAAACAGAAGAAACTACCAACTGGATGCTGCATAGTAACCATAAATAGTTCAATTTGGCCTCCTGCATAATATCACTTGTAGAGAAAGTAAGTGCCTGTACTGTGAGCTTCCAGAGAGCACTAATCATGGAAGTTACTCATCCTTCCCTCTCCCATTTCTCTTGGTACAGGGTTCCAAAGGTGTAAAAGTGGGAGCATCCCCCAACTGTTCTTCAGTATCTTCTGCCACCAAAGGTGCAGCAAGCTCAGATTGGACTCTAATAGTTTGTCTATGTGAGGAAGTTAATGAGCATCAAGTTTGGGTGTGAATTTAAAGCCAGTAGCTCCCTGTGCAAATACTTTCTGTGCATTAACAATGGCTTTGTGGTTTAACTTAATACATTTGTAAAGAGTATTAAGCTTATAATTGGACAGGGCACTCTTGGTGCACAGTAAGTGTCTCCATATGAGGAGTTCATGCAGAGTAGCTAACATGCGCTAGTTATTTCAGGCTTTTCCCCATATAGACAAGCCTTGAGTCTTCCCCTTGATGAACAGTAGTGTATAGTATTGGTTATACAATCAAATTTGTTCAGGGGGGAGGAAATTCTTAGTTTTATTTTTTGTTCAATTTGCAGATTTAACACTCAAACCTTGCTTGAATGTAACAAGCTTTGCTTTATTTTAAAATTCCTTTCATCTACTTATTCACTCAACCATATTTTAATTCTAGGCTCAGAAGCCATATATTGTACAGAGGAGAGGAGCGGAATTTGCCTTATCTACTATAGCTAAACATTTCGGTGCTGAAATGGTACTAGGATTGCCACATCTCTGGGATGCTATGGTTGGTCCACTAAGAAATAATACTAACCTAAACAGTTTTGGTATGTACACTTCTATTATGTTCTTGTTTTTGTGTTGTAGCATAGAAGTTATCTGAAACTGGACATCTTTGTTTTAACAGATCGGAAGTCCTTACTGGAAAAGGGAGATATGTCTGCTCAGGAGTTGGTTAATTCTCTACAGGTGTTTGAAACAACAGCAGCTTCAATGGACATTCAGCTTCACCCTTTGGTAATTAGCATGTTATACTTCAAAGCCATTTCCTGACATGACAATTTGGTTTCATTGCCATTCTTTAATGTACCTTCCACCACCACCCCCCCCGCCCCACAAAAAAAAATTTCAGTTCTGTATGTAGTTGCATTGCTATTAGTTTGCTTTTCGGATCGCTTATACACCGCTACCTCGATATAACGCCACCCAATATAACACGAATTTGGATATAACACGGTAAAGCAGTGCTCCAGGGGTGAGAGGGGGCTGCGCACTTCGGTGGATCAAAGCATGTTCAGTATAATACGATTTCACCTATAATACAGTAAGGTTTTTGTGTTTGTTTTTTTTGGCTCCCAAGGACAGCATTATATTGAGGTAGAGGTGTACTAGTCTCCTTAAGAAAAGAGACTGCTTCCTGCATTTTTTTTATTTAGCTTCTAGATATGAAAGCTGCTTGTTCTATCCCTTCTTTATGCCATGCACCTTTTTTTAAATATAGTAAAATAAATATGGAATTTAATCTTCAAGGTGCAGGTTAGGTCAAGAAAATCAATTATCTTCTTTGTTCATATATTATCTCTAAAGAGGGAGGAAAGCCATTTGGAAATGTAGTTGTTGGTAATAGCTGAAATTCAAGCTATAGTGCAGTACATTGTGTTATGTCAAAAGACAACAGCAAGCTCCTTGAATTTTTAAATGTATTTTGTTCTAGTTCAGAGGTTTCCAAATTGTCTATGGGAATGTGACTGGTCATATGGGCCTGTCTCTTCTTTGCTGTTAAAACGCATTAAAGTATAGATACAACTATAATTAAATATTTTCCTAATTCTACTTTTTTGAATAAGGAGTTGCTGTAGTTGACTCAGGAATGTGAAATAATTCAAAATGGAAAGAAGGGTGATCAATACAATTATGATTGGGATAGGAGGTGGTCCAATATTTCTCTGTCTAGTCAGCAGGGAAGAAAATGACTAACTGAAAAGACTCTTCTGAACTTTAAATGCCAAGATTTTAAAAAAGAGCCTCAAGTTAGGTTCCTAATTTCATATGTAAGCACTTAAATAGTGTGGTGTTTGTTTTTTTCTAAAAGTGCTGAGCACTTAACTCAGATTGAGATGATGCTTTTGCAGCTTCTTTCCTATCTGAGTACTTCTTAGATTTTAAATTCTGGTTTAAAAACTTCGTACATCTGTCTTGCTAATTGACTTCTTGCTAGGATACAATAATTGATAAAATAGAAAATATAGGCAATATAGAGATCTGACTTTTTTTTTTTTCTTTTCAGTTGATACAGCATTTGCCTCATCTTTATATGTGCCTTCAACATCCGAGCACTGCTGTGAGACACATGGTTGCTCGTTGTGTAGGTGTCATGAGCAAAATAGCTACCATGGAAACAATGAATATTTTGTTAGAGAAGGTTATTCCGTGGCTGGGAGCAATAGACGACAATACCAAACAAGAGGGTGCAATTGAAGCACTTGCTTGTATCCTTGCTTGTATGATCTAAAATCATGTTGTTAGCAAAAAATACAATTTCTGTAGTGTGAAAAGTAGAAAATGAAATTAAAATTTTATCATCCTAGTGTAGGATGCTGGGCTTCCTCTTGGATCACTTCAGTCGTCCATCAGATATTTTTTGCTCCTGTTGAGATTTTAGTGGAGATAATGTGAAAGAGAATTGCAGGATTATCTTTCCAATGGAACTGAAAGGCAGCTAGTTTTTAAATAAAATTGTATGCATATTATGTAATGAATCTGTGGCAAACTATCACAAAATACCATCAAGGCCCATAGCTAAATTGGACTATCAAAAAAAAAATTAAACGTATTAAGTAGATAATAAATAACTCTGCAAGTTCTTAAGGTGGGATGAACATTCTTGCTTAGGACATAAGCCAACCACTAACTGCCTAGGGTTCTTCTGAAGCCTCTATCCCTGTTAGAGGCAGAATTCCAGACTCTGACTTACTGATGTGATCAAATGTTGCAATTCCCACATTGCAAAGAATATGTACAAAGGGTTGTTCAAATACCCCTTTTATTTCATGTTTGTCTTCAGGTATTTAGGACAGAGAGCTGTTTTACATATGAACAGTTGTGATACTTTCAGTGTGTGTTTGTCCTTTTTTGAAATCTAGTAAATATGTGGGTTAAATTATTTGTCCTGAAATGCAGGATTTGTAGTGATAACAGATGTTGGAACAACAAATGCAGTATTCTTCAAGTGTTTTTTCCCTGTGGGTGCTTCACTTCGTCTTATGCATGCATGCCCATGCACCTTTGATTGGAAACTTTTTACGGCAGTGTTTGCAGGTCCAAGCCTGTGCCCTGCACATCCTCAAGCTTCAATCTGAGAGTTTATAGGGAAGGGCAAACTCGCTGCTGCTTCAGTTCCTTTTCAACCAGCTGTGGCCTGAGACAGAGCCTTGTGGTATCTCTTAGTTAGATGAAATTACTGTAAAGTGGGTCCATAACTGGTTGAATGCCCATACTCAAAGCATAGTTATCAATGGTTTGTTGTTCAACTGGGAGGCCATATCTAGTGGGGTCCCGCAGGGGTCTATCATGGGTAGGGCTCTACCAAATTAACGGTCCAGTTTGGTCAATTTCATGGTCATAGGATTTAAAAAATCATTAATTTCATGATTTTAGCAATTTAAATGTGAAATTTAACAGTGTTGTAATTGTAGGGATCCAAATTAAAAAAGGAAGATGGTCACAAGGTTATTGTAGGGCGTCGGGGTTGCAGTACTGCTATCCTTACTTCTGTGCTGCTGCTGGCGGCTGTGCTGCCTTCAGAGCTGGGCAGCTGGAGAGCAGTGGCTCCTGACCAGGAGCCCAGCTCTGAGGGCAAAACCACCACTAGCAGCAGCACAAAAGTAAGGATGGCATTGTGTCACTCTTACTTCAGTGGTGCTGGCAGGACGCTGCCTTCGGAGCTGGGCATCTGGCCAACAGCCACTGTTCTCTGGCTGCCCAGCTCTGAAGGCAGCATAGAAGTGACACACACACCCCCTGCAACTTCCTTTTGGGTTGGGACCCCCAATTTGAGAAATGCTGGTCTCCCCTGTGAAATCTGTATAGTATAGGGTAAAAGCGCACAAGACCAGATTTCAGTCCATGAGTTGTTTTTCATGGCCATGAATTTGGTAGGGCCCTAGTCATGAGCACAGTACTAGTCAATGTTTTCATTATTTGACTTGATAATGGAGTGGAGAGTATGCTGATAAAAAATTGTGGATGACCCCAAGGTGGGGAAGGGGGTTGTTAGCACTTTTGAGGACCGTATTAGAATTCAAAATGACCTTGACAAATTAGAGAATTAGTCTGAAATAATTAAGAAGAAACTCAATAAAGACAAATGCAATGTATACTACACTTAAGGAGGAAAAATCAAACACACAAATACAAATGGGGAATAACTGCCTTGGTGGTAGTACTGTGGAAAAGGATGTGGGGGACATAGGGCATCACAAATTGAATATGAGCCAGCAATGTGATGCAGCTGTGAAAAAGACACTCCAGAATGGTATTAGCATTAACATGAGTGTCATTGATAAGACACTGGAGGTAATCGTCTGCTCTACTCAGCACTAGAGAGGCCTGTTTAGCCTTGAGAAAAGAAGACTGAGGGGATGGGGACCAGGGACCTGATAAATCTTCAAATATGTTAAGGGCAATTTTAAAGAGAAATAGTGATCTGTTTTTCTCCATGTCCACTGAAGGTAGGGCAATAAGTAATCATCTTAAACTGCAGCAAGGCAGATTTAGGTTAGATATTAGGAAAATCTTCAAGTATGGTAGCACTGGAATAGGCTTCCAAAGGAGGTTATGGAATCTCCATCATTGGAGGTTTCTAAGAATAGATTGGACAAATACCTGTCCGGGATAATCTAGATTTACTTGGGTCCTGCCTCAGCGCAATAGGCTGGACTAGATGACCTCTCAAGGTTCCTTCCAACCCTACATATACATGATTCTTCTTTTTTTTTTGTTTTTGTTTGTTTTGCCAGCAGCTGTCTACTTTGACAACTGGCTTCTCAGGGGCTGGTCCCTGATAGAGGTTCAGTCTACAGGCTTTAAGGCTCTGATCTTGTTCTGCAATCTGAGGCTGAATTCAGAATGGTCTATCTTGATGCCAGTCCAGTACATCAAGTTTATAGAGTTTTCTTGCCATCTGATAGATTCAGCAACCTAATCTCTGAATGTCCAAGAAGTCCTCAAACTATAGGTCGGACCTGTCTGTAGCTGTTAGGTTATATTTATGTCCCAGAAACATTGGGGTTGTATTTGAGATATCTCCAAGCCTAGCTCAGGACAGTCTACGAACCCAGCAAACACAGCTTGGCCAGGATGGTGTCTGTTCTGCAGAAGATTCTCACTTCCCTCAGTTGGTGGAAGGATCCCTGTAAAATCTGTCTGGGACCCCATTTACCTGTCTTTTCTCTTTGTCAGAGCCTGCACCATCTTGGGATTCAACCTTGTCCCAAATGCTCTGATGAAACCATTCTTCAAGCCCATGGAGAGCTGCTCTCACCTTCATTTATCTTTCAAGACCTCCTGCTTAGTAGCAATAACCTTGGCTAGGAGTTGAGGAATTGGGTGCCCTTATGGCTGATCTGCCTTACACAATTTCTGCTGGGACAAAGTAACCCTTCATTAATACCTTCGTTTCCTACCCAAGATCTCTTCCTACAACCATATTTAATCAGAATATTCAGTTGTTGTTCTATCCTAAACCTCACAGTTCTAGGAAAGAAACTGATCTTCACATCCTGGGTGTTAAAAGAGCTGTAGGCTTCTACCTCCATAGTACCAAAGCCTCCCCTAGGCTCTGTTTCTATATTTCCACTTAGACTGTCTAAGTGGTTTTGGGGCTGTACTTTGTCATGGTATGAAGCTTCTAGATGGCACCCTTCTTCTAGGGTGACTGCCCACTGTACTAGGGAAAAGTCCCCTTCTATGGCTCTGCTTAAAATCTGCTCTGTTTTAGATATCTGTAAGGCCACTCCCTGATTTTTCCAAGCACTTAGCAAATACAGCCTTTGGAATGGCTGTCTTCCAATTGGTACAGACCCTGCCCCTCAGCTCCCAACTCAGTAGGGAATCACCTGAAGTGGCTCACACATAGGGATCACTACTCAATGAAGGAGAGGTTACTCACCTATATAGAAACTGAAGTTCTTTGAGGTGCTTTGTCCCCATGCATGCTTCACTAGCTGCTCTCCTTCCCCTCTGCTTTTGAGTCCTGGTCTCTCACCAAGTTTCATGGTAGAGAACGAGCTGGAGCAGTAGTGGATCTGCCCTTCCCTACATATCGTCAGACCAGAGCACAAGGAGATGTAGGGTGCAGGTGCAAACCTATGGATTCTGCTGTTGAAAATCTCTGATCAAAGGCATGTGGACATATATGAATTTGAGCATCCGTCGGGACAAAACATCTCAAAGAACTCATTTGTCTTCATTTTAAAGATTGTTCATACAAGAATTTCAATCTTGAAGACTGGTCGAAACGTCTCGTAACCAAAGAGAGCTTCACTTTCAAATGACTGAAAATAAACAGATTATCTTGACTTATTTGCATGTGAGGTAGCAGAGCAAATGAGCCAACAGCAATTCCTGGATCTGAAGCAGAAAGGAAAACTTTAGCCTGTTGCCAGTAGAATGAGCTATTACTTCACTAGTTTCAATCAGGATGCAAAATCTTACAAAATTAGTGTTGTTGTACCCACCCACCCTGTTTTTCTGCTTGACATTTTTTCTCCTTTTATGGTTGCAGTAATTTCCATATTTTGAGTTACTCAGCTCTTAGACTGAGTAATGATATGTACTGTCCCACACTCTGTAGCATCTGCTACAAGACAGATTTCTGGCAATAGTAGTATGCTGGTGCTTATCACTGTAGTGGTACATTAAATCTTTCGATTGTGTAGTTTTTTGTGTGGGGGGCCCATTGTGTGCCCAGTCTAGAATTTTTTTTGTGCTACTTCAGTTAAACTTTTAAAAAATATTATGGGGGTGTTACAAGCAACTCTGTATTGTAGGATAAGTTGAAATTTGCATTTTCAGATGGCTAAAATCCCTTATTTTTGTTTGGTCTCCAATTTATTTTAGTTGTTGCAAAATGAAATTTTCTGTTTAGTTTTTTTAGGAAAAAGTTTACTAACTTTTGGATGTTTGTCATTGTCCTCAGATTTCTTAGCATTTCTCTAGCTAAACAGCCATGTCACATATCCAGGGGAGCCTCCAATGCACCAGTGCCTCTGTGCAGAAATTCTGATTCCTGGATGCTGCTGCCTGATGTGCTGGTGATATAAGACAGTATGGTGGAATGCTTTAAATGCTGATGCCTTGATCAAAAGTATCTAGGTTACATCTGTACAGCTGCAGACCCCCATTCAGTCCCTCACATCAACTTACATTCTCACCTGTTACTACCTTTCCCCCTCCGCTCTCCTGGTGCACCATGCTGCAATACCATGGAGAGCTGAGGGGGTTGAGAAAGTATGTGGAGACTAAGATGACACAGGAGGAGCTGATAGGTACTACATTCTGATGAGCCATAACCAGTTGGTTGGAGCTCTCTTCCACCCCACTTCTTTCCCATCTCCCTCTTGCACAGCCCACACATGACCTAGCCCCGTGCTACTCTGTCCCCTTTAGTCTTCTCTCTTGCATTGCATCCATGCCTTCACAACACCCTGCTTCCCACAGTTTGCTCCCACATATTTTTCCCGTACATCACTAGCTCCACTCCACTATTGACATTCCCTGGTAGTAACTGGAGATATAGATGGACACAGCTAGAAACTTTCTGCCTCTTACGGTTTATAGCTCATCTAAACCTTGCAATTCACAATTATCATTTAGCTTTCCCTGCCATACCTTTCTCAAATCCCCATTAGTCATAGTTCATATGCCTTCTCATACAAAATGTGCAACCGTAGATTCATAGACTCTAGGACTGGAAGGGACCTTGAGAGGTCATAGAGTCCAGTCCCCTGCCCTCATGGCAGGACCAAATACTATCTAGACCATCCCTGATAGACATTTATCTAACCTACTCTTAAATATCTCCAGAGATGGAGATTCCACAACCTCCCTAGGCAATTTATTCCAGTGTTTAACTACCCTGACAGGAACTTTTTCCTGATGTCCATCCTAAATCTCCCTTGCTGCAGTTTAAGCCCATTGCTGCTTGTTCTATCATTAGAGGCTAAGGTGAACAAGTTTTCTCCCTCCTCCTGATGACGCCCTCTTAGATACCTGAAAACTATCATGTCCCCTCTCAGTCTTCTCTTTTCCAAACTAAATAAACCCAATTCTTTCAGCCTTCCTTCATAGATCATGTTCTCAAGACCTTTAATCATTCTTGTTGCTCTTCTCTGGACCCTCTCCAATTTCTCCACATCTTTCTTGAAATGCAGTGCCCAGAACTGGACACAGTACTCCAGTTGAGGCCTAACCAGCGCGGAGTAGAGCGGAAGAATGACTTCTCGTGTCTTGTTTACAACACACCTGTTAATGCATCCCAGAATCACGTTTGCTTTTTTTGCAACAGTATCACACTGTTGACTCATATTTAGCTTGTGGTCCACTATGACCCATAGATCTTTCTGCCATACTCCTTCCTAGACAGTCTCTTCCCATTCTGTATGTGTGAAACTGATTGTTCCTTCCTAAGTGGAGCACTTTGCATTTGTCTTTATTGAACTTCATCCGGTTTACCTCAGACCATTTCTCCAATTTGTCCAGATCATTTTGAATTTTGACCCTGTCCTCCAAAGCAGTTGCAATCCCTCCCAGTTTGGTATCATCTGCAAACTTAATAAGAGTACTTTCTGTGCCAGCATCTAAGTCGTTGATGAAGATATTGTACAGAGCCGGTCCCAAAACAGACCCCTGCGGAACCCCGCTTGTTATACCTTTCCAGCAGGATTGGGAGCCATTAATAACTACTCTCTGAGTACGGTTATCCAGCCAGTTATGCACCCACCTTATAGTAGCCCCATCTAAATTGTATTTGCCTAGTTTATCAATAAGGATATCATGCGAGACTGTATCAAATGCCTTACTAAAGTCTAGGTATACCACATCCACCGCTTCTCCCTTATCCACAAGACTTGTTATCCTATCAAAGAAAGCTATCAGATTGGTTTGACACGATTTGTTCTTTACAAATCCATGCTGGCTATTCCCTATCACCTTACCACCTTCCAAGTGTTTGCAGATGATTTCTTTAATTACTTGCTCCATTATCTTCCCGGGCACAGAAGTTAAACTAACTGGTCTGTAGTTTCCTGGGTTGTTTTTAATTCCCTTTTTATAGATGGGCACTATATCTGCCCTTTTCCAGTCTTCTGGAATCTCTCCTGTCTCCCATGACTTTCCAAAGATAATAGCTAGAGGCTCAGATACCTCCTCTATTAACTCCTTGAGTATTCTAGGATGCATTTCATCAGGCCCTGGTGACTTGCAGGCATCTAACTTTTCTAGGTGATTTTTAACTTGCTCTTTTTTTTTATTTTATCTTCTAAACCTACCCCCTTCCCGTAAGCATTCACTATGTTAGACATTCCTTCAGACTTCTCAGTGAAGACCAAAACAAAAGTCATTAAGCATCTCTGCCTTTTCCAAGTTTTCCTGTTACTGTTTCTCCCTCCTCACTGAGCAATGGGTCTACCCTGTCCTTGGTCTTCCTCTTGCTTCTAATGTATTGATTAAAAAGTCATCTTGTTTCCCTTTATTCCCATAGCTAGTTTGAGCTCATTTTGTGCCTTTGCCTTTCTAATCTTGCCCCTTCATTCCTGTGTTGTTTGCCTATATTCATCCTTTGTAATCTGACCTAGTTTCCATTTTTTATGACTCCTTTTTATTTTGTAGGTCATGCAAGATCTCGTGGTTAAGCCAAGGTGATCTTTTGCCACATTTTCTGTCTTTCCTACCCATCGGAATAGCTTGCTTTTGGGCCCTTAATAGTGTCCCTTTGAAAAACTGCCAATTCTCCTCAGTTGTTTTTCCCCTCAGTCTTGATTCCCATGGGACCTTACCTATCAGCTCTCTGAGCTTACCAGAATCCACCTTCCTGAAATCCCTTGTCTCTATTTTGCTGTACTCCCTTCTACCCTTCCTTAGAATTGCAAACTCTATGATTTCATGATCACTTTCATCCAAGCTTCCTTCTACTTTCAAATTCTCAACGAGTTCCTCCCTATTTGTTAAAATCAAGTCTAGAACAACTTCCCCCCAGTAGCTTTCTCAACCTTCTGAAATAAAAAGTCTGCAGTGCAGTCCAGGAACTTATTGGATAGTCTGTGCCCCGCGGTGTTATTTTCCCAACATATATCTGGATAGTTGAAGTCCCTTATCTTGGGCTTTGGATGACTTTGTTAGTGTTTTTTAAAAGAAGCCTCTTCCACCTGGTTAGGCGGCCTGTAGTAGACTCCTAGCACGACATCACCATTGTTTTTTACCCCTTTTATCCCAACCCAGAAACTCTCAACACTTCTGTCTCCTATGTCTATCTCCACCTCAGTCCAAGTGTGTAAGTTTTTAATATATAAGGCAACACCACCTCCCTTTTGCCCATGTCTATCCTTCCTGAGCAAACTATACCCATCCACACCAACATTCCAGTCATGTGTATTATCCCACCAAGTTTCATTCCAACCACACGAATATTGCAAAAACAAAGCGCATCACCTAAATAACAGTATTAATGCTACAAACCATTATTTCATAAGATGAATACTAGTTCTACTTTCAAACGCAAAACATTTCGTCCATTAACAATCTAGGAAAATTATCAACTAAAAATCTACATCATACACACTAACGCCCTACTTCAGTATATTTCAGATAATTAGTAAGGATCCAATTTCTAACCCTCTATGCGGTCAGAGTCAAAGGTTGCACATCTTATGTGGAAGTGGAAACATATTTTGTGGATTGTGAATGCAGGATTGTTGAAGAGGGGAAGGCACAACTGTGGTTGTAGGTTATAAAGATTGGCCAAGGACTTAAGCGATTTCCTGGCTCTAACGATTGTGTTGGCAGTATGAGCACTTTTTTTAGTCCATCCCCAGACCCCAGGAGATACGTAATCTACATCAAACTACATTTGACTTCTTAAAATGTCAACATGATTTCTGTTTAGGTTTAATTTAATTTTGGAACTCCTATGGTGAGATGAAGCCTCTATTTCAGGGTTTCTCAAACTGGGGTTGCCGCTTTTGTAGGGAAAGCCCCTGGCGGGCCGGGCCGGTGTGTTTTACCTATCCCATCTGCAAGTCTGGCATATCGTGGCTCCCACTGGCCGCAGATCGCTTCCAGCAGCTCCCATTGGCCCGGAGCAGCGATCCGTGGCCAGCGGGAGCCACGATCGGCCGGACCTGGGGACTGGGCAGGTAAACACACCAGCCCAGCCTGCCAGGGGCTTTCCCTACACAAGTGGCGACCCCTGTTTGAGAAACCCTGCTCTATTTTGTTTTCAGTGTCCCTTTCAAAGAATTGCAGCATTTCTGGGAGGATCATCCTTAAATGACTAGTTGATATACGCATTTCTGAAATTGTCTCCCTCAATGTGTTTGTATAAAATTCTACTCCTGTTGACTTGATGATCATGCAAATTTTTTGCTGATGTGCAGGATATGATTGACTGACTAGTAATCACAAGTACAAAATATACCATTTGTGGTGTTAATGTAAAGCAGGTACTGAACTGGTTAAAATATTTCCTTAATAACAAATACAGCTGTAATGGAACAGCTAGATGTTGGTATTGTTCCATATATTGTCCTTCTAGTGGTCCCAGTTTTGGGTCGAATGAGCGATCAGACGGACAGTGTACGTTTCATGGCTACTCAGTGCTTTGCAACTCTAATTAGACTAATGCCCCTTGAGGTAAGTTGGAGTTATGTTTGAATACGCTTGTGTTTTGTCCTCTTATTCTTCACTAGCCTCAAGGAACCAACTCTGCCCTCAGATAGGTTCAGTTCAGATAGAAGTCACTAGGAGGGACACCTGTGTAATAAGGGCAAAAATGAGATACTAGTAATGAAAATAAACAAAACTCTGGTGAGTGGTGTGTACATTGTCCTTTATCCCTGGCTGACTCAGTGGTGGCTCCAGGCACAAGTGCTCCAAGCGCATGCCTGGGGCAGCAAGCCATGGAGGGGCGCCCTGCCAGTCCCTGCAAGGGCAGCAGTCAGGCAGCCTTCGGCGGTACACCTGCAGGAGGTCCGCCGGTCCTGTGGATTCGGCAGCAATTCGGCGGCGGGTACGCTGAAGCCGCAGGACTGGCAGACCTACCACAGGCAAGCCGCCGAATCCGTGGGACCGGGGATCTCCCTCAGGCGTGCCGCCGAAGGCTGTCTGACTGCCATGCTTGGGGTGGCAAAAAAGCTAGAGCTGCCCCTGGGCTGAGCTCTCTGAAAATCTAAATGAAAATCAAGTACAATATTAAATATATTGCAGACACCTTAAGAAGTAACCAGTTTTTCTTCTTCAAGTGCATGCTCATGTCTATTCCATTCTAGGGGTATGTGCATGCCCATGTGCACAGTTGTCAGACTTTTGCCTTCGTGGTATCCATAGGATTGGCTGTGACGCCCTCTTGAGTTCCATGTTCATGTATATTGGGCGCTGCTGACCCTACATCCTCTCAGTTCCTTCTTACCCCCCGTTGTTTGGAGCACCTTGTCTTGCAAATTGCAAGAGCATTATCAGTTCTTTACCGCCTTTGTTTGTCTCAGGGTTCTCAAATTTCATTGCACTGCGACCCCCTTCTGACAACAGAAATTACTGCACAACCCCAAGAGGAGGGACTGAAGCCTAAGCCTCGCCGCCCAGAGCTGAAGCCCTTAGGCTTCGGCTTTGGCCCTGTGTGATGGGGCTCAGTCTTTGGCCTTGGGCCCCAGCAAGTCTAACCTCAGCCCTGGCAACCCCATTAAAATGGGGTCGCGACCCACAGTTTGAGAACCACTGGTTTATCTTTTTTGTATATAGTTTGTAGGTACTTAGCCGTTAAGTGTTAGGTTAGTTTAGTAATTAAAGTCCCGCCTGGGACTTCGCCCTGGAGTAGGGCATGCCCTGCTCTCCCTGCTTTGTCATACAATAGGCCGATGCCTATCGGTGACCCCCATGACAGCTGTTTTAACTGTTTTGGGGAATCCCATAGAAAGGACAAGTGTTGAATCTGTAAAAACTTTCAACCTAGAACCCAAAAGGAGCAGAGTATCCGCTTGAGGGCCCTCCTCATGTAGGCTGCACTTTGTCCTGCATCGAGCCCTTCCATTTGGACACCATGCTGAGCGCTTCAGTGCGAAGTGCTCCACTCGGCACTGGTCCCCCTTGCTGGTGCCTAAGAAGCGGCAAAAGAAGTGCCCTGCAGCACTGGAAGGGAAAGGGGCTTTGGGCAAATGACCGATGTCAGGCCATGTGCCCTTCCCAGGGCTTCATGGTGTATAGCAGAGGTCAGACCCCACCCCTAACCTGGCCAGAGATCTGACTCCAGGGAGCCGCAGGGGACCTCGGTCTCTCCCAGAACCCTCATTGCCTGAAGCAGCCCTGGAGGCTAAAGAAAAAGTAAGCCAACTGGAACCACAGATGCCACACCAGGTGGCAGACTTGTCTAACACCCCGACATCTAAGGGCAAGCTGATCATGGTACTGCCTCATAAGGCAGTGGAATATCCTCTGTCACCGGACTGCAGGCTCAGATCTCCATCTCCGTGGCCTTGGACCCTGGTACCATATCCTAGCTCTCTGACCAGAAGGCCCAGGTCCTCAACATGCTCTTCCTCTACAAGACATGAGACACAGGAGTTGCAGCACCAGTCCCCATACCATCAGTACCGGTGAGCTTTCTGTCAAAGATCGCCGCAGCCCAGGTCACCATCTCCCAGATCTCCCAGACTTTGATCCCAGCCAGGCTGGGGCCACTCCTTGTCATGGCACCAGTCCCCTTTCCCCGGTATTGTTCGTCGGGCAGATGCCGTTCCTCGCCCTTGCCTCGCTGGTTGCCAGTCAGAATCAGTTGGCAGACTCAGGCCTTGATGGCTCCGCCCTGGTCACCAGAAGAGGATTGGTTCGAGTCAAACTGGGAGCAGCCCCTCACCAAGGAGGGATGATTCGCCACCGATGAGTGAGGCTGGCATGGACTTGTGGCGACATCGTGGCAGCAGGGACACTGGCCCACTCAATGGCTGTACTGGAACCTGTGGGGACATGCTAGTACTGCTGGTCCTGTTTTCCCACCAGTCCTCCTGGGCCACCTCGGACAAACCGGCACCGCCATTGGAACATGGTACCGAATCCAATGCAGAGAAAGCACACTGAACCCCAGCACCGAAGGAGCTGTCCCGAGAGAGGGAGGGGGAACCTGCTCCTCCATAGGCGGTGCAGTCTTCGTCACTGGACAAAGTGGGGGCGAGTCCCTCCCAAATGGCCAGTCTCCTTGACAACTTCAAGGAGCACCAGACCCTCCTTAAAAGGGTGGCTGCTAATTTGAACCTACAAATTGAAGAGGTTTCAGGAGTCAGGTGACCTCTTTAAAATTATATCCTCCACCACTGCAGCCTGGGCTGCATTGCACATCCACCCAGGAGTCCTTAAAATTGCAAAATGGCTGTGGCAAACGCCCTCTTCCATTCCACTGCCTTAGAAACTGGCAGAAGTATTACATCTCTGCAGAAGGGTTTGAATATCTGTATACATATTCTCCAGCAGTGTCACTAGTTGTGTCGGCTGTTAATGAAAGGCACAGGCAGGGCCAAATCAGTGGCATGCCAAAAACAGATGCCAAAAGACTGGACTTATTTGGCAGAAAGATTTATTCAACAGCAAGCCTGCAATTTTGGGTGTCTAACCACTGGGCTGATACAATTTTAACTTGTGACATTCCCTTAAATTCAAAGAGGCCGTCCCACAAGATCGAGCCCGGGAGTTCACTGCTTCGGTGGACAAGAGCACAGCGCTGGTAAGGGGGTCCCTCCAAATGGCCTGGAATGCTACTGACTCAGTGGCCAGGGTGGTCGCCTCCGTGGTGACCATGAGATGCAGTTCCTGATGGCAGTTTGCCAGGTTATCCCAGGAGATGCAGGCCACTATTCAGGGCCTCCCATTTGAGGGAGCGGGGGCTCTTCTCCAAGCTCACGGACTCAGGCTCCAGAGCCTTAAAGATTTCCAGGCTACCCTCTGCTCCTTGGGCCTTCACACTCCTTGGCAGGCCAGGAAGCCGTTCCACCCTCTGCCTCCACCACCCCTGCGGTTTAGGCCTTGAGGATGTCCCCAATCGGGTTCCTGCAGGAGGAAGGACAGAGACAAAGGGTCTAAGAAGCGACAGCCATCATCTTCTCACTAGTCTGCTCAGTCTGACCATCCTAGGAACCAAGGAGGCCAGAAACAGTCATTTGGAGGGTGTGCCTGTGGATCCACCCTCCCTCTCTTTCCTTGACCGCCTCTGCCCCTATTGACTGGCTTGGTCTCGGCTAACTTCGGACCATTGGGTACTGGAGGTAATATCCTCAGGTTACACCCTGCAGTTCAAGAAAGCGAGGCAGAGCCAGTTCATCTGCCCTTTGCCAGGAAGTCCTCAGGCTCTGTCTGCAGCACGACCTCCATCTCATAGCCACTCACCTCCCCGGGGCCAGGAATGCTTTGGTAGATGGCCTTAGCAGGACCTTCTCATCTCACCGCAAGTGGTCCCTCCATCCAGAAGTGTTCCGCTTCCACTTCCACAAGTGGGGAACTCCCCAGGTGGACCTGTTTGCGTCCAAACAGAACAGGAAATGCCATGGTTTTTCTGCTCAATTTGGGGGATCGACAGAGGCTCCCTGTCAGATGCTTTTCTGCTCCTGTGGTCGGGGGGCTCTGTTTTACGCCTTCACCCCAGTACTGTTAATTCAGAGTTCTCGTGAAGATCAAGCCGGGCAAGGCAAGGTAATCCTCCATAGTGCCAACTTGGCCACGCCAGCACTGGTTCAGCACATTCCTGAACCTCTTGCTGGCCATTCCATTGCAGCTACTACTCAGGCCGGACCTGCTATCCCAGAGCCATGGCAATTTCCTGCATGGTTAAATGTACAGGAGCAGCAGTGCTCAGCTGATGTCCAACAGGTCAGTGGAAAGCCCTCCACCAGAGCAACCTATCTGGCCAAATCGAAGTGGTTCACCTGCTGGATCTCAGACAAAGGTGTTCGGCCTGAGTGAGGCTCACTGCAGTTAATCCTGGACTACCTTCTGCATCTCAGTCTCCAAGGTCTGTCCCTTTCGTCTGTCTAGGACTACTTGGTAGCTACCTTGGCCTTCCGTCCACCGCTCGAGGGAAGGTCTGTTTTCGCCCAGGACATGACTGCCAGGTTCCTCAAGGGCCTTGAGCGCCTCTACCCATACGTCAGGGACCCCATTCCTCCATGGGACCTGACTCTGATGCTGTAACAGCTCACAAGATCCCATTTCGGACCTCTGGCTTCTTGCTCTCTTCTTCTTCTCCTTTCCTAATTACAGTAATATCTGCCATTCAGGTCTCTGAGATTAGGATGCTCCCCCTCAGAACTGCTCTAAACAGTCTTTTACAAAGACCAGGTCCAGCTGAGGCCACACCCCACTTTCCTGCCCAAGGTGGTTTCTGTTTCATATGGGCCAGGACGCTTGCTTTTTTCCAAAGCCACATAAGTCAGAGGAGGAGCATAGGCTGCATTCTCTAGACATCAGGAGGGCATTGTCCTACATTGGAAGCACCAAGCCATTTTGTACGTTGATGCAATTCGTCTCAGTGGCCAACTGGATGAAAGGTTGCCCAATGTCTGCTCAAAGAATTTCTTGGTGGATCACCGCCTGCATTCACTGCTTCTACAATCAGGCAAAAGTGCCACCCCCAGCAATTGTAACTGCCCACTCGACTAGGGTGTAGACCTCTTCGGCAGCTTTTCTGGCCCAAGTGCCTATCCAGGACATCTATAAGTTGGCCACCTGATAGTCCCTCCATACATCCACATCCCACTGTGCACTTACCCAGCAGGCCTGGGATGATGCTGGCTTTGGTAGGGCAGTACTACAAGTTGCTAAACTGTGAACTCCGAGCCCACCTCTGAGGATACTGCTTGTGAGTCACCTAGAATAGAATCAACATGAGCAGACACTCGAAGAAAAAACTGTTTCCTACCTTTCGTAGCTACTGTTCTTTGAGATGTGTTGCTCATGTCCATTCCATTTCCCGCCTTCCTACCCTCTGTTGGAGTTACCAGCAAGAAGGAACTGAGAGCGTGTAGAGTCGGCGGCGCCTAATATACTGACCCATGAGTGCAGCACTCAAGGGGGCGCTGTAGCCGACACCACAGATACTGCAAAGGCAAAAGTTTCTGACAGCTGTGCACATGAGTGTGCACACACCTAGAATGGAATGGACATGAGCAACCCATCTCAAAGGACAAGTTACAAAAGGTAGGTAACCATTTTATCTGATCTTGATTTTAATTATCATTAAAACCATTAAATCTCATGTACTTTTTAGTTCTGTATATTTTAAGATATTTTAAGGTTTTCCCCAGTGTTGCAGTCTAGAAAATGCTATGTTTGTGTGAAACTTATTTTTTTCACCAGTAGATGGTAATAAAACACAGTTTCAAAGTTCACTTACATTGGATTTTCACTAGTGATTGATGTATGAATCACTGAATTGCAGCCTTTTGAGAATTGTCAACAAGATTTTGTATAACTTAATATCTTAACTTTTTCTGATTTGGAAAGACTTTCCCTCTGAATTAGATGAATTACTTTGTAATATTAATGCAACACATGAGCACCATAGAGAATTTGTCTCCTGATGTGGAAGACTGCCCAAAAGCGCATCCCTAGAGAATGTTGGATACCAAATGTGTGTGAGCTTTCAGAACAAATAAGCCAACAATATAAGAGGGATTCAGAACTGTTTGTTTGACTTAGATACCTTTGGTGAAGAAACCGTTAGGCTTGGGGGAAAAGCTTATGAAAGAGGTTGGAAAGGAGTGGTGTGATCGGCTCCCTCCAGCGATCACAACAACAAATGTGGTTTCCCCTGCCCTGAGAAAACTCTCACTTGACTTCTCTTTAACTACTGCCCCTTTCTTCACCTCCTAAACTCCGTGAGCAGGAGGTAGTCTGGTCCTGCCCTTTTAAAATTCGTTAACCTTTCGCGACTTGGCTTTTAGGCTTTCTGTTCCACAAAGGCTGTCTTCACTAAAATTTTGCAGTGACCTTCTCTTGGCAGAGTCCTTCCCCCCCGGCCGCTGTTCCTATCTGTTGTCTTTGACATACATCAGGGGTTCTCAGACTCTTTTGTACTGGTGACCCCTTTCACATAGCAAGCCTCTGAGTGTGACATTCCCCCATAAAAACACTTTTTTATATATTTAACACCATTATAAAAGCTGGAGGCAAAGCGAGGTGACCCCCCCCGTAATAACTTCACGACCCCCTGAGAGGTCCCGACCCCCAGTTTGAGAACCCCTGCACTACACTGTCCATCACTCTTTTACTCCACAACTCCTCTTCCTTGTTCTTCTGGAGTACTGTATTTATATTTATTTATTTTTTATTTATTTGGGTGGTTCTGTATCCCTAGCCATTCATTTGCATTTCCTTTAGGGTTCAGCCACCCTACGATGTTCCCCAGGGCCCTATACTTGGTACTCTCCTCCTTCTCTTCCTCTGAACCATTTGTCTGTGAACTTCTAAGAAGAATTCACTGTTAATGCTTATGTATAAATTACCTTTTTTTTTAATTTTTTCTTTTCATTTTAAAATGTGCCTACCTGGAGCTTTGAAAGGAGGTACAGAAATTGAGTAGTCACAAATCGGTACAAATGAGCAAAATTCATTCTGATCTCACCTTGAAGTAGGACTGTCGCATGAGTGGAATAATCCACTCTGACTTAGAAAAAGTATGGGGGGAACTCTTCATTGGATGAAATTTAATGAATATACTGTACAAGGATGTAAGGTTAGACAATGGTATCAATTGCATGTATTCATATTAAATATTCAGTGTAAAGGTTATAAATAAGTGAAACCAAATTCTTCATTAATAAATTAAATGTCTCGATAATTCATGAGGAATTATATCTGAGCCTTTGGACAATTATCAGTTTCAATTAGAAAAATCTTTTGAAGAAACTATCTGAACTGCTTTAATTCTACAAATGTGTCCTGTCGAATTTAACTAAATGTAAACATTAAACATTTTAGAATGAGATTTGCCAATATCCAAAAAATTAAAGGAAGATCTTGTAATAAGAAACTAAAGCTGCAACATTTTCATTCTAAAAAATAGAGAAACTTGAGCACCCTCACTAGCTGTTTTAATAACTAGATAAATAGTTTGGGCCTACGTTGTTTAGTTATTTTTGCTCAAGTTTGTTTTGAAACCCTTGGTATTAGCACAGCACTGCTGTGCTCAGCGGTGGAACTAAAATTAAAAGCTAGACCTTCTATAAGGCACTTTAAGTTTTTATATTAAAACTTTATTAAAGACAAGATTTTTTTGAATGGTATACGCATTCAGACTAGAATTGAAAGTTTTTAATACTTCTTTTTATTTTTAATTTGTTTAAAATATAAAACCCAGGAAACTGAGATGGCTTTGTCTGATATCTGTGTTAATGACTGGATGGCAAGCCATCATTTATGTAGAAAAAGAGAATACATAAACTGTGGGAGTGGAGGAAGAAGACTAAGGACACTGTGCTCACATAGGTTCTTGAACCCAGCAACTCCTATCTCAGCACTTAATTCCTTCTTGATTTCCTTTTTTCAAATAAATATTAACTAAAATTAATTAAAATATTCTAAGAGTTTGAATTAATTTATTATAACGTCTGTGAACACTTACTGGTGCAGCATGGTAGCATGAAATAATTGAACAAACAGGAAAAACTGGATTCTAGCAGGAACTAAAAAAAACAAACCACTCCTTACTTGTAATGGTGGAGCAGACCAAACAGAAGCCCTCTTGGGTTTTGGCAGGATTTAATCTATCTAGGAGGAGACCATCACAGAAGCTGAAGAAATAGGGCTCTGGCACCTCTGTGGACCTTACCTTGTCAATTTGAGATCTAGCTGTGGGGGAGGGGGAAGCCTGGGCAAGCGTGCCTATCTAACAGAACAGTTTTGACTGTCTCTTCAATCTAGTACCCCTCTGCAGGGCTATACATTGTAACAGCCAATCTGCTCATGCTGGTGATACCTAATTCCCTATATTTCCTCCCAATAAATACATTGGCAAGAAAAGTGATTCTTGGCCAGGAGTGTATGTACCCCCATGGGTACGCAGTGGTCTTCCAGGGGGGACAGCAACACATCTAGATATTTGTCTATTTTTACAATAGGCTACATAAAAAGCACTAGTGAAGTCAGTACAAACTAAAATTTCAGATGACTTGTTTATACTTCTCTCTATATATTATACACTGAAATGTAAGAACAAGATTTATATTTCAGTTGATTTATTTTATAATTATATGGTAAACATGAGAAAGGAAGCAATTTTTCAGTAATAGTGGCTGTGACACTCTTGTATTTTTATGTCTGATTTTGTAAGCAAGCAGTTTTTATGGGAAGTGAAACTTGAGGTACACAAGACTCCAGAAAGAGGTACAATAGTCTGGAAAGGTTGAGAACCACTGGACAAGATGACTCCGAAATCTCTCTTAGAAGATGCACCTTAATGTGCCTTCCACACAAGGGCAAGGTTGTTCTTCATACTCTAGTCATTTCTTTCATATGTTACAGGAGATTTCTCTTCCTTTGTTTGGGCCTCAGCTGAAAGAAAAGTTGCTACATGTATCAGAAGTGGGGGGAAAAAAGCTGTTAAGATTTAACTTAGAACTGATAAATTCAGGGTTACATCTTTTTTTCTTTTTCCTTCCATTCTAAACATCTGTTCTTAAAAGGATCTAAATCCTACATAACTACGTGGATCAGTTACTGCCTCATTGAAGCATATGCAGCTGCAGACAGACTGATTGATTACAGAAGGGATCAGGGCCCAGTAGATTTAGAAGGATTGGGTAGAAAGGTCAGTAGCTGCCACAGAAGAAATAAGCAAAGGTGCTACTTAGGCATTTACAAAATGTGCTGATAGATTACTTACAAGATGGACCTTTAATCTTCAGCAGCAGTATCCTTTTATCAGGACAGCAGTCTAGGCATTAGTACCAGTGAGTGGAAAGGAAAAATTAGTATCCCAAATGTTTGTTTGGAGTAGATGTCAGGATTGCTACCTATTTTTTTCTTTCTTCAACTTTTCTTTTCCTCCCGATGCATCCAATCAGAGTTAAATTCTTGGATTTCTGTGATGGCATATTCTCAGCTCTAGTTGAATAAGGCTTTGAGCTGAGTAAGCATTTGAATTGATCTATTAATAGCACTTCAGTGTTTTAATATAGCTTTGGAAGTACTCCTTTTGTGTGAGGGACGAAGGGGCATATCAAAGTCTTGGGCAAGTGCAAACTGCCTCCAGTGTTTTCTGGATATAAGGGCAACCCAAATATCTCCAATTAGGAGGTGAGGTCATAGAAAGGAAAATTGGGTAACAGACTTTTCATTTTGTATTATACGGTTAAAAATAAAGTAGGATATCTGTCTACTCTTCTCCTCTCCTTCCCCCCCGCCCCTTCCAGTCAGTAAAAGAGCTGTGAACAAACATGGGATTTCTGATATATATTGGCTCCCAATCAACCAGAACAGTGAAATGTATATTTTTTAAGTGGTTGTGAGATTGTATTTGGAAGTTAATTCAGTGTGCACAGTTCTTGTATTTCTCTGATCACTTAATTTCAAATATTCATTCCAACGAGCCATGAAAATATAAGGCTAGGAAACTATGCTTGGAAGAGAGAATACAGAGTAAACAATTCAGTTTATCATTACTGTATTGTACATCTTCATGATAAATAGTTTTGCTATAAGTTGACACAGGACTTCCATTTCTTTTTGTTTTTAGTATAAAATAGAAAGGGTGATTGAACAGGTAATGCATTTAAAAAATCAAAATGAAGTTGCATACTTTTCTAATTGGAGTACTAAAATCTGAAAACTGGGTTGCATGTGCCTTTCCTTTATTAGATAACGCTACCATGTGGCTTATACAAGACTTCAGAGCCTTTTTCACTTCAGCTAGCAGCCCCACCCCCACTAATCAGTCACTTCTGTACCTTGACAGAGGTCAGACACTTGAGTCAACCAATCAGCTAAGTAAAGATGTAGGCAGCTAGTCAAAGAGGAATCTCAAAGCACTTCATAGGTGACAGACATGGCACTGACCAGAGTAGACCCTTTGGGCCAGATTTTTAAACATATTTAAGGTGCTTGACTCTCCGGCCATCTACAGCCACTCGCCCTCTAGGCAGTAGGGAGGTCCACTGAGTTCACTCTGCCCCCAGGTTTGGTGCTATGGGGCTGCCTACCCAGCACTGAATCAATCCGGGAAGTGGTTACTGACGACTGTGGAAGGGATTATGCGTACACCCCTCCCCCCCCACCTGAGTCTGAACATTGAGTGGCTTTTACGTTCTGACTTCCAGGAGACCAAGGCAGAAGGGAATCTCTTGTCTTCCTCCCTTCTTCAGGCAGTCAGGCTTCATGAGTAGGCTTGGCATACTGCTCAGTAAGAGAGGGGTTCCATTCTGTCCATTGCAGCTACAGACATCACTGCCTTCTCCTTTTCCCTACACCAAAAACAATGGGGGAGTAGACAGGAAACTGCCAAGCTATGGTCTGGGACTGGCTTCATTCATATTCTTTGATTCTTCATTTCCCTATCTAGTACTAGTCCTGTTGCACTCATTGGTGAGTGACACTGAAGCTTGTACAGAGGCCCCAACCACCACTTTTTGTAGACCCACCATCCTCAGAAGCTCAGAAGAAGGGAATTGTTCTCTGGACTTGGACCCTTATCCTGAGGTGAAATTTAACCAATACTCAGAGCCTTCTGCTCAGTAGTGTGCCAGACAATTTCCTTCAGAAGACTGAGACATGTAGTGGAGGTAGTGACATCTACCCTAACCCTCTCTGAGGCAAAGAAACAAAGTGTGTGTGTGTCTCTCTCTCCCTCCCCCCATATAAGCACAGGCAGAGATTGATGTTTGCTTCCCGGTTCACTTAAATATTAGGGCATTAATCTCCAGAATCCAGGTGAAATCTGATGTAAAACCTGCCTTTCCTAAGGCTACGTGTAAATTTCATAGGCTGACAAAAAGTCCTTTTGATTCATTGTGGACTGCTCATATAGAGCCTGCAGTGTGCAAGCAATTGGTCCATCACAGCTGTCATGAAGCCAGGAGGCTTTCATACCTTCAACCTAAAACCTCCTCTCAACATATTTCTCTGATTCACCATAGATTCTCAGTGTTTTCAATTCTCTGCTTTTGCCTTTTGGCCTAAGAACTGCAACTGACAGTCTTATCAAAGGTCCTGATATTGGTTTGTCGTAGTACTCTCTCACATCCCTCCAACAATTGGAATCTTACCTTTCTACTTAGTTCTCATTTTAGGTTATAGTTTGGAATTTGAGTACTCCTTGGAAAGTTATCTACTAGATTTTGGGGATAGGTTGTAGCTTGGGAAGAAAAGGTGTCAGTTTTTTATCAGCTGACTGATGAAGCTACCTTATTAAGTAAAGGCAGAACAATCTAACTTCCACATAATTATGTTCCTCTTTTTTGTGTACAAAAGTTTAGTGGAGTTTTCCTTTGGTAAATGTTCAGGATATGTTCTGTTTTTGTCAATTCTCCAACTTTGGATGAGCTAGCCTACAGGGGATCAAGCAAGTGCCCTTTTTTCAAATGTGTGATAAGAGAAGCCTTTGGGAATATGCAATCTTAAAAAATACTTTGCAAAAATGCTATATGCTTATTAACTCTTCTGGTGAATGTGAGACTCTAGTTTGCATTTGCTCACTTTCTATATAAGGTTTTGTACAAGGTTACTGTATTTTTTTAATCATTATCATTTCAGGCTGGCATTCCAGATCCACCGAACATGTCTGAAGAATTAATCCTACTGAAAGCCAAAGAGCGCCATTTTCTGGAGCAACTATTGGATGGAAAAAAATTGGAAAACTATAAAATTCCGGTCCCAATCAAAGCAGAGCTCAGAAAATATCAGCAGGTAAAAACTTCCACCTTTACTTTACTTTACAAGAAAATCATGATGACTTATAGTGCATAATTATAACAAATTTTGTACACTAAAACTCTGACAGTAAACTGACAGACTTTCAGGGTTGATAATTTCCTTGAAAAAAATAGTTTAGGACAAGGCATTAGTAAATACTGTTTTAAACCCTTTTAATTGGAAACTGGGAAGAATATTACTATTAGAATAAATTAATGACAATTACTGAAAAATAGCAACTTGAGGATAGTTTTGCAATAATATGATCTAATTTTAATTAAAAACGATAAAACAAAAAAGAGCCTCAACTTAAGGCTGTATGCTATTGCCTTGGATACTTGAAACAAAAACTGAAACTTCTGAATCTGGGAATTCCCCTTCTTTGTTTAGCAATGAAAATGTTTAGCAAAGAGGGATTTCCGGATTCAGAAGCTGCTGTTTCTGTTTGAGGAAAATTACCAAACTAACTGTCCCGTCCAGTACTTTCTCTTGAACTGGCTGGCTATAGTGCAACTGAACTCGGTGAATACAGTGACTCAAGTAAAATATTTCAGCATGAGCAAAGGTGGAAAAACACTTGATCCAATTCATGGCTAATTTTGAAAAAGTTCATGAAGATGACAAGGAGTCTTGCATTTAGAAATTGCAAAGACAACGTGAGTTGGAAGGCAGATTGTCTGAGAAATATTTTGCAAAATACAATGGAAAGAACAAAAACACCAGAATGACTGGCTTTGGCTACAGAAATGCGAGTATTAGAATCCGACTCTGAGGATGAAGGTACTGACAGTACTACATTGCCATTGCTGAGTGTGTCAAAAGAAAGTTGGATCCAGATTGGCCAAATACAGCAAAGAAGTTTTTTAACAAAAACAACTCCAGAACTGAAGCAAAAGAAACTTGAAAATTGCAACTTTTTATGGCTGTGATATTCCCTTATCTGTTGAGCATCCAACTTTTCAAGCAATGATCAGCTGCGTAAGGCCAGACTACAAAGCAGTCATTTGAAAGCAGGTGAGCTGTTAGACATAGTTACTGCTGACTTCAGGGTAGAAGCATGCAACGGATTACAAGCAAAGCAGTCACATTAATACAGGATGGCTGGAGTAATGTTCACAATGACCCAGAGATAACTGTGTGCAGATAGGGGAAACTGAGGGTTATTTGTCAGTGGTTGATACTGGAAGTAACAAGACCTGGAACATACTGTGCTACACTAGCAAGAAAAGCCAAGGCATTAGCACCATAGCCATAAAGTTCATTTGCTAAGAGCTACCTGGCAGACAATGAGAAAAAGATGCAATATGTGAGAAGTGATTTGGAACAAGATGACGACACTTTGGTTACGTATGGATGTACGTCACATTGGCTAAATCTACTTGGACAAGTTCTTGCACAAAGTATGTTGATTAAACATTGTAGATTTACAGAAGTATTTTTATAATCACAATTATCCAGAAGCCTTGTTAAAAGAATGCCCAGGGCATGTAAACACCCAAATTCCTGGTGACACTCAAAGAAACAGTCAAATAATATGCCTGGAAACATAATTGGCTGCATTATTTCAAGATTGTGAGTGATCATGAGTAGGGCCCTGCCAAATTCATGGTCCATTTTGGTAAATTTCGAAGTCATACTTAAAAAATATTGAATTTTCATAGTTTCAGATATTTAAATCTTAAATTTCATGGTATTGTAACAAGGCATGAATATGTATTTAAAAACCTAAACACTCACAGCCCTTAAGTCAGCATTTCTCACACTGGAGGGTTCTGACCCAAAAAGGAGTTGCAGGGCTATTGTAGGCAGTATTCCCACCCTTGCTTCTGCACTGCCTTCAGAGCTGGACAGCTGGAGAGTGGTGGCTGCTGGCCGGGCGCACTGCTCTAAAGGCAGAGCCACCACCAGCAGTAGCGCAGAAGTAAAGGTGGCAATATTATACCGTGCCACCTTTACTTCTGCGCTGCTGCTGGCAGCAGTACAGCCTTTAGCGCTTGGCATCTGGCTAGCCGCTGCTGCTCTTCAGGGTGGCCCCCCTACAATAACCTTGCAACCCCCTGTTTGGATCTTGACAACCCTCCCACCCCCCATTTTGAGTAAAAGTACACAAAAGTACAGATTTCATGGTGGAGACCAGATTTCATGGTCCGGGACATGTTTTTTTCACAGTCACGAATTTTTTTTAGGGCCCTAATCATCAGGCAGAACTTGAAGATAAAATGATCAGTGTAACTAATAATCAAGGGATTTACCAAGAAGCAAAGAACTCAATAAGTCAGTCGAAACCAGTTGCTGTTGCATGCAGTGTATGATTTGATCTACTGATAAGTGAAAAGCAAAAGGACAAAAGGTACAATTAGTCCTTTGCACATGTTGGCCAACTAAAGAAACTGTCAGCTGAGCAAGAAGGAATTGCAAGGTAGTGGTTGTTCAGCAAATATCCTGACTTTCTCCCATATTTAATTACAATTAAAATAGAAGCAGCTCCATGTCTAAAGTCAGTTTTCATCCACTATCAAGGAAAAAGTTTCCCCTCTAACATTATGGGAAAAAAAATCTGAAGAATGCTGACATTCTGTTTGTCTTCATTGAACTTAAGATGCAGTTGCATCTGTGTTCAGCGAATTCAACAAGCATAAAATTAATCTTTTCAAACTGGGATACATCCATTCAAAACTGAGGAATAAGTCAGTGTATCCACTACGTAAAAGCTGTTCGGTTACAGAATGCCCAAATGGACCTGGACTGGATAGTCTGGACCTCTGCATGCTTCTGATTCAATTCTGGGAAAAATTGAAAAGAAACTTCTGTGTGAAATATTTTCTTTCAGAATGAACAGTTATAGTGTTTAGAGTAGTCTTCTTACTGCTGCACTTCCGTCCTTCAGAATTCTTCTAATTAAATATTTCAAATGAAGTTACTTGACCCAATACTGTAAGTTTTGAAATAATTACAATTACTATATACTGTAGGTTTATATACAATATATGGCTAACTGCCTGCCTGTCTCTGACTTCTGTCCTGGAAGTGGAGTTTGGTGTGGAAACAATGTGAGCATGAGGGGGAAGAAGCTGCTACCCTGAAGCTACTGTCCTCCTGACTGGCCCTGATGAGCAGCCCACTCATCCCAGAGACCTCTCAGCGGACTAGGAGGTTGACACCCTCTGTCATGCAGGGAACCTAACAATCTGTAGCATGCCTGCATAGTCACTCGGCTAGAGAGCAAGAGGCCTGTGCATCCAGGGCCTTGAGGGAGAATTTGGGGGGGACTGGAATGGATTCTGCCTCCAATTCCTGACCCAGAGATCTGCAGGAGGAACCAAATGCACCTGGCATGGAGGAACTCTTTTTCTTCTCCCTCAGAAAAAATATGACACGACCATGGAAGCATTTCCACACTGACAGTCATTCAGACAAAAAGGGATCTGTATCTTGCAAATACTAGCGAGTGAAATACGCATTTTCAAATGCTATGAGGATGGCCAAACACATCCTTGCATCTAAAATGTCCTGCAGACATTTAAAAAATCCTTCATGAGTGGTAATGAAGGTCAAGAAGAAGAGATGACACTGACAGTGGTTGCACTTGCAACAATCATCCTCGATCCAGAAGTCCTGCTTCTGACACACCACCATCTGGAATTGTTATACACTCAAGTTCAGCTCTTCAGTTATCAGGAAAACAAGCATTTCAGCCAGATATATCCAAAATGACTTCATTACAGACAAAGTGATGCTTGAATTGCAACAAAAAATTGACCAAACTCTCTCAAGGGTGATACATGTTTCTAGTTCCTCACTATAAGTCACGGAAAAGACTTATTGGCAGGTACCATTTAAACTATTAAGACAGTCATGCCAGTCACCCAGCAGACATTCTTTGAGCAAGCCTCGTCTACAGTCAGAATATGAACATTTAATGCAAACTTCAAGAAAAAGAATCAAGGAAGCACTTTGTCTGGCAGTAGTTACAGATTTGTGGACGAATACATGGGATGTGGGGGGGGAAGAAATCCTCAACTGTATGATAACACCTCAACCAGGTGTGTGTGTGTGTGTGTGTGTGTGGTTTTTTGTTGTTTGTTTTTTATTTTTACAAGAGCACTGAAAAAGGAGAACAGACATACAGCAGAGTATATATTAGTGAAATATGTGAAGTACCAGAGAAGACTGGAAGAGGGAAAATACTTGCTCCTCTGCTGAGTGATAATGCCAGTAATAAGAAAGCAGCCTAAGACGACATAATGGACAAAATCTACATATTACTGCAAAAGGATGTGCTTCCCATGGCCTAAACCTGCTTCTTAATGACTATGTGAAGTTGGGTACACTGGATCAGATCTTTAAAAGAGCAAAAGAAGTTATAAAACATGAAAACACGGGGAGAAAAGCATGGTAGGAATATAATGGTAGCACTGAAGCTTTCTAGCAAAATAAGACTGGGAAGTGTGGTGATGTCATTTGGAAAGTTCAGTTTAAAAAAAAATCTTCAAGAAACAGTGATAATTGAAGATCTTAAAGTAGCTAAAAGTGTATGACACTGTACTTTAATGAGGATGTCTTTTTGGGTTCACCTGCAGAACTCTGAAGATTTTATTGCCAGTTGCTTCTGCAATCACTGTAATTGACTCTCACAAAGCCCCTTTTTCAGACTTTCGTCAGCTTATGACCAAGATAAAACTCAACTGTTTTTGAGAAACTAAGTTAATCTCCACTCACAAGTCAGGAAGAAATGAAAAACTGTATTCATGGATGGGAAGAATTTTAGCTGCAAGCTAGTACATGTTGCTGCAAACCTCTTGAATCAACATTCTATGTTAGTGATGATAGCATTTGACTGCATTACTAAACAAGCATCACATTTAGGACTAGATGTTGGAACAGTACTTTCAAATGTTGCATATTACAGAACCTTTTTAATATATGTGGTCCAGGAGTGCTATTTGGGAATCTACCAAGTATATTACTCCTACAGTGTGATGGCAAGGCCTTTATACAACACAACCTCTGATTCCTCTTGCTTCTCGTCTGCGTTCCGATTCTTCCATCTTCTGCAGCACGTGAAAAGAGACTGGTTGATATTTGGAAATAAACATGCAAAATCAAGAAACAGGCTAATGTGTGAAAGAGGTTGAGAAGCATGTTTCAGTTAGTGCAAATCTTCAATTTTAAAAGTACATGAAGATCATAACAAAAGTGCAGACCAGAAATTGTGAATCTTTCAGACAGATTCTGATTAGAGAAGTCACAAGCAAAATCTTGAACTATTCTAGTGTCTCCAAGATACTAGTAACTAAACTGTTTAGCCAGCTATAAACAAGTATAGTATAATTTTGCTTAAATTATGACACTTTTTAGTAGTGCGTTATCCTATATAGAGTCTGGTGTTTACTGTAAAGTTTAGAGATGCTGAGACTTACTGTTTGTCCTTAATATTGTGCTGTTAATGACATAATTAATATATAAAGGGGATGCGCAGTGGAGACTCTCTCATCCCCATAAGCTTGGTGGCAGCAGGAGCGTCACCCTCAAATCTCCCACCCCAACAAATCCAGGAAGGGTAGTTAATGATAGTGGGAGCCCAGGCCAGCTTTATGGCTCCCCTTCCCCTCCCAGTTGCAAACTGAAGAAAGGGGGCAAGAGTGGAGAGACTGCAAAGTCCAGGAGGGAGTCAGATAGTGGTTGTCCAAGGGACAGCTTTTATCCAGTGGTGGGGAGGGGACAGGCTGAGTCAGTGAGTTGGGGTTTGTGTCTGTGATGCCATATACTTATATGCAGTTAAGGCTGAATTTTCAATCTGTCACATGCATGGGGTGGGAGAGGTTTAGAAACCTATAGATAGATAGTTTTATTTATTTATTTATTTATTTATTTATGAATCCTGTGATTTTGGGGGGATTCTGACTCATGATTTTTGAATCTTGGGCTTGGTGGTAATGAATATCAAAGCAAACAAAGGGCAGAGGTCATCCGTCATGGATTTGGGAAGATGTTAGTTGATGATTTTCCTCCAACTGTAACATATTCCAGTTTTCTGCCCTCTGCGTGTTTTAATAGTCAAGTGGTTGTACATTACACAGTGATGAAGACTGCAAAGGGAAACTGACTAGGATATTTGAGTTTCTTTGCAAGTGTTTTTGCTTGTCCATATTCCAGCACCTGAGGAGCATTTTTTTCCCCCTCTTTTCTGTAAGGCTGTTGAGGAGATGGTGAGCTGAAGTGGATACTTTTATGGGCAATCCTTTGGGGCTGTGTGGGGAGGGGGGGTTAATTATGAGAGAGGCACCCAGAACAATGCATGGACATCTATAGTAGTAGTTTACAAGTTTGATGAAATCAGGCTGGAGTTTGACAGTGCATGGCATATGCAGCACACAAGCATTTTGAAGGAAAGATTAATTGATTGCTCTAATCAAAACACCTGACTCTTTACACTTTTTGTCTCCTGCACTTTCTCCTTTTTAAAGGATGGTGTGAATTGGCTGGCATTTCTCAATAAGTACAAACTTCATGGAATTCTTTGTGATGATATGGGTTTAGGAAAAACATTGCAGTCCATTTGTATTCTTGCAGGAGATCATTGCCTCAGGTAAGCTGCTGTTCTATCATGCACTTTGAGGATTTTCTTTAAGATACTAAAAGTAACATTTATGTTCTTAATGTTTGATACTCTCTGAAGGGCTCAAGAATATGCAAGAACTAAATTGGTAGACAGTGTTCCTCTTCCATCCTTGGTGGTTTGTCCTCCAACGCTTACAGGTCATTGGGTGGATGAAGTGAGTAAATTTTGCTCCAAAGAGTATCTCAATCCTTTGCACTATACCGGACCTCCCACTGAAAGAGCAAGGTAAACACTGCATTGCAGAAAAAATACTTTGACTTGAAAATATATTCTCTGTTTGATTAAGATTAAAGATTTGATTCACAATTCTTTGTATACTGCTGAAAAAATAACTTAGCTTTTTATGTGGACAGTAAATCATAGAATGTTTAAAGTACGTGTGTGGGTGGAAATGAAGACCTATTTATTTATATTTGCCCTGAACACTGTTTCTCCATATCTGTTTTAAGATTACAACACCAGGTGAAAAGGCACAATCTCATAGTAGCTTCATATGATGTTGTACGAAATGACATTGATTTCTTCAGGTAAGAACTAATGTTTGCTTTCTTGCTTTATTAATATTTTTAAAATACTAAATCAGACTTCCTTTATTTCCTAGAAATATTAAGTTTAACTACTGTATTCTTGATGAAGGCCATGTAATCAAAAATGGAAAAACAAAATTGTCAAAAGCAGTAAAGCAGTTGACTGCCAATTATAGGATAATTCTTTCTGGGACACCAATCCAGGTAATTGCTACACACACTATTTCAAGAGGGTGGGAGTGGAAGAGGCAAAGGGAAATTATTTTTGCAGTTACTTCACTATCTTCATGATCTTAGCTGTCCTGTTCAGTATATAGCTTATTATTGTGAAATATCCATGACTGCTCTCCTGAACATCTGAGGCTTGTGCTCACCATTTCACATATGGAAAAACCCATAGTGGTGCGGGGGGGACCGAAGTACTCCCACTCCATTTTTTTTTCCAAACTCTTTCAAAGTGGGTTGGTTTTCCACCTTTATGGAACCCAGAGGCTTCCATTCCAAAAACTCGTGGCACATGATCATCATATCAACTCAAAGTCCCTCACATTTTGAGGCCCCATGTGGTGTATAAGACCTCTCTCCTCGGGATGTCTGCCTCAGATTGAGTTGAGTCACCAATGCCTTTAGGGTACTGCCACTCTCTCTCTCTGCAGCTATCCAGAGGGCACGGTTTGATTGATGCCTGGAGGTGTTGGGGAAATCTAGTCATCAATTACCGAGTACACATTCTGAAGTCACTTTGGTTCTGGCCTATGAAGGTACCATTGGGGCCTTCCCCTTACCTAATCCTCAATTTCATCCCCACCCAGCTGTCAGTCTCCCAGACATGCAAAACAGCTAAAGGATCATAACTGGTGTCAAGAGCTTCATTGCACTGTATTGTAGGGTAAAAATTCAAAAATAAGGAAATACTCCATAATATAGGAAACTGTTCTCAGTTTTGGAAATGTTTTAACAAATCTTTCTCTTGTCTTCAGAATAACGTTTTAGAGTTGTGGTCACTGTTTGACTTCCTTATGCCAGGATTTTTGGGTACTGAACGCCAGTTTGCAGCTCGTTATGGCAAACCAATATTAGCAAGTAGAGATGCTCGGAGTTCCAGTCGAGAACAAGAGGCAGGTAAGGCACAAGCTCCAATCTGTCTTCTTGCTTGTTTCTTTGTAACTCAAAATTGCTACTGAAAACATCAAATGCTTCAATATCCCAGTATAAAGTCTTCTGTTTGTGATGTTTGAAGTAATTTGCTGCTTTGTTGTGGTTTTTAAACTATTTGCTGTGTCTGCTGTTGACACCTAGGAGTTCTTGCAATGGAAGCACTTCACCGTCAAGTATTGCCATTTTTGTTGAGAAGAATGAAAGAGGATGTACTACAGGATCTTCCACCCAAAATTATTCAAGATTATTACTGTACTCTCAGTTCTCTACAGGTAAGTTTAAAAAGCAAGATATAGAATCTCTCTCTGGTACTCGGCATCTGCTCTGCACTAGTTGGGACTACAAAGAAGCCAGCTGTAGGTCCATGATCCTGGGATCAGTTCAGTGTGAGCCTTGACATATTTTAGACCACCCAGATTTGAAAATGTTTTCTTATAAGGCTTAAAATTTAAAATCACCGCGGAGTATGTTTCTGCCATCACTAATGTGGGTCATTGTAGGAAATAATTTCCTAGCATGAATTACTTAGACAGATTTGCAAATTCATGCATATTAACTTGAAAAGTAAAATTTTCAAGTAATGAGTTTACACACAAACTGTAATATCAAGATTATGTTGAATGAGATTAATTATAACTTTAAAAGTTTCCTTCCCATTTGTTGCATTATTAGGCAGTCTGGAATTTTAAATTTTCTCATTCTTGTTTAATATAAAACACCACACTTACTTCTTTCTTTCACCTGCGGGGGCCTTACAGGTTCAACTTTATGAAGATTTTGCTAAGTCTCGTGCCAAATGTGATGTTGATGAAACTGTTTCATCTGCTTCACTGAGTGAGGAGACTGAAAGGCCAAAGCTTAAAGCTACAGGACATGTGTTCCAGGTACAGATTTCTTCAATAATTTTTGCTCTCTTGTTAATGTATTTCTAATAGATTATATTCTAGTAAATCCTACTTAAATCCTAGCCTACTGAAAAGAGTAATTTTGTACACTGGATGTTGAAATATAGTTAAAGTAAATTTGGTTAAATCCTGAACCTCCTCTTTAAATCAGCGGTCGGCAACCTTTCAGAAGTGGTATGCCAAGTCTTCATTTATTCACTCTAATTTAAGGTTTTGCATGCCAGTAATACATTTTAATGTTTTTAGAAGGTCTCTTTCTGTAAGTCTATAATATATAGCTAAACTATTGTATGTAAAGTAAATGAGATTTTAAAAATGTTTAAGAAGCTTCATTTAAAATTAAATTAAAATGCAGATCTCCTTGGACCGGTGGCCAGGACTGGGCAGTGTGAGTGCCACTGAAAATCAGCTCACGTGTTGCCTACCCCTGGTTTAAATGAAGTAATTTCCATAGCTGTAATCAACTTGTCTGGCTTTGGTGTGAAGAGCTATGGTGATTAAATTACGTGTTGTTTTATTTTAGAGTGAAACTTCCTGTTTAAAAAACTTACTGTAGTTTAAATATTTTTACATATTCTGCTGAATTAATCTATATTTATGTATATCTATCTGCTAGAGTTTTTATTCTAAATTGGAAATGGAGTATTAAAAGTTCTTCTTTTTATCAGTGAATTTAAGTAAATATCAAAAACCGTGCAGGTAAGAATAATTTTAGTCGTGTCAATGTTAGTTTCGCTACAACAGTCTCGAACAGTGAAATCTGTATATAGAAATATAAATTATCCCAGTGTATCTATTTTTCCACTCTAATGGAAAGGCAGGTAATGTTTTTGTTTGGGTTGGGGAGAGGGAATTTCCCCACCAGACTGAAACTGTGCATGACCACAATCCTTCATAAATTTGGATCCAAAAATAACTTAAGGTAAATTGGTTTGGCAAAACTTCTTCTCTGAAGGGCCTCACACACTTCCAAATCCGAATCTTATTTCCCAGTCACATAACACTCTCTGAGAGGGCTTCATGCACTGTCCCCAGAGCTGGAACTAAGATTGTTTGTTTTAATAGTAGCCAGCGGCAAGTTTTTTCAGCTGGAATTAACTTTTATTTAAATAAGTGTATGATACAAACATCTTTAAAAATCTGTTAAACTTGTGAAATTATGGCCAAGTGGGCTACAACATTAAATATCAATTTTGTTCACCCCATTTTCCATAATCTTTAGTTGCTGCTAATCTCACCACTTTTCTCTCAAAATTTAAAAGGCATTACAATATTTACGAAAACTATGTAACCATCCAGCATTAGTGTTAACAACCCAGCATCCAGAATACAAGAGAACCACAGAGCAGCTGGCAGCTCATAACTCATCCCTTCGCGATATCCAGCATGCGCCTAAACTGTCTGCTTTAAAACAAGTAAGTATACTTAAAACGTGTTATGTATTCCAAAGTTCATAAATGTCTGTGTTCTGGAGTTACAGTTATACAATAATCACAGTGTGTTTCTGAAAAAAAATCAATTAGAAATTTAGTTTATTAAAAAAATTAGTTAACCTGTCCTTGAGTGTCTGCCATATTTCTGGTTTTACAGTCCCACTTTCCTGTTTTGGTGTGTTTGGTTATTTTGGGGGTGGATGGGGAAGGAGGAAACTGTTAAATAATTTCTCTGTCATTGCTTTGCAAAAGAATCCACACAAGCAGAAGAAACAGACCCCTTGCAGTCAATGTGTGATGCTGAATTTGGGCAGGACTATTTGATTTTACAGTGAAGGTGATCATAAACAAAGTGCAGTTATATAACAAAGTGCTAGCAAACAATCTGGAAAAAGGGGGAGATATTTTGTCCCTCTAATCTTTGTTATATTAAGCAAAGATGTTACAAGTAATAGCAAGTTTAAAAGTTTCAGGCAGAAGTGACTTTTTTTAATTGATGGGGGGGGGGGTTAAATGCAATTTCCATGTAAAATTGAATGTACTGCACTTTTTTTTAACCAAGTGTTCACTCTTAGCATGGGACCACCATTTTCAGGCAAGTAGCTATAACTTATCTCTACAGGTTGTAATCCAAGGCATTTCTGCTCTTTCTATATATTTGCTAAAATTTAATTTTTTAGAAAATAATACATTTCTTAAGAAAATAGACATACATGTCCCATCTTTCTAATGTATGAAGTGTTGATTTTGTACAAATACAGAAGTTATGTAGTTATTTCATGGAGATGTAATTATCTCTCCAATCCTGCATTGTAATCTGTGTGGGCACAGCAGTCTGCACATGTGAATCACAGTACAGGATCAGGCCTTAGTCATTGTTTTTTTCCAAGTGCTTTAGGGTATCTCAAGTATGAAAGTGGCTTTTTCTGTTTTTGTTGCTTTACTGTTTCCTTTTACTCTTAGCAGAATATTGTTTTCCTGTTTATTATAGAAGAGACCTCTGGTGATTGAAGACATTGTCTCAATTTTCTATATAATCACACATAGTTATGTATTTTTAAGTAAGCTATACCCTCTTACTAATCTAGTATGGATAGAAAACTTCTTGTTTAAAACCAATTTTTGTGGAACCAAGATAAGAAATTTAATGTGTTCTGCCAGATTTTGCAGGTCCTTCATAGTATGAAAGGATCTACAGTCAATATTCCTTATTTCCTACAGAATTTGACTCATAGCTCATTACATACCCTGCAGGAATTTGTTAATTTAAAGGGGGTGAGAGAGTGAGTGTAAATTATTTGTATTCACTTCTGCCAGCAGTGTAAATATAACTATTTACAAGAGAGAGATAATCCTTTGTGGTAATTTTTATTTTAAAATTTACTTGAAGCTACTACTCGACTGTGGTTTGGGAAATAGTGGCTCTTCAGAGAATGGCACAGAAGCTGTTGTGGCTCAGCACAGGATCCTCATCTTTTGTCAGCTCAAGAGCATGTTGGATATAGTAGAACATGACCTTCTCAAACCTCACTTGCCCTCTGTTACATATTTGCGATTAGATGGCAGCATACCTGCTGGTCAAAGGCATTCCATTGTTTCACGGTAAGTTCCTCTCTTCTTTTCCTGTTTTAAGGCAGACTACAATGGATGGCATTACTTGCTTGAATACAAAATTGAAGTGGCTCTTGTCTCATGAGAGCTCTTGCAGTTTTTAATAAGATAGGGTACTATAATTTCTACTCGTGTGATCAGATTCTACTGGCAGACTATCATTGCATAATTTATCTTGCAATTTGAGTCAGATTAAATGAACCAGTGTGAAGATGTGTTCACAAATACTAACTGATTAGCATGGAACCATGTGTCATAAAATAAGCATCGCATTTTTAAAAAAAATTAAATTAAATTCTGAATGACACTAGGCTTAAATGGTTAGGAAATCTTCATATGATAGGCTTTCTTCAGTTTGCTGTTACTACAAAAGAGATACTAAAATTTCAAGTGTACTCAGAATATACTGAATATACTTATAACAACAATTGAAGTATGAAAACAGATCTTTTTTGTAAAGCCTAAAACATTTACTTGAGAGCTGGTTTGGTTACCTCTTTTGTCCACTGTTCATCATGCAGAGACCTGGATACAATCCTAATTCCTGGTTTCTTGCTGTCTTGATCTATTGCAATGTTTCCAACTCTTGCAGTGATGAGTGTTTTTTCTTGAATAGGGGAGAATTTCAGGTTTCCTGTAAAATAAAAAATTAAAATTTCTGTTCCTTGTTGCAAAAAAAAATCTTGAAAACATGAAACAAATGTGATACTCAACCAGAAAGCAAATAAAAATAACCAAATGTTCATGGTTGGTTGGTTGGTTTGTTTTTTTGAACACTTACAATATTACTATCGTACTTTGTCGCTAGAGAGATTAAGTACTTTGTCACTCTGGCAGAGCCTTATACCCATAGGTCATTTGGCCCTCTGTTCAAAATTGTACCTGCTGGTCCTTGTATGGTGCACCTCAAGAAGAGGACTGGAGCCTTCCATGTACTCTTGACATCTCCCCTCCCCCAAGCTGTGAGAGAAACCGTCTTGAACAAAGACTCCATATTCTTTGACTTTTAGGTGCATATTTTCACTTTTGTTTGTAACCATATCCACCTTTTATCTCTTTTACTTAGTATCATTTAATCCATGCATTTTGCTTCTATTATAAACCAATTCAGTGTTGTGTTTCGAAGGGAAGGGTGTTTTTAACCGTTATTTTAATAAATTGTAATGTACTGTCTCTTTATCAGAGCGGCGTACTTTAATAGTGCAAAGAAAACATCTCGGAGAAGCTGGAGTTCACTACTTACTGTTATTTGCTAGGCAAGATTTGGGCTGGTGAGGAAGACCAATTGATGTGGCAGGGAGCCGAGAGTCTTATATCTAGTAAAGCTCGCGCTTGCAGAGGCAAAGAAGTAACACAGTGGCCCCCAGTTCTGGGTATTCCCAACAGCATGTTACAATTAACATGGCCTTTGAAAGGACCAGCCAATAACTTCACAAGATAATACTCATAAACCCAGTTCATCCTAGATTTAAACACAGACTTGTAAATTCAGTAGCCCACTTGCCAATGACAGTTAGGAAAGCTTTTCTTTTCCCTAAACAGTAGAGTGTCTGCGGATTTAACTTTTATTTTATTTTTATTAAGTTTTCTGACTCTTATGGCTCTGAACTAAGGAAGCCAGCACTGCAGTGGCTAAACTTGAGAGTGTGGAGCTGTTTGGCTCAAGACTGGGCTTTCATAGAACCTAGCATGGGAATCAAGACTGCTATTGTTTCATTTTTGCTTATCAGAACACTGAGGACAGCAATGAAACTAACTTTCAATCTGCTGCTGCTTTTGGGAAACTATGCATAGTAGTTTCTGTGGGAGGCAGAATAGAGTAAATCATACACATGGGAGCAGTATTACTAGCAGCCCAGGAGGCTTAGAGAACAGCGAAGTGACAGCGACCAATTTTCCTATCCTTGTTTCTCTTTGGACTTCTGATCCCCAGTCAGGAGGTTCAAGCAGGAGGATTGGTGAAAAGAACATTCTTACCTGTAACACAATGTCACTAGAATAGTATACTAGATCCCATATTTGTACTTCAAAAAATAATCCATGGCAGTATTATATAGACTTCCTTTTTTAGACCCACTAGAATTTTAAATTGCCTAACACCAGTCCATGTCAATGGCAGGGGGAGGGGGTGGTTGTTCTTTGTTCCCCCCCCCCCCCCCGGTATTATAGCAGTGTGACCCTATTGTAAGGCTCTGTTTAGACTAGTGTACCCTCCACTAGTCACCTACAAGATGGCTGTCTCTGGTGACTATAGGTCAGATAGAAGCCATTTGTCAATCCATAGCGACAGCTGTGTCCAAGGACAAAGAGTTCCCATGGAGAGGGCAGGCAGCAGTACTGTTACCATCCCCTGGGAATTCAAGCAGGCAAGGCAGCTTTAAGTTCCAGCCAGTGATCCCTAAGGAGCTATGCCTAGTCAGTGTACTGTATCTACATGCCCTGGTCAACCCCACCTGCATTAAAAGCTTGTGCCAGTTGATTCTGAATCTCCAAGCAGAATGGAGGTTGCAGGTGGTTTATACCATTGTACCCCAACTACTGGCAAACTTTTCTACATTAACAAAAGTGAATTGGTGCAGCATTATTGGCATTGTAGCAGTGTGTCAAAAATTAATCTTTTTCTGATTTTTAGGAAACAGATTTGAGAATCATTTTAAGGAAACAAATGCCTTCATTCACATTAACTTTTACCTTAACTAATTTTTGATTTTTGGGATGTGTTATTTTGTAAATTATTTTTTACTGAATTATTTCCTCTTCTGGTGAGGTACAATCTCTGCCTGTGTAAATTAACCTCTTTCGGGTGACTTAAAATTGAAAAGAAAAGAAAAGCTTTACAACAAGCAGTGAAAAATATGTCAAAAGTGATTATATACAACATTAATTAATTGTAGTTTTGTTCCATTTCATTTCTGCAGTCACTCTTATGAACTTCTAAATACTTGATTCTTTTTTTTGTATATTTGTGTATACATAGGTTTAATAATGACCCATCCATAGATGTTCTTTTGCTTACCACTCATGTTGGTGGACTGGGACTTAACTTAACAGGAGCTGACACAGTAGTGTTTGTGGAACATGACTGGAATCCAATGAGAGATCTACAAGCAATGGATCGAGCACATCGTATTGGGCAGGTAAAATACCAATTGTTAATCTTTCATGAGTTATGAGAGACACCTTTTTTTGTTCCTGCAGCCCAGGGTCTCCCACAAGTTTTGGTGTTTGTGTTGCTCTCTTCTCTCTGCAACTCATGGAAACTCATGGACAGACAAGAGTTTTGGAGTTGCATAATCTGGCCACACCTTCTCAGCTCCTGCTTGATTTCAGTTTCTCTGCTTTCGTGGCAGCATGTGGATAATGGTTTTTACAATTCCTGCCTTCACATCTGGCTAAGAGGGCTTTTTTTAATCAGAATTTGGGGTAGTGATGAGCAATGATTTCCCTACTCCCCCTTCCCCGCCCCCTCTGGCCAGTTTTTAGCCAGGTGTTGGAAACCCACAGAGCCTTAGGTACAGTGCCTCCCTGCTGGCTGCTCTGCTGTACCTGGAAGGTGCGGAAGTACAGCAGAGCAGCCTGAAAATCACCAAACAGTGCTCCATCTTTGAGACTGCCCTCCTGGGCTCAGCAGAAGGTCAGTTATGCCCAGCCTTCTGTCCTTAACTCTATTACGTCCCAGGGCTATGAGTTGGACAGGCTGCAGCGGCACAGGAGCCAGCAAACAGCTGTAAACAGGGGAGTTTGAGTGGGACTTCTGTTGGAGGAGAAGGTGAAAAGCCTATGACAAATACAGAGGCAGCAGTGGTAGTGACCCAAGCAGTGGAAAACACAATGAAGATGACCGGATGTGGAAGCTGCGGCATGTACATGATCCTGGAGGGGGTACCTGAAAAGAATTGTCTGCATGAAGTGCCGCCTGATAGAGCTGATGGAAGAAAAGATCTGAGGATTAGAGATTCAGGTGGAAACTCTGAGTTTAGAAGGGGGTTCGAGCAGATGATGGAGCAAAGACATGAGGAGTCTGAAGGGAAAAGCTCACACTTGCAGATAGAAGCAGGACTAAAGAACTCTGAGGGGAGACTGCTGGATGAGGAAAGTGGACAGTGAAAGCATGTGACTAAGAGAACCGGGCAGAGGAAAAGACTGGCTAGTGAAGGAGAAATAGAGCTCAGGAACAGGTCTACAGAGTTGGAAAACAAAGTAGGGGCACAGCAGGTGGTCGCTGCAGGTAAGAGGACAAGGAAGAAAAGGGCAAACTAGTCCTATAGGAAGAAGGGAAGAGTCAATGGAGATAACACCAAATATGAGTCCCAGGAGGATACAGGATGGGTTGCAGAGGACTGCAAGGGGGAATAGGAATCAAGAGGACTTGCAGCCAGAGGAAACAGGCTGGAGAATTGCACCGTCACCAGGAAAAGGCAGGTCTACGTGATTGGGGACTCCTTACTGAGAAGAATAGACAGGCTTGTAACCAGAGCTGATCCAGAGAACAGAAGGGTATGCTGTCTGCCAGGTGCTAAGATATGGGATGTGGACCTGAGGCTGAAGAGGATCCTAACAGGAGCGGGAAAGAATGCACTTATTGCCCTTCATGTGGGAAGAAATGATACGGCTAGATTCTCGCTGGAACGTATCAAGGGAGACTATGCCAGGCTGGGGAAAACACTTAAGGAAATCGAGGCTCAGGTGATCTTCAGTTTGATTCTCCAGGAACAGGCAGAAGGGCAACAAAGGTGTGACAAGACTATGACGATCAACAGACTATGGTGCTATAAGGAGGGCTTTGGGGTGTATGGCCATTGGGAGGCATTCATGGACAGAGGACTGTTCTCTTGGAATGGACTTCACCTGAGTAGGCAAGGAAATAGACGTCTAGGATGGAGGCTGGCACAACTGATTGAGAGCTTTAAACTAGGAATTTGGGGGGGATGGTTGGGAGATGTCCAGGTAATCTCCACGGCAGATTTTAACATTTGAGAGGGAAGAAAATGAAGTAAGAGAGGATACAGCTGTGGGTAGGAGAAGAGACATAAGGAGGAAGGGTAGTGTAGATACCTGTCTAATAGGTGATACTGGCAGTAGAATGTCTGGGCCTCATCGGGTAAAGAATGTGAGTGAAGCCAAACAGCAAAAACTAAGATGTTTGTACACCAGTGTGAGGAACCTGTGTAACAAAATGGCGGAACTAGAGTTACTGGTGCAGGAAGTGAAACCGGATATTATAGGGATAACAGAAACATGGTGGAATAGTAGTCATGACTGGAGTACAGGTATTGAAGGCTATGTGCTGTTTAGAAAAGACAGAAATAAAGGCAAAAGTGGTGGTGTAGCACTGTATAGCAATGATGAGGTAGACTGTAAAGAAATAAGAAGGGATGGAATGGATAAGACAGTCTGTCTGGGCAAAAATCACATTGAGAAAGAAAGCTGCTACTACTAGAGCCTCCTCTGGGATAGTGCTTGGGGTGTGCTATAGGCCACCGGGATCTGATTTGGATATGGATAGAGACCTCTTTAATGTTTTTAATGAAGTAAATACTAATGGGAATTGTGTGATCATGGGAGACTTTAATTTCCCAGATATAGACTGGAGGACACGTGCTAGTAATAATAATAGGGCTCAGATTTTCCTGGATGCAATAGCTGATTGATTCCTTCACCAAGTAGTTGCTGAACCAACAAGAGAGGATGCTATTTTAGATTTGGTTTTGGTGAGTAGTGAGGACCTCATAGAAGAAATGGTTGTAGGGGACAACCTTGTTTCAAGCGGTCATGAGCTAATTCAGTTTAAACTAAATGGAAGGATAAACAAAAATAGATCTGTGACTTGGGTTTTTTATTTCAAAAGGGCTAACTTTAAAAAAATTAAGGAAATTAGTTAGGGAAGTGGATTGGACTGAAGAACTTGTTGATCTAAAGGCAGAGGAGGCCTGGAATTACTTCAAGTCAAAGTTGCAGAAACTATCAGAAGCCTGCATCCCAAGAAAGGGGAGAAAAATTAATAGGCAGGAATTGTAGACCAAGCTGGATGAGCAAGCAACTGAGAGAGGTGATTAATAACAAGCAGAAAGCCTACAGGGAGTGGAAGATGGGAGTGATAAGCAAGGAAAGCTACCTTTGTTGAGGTCAGAACATGTAGGAATAAAGTGAGAGAGGACAAAAGCCATGTAGAGTTGGACCTTGCAAAGGGAATTGAAACCAGTAGTAAAAGGTTCTATAGCCATATAAATAAGAAGAAAACAAAGAAAGAAGTGGGACTGCTAAACACTGAGGATGGAGTGGAGGTTAAGGATAATCTAGGCATGGCCCAATATCTAAACAAATACTTTGCCTCAGTCTTTAATGAGGAGCTTAGGAATAATGATAGGATGACAAATAGGAATGAGGATGTGGAGGTAGATATTACCACATCCAAGGTAGAAGCCAAACTCGCACAGCTTAATGAGGCTAAATCGGGGAGGCCCAGATAATCTTCATCTAAGAATATTAAAGGAACTGGCACATGAAATTGCAAGCCCATTATCAAGAATTTTTAATGAATCTGTAAACTCGGGGTTGTAATGTATGACAGGAGAATTGCTAACATAGTTCCTATCTTTAAGAAAGGAAAAAATAGTGACCCAGGTAACTACAGGCCTGTTAGTTTGACATCTGTAGTATGCAAGGTCTTGGAAAGAATTTTGAAGGAGAAAGCAGTTAAGGACATTGAGGTCAATTGTATTTTGTCCTAATTACCACATGGTTTTACAAAAGGTAGATTGTGCCAAACCAACCTGATATCCTTCTTTGAGAAAGTAACAGATGCTTTCAGACAAAGGAAACGCAGTGTATCTAATTTACCTCTATTTCAGTAAGGCATTCCCCCACATGGGGAATTATTAGCTAAATTAGAAAAGATGGAGATCAAAATGAAAATTGAAAGGTGGATAAGGAACTGGTTAAAGCAGAGACTACAACAGGCCTTACTGAAAGGGTGAACTGTCAGACTGGAGGGAGTTTACTAGTGGAGTTCCCCAGGGATCTGCTTTGGGACCAATCTTATTTAATCTTTTTATTACTGACCTTGGCACAAAAATTGGGAATGTGCTAATAAAGTTTGTGGATGACACAAAGCTGGGAAGTATTGCCAATACAGCGAAAAGCGGATGATACACAGGAAAATCTGGATGACCTTGTAAACTGGAGTAACAGGAATAGGATGAAATGTAATAGTGAAAAGTGCAGGTCATGCATTTAGGGATTAATAACCAGAATTTTTGTTATAATCTGGGAACGCATCAGTTGGAAGTAACAGAGGAGGAGAAGCACCTCAGAGTATTGGTTGATCACAGGATGACTATGAGCTGCCAATGTGATATGGCCATGAAAAAAGCTAATGCAGTCTTGGGATGCCTCAGGCGAGGTATTTCTAGTAGAGATCAGGAGGTGTTAGTACTGTTATACAAGGCACTAGTGAGACCTCATCTGGAATGCTGTGTGCAGTTCTGGTCTCCCATGTTTAAGAAGGATGAATTCAAACTGGAACAGGTACAGAGAAGGGCTACTAGGGTGATCTGAGGAATGGAAAACCTGTCTTATGAAAGGAGACTCTCAGAGCTTGGCTTGTTTAGCCTAACCAAAAGAAGGCTGAGGGGAGATATGATTGCTCTCTATAAATATATCAGAGGAGTAAATACCAGGGAGGGAGAGGAATTATTTAAGCTCAGTACCAATGTGGACTCAAGAACAAATGGATATAAACTGGCCATCAGGAAGTTTAGACTTGAAATTAGATGGTTTCTAACTATCAGAGGAGTGAAGTTGTGGAACAGCCTTCCAAGGGGAGCAGTGAGGGCAAAAGATATATCTGGCTTCAAGCCTAAGCTTCATACGTTTATGAAGGGGATGGTATGATGGGATAGTCTAATTTTGGCAATTAATTGATCTTTGACTATTAGCAGTAAATATGCCCAATGGCCTGTGGTGGGATGTTAGATGAGGTGGGATCTGAGTTACTACAGAGAATTCTTTACTGAGTGTCTGGCTGAGTCTTGCCCACATGCCCAGGGTTTAGCTGATTGCCATATTTGGGGTCGGGAAGGAATTTTCCTCCAGGGCAGATTGGCAGAGGCCCTGGGAGTTTTTCGCCTTCCTCTGCAGCGTGGGGCATGGGTCACTTGCAGGAGGATTCTCTGCACTTGAAGTCTTTAAACCACGATTTGAGGACTTCAGTGGCTTAGACATAGGTTAGGGGTTTGATACAGGAGTGGGTGGGTAACATTCTGTGGCCTGCGTTGTGCAGGAGGTCAGACTAGATGATCATAATGATCCCTTCTGACCTTAAAGGCTATGATTCTACCCACTGGAGCAGCTGTGACTCCAATATGCAGGGGCGGGAGAGGGGAGAGGACTAGGAGTCTGCGGGCAGAGCATGAAAGGATGAGGTAGACCTCAGTCAGCTGACACAAGGGCCCGTGGAGAATTGAGGGAACAGAACTGTGGGGTTACAAGTGCTCCCCCAAAGTCCTAAAATGGGTCCTGAGCACCATAATTAAAGCAGGGCTCATAAGCACCCTCCTCCTTCCCAATTTGGCCAAGAGGGCTCTGGAAGTGTTTCCTTTCCCCCACTCCCTGGTGGAGTGGGATCCAGCAGGTGGGGACTCTTAAGATCTCAGACTTTTTTTAAAAATTGGTTTCCTTAAGCTCTGATGATAGTACAAGAAGCAGTGGGCTTAAATTACAGCAAAGGAGGTTTAGGCTGGACATTAGGAAAAACTTCTTAACTGTGTATAGTTAAGATTTGGAACAAATTGCTTAGGGAAGTTGTGGAATCTAAGTTGTTAGAGATTTTTAAGAACAAGTTAGACAAACATCTGTCAGGAATGGTCTAGTTATTATTCTAATCCTGCCTTGAGTGCGGGGGACTATTGAGATCCCTTTCGGTCCTACTCCTTCTGTGATTCTGACTTCCTGGATATGGGAGTAATAGTGGTCCCTCAGAAGAAAGTTGCTTGGGGTTCTACTCAATCTTCTTTATCATTGAGAAGCATATAGGAGGAAACCAAGCCATTCTAGATTTCAAAAGGCTCAACAAGTGGATGAAGAAAATGAAGTTCTGGAAGGAGATATTAATCACTACAATGTCATCCCTGACTTAGTGGATCTGAAAATGCATACCTTGACAACCCAATCAGACTGTGCCATCACAGGTTCCTAAGGTTTACTTATGACAGAAGGCATGCTCAATATGACATTCCATTCAGCTGATCCTCAGCCCCCCTGAGTCTTTACAGAGATGGTGGTAATCCTAGCCAGACTCAGGTCACAAGGGATCCACCTGTACCCCTTCCTGGAGATGACATTTTAATCATAGCTCCATCCCCACCAACAACATGCAGAACTATGTCCCTGACCTTGAATTTCCTGCAGGCACATTGGTTTATTATCATCAATAACAAGGATAATATCCATCTCTGAGGATGTCTTGAATCTTCTGGAACATCTCTACATTGTTTTGGAACTGCAAGAGGCTCACTTTTACATTGAGCCTTCAACTGCTAGATGTCCTAGTATCATGCATAGAGATCACTTCATTACACATCAGACCCCTTTTAAGGCTGTCTTAAAGGTATGGGACTACTCCTCAGAATGCATGGAAGATCAAGTGAAGGTTTTGGAACAGGTGATTAAGTCCTTAAATGTTTGCAAGGCATGCCCGTGCACTTCCAGCTCCCCAATCCTCGCAGCTGCCACCAACCTGAAGAGCTGGGGACTGCACCTGGGTCCCAAATAACTCAAGGCATATGGAACCTGGAGGAAAGGATCCACAGTAGAAACCTCCTAGAACTAAGAATGGTCAAGTTTGTGCTATGAAGATTCCAGTCCAGCCTAGAGAGGAACCACATCCTGATTCAGTCAGACAGACAACATGACCATTGTTGCATATGTGAACAACCAAGGGGGAACAAGAAGCCCAGCACTACACGTTAAAACAACAAAAATTGTGCAGTGAGTTGAGCATTCTCTCCTCTCTTAAGGCAGCTCAGATAAAGGGAGACTTCAACCAGAAGGCAGAGTGGCTCAGCAAGCACAAAGTGAATAACTCCTGGTGGTGCATGAATCAGGAAGTCTTCATGTTAATCATCCAATTATTCAGCCTGCCATTTTTTTTCATGTATGTGCAATGTGCCTCAGGTGGCATACTTCCAGGATTCAACACCGAATTTGGTCCTCTGGTTGGATCATTAATTTCCCCGGCTTGGTACTGACAAGGAGCGTGACGTGAATGTTGAACCATGCCCCCCAGCCTGCCATTAACTGACCTATTCATAAACCACATGAATGTGAAGAGACCAAAGTACTTCACCAGATAAGTGGACCCCAGATCCATTGGGAGAGAGGCCCTATCGTACAGATGGCTGCAGGGCCTCCTGTATGTGTTTCCACCCTTCTCATTACGGGAAGGTGCTTCAGAAAATAAAATGAGAACAGGTGACAGTAATAACCCCGCATTGACCAACAAGATCCTGGTTTTTGGATCTGATGATGGAAATTGAGACCACTGGTATAGCTCCCAAAGAGATAGGACATCAATTTTTCTCACAAGGTCCTCTGCTTTATCCAGACCTGAAATGGTTCTATCTTGAAAAGGAAGCACTGATATTACTGAATCTGCCCTCAAGTCATCGGAACACTTCTTTATTTTGGAAGAATATCGTCCTTGAAAGCATACTCTTGTATTTGGAATATGTTTTGTGGCTGGTGCTGGGAACATGAAGCCAATCCTACAAATCCAGGAATTCCAGCTATCTTGGATTTTCTTGAAGAAGGGCTTCAACAAAGGTCTCTACCTCAACACCATTACACATCAAGTGTCTGCCTTTTAGTAGCATGATATGATATTTGCAGGATCCGTGGGTTCTCTGACAAAGAACCTTTGGGTAGCCAGATTCCTTATGGCAGTGCAGTTAGTCAATCCAGATATTAGACCTCTCTTTCCTAAGTAGCACGCCACTTGTTTGTCAGGGCTCTCAGTACATCCATTCAAAGCAGTGGTGTCTGTTTTTATTTGTTCATCAAAACTTGGTTTCTGATTGACACTTGCCTGTTGTACATGATGACTGAGTTGGTGGTACTCTCAGTGCAGGAACTTTACTGCATATTTCATCAGGACAGGGTGGTGCTCAGAACTCCAGAATGATTGATCCCAAAGGTGAACTCTTTCCATGATTCACAAGAGGTGGTTCTACCTTCATTCTGTCCAAGGCCATAGCCTTCTGAGGTGAGAGGGCACACTTTAGATCAGGGGTTCCCAAACTTGGTTCGCAGCTTCGTCAGAGTAAGTTCCTGGCGGGCCGCCAGATGCTTTGTTTACCTGAGCATCCGCAGGTATGGCTGCTCACAGCTTCCAGTAGCCGGGGGTTGCCGTTCCTGGTCAATGAGAGCTGTGGGAAGCGGTAGCCCGTCCGGTGCCACTTCCTGCATCTCCCATTGGCCGGGAATGGCAAACCGTGGAACACTGGGAGCTGCGAGCGGCCGTACCTCCAGATGCTTGGGTCATCAAATCGTCTCACGGCCTACCAGGAACTTACTCTGAAGAAGCTGCGAACCAAGTTTGGGAACCCCTGCTTTAGATGTCTCTGAAAATTTACCTCCAAGTACAGAGTCCACAAGGAGAGCAGGTGCCCTGTTTGTAGCCTTTCAGCCAAGGATTCGGAGCTTCCGTCTCCTTTGTTGCTCAGTGGATTAGATGATATATTGTGGAAGCGTACAAGGCACTGGAGATTCTGGTTCCAGAAGGGATCTAAGCACACTCTACATGATTGCTGGTGACCTCATAGGCTGAAAAAGCTAATGCACCCGCAGCAGAAATTTATAATGCAGTCATCTGGTCAAATCCTACTGTCTTTATCAAGCACTACAAGGTGGACCTGCTGTCCTCTGAAGACTTCAAGGCCAGAAGGGACCATCATAACCATCTAGTCTGACCTGCACCGTGCAAGCCACAGTGCAGCCCCTTGATCACCCACTCCTGTAACCTCTGGCAGACCCATAATCTCTGGTTGAGTTACTGAACTCCTCATATCAAGAGAGGACTTCAGGCCCTCAGCAAGATGTAGCCACAGAAAGCGTCACCAGAGCAGCAACAGAGCTTAAGGTTTAATTCATGCTTGTAAAGCACTTATTTTTCATTATTTTCCCCTGGTCTGCCTTTTTGTTGGGAGTTTAGTTTCATATACTTTTCCACGATGTACTCTTCTCATCTTGACTTATCATCCCTTGGTGCATCCAGTATCAACAAAGGCCTGAAACTGGCTATCTCTAGAAGTACTGCTTGTAAAGATGCTAATTCGGAAAAGCATTTAAGCATGTCCTTACCTGTTTTGCTGAAGTTGGGCATAAAGGCCTTATACTGAGAGGTATCAAGCATCCACAATACCTGTTGACTTCAATGGGAGTTGTGTGTTCAGGATCATGCCCTGAACAAGTAGAAATGTTACTGCTGAAAACAAGACTCTCTCCCTTTTCCCTCAAGGACATTATGTGCCTGGTCCATGTGTTGTGTTGTGAGCTGGAGAGAGCAAGAGTCTAAGAAATCTAACTCCTGTCATTATAAGCACTAACTCAGCAGGTTGGCACTTTGTTTTTGAGACTGTTTTTTTGCCTTTACCTGTGTGGCTCCACTCACTAAAAGCTGTCTCGTACCCAAATCCTCTGTCCCATGCCCTGGTTTGCAATTAACATTTTAAAACCATGTCTAGACACGTTTTAATATTTGTATAATGATGATTTTTCCTTTCAGAAACGTGTTGTCAATGTGTATCGCTTGATAACAAGAGGAACTTTAGAAGAGAAAATTATGGGTCTGCAGAAGTTCAAAATGAATATTGCAAATACAGTGATTAGCCAAGAGAATGCTAGCCTACAAAGCATGGGAACAGATCAGCTTCTTGACCTATTCACTCTTGACAAGGTAAAGAATCATTTTGCAAAATTATCTACTAAAAATAAGCATTTAGAGCTGCAAACATAAAAAATGATGTGATGTGAATCCTAAGATTACTGCTCAGACAAGCATTTGAAATAGAATAATGAACACCAAGATGTTCCCCAAGTAGCTGTTACCCTCATCCTCTTGGAATCGACTCCCCGATGCTCCAGAAAGCACCAATATCAATCCTTCAGAGATGTTCCTGTGTTGATGTGTGTAAAGGGAAACTAGGAATAAATAAGATGCTTGTGATTAATAAATATTATAGAACACTTTGTGTTTTTTTAAACTTACAGTTTAAATATATCCTTCTTTTTTTTCTTTTAAGGATGGAAAAAATGAAAAAGCAGATACTACTACTTCTTCTTCTTCTGGGAAAGCCTCTATGAAATCAGTTCTTGAAAATCTGGGAGAACTTTGGGATCCAGAACAGTATGATTCTGAATACAGTCTAGAAAGCTTTATGCATTCACTCAAGTAACCATCTTATATTCTTGATTCAATTGCTGCTAGTTCACATTTTTCTGCTGATATTCAGCAAATTTCAAAGCATATATAGTGAACCTATAGCTCAATATGTAAATAGACTTCTTGAAAGAAGAATCAGCAAAAGACTGACACTGAATAGTGTCATGTTTCACTGGGGGAATTATTCTGTCTTAAATATTTGCACTGTATAAAAATTTAAATGTAAACATATCGTAAGGTGGTTTGAATTTTACTTGCTAAACAGATGCAAATTCTTATTGGCAGAGGAATAAAACACAGCAAGTTTTACATATGCTAACAAGTGTTACTTCCTTTTGAAGTAAGTCCACCATTGTTTCTTGCTGTATCTGTAGTTTTGTACAAATATGTTTCAGTGAGTACTTCAGGTTGTTCGTTTACATTTTTTATTTTAAACATAACTTGCTTTTATGATTTATTAAAGTAAAAAAATTCAACTTAACAAGTTATAATCTTTCATTCAGATCATTTCAAGATGTACATCACCAATGGCAAACCCTAGAAGCTAGAAAGAGTGTTGGGAAACTAAATGGAACTAGGTTTATGTGTGCCCACCTCTGTATATTGAATATAAATCTATGATGCTCTTCAATCTTTTGACATCACTTTGAGAGCAGTTGATTTCAACTTTTTAATCTAATGTGTTATACTAAATACAGGTAATGGTCTGTTTAAGGCCATCTATGCATCCCATTAAGAGGGTGTGCTTTTTTAATTTATCTATCAGGCTAGAATATAGCCCCATTCAGAGACCTATGTATTCAATAGGTTTCAATCTTATATACTTTTTGTAACTAAAAACAAATATACAAACAGAACTTTTCCAGAAGTAGATTTTGCACTGTTTAGAATTCTAAAATCCATGCTGAAGAGACTGTTTACTATACTAGTGCATGAATTAAAACCTCTTAAACAGAAGATGGGGAAATATTTTCTTTAGGGATATAGATATACATACATATCATCAGAGAAATACCTCCACTCAATCTGAGGGAATGGAGTATTTGAGTTAATCATGTGACAAAGATTCTAAAGCAGGAGTGGGCAAACTACGGCCCGGGGGCTGCATCTGGCCCTTTTAGATGTTTTAATCTAACCTTGAGCTCTTGCTGGGGAGGAGGATCCGGTGCTTGCCCCGCTCTGGCACTTCTGCTGGGGAGTGGGGTTGGGTGCTTTCCCCGCTCCACGCATGCTGTGCCTTCACATGGCTCCCAGAAGCAGTGGCATGTCCTCCCTCTGGCTCCTACATGTGGGGGCAGCCAGGGGGTTCCGCGTGTTGCCCTCATCCCAAGCACCACCCCCACAGCTCCCAGTGTCCAGGAACTGTGGCCAATGGGAGCTGCAGGGGCGCTGCCTGCAGAATGGGCAGCGCACAGAGGCACTTAGCCATTCTTCCACATAGGAGCTGGAGGGGGCCATGCCGCTACTTCCAGAAGCTGCTTGAAGTAAGTGCCACCCAGAGCCTGCGCCCCTGACCTCCTTCCAACCTCTGAACCCCTCCATCCCAGCCCAGAGCACTCTCCTGCTCCCCCAATCAGTCATCCCCAGCCCCACCCCGGATCTTGCACCCCCAGCCTGAGCCTCCCAGCCCAGAGCTCCCTCACACACCCTGAACTCCCCATTTTTGGTCCCACCCCAGAGCCCACACCCCCAGCTGGAACCCTCAGCCCTCCCACACCAACCACCAATTTCATGAGCATTCATGGCCCACCATACAATTTCCATACCCAGATGTGGCCCTTGAGCCAAAAAGTTTGCCCACCCCTGTTCTAAAGGGCTTTAATAGCTGGGAGTGAGTATACAGCTACTGTATACATTAAGCAGCTTTTTATAAAAGGGAGTCAATAGTAAAGGTGGTATGAATGTTTATAGATGTGCATGTATGTACACAATTTTATAAATATATTAAATTATAGATAAATTTACAAAGCTGAATGAATACATGTATTGGATATATGTATAGATATCAAAATCTACAGTTTGTAGTTTGTTGTGCACTTAAGCGTCAGAGACTAAAAACCATTAGAGACCTCAACTATGTAAAATAACAGATTGCTTTAAACCCCCCCACCCCACTTATCCTATAAAGTAAGACTGTTCTGCTGCATTTGAAAATGAATTTGTCATATTTCAGTAGTTACAAACTGCCATATTGTAATATTAAACTAGCATTCCATGAAAAGAATAATAAAAACAAAATTGGGAATAAGTAATTCTATGTATGTTGTATGTACATGGAGTGTGTGTGTAAAAGAATGATGAATGGAGAAATAGACCAGTTTTATGCATAGTGAACAATCCTTTGGAGAAGTACAGTTGGGTCATTAGTGGTGAATATTTTGGTGTAGGGATGATCCTGATTGGTTAATCACTGTAAAAATGAAGTATCTATCTTTCTCCCTCAGATGCATAGCAAGTATCTTCATGTACATTGCCTCAGTTTTTCCTACTGCATGTTCAAAGAGAATATGAACAATGTGTGACTAATATCTCAAAACAATAAGCTTTGGTGTCCTGTGCTAAAATTTGATTTGCTATTGTTGTAGCCAAAGAATTACTATGCATGAATTTTGTAGGCATTCAAAGATAATATTGACAACTCTCTTATGCATTAATCTTGCAGTGGGTCCAAGACATGAGTGATATGTTTTTCTTTATTTTCAGCAAAGAAGTGTTTTTATCCAACCATAGAACATTGCATTAATTTAAAACTAACTTGGGGAACTCTGCAGCAACAAGCATAGCATTCTACTTATGATGCTGGGAATTTATTGGAGCACTGCTAAGCTCTACTCCTGCTCATTGCCGTATGGTCACCTGCACTGCATTACATTGATTACCACCATAAGGAGGGAAAGATACTGCCTAGCAACACTCCCATGTGGTGGCTTTAAATTGGCTGTTCATTGTCACATTTTTGTTGCTATGCAACCCTAATCCTCCTTATGGCAGTGGCCTTTTTGGATGTGACATCAAGATAGATCTTGCCTCTGGCCAAGAGCTGGGGAGTCTGGAATAATTTAATGTTTGTGTTTAATATGAGGATTGTATGCACAAATTATGATCCTTAAATGAAAATATTCAGAGCAGGAAGAAGACATAAAACACCAATGAGGACTGGTTCAGAGCATTTTTGTATAAAGTCAGACTAAACAATCTGACTAAATCTTGAGATTGAATGACATTAAACTCAGTCAAGTTTCAGGATTAAGAAAACAATGAATGGAATCAAAGGGAAAAGACTGTATACATTTTAGTGAATAAAAAGATGTGCAATGAACATTAATCTGTTCAGAAACAATGCAGATGGTAGCTGTCTAAAGTATTCTGAATTACTGGAATTAAATAGAAAAGGGAACAGACTTTTAAGTTTGAGGGGAACCAAGGACCAAAAAGTTACTAATCTGGGATTACAATTTTTATTAACGTTACAGCTCAGACTGACATTCTAATCTGAACCAATGTATATATGAGAGCCTGTAAAGTACATAGTATTAAATAACATAGACTATAAAACCCTTTGGGGCAGAAAGTACCATTTTAGAAGCAAACTATATGGATGTGTATGGTGCTTTTCAACCTAATTTTTGAAATAGCATAACTGTTCCAAATTAATCTTTCCCGTCTAGTGAAGTTTCTGTGCATGTGCACTGCATCTGCATGCTAAATATCTTATTGAAAAGTTTAGTTTCTCCATTTGCAACCTCAGGAGAAAGGCAGCAAATATGAGAACTACCCAAAGAATCCAGAGCCAGTCTTCAGAGCTGATAAGGAGAGAGGTCTTCTCTTGTTGTATTGGGGACAATCATTTTCCCATGCAACATGGAGTGTAATTAATTCACTTTGCTCTGTTTTAGAAATCTTGCAGAAAAGTTAAATGATGCATTTCCATGGCATCTCCCAACTCTTCTTCCTACTCCTCCACTCTCTCCTCCTCCTCTATCCCTTTTCATGGATCCATCTCCTGGGGCCTCTGTTTTAACAGAAATTTGCCAGTTCTGCAATTTGGGGGTTACACAAATTGTACCCCAAGAGTATTGAAGAGAGTGGCTCTTGCTTTCTTAGTTCAAAAATAACAACAAAAACAGTAGTCTCATGCCTGTTTTGACTTTTGCAAATCCAGATCTTCTGAGCTACTTTGTTTCAAGTGTAATGGTGTTGATCTTTCCATGATCTTTTTTACTTTCTCAGGATTAGTTTGGGTCTTACTCTTCCATTTCTCCTACCATGAAATCAGGAAGACAGCACCCAAGTTGTTATTACAGTTCTAACTTAATCTTGTCAATTTTGACATTCTACTGTCCCTGTCACTGAACATCAAAACCTGTTGCCAACAGTTCCAGATCTGTTACTTCAAACCATTGCCAGGTCATCCATCTAGACCTGAGGTCACTCCATTTGGCATCTTAGTGTGTGAAATAGACTCCCAAATCCTTCGCTGCAACCAAAGAATGCTGAGCAGAGCTCAGGGAAGGTGAGTACAAAGGTGGACTTAGAGAGTCTGAGCATAATAACTTTTTTTCTTAAATGACTCGCATTTTCTCTAGTTTGGGAACCACCACAGACTTTGAATCTGAATAAAGTCCTGGCAAGACTGATAGTCTCCCTGTGAGCCAAGTCTCTGAAGAGTTTCTCATAGCTAAAACTTCAGGCACTGATGGCTGATCTTCCATTTAAAATATTTCAAGTGTCATAATTAGATGGGACAAAATATTTTCATAACCCCTCTAGGCTATTCGTGGTTTTTAATACACTCTGTGTGTCCCTCTCCATCCAGAATATCTCTAAATTTTTAGACTTTGTATGCAGTTTTAAGTTAGGTGAGAGTCATGGCCATAAGGAATTGAGAACTCACTGAGGTCCAAAGTATCTTGTATAATGTCCATTACAAAATGCAGTCATTGCATTGCAACTTTCCATGATATTATGTTTGTGAAGCTGCCACTTGGAGAGCCATTCACATATTATTTTACACAGTATTATTCTCCTGAAATGGGCCAGAGTAATTCTTCTATAATTAAAATAAATCTTCTGCCGAGGATGGATTAGTAGTTCTACTCCCAGATTGGGGATCAGCAGTGTCCATGATTTTGTTTTCATTGCCATCTACTAGTCAGACAAAGTTCAAAACTTAGGAATCAGTTATATTAGCCATGGTGCAATCAAAGAACTAAAATGACATTCTATTTGTTGGAAAGTGACTTCCAGTTTAAGCAAATTACTTGAAAAACCTCAACATTGAATGCTGAGAAGAGGTCTGTGTTTAACTGTACACATCTATGAACTATACATTTTTCTTGATTAAACATAACTACCTGAGGAAGAGCTCTGTGTAACTCAAAAGCTTGTCTCTTTCACCAACAGAAGTTGATCCAATAAAAGATTTGCCTCACCTACCTTGTTGTGCTGGATTAAGACTGAGAAACTTCTAGAATGTAAATATTTTTATAAATGGTTACAATCTGTCAAACATACTCTTAGTGCAAGGAACATATACTACCTCCTTTTAGGATCTTGGGTTAAGCGATTACAGGTAGAGGCAGGCTCCATTTTGTAATTGGCAGTTCAAGATGTTTGTTTTTTTTAAATACCACAAACAGCATGAAACAGTTGCATGTGATTTAAAGTTGATTTAGTTTTAGATCAGTTCAACCAAGGAAACTTCTCTGAATAATAGTCACATAGATGACTCATCTGAATTCTGCTCCTGTAAAATGTCTTTATTGATAAATGACTTTTGAGCTTCTGATTTCTGAAACTTAATTAACTGGAAACTCTTGTTTAGCTCCTTACCTTGTAATAGCTCCCCTTCTCCTTTAAATCAGATTTCTCACCCTCTGCAGTGGAGCCAGAGGCAGATGAACACATTTACTTAACCACATCCCAGTTGCCACTCTGATGCTCTAGCAGCACCAGCAATAAATTCTTAGTTAGCTGATGATATGTGTTAAGCCTATTCAATAATTGGGGAAAGATTCAGATTACTGTTCAGGTGCCACTAACGAACCAGATTCTGGTTGTAGCTGGTGAAGCTGATCTTTCTATTGGTGTAGAGCTGGCTCCTGGGCCAGCTGCTGCCTGTCCCCTCCAACATATAGATGAGAGACACGGAGTGGAGGTGGCTAAACTACGCCAATCCGCTGTTAGCAACTGGTCCCTTAAGGATGATATGCCAGTGGCTAAGATAAAGCAATAGTTCCCAAACTGGCATGTGCACCCTGATGCTTGGTATGGTTGCTGGAAGTAGAGTACCAAAAGCAGTTTTTCAGATAGTGCCAACAGCATGCTAGAAAATGCTAAGAGACTCAAAATACTTCCTTCTAGCCTCCTTTAGTCATAAGGGTAAATTAATGCTCACCAGTGCTGTGAGCATCGGAGTTTTGTGTAGCGGGGTGCGCGGGCTGGGCTGTGCAGAGGGATGCTGTACTATCAGCCGGTCACAGGCAGCTGCATTTCTGCTGGGCTTAGCCATCAGCTTGTACTAAGCCACACAGCTCGAGAGACGGAAGCCAGCTAGGGAAGTTCCACAGCTGCTCTCATCCCCAGGCTAGAGGCAGGTGTGCAGGGCAGTTCAGCATGGCTGCACAACCTATATGCTCCCTACCCTGCAGAGGTTTTCCTCTGGCCGGGGAATGCTGGGAGGCTGGGCCACATGGGGAATTCCTGCCTGTCTCTGCAGGAAAGTTGCTGAGGAACAGGTACTGTCAAGCCCAAGTTTCCTGCAACCCTGCTGGCCACGTGCTGCTTCTAAACAACACAAGAGCAGGATTTTCCTGCCCCTCTCAGGGCTGGGGCTGGGCTTTGCAAACAGATTCACCAGACGCAGGCAAAGGGCAGCAGTTAGGATCTTGGTCCAGGGGTATGGAGAGCCACCTGCCACCTCCCCAGCAGCAGAGCCAGCCCTTGGCAATATGAGCCTCCTCCCAGCAGGAGGTGCCTGAGCAGTATCACAGGCTCTGCCTTCTTGGGAGGGGCCAAATTCCAGAGCTTCTGAGGCGCAAGTGAGGACCCCTGAAGCAGGAGTGGACTGATGCCCAGGTAAAGCCCCACTTCCAGCCAAGGGCCCTGCCCTGACACCTCCAAGAAACCAGACCCCCTACCCCCACCTACAAAGCTCCCCATGGCCCAACACCCCCCACAAACCAGAGCCCCCTATGCCCCTTATCAGAGCCTCCCTTGCCCCTACAGTGAGGCTGGGGCTGATGCAGACTGGGAAATACATAAAAATAAACACACGCTCCCTTTTTCCCATCCCCATGTGACCATAAGAGCTCAAACACCTAGGAGAATCTGGGCCTTGATTGATTTGAATTTTTTGGGCAGGGCAGCATCTAGTACCACGATACCACCAGTTTAAATCTTGCCCAGCTCCATAGCCATGAGATGTTAACTGACTATTACAGTATAAAATATATAGGAACGGGAGTGAGACCAAACTAACAGAACCTCAGTTCAGCACCTCAAGTCCTTTGCTGAACAGGGTCCCAGGAGTGCACATCAGAAAACAGGTTTCAGTGGTAGCCGTGTTAGTCTGTATCAGCAAAAAAAACCGAGGAGTCCTTGTGGCACCTTAGAGACTAACAAATTTATTTGGGCATAAGCAGCCACCCTTGTTGGCAGTTTCTGAGGCCAGTGTCTGAATTGGCTGGATTGCTGCCCCATTTTCTCACTTGCTGCATATCAGGAGTCAAGTAAAGTGATGGGGCAGTATAGGGAAACTTGGCCCTGCCACTGCTAATGCCTTATTTTTCCTGTACACAGAGGACTTTAGTCTGCTGGCAGTTCATTACCTTCCCCTAGCACTAAATTCATTAAGAAAACACAATGTCTAGGATTATGGAATACTTCATAGGATATTTAGAAAGTAAAGATTGTATGGTTTGAGGATCCCAATACCCACTCTTGCTGTAGCACTATCTTTTTACATACCTAACAGAATGTTAATCTGCGGTGAAACAGATATCATTTTTTCCACTATTTACTGGATTTGAGTAAACTGCTGAAATGCCTAATTAGGTGAGTTATTGAAGCCTGTATATTTGTAATTTGAGCTAGCCTGTTAGCAGCTCTGTCCCTGGTTTGCTTATGCTTGTTGATGTTGTAAAACAAGGAATGGAGTGGAAATGGATAAATGCTTCAGAGATTTTTGTGACCACTATGAAAAGCTTTAGCACAGTCAAAGTTGTTGCTTTACACAGTTTTTGTTATTTTATATTTAAAGCACAGTGTAACACAAACATGAGGGTTTTCAAGTCTGTGTGGAAATAACAGGTGATATTTGTAGTACTTTCCTTACTGTATGTTGCACATAGGGCCAAATTTTTAATCCTTATCTTATTTTTCTTTGCACAATCAATACAGACATAGGAGCGACAGCATTTCTGTCTGGTTGCAACTGCAAAACAAGTGGATACATGTCAAAAAGCTGTAGCTCCTAATCTTGAAATGACCTCTGTAGAGGCACAGGATCCATCCAGGTTGAGCTAATTGCAGTCTGAAGGCCATAACTGCATGTGCTGAAATTGCCTATAGGCATAATTGTGGGGGAAATAAACCAAGACCACCAGAACCTCAAAATAGATTGTCCATGTATTATGTTTTTTTGTGTTGGATGTACAGAGAGTGACTCCCAAATTGCAGGGCATTCAGAGGAGAGGAACAAAAGCAACTGAGGAGAAGAGTGACTTTTGTGGAAAGATTAAAGAGCTAAATAGGTATAGCTTGGCTAAGCAATGAGTATCTACAGATAATTGACTTACATCAGCCTTACGTGGGAGATGGATTATTTGGCGTAGTATAAGTGGATAAAACTAGGAGTTCTGGAGTCAAATTTAACGGAAGGAAAATATAAACTGAACATTAGGGAAAACTCCCTGCTGTTGGGATGTGTACTGGAGTTTGAAATAGTTTCTTAAGAGAAGTGATTGAATCTTGAGTTTTTAAAATTGATTGGGCAAAACACTAGAAGATGAACTGTAGGAGAAAATCCTACATTAGCAGGAGGGGGAAATGCGTGATATCTCTTTTCCAGCTGTGTGTGTGTGATTATTTCTTGCTGGCTGTTTCCTATTGCCTTTCCTATTAAAGCTGTTAGAACCACTGCAATCTTGGTTTTTAATCTATTTTGAAACAAATACAAAAACTTGACTTCATTTAAATTCAAGCCAGTTTCTGGCCCCATCTTGTAGACACATGAAAACTTTCTTTTATAGTGTAATTTATACTGCAAGCTGTCCTAAAATTGTGTTATGCTTGAATGTGATGATGCATCTGTAAAAAAGAATTACACGAGAGTTCGTTATACACAAACTTAAAAATTACAAACCCATTTTGAAACCCTGTTAAATAGATTTCTTCACTTACCAGTAGAGCTGCACAAAATATTTTTCATCATATTAAAACTATTCAGTATTTGCCATTTTTAGTCTGAGGAGCTTTCAGGAACATGCCATGGCGCCCATGACATTTTTCATGTCAGCAAAAGTACTGGCAAAATTGAGATGATTGTACAGTATCTGTATGACAGTATAAGTGCAGCTTTTTGTCATGGAGCACTTTTTATTTTTTAACTGGGCTGATTGGATGTTGACATGCTATTTCTTCAGGATTTCTGATCAGCTGAACCTCTCCTATCAATTCAGGAGCGCCAGCACAAGGCATTTTGACACACGTGCTCAGGCCTTAGTAGGATGGATGGAAGAATGATGCTCCCAATAGGCAGAACAGTAGAAGACAACCTGTCATCCACCATATCTCCAACCCATGCCCAACCAAGACAATACTTGAGAAGGTGACTGGGAGGAAATGAAGGCTGCCAGGTGGTCTGGTTACCTGTTAACAGAACTCTAAACCGTTTCAGGTTCCCATATTGCTATTTTTATGTTTCCTGTTGGCAGGATATCTTTTTCATTCTAACTATGTGTGTGTTTCCCTAGACTTCAACAGGATTTCTCTATGCTCAAATGCATAATCCATTAGAACTGTTGCAGTAGTGGTTTCAGTGATGTGACTACTCTCAGGAATATCTTTTCAGCTAGTTACTCCCTGCGGCTGAAGGGATAGAGAAACTTTTAGCTAGGAAGAAACAGTGCCAGTAGAGCAGAACACTCTTAGTAAGATTCTAAATTTTTATTTGTGGGCTTTGATGTCATGGGAATCATGACCACAGGATGAAGGATTTTTAAAAAGCAACCTGAGGCCAGGAGGTGGTGAGCAATGCCCCACTGCGTTAAGAACTTCCCTGACTTCTGACAAAGATGCAGCTTGCTTCTAAGCTTATTTTGCTCACATACAAGCTTTAAACATGGATGCCATCAATGCGTTCTTGAACCAGGGTGAAATACAGGTTTAGCATTACAACATCTGCTATGCACGCCAAAAACTCTACACTTAGAGCAGGAGTAAAAATGGATTTTCTGTCTTTAGTAAAATTGTTTGGGGGCTGGTATTTAAAAAAAAAAAAAACAGCCAAAACACACTACCCATTTCTGATAACAAAACTTGTGAAAAATACATGGTTTTGCCCATGTTAAAAAATGGTGACATTTTCTTTGAGGGACTCTCATGCCACCATGCTTTGAAATTTGGCCTTTGTGTCAGGGATAAACCTTTTGTCACCCCCATGAATATCTGTCCAAATTTGGCCAAGTTATCAGCCTTTGAAAAACTGCAGTTCTCACATGCTGAGTAGAGACTTCTTAGATTTTAGCAGCTGAATCCCTCAAAGATTCCACCAACCTTGGCATACTCTAGCTCAGGGCTGAACAGGACTTTTCCTTTAGTTGTAGCTCTGGGATCCAGAACAGAAAGCATGTCCCCTTCTTTCCCCAGTGGGCCTAGATATCCTAGAGAAGGAATCTACCTGATTCACACAGCAGGGGGGAAAGAGCCATACCAGGAATGGAGTTAGGGAGAGAGGACTAGGTTGGCAAAATGAGCCTGGGAGCCAGTGGGGAGGGGGAGCTTTGTTGGGACTGGAGTGACTGGAAGCTAGGGCTGGGAGAGAAACAGATTGGACAAGGACCTGGAAGAAACCTGATGCACAGGGAGTTGAAGTTACTTGGCCAGTGTCACCCATTAGGCGAGTGGTGGAGCCAGGGCTAAAACCGAGATATCCTGAATCACCATCCAGTTCTTTCCCTGTGAGTTATCATCTGTACTTCTGGGTAAATTGTGCGAAGACACGGGAGGACTATCAGCACTTGAGTGATTTAGCATGCATCTTCAGTGTGAAGTGGGCAGGTTCCCCATCCACATAGGCTAGGCCAGGTAGGCTAAAGGGTTTCCATACCCAGCTCAAAGATTTTTTCTGTGTGGATGGTAGCAGATTTAGGCTCAAACCGAGGTTAAAGGTGCCATGAAGTCATAGCCTAAGAAGGAAAAATACTGAATGCACCACTTGTTAGATAAAATTGAATGGTATATTTTGGGCTATTATTACACAGCCCAATTGCAAAATCAGAGTTGATTAGTGTGTGCCTAGGGTTTATTCGTGGGGAAGGAGGGACAGGCACAACGAACACACTGATAGTATCAGGTTGGGAAGTGGGGAAATCGGTCCTAGTACATTTCATTTAGCTTTATTAGAGAACATACAGCAATATTACCAAGAGTTAAGATAAATCAGCTTCTGCAAATAAAACCTACCTGTGCTCAGCAATATTTTAGAAAGATTTACAAGCTGCACTAAGCCTTCCTCTCCCATTCCTAGCTCTAACTTATTTTAAATAGGAATTGTTAGAGCAGGTCGCCCAGCAGAAAGAATCCCAACTTTGGGGAGATTATCATGGGCAAACATTTTGGGGTATTTCTACTCAAACTTTTCCTCCTGAATAATAATACTCTTCCTCAGCAACAAATAATTTAGAGCACTGGCTCTCAACCTTTCCAGACTACTGTACCCCTTTTCGGAGTCTGATTTGTCTTGTGTACCCCCTGTTTCACCTCACTTAAAAACAACTTGCTTACAAAATGAGACCTAAAAATACAACTGTCACAGAACACTAGTCTCATTTTTACCATATAATTATAAAATAAATCAATTGGAATATAAATGTTGTACACTCCTTTCCCTATGTTAAGTTCCCCTCACACCTTCTATGGGTCATCTCAATTATCATTTCAAAGGTTTTTTTTTTTCTCTTGCTGATGATAGCTCATCTCAATTGATTGGACTCTTCCTGTTGGTATGCATACTTCCACCTTTTCATGTTCTCTGTATGTATAAATATCTCCTGTGTGTTCCATTCTGTGCATCCGAAGAAGTAAGTGAATCGGGCAGTAAACAAAAATTCACGGCCTGTGACCTGTCTGTGATTTATATTATATTCCCCTAACTAAAACTTGGGTTGGAGGTGGGGGAGAGGGGGGTGGTCTGGGGGCACAGTGGGTGCTGGGGGAGTGGCCCGGGAACTCCACTGGTACTGGAGGGGGATAGGCAGTGGCATGCAGCCTGGGACCCCGCCCCCACTGGTGCTAAGGGGGGGGGGGGTGGAATGGCTGGCAGGCTGCCTATTCAGCTCCATGCAGCTCCCCAGAAGTGGCTGGCATGTCCCTGCAGCTCCTAGGGGAGGGAAGGCTGGGAGTCTCCATGTGCTCCCTGCAGCTCCCATTGGCCAGGAACTGCAGCCAGTAGGAGCTGCAGAGGTGGTGCCTGCAAGCAGGTGCAGCATGCAGAGTCCCCCTGGTCCCTCTGCCTAGGAGCTGCAGGGACATGCCAGCTGCTTCCAGGGAGTCCCCCTCCCTGAGTTAAGCACGGCCACAAACCTCCACTCCCTGACCCAGCCCTAAGCCCCCTCCCACACATAACCTGCTGCTGCTGGCCCAGGAGCTGCCCGAGTGTTCAGGCAACTCCTGAGTCAGCTGCACCAGTCACTGCAAAAGCCATGGAAAGTTACTGAATTCATGACTTCCCTGACAGACACGCAGCCTTACTTACGAGTGGTGGTGCAGTGCTTTCATTATTCAGCAGAGAGGTCTGGAAATTTTCTTCCTCAATGCTCATTCCTGGCTCTAAATGTTCTAGAACACCTCAGCTATGCCCTGATGGATTTTTCTCCTTTTTATGTAGTTTCGTCATTTCCTAAATCCATTACTTCAGACAGTGTGTACGTTCTTCTGCACTTTGAGTCCCTGCTGTGGTTTCCGGTCTCCAACAGGGTTTTCTCCAGCAAATCACTAGGATGTATTACTACTACTAATGTAGTCAAGTATCACTGCATTTGCTTACTGCAGCAGCATAAGCAGTGAATAAAAGCTATGAAAAAGGCATTAAACCACATTAATCCCAAAGGGTTTAACTAGGTCCAAGGCACATAGTTCCCTTCTGCACACCAAAGATCTTAATTTGCTTTTGGTCCTTTAAGACTGCTGGGATTCTCTGATTCCTAGCTTGTCCCAGCTCCAGCCAGGATTTACAGAGGACAGAAAAAATATGTATGAGTGGACCTTCTGTACAATTCTCACTCTCTCACACACACACAAATTCCCTCCAACTTTTGTTGCTCCCCTTCCAATCTTTTTATTTTTAAACCACCGTTTGTTTGTTTCTTTTACAATGTGTATAAAGTGCTCTTAATTCCAGGGAGGTTAGTGAGGCAGGAGCCGTCCCACCAGTAACCGAATCATGTTGTGAGGTCCCTGGTGTCGAAGCAGTTGCACACACTTTTCCCTTCAGTGCTGTAATTGTTCATTTGTGAAAGTCTTAAACACAGTTAAACAAAGTAGGTCATTGATCAGGGAGCAGTGGGTTAGGCAGCTCCTAAACAGAATGAATTTAGATCAACTGTTTGATGGCTATGTAAATAAAAGTAACCAAAGTAGGCTTAAAAGTCTGACTAAATCTAAAGCAACAGGGAAGTCAGCTGCTAGGGTGAAATGCTGGCCCTAGTGTAGTCAATTGGAATTTTGTCATTGATTTAAATGGAGCATCTCCTCCTTTAGTCACTGTTTTGTGTTTAAGTATTACACATATTTCTAACTAGTAGGTGATCTTACATGCCATGTGTATAGGTTGCCAACTTGGTAATATTTAAAAACTGGACACTCCACCAGGAGTCCTAGAACCTCTCTTGCCCTGCCTCTTTCCCCTGAGCCCCATCCCTGCCCCACCTCTTCTCCCAAAGCCCCATCCCTGTCCACTGCTCTTCCCCCTTCCCCAGCCTCTGTCCATTCCTCCCCTCTGTTGCTTGCTTCTTTTCCCCTCACGCCCCCCTGCCCTGGGTCAGGCGGGTCTTGCCTGCAGAGCCGGAGATGGGAACTGCAGCCACCTGACAGAGGTAGGAGGCAGCCTGGGCTGAGTAGGGGCTGGCACAGGTGATGACCCAGTGCCTCCCCACCTCCCCCACCCGTAGTAACTGGACATTGGGTGTCCGGTCAGTAGATCTGACTGGACACTGTTTGGTCCCCTTTTTGACCAGACTTTCCAGTCAAAAACCAGGCACTTGGCCACCTTACATGTGTACCACCATGTATATCAGGATTTTACACATGGATATTTCTAGTGTATGTTGTCCAGAGGAACTTACTTGCAGCTTTGGCCATATATTAATAATCTATAGCTGCTCTCCATTCTCATGTCATAAGGGATTAAATACTTTGGAATGCCTTTGTTTGTGCACATAACCTCAGAAGAAAATTTAGCACAGCAAGCAACAAAATTAAGTGATACAGATAGACAAGTTTGACAGTAAAATTGTTCAGTTGTGAGCTACAAAAAGGATTAGAGCAGAGATTTTAAAAAAGATTCTAAAATTAAGGCACACCATTTTGATAGTGTCTGTCTTTAAAATACAATGAAGATTAAATTGTCAAAACATTGCCCATTAAGTCATCTTCAGGAGTAAATTGCATCTCGAATTAACTTCAGATTTTCCATTTCAAATAATTGCTGTAGCAGAATCCCTAGCACAGAGTGTCATAGTTTGCTCACTAAATACCCCAAATTCAACCCTGTTTTTAGCCTGAAATTTAGGTAATACTTTGCTTTCAGGCATAGAGCCTGGTTGCTGCAATATGTACTGCACAATCGGAAAGATTAATTAGTTTCTAAACCCAGTTTTAGCCTTCTTAGAATTTCCTAAATGTATTTGGTTGGAGTCCAATCATTCATATACCTTTCTGTAATTTGCCAGAATTAGATAAAGGACTTCCCATAACTTCATAAAACTGTAAAAGATCCCGGAGGAAATATGAGATTATGGGCTTGTACCTTAGCTATGAGTTCTTGGCAATATCTGGCTGAATTACCTTACTGGGCAATTGCAAATTGTCATTTTCCAGTGACTTGCTAAACCTTTACAAGCTAAAATCTCTGAAGCTCTTGTCCACACTGTACATGCTGCAGTCCAAGGTTGAGCAGAACTTTCCCTGCATTTGTAGCTCTGGGCTGCCCCTGGCCATCCGAGGTCCTGGCACCAGAACAGAGCAGGGAGGCGCTATCTCTTGTGCTTTCAGTGACCCACTCCCGCTGGGCCCAGGCAGCCTGGAGGAGGAAGGTGCCTGATACAAATACAGAGAGGACACGAACAGGGCAAGTGGAGTAGATCAGGACATGTGAATGGGACTACTGGTAGCAGGCCTGGAAAAAATGGGATGGAGTAGGTGTGGGGTGGAGGGAAGAGGAGGTGAACCCCTAGAGCTGACCCCAACACTTGGGAAAGGGAAGAAGAGAACACCCCTGAAGCTTGTTCCCCACACTTGGGAAAGGGAAGAAGAGAACGCCCCTGAAGCTGGTTCCTCACACTTTGGAAAGGGAAGAATCCCTGGAACTGCAGAGGGAGCAGTGATGTGCTGACGAGCAAATTTGGGAGCGATGGGAAGAGTTAATTAGAATTTTTGGCGAAAGCTTTGTACCATCTGGCAGCCAGCAAGAGCTTCTGCAGCTAGGGGCTAGAATCACATTTCTCTATTAAATTGGGAGAGTTGGCAACATTGTCTCTCACACGGTGGAGGAGGGGCAGGAAGAAGTTCAGATGTCAAAGACAAGCACTGTACTCTCCAAAAATCGCATGACTTTTTGGGTCTAGTCTGCTGATTTTTTAACTTTTAGTGTCAGCAATACTAGGTAAGAGAGAGTCATTTGAAACAAGATGCAACATACTCATAGGTGACAAGGACAACAGTCAGTGGCAGGAATGGACCATTCTGGGATACCAGGCAATGAGCAGAATACTCTTATGTGAAAATATCTGAAACCTATAATGAACAGCCCCAGACACTAGTGAGAGGGAATGTTCCCCTAGACACTGCTCTTTCTATAATACAGTAAAGAGGTTTTTAATAGCTCTGACTGGTCTCCACTAAATGAGAAATCCTGGTAATAAATATTTTGCACTTAATGAAGCCATGGGCTTTGGTTTGCTTCACAGCTAGTTTGAGGGGGGAATTCTGCTAAAATGTTGCTAAGTCAGCTCTAGAGTGCAGGTAGGAAGTAGCGTGTAACTATGATGTTCCTCAGCATGAAGTGCAAGCTCCATTTCTGTAAGATATTGAGGGCACCATTTGGGGCCTGGTTTACTCACCAGCTAATATCAGTAAGCAGTGCAGTGGTGAGAGCAGTTTCTGTGGGGCCGCTACTCTGCATTCTTTGTAACACACCAGCAGATGAGCTGGTGAAAGTAATCAGTACTATCTATAAGGGTGCACAGATGATTTTCCTTCTATAGCAGGAGGAACCAGGAACTATATTATGACTGGGGTCTTGCCTATATGAGAAATTTTCACTAGTTTAATTTAAGGTGTGACTTGAGTTAAACCAGTGCAAAAGGCTGTGTGAATTTTGGTTTGAATGGTTTATAAACCAACATAAGCATCCATGCAACATTTTCCCCCATTTGCTTAAATCTGTTTTTAAAAAACTCATTTGTTACACCTGGTCAACTTATATAAACAAGGCCTCCAAGGGATTTATAGGGCCCCTGATGTGGCTCTTGTGGGAAAGCCACAGTCCAGGCCTTAATACTGAAATCTGCTTTCTCTACCTATTTAAATGCAAAAGCCAAATAACATGAGTAGGCAAGGAGACTCTTAACTGCTTCTCCATGGGTGTTACTAAGAAGAATCGATGTTATTTTCTCTAAATAGATACTATGTGCTTTATCATTCATGAGAAATGTGGTCCTTGCAATTTATGCCACTTAGGATGGTGCATTACAAGATGTTTATCATGTAAACAACAGGAAGCTTCCTAAGTCACAAGCACATCCAAAATATACCCATGGAAATTAGTTTTTTGGATAATCTGCAGGCTTGAGGTTTCTGCAAAATATCAGAAAAAGGTTAAAATTGCTCAAGACTTGCAACCCACTGGATTAACAACCACCTATTTTTTCTTGCTGTCAGTTTGATTCTATGTGAGTAGTTAGTTTGTACAGTAGCTAGTAAAGTTGCCAGATTTTTCCAACCCCTAAATCAAGACAAATTTAACCTCTAAAGAAAGAGAAGGGCCCTAATGAGGATATGACACTCCAAGTGCGGAACAGCTTTCTGTGATGCTGACACCTAGCAAGAGGAACCTTTTGTAGAGTTATTCCTGTAATGTTGCTGCCTAGTCAGATCTAGTCTAACACAGGGAAAAATAAGGGACACAAAGACACTGAACCTCAAATAATCTGGGGAAGAAATTGTGGTAAAACCCATTTGCCTCTTTTCTCCCCTCCTTTCTTTCCCAACCTGGAAGAAGAGAGAGAGATTTCCCTGGGGATAAAATCATACAACAGGTCAGTGCTGGGGGAAAAATCCAGGTCTCCCAGTATCTGCTCAGCCACACTGCTTCCTTCTTTACTGACTCAGTTTGCCATCTGAACTGTTTGAATACTGGAGCAGGTAGATGTTGATGTATTACTTGTTTATGGTAGCACCAATTATGTGCTAGGCGTCTCCTTAACATTCAAGGGATGATCCTTGCCCCAATGAACCTGCAGTTTAAGGTTGAAGGAGGCTAGGGGAAGAAGCACAAAAAACAGATTTTTTGTTTTTATACTAGTCAATCTGCTTCACTGTTGACACTTACCAGGAGCGGATCTTTAAGAGGGATTTGAATATGGACAGGTTAGTGAGTACCCAAGAGGTAGACAAGTACACACCTATGAACTGAAAATGCTGAATAAGTAAAATGCACACAAAAAGTGAATGAATAAAGAAAATTATAGGAAGTTCAGCAGTGTACAAAATGATTGAGGAAATGGCTGTGGCCAAATTAATATGAAGGTAGAACTGCAGCAGGAGAGTGGCAACACGGTTAACCATCCTTCCAACAGGAAAGAAGCTGGTTTCTTTGTGTTACATGCAATCTGGAGATAACTGCATGACGGGAGAAGATGCTTTTGAAGAGAAATGACTGCAGGAGGGGTACAAACATCACTTGTTAGATCAGTGAAATCTAGTCAAAAGGAAGAATGCAGGAGAGTGTAGCCAGCAAAGGAAAAGTAGGAAATTATGTCAGTGTTGACACGAGTAGTGGTTGGATGTTAAAGGACAGAATCTGATTTTTTTTTTTAAATATACCTTTTTCTTTACATCCGCTTTCTACCACGCACCCTTTAAGTAACCCATCCTGCTATTTTAAAATTTTGTTTGTTCTCTGCTTCTGTATTGATATTATAGGCCTTTTGGCTGTTGGCCTGAGAACAAGCAGAGACATTTTAGGTGTAACCACCTGACTCCCATTTCTTTGTGCAAACAAAAGCCTCTAGTCATTGCTTTTCAGTTTCTGCTCTGCTTACTTTATATCCATAGTAAACAGCCAGCTGGTAGTGGCTGGGCACATAGTCGCAAGGAGGGACTGTTATCTTTTTGTATCTTGTTTAGCTTTTAAATGGAAATGCCACTCATCACACATTGAACCTGAGCACATAGCCAGTCTGAAACCATCCCTTCTTAACAGTTGACAAGAAGGGGTGAGTATCAGCAAAGGGAAAATTACGTTTTGTAGTGACCCATCCACTCCCAGTCTTTATTCAGGCCTAATTTGATGGTGTCTAGTTTGAAAATTAATTAATTATTTTCATGTGGCTAAGCAAGGGTACATGCTGGTATAGTCTACCATAGTGCATGCCAATGGGGCTCCACGCAGTGAGGGAGTAATACAGAATACAGAGCTGGCCCAAGTAATCCAGCCAGTTTTTTGCATTCCCTTTCATAATACAGTCATTTATTCCATCTATAATCCCAGCCTGTTTCCAATTAAGTACAATGTACACAGTGCAGTCAGCCTGTAATTTTTAGTGGAGATAATTTTACCATGATATTGTGCTTTTCTTATATAAATCAACCACAAGAAAGTGGTGGCAGAGCCATAGTAGTGGTTCTTATGTCACTCACTCTTCCTGCTGCTGACATAGCAGGATTTAGGTGGTATTTTGGTCCCTTATGGCATGCTGCAGCTGGTATAAAATACAGCAATCTTCAGGCAGCTTTAACTTAGCACAAGGCGACCAGTCCTGCATAGACACTGCACCAGGATTGAAGGAGTGCAAAGGTGAGTTCACCAGATAGGAGCAAGAGTCCCTTCTAAAGAAATATTTTACATTGCTCTAATTGTTTATTTTGCTTAATTTTTCCTCCCTCCTGTCCTTAAAATACAAAGCACAGACTATGTATTTAGTCATAGAATTGTCTCTTGTTGATGAGTCCAACATTTCGCATGTGGCTGGTGTGAAGCTACAGACAAAGCAAGTGCAATGGAAATGAAACATCTAGTATTTGTTGGCTTCTCTGAATTTATCTCAAGAGTTTATTTTATTTTTTTTTAAAGGTGTTTGGGGTAGTACTGTGAAAGATTGAAACTCCTAGAAGTGGGAGGTGCTAAAATGAGACCTTTTCCAGGTTCTTATAAAACAGCCAATTTTACAGCTTCTCACAGAACGCTATTGAAGGTTTTCCCAATCTCTACAGCACTGGAACAAATTGGACAATATTTATTCCAGTCAAAAAGTGCCAAGCAGGCTTTTCATAAGCTACCCTATACTTACCTTTTGGGCATGTTTATAAACTCCACGATATGGGAGAAATTGGATTTTGTCACATTTTGTATGCTCCCATGCATGTTTGACAGAAATAAGTATCAAAAACTTTGTGTATTTCAGTACTCAATCACATTTCTAGGGAAAAACAACTAATTCTGCTTACTTACATTTCTGTGAGGAGATGGATGAAATCTGTTCTGCATCACTCATTTGGTACCAAAACAAAATTGGTACTAATACAGTTAAATGGTAACTATGTTTTGCCTTTTCAAAAAGCCCTACGCCCTTTGTACTAATTTCATAGGAAGTAAAATTTCTATATTCAGCTTCAGTTTAATTAGATTAATGCCTTAATGTTCAATTTAAGAGTGATTTTGGGAGATTTCAGACATGCTCAAATTAACTTGCATTTTGAAGGGGGGGAGGGGGAGATTAAGTGGAACTCGCACCAAAAGAAAAAGCAATAACTGACAAGCATAGTTTTTGTGCATGTGAGCATGTGTATTTTGCTTAACTAATCAATGTAAAGCGGTTTTTAGTATAAATTCTGATTTTTATCATATATCCCCATAGTACATTCCCCAAGCTTTCTTTAGAATATGCAAAGGATGACAAGTGTCAGTACTTCATACAACTAGATTTAATAAGTTATTACAGAAAAAATAAAGTCCAAACTACAAAGTTTAAGCAATAGCAGCATTGAGCTCCATGTTTAGTCACAGTACTGCAGTTCCATACAAGCATTAGTCCAAGCCAAAAAAGTAGAAGCCTTGTTAGGATTACTAGCAAAAACAATCCAAGAGAACATGTAATAAAAGATACAGTACATTTAAAATTAGTTAGCTGAAAAACAAGTACAGAGATCTTAGCTGTGAATACTCTAAAAGTTATGTCCATTATTTTGACAGCAAAATTACAAATACCTAATACTTTATACCCCAACAGAACTACATCCAGGAAAAAATAGCTGAAATAATTATCCCATATTAGCACCCTGGTTTTCTACTTGTTGCTAAATTTTGTTTCCATAGAAATTTAAATGTGCTAGAATTATATGATCATTATAGTTCCTGACCAGCTACCCATTTGGGGTATAGAGTAGTCACCAACATGACTATAAAACACTCTGTGGCATGATAGAACACTATAGCAGCTGAGATTGAGAAGTATGTCTGGTTTAAAAAAAAAAGAGCTGACATCATACAAACCAGTCTAAGAAGCAACTACATACAAGCCAGATTAAACAAAAAAAGAGACATTTGTACAAATCTGTGACTAATCTTTCACTCATATCTTGCAAGTAGAGATGTCACAATACTGAAATATTAACATGGGAGCTTCTCCCAGTTAAACGCTTTTTTAAAAAAAACTACTCTAAGAGAGAGTGAAATCAGCAAGTTATTTGCTAACAGCATATTTGCAATACAATTTATTTTACCCCATGCCTTGCTAGGAGGCTATAAAACACAAGCACGTAGGCAGAAATCTAAGCATAAACTTTGTACCACTCAAGAAATTCTTTTATTCCCCCCTTCAATCCTTAAACTCCTTTATATTTGCAATTTGTATATATTCCAACCAGTAGTACCTAATTTTAGTCTAAATTTTACCTCATTATTCTAGTGATCTAGTCTATACATTACTTATGGAACTGAATACACAGAGGATATACACAATGGCCCAACTCTGGACACATTTCTTTCTACAAGTTATAGGTGACCTCTATCACACCAGCATAAATTAGTTATGAAAGGTCATTAATAAACCAGTTGAAATAACTGATCTCTCCAGAGAAGGTCATTGTATGCCCTGTTTACGCAACACCAGTTTCAATCTGGATTGTTTTAGGCACCAGAGTAAAGAGTCACTGGCTCTGGGATGTGGGTTCTGCCAGGAGAATAAGGAAAGGGAAGGGTAGGTGAGCAGCAGTGAAGAGACGCTTTCATGGCAGCCACGGATGCTATATATGCAAGAGACTAAAAAGACAGACAAAAAAGAAACGCAAATAAAAACTGAAAAAGATGAAGGGGCCAAACAAATTGTCACATGTAGTGGTGATATGGGTTACTTCATTGCAACCAGAAAATGACATGCATTATTTTGCATTAACTATGTGGCTACCAATACTACATGGTAACTCCACTAGAAAAATTATGTAGTTACCTGTGTTAACATGTTACTTCTTCTAAGGCTGTTCCATGTCATCAATGAAAAATTATGAAAGAAGGGAAGTTATTCAGAAAGGAGACAAATAAATAAATAAAGATGGTGGCAGAACACATTGAAAGGGGATAGGGCAGATTTTAGGACATTCAACTGCAGACAGTGTTTGAAAGAAGAATTTAAATAAGTTCATGATAAAAAAGCAGTGGAGCATTATGCTGAACAGACAGGGTCATAAACCCATTATTTCAGTAGATTTTAGTTCATGATAATGGCAATAGCATTCATCGGCACTGGTGTTGTATAAATCTAGACAGTGAACTGGTACTGTGACATCCCTATTATTTCCCTAAATCACTTTGATAAAGGAAAAGGCTTTTCAAAATATCACATTTTTCTGCTTCATTCTGTCATTTTATTGCCCAATTATTCATTACATTTTCCAATCACTTTATATAACCATTTTCATCATTGCCACACTATTGTAAACCACATCAGCAAGTTAATACATAAAGCTTTGCATTTCAAAAACTAGACACTTTAGTAACAATATTACAAAGGTTTTAGCTTCAAAAATAACTGAAAATGAAAAAAATAAACTTTTAAAGAATTAGCATCATAAAATTAATTTATTCCAAGTAAAAATACAAAATAATATTAATGACATTGACCAGATATGAAAGTCTCTCCCAGAAATAACTATATTAATGGTTGAGAAAGCACTCCTTAAAGAAAATATGAAATAAAAATGAAAAATATGTAAATATGTTTAATTTTTTTCTTAGCAAAAAATCTTTCTAAAAATAACAATGAAAATTTGTCTCAGTACAAAGGCTACATTACTATTGAAAATATACCAGCATGAAGAAAAGGTACATATTTGACAGTAGAAAAATGATCTTAGTGAATCACGTCTAAAGTCTGCAATGAAAATAAATCTGCAATAAAGATTTATGCCTTTTTTCTTTTCATTTTTCTTTTTTATATACAAACAGTACAAACAGTATTGCACATAACAACAAATAGTCGAGGTTAGGTTAGCCTTCAAAAAAATCAACTAGTTCAAGTCTCACAACAGAAAAGGCCACAATAGGACCTGTTGTACCCAGGGGTTTCTTAATCAAGTTGCAGTTCAGAACACCTTATTTTAAAAAATATTTTTTTTGAAGGACCCTCTTAATAGAACATTAATAACTCAGGGGCACATTCATGTACAAAACAAAAGGGAGCATGTTATAATTTAATAAACTAAAAAAGTTCTCTTTTAAAAAATACAAACAGAAGAACTCTCACAATTCTGGTCAGTCGTGCATAATCACACTTGATTATAAATATACAAATTAAGGGAAAATATTTCTTCACCTTCTGTTCACAACTTTCAGCACCAAATGGAGTTTGTGTTTACACATTTTATTTACGACAACTTTGTTGTTTAGTTTTAAACCAACTTTATGCTGTACTGTACATCATCTGTCTGTCTCTCTCTCTGGGGTGTGTGTCTACATGAAAGAGGGGAATTTCTTCAAAAAGGTTTACTTATTTCACATAATTAGGTAGATTTCTGTAGGTTAGCTATGATCTTTAATATTACAGTTATAAAGCTTTAACGTCTTCATTTTCAAAAAATGCAAATAAGCATGAAAAAAATAAAGTTACCCATCTGTTAAATCATTTTCTTGCAGAATTAAATTAATATATATTTTTCTGAATAAACTTACTTAGAAAATATCATTTTCTTTCCTATATTTCAAAATTGAGGTATTGCAAAAGATCATGTCAGTCAGAAAGCATGCCTTTTTCTTTAAAAAAAAATCATTGGCCGACTGTTGAAAACTGTCTAGATACAAAAAGTAGTGCATAACAAAATGTCTTTTACAGATGAAACAAAAGACATCTGGGCTGGAAAACACAATATCACCAAAAAGCCCAGAAGTAACCTTGAAAGGGATAATTATAATAAGAATTTTAAACCAGTAAAAAACTATTTTTCTTTTTTCAAAAACAGAAAAGTTTCTTTCAAAGCCAATAATTGCAACTACACGTTGACAAAAAAAATCGTACTAAATTAGACACAAAACAAGGACATCACAACAAACAAAACCCAGAACATTTAAATCTACTGTGCGGTGTCATATCCAGTCAGATTGTCCCCAAAACTGCAAAACAAAGGAGGGAGGAGGGGAACAGTGTACACAGTCTCACAATCATAAGTACACCAAGTGTTTTTTTATCCTATTATCTACAGTCCTATAGGACATGCTAAATAAATGTCTACTGTGTTAGCAGGTCTTAATTGTATTCAAGCATCACAGGATACATCCAGGGATCAAAGAGTTAACGCCACACCCAGAAAGCAGACATCTCATATTAACTTGTGTGCAGACATTTCTTTAGAACCCCACCTTTTTCCTAACTTTCTTAAAAATGTGCCTAGTTTCTCAGTTTGACAGTCTATCTAAACAATAGTGTATGTAAGCTAGTATGAGCTCTTTGGTTCTCTGGACAAGGTCTGCAGCTACATAAATGGTGCAAGCATTAGGAGAGAGATTGTAACTAAGAGCTCATGTTTTTGTTTATATGCCTATTATAAACTGTGAAAAGTGTGTTAATGTTGGATATGAGGCTTTAACAGTTAAGTTTGATCACAGTACTAGACATAATCACTTTACTATATAAAATAAATTGCACAATATATAACAGAGCACCGCAAAGTACTTCATCTACCATCCACAAATTTGTTTTAAGGATATCCTACATCTACTTTTTATATTTGCTGTAATATAGGTCATTCTGTAATGGGCTGATCCTAATTTCAGAAGCATTACATTTACGGAGGCATGCCTTCCTCTAGTCAGTAATCATTTTTTCCTTTACTCAGTATTTTGTAGCTTACATAGATTCTTAATTTGTGCATTGTGGGCAGCTTTTATATTAGACATATATAAAATTTATTGCATGCAGCAACCTGATTAAGTAAACATGCAGTCAAAAATATTGACCTTCCTTGGAAGCTTTCTGTATGATATACTGATCTCCTTTCAGCAGCCATCACTATTTTTAATCACATATTCATTTTTTTTAAATTGATACCCTAGCCTGAATAGAGTATTATGGTATTAGTAATACCATTTTAATAGCAGCAAAAGCTATTGCAGCATACATTTACATAACACTAGGACCTAAAAAAAAAAAAAAACCCTCAGCAAAACAGAGAAAAAAAATCTGATCCAGCTTATGAGGTATCATCCTTACAAGTCAAAATGGAGAGCAATAAAGGCTTATTTTCTTTAAGGGTTATTCCTACCTCTAAATGACCCAAACTAATTGCTGAATTTCTGTTTAAGTTTTTGCTACATCTGCCACCTATTTGTGAGTATTACCTTTGGTAAGTCATCTGCTAGGGGCAAGTCTAAGTTTCTGAAAACAAGTGCATGCTCCAGTTCAAAAATAAAAATAATTATAATAAAAAATCTTCATCACATACACATCAACCCAGTGACGGCTGATGAGAATGGCAGTCTACGTAATGTCACTAGTGACAAGTCTTATGTAGGAAATTAAGGTACCAAGCAGATGTTTGTGTGAATCAAAGTGCAAAATCAGTACAGTTACACTCTGCCGGTTTGTATTATACTGGACACTGAGTTCAGTAATGTGACTGTAAATAATAATAATAATAGTAATAAAAAGACCCATATCTTCGTTAAAGTCGATGACAAATGCACAGATTTCCAGAATACTAAGCCCTGAGGCAGTGTTCTCTTCTTTTCCCCTCGATTTTATCTACTCCAGTACTTGCTGCTGGGTTTAAGCATAGGGTTCAGCTCCAGCGGAATGGAACATGGCGTGGCCGGTCACCTCCCTCCTTCACCAGTGGTTTGTGGAACTCTCGCCCAGCACGAGAGTGTATGCTTGCCCAGCAGTATTCACAGTAATACTGCAAACAGGTAACATTGGCACAGAAGAATGGAGCAAATTTTCCACCACAGCGAGTGCCCTGGCATTCATCACACATCTGATCATCCAACACATATGGCTTCACTTCCACCTGTAATGGGAAAAGAAAAATTACTATAGGAAAGGCAAATGCTTTACATAGTTCATTCAAATACTGGTTAAAGGAACAGTATTTTGATTTGTCCTTTTGAGATCTCATTAATGCCTTTCAAGTTATGCTGGTTGAACCTCCAAAAGGTTCTGTGGTTGAGATGCTTATTAAAACTCACTTTCGTGAAAATTTGGCAGGAAATCTCATGAAGTTTGTTTTGATAGCTTTCCATAATTCCTGCTTTCAACTAAGATGGAAATGTGTGAAACTACTGTGTGTGTGTGTCTCAGAATTTCTGCTTCTGGGTGCAAAAGCATCCAGGTGTGTGGATGCACATCAGAGTTAAGGAGCAGGAAAAAGTTAACTTCTATTTTTGAACCTCAGCTGTCTGAGTAAATTCTTGTACCAGATGGAAAGCAGGGATGATCAGACAAGTACAATTACCATAAAACAGAACACCAACAATAAAAGTCTAAATGCATTATCACAATTTGTACAATGTTTGGAAGAGTCACTATCTTAACTATTAACTCTAGAAAATTTCAAAAAATGGAAGTCTGAATGCACCCATGGTACTGCACCCAAAGGATGCCATGCTAACTGGTTCCAGTTTGCCATATACTTTAATAATCTCTGTGACCAAAAGGAATCAGGGACACTCTTGAGCAACAAAAGAATTAAAGGAGCAAGGCAGAAAGATATTTATTTCTCTATTATTTTGTAGGGTGCAAATGGGCTTTAACAGTTGACATCATCTGAGGGCCTTGAGCAGACTATCCTCTTGTAGAGGGTCTAGCTCCCATTGGCTGCGGTTCCTGACCAATGCGACCTGCGGAGTCAGCATTTGGGGCAGAGGCAGCATGCAGGAGCCAAACATGCCAGCCACTTCTGGCAGCCATGTGGAGTCAGGGCAGACAAGGAGCCTGCCTTAGCCCCACTGAGCTGCTGGCTGGACTTTTAGCAGCCTATTAAAATCTCCCGGATTGGTTTAAATAGCAACCGGGAGATTGATTCCAGTTCCAGGAGACTCCTGGCCAATCTGGGATGACTGACAACCCGAAGGGCAGACTGTAACTGTTCCTAACAACTTCTCTATGTTCAGTGTTTTGCAAGATATTGGTTCTCTCTCGTGCTGACCCCTGCTGCCCATCTTACTCATGGCAGTGCAGCATGAACTGCATCTACATGATGATCTAGCAGTTGTGGCATTTCAGTACATAGGAATCCCTTCCCAGCTGCTAGGTACATACCATGTAAGCATGGTAAAAGAAGCAGAGGGTGGAGGCGGAAGGAAGAGTGGAAAATAGAAACAAAACCACCAACAAAAGCCAACCACACAGTAATGAGGGTAATATATTCCCACTGTTCGATATAAGAACATATAGATTATTAGATAGATCTCGTTATTGAAAGTGACTTTCATGAGAACATGTAAGTGAGAAAACAATATAGTTTCTGTGTTAAAGAATTATCATCCCTTACAGGCAAAGGATACAAACAATTCATGGATCTATTTCTGCATTAGTGGGAAGATTCTGTTTTTACTTTATGACCAAATATTACATTTCACACAGTTTGAGATAAGTTATAAAAGCTTGGCTATTAAGAAAGTGACCATTTCAAAGCTGCATATACCCTAAATATCTTCCTGCTGATGGGTAACCTTGGATTATAGCCATAGTTATTACACATTACCATCAAGCTATTTACCTTGGGATTTAGCAATATATTTTGATCAAGAACTGGGGTGGAAAAGGAAGATTTATCTCAGCTCTGGTGAGTGCCAAAGTGGTTTAGCATACTGTCCTCTAATTTTGAATTTCATCATCATAGTATTCCCTGTACACATTTGCATGATTACTTTGATATAGCTTTGCTTTAAAAGGTTATTTTTTTAGTACCAAAAAGCCCTTTGGATTTATCTTAAATATGAACTCGTATATACTCGATCATAAGCTGGTTCATTTATAAACTGACACTCCCCCCCTGCCCCAGATGGATAAGTAAAATCCCCCTCCTTCCAGAAAAAGTTCTCTCTATACACACACAAGGCACTTAGTCCACTGTATACACGCACAAGGCACTAAAATCCAGCTCATTTTGAGAACTCTTACTTTTTGAAGTTTATTTTCAAATGTGTAGCTACAATAGACCACATTTATTGCACTAACAAGATTTTCCTTCAATTCCAGTGACGTAGAAAAACTCAGTTTGGATCAAGAAGCAAACTAAAACTACTGGACAATTTAAAAAGTAGCTTCACATCTTAAATGTTAACTTGGCATCATTGCTAAAAATACCGTTAAAATTATGGTCATTTTTCTCAGCCTTGCTACGCCCTATTTTCCCTCACAAAGCACTAAAGTAATATGTTTAAGTTAAATCTACAATGACTCAATGTCAAAGTAATTATATTCTGAGCCTAACATTTATATAGTGCATTTATGATAAAGGAGCATGAGTCAGATTTAACACTGAATTTTCCTTTCATTTGCAGACTAGAAGCTTTATATTTTATTCTTACTGTTGTACTTCAAAAGTTTACCTCCATGGTTACAATTTAAAAAACCTAAGTCGGAAATTATGCAGTATATAGTTGTAGCTCTGTTGGTTCCAGGATATTAGGGAGACAATGCGGATGAGGTAATATCTTTTATTGGACCAATTTCTGTTGGTGAGAGAGACAAGCTTTCAAGCTTAAACAGAGCTCTTCTTCAATTCCTTCTTCTTGAGCTCTGTGTAAGTTCAAAAGCTTGTTTTTCTTACCAACAGAAGTTGGTCCAATAAGAGATATTACCTCACCCCTCTTGTCTAAGTCAGAAATTGAAATTTAAGCTTTTCAGGTATTAGCTCTGTCAAGTTACACAGTACAGCAGAACCTCAAAGTTATGAACACCAGAGTTACAAACTGACCCATCAACCACACACCTCATTTGGAACCAGAAGTACGCAATCTGGCAGCAGCAGCAGACACGCGCGCGCACACACACACACACACACACAGTACAGTACAGTGTTAAATATAAACTAGTAAAAAATAAAGGGAAAGCAGCATTTTTCTGCTACATCGTAAAACTTCAAAGCTGTATTAAGTCAATGTTCAGTTGTAAACTTTTGAAAGAACAACCATAATGTTTTGTTCAGAGTTATGAACAACCTCCATTCCCCAGGTGTTCCTAACTCTGAGATTTTACAGTACAGTATAAATTTAAAATTATTACAGCACTAGCGTTTAATACCTTATATCTTCCAAAAAGTCTAAAATTGCTTATTCAATTAAACATACTGCAGTTTAAGAGCAACACATTCTTAAAATGAAAAACTAAAATTCCTGACTTATTTTATTTTTTTCAGTGTATAGATGTTGACGCCAAACAAAGCAGGAATTAGTACTTTGATTTACTGAAATACTTTGACAAGTATTTAAAAACCCAAAACCCATTTATTCATGAGAGTCAATTTCAACTTTTGAGGTTCAATCACTTTAGGATCTTATCATAAGCGTCACAGTTCATTAAGTAGCTTTCAGTAACCCTGGAAAATAAACCCAGGCTTCAACTGCTTTTCACTGAGAATGTAATCACCTTGATTTGAGTATCAGATATGAACAAAAGACAGCATAGGTATTTTTGTGGTGGATTACTATTCTCTGGCAATTACACAGTAGGATTTTCTACACTGTGTACTCATTTTGTAAAGTCTTATAGATTCACATATTCAAGAAGTCAAGACTCCTGTCAGATGCATTAAAAAAGAAACACAGCTCTTGTGGATGTATAGATTCTCATTTTTTGTGGTTAGATAAGTTTTACTGGACGATTAAGCATTTTCAACTAAATTCATCTGCCTTATGAAAAAGAAAAATAAGGCAACCATGCTGGAATAAACATGCAAGCTTTTTCTTCATTTCTAATCAGTTCGATCCCTGATGTAGACTAGAGTTCGAGGTTAAGTTAGAAAGATTTTTGTTTAAATCAATTCTGATAACATTGTTTTGGGATAATACTACCCATATATCTTCAGTATAATTTATTTATACATTGGGCAGAAGTCTGCTAGGCATTTGAAAGAACAAATAAAAACACATGGTCCCTGTCATTAAGAGGTTATAATTCAGTTATAAAGGCACAAGAGAGTTTAACATGTAATATAAATGAGGGAAAAGGGAGGACAAGTATTACAGTAATAAATTCATATGGTTACTCAAGTATGTCTGTACACACCTAAATTGCTCTGTTACATTAACAGGAAGCTTATTTTTGTCAAACATATAGTAAGTTACGGGTTGGTTTTGTTTTTTGGGATGGATGGGTGTAAACCACTGGGGTGATAGAAAGTGGGTGATAAGGAGCAAAGTCATGGTGAGGAGTGCTGGGTTACGATAGGCACAGACAAGATGAGAGAAAAGGGTAGAAAATGTATGTTTTTGACTGTTTAATATATTTGTTTGCTGAAGTTATGCAGGTTCATCATTTAAGAAATGATTAGGAAAAAAAAGAATATCTTTCCCATTAGGCCACTATGTGCATATCTCAGAAATAACCAGAGAGAAATGCAGACCTAAATTCTGATGCATGTACACATTCAAACAGTGACACTCCTACAGCTTCTATATTGATGTGAAATTATTAAGGGTATGGCCACACTTGCAGCTGTACAGCGCTGCCACGGGAGCACTCCCGTGGCAGCGCTTTGAAGTGCGAGTGTGATCACAGTGCCAGCGCAGGGCCAGCTCCAGGCACCAGCATTCCAAGCTGATGCTTGGGGCGGCATTTGCAAGGGGCGGCAGTCCCTGTTGTTTTGCCCCCAAGCAGCGCAACGAATTGCCGCCGCGGGTGGCGAAAGCAGTCCGTGTGCCATTAGGGCGGCTCACGGGTTTCTGTGGCAGCAGCAATTCGGCAGCAGCAGGTTCTACGTTTAGCTGTCCAGGGCGGCTTCAGCTAAACATAGAAGCTGCCGCCGAATTGCTGCCGCCACAGAAATGCGCTTGCCGCCCTAAGGGCACATGGACTGCCCCGCCGCCCGAGGCGGCAATTCGATGCGTTGCTTGGAGCAGCGAAAACTGTACAGCTGGCCCTGTGCCAGCGCTGGGAGAGAGCTCTCCCAGTGCTGCAGGTACTCCACCTCCCCGTGGGGATTAGCTTACAGCACTGGGAGCCGCGCTCCCAGCGCTGGGGCACTGTTTACACTGGCGCTTTACAGCGCTGTAACTTGCTGCGCTTAGGGGGGTGTTTTTTCACAGCCCTGAGCGAGAAAGTTGCAGCGCTGTAAAGCGCCAGTGTACCCAAGGCCTAAATTGCATCAGCAGATACAAATGTTCTGTTTATATTTTATGAGTACTTGTCCAAATGCTGTAAGTGAAAGCTGGAGCATTTGTTCTCTTCTGGGACAAACGGTACCATAAACATGCTTACTTATAACAACTATGAAAATGAAATCAAACTTCAATCATGTCAAAGTTTCTGTCGTCTCAAATTTCTTTGAAAGAAGAAACAAGATTTAATTTTAAGAACAAGGGTGACTGAAAGACTGCCCCGTCTGCCCGTATCCACCTGTTGTCTCTAGTCTTCTACCTTAGGGCTTGTCTACATGAACACTTTTTGTTTGTTCACGGCAAGCTAAGGATCTGAATCTATCCTGGACTAGTCTGCTACATACTGTCCCTTTGGACCTTGCTGAGGTGCTTTAACAGTTTGTGAGAGTGTTTCAAAGATCAAAGCACACTAACAAACTGTTAATGCACCTCAGCAAGGTCCAAAGAGACACTTAGCATGTAGCATGCTAGTGCTGGATAGATTCACACCCCAGTGTGTGAATGTTGGTGTAGACAGGCCCTTAGATTGTAACCTCTTTGGGGAGGGACTGTCTTTTTGTCCTGTTTGAACAGCACGTAGCACAATGATGCCTTGGTCCATGACTAGGGCTCCTAGGCACTACAGATATTAACAACTATTAATAATAAATTATTTTGATAACGTGACTGATCTCCCAGGAATGTCCTCTGAGTCCTGTTTGCAAACCTTAATAAATCAGCCATGCACTCTAGGGTTGAATTCAAGACTAATTTAATAGGAAATCAGGGGGAAAGAGAGGTAACAATTTCTTCTCTATTTTTTGATGGTATACAGCCTCTACAGTGTCATTTAGAAAGTAGGATATTTTTGAATAGTTTTAAATATATTAAATAAAGCTAAACAAGTACGTATGTTTTTTCTTATAAAAAAATTTTGTTCTAGCTGCATAGTTGTCATTCTCAGACAACTTTATGAATCAGTAAAAATAAGACTGCAATAGCTATGCTTAAATATGTCAGCTTTCAGGTATAAAAGTAAAATATTCAAGAAATATTAAATATTAAGTTAAACAGAAGATAAAGTTATGCAAAGGCAACTTGGTAATTCAAAGAAGCGTAAATTTTACTCTGATTTATCTTGTTCACCTTCTAAACATTAATTTTATTCTTTGAAGTAAAGTTATCTTAGTGAATTACATTGCACTACTATCTGGAATAGCTATAACTTTTTTTGTTGTTGAGAAGTTAGATTGTACTAGTAGTACTTCCTGTAACAAGTTGGTGCAGAGTGCCATCCTACATGTCAAACTCACTACTGCTAGTGTTAGGAACTTTGTGTAAAACAATACTCTATGGACTTTGGTTTTCTTATTGTTCTTGGTGTCTCTCTGATCAGAGGTCAAAATAGAAAAAAAATTTGAGGTAATCTCCCAAACTCCATCCATATCTGCCCACTCATTACCAGAATGAGATGCCACCCATAGTAAGTTGTGCAAATCTTCATAATATGATCTCTCTCCTTCCTTGCATGCTTTGGTCAGTAGTATAATAATTTTAATTATGATGTATGAGTTATGCAATAATTAAGGAATCTGAATATTATTACTAGGTTTTAGAACTAACATTTAAAGGTTGTGAACATGGGCAGTCTGCACCTTCTCTTAAGCACAATTCTTTTAGGGAATCTGCAGAATTAGGGATATAACTATTTGGTTACCCTAAAAAAAAAAAAAAAAGGCAAACTGAACAGTATTTTCACAATTATGCAAGGTAGAGGCAATATTTAAATAGAAGCTCAGATTCTGGAGCAGCCAACAGGGAGAAGTATTGGCTTGTGGAACTGATGTGAGCTGGCCCCATTTGGCAGCTGTATCTTTAAGTTTCATAATAATAAAATAAAATAATAAAAATAGTAATGTGTTTTAAATGGGTGTTATTAATCAGTGACGGGAAAAATTCAAAGGATTCCAAAACTTGGTTACAAATCAGAGGTTTAAAATCTAATCTGAACCACTTTGGTCTGTGACTCTTGCCATAAAAGTCTTTCTGGTAAGATTTCCTGTATTCCCTAATTAGAAATACTATAGAAATGGTCTAAACTGGTATGTCTACCACTTGTCGTGGCTGAAACCCCGAAATGTAGAGGCACACGGAAAAAAAATAAAAATAAAATAAAATCAGTGATTCTTCCCTCCTCCACTTCCCTAACCTCAACAAAGGTTCAGTTCAAGTTTGGAGAAAAGATGGGGACAGGTGATTTTAGTTTTCTAAATATGCACACACATCAGCTTACCACCTCAATGTGTGAATCAGCTCAAACTAAAAAGAAAAAGAAAAACAACCCACTCTATCTTTCATGATTATATGTATCAGCAGCATACATTGTATTTTGTTAAATTATTATGAATGTCCTAGGTCCTCAAAAACTTGTGCCTAATTTGCACACACTATGATTGCACATACAGTTTCAGTAGCCATAGCTATACCTAGCTGGCCTTTTGCATATGCAGCTGCAGTAATGCTCCATAGTTACACACACAGTTTAGTTTCTGAAAATCTTTTCTCAGATGTCTTGAGATGATACAAAGAAATTGTTCCATTTAAATAAGGAATTTCAGAAGTAAGGTTTTGCTTCTCAAAACTAACATTCTGTATTGGACATGAAGTCTGAAGGTCCAGAAAAATTATGTGTCTCCTGGGAAATAAGTAATAATTTCATGCAAGTCTGAAATTGGAAGACAGCAACAAAAAAGAAACTTACTAATTCACTATATGACTTTTCCCTGTCATTTGTGACTTAGTATTTCATATGAATGTAACAATAATTTGCATTTCTATCACTTCCTTTCAAAGATCTCATAGTGCTTTGCTAATAGATAAGTAAGCCTCAAGACACTTTTGAGCTCAGTGACACCTATGACCATGGGTCTGTGTCTTGACTTTTGGAATTCCCAGACCCAGTCATATTTTGGGATTTTAACAGTATTTCCCGACTCACTACTAACACCAGAGAAGCCACAAGCTCTGTCCCAGCCAGTGACCAAGAACGCTTACTGTTCCTCCAAGAAAACAGAACATCCATCTGAAGAGAAATTCTACCAGGCTTCACCTTCAAAAAGGTAAACAAAACAACAAAAACAAACCAAAATGTATCACCAACTATTTCCCACTTTTGACATGGAAGTTTCTTAAGCTAGATATTTAGGCCTATCATCTTCATCGTGCTTTGGATCCTCAAGTAAGCTTTTAAAGAATTACCAGATATGAGACAAGAACACAGCCTACAATATCCTCCCACACAATTTTAAAAAATAAGATTTTTTTTTAGCTCCTGTACAATATCATCAACAGCAACTATTCCATTCTGTGTTGTTTTACTTACCCGTTTATCAATGTCATTATGTTGGAGCTGGACAAAGCGAGCACTAATAGCAGCAATATAGCTCTGCTGATTGGAGAAAGCCACTCTGCCAGCACCTTTTGGGTACTTCAATTCTGGATCCGTATCAATGCCAGCATAGCAGACACCTCCATATAAACGGTCCATAATCATTGCCAGTTCAACTGTGAGAAAACAATTAAATGTTGTAGATTCAATATTGCTAAAGGTTTTATGCATGGGCCTGCAGCTTTAAAAATAGAATATTTACCCTTATTCCAGTACTTTAGGAAAATAGTAAAGGGACCTGAAAGTTGGATTGGCCAAAGAATCCCAGTACCCATCTGAAATATACTGAAAGTGCAAAGATAAATTGGTGAAGGTGCTAAGGAAAAGATTTCCTAGGATTCTGTTACATACCCCAAGTAGAGTGTTTTTTTAGTTACATATTACATTTGATTCCAAAAAATGCATTAGTGCAATGTTGAGGTTAAACAGTTATAAATCACACTGTCAGAAAATGCAGATTTCTCCTGCTCCCCCCAACAGTGGTTAACTTGGCCCTACTGCATCATGTATATTGATGGTATAGGTTTAGTGACAAAAATAGTAATATACTAAGCTATACATTAATGAGAATAATAGAAATAACAATACACCATACATGCATAAGGGAGACAAATGAGTGTTGTCTGTAGAACCTCAGATTTTGCATCTTCTGACTTGTTATTTTAACCACTTGGTCTCAGAGATGCATTTATTTCCTTGGGGTTTTTTGAAACTGTTGGAGTTGTTCTTGCACATATTACATGCGCTAACTATCTAGGTACACTTGGCTATATGCACAATCATAAGTGCATCTGTCCTGAACTGGGCACTTTACATACTGACATGTGGAATGAAAAGTTGTAAAGTTCAGATGTTCTTAATTTTGTTAAATGAAATCTAATTTCCACACTCCCCAGACCTGGGAAATCACGCTTTAATTAAAGGCTAAGACTGTGCCACATTTCACACATTAACCGTTTCCCCTCTAGCTAAATTAGGGCCTGATTTGCTGAAGTCAATGGAAATACTCCCATATTTTTTCCAGACTTAAGTGGGTTTTGGGTCAGATTCTTAAAGAATATGTTTGACTCATAGACTCAGACTTTAGGGTCAGAAGGGACCAGTGTGATCATCTAGTCTGACTTCCTGCACAAAGCAGGCCACAGAACCCTACCCATCCACTTCTATAACAAACCCCTAACCTATGTCCGAGTTATTGAAGTCTTCAAATTGTGGTTTGAAGACCTCAAGCTGCAGAGAATCCACCAGCAAGTGATTGGTTTTTTTTTCCCAGTTAGGGAAGTATTTTTTTCAGTCTTTCAACTGAAACAGCTAAACATCCCCTCCCCCAACCCTTCAAACTTTCAGCAGAAAATTAATCTTTGAGTAGAAAACAAACATGGAAAATTTGATCCCAAAAGATTAATTATTCAGAAAAGCACATAAGAACAAGGGTCGCAATGGAACCTGTTTTGCAGCCTTACCTGCCACAATGTACTCTCTCACTTGTGAATGAGTTATGTTTATATAACATATACATTATATAAATTATACATTATGGTACTGTCAAACTTTTCCAAACTGTCAGATATTCTAGTACCACCACCCAAGTTGTTTTAAATTAATAAAACTCCCCACAAATGAATGACAAAGAGAAATGGCAAATATCTATTGTAAACAAGAAAACTGCCACAATAAAATTTTGGAATATATGATCCACAGAAGACAGCTGCTCAAGAACGGAAGAAACCAATATACAGCATAATGAAACAACCAAAACAGTAACTCAAAGAACAACCCCACCCACTAAGCTTCTAATTCCATTTCTTTCTGTCATTCAAATTATGACACGTCATCTTTAGAGCATGATCATATTTCTTAAGTCACACTGCCCACTATCTTCTATTCCCTATATACCATACATATTCACAGACAAACTTATTGTACACCAGCATCACAAAAATCCCTTAAATCAGAGCATTTTCAAACAGGGGGAGAGGGGTTAATTAATGGCAAGCTAATTGGTTTCTCTTTAAAAAAATTAAATGTGTGTTGCATCAGGTTCATTGTATCATTTAGTTGCCTTGTCACACCACATGTACTGAATTTATGATATGTTGTAGTTAAGCTTCCCTTTACCACTATCTTTGGCTTTGAAGACAAAGATAATCCAAGTTTAGTTACCCAAGCAAAACAGTGTTTCTATACTGCGAATATATTTAGACATCTGGTTTTACAGACCTGTCATCTCCTATATTGATCACACTTTGGTAGCTACTCTCTTTTGTTGTCTCTCCAGAGATATCCTGTAACAATCAGGCAAAGCAGGGACTTCTAAATATATTTAAAGCAATAAATTCTGTACCAGAGAGAAGAAGTTTTGAGTATCTTCTCTTGCTATATTCTTTTATTACTGGTTGAGATGAATGCTTTAGGATTACAATCCTTGTATGCCATATTGATACTGTACAAGAGTATACCTTAAACTTCTGTTGGAAAGATCACTAAATTTTTTCCCAGACATCTGATTTTCCAAAATTCATTTTTCTTGTCCCAATATTTGCAGAAATATAGTCTAGTACTACAATTGTAACAGAAAAACGTCAGTGGGGAAAACATGCTTAATTTCTTAGGCTTTGGTACAATTAAGACTATGCTTTAGAAAGAGAAGACAGCAAAAATGATTGAAAAGGAAATCATGGAATGAGACTGTATAAAGAATGGAATGGAAACATGCACGGTGTATCATTAGGGATAATTTAAAATAAAAAATGTATAAGTAAGAGAAAACATGTAGATTCTCCAAATGATGGTGCCTTTCAGATTCCCCCAACGCAGTAATTTCTTAAGAGTTTTTTTGTAAATCTAGCAGCAGAAGCATAGAGTTCTTTTAAGTCTTCATCTTGTCTTATGACAACTTCTTAACTTGACAGCTCTGAAGCTAATCCAGGTTACATAGGTCATCTAGAAAAACTGGAATTTAAAATGATCTAAAACAGTGTAATTTTTTTTTTTGACATATAGCCCATCTTTTACAAAACAAAAGCAAAACCAAACTTCTCCTTCTCAAGGGTACTTTAGTGCAATGACAGTAAGCCACCAAAAGTAGACTAGTATATTGGCACCATGGAAAATCTTCAGAGATTTTAAAGCTGGAGGGGACCATTGTGATAATCTAAACTGAACCCCTGCACATCAGATCCTCACCCACCCATTCCTGTAATATACCCATAACCTCTGGCTGAGTTACCGAAGTCCTCAGAGCATGATTCAAAGACTTCAACTCTGTGCCAAAGGAGACGTTTCAAGAAAGTCTTAGACAGTTTCTAGACAGAGATATTCAGGCAAAGAACCAATTTTACTAGTGATAATGTTCAACTTCAAGTGCTACATTACAGCTGACAAACATTTCTTTGAGAATTAACTTCTACACATTCAGATCAAAATACCATTTGCAATAATGCCATTTGGTGACTCACAATAACCTTCTGTAGACTGAGGACCCTCTATGCTATGGGAACTTATAACAGCATAGCTATAGTGCCATAGCTATGCTGGCATAACCTTGTAGCATAAATGCAGCCTACAGCAATGAAGAGGGTTTTTCTTTTGCTGTAGGAATATCAGTTCCCCAAGCAACAGTAGGCTAAGTAGCTGGGATGGAAGCATTCTTTTTCTGAACAATTCAGTCCCGCAGCCCCTCCTGGTGAGTTCCAAACCATGACACCTCAGTACAAGCAAAATGCTGCATACACTGGATTGTCATTATTCCTCATAACCCCACTTTTCCAGCAAGTTCTAATGATCCCCTCAAGCTCCTCTCCCAGCCCCATCCTACAGCAGGGTCCAGCAGTGCCCTCCAGCTTCCTCCCAGTCTCCAGGGAAAGCTGCTGTGCTAGGAGCAAGAAGGGGGCTGCCTGCCAGGATCCTCTCTGCCCTCCTATCTCAGTTAATGACGATCTGGGTCACAGTCAGAGTTTAAGGCCAGAAGGGGCCACCACATCACCTAGTCTGACCTCCTGTATATCACAGGCCACCAACACCACCCAGCACCTGCACACTAAACCCAACAACCAAAATTGGACCAAGCAGAAGTAGCCAGAGCAGAAGCTGCAGGTGGCTGAAGATGAATTTCTGAGCCTCTTGCCATTCATAAGATCACAATATTTGTGATAATTTCGTAAGTGTTGGTGCCTCCATACATACACATCAATATTTGCATGGAAATATACTACAGTGTCACCGGTAAGTGCAAATTTTAAAAACTGGATGGTTTGAATATTTAGCATGTAATCACCCCCACTAAACTTAATATGATTAATGTATACAGCTTTCAGAATTGGGTCCTTATAATAAATATCAAGTTGAGACTAGTTTAGAGTTTATGATTTAGTGAGTTTGTAAAAAGGACGTTGTCCAATTAAAAATTATTATTTAAAATCAATTTCCTAATATATGTACAAACATTAACTTTCAGCTCTGCTTGGGAAAAAATAGCCAATTTAAGTTTGTTTGTAGAGATTTTCTAGCCAGTTCCATGTTCAGATTCTCATGCATTAACTCACTGCAGCAGTGTTCAAGTTTGAAAACATCGTAGGGCAATATTTTAAATCCAAACAATTCATTAAAACTTGTACAATATTAACCCTTTAGAATATTATATATTTTATTTAACCAGACCTATCTTTTGGGCCCAGTGAGATTTAACATTCTCTACGACGTATTTTGCTGACAGGGGCTACATTTCTTTGTACAATACCTAACACAATGGGGTCCTGGTCCAGGACTAGGGCTTCCAGTCACTATAAGAATACAAATATAACAACAGTAAATAATAAACTGAAAAACTTTAAAGGGACACTATCTAATTGGTCCTCAAACTTAGGTTTTTTTAAATAGAAATCCCCACTAAAACTAATTATAAGAGTGTATTTTTAAAAACATATACATTGATTTTTTATAGATATGAAACATTCCACTTAATATTTCTTATATACAGGGATGGTTCTAGCACCTCTGGCACCCTCTACAGACTCACTTGATTCAGATCCCTTTTACAATCAGTTGCTGCTCTTTCCCACTCTTAAGATAGTACATAGCTATTTTATTTTATAATATAGAGAACATTTACTAGTTAGGACAGGTTGACTGTGACGGGGGAGAGGCAGTACAGAACAGGCTGGTTAGGGAACGATGGAAAAGGGACAAACAAGCTGACTGAGGTTTCGGGTCAGGATTGAGCAAGTCTAGGTTCTTAGTAGAACTTGGAGGTGGAAGTGATCTTCTGTGGGGGAACAAAGAACAAGCCTTCACAAAACCAGCTCTATGGCTCCATGTAGGGGCACTAAAGGTTATTCTGCCTGCCCGAGTTGGCTATGCCAATTCAAGCATTGCTGTGTTGTGCTAGTGCACAAGAACCTTGAAAGTGAAATTAGAATCACAGAAGATTAGAGTTGGAAGAGACCTCAGGAGGTCTAGTCCAATATCCTGCTCAAAGCAGGACCAACCCCAACTAAATCATCCCAGCCAGGGCTTCATCAAGCTGGGCCTTAAAAACCTCTAAGGAAGGAGATTCCACCACCTCCTTAGGTAACCCATTCCTGTGCTTCACCACCCTCCCGGTGAAATAGTTTTTCCTAATATCCAACCTAGACCTCCCCCTACTGCAGTTTGAGACCATTGTCCTTGTTGTGTCATCTGCCACCACTGAGAACTGCCTAGCTCCATCCTCTTTGGAACCCTCATTCAGGTAGTTGAAGGCTGCTGTCAAATCCTGCTTCACTCTTCTTTTCTGCAGGCTAACTATAAGCCCAGTTCCCTCAGCCTCTACTCATAAGTCATGTGTCCCAGCCCCTAATCATATTCATTGCCCAGGGCCGCCCAGCGGATTCAAGGGGCCTGGGGCAAAGCAATTTTGGAGGCCCCTTCCATAAAAAAAAATTGCAATACTATACAATACTATATTCTCGTGGGGACCCCTGTGGGGCCCAGCTCAAATTGCCCCATTTGCGCACCCCCCCCCCACCGGGTGGCCCTAGGAAAAATAAACCTTCTGCATCTCAGCACAAACCCAGTTTTGAGAAAACTTTTTTACAAGGTATCACTGGTTCTCAGCATCAGCTAGTGCTAAAAGGCACTAACGCTCATTAAAAGGGTTGGACAAATATTTTCCGTCAAAACTTTTTCTGGATCGAAAATTAGGGTTTTTTAAAAACAAACAAACAAACAAAATCATGAACAATGTCTGCTTTCCTTCAAAATTTGTTGTGTTTTTTTAATTGAAAAGCTGAAATTAGTCTGCCAAAACCTGAATATGGTTTGGGGTTTCAGAAGTATGTGGCCAAATATTTGCTGCTTGCTGTGTTTGATTGTTTAAAGAAAAAATAAAAAAAATTCTGCTTAAAAAAAACAAACAAACTTTTGAACTACCTCAGCTTGTGACCAAATGCTGAGCCCATCCAGTCAGAGATTTTTCCAGGTTTCTGATACTCTGCTGGCTTCCTTGACTCAAATCTGTCTCCATAACTTTGGATTCATTTAGGTTAGAACATAAGAACAGCCATACTGGGTCAAACCAAAGGTCCATCCAGCCCAGTATCCTGTCTATCGACAATGGCCAATGCCAAGTGCCCCAGAGGGAGTAAACCTAACAGGTAATGATCAAGTGATCTCTCTCCTGCCATCCATATCCACCCTCTGACAAATGGAGGCTAGGGACACCATTCCTTACCCATCCTGGCTAATAGCCATTAATGGACTTAACTTCCATGCATTTATCTGTTTCCTAGACACTGGCTCCATGGGGTCCTTCACAAACTGGAGACAGTTACTGTGGGTTTGTCTTTAGTATAGCTTATGTACATACTCCACGAACTGAGCATTTGAGCTTGTTCCAGAATCTGGGATGAGCCTATGTTGTGAAAACTGAAATGCTCAAAATAGCACATCCATGTGAATTGACACAGGGTGCTAAAATTAAGTTAACCCAGGGGTTCTCAAACTGGGGGTCAGGACCCCTCGGGGGTCACGAGGTTATTACTGGAGGTCACGAGCTGTCAGCCTCCTCCTCAAACCCCGCTTTGCCTCCAGCATTTATAAGTGTTAAATATATTAAAAAGTGTTTTTAATTTATAAGGGGGGGTCACACTCAGAGGTTTGCTATGTGAAAGAGGTCACCAGTATAAAAGTTTGAGAACCACTGAATTAATCCCTCTGGAGCCTCAGGGAATGCAGGGGCGGGTAGAGTTGGGAAGGGTATTGCTCTTCTCATGTGATCCCTCCCCCAGTGGCTAATTTTAAATGAAGCTACCCTCCCCTGACATGAATCTCCCTATGGCACTGACATTAAATATAGACTATAATTTGGCATTTAAGAAGTAAAAGGGATGGTAGCCCTAATGGAAAAGCTAACAGCTTGGCTCTTCTGCAAGCCTCAAACTGCTGAATGAGTTTTAGGGTAGGGAAGGCTGTGCGCCTCCCGAACAGCCTGGCCCTGCCCCCTATCTGACCCCCACCCACTTCCTGTCCCCCGACTGCCCGCCCCCCTCACAATTCCCGACCCATCCTGCTCCTTTTCCCCTCACCGTCCCCCAGAGACCCCCCCCAACCACCACTCCGGGACCCCAACCTGCTCCCTGTCCCCTGACTGCCCCGACCCCTATCCACCCCACCCCCGCTGAGTCCTGACAGACCCCCGGAACACCCACGATCCAACCCCCTCATTCTCTGTCCCCTGACCGCCCCCCACAACCTCGGCCCCCTCCCTGTGTCCTGACTGTCCCTGGGACTTCCTGCCCCTTAGCCAACCCCTCCGACCCCTTACCCCCGGCTCCCTCCAGCCCTGGAGCCTCAGCCCATCCAGCAGCGTCCCTTGACAGAGGCAGCGCAGCTCTGGAGGGGCCCCTGAGCCCCACCCCACTCAGAGCCACGTGGTAAGGGGGCAGGGCTCTGCTCGGCCCAGAGCTCGCAGCCCCGCCCCCTACTACCTGGCTCTGAGCAGGGTGGGGCTCAGGGGCCCCGCCGGAGCCATGCTGAAGCTGTCCAGGATGTGCTGAGGCTCCGGGTGAGGGGTGGAGATGGAGTTGGGTGGTGCTGGGGAAGGAGCCTCAGCCATTCTCATGGGGGCCCCTGCGGAGCCCAGAGCCTGGGGCAAATTGCCCCACTTGCCCCTCTCCCCGGTCAGCCCTGTCATTGCCCTCCGCTAGACTCTCTCCAATTTGTCCACATGCTTTCCGTAATGAGGGGCCCAAAACTGGACGCAGTACTCCAGATGTGGCCTCGCCAGTGCCAATCACTTCCCTCGATCTATTGGCAATTCTCCTACTAATGCAGCCCAATATGCCATTAGCCTTCTTGGCAACAAGGGCACACTGTTGACTCATATCCAGCCTCTTGTCCACTGTAATCCCCAGGTCCTTTTCTGCAGAACTGCTACTTAACCAGTCAGTCCCCAGCCTGTAGCGGTGCATGGGATTCTTCCTGCCTAAGTGCAGAACTCTGTATTTGTCCTTGTTGAACCTCAACAGATTTCTTTTGACCCAATTCTCCAATTTGTCTAGGTCACTCTGGACCATATCCCTGCCCTCCACTGTATCTACCTCTCCCCCCAACTTAGTGCCATCCGTAAACCTTTTGAGGGTGCAATCCATCTCATCACCCAGATCACTAATAAAGATGTTGAACAAAACCAGCCCCAGGAATGACCCTTGGGGCACTCCGCTTGATAGTGCCTGTCAACTAGATGTCTAGCCGTTGATCACTACCCGTTCAGCCAGACGATCTAGCCAGTTTTCTATCCACCTTTTAGTTCATTCATCCAATCCATACTTTTTTATCTTGCTGGCAAGAATACTGCGAGAGACCATATCAAAAGCTTTACTAAAGTCAAGGCATATTATGTCCACCACTTTCCCCATATCCACAGAGCCTGTTATCTCATCATAGAAGGCAATCAAGTTGGTCAGATATGACTTGCCCTTGGTTAACCCATGTTGACTGTTCCTGATCACCTTCCTCTTCAAGCGCTTCAAAATGGATTCCTTGAGGACCTGCTCCATGATTTTCCTGGGGACTGAGGTGAGTGTGACTGGTCTGTAGTTCCCTGGATTCTCCTTCTTCCCTTTTTAAAAGATAGGCACTATAGTTGCCTTTTCCCAATCATCTGGGACCTCCCCGGACCACTATGAGTTTTCAAAGGCCAATGGCTTTGCAATAACATCGGCCATCTCCCGCAGCACTCTCGGATGCATTGCATCCAACTCCATGGACTTGGGCATGTCCAGCTTTTCTAAATAGTCCTTAACCTGTTATTTCATCACTGAGGGCTGCTCACCTTCTCCCTATACTGTGCTGCCCAGTACTGCAGTCTGGGAGCTGACCTTGTCTGTGAAGGGTGAGGCAAAAAAAGCATTAAGTACTCCAGCTTTTTCCACATCACCTGTCACTAGGTTCTCTCCTCCATTCAGTAAGGGTACCACACTTTCCCTGACCACCTTCTTGTTGCAAACAAACCTGTAGAAACCCTTCTTGTTACCCTTCACTCCCTTGCTAGCTGGAACTTCAACTGTAGTTTGGCCTTCCTGATTACACCAAGCTAGTTATTTTTTATTTTCCAGGCTAAAGTACAAAAAGTAAATAACTAAATTTGTGTTCTAATTCTAGTAACTACTACAAATTGTGTGTGTGGAGGGGGGCGGGTATTCATAACACAAGTATGGAATGTGTTTAATTACATTACTTTTAGTCTGATACAAAAGTATCACTAAGGGATAACTATATATGCCAATTCCTATGTTTTTAATATAAAAAAACAAACCACAAATTAGAAATTAGAGTAATTCAATCAAACAAAATAGACTCCAACTCCATGCAGGTGGACAGCGAAATAATAGCATAATGTAACTAGTAAGTTCTCAGATTCTTTAATAAAATATGAAGAGTCATCCTTTAGGTAGTGAGTTCATGAACTGGCAGTAGGAATTCAGTCCAAAATAAGCAACCATGATATTGGTCACAGTAAAGAGGTACTGTCAAGGTGAAAGGAACCCATAAGATTCAGAAAAAGAGATTTGCTGTACTGCTTTCAAATGCTCTAAATTAATTTCTAAAACTAATCTTAGAAGCTTGCAAATTAATATATCAATACCAAAAAATGGTTTGTCTTGCTCTGGAAAAATTCTAAATTTACTGTTCAAAGGCATTTTTCAAACATGAACTACAATTCATAATAGGCCTGGAAAAAAATGTAGACAAAAGCAGTTAGGCCCATTTTTTTTTAAATGACTTCATTAGAACTGGTCTGGTTTTCAGAGCTGTTGAGCAACCACAACTCCAATTTAAGTTAGTGGGAGCTTAAAGTAAGTACTTAACTGAATTGGTCACCTTAAATAAGGCAGCCCCCAAATTCAAGGGCAATATGAAAATTTGAATCTTAAACTTTTACTTAATTTCTACTACTAAACAATTGATTCATTGTCTTAACTAGTAATTAATTTCAAAGGTCGGAAGTTCTCAGAAGTTATATTCTTATATATATTCTTCTGTCTTAAGGACATAAGAAACTGATATGCTTAGAAAGTAAACCACAAATTCTTCAAAAGTCTCTGAAACAGATGGAATGTCATTGTCTCAGAATCTGAAACCAGTACTGATAGTATGGCCTAGCCTAACTTTTCTTCTATTTCAACTCACCAGCTCGGAGGGGACGTGGAACTCCCCCTACAAAGATAGTTTTTCTTGGGTCCAATGGCTGAGAACCATCCATTACAAAATCACTGTCACTTAGGTTCCAAGGTCGAATTTGCACCTGAAAGAAAGATGTCAACTTTGTCTTCACTTTATTGCTAACTTACCCTAAACAAAGTAATAAGAATTAAGAATCAGCTGTTAAACATTTACATATGTAAAATCTGATTAGAATATATATACACACACACACACACACACACACACACACACATATATATATATACACACACACACACACACTCTTTTTTAAAGATAAAATAGTAAAATGATAGAATGTGAAAGTAAAAATGATGCAAGTATATCATTTATCTATGTAGGTATTCAGAATGTACAGTTTACAGTGTTTACTTGATAAACAGACAGTACATTTATCACCTCTAGAGGCCAGGCTTGAGTTAGATTTCCTTGTGCAAATGCAGCCACCCCATTCTCTCCCTAATCTGCTTCCTCCTTCAGCCTCCTTTATTAGGAATATGGAATATATAAAAGGACATTCAGAGCTTTATCATTTATATTGTGAATTTAAGGATGCCGGTTGAACATTCAGCTTTCTTCTAGTTACATATTAATTGTAAAAGTTGAAAAAGAGGGAAGAGGAAATGGAATTAATTCCTATTTAAAATAAGAGGATTGCAGAAATGTAAGTGCACTTGTTCAGTTTAGTTAAGCAGCCAGCTAGATAGTGGACTGTTAGAAAGTCATCAGATTGTACAGAACTAAGAATTCTGCTCAAAAGCCATTTGGATAAGCCTGCTCACCACTACAACCCCTGAATAAGTGAAATGTGTAAGCATCATTTGGATTTGCCATTGCATTTCAATTTTCATTCACCCATGCAAGGTCTAATCTTTTAATTAAAAAAGGCACCCGTGAGCCTTTTATATGCATTTCGTTAAGAACTACTCTGGAAGGATTATGCATATAATATCTTAACTTTAACATATATAATAATAATTGCAATGATATAAAGAATAAGGCCCTACTCTGCAAGAAATTAAGTGCATACATTACATTATTTACATGACAAGCCTCAATGACTAAATATTTACAGGATTGCAACCCAAGCTCCTCAGTATGTCCAATTTAAAAAAAATTAGAATAGGTGATAAATAGTTGTGAACATGACTACAGACAAACAGGTGATATATGATTGACATTACCCTTTGCAGAAGAAAGTTAGGCCCAGACTACGTTTAGAGAAATGCTTTACATTAATGGCCTAAACGGAGTTGTCATTCCTGTAAATTAGTAAAATAACAACTATCTCAATAATACCACCACACATGCAGTTTTAGCCCCTCTTTATGTAAACCTGTCCACTTAAGACTGGTAGTACAGAAGAAGTCCTCTATTTCCAGGATTTAACACAGTGCCAGCAATTCCAGAGAGTTTCTTGTAATGTCCCATTGGCAGTTATAAAACAGGATGGACCTCTTTGTATAATTTAACAAGATTAAATCTCTATTCTAGCTAATCGTGAGTAATATGAGCCCGTTGTGCTGAAGTGGAAATTGTATCATGTACATAATGTACCACTATCTGCAAGCAACTGAAGCAGTTATCCACTAGCTCATTTCTGACTGCAGACAACATAAAAATGCTTGGTTTTTACATCAAAAGCCAAGGTTACATCTACAATGTCACTTTACTTTCTAAATAATTTAAAAACATTATCTTAGTAACTAGGTCTTTTCCAATAGTTTATTTTTAATAGATTCAGTAGTAATAGGGATAATTGTTCATCCTTGATTATAGGGAGTCTTTATGGAAGTAATTTAGAATAAAAAAGGGGAGGGAATACTAAAAGGTATCAGACATTCAACCAGCAATACATTTTGAGGGATGTTAACTAGAAAAAATATATTTAAAATTTTCTATACCAATAAATATCTGCCTGAATATATGTTTATTTTAAAAAACCCTTTAGAAGAATCCAGTTAAAATCTGATTAGCTCTAGCAAAATGACTCAGCAAGAATATACCTCAAACATGTTTTCCTTCTTTCTGATATTACCCTACTCCTCATTTGTCCATCAGAAGTGCACAACTAGATGCTTTTCATTGGTTTTAATAAACCTTCTTTTATAAATCAAATCTGGGTCAAAGCAGACTTGCTACAGTAAGTGAAAGGCATGAAAGATTATAAATTGCTTAGCTAGCAAATGCAGAATTGAAAGCAATGAAATACTGGCAAGGCTGCCTAAATTAACGAGTTTTCTTTTTTTAAATCATAGGGGCTTTTAAAAAATAAAAATAAAACAATATAGGCAAAAAAACTAAAGCATTTATTTTATTTTATTTTATTTTTTTTAATATAGGTGACATTATAACAGGACACATTCTGTTACGATATGGTACTGGAAGTACCAACGTAAAAGTTTAAACAAACGGTGACATTTATTAGCTTCTGAAGAAGCCAAATTATGCTAACATAAGAAAGTAAGCCTAGTAAAGGAACACCAACAGAACCAGTTTAACAGTTACACCCGGGGAAAAATGCTTGCATATTTATTTGCTTTTGAATTGGCAAGGGGAAGTTGGTTAGCAGCCAAGGCACTTTGTATACTGCTTACTGGTTTGTCCTTGATGGTGGGGCTTGACACACATAGGTAAAGTTTTCCATCTTCTTCCAGACAGGCATCTATCAGTGCTTGTACAGAACTTTCCTCTTGGAACAGCAAAAAGGCATAACCTTGGAAAGGACAAAGGCACAAAAAGGAAAAAAAATAGATGAAAACTTTTGAAAGATAGGTCAAAACAGAGAACACAAAAAAAGAAAATCCAAGAACTGCAAATATCTTGTAAGCAGTTGGTTTTGATACTTCACTAAGACTCTGAATTACTTTTATTTGTCCCAGTACATAGATGGCAATAAAAGTGTAACATTGTTGCTAACTGTACTGAAGTTAATCCAATAATAATATACTTTCAAAAGGAATCCTGCCATAGGATCACATGGAGAAAGCAGGTTTCCCCACCATCACTCTTATTTTTGTTTTGATGCTGCATACGGTGTTGGTATCACAGCGGAGAAAAAAAGTTTTTGGAAAGTTTGTTTTCTTTATATACTTTAACGGTTCTAAACAAATACAGAATGGCTGGAAAAAACAGAAAAAATTGTGGAAGATTAGCCCACAACTATAACAGATCTATATTTGTGCTCTTACAAGCATTTGTCATCTTAAATAAAGCAATAGTGTTGAGGCAGTTTCAGACAATATACAAGGGGGGGGGGGAACTATGTGGGAAGGTCCATGGAATGAAAACCTGCATACAGATAACCTGAATATTTCTATCCTGAACATACATATGTTGGCAAGGGGAAAATGTATATTCTCATTCATTCATAATGTAGCCTTATTTCCTAAATATATTTCTAAATCAAATCTCCTAACGCACGCAATCCTCACTGAAGACCATGATTTACTTAAATTGGACTTTTAGACTGCCACTTATATAAAAGATTACCACTTGTTTTAGATCATGAAACTTTCTCATGCTCTGATCACTCAAAGGCTCAGATTTTCTTTAAAGTTCCCCTCTAAAAAAGTGCTGAAATAAGGTAATCTTGAGGGAAAGCTGTCAACAACTGAAAGATTATGGATTGAGAATTGGAGTGCCTTCTGACCCACAAATATTCTGCAAACAAGATATATTTTAAATCAAAATTTTAATTTTAGTTGAGACTACCGAGATATGAGACAAGCTTTTGTACAGTATAAAGTTAAGCCTCAGATATTCTTAACATGTATCCCTAACAGGTTAAATTTTGGAATAAAAAGACAAAGGTAAATTATGGCAATGCTTCTACACTAAATTAGATCTTATGACCATTTGGTAATTACAGTTAGTATTGAATGCAGCTGCCCAGTTGTAGGGAACTTCCAGTAGTCTGTGTTACACCTGCGCTGAATAGTTAGGAGTAGCTACCAGATGATTTCCCACTCACTGTTTTGATAGTGGCTTTCACCTTCACAGTTTGGACCTTGCCTACCTTAGAGAGTTCCTTTCTTCACACAGTTCTGTAGCAACTGCTTGAGCTAGCATTCCTCTCAAAAGGACTGCTAGCAGAAGATTCTCAGTCAGGGGCACTGACTAAAAAGGCACCTAGCTAGGTTAATTGCATTCCCAAGTTTTATTGGGGAGGCAGCAGTGAAGAGGATCTCAAGTAGAATTTTGAAGTAGTGACTGTGGATAGCTTTCTTAGTGCAATTTTTTTTGCTTGTTTAATTTTTTTAAATTTTGTACATGTGCTAAGAAATTAAAATTTAGTGTTCAAAATCAAATTTTCACTGAGACATTGCACAACATCTCTGCCCTTCAAAGGTTATTGCCCTACAAGACTTCAACTTTCTACTGCTCACCATCTTTATACTAGAGATATTCAAAGAAAAGTTGCACAAAAATTTAATAGGCCAAGTGTATTCATCATTGAACAGACAACAGCCTTTAAAATTTCACCATAGAAGGAGTGTGTTTCAGAAAGTCTTGGGCACTTGCTAAGAACTTGGAGTTATAATGGAAAGGTTGCAACAACTATAGCTATGATCTACTGAGACACTGACTAAAACCCATGGCATATGTCGACAAAAGCCACACAGTTCATTGTGTTAGTACTACAGTAACTTGCTGCCTACACACCAAACTGATAAATCCTTGAAGAAATTTTATATTTTAATGTATATATTAATTCAATTTAAACTGACTAATCACAGTATCACATGGAATTTGAGTTCCCAGACTTGTAATGGATTCAGAATATGTATTTATCATTGTTTTCATGTTATCTCCATTTTATTTTCCAATCTGTGCAGCTATTATGTTTTCTTTACCTTATAATGAACCTGCTCAGTAAGAAGTAAAATCTGTTCACTATCCCAATTAGAGATGTGTTCTGTTTGGCAGCTGATCGGCCCTATCAAATGCTCTCCACCCCAATCGTGAAACTGAACACTTGGAAGATATTATATCAGAGTGGGCAAACTTTTTGGCCCAAGGGCCACATCTGGGTGTGGAAATTGTATGGCAGGCCATGAATGCTCACAAAATTAGGGATTGGGATGCGGGGGGGTGGGGGGTCTGGGCTCAGGCAGGGGGTGCGGGCTCTGTGGTGGGGCCAAAAATGAGGAGTTTAAGGTGCAGGAGGGGGCTCCAGGCTGGGGCAGTGGATGTAGGAGGTTGCTCTGGGCTGGGACGGAGGAGTTCAGAGAACGGGAGGGGGATAGGGCATGGGAGGGGGTGAGAGGTGCAGACTCTGGGAGGCACTTACCTCAAGCAGCTCCTGGCAGCAGCAGCAGCAGCAGCAGCAGCAGCAGCAGCATGTCCCCTCTCCAGCTTCTAGCAGAGGCATGGCTAGGCTGCTTTGACAGCTGCCCCGTCCCTGCAGCCTTACATGTAGGAGCTGCAGGGGGTACATGCTGCTGTTTCCGGGAGCTGCGCGGAACCATGGTACATGCAGTGCAGAGCAAGCACCCGACCCCACTCCCTTGCTGGAGCCCTAGAGCAGGGCAAGCCCCGGACCCTGTTCCCCGGCAGGAGCTCGAGGGCCGGATTAAAACATCTGAAGAGCTAGTTGTAGCCATAGTGTGCCCACCCCTGGACTACAGCATTCCCTCGCTTTCCACCACTAATCATATTTCATTGCTCAATTCATTTTTTTGGGGTGGAGGCATGGTGTTTAAACTCATAGGCAGACTTCAGTACCCTATATACTTCAGTCCAAAAATTAGCTCCAAATGTTAAGAATATTCTGATTCAAACCAATATTTCCACTGGTTAGTAAACAATCTTAAAATTCAGAGATTAAGCTAAGCACTCCAAAATGTGGATGCTTGTCCATACATCGTATGATTATTTTTGGTCTGCAAAATTCATTTGGACATTTTGTCTGAACAGTCTCTTAGGCCTGGTCTACACTACGTGTTTATACCAATTTTAGCAGCATTAAACCGATTTAATGCCGCACCCGTCCACACTACGATGCCCTTTAAATCGATATAAAGGGCTCTTTAAATTGGTTTCTGTACTCCTCCTCAACAAGAGGAGCGCTAAAATCGGTATTATTATATCAGATTAGGGTTAGTGTGGCCGCAAATCGATGGTATTGGCCTCCGGGCCATATCCCACAGTGCACCACTGACCGCTCTGGACAGCTATCTGAACTCGGATGCACTGGCCAGGTAGACAGGAAAAACCCCGCAAACTTTTGAATTTCATTTCTTGTTTGGCCAGCGTGGAGCTCTGATCAGCACAGGTGACCACGCAGAGCTCATCAGCAAAGGTAACAAAGCAGTCTCCTGAGAACAGAAAAAGAGCTCCAGCATGGACCACACGGGAGGTACTGGATCTGATCGCTATATGGGGAGAGGATTCAGTGCTAACAGAACTCTGTTCAAAAAGACGAAATGAAAAAAACTTTTGAAAAAATTTCCAAGACCATGAAGGAGAGAGGCCACACCAGGGACTCAGTGCAGTGCAGAGTGAAAGTGAAGGAGCTCAGACAAGCCTACTAGAAAACCAGAGGCAAACGGAAGGTCTGGGGCAGGGCCGAAAACATGCCGCTTCTACGCTGAGCTGCATGCAATTCTAGGGGGCTGCGCCACCACTACCCCCCCTTCGTCCTTGGATTCCGTGGTGAGGGTTGTAATCTCAGCCATGCCTGAGGATTATGCGGACGAGGAAGGTGAGGAGGAGGAAGAGGAGGACGAGCTTGGAGAGAGCACACAGCACCCCGTTAGCCCCAACAGCCAGGAGCTTTTTCTGACCCAGACGGAATTACCGTCCCAGCCCTCCCAAGCCACTAGCCCAGACAGTGAAGCCATGGAAGTGACCTCTGGTGAGTGTACCTTTAGTGAGTGTATCTTTGTAAACACAAAGCATGGTTTAAAAGCAAGCTTTTTTTAATGATTGATTTGCCCTGAGGGCTTGGGATGCATTTGCGGGCAGTAAAGTTACTGGAAAAGTTTGTTAACATGTCTGGGGATGGAGCGGAAATCCTCCAGGGACATCTCCATGAAGCGCTCCTGGAGGTACTCCAAAAGCCTTTGCAGAAGGTTTCTGGGCAAGGCAGCCTTGTTCCATCCACCATGGTAGGACACTTTACCACGCCATGCATGTAGCAAGTAATCGGGTATCATTGCATGACAAAGCATAGCTGCGTATGGTCCCAGTGATTGCAGGCATTCAAGAAACATCCGTTCTTTATCTCACTCTGTTATCCTCAGCAAATTGATATCGTTCATGGTAACCTGGTTGAAATTCAGGAATTTAATTAAGGGGACAGAGATGGCCTTTTTCCTACAGGGCTGTTTGCCTGTTGCTTACAAGAAATCCTTCCTTGCATGTAGCCAAGCAGCGGGAGGGGAGGAACGATAGCGCTGAGCTTTCTCACGTTTGGCTAGCAGGAATCTTCCCAGCTACCAGCCACGCGGTGGAGGGGAAGGGGGTGATTAGCAGTGATCTTCCATGATACCAGCCATGCGGTGGGGGGAGGGGGCAAAGCGATCATCCTAGAGAATTGGAGGGAGTGTGGGGGTGGCTTCTCTGAATGGAAGTGAAGGCTGCTGAAGCCGAAAGACAATGGCTTACCATGGACGCATGCAAGCTGAATTCTGATGCCTGGACCTGCGTCTGTGAGATCTGTAACATCAGAGCCCAGGCACTCAAACTTAAGATGCAAAATGCAACCTTGTAGTGAAATCACATGTGGTGTGTAAGGTGAATAGTGTTGTTCACTGTGAAAGAGTATAACCATTGTTCTGTAAAATGTATCTTTTTAAATACTTCTCTCCCTTTTTTCCCTCCCTCATGCAGCTGCACATTTTTCAAGCCTCCCTACTCCATCCCGAAGGCTAGCTCAGATAAGGCGGAGGAAGAAGAGGACGCGAGACGAAATGTTCTCGGAAATCATGGAAGTAACCTGCAATGAAAGAGCTCATCTGAATCAGTGGAAGGATGTGGTATCAAATTACAGGAAAGATGCCAGTGAACGTGAGGACAGGAGAGACGCTCGAGATGAGAGGTTGCGGCAGGAAGATCAGAGGTGTAGGCAGGAAGATCAGCAGTGGCGGAATGAAATGCTGGGGCTGCTGCGTGATCAAACTGACATCCTCCGACGTCTGGTGGAGCTTCAGGAAGAGCAGCGAGGTCACAGAGTGCCACTGCAGTCCCTGTGTCACCACCCTCAGTACTCACCATGTTACAAGTCTTCCTCACCCAGACGTGTAAGAACACGTGGGGGAAGGCTTTGTGCACCCACCCACTCCACCCCTGTGGACAGCCCAACCAAAAGGCTGTCATTACTTTGAAATGATTTTAGTGGCCTTTTCCTTCCCTCCTATCCTCCTCCCAAACCGCACCCGGGCTACCTTGCCAGTTCTCTCCCTCTTTTTATAATGAGCTTTTTAATAAAGAATACATGATTTTTAAATGATAGTCACTTTATTTTCTTAAGCAAGCTGTAATCGAAGGGGGAGGGTGGGTTTCTTACAGGGAATTAGTCAATCAAGGGAAAATAAACACAGGAGTCACACCATACCTTGGCCCGTGATGAAACTCGTTTTCAAAGCTTCTCTGATGCGCACAGCTTCCCGGTGTTCTCTTCTAATCACCCTGGTGTCTGGCTGCACGTAATCAGCGGCCAGGTGATTTGCCTCAGCCTCTCCCCCTTACTCTCACAGAGATTGTGGAGCACACAGTAAGCAGCAATAATAAAGGGGACATTGGTTTGGCTGAGGTCTGAGCGAGTCAGTAATGTGCGCCAGCGCGCCTTTAAACGGCGAAATGCACATTCTACCACCATTCTGCACTTGCTCAGCCTGTAGTTGAACAGCTCCTGACCACTGTCCAGGCTGCCTGTGTATGGCTTCATGAGCCATGGCATCAAGGGATAGGCTGGATCCCTCAGGATAACTACAGGCATTTCAACATCCCCAACAGTTATTTTCTGGTCTGGGAACTAAATTCCTTGCTGCAGCATTTTAAACGGAGCAGTGCTTCTGAAGACACGAGCGTCATGAACCCTTCCTGGCCATCCCACGTGGATGTTGGTGAAACGTCCCTTGTGATCCACCATTGCTTGCAGCACCATTGAAAAGTACCCCTTGCGGTTTACGTACTGGGTGGCCTGGTGCGCCGGTGCCAAGATAGAGATATGGGTTCCATCTATCACCCCCCCACAGTTAGGGAATCCCATTGCAGCAAAGCCATCCACTATGACCTGCACGTTTCCTAGAGTCACAACCTTTTGTAGCAGTAGCTTAGTGATTGCTTTGGCTACTTGCATCACAGCAGCCCCCACAGTAGATTTTCCCACTCCAAATTGATTCCCGACTGACCGGTAGCTGTCTGGTGTTGCAAGTTTCCACAGGGCTATTGCCACTCGCCTCTCCACTGTGAGGGCTGCTCTCATCTTGGTATTATGGCGTTTCAGGGCGGGGAAAGCAAGTCAAACTTCCATGAAAGTGTTCTTACGCATGCGAAAGTTTCGCAGCCACTGCGAATCGTCCCACACCTGCAAAACTATGCGGTCCCACCAGTCTGTGCTTGTTTCTCGGGCCCAAAATTGGCGTTCAATGGGTAAAACCTGCCCCATTACCAGCAGAAGCTCCAAAGCACAGGGGGCCCGTGGTTAAGGAGAATTCAGTTTCCATGTCCTCATCACTCTCGTCACCGCGCTGCCGTAGCCGCCTCCTCCTCCTCGCCTGGCTTTGCAGTTCATGGTTCACCATAGACTGCATGAGAATGCGTGAGGTGTTTACAACGTTCACGATCGCGGTGTTGATCTGAGCGAGGTCCATGCTTGCAGTGCTATGGCGTCCGCACAGTTCACCCAGGAAAAAAGGCGCGAAACGGTTGTCTGCTGCTTTCACTTAGGGAGGGGTGAGGCTGTACCCAGAACCACCCGTGACAATGATTTTTGCCCATCAGGCACTGGGCTCTCAAACCAGAATTCCAAGGGGCGGGGGAGACTGCGGGAACTACGGGATAGCTACCCACAGTGCAACACTCCAGAAATCGACGCTAGCCTCGGACCATGGACACACACCACCGAATTAATGTACCTAGTGTGGCCACGCGCAATCGACTTTATACTGTTTTATAAAACCGGTTTATGTTAAATCGAATTTATCCCATAGTGCTGACGTACCCTTAGGGTACGTCTTCACTACCCGCCGTATCGGCAGGTAGCAATCGATTGCTCGGGGATCGATATATTGCGTCTCATCTAGACACAATATATCGATCCCTGAACGTGCTTATATCGATTCCGTAACTCCACCAACCCAAACGGAGTTGCGGAATCGACAGGGGGAGCCGCGGACAGCGATCCCGCGCCGTGAGGACGGTGAGTAATTCGATCTTAGATACTTCGACTTCAGCTACGTTATTCACGTAGCGAAGTTGTGTATCTAAGATCGATTTTCCCCCGTAGTGTAGACCAGCCCTGAGAGTGCCTTCTTTCCTGGATGGAACACACAGCAGAGAAGATAGAAAAGAAAAAACATCTATACACAGTTTGTAATACTGCTCCTCATTACCACAGTATCTGAATGCCTTCCATGTAAAACAAACAGCAAATATTTAGTTCAGGATTTTGGGAAAGATTTGGGATGATTTTTATCAGTATCTACAGAGATGCTCCTGATTTTCTTACCTCACAGTAAAGAATCTGTTGAACTTGGGGCAGCAAGATTCAAATGCCATTTTTGGATATGGTAAATACTGTAGTTATGATCCAATTAAAAAAAAGTTACCCTGAACAAAAAATCCTCGGCTTATTCTGTTCAGCTGCTAGACTACGAATGCAGCCCTGGTTAGCCAAGACCTCTCCTGACTTCAGTGCCCTACATACCGCTGTTAGAAAAATTCACCCCAAATGCAAAACCTGTGCTGCCTCACTCTTCTAGAGCATATTACCTCCGCCAAATAAGGAAACTGCAAGGAGTCTCTGAAAATGAGATTCTATGCACTTTGCTTTGGGATCATGACAGTCCTCCCAGGTCACCGAATCAGCTTCTCAAAAAACTGGCTAACACAGGACTTCAATTGCCTCCCCCAAATACTGAAAGGTTTTGGACATCCCAGACCTTCAGAAATCAGCTTTCACTATAATTAAAAGTTGTGATTCAATAACTGAAGTTAAATTTAAATACTACACTGATAAGCATATATAAGAACTTAGATAGAATTGAATAAAACATCTATATCTGCCAAAGTTAAATTAATCAAAAAAGTTACATTCATTTGACTCTTTGCTTCCCTAAATATTTTCAAGAGAGAACCACCTTCAGATAGGAAACCTACACTATTTATTTTAGAATTAATGTTTAAAGTGTTCTGAACGTGTGAAGTATTGTTACTACTAAAGCCCATTGTATAAAATCTACCTTCTTTTCAGTATTTAAGGTTGTTTGGGTTTGTTAGAATTAATAATCTGTAAATTAAGATCTGAGATACTCCTTGCTCACATGGACTCCCAAGCACAAACTTATTTGCATTGAACTCTAACCGTACAAAAGTTAACTAGAAAATATCCATGAAGACCACTTGCTCCATGCTTAAGCTAACATTGCACAAGGAAGTTTTATATCACACAAGATGCAATTTAAATTAAATATCAAATATGTATTTTGTATCAGGAAAAACAGAAGACCATTCTGAAGGCCAACCAAGTCTTTTAATGAAAAGCTAATATGTACTTTGACAACTGTAATGCACCAACATCTTTTCATAATTATATCAACCTGTGTTTAAACGGCTATAATTGGCAAGTCTCTGGAACAGACCATATTGTTCCCTCTAGGCGATGACACCACCACAAGTGGTTTGGAAGGTATAGCTTTGGCTGCTAAGCAACAGAGTTCTCAGCCATGCCCTAGGTACCCCCTCTACCCTTATATAACGCTTTCCTTGGAAGCCAAAAAATCTTACTGCGTTATAGGTGAAACCATGTTATATCGAACTTGCTTTGAGCCACAGGAGTGAACAGCTCTGCCTCCCTGGAGCGCTGCTTTACTGCGTTATATCTGAATTCATGTTATATTGGGGCAGAGGTGTAGCTGTATGCAATAATTCAGTGCATTTCAGATTGTCTTGAAGGATTTGTAAATATCCTCAAGGATGGTTGGTGTTTAAACTTATCCTCTGCCTTTCTCTGATTTTCAGATACAGCCAAGGAAACATTAGGTGGTGTTCAGATGCACGTCCAAATGAGATTTAGGCTAGTGTCTGAACTAGAAACACAGAGAGTTAAGGTTTAATGGTGCCAAAATCTCATGAGCTATTTTCACATTCTTCTGACCAAAAATAGACAATTTCACCAAAGATGAACTTTTCAAGCTTCCCAGCATCATGGCAGTCATTCTCATAATATTTCAGCTGCACCCGAGTCTGAATAAAAGGTTTCTTCTTTCCACAACTAAAACCATCAGAGGTGGTTCATATTTGAGAAACCGAGTATGAATTCCTTCCTCTGCCTGGAAATTGAGTTCTAAGTCATCTCTGCTTAAAATGGATCTTTTGTTTTATTTATTTTAAATGGATTTGTTTTTGAGTAAAAAATATTATCTGGACGCTTACAGCAAGGCCACTACCACGGTGAGAATGTGACAACTTGTATAGTGGTTATGAATAACAGGGGCTACAGTCTCTCTCTTCCCCACAGCTATGTCAAATAAGGACCTGTGGTGACTGTTTTGGTCATAGGAAGCTAACGTATTTGAAGGCATCCAGTCAATCATTGCCACAACAATATTATAGCTGACAGTTTATGTAACAGGTCTGGAAATTCAAAGCTGTAGCTCTCACAAAACCATCACCACAACCAAAGTGCATATACACCATAATATAGGTGTGCTGTGTTGTGCAAAGTGGCTGAGTTATAGTTGCTGTTGGACCATATTTGTAATTCCCGACTTAAGCATTACCATTTATTTCAATGTATATTAAAAATAACTTCATCCATTTAAAATATGCAATGTGAAATTCAGATGTGTGGAGCTCCAGAATATAATACTTGTATTTCCTCACATATCAAAATATACAAATCCACATTTATATTACTGATGTACATTTTCCCCCAACATGCAATCACTGAAATGACACAGGTATAACCAGTTATCAACTGAGCTGGCCAAAAAGTTTCCATCAACTGTTTGATGGAAAATTGTGTTTTTGACAAAGTTTTTCGCAAAAAGTCTCCTTTCCTTGGAAAATTTTTCCTTTTCATAAAAACCAAAAAGTTGTTGGTTTTCAGTTGAAAACGGAAGAAATTTAGCCAAAACCCAAAAAATTTCATTTCAGAAATGCTATTTTGTCTCATGTCCCATTCTCTTCCCAGCCAGATGAAATCTTTCATGCTGCACCATGGCAGCTCAGCAACAGAGGAAACCGTGGTGCATCATGGCAGATGTATTCCAGCCAGGGAGCCCAGGCTATAGGAGAGAATAGGAGCATGAGGCATCTGACCTAAAACTCCCCTGAGGCACGATTACAGCATTTCTAAATCAAGAATTTGGGTTTTCAGCTGAAAGGTTTTGGCTGAAAATTTTCAGTTTTTGATTCTTCACTAAAGTCAACCTTTTTTTTTTTTTCTTTTTTCTTTTTTGCCTATTGAAAAACACCTCAACTCATTTTCCAACCAGGTTTAGGTCTCAAACCACAAACTGAAATGGACTTGCAATACTTTTGATCCCATATTCAGTATTTTCCTATTTTATTAATTGTAGGTGAAGAAATACAGAGGCATACAACTGCTCCAAGGAGGTGGAGAAGTTTCAATCTGAGTGGCTTGTTTGAGGGGAAAATAACCCATTTCCTAATTTATTTTAAACAGCCAAACTTTTTTAGCTCTCATTCCAGACTTCTAGTTCCAATAGAATTTATCCATTTTTAAAAAATGTTTTCATGCAGCTTGGAGCACATTTCTATTAATTTTTTGCATTTGAGAGAACTTCTAAATTAAGATTCCGAAAATTCACACTATAAACTGCCTCCTCTGATATACAGCTACTATTTTAAAATTCAAATGTTATATGTAAGCAGGGGGAAATATTAAGCCTACTTCTTGCTTTTGGAAGAGGGCTGCACCAGTTCCATACCCTACTGCTACTCTGGATGTACATACTTACTAAAATTAGTCATTCTGACAACTTCAGAAACAGGAATCATATTCAGAGATGCATACATGTTCAGATCTACCTGAGTGCAGCTGGCTTAGCTCTCTCATCTCTTCCAATACATGGTGGGTAAGAAGAAAGGATAAACTATGAGTATCATAAGGACATATTCTTTCCCCTCAACCTACACAGGTAATGGGATGCTGTTACCGAGGAGAAGGTCTGATTTTAGAAAGGATACAAATATTTTAAGCTTGAAACCAGTTTAACTACCTGCACATTCAAATGCTTCTGTAAGTCAAGCACAGCAGTGTGGTTCCAAACCTGTATATTTGCCCTCATTCTGTTTACTGAAGTTTAGAGTGTTCTCTTTTGTCTTCCCACCTGCTCACAGCTCACTTTCAAGGCAGCAACGAAATCTAAAACCTGTTTCAGATACGTTTGCTATGTGCCATCTCCTCAACATTAAAAAAAAAAAACAAAAACCTGTGCCATACCAATAAGAAAAAAAGTTCATATGGAATTATATTAGTGAAGTTGTTTAGTGTTCTAGTCTTAACTCTGATGACTTGAAATTTTTGTTTCTGGTTCTGAGCTGGTAGCTGTGTCTGGTACCTAAAATGTTTTTTTAAAGGAATGTTTATTTTAAGAAAGTTTAAATTAACACATTTTCTGTGTCTTATTTTTTATTTTTGTTCATTGCAATAAGCTTTTCAGAATGCTATTTGCTGGAAATCTTTTTTTAAAGATTGTATTTACTAAAATAGTATCTGAATTTCCTTTTAAAATCCTCAAAGGAACATTTAAAAAAGTTGTAACAAATTCATGAATTTGTTTCCATGACTATAAACGATCACCCCTCATAGTCACCTTTAGAGTACCCTTATTAGAATATATTATTTTAACATGAATAAATACACTTCTAAATCCAAAGAGGAAATGAATATTCAAAAAATGCAACTGATCTTTAGAAAAGAATAAGCCAAGATGATGACAAAAATCTGATAACTCATTTAAAAAAAAATGTTGCCATGCCATGACTAGATTTCCAAAAGACAAAGGGGGATTTAAACATTAAAGAAATCTCAAAATAGAAAGGACTCTCATGTTAGCTACTGCAGAAGAGTGAAATTATGTATTAGTCAGGGCTGCAAAGCTGAATTCCTCTAGACCAGTGGTTCTCAAGCTTTCCTACTGGTGACCCCTTTCACACAGCAAGCCTCTGAGTGTGATCCCCATTATAAATTAATACTTTTTAAATACTGAACATTATAATAAATGCTGGAGGCGAAGTGAGGTTTGGGGTGGAGGTTGACAGCTCCTGATCCCCCATGTAATGACCTTGCAACCCTTTGAGGGGTCATGTCCCCCAGTTTGAGAAACCCTGCTCTAGACAAATTTTAAGTGACAGTGTGCAATGCTGTCAGCTGATTCCTTTGTCCACAAAAATGGTGCATAAGACATTCAGATAAAGTCTAGAATGTAAATAGTTTTACATCTCACAGCTAGATTCCCACTAATTTTGCATGCTTTTCATGAAAAGAGTACCCCTTTAGCCTCGAGCTACAGGAAAATGCATACATAGGAGAGATTTCCCTTGCATCAGAGTTAGAGTAAACCTGGGTTTTTCTGGTTTGTTTTTAAAGCTCTGAACAAATTACTCAGTATGCTTAGCTCTATAAAACAACAATAGTGCTCCTGGCGCCAATGAATGATTATTTTTTAAATAATTTTATTTATTTCTTTTGTAGTAAAATGAGAACTAAATGTCTATACAGGAAGCTAAGTAGCAAGCATATTTCCTGCAGGAAGTAGAATGAAAATACTGGACCTTTACAAACTGAAATCCTTGCTCAATGGCCTATGTGAAATCAGTTTGGTAGTTTAACTTCCATTCTTACTGGACAGTGAACCACATCACTGAGACCATGACCAGAACTGATACCCTTACTGGCTGTAACCGTAGAGAAGCCATAGATTGCAAAAAATATAGACAACGAACTAACTTCTAACCCCTAGCAATCATTCCTCCATATCAGAGTTGGCAAACAGCACAAGGATATTAGCAATTTGCTGCTTGTGTTTTACTTATTCTGTGGATAAAATGAGAATTTTGGTCTTCTGTGCTATCAATATGACACAGGTCATTGCATTACATTTGCACAAAAATAATGTAAAACAACATGGAGGGCCTGACTGCTCTATGTTGACAGTAAACATCCCGAGAGAGAGAGAGAGAGAGAGAGCATGTGTTGGGGAGAGTGAGTCAGCTCATTGCCTTTTTAAGTTCAGAAAGCAACTGGAAGCAACCAGGTCTTGATGCAGGGAGAAGGGGACACCCCAACATCAGGCCCCACCTCACTCCCCGGCTCTAAACACACATACACCCGCCCCTGCCTGCCTGCTAACCACTGTGTTCCTAACAGGGCTGGCTCCAGGGGTTTTGCAGCCCCAAGCAGCCAAAAAAAAAAAAAAGAGCTGCGATCGCGATCTGTGGCATTTCAGCGGGAGGTCCTTCGCTCCGACCGGGAGTGAGAGACCCTCCGCCGAATAGCTGGACCTGGTGCCCCTCTCGAGTGGCCGCCCCAAGCACCTGCTTCCTAAGTTGGTGCCTGGAGCCGGCCCTGGTTCCTAATGCCCTGGAGAGCAAGATTTCACATTAATGATTTATGTTAGCTGCTGGAGTGGCATGCTCAGCTGTCAGAACTTCCTGGAGACTTGAAAGAGGAGGGGAGCATGCCTCTGTAGCTGGAATGCAGATCAGTGGAGTTCAAAACAGTGAGCAGAGCAGTCACAGTGGGCATTGTGGGATACTGGAGGAGGCCAGTTATGACGATATAATGAACAGCAGTGTCAACACTGATGCTTTGTCACTTTAACTTTACCACAAAAAGCTCTATGATTGTTGAGGTGGTTTTATTTTGTCGGCAAAACTCTCCTGTTTTGCCAACAAAAGTAGCATTCTAGTGTGTACACCCCCCCGGCATTGTCAGCAAAAGCTGCCTTTTGCTGATAAACTGTATAGAGTAGACAAGGCCTTAATTTCATTATTTTGCTAGACACTAAAAATCATGGGACTTTTTTGTTCTATGATTGCAAACATGTTAACAGGCCATTCTACCTTGAATAATCTCTTAGAATATGTGCTAAATACCTAGGCTAACCAATCTGTCCCACCTTGTATTTAACTGTGATGCTCTGAGTACCTTTCCCAGACCTGAAGGGTGCTATGTAGCTTGAAACTCTGGCTTTGTCTACAGCGCCACTTTCGTCGTCAAAACTTTTGTCACTCGGCAGCGCAGGAAAACACACACCCTGAATGACAAAAGTTTTAATGACAAAAAGCATTGGTGTGGACAATGCTTCGTCGGCGGGAGCCATGCTCCTGGTGATGAAGCTACCGCCCCTCTTTGGAAGTAGTTTTATTTTGTTGCCGGAGAGCTCTCTCCTGGCAATAAAGAGCAGCTACACAGTGCACCTTAAAATGGTGCGGCTGCAGCGGCACAGCTGCACCACTGTAAGGTGCGCGGTGTAAACATAGCCTTTATCTCTGTCACTAACAGAAGTTGGTCCAACAGAAGATATTACCTCACCCATCTTGTCTCTCTAGTATCATAAGACCAACACGGTTACAACAACGCTGGATATGATGTACCTACTCTTGTTTGGTAATGTTGTATTTATTATGCCAACAGAAAAACACCCTGTGCCAGCAAAATCTGCCTCTATACTGGGGCTCTGCCAGTACAGCTATACCAGCAAAGCACTCATAGTATAGACAAGGCCTTAGTTTAACAGAATTATAATACTAATCACATGAACCAGTAATGATATGATTTACATAGATGAGCTTTTGACAATAGAAGTAAGAGTTGTATTTGTAGAATTTTCGGAGGCAGTATATATTGTTTCAGGACACCTACAGTACATAAAATTAAAACTGAAATAAGTATCAGGTAAGTAGTAAGCAGTACACAATTTGAGAGAAACAAAAGGGAGGATGTAATATCTTATTGGACCAACTTCTGTTGGTGAAAGACAAGCTTTCAAGGTACACACCATTGAATTTGTCAGTTTCAATATTAAAGGGCAATGGGTGTACAAACTGCTCCAGGGAGAAACAGATAATCTATTCCTGTTGTTTGTGTATGCATTAAGCCTTTTTAACTCTGAACAGGCTGCTGAAAATAGATCAGCTTTCAGATTAAATAAATTTATTTTTTCATTCTTTGCTTGAAAAGTGAATTTCTACTCCTGCTCCAAGTAATGCTAATGTGGAAAGCTTCTAAATAAATATAAACCGATAGCCTCTACTTGATTTCAGCTGCCATTTCAAACATGCTGCAAGCACAATCTTAAAAATTTAATCAACGTCCAATACATGTTTTGGAGGAAGAAAATCTGGGAGCAAGTCAAGAGCAAAAGTTCTCAGTTTCTCTTTTTACTAAAAGGCACTTCAATTTTTTTAAATTAACAAGGAAGTTCATAATTATTTTCTGATCACCATTTAAATAGTATGCCCTTTTTAGGGCAAAGAAAAATCACAGATCTCATTAAAATAAATGGATACATTAAGCACTCATGTGAAGCTCCTTTGTATAATAAAAACAGCTTTAGACAAAGAAGGGGGCTGATTAGAATTGCCTGGCAAAATCATGCAGTCCAGAGGGGTATTTTCAGCTCAAATGGTGAAATGTTTCAGATTCTGGGACTGGGACATATTTTGTGCATTTTCTATGAGTCTGTGAGAGTCCTTGGAGAGAAACAAAGGTAGGGAATTATTTTAGAATAGGGCACAGATACCTGACCTCAGGCTTCTGCAAAAAGAGTGCTGCCTGTGTGAATTTTATTCCTACTGCTGAGAAAAGGATTTGTATAAATTCTCTAAATTAACAGCTTAAAGCTAAAGCCATGTCTTTACTACAAAAAGAAAAAGTTGTGCTGTTAACTCAAGTTAGCCAGTAAAGACAAGGCCTATGACAATATCCTGACCCTGTTACTGATTTCTAATCCAAGCAAAAACCACCTCACAAGACCCTGATTTTCAGCCATTGCTCAGCCAAATGTTCTACAATACAGTAAACCCCTTTTTTTAAATGTGAAGAGTTTTTCTATTAATCTGTTTATATTTAAAAAGGTCTTTTATATGGACCCAAGAACAACACCAGATATCCCTACTGCTTCCCTCTTCTTTCTCTATGCATACAAACAGTAGCAGCATGCAATTTAAAAGCACCATAGTGTTAATACCCCACAAGTAAGGCCCTATTTAATTTGTAATATGGCAGATTCCATACTATTAGGCTTCCACCACAGTTCTGACAGTGGGTGCCCCAACCAATCTGGCACTGAGAGTGTGATCCCCTGCTCTCAGTCCCGTGCCCCTGCTCTCAGCTCCAGGAGGCCCACGGTGGAAAACTGCAGAAAAGTAATAATGGACTTTATTACCACAAATAATATGGTCCAGTATTACTTTTACACCATTTTCCTTAGCTTGTCCACAACTAAGCTGCAATTTTTTGACAATCATCCCACAATTCAAGTAGGGCCTTATTCATAAGTTACTTAGACAATAATGAAGACTGCAAAAGTAGTTCACATTTCCTTCCCTTTATAAAGTGGAAACCTTGGTGTGTTAGGAGAATTTCGTAAGTCACAACTTTAAAAGTGGAACTTGTGATTTGGTATCTCCCAAAAAGCCTGCTGCTTGCTACCTATTCAGTTTCAGCTCTGCTGCTGTAGTTACTGATAAATACCATTTTGCAAAACCTGGGGAATTGCAGACAGCATCAACAAAACTGATAATGATTACACAGTACACAAAGTAAATGCACAAAGGAAGCAAATCTAAAAAAGAAGAAAAATATTTTCGTATTCACTAACATGGAAGAGATTAGTTTTAGGGGTTATTTGTTACAATAGTAGGTACAGCATTTTTGGATAGATATATGATTTTCAATTTGATGACATCCCTTTTATTTACTGTAGTTAGCATAATCCCATATCAGCAGCAGTATGCAGACTAAATCAGTTAGGTCTTGAAAAAAAATACCAAACAAGAATTTATGCTTTCATTTACTCTTTTCCACTGATGACAAAAGAGGAGTAATTATTTAGTTCTCGGCTTGAGAAAAAGCATTGAGCAGTAGAAAGAGCAAGATGAAATATGATTAGCAAGAGTTATTTGAAAATTTCATTTGTAACATTCACAGTGCAGATTTTTCATGTCAGCATTTTCCACTAATCTAATCAGTTTTGTAGCTTCAGGATCAATGGAGATTTTAGCATTCTGCAGTTTACCCATTTTGAAAAATAACATGTCCGAAAGTCATAGTCACTCCGTATTATAATCATCTCCATAGTAGTCTATTATGCTGTCAGCACTCTCAGTCAACAAAAACGTTCTATTGCTCACAGCTTCAGCACTAGTTTCTTATCAAACCATGGTCACTTTAACTAGAACTGCAGTAGAAAAAACAAACAACTGTTTTGGATCTTCAGCCACAGTGTGTATTGTTTTCCCATTCTAGATGCTCAAGTCTGTTTCTTTGTCTGTAAAGTCAACTGGGATTCTCAAGCTGCATCTTTTTCTTCAGTGGCAGATTTCTCCAAATCTCTAAATCACTCTTTGTAAATCCATTATATAATTTCTTTAAAAGAACAGAACACGTGGCATTTGGGGAGTGCTGAGCACTTTTTAGGAGTTTATAATTCACAGGTTTAACTTTTAAAAGCTTTCATCAATTCTCTAATACACCAAGATTTCTACTTCATTAAGGGAAGAAATTAACTACCCTGTAACCATCATTGTATAAATAATGTATACTGATGCATTAATGCAACGTTTTTGTGCTGTTAAACATTATGCTGATATATGTTATTATAAGAATAGCACTATTTATGTTATTGCAATGGATGTTTTGTCAGCAATTCCTTTACACTACCCTGCTTATAAGAGTTTATAATAGACTTTGGACTGAAACTTTGCTTATGTGACAGGCAGTGACAACTAGCATGGCATGTACTCTAAGGGCACATAAAAGTTTAATATGCTGTGGACTATCACCCCATTATAATATCCTTCCTCTGCAATGTCCCTCCGTCAGCTTAAAAGTGAAGTTTGGTGCTTCACAAGAAAAGTTGCATGGTTATGCCCCAGTTATAACTGGTGGTTCTTTGCATCTTGGGCCACACAATACCATGATTGAGAGAACCAGTTTTACTTCAGGGCCAGCAAATTCACAAATTGACATGTAGGCTCGTATTTAAAAAGGTAGAAAGAAGCATTTCAGGAGAATGGCGTTTGCAGCTGTTATGGAAAAGAGGCACAGGTTTCTGAAGAAAGACTGGATGACCAGTAAAGCTGATCTGATTTCAGCAGTCTGTTTAGTCTTAAAATAAGCTGTAGGGCCTAATCCAAAGATAAATTATGACAATCAGCTGTCTAGAGCACTAACTGCTTTTATTGGTCGGGAAGGAGTGTTGAGAAAAGATCCATGGACTGGTTATTTCCTAGCAATAAATATCTCTAACTTGTTCACTGCAGTCCTTAGCAATGCTCAAACACTTCTTAATACCCTACCTCCCCACTCTTATATAATTGTGGACCTCAAGTACATTACAAACTTTTTGCAGTCTATTGGTCATTGCTGCTCTTCAGTAGTGGGTTGGAAGTTCCAATCTGCCAAAAATTGTGATCTATTCATCTTTCAACATGCTAAAGTCTCATTAATTTAAACTGAGTTATACAATTCTATCCTGGCAACATATACCCATGTACTAGAGGAATACCAAAGTTTGCTTTTGGGATACCTCTATTAAGAAAGGCTTGACTGACCTTTATTGAAGATAAAAATAAACAGTGTACCTTAATGTCAGCTGTTTCTCCCTCCTGTGAAATCCTAGGCTTTCTGCATCCCTTGCTATATCATTAATATGATAAAGGTAGTAGAGAGCGGGGACTCTGAGCATGTGCCAACACACTAAGTAGTAAATATCTGAAAAATATGTTCCTACATTACAAAAGCAAATTAAAAACCAAACATGTTTACTGGTTATCAGAAAATAGTATCAGAAGCAATAAAAGAAATGCAGCAGATGGATTGTGAAATGAGCTTTTTTGTTTGCTTGGGGGAAAGAAGAGGTGTACTGCTAAATACAAATTTGTTCTGAAATTCACTTGAATTATTTTTTCTAAAGACACAATTAATGAAAATCTACTACAGATTTAAAATCACTGGTAGTTGAGACTATTTAGTTCAAGCATACAATTTCACGTCTAGCATCATCACATACAGTTCATGCTCTGCTTTAATTAAAAATAGATAAAAAAGGATCAAGCCAGTCCTTAATTTATCTTTGTGACACCTTACTTTGCAGACAACATGGAAGTGATGAGACACTATTTTATCTTCAGGATTTATTATCTTGAAGAGCAGCAATTCCTTTTCCAGTTTCCTACTACCTCATAAATATCATACCATAAATACCTCAGCATTGCCATGCTGCTTTGAAAATAGTAAGTATCTGGAGTGGTTATACAACAGATTTGAGTCAGTTGTTTTAAGTATTAAGTGTTTCCTTTTAAGGCTTTGAAGGGAAAAATACAGTGACATGACAATGTATACTGCATCACGAACATCTTGTTTACATAATTTAAACAATGTTCTTCTGTAATAAGGTGAATAACATTAAGAATTAAAGTATATGCATGGTGTTTGTTTTAAAGAAAAAAGTCACTTAGCCTCAAACATCTATGATTTTTGTTCACTTATAGAACACTGTGTAATATGTACATTTTCATTACATTCACATACCCATCTAATTTTTCTTTCTATTCTGTTTTCCAAACTGCAATCTGTTTCAATGCCAGGATTTTTTGTACATATCAATCTAAATCCACTCCACAGCATATAGTATACAGCTAGTGAACAAAATTATTTGACTACTTCAGTTGCATACTGACCAACAACAACAAGACCGCATGAATAAAGACTATGGACAGCTCTACAAAATACACAGTTTTAAATATTAGGGGCAGCAAAATATTTATTCATCTATGTTATAGAAGTGACCACAGGCAGAGAGGAACATACATTTTCCAGTTTGTCTAAGGCAGCACCTAACAGTCTTAAGCAAAACTTCGCCCTAAACTATCGGTCAAATTACTTTTAAATTTGAGGAGAGTTTAAGTAGAAAGACAACTAAAGCTTCCAAAAGGTAATCACCAAATTACAACAAATATGAGAAAAAACTTTATCCTGTTAAGTAGTTTAAGCATTAACAAAAAGTTGATCCAAGAGACTTCTTAAACAATTCTTTTAGCGTGTATTTTGATTAATAGTGCTAAAGAAGAAATTAAGGAATTCTAAGGGCTTGTCTACACCAGAAAGTTGCAGCGCTGGTGAGGGAGTTACAGCGCTGCAACTTAGGAGGTGTACACATCTGCAGGGCACCACCAGCGCTGCAACTCCCTGTTTGCAGCACTGGCCGTACTCCCGTTTTGTCTCGGGTGTAGAGGATCCAGCGCTGGTGATCCAGCGCTGGTAATCAAGTATAGACACTTACCAGCGCTTTTCTTGACCTCCGTGGAATAAGCAGGTATCCCAGCATACCTGAGGAAGCCTCTGGTAATCAAGCTGGTCTCCTTCCCCGGCTTGCTCTCGCGTTCCCCAAACCCCGAGCAAGCGGGTCTCCTTCCCTGCGGTTTGCAGGGTGGTTCGGGGAACGCGAGAGCAAACCGGGAAAGGAGACCAGCTTCGCCGCGGTTTGCTCTCACGTTCCCCGAACAAGCAGGTCTCCTTCCCTGCGGTTTGCAGGGTGGTTCGGGGAACGCGAGAGCAAACCGCGGCGAAGCTGGTCTCCTTTCCCGGTTTGCTCTCTCGTTCCCCGAACCCCCGAGCAAGCAGGTCTCCTTCCCTGCGGTTTGCAGGGTGGTTCGGGGAACGCGAGAGCAAACCGCGGCGAAGCTGGTCTCCTTTCCCGGTTTGCTCTCGCGTTCCCCGAACCCCCCTTGAAGCCACCCAACAGCGCTGCAGTGTGGCCACATCTAACACCACTTGCAGCGCTGGTTGCTGTAAGTGTGGCCACTCTGCAGCGCTGGCCCTATACAGCTGTACTAATACAGCTGTAACAACCAGCGCTGCAAAATTTTAGATGTAGACATGGCCTAAGAAAAGGCTTTGGAAGGATGGGCTTTTCTGAAGATTGAAGCCACCTATTGGATGGATAGAAAACTTGCCATGATACTTAAGTTGTATAGTTACTGAATAATCACCTGCAGTAAAAGGAAATACCTCCCCAAAATTTAAAAGGACCAGTGGAAAACTGTGAAACGTGCTTTTGGGTAGATCAAGCCCCTCAATTCAACTGAATGGAAGAACAACATAACAATAAGCCAATTGTTTCCAGTTTACTGTTCTCTCTCCCCTAAGAGATCCAGTGATTCACTTCCTGACTTAAAAAGGGATAACCTTGACTCACCCACCCCCTTGCCTGTTTACAAAGTGCATAGCTGTTGTATTCATCTACATTTGAGTAGAGGTGCCCTGAAGGGGGGCAGAAATGCCTTGGAAGGCTAGTCAAAATGCTCTGAACTTTAGTATATTCATGTGCAATCAAGACTATGCTCGGGAAAGCATTACATATTTGATAAAGATGCCAGACTCCTCTAAACAAAACAAACAAACATTTTCAATGTGCATCACTAGCAGCAAAGCTGTCTCCAGGTAGGGTAGATTTTAAAGTCCAAAGACATGTTTTCCACCACCAGATTTACTCTCAGTACAGAGGCAAGACTAAAAGACAGAAATGTTAGTTTTTATTTAAGCCTGTTGCCTAAAAACAATAAAAAACTATTTACCATTTAACTAATAACAATCCTAAACTGTCAAAGCTACAGTGAAGCAGAAAGACCCCTTATGTTCCAACTTGCTACCACAAGCAGTGTGAATGAACTGAGTGCCAGTTGGGGCTGATCCATCTTTTATAACCTTGCTATAGGGGTTGAAAGAGTATAATGGGTGTACTGCACAGCCCCAGTGGACACTGCTGGCTAAAAGATTCTAGGCTCATGTGCAAAAGATGCATGTTTCTACAATGGGACCACATGGAAAAATACTCGAACTTGCATTGCTGATATCTGTACTGCATCTGTGGATGGATAACTTCAATTTTCACTCAAGTCAATATGGTATTATGATCACTAAGCTTATTTTTTAAATAAAGATATTTGTGCTGCTCAAGGACTTAATTAATACTATTTAATACTAATACCATTAATATTAAATAGTAGACTATTTAAGCCAAAAAAATGTAGTTCTAGTACAAGAGATTGTTATATTAGGTAGGAGACCACCTCATGTCTACAGAATCACATTAGCTTCACCCACATTCTACATCTTTTTCAGTCCCTGGAACCCATTTGTTCTTTCCCCATCTCCTCCCTTTCAAAGTGGGGAATGGATGAAACCAGAGGCTGCCTTCCCTCTCTCCCTCCCCTATTCTCCAGATCCAGTGAAGGGAACAGCACTCAGGCACCTTTTTCAAAGGTGTCATAGCAGCTCCCACTAACCATGTGAATTTCACACTCATTTTAGTCTTCGGAAAAATAAATATTTATCACAGAGAAACAAGAAAGAGAGGAGATATTGTTTTCAAGTTTGCAAGCTAGTATTAAATACAAGGAAAAGTAAAACTACTTTAAAAACAGTAGTGTACTATCTGCTTAACAAAAAATAATGTATAAGAAACAAGTTAATTACTGCATTTGGTGTATTGCTCAAGTTAAAAACATTAGACTCTAGATTTACTGGCCAGTATTAAAAAAAGTCATACTTAAATTAAATGTCCAGCTTTTTGCCTGAATAAAATAGATTACCAGGTCTAAAGTGGCTGAGTCAGTTATGTATTGCTGCTTCCAGTAATTTTCTTTAGAACTTCTCATTATTTCTTGAAATCTCATGAGAATTTAAAAGAAAACTCAACCACAAATCACATTTAAATTCTCAAAACTCTGCAATAAAATTCAAGTAAATGTGTTACAATTTGAGCATCTGCTTCCCCAAGACTAGCACATGGCATTTATAATTTTGCCAGTCCCTTTAAACATTTGTTTAGGATATGTTATGAAGTATGCAAGTTATCTAAAGAATCTTCAGGCAGGAGTAATAATTTGGCCTTATTCAGAAGCAAAGCATTTGATTCACCTCATGGGAGGCACTGATAAAAAACAGCATTGAGCATTTCAACACAAAGCAGAAAAATGTCATGCAAAAGCAGTAATTTAAATGTGTAAGGGACTAGAAATAGCCTCTTACACACATTGTCAGCTGCCGCTAACAGCTTCTCTTGTTCAAATGCATAATCTACACATTTAGTGACAAAACAGCTGTGTATCACAACTACCCTCATCCCCAGCAATCTAGAGTCTGCATTTATCAAGGACAAAATGCATACTATATAGATTGTTGGTTTTTACTCCGGTGTTTTTTGTTTTTGTTCTTTTTTTAATCCATAAATGTGAACTTGTGATTGATAGCCAAACTGTTTTAAAAATAGAAGCCAGATGCATACTTACTCATTTATGCAGTGATACCAAATTTAGAAAACCCTTTAAAATATATGCATACAATTACAGTATTTTGTAGCGTTAGACAAAATACATGGTTCAGTCCTTTCAGTGTCATGTCTGATGAACAAGACCAGAATTTCCTGCAGTTTTTTTGTTACAAATACTCTGCCATCACATAAGTGTCAGTAGACTACGTTGACAGTACCCTACACTCTAGGGCCAGGTTCTATCCAGGTATTTACATAGACTCATGACTAGCAGATGGATCACCCAGAAAACTTCATGAACTTTTTTGCAGGTTCAAACCAGTTAGACTCAGAGTCCACCCATTTCTGATCCTGCAGTAACTGAGAGTGCCACACAGAAGGCCATCCATCATATGTGACATTGTGGAGAAGTTAAGAGAATTCTTTGCACTGGTCTCCACTACAAAGGATATGGGGGAGATCCTCACATGTGAGCCATTCTTTTTAGATGACATATCTGAGGAATTGTCCCAGATTGAGGTGTCAATAGAGGAGCTTTTGAAACAAACTGATAAATTAAACAGTAATAAATCAGCAGGACCAGACGGTATTCACCCAAGAGCTCGGAAGACACTCAGATATGAAATTTCAGAATTAACAACTGTGGTATATAATCTATCACTTAAATCAGCCTCTGTACTTGATGACTAGAGGATAATTCATGTAATGCAGATTAAAAAAAAAAAAAAAAAGTCTCCAGATGCAATCCTGGCAATTACAGGCCAGTACGGCTAACTTCAGTACCAGGCAAATTAGTTGAAACTACAGTAAAGAACACAATTATCAGACACAGATAAACACAGTATGTTTGGGAAGAGTCAATATGGCTTTTGTAAAGGAAAGTCATGCATCACTAATCTATGAGAATTATTTGAGGGTGTCAACAAGTATATTGTAAGTCAAATATACTTGAACAGGCTTAGTACGAGCACAAGTAAATGCTAAAGACAGGCATGCTGGAGGGACAATGCTGAAGCCAGTTATAAATAATCAGGAACAGTTGGGACTGACTGTTTAGCACTTTCAGACAGACATTCTAGAGCAACTGGCAGGGGCTTTGAAAGCTGTTTCCCATAATAGAATCATGACAGAAATAGAAGAGAGGCTGGATTGTCTTCCACGAAAATAGATCTTACTCAAAAACATTTTTACAAGTCTGACAGTAGACTGATTTAGCCTCCTGGAATACAGAACAAATTTGATCCTAACCAATGAAGTCTCATGTTAATCTGCAACAAATTTGTAATTAAATTAGTTATTCATAAAGTCACAGTAAAGCAATTTGTGGAGGTCTAGGAGATATCAGGTCAAGTAGGAGCTCATTTTACCTTTTAGCTAAAGCTAGAATAGGAACTCTCTGACTAGAAAGAGCCTAAACCTGTTAAGACACTACATTAGTCAGTTGCAACTTTCAGGAACTACATTCAAAAGCATATGTTCGCTTCATCTTACTTATCCACAAGCAGATGTTCTAAAATAACCACTGACAGTAGTTTTCTTTTGAGACAGAAATGTCCTAAATGGTATTTGCAGGAGACTTACTTGTCAGAAAGAAGTTACCATGCCTCAAGCAGTTTAAAAAACTTCTGGTAAAAGTAGCCGTTTGCACATAAAAGTGCATCTAAAAAATATAGTAAGAGTGATAGCTCAATGACCAAACACAGTACAATGTGCTGCCAAACCAGCCTTAAGAACAAATGTGAATATTCATGGCCAGAGGACAATGGAAGGATCTCAGAATATGAGTGCTAACCAGAGGTGAAAGTAAACTGGTAAGGGCCGACGGGCCGGTACTGAGGACCGGTAAGAAAAGGAGACTGAGGGAGGGAGAGAGAAGCCTGCTCCCTGCATAAGAATAGTTTAAACTCAGCTATTCCCTGATGGTTCAGCCCCCAGGGCTAGGTTTCTGGCATCCTTGTTAATTTCACTCACAGTAGCTGGGGGGAGGGGGTCGAGAAGAGGGTGTGTTTGATCATGGCAGGGGCAGTCTTTTTCTGTCCCCGGGATGAGGGGATCTGTCCAATATTAATATACACAACAAATACAAGCATTTGGCTGCACAGCTTAAATCCAGAGCTAATAAAAGCAAGTGGAAGGGGAAAACTCACTGTCACATTGGTTTCTCCACTCCTCCCTCCCCTTCCTCCAGCCAGGCTGCAGATAAGACTCTGCATTCCTCTCCCCCCCCAACCAACACCCCCAGCAGGGGTTCTCCTCTAGGCTCTAGCTTGCAATAGGGACACTGGCTGAGATGCCTGCTGCTGCTGCCTGCAAAAGAACAGTTTAAACTCAGCTGTTCCCTGTGCAGTTCAGTGCCCAGAGTTAAGAGCAGTTTCTGGCATCCTTGTTTATTTCACTCCCAGTGGTTGTTGGGTGTGTGTGACCATGGCAGGGGCAGTTCTTCTCTGCCCCTGGGATGAGGGGATGTCCTAAACACAATCAAAATCAGGAACCATTTCCAAGGTCAAATCTATCCCATTCCGTCCCCAGCAGAGGATCATGGTTGTGATGTACAACCTGCTTGCAGATCCTCTTTGAAATGTTACTGTTTAAAAAAAACACAACACAAAAAACATGGAGAACATGGTGGAAAGATGCGTCATAATGATTAGGGTTTATTTTGGGCAAAGCAATTTTGCTAAAGCAACTAAAGATTCACAGGGAAAGCAAATAGCCCTCATAGGCAAAACCACAAAGGGATTAAAGGGGAAAACTGAATATTCAGGGAAATTATCGTGCCTCCTTTGAAAGAAATAGTAGTTTTCATTCCAATCCCCCCTCTTTATATATTGATGTAAACACCTGAAATGTCCTTAGGACATTGGATGCAATCTCAGATCTCTTTTTGTTTTGTCCTGCCTGCAGAGGCTGAAATTGACAAAACTTTCTCTAAATATCTTGTATATTTCATGAAGGCTATTCCAGTTGTCCTTCATTCACCCCTGACTTCCCCTTCCCCCTGCCTGTCTGGCTGCGGTTTTTGCCTTGGTTACTTACTCCTTGGCAGACCCAGCCCAGCAGCACCTGCTGGCTCTCTGCAGGCAGCAGCTCACAGGGGCGGGTTGCTGGGGTCGCTGCTGGTTGGTGGCAGGCTGCAGCTGCATTGTTTGTGACACGTTCATACACATACGCACAGTCAGAGGTGAAAATAAGCTGGTCCGGTCTGATATACCGGCAAGAGCCAGTACGCCGTGCTGGACCGCATCAATTTCCACGGCGGGGACTGAAAGGGCCATGGCTGCGGGCAGCCCAGAGCCCTTTAAATCCCAGCCATGGCTCCGGCGGCTGGGCTGGGGTGGGGATTTAAAGGGTTCAAAGCTCCCTGCGGCTGCGGGCAGCCCAGAGCCCTTTGAGTCCCAGCCATGGCTCTGGCGGTCGGGCTGCGGCCAGGATTTAAAGGGCTCCGGGCTTCCCTCAGTGGCAGGAGCTCTGGGCCCTTTAAATCCCTGCCCCAGCCCTGCGAAGCTTGGCGTTCCCCCTGGTGGCCAGAGCCCCGGGCCCTTTAGTTTGCCCCTGAGGGCTCCCAGCCACCTCTGCAGCTGGGAGCCCCTGGTTGATTTGAAGGCCCTGGGTCTCCCAGCCACACCTGGTTCCCCAGGGCATTTAAATCTTGAGAGGCCATGCCTCTTCTGGATGAACCCGCCCCCACCCGCCCCTCAGGACTCCGGCAGTACCAGTAAGTCCTGTAAGTTACTTTCACCCCTGTGCTAACCCATCCTTGTGGCTACAGATGGTATGCTGTATAATGCAGGAGCTGTGGGTATTCAATAAAAGAAGGAATGTATAAAGCAAAGAAACTCTCCCAAACCACCTCCTCCCCAACCCCAAACTGGTCTAAATGACATTGTTTCAAAAACTTCAAGGCCATGGAAGCCTTGTTTACATTAACATTCTTATTGTTACTACTAACTGGCAGAGCTCAATTAGCAGGGGAAATTTTACAACCCTCCCCCCAGAATAAAACTAGCTTAAATACAAATTCCTGATTCATTAAACTGAGTAACCTCCACTAGCAGAGTACAATTCAAATGGGACTTCATAGATTCACTGTTGAAAAAAAACTGTTACGTGGACTGCAATTTCCCCCCCTCTATACACAAGGTATCTACAGAAGAATCTTAATTGAAAGAGACTGCAACCACTGTAAAGAGTCAAAGCTGGTTGTTTTAATGGATTTAATGTTTTTAAAGCAGAAGCAGGCATTTGCTTGTTCCAGAACAGCCTGTGTAGACTTATTTTAAGCTAATTACCTTTAGGTGGAAAATATGACTTGCTTTCAGCTTTGTGAGGCCAGTCCACCACAAGAGGTCCAAACCTACGAAAGCTGGCAGTGATTTCATCTACAAAAACAAACAAGGAATCTTAAAGAAAATCTGAAGATTAAAAGTGGCAAAACAAACAATCTTGCTTAAGAAAATGTTAGAGATTTTCTGAAGCTATTGAAAAACAGGAAAAAGTGAAATGATGAATACGTAAACCTTCTTGAAATAAATACCCTTTTTTACCTCTACTATACTTTGTTGCTTAAATACCACTAGTTTTTTCACTATGCCTTTCACTTCACAGACTAAAAGCAGATGTACAGCACTGTTACAAGACAGAATTTTCAGTAGCAGTAGTAGTAATGATGAAAACCAGAAGCCTTAATACAGATTTGCCACATTGTTTTTTTAAAACAACCAAAACAAGATGAATCTGAACCATCTTAACTCTCAGACATCAGGGATTCAAAATCTGGATCTGAGATTTCTCAAAGCATGGAATACTCAGAATCAGAAACTGCATTTGATCTATTAGAAAGGGTGTACTGCAAACACTGATCTGAACCCTGAATTCTGGTTGAGGCCTATCTCTAGATATTTGTGGTTAAGAGTAATTAGCTTACCAAACAAACATTAAAAATCACTGTTTTAAATACAGACACACATACTCCCAAAAAATCAAACCAACCAAAGAGAAAAATTTATTCCACATTTACAGGCTGTTTGCTTTTGCACGGAACTAACTTTTCTGAAATGTTTTTGCAACTCTTTTTAGAGAAGGAATATTATTCTTAAGAAACAAAAAGCCCAAGTCTAAACCAAAATTTCATTATTTTTAAAAATTCCCTGCACTATGCATTCCAATAGAGCTTTATGAACTGTAACTCACAGCAAAGGTTGGAAATCTGGCTTCTGTTCCCGTTGGAGTTGCTTAAACAGAAATTCAAGACTCAAACCTTTTGGTCAAAGTAAGTCCCATGGGAATACAGGGCACGGGGGAGGAGGTGGGCTTAAGTTCTTAAATTATGTGAACAGCCCTGGTTCACCAGAACTAAATTTTGTCTCACTGGTTTAGCAGAAATATCTATTTTTTTCTCATCAAACACACACTTGAATATAATCACAACCACACAGATATTAGCAACCCATCCATCAGAAGAAAGGTCTGAAGGGCAGTGTTTTCACGTCTGATGTTTAATATTATTTCTTTATTAAGGTATTACATGGTTTGGCAAAAAGCTTACTACAAAGTCAGCTTCAAAAAAAGCCTCTTTCCCTTGTGATGCATCCTTAAATTCCTGTGCATGCTTAGTTAGTAGTGGATTCTTGGTGTGGTAGGCAGTAACTGAAGAACATCCACAATGGATTGTGGTGAAAATAGGTGTTTTATTAACAAAACAGATATACACAATGCAAAAAACTATGATTGCTGACAATAACCTAAATATCTTTTGGCAACCAAACTAAACAAGTCACATTTACAAACTGATTCACTGTAAACATCTGTTAGAAATACCCAAGTAAACGGAGAGTCATTTTACTAACTAAAACCTATTTTTATTACAATAATGGACATATTTAACAAGTATAGGCTGCCATTTTTCTGTTTCCCGCCCCCTTGTGAATAAGAGATGAAATAGTCCAGGACTTTTGAGGGCTTTCACCATTTAACCCTATATTTCCATCAATTTCTTCTCTTTATGTACGTAGACACTTTATATACATAGACACACACCATTCCTGTGGAGGTTACATGCTTACTAGGGCATATCAATCCATCACTCCTCCACAGAGGCTGCCAGCCTCTTCCAACCTATCGCAATCTGCAAAAATTCAAAGCAGATTCCCAAACTCAAGTTGCCTTTGTAATATCACAACACACCACCAGCCACACAGGTAGGAAAAGCAAGGATTTTTATAATAGAAAACCAACTCCCACCCCTACCAATTGTACACATCACGGATTCACAGTACCTTCATCAATGTCAGGAGGCAGACCTCCAACAAACACCTTTCTAGAATAGCGTTCCACTCTTTCACCATTCTGACAGCGAGTTGGAGAGCTGAGACCCGATGATAAAGACTGATCACCGTGACTGTCGTCTAGGAAGCCATCTTCAAAAGGAAAGAGTGACGACCGACCTGTAACAGATTTGGGAGTTTCTAGAGTTAAAATTTTCTGGAAAAATAAATGGTCCTTTATGAGGCCAGGCCTACTTAAATCTGCCTTTTTAAAAGTTATGTTTTACTTCAACAGAATTAACAGTAAAGGCCAGATACTGCAAATGGTACCACACATGGTGTCTACCACCACCATCAGTCCTACTGTCATCAGTAGGACTGCTGGTGGTAGGAAACAATATGTGTGGTCATGTTCACAGTATAAGAAGCAAGAGCACAGCCCTCTCATATGCTCGTGCCTATCACTATCTAGATTATAAAAACAGCTATTGAATGTGTGCAAGATTACAGTTGCCTTTGTTTTGTAATAAAATGAAGTTTTAGGTCGGCTTTTACGTAGGTAGGTAAAATATCTTTCAGTGTAATTATAAGCACACTGCTAAAGCCGTTGTGTTTTTAATCCCACTATCCCTTTCTTTCCTTATTTTTAGTCAATTTACAAAAATAAATGTGCAACAAAAATTCTCAACTATCACTAGCTCACTATCTTAAAACACAGACTCTTCTGTTAGACATTCGACTATTGCCAATAACTAGCCTTCAAGCAAGTGTTTTATTATAGGTGTCATTTACATTTTCCAAAAGCTACAGTTGGATAACCTTTAAGTATGAAATAGGTATTTCTTCTAACTTGAGATAAATGTTTCAGCTATAAATATGGAAACTATTAACTACAGATGGCTAACAAATGAAAGCAAGGAAAATGATCTGCTTACACTGTCTACCATCGTTACTCAGAGAGCCTTGTGAGTGAGATTTAAATTTAAGACATACCCTTTCAAAAACTCTTTACTGTGAAGTTTTCAACAAAAAATACTTTCACTGATTCTTAGAAATTAATGCTATAAGAGAGACACAAGATCATTAGGCTACTCCACTGCTGGATTGTTCCCTACAACGTATTTTCTAGTGTTTTTCTCCAGCTAAGTTTAAGTATGCCAAAAAGCTGTGACTATCACCTTGTCCTTCAGGAAATTCAACTGAGGAAAGACCCAGAACAAACAGAGTCAAATGTCAAAGTGAGCACAGGGGAGTTTGAACTGAGCAGAAGTTGGGTAGGGTGGTTTAGCAAGAAGCTTTTTTTTTTTTTTAAGCAGGCTAAACTATTTTAAGAGTCCTTTATCAAATAATTAGATAAATCACTAAAAAAAACAAACAAAAAACCTTATTCTCTACATGAAGAAAAGTTACACCTAGCTCAAGCTAGTACCCACTGTTAACACCCAGTTTGGCCATGAGAGTAGTAGACCAGCAGCAGAATATTCAGGGTGGGTACTACCCAGTTTACTGCAAAGAATGAGGGCCAAATAACTACGTGGCTTGTGCCCACCTAATGTAAGCAGCTCATGACTCTCATAGCCAAAGTACAGCATATCTGCAGCCCAGAGTTGCAGAAGTGGAGGAGCAGAGGGATGCAGGGTCTGCATATAAGGAACATCATAGAGCTTGCCCACTTCTGAACCGATTTCCCTGAGCAGCTGAAGAAGCCAGTCTCATGATTGGGAGAGATTTAGATGGAATGGAAGGACTCCCTCATTTAGATGGGACCCATATTCAAACTCTGATGTGGCTAAATTTTCCCTCACAGAGAGGCAGTTGCTCTAGGGGATGGATTTCTAATTGGAAGATGAACACGTATTGTAGAGGATTTGATTATTATAAATATAGATAGCTGGGTATGCAGTGACCAGAAGAAACACTCATTAACTTCTTTATTGGGTGCAAAGATGCATCTCATGAGACATCTAAACAGACTTCCAGATAGTGCTAGGTAGGAGTTGGTGGTTATGGTACATATTGTTATTAATGAAGTAGAGAGGTATAGAATGGAGGAAAATAGGAACTGAGAGAGCTTAAAAGAAAGCCAATAGGTGGTGAGGAGCACTCAAGTCAGGTAAAGGATGTCAACAGCACAAAGGTATCCCTTGTATCTAGTAGTAAAGGATCGGTTAGAAATTACAGCTGAATTGGGCAAGGACAGATTAAGATCAAAGGTAATTTCTGTTAAATTAACAAGGTTTCATACTAAAAAATAAATAAAAAATAGGCACTTGGTTGAAAATAAAAACTATAGATGTTTACATATAAATGAGATGCTGAAAGGCAAAGATAGATGAACTAGAATGTCAGGCAATGAAAAAAGACTGACATAACAGGCATCACTGAAACATGGTGAAATGGCAAATGTCAAGGGGATACTGCAATACCTGGCTACAAACTATACAGGAAGGACAGATTAGGTCAAGAAGGTAGAGGAGCAGTAGTGCTGAACCTAAAAGATTGCATATACTCTAATAAGATAAATATTCTAATTGGTGATAAAAATCCCAAGTTATAAGAATACAAATATCCTAACAGGGTTATATTAACATCTTCCAGAGGAGGAAAAAAAAAAAAAAAAAAAAAGATACTGAGGACATAATGTTGATAGAAATCAAAGAGGCAAAGTCTAATAAAACTATAATGGGGTCAAACATAACAGTAATAGTTGAATGTTACAGTGAGACGAGGTTTAGAGAAGCAATTTTTCAAAACCTTGAACAACTGTTTCATGGAATTGATAGATTTAGAGAACACAACAGGAGAGATTATTCTTGACTTAGCCTGAAGTAACACACAGGATTTAGTTGCATGCGTGTGATGTGTGTATAGGAAATTCGGAGGCTTAAGATGCAATTTCAAGAGCAAATAACTAAAGATATAAAAACAAGAAAGTATATCAGAAGTAGAAATCCTGGCAAACAACTGGACGAAGTGGGTATTCACCCACGAAAGCTCATGCTCCAAAACGTCTGTTAGTCTATAAGGTGCCACAGGATTCTTTGCTGCTTTAACTGGATGCTGGACCACCATGGGATAGATAAAGGAAGCAATTAAGGAATAGAAGGATAATGCTGGAAAACTAAATTATTTCCTTGCAATTGTCAAAAAAAATAGTAGGTTGGGATAGGAATCTCATCAAAATTGTTTGATGAAGACAACAATAATAATGAGGCAGTAACAGAGATTGAGGTGTCAGAAGAAGAGGTTCTGGAAATAGTTAAACTAAAAAGCAATAAGTCACCTGATCCAGATGATACATCCAAGAGTTCTGAAGGAAATCAAGAATGAAGTGTAAAAGCAGCAAAGAGTCCTGTGGCACCTTATAGACTAACAGACATATTGGAGTATGAGCTTTCGTGGGTGAATACCCACTTCGTCAGATGCATCGGATGAATAAAAGTGACTGACTTAGTAGCAAAAACAGGGCATCAGCTACTATGACAGATGACTGAAGATTAGCAAATGTTGTACCTATATTTTAAGAAGGCACTAGGGATGATCCAGAAAATTACAGACCAATAAATCTTACTTCTGTACCTGGTAAGTTGGTTGCAACAATAATTTAAAATAGAATTAAAAGACACCCTGAAGATCATGACATGACACGGTCTAACCAGCATGTCTTCCGCAAAGAAAAATCATATTTCACTAATCCATTGGCATTCTTTGAGCAGTCTTATAAAACAGAGACAAGGCTGGCAAAGTGGTATCTTTTATTGGCCAAGTTTCAGCTGGTGAGAGAGAAGCTTTTGAGTTTACACAGCGCTCTTGTTCAGGTCTGGGAAAGGTTTTCTGTCACAACTAACTACAAGGTGGATCAGATTGTTTAGCATAAGAAGTTAATATGTTTGAATGGTCTCTTACATGCGAAGCGGGCTGTTTACACCTCACACGTCTGTCACAAAATGTGGAATCTCATATCCAGTGCACTAAATGCCTCAATAACTATGTGGGTGAAACGAGACAATCAAAATGCTCTCGAATTAACTCAAACAGAAAATAAGACAAAAACGCTATCACCCATAGGCAAACACTTTTCACAAATGATCACTCTCTATCTGATATATCTGTCCTCATTCTCAAAGGAAACCTGCACAACCCCTTTGAAAGATGAGCCTTAACAATAATACTGGATTTATGGCTCAGTACAACATTTTATAACCCACTTAACTCTCTGTTCTCCTAGGCTGCATAAGTATAAACTGCTTGCTAACATATTGTAAGAGACCATTCAACGTGAATTCCTTATGCTAAACAAGCTGTTCAACCTTGTACAGTAGAACCTCAAAGTTACAAACACCTTGGGAAGGGAGGTTGTTCGTAACTCTGAACAAAACATTATGATTGCTCTTTCAAAAGTTTACAACTGAACATTGACTTAATACAGCTTTGAAAATTTACTATGCATTAGAAAAATGCCGCTTTTAACCATTTTATTTTAAAGAAAAACAAGTACAGAAACTGTTTCCTTATCTTACCAAATCTTTTTTTAAAACTTTCTCCTTCGTTTTTAGTCATTCCTGTTCATCACAGTACTGTATTTGCTTTTAGTTTTTTGTGCACCTCTGCAGCTGCCTGATTGCTTACCTCCAGTTCTAAATGAGGTGTGTAGTTGATCAGTCAGTTCATAACTCTGGTGTTTATAACTGAGATTCTACTGTATTTAGCTGTGACACTGAGTACCTTTCCCAGACATGAAGAACGCTGTATAACTCGAAAGCTTGTCTCTTTCACCAGCAGAGGTTGGTCCAATAAAAGATATTACCTTACCCACTTTGTCTCTCTAATAATAGATCAGAAACTTAAGAAAGTTTTAATTGCTATAATTTTGGGAGGGTTCATTAAAAGCTTTTATCTATATATTTTTATATATAAATAAAATAGCCTCTGCAGAAAAGTTTTACATGTATAAGACAGCTCAATGCATATTTTATATTATATATATATATAATGAATTCATAGTTCTGAAGGTGATTTATAGTTTTATATGGCAGTTGACTAAGACAGAAAAAAATGGATGCAAATTTCAGGAGAAATCTAAAGAGCAAGACTCATTAACAAAAATAAACAGTTCTTTACTCCACCAATTACAGTTTGAGTATTTCACATAGGAAGAAACTGAGATGAGATGAAGAAAGATCTTAGGTGAAGAAAGGATATTGGGAGTCACAACTGTTAGAACTTTAGGGGGTGGGGGGGTTGGGGTTTTTTTGGCCTTTACTGCAAGTTTCATAGTGCTTTAACTGTATACCTTGTCACACAATCACCATAGTTAGTGCCACATTCTAGGATTTTCACTCACCCAATAAGACATGTAAATTGTAATTTCTGCCCAGAGACACAAGAGTGGTTAATGGTATCAATGTGACTTTTTTTTGGTTAAGTTTTAATTGCTATAATTTTGGGAGGGTTCTCCACAATTTTAAAAGATAAACTTTCTTCTGCATTCCCAGTGCTCACATGCATAGATGGGACCCCACTGTTCCATATCCTTGTTTTATGAATACATAACAATGGTTGTTTCAGGAACATGATATAACAGACTAGGAGTACTGTGGCAGTGAATGAATGCATTGAAGGGTTCATCATATTGATATATTGCCCACCTAACTAGAGATTTTTTCCCTGGAGGACAAAGATATTAAATTAAAAAATGCAAGATGAACACCAAGTTACGAAAGCCTACTAAAAATTCCAGCTTTAAATGTAATCACATTCTATGGCCAAGATTGTCTCCCTACATAATTTCAAAATCACAAGCTTGTGCAATCTACATATCTGTCTAGTCTCTACCAACTTACTGATCTGTCCACCTAAGGCTTCAGTTTTTTTTTCACAATATAATGCAAAACTCTGGATTGAACCCAATAAAATAAAATACTCCACCATGATATAGTCAGTGATATATTTCACTGCCTAGACACAACTAAAATGCATTTTTAAATTATTTCAGTGTTATGTAATCAAAAATAAGGACACAATATGTTACAATATCCACAACAGATAGTATTTCCAAATTATAGGTGCCAAAATCTACAATCCACAGCACTGTATTTTATATTCAATAAGCCAAAGAAGAAGATTTTAACTGCTGTTGTAGATTTAAAAAAAAATCTATATTTTCCCTTAAAAGATTTTCTAAATAAAGAGAAAAAATGGTTTTTAAAAGGTCATTCAAACTTCTGAAAGTTTAGCTAAGTAAAAAGGTGGTTCAAACCCTGGAACTGGAATAAATCAGTACTTCAAGCGTCAGAATTACAGTTCCTTACCAGCAGTCTATTTTAATTATTGTTGACTAGTACCACTAATATTAATTGCTCATTTTCATGTCTTTTAAATTCACTTAAAAAAGTTAAAAGTCCCTGTCCGATAGCAGTGTTCTTATTTCAAGGATCAACGAACACTGAAGTTGTCAGTTCTCACTCAAATTACTATGTGTACCATTGTCATCTGACTCATGTCCGGTCTTCTCTTATACCACATGTGTAGGGTTTGAATTAGCAATTCATCAAGACAAAAAAATTTTTAGAAACCATCCTAGGATCAATCAATAAGCTCATATAAACTTAAGAGCTTCTCTTTAGTTAATTTTTTAAAACAGCTTTATACTAGACACACAGCACTAGCTCTTTATAGGAGGCACAAGATAGTTACACAGTAATACACCTCATGGCACAACAGCACTGTTTATTTACATACACGGTAAATTAAAGATATCAGGGGGAGCTGGGCAGGGCTGGGTGTTAACAAGCTTGATGTTGTCCACAAAGAATAAATATGTAGCAGCACTTTATGATAGATGATGTACTATCTTTGCAAGGTATTTTCAGTTTCAAAGTAGAAAAAGGTTTCCTGAATGTTTAAATTTAAACACTTGTATTACATCTCATCAAGTTTACCTTCATTTGTTTAATTACAGGTATGTAATACTAAGAAAGATGACCACTGTGGGCATTGACAGTATCTTGATTGAAACAAATCAAAATTTATTTATTTACTGAAAGAAAACAAATATCACTTATGCAGAAAAGTGTTCCTTTTGAAGCTTAGCAATGAACCAGTTAACATTACATTTTCAAAAAATACAATGAGAATTTGAACTCATTTCGCCTTTGGAGCACTAAACAATATTAAAAGCAGCATATCAATCACAGAACACGTAAACAACATAAGAATCATTTTAAAGCAACAAACTGGAAGCTACTGGTTAGAAATTATCATTTACTGTTTTAAATTATGAGAATTAAGAGCTTTATTTTGAAAAAGTAAAAAAAAAATTGAGATAGTTATGGCAGCTGATGAACCAAAGAGATTGAAAAATTGATATTATATTGTCATAACATGAACAGCACTAAATATCTGTTTCTCCCACCCTTAAGTTGGCAGGCAAAACCTCTGACACATTTTTATTTTATTTTATTTACCTCTTCTCCGCCCATAGCTCCTGGCTGCATGTAAACACAGAAGAGAATTGTTGGTACTTTTATCATAGAACAGAAATTAGATTTAGATTCAGAAATAAGGAAAATGCAGATTTTTTTTTATGTTTTTCCCCTTGCACTCTCCCCCCGTTTTTTTTGAGAATTTAGTTCAGACATTTCAAAGAACCCTAAAAAAAATCTTTAAGACATAGTCAAGACAAAGTTCTATGCACATTTGCCATGCAATATTATTCCAGATAGCACAGAATATTAAAATTATGACGCCACACAAATCCTTCATAGGTGTTGGAAGAGGTGATGCATACAAGCTATAGTAATTCTAATTAAAGGGAGTAATTATGCAGGAAAAAACATTTATAGTTTTGAAAATCTATATTTAAACATCAAGGAATTTAATTAGCCATTCTACAAAAGTGATATACATTCAATAATTAGTAGATCATTCAAACCCGTTCATGTTGATTTGAATGTCTACAATATACAACTTGAATTTTTTATGAATAAATCCCAAAAATTATAAAACTGTTTATGTTCTGATATCTGCATACTGCAAAGTGAAGTCGCACACACAGTATATGATATAAACTGAAATAGCTAGATGCATTTAAATTTGCTTTCTGAAATTTTAATGCATCATAGAATAGTTTGGAGCATTGTATTTTGAAACTACACTGAGAACTCATTCCAACAGAACATATCTGTGCCTTTCCAAAATATTTACAATGCAGATGGCCATGGATTACAAATTTTCCTTCCATGGGAAGAAAGGTCAATCTGTAATAAAAGCCAAAAAACTCTAGGTATATGGTAGACAATTGCTCTGCCACTTCTGTTTGGTATTGTGGGCAGGGTGGAGGGTATTCATGTGAAGTACATAATGGGGAGTGCTCCTAATACGATTCATTATCTGTAATTGCATAGTTGGGGGTTGTTTAGGCCTGGAACTGGAAATTCCTGGTGCAACATTTGGTGGGAAGATGGACTAGCACTAGGTCTAGCCGCATACTGACTCGACCAATTCTTTAAGGTAAGAGTTGAAGGGGAGAGAGCTGGTCTGAGGGGAAATTCAAGGTCATCATCCCAATGGAGGAGAGCCACATCATTCCTTTGATAGCAGATTTTTTGGCTGATGGGAAGGGGGTCATCTTCAAACTACATATACCATTTCTTCATCTCTTTGAATGAATTTAGAACAAAAAATAGCCAAAATACCAAAGTATAAATGATATTGTAGGATCCACGTAAAAAATGAAAGACAGTTGGTTATGCTTACTGTTAACATTTAGGCTGCCTCTATACCGGGGTGGGCAAACTTTCTGGCCTCAGGGCCACACTGGGGTTGCAAAACTGTATGGAGGGCTGGGTAGGGAAGGCTGTGCCTCCCCAAACAGCCCTCTCCCACTTCCTGCCCCCTGACTGCCCCCCTCAGAACCTCTGACCCATCCAACCCCCCCGCTCCTTGTCCCCTAACCGCCCCCTCCCAGTATCCCCGCCCATAACCGACCCCCAGGACCCCACCCCCTATCCAACCTCCCTGCTCTCAGCCAGCCACCCCTTGACAGGCCCCCTGGGACCTCATGCCTATCCAACCCCCCCGTTCTCCATCCCCTGAACACCACCCCCCACAGAACCTCTGCCCCATCCAACCGACCCCTGCTCCCTGTCCCCTGACTGCCCCCAGGACCTCCCACCAGCCCCTGGCCTCAGCCCCCTTACCATGCTGCTCAGAGCAGCATATCTGGGAGCTGCGTCACCAGGCCAGAGCTAGACATGCTGCCACTCTGCTCAGCAGGAGCTCACAGCCCCGCCACCCAGAGCGCTGCCCCCGTGCTGGTGTGGCTGTGGGGGAGGGGCTGGGAGCGCAAGGGCTGGGCAGGAACATCCCGCGGGCTGGATGTGGCCTGTGGGCCACAGTTTGCACACCTCTGCTCTATACTATGAGCAAAGTTTAGAGCATGGTGATAAAAATCCACCTGAGTCTTTTCTAAACTTACGAATCCATCATTGCTATTGCTTAAATACAGTTATGCTGCACAAGTGGTGATTTATGGGTTCCAGTTTTCATATTGATGAATCACTCACAGTTAAAACCTTTGCTGCTGGAGAAAGTTTTCTGCAAGGCTGGGTAGCAAAGCATATAATGGGTTGTATTTTTCCCAATAGCAAAAGTTTCTTTTTTAAATTGCAAAAGTTAGGATGTACAACCAATTACAAATGTAGCAAAAACAAACAACTGCTCAAATCCCCTTCAACCAGCAAGATATTAATTTTTTATGACTGAATTTTGCATTTGTTTGTCTTTTACCCTAATGTTAAATTAGACTTTTTGGAGATTTTGCTTGTTCCCCTCCTCAGCTTTTGGGACATTTACAATCACGTTCCTGCAAATTGTCCCACTAGCAGAATGAGAGTAACAGTCCCTGGCCAGGCAGACAAAATATATATTTGTGAGATCATAATGGAAAACAGGTTTCATTAGACTTCAAAAATTGTAACAGCTATACAATGAGCATGCTCACAACTGATTTTCACTTATTCCTTTCAAACACGAAACCACCTTCCTCAAAAAGTACTTTACCCACAAAATAAGTTGAGAATTTTTTGGTTCATCCCTTTAAGTTATTAGTGAGTAAAAATACCAAAAACATGAGTGATTTTCCTTGTATTTTCCTCCCCCTCCCTGCCATTCCATACTTTATTGCCACTTCAAAGGAAAAAAATATCATGGAGCTATATGTGTGTGGAAACTGGGTTATAATGGAACACAATCTAGACAATTATACCATTACTATCAAGAATGCCACAATTATGAATGCAATTGAAATTTATACTTAATTATTAATACATGTTTTCATTTCAGACTGTTTATTTTCCTCCCTCCAAGTACTTAAGAGTACCAGGCTACTGAACTAGAATTGCTTAATTTCTAATTTCCTCTATTGTCTCATCTAGACCACGGTCCAACATTACATTCCTTACACAAGCAACATCAATAAGTGGGCAAGTCTCAACAAGCAAAATGGGTGCATTTTTCCAGTCATGATAACTTGATGTGTTTGAAAAGCACTGTTAAGATGCTGGCTAACACCTCAGAAGTGGTGTTAGCTCACCACCTGTAGCCTTAAGCTAACCTATTTGAAAGACACCCCCTCTCTTGTCAGGTTATGAAGTGCTGCTACACTAGCCTTACTAGTGTTGCTCTCTTATTTATTTACACATTTACTATATGGGAAGGTAGATGTCATATTTATACCATTAAAAACATGAAAATACTAAGAGAGAGAGAGAAAAAGAGTCAAGTTTTCTGACTAACAAAATGCATAAAGAAAAAATGAAAAGACAAACTGAGGAGCTACACTGCATATAAATTGGTATTCAAAATGTTGTTTAATTGTTTAGTGTTATGGAAAATAAACTGAATGACAACAAAATGATGATAAAATAATCTTCATGTGTGCAAGTGAGTGTTACAGTAAAGAGCTTTTCAAGTATCATATTAAAATAACCCAAAAATAAATGTGTCCTTTTACAAGATATAAAATACTCCCAAACTAATTGGTCTAAAATAATCTGAACAGAACTTGATGCTGCCATGCAAAAAATTATTCACACAAACATCACAGAAAGTGGATTATGATATTAAGGAACTCATGGGTTACTAATATAAACAATTAAAATTAAGCTATAAAAGAAAATGCAGCAGGCGAGTGCTTATCTAGCTGGGACAGCTGACTGAGGCCAGAAATGGGTAAAACAAACACTGAAATGCTATGGTAATACAAACATGATTAAAATCAACCCTGAAGGGCTTGGGTTTTTTTTTAAATCCCAAATTAATAAAATCACAACACACAATAGATTTAAACAGAAAACCATATGCATTTTTCCCATTTAACCAGTAAAAGAAAGAAAGACCACCAATTTCCTCATTTTAGAAAACATAGTTGTGATAAAAGTTGGTCATAAAATATAAACATTCATTTGAAAATTCCTTTGGACAATTCTATCACATTTATATTCAAGCTGATTTTTAAAAAGCGCTAAAATGTCATTAGACCAGGGAATTTGAGAGTCAAAATGTACTTTTTATATTTCATTCAGCAATGTCACTGTTACACATGATACAAAACAAGAATGTGCAATTTGTGAATTATATCATACCCTGCCTTGTTTACAGCACAAAGTCCAGGCCATTGCAGACTTAGCTAGAAGGAATAGTTCAGTTAGCTGAAATCCATACTACCAGACTAATACTAAGTGTGACTCACCAAATCTGAATGCAGAGAGCTTCCAACAGGCTTTGCCCAAAATGTAGTTTACTAACACTAATAGAGAGAAAACACTTCAAAGCTAAACAGTTTTGAAATTATTGCTGTGGGAAGGCAGCAATGCATCAACAGGAAAATGAAAGAATCATATACTTACTGTAATAAAAAAGAAGATCACAAGTACATTTCTGTGCAGTTATTACTGCTTATGAAATTAGAAAAAACACTATGGTGGAAGTGCCAAGAGACTTTAGCCACCAGAGAATGACAACCACTCCCCCAAAATGCACAGCCGTGGTCCCAAATATGGTGCCCTATTTTCATAAACCATATTATGAATAGCTTCAACATGCAAATGAAAGACAAGTGGCAGTCTCAGATACACTGCAAATGAGACAGCCTGCAATATGAACAGTATAATCCAGGAGCACCATATTTTAGTGATGTAATAAAAAGTTTTCAAAATTTACTTAATAAATATGCAACTGAAATAACATTAGCAATTATTTTCCCAATAGGAGGTATCCCCTACGTAAACAATTAGTGTGGACACTATTGTCCTGTTTATATCTTATTGGCTGGACATCAGAGATTTAATAGCTATTATAAAGTGTAATTTATATATACACATACAAGCACAGCATGATTAAAATTTTGCTGTTTTGAGAAGTGAAGAGTCTATTTACCAAGAATTGTACTGGCACGACTCACCCATGGCAAACAGTAAGGATGTTATACAAATGCAAAACCATAATTGGAGGTTTATTTCTCACTTATGCAATTCCCTGACCTTTTGTGGTGTATGATTCGCATAATGACAGCAGAGTTATTTCTCAGGTGTCTGGCCAGTGTGCAAATCCCTGAATTCTGATGGACAACTTGGAGTCAAGAGAGCTGCATAAATATTGTATAGCAATTATGCCGATCTAGGTATTCTAAAAAGTTACTTCATATTCATGTTCCCACAACAAACATGGCCACTTCAACTTCTGACTCCCTTCCTGAGCCCACCACTTCACCTACCTCTAGAAATCAATATAAACGTAATTGAACAAGGAATTGCTTGTATGATAAGGAAGTCGGAGAGAGGAAGTTGAGGATTCTAAGCCTTCTTTAAGCACACAAAGGAGCATGGTCATGAGGAGACTCTGGTAAAATGGGAAAGGGATTATAGATGGGAAGTTGAGTTGAGAGCAATTGATAATATGAGAAGAATTTAAAAGTAGAAAAGTCGTACATGACTGAGAGGACCAAAAGCACATTTCCAGTACAATAAAGTGCTTCCTGTTCACTTGGTAATCATATACTGCATAAACTAACTCCTTGAAAAGAAACACGAGCATACTGTAGCAGAAGGGGAAACCAGCACTTTTTCAAGCCATACACAGCGTGTTGTAGGAAAATAGAAAAAGGTAAACACTAAGAGTAAGTGAGTGAGTCTGGAGGATGATGTAATTAGTAAAGCCAAAATAACAAAATGCAGGGCAGAGGATTCTGACAGTGTAGTAATAATAAATAAGGTAAGTCTTGGAACTGTGGCTAGGGAATAAGCATTGAGAGAGATCTTAAAAAGGGAGCAGGGACTATTTTAATTAGGCTAGAGAATGGAAATAAGAGCTGATTTATTAATAGTAGTCTAAAGAATCAAAGTTATTAATATAACCCAATCACTATCCAATATTAAACAGTTTTTAACAAGGTTTGGAACACAGAGATGTCAGCTTTAGTACCATGGCAAACACCCCATTAAAAAAAATCCTTTTAACCTTTTATAAAAGATAAAAGAACAGAAAGAAAAAACAGTTAAAGCATTTTAAATGTGAAGTATTAAATAAGGCATTCTTTTTAACATCTTTTGTTCCCTTTTGCTTTAGCTGGAGAGAATTTTGGAGGGGAAAAACCCTTGTTTTACAGTCTTTTGTGGTATCAATGATGGTAATAACTGCTTTTAACGGGGAAATGAAGGTAGTTGACATGGGCTGGAGTGGTCATAATCTTAACATAGTACTTTCTATTTCAATTAATTTAGTCTTTTTGTTGTCTTCTTGCATCTTTTTAAAACAATTCTATATAACAGGACATTGTGACTATTTATCAACTTTCACTCACTTTTTATGGTTAAGCTTACAATTAGGGTATATTTGTAGGCCCAGTTATCACAACATAATGCACAATAATGCAGATGCCAAAAGATAAATACAACCTGTTCTGAAAGCAAGAAGGTAGGAAAGTGTAGAGGTGTGGGGGAGGGAAATGTCCCATATTTAAGTCTGAAACATGGTCATGTTAGTTGGATGACATGTAACAAGAGACAGCAGAAGACATTTCACATTATATTAACTACCTGCCAACATGAAACTGCTTTGTGTTAAACTCAGTAATTACTATAGTACTGTCCATAATGTCAGACTCAGAAACCTTTAGTCTCAGATTTCAGAATATGGTCATTATCACTAACTGTGATGTCATATATAGATGATACAATTAAGGTATTTGGATAATGTACTAACTGTAAATGCTATATCCTTCACAGTATGAACATGTTTTGATGACTTTAATGGAGCTTCTTTTGAAGTAATTCAATAATTTTGCTAACCATGTTTATTTCTTAAAAAAAAGCAGTTAATTAAGAGCAGTTCAGTACGTCTGACTCTGCATGGGTTACTATCTTTACTGTCACCATTACTGTCTCTCAGAAAGAAAAAGGATGGGCATGAAGACCAATTATCCTCTTACATGGAGTAGAGAAGTTTGTGTTCATGACAGGTGCCAGTTTGGAAGCTCTGGAGAAAGAAATTCTCTATACAGAGCATCTCTACATTGTCCTGCCAACATGCCTCATCTAAGCCTGAAGAGGTCACTTCTATATTCAAGTTTGTATTTCACTCTTCATTCCCAATCAATCCTTGATGTGTCCACTGGAACTGCCAATAACAGTGCTAACTAATGTTAATTGTGGGGACACTTTTCGGTATGCTAAAAGGAAATGGACTGCGACCCACTCATTTCACAGAGGTCTCTGAACAGCTACTAAATGGCAACAGCTTTCTGCCAGCCAAGGATGCATTTTTACTAAATCTATATTCCTTTGCCAATATTGAGCTGTCCCACTCCACCTGCTGTAACAATAAGACAACCTATACCAAAGTTCAACAGTTCATTCCATGAAATAGTCTGTAAAAAAAATGTCATAAAACAAATGGGATACATGGAGGAAGTGGGAATTATACGTACTATTTCCAAGTGAAAAATTGAATTTATAAAAAGTAAAATCTCACTCCACCCATGTATTTACATTCCAGTAGATTCAAAACAAAAGAATGGTATAAGAAAATACCACCCAAGGACAAATGAGTCAGTATATAGCATAGTAAAGCTGCAAAAAGGCAACTATGTTTATTCTATATAATTTTCTGTGGAACAGCAATTCACCAGACTATTTTCTGCTTTGCTTAAAAACTGGGAGCCTTGTCGTGACTTTTGAACCTTACCTACTTGTCTGTGGCACAATTTCAGTGTGACCTGTAGCCCATAGGATTATTTTGCTAGCTATTATATCCTATTAATCCACTAGCTGGATTAATATGTTTCTTTTTCTGAAAGTAATCCATTTCATTCTTATATTTTATCAGTATTAAGTCATCGGAATTTAGGATGTGTTAAGGCATGTGTTTCTTAATAAGTTTTGCTGAAATGGAAGAAGTCTACCGGCCTGTAACATCTGGTAAAATCTGCTGTATAGTAAAAAGTAGAATTAGTTATGTCAGCATAAAAACTGGCCACCTGTGGCACAGAAAAGAATGGTCCCTGAACTTTGGGGAACCAAAGGAAGGAACTATCCACATCACACCACAGGTTTATCTGGCTTCTACAACCTGTTGGTAACTGCAGGGTACATCACAACTCGAGGTCATCAAGACAGCCTAGATTGGCAGTTTTGGAGTGAGATAATACTTAATATATTTAGAAAATAAGTGTCATTATCCACTAACCTGTAGGAGAAAGGTACCCATACATTTCTTAGGGTACGGAAACAAGATTTGGATAAAGTAGGTTGGACCTGAATTACATAGGTTAGGATCCTATAAAATACCTTGTAAGAGTTAAGTTAGTGAGTTCTTTTCTTAAACCTTCTTCTTGTAGCTGCTTTGGAGTTAGTTCTTTTCTTCTTCTATCTAGTCTGTCTTCTATCACGCTATCAGCTCAGCTTGTGCAGTATAGTAAAACTACTCAACATTCCTAACCATTGGGAAAGCCAGCACCATCATGTAATTAGGTATGCCAGGAGTGAGGCTGGCCCTTCACCTCCTATTACTAGGTCTTCAAGGAAGGGTGTGAGTATGTTAGGTTAAGGTTCTTATAATAGAAATGTTACCACCGGAAGTTTTGTAATTCTTTTACTGTCTTGCAGTTATAAGTTTCATTGCACTTCTTATTTTTATGTTAATGTCAATAAAGATTTTATCAATCTGGTATTGTCTTCAATGTACGCATTCTTGACAAGCACCCTGAGAGTCCTCTCTCGATATAGAACTCTGAGTTCTTGAACTCTGTAGTCTGAATTGGATATGAACCTATAAATCTTCTTGTCCGGATGTGAACAGTGGCAAGCCATAAAATTTAATCCATCAAATTCAGGTCAACAATGCCAAAATATGTCTTTATTCATTCATTCCCTATACACAGGGACTGTTCCTCCCTAGCCACACACCCCCATCAATGCCAATAAAACATCCTTTAAAACATGAAAGGGAAGAACTTGAAGAACACAGGGCTTTTAAAACCTTACACTTTTGCAAGGTAAACTGAATGTTTTAACAATGTGTGACAAATTTCCAGGGCCAGTTTTGAAAGGTCGCTATTTGGTTAAGCAAATCTAGGATGAAGACAAGTAGAATGTATTGACAATATTGCATTAAGGCTATCCATTTGTTTCCATGAAGCGAAAAAGGAAGAAACCTGAAGCACTGATGAAAAAAAAGTTTCAAGGACTGCTATTTCCCCACATATCTACTTACAAAATCTACAACTGGCATGAAATTGCATTTGAAAGCCTATCATATTGCATGTGTACAAGAAGGTAGAGTAACAATTTCTATGGGAATTGCTGAATATCCTGTCTTTTGGATGTTTTAAAAAAACCAAAACATTTATTTAAACCTTATTTCTTTTTATGATACATTTGGTCTCAAGAATTAGCCGCACCATTTCAACAGTAACATATCTTAAGAACACTGAACTGGAACATTAGAAGTTATAATGAAAGCATCTGTAAAGACTTAAGCCTGGACTACACACAATTTTTGAATATAGTGTAACTATATTGGTTAGAGATTATTTTTACACCATTATAGTTATACAAGTACAAAACAAATCCTAGTGTGGATGAAGTTATCCTGTTATAGAAGTGCCTTTTATCAGTATAGCTTTTATTCCCTATTCCTGTTGGCAGAGAGAACCCAGAACTCTTGACACACAACCGTGAGCTTTAATCTGTAGCACCCATTGTCTCCTTTTGAAGTTGTATAATGTATTTATTAAGGGCCAATACAGCTACCAATATCATGTTGAGGAATACACTTTTCTTCAAAGATACTTGTCTTAATGGATTCCTACTCTTGGGAGACAACAAAGCAGAGATCTTGCCAAAACACAAAACCAGAATAGAAAAATATGCTTAGAATAGTACACAGCAACAACTTTTCACATTTTACACTCAGACACACGTGTTTACAGGAATAAGATATTTCCCAAAAGCATGTCATAGTGGGCAAAGGAAATCAAAGAGCATCCCAAAATAAATTGAACTCTAACAATGTGGAAAGTCTGGGCACTCAATAGACTGAAAATAGTTGGAGAAAGTAGGGGGTTGAATATTTTGGTTTTTAAAAAAGAAAGACCAATTAGCCAATTACAATTTTGTCTCTGGAGAATGCACTTAATAGTGCTTGGTAAACATATGCTGAAAAGACCATTTACTCTGCAAATCTCCTGAATTGACACAAAATGGGCATCGGCATGATCTTCAAGAGCCAAGCTTTCCAGTCAGTAGCAGTGAGAAATGAAAAATAGTCTTCTAGACATGGTACTCTTTAAGAAGTTAGTCAATTAGCACCAAGTGAAACAAATCTGAGTAAGCTCCCTTAGAAGTTTAGTCAACTGCAGTTAAAAGCCTAAAGCTTTAGAATATGAGAGGAAGGGCTTCCTCAGGATGGGCATGCATACAGCTCTGATTAGTTGCACTGGGACTCCATAGCCACCTTTGGAAACACCTTAAGATAAGTCTGTAGCAAATTAATTTTGACAAATTTACTGTAAAGTCATTAAGTCACTAAAGACTGAAACAAGCTGAAGACACAGCCACCAAGAAAATCATCTTCTATGTACGAAACTTAAATTCACATACCCAGTAGATCAAAGGGAGCTTTAAGCAGCTTAGTTATGTCCACATTAATAGTTTGTAACATGAGATACTCTTTGGAGGAGGTTTTCAAATGCATTAAACTCGGTTATGACCCTGATCACATGGGTCTATAGAGAAGCTGGTCTACTTTCACTATGTGCATGGTACAGATGCCAGATTAATTTGTTGAGAAGTTGTCTTTAAGCCAGATTTGAACAAAAAAGGTCACCAGTCTGTGTGAGATATGTAAAAAGATCTACAACCACAAATTGTATGTGTCCTTCTGGAAGACTCCTAATAGAAACAAAAGGAACATGACACACCTACTTAAAAATAGTATCCATCTGGACTTCTACCAACTTTCCCTTCTACTGGCAAGGAAAGAAATCTTCAGCTGAGATGTAGCTGGGCACTCTGGTTCTCTGATCAGATGGCTTAAGCAGAATCATACTTTTCAAAAGCTATACAATTATAGGACAGTTTTTAAATTCTGTACTTTATAGAATTGGTTGGTATGCCTTGCTGGGGGATTTGGCCAATTAGAATACTGTAAAACTAATAGTTAAATTCTATAAAACAAGCTGGACTGTGGAAACAGTCTCAACTATTAAGCACATTCCTGTTACTGTTAAGCATGGGGAATTTCCTCATTGCAGACCTAAACTTCCACATAGTTTTATCCTAAGACTTTTTTATCCAAAATGGAAAATTTATTCTGAATTACCACCATCTTTTCATCTCTTGAAATTTCTTGTCTGATCTTTTCCTTTTAGAGTATGTCTACAGTGCAATAAAAGACATGATACACCAAGTCTCAGAGCCAGGTCAGCTGACTCGGGCTTGTGGGGCCCAGGCAGCAGGGTTATAAAATTGCACTGTAGACATTTGGGCTCAGGCTGGAGCCACTGTAATTTTTACAGTCCCACATCCTCTGCCCTGAGAGCCTGAATCAGCTGACCCAGGCCAACTGCAGCTATGCTGTGAGGCCTTTATTGCAGTGTAGACATACCCTTAAGATTAGGGCAGGGATCGTGTCTACATCTTGTATAGCACAAACACATTTTCTGATAAACAGTAACAATGATATTTCAAAAGGAATGAAATCCATACTACTGATGGGTGATGAAGCCAGAAGTTAATTTGTTCATGTCATCCCAAATTCAAGCAAATATAAAACCACAACATCTAGTATTCATACTGCAACATGTTTTACAAAAGACCTATTTTAAAGCATTTTAAGAAAGTTAAAAATACTCTCTTGTTCTCTTAATTATTGGGATCAATTTTCAACCCCCCCATTTCATGGGAAATACAACCTAGCTGGAGCTACTATAAGGTAGCTGCATAACTGGTAAGAAAACCATTCCCCAGAGAGTAATCATCAGTGATTCACAGTCAAGCTGAAAGAGCATATCAAGTGGGGTCCTGCAGGAATCAGTTTCTGGGTCTGATTCTGTTCAATATCTTCATCAATGATTTAGATAATGGCATAGAGAGTACACTTATCAAGCGTGTGGATAATACCAAACTAGAAGGGTTTACAAGTGCTTTAGAGGATAGGATTCAAATTCAAAATGATCTGGACAAACTGGAGAAGTGGTCTGAAGTAAATACAAATGCAAAGTACTCCACTCACGAAGGAACAATCAGCTGCACACACAAAAAGTGGAAAATGACTGCCTAGGAAGGAGTACTGCGGAAAGGGATTTGGGGGTCATAGCAGATCACAAGCTAAATATGAGTCAGTCTAACACTGTTGCAAAAAAAGCAAACAATTCTGGGATGTATTAGCAGGAGTGTTGTAAGCAAGACACTAGTAGTAATTCTTCCGCTCTCCTCCATGCTGATTAGGCCTCAACTGAAGTATTGTGTCCAGTTCTGGGTGCCACATTTCAGGAAAGATGTGGGCAAACTGGAGAAAATCCAGAGAAGAGCAATAAAAATGATTCAAGGTCTAGAACAGATGACCTATGAGGGAAAATTGAAAAAAACTGGGTTTTAGTCTGGAGAAAAGACGACTCGGGGAGGGGCGGGGAGAACGAACGACACACAAGAGTTTTCATGTACATAAAAGGTTGTTACAAGAAGGAGGGAGAAAAAATGTTCTCTTTAACCTGTAAAGACAGAACAAGAAGCAATGGGCTTAAATTGTAGCAAGGGTGGCTTAGGCTAGACATCAGGAAAAATGTCCTGTCCGAGTAATTAAGCACTAGAATAAATTGCCTAGGAAGGTTGTGGAATCTCCATCATTGGAGATCTTTACGACCAGGTGAGACAAACACCTGTCAGAGATGGTTTAGATAATACTTAGTCCTAACCTTGAGTGCAAAGAAGTGGACTAGAAGACCTCTTGAGGTCCCTTCCAGTCCTACAATTCTATGATTCTATGCAAATCCACACTTCCTTAGCATCATGAATCCAAGTGTATGCATTTCAAAGAAAAAGATATTGAATTTAATTTTTTTAAAAGACCTAATAAAGTATTGTAATGTTAAAAAAAAGTCAGTTTTAAAGTCCAACATCTCTGGAGAGCTGAAGCACTAGAAGCAAATATTTCTCACTAGAAAACTGGAATCTCACTTCCATAGTAATATAAACAATTGTCAAAAAGAAGGAACCATATGTGTGAGGTTTGTTTTATTTCATTTTATTTTTATGGTCATTCTCTGTTGCTGTTCAGAGATTTGGAGTGTTATACATGAAGTTGTCTCAGTGAAAATGGATTAGTGGCAGAGTGCAGGTGAAAGTCAAATGCAATTCTTGCACCTCTCTGTATTTGGCATTGCTGTGACAGCTGCTGGAATACCGTATCCAGTTCTGGTGCCCACAATTCAAGAAGGATGTTGATAAATGAGAGACAGAGGGTTAGGAGAAGAGTGACAAGAATGATTAAAGGATTACAGTGACATACTCAAGGATCTTAATGTATTTAGTTAAACAAAGAGAAGGTTAAGAGGTGACTTGATTACAATCTATAAGTACCTATATATGAGAAATAAATATTTAATAGTGGGCTCTTTAATCTAGCGGAGAAAGGCCTAACGTGATCCAAAACCTGGACATTATAGCTAGACAAATTCAGAGTGGAAATAAGAAATTTGTAAGGGTAAGTTTTATTAACCATTCAAACAATTTACCGGTGGTCATGGTGGATTCTTCACTGACCATTTCTAAATCCAGATTGTTTTTGCAAAAGATCAGCTGTAGGTTTATTTTGGGAATGTTCTACTCTCTGTGTTATACCGAAGGTCAGACTAAATGATCACAATGGTCCCTTCTGGCCTTGGAATCTATAAATCTCTATCACATGTGGTTTGGATACTTTGCAGAACATACTTTGTTAATCTAATGTTAATTAAATTAAAACATTAGGAAATATTGTAAGAACCTTAGCTCTTTGAATTATTAAAATATACAGGACTGTAGCCAAATTATGGTGTACATTTAACAAGAAACACAGGTGTAAGTGCAACACCGCCAAGTTAATATTGCGGTAGGAACTGTAACTTCAGCAACCTTCTTTGAGGACTTCAAATGGTACATGTCTGAAAAGCTGCATATGAGCACATTGCATGTCTATAGAGTGAAACCTTCAAACTTAATCTTTGCACTGCCCATGCACAATATGCAATTCGTAACAGTTCCTAACTTTGTTACTTTTTATTCACTTTAACTTGTTTGATAATATACTTCTCAATAAAAACTATTTAGATGCCTAATTTCTAGTTTTAAAAATTGTCATTCAAGTCATTCTTGAGCACAGGTATGCACAAGAGGGAGCAACCACAAGCCTGAGTAATTGGTGGGGGCATAGAACTCCTCCAAATGTATATGCCTGTGCATGCTCCTCCTCTTGAGTTGCTTGTGTGGACAAATTATAGTAGCAATTCCAGTCCCATCTCCCCTGCTCGCTTGCGCAACCCTTCCCTCCCCCTTGGAAAAACAAAACAAAAAACAAAAAACTCAAAACAAGAGGCTGAAGACAGATCACTCAGACATTCAAAACATCAGAAGTCATCTTTGAATGGAAGCTAAGCATGGAAAGTTTAATTTAAGAAACAGTGAATTTTTTGGAAAGTTAGGACTATGAGAATAGGAGCTAAAGTTAAGACAGTTGTGTAAACTGAACTATAGGGATTGCTGTAATATAATAAAGTAATTATATTTATATAACTACAAGTATATCTAATACACAGTCCTCTATTCCTTGTGCAAGATTTTTTTTGGCTTGGTGGCTCAACCAAAACCAAAACAGATTTCAGGGTTCCCAAAGTCATTTTTATTTTTCTAGTAACTTCTAGTTTGTGTTTCATTTGACCCCAAACAAAAAGATGTTTAATTTCTAATATTTTAACTTGTTTTAATGCAAATGGAAGTATAATTTAATAGAAAAAGCAGTTTTGAATCAAAACAAACATGTTACAAAAATAGCCAAAGAGTTTGATTTTTTCAGAATTTTATTTTCTTTTTCTCCCCAGACAAAACAATTTAGCAAGTTTACAAAATGTAAACTTTCAGTAATTATTAAAATCAACTAAAATATGCATTTTTGACAAAAGTCACTTCAGAAGAATGTTGCCCAGCTCTATTGCTAACCCCAAATGCTCATTTTAGTTAATATCAGTTTGTGAGCAAGAAATGTACGATCAAGTAGAGACACTTAATATGCTGTAGGAAAACATGGATCTACTGCTTACATTTCTATAACTGACAGAATCAGATCAACATAAAATGTAAAACAAACATTAACATCAATTATTGTTATAAGTTTTAATGGCCATTTGAAATTTTTAAATGTACAAAAATCCAATTTACAGATACTATTTAAGAAGCATTCTGATATCTTTCCCCATTAGACCGACAGATGTTTAGTTAATGCAAATGTCAGTGAAAATCTCTCTCTTATCCAATTAAAATAGTATCAAATGGAATCTCTGCTTTCTTCCATCCCACACATCCCATTGTTCACTAGAATGTGAACAGAATAGCTGCAAAGCATCCTGTTGTCAAGCAATCTGCCTCAGCAATTTCACTGCAAATGAGTGTGATCATTATGCATTATAAATATGTTCCAAATGGCTTTGTGTGTCTGAAAATAATACCTGCTTTCTGATTAACGCTTTTGGTTGCTTTTTTTTTTAAATGAAGAAAGAAAAAATGTGTTTTCATTATAAAATGGCATATTTTGTTAATTAGCTAATATTTTCTTCTTACTAGTACTGGGGGAAAAGCCTGGTAAAGGAATGTATGTGGAAGGACGAAAGAGGGGACAGAGCTAAGGTTGTGAAGGATGGCTGGTGCTGTACTGTGGTGCGTGCCATGGATGGAGGAGTAGAGAATGGGTTATGTTTGGTAAATTAACTTTTTGTTTCCTTGCTTCTGTGAGTTTGTGTCAGATATGCTGTATATGTAGCAACCGTAACTGCTTCCAAACTAAGTTTTTTCTATACTATTTTATTATGTTGCAAAAGCAATATGTACAAGTGTTTTTACTTTAACATGCTACAATTCTGGAATTGTTATGTAGCTTTTTTTAAAAAAATGATGGGCAACATGACAGTTTAAGGAACCTGTTGCTATTTTGTTCATTTTCCATCATCGGTGTTCTAGGGAATTACATGGCAAAGAAAACAGCTTCTATCCTCTACTTCTTTTTGTTAAGGGATCTTTGAAAGTTAAACTCATTCTCTTTCCCTCTCCAAAGCCCTGGTGAGTGTTCCCTTTAGTTTTAATTCCTCCTCTGCACTCTTTCATTCAAGTAAAAGTGGGAAATATTGTGAACTAAAGGCATTAACTAGTTTAAGACTCCTTTATCTTCTCCTCCCAAATCACTTTGGGCTTCTGTTTATACCCAACTTTCCCCAAAATAGAAAGGAAACTCATACATAAAAAAAATAAATTGTTCATCCAAAAGGTGGGAGAAGACAAGTGTCTCTTAATAAAGAGTAATTGAGTTTCCCTGCCCCTCTCTCCAGCACCTTCTGCAGTTCAAGAAGGAAGCTCTTACCTCTTGCATAGCTGCTAGCATTTTAAAAGTTTCCAGGAACAATTTTCCCAGTAAGCAGAAGAGTGCCTGGTCCGATAGTTAGGGCACTGGACTGGGCCTGAGGATATTGGAGTCCTATTCCAGCTCTGTGACTGACTTCCAGTCAGGTAGAATATTTCCAATAAAATTCCAGTAAAAGCCTTAGGGAACCAAAGTCAGAGTGTGGCTGAATTAAGTAATTGTCACCCATGCTTACCTTTTCCCATTTATAAATTTTAAATGAATGTTAACTTAATTTGCTCTGGTCACCACTTTGCAAGCAGTCTACTCAGCCACCAAGAGGCATCCTGCCAGTCATGGAAGGCTGCAGCTTCCAGTGGAGGCTGCTACTTTGCTGGAGATTAAACATTTGTGATACCAGTAAAAAGAGTTCTATTGTCTGTTGTCATAAATCAAGCTATTTTAATAAAGCTTTACCAAAAAATGTAAGTAGTTAAATCTTAAGCAGGGGGCATGGATATTTCCTTTATCAAAACAAGGGAAAACCCTTAAGTTCTAAATGATGGGCAAAATACAAGATTCAAGATCCCTAAATTCTGAAGCAAGATCCATTGATTGCACAACACATTGATGCAGTGACTGGAAATTCTCTAGCAAGTTAATTTAAATTCTAAAATAGAGACTTTAAATGTTATCTCAATATTACAGACACTCAACTTGAACTTTTTTAAAAGTGAGCATTTTTTTTTATATTACAGTATCTGATCACCCTTTAAATGTAAATTTCCAGATTACTTTTTTTTTAAATGATAATTAAGGTTTGGTTTTCTCTAGTGAACTTTATAAAGGTCATTTCAACAGAGAAATGGATTTATTGACTATGTACCTGATCCTGCAAACTGTCCTACACAGGCACATGGAACAGTTTCCAGGATAGGGACCTATCTAGGGAAAACAGCAAAATTGATTACACACAAAGTCATGTGAAAAGCTTGAAATACAACTCAAACCAAAGGGAAAATTGTTTATTAACTGAAGCTGATTGCCTTAAGTGTTACTTGCAACTATAGTAGGGATACAATTCTCACACAGAAGGGCCATTTTCAAGTTAAAAAATTCCCATTAAAATAGATTTTATGCTTCCCCCACATTCAGTTTTCAGTATGTACAATACTTTTGTATTAACAAAGCCTAACTGCATCACAGAATTTGTCATGCAGGAAGTTGGAGGTTTGGGCAACTGTTTAGCGAACCGTTGGGCCTTTTAGCACCTGAGAATGCATTGGAGGAATTTTGGAATGTGAGATAAGCACATTAACTGGATGGGGATCAGGATCAAAGTATGGACTACATTCTGCTACTCTGACTCATCTTTAGTAATATTCTTATCAGGGCCGGCTTTAGGCCGATTCCCGGGGCCCTGCGCCTTAGGCACCTTTCTAATTAAAAACAAACATTAAAAACAGATGAAGGGGAGGGGACACATCCCTGGCTCAGTGGCAAAGTGAGCCAGTTGTGACTGGTAACACAGAGAACGGACTTTTCACTTGCATTGGAAGTTGCAGGAAGGGCATTTGTATTGTAAAAATCCCAGACGACTGCAAAATCAACATGGTGTCAGCTCCCGGGGGGACACAGCAAGCAGAGAGTCAAGCTGAACAGGAGGGCTTCCTGACTTGTAAAAACAAAGAAAATACCTCTGGGGATATTAAAAAAATACCAAGACTCCATCTTTATTCATCACCTTAGGAGAAAAAGAAACCAAGCAATTTGTTTTTTGTGATGGATCCCTGTTGGCCAATAAAAGCTGTTGGGCAAGAGGAACCATCTTGAACAAAGACTGTATCTTGCCAGATTAAGTTTTAGTCCTTTAGGAGCATATTTTCATTTGGGTTTGCTTGTAATCATATCTTTATCCCTACTATTTGGTATCACTTAATTTATGTTCTTTTGCAAATAATCTTGTTTTGTTATTACACTAAATCAACTCAGTGCTATGCTTGAACAGAAACACATATTTACCCCAGTTAAATTAAAAAGCTGTAATGTACTGACTCTTTAAAAGAGCATCAAACTCAATATTTCTCCCCTCTGAATAAACAATATGGTCTGTGCACTGCTGAGAAACATCTCTGAGAAGCTCAGTGGCCATAGTTCACTGACTGTTACTTGCTAGACAAAGTTTGGGCTGGGAGAGCCTCAAGGAGTTTGCTGGTGAGGAAGACAGACTAGTGTGACTGGCAGTTAACACACCAGTCTAATCTCCAGCAAAGCTCACTCTTTGTGAGTGAAAGGGATAAAACAGTGGATCACAGCTCTGGATATCCCCAGCAACGTGTTACAGGAAGGCACTCCTAGAGACTGGGGACGCAGTCCTTCTCTTGAGCAGAGTTTCTTGCACTTCCTTTTGGTTGTGGTGACAAAGAGGACCACCATAGAAACCTTTAAATCAGAAAAATAGGTTTGAGAATTTGAGTCCAGCTCTCACTGGTGATCTAGGGAGAAGTGCCTACTCAGATCATCAGCCATAGTGTTTTATATGCCTAGTAAGTAAGAGGCTGAGATGAGGATGCGATTGGCTATACACTAATTCCATAGTTTTATTACTTTGGCACAAAGGGAGGGGTTCTCACCCACGTACCCCACCCCGATTGATTTATGTAGAACATACACGCTATATTATCTGTCATGACTGACTGATTTGCCCCTGATTAAGGGAAAGAAGTGGATACAGGTGTTCCTGAGTATACACTTGCATCCAGGAGGTTGATAAGAAGAAAAGAGACTTGTGCAGAACATTCACCCGAGCAGTGTGCACGGCTAGGTGCATTCACCATACCACAAGGGACACATCCAATGTTATAGTGATGGTAGGAGGTTGGAAGAGAAACTCCTGCATAACCTTTGGACAGCTCCTTTCACCAATTGAAAGGAGCTGCAGTACTCCGAGAGAGACACAGATACCAGTTATGTTCAGGATATAGACTGTTCTGAGCCATTCGTAGAAGCATCCAAGATGTACCTGGCATGTTGTGTTACAAAAGTACAAGCTGCCACGTGTCCTAGAAGTCTATGGCAATGTCTCACAGACACGTGGGGGTTTATTTGAACCTGGTAGATGAGATTTGTTAGGGCTGTAAACCTGTGCACAGATAGGTAGGCCTGGCTACTATGGCATCCAGAGAAGCCCCTATGAACTCCATGTACTGGGGTCAGAATCAACTTTTCAATGTTGAGTTGAAGACCTAACCTGTGGAATTGGGACATGGCTGTGTATACTGTGGAAAGAACTTTGTCATACAATCCCCCAGCCCTTGAGCAGGCCAATCGTTCAGATAAAGGGAAGATGATTATACCTAACTGCCATCGCCAAGTGGTTACGACAGCTATGACCTTTGAGAAGTTATCCTGACTGAATGTAAAATAAAGAAGCTTCTTGTGAGGGAGTGAAATGCAAAAATAAGTGTCCTGAAGGTCAAGGGCTGTAAACCAATCTCTAGAATCTAACAATGGCATTATAGCTGCAAGAGTTACAATAAACATCATCAGCTAACCAGGGAAGTTTCAACCTTTTGCTTGAATGGGCGAGCACAGAGACGTATGATTCCCTGGGTGACTAACTTTTACTCCAAGATCATAAGGCATAGTTTTCAATATAATTATATTATTCTTTAAAAAATTATTCATACACACATCTCACAATGACTGTGAATACTGAGAAATTACAAGCTTTGAGAGACCTCACATGCTACTCTTCATAGATACCATGAAAATGGTGTGTTAGGTGCAGTGAGTCTGCAAGGTCTGAGCCCAGAGTTGCTTGTAAAGAACAATGAACCTTTTTTCAGTTCGCACCAATGGGCCCATGTGCCCCAACTTCCTCTAATGGAATTTGGAGCCAAACTGCAATGCACTTCATTAGCTCCTGAAATTGCTTAAAATCGCTAGCCAGAGAAGGTGGTGGAGGTATTACAGCCTCATCTGCTGACAATAATGTCTGTTTTTTCCTCTTGCCCCTTGAAAGTCTCCTCTCTGAGAGGTCTGGGCTGTTGAGGATGAAGTGGTGGATCAGGCAAGTGACTTGTTCTGTGATCCCCCCAGGGAGAAACTAGGGGCTTTTGAGAACTGTTGGCAATAAACAGCCCAAGATCCCAATAAGTTCGCAGAGGCAACACATAGAATAGGGGAGGCAACATCCACTGTTGGTCATACATATGGGATAGGACTCCAGATCATTTTTTTCCTTTCAGCATAGGTGCCAAAGGAATAGTCCTTTCCACAGCAGACAGAAATCTGAGAATCAGATGAATAGTCTAAAGGTGGGGTGGAAAATGGAGATGGGGATGGTTGTCTGCCCCCGTGGTGCTGGAAAGCTGGAAGGCACCAGGGAAAGATATGGTCTCTGTGACCCGGAAGATCTTATTACTGGCAGTCGTTCAAGTGCTGGACAACAATGGCGATTCCAGCACCTCTGAAACTGATATCTGTGTAATAGCTTGGGACTCCAGGTTGGAACAGAGAAGTATGAATATGGTATAGACTTCTTCGAAGCAGAATGCTTAGAGTCTCTGCTGGAATGGTCATGTCTAGTTGGTACCAAGGGAGGTTTCAATACTAAAGTATGCTTGGCACTGTGACACTTGGAGAAGGTTGAAGTTTTCATTGAACTTATGATGCTGGAACAGCATAGGGACCTAATGATACTTGCTTTGGGACCTGAGGTCTTTGAAATGGTCCCTTTGCGAGATGACCAAGATTTCTTTGAAAATTCTCCGGCAGGATATCTGGAGCTCCTCTTCCTTGGAGTCTTATCAGTATTCTCTGTGGTCTTATCCTGCAATGCTCTCTGTGACTAGGGTACAGAAGTTGACAGGGCACTAAATGTGCTTGAAGGCTGGAGTACAAGGGGGTTCTCAGAGCTTGGTCTCAGGGATTGCTCCATCCTGAGCTACTTGAACTTAATTTCCATATTTTTCCTAGATCTATTTTTAAAGATGGCAGATCTTATACTTGGCTGGTATGTGGGTGTTTCCTAAACAGAGGCACCAAGAATGACCATCACTAACTGGGATAGATTCCCAGCAGCAGAGATAGTGCTTTAAGTCTGGGAATTCCTGTATACTCCAGCAATGACAACCCCCAAAGGCAGCCCCTCAGCAAAGGATGAAGGAGACTGATAGAAAATAACTCGATTAAAAATAGAATTCCAAATATACTAAACTATCTCTATGAACTAAGCTAAAAGGGCTTAGCTCAGGCTAGGCTACAGCAGGCACGATGACTGTTCTATCGCAGGTCAGTGGGTTGAAAAAGAACTGTGGGTGGTTTGCCTGCACAACTCTGCAAAGCATCAATATGGGGCATAACAATGTCTGGAACCCAAACGTGAGCTGAGCAAGTATTGCTACCAAAACACTCCAATCAAAGGCTCATGCACACCTGAAGTGGAACACCATAGATATACTACTTGAAGAAGAATTAGTGTTTTTAAATACACTTTCAAATTAAAATAGTGATCTCAAATACCAACAGTCCCCTTTGTGATATGCTCTTTTCAAAGATAAAATGGACACTGACATATTATATGCTATTATCCTCAGCTCTGAATGAATAATTCATACTGAAGTTAATTATCGCCTGGTAGAACCCATTCAAGCAGTAGTCCTGCTGTTGTTACGTCAGGTTCATGCATGACAATAAGTTTTCTATTACTATAGACTATATTGGTCTGAATATTGGAAGCAGAGAGTCTTCTCACTCATCCAACCAGGTTCTAGTTAGTATTGGTTTCTAGTTTTAGAAGTCCTCTTTTGGACACCTGCAATGTTTTCTGGACTTCTCTTCAGCTCTCCTCGTGTTTTTTACCTCATTATTAATTATTATTATTATTATTATTATGTTTGTACTACAGTAGCGCCTAGTATCTAGCAGTTCCTTGTTCCTGTTTGATTCCAATACCACAGGAAGGTATCCCTTTAAGTACCCCATCAGGATGTGAATTGCAAGAGTACCTTTTTTTTTTTTTTACTATGAATTTTGAATATATGAACTGTGCAGTTACAAGCAGATACCTTCATTTTACAAGCATGCTGGGTGGTATAAAGCCAGTGGCCAAGAGTCTTAAAGCATTCCCTTCTCCACTGTACCTTTTTTTGGTTTTGAGGTAAAGTAAAGTTCCAGTCCACAACTAACAGGCAACTGTATGAGCATTCTCCTCACACTGCTTCCAAACTACTGAGTCTGACCCTGTCCAGTCTGGAGTTTCACTCCCCGGTCTTCAGATTCACATGTATCGTGCAACACAAAGCCTGGGGAGCCCTGAGCAGAAGTGCTGCAAAAGCAGATGGTACGCCTACGCTGCATACAGGATTGAAGAGATGAGAGGAATGCTAATTTACAGAGAGAGAAGGACTGGGAAAACAAATGCGGGGGGAAGACAGGATTAGGAGATGGGATGGGGAAAAGCAAAAAGATTAAGAAATCCCATTGTACTAGAAAAAGGGCTTCAATAGTCACTGTCAGGAGACATTGCCCTCAGTAAGAGTCAAATCAAGCATCTGGAAATGTACAAGCAATAGGGAAGGCATAAAATATGATCTAAAACAGGAAAACTGGGGGGCAGGGGAGGAGAGAGACAGTTGGGAGAGAGATACTTTCAATTATTTTTGGTTTTAGATGCCTCCAAGTTTATCCATTTTTTTCCCCAATGGAAGGCACTCCAGATCACTTCCTTCCCACCACTAGACCTGGGATTGAGAACCTCATTAATCCTCTTCTCTTGTCATCTCTACTTCCTCTTTCCACTACCCCGCTACTCCTTCAAGTGTAAGTCACTTAGTGGCAGCACCATCCCATGACTTTGCTCCCTTGTCTACACTACTGCAGTAAGTCAATTTAAGTTACGCTACTGCAGCTATGTGAATAAGGTATCTGGAGTCGACATAGCTTAGGTCAACTTACTGCGGTGTCTACACTGTGCTGCATTGATGGAGATGCTCTCCCATCGACTTACCTTAATCTTCTCATTCCGGTGGAGTACCAGAGTCGACAGGAGAGCACTCTGCGGTTGATGTAATGTGTCTTCACTAGACACTAAATTGACCCCCGCTGCATCGATCGCAGCAGCATCCATCCCCAGTAAGTGTAGACATGGCCTGAGGGTGCAACCACCTTCCAACACACAGGCACTCATCATCCCTGGCTTCTGTTCATTTCATAACAGTGCATCAAGAGCCATTTAACTGCCAAATGTATGACATAACCAGTAGAAGTGGTCTCCTTAAAGTGCCTTCCTTTTATAAATGATATTTCCACCTTGCCTCATATTATTCTCTTTAAATGTAGTTAAATTGTGATCCCCTATCTTAATGGGTACTTTACTGGCTTGAACTCTGCACTTGCATAAATGAACTACTTAGAGTCTATATTTTCATAAAATTTGTATTTTCATAAAACATCCCTGACTTCAGTTCAAGTTGTATCAACTTGTATCAGAGCTGAATTGGTTCCAAAGACTTTACTTAGAGATCCTTGTAATACAAACACACAACTGGTGTGTTAAGTATTGAGTTTTGAGCATCCACCCTACACTTCCTGACTTTCATTAGTTAAATCAGAACCTTAATGTTAAAACTAACAGGTTTTCAAATCTTATTTTGTATGCCAGAAACCATCTCTCTGTTTCCAGGCCCACACACTTTCATATAGGTTAATACTCTAACACAGCAGAGAAAAGGAATGAAAAACTGGCAAAAATTTGTATTCTGTTTAAGTCTCAGGAATGAAAATTAAAGGATATGAACCTCAAGATTTTAACACAGCATGTGGGAAAGAACTAGGGAAATGAAAATGCACTATTAATATTGTCTAGTGGTCAAGGCTAATATTTCAATAGAAGAGGCTGCAAACAAAATATATCTTAATTCTAGGAACATGAGAATATGAAGAACCAAATATTTATAAAGCAGCATATTTAAATCAGGTAATCTTTAAGTCCTTTCTGTGCATACAAACCTCTGAGAAAAATATCAGAAGAGGCTGATGCCTCTGAAAATTTAGCCCTATGCATCACTAGAACAATATAGTATCCCATCATTAAGAGGAAGATGCTTCTGTCACCGGCCAGCTGTTCACAAATTTACAGACTTTAAAAAAATGATTGACAGAGATTTAATAAGTTTCCAGTTCACATGAATTACTCCCTTACTATACAAGATTGTATAGCATGTCTCGAAGAAATTACGAACACGCAGGGAGACAGAGCCAAATGGGGCCCTAATCTTGATTGGGGTTTTTGGGCACTACCAGAATATAAATTAATATATAAGAATAAATTTAAAATTAAATGGTTAAAAAGTTACATTATGCAGGATTATGGTTGCCTGGTGGTACATCATGCCCTTGCACAACGCTGAGCTGAGCAAAACTCAAACTTCTGAAAATCAGGAAATACACGGTTAACCATGCAACCTTAACTTTGCCCTCGTTCAGCAATGCTCCAGTACAACACGTTAATATACATACCTTTAGTCTGCCAACCCCAGTGTTGCTGATATGTACAAGCCCTTCACTTCCTTTCACTGTCATTCACAAGATTCCATCTAACACTATTAAAAGGGCAAAAAGTAAAAAGGCTGCTCATGCCTCCCTCCCCTTACCCTCTTCAAGGAATGCCTCAAAATGTACATAGATTCACACTGGCCCTTGACACTGTCAGACTCAGGAGGTTCCAATCCTGTCATACACACACTTAACTGACTACCCAGAAAGAACACTATGCATACACAATTTAAGAGCCACTTCACAGCCTTTTACAACTCCCTTACACCTACGCACAAGATACCATTTCAACCTACACTTTCACTTAACCATAATTAAAGCATTAGAATCCTTTCAATATTTCTCCTCACTGCTGACAATATCTTTTGTAATAAAAGTCCTATTGCCTGCTACCAACATTACCTACACAATTCTGCATAGAAATAATGCATACTGCATCCTGAAGGTACACATACACCTCTTCCCTTTCCCCACAAGAGAAGGTTGAAAGTATAGTGAGACAAATATGGCAATTTCCAATATCCTTAAAAAAAAAAAAAACCTTACTGAATTAAGTTTAAGTATCTTTGAGGTTCAGTGTACTAGATGAAAAGTTTATGTATTATTGTGGGCCGGGATTACATATAACTTCTCTAGGGGGAAGATATTATGTAAGGCCTGGATGATCAAAAGACTATGTTCATCAATGTGCCAGACAAGAATGGACTTCTGGGACAATATGGGTGAAGCGGATTTCCTGGGAATTATCTAGGGGAACGTGAATGCAAGTTTCCCAGCTCTGGTTATGCAAAACCCCCGCCCTTTGAAGCTATGCTCTGAGAATAGGGTTTCTGGCCTGGTCTACATTACAAAGTTGGGTTGATGCAAGCCAATTTGCATTGACTTTATTTGTGCATATTCCAACTTGTCTTCTGCCAACATAAGTACCCTGTTACTGCACTGTAGCAACATCACCTCCCTGAATGGTGCTGAGTCTTGGTTGACATACTGTGTGAATTAGACAATGCATATGTAGGGTGAGTGTAGACAGCATGTGACCTATATCAACCCTAACACTTCTTCAGCAGCTGTCCCACAATTCTTGACAGTGACAGCCCTCTGGTCATGGCTATGAACTCCACTACCCAAAGGTCACAGAGACCAGAAGCCATAACCCCCTGTAAAACACCCACAAAATTTTGAAATGCCTATCCCTGATTGTATATCTTGGCAAGCACACATAGCAGCTTGCATAGCAGATGAGGAGGAGGTTGAAGATAGCTCACAGTAAGCAAATAGAGAAATTGTTTTCCCCAACAGCCAGGAACTGTTTCTCACCCTGGACCTAGAGTCGGTACCCCCCAAACCCACCCAAGGCTGCCTCCTAGACCCGCCAGGTGGAGAAGGGACCTCTGGTGAGTGTACCTTTGTAAATATTATATATGGTTTAAAAGCAAGCATGTTTAATGATTAATTTGCCCTGGCATTTGTGGCCAGTACAGCTACTGGAAAAGTCTGTTAATGTGTCTGGGGATGGAGTGGAAATCCTCCAGGGACATTTCCATAAAGTTCTCCTTGATGTACTTCCAAAGCCTTTGCAAAGGTTTCTGGGGAGGGCAGCCTTATTCTGTGGTAGGATACTTTATGCCATGCCAGTAGCACGTAGTCTGGAATAACTGCATAACACAGCGTACAGTCCCGGTGTTTGCTGGCATTCAAACAACATCTGTTCTTTATCTCTCTCTGTTATCCTCAGTAGAGTAATATCATTCATGGTCACCTGGTTGAAACAGAGTGATTTTATTAAGGCGACATTCAGAGGTGCCCGTTCCTGCTGGGCTGTTTGCCTGTGGCTGAACAGAAATGTTCCCCGCTGTTAGCCACGGGGTGGCGGGAGGAGTGAAGCAATCATCCCAGAGAATTGGGGGAGAAGGAGTTAGTTGGGTTTGTGCTGCACATTAACCCGAAAACCACAACCCCTCCTTTTTAAATTGCCAACCCATTTTAAATAAAAAGTCTACTCATTGTTCTCTAAAATGTGTCTTTTTAACTACCATTCTCCCTTTTTTTCCCTCCACCACCTGCAAATGTTTCAATGCTCACACTATCTTCTCCTTCCCAGATGCTAGCGAAGATTAGAAAATGAAAAAAATGCACTCATGATGAAATGTTCTCTGAGCTCATGCAGCCCTCCCACACTGAAAGATCCCAGCAGAATGGGTGGAGGCAGACAATGTCAGAGTCCAGAAAAGCACAATATGAACACGAGGACAGGTGGCAGGCTGAAGATGATAGGTGGCATCAGCTTGGTGACAGAAGGCAAGAGGCAATGCTGAGGCTACTGGAGGAACAAACTGATATGCTCCATCATATGGCTGAGTTTCAGGAAAGGCAGCATGAGCACAGACCGCTGCTACAGCCCCTGTGTAACCAACAGCCCTCCTCCCCAAGATCCATAGCCTCCTCACACAGACGCCCAAGAACGCGGGGGGGGGCACCCAACCACTCTGGGCACCCAACCACTCCACCCCAGAGAACTGCCCAAGCAACAGAAAGCTGGCATTCAATAAGTTTTAAAGTGCAGTGTGGCCTTGTCCGTCCCTCTCCTCTCACCCCAACCGGTGCTTCCTTCCTTCCCCACCCCTCCCAGGCTACCTTGGCAGTTATCCCCCTATTTGTGTGATGAATTAATAAAGAATGCATGAATGTGAAGCAACAATGATTTTATTGCCTCTGCAAGCGGTGATTGAAGGGGGGAGGGGAGGGTGGTTAGCTTACAGGAAAGCAGAGTGAACTGGGGGGGGTGGAGGAGGGAGCAAATTTCATCAAGGAGAAGCAAACAGAACTTTCACACCACAGCCTGGTCAGCCATGAAACTGGTTTTCAAAGCTCTCTCTGATGTGCTCGACATCCTCCTGTACTCTGCTAACCACTCTGGTGTCTGGCTGCACGTAATCAGCGGCCAGATGATTTGCCTCAACCTCTCACCCCACCATAAACATCTCCCCCTTACTCACAGATATTGTGGAGCGCACAGCAAGCAGCAATAACAATGGGAATATTGGTTTCACTGAGGTCTATCCGAGTCAGTAAACTGCACCAGTGTACTTTTAAACATCCAAAGGCACATTCTACCACCATTCTGCATTTGTTCAGCCTATAGTTGAACAGCTCCTGATTACTGTCCAGGCTGCCTGTGTACGGCTTCATGAGCCATGGCATTAAGGGGTAGGCTGGGTCCCAAGGATAACCATATGCATTTCAACATCCCCAATGGTTATTTTCTGGTCTGGGAAGAAAGACCCTTGATGCAGCTTTTGAAACAGACCAGAGTTCCTGAAGATGTGAGCTTCATGTACCTTTCCCGGCCATCCCACGTTGATGTTGGTGAAACATCCCTTGTGATCCACCAGTGCTTGCAGCAGCATTGAAAAGTACCCTTTTCGGTTTATGTACTCACTGCCTTGGTGCTCTGGTGCCAAGATAGGGATATTGGTTCAGTCTATCACCCCACCACAGTTAGGGAATCCCACTGCAGCAAAGCCATCCACTATGACCTGCACATTTCCCAGAGTCACTACTCTGGATATCAGCAGCTCTTTGATTGCGTTGGCTACTTAGATCATAGCAGGCCTATCATAAACCTAGTCCCAGATTTGGACCTTAGCATCCAAAATATGGGGGTTAGCATGAAAACCTCCAAGCTTAGTTACCAGCTTGGACCTGGTAAAGCTGCCACCACCCAAAAAATTAGAGTGTTTTGGGGCACTCTGGTCCCCCAAAAAACCTTCCCTGGGGACCCCAAGACCCAAATCCCTTGAGTCTCACAACAAAGGGAAATAAACCTTTTCCCTTCCCCCCTCCAGGTGTTCCTGGAGAGATACACAGAAGCAAACTCCGTGAATCTAAACAGAGGGAGTCCACCCTCTCTATTTCCAGTCCTGGAAACACAAGCACTTCCCTCTTCACCCAGAAGGAATGCAAAGTCAGGCTAGTAAATCTAACACACACAGATTTCCCCCTGACTTCTTCCTCCCACCAATTCCCTGGTGAGCACAGACTCAATTCCCTGGAGTCCCCCACTAAAGAAAAACTCCAACAGGTCTTAAAAAGAAAGCTTTATATAAAAAGAAAGAAAAAGTACATAAAAATGGTCTCTCTGTATTAAGGTAACAAATACAGGGTCATTTGCTTAAAAGAATATTGAACAAACAGCCTTATTCAAAAAGAATACAATTCAAAGCACTCCAACTATAGACATGTAAATACAAAAGAAAAAAACAATAACCCCTATTGTTTTTATGATCTCTGTACTCACAACTTGGAAACAGAAGATTAGAAAGCAGGAAATAGAAATCCCCTCATAGCCGAGAGAGAGTCAGGCAGAAGACCCAGAACAAAGGACTCACACAAAAAACCCTCCACCCAGAGTTGAAAAAATCCTGTTTCCTGATTGGTCCTCTGGTCAGGTGTTTCAGATACTTCTTTCCAGGTGAAAGAGACGTTAACCCTTAGCTATCTGTTTATGACAAGGCCCCACAGTAGATTTGCCCAGTCCAAATTGATGCCCAAGTGACCAGTAGCCACCTGGTGTTGCAAACTTCCACCGGATTATCACCACTCACTTGTGAACTGTCAGGGAAACTCTCATCTTGGTATTCTTGCGCTTCAGGGCAGGGGAAAGCATGTCACAAAGTTCCATGAAAGTGCCCTTAACGCACGCAAAAGTTTCGCAGCCACTGGGAATTGTCCCAGACATGCAACACTATGCGGTCCCACCAGTCTGTGCTTGTTTCCTGGCCCCAGAATCAGCATGAAACGGCCTCATTAACACCATGATGTCCACATTGCCAGAGCCCGTACTTTGAGAAACGTCTGTGCCCATGTCCTCATTCTCGTCACCGCGCTGCCGTCGTCTTCTTGCCAGGTTTTGCTTTTGCAGGATCTGGTTCTGCATATAATTGCAGGATAATGCACGTGGTGTTTACAGTGCTCATAATTGCAGCAATGAGCTGAATGGGCTCCATGCTTGCTGCGCTATGGCATCTGCGCTAAAAAAAAGTCGCGAAACGATTGTCTGCCATTGCTCTGACAGAGGGCGGGGTGACTTGGCTTACAAGGAATTAAAATCAACAGAGGGGTGGGTTTGCATCAAAGAGAAACACACACAACTGTCATACAGAATGGCCCCCTCAAGGACTGAACTTAAAACTCTGGGTTTAGCAGGCTTATGCTCAAACCACTGAGCTATCCCTCCCCCCACTACTCAGGGAGGGAGGGAGGAGCAAATGAATACAAACAAATACAAAACAAATCTAGTCTTTCTTGTTTTGATCCACACCATCTCCCTTTTATACATCTTAGGCTGGCAGCAGATGGTGCAGTACAACTGCTAGCCATCCTCGTCTCCTGGCTGCTTGCCAGAAGACGGTGCAGTACGACTGCAGGCAGGACTGAATCTCCATGAAACAAAACTTAAAAAGAGAATGACCTGGAGTCACTTCCATTTATGTCCAGGTGCCCCTAACAGACCTCACTGACTGTCTGCCCAGGCACCTTGACCAACCTCACCAAGGTCAGCTAAAAGAACACAAGAGACAATGACGACCTCTACGAGTCATAATGCACTGTCTGCTGCCAAAAGGCAATGAGCTGCTGCTGTGTAACAATGCACTGCCACATCTGCCAGCATCCAGGAGACGTACGGTGATGGTGAGCTGAGCAGGCTCCATGCTTGCCGTGGGGTATAGCATCTGCACAGGTAACCCAGCAAATAAGGCTCGAAACAAATGTCTGCCATGGCTTTTATGGAGGGAGGAGGGGGAGCTGATGACATGTACCCAGAACCACCCGCAACAATGTTTTTGACCCATCAGGCATTGGGAGCTCAACCCAGAATTCCAATGGGTGGTGGAGACTGCGGGAACTGTGGGATAGCTACCACAGTGCAACGCTCCAGAAGTCGACGCTAGCCTCAGTACTGTGGACGCATTCCACTGTGTTAATGGTCTTAATGGTCTTGGAGTGGGGACACACACAATCGACTGTATAAAATCAATTTCTAAAAAAATCGACTTCTATAAATTCAACCTAATTTCGTAGTGTAGACATACCCTCAAGTTTTCTCTTTTCCAGACTAAACAAACCCAATTTTTTCAATCTTCCCTCATAAATCATGTTTTCTAGACCTTTAATAATTTTTGTTGCTCTTCTCTGAACTTTCGCCAATTTGTCCACATGGTTCCTGAAATGTATCATCCAGAACTGGACACAATACTCCAACTGAGGCCTAATCAGCGCAGAGTAGAGCAGAAGAATTACTTCTCGTGACTTGCTTACAACACTCCTGCTAATACATCCCAGAATTATGTTGGGTTTTTTGTTTTTGTTTTTTGCAACAGTGTTACACTGTTGACTCATATTCAGCTTGTAGTCCACTATGACCCCTAGATCCCTTTCCATAGTACTCCTTCTAGGTAGTGATTTCCCATTTTGTATGTGTGCAACTGATTGTTCCCTCTTAAGTGGAGTACTTTGCATTTGTCCTTATTGAATTTAATCCTATTTACTTCAGACCATTTCTCCAGTTTGTCCAGATCATTTTGAATTATAATCCTATCCTCTAAAGCACTTGCAAACACTCCCATCTTGGTATCATCCACAAATTTTATAAGTGTACCCTCTGCGCCATTATCTAAAGTATTGATGAAGATCTTCAACAGAATCTTACCCAGAACTGATCCCTGCGGGACCCCACCCATTATGCCCTTCCAGCATAACTGTGAACCACTGATGATTACTCTCCAGGAACAGTTTTCCAACCAGTTATGTGTTCACCTTATAATAGCTCCATCTAGGTTGCATTTTCCTAGTTGGTTTATGAAAAGGTCATGCAAGACAGTATCAAAAGCTTTACTAAAGTCAAGATATACCATGTCTACCACTTCCCCCCATCCACAAGGTTTGTTACCCTGTCAAAGAAAGCTATCAGGTTTGTTCTGGTCAAATCCAGGCTGACTGTTACTTATCACCTTATTATCTTCTAGATGTTTGCAAACTGATTGCTTAATTATGTGCTCCATTATCTTTCCAGGTACAGAAGTTAAGCTGACTGGTCTGTAATTCCCCGGGTTGTCCTTATTTCCCTTTTTATAGACTGTCACTATATTTGCCCCTTTTCCAGTCTTCTGGAATCTCTCCTGTCTTCCATGACTTTTCAAAGATAATTGCTAATGGCTCAGATATCTCCTCAGTCAGCTCCTTGAGTATTCTAGGATGCATTTTTATCGGGCCCTGGTGATTTGAAGATGTTTAAGTAATTTTTAACTTATTCTTTTCCTATTTTAGCCTCTGATCCTACCTCATTTTCCCTGGCATTCACTATGTTAGATATCCGATCACTACCAGCCTTCTTGGTGACAACCAAAACAAAAGAAGTCATTAAGCAGCTCTGCCATTTCCAGTTTTCTGTTATTGTTTTTCCCCTTCATTGAGTAAGAGGCCAACCCCGTCCTTGGCCTTCCTCTTGCTTCTAATGTATTTGTAGAAATGATAAATGTATCCTGAAGATACATAGGCAGCCCTTCCTTTTGCTGACACACATTGGAGGGTGAAAAACAGATCTTCTCATGTAATCTGCCAGACACCTCAAAGTAATCCACATAGGTCCTCATACCACAAATATACTTTTCCAAGCAGGCCCAACCACAGCCTAGATTTAGTGTAGGTGTATCTAAAGCACTGACTGCTCTTTGACTGTATGCAAATAATTTCTATTGGTTATCGCCAGCTCAAGGGGAACAGAGGGAAGGTGGCATGAGCAACTTTTCCCCCCTTTTTGTCCTTTAATAGTGTTAGACAGAATCCTGTGGGTGAGGGTGAGTGGTTTGTCAAAGGAGATTTAGAGCTTTTGCATTTCAGGAACTGTGTTGTTGGTAGATTAAAAGGTGTGTGTGTTAACAGGGCATATCAGGGCACCGCTGAAACAGGGCAGAGTTCAATCTGCCATGGACAACCTTGCCTGTGTATTTCCTGGTATTCAGAAGATTTAGTTTTGCTCAACTCAACTCAACGTTCTGCAAGAGGATGATATAACCACCAAGAAACCTTAACTCTGCATTAATGTGACTTTTACCACTGAATTTCTTAGTTTGTTGAACAGAAGAGATATATTATTGGCAGGAAGTAGTAAGTCATTTAGCAATTTTATTTATTCCCCTAAATTTGCACACAGTCAAATCAGACATCCCCAGGTCATCGTGTGCAACTTGCTCTCCAGCAAACTTCTGCAGTCTCATGATCCAGGAACAAACCAGAATCCACACAGATTCCCTGGCAGAGCACAGTTCTTTTTCTCTCAGTGGTCAAGGTAACGGCACTGTCCAAACCTAAGCACTGTCTCTCTTTGGACACAGCATAGGAATCTGCCCCAGAATCAGGAAGTAGCCACGCCTCCACCTCTCGAGCTAGTAAGATACAGATTTTTCTCAAGCTGCTAATCCAAATGTCAACCTTTAAACAGATGTCATAATGCAACCTTAACTATAGCTGCGCTGCCACGCTACTATAATAGATTTGCTGAATGCCACTAAGATCAAAAATAAGAAAAGCATTCATAATTATTTAACTCATTTAGCTTTAAGCTACCTCCCCTTCTATCTCAGTGACTTATTACTGTTTCTGAACACCCACACACACTCTCCGTCCCCGTGCCCCCAATAGAACATTTGTTGACTCCAACCACTGATAACTAATCTTGCACTAAGGTCAGGTCCACACTCTCTCTCTTTGCTGGCATAATTATGTTGGTCAGGGGCAAGAAGAGGTATGAGCCCTAACTGACACAGTATTCCTATAGTGGTAAAGCACTCCGAGTGTGGACATGACCTAAGATGCTAGTGACAGTATGATCTCCTTCAAAACCCTGCTCAAGTATACTCCTGGCCATTTTAAGCTGCTTTGATAAGGAATATTTATAGCCTTACTCCATCCCACAAAGGAACTGTATTACCGGCTTATTACCTCAAAGTGGTCATTATTTTCCCAATCTATCCATGAGCACTTTCAGATTTGACTGTCTGGATAAACATTATAAATAGAAGGTACTGGGTGAGTTTTTTGACTTAAGGAGCCACAATGAGATTGCACATAAATTATGTTTAAATTTGATAAGCATAATGGATTTAAGAAACTGTGTCAATTCTCCAATTACCCCTAGAGACAGTTCAACTGAAATCTCCATTGGGTAGTTCTCTGATTCAAAGTGTGATTATTTTGGCAGGGTATAGGGATGTTTCTGCTTGGACTATTTATTCATGGTACACCTTAAAGCAGTAGGATAGTCTGTCATATGTGACTAAACACATAGAAATAAATAGAGTTCTATATTTGTCAGGAATGCTTAGATTAGATATCTGCAGTTAACAGTAAAACAAACACATTAAATAGACAACAGCAAATCACACAAGAAATTTCAAAATTAAAGAAAACAAAAAACAAGTTTTATGCTTATATTTACCTCAGTACAGAGGGCTTACAAAGGCCAAACCAACCATTTACACCCCAATCTAGTCCTTAACGCGGGACTTAAACACAGTTTGGGGATCTTCTGCAAGCTTTAGACTTTGTGGTGCATTTAATCCAAAGAAACAAGACTCAGGTGAAGGAAATACACCTCTTCACTTATTTTGCAAAAAGTTATGTATACGTTTTATAAATATTTCCAAGTCTTTGTTTATGCAAGTTTGAATGTACTGCTAAATTTTCAACAATTACACAATTTACATAATACAAATGTGTATGATAATCACTCTACTTAGTATGCTTAGACCATTCAACTAGATTATATATCCTGCTCACATATGTTTAGACTGGGCTTGAAAGGGTCCATTATCATTAGTAAAATCAAGAAGACATAATACATACTGTAGAACACCAACTCTCAAAGGGATTCAGTATGAGGTAAGCAGTACTATACTTGTATTTCCCTTCTACTTAAAAAAAAAAAAAAAAAAGACAGCATTTTTTTTCTGAAGAAAAAAAAGAGTTACCTGTTTCTATGGATATTTATAAAAGTAGAATATGTTCAACTACTTAGAAAGTAAGAGTTTGCATAAAAAGCTCAATGATATTTATTGCTGTTCCATTTGGGAACTAACTTTTATACAGAACACTCACTTCAGAAACCACTATTTTACAGGAATTTATCCTGTATTCATATTTATATTTATAAAAATTAAATATTCAATTAAAATTAAATATTTGCACTGTCACAATTATAATGCTATCACACAGAAGACTGCAATCAGTGCATTGAAATGTTTAAGTTAAAAATAATTAACACACATGCTCCCCAAGACCAGTATTCATGTCAAAGCACAGCAGCAGGTTTTTCAGATTGTTTCCTCCCCTCTACACATTTGAGCAGCTCTCAATAATGGTTTTAGTCATATTCACCTCAAAATATAACTATTACCATGTGTATATATAAGTCACAAGGGCTTCACCTTGGACTATAAGAAGCTTGGAAAAGTTTGTTGTACATTTCCATACACAGTGGCCCTTTGTTCCAGGTTGCAGATATGTGATAAAGCAGAACTCCGTATTTTCCCTAACAGGATCCATGTTGTTTTACCTCTTCAGTGCATGTTTAAGAATAACCACAAGCAATTACTGTAATTATTTCCCTGTCATCAGATGATTGAGTAAGTATTGACATGCTCGGTTCTGCAATACACTTTGGTGGCTCCTAGCACCTTCCACTACTTTTTATGATAGAAGGTATCATGTTGTCCTTAGAACCCAAACAGCTTTCATATCAGATTTTAATAGTTTTTTCTAAAGTTCCCACCTATAGATTTAACATTAATATTTCACCCATTCACTACAAAAATTTGTCATCTGTCATAACTAATCTTAACCTTTTTATTTTCTAAACCAAACCAAAGCACTAATTCTCAAATGAAGACTAACTAGGTCCATCCCATTACTCAGGATCTGAATGTCAAAACATTCAGTACAGCCTTATTTAAGTGGAGATGTTTTTTTTAAGTCGGAAAATATGTTTTCATTCTCTCTGAACCTTAATTGAAGAAATTTTGAAGCAATTTGATGGGGATGCCACTCCCAAATAAAACAACATCTTGCGTCAGAGACCGAGCATAGAAAAATTTTCAACAAGATTTGAACACATGAAAACAGGAGACTATAATGGAAACAGTTCTACAACCTTAACTGTATTAGATAGACATTACCAGGTGCCCAATAGAGTACACACAGCAGATGTAAAAGAAGTGTTCCATTATCAACCATACTAAGAAAATTTGTATTAACTGAGTGATTATAATGTAATATCCACAAATTTAAGTTTCTATTGATTCAACAGTAAGTTATGATTTAATACACTCCACGTTTTATTTTACCTCTCCTCTCTACAAATATATATATATACACACACACACACACACACACACACACGTATTTAGATACACATATATAAAGTATAAGATCATATTGTAACAAAATATTACTCATGTCAAAAATTTGTTATAGAGACAAACTACTTACTGTTAAGAGCCATAATATTATCTGTTCCTGGATGATGGAAGTTTATTCCCATACGCCCTACAAAGTAATCAGAGGTTATTTATTAATATCACACACACAAAAAGGCTAAAATTCAATATCTTATTTTGAAACTGAATGAATTCCAAAGTTAAATACTGCCATTGCAACAGGTCATGTTATTTGTAATTTCAGTCTGCCAGAATCAACATCTAGGTGAACACAGATTTAAAATATAGAATACATAAGACGGAAGTATAAAAAGTTAAAATACTGTAGATCAAGCAACAAAGCAACTGGAAGACTAAAGCAGACAGCAATAATGATTTTCTAAGAACTCTTTCAATTTGCCTTATGCTTTATACAAGAGACAAAACTTCATTACTCAAGCTTCAGAGGTGTAGCTGTGTTAGTCTGGATCTGTAAAAGCAGCAAAGAATCCTGTGGCACCTTATAGACTAACAAACGTTTTGAAGCATGAGTTTTCGTGGGCGAATACCCACTTCGTCAGATGTATGCAGTGGAAATTTCCAGGGGCAGGTATATATATGCAAGCAAGCTAGAGATAACGAGGTTAGTTCAATCAGGGAGGATGAGGCCCGGCTCTAGCAGTTGAGGTGTGAAAACCAAAGGAGGAGAAACTGGTTTTGTAGTTGGCAAGCCATTCATGGTCTTTGTTTAATTGACACCATCAACTCAGGTTTAAACAAAGACTGTGAATGGCTTGTCTCTAGCGTGCTTGCATATATATATATGTGTGTGTGTGTGTGTGTGTGTGTGTGTGTGTGTGTGTGTGTGTGTGTGTGCGCGCGCGCACACACACACACACACACACACACACACACCTACCCCTGCCTCTGGAAATTTCCACTACATGCATCTGACGAAGTGGGTATTCACTCACGAAAGCTCATGCTCCAAAACATCTGTTAGTCTATAAGGTGCCACAGGGTTCTTTGCTGCTATTACTCAAGCTTGTACTTACACTTCACTGGAACTGCATCTTTTAGGTTAGCCTTCAAAGTAAGTAGCATAAGTGACCAAATCATTTTAGAACCCCCACAAAATTGCAATGCCAACAAGGAGTTCAGTGTTTTCCATGATAGTTTTCACAAAATACTGAGTTGTTCTCTGGATATTCCAATCACTAGAGATTGCAAGGAAGAATCAAAGTAGTGATACTTCGTCCTCATAGAGAGAGGGTCCAGAAAAAGTCAGCCTTGACTTCAAAGAGCAAGAAATAGAAGTTAGCTCTAGTTCTGTTAAGATTAATCTTCATCTTCACTTAGAGATTATCTGATTCATGAAATATTAAAACATGCCCTAGGGAAATAACAGTGAAAATTTTTATTATAGGACTTTCTGAACCAAAAATCCCAGACAACCAAAAGCTATTATGTGAGCTTTTCCCATGCTACGTGGAAGAGAAAAAATCAGGAATAGCAGTGTAATTACATCCACTTATAATCAACTTCACTAATGGAATCTTGGCTATTTAAGAGTATTGTGGTTCAGTCCATGCTTGGATATTGCCCTTAGAATTGTGATTAAGTCAGGAAGAGCTAGGTAAAAGGCTAATATTTATTGCCTGGTGGGGGGGGACGGAACCTGATAGATTAAGATTTGAAACGGAGAGCTCAAGACCTACTCTGCTAAAGGAACAGTATAGCCAACAAGTTTCTTTATTATAGGTGTCCCTTCCCACTCCTACCCAACGATTCTCAAAATAAAATTAAAACCTCACTCTGTTTTTAGAAAGTGTACCCTGAAAGAAGAATGGAAGACAATCTGTCTGTTTCTCCTTCTCCTTTACTAAGCACTTAAGAAAAAAACCAAAAATTTTTCATAACCAATTATGTAAATTAATTTGGAAAAGCTACAGTAAATAAAGCTATGTAACACCACAATAGTATAAAGAAAGAAGTGGCACTTCACTTTTTTTTGTAGGGAGTGGCAACACATAATTTTCCACTTTATTTTCCAAATTCCTGAATCAAAAGTTCTTAGAAGCTCTCCATTAAACTACTTCAGACTCTCCAATTGAAGACAATCTACTAAAGTTCACAGTGTATTCTTATGTTAACCTGATGCTGCAGAAACACTGACACAGCCATTATTGTAGTTGGTGTAAGAATATGAAAAATACTTCTGTATTCTTGTCAAAGTTTTACAGTATCCTTTAAGTACATTAATTAGTACAAGGTTACAAATGTTACATACATACCAATCTCTGCCAAATAATACAAGAATTATAGTTATTAGTACTGCAAACCTATTTAATTTTTACAATTATGGTTTCAGGTGAAAAAACTGATAATGTTATAAAGAAACTAGGAATTCCAATGCTGATCCAGGAGGTTTGGGTTTTCTCTCCCCTACACTTCCATTTTTTCTTTGCCAAAGCTGAAATTCTGCTGTTTAACCAGCTACAAAAATAGAATCAAGTGAGAGACATCTGGTTATTTTTTTCAGGCAGTCACTATACCAGGTGCTGCCTGCATGACATTTTGTCACCTGCCCTTGGCCTGCTATTTTTAAAGTTTTCTTTTCAGCTATCTTTCAAAAGTAGCAAAAATGTAGGTTGTACAAGCAAGGAGATATATATGCATTTACTGAGCTAAGTGACCAGTAGGAAAATTCTCATCATGCCATTGAAGCTCCCCACACAAAAAATAATTTAATTGCCTTAACAAGCAGCAATAGTGGAAAATTCACTCTTGTATTAATATCATATTAAATATGGGTGCTCTAATAAGAATCTATCCCACACAGCTTTGAAAAGACTCAAATAGTGAGTGTACATTGTATTGCATTAACTGCAGAATATATTAGTATACTCAGTGTAAAAATAATAGGCCAAAAGCAGATGATGAAATGTCACATAAGCATTTCAGCATCAACAAAATTTTAATTTTTACTATGTACTTAAGTTTATCTTATGCCAAAGTTTTCTGTATAAATCTGCCATCTGAAACCAGGAATATGTTGCAAGGAGAAGATTGTGTTAAAAAGTAGGTATGACTGATTTGGAAAGTCATCACTTTTGGAGATCAAGTATTATACTTGCACTCCTAAAGAACTATACCACATACGCAGTTATAGTGTCATCACCATGGAATATCAAAACAGCCAAAACAGTTCCTCTTATTAATTAACTTTAAATGCAACACAAATGCAGCAAGAGAAGTCTGGAACAAAAGATGCTAGGTATTGAAAATTAGGCATGGACACTTGCATCTTGTTCATATCACATAAAAAAAGTCTTCTGAAAACTGTTTAATCAATATTTGTATTCAAGCCACACCTGTCATTTTTAGTTTGCTAGTCTTAGTTTCACACTTATCTGCAGAGTTGCAATTATGTGCTTTCCTAGTACATCTGTAATTGGTATATTTAAGCTGCAAAAATTTTAATCTGTCTCCATTACAAAAAGCTTCTTGTCAATCTCTGAATCTTTCCCATGCCATGTGACGTTGCTTAGGGCACAAAAACGGCTGCTCCCATCTCTCTCTCTCTCTCTCTCTCACACACACACACACACACACACACACACACACACACACACACACACACACACACACACACACAACACCACACATTATTCTGGGCTGCTCTCTGCAAGTTCTCTGTGTTATGCCTCATAAGTTTTCCCTTTCTAAAGACTGGATTCTTTCAGCTGGCCCTTTTTACATGTTCCTCCAGCTGCCCAACAGGATTCCTTCCATGACAGACACTCTGGCATCATTCTTGACATCACAGATATTTCCATATTCTTTTCTGGATAACTATGTAGACAAGGAGTTGAACTCTGATGAATCTTGGCATTTGTTATAAATTTATTCCATGTAATATTGGTATTTCTCTGAGGCATTTGCCTTTGAATGCATTTAGACATCGGTCTATACCTGGGGTAGGCAACCTATGGCACATGTTCCGAAGGTGGTATGCGAGCTGATTTTCAGTAGCACTCACACAGGGTAACCAGATGTCCTGATTTTATAGGGACAGTCCCAATATTGGGGGCTTTTTCTTATATAAGCCCCTATTACCCCCACCCCCATCCTGATTTTTCACACTTGCTGTCTGGTCACCCCTACACTCACATTGCCCTGGTCCTGGCCACCGGTCCGGGGGATTCTGCATTTTAATTTAAGTTTAAAAGAAGCTTCTTAAACATCTTAAAAGCCTTATTTACTTTACATACAACAATAGTTTAGTTGTATATTATAGACTTACAGAAAGACCTTCTAAAAACATTAAAAGGATTACTGGCACGTGAAATCTTAAATTAGAATGAATAAATGAAGACTCGGCACACCACTGCTGAAAGGTTGCCAACCCCTGATCTATACCGTTTGTGTTTTTCCAGCTTTCAAACCAAATGTTCAGGTGGAAATAACATTTGAGTTGAAGATTTATAGTTTGGTCTTTAGTTGTAGATTTTCAATGAACAAATCTTTTTAAGCTGACGAATGCAGCTATCACCAATTCCTAAATATTATTTCTTCTGGATAACTCTACTAGCTTGCACTGGCAAGGTATGTGAATTGACTCACATCTTCTATTTCTTTGCCTTCTAACAATACTTGAGTTAGGGTTTGCTGGGTTTCTCATTAGATTTGTTTTTTCACAACTAATTATTAACCCAATTTGTCTTGCAATGCTGGTCTTTTGGTCTGCTTGCATGTTGGTTGAGCCGTCAATTAGAAGAGATGTCAGCAAAATCTTAATCTTCTAGTGTACTGTTACTGAACCATGCAATGTCTGCGTAGTATCCATCTACACTTTTTCTCATAATCAAGTCAATGAGAAACAGGAGAGGTGAGCGAAAGCATCCTTTTTGACACCAGTATCTATATTCAACTATTCACTCAAGTCTGCATGTACTTTAAGCATGCATGCTGTACCTTGCTATAAAGGTCTTGATATTTTTGTTGGCATGCCAGGACACTTCCTGATGAATTGTGACTGACACCGTCAAATACTTTTATCTAAAACATTTATGATGAATTGTTTCTGTCATTTAATGCTCTTTGATGATTATTCTTAGGGTGAAAATCTGGTCAACACATGATTTTCTAGGTAAAAATTTAGCCTTCTCCTCTCTTAGCTTTGCCTCAACTACTTGTTTTTTTCTGCTTAAGATACACTCCCTTCAGTGACAGGCAAAGCCTTCTGCAGTAACACCTCACCAGTTATTGCAGTTGCTTGTGTGATCTTTCTTTGGTATTTGACTACAGTATAATGATATTTTTTCCAGAGGCTTTCTCCTAGTCCCATGCTTTGCTGAAAAGTTCAGTGATTTTATCAATGGTTTCCTCTTCACATGCTTTCAACACTTCTCTAGTGACTTGGTCTACAGCTTTCCCAGATTTTAAAACTTTCACTGAATCTTTCACTTCTTTGGGTACATCTTCACTATCCGCCGTATCGGTGGGTAGCAATCGATTGCTCGGGGATCGATATATCGTGTCTCATCTAGACGCGATATATCGATCCCCGAACGTGCTTATATCGATTCCGCAACTCCACCAACCCGAACAGAGTTGTGGAATCAACAGGGGGAGCAGCGGACATCGATCTCGCGCCGTGAGGACGGTGAGTAATTCGATCTTAGATACTTCGACTTCAGCTACGTTATTCACGTAGCTGAAGTTGCGTATCTAAGATCGATTTTCCCCCGTAGTGTAGACCAGCCCTACGTTTGTGATATGAGATGTTACAATGCCTAATTCTGGCTATTTAAATTCTTTGACAAATTTAACAGTTTCTTGTGGAGTTAGAGTGCTTGCCCATCGGTCTCTGCTCTTTTTCTGTTAGAGTGCTTCCTTGTTTATCCTTAACATAGAACCATAGCATATCAGGGTTGGAAGGGAGGTCATCTAGTCCAACTCCCTGCTCAAAGCAGGACCTAACCCCCAACTAACATGGCCCCCCTCAAGCTAGTGTAAACTTGCCATTTAGAGCCTTGTTGAGTTGGTAAAGTGTTTTATCACCACCTCTTTCAGTAGGCACTCCAGCTTCTTTGACATTGTTGTCTATGTATTTCCTCTTATCTCTTCTTGTGCTACTTTACATGACCTTATCCTTTATTTCATACAGATTTTTGCTGATGCTTTTTTCTGGAGGTGTTTTTGAGTAACTAATGTTTGCTTGAACTTGTTTCCTTCATTTCACAGAGTTCAACGTACCTGCACTTATTCAGACCTGATGTTTGCTTGTGTGGGAAAAACTACAGTTATTGGCATCTATAGTACTGTCAGGCAAAAAGCACCATGACACATTAATGTTGACTTTTTGTGATGGATCAAAGTCTTGTACCATCTGAAATCTATTTTTCAGTTCAATTTGAAATTGCTACTGTATGTCCTGTCTAGTCAGCTTTTGCTGTCAGTTTTCTTGGTTCTTTTGGTGATTTTGTTTTTCTTAAGTTTGATCTGCAGTCTTGACACACAAAAATTGTGGTCACTTCTAACATCAGCTCCTTTGTACGCTCTGACACCCACAGGGCAGATCTAAATTTCCTTCCAGCACACTGTTGAGTCAATCTGGTTCCCAGTTACTCCCTCTAAGGAATTCCATTTTACTGTCAATTAGGATCCTTGATACTAAGCAAAGTTCTATCTTTCACCATTCTGATTTTGGCAGCTAAAGCCATGCTTGCCCATTGCTTTCTCCTCTCTCATTACCCCACCCATGGCATTGAAGTCCCCCATTACTAAACAGATGTCATGCTCGAGAAAATTGTCAGAGTTTGAAGGCAAATGTAGAACTAACGTTTTAATCTCATCATCGTAGTTATTTGTTGGTGCAAATATTGTTTGCAGTGTTATTGTAGTCATGATGGTCCCAGGATATGAGAGAGACAAGGTGGTTGAGGTAATATATTTTTATAGGATCAATTTCTGAGTGGTATGTAGTGGTCAGAGGGTTACAAACGGTGAGTCCTCTGTGGATGTTTTGTTTCTTGCATTTGCTCAAGAAGTAGATCTCACTATTAAGTTTGGCTTCCTTCTTAATGTTGTGGAGTTTCCATTTCAGTATAATATTGCCATTTTCATTTATTGTGTTTGAAACATAGCTTTGAGAGATCAGTTGTTAATTAGGTCCCAGTGTATAAGTCATAATTAAAGCTACTCCTTCAGAGTAACAACCATTTTGAATCCTTGAATATATTAAGACTATTTTCATTTTTAAACTGCTTTTTTTCAGCTTCTGGAATCAACAGTTGCATATTCCAAGGATTTGGAGATTATATTCATCCATTTCTTCCATCACCTGCAGGGGTTTGGTGTTAGAGTCATTGGTCTAATGTTCCAGAAATCTACTTTTATAGTTTGTTTTATCTTTAGTAAAGAAAAACTTCTCAGAGTCTTGGCTTCCTGGTAGCTTTCACCAAGACTCTCAATTCCTATTAAGCAAGAGTACATCACTTTGGCATGATGTTGGCTGGAATGGCTATCCTGCTTTATTTCTGTATTTTAACTTTAAAAAAAAAAATGAGCACAGGTTGTTGGCCTATCACCCAACCCGCAATCTTGAGGAAGAAAGGACTGCGTTTTGTCTGATACCTACCCTTTGACTTGCCAGATTAGGTTATCCTAACAGGAGTAAGAACCCCTGCCAGCATAGCTCTCAGAGTAATTGTTGATGCTAGCTACAAATTATAAGAGGACACAATAGTCACACTAGTTACAAATTAAGATTGGCAGCAGGCTATCTCGTCAGTTTCAACATCACATTTGGATAGTACTGTACAATGGATCTGCACACCTTAAGAGCTGTAAAAAGTCAAATTTCTTACATTCATAAAATGCAGCCTCATATGCATCAATTCATTTTGTTCAAGAAAGTTAGTATGTAATATTATACTATGTATTCAATTAATGTTGTAATACATTACATTCAGAAGGAATGGATAAAAATGATGGTGGCTAAAATTTGATTTCATGACCAATGCTAAAATTTATCTTGAAAGCTTCAACATTCATATTACATAATAGTGATTAATATAGTTGCCAATACTATAAAAGAGTCCTAAATATGTTTGCATTTGTACACCTTCTTAGGACAGTGTTAGAGAAGAAAATTTTTTGGTAAAGATACCTGTGTACCACCTGTTCTTCCTGGTTAAAACTAGGAATTTTTTAGTTTACAATTGCCTAAACAAGAATATATTTTTATTTTTCCCATCCTAATGAGAGTTGCTTCTTATTTACTTGGAGTCCATACAATTTGAAATCAGAAGCCATGTCCCTTAGTAGTAGTGCTCTGCAAAGCCATATTTAAAACTTTGATTTGATTTCCAATCCCAAATCAACTGCTCACCAGAGAAGCAATGGTTGGGAGTAGTATAGAAGTGGTACTCAGCCATGGAGAGTGCCTTTATCCTTTTAGCAGGATGAAATTGAGAACCTGACCAGATACCTTTCAAAACCACTTTTTCAGCTGGAAGAATGATAGCTATAGAAGAGTGCCTTGAAAGTAGAAGGAAGGACTCCTCAGAGCTCCAACAGGCACATAAGTAATTCTCCCTCTCTACCCGGAAATCAAGAGAGTATTTAAAATATAGGCAGCCATCCCATGCTTTGATTTCAAAACCATGTATTCTATGTCTTCTAGAAAACAAAGGGGAAAATATCATGGCTTAAAATAGGAGTGAAAAAAAAACCTTTCAAAGAAATCAAGAGTCCGTTCTCAACTAACATTCATAATCAAAGAGGTTGGGGAGGTCAGATTGCAGGTAGACCTAAGGTTAACAAATCACCTGCATAAATCTGTGCATGTGACCTCAGCTGACTGGATTTAGATGAATGACTCCACATGTTCCAGCAGAGAAGGGAATTTATTTATTTTAATAATTGCATCTTTACCAGGATACTCTCCAGTTACACAATGACCGGTAACGTATAAGACTAGGAATAAAGGCAGCCAGATTTTCAGCACATTGTTGCTTATTCAACCTATACACATTTAATACTTACACAGCACTGTACCAACATACTGGGCAAAAGAATTACAACAGTAACAGCAGCAGTGCTATAGTTAATGGTCTGCTGTATTGCCGTAATAAACATTTTAGACTTACAAAAAATTCAACTCCATTTGGATGCTTCTGAATTTTAAGAGATTCAAGAAGCAACTATAATTTAAGCACCTATTTCTAACCTACAATGTGTCAACTTGATGTGTGCTCACAGAACATGGAGACTACTGTTTACCACAACCAGACATGAGGATCTATTCATCATAGTTGTCATGGTATGTGATCATTTTCTCATTGCACAAATGAACATTATGGTAACCTGCACTGTACATGTCTGACAACCAGCAGTTATGAAAACAGTTTGTATTAATGTGAAGCAGAGGCCTAGACCATTAAAGCTTGTCATTGAGCAAGTTCTTCTAACTTTCATTGAATAGACAAAAAGAGATGCTGTTACTGAGTAGTGAAAGCCAGCACCAAGAGAGAACAGTAAAATATTTATTAACAAGCCACATATTCCTCAGAGCCAAAATACTTGTGCTGCTGTTATATAGATGCCACATGCAATGCGAGGACCTTCAAGCAGCAGAAGTACATTTAGCTCATAAATGGCCACAGTTTTGATAACACTGATGTACTAGATACAGTAATTTTACAATAAATCTTACTGAATAGGAAAATAAAACAGGAATTATGGCTTCAGTCAAAGGGGATAGGCAAGCCTTCCCCTCCACCCCCCATGTACATATCTTTTGTGTAGCATCAACACTGTGTTAGACATCTTGGTTAAGCTTCTTTTATTCAAAGTTGAAAGAGGGCAAATTCATAACCTCACTAGAGAAAAATTAGCCTCCCCCACAAATATTTTTTAAAATATTGTATAATTTTCTTTATAAGATGCTGGATTTTAAAGTAGGAAGGAGAAAATTGAGTTATCAGAGCTGCAGATGCACATGAAGCCATAAATCAATGAAAGGACGTGGCAGGGAATATTTTTAAAAGTATCAGTTAATGTCTGCATCCCCAACCTAACAAAGAGAAAAATAAAAGACTCAGCATCTAGAGAAACATGTCAGAGAATAGATATACTGGATGTAGGCAAATAAGTGGTAAGCATGCTCATGGCAGTTACATTAAATAAGTTTGGTTTTTATTTATTTTTCTTAAGAAGAGAGTTATAAACCCTCATGCTTCAGGGCAGAACCAGATAAATGGGAAGAATTTTCCCTTGTGGGCAGGTTAATCCATAGTCATCTGCTGTGTGGTTTGTTGCAACTTACTCTAAATCTTCTGGTACAGTTGTCAGAGTCGAGATACTGAACTAGATGGACCATTGATTTGATCCAGGAAGGCAATATATGTCCCCACACAGGTGGAAAAAGAAAAAAAAAAGTCCTTTAGCCCAGTGCAAAGATTAAAGGAAACATGTATTTTGTTTCCCTTTGAACAAACTACTGAACTAGCCTCTGGTTGTTTTTTGTTTGTTTTTTCTCAGTGTCCCTTCTTCATCAATGTTTACAGGAAAGACACTGGTAGGGTGTGTCAAGGGAATGAGACATTAAGAAGTGGATAGTATGCTGCAATTAGTTTTTCTACAGCAAGTATTGTGAAGAATTGATCAGTGAATTCTATTTTTAAAGCTGAGATTCCAACATAAAACAATTTAGGAACATTCATTTCATTTGAATGGGGAAATTGTGAAATTTAGGGCAATATAAATAAAGTTCAGCTTCAGATTGAGAGAACACAAATATATGATCCTTTCTCATTTCCCCTTATCTTCCTTCGGTCATGCCACAAGACTCAAATTTCTTTGCCAAAGCGTTCTCCATAGAATTAGAACAGAAAGTGGGCTTCAGGGTAAAAGCCAGCAATTAACTGAAGAGTAGGATGTAAAATTGACTGTCCCTTCTGTGACAGATGCCACTGTACTCAGAAAACCTATGAGATTAATTAACAATATAGCCTGGATAAACTAAACAACTTAAATAATTGTACAAGTTGTATATCTGACACCTCTGGAATCACTATAAGGACTAGAGAAGTAATATTGTTGCTATTTATATATCTGTAGATGGATGGAAAGGGAATAGCAGTTACAAGTACAATTTACGATAATTAGATAGAATTATGCTAGTTGCCATACCAACTACAGAGATTTATTCTCCAATGTTATTCGTGACTATGTTTCAGAATACTGGAAGTGAAGATACCACAACATGGCCTTTAAAAATGTATTCAAATCACACTTGTTTTTAAAGGAAATCAGTCATTTATTTTTGGCTTCTAAAGAGATTTCTAAGAAGAAACAAAGTTTTAATCCCTGGAAAAATGTATCTTTGTCTAGAATAACTTCAAATGATAAAACATTAAAACTTTTATTTTAGTCGATAAAAATATTTTGAACAACATAACAGGAAGGAGAATAAAGAACTGATAAGAGAAAAATACCAGTAGTTTATCATTTGGTAGATTACATGGGCCGTATTGTATACGGAGGCAATGGAGGGCTTTGCTACAGAACATTGTCTTAGCTTAGTCTCCACTAACCCAGTAAGCCTTTTAAAAACAGGTAAATCTCTCTATTATTATTGCAAACAACATAGAATTAAATGCACATTCAATATTAATGTGATATAGCACTGAAAATTTAGATGAAAAGCAGGACATTCAAAGATATTAAAGTTTGCTTGGAAAACATCTTGCCTCTGAGTATCTGATGTAGTATATGTAGTCAGTATCAATTCAACAATCACAGACTAACATAGGTATATGGAAAAGTGTTCAGCAAATACTTATCTTGCAACGATGTATTAAGTGGCAATAGGGAAATAGAAAATAGTGTAGATACTATTTCTAAGTTTTCACAAACAGTAAAACTCACCTTAGTAACTAGGATTTGAGTGTGTTGTCTTTGTATATTTATACTTGAGGAATATGCCTCCTGGTGCCTGTGAACAGAAGCCTTTTCTTCTGTTTAGGTGAGGCACTTTCCAAGGCCCACATATTTAACAGAGCTTATCGCTGCTCTGAGCAATTTTGCCTAGGGAGGATCACTAAAACGGGGTAAGAGTCAACATGAGGAAGACCTAAACTGTATATCCAAGCCCAGCATCTCTTGTACCCAGCACTCTATGGTAATTAAATGTGTAATTGTAGATCTTTTGTGAGGTCTCTCACATGCTGCAGTACCAAACCTTGTCTTGCAAGTCCCCAGTAACTAGGGTACAACTGGTCCACTGAGGCATGCACCGTAGGTGCTTCATCTGCCAAGGCTATATGCCTCTAGCATATGGGGGGTCTCTATCATTCAACTTGCCTTCATATGCCACACTTTTCCTTGGGGCCAGACACCCTGCTTCTATGACTCACTCTTTCTAACTCTCCTCTGAATTGCCACAGAATCTCCTGCTGATGACTTTGCATGTTCCTGAGCACAACAGAGGGAAAAACCAACAACACTGTAGCAGATTCAGCACACCACTCTGCTGACCCATCACTGTTCAGCTGCCTCATCACAGATGTTTACTATTGCCTCTTCTGATGTTTCTGAGGTGATATCTTCACGAATTGAGGCTGGAAGCCTGAGGATGACACGAGAAGAGAATGTGCGAGCCTCTCTCTGACCTTGTTGGAAGAGTCAGAAAGACCTAGCTGTGGAATTGATGTCCTTCCATTTTCTCCAGCATCTTGCCCATCTTGAGGCTGAAAAGACTCTTCCCCCTTGAATAGGAGGACTCACATAAGACCAAGCTTAGATGAAAGGCCTAATTCAAAAAGAGGCAAAAGTATCATTTGAAAGACATAGCTGATGCAATGAATAGTCTGAAGCAACTTCAGCTGCCAACAGGATGTGGGTGGATACTGCATGCTCCTTAATCACCAGCTCCTTTATCTGCTCCGCAAGAAGTTGGCCCATTACATTAAATTGGTATCTTGCCCATGACAGAATTTGGCTACTGAGATATCCAAATACCCTTCGCTCACCCAAAAGCCAATCTTTTTCGCATCCTTATCTGATATGATAGCCCAAACTTGTCTTGGAACCTCTTCTCCTTTCATCATCTCTGACCCATTAATGAGCTAGAAGAACGGCAGGTTAGGATATATTACCCCCTCTATCCTGGCACCTGATAACGGCAACCTGCCCTCTTAAATCTGGCTGTGAAAAAGGCTAATATCAACCAAATATCCTTCGCCATGTCCAGTAGTTCATCTTTAATAGAGAGAGAGTTTCCTTTTCTTTTAGGATTTTCAGATGTCAAACTCCCAGTTTATCTTTTCCTGGTCAAATGAACTTTCCAAATCCAGGTCCCCTGGACATATGTTGTAATAGCCCCTGCAACCTCCTGAAAGTGGTTGTGAAAGAGAAACAGTGACTATATTGTCACAGTTCAGAGAAACTGCAACTGCAAATTTCCCCTCAGTGGTTCAGTAAAAATACCCACTCTTGGCTTTCAACTCCCCAGTTGTTTCTCTCCTCAGACTGAGATGAGAGTCTCTCCCTTCTGACTGAGGTATTCCCAGACTACACAGGTCCCCTGCCTTCACTGTGTCCTTTCCAGCACAGACAAGACACCTGCTTACTTTCTCTTCGGAAGCAGGTAACTGTACAATTGCTACAGACGTAGGGTACCATGTAGCAGTTCCTAAGCAAGCCAACTTTATTCTTAAGGTAAAAAGCATTATAGAGAAAACATATTAAAAATAATAAAAGAACCTATATGCATGCTAATAAGCTCAGCAGAATTCCTCCCAACTTTCACACTGACTCTGGGAAATGAGTTTAATACACCACCCTAAGGGCATCCTTGTGGTTACAAGTCCATCAGAGCTTCAGCTCAAAACAAGTACATTGTCTTATGAGGCCTCAGTAGGCCAAATCCTTCCAATCCTCCCCTAAGCACTGGGGTCCTCTGTGGGCCAGGGATCCTGTCCATTTGCTGGATCGGGAAGAAGGCCATCAGTTAGTATAAACTAAAGCTATTTATCCAAAAGTCTTTTCTTTGCCTGGGTCTCTGGAGAATCCAGCTTGAACTAGTATATGCTTCCCTCCCCCCCCAGTGGAACTTCAAAGGCTGGTAACAGAGGATGTTCATTAGGATCACTCCTCTATACTGAAGAACATACACAGTGCCACAACAGCACATACACAATTGCATTTTAATACAATGTACCTCGAAAAGTATTAACCCTAATTCAATAAGGTTTATCTTAATGCTATAATATTTGATCAGGATATTATAGGATATTTGCAAGTCTGTCAAACCTATATGCTTATAAGTTTTGAGGCTGAAGAAATCCCCTTTTGCTCACCATAAAAATGGTTGTTCCAAGTCCTTTCCCCTTCTTCCTCCTCTGAATGTGACAGCTGGTTAGGAACATTGGCCAAAAGAGAGGATAAGGCCACAGATGTTGAAACTGGTCTAGGTGGCACAAGAAGTGACTGGGGAAATGGCACCTTAACTGACTTGGGAGATGCAGAAAGTGAGGATCCCCAGATCCTGATGGTTGCAAAGGAAAATCATCAGTATGGCCAGCGAGCCACTGGGCTAGAGGAAAGGCAAGGAAAGGGGCCTGAAATGAGGTGCCCCAAGAGGCTGGAGAATCTGAGAGAACTGCTTGGAGCCCAAGAGAGTAAGAGCCCAGGATACTGAGCACTCCTGATTCAAGAGCTGTCCCTGAGAGCCTATAAGCCCAGGCAGACTAGGATAACTCACAGAACAGAGTATCAGAGACTCCATCTGAGCCCAGCCTCATCAGAATTGGATAGAGTTTTCCCCAGAAAAGTGAACTCAAAAGAACCAGTCTATGCTCTGAAGATAGCGCCAAAAGACTAATATTGACCATCACTGGAGAAGAACCAGGAATCCTAGTGACCAGGAAAAATGTGTAAAGCTGAATAAGTCCCTTGAATTGGCAATGCCATGACAAAACTCAACTGCATACTCTCTAGACACATGAATTCCCTCCCCCCCCCGCCCCTTTTCCAGGTTGGTGCTGAGAACTCCAGCACTGAAGATCCGTTTGCACTTTTCCTGTCCTATCCTCTACCAACTTTATTGGCATCAAGCACAAAGGAGACAAACTCAAAGTATCCCAGCACAAAGTGGACAAACACTTGATCATATGTCAGAGCCAAGAAAGCATGGTGCCTTCACTGCCTTTTAGTACAGGTCTCTGATTGAAGGCCTTAAAAGTGCTGTGATCCAGGAATGGATTTTCTCCACATAGAACAAATGGCAGAGCACAGGGGACTTAGATATCTCCAAGGAGGGAGCAATATATCACACACCACTTAATTCTGTCCTTCAGATCTGAATCCTTAAAGTCGATTAGACCTTCTGGTTGTATTCCAGAACCCTACTTCGAAGTAAAAACTAGGACCAAGATATTTGACCTAACCTTATGGTTCTATTTTTGAACATCTTGGCCTAGATATATAATGGCACAACTTAGGTACACCCAAAAAAATTTTAAATCACCTCCCACCACCATCCCACACCCCTCCATCAGCGGTAAAAACCAAAACCAAAAGATTTTAGGCAGAGAGAAAATCCTTACATTCCCATCTGGCCCTTGAAAAGGAAGGAACAGAAGCAGTAGGGGGCCACATTTCCTCTTTTATTATCTCTGCTTCAAAAGTCTATTGGCAAACAGGGCTCCTGTGGCCCCAGTAGATGCTACTTTTCCAGAAGATTTCTGAAGCTCTGCAGTACTGGGAGCAAGGTATCACATAAGTGTGAATATGCATAGGCCATCTCAAAGAAGTCTGAACATTTGCTCAAAAGTTTGTTCATTTCCCTCTGGCAGGCTGACATTTTCTTTGAAATAGTCATATTGGCTCTGCAACAGGCCTGAAGCTTCCAAGATTTATATAGTTTGGAAGGCAGAGTGAAACTTTTTACTAGAATGAACTAATGCTTGCCTCTGTTTTCCCAAAACAGTGCTTTTGCTATTTGTCTTTTCACCTCTCCCATCTGTTTGAAAGCTTGTACAATATTAAAACTAGTACGATTAATAAAGCCAATTGACATGTAAGTGCATACTAGCAAGAGTAATTTAGGCAGATTAGCCTACTTTACCAAGGGTGAGCAATTCATTAACTAAAAAGGTAATCTTCTCAAATGCAAGATGCCCTAATTTGGGAGAGATCCATCTCAGTTGAAACAAACTTGAAATATTTGGATTTTAGAATGGTAGCTTTACCTAGTGAACTAATTGAGACATGCCCACTTACTGAGAGTAGTCATAAACCACCCGCCAGTCTCTCTGAAGCTTTCAGTTACTTACTATGAGAGTATTACTCTCCATTAAATGACCTGCAGTAGCTTGTTTGAACAAGACAGAACACACTCCAGCATCTCCAGGAGAGGAAGAACTTCCTGAAGTTGAATCCTAGGAAGACAGATTATGTTTGTGGGCAGAGGGAAACACTTTGAAGAACTATCTGCCTGGCCCAGCTTGACTACAGTCACATGGCCCCGCAGATCCAGACAGTTTACAGTTTGAAAGTTCTTCTGGATTTCCTACCAAGGCTGGCCTTGGATAGCAGCATCTGTGAAAAACTCCACCTACTAAATCTGACTGGCTAGGAGAACATGTTCCATCCTTGCTGATGATTTGGCAACTACCCTTTGCACAAAACGTTATCCATGACAGCTGGTTCAGATTTGCCTGTTCTGAAACGGTTTTTTATTCCACATGAAGATATATTTATTAGCTTTTCACACATACCATAGCTGTTTTACTTAGAAATCAACTCCCCAGTCTCACCGTGGATACCTGGATCTTAGACCAGTAACAGTAGAAAAATTTAGTTCCTGCTGCCCAGGGCCACTCAAAGAGGGGGGGCAAGCAGGGCAATTTGCCCCAGGTCCCGGGCCCTGCAGGGCCCCCCATGAGAGTTTTTCAGGGCCCATGGAGTGGGGTCCTTCACTCGCTCTGGGGGTCCCGGAAAACTTTTCTTCTGCTCCGGGTCTTCGGTGGCATGGGGTTCTTCTGCTCCAGGGCAGAACCACCCCCCACCGCCGAATTACTGCTGAAGACCCAGCTCTTCAGCAGCGGGTCCCGCTTCGGAAGTAATTCGGTGGTGGGGGGCCCACACCGCGGGTCTTCGGGGCACTTCGGTGGTGGGTCCAGAGTGGAAGGACACCCCCCACCCCCGAATTACCACCAAAGTGGGGGTCCCCCGCTGCCAAAGACCCCAGACCCCCTGAATCCCCTGGGTGGCCCTGCTGCTGCCCTCAAATATTTATTGGTGTGTTTGTGTCTGTGTGTGTGTCTCCAACACAATCATAGGACTGGAAGGGACCTCGAGAAGTCATCTAGTTCAGTCCCCTACACTCATGGCAGGGTTGAGTATTGTCTAGACCATCTCTGACAGGTGTTTGTCTAACCTGGTCTTAAAGATCTCCAATGATGTAGATTCCACAACTTCCCTAGGCAATTTATTCCAGTGCCTAATTACCCTAAAAGTTAGGAAATGTTTCCTAATGTCCAAAGTAAACCACACTTGCTGCAATTTAAGCCCATTACTTCTTGTCCTATCTTCAGATATTAGAACAGTTTTTTCCCTTCCTCCTTGTAACAATCTTTTATGTACTTAAAAAACTGTTATGTTCCCTCCCCCTCCATTTTCTTTCCTCCAGACTAAACAAACCCATTTTTTCAATCTTCCCTCACAGGTCATGCTTTCTAGACCTTTAATCATTTTTGTTGCTCTTTCTCTAGATCTTCTCTAATTTGTCCACATCTTTCCTGAAATGTGGTGTCCAGAATGGAAACAATACTCCAGCTGAGGCGAATCAGCATGGAATAGAGTGGAAGAATTACTTTTCATGTCTTGCTTAAAACACTCCTGCTAATACTTCCCAGAAGGATGTTTGCTTTTTTTTGCAACAATGTTACTCTGTTGACACATTTATCTTGTGATCCACTATGACCTCTAGATCCCTTTTCATTATCTCTGCATGTATAACTACAATTGCATGAATCAGTAAACAAAAAGTTCCCCAGACCACTCACTCATGTGGCATTAGCTGAGTGGCAGAAGTAGTTTAATCTGTCCCTGGGCAGTTGAAAGGACAGATCTGCTCCTGCAGCAGAAGTAATCATCAATATTTCCCAGCATCCACCAAGCAAATAAGTTACACTACTTCCAACCCATCCATTTGGGTTTTAATTCTAGTATACATACACAATATCTATCTATATACATGGTCTGGGGAACTTTTTGTTCACTAATTCATGCAAATCAATCTACAGACCCATCTATCTTTTTGTAATCTTGCTGACTTGTTAAACTTGAGAATAGCTGCACATCCTTGTTTCAAAATTGCTAAGGATTTTTACTTTAAGGGTGGAAAGTAGTAAGTCTTTGAGTGAGCAAATATTGAGCTAATTGCAATCATCACCCAACTTTAGCACCAACAACAACTATAGTTATACATGCAAAGATAATGAATGTATTAGGTGGTAACTGCTCAAGTCAGGATATTGTACTTGATTATTTGATGGACAAGTAGTCTGTTACTGTATGTCACATCCTGATTGAATTATTGCATCAGACAAGTATATAAATTGTCATGTGTACGGTATTCAATCTACTGTGTATAAATCACACTAGCAAGAAATATTTCTTTTTGATACGCCTCTAATCTTTTTTTCCCCCACTGAGTTCTCTTCACCCCTTTCAAAACTCAAAGTTCCATTTCTTCAGTTTTCTGCCAATACACGTGGTCCTGTGTCACAGCCATCATACTTTGGAACTTGTCAGCACTATCACTCAACTGTCTGGGTAGGTGAGACAAAAAACCACTATTGCTGAGAGTAGTGCTTTCACAACAATGCCAGTCTGGAGATCACAATACCAGCTGTCAAACTTGAATCTCACACCTGATCACACAAATATTACTACAGTTGCTATGATATGTGTGTGTGTGTGCGCGCGCGCGCATATTATAATTATTTATATATATTATAAAGATATTCTTTAAATTCTGTTTTAATATCCATGATAAAGGGAATGTTTTAGATAACCATCTTCTAACTTAATGATTCATGCAAAATGGTCTATTACTTTAAAAAGTTACATAAAATTAAAAATTGAACTGGATTCTTGTTAATTGCTTGTTTTCTGAAATAGAAGACCGAAGCTGAAAACCTTACTGAGCAATTTTTTAAGACTGAAAACAGAAACAAGTCTCTATAAAACTAAAGGTTAGATAACATTGGAATTCATCATCTTGCACATATGGCATACTACATTCATACACCTTTAGTCTTGGTCGTCTCCAATTATTGAGTCATATTTTTAGATGGGCAAATAGCAGCTTTAAATATTCACCACTTGGTTTACTAGCAGAAAATGTATAGCAATTATTGAAAAGTTGATTTTTTTGTTTAAACACCAAGCAAGCATGGACATATGAATATTCCTAACCTGTAAAATGATTCCTCCACATTATATCAGCGAAACTCATTGGTGGGCCACTGGGAGGGTAGTGTTTACCTTTCAGAGGCTCATGATCAGTCCTTATCATATCCATTAAGGAATTTTCCAAAGAGTGCAAGTTAAAAGTGTCATAGGGCCTATTCCGGTCCTAAAAGAAAAGATACAGAAAGAAAAAACACTGTTACCATGTAGTCATTTTATAACACAAGCACACTTCATACATTGTATTACTTCAGCATTACCAGTTATACGATTTTCCTCCATGATACTTTTAAACATTTATAATAAATCAAGATAAATTATAATTGTGGTATTTGTAAATATACTGTTAAATAGGATAATACATGTGACTGCTGAAAATAATATATGGTAAGAGTTTTAAAATATACTTCTCTCTAAAATAGGTGTGTACAACTCTTACCCCAATAACAGTCTCTACATTTAATTAGGATTTGGAAATAACCCCTCCTCCCACACACATTTTTGGGGGGAACGGGGAGAGAGTGTGACATGCAGAGTTTTAAAATTGTATTTCTTTGTTTCCAGCTTCTGACTTCATTTTCTGACATAGTGCTGCTCTGAGCATATGTGGCACAGAAGCCATCAGTGCTCAGGCAGCCAGATCTTCCCAGCAGAACATTGTTGCTTTCCTCTATGGAAGTCTAACAGTGCAGAGGCAAACTCTCAGATTATAAAGGTACACAACAAGGCACAAGGCAAAGCAAGAGAGCTAAGAGGGGCAATATTGCCAGCTTCAAGGTGTTCAAAAATATGGAATCAGGCACCAAAAAACCCTGAAGAGATTTCTTTTAAATATCATGATTAAGCCTTATTAATTTGAGATTTTTTTTTATTTACCTTCTGCTTTTTGAATCTTTAAGGATTAATTTGACCTCAAATTAAAATGACAAATTTCATATTTAGAGAAGAAACCCTGGTTCTAGTTTTACTCACAAAGCCCTAGCTACAGGTTCAAGGATTTGTTGAGGGCTGAAATGGGTATAACCAGAGAGACAAGGTGGGTGAGGTAATATTTTTAATTGCACCAACTTCTGTTCGTGGGAAAGACAAGCTTTTGAGCCACACAGACCTCTTCTTCAGGTCTGGGAAAGATACTCTGAGCATCACAGCTAAAAGATATTACCTCATCCATCTTATCTATCTAATATCCTGGGACCAACATGGCTACAACTACATTTCATACAATAATGGGTGTAACCACACATTTTAAATTGAGAATTTAACATGAGGCAGACTTTTGAGTCTTAACTTCACCAGAAGGACATCAAATTATATGCTTAGAGATGATGCTACTGTATCAACTACCTAATCCACTATCCTGCCACTGCAATACAGTATTTGTAAGGAATGGATACTCAGTATGGGCAAGTTGGTGGAAAAGGTTAGATAGAAATTAGGTTGAATTTCTCTCTCTCACACAAAGCATCTATAAATTTAACCTAAGAGATTTTACATAGAAGATTCAAGTTTCTTTAAATAAACACAATCTCTAACTTTTTTTTAGCATATCAGTCTAATAAACTAAATATATACATATAGCTGGTATTAAAAAAATAAAAAAAGACTATAGGGGACTAGGATTAAAAAAAATCTTTACATAGTTAAAGGGCACCAATATAAGGGAAATGGAAGAAATGCTTGAGAAGGAATAATATGTAACAGGATGAAATTGAGCAAAAGAAATTTTGAAGCTGGACAGCAAGAAAAAGTTTTAACAACGAGGTCAATTAGACCATGGAATAATCTTCTTAAGGAAGTGATGGAATCCCTGCTGCCAATGTTATTTAAACTTAAGACAAAGCACTTGAGAATGTTATGCAGGGCACCATCCTGCTGATAAGGATATGGAATGGGTAATCTTATAGAACTTTTCCATCTCTAAATTCTAGGATTTTATGAGTGATCAAACTTCATTTAATTAAACTTAATGCATCAGATACTTCATTCTAGTCATCAGTTGGGAAATATACTACAAATCGGAACCTTTATATTCTCAGTCAATTCACTCACACTGTTACTGACAAATAAGAAGGAAGGAGCAGGTAGAAGAAGGTAGCAGAAAGCATTAGATTTCCTACTGTGCTATGTTACATTCACTTCCTCCTGCAGTAAATAAAAGCGATTCAACATTCCTTTGTGTAACTGAGTAACATCTGCCTTAGACCTAAGAATCACAGAGTCAAAGTTCTCTTCTATGCTCTGACATCACAAGATCACTCATGCAGGCCAGGAGGTTAAGTACAGCTTTGAGAAAGCAGCAATATCCATAAAGCATATTTAATATGAGGTTTTTTCCCTTCCATATGTGGATCTGGCATGACTAGCAGAGGATCTAGACATTTCACATGAAGAAAGCTACACTTCTGGAGCTTTCTGATCAGCTTGCCCTGACCCTTCAGCATCAAAATACCACACATGAGGATGGCCATATTGGTCCAGAAGTGAGTTGCTATAACCATCTGGAAGCTGGTGACCCCAGACTGCTACAAGGCCTTTGCTAACTAGTTTGGTGTTGGAAAGTCAACTGTGGGTAAAGTGGTGGCAAAGGTTTCTGAGGCAATCAGGCATGTGATTTACCCAAAAATAATGGGCATAAACAATATCCCTGAACTAATTGCTGGTTTTGAAAGAATGCTAAGAAGGTTCAATTACATTCTCAGTAGGTCCAGAATGGTGCTTAAATGTGCATTTGTCAGACTGAAATACCGCTGGTGCTGTTTACAGACACCTTTAGATGCCTGGGTCATCAATGCAGTCCTCATTGTGGCTTGCTAGGCTCTTCAACATCTTTGTGAAACCAAGTGTGAGCCATTTGCCCCTGATTATGGAGCTCTGACAGTAATGGATTGCTGAACTAGTACACCTATGATAGCTGGAGCATGATGCACCTGGGCAACAGAAATCTGGGATACTCCGTGTTCCAACATTATGGATTTGCACAGGTCAATGGAAGAGGGGAAATAGTAAGTTTATGAATGTTTTTGTACAGCAAATCATGCAATAAAAGGGGATACTGTCACTGTACACAGTTAATGGGGAGTTGATTGTTATGAATTTTACATAAGGATGAGATGACTTTATGGAAGCAGGCTGCACATTTACATTATGGATTACTGTACACAGATGTATAGAAAGACTGTGTTAGAATACAACCTCCCTGCTGTGCCTTACTATGTGTTTATCTTTATTATTCAAAACACACATTATATGATGTGACCTAGCAATGGCAATAAATGTTCTTAAATAAATAAAATCCTTTTATTTGTGAACATGGATGTATTACAAACAAACTAAAAATCTTACATTACAACTGCCATTAGAACACCAAAACATTAATAAATCAACACCAAACCAGTAATAAAACAAAATGCATAAGCCAAACACTGAACAGTGCAAACAGTGAAACCAGTGCTATCAAAATAATCCTCTAAATTTTGCATGTCCTCTGGCATGTTTTTCCTTCCCTTCCTTTAGGATGCACTTGGTATCACTGCACAGGTATGGAGGCCTGCAGATTGGCCAGGGTCAAGCACAGTGGTTGAAGTATGCAGGGGAAAGAGGGCTTGGGTGGGGGTGAAGGACAGCAAGTGTGTAGATTTGTCCAGCAGCTTTTATGTCCCAGTTGCATATGCCATCCAACCATGGAACTGTCCAAAAAGTGTTCCCGGTCTGTAGTGTGTGGTACTGTGGAGGGGACTTAGGCTGAGGCACAGGTGCAGCAGGAGTTTGTGCTTTCACAGCCATTAGCAAAAGCTGCCTCTCAAACAGATCTGTCTGCTACATTCGGTCTTCCTCCCTCAAGTGATGTTCCTGTTCCAGGGACTGTGATGCTCCCTCACTGCAATTCTGTCCTTAAGCTCTGCAGCCTGCTTGTGACTTTCCACATGATGTGTCTCCTTCTCTTTGGTAGTGCACCTGCTTGCTGGCCCTGTCCAGAATGTCAACCATAAGTTCATCAAGGTAACACCGCCTCTTCAACTGATCCATGAGGGTTCTGAGACCCAGCGTTCTGCCTATGTGTGCCTGAGCTACTGAGGTAGAATGGCCAATTCAGGTTGAGGGACCTGCAAGCAGACATAAAACAGTACATTATTGTCTCAATAATTCAGATGGTTCAGTGCATGAGCATAGGAAAAATCCTTGTGAATAAGGGTAAAAAAAAGGCACTTTGTAAAACTAAACTTCAATATATTGAGAGAGGAACTCTTCAGATACTAAAAGTTCCATGGACACAACCTGGTTAACTGCAGTGAAAAAAAGAGTGCACAGAGAATGGTAAGTTAAAAATCGAAATTGTTTTTTGTTTAGAAAATCGCCAAACACTTTGGACTTTTTGGGGTGTGTGTATGAGGGGTTGGACTGTAGCTTACTACATAAGCCCCTCTCTATCATTTCACGCACTCATGTTTTGGAGGACAAAACAATTCTTGCGGTTCCAGAACAGTAAAGGGATATTTTATTCCAAGCCGTTCATTGCAAGCCAGCTGTATGTGCCACAGACGTTTTCAAATTTATGCTGACTGAACAGCATATTTATGGGTGGCCTGGTCATATACCAAGGTGAGACTCAAAAATATGCCCTTCCCCAAAATGTGCCTGCCTATCGGGAGCTCTTACTACAGGAAAAGTTTGCAGCGATCAGTACTTGGTATTAGGTCAAAAGTCATGGGGCAATCAACAGGATGTTATGTTAGCATCCACATGGATTACTGCCTCCTCACATCTTCTGATACAGCCTGTTATGACTGCATGCAAACACATATGCTAATATGGACTTGCCAAGAACTCCACAGCAACATTCCATCCCCTCAGCACAGTTCTGAACTGCATACAACTCCCAACTGTATTTTGGACAAATGACTGCACCACCTGTGGACTACATTCAGCTTAGATGTACTGCATTTCACTCTCCCTCTCCCTCCCAATACAGTTCACTGTTTACAGGAAGCTTGTTAAACCATTGGGCTAGTACAGAGCAGCATAGTAACAGGGAAAGCAATATAAGGTTCACATTTTAACACCCTGGCACATCATAGCATGAATGTGCGAGTTTCTATTAAAAATTTTTTTTAAATGCTTTTTTCACAGTTTGTACTTCCCAATCTCCATTTTGAATTCCAGATGGTATTGATAATGGAGAAGGGAGCAAGGAGGGTGCTAAGCTTCTGGCATGCAATCAACCATAACGTATCATGCTGCTACCAGAGAATGGTATTAACTTTTGCATTTGTAACCCCTCCCATTATTACATTAATAAAAACATGAAGACAAACTTACCATGCTCCAGGGGGACTTCTGTCTCTTGCATTTCTGCTGCCAGTTCTATAGCAGGCTGGTCCTCCAGGGGTGACATCAAAAAGTTCCTCCAAGTAGACACCCAGGATGATCTGCAGCTGCTCTAGTGGCTAAGTAAGCCTCCTCGGGAGCTGGGTTCAGCAAATCACTTCAATAGCTTCATCCGGTGCCTGCTGGCTTCCCCCTTCCAGTCTTATACTGGATTCATGGGTGAGAAAGTCACCATCCCAGCTGACTGGGCTGTCATGAAGAGTTGGTGGCTCTGTGCTTTGCACAGTACCAAACACCCAGTCAGACGCCTCAGGATAGAGACAGGAAGACAGCAAGTTCCCATCACTGGCTTTCCGATAGTTGGTCTTGAGCCACTTAATCCTCTCCCTGTAGTGGTCACTGGTCTGGTGAATCCCCAATGCTGCCAGTTTCTTCTCTACTTCCTGGTACAAGTAGTCATTCCTGGAATTTCTTCTCACCTCACATCAGATTCACCAAAATGTAACTGTGCTCCCATGACCAGGAGGCAGCACACTTGTCAAAGGACTTCTTCTGGTCGATGGCCATTGCAAATGCAGAAGACAGTTCAATGCATTTGCTTCTCAGCAATCAGAATACAATGGAAGAGTTAAACACAGAACTACCGTACTTGAACAAGGGGAAAACGGGTGTGCTTCTGTTTCCACTGACTCAATTTGCTATGCTTGGGATGGAGAGGACAAAGAACATTGGCCTAGGAGACTGCAAGATAGCGTTGGCGGACTCTGAGGGCCTGAGTTCAGGGGGGCCTGCCTAAGCTGCATTCATGCTGCAGAATAATGGCGCTCAGGCCTGAGCTTCTAAGGGACCCTGGCTCAAATCCTCCACCCTACATGGTCCTGGGTCTCAGGCCCAAGTCAGATAGAATTGTGCATAGATGGAAGTGGGATTTGGCCTTGAGCCGGATTCTCAGCTTACACTGCAGTGTAGACATACCCTTGGATCCCCATTAATAGCTATAGGTTATGAGGAAGTAGCAGAGAATTACCTTTCTAGAGCTGCCAGAAAAAAAGCAGACCAATTACTTTGTCACAATTACTTAAACCCTTACAATCAAAAATTAAGGTAAACGTATCTCACTGTGATTCCTTAACACCATCTTCTTGCCAACCAATAGTGCAATTTCCTCATAACACCTGTCACATGCTATTGCTACTGCAGTCCTCTTCAACAACACATTACATCACTGCCTAAGTTTCAGCTTTCAGTTCTACCTCTCAAATTGCCTCCTACCTATGGCCTTCCCTCCAAAGGCTTACAAGCTGTTCCAGCTCAGATGATACACATACCCTGACTCTGATCTCAGAATATTACTTCATTTTCCTGCACTCTGGAGATTACAGAGCCATTAGTGGCTCCATGCTGAACTGAGCAGCAGAGCCCTCTAATGGCTAGATCCTTGCCCTCTAACTCAGCCACGGTGAAGGGAAGGTACTCAACAATGAGCCAGAAGGTTCATTACAATACATTTAGACACCAAACATATAATCTAAAAGTATTGCTTTCAACATTTATAATGCTAGATTTTTGAGAGGCCTGGTTCAATGGTTGCTATCTTACAATGAGATTTTAAAAAAACAATCAAAAACCTGCATCTGTGACTTTGGAACCTTAGTATTTCCTAGAATGCTTGCCAGATGGACACTTAAGAGGCAATATGTTATCAAAATAAAATAAAACTACAATCTACACAGTGTCACAAAATTTCACAAATTAAGAATTCAGATATTATTCATAAAAAAGTCAGCCTTTTTTTAAAATCTAATTTGGTTTCAAAATTTTCTGGGAATATAAATCTTTTATGAGATGCAATTAAAGAACATTTTAATTTATACAAAATAATTATGTAATCAGTGGAAGAATCCAACACATCTCAAACCACAGTTTCTTTTAAAATGCTAATTTAAGCAGACTTAGCTCAGACAATAACAAAAGTAGAATTCCCAATACAGACAATTCAAAGCGTACACACTGAGTATCTACATTCAAAAGATCTTTCATTATTGATTAACACGTCTTTTCAGGAAAATAAATCTAACTTCCACTAATATGCAATAGAAAACTAAGGAAGTTGTAAAAATTCAACCGGACTCACTCTTCATGGTGAAAATAGCAATAAAAATGAAGACTAGATAGATATGGTAATTTAGACATAAGAACTGCCATACCAGGTCAGACCAATGGTCCATATAGCTCAATATCCTCTTTTACTGTGTCTCATTGATTATCATCATTCAACCAAGTTTCTGTGATGCCTATTTTATTAATATCCTCACTTAATACCAGGCACTTCAATTCACCCATCTTAGTATTTAGACTGCTAGCATTTGTATATAAGCATTTATAAAATTCTACACTTTTTAGCTGTCTGCCATTATGTGATGTAATTATAGACTCAGACTTTAGGGTCAGAAGGGACCAATGCGATCATCTAGTCTGACCTCCTGCACAAAGCAGGCCACAGAACCCTACCCATCCACTTCTATAACAAACCCCTAACCTATGTCAGAGTTATTGAAGTCTTCAAATTGTGGTTTGAAGACCTCAAGCTGCAGAGAATCCACCAGCAAGTGACCCATGCCCCACGCTGCGGAGGAAGGCGAAAAACCTCCAGGGCCTCTGCCAATCTGCCCTGGAGGAAAATTCCTTCCCCACCCCAAATATGGCGATCAGCTAAACCCTGAGCATGTGGGCAAGACTCACCAGTCAGCACTCAGGAAAGAATTCTCTGCAGTAATTCAGATCCCATCCCATCCCACATCCCATTACCGACCACTGGGCATACTTATCTGCTGGTAATCAAAGATTACTTGCCAAAATTAAGCTATCCCATCATACCATCATCCCTTCCATAAAATTAACAAGCTTAGTCTTAAAACCAGAAATGTCTTCTGCCCCCACTACTCCCCTTGGAAGGCTGTTCCAGAACTTCACTCCTCTAATGGTTAGAAACCTTAGTCTACTTTTAAATCTAAACTTCCTAGTGTCCAGTTTATACCCATTCGTTCTTGTGTCTACATTGGTACTAAGCTTAAATAATTCCTCTCCCTCCCTAATATTAATCCCTCTGATATATTTATAAAGAGCAAGCATATCCCCCCCCCCCCCAGCCTTCTTTTGGCTAGACTAAACAAGCCAAGCTCTTTGAGTCTCCTTTCATATGACAAGTTTTCCATTCCTCGGATCATCCTAGTAGCCCGTCTCTGAACCTGTTCCAGTTTGAATTCATCCTTCTTAAACATGGGAGACTAGAACTGCACACAGTATTCCAGGTGAGGTCTTACCAGTGCCTTATATAACGGTACTAACACCTCCTTATCTTTGCTGGAAATACCTCGCCTGATGCATCCTAAAACCGCATTAGCTTTTTTAAACGGCCATATCACATTGGCAGCTCATAGTCATCCTGTGATCAACCAATACTCCACGGTCCTTCTCCTCCTCTGTTGCTTCCAACTGATGTGTCCCCAATGTATATCTAAAATTCTTATTATTAATCCCTAAGTGCATGACCTTGCACTTTTCACTATTAAATTTCATCCTATTACTATTACTCCAGTTTACAAGGTCATCCAGATCTTCCTGTATGATATCCCGGTTCTTCTCTGCGTTAGCAATACCCCCCAGCTTTTGTCATCCGCAAACTTTATTAGCACATTCCCGCTTTTTGTACCAAGATCAGTAATAAAAAGGTTAAATAAGATTGGTCCCAAAACTGATCCTTGAGGAACTCCACTAGTAATCTCCTTCCAGCCTGACAGTTCACCCTTCAGTACGACCCGTTGTAGTCTCCCCTTTAACCAGTTCCTTATCCACCTTTCAATTTTCATATTGATCCCCTTCTTTTCCAATTAGACTAATAATTCCCCATGTGGAACCGTGTCAAATGCCTTACTGAAATCGAGGTAAATTAGGTCTACTGCATTTCTTTTGTCTAAATAATCTGTCACCTTCTCAAAGAAGGAGATCAGGTTGGTTTGGCATGATCTACCTTTAGTAAAACCATGTTGTAATTTGTCCCAATTACCACTGACCTCAAGGTCCTTAACTACTTTCTCCTTCAAAATTTTTTCCAAGACCTTACATACTACAGATGTCAAACTAACAGGCCAATAGTTACTCGGATCACTGCAGATTTGTTAGAAGCCCTTCTAACTTCAAAAATCATAATACTTCCCTCCCCTCAGAAATTGAAAGTATTATGTATGTCAACAGAAAATTACATACACGCAGCAGAGATATACATGTGATAAATTTAATCTATCAGCTATTTATGAGACCCTGATCACCACAGAATTTGAGTGACAATTAATGGATGTTTATCCTCACAACACCCTTGCATCATATTTGTAGCAAATATACATGCTTTAATACACATATACCTTATATACATATATCACACACACCGTAGTATAGGGGCAAGACTTTCAAAAATAGGAGCCAAAAGTTAGGCTCCTCAGTGAGTGAGATTTTTCATACATGCTGAGCATCCAACAGCTTCCATTGATTTCAGTGGGAGCTCTTGAATGCTCAGCACATTGGATAGTCAGCCCATTTATTTAAGAACCTAAGTTTAGGCTCCTATTGTCTGAAAATCTTGGTCTACCCATCTACTCATGTGGGAAGACAGTCCTTTATTCCTCAGCCTCTGAATCAGCTCCCCAGGCTTTTGTGTTCTTTCTCTTAGCTTTGCCTCTTTGCAGTCCTTCTACAGTTCACCAGAGACAAGCTGAATGAACACAGTAGAAACAATGGATCAAAATTCACTCAACAAAAAGTCCTTGATAGCAGCTAGGATGTTTGTAGGGAAGTAAACCTGGAACCGGGAACACAAATCAAGTTATGGAATATGGAGAGGTAAGGTTCTGGCAAGGGGAAAACTAGCTAGAAATCTACAGATTCTGCTGGGGCCAGAAGAAACCCACAAAGCCTAAACCTACGCTGACATCCTAGGTTGTACAAAGGAGAGAAACTCTGGCAAGGTAGGCATCTCCATTGGGCAACAGGAGTCGTCCTGCCAAGAAAAAGAGACAGTCCAGCTGTCTATGATAGGCTTTACTTGTGCACTGCTATTGGTGGCAGCAGAATCCTCCCTACTCATTGTGCAGCACATCATAAGTCCAAAATACTTCAGCTTTGCAAGAAAGCAATTTTGTAACAATGCTCACAGAAGCCATGGATTCCATAACTTCAAGTCCTTGTGTCAGCCCACACACCTTGAGTACTTCTCACTACAAGCTATATTAGCTATGTATACACTCACAGCATAGCCTCTTAGTTGTGCAATTTACAATCTCAGTGAAAAAACACATGTATTAAATATATACAGCATAGGATTTTTGAAGTGTCAAAGCTCAGTCAAATCCTAACCAAAATTTCACTGAGCCGTTAAAGGCACTTCTCAGTAAAGATTTTTAAGCCAAATTTCAACTTTCTATCTAGTCATTTTCACTGTAGAACTTTAAAAAAAATGCAATTTTTAAGAAGTATGTAATACTAATTAGGCCCCCTTTTGAATGCATGATAATACATTCTTTAATTATATGATCACATACTATATTTTCCCACGGGCCCCTGCGGCAGTGCACAGGCTGGACCTGCCCTAGGAATGAATAATGCTTGTGTAGTGAAGGAGATTGCGGTCTTTAGGAACCATGCCTCTCTTTTTGCAAGTTTGTAGCGAATGAAGCATGGAATCTCAGAAAGAGAAAGGACAGTCTTATGGTTAAGATAACTGCATGCTTCCCTGGAGAAATGGATTCTATCCCATCTCTGCCACAGAATTCCTAAGTGATGCTAGCAAAGTCATTTAAACCAAAACTTTTCAATGGTGGTCAGTAACTGTGAAATAAACACAATCCACTTGAGATCCCGGGTTCTGATTTTCAGAAGCGCTGAGCACTCACATCTGCAAATTGAAGTCAATGGGAGCTGTGTTTGAACATATCAAATGGTATAGAATGCTAAGTACTCTTAAAAAAACATCAGGTCCCAGGTATCTCACATTGGGTATCCAAAACTAGTGCATACTTTTGCCTTTAATCTCATTGCTTCATCCCCACTTTACAGATGTAAAATGGACAGAATAGCCCCATCACCTTAATGAAGATCAATTTGTTACTATTAATAAAGAATGCAGATACTATAGGGAGTGCCATAAAAAAGCCAATGAGTAAATAAATAATTCTGTCTTAGGAACCTTAATTCTGGCATTTCCTAACTTTTGAGTACCTGATTTTTATTGCTTAATATGTTTTTTTACCATAAGACTTTGGTGTGCATGCGCATGTAATTTCCTAGGTTTCTAAATAAGCAAACTGAAAAATGGAAATTCCATTATGTGGCATCATATTGACACCTACATAGATCATTAGCAGGGTTGGAACCTTTAAATCCACCACAAAGACCTCTGCCATATGAACTAACAGAGTAACTGGTAGCAATGTTAAGCTGTCATCCTGTACATGGACTAGCCAATAGAAGGGGAAGTACTTTATCAGTAAGTTTCACAAATATCTGCTGACAGCAGAGGAAAGACGAGACTCAGAAATCCAGGGTCTGGAAGGGAGTTGTTTTCTAGGGGGCACAGACTTCTTCCCATTTTCCTCAAGCTTGTCCTCTTCTGCCCTATCCTCTTCAACCGTCCATTCCTGCCTCAGTACCATCTCTACCCCACCACTGGTTCTTCATCCCGGTCCGTCTCCCCACTCCAGGCTCCTTATCTGGTGTCTCTCCCCTCCCAACCCTTTGCTCCATTCCTCTGTCCCACAGGACTTAGTCCCAGCCTCTCTCTCCAAGCCCCTTGTTCAATCTTCTCCCTCTATTTTTTTGTCCTAGTCTCTCTCCCCTCTCCCAAACACACATACATATGTTCCCTGTCAGTCTCCTTCCTCAGCAAGTCCCAATCACCTGCTGTCACCAGCTCTGTCTCAGTCTTTCCCTCCCAGGGTATGTCTACACTACAGGATTATTCCGATTTTACAGAAACCGTGTTTTTAAAACAGATTGTATAAAGTCAAGTGCATGCTGCCACACTAAGCACATTAATTCAGCAGCGTGCGCCCATGTACCGAGGCTAGTGTCGATTTCCGGAGCATTGCACTGTGGGTAGCTATCCCATAGCCATCCCTTAGTTCCCGCAGTCTCACCTGCCCCTTGGAATTCTGGGTTGAGATCCCAGTGCCTGATGGGCAAAAAACATTGTTGCGGGTGGTTCTGAGTATAGTCTCACCCCTCCCTCCGTGAAAGCAGCAGACAACCATTTCGTGCCTTTTTTCCTGGGTGAACTGTGCAAACGCCATAGCACAGCAAGCATGGACCCTGCTCAGCTCAAGACAGCAATCACGGACGTTGTAAACACCTCGCACATTATCGTGCAGTCTATGCTGAACCAGGACCTGCAAAACCAGGAGAGGAGGAGGCAGCTATGGCAGTGCGGCGATGAGAGTGATGAGGACATGGACACAGAATTCTCTCAAACCGCAGGCCCCTGCGCTTTGGAGATCCTGATGGTAATGGGGCAGGTTGTAGCCATTGAACGCCGATTTTGGGCCCGGGAAACAAGCACAGACTGGTGGGATCGCATAGTTTTACAGGTTTGGGACGATTCCCAGTGGCTGCAAAACTTTTGCATGCGTAAGGGCACTTTCATGGAACTTTGTGACTTGCTTTCCCCTGCCCTGAAATGCCGGAATACCAAGATGAAAGCAGCCCTCACACTTGAGAAGCGAGTGGCAACGGCCCTCTGGAAGCTTGCAACGCCAGACAGCTACCGGTCAGTCGGGAATCAATTTGGAGTGGGAAAATCTACTATGGGGGCTGCTGTGATGCAAGCAGCCAAAGCAATCATTAAGCTGCTGCTACGAAAGGTAGTGACTTTGGGAAATGTGCAGATCATAGTGGATGGCTTTGCTGCAATGGGATTCCCTAACTGTGGAGGGGCGATAGATGGAACAGATATCGCTATCTTGGCACCGGAGCACCAGGGCACCCAGTACATAAACCGCAAGGAGTACTTTTCAATGGTGCTGCAAGCACTAGTCGATCACAAGGGACGTTTCACCAACATCCACGTGGGATGGCCGGGAAGGGTTCATGACGCTCACCTCTTCAGGAATACTACTCTGTTTAAACGGCTCCAGCAAGGGAATTACTTCCCAGATCAGAAAATAACAGTTGGGGATGTTGAAATGCCTGTAGTTATCCTGGGGGACCCAGCCTACCCCTTGATGCCATGGCTCATGAAGCCATACACAGGCAGCCTGGACAGTAGTCAGGAGTTGTTCAGCTACAGGCTGAGCAAGTGCAGGATGGTGGTAGAATGTGCATTTGGCCGTTTAAAGGCGCACATTACTGACTTGCTCAGACCTCAGCCAAACCCATGTCCCCTTTGTTATTGCTGCTTGCTGTGTGCTCCACAATCTCTGTGAGAGTAAGGGGGAGACCTTTGTGGCGGGGTGGGAGGCTGAGGCAAATCATCTGGCAGCTGATTACACGCAGCCAGACACCAGGGCGATTAGAAGAGCACACCAGAAAGCGGTGCGCATCAGAGAAGCTTTGAAAACGAGTTTTATCACAGGCCAGGGTACAGTCTGACTGCTGTGTTTGTTTCCCCTTGATGAACCTCCCCCCCTTGACTGACTCATTCCCTGCAAGCAACCCACCTTCCCGCTTTGAGTACAGCTTGCTTAAGGAAATAGGGTCACTATCATTTAGAAATCATGTATTCTTTATTACTTCATTATAAAAAGAGGGAGAGAACTGACAAGGTAACCTGGGTGTGGTTTGGGAGGAGGATAGGAGGGAAGGAAAAGGCCACTAAAAAAATTTCGAAGTAATGACAGCCTTTTGGTTGGGCTGCCCATGGGGGTGGAGTGGGCAGGTGTACGGAGCCTCCCCCCACGCGTTCTTACACGTCTGGGTGAGGAGGATATGGAACATGGTGAGGGTGGTTACACAGGGGCTGCAGCGGCACTCTGTGATCCTGCTGCTGTTCCTGAAGCTCCAGACGCCGGAGCATGTCAGTTTGATCACGCAGCAGCCCCAGCATTGTGTCATGCCTCCTCTGATCTTCCTGCCTACACCTCTGATCTTCCTGCCGCCACCTCTGATCTTGAGCATCCCTCCTGTGCTCATGTTCACTGGCATCTTTCCTGTAATTTGATACCACGTCCTTCCACTCATCCAGATGAGCTCTTTCATTGCGGGTCACTTCCATGATTTCCGAGAACATTTTGTCTCGAGTCTTTTTTTTCCTGCTGCCTTATCTGAGATAGCCTTCGGGATGGAGTAGGGAGGCTTGAAAAATGTGCAGCTGCACGAGGGAGGGGAAAAAAAAAAAAAAGGAGAGAAAGATAAATTTTACAGAAGAATGCTTATACTCTTTTCATGGTGAACAATACTATTCACCTTACATAGCACATGTGATTTCACTACAAGGTTGCATTTCGCATCTTAATATTGAGTGCCTGCAGCTCTGGTGTTAGAGATCTCACAGACGCAGGTCCAGGCAACAGAATTCAGCTTGCATGTGTCCATGGTAAGCCATTGTCTTTTGGCTTCTGCAGCCTTCATATACACAGTGCCCTACTTCCCCAAATACCAAGCAAAGCCCCGTTCAGTGCTGCTTCTTTCCTGTTAACATGCAGCAGCAGAAACCACTCCCCCATCCAATTCTCTGGGATGATTGCTTTACCCTTCCCCCCACCGCGTGGCAGGTATCATGGAAGATCACTGCTAGCCAAATGCAAAAAAGCTCTGTGCCAATCACACCCCCGGACCCCTGCTTGGCTACCTGCAAGAAAGGATTTCTTTTAAGCAACAAGCAAACAGCCCAGTAGGAATGGCCATCTCTGTCCCCTTAATTAAATTCCTGAATTTCAACTAGGTTACCATGAACGAGATCACTCTCCTGAGGATAACACAGCGAGATAAAGAACAGATGTTGCTTGAATGCCAGCAAACATCGCAACCATATGCATCTAGGCTTTGTCATGCAATGATACCAAATTACTTGCTACATGCATGGCATGGTCAAGTGTCCTACCATGGAGGACAGGATAAGGCTGCCCTGCCCAGAAACCTTCTGCAAAGGCTTTTGGAGTGCCTCCAGGAGAGCTTCATGGAGATGTCCCTGGAAGATTTCCGCTCCATCCCCAGACATGTTAACAGACTTTTCCAATAACTGTACTGGCCGCGAATGCATCCCAAGTCCTCAGGGCAAATTAATCATTAAAAAACACTTGCTTTTAAACCATGTTTTATATTTACAAAAGGTACACTCACCAGAGGTCCCTTCCATGGCTTCATTGTGTAGGATAGTGGCTTGGGAGGGCTGAGAAGGTAATTCCGTCAGGGTGAGAAAAAGCTCCTGGCTGTTGGGGAGAATGGAGTGCTGTGTGCTCTCTGCAAGCTCGTCGTCCTCTTCCTTCTCCTCCTCCTCTTCCCCATCCGCAGAATCCTCAGCCATGGCTGAGATTAATCACCCCCACCTCGGAATCCACGGACAAGGGTGGGGTACTGGTGGCGGACCGCCCTAGAATTGCATGCAGCTCAACGTAGAAGCGGTATGTTTTCAGCCCCGCCCCGGATCTTCCGTTTGCTTCTCTGGTTTTCTGTTAGGCTTGTCTGAGCTCCTTAAACTTTCACACGGCAGTGTACTGAGTCCCTGGTGTGGCCTCTCTGCATCATGGCCTTGAAAATTTTTTCAAAAATGTTTTTTCATTTCGTCTTTTGGAACTGAGTTCTGTTAGTACAGAATCCTCTCCCCATATAGCGATTAGCTGCGGTACCTCCCGTGCGGTCCATGCTAGAGCTCTTTTTCGATTCTCAGGAGGCTACATTGTTACCTGTGCTGATGAGCTCTGTGTGGTCACCTGTGCTGGTGAGCTCTCCACACTGGCCAAACAGGAAATGAAATTCAAAAGTTCAGAGCTTTTCCTGTCTACTTGGCCAGTGCATCCGAGTTCAGATGGCTTTCCAGAGCGGTCACAATGGTGCACTGTGGGATACCGCCCGGAGGCCAATACCGTTGATTTGCGGCCACACTAGTCGTAATCCGACATGGCAATACCGATTTCAGCGCTACTCCTCTCGTCGGGGAGGAGTACAGAAACCGGTTTAAAGAGCCCTTTATATCGATATAAAGGGCCTCGTTGTGTGGACGAGTGCAAGGTTAAATCAATTTAATGCTGCTAAATTCAGTTTAAATGCGTAGTGTAGACCAGGCCCTAGTTCCCACAATTCCCATATGTCCCAAACCCCGGTCCCAGTTTCTCTCCCCACCTCCACAAGCCTTTAGTCCCAGTCCCCCTCACCCTTCATCAGCTTCTTGTCCCAATATACTTTTATCCTCTCCCCCGGTCCAGCTTTTATTTTATCTGCATTCAAGACAGCCATCTTCCTCTTCCACACTGCCTGGGCACCAGCAGGAAAGTCACTGAGTGCACAGGAGAGACAAGCTCCCTGCTCTCAGTTCAAGCACCTGACCTCATCCAGTCCACAGAGCCAGGAACAGCAATTACAAGGAAAGCTCTGGAATGGAGCATTCTCAGTTAAAATACCACAAAAAACAAACAAAAACTAGGAAGTTGCAGGAAGAAGGGTGACTGAAAACATAGGGCTAAAATGGAAATTGTTATGTAGATAACTGTTAGTCATTGCTGCTCCTTCTACATCACTAGCTTCCAGATCAATGGTTACTATCAAAATATATTGATGAAAGCAGAAGGGGAGGGGCGGGGGAAAAAACCCAGCAAAGTTCTTAGGTATTGGATAGTTGACCAACATCTACAACTGTCACTACTGAAGGCACTTTGACAGCAAATGGCTTAATACATTTGTTCATTTCTATTCTTTAGCTATTCAATGGTTTTCATGTTGGAAGTCTGGGGGGAGGTGTTTTGCTTTAAGTACTGTTGAGCTGGTTATTTCAGTGAGATTGTAATAACATTTCTGCTGCTTTTGTGAATACATGTAAATTGCTCCCATAATGTAACACTGTCATAAACAGATAGCTAAGGGTTAATGTCTCTTTCACCTGAAGCACCTGACCAGAGGACCAATCAGGAAACCGGATTTTTTCAACTTTGGGTGGAGGGAATTGAGTGTCTTTGTCTTTGTTTTTCTGGCTGCCTGCTTTTCTCTGAGCTTTGGAGAAGTAGTTCTACTTTCTAGTCTTCTGTTTCTAAGTGTAAGGACTAAGAGATCAGATAGTAAGTTCTATGGTTTCTTTTCTTTGGTATTTGCATGAATATAAGTGCTGGAGTGCTTTGATTTGTATTCTTTTTGAATAAGGCTGTTTATTCAATATTCTTTTAAGCAATCGACCCTGTGTTGTATCATCTAATACAGAGAGAACATTTGTACTTATTTTTCTTTCTTTTTATATAAAGCTTTCTTTTAAGACCTGTTGGAGGTTTTCTTTACTTCAGGGAAATTGAGTCTGTACTCACCAGGGAATTGGTGGGAGGAAGGAATCGGGGAGATTTGTGTGTTGGATTGCTAGCCTGACTTTGCATTCCCTCTGGGGGAATAGGAAAGTACTTTTTGTTTCCAGGATTGGGAACAGAGAGGGAGATTCACTCTGTCTGGATTCACAGAGCTTGTGTCTGTGTATCTCTCCAGGAGCACCTGGAGGGGGGAAGGGAAAAAGGATTATTTCCCTTTGTTGTGAGACTCAAGGGATTTGGGTCTTGGGGTCCCCAGGGAAGGTTTTTCAGAGGGACCAGAGTGCCCCAAAACACTCTAATTTTTTGGGTGGTGGCAGCAGGTACCAGGTCCAAGCTGGTAACTAAGCTTGGAGGTTTTCATGCTAACCCCCATATTTTGGACGCTAAGGTCCAAATCTGGGACTAAGGTTATTACAAACACGAGTTTAAAACCAAGCAAATTAGTAATTAGAAAAAGCTTCTAGTATTGCACCCATGAATATTTTAGGTGCAAAATTCAAGCTAAGTATTCCACCATTTAATTCAAATAATGTTTAAGTATTGCAGCAGACATTGAACTGACTCTCAAGCTACTCTGGCTCTTGTAATATCTGGAATTTTGAATTAGACAAGTATTTTAACAGTGTTTTTGTTGTTTCTCTTTTAAATTGGAAAATGCAGAATGATGATTTGTTTGCTTTCTTTTAATCTCTAAAGCCAGCATACTGATGAGATTATACCAAAATACTATCTTAGCGTTTAAGTTTTCAGTTCTCCAAACTGGAGCGTCGTGGGGCAAGCAAATGTAATCCCTTGGGGGGTTGGAGGGTTTGGAGCAAAGGAAGTATAAGGGAGGCCCACAGAAAGGAAATGTAGAAGTTCTTTTCTGCACCATATATAGAATTTTCTGTAACTTCACTTTCATGATTTTGTTTGATATCTGATACAAGAATCAACAATTAAAGGCTGGGGGTAGAAGTTTAAATAAAAAACCACAATATGTGCTAAGGTTAAGCATACAATTAAACTAAGCTTGGCCCACTATATGTAGATCCTGTTTGATGCACAGATTAGGCACTAAGATTTCTGGTGTGTGATCAAAAATATATAGTTACATGTGTAGCAATCTTTGATTATTTTAACACCTGAGGGACCAAGGAAGACGTTGGGGTGGGGGGGAGGGGAGGAAGTCAGAAATCATTATTGAATTCAATTGGCTCAAGGGGGAAAAATATAATTAACAGTTTCCTTTAAATCTAGCCTTCACTACACAGTCAGTGATGAAAGCTGAATAAAGTATTTCAAAATAGTAAATCCATTAGCTTTTTAGTGAAACCTGTATGGATAGGCCTTTGAGCTAAACAACACTGATAAATCATGAAAGATAGACAAGCACAGTGTAGTATTAAAAAATTAGTATAATCAATTGTTATAAGGAACTACTTAATCTAAGCCTCACGTTTCTTCACAGGTATAGATGTTTTCCACTTGTGTGAATTCAATGCATTCTCAACATTTTTATTAAAATATTAAAGCTTCTTTGAGCTTAGGGTATGACGTAAGTAACACTTTGTTAGAGTGAACTTACAAATTCTAAATATTGAATATGAATTTCTTCCCCACAGCGGACAAGTGAACTAATGGAACAGATTCTTTGATACTGGAGGGGGTGGGAAGGGAATACTTTAACAGCTTTCCGAGACTTGGGAAACTTTGGCCTAGTAATATTGTGGCATGTCAGGAATAAACTATGACATGCGCCTCCTGGATACTAACAAAGCATGTTTATTCCTTTATTCTGAATATATTTGTTTCACCCAGCCCGAATTTAGCATTGTATTATGAGATCTTTTATTTGAGGTTTTTTTCAATAAAATTTCAAATATTTTGCAGTTCTTCAGTTACGTACTTTACATATTTTTCTAATACGTTACATGCTGATGTAAGCACTCAGTTTGTTGTTTCTCCCTTTCAAACTCAAGGAAGATGGTTTGTGAGGATGTACTTCATCTGCACCCAGCAAGTAATAATCACACGGTTAGAGATGGACACCTAGACCATTAGTCCAATGCTCCAAACGTGAATCCTATTTCTCCCATACAGAAGTTAATACGCTTATCAATATTGCAAATTTCCTTTCCCTTCTAATATAAAAAGGAATAGACAGTGTTTGTCAAAAAGTCAAAAACTGCCTTTATTCCTTCTTGCATTGCTCTACTGTAGGAACTTACAGACATTACAAGTCAGTGAGCATTCACTGACAGCATTTAGTGTTACATTTATATTTTGTTTAGCATGAGGCTTTAGATAAAAGTCTGCTCACAATCCAGTTACTGAATAGGTTTTATCAAACTGACATGCTGATTTTAGTTACTAATTCTAGTAACAAGTGATTCAAACACTTGTAACTATTTAATCCTACAATTTTTTTTTTTTTTTTTTAAACACACACATCTAAGATGGTCATCAGTTCACAAAAAACAAGTGGAAAAAAGACCTCAGAACTAGGGTTTATAAGATCAGTCATTATATTATATATAATAGTTGAGCTATTTAAGTGAGGGTTTGGTTTACTATCCTGCTGTTCAGGAGCTCAACATTCAAAAGTTACCTCTGGGCTTCTACCCTTCCATCTAGTAGAATGATATTTGTGTTACAAAACTAGGGAAGGATGATGTTGAGTTAGTAAGCAGGGAGAATTCATGGGTCAAGATGTGGGGGAGGAACTGAGACATCATCTTAAGAAAGTCAGTGTCCCAAACCACAATCGAAGCCAGACACCTGGATGTAGAATTAAGCTAGCCAGAGGACTTGGGTAAGGCCTGACATTTACAAGAGTTTCCTATCTTGTTTGTAACCACAGAGACCCAGAGGAGAATGGTTGGATTGTTCCATCTCAAATAATGCAAAATCCCACCATCTTTGAAGGAAAAACTCCCTGAGAGGCTTATTTGGCTCAGTTCAATACCATAGCTCAAATGAATGGCTGGGAAGATAGAAACCCTTTTTCTGTCAAGGAGCCAAATTGAATGGCCCAGCTCTGATGGTGTTATAGAAATTACCCCTCGAAACAGGTAGAATTCTCCAAATCTGATCTAAACTGTTGATATGTAATTTGGAGCTAGCCATCAATCTGAGCTAGCACCTACAAGGAGAGGGAAAGAAGGGACTCTACCCAAATTGACAAAGGACCTTATGAGATTTCTGTTCCTAGCATATCCAGATGCTAATGGGGGACTTCCAGGTAACAATGGACCAGTTTATAGATACTCAGCTTGACTAGGACTTGCAGACCTATATCGGCAAAAGGAGACCAAAGACACTCGGAGGCTGTGGAATTTGCCAAGGAACCAGACTGTTTCCTTGCAGTAGCTCCTCAGAAGAGGAAGCTGCCACTATTAAGGAAGACGGAAGCTGATCACTAAAGCCTGGTAAATACAGCTGTCTAATCTGTATGATGGACCAGACGATTCTAATCTGCGTCATCACATTTTTGAATGCTTAGAACAAATAAATTCAGTTTGCAAACAAGGGAAACTGACAATAAGATAAAAATTAAGAGAAGCAGTTCAATTAAATACTGGCATTGTGGGGGAGAACATGGCCATAAAAACGGACACTTATAAGGCAGGTCAGGACAAAGCATCACAAGTTCCTATTGCAAGTATCTTGCCCAGTTTGGGATATGGGGAACACCACAATGAACGGGGAAAATCTGGAGGTAAAAGATCAGCTTCACAGTTTGTGTTTAAATCTGGGCCCATGACTCAAACATAACCAGTATTAGACCAGACATGCTAAAAAGGTCAGGGAACAGTGAATCCAAATCTGAACTACCCATTTAGTCTCAAATGGAGACACCCACTGAAAACTGGGTTTGAAAATTGGATTTCTGCCATTCGAGCAATAAGTTTGGGTAGTCAAGATAGTGGAAGAGCTAAATCAGTTTTGATTTCATTATAGCTAGTAACTGTGTAATAAATGACAGAAAAGATATCCTACACAAATGAACTTTCAACCAATCCCTGGGCCTCACCCATAGTTCTGGTAAAAAAGATGGCAGCACCAGATTCTGTATGGAGTATTGAAAACTAAATCCATTTACTTTAAAGGATTCTTATCCAGAGTATCATCTATTTGTGATAATGGATGCCACAGCAGATTCAATCTGATTTTCCACACAGGATATGAAGAGGGGGTATTGGCAAGCAGAATTGGATTCAAAGGATAGTGAAGACTTGTCCTTGCAGGACAAGGCCTGTGGCAATTGAAAGTGAGGGCTTGCACCTGCCAAGTCTACTTGCATAGCATGCCTCTTGCTGTTTGCTGTACTAGATGATATCCTGGTGCATGTTAAAACCCTTTGAACAAGAACCAATACATTTACAAATGGTCAGTGATAAGCTAAAGTCTGCCAATCTCAAGTTGAACCCAATTTGAGTTGTTTCAAAAAAGATAATTTACGTTGGGTGCACAATTAGTGAGGGGAACTGTTCAGAACTGGGCCACACGCTCAGATATGCAAAATGTTATAGGGCACTGCTCCTCTTACAGAAGTTTTATTTGTAGGTTTGTCAATATTGCAAAACCATTGCATAAGTAGGTGAGAAAGGGAAACCATTTCAGCAGTCAACACAGTGTGATTGGCATTTTCAGAGTTAAAAAGAAACAGTTTGACAGTTTCTGTCATGATCTACCCATGTTTCAAACCCCTTTTGTATTGGACACAGATGCTCGTTGTTCAGGGATAGTATTGACATAAGAACTATTTGAGCGATGGAGGCTTAATAAAGCAAAAGCTTACATTTTCTAGAGAAATTATTGCACCACCTGAAAGGAACTTCTGGCAGTGGTTAACTCTATACAACATTTTCTCCACTATTTGTATGGGAGGAAGTTTGTGGTCAGGAGAGCATACATCCTTGCAAAGGCTCTTTAGATTCAGAGACTCTGAGGGGCAAATTTCCAAGTGCTTGAAAAAAAAAAGCTGCAGTGCTGTGATTTCAGTCACACATAGGCCTTGGCACACATATGGTAATGCTGATACATTGTCAGGAGAAGCAGCACCCAAAACACAAGCACATGCAAAGACCTGAGTAGAAGCTGACCCATTCAGCCTAACGTGTTTCCCTGGGGACTGGTACAACAAATGCAGGGGATACCACAGCATAGATTTGTGGAGCTGTGAGAGAGAGAAGGCAGCAGCAAGAAACACCACAGAAATAGAGAGAAGGAGCAGAAAGCCAAGGAGACAGCCAGAACAAGACCTAGATGTGTGACTGAGAAAGCCCAGAGAGCTTTTTGGGTACAGTTCTGGCTGAGAAAAGGCTTGGGACTGTGGGCAAAGAAACCATCTCCTGTTTGATTCCCTACTGTGTTGAGGAAAATGTTTTGTAAACAGGATTGCATTAAAGAAATACTCGATGCCATCAATCTCACGTCTTAATGGAAAAACGCATAGGACACTGTATTTTGGCTAACCACTCAGGTCAAAAACCAGTAGCACTACGTTGCTAGGGCAATGCACTCAAACACTGTCTGGAGTGAAAACCTTTACAGGTAAGAGAATAATTCAGTCATTCCTTCTGAAAGAAAACCAACACGCGCCGGGAGAAATGCCAGTGCAGTAAGCACAACTAGGGAAACAGAAGAAGGCTACTTACTTCATATTATCAAAACAGTAACACATGAAAATAGGAAGCTCATGAGCACTCAAGGAACAAGAGCCACAGGAAAAGGGGGAAAAAGTTGATATTTTCAGCCTTCTGGTCAGATTCTACTCTAGCGCACGCAAAAAATTTTTCCCCAGGATTTAAAGGATTGGCTTAACAGCTACTATGAACCTTTAATTAAAAAAGCATTAGTGGGAGAGTCTCTGCTGTGAAGCTTATATTCTAGCCACATGTCACTAAAGTATTTCTTCAGTTGAAATACCATTGTAGATATTTCATCTGTATCTGGGCAGTGGAGGAAATAGATATCAGATGCCAAGTGTCCAAAGATTCCGGGATATCAAAGATTCCATTTAGAGGGAGATAGAAAGGAAAGGCTAATACAAGATACTGAGAATCCATTCTTATAGAACACAGTTTTTTAGAGGAGAGGACGTCTGTCTTGTTTTTGTTTTAAAAGAGATCACAGTTGTCCCTACATTTATTATATGCAAGCAAGTTCATTTCAGAGCAAACTCTGAATGTACAATTGGGAATTTACCCTGTGTGAGTGTTCCAATTACACCACTCAAGGAAAAGCTCCAGTTAGTAGTGGATTTTAAATTTAACACTTCAAGTAAGAAACTGCTGAATGGCTGTGCATACTCATATCCATTATTACTTTTCAAAACAAAATTTAGAGTGCAAATGGGAGGGTAGAGGAAAGCGTTGGCAAGTACAGATGTGAGTGATGAGAGTTATACAAGTTGTCTCAAGCAAAAAAATGCCTAGAACACAACACTATGTTCTGAACACTGGACAGTACGGAATACTGCACAGTAGTTGACACTGATGCTTCCTCTTAGAAAAAGCTATTGAAGTTTCTATACCTTAAGTATTACTGCATATTGTGAATTAAATTGACAGGAAAAGTTCAGAAATCCTGTATAAAGCGTACAAGGTCTGGGCAATCAATGCCAAAGCAATGCAGAAGATAAAATTGTATGTTAAATGTATATTACGGGTCTGCTTGATAAAGGCAACTCAGTTAATATAGTATACTTGGATTTATCCAAGGTATTTGACTTAGTTCCATATAATGACATTTTGATTTAAAATCTTGCATGTGGTACTAATATGGCACATATTAGATGGATTAAAAACTGGCTTACTGACATCTCATAATGTATTTGTTAATAGGGAGATATCAAGAAGCCAGACCACTTCTAGCAGAGTCCTCCATGGATGAGTTCTTGGTCTAACGCTATTCAGAATTTTTGTCACCTAGACAATATAAAATCTTGGCTGGTAACGTTTGCAAATGACAAAGATTGGAGAAATAGTAAGTAATGAGGAGGACGGAGAGGTCATTGTTACAGAAATGTAACAAAATGCATTTTAACATAGCCAAATACAAAGTAATACATCTGGGAACAGAGAATGCAGGCTATAGCTACAGGATGGGAGACGACTTTGGAAAGTAGTGACTCAGAAGAACTTTGAGGTTATTTTAGCCTTAACATGAGCTCTCAGTCCAATGATATGGCAAAAAGGGTTAATGTAATCCTTGGATGTATAAAAAGGGAATATCAAGTAGAAGTAGGGCAATTTTGTCTCTATACACAGTATTGCCAGACCACAATTAGAATACTGTGTCCACACTCCAAGAAGGGTGATGAAATGCTTGAAGGAGTTCAAAAGAAAGGCCACAAAAATTTCATCAGGGGGTTGGAAAAGCAAGCTTTATGATTCAAGGCTTAAGGAATTCAAACCATTCAGCTTATTGAAGAGACGATTGAGAGGTGATTTGATCACTGTGTATAGGGAATCACACATGGAAAAGATATCTGACAAGAGGGGGCAGGTTTTCCATCTTGCAAACAAATAAGATTTAATGACTAGACGTTGAAATTTGACAAAATTGTCCTTGAAATAAAATGCAATTTCCAAGCAGTGAGGGTAATTAAACACTGAAACAGCTTACCAGGGAACATAGCTAATTTTATTGGCGAGTAAACTATCTTTCCAAAATATATGCTTTACTCCAGCTTCTGACAGAAATTCTACAGCCTATCTGTGCTTCCAGCCTTGCAGTCTATAAATCTATGAATCCTCCTGTTGATTCTCTTTCTCATGGGTGATGGGGTAAACAGTATTGCCTGCATTGCCCTCAACATGCACATAACACTTGCAGCTCTGCATTAAGACAATGACGACAATCAAATTGCCTGCAGAGATCAGGAAGTCTTTTTTTTACCCCCTGATGTACAATTGGTTAGATGTATTCTGGGGAGTTTTTTCACCTTCCTCTGAAGCATCAGAAATTGGCAACAGCTGCAGATGGGCTATTAGACAGCACATCTAGGTGGCAGAGAATCTTTCTTAGTTGCCTATCTGGTATGTCTTGCTCAAATGCTCAGGGTCAAACTGATCACCAAATCTGGGGTCAGGAACAAATTTTCCTCAGATCAGATTGAGAGGGATCTTTGGGAGTTTTACCTTCCTCTGCAGAATACCTACTAGAATATCTCATCTAATCATTTCCCTGGCATTGCAAGGGTCTCAGACATTGGTGGCACCTCTGTCTCTTCTATTTTCTGCTTTTGGCATAACAGTTTAGTTTTCTGAGAACTGAAAAGATTTAGTCTAACTAAAGTTATCAGACTCAATATAGGGGTAATCTGAGTGAAATTAAATGACCACCTTGTCTGACTTCCTTTATATCACCGATCTAATAGCCTCTCCTGACCTTGAAAAATATTTTTCAGGAATTTTTATTTGTCACACTTTAATGCTAAAAAGTTTAAAAAGAGATATGTTTAATAGATAAGCATGTGGCAGACATGAGTCGTATGTGTTACTAAGGTTACTAAGCACAGTAGATGGCTTATAACCAAGTATAATACCATCTGTTGATCTGCTGGATTGTAACAATCGACTAATGTATTAACCGTTCATTAACCCTTTACGATTGTACCCTTAATATAAAAGGTCATACTTTACATTACACAGTAGAAACCCTATCCATTCAAATACGTTAACTTTTTAAAGGCATCTAATGAAGTCTTCCATTTCAAAGTAAATACTACATTAAAAGGATCTCTTTCAGAAAACTCTGAGCATTATAAAAATTGAAATAGTTTAACAAATAAAAATACACTTATGAAACCAGGGAGGCACACCTTGATTTAAACATATTGAGAAAAGAGGTTCCTAAACTGTAGCCTGCAGACTGCTGGTAGTCAATTAAACACTCAGTCATGGTTTGCAGAGAGCTGACTGATCACATGGTGCTGACTATCCACCTTACTTCCAGCTGCTCAACTGTATTAGAAGACAACTAAAATACACACGTGAGGAAGGGTAATTTTCTGTAATATTTTTATGATTCCTATACACATCTCAGTTTCCCTCTGTACTTTGTATTGCTACCAAGTGGTTGCAAAAGGGATAAGTCTGCTCTCGGGGCAGAGCAAGAGACATGAAGTGTTGTGTAACTATCTGGGGTGGAACAAATGGGTCATTAAAGGACAGGCTGAAACCAAACAATATCAATAGAGGATCCACAAAGAAAATGGGAGCCCCCAAGGACTGAACAATTGACACCTAACAATGAATGGTAAACTCTGACAGGCAGAGCATGTGAACTCAGCATCGGTCAGCAAGAGTTGGACAATGGACTGAAAGGTGTCAGGTGACTGAAATAGTTGGCTGTTGGAGAGACAGAGTTCTTATCTGGGCCTGACTGACAGCATGACAGAAGCAGAACCAGAAATGGATTCTATAGCACTGTGGCTGGCTACAGGGCCAGCTCCAGGCACCAACTAAAGAAGCAGGTGCTTGGAACACCCAATACCAAGGGACGGCACTCCGACTGCTATAGGGGCAGCACATCCTGGTCTTCAGTGGTAATTTGGTGGAGGGTCCCTCTCGGAGTGAAGGATCTGCCGCCGAATTGCCACCGAAGAGTGGAGCGGTGCAATTGCGCTGTCACAGCCTTTTTTTGGCGCCACTTGGGGTGGCAGAAAACCTGGAGCCGGCCCTGGCTGACTAACTACATGGCTTGGCCAGTATGGATTATGTTTTAACACCTTTGCTTCTCTAAGCCAACCTAAGGACTTCCTGATGCTGTGTTCCAGTTGACTAATAAATCCTGCTCTGTTTTGAAAAGGCTGCCTGGTGTCACTGAAAATATTTGTTGATGTGCATTGGTTCCTGAAAAGTGTAAAGTCTCCAATCAGTAATCTACCTCAGTTGGTTGCTATCGGCAGAGTTCTTGGTGTGAAACAGGAGTGCCAGAGTCCGACGGCTCAGCCTCTGAGGTGTTGAGGCTGTGTGGCTTACCCTTAAGGAAGAGTAGGACCTCTTGAAAGTCTGGCACAATGAAGGGATTCTTCCAAGGGACTCTTTAAAAGCTGGGGAGTAGTACAGATCATGTGGATCCATGACAACACACTTAAAATATTTCGCCACATATGCAACTGTTGCTACAAAGATGTTTTTATGATTGGAAATAGGAAAGAAGACGGTTCAGGAAATCTTGAGAGGCACGAGACACTTTCAATTAACATATGGGCCACACTATGAAATGTGTGAGATCTTGAATACTAACCTCTCTTTCATGTGAGTTCAAAACACTAGTCACCCAATGGCTAAACATCTCAACTACATTAGGCAAACTAGCATTTAAATGAACTTCAATATTTGCAGGACAACACTAGGTAGCAAATTTATTACTTCTGCTTGGATTGACCCATCACAGAAAGATTAAAACTTCACTGACATTTAAAAAAAAAAAAAGAAGCTTCTTGAATTATTCAATTCTTGCACTATGTAGTAATTAGAGCATTGTTTTCACATAAGTAAGACTCATAAGAAAAGAATTGTCAAGAGTAGATTTACTTTTTAAGCATGTAATACGCTCATTAAAATGTCTTTTGGTTTAGGAAAAAAGCCAAGATAAATTATTTCTGTCATTTTTTTGTGTCTATTATAAACAATGCATATTTTCTTATCTTGTTGGTCATCAATCTTCCTGGCATCTTGAGACTTTTAGTACTTACTTGAGGTTCAAACAGCGATCATTTATTCTAATCAGATATTATAGCCTCAAACCTCCAAATCCTCTGCAGGTTAATAAACTATTATTAATCCACAGAAAGCTACTTCAGAGAGAACTCTCCAAGTGCAAAAGGATATGAAAAGTAGCAGATATTGAGATGTAAACAAGCAGTCAATAGAATATAGTTTTCTCCAATGACCATTAGCTGTGTTGACAGACTGATTAGGAGAGCACACATGCTCAAATGCGAATGTTTCTGCTCAACACATTGTTTTCTTAAAGGGATGCAAAGAAACAGTTAACATGACTTCTGATAGAGCAATAGTATATCCTGAAACTTAACACACACACACACAAATAAAAAAGGAGTGGGGGAAGAGAGGGGTTGGGAGAGGAGCAGAAAATTATCTACTGTTTAAAAGAACTTTTAAGGCAGATGCCACCAGCCATTATCAGGCCCACCTGTTCTCCCTTCCCTCTGTTCACACAGCTGCCTGCTGACTCTTCAGTTTCAGCTTTGCCGCTACTGTTACTAGTATACACACTCTTGCAGACGATAGGTAAGAGAGGACACATTCTAAATTGTAATCTCTCAGAGGCCAGAACCATCTCTGTTACGAGACTGATCCATGACTGGGGCCCCTTTGCATTAAGCTCCTTCCAGGTTAGTGCATGAAAGAGGTTGTCATGTTAATGTAATAGAATTTCAGCTAAATAGTAGAATCTACAATATATCCACCATGTTGTTAAATGCAAAAAAAGGAACCATTAAAAAAAAAAAACCCCCACCCACACTAATCTTTCACTTATAGTAACCTAAGGTTACTTTGCTTAAGAGACAGTTAAAGTTTTCAGATGGAAATGCATTTGTTAAGTAGACACTATCCCTTTAATGCTCTATGGTGTTATTCAGAGAGTCTGTATGATTCTGTAATGCTTATAAATTGGCAGTAGCTAATTTCAACAATATAGTTTCTTACTGAGTATAGTTTGGCCATAAAAATTCATTTTTGAACAAAAGTTACATCTCAAAGTTTTTATCAGCAATTATTTTTGGATGGACATGAGAGGAAAAATCTGAAAGTAATAGAATCAGATCATAGAATATCAGGGTTGGAAGGGACTTCAGGTGGTCATCTAGTCCAGCTCCCTGCTCAAAGCAGGACCAATCCCCAACTAAACCATCCTAGCCAGGACTTTGTCAAGCCAGGCCTTAAAAACCTCTAAGGAAGGAGATTCCACCACCTCCCTAGGTAACCCATTCCAGTGCTTCACCACCCTCCTAATGAAAAAGTTTTCCTAATATCCAACCTAAACCTCCTCCACTGCAACTTGAGACCATTACTCCTTGTTCTGTCATCTGCTACCACTGAGAACAGTCTAGATCCATCCTCTTTGGAACCCCCTTTCAGGTAGTTTAAAGGAGCTATAAAATCCCCCCTCATTCTTCTCTTCTGCAGACTAAATAATCTCCTTATAAGTCATGTGCTCCAGCCCCCAATCATTTTTGTTGCCCTCTGCTGGACTCTTTCCAATTTTTCCACATCCTTCTTGTAGTGTGGGGCCCAAAACTGGACACAGTACTCTAAGATGAGGCCTCACCAATGTCAAATAGAAGGGAATGATCACATCCCTTGATCTGCTGGCCATCCTCCTACTAATGCAGCCCAAAATGCCGTTAGCCTTCTTGGCAACAAGGGCACACTGTTGACTCGTATCCAACTTTTCATGCACTGTAACCCCCAGGTCTCTTTCTGCAGAACTGCTGCCTCGCTACTCAGTCCCTAGTCTGTAGCAGTGCATGGGATTCTTCAGTCCTAAGTGCAGGACTCTGCACTTGTCCTTGTTGAACCTCATCAGATTTCTTTTGGCCCAATCCTCTAATTTGTCCAGGTCCCTCTGTATCCTATTCCTACCCTCCAGCATATCTATCACTTCTCCCAGTTTAGTGTCATCTGCAAACTTGCTGAGGGTGCAATCCACACCATCCTCCAGATCATTAATGAAGACATCGAACAATGGGGAGCAGATGCAGGAAAGCGTTAGGCCATATATTTGATATTTAAGAGTACACAAAAATAGAAGCTTGGGTGTTTAGCTTTTTTTGTTTATGTATAAATATGTTATAGAGTCCGATGGCCTGCAAAATTGCAACATGCAAGCTCTATTTTAAATGAATATTTTGTAAGAGTATTGTAACCCAAAGGCAGGTATACAAAAATAAGTTCTCTCAAAAGCTAAAATTTCAAAAAGATTGTTGTTCCTCCCAACAAAATGAAATATATCCCCAATCACCAATAAGTAAATAAATTCTTCAAATCAAAATAGAGTCCAGCCAAAACCAAAAGTAATCTGAATGACACACTCCCTAGCATCACTATCATCTAGAAAATGGACTTTGATCTATACACTGTATTACATTGGAAAATACTCAAAATGTGATGGAAAGGCTTTATTTCCATCCTTTAAATATTATGGGATGGGTAGTAGATCTAGTGCCACTGAACTGAAGTTCCACAGTGGAAGATAAGGCTACATTAATGTCTCAGGTAAATCTTGGACTTTTTATAATAAAACCCATTCTCACTGGAAAAGTAGGCAGTGATGTTTTAACTGAATATATATAGACATTTGAGCAATCAAGTTCAAGCCTTCTCCCGTCCCAAGTAGTTTTCAGACCATAAACTGAAGAGAGATTCTCAAAATTATAGATAGAACACGTTGGGAATAACACACCCAGTTTGAAGTGTAGACATGCACCTAATTACAGCAAGGGATGGAATTTGCATATGCTGCATGGGTAATGCAAGACCATCAGCTCTTGTGATTATTTATTGAATCAATAGCCTTACTAACACGCTGCAGGGAATCTGATCCAATACTATTCCTTTTTTACTTGCTAGCTCAAAGGGAAAAGAACAACCTAAATAATCATCACCATCACTTCCTTCAGCATCTGATTGCCACTTTGTGTGAGAGATGTCAAAGCATTAACTAGGTCTGACCTTGCTTAGTGTGACAGGTAAAATGGCTGAAAAATAAACACTTATGTTAATTATTCTAGTTGATATTTTACATGCACAAAATGCATGTATATGGTTGCCAAGCAACCTCTATGTGCCCAAATTATACTACAAGACAGAGAGACAGTGACATTACAGTTGCATTTCAAACCATAATAGATTTTACATGCACAAGTCAGGAAACTCAACTATAATGTTAAATGCAGAAATAAATTAACCTAACAAATAATGTGTAGCTACACTGTAGAACTCATTGCCATAGGAAGTCATGGAGGACAAAAACTCTGCAAGATCCAAAGAGAGAATAGAAATTGATATGGAATATTCAGAGTCAGAATTAAGGATAAAACTTTGGAAGTGCCTTAAGCGTGAGCTTTAATGTCCGTCTCCAACTACTGGCGACCAGGATGATATCTAAACTGGGGGTAAGGTTATCCCACATCTGTCTAGTGAAGGATTTTAACACCTGCCCCTCTGAAGCGTCTGATATTGGCCACTGTTGGAGACAGGATACTGGACTAGATGGATCTGTGGTCTGATGCAGTAAGTTAACTATTAGGAAAGTAGGAATTAAGTAATGTTAGGAGGATACATGCAAATAACTGTTCTCCCAGATGAAAGTTTAGTATTAAAGGTTTTAAGAAGAGAAATCAAAGAAATCATATGTGTAGAGGTTATTTTTAAGTACATACCTCAAAAAGCTGAAGTTGGTCATAGTGGAAATTTAGGCCCTGGTCCTGCACTCACTGCCAGCATAGCTGTCCACTCACCCACATTTCACTGTGGGGTCTGGGCCCTAGCTGATATTCCCGAACACCAACTTACAAATAGTGTAGCATTTTTTAAATTCAGTCACATATTGCCTAAATAGTCAGGCAGTCCCTGAAATAACGAAGCAAGCACAAGCTCAGTTAAACAAAACGTCGCAGTATTATGGAAGAATGTACAGAGCCAGCATCCTTCTTACTGCTCGTGTTGATGGTAAAAACAGTTTTGCTTTCCCCAATAGGAAAAAGGCACAATCATCCACTTGACCTTCCTCTCAGAATTACTTCCTGAAAAGGGGGTCCTTTAGAATTAGATGTTCGCGAGCGTAACAAGAAACACATCCCTCACATAGCCAGCAAAGTAACTGTAAAAAGTGTTTTCCATTAAGTTTTAGATACCTCCCAAAAAATGTTAGATAGTCCAGGTGCAATACTAAGCACGGAAACTTACCACTGACTTCAGTGGAAATTGTGCACATGTACCCAAGTGCAGAATTTTACCATCAGTAAATGTTGCCCAACACTTCCCATTATATAAAGCTCTGGTTTTAGTTGTGTATAACTTTGCCAAACAAATTCTTGGGGCTGAAATTTTCTATGCCAAGTGTCTACCTCAAACTAAATATTTTCAAGACACTTCAGTCAAAATAGTTCAGCCATTTTTGAGAATGAGGCTAGGGGAAAAATGTGTTTTGCCCATATTAAATTCTTGAAACTAAAAAAAACAAAAAACAAACAAAAAAACAAGATAATGTTCAGTGCTCCCAAGCTTTAGAGCAGGGACTTGAAATTTTGCGGGGGTGGGGGGGCCTTTGTGTTGGGGATGTGTCTTGTGCTATCCCAGTAAAAATGCAATGGAATTAGACCACATTATAAGCTAGTTATATTGAAAAAACTCAGTTGGCACATGCTCAGTAGAGACTTGCTAGAGCTTAACAGCTAAAATCTCCAAGATTCCAACCTCTCTAAACAGGTTTGAGAGTTACAGCTCTTAGTACAGACCAACTGTGCACATGCCATCCTCACAGATTGACTGAGCATACCCAGCCCAGGGCTACAGCAGCCTAGTACAGAATTGCCAGGTGTCTGGTTTTCAACTGGAACACCTGGTTGAAAAGGGACCCTCGCCAGTCTTGTGAAAATGAGCGAGTGAGTGAGGGTGCGGGAGAGCGAGCGATGGGAGAGAGAGAGAGGGGATGGAGTGAGCGGGGTGGGGTGGGGCCTCTGAGAAGGGGTGGGGCAAGGGTGTTCAAGGAAGAGACAGATCTGACAGCCAGGAAAGCTGGGGAAGACTGGAATTGGGATGAGAAGCCTAAAGAGTGGAGACTGATGTAGGACTGGGATATGGATTGGAGGAGACAGGGCAAAAAAAGGTGTCAAGCTTGTGGGAATGTGGGCAGAAGAGTCTGTGTCCACTAGACAACACTCCTCCAGAGCCTGGAATAGAACCAAGATTCTTGAGTCTCAGCTTTCCTCTGCTGTCAGCAAACACCTGTGGAGCTCACTGGCAAAGTGCATATCTCATCCCTCTTTAGTGCTGGTCCACAGAGAGGCAGACAACCTACTTCTACTATCAGTTATTTCATTAGCTCAAATGGCAGAGGTCTGTGCAGTCTCTCTAAAGGTTCCAACCCTGCTGATAAATCATGTGGCTTCATATATTGACACCCACATAATGGAATTTGTTTTTGTTTGCTTTTTTAAATTACACACAAATTACACTGAAGACACATTATTAAGACTGCAAAGTCAAGCACTGAAAATTAGGAAATGCCAGCATTAAGGTTGTTTGTAAAACATTAACTCAGCACCCTTGTGCATATGTATTATGAGACAATCTTTGATTACTTGATCACACATTTTTTCCACTTGACTCCTGCCTCATTCTGTACACAAGATGGACCTACTCTGGAGATGAATCAGTGTTGCATAGTGAAGGAGACTTGTCCGTAGGACCCCATTTATTTGTTGCAGAAGTTGGAAAGAATGTACTATTAGTAGTACTGGGACAGGTGGGTCCAGGCTGCTCATAACTAAAGGCCCACAACCTCAGTTAAGGGGGAGGAACCAATATGTCTAGGCTACAAGTGATTTCTTGAGACAACACAAGTGAAAAAAGGACCAGGAGTAAGGTCAAAGGTTAAAAATAAAGAAGCCAGAGGGGGACACCAAGCAGAGAATACTGGACTGCGCCCACTACTCCTCAAACACATCTACAGAGTCAATGGACACTGCTCACAGGAATTCTGCCCAGAGACGTGAAATAGGCCCCATTCACACAGCACCTCCTCATCCAGCTTCCTCCTCCTGGTGCAATGGATGGCCATCTTGGCCAGCACAGGAGGAGATTAACAAGGAGGGATGGTAACTTTGTGGGGCCACAGATGGGATGATAGTAGATCAAGAAGTGCAAGGAAAAGTGCAACCAGAACCTCAATAAGAGGTTCTGGAGGAGCCAGAAGAAGGGTGCAAATCGGATGCACTCTACATAGATGCATTCCAGGGTCTCCCTCTCGTCGCAAAAGGGACAGGTGTCAGGGGAGTTCATGAACCGTGCCAGTCACATACCCATGCTTACAACTCCATGGAAGAGCTGCCTGCCAATATCTCTGGCGGGCTGTAGAGCCAGGGTGGAATACAGGCTGACCTACCAGGATTCCTCACTCTCCTTAGGTGGCAGCAGGCCCTGCCACTTGGTGCAAGGCCAGGACATGAGGGCGAGGAAGTGGATGATGTGAAACATGAGCATGTACAGACGTTCTCTGGGTGTGGTTCAGAGGTGGACAGGCTGGAGATCATGCAGCTGGCTCAAGTGGCATATTTGGGGTGGCCAGGGAGGCTCACAGGGAAGAGATCCAAAGATAAGTTCCGGAGGGCCAGAGGTAAGTTGTGGGTGGGAAGCACCCTCCTGCAGGACCCATTCGAGGAAAACAAGAGAAGCAAGAGACAAAGCAAGGCTGCCCTCACATGACAGGAGGCACGCAAGGTGGACAGCCACATGCACTAGTAGAAAGTGTATGGCAATGAGGCAAGGGACTGCAGGAAGAGAAAGGACAATTTCACGAATAAAGCAACTGACTGCTGTCCTGGAGAACTGGATTCTACCTCTGGATTCTGACAGAGTTCCTGTGTGATGCTAGGCAATTTACTTAAAACAATACTTTTCATACTGGTCATCTTTTGTGCATCTCAGTTTCTGGACGACCAGCTTGAGACCCTGGGATCTGATTTGCAGAAGTTCTAAACTCTCACAACTGCAACTGAAGTCAATGTCACTTGTGCTTGAAAATATGAAGTGCAATATAATGCCAAGTACTCAGAAAAAAATCAGGTCCGAAGTGTCTTAATTGAGCACCCAAAATGTGTGTACACTTTTGACTTTAAGCTTTTTATACCTCAGCTTCCCATGCGTAAAATGAAGATAATTAACCCTCCCTCCAATCTTACAGAGGTACTATGAAGATTAATGAATTTATGTCTATGAAGTACTTGGAATACTATAGTGATGAGCATCACCGAAAAGCCCAAATAAGGAAATTTATAATTCTGCCCTTCATAGCAGAGTTTGAATGGTGTGCAGTGAGTAAGGACCGGGGCCACATGCTGAACTATGAGAAGAAAACAATTGAATAGAGGCTCATTAATTCACCACCATCCATCCTACAGAGTGAAAGAGGAAAAAATAGAATGTGATCATCTAATTAAAGACTATCACAATACATATGCAGAAGGTGGCCAAATGAATGTTGCATAGGCAATATTATTTGAGAATTTCCTAACTTGAGTGCTTGATTTTGTAACCTTAATGTTCTTTCAAGATATACAAATACTGCATACACACAAAATATAACTGAGAATAAGAACTTGCTAAATTATAATGGGACAATTGCTGAAAGTGAATCCTCAGAACTATCAGACACAACATATCATGGAAATACAAACTTGTCCTTTGATCTCAACAAAACAGATATATGGCCTTAAAATGTTATGCAAAGTAACATAAAAGACTTCATCAAATTCATAAAAGCTACTTTTTAAAATCTAAATTAAGATATGGCTATACATGAAAGTTTGAAATTTCAGGAAATTCAGGAGACTGAACACGTAGTGTCAACATTTTAAGAAGTCAGCCTCTTCCTGTTCTGACGTGCAGCACTAATGTCAATGACAACTAGGAGGTATTACATCAAAATGAACAATTTCAGGAGCACTACCACATCTGACAACACTGACTGACAGACAGCAACTTTTCTGTGATAAATGCTTCCAGAGTCACTGCTTCCCAAAATAATACTAAGGAGAGCAGCTATAAATACTAGAGTTATATGTTGACTCCATCTAGCAACAGGAGACTGTGGAGAGTAACAGTTATTTGCCTACCTTAATTTTTCACATCTTGAAATTCACTAAATTTAAAATAAGTTTTTAATCCTGTTTTAAAGTTGACTGCATTTCTCCTCTTTAAAAATGAGCAAAAATGTTTTCCTATTCCAGTTTTGAAAAATGAAATGTTATGCTGAAAACAATTGCACCAATTGTATGTGCAATTTACATGTAACATTTAATAAGCTACTTTTCATCCTACACTCACACTGTCTAGTGTGAGTGCAGGATATGAGCAGAGGTATGATGTGCATTGTATTTGAAACCTACTTAAGCTCACTACACTTCTGAATGGTTTGAATCCTAGATGATTAGTAGTATAAACCAATAAAAAGTGACAAAATACACAAAATGGGTCAAATTCATCCTTTGTATCAGAAAACAACAAAGTGGACAAATGCACCATTGGGCCCCTAATCTGTTCAGAATATTTTTATAAATGGAGCTACTTGCAAATATTTTGTTTTGAAAATTAATACTTACTAGAAATAGTTCTTGAACCAGTAAAATATAGGTTCTAACTTCCTTTTAGCATTTGATTAAAATTTGCTTCCTCAACAGAACCATTTTATTTATGACAGACATGTTTGTTCAGACCGATTACAGAGCTTGCCAAGTCGCATGCTGCCACTGTAGGAAAGTCTCTCTCCAAGTTCACATACTACTCCAGAGGGACTCTGTGGTTATTTTAATTTAATCACAACCTACTGAGTTCTAACTTGAAGGAAGACTAGAAATTCCATCTCAATCTCTTCAAGATCACCCAACAGCAGATTTGATAATAGAAAGAAAAACAGTACTATATTAGAATTTGTTTCAAACATGTTGGTTCCCTAGCAGCTGCTGGTTTCCAAGATAGCAGCTGTCAAGCACATTTATCATCTGTGTTTAGCAAGGAGATTCAAACCATTCAGAAGTATAGTGAGCTTAAGTAGGTTTCAAATACAATGCACATCATACCTCTGCTCATTTACCTGCACAGGCCTACCAGCTGATTCCCGAGTGAAGTTTTACAAGTTTTTTTGACTAAGAATCTTAAAACAGTTTTTGGCCCAGCTATCTGAGATTGCTAGCACAACAGTTAAGCTACTCTTAGGTGATCAAACTAACCACCTCTCTTGTTATTAGAATGAGAGGGCCTATGAATTAGTTTTTGAAAAAGAATCCTAGGCTCTGAATTTGCTTCCCTTCTTGGTTTACAAGAGCCCAGATAGTGTGAGCTTCAGGATACACTTCAGGATAGTGTGAGCTTCAGGATACAATGGAAGGCCTAATCTTTTGCCACTAGGGCCTGAATGAGGCCTCGCATACACACGAGTTGGATGGATCTAACTAAAATCTGTTTATAAATTGATATAGTTAACTGGCACAAACTCCTGTGTGGACACATTTAATCTATTTACAATTCATGTTCGTTTAACTTAATTTGGTAACTGAAGTTGTGTTCAGACAAGGCCTGAGGGGATATGAGAGGCTGGATTTTCAAAGTTTTGTATTTGTAAAGTTTTTATTCCCCACTCCCCTTATCTGTGATTATAGATCTGTTGGGTAGATTGTTGTACTATTAATAAAAAAAAGTATGTATTTTTTTTCAGAATGTGCTTGGGGAAATAAGATAGGCATGATGAATGAGTCTGAATAAACAGTCATTGATTATGTTTGGAGGCATAACCCAACACACTTGACCATACTCATGGCTCCATTTCACACTCATTAAAAACTTCAACAGTTCAGTAAATTATCTATGATCCATTCACTTACCTAGTTCTAGCGATTTAAAATAGTGCAGAGATTAGAAAGGTAAAGATCTATTGCATAAACATAAAATAGTATATTCCTGTTTCTGTATTTAGACATTAAATCATATTTAGAGATCTTTGTTGATGATAGATATGCATAGTACCCAATTCATGTCATAAGTCACAAAACATTTTTGCCCTTCTATATAAATGTTATAACTGAAATATGGTCGACCAACATAACCCAATTAAAAGAATACAGAAGCTTTGAAAAGTAATTCCACCAATTTTAGACTACTTTATTAACTAAAAAATATTACACATAGGCTTAAATTAAAAGATTAAAAATAGAAAGGAAGTTGACAGTGGAAGTGACTAAATTCCAACTCCCATTTTTGATGAAAATTAGATGTCTAAACAGCTCAGATATAGCAGAAGTAATACAAGTTATTTCAATTTTATTACTAGCAAAATGCACTAAAAACACAGTAGTTCTAGAGCAACTGCCATTTAGATTATTGAAATTAGAGATTGGATTGTTCTTTCTCCAAAAAATCAAAATTACCAACTAATCTGTTAGAGTTTCTCTGATGTTAGCATTGCTAGGAGTAGCTAATTTGTAAAACTGACAAAATACATTGTTAAGATTTTTAGTATTAGCTGCTCTAATTACTATTATCACTGACTAGAGAAGAGCCAATGCTAGACATGTGGTTTGTAAACACTTGGGAAATTTTAGGTGTGGGAACAAAGTTAGTGGCCTAAATGATACCTTTAAAGTACAAGGACCACCTAGCTAACAGACATCACTTAAGCTGAAAAACCATGGATTAGCAAGCCACCTACTCTATTTCCTGGGCCCTTACGAATTTTTATTATTTATTTTGTTCGATTTCTTTTTATATATATAATGCACGTAATATAACTTCAGTTATTCCTTTGGGGCCCTTAAAATTTTATATTTAAGTACAGAGAGCATTCATGAATAGTGACCAAGGCTTTGGCATTCTAGTGAACACACAAGATAGACTATTGTATATTAGTGAGGCTTTCTAAATACAGTATCTTGAAATGCCACTTCTGACATTCAGGAACTAGAGAAACTTTTGTTTTGTTTTTAAAACGGAGTCTCTCCATCTTTCCTCCCATTTCAACAATAGCAAACAGAACTTCCCCACAACACTTAGCTTTTGGTACCATTCTGATAATAAAAGTAAATAATAGTTTGTTTTTAAAAGTCATGAAGTCTGAGAAAGTCATCATGTTTCATATTTGTGGGACTCTTGTGCTCACTCTTTGTATTAGGGAATTATAAGTAACCTTGAACCGCATGAAGAACTTCTAATCAACTTGTATTAATTAGCCCTTCGGAAACTGGACATACCTATGTCCTAAGCATTTATTTGTCTGACTGTCTGGAAGATGCCAGCATATGAAGGGGCTTAAGCAGAACCTATAATCAACATCATATGTACTGTACTTGTGGCACATTAAATCCAACCCATGGAGCAAGACGCCCTTTCCCCCCTTCAACTTATACAGTAGACCTACATTCTATAAAGTGGTATAGTAATTTACAGGATTGGGACTAAGGAGCTCTACTCAGCAGTCATCTCCTCATGTCTGCATAAGAACTTCTGCCATTTCTACCACTGATTTCACTCACAGTCTTATTACTTCAGCTGGTCACAGAAGAGGCGCATGGTAGAGGGGAATACAGTTTGATGATGGGGAGCAGCACAGAAGCTACTCTATGACACCCAGCACGTGAGCCTGGACAATAAGGCTCAGCAGAGCTCCTCCTCTTTTCCTCCCCATCTCAGAGAAGGATTGATAGGCTATCCTTATCTATCCTGACTCTCACAGCTGCCTCTTTCCCCGTCCTTTTTAGGAGAGCAGTATGAAGGAAGGCACAGGAAATTCACTAAATCCCCCTTAAGTAGAAGTAAAATACATACTGAGGAAGAAGGCAGACATGTACAATCCCAGCCACCTTTTTGCCACCTTCAACTCACTCCTCAAACCCTGCCCCACTGCCTCCACTTTGCTCTCTACATACAATCCTCACTGATTTCTTTCAAGAGAAAATTCACATCATCTTCCCCCTCTCCTTGGCTTGTCTTCCATCCCGTTCTCCCGCCTAGAAATATCTCCTCCTCCTCAATTACAGACAACTTTCTCATCTGTTCTCAGCCTCTAACCTCTCCACTGACCCCATTCTATCCCATCTTCTGATCTCTCTGGCAGCTACTCTTATTCCTAACTTTACTCTTTTCCTTACTCTCACTCTCTTCTCGCTCTTTCCTCTCACAATATAAATGTGCTTTAGTCTCTGCCATTTAAAAAAAACCTTGCCCTTTACCCCACTTGTCTCTTCTGCTTTCACCCTATCTTCTTTCATTTCTAAGCTCATTGTAATCATTTTTCAATCATTGTCTGGAGTTCTTCTCCTCTGCTTCTATCCTAGACCTGCTTCAATCTGCCTTCCACTCAACTGAAAGGACTCACCAAAGTCTCTAATGACCTCTTATTACCTAAACCTCAGAATCAGTAACTCCATCTTCACTGTCCTTGGCCTTCCAGCTGCTTTTGACACAGTCAACCATACTCTTCTTCAAAACTTGTCCTCTCTTGGCTTTTGGGGACTCTGTCCTCTCCTGGTTCTCCTCCGGCATCTCTAACTTCAGAGAGGTTCTATATCCTGTGTTATATAGTAGGTCAGACTAGATTATCACAGTGGTCTGTTCTGGCCTTAGAATCTATGAATCATCACTCCTTCAGTCTGTCATTCAGAGGCTTCACCCTAACCTCTCTCCAGCTTTCTCGGGGGGTTCCTCAAGACTGTCTTTGATACCCTCCTTTTCTCCCTGAACACCTGTCACCCCTCTCTTTGCATTCCTCCACTGGCTCCCTCTTCCCTACTGTATCAAATATAAACAACTTGTTCTCACTTTCAAGTCCCTTCATGCTTTCTCCCATACTGCCCCTCATGCATGGGAGAAGGTTCCTGTAAACATCTGCAAAATGAACTAATTATCCTCCTTCAACTCTCTCCTTAAAGCTCTCCTTTGCTATGCCTACAAAACACTTGACAACAGTTAGACTACTGGCGCGGTGACACTATAGTCTACCATGCTGACCAATATTTGCTCATTGTTTCCTTGTAAGACAAGAGACAACAGATGGACACAAGAGAGTACAAGGAAACCATCAAGGGAGTAGAACTTAGATTGTAAGCTACTTGGGGGCAGGGACTGTCTTTCCGCTCTGTTTGTATAATGCCTAGCACAATGTGGTTCTAGTTCATGACTGAGCCTCGTAGGTATTAAGATAATATAAATAAATAAAACAATGGCAGCCAGAGAAGCTCAGTCACTAAAGGTAGAAGAATTTTGCTGGTTCATGCAGCACAAACAGGGATTTGTTGGGTAGCAAGTTGAAAAAGAGTTAAGTGTGGTCATCTGCACTACCAAATGATCACAGTATCCACATAACGAAAGAGATTTTCTGATAACTATTTACAAAGCCTAATTATACATGGTTTTCTTATCTCAAGAGACATTTCAATGGTCTAAAAATCTGAAGCCAATAGTATAATATTCTATCATCATCATGCTTATTATGGTATTGCCTAAGGGGCAACCAAGAGTGAGGCCCCATTGTGCTAGGCACTGTACAGAGTAGTAAACTGTTTCTTCCTCAGAAAGCTTATGACCTAAATAGACGTGACAGATACAGGGTGGAGGAAGGGGTATAACATACAAGCAGAGTGGACAAAGTGTTAACAGCAAAAGTCATGTTAGTTCCATGATTTATTTATTTAGTGGGTGGGTTTACTGAGAAGAGGAAACAGCTAAATGTAAAGAAAACTGAAAGGAAGGAAAATCAGGGGACTGAGCGGGGTCGAAGCAGGTAAGGAGGGTGAAGTGACTGAGGGTGGGGGAGCATTGACACAAAACAGCCAAATCACCAAAGACAGAAATTCAGATGACTTTTTACAGTTTTCACTGGAGTGACCAAAGGTGAAAAGAGTCCCTGCTTTGGCTGCTCCTGTTCCTACTGGCTGGAGTCTGTCTGCAGTTTTCTTCAAAATCCACTTGAGGAGACAGGAGAGACATCACCTGGATCCACATGCCTCCAGAGTACGCGTGTGTCTGCCCATCCATCCTGCACAGTTCTGGGTCCACAAATGAGTACCACCATTTAGGTTCCATTTTATCCCCTTCTCCTAGTGCTGCACTCCCTACTTACAGTTGCTCCTATTCCTACCAGCTGGAGTCTAGGGTTGCTCACTAGTAATCCTTAGGTTCACAATGGGGGAGAAAAAAAGATAGCTTCTGATTTAAGCTCCTGATTCTGCCAATAACATATGGGTTGAACAACAAGAGTGACTGAAGCTACTAAAAGAACTATATTAGCAATACCCTTCATCTCATCAAATTTTTCATTCTTCCTACAGGAAGATACCGTTTTAGCTGCATACTTGCATTTCACTTACAGGTGTATTGTAGCAGCATTCTAATAAATTCCAAACAAGTTCTTAGGCTGCTCTCATCACTGTAGCATCTGAGCACCTTCCAGTATTGTATTATGCAGCACGACTACAAATTGTCATGTGTGGTTTATTCTTGTTCTCATCCTCTCTCCATAATGAAATGTATGTGTGCAGTGAAGTGTTTTGGATTGGTAGGGTTTTTCCTCCCCCTGCCCTGCTTCTTAAATATGTGCACATTGGTATGAGTATATGTCTGAGAAAGCAAGCTCAAAGAAGCATAAGGTGGTAAGTTTGTGATGTCTTCATTTCACATTTTTGGGAAACAAAACTTACTTTAGTGGTCTAGGACAAGTGTCCTTTCTTTTGTTACTTAATCCAAAAAAAAGGTGTAAGATTTTTTCTGATAGGCTTTCCAAACTTGTAATGACTACCTCAACCACATGATAGAGAACAAAACTAGTCAGACAGCCTTAGCTCACCTTTGAAAGGTCATCATCAAAGTATATTAAATAGATTCAGCCATGTTCACCCTTCCCCACAAATTATTTGACAAATAAATGCTTTCAAAATATGGCAACATCACCCAATCCAACCAAGCGCAGCTTCACACAATTCAGTCATTGTAGAAGTCCACATTAGATACACTGGCATTTGTTCCCTCCTGGCACTTTGTATCCAGAAAGAAAAGGTGGACAAACTGTGTGAAAGGTGGATTGGACAGCTACTTTGCTAGCTCCTAAGAAATAGAAATGGTCACCATCCAGGCAGCTAACTCATAATATCTTCTCCTTTTGCTAGGCTACAAACTCTCCAGTCACTCACCACCCATTCCTATTCCCATATTCACAAGTAGGGCTTCTAGCAACAACCACCCAGCATTGGAAGGGCAAGAGGATAAAGAGGAGGGCTATCTAGCATAACCTCCCCACAGAAGCAGGAACTGTCATTTTCTCTTACCCAACTGTTCATGGTCAAAAACATAGCTATTGAAAAAAGTCTTAATATAGCACAATAAATCAAAGAGTTTAAGTGAATCAATTAAAAGTCTCTCTTTATTAAATAACATCAAAAATAACTTTACTCACCCTTAACTACTTAGCAACCAAATTTTGGTGCTTTCAAATAAAAATGGTGAAATAAGCTTGGGATGAGTATTATGTGCAGAAGACCACTAGATTTCATGGTTGCATGCAGAAGTTGTACAAGAATCCAGATATTAAACATTAGAGTCTTAGGGCAAGTCTACACTATGGCGCTACACCGGCACAGCTGCACCAATCCAGCTGCATCACTGTAGTGTGTCTGGTGAAGATGTGCTATGCTGACGGGCAAACACTCTCCTATCAGCGTAATTACTCAACCTCTTCGAGAAGCATAACTTATGTTGACGGGGAGCTTTTTCACACCCTTGAGCAAGATAAATTAGATTGACTTAAGCTGTAGCGTAGACTTGCCTTTCGTTGTATCAGCTCCTATGAATGTTCGCCTTTGCAAGTTCTTTTTTAGTATGTCAATACATTTTCAGTAATTCTAAGAAATGCAGATATCAGAACACAATCGAATTGTCTGACCCAAACAAGATAAAACCATTCACAATTTCTGAAGCCTCTAGCTACAAACAGTATGGTAGCTTTACCTGTTGAACTAATCATTAGGATGACAGAAAAAAAAATGATCACATTTTAATATTTCTGATCAGGTTACTCACCATGTAAATGAATAACTTATGTTGGTAAGTATCTAACCCTCCCAAGGGGGAAAAAGGGATTGTGTCACTCCTACACCCACTAAATGTTCCTGTAGTGTTTCAAAAAGTTGCACACTTTCTGCTTTTATGTAGCTGGAATTCCAACTGCCCATACATTTCCATTTATTTCAAGTACTAATACATAGTACATAACCTGAAAGACCTAAAAACTCATTTTAAATCTTTCAGTAATTTGCTGAATTAAGAACATTTTATAACAATATATTTAATTGACCAACATGGTATCTACTGCTTATAAAAAAAATAATAAATCAGAAATACGAGAGTGAGGCGAAACAAAATGGACCATTTTTTATAATAGTTACACATCTCGCCTACAGCAGGTTGAATTTAGGATTTAAAAATACATTTCAAACAATATTTGTTACATCTGATTATATCACGCTTGCAAAGTTTCCTTGATAATCTGTTTTTAAATGCTGAATAACGTAAAAAATGTATTTCAAAGAAATACTCTCGTAATTATTGTTACATATGAGAAAAATGTCTATATTCAAGAGTGCTTGTAGAAGACTGTATTGATGTCAGTAACTGCATAGCAAATCATACTTAATGTCAATCTACTAACTTCACATCAGAAAAATTACAACCCAGAATGTCAGATTTAGAACCATGAATTAAAGCTTAAATAAAAATTTTTACTTGTGCAAATGGATTTACAACTACCCTAAAATTCCCCAAAAGGACAGTGACCCCTGAATACTATAGGAGAGAGACATTTAAAATCTAAGAGAAAAGGAAAGGGATTTTTAATAGTTATTGCACTAATTAATGTTTCAGTTTTAACAAATGGGCTGTAGAAAATTTCATGGAATTCATTCCATATTGGAGATTTGGAGACATGAAAAATTTCTCAATGGGCACTCTCATTGCCACTCATCCATCATTTTCTATATGATGACCTGTTTAAGTTACTGTAATACCAAGCAAGAAATACAATTACTGTACTGTGACAGTGAAATAACTAATTCATTACCTTATGAAAAAGTTTACATTTTAGCTGATGTTCTCTCTGATTTTTAAACGAGCAGAGTTTAGTTAGTAATGGTCTTCTAGGGCTGAAGACAAAATTATTCTATGCATTACTGTATTTCATGGATATACATTAACAGCAATATAGCTGTAGTTCAAAAAGCTATCAATACCTTAAAACATGAAGTACCTTATACATTTAAAAAGATTGATAGCAGCCTCTTCGCTTCTGAAAGAGCAGTCCATTAATCAGCAGATGGAAAAGTTATTATGCTGGAATTGTAACCATGATATAGTGTCTATTCCTTTGCCCTCCATTTCACTTTGGTAAGCAAAGACAGCACAACATATGGCAGAACACTTGCACCTATTAATGAGCGTCACTACTAAATACATGCAAAAATGTTAATTTATGAATTTATAAATTCACTTTAATATTAAATATCAATTGCCAAAATTGAAGATATTTTCTAAATTTAGTTAACAAATTTGTATGTGTCCAATCCAATTCCCATTAAAATCAGTGGGAAGACTCCCTATTGCCACAACCTAACCAACCATTAATCCCCTTGTAAATAATTGTTGCAGTCTCTTTCTTCTAGAAATGATCAACATCAGTCTTTTAGGATGGTATTTTAAAATCAGATATAAAAGTGATAATACCCTGTTCACATTCTTTTAAATATATCACTAGTAGAAATATGTCAGTAAAGCTGGGTTTGATCAAAAACTGGGAAAAACAATTAGATACTTAGATGCGTGTGTGTGTGTGTGTGTGTGTGTGTGTGTGTGTGTGTGTGTGTGTGTGTGTGTGTGTGTGTACACACACACACACGCATCTAATTGTTTTTATTTATACACACATATATACACAATTTATATATACACAAATACACACACACAGATACACACAGCAGAAGCAAAATGTTATGTTATACATATATGTATACAAAATATAACTTGTAATTGTGTATTTTTACATGTATCAAAAGAGCAATGAGGAAAGTAACAGGGTCATCAGAATATTTTGTCTGCTGAAACTGCTCTACTTCTGAGAAATGACTCTTCCACTAATTTGTTAAAATGATACTATTAAGTATTCTGACAATTGTCTTCCTCTATTCCTTCTTTGAATCCCTTCACTATCTTCAGCATATACTAAAAGCTCCCCATCGACACTTTGTAGGCTCTATATATCTGTCCTCACCCCATGTCTGCTCATCTTCTCTTATTCTCTCGTCTTATTTTGTGTGTTTTACTCAGTCCTGTTTCAATTTTTCTTTTTGTTTACATCTTCTTTCAGCTTTCCACCTTTGTTTTATTTATAATAATGCTCCTTATGGTAATAACAACCTTCTCCTTCAAAGCACCTTTTACCTGCCTCTTAAAACTGGTCACAATTCAGATGTTGCCACAACTCCTTTGACTTTTTAATCCTTCAGCTTTGTTGTCTGAACAAAACTGAGTTCCTCGGAGCAATGACCTCGTTCATAATGTTTGTGAAGTGCAAGATACAGCAATCTGACTCAAACAATAAATAGGCAAATATGGGTGTTTAAAACATTGCTTTATATGTTGTATGTCTACAATTTAAAGAATTTCAACATGGGGAAATTACATGAGATAGTAAAAGTAGTTAACTAATGCACTCTAACATATGGATAGAGTGTGTTCAGCAAGATACCATTGTAATCAACAAAAAACCTGACCAAAATAATTAAGGTTAAACAGACTGATGAACCTGCCAGAATTATTTGATAGTACCGATAAGCAAACCTTCATGTGCCAACACATTGCCCAACTTTTCCAAGACAAAATACCAGGCAACAGATGTTAAAATAAACTGACATTACACTACAAAAAAGAAATTGATTTATGCAAACAAACATAAAAACCAGACAATTGTCCAGTTGTCTATATAATCCATGTTATGGTTACAAGATTCCTTCTCCAGCAAATTCTGTGTAGTAATGATGAAAAAACGACTCAGACAGGAATAATTGTTAATCCAGGGGACTACCTCAAGCAAAACTCAAGATTTTGTGTTATAAAAGGTCATTGTGACAAACAGAAAAAAATTTGAGGCTCATATTTCACCTGGCCATAAAAGTAGTCACTGACACATATTTGTTTTTAGTTTAATAGGCTACTAGCAGGTTACAATTCATACTGAAGAAAGTAAATTTTTCTGACCTATGTTACAACACCAAGACTTTCAAAACTGAATTTTAAAAATCTAATTAACTTTTCACTACATATGCTGTCTGCTCCCTGTTTCTGAATGAGAAGCTGAATATATGGCATTTTATAGTAATTTTCACTGTAGGTACTCCTGCACTAGCATAATACTGCTTATGTCTGGGTTGTAAATACTACAGGAGAATGTATATTCATAAAAGACACCCCCATTAGAATTACCATAACTAAAATCACATAAATAGTGCCATTCGTCTTAGATTTTGTAAAATCTTATTTTTAGAGAACTTAAATATGGATTTGGATGCATCTACTAGTCACCTTAGGAATAGATGAAAGCTAGCTAGTGTCAATTAACTTTTCATATTGTTCAGAACATGGTGATGTAACAACTTCAGCAGGGAAAAGAAAGTCTCAAGAGTTGCTTACTCTTTGATGCTATAGAGACAGTGACAGCAGCTCAATAAAACCTGTTCCTCCTCCAGAGAGGGTAGCCAATAAGAAATTAGCAAGTCTCCCTTTAAACAGAATGAAGCAGCAAAATGAAGTCTCAAGGCTCACTGTAACATCGCTATTTGAATGGCAGAAAGTGCAAAGGAATGCATATTTCTTAGCCTAGTAATATCCATTAAAGCTGATCAGCTTTTTTTACTTATTTCCTACATTTCTAACACAAAGTATCAATCTAAACATCCTTCCTATTATTACGAATAATATGTTAAAGACTTATCAGTTTGTAACTTCTGAGAAAGTGTCTCTCTAAAGCAAAAGCATACATATCACTTAATATTGTAAAACAGAAGCATTCCAATTGACCTGAGACTGGAAATAACTGGCACAAACACGTATTCTTTTCATCTCATGCAGATACACGTGAGAGTGCCTACCCTAATTTATTCCACTTTAAAAAGGTATTTAACACCAAGACAAGCCTCACTCAACATTAAAATTGCAGAGCTTCTATTTCCCTCAGTTTCGATTGTAATTTATCTGCCTTGTCATCTTAGATACCAAACTGGTGAAGGACACTGCAGCTTTAAATATTTCAGAGCTATGTAGCTAGTAAATAGACTCCATTGCAATATGGCTCTGAAGGTCGTGTCCTATTGTCTCTTTTCTCTGCAAATATACTGAACTGCATAACATGGTTTATTTTACAAAATAATAAATACTGCCCTACCATTTCTAAATCATGTCAATTTGAATAGAGATCTCCTTATTAGAAAAAATAGATACAGCACTCCTTCTGTATACACCTATGCTGCCTCTAGATGTACCAAAAACCTACACCCTGGATGCAATACTGGATTACACATTTGATAAGTTTCAGCATTTGATTGCATACATTATGTAAATACAGTCCTTCTTAAACCACAGCTCAACAATAAGTATTAAACGTCTTTAATGGTGAAAAGTAATTAGCTGCATGTCAGGTTCAGAAGCATCTTTGTTTAAAGTTAGCCTTCTAGTTAGAAATCTGAAGCCAGCTATTATACATAATAATAGCCCCATATTCCTCACCATTTAACTTAATTTAGGATTTTTGCAAGTACTATACAAGTTAAATACACACACTGATCATCCACAGGAATGGAATATAAAAATCTATAAAAACTATGTTCTCTGAAATCAATCAGCTTTCTAATGTTAAAAGCCCTTGCAGTAATTTTAAAAAGTTAAATTAGAAGAAAAATAGGGCTATTGTCCATACTCAAGATTTTGGATCTGGGTGTGCAATTTCTGAGAGAAGCCAGTATGATTTCAGAAGAGGTGAATACTCATGAGCTATGAGGAAGGTGAAAATGACATGTTGCTTTCTAGATGAGATTTTGGTGCAGAGTACACCTTAAAACAAAACATCAAGATATCTGTCACCAGTGCAAAAGGTGCATTAAGACATTACCTGAAAAGGCAACAGACTGTTGCCATTGTCGGTCCTGAAGGCATTGTCCTCCATCCAGGATTTGGGGGTTAAGGGTGGAGCCCGTGGGAACTTCGGAGGGGCAATGACATTGCTGGAGAAAGGTTTTTTGAGGGGTGAAATAGGATTGAGGGGGGAAGGCACCCCAACCCCCACTCCTACCCCAACCCCCACTCCTACTGCCCTTCGAGGGTCCCTGCCAGCTTGCAACCCACCCCAGGGGTTGGAAGGTGTACTCCAGGCTGCGTTTTGGTGATTATTCCAGCTGGAGGAGGAAGAGGAAGAGGCAGAGGAGGAAGACGGTTTGCTGGTCATAATGGGCTGATGACTGTAAGCAGCATTTCTCTGGGCAAAAGGTGCCTGATTGGGACTCACAGGTGATCTTCTTTGCTGCTGCTGCTGGGCTTGCTGCTGCTGATGGTGGTGGTGCTGAGTCTGAGCTAGGCCGATCTGGGGAGAGAAAGTGCCACCAAACACAGGGTTGACATGGTGAGGGAAATTCTGGAAAAGCATTGTGCCATTGACTGGGGTAATCCCTTGGAAAAAGCTATCATCCACTGTGTTTGTGGTCCCTGTAGACCAGGTGCTGCCGAAGGACGGGGACAAGGAGGTGCCGGGTGTAGGTTCCTGCTGAGGCTGGTGAAAACTCAAGCCAGGCAAGATGGGGGACTCCATCTGCATCTTCTCCTTACTATTTTGGACAGAAGTTGCTGTGCCGATACTAGTCACTGGGCTGCTGTCCTCCGGTTTAGACGTCTCTGATGAGATGGGTGTAGAAGGGGTTTCTGCTGCGTTTGGATCTTGCTGCTGCTGCTGCCGGGGCTGGGCTTTGCTTTTGTCCATCAGTAAATCATCCTGCATGGTTTGTGCAGCTGAAACAGTGGTGGAGGGTTAGGGGGGAAAAACACAAAGACAGGTTATTATTCTCATTCATACCACTAGCCGCACTGCTTTGGTATTTTCCTTGCTAAAATCCCGTGCCATTGCTAGTTGCAAGGCAAATCCGTAATTCCCCCTCCTCCCCCATTTAGGAGTATGCAATGTTTAACCAGTGTGATCGTGCTAGCTTGCCTTCAAATATATTTTAAGAGGCTTCACCCTTTCTGATGCTTTGATTCCTTTCAATCTAAATGAGAGATGTGCTTATAGGGCAGAGATATACAGCAATTTCGCCACGTCTCTTTTCTCTTACACCGGAACTCAGAGCTCTCACCCTGCAATGAGAAACTGATTCTGGTTCCTGTTTTTCCAAGCACCCTCCTCCTCCTCCTCCCCCCCAATTATTTGCATACGTCAATAAATACTGCTGCGTCCTTCAGCAAGGTTAAAAAGACACCAGCTTTTACTCTCCTCCACCCCCTTCCATACGACGAGACCTTTAAAGGAGCAGGATGCCCATTTCCCTTAATTAACAAACAGGTTGTCAATTATTCCATTTAACACCACAGAACATGCTCAGAATCTTGAGCTGATAACAGAAGACGTTCTGAGCTGCACATCATTTACTGGCCTTTTCTTTCCTGACAGTTTACTGTTTGGCCAGATGCATAAGCATCAACTCTGATTGAAAAACAAAACAAGGTTGTATTTGCCTCTGATGACCTTAAGATTTTTCACTTCTCTATAAAACAGGGTTTTTGCATCCTAGGACAGTCCCTTCCTTGCGTATATCTGATACACTCACTAAAGACAGGACTATATATGTGAAATCATCTGCAGAATAGAATACTTTTAAGATCTCAGGCCAAAATTATAAGCAGAGATTAGAGTTAGTATTTTAAATACTAAAGTCTCTGTTCCTTTCAGCACAAAATTAAAGTGAGGCGAATCAAAACATTTAATTTATACACACACACACACTTTAAAAACCACCTTTCTTCCATATGAAATAGACTGAATGATTTAAAGATGCAATTTACAAGTCAATCACAAAATATAAACAAGTTAAAACCTTATAAAATTAAATTTATGTAGTGTGAGCAAGTCCTATACCTATTAGAAAGGTATTTCTTATAAAATACATTAGGTCAAATAATACAAATGTTAACCTTATTTTAAAACTCAGTACCAAAGTAAGGTATACGCATTCGCTACTCCTCGACCTCTGCAAGAAACTATCAGAGCAACCACCCCCAAATTTAGCAGACGTATTTACAATTAAAAAGGCCACACACAAAAAAAGTTCGTGACAATATTTTAAATAAGCCTATTAATTTATGACTAATTTTAATCAAGTAGCCTTTTATCGACATGGCATCTCCGAACACCTAAGCACGTTTTTTAATTGTTCTAACCATATGGCGTTTCTATTTCTAAAAATCACTTGACTTGTAGATTGCTATTTAATTGCAGCAAAATAACGTGATGTCATATTAAACAGCTGGTTAGGAAAGGTGTCAAGGAGCGTGAAGATAAAGTTTAATTTCTTATATTAGCCATTTTTATATGATCCATGGCTTTCGTTTAAGATTGCACTTTACAAAGATTATTTAAATACTAGCTGTTTCCATCTAGTTCATACACACGCTTTTGCTTTAGAGATAATTGACAGGGCAGGTTCTGCTCCCAGTTATGTTACGTTTTCTGTTTATTTTATTCTCTATTCAAATAAGCAAGTGCAACTATTATGACTTTAACAGTCCATATAGTGAAATAGCATTAAGCCAAATTCCTAAGAAGAAAGGAGTAAACTATTGCATCTGTATCACGCAGCTCTGCTGCTGCTGCTGCTGGGTGGTGGGGGGACGGTTTGCAGGAAACCTTTCGAGGCAGTTTAAAGCCGTACTGCAGCAAGCCATAATATCCCAGGCTTCGTGTAGCTTTCCATTAGCTGAATTTCTATCAAAATCACCATAACTGTTAGAACTATACAAAATTGCTGGGGATTCCATAGGAGAAAGGGAAAAACCAGACAACACCTATAATCCTTCCTTGCTTTTTGATGCACCCATTTAGAAAGTTATGTTCTACCAAAAAAAAAAATTGAAAGGTTAAAATCCTGCCTTCAGTAAAGTGTACTTGATTCACTAACTCACCAAGTAATCGTACAGTGGCTACCCCAGCAGTTGTTTCAGATACATATCTTGACTTAGTTATTTGTAAATTAACTTTACCGTGAGGATAGTAATCCACATCTGTTTTCCATTAGTCCTTAAAGGTAAAATTTCAGCACAAATTCAACCCTCTTGTCAAGGTCAAGACCTACCTTTAATGAATGAAGCCAGTCTGAATGGAGAAACACTGGATAATAAATGACTTTGAAAGACGGGCCAACCAATGTCTAATATTTGGGCTAATACGCGGTGCCTCTTGATTATTGCTGGTATAAGTATTTGTGCAAATTTACAGTCCAGTATAGCAAATCTATATCCCCATAACAATACCAGCTCCGTTCGTATGCAGTAACCCAAGCAGTCAACGCAGAAATTCCTTAGGAACAGTTATCTCTGAGTGTTCTGTATTTAAAGATCAATACAATGACAGTATTTATTTTCTTCTTTCGGGTTTGCTATATAACAAATAGGCGACCGCTCTGGCAAGAGCACTTTGACAACTGCAAGCTTATGGCGCATGCTCACCCACGGAACTATGGGGATTGAAGTCTTTTCCACAGACTGCTATTGATTTCTGCAGGTTGTGAGAACTACAGTACTGAAAGGAGGCGAGATCAAATACATCCATTCTCCAGGGGGAAGTCGTTGGAACCCGGATTACATTTAAAATTAATGCAGTCCAAAATCATTAGCTTTCAGAAGAAAAACTGGTGGGATACATTGATCTGGAAATCGAAATTACAAGCAAAGCCTCCAGCAGTCTGACAGATGTGTAAATCAATCAAATACAGCTACCCAAAATAATAAGTTAAATGTTAGTCACTAGCTAGTTAATTAAACTATTCTAGTGCAAAATCACAATCTGACTTCCACTATGAAGAGATAAGACAACTTTTTAATATTAGTTACTATGTTTCTTAGCTGAAGTAAATGTTTTATATTGCAGTCTCAATATTCTTGATAAAATATAGTCTTACATCATCTGGGTATAACTTAGGTTTTGTGAGATTTTAAAAGTAAATTAAGATCAACATCTACATATTATGGTTACTGGTGCTATATAAACCCCCCAGGTAGATTCCCACAGGAGAAAGTCATCAACATTGAGTTTATGTTACTAGACAGAATATCCTATCAATGCAAGCTACAAAAAAGAGGGTAAATAAGCAGTTAAGTAATTTAACACTCCATCTGCACATCAGTCAGCAGTTCCTCCTCCATTACCTCCCTTCTATTACCCACATCTCTCCAGCTCCTCTTCAGAGATCAATATGCATCCTCAAACCATATTAATTGATTATATGTTCCGGTATTTCCATTATTAATATAACACTATTGTGACGTTCATAAATTACATTCTGTTTAGTTCTGTATGTTGTATTCCTGTATAATTGAGATGATGTGTCAGATTGGAAATGTTGGCTACAATATATTATCCTACAGTGTCAGGAAAAGTTACATTAACATGTGATCATTGTTAATAATTAGTTTTCATTACAAAATTTAAATCTGCATTGTGTGAACATTAGTGTGTATGGCTGCACACTGGTTGTTCAACAGAGGCTGGAGATATATGAGCAATCGTTGGAAGAGAGACAGTTAAACCTAAGAAGGAGAAATTAGTAGAATTGCAGGTGAGGCGTCAAGTGACTTAACTGCTTATTTCTTTGCTTTTTACAGTTTGAGTTGGTGGGCTATGCAGTCTAGGAACTGTAAGTCCAAGCCGTAAAGACCAGTTTTTCAGCATCTGTTCCTAGACTCTGCTGCCACTCTGATTGCACAAATGGGCCAGGAAGCTGCTTTAGTAGGGCATCTGAGGATTCTTTTGAACAAGGAATCTGACTAGCATAGAACTGGTTATACTGACTCTATGTCACTCCACCATCAAATGGGCAGAGTGCCAGAGCAAAAAAGGATATGGCCAGAGCAGTGTTACTGCCTCTGGGGAGCTGTTCCAAGACAACTCAAGCAAGAGCAAACTCTAGAGTGGTTTAACTTGCACTGGGAGCTAAAATGGCCCCCTGCAACCTTGAGGACTGATGGAGCAGAGCCCTGATACACCTGACTGGGCCAAAACTTTTTTTGTGTTAATTTCCAAGCTTTTAAAATAATTATATACATTGCTCCTATTTCCACAGATAGCAGTCAGGATTTATCCGTATTATCCCTTGTATGTCCCTGAATATCGGCAACAACTGCAATACATTATCTACCAATACACCTTCTTCTCCATCAGATGTCTGGAGAGCTGCACTCCTCTCATATCTTCTGATGGCCCAATCAGCCCCTGTCATCCCATCCACTTCCTGCACCCCACCAAATCCTCATGACAATAAAAGTTCAGAAGTGTGAAGTTCACAACATTTTGGACTCTATTCAGGAGAAAGCCACCACGGCAGCTTCTAGCTCATGGAAATGTTCCTAAATTGAAATAACTGATATAATCTTCTCTAGTAGCCATGGAATTCTGCCTTAGATATTTTGTAAGGATTCCCATTCGAAGTCTGATGTCAGGCAGCCCAGTCAACATATGTATGACCTGAAAGTGAAAGTTCCATTTTGAAGAGGCAGCAGCCTAAACCCATTCAGGTCTCTCATGATGACAGCTTCACTCTGCAGGTCAGCCAAGAAGATGGAGGAGGAGGGTCCAGGCAACCTGAATATTATCTATGTCCCCTTCCCAGATACAGTAATCAGGAAAAGTAGGGAAAGCCCACCATAAGATGATGACAGAATCTGGGTGCCGAAGGTCCCTCTCCCAATAAAAGGATCATTAGGGTGAAAAAATAAACAGGACCTAATTTTGCAATATTTTATTATGAGAAAAGTGCCTTCTTGATCTCAGTCAGTTTATACCTTGTATTTAATGCAATTTATTCCCACCTTTGTAATTTGATCCTAGCTATGTAACTACAGATACTTCTCGTATTTATATACAAAGGCATTTTAGCTTACTAAAGCTAGTAGAAATATAATAATATATTATGGGGCACTGAGTTTTGTTGAATAGAAAAATCTAAATTAAAAATAAACTTAAAATGAATCTGGTGCCATATGTCTTAATTATGGGACAAAGTACGTATGAATGACTGAATGACCTCCTCCGTTAGGTGTTATTTTAAGTATTACTTTTGCTGAATTATTTCCCCTTTGTGAATATTAAATGTTAACTGCTTTCATATTTCCCAGTTACTTAGCTGTGTTAGATCTCCCAAAATTTCTTGATTCTTCCTACCTTTGACTAAACAAAATGATTCCACTAGAATATGTTCACTTTGCTATTCAGCCCCTCTTCTGGGTCCTTATTAGAAGTTATACTGGTCACTGTTCATTACTGATCCCTAAATATTCCTTTATTATCTAACAGAAGTACTTTATCAAAGTGTCTTTTTAAAGTCAAAATAAGTTTGTTACAAAGTAATTTAATTTTCTACTACCTGTATTGTCTTAGTGTACGCTGTCAACTTAAAAACCATAGGGCCTAACTGGGGGCTCAGTCAGTGCTGCCATTTTTTTTTTTAAATAAAGATTCTCGATTTTTTATTTTGACTTCCAGTTTCAAATTTTGCCCTTAGCCAAAATAGCTGCCATCTTCAATTACTGTCTCTAGGACAGAAGCCACGGGCTATCCTCAGTAAGATGGCAGTCATCTCTATCTTCTGTAGGGGATAGTGAGTCTGCTCCCAGAAAAGAGGGACACAGTTTCCTGTTATTTCCAATTGGGCTGAAGCATGGCTGCCCTGAGGGAAGAAGATGGGCCTCCAATCACCAACTGAGGGCTGAAGAGGGACAGAATGTGGAGGCGCAGTGAATGGGGCTCTGGCAGCAGCAGGGAAGAGGACCGTGCTAGGAAACAGGATGGGAAACTGAGTGGTCAGAGGAATGTGAGGGGAGCCAGAAGCAAACTGAGGAGGTTTGTAGTGGAATATGGGATGGCAGAGAGGAAAATGCAATGAGTAGGAGATAGTGAGAGGAGAGGAAGGGAAATGCATGTGTCTGGGGGGACTACTGTACACAGAGACAGGCAGAGGCAGGGCCAGATTAACCTTGTGGGCCTGGCACCAAACATATTTGTGGGCCCCTAGGGAAGCAACGGAGCATGGCATGAGGGGGTCAGTCCCCAGAGCAAGGAAGCAGAGACTGCCAGGAGCTGGAGATGCACTGGGGTCCAGCCAGGGGATAGAGAAGCCAGCAGTGGGCCCAGGGGTAGATGAGCCCTTGGCTGGCCAGCGGGCAGGCTGAGAGGAGCAAGTGGTGGGAGGGAGGGAGCCAGCGGGGTCTCAGGGCACAGTGCAAGCAGAGCAGACCAGGGCCTTTTCTGAGCATGGGCCCAGCTCCATGGCACCACTGGCACCATTGTAAACCTGGTACTGGGTGGAGGCGTATGGCGGAAACATGTGACTGTGGGTAGCTGCCTATCCTGTCTTGTTAGGGAGGGAGATAGAGGAGGTTACAATAAAAGCTCCCCATGTCAGGGAAAGGAGAAGGCAAGTTCCTACTTTGCAGTGAACATGGAAACTGCATTTTTGTATGTACTTGAGATTGAAGATGGACCCAGGTTGATCACACACAAATTGGGGATGGGAGCTTCCTCATAAAAGACATGGTGGTGATGGTGAAATTAGACAACAGGCAAAACCCACAATTTTTAAACATTATATTTTGGGTTCTGCCTCATGATTTTCAAATACTTGGGTTCTACAATGCAGTGATACACACACTGCAAAGTGTTGTGCATCTCAGAATGCAGGCTTTAGGCAGCTGTGTCACATCTGCCCACATCTCAAGTGACAAAGCAAGGAAGAACCCTTCCTCAAAGACTATTGTTCAGCTGAGATTGGAATCAGGTGATCATGGGTCCCAGTTTCACCTTTTCTCCTGAGTGCTGTTCACAAGCCTTACTACTATGATGACCTCGTCTCTCTACCCTAAAAGCTAGGCAACTAATATTTCCCTAATTTTTCAAACAAGGTAATTGAGAAGTTGCACAAATCACGTCAAGACTGAGCTGTGAACAGAGCCCAGGTCACAAGTCTTGTTCTGCTGCCTTTCAGAAGGGGAATGCATCAAATCTATTTACTTGACTAATTGGTCTGTAACCATTGCTCTAACCACTAGACCACATACAGATCATGATGAGAACCCAGTAATTCTGATACCCAGCATTCCTCTACAGTCTCACAAAATATTTGTTAAACTAATTGACAGCAAGCCTCATTCTTGAAGGTGTAACATTTGAATTACTAGGACACTGAATGCTCTCTAAGGACATTGCTAAGGAACTACAGTCTTATCTGTAGGTCACCATTTTTAATTTAGCCCTGCTCTGCTCCCTATTGAAAGTTGTTCCCATGTAACTGACATTTTGGTGACCCCCTAAATTTTTTTTTTGCCAAAAGCTTGTTTTCACTACATCTGAATTTGGACCAAATTTGAGTGGTCATTGTTCCTCTTTCAAATAAAACTTAAGGGATTTACAAGTCATGATTTACTGCTATTGAAGTTCTGCTATGTCATCATGTTTTGTATCTATCATATTATACAGACTTCATTATGGATGTGTTAATAGTGTTATCATTAAGGTTACACTGAGCTTTTTCAAGTGCCATTTTAATTATTGTATTAGGTATGACAAGTAAATTTGTTCATTATTTTAGCAGTTAAAAATTACTCCTTTCTGAAATGTAAAAAAAAAAAAAAAAAAAAACCAATGTTTTGGACTCCTTATTCATGGCTTTGCTTTTACATTTAAATCTGTAAGTAAACGTAGAGTTAAACAAAATGTCAAGCATAGATAGTTTTTTTCCAATAAAAAGTTATGAGAATTATCTATTGAAATGGCTTTTATTAATGTTAGAAAAGACAACAGAGAAAATATTTATGAAAACAATTGGGAGGCAGCCCATATAGACCCTCAACTCTGGAAAAATCTGCAGAGTATGAAGTAATCTTTACCTTATTCAGCTACTTGACATTTTAAATATATGCAAGGAAATCTGCTCTGAATTGAGCCAATTAAGTGTTTAATATTTTAAACACCTAAAATGCTCCATGGATTTAGACTCCAATTCTGCAAATGTATCCGCCAAGGCAGACACTTGTTGCCATTCAGAGATCCATTGAAGTCAATGACCTCTGTGCAAGTGCAGAAGTCCAAAACATGGATACTTTTGCAAGATCAGGGTCTATGCTATGAGCAGTTTTCCTTGTATGTCCTCCCAAACTAGGCTGAGATCTAAGAGTTTTCCTAGCCTCTGCTCATTTATTGAAGCAGAAGATTGGAAAAATTTATATCATATGCTTGGTAAGAGCTTTAGAGAAATATATTCATCTGGTGCACAGGTTTTTTTACATGAACCTGTAGGAGCCTGGTATTGCAGAAAACTTATGCACTCAAGTAATTTCCTATGCTAAATAATTTAAGAACTTTCAAGACTGCTAATGTTTAAAAGCAAGGACATTCTCACATTAAAATGTGTTAACTTTAAGTTCAGATTGCTGACATAATATAAAACTCTTATGAAAAACACAACTACAAATTTACCATTAAATAAATATTTAAAAGAGATTCGTAAAGACAATTTATACAAATATTCTGTTCTTACTGTTCACACATACCATTCACTGAAATACTGACGTGCAAGTTCCTTCCAACAACCTTAACTCTGACACACAAAATAGGTTTGCAGACTTTCAATATATACATCACAAATTAAATTTTACATATTCAAATATATATACACAGAGAAAGAGAGAGGTGGTATGTATATTGAATGGCATATAGTATAGAAAGCTCATGAGGAAGGTCTTGCTATTTTTCAAAGAGGTCAAAAAGGAACGGGAAAACTATGACACTAGAAAGTTGTATTGCCTTAACTATAACAGGACAGGTTTCAGAGTGGTAGCTGTGTTAGTCTGTATCAGCAAAAACAAGAAGGAGTATTTGTGGCACCTTAGAGACTAACAAATTTATTGGAGCTTAAGCTTTCGTGGGCTAAAACCCACTTCATCAGATGCATGGAGTGGAAAATACAATGGGCAGGTATAAAAATACAGTACATGAAAAGATAGGAGTTGCCTTACCAAGGGGGAGTGGTCAGTGCTAACGAGACAATTCAGTTAAGGTGGAAGTGGACTATTCTCAACAGTAGAATACCAAGGGAGGAAAAATCACTTTTGTAGTGGGCCAATGTAAGAAGAGTGGCCCATTTCAAACAGTTGACAAGAAGGTGTGAGTAACAGTAGGGAGAAATTAGTTTTTGTAGTGACCCATCTACTCTCAGTCTTTATTCAGGCTTAATTTGATGGTGTCCAGTTAGCAAGTGAATTCCAGTTCTGCAGTTTCTCATTGGAATCTGTTTTTGAAGTTTTTTTTGTTGAAGAATTGCAACTCTTAAGTCTGTTAGAGTGTCCAGAGAGATTAAAGTGTTCTTCGGCTGTTTTTTTTAATGTTATAATTCTTGATATATCTAAGCTGCCACAAGTACTCCTCATTGTTATAACAGGACAGTTACATAGTATAATCCCCCTAGTGTGAATGAAGTTATATTGGTATAAGTGCTTTATACCAGTATAACTATTCCCACATACAGGAAGGTGAATAAGCTATATTAGTATAAGTATAAGTATACCTTTACACCAGTGTAACTACAGACACATTAAAAGCGACAAAGCGTCCTGTGGCACCTTATAGACTAACAGACGTATTGTAGCATAAGCTTTCATGGGTGAATACCACTTCGTTGGATGCATCCACAAAAGCTTATGCTCCAATAAATCTGTTAGTCTATAAGGTGCCACAGGACTCTGTCGCTTTTTACATATTCAGACTAACATGGCTACTCCTCTGATATACTACATACACATTGGGGCTTGTACCACTTAAAAAAAAAATCACATCCCTAAGACAATGGGTCCTTCACAGTCCTTATAATCTATGAATACCTTGCCCTTTGATAAAGCTTTTCCACCATAGTCAGAATGACATTTAGTGTGATTATCACCAGATAAAAACGAACAAACAAACCACACATTATCCCATCAGAATTTCCTATACCCAGGAAGGGAAAAGAGTCAAAAATTCCACAAAGTCCCCTAGGACCTTTGCTATGCCAGTCAATCTCTACAGTGATAAGTACTAGTGCAAAATCATAACAGAAATAAGTTTTGGTAAGTGAAATTTTATTTATCCTCTTTTTTTCATACTTCTGTAACAATTGTCTTATCACTTTCTCCCAAGCTTACACATATTAGATAACTGTTCTGAACTCCTATAAATATTGCTAGCTACTTTAGATTCCATAGTGAATTTACTGGAAGAAATGATGTAAGCTAAAATTCAGTAGGGTGCATACAAAACCTTCAGATAAAAGGGGGCCTCAAGCTTAGAGAAATTTATTTAAGGTGTTTGTTGACAAGGATAAACAGACCGTAGTACAGACAATTGGTAGTAATCCAAAGATCTCCTTTTTACATAAAATAAATCTGTTTAGTTTGGGAGACACCAAAGAATCAGCTTATAGACCCTTCTCAAAGAGTCCTGTTCTGTGCATTGTGAAGTGATCAATGGGGACAGAAGCTAGTAACCTTAATGTGTGGGCCTTGGACAATTGTTTTCAGATTTACCCTACCAGGCTAGATTTATGGACTAGATTACCAAGGAAGTGGAGGATAGGACTGATGTGGAAGCACTTTTCACATCAATAAAATATTACTGAAATGACATTCATTAACAGAGCTGTGTGGGAAAACTTGGCCCCTGAGCCTGTAAACATTTAAATACATGTGTAACTTTACTAGTTAAACATGTCCACTGAAGTTAAAGGGACTACTCACATGAGTAAAGTTATGCAAGTATTTTAAATGTTTGCCATATCATAGCCTTAAACAATATCTATACACACTACAGCTAGCACTTTAACTTTTTTTAATTAATTCAAATTAATGTTAGGAAGTGTTATTACCACAGAACTAGAAGTTAAAATAAACAATTAATATCAATGAAGTAATACAACTGATAGTGTGTTGGCCTTTGACCTGTACCCTAGCATCCTTAGCTAAATTTGTAGGTGACAGAGCTATGTAATTTATAAAGAAGCCCACAATATGAAAGAACTTACAAGATGCTTGGGATGCTCCTGTGACAGGAGCTTTTATCTTTATCTCTAATTTATGTATTAGTTAAACTTTAGGTTTACTAAAATTGTTATGTTCTTAGAGTTTGTGACAAGCACAATAAAAGATTAAATAAAATTCACTGTCCCTCCTCCCCTTCAGCCCCAGCTGTGCAGTGTCGAATTCCTATCAAGAAGTTGCCATTTTGCCACAATCTCCCAGAAGTGCCTGCATTGTGGTGTAGTTGTATGTTTACAATTTGAGAAGTGCTTTGGTAAAATATTAAGACACTATTACTATATATTATAGCCACAAAATAACAAGACAATCACGTGGCCCAGGTACCAGTCACTGTTGGTCATTCCTTGTCTAACAAGACTAGAGAGCATCCCTGCAACCTAATAGGTATTCTAAGGATGAGAACACCTCAAACTGCTCTTTATTAACTACCTCTGACAAACATCATGGAAAGTATGGCATCAACTCTTCCTTGGCCAAAGTAGGGTGATCAGATAGCAAGTGTGAAAAATCGAGATACGTTCTTTTTCAGGGGGTAGGGTAATAGGTTGCCTATATAAGACAAACCCCGTAACGTTGGGATGTCTGGTTACCCTAGGCCAAAATGACACAATGTAGGATCTTCGTACATCAGTACAGAAGTGAGAGATGAGAGTGAAGGACAGTAAGGAAGGAAGAACCGTGAGATTTTTCAGATGTAGAGATGGCATCACAGCTTCATCTAGAGAAATGTGTACATTACATTATGCTAGGATGACTTTTTAGAAAGGGATTATTTTTTCCTCCATGAGAAAGTATACCTGCAAGCCAAAACAAGAAAATTCACACTACTCCCAGATTCCTTCTCGGCATGTCCCTTGTGCCTGGTATAGCTAGGAAAGGTGAGTTTTGCTGAATAAGCCCCACTTCAGTTATTTACTTAAGGATACCCTTAATGAGGACTTTTAAGTGAAAGTCTTTAATGAAGTACGAGGGGACATTAACAAAGGGTGCGTGTGTTTATTTGTTATTGGCAATAAACCCCCATAAGGAAACAAACATTTGGCAATTTCACTTGAATCATGTCAATCACCACCCGCCTCAGCAGCCTGTTAAGCTAAAAGTCAGGTACTCAGCACGAATCCCTTTCTCGCTTACTCATGATTTACCAGAGACCTCTTTCTTCTGAACTGGGGAATCTCGCGGGGGGCAAAAGCCGCTTTGGAGGACAAGACACTAAGTAGCAGCACCTGTTTATGTCACACTGGGGGCGGAGAGGACGCTCTTGTGTCCTGGGGAAGGGGAGACAGTAGAGCTGCAGGTTTACAATGAAGTACTTGGGGGAGGCTATAATCTACCCTCCCCCCACGCTGCCCCGGACCGTGACACACGCGCCCACGAGGGGACTGGGACACAGCAGCCGCTTTACTAGGAGGGGAGAGTGAAAGGGCTCTTCTCCCCCTCCCCGCCCCCAGGCCCTCGGGGAAGGGAGACGCTAGCAAGAGAGCGGCCCCGCGGGGAAGAAGAGGGGACAGGGTGCTGACCTTTCCCGCAGCAAGTGCGCCCATCCCGCCGCGTCCCCCTCCGAAGGCAGCAGCGCCCACCTGTCCCGCACTCGACACCGGGGAACGGTAGCAGCAGCCGAGGCGCGCCCCTCGGGGGCCTTTAAATCCCCTCAGTAGCGGCAGGCGCGGGGACTACATCTCCCATGGTGCCCCGGTGGCCCTCCTTCCCCAGCGCTCTGACGCGCGCGGGAGGGGGCGGCCTGGCTCTTACCTCACAGAGGTGCTGCCCCCTTTCCGGTCGCTCAGTCCGCGCAGCGTATGGAGCCTGCGGCTCGGGTCTCACCCAGGGCCTATCTCGCCTTAGCGGCCTATCCTGCTCCCTGCCTGCTGCGGCAGGGCCTGGCGGAGCTGCGCGACGGGGGAAGGTCCCCGCGTCCCCTGCGCTAGTGTCAGGCTTCGGGCCCTGTATTAGGCCGACTCCTCCTGATACCGCTGCTGCAGTGGGGCCTCCGGGATCCCCGCACCCGGAGAGTATGTCGGACCAGACGGGCTTGGCGCTGCAGCAGACCCTGGACAGGTACGGGGGAGAGAGGGTGCGTGGGTGGGGGTGGTAAGATAGATACCTACATAGATACAGGGAGAGAGGGGGGTGTGTGTGTGAGCGGGTGCGTCCATGCCCGGGGTGGTGGAGAGACATAAAGGGAGAGGAGGGAGTCTGCGTGTGGTCGGGGTAACCACACGGATATAGGGGAACGTGGGGAGCTCTTGTATGTCACCGGTGTTTGATTGTTTCACCTGGGTGTGTACCAGGCGCTTCAGGGAGACACATCTAGGTGATGTATGAGTCTCAGAGAGATGATGTGAGGTAAGGCATCAGGTTGTTTATGGAAAATAAAGTTTTGGGATTACTTGTTTTTGTACAGTGTTTATTCTGATTCCACGAGGGTAGCATGAGAGACTTGTGGGAAAGACTATGGAAAGAAGTGGAGGAATGTTTGCCTTTGGTTAAAAAACTGTATTGGGATTCAAGATACTTCCTGGCTATGCCACAGACTTCCTATCTCACCTTGAATAAATCACTTACAGGCTATGTCTACACTACAGACATTACAGCGGCACAACTGCACCCCTGTAAGGTCTCCCATGTAGCCACTTTATGCAGATGGGAGAGAGTTCTCCTGTTAGCTACCACTGCTCACAGGAGGTGGCTTAATTATGCCGTGTCTCCTGCCTACATAGTGCTATCCACACTGGTGCTTCTGTTGGCAAAACTTACCCAGAGAGTATTTTTTCACACCCCTGACTGACAAAAGTTCTAGTGTAGACATGTCTCTGTAGGCCTGAGTACCTTATCTGTAAAATAGCAGTGATAGCACTTTCCTATCTTACAGGGATGTTGTAAGGATAAATTAATCAGTACCTGCGAGTTGCTTAGGTACTAAGCTGATGGTGGGACATGTGTGTCTAGGAAGACTTGGGAAGGGATGTAAAAGCAATGGAAAATTACTTGAGGGTTATAGAGGACACTGTAGGCGTAGGAGGCCTCATGGAAGAAAGTTTGGAGATGCAGGTAGGAGAAGGCTGCAGAAGAGGAGTACATGACCTGCAGAAGAAAGCAAATGAGTTTGTGCATTTGTTGTTGCTTTATGATGTTAGCTGATGCATAAGAATGGCAACACTGGGTCAGATCAGTGGTCCATCCAGTCCAGTATCCTATCTTCTAACAGTGGTGGTGCCAGATGCTTCAGATGACGGTAACAGAACAGGGCACTTTTTTGAGTGATCCACACCCTGTTATCCAATCCTAGCAGGCAGAGGTTTAGGGACACTGAGAGCATGGTGCTGTGTCTCTAACTGTTCTGGCTAATAGCTAAGTTCATGGAGGATAAGTCCATCAATATCTAATTCTTTTTTGAACCCAGTTGTACTTTTGGCTTTCACAACATCCCCTGGCAATAAGTTCCACAGGTTTACTATAAGTTGTGTGAGGAAGTATTTCCTTATGTTTGTTTTCAACCTACTGCCTATTAATTTAATTGGTGACCCTAGTTCTATGTGAAAGGATAAATAATACTTCCTTAATTATTTTCTCCATGCCATTTATGGTGTGGAGAACCTGTCAAGCCTTCATCAGAAGGAAGCAAATAGGGCCCAAACCCAACGTGTTTCTCCTTTACAGGTCACCTTTAAGAAAAGTGGAATTAGTGAAATATAGGCTGCCATCAGAAGAGTGATGGACATTAAATTATGTGAGGAAAGGGGAGAGCTGTGTGCAGCGTTTAAGGTGAGAATGAGGAGTTTGGAGGAGGAGGAGGGTGGTGTAGTGGGAAAGAGAAAAGCAGATAAATTTGGTGTCTGCATTTTGGGTAGCATGGAAGAGTGCAAAGTTAAAGTCAGGCCAACCAGAGAGAAAAAGGTTATAATCTAGGCAGGGGATTGTCAAGGAGGTTGCAGTAATGTAGGCAAGAGATTACCAATGATTTTGGAAGCAGGAATGGAAAGAAGTTGGATTTTGGAGCTACTGAGAGGGAGCAGTGTCAAGGTGAGCAACAACATGGATAGGAGAAGTAAAGGAGAGGAGAGACAAAGAAGAAAATAAAGGTGTGGAGAGGATGGTAGAATGACTAAGAAGAACATTCTAAAAAAAAAAAAAGATCTCGGAGAACATTGCAAATCCAAAACAGGACAGGTTATCAACAATGGAATGTGTCCATCTGTACCTCAGTATCTTCTAAATTCTATTCTAGATTTCCCTCTTTGTAACACTACTGTTTTTTTATCTTGCTTCTAATAAGATTGGTGCTTTAGTGTTGTACAGGAGATCTAAAACACATTTTGGAGGCTCATTGCAGCCCCACTTACAGATGTAATATCACATCACAACTGTGTAGCTTGTTCCAGTGAACACCTCTTTTACGGTGATAACAACCTGAATTGCTTTACACTCAACCTCATGGTCTCCGTTGTGGGCTAGTTTGTTAATGGGAGGTAATGGGTGGTAGCTGGTACAGCTGAGGTCTTAGACTGGTAAATGGGTATAGTGACCTTTAAATGGGGAGGAAACCAAACAAACATGGGTTTTGGTTTATTTTGCTGCTGCTTTATGAATTTGGAAGACACAAATGTTTTTTCTAAGTAAAAACTATTTTTGGCTTGTTTTTTTCAGGTTTTGTGTATCATGGAAAACTCTTTAGGGCTTTGCGTACACTAGAAAAAATTACCCATTGGCAAGTGTCAATAACAAACATGTTCAGCAATGTTTCAGAACCCAGGTCTGCATTTGCAGTTAAACCGTGTTCAGCACCAGTTCAGTTGCATCCATTGTCAGCAATAGGTAATTTTCCTAGAGAAGACTAGGCTTGTGGCAGATGTAAAACTAATTAAAGTTAAAGATCACAATAGACTTAAAGATGAACAGTTGAAAGGGAAGAGAGTTTTAATCTGACCATGATATTGGTTAGTTCCTATGCCTTATGAACACTTCGGTGAAAGAGGATGTCTTTGTTAAAGATTTTACATGTAACCTGTTGACTCTAGATCACTGACAATATCTTTCCCAAAGAAGTCCTCCAGCAAAACTAGGGAATACTAGACTTGATGCTTCAGATATTTCTAAGGTAAAAAGCAAGCAGAAACTCACCTTTTTTGCAACCAGGATGGGAGAAGGGGCTCCAAGTACACAGCAGCATGAAAGATGGTACAGAGGAAAGTATGAGAAAATGACAGAGTGGTAAGACCAGTAAGCCTCGAAGAGTTTGAATTTAATTGAGAATGCAGCAGGGTACCCGAAAAGGGAATTTAGAGGGACTGACATGTATATAACATCAATGGTATTTCTTTCTGATTGAAGAAAGGTTACAAAAGCCACAGAGAAGGGTAGCATTCCTACACTTTGAACTTGCCAAGGTCATATAGATACGTGTCATCGCTTTCATTATGTTTTATATGGTGGTCAGCAAGAAGAGAAACCTTAATATTTGGCACCAAAAAATACGAGTGCATGGGTTTTCAGCATTGGATTATGAACAAATGTCAAGGGAGTTAACAGCCAGCCTTTCCTTCTACTTTGTCTTGTTATTAAATGGGAGGGGGTTCTTGGGTAGATACCCAGCTACAGTAGAATCTCAGAGTTACGAATACCTTGAGAATGGAGATTGTTAGTAGTTCTGAAATGTTCGTAACTTCTGAACAAAACATTATGATTATTCTTTCAAAGATTTATAGCTGAACATTGACTTAATACAGCTAAATGCTGCTTTTAACCCTTTGAATGTAAATGAAACCCTATTCAAGGGACACCATCATAGGACCTAATCACATCAGCCACACCATCAGGGGCTCGTTCACCTGCACAGCTACCAGTGTGATATATTCCATCATGTGCCAGCAAAGCCCCTCTGCCATGTACATTGGCTAACCCGGACAGTCTCTGTGCAAAAGAATAAATGGACACGAATCAGACGTCAAGAATTATAATATTCAAAAAACAGTCGGAGAACACTTCAACCTCTCTGGACACTCAATTACAGACCTAAAAGTCGTAATTCTTCAACAAAAAAACTTCACAAACAGATTCCAATGAGAAACTGCAGAATTGGAATTAATTTGCAAACTGGACACCGTTAAATTTGGCTTGAATAAAGACTGGGAGTGGATGGGTCGTACACAAACTAAAAACTATTTTCCATTCTAATTTTTCCCCTACTGTTACTCACACCTTCTTGTCAACTGTTTGAAATGGGCCATTCTGATTATCACTTTAAGTTTTTTTTCTCCTGCTGATAAGAGCCTACCTTAATTGATTAGTCTTGTTAGAGTTGGTATGGCAACATGCATTTTTCATGTTCTCTGTGTGTGTTTAATTAATATATATTAATTATAATATATATATAAATAAATCTCTTCCTGCTGTATTTTCCACTGCATGCATCTGATGAAGTGAATTTTAGCCCACGAAAGCTTATTCTCAAATAAATTTGTTAGTCTGTAAGGTGCCACAAGTACTCCTAATTGTTTTTGTTGATACAAACTAACATGGCTACTACTCTGAAACCCATCACAGAAATAGTTTCCTTACCTTTCAGATCTTTTTTTAAATTGTCCCTTTATTTCTTTAACAGTTTACATTTAATACCGTATTGTACTGTATTTGTGTTTTGTTTTGATTTTTCCCTTCTCTTTCTCCTCTCTGCTGCTGCTGCCTGATTGCATACTTATGGTTCCAAATGAGGTGTATGTTGACTGGTCCGTTAGTAACTGTGAGGTTGTACTGTAGTTGGAAAAGGGTGTGCTGGTATGGAAAAAGTTGAGAATCACTGTGTTAGTGTATGATAACATCACCTGAATGAATACTGTTATAATTAACACCATATCAGGGTGGCTGGATTTAATCAGTTTTTAATCATGATTTAAATTAGCAAGTAGGAAATCTTGATATAAAGAAATTATTTTAATCTTGTTTTGCCTTTGTACTTCTTCGTTATTTTCCTAAAGAGAGGTTGATTCTCGTTGATTTATAGCTAAATATAGACCTTACTTTTTGCTGATCAGGAGGAGATACTATACCAATCCACATTTATTTAAGCAATTATATAGCTCAACATACATTTATTTGGATTATTATGATAGAAAATTGTTAATGATGCTTTTCTTATTTACTAGATTTTTTTGTTTGTTTGACATTTATGTTAAGTTGCTTTGGGAGTGGAAATTGGAATTCCGTTAAATGCACAAAAATAGCATTTTATTTTATTTTTTTTAAGTATTTAAATAAGTTATGGAAACATGTTTTACATCTAAAACTGATTTAGACAAAATAGTATCTGTGGTTAATGAATTCAGCTGATTATTTCTGATCTCCATCTCCTTCACAATTTTAGAATAATAGATCTCATCCTGTCACACCTCATTTTTATTCATATATTGGTAGAGGAAAACAAGCTGTTCTACTTTTTCAGTTCCCAGTCAGTTTTTCAGCTTTGGATGAACTAGTCATTACATCGCACTAGCCGGCTGAATAAACTGAAATGAAGAAAATATTCTCTCTGTACCTGAGAAGAGGCTACTTCTGTCAAAAGCTGGTTTAGCACTTTAACAGACTCTGGTTCCAGGTGTTTAGCCAGTGATTTTCACTGTGGTTTGGCTTTAGCAGCAAACTTGTACTGCTTATTTTTTATTTAATTTAAATGATAGATTTTAGTAACTTTAAGCCTTAATATAGTTTGTCATTTCAAATTTAATTTTAAATATTCTTATTTTTAAAAAGAAAATTACTGTATTTTAAAAACTTGATTTAAATTAAATTTTTGTCCACTTTGAGTACGAGTATCACTTCTGGTTTCAATTTGTTTCTTTTTCTCATTGATATCAACACATGAATTTTGAATAAGTACACTGTTGCAGGAATATATAAATATAAGATATTCTGTGTACAGAATTTCTGGTGTTGAAGTATTCGATCACTACATAGTAAGCTGTAGATAATTAAGAACTCTGTTTTTTTGTTTTTTAATCTCTTTACAAATGAGATGTTAGTGTTTATAGTTAGGGGCTGGTAGGAATTTCTGGTATCCCTCTAGAGTGACAATTCTCTATTTTTCATATTTTATTTCAATGTTTATTTAAATCTGACACACATGGCTGAAGCAGACATACTGTTACCATTTATTCAATATTCAGAGTGCACTTGCCCTAATAACACCAAACCATTGCATTTTGTAAATTAAAGAGAGATTAATAAATAAAATGCATTTAGTGTGAGATTTTTTTAAACGAAGAAAAATTTTCTTAATTAAAAACAAATTGCACTGTTGCATTACATTATTGAGTCTCTAACATGGTAACCTACGTTCAGAACATAAATGTGACAGTCTGAATCCTTCCTGTACTGTCAATCGTGGCTTAGGATACAAACAAGATTCCGCCATTCTTGTCCATCCTGGGCCACTCTTTGCAAGTCCTCTGTTAAGTCAAATACATTTTCCCTTTGTACTGTTTGATAGAGGCATTCACTAGATTGACCCCTTAATGTTGCTCCAGCTGCCCAGTGGCATGCCTGCGATGGCAGATGATCCTGCTTCATTCTTAACACAGATATTTACCTCATTTTCTGGATAATTTTGGAGATAACGTTGTTGAACTGTAACAAATCTCAGTGCGTGTTATACATTCATTTCTATTTAACACCGAGTATGTTTCTGAGGCATTTGGATCCAGCTTTCACATCTGTACCTTGAACTGGAAATAATATATAAGATGAAGATTTGTAGTTGGTCTTTAAGTTGTAGAATTGCTATGACCAAATCTTGTTTAAGCTGGTGAATGCCACTTTGTTTGTGACATGATTTCCTTCTGGATATCTCTGTTGGCTTGCATGTTACTGCCAAGATATGTGAATTGACCCACCCCTTGTATTCCTTTGCCATCTAGCAAAATGCTAGAGCTGAGAGTTTCTAGGGTACTACTTGTATTTGATTTTCATAACTGATTGACCTAGACTCTTTTGCATGCTGTACAGTCTTTTGGTCTTTGCCTCCATGTTGGTTGAGCTGTCACTTAGGTTTTGCTGCTGATGTAGTTCTTCTAAGTGTTATAGTGTACTGTTAGCTTTGTGATATGTGTTACAACTTTTCCTCATAACTAAGTCAAAGGCAATGCCAAACAGAGGTGAGAGAATGCATCCTTGTGAGGCACCAGTGTCTGTTAAATCATTCAGCCAAGTCCACGTTTACTTGAAACTGTACATGCTGCACCTTGATATCAAGTCTTGATGCTAACTTTTTATTGGCATACTAGAACTCTTCAAGACATTCCAGAATGAACTGTCAAAGGCTTTTTTAAAAATACACAAAGTTTATGCTGAGTGGATTCCCCTGTATAGTCAGGCTAGTGAAATAGACTATATATGCAAAGCATTGTCAAATGGAAAAAGTAAACAAACTTTTTTTTTTAAATTTATCTTTCAATTATAATCTCCAGTTGCCCTCGGTAACAGCCGGTAAAAAGAACATATCAGAAGTCTGGCATGTAAGTTGATGTCCGTTTTTAATGCATTTGTGTTAAATATTTTTTGTGTCCAGAGAATATATCCTTGCACTACCTAAATGAAATTGGAAACTTTATTGAAAGAGCTTGGGGTCGTCTGAGCTAATGTAATACAGAATTATTTAATGGAATCTATCTTTGCATTTCCTGGCTTTTATTGTTTGTTTTTTGTCAGAACAGTTGTTTAAGTTCTATTGCGGCTATATTTCTGAAAAGATTTTAAAAGTCAAAGTTAGCATACCCAGCAGTTGCCCTGTCCTTTATTTCTTACATTTGTAATGTCCATCTACTATTTATTATATGCTGGGGCATTTTCCCAAAACATAATTCAGTGCCATTTAAGCTAAAATTCAATATTTGATATCTTGCAATAGCACAATACATGTTGTAACAGCATGCACCCACCTCTCATGAGTGCCCCTTTCTGGTCGAGTGTGTCTGCAGTTTTTAAACCAATCCCAGCCCTGGTATTGGGCCATACCCCCAGGGCTTCCTCCCTGGAGGCAATTGGTTTCACCCTCTTGGTTTGTTCTGGCTCCAGCTAGGCCTCTTGACAGTTCAGTCCACTTCTGGGGGTTAACCTTCCCCACTGGCTTGTGGCGGGGGGACCCGGGCTCACCCACTATTCTGGGTCCCAACCCAGAGACCGTAAGAATAGCAGCCATGCTCTGCTGTGTTCCTTTAGCAAAACTGCTTTCGGTTCCCTGGGCCACTTCCCCTTGGCCCCAAACTTGATTGACACCTTACCTTTAGCTCAGGGCCCTTCTTCCTCACTCCCCTAGTCCCTACTAGCACTGAGCTGTCCATTGTACTGGAGTTCTCTTTGGCTAGCCGGGAGCACCACTTGTACTTCTTTAGCTCCAGCAAGGAACCATTTATCTCTTTCACTGCTTTTTATAGGGTCCTCCTGGTCTTCCTGCAGTTTTCTGGGACAAGTATGGCAAGACCAAGAGACTTCCAGGAGGGGGCCTCTGGGCCTAATCCACCCCATCACACACATGTAATGGAGGGTAAATGCTTCCATATCTAATAATATTGAAAGTGTAGTTTTTAACATGACCCAGGGTGGAGTGGGTAGGGGTAGTGCAGCAACACCTGATGCCATGTGTGATGTTGAGGGGGGTATAGAGAGATCTTCAAAAAGATTTTTTAAAATCAATACTATCTTGACAGTGATCTCTTTAAGCTCCAGATATCTAAGGGTAAGTTTAGTTAATGAATGGTAACGGAAGTTAATAGATAAAATATTAAAGTCAACCTTTTATTCCTATGGAAAATTAAATCTTTCATAGCAGATATAATTTTCGCTTGTCGCCCTTTTGACTGGAAGTTTGGAAGAACTGGGACTATAACAAAGCTGTTCTCAATGGATCTGATATCTTATGTTAGCTCCTTGCTAACAGAATAATGGCTATAAACCAAGATAGTCATTCCTAGTCAGATTGCAGACTAAGGCCTAGTCTACACTACAAAGTTATGTCAACACAAGGCAGCTTATGACAACCTAGTTGTACACACATCTGCATTAAAACTGATCACCTGCTGTAAGCACCCCATTATCCAGACATAGTAACAACACCTCCCCAAGCGGTGCATGTGTATGTAGACATTTCATTACTTATGTCAACCCTAACTTTCCTCCAGCAGCTGTTCCATAATGCCCCACACTGACTGTTGTGGTTACCATTGTGAATTCCACTGCCCAGGAGGTCACATGGACCCAGAGCCCCTCATCCCCTTAAAGCTCCATGAATTTTTGAAAATCCTTTTTCTGGTTGCCTGGCTTGGCGAGCATATCTAGCAGCTCTCCATTGTTGAGTGCAACTGCCCAGCTGACCATGTTGGCTACACTCCAGCTTGGAGTAGACTGGAGATATTGGATCACCTGAGCCTGTGGGAAGAAGAGGCTATGCAGGCACAGCTCTGAATCAGTCATAGAAACCTCAACATCTGTGAGCAGATTGCTCAGGGGATGCAGAATAAAAGCTATGACGGGACCAGCAGCAGTGCTGTGTGAAAGCCAGGGAGCTGTGGCAAGCATATCAGAAGGCCAGGGAGACCAACAATCTATCCAGTGCCAAGCCACACACTTGCTTTTATGAAGAACTGTGTGCCCTATTCAATGGGGAAACACCTCCCCACGGCATCATGGATACTTCTGAGTAGCCCAAATCTCAGACCCCTGCCGTGAATGGCAAGGATGAGGAGGTGGTAGATGAGGAAGAGAAATATGGGGATCAGATGACTGGGGCAGGGGGGAATCCATCTGCGCTGGGAGCCAGGACCTGTTTTTGACTCCACCACAGTCCAGTCAGTCAAGTACAGGCGAGCTTGGTGGTGAGGAAGGAATAAATAGTTACAGGGATGGTACCCCCAAAGTAAGTAGGACACATCTTTTGACTTTTAATTACTTTACTTGTTCTAGAAGAAGTAATTGGTACAACCAAGAGAGATTAAGGTGTTGTCAGCTTTTCATTTATGCAGGTGTTGGGAGGGGGTCATACAGAGAAATTTGTTTATGTACACCGGGATGTCCCTTGAATCCTCTTGAGAGATCTCGATGAAACTTTAATGGAGGTACTCTGCAGTCCTCTCCCAAAGGTTTCTGTGGAGGGCTACCTTATTTCTTTCTCTGTGGTAGGGCCCTGGCTCATACCGCTCAGCGATGACTTCAGCAGGCACCATTATAGTATGCAGGCTGCAGCATATGGCCCTTGGCAGCTTTGGGATGCCAGCAGCAGCTATATTCTCTCTGCCTTTGTTACCCTCAGGAGTGAGAGATGAGCTAAAATCACCACTGCCTGTGGAAAATAGTGCCAGTATTCAATGTAATTGCCCTGTACGTCTGGATTCATGCAATTGAGCAATTCCCTCCTCATTTCCCCAACACCCGGAGTCTCATACTCACCATGACTGGTGCTGTGACAAGTGTGGTGCACAAGCAATCCCAAGGAGAATTAGTTTGGCATCGCAAGTTTTGCTTTCTTGGTGAATACGCTGACAACAGTACCTCTGTGTGTTTTATCTGCAGTTGCTGCTACTGCAGATTTCATGGTCTCTTCCCCCCACCCCATCCCATGCTCATGGAATGCCTGAACCAGATGAGGAGGAGAAAGAAGAGGACTTGGAATGACCTGTTAAGTAAGGTCCTGCAAGCCACTATGCATCAGACCATTAGCACAGGGCCTAGTCTGGAGGATAAACATTGCAGACAGCCTGGAGAAGGAAAGAGGGGAGAACAGAGAGGCCCAGGAGTCCCAATAGGAAAAGGAGGGAGGTGCACCAGGACATAATGTGGCCTCTCAGGCAGCAAACACATATACTGCGGATTCCAGTGGACGTGCAGGTTCAGCAATCCCGGGCTCACCTCCCTCTGCGGACCATGGGAGAGCTCAATATCGGGATCTCTCTATACCCTCCCTCAACATCACACATGGCCTCAGGTGTTGCTGTACTACCCCTACCCACTCCACCCTGGATCATGTTAAAAACAATCACAGCTTCACATACACTGATCTGTGAAAGCCACAGTTGGTGTATGTACAATTGAAATGAACACGAATGTTCTTTCCCCTTCATATGTTCTGTTCTGTTAATTTAAGTTTTATTAAGTTCTTAATGTAATTGTTTTAAAATGGCACATTTTTTGCACTGATTTTGTTAGAGAATGATAATCTATTATTTGGAACATAATTCATCTTTATCAGTTCACAACATATGCTGCTGAGTGCTCAGCAGTTCTGAAAGGAACCAGTTACCTGTAAATGCACAGTATCACACAACTCATAGGATCAGTAACAAAAACAATTAATAGGTGCATTGACAATGTTATATTCTACACTAACTTTTAAAATGGTCTTTCAAAGCCTCCCTGAGCTGTATACCTCCATGTTGAGCTCTTCTAATAGCCCCTGTGTCTGGCTGTTCAAATTCAACAGACAGCCACTCAATTTCTGCTCACCACCCCAGAAACCTTTCCCCCCTTTGGCCTGGTTTACACTAGGGAGGGGTGTCGATGTAAGATACACAACTTCAGCTACGGGAATACCATAGCTCAGTGGTCCCCAACGTGGTGCCCGTGGGCACCATGATGCCCGCTGGGGCATTTATGTGTGCCCCCCCTAGTGCCCAGCAGGGGACCTGCCAGGGACAGAGAACTCAGGCCACGGGCCCGGTGTTCTCTGTTCCTGGCAAGTGCGGGGCCTACCTAGTTCCCAGCAGGGGAGAGAAGCTGCGGCCCCACGTCTGCCAGGGACAGAGAACTCGGGGGCTGCAGGCTGTGGGCACCAATGTTCTCGGTCCCTGGCAGGTGCAGGGCCGTGGCTTAAGCCAGAGAGAAGCTGGGGACAGAGAACTCTGGGGCTGCAGGCACTGGTGTTCCTGGTCCCTGTCAGGGGCGGGGCCCACCTAGTGCCCAGTAGAGAAGAGAATCTGGGGCCCTGCTCCTGCTGGGGACAGAGTACTCCAGGGCTGCGGGCACCAGTGTTCTATGTCCTCGCGGCTTTTCTCCGGCTTTTCTGTTCGCTCTGGATTTATATATTATGTAATATTAAATATTTTTTTTTGTATTATTCAATGTAAAAATACAAAATAAGCCTTGTAAAATTGTTGGCGCCCGCCACTCTCTTCTGAAAACATGAATGTGCTACTGGTCACAAAAAAGTTGGGGACCACTGCCATAGCAGAAGTCGACGTATCTTATTCCAACTTACCTCCCGTCCTCATGGCATGGGATCGATGGCCGCGGCTCCCTCGTCGACTCCGCTACCGCCGCTCGCTCTGGTGGAGTCTGGAGTCGACGGGGAGTGCTTTTGGGGATCGATATATCGTACCTAGACGAGACGCGATATATCGATTCCCTGATAAATTGGTCGCTACCCGCCGATATGGTGCGTAGTCTGGATGTACCGTTTGCCACACAGGTACTCTACAGGACATAGCAGGCAGCCATTACCATTGGGATATCTTTCTTGCTGAGGTCCAATCTTGTGAGTAGACAATGCCATCTACCCTTCAGATGACCAAAAGCACATTCAACTGTCATTCTGTACCTACTGAGCTGGTAGTTGAACCTTTCCTTGATGCTCTTGAGGTGGTCGGTGTATGGCTTTGTGAGCCAGGGGAGCAAGAGGTAGGCTGGGTACCCCAGGATCACTATTGGCATTTCAACATTGCCAGTGGTAATCTGCTGGTCAGGAAACATAGTCCCTGTTTGTAGCTTTCTGAACAGTCCTGTGAGCCTTCACTGAAATCAATATGGGCAAGTCTGGGAAGTGCTCCTGGTGATCCACCAACGCTTGCATAACCAGAGAAAAGTAGCTCTTTCTGCTGATGTACTCAGTGGCAAGGTGGTCTGGTGCCAAAACAGCGATATGCGTGCTGTCTATCACTCCACCACAGTTTGGGAACCCTATAGCTGAAAAGCCATCCACTATATTCTGCATGTTGCTGAGAGTCAGTCCTGTGTAGCGGGAGGTGATTAATGGCCCTGCACACTTGCATCGCAGTGGCTCCTGCAGTGGATTTCCCGGCTCCAAACTGATTCTGGACTGACAGGTAACTATCTGGTGTTGCAAGTTTCCATAGTGCAATCACCAGTCACTTTTCCATTGTCAGTGCAGCTCTCATTTTGGTGTCTGTGTGCTGGAAGGCTGGGGCAAGCTCAGAGCACAGATCTAAGAATATGGCCTTGCACATAGAAAAGTTCTGCAGCCACTGCTTGTCATCCCAAACCTGCATTATGATGTGATCCCACTAGTCAGTGCTTGTTGCTTTGGCACAGAAGAATTGCTCCGCCATCTGCAGCTGAATTGGTTCTCCCATAGTAATCTGTCCTCCAAGGAATTATCATATTCCCCATTCATTCAGTGGTTCTTGTGGCTCAGCAAATACTGAAGGATCATGCATCCTGTGCTTGCAATTCTCATGACAATAGTGCAGAGCTATGCAGGCTCCATACTTCAGTCAGAGATGGTAGACAGCGAAGAGGGCTGTGCAAGTTTGTGGGATTTTTGAAAACAGGCACAAAAATAATGGCATACAGATATAATTATGGGAAGTTGGCCTCATGCTCTTAATCACCCCGTGTGACTTGTTTCAGCCTCATCATGTATAGTCAAACTTCCTGCAAGTCAGTGCGCTAGACCATAGCAAGTTGCACAGTGGGATACCTACCTATGGCACACCACACTCTGCATCTGCACAAGCATTCCTAGTGAGTATGCACAGTGCCGACACAAGAAGCCAGGTATGCACGCATGCAAGCAATATGCTAACTGCAGAAGCGCTATACTGATGTACCTTGAGTTGATGTAAGTTTGTAGTGTAGACCTGGTTTAAGAGTAATACTCTGATATTCCGAAGAAGCTGTTGTCTAATGTTTGTTCAAACTGTAGTGGTATTTCATCATTAAATCACAGCTGTGATTACTCCAAGTACTTGAGGGCTTGAGTTCTGATCTCTTGCATATATCTTTGATGGTCTCCTGTTTCCTATTCTGTTTTCTTTGAGTTTGAGCCATTTGATGTAGAGCTGAGGGGACGGTTTTTGTGGATTGAAAATGCCACTTGGATCAAGCTCACAGATCAAGACATGGAAGAAGCTCTAACTTTAGTGTTCCTATGTCAGGTCCACCATGACAGGGTACTGAATCTATTGACCCACTGATCAGTGTTTCAGTGGCTTTTGATTTTCTTTCCAGATTAGGTATAATTTAGGTCATGGTGACAGTGCATGATGAAGAATATTTTTTTTCTAGAAGCTCCAAATAATTGCAGTTTAAGTGACTTTTTTTTATGCATTATAATCTGTTACAATTAATGATGAACATCTGGCAAATAAATTGAATGTAATGGAGAACCGTAGCAGCATGAGAAGTCAAGGTTAGTTCAAGGGGGAAAATATATATAGTATCAATCTGGTATGGACAGAAAGTTAAAGATGTTTAAGAATTAGTGAATAATACATATAATAGATTAATCATGACAAAAATTGCCTGTAATCTGAAAAATAAATAGTTTCTACTTGAAGGTCTCCAATAATGCTCCTCTACTTAATCTGTGTGCTTCACTGGGCCTGATGGAAGATTTTTTAATCTCAGCTAGTAACCCCACCCTTGCTAAGAAGTGTCCTGTCTGTAATTTTCCATGGGTTAGATGCCTCTGGTTAGCTCCTCAGAAGAAAACCAGTAGGCGGTACTTATATGAAACAGTCATATTATCGATTATAATGGGCTACTTTGCCCTTCTTACCATCTAGAATCTTCTCTCTCAGGAACAGAAATGTATGCCATGGTTACTTTCCTTCCCCTAACCAGGGTAGATGTTAAGAGGGCTCCTGTCACAGGAGCTGTTGCTGAATGCCAACTAGAGACTCCATCACCTTCTCAGTCAGACCTGAATAACTATGCAGCTGAAAGTTTACTTTGAAAGAAATGGCAGCAGATGTGAATCTTTCTTCTCTTAATTTTATTCATTGTAGTCGAGCTTCTAAACCACAATGTGTATTTTGTTTTATAGTTTGTAGATGGACCCTAATCATTACAGGCAATTTAGAATTAACAAAATAACTTAGTTGTAAATAACCTCTAAATGTTTGTCTTAAATTATGTTTTGACATCCAAGAAATTTTTTTTTTGTAAGAAGTCCCTCAGGTGTACTTTCCTGGATTTGTTTCAGGACCTCCATTAAAGTTACATTCTAGTAGCATGGGCTGCCAGAAAGGAAAAATGTTCTTCCTTTTTTTCTTAACGGTATTTATATAGCACATTGTTTTTAAAAACATTGTACATTTAAAGCAAAAACTTAATGCTATGCAAATCATGGAAACTCCACTAAATCTACATATTTGACTACTTGATAAGACACACTTTTTTCAAATAATATCCCCCACATTTTATGTTTCAGTTTTAGAAGTGTTGAATTTAATTATGTTGATTGCATAATATAATACAAATAATGTAATTATTTATTTAGTATGTAATGTATTATATTTAGTTAAAGCAACAATAATAATTATTTAAACATTAATTTTACTTAGAGTTAACCTTTTAAAAACGTCCACAACAGCTAAATATTTTCTTTTTAGAGAGAGAAATATTTTCATGCCAACAAGAGAGGTCTGTAACTTAATGTTTGGGAAGCCTCTAATCCTGTGGTCTTGTCTTCACATGCAGCGCTGAAGCGGCGCAGCTGCACCAGTGCAACTTGCCACTGTAGCACTTCAGTGAAGATGCTACTGTACCAACAGGAGAGCTTCTGCTGTTGGTGTACTTAATCCACCTATGTGAGAGGCAGTAGCTATGTTGACAGGAGAAGCTCTCACATTGACAGTGTTGTCTACACCGGAGGTTAAATTTAAATATAACAGATTTAAAATTTTTATTAAAGTTAATGTTTAAAATCAAATTTACACAAGTTAAAGAGGAAGGTATTGTACATCCGAGGTCAGGCTTGGGTTATGAGGGATTAAAAATGTCGGTTACAAGGTTCATGAGATATATACATAGTACATAACCAGCATAGACCCAGATGGGTGTGTAGGCGTTTTTAAAGCATCAGTGGATAAGTTATCTAGGGTATGCCACTCATAGAATGTATTTAGAGTCCAAGTCAGTATTGGTGTAGTGAATAAGTGGATGGGTGGGGTGCATCCCTTGCTTCATCAAGGAAGGAAGGAATTGGGTTATTTCCCTGACTGGCGTTCTCGATTACTCGGCCTGGTAATGACAGTGTCCCACGATGTGCTCCGTGTATATATCTCTGGACCACCTGATGGTCCAGAGACGTATACCAGACTTGGTAGAGAGATCCATTCTTAGAAATAATTGTCAATTATTGAACCTGTTGGTGTGGTAACCTACTGTGTCAAAGCATCTTGCCTGCAGAGAGCAGTATGGTTCGTGAGGGGATGATCTTAATGTTGGAGGAGCCCCCTTGGCAATGGAGATATGCTGTCAAGCAGCTACAGGTGGATGTGGGGCCTTCTTAGTGTTAAAGAACTGCTTGGCTCTAAAGAAAACTGCTCTTAAGCAAGAATTAGCTTGTGACATTGGAACAGGCTTTGAAGATTGTTTATTTGATGCTTGGGGTATAGGAGCTTTGAGTTTGAAGGGCTCTTCCCTCCCTCCAGGTTTTTTTTATTGCATACAGACTTTCTTCCTAAAAACAACTTGTTTTAGGTTTGTTTTGCAGAGAACTGAATTGGTCTTTTTTAATTCTTACCGGTCAAAATAGAAAGAGATTTTGAGACTGGAGATTTTTACAAGCATAGGAGAGAATCAGAAGGTAGCTCTAACCATAACTCCAAGGTTGAAATAATTATGTGGCTTGATTTTTTTTTTAAAGTCAAAACAGTGTTGAAAAATACATTAGTGTTTTGGTTTTGATTTTGTAGAGCGCATCAGGAAAAGAGGTTTGAGTTTGTCAAAAATGATGGCTTGTTCCACTTAGCCAGCCTTTTTTATTTCATGTTGTTATCTGAGTAGTGACCTGATTCAGTAGTAAGATCAAGGTCATGTTTTATTCAATACAAGAAAATGGAAAATCTGGCAAGAACCAAGTGGTTTTATTTAGCCCTTTCTGCTGTAGCCACTGTCAATAGAGAGATAAAGCTGATGACAGAATACAAAGGATTGTTTTTCATTATTCATAACTGGCTAAAGGTTAAAGGGTATTACGTGATTCTTTTCATAGGTCTTTTATGGTTTAAATAGTTGCCTCGCAAACTGGATGGAGTAACTAGAAAATCATTTTTAAAAGATGCATATATTGTTGCTCTATTACCATATGAAAAAACAAAAAACTTCTTTAATTGGAAAAAAAAAAGTCCATTATATTTTGAGTGTAAAACCTCTATGGAGCTTCGTCCAAAGAGTACTCATTTAAGGACTAATGCAATAGGTGTTGCAGTGGTACTTTGCAAGACTGCACTGACATTTTGTTTTGTCAGTATTTGAATAGACCTTAAACTACTTTGGTTAGATGGTATCTTGCAGTAGTGCAGTCCACAGCTTTAGCTGAACTAACCAGCTCTGCTGTGGAACTTCATTCATCAAGAATAAAAGGTCCAAACTGGATTTCTAAGGATGACTTGCAGATCCCGGTGGTGAAGGAGCTACATGACTGCAGCAACATCTTTTGGGGATAGGGGTGGTGGGTCTCGGGCTTTTGTCTTGCTAGGAAGTAGCAAATACAGGAATAAGATTCTCTGGCCCTTTTATCTTCAGAAGACCATGTGTGGTTTCTGTCATGGCTTGGGTGCTCCACTGATTGCTGTTGCTTGCCGGTCTCTGTTAGAGGATCGTTTTACCAGCAGGACTGCTAGAAATTCCAGTCTCCATTTTTCCCTCCTCTGACTCATAAAAAGGGCAAATAAACTTTTTAGCTTCTGAGGCAGAAATCCCTGAATTTTTGGTCTCTGGCGAACTGGTACTGGCGAAATAGGTTTCCAGGACTGAAAGAACCATTGGGCAGAAAAGAGTGCTCTCCCTATGTATCTGAAAAACAAGAGTAGAAAATATTTGTTTTTAAAAAGATGTTGGGGTAACAATCAAGCACTGTGCATTGCTGAAATAGCGCCTGACAAAAATCTAATATTGAATGAGGAAATTTGGGAATCCTACCTAGCAACTGTTTATATAAATCCCTCTCTAGTTAGTTGTACTAAATCCTTAGTTGTAATTTTCTTAGATGCAGATACTTCAGGGGATGTTCTGGACCAGATGATGCAAACGGCCTTAGGGATTTTCGGATGTGTAGACTCTCAGCCAGAAGCGGCTATTAATGCTGCATTGTTCTTCAAGGAAACCATGGAATAGCTTGCCCAGTTCCATATAAATTTTGCAGAACAGTCACAGATAACTAAGGAATGGTTCAACTCTTGTATTGCTGTTACAGTCCTTATTGAAATTGCCTATGTTTCTGTTGTATTAGTCACACATATAATCAACTCCTTGGTGTCAGGGTTAAATTTTATCACTGTAAGAAAGCAAAACAGTTCTGTAGGAATCTTAACTTTTCATTTTAATACTCTTTTATAGCAATTATTCAATCTGATCCCTACAGCCAGCTCTCTCCCTGTTGTGAATAAAATCCAGATTTTGTTTAAAAGCAGAAGCAGGAATAAAATGGTTATTTTGACTTTTCCTTCATCCAGCATTTAATAGGAGGGAGATGCCACTTTCCTAACAGTGGTCTATGATAGCAGAAGTGTGTTATCTACAATAAATGGTGGTTACTTCATAGAATTTCTGACTCTACTTTCAGGTGGTCAGAGAGAAATATTATGAGGAGTGCAGTGTCAGAGAATATTTTTACGAATAGATAAGTGTTTAGTTTGTCTCATTGTGTGAATGGAGTTATCAGCCAGAGCTGATAACTCCCTGTTTACCAGCCACCATGCATCAGTCAGTGGTTAAGATGTCTCTAACAGATTTTAATCACACTGATTTTACTTGTTAATAGTGGTCTCACCACTTCCCCCCCAGTCTCTTGTCATCTTGTGGCTTGACTATTGTAGTTCCTTTTACTTGGGGCATTTTTATCACCCTGTCAATTGGACCTGCTCTGGGCACATAAAGGCAACAAGGCTTTAAAAATGCATGTGGCATTACTGCTGATGGAGCCTGCAACAGTGGGACACTTCCTTAAAAGTGCAGAAGCAGCTAAAGTCATACTTCAGAGTTAATTCCCCATTGAGTTGAACAGAAACAATTAGCTTGTCTATATCAAGATATCTTTCTTTAGACTGAGGACCACACACAGCCTTTTCAGGGTGTACCTATGCAGTGCTTATCTTCACAAGCATAAGGGCTAAAACCTGCAAGAGTGCATGTACAGGAGCAAGCTTCATAGCCATAATTCACTACCTGTGTAGCTCCACCAGTTTTAACCATACTGGAAGCTGAAGTGGAGTTAGTGCTCAGACTTAATATGGTTATATAACATGGTGAACAAAATATCTGTGTCCTGCCTCTATTTACAGCTTCCACCATTGCTGTTACTGGAATTGCACTAGTGATTTATTATAGCTGTGAAATTTGCAAGTGTACAGAAGGCCAAAGACCTAAAAAAGGGTGACACAGCAGCCCTTGTCACAAAATAGCATTGTGAGCTCTTTGTGGTCTCTATCTACTCCAGCCCATATTTGCTTAGTTTGAAAAGGAAAAAAATAGATTTTTTTAAATAACTGCCTGCCCTGCACACTTTTCTAGAATCTGAATGTCAAGCTGGGTCCTTTGCTTTGCAGATATTACATCAGTAATATAGATTCTGCAGACCAAATTCTGCATCTTGTCTATTCTGTGCAACCTGTCTTTGGTACACTTCCATGGGTGTAACTTAGGGGCAGAAGTTGGCATGTGGAAGACACCTGAAAGCCCTTACAGTTCTGGATCCAAAAACATCTTACAAAGTAGATATGAATAAAGAGGAGAAAATTGGGGGGTGTTAATTAGGTATGGGGCAGAAGTAAGATTTGAGTGACTTAACTACATTTCCATAGCTTCAAATGCTTTGGTTTCTTTTAAAGTTAAGATTAGTCTGACTGTCCTTGATTTTAATGACTGGCTTTTAACCACAGTGTTTTAACAGTACTTAATCCTTAAATCACTGACATGTTGTTAGCCTTAACTCCAGCTTAACTACATTTTTGGTCTGGTAAATTCTTAAGCTGGAGAGCCTTCATATTTTGTATGCTTTTTGAAAAATCCTATAGAACCTTTAATTTAAGGATGAGCAAAGGGAGCTGGGTATAACCTTTTGAAAGCAATGTACCTTATTGCAGCAAAAAAAGAATCAGCATTGGGTGCGAGTCAAGTCCGTATGTCAAATTTGAACTTGAAGCCTTCTAGCCCGCAGTTACAGGTACCACCTCTTGAGGCATTTATCAGGCCCTGATTACTGTAATTTAATGTGAGCATACAGTTGTGTGGCAAATAAGTGCATGCAGATGCATCCAGCCATGTTTGTGTGCAGATACCTAATTTGCATGTACAAGTATGTGCATAAACTGAAAACAACTGAGAAGAAGGGAATCTTTTAAAAAATATTACCCTGTCCTAAAGTTTGATTGGGTCATCATTTTACCCATTTTTTATTTCTAAATAAATGCAAAAAAGGTTTTTCTGATTTACTTGCAGGAGTCTGACTTCCTAATTCTGATTCTACCCAAAAAGCAATATGACCTAGTACGCTAAGTTGGAAGTCGCAGACTATGGAAGGTTGTAATTTTCTCTTTTGAAAACTGAATGAACGGAGCAAAATTTTCAGAAGTTGGATTGGTTAATATGGACAGTGACATGAACTCCATCTATGCAAACATCTGGATCTAAGCCACAGATGTTAATTATCATTTTAAAGGCTTTACCAGGCATTATTACTTGGGTGCTCAACCAGCAGTTCAGGATCACATACAAAGAGCAGACAAATTGAGTGTGGCATTAAACTATGTTAAGGTGTATCGTGCATGCTATCTATAATAAATATTGAATGCATGATCCAAGTAAATGCAGTATTAAGAAATGAAGAGTAGAGACTTACATATTTTAAAGTTATTTCACCTGCAGAAGTGACTTAGTATCTGCCTATTTAATTGTTTTGAGACCAAACTTCGGGAAGCTGGCATCTGCTTATAATTATCTTGCATTGGTACATTGATTTTTGATTTCCTACATTGAGAAATAATCTGTGGCCCTTCAGAGTACAAATAGCTGCACATTTAGGAACTGCTAACTATTCTAAATCTGTTCTTTTCTGTTTTAAGCAATGATACTCATATGATCTTGGGGTAATTGCTGTGTGGAACATTTGATAAATGAATTCTGTTCAGCTGCAGAACTGACAGCAGTGACTGATGTAGCTAAGGTGCGCTAGTGGTTTAATTCTAGTTTGGAATATAGAAGTTGCATTTATTCACTGTTTTAAAATACTACTTTATGTACATGATAGTTTTTCTTATTGAACTGAAAGTATCTCTTTTTTGCACTATACATTTTCAGTATTTTGGTATTTTGGAGGCAAAAGTGTAATACCTCAAGTTCTTTCCTCACACCAATAAAACATTGTTAATTGTAATTCATTCATTTAGTAGAGAATGGTTCTTTTTAAGTTAAGTTTTAGTTGGCAAATACAAATAGTACAATCTAAATGTCTAAAATAATGTGGAAGGAAATTTATTATAGGTGGCATAGGTAGCAACACCTGTGGTTAAGGTAGCCCAACATTTTCCCTTAAAAGATGCTGGTTTTTGTTAATTATAATTTTGCCAAAGTTAAACAGTTTGAGCTGAAATTTCCTATTATGCATATCTGCCTCAGACTAGTTTTTAATCTAAAATGGTTCAGCCATTTGAGAATAAGATTAAGGAAAAATAATATATTTGCTTATTTAAAAACCAAAAGCCTTATATCCATCTAAGTGCTTTGGAGCATAGGATTGCCTTTGTCAGGGACATACTTTTTGCTATCTCAGTGGAGAAAAAAACCTCAAAATCTCAATTCATACGAGCAGTGTGGAGACTTGTTAGTTTGGTAGCTAAATTTTTTTATGATTCCATCTTTACTGAGCATACTTCAATACCACACAGCTCCTACAATCCATAAAAATGACATGTGCACCTACCTCACAGGCCTCGGGGTCTGAGTAGGAGTTTCCCTGCAATTGCTCCTCCCAGCTAACCAGGGCAGCTGTGGTACCAAAACTGAGCTCAGGGAGACTTTCTCCTTTGCTCTCAATGCTTTCCCTGGCTCTTCCCCAGGCAGCACAGCAGGGCATCTAAAAAGCAATGATTTTTTTGAAAAAATAAGAGAAATTGGATTTTTATTTTGTTTAAATTATATGCTTTTCTGTTTTAAATCTGTTTAAAATGAAATCAGAGTTTAATATAAAATGTTAAGGCCTAAACACATAATTTCTTAAAACATTTTAAATAAAAAAATTAATGTGGAATCCATAAGTCTCTATCAAAAACTTTGTGATATAGGCTGTTTTTCTGTATAAAGAAATAATCAGGGAGGAAAAATCCAATATTTAAGGTCAAGCTTTATAAATATGGCACAATAGGGAGATAGGAAAAAGACGCAGGAGCTGGAAGGGGAGGGTTGTACAGGAACAGAGTCCATAATAACCTAGAATTGAACCTATTAGTCATGAGTCAATGTTCCTTTGCTATCTAGCAAATAGCTGTGCATCTCATGGGCAGAGTGTCTCCATTCCCCTCTAGTGGCAGTTGTACACATAAGAAAACTTTTACTGCAGCTGTTTATTCAAATAGTAGAGGATAAAGATCTCAGCCTTGCCCAGGACCCATATTAGGGGTTAGTATGGTACCATACGATGATTTTATTTATTTATTTAGCTTAAACACTGAAAACTTAGTTAATAACATTAAGGTTGCAAAGGCAAGCACTCAAGCTAGGAAATACCAGAAATAAGGTTGCTTATGCAACCTTAATTCAGACTCCTTGTGCATATGTATTAATCTTTAATTATGTAATCAAGATTGGGTTTTTTCCTACAAAATCCCAGCCTCATTCAGCGCACAGAGCAAGTAATTATATCAATAAAAATGTAGTTACATTAAAAGTGAGTAAACAGCTGAATAAAATTAATGTGTTTTAAGCAGTTTAAAGGGACACTAGTTAATTATACTTTATTAGAACCGTTTTAATAACTTAAGATGTTAAAATCCTAACTTGTTAAAATTAACTTGTATTTCATTGCTCATTAACTAGTGTTTACCTTTGGTATGCCATTCAGCTGCTTAGACAATGTAAACTAATTAGTTTTTTCCTTTCTGGTTCTTGGGCACTCAATATTTGAGTGCTAAACATAGCAGAAGGATGTTTCAGTTAAACAATATGCAGTAAAGCATTTCCTGAAAATACTTAAGTTCAACAGTAAGTATTTAACAAAATTTCTTTTTCAAAATCTAATTTTGGAGCTTAAGTTTTGAAAACACCATGGATATCTCAAATTAGACAATGATAGTGCTTCTTAAAATCAAGATGATGGGGGCATAATTTTAATGAGGCCAGTGAAAGATTTGAGACTTTTATTGCAATTATTTCTTAATAGTAGACTTCTAGATAGAGAACAAGCAGGTAATTACTCATGAAATCTGAAATATTTGCAGATTCTATCTTTAAAATTAATTAATATATGAAATGAGGCAGCAAAAGTTGGTTCAGTGTGAAACAAATCATGGAGTTCTTGTTAATTTTGAAGTTTTAGAAACACTTTAAGCCAGAACCATGTTTCATATTATTTTGAAAACTATATCCCAGATGCCTAGAGACAAAGTGCATTAGTGGTTAGAACTGGGGCTGGAACTTGTTCTCTTCCTTCCTATACAGATCTCATAACCTCTCCATTCCTTAATTTTGCCTAACTGTAAATAACTCACCCTTTGTAAAATAATTTGAGATAATTTGATGAGAAGTGCTCTATAAGTTCCAAGTATTGATACTATATCCAGGTAACACTTACAGCATTGTGGTTATTTTTGTAACTAAAGTGTTTTTGGTGCTTTTGTAACATTTTGGTGATAGATAAGTGGGATGCTGTCATACTAAAATGCCTCAACCCTTCTCCTTGTTGGATGTTTAATACCAATGCGATGCATTACACTTTGTGTTAGTCTTCATCACAAACACACAGTGGTTTTGCGTTTGTTTTGCAAGGACTGTACTTTTGGCATAGCTGTCTGTTTTTGATTAAAGCAGACAGCAAAGCATGTGTTTTGCAGTGGTTCTGAGGTGGGTAGAGGCATGGATAATACATTAAGAACGTGTACTTTGGAAATATCTATCAAGTGATTCAGATTTTGAATCTACAACTTTGACATTGACTAATTGCTCAATTATCAAACTGAATTAATAGTGCTTAATTATTCCAAAATATTTTAAAACTAATATTTTGCTGACAGAAACACTATTGCATTATTAATAGGAAAAGTTTGCTCTGCAAAGGGAGTAGTGATGATCTTGGTGATACAAGGAATGACAAATGTAATTGCCCTCTCCAGGTTCAAGGGTTTTTTTTGTTTGTTTTTAAACTGCTTTACATGTAAAAATATTATCTATAAGTGTTTATATACATTGGTACTTTTGCCTGATATTTATTTGTTTTAATTACAGAAGTTGCTGGGTGTGTTTTGCCACAGATGAAGATGATCGAACAGCGGAGTGGGTGAGACCTTGCCGATGTAGAGGCTCTACAAAATGGGTTCACCAGACTTGTCTACAGCGTTGGGTGGATGAAAAACAAAGAGGAAACAGTACAGCTCGAGTTGCATGTCCTCAGTGCAATGCAGAATACTTAATAGTATTTCCAAAGCTAGGTAAGCGATGTGCAGTTAAATTCAAATACAGTGTAATTGTTTCAGTATTTATACTCTACTTATTTTATACAAAACTTCCATTATCTAACTTCTGTGTTGTGAAATAGACCAGGACTTGCTAACTCATCATTTAAGTTGTTGGTGCTGTTTGGAAAACTGATGCAGAAATTTGCAAGTAATGCATCTGTCTTGGTTCAGTTCACTGCATCCTGGAAACTTTAGACAGCTTCTGCCCTGTAGATGAGCAGAGACCAACTGCTCACTATAAGCATACTCCAGAATCCTTTGCCAGCCTGTAGAGGAGACTGTTTTTAGTCAGCTGAGGGGCAGAGAAGGGAGCCTGCCTGTAGATTTGTAACAATGTCCCTAATATTACCTGAAAGTATTTTTATATTTAATTTGTATAGGACAACGTGAGTACTGCTCTGTACTCAAGAGATGACAGTATTGTAGTTGTGTTATGATTAGTCAAAAAAAGAAAAGGGGAGGGGATACTGTTCCAATTTCCACCCACATGAGTTGCCAAAATTATTCCCAAGAGCATTCTGCACCTAAAAATTCTGTGTCAAAAAATTAAAAATTCTTCACACAATATTTTAAAATTCTGCACAATTCTGTAAATTTTATTTGTCAAATTAACGTGGAAGCTCCAGCATGGCGTTGGGAAGCACAGGCCACTGTCTGCACAGAAGTGAGAAATCACTGTGCTGTTTCCCCCAGGACATGGACTCAGTGATGAGGCTGCACCCAACCCTGACACAGCACAAGAACTGGGCCTGTCCCAGAAACACCCCAGTGCCCTGCCCCTCTGTACCAGGTGTGGGCTGGCAGGCTCAGCAAGGCAGGATCCAAGTGTGGGGGGTCCAGGGGTGGGTTGAGAGGGGTCTGTGTGGGGCAATCTGGGTGTGGGCGGCTCAGTGGGGGATCTGGGTGAGGGGGGAATCTTATAGACTCATAGACTCCAGGACTGGAAGGGACCTCGAGAGGTCATCGAGTCCAGTCCCCTGCCCTCATGGCTGGACCAAATATTGTCTAGACTATCCCTAATAGGCATTTATCTAACCTACTCTTAAATATCTCCAGAGATGGAGATTCCACAACTTCCCTAGGCAATCTATTCCACTGTTCAACTACCCTGACAGTTAGGAACTTTTTCCTAATGTCCAAACTAAATCTCCCTTGCTGCAGTTTAAGCCCATTGCTTCTTGTTCTATCATTAGAGGCTAAGGTGAACAAGTTTTCTCCCTCCTCCTGATGACACCCTTTTAGATACCTGAAAACTGCTATCATGTCCCCTCTCAGTCTTCTCTTTTCCAAACTAAACAAACCCAATTCCTTCAGCCTTCATTCATACGTCATGTTCTCAAGCCCAGAACTGGACACAATACTCCAGTTGAGGTCTGACCAGCGCAGAGTAAAGCGGAAGAATGACTTCTCGTGTCTTGTTTACAACACACCTGTTAATGCATCCCAGAATCACGTTTGCTTTTTTTGCAACAGTATCACACTGTTGACTCATATTAAGCTTGTGGTCTACTATGACCCCTAGATCTCTTTCTGCCATACTCCTTCCTAGACAGTCTCTTCCCATTCTGTATGTGTGAAACTGATTGTTCCTTCCTAAGTGGAGCACTTTGCATTTATCTTTATTGAACTTCATCCTGTTTACCTCAGACCGTTTCTCCAATTTGTCCAGATCATTTTGAATTTTGACCCTGTCCTCCAAAGCAGTTGCAATCCCTCCCAGTTTGGTATCGTCCGCAAACTTAATAAGCGTACTTTCTATGCCAACATCTAAATCGTTGATGAAGATATTGAACAGAACCGGTCCCAAAACAGACCCCTGCGGAAACCCACTTGTTATACCTTTCCAGCAGGATTGGGAGCCATTAACAACTACTCTCTGAGTACGGTTATCCAGCCAATTATGCACCCACCTTATAGTAGCCCCATCTAAATTGTACTTTCCTAGTTTATCTATAAGAATATCATGGGAGACCGTATCAAATGCCTTACTAAAGTCTAGGTATATCACATCCACCGCTTCTCCCTTATCCACAAGGCTCATTATCCTATCAAAGAACGCTATCAGATTAGTTTGACACGATTTGTTCTTTACAAATCCATGCTGGCTATTCCCTATCACCTTACCACCTTCCAAGTGTTTGCAGATGATTTCTTTAGTTACCTGCTCCATTATCTTCCCTGGCACAGAAGTTAAACTAACTGGTCTGTAGTTTCCTGGGTTGTTTTTATTTCCCTTTTTATAGATGGGCACTATATTTGCCCCCTTCCAGTCGTCTGGAATCTCCCCCGTCTCCCATGATTTCCCAAAGATAATAGCTAGAGGCTCAGATACCTCTTCTATTAACTCCTTGAGTATTCTAGGATGCATTTCATCAGGCCCTGGTGACTTGCAGACATCTAACTTTTCTAAGTGATTTTTTACTTGCTCTTTTTTTATTTTATCTTCTAAACTTACCCTCTTCCCGTAAGCATTCACTATATTAGACATTCCTTCAGACTTCTCAGTGAAGACTAAAACAAAGAAGTCATTAAGCATCTCTGCCATTTCCAAGTCTCCCGTTACTGTTTCCCCCTCCTTACTGAGCAGTGGGCCTACCCTGTCCTTGGTCTTCCTCTTGCTTCTAATGTATTGAAAAAAAGTCTTCTTGTTTCCCTTTATTCTCATAGCTAGTTTGAGTTCATTTTGTGCCTTTGCCTTTCTAATCTTGCCTCTGCATTCCTGTGTTATTTGCCTATATTCATCCTTTGTAATCTGACCTAGTTTCCATTTTTTATATGACGCCTTTTTATTTTGTAGGTCACGCAAGATCTCGTGGTTAAGCCAAGGTGGTCTTTTGCCACATTTTCTATTTTTCCTAACCATCGGAATAGCTTGCTTTTGGGCCCTTAATAGCGTCCCTTTGAAAAACTGCCAACTCTCCTCAGTTGTTTTTCCCCTCAGTCTTGATTCCCATGGGACCTTACCTATCAGCTCTCTGAGCTTACCAAAATCCGCCTTCCTGAAATCCATTGTCTCTATTCTGCTGTACTCCCTTCTACCCTTCCTTAGAATTGCAAACTCTATGATTTCATGATCACTTTCACCCAAGCTTCCTTCTACTTTCAAATTCTCAACAAGTTCCTCCCTCTTGGTTAAAATCAAGTCTAGAACAGCTTCCCCCCCAGTAGCTTTTTCAACTTTCTGAAATAAAAAGTTGTTTGCAATGCAGTCCAGGAACTTATTGGATAGTCTGTGCCTCACGGTGTTATTTTCCCAACATATATCTGGATAGTTGAAGTCCCCCATCACCACCAAATCTTGGGCTTTGGATGATTTTGTTAGTTGTTTGAAAAAAGCCTCATCCACCTCTTCCACCTGATTAGGTGGCCTGTAGTAGACTCCCAGCACGACATCACCCGTGTTTTTTACCCCTTTTAGCGTAACCCAGAGACTCTCAACATTTCCGTCTCCTGTGTCCATCTCCACCACAGTCCAAGTGTGTACATTTTTAATATATAAGGCAACACCTCCTCCCTTTTTCCCCTGTCTATCCTTCCTGAGCAAACTATACCCATCCACACCAACATTCCAGTCGTGTGTATTATCCCACCAAGTTTCAGTAATGCCAACAATGTCATAGTTGTATTTATTTATTAGCACTTCCAGTTCTTCCTGCTTATCACCCATACTTCTTGCATTTGTATATAGGCATCTAAGATACTGGTTTGATCTTGCCTCCCAGCTTTGCCCTGACCCTCCTTCCTCACTGCCATTATAACCCGTGCTCCCTCCTGTTTCAAACCCATCTCTCAGGTCTTGTTCCCCACTTACCTGTGGGGTTTGCTCACCTGTCCCCGTCGAACCTAGTTTAAAGCCCTCCTTACTAGGTTAGCCAGTCTGTGCGCAAATAAGGCCTTTCCCCTCTTCGAAAGGTGAACGCCATCTGTGCCTAGCAGTCCTTCATCGAATAGCATCCCGTGGTCGAGGAAGCCAAAGCCCTCCTGGCGACACCATCTTCGCAGCCATGCATTCACCTCCACGATGCATCTGTCTCTGCCCGGGCCCCTACCTTCAACAGGAAGAATCGAAGAGAATACCACCTGCGCTCCAAACTCCTTAACCCGTACTCCCAGAGCCCTGTAGTCACTCTTGATCTGCTCAGTGTCACACCTCGCAGTATCATTTGTGCCCACATGGATGAGTAGCATGGGATAGTTGGAGGGTTCTGCATTGGGGGCTTGTTGGAGGGTTCTGGGTGCAACAGTAATGGGACTCGGCAGGGGGATCAGGTGAAGGTGGTTGGGGCTTAACAGGAGAGTCTGGGTGTGGGCCTCATTGGGGTGAGCATCCAAGTACAGCTGGTTGGGGCTCAGTAGGGTGGAGATCAGGGTGTGAGTAGCTTGTTTGGATGGTCCAGGTGCAGGGGGAGTGAGGCTTGTGGTGGGGTTCTGGGTGAAGGTGGGTCTGGATATGAGGGGGTCTGGATGCACAAGGGTTGGGTGGATGAGGGAGCAGCTCCCTGTACAGAGATCACCTCCCTCTGCAGCTGAGGAGCCATGGGTGCAGGAAGTGTGAGGCCAGGGTGGGAGTTTGCAGAGCTTCCTACAACTGGGGGAGAAATCTGGGGGTGGCTGTGACATGGCCCCAGATGCCATGCAGGGGAAGGAAAAGTCCAGTCCTGCCCAGCCGGGACTAGCAGCTGAGCCCACTGCAGGGTAGGAGCCACCAACTGGCTGTTTAAAAATCAGTATTGCTAACACTTGTGAATTAATCATGAATCCCAGTATTTTGGTGCTTGCAAGGGGATTTATTGTGAAGATATGAGAGGCAAATCCATTCCCCATGATTCTCGGGTCTGGATGCATGGACCGAGCTCTGTACCAGAACCTGTGGGAGTCTACACTGCCAAGAAAATCCCACAGCACAAAGTGTCAGCGCAGGGTCAACAGACTTGGGCTCCTGAGTCTCTGGCAGTGGGGCTAAAAATAGCAGTGTAGATGTTTTGGGCTTGGGCTGGAGCCTGGGCTCTGAACCCTAGTGAACAACTACACTGATATTTTTAGCTCTGCAAGCCTGAATCAGTTGACCTGGGTTCTGAGACCCTGCTCTGAAGTTCTTATTTGCAGTGTAGATATACCCTGTGTAGCTGAGAACTTGGATTTGACCTTTCCATTTAGGGCTAATCCCTGCATGAAGGGATTAGCCCTATCTCAGTAGTAGCGGAGAGAGAAGGTCCTGGGGCAGTGGGAGTCAAGGGAAGGGTGGAGTCACAGAGAAGTTGCTGCTGGGTCCAGGACACCAGAACCAACAGTAATGCTTCCCTGCCTCCCACTGGAGTTCTCCTCTGCCCAGAACCCAACAGCTGCTCATTCTGGAGGAGCTGGGGAAGTCCTGCAGCTGCAGTCCTGGGCAGAGGAAGAAGCCTCAGGGTAATGTAAGGGAAGGATAATTAAAGTACACATTATTTTTAGCTATTTGGATACTTGAGATTTTTTTAAAAACTAAATTGTATTGCAGTAGGATGACACATGTAGCTGATCAAAATTATGCAAAAAGGTAGACTGACCTATTTTTGAAGTGCTTTGAATATGAGCATTGATTTGTAAAGAATTAAGGATTATAAATCATTACTGCATGTCTCAGATGGATTACAGCAATCCAATACCTGGGAATGAAGTCTTCAGCACTTTCGAAACTCCAGCTAGTACAGAACACTGCAGCACATCTTCTCAGCAACACAGGCTACTGTGAGCACATCAAACCTGACCTCCATTGGCTTCTCATAGGATTTTGAATCAAGTTAAAGGTCTCAGGCCTTACTGTTAAAGCACTCCATAGCATTGGCTTTCAGGATATCTAAGAGACAACCTCAAGCTTCAAGATGAAGACAGTGGTGGAAAGCTACGCTCCTGTGGCACAATGGAACTCTCATTGATAAGATTAAAGCTTGTCTAGTAGGGAAACAGAACTTTATCCAGGAATGGTTTGAGACTATGAAATGAACTCCCTCCAGAACTGAAGACCATCACTTCTCTCACTATTTTCCACTCCAGGTGCAAAGCACATTTCTTTAACATTGTCATCTTTAACAAACACCTAGAAACAGGTATAGTTGGTTTAAAAAACCCGCAAAAAACAAACCCTACTAAGACACGTAACTGCACATGCTTGTTCCCCGGGAGAGGATGAGAAAACAAATACCCCATGACAGATGTGTAGCCATGTTGCTCAATGCAGTACTGGAGGGCACTCAGATATTATGGCGAAGTGTGGTGTAAGAACGTATATAGAATATAACAGGGTTACAGAAATCTCTGCTTGGGTTAGGGTTTTTGCAATTACCAAAGGTGGTTGCTATTGTAAAGACATTCTTCCATGTAAAGATCTTTGAGGCTCACACAAAGATTTATTGAAAAATAATCAGAAAACTTGATACATAGAGTACTTTGTGCTTCTTGGATGTTCATTGTTCATTTTCCAGTTCCATTTTGTAATCCTCCTGCATGAGGAGAATATGGAGGAAAGGTGGGAAACTGGGAGACAAGAGAGTCAAGACAGTAGGAAATGGATGGTAGTGCCCCATCTGAAGGAGGAGAGAGGAAGTGGAGCATCCAGGGAGAAGTGCACATTTGTGTGCATTAAAGGTTGACTTTTTTCCACCTGAAATCAATCACATGTACACACTGGCAGAGGCATCCAAGGGAAGTAGTCAAGACACAATTAAAAAAAAAAAATCAACTCAAATTAAAAAAAAAAAATCTCATTACTTTCAGGGAACTAACTCTTGATGTTTGATCTCTTGAGATTGGCAATACATAAATGAACGCTAAGATTCAAAATAGTAGCTTCAGAGAAATGGTATGATATATGGGCATGTACCAACTCTTTCAGAACCATGACTGTGGTCACTGAAGTAATGTAGAATCATTTGGACATTCTGTTAAATGCCTAAGTTCTGCATGCAACAGGTAAGAGTAGTTTTATTACCGGCATATTACAAATTTTAAGGTTACCTGAATTCTCCTAGTAGCCAGACATAGAGCATCATCCTGATGCAGCACATCTAGTTTTAAGCTTTTTCCGTAACCCTTATATCTGTATGTTGAATGTTTCTCTTTAGCTGGCTTTTGGGAGATTCATTATTTTAGTTATTTATGTAGCATCAGAGGTAATAAATAGTGCGTTACTCAAAAAAATATAATTCCTGCCCCAAGAAGCTTAAAACAAGTGTGAGTATGACAAAGAAGGATGCAGGGAAAGATAATACGAAGGGAAGGAGGGAGGAATATACAAAGTAAAATTGTGTGGTTACACGTTTGGCCCATTATGCTAACCATCTACATTAAATTTTGCAAGGGCCGCAATTCTGCACAGAGGTGAGGATCATAGTTCACTGCTATATTGAAGGCAAATTTATAAAGACTTGCAGCTCCATTTTTAAAATGCCACTTGTCACCTTGGTCCAGTACAAAAATTGGGAGTGTCTTATATTTTAAGCTCTTTAGAGCAGGGTTCTGTCTTATCTGTTTATACAATGCCCAGTACAATACGGTCCTAGTTATGTTTAGGCAATTGTATGTTGCCATAATATATGCCTTTAATAAGGAAGATGGATCTGGTATGTGTCCAGTTGTCTGATAAAGGTTGTACCTAAGAAGGAAGACTGAGCAGTGTGCTAAATTGAATTCAATTGTACAAATACCCTGTTAATACAAAATTCTTCATATGAGAAGAATCATTTGGCTCCAAGAATGGGGAAGAAGGATTTTTGTCTCTGGATAAAAAGGAGCCTCAGGTTGACGCAAGTCAACAGCATTCTGATAAAGAATGACGCTATATGCTAGCATTTTGCATTAGGTTTTTGAATAAACTGCTTTTGATGTTTGAAGCAAGTTTAAAATATTGACTGTATTTTATGGGATAATGAAGTAGTGATTAGGACTGCATCTACATTTTATCTTAGCAAGGGGAAATCAGAACTCTAGAGCATTGTCCAGGTGTGCTTTTTCCTATCTAATTAATTTTTATCTTGCATTCTTTCCTGATTTTTTTAATCTATTTTATTTGTAAAACCCACAGCTGGCTGCTGAAAAAATCAGTCTAAGGGACTTGTATGGCCCCCATCATCTCAGTATCTGAGTACCTCAATCTAATGTGTTTATCCTCAGAACACCCCCTATTCCCATTTTACAGATGGGGTGCTGAGGCAGAGAGAGTGTAACTGACTTGCACAATGTCACATGGGAAGTCTGTGGCAGAGCGGGAAATTGAACACACATCTCCCAAACCTCAGACCAGTATCCTAACTATCAGACTGTTGTTCTCACCACTATAGCCCTTATTACTGACAGCCCTAGAAGGCAGTCAAGGTCACATCATGTCAGAGTTAGAAGAGAACCAGTCTTCAAAGGATCTCACCAGCAGCACTTTCTTATGCAGCAGTAAGTATCTTTTGGGAGGTATTGCTGGTGGTGATCTCCAAGAGGCACAAGGGTTGTCTGAGGGAGGGAAAGGCAACCGACAGATCTTCCCCATGTGCCACAGTTAAAACTTCTGTACATCAAGAACTCAACTTCCCCATGCTACTAGAAAATATTGTTCCAAAAAGCATTCGCTAAAGCATTAAGTATGAAAGCTAACTATTCTTTTTCTCAAAATTATGATTGGTAATAAAAATTAGTTTCAAAATGAAGTGGAATCCACAAATATTTCTGCATGCAAGTGACAATGGATGCTTGTTTTATGCAATCCATTTATATATAATGTAGACTTTCAAAGTGAAAAAAATTTTGGATGAGATGACTACATTATGAATGGACATTCTTCTCTGCCATTTTAGATTTTTAAAGATGAGATTTTAGAGATTTGTTTGAGCATCAGGGTAGCTTTCATCTTATCTTTAGTATGTCTATTATGCCAGATCCAAGTCTGATCCACTTATTCATACTGCCTCCCAGATTGTGCTCAGTATATGTTTTGGTCACCTCATATAATTTAACCACTAAACAACACTGTCGTCTTAGAACCAGGGATAGGCAGTGGGGAGCTGCTGGAGCCTTTCATTGCTACTTGTAGCTATATACCACAGCAAAGATGCAGCCTACCTTTCATTGCAGCATGCAGCTACACATAGCCTATGCAAGCCACAAGTGTAAACAAGAAACCATCTTACAGCACTGAGTGAGTAGTCAACCCCTGCTTTCACACAATGGAAATGGAACCTAATGGGCCAGGATCTCTGCTGTACTCAGATGTGCTGTGGACTGACCTGCAGATTGAGCCTTCAAGTCTCCTGCAGTAGGAAAGGTTTTAGTTTGTTCTTTTGCAGCTTTGAGGGGGGAAAATGTACAGACACAGTTATAAACTGGAGAGAGAGGGACCCTCCCAGCCACACGAGGCAGTGAACGTGTGGGTTTGTTACATACCTTCTACTGTCTCATGTTTTAAAAACATGCCTCCTTGTCGGAAATCAGACATTTCAAATGAAAAAGGGAAACAGAGGCTATATAAGCCATTGAACAATACCAAAGCATAAACTAGAGCTTTGGCATGCAAAGAACTGAACATAGTGTGTGGTACCAGGAAGTTTGTTAGAGTATGTGGAAACAGACCTAGTTGTTCACAAATAAACACAAGCCTAGTACATAAAAGGTGTAAGATAGCAGCAGGCTTTGCAACACATTGCTTGACACTCAGCTAGCCAAGTAAGAAAAAACGGAGGGCAATTGGGACCACATGTTTCATGATAGCTGCTGGTCTGTACATTTGGTTCCATGAAGGGATTTGCACAAGCCATATTGGTCACTGTTTTTCTTGATGGTTCCAGGCTCAGCGCAGATGTTTATGTATTCTACAAATGAGGATATGCCGAGCCAGTTTTCACAGGAGAACAGATACTTATGAACACGTCAGTGAAAGGGTTTAAAAGAAAAGTAATATAAATTTGTGAAAAATAAAATTTAGAAGAGGATCACTTGTTGAAGAACACGGATACCGTAAAGGTAACTTTTCATTCTCCTCTGGACCCCACCTCAGAGGACTGACCTCTTCAGTAATCCATTTTAACTCCATCTGTTGTGTAGTTTGTTTTGCTATTTCGCCTCCTTTTATACCGTCACATGTTTGAAGTCGGTTTCCCATTATTTGGACCTTCTGTATACTCCATTTATATATCCAAATATAAATTAAATGCATGCAGTTGAGTATAGCTATCAGACATTAACAATGAATCTATAAGGTTTCACTAGACACTTCATTTCCTTGCTACCAGTTATTCTGTTAGTGGCACAAATATTGAACATAAACATGCACAGCTAAAATAGATGATTATCTTACTATCAGCTATGCAAAATATTTTTTCAAGTGCTGCGCGCAGTACAATGAGTTATACTCTAATAAGATTTTAGTACCGACAAAACATTTAGTTTCTTTCTTACAGTTTTAAAATCTTAAATTCATTTTACTTTTACTTAAGGTTGAAAACAATCTGTGTTCTTCTCATTCACATTAGGATGAAAGGATTAGGATGTCACTTTTCTTGCAACCCAGGTATTGTACAGTACTATTAACCATTTGCTGCATTGCCAACCCCAAGCTTTCAAAAATCATGATTTTAAAACATTGGATTATTTTTATTTGCATTCAGGTTACTGAGCCTATAGGGTGCACACTGTTCATATATTCAGGCTTTTCTCCATTACCTTGGATTCCATTGTCAGCAATATGCAAGTGTCACATATCATCTTCACCACATATAAATTACTACCACCAAGATGGCCCAGTGCTTGGATGAGATCAACTAGTGGTTTTTCAGTCCAATGAAGGGAGAGGTTATGTTTGGAAACAGAGGAAAGCTCTTTAATTTGCAGGCACAGTGCATTCTCCGTTTGGTGAAGATGCAAACTTACAATTTGTCAATTCATTCCTTAGGTTTAGGAGTGTTCCTGGATTCCTTACTGATGCTAAGTTAGCTCGTAGCATCTGCAAGTAATGCTTTCTATCATCTCTTTTTGGTAAGGCAGCTCTATCCTTTCCAGGCAGATGATTAACAGGCCTCAGTTATACACACCTTCCTCGCCTCCCATACAGTAAATCAGTACACCTTTGCATGAAGCCATTGGCAATCAGGACACTTCAGGTAGTATTGAATGTTCCAGTGTGTCTGTCCAGCTACACAGGATATCATGAGCATATCAGACCTGTCCTCTGTTTTGCGTATTGGCTTCCCACAGAATACTGAGTTAAGTTCAAGGTCTCAGTCCTTACCTTCAAGTCATAGATTGCGCAGCCCAGGATGTCTGAAGGATCACTTAAAGTTCCAGGATGAAGACCATGGTTAATAACTCTGCTCCCCAGGCTCCCTGTACCACACAAGCAAAATTAGTCTGCTAGACAAGCTTTTGAGAGCCAATCCAAGACTTCCGCAGGAACAAAAGCCAATCATAAATCTTACCATCTGTCACTCTGAGTGGATAGCATGCTGCTTTGATCTTGCCATCTTTCATGTAAACACATAGAAGCATGTACTTTAAAAAACAAAAACCGTACGAAACAAAATAGTATAGTACACACACAATTCTATCCCTTTAGGAGAGAATGAGAAAGAGAGGACAAACCGCACATAACAGATGTAAGTTGTATTGTTTAGTGTACGACTGGAAGCCACCTAGATACTACCATGATGACTGTGGTATAAGATCTGAATAAAACAGTATGGGCTAGAAACTTTTTAAAAAAGAAGAGCTGAATTCTTGTCATCACTTCCCTTAAGAGCTGGGTCTTTATGGAAACACCAACTATTGCAAGACTCTATAACAACAGCAAGAGTTGGCTACACTGCATTTGTAGTACTTTCTTAAAAAGATCATATTTCACTTTTGAGCTGTGGTTTCTCTGGTAACATTGAGTTACCTTGCAGATTTACTGCAGTCTGGATGCCCATTCTGTTACCTCAGTTTTCCCTATTGTTGCTGGGCAGGAGTTGAAAGTTTTGGGACAGGAGGAAGAATCTCAAATAGTCTTGCATCTGACAAAGTGGGTATTCACCCACGAAAGCTCATGCTCCAAAACTTCTGAGAGTCTATAAGGTGCCACAGGATCCTTTGCTGCTCAAATAGTCTTGAAGCTTGCTTTGATTTATGATGAACAGGGATGTAGTAGTCTAGATTGTGAGGTGGGAATGTAATTGCCATCATTTTCACAAATATAGTTGCATGCACAGAAAGAAGGCTCAATTTAGCAACCAACTTAAAACTTGTAAAGGTATGATTTTTTGAGAGGTGCTGAGCATGTGCAGGCCCCAGTGACCTCAGTCAGAGGTTTAGGTATTCAGCTGCTACAGAAATCAGGCCATAAGTTTTCAAAATGACTTAGTAGTAAAATAAGAAATATTTATTTCGCTAAATCTTATAGTAATTGTCATTTAAGTAAATCCTATGCATGTGTACACATTAAAATCCTCAACGTACAGATTCTTAAACATTCAATAAAGATGAACACCTAGTAAGCTTAACATGACCATGTTATGTTGTAATGCTGATTTTTAAAGCACATTTAGAATGACTGTGTATTAATCAACACTGCTGCACAGTTGTAGCAAAGGACATAAATTTACCATTTTAATACACAGTTTACTCAAACGAGAATTTTTAAAATACTGTTAACAGTCATAAGATGGTCTTGTATAAAGCATAAGATAGAGAACCAGGAGATCTGTGCTCTCTTCTCAGCTCTGACATAGATATCATTGTGACCTTGGGCAAGTTTTATGCCTGACTGTACAAGTGTATTCTGAGGTTGAAATAATTACATGTGTGAAGTACTTTGGTTCCTCATTAGAAGGTACCGTAGGAGCATTATCATAAAATTTGTTTTAAAAATAATTTGGCTTGATGTGGCTCAGCCATTTCCAGTGAAGAATAGGGCAAGATTTCTTGATAATATCATCTGACCTTCTCTCCAGCCAACCAACTCAACAACCTGTTACAGGAACCAGCACTGCCCAATCAGGGCACTCTTACTGAGGTGTACTGCCTATTGGTTCATTGTTGCAGCAGGGCAACTTAGAGGTGTGCAGTGCCCTCCTGGCCCCCACCTTGTGATCTCATGTTGGCAAGTAAAGCCATTGTATTAAAAAGAATTCTGAACCGGGTCGTACAGTGGAACCTCAGAGTTACGAGCTGACCAGTCAACCACACACCTTATTCGAAACCGGAAGTACGCAGTCAGGCACCAGCAGAGAGAAAGAGAGACACATACGGTACTGTTAAACGTAAACTACTAAAATGTAAAGGGAAAGCAGCATTTTTCTTCTGCATAGTAAAGTTTCAAAGCTGTATTAAGTCAATGTTAAGAAACAGACTGTAATATTGCTTCCTTCCTTTTGTGTACTAATCTATTGAAATTATATTACAGTTGTGACAGAAGTCTGAAAAGATATATAGTGCATTAACTTAATACAGTTTTGTAAAAGCTGCATTTCTAGGAAAATGAAGGTTTTATTTTACAAACTTTCAAGCTACAAAACACTGATTCTTGAATCTCAGGACATTTTTTATTGAACATGATAAATACTGATTTTATGTTTTAGCATTTGTGTAACAACAGATCTTACATTTTAAGGTAATGTTTCAGTCCTACACTGAAAATTGTTCATATTAGCCAGAGGGAAGGGATGGTAGTCTTCAGGAGACTCGCTCAAAGTGAGGGACACAGTAACAAATGGAGTTATCATAGCAGTATTTTCCTTCTTCCATCACACCATTTTTCTCTTTAATAAGTCCGCTAGTTCTCTTTGTCTCTTCAGTTTTAGAAACTGAAGTAGTTTATATTGTTAAACTTTTTGCTATGTATCAATGTTTGGACCAAATCCTGACCCCACTGTGTTTGATGAAGGACTTGGTCCTTTATTTGTTCTAGATATTATTTTAAACATCACAGTGTAAACGAGGGAGAGAGTTTAAAAGGCCCAAAGGGTGGTTAGGTGCCCAATTCCCATTGAGAGGTGTCTGTGTTGCTTTTTTTTTTTTTTAAATCCTTTGAAATAAGATATGTCCCAAACATTAAATTTTATATACCAGTATATTCTTTTGGACAAAACGTAGTCGTAAAATGTTTGCACTCAGTCATTTTATTTTAATTTAAAAATTCCGCTACAGTATCTAGAACCCAAATGTTTCTGTATTGGCTAGTCCAGTAAAACCAAAAAGTTAGATTAATCTATTTTCATTGTCTAAGCTGTATGCAGTGCAAAAAAGCCCCCCAAAACAAAAACCCTAAATAGTGAAAAGTTAAACAGGTTTTAGGCTTAAACTTTGTTTGTTACCAGTACATTAGATTATTAATACATTTTTTAACCTGACATTGTCCCTTATATTTAAAAAAAGGGTCAGGGTTATGACTTTATAGTACAGTATTCCAGTTTATATTAGTTCCGCTTTAAAATGTGGGTCCGTTTGCCCAGATTCTTCACATCATCACCAATATTAAAGATTTTCAGAACAATATTCAGCTCTGTTGCTTCTGTTTATGCCATTGTATTCAGCTGAGAATTAACAGTTTTGTTGATATGTTAGGCCATGTCTACACTACAAACTTGGGTTAATGCAGATAAATTGCAGCATCGGCTTAAAGCTGCTGCAGTTAGTATGTCACTTGTGCGTGTGCATACTTGGCTCTTTTTGTCAGTGGTGCATACGCTCATCAGAAGTGCTTGTATTAATGCATGGCGCAGTGCACCATGGATAGATTTGCTAGTGTGCAACCTGCCACGGTCCAGTGCAGTTTTTTGGCAAAGTTTTGGCAATGCATGGTGGAGCAGAAACAAATTGTGGCAGGGTGGCTGGGAGCAAGAGGTCAGCTTCTCAGTGTGCAACTGTCTCCATGCCATAATGTCTTCTATATCAGAGGTTCTCAACCTTTTTCTTTCTGAGCTGGACTCTTCCTAACATACTATTTAAAAAAAAACTCCACAGCCCACTTGTGCCACTATAACTGGTTTTCTGCATATAAAAGCCAGGGCTGATGTTAGGGGGTAGCAAGCAGGGCAATTGCCTGGGGCCCCCACGAAGCTACATTGCTCAGGTTTCAGCTTCAGTCCTGAGTGACTGGGCTGGCCCTGCTTGGAATCCCCACCCCCCCCCCAAAAAAAAAAAAAAAAAGAAAACCTGCTCAAGGCTCCCTAGGGGGCCTCGGACCCCCGGCTGAGAACTACTGATCTATATCCCATAATTTTCATATCTTTTTCAAAATCATACAAATCTGTACGGCCCTCCTTACTATCCACCATCTCTGACAGCATCATGTAGCCTGCACAGCTTTGAACTGTTGTCATGAATGTTGCAAGCACAGGACATACAATCCTCTGGTATTTGCAGAGTTGCAAGAAGAACCAAATCAGTGGAACACAACTTTTTGGAGGTTGTTGGTGGTGTTCACGGAGCAGCTTAGATAGTGGAGTGCTGCTTCTGGATCTGAGAAACAAGCACTGACTGGTGGGATCGCATCGTAATGCAGGCTTGGAATGAAGAACAGTGACTGCAGAACTTTTGGATGCACAAGCACGCATTCCTGGATCTGTGTGCCAGGCTCACCTCAGCCATCCAGCACAGGAACACCAGAATGAAAGCTACACTGATAGTGGAGAAGCAAGTGGCAATTGCACTGTGGAAACCTGCAATGCAATTTTGCTGGCAATCAGTCGGAAGTTATTTTGGAGTTGGAAAATCCATTATGTGAGTCTTTGTAATGCAAATGTGCAGGACCATTAATTGCCGCCTGCTGTGTAGGTCTGTATGTCCTGGCAATATGCAGGGTATAGTGGATGGTTGTACAGCAGTGGGGTTCCTGAACTGTGGTGGAGCAATAGACGGCATGCATGTCTCTATTTTGGCACCAGACCACCTTGCCACAGAGTAAATCAACAGAAAAGGCTAGTTTTATCTGGTTATGCAAGCATTAGTGGACCCCTGGGAACGCTTCACAGGCATCGATGTGGGCTGATCAGGGAAGGTGCATGATGCTCACATCTTTAAGAACATAGGACTTTTCAGAAAACTACAAGCAGCGACTTTCTTTCCTGACTGGATTTCCATTGGGAATGTTGAAATTCCAATAGTGATCTTGGGGGACCCAGCCTATCCCTTGCTCCCCTGGTTCAGGCTCATGACAGCACTGAGATTCAACTATCACCTCAGCAGGTGCAGAATGACAGTTGAATGTGCTTTTGGTGGATTGAGGGGTCACTAGCATTGTTTATCCACAAAATTGGATCTCAGTGAGAAAAATATCCCAATGGCTATAGCTGACTGCTGTGTCCTGCATAATATTTATGAAGCAAAAGGGGAAAACTTTTTTCACCGAGGTGGAGCGGCTGTCTGGGTTATTAAGAGAGTTCAGTGCGGAGCTATATGGCTCAGGGAGGCTTTGAAAGAGCACTTCAGCAGTGAGCCACTGTAATTCATTGTGGTGTACTCTGCTTTACCTGGCCCTGCTGTTCTGTGGCCTATTAGGGATTGCGTGGTGTACATGTATAAATATAACCCTGTCAATGCATCTTTTAATTTTGCTTATCACTGATCCTACAACTTGCCACACTGTACAGTAACAAGTAATTGGTTGCTTTCAGAACGGCTAGGGCACTCGGCAGCGTATGTTTTGAACTAATAAAGAGAAATTATATTCAAAGCAATAGAATTTTAATGTGTAACAAAATCAATGAAGAGAAATCCATGCAGTTTTTAAGCAAATAGATTAAACTTAATACATTAATACAACAGAACTTATGAAGGGGAAAGAACATTCATATCCATTGTAGCTACACATACACCAACCTTTCACAGGTCATTGTATGTGAAGCTGTGGTTCTTTCATGTCCCCTGGGATTGCTTGGTGGGGATAGTGCAGTAGCCCCTGAGGCCATGTGGAATGATGAGGGAGATTAGAGAGGTGCTGCAATGGAGTTCTCCATGGACTGCAGAGGGAGGTGAGCTTGGGATTCTTAAACTTGTAGGTCCACCAGAGTCTGCGGCAGCTGTGTTTGCTGGCCCGGTGGATCTCCTCCTTTCCCTGTTGGGACCCTGGGGCCTTTCTCCAGGCTGTCTGCGTTGTTCAAACTCCAAGCCTGGTACTCACAGTCTGATGCAGCACTGGCTTGCTCTCTCGTGTGTGTGTGTGTGTTTTCTTATTTTATTTATTTTGTTTTTTGTATTAAAATATATTTGAGTATCTGTGCACCATGTTGAATAAGGACATCCTTTCAATTCTAAAGTGTCACAATATGGGAATCCATAGTCAAGGCCTGGTGTCCTGTGCAGCACATTAGATCTAAAATGTATATGTTCAGGATTCAGAATTTCTTCTTTGAGTGCTCACTCATGTAAATTCCATTCTGGGTGTGTGCGTGCCCATGTGCACACTCATTGGAGATTTTTGCCTTAGCGGTATCTGTAGGGTCAGCTAAGGTGCCCCCTTGAGGGACGTACCCATGTGCTGGTATAGAGGCGCTGCTGACCCTATATCCTCTCAGTTCCTTCTTACCCCCCATGACAGTTGGTCGAAGCAACTTGTCTTACAATCGCAAGAGCATTAGTGGTTCTTCAACAGCCCATTGTTTGTCGTCTTTGTATATAGTTTAGGAACTTAATTAGCCTTTAAGTGTTAGGTAGTTTGATAGTTGAAGGCCCGGCTGGTACTTTGCCCCAGAACGGGGCATGCCTCACTCTCCCAGCTTCAAACCATGCTCATCATGTAACAGGCCGATGGCTATTAATGACCCCCGGGACTGTTGTCTGAACTGCTTGGGGGAGTCCCATAGAAAGGACAAGTGCAGAATCTGTAATAACTTTTACTCTAGAACCCAAAAGGAGCGGGATATCCACTTGAGGGTCCTCCTCATAGAGGCTGAACTTTGTTCTGCATCAGAGCCCTCCCGCTCGGATCCCATGCTGAGCACCTCAGCATCGGTGTAGAGCACACTGCCGGCACCAGGCTCTGCCCAGCAATGTTCCTCCTTGCTGGTGCTGAAGAAGCGAAAAAAGAAGAAAAGCCTCTGACACTGGAAGGGAAAGGGGCCTTTGGCAAAGGACTTGTGTCCGGCCATGTACCTGCCCTGGGGCTTCACAGGAGTACATGTGAAGTCTGAACCCCCAGCCCAGCCAGGGATACCCGCCTCTGACTCCCAGGAGTGGCAGGGGACCCGGGCTTCTCCTAGGGCCCTTGTTGCTCGAAGCAGCCCCAGCAGCAAAAGAACAAGCAGGCCAACCAGCACTGCAGACACTGCGCCAGGCGCCTGACCTGGCTAAGGCCCCAGTGCCTAAGGGCAAGCCAAGCATGGGACCGCCCCAGAGGGCAGTGGAGCAGCTTCAGTCCTCAGAACGCAGGTGTAGATCCCCATCTCCACAGCCTAGAACCCTGGCACCACATTCTTGGTCTCCAGTCAGAAGGCCCACCATGCTCTTCCCCCTATGAGATATGGGACACCAGAGCTGAGTCACCCATTCTTGTACTACCAGTACCAGTTAGCTTCCCATCAAAGATCTTCACAGCGCAAGTCACCCTCACCCAGATGGTCTCGCAGATGGTCCTCATGGGGGCGAGATCGCTCCTAGTCGCAGCACCAGTCTCCATTCCACCAGCTCTGTTTGTCAGGCAGACACCGATCCTCGCCTTGCTGGTCACTGACCAGGGTCAGTTGGCAGACTCAGGCCTCGACGGCTCCACTCTGGTTGCTGGAAGAACAATGGTTGGACTTGGGTTGGGAGTTCATCCCCTCACCAAGGAGGGGTGATTCGCTGCTGATCTGCAAAGCTAGTGCAGCGCCTGCAGCGACAGCATGCCAGCAGGGACTGTGGCCTGTTCAATGGCCGTACTGCTGATTCCATATTCCCAGCAGTCCTCCCTGGTTGCCTCAAACAAACTACCGCCAACACCAGAGTCTGAACATGGTACCGAATCCGACATGGAGGCAGCACATCAGACTCCAGCACCTAAGGAGCCATCCCCGGAGAAGGAAGGGGAACCCGCCCCTTCCCCCCCCCCCCACCCCAGCGGTGCACTCCTCCTCGCCGTCTCTGGACAAAGCGGTGGCGGGTCCCTCCGAAATGGGCGATCCCCCAACAACTTCAAGGAGCACCGGGCTCTACTTAAAATGGTGGCTACCAACTTGAACTTAAAAATTGAGGAGGTTGCGGAGGAGTCCGACAACCTCTTTAATGTTATATCTTCCTCCACCCCGGTCTGGGTTGTGCTATTTGAGCCTTCCAGAAGCCAAGAAGGTCAGAAGCAGTCTGGGCTTGAAGATGCACCCTCCTACTCTTTTTCCTTGACTGCCTCTGCCCCTTTTAGTCAGCCTGGTCTCGGCTGACCTCAGACCGTTGAGTGCTTGAAGTAATATCCTCAGGTTACACCCTGCAGTTCGTGGCTGACCCTCCCTCCCATCCCACTTCACCATCCCTCTTCAGGGATCCTTTTCATGAGCAACTCCTTATCCAAGAGGTTAAGAATCTCCTGCGCCTTCCTCTCCTTCCTGATCCTGAGAGAAAAAGGGGGCTTTTAAGTTTAGTGCATGTAAGCCCATCATCTCACCACCGCTCATGCTTGCCTGTGATTGTTGGGCCCGATGGCGGCCTCCACTTAGGTGGTCCGATATGTGTGGCTCCGTCTCAGACCCCTGCAGGTGTGGCTGGCATCAGTCTGTCTCCAACACACACAGCATGGACTGGGTGGTGAGGGTCTCAGACTACGTACTAAAAGAACCAGGAGTACTTGTGGCACCTTAGAGACTAACTTAGTCGTTCACCTGGTGGCAGAATCCTGCATTTGTGTTGAGGGAGTTTCCTTTGCAGCTCCGTCTCTGTTGGTGACTCTTGTCCCCGATGCCTCAGACCTGGGGTGGGGAGCCCACCTATGCGATCTCAACACGCAAGGGTGGTGGTAGAGTCACAATTGCTCCCTACACGTCAATGTCAGGGAGCTCAGAGCAGTTCACCTGGTCTGCCAAGACTTTCTAACTCGCATAAAAAGCAGGGTGGGCCAGGTCCTGACAGACAAGACGGTGGCTATGTTCTGTATCAAAAAACAAGGCAGAGCCAGATAGTCTGCCCTTTGCCAAGAAGCTCTCCGGCTCTGAGACCTCTGTGTAAAACATGGCATCCATCTCGTAGCCGCACATCTCCCCAGGGTCAGGAACAATTTGGCAGATCGCCTCAGCAAGACCTTCTTGTCTCGTCACGAGTGGTCCTTCCATCCGGAAGTGGTCAGCATCATCCCCCAGAGGTGGGGAACTCCCCAGGTGGACCTGTTCGCATGCAGGCAGAACAGAAAATGCCACATTTGCTGCTCGATTCGGGGGATCGACCGAGGCTTCCTGTCAGATGCTTTCCTACTCCTGTGATTGGGGGTTCTTTTGTACGCCTTTCCCCAGTGCTATTAATTCACAGGGTCATCATGAAGATCAAGCAGGACAGGGCAATGGTGGTCCTCATAGTGCCAGCACTGGTTCAGCAGGTTCTGAACTTCTTGGTGGCTGCTCCATTACATCTACTGCTCAGGCCACACCTGCTGTCCCAAAACCGCAGCAGTCTTCTTAATCCAAACCTGGCAGTGCTGCACCTGATGGCTTGGCTGCTGCGTGGTTAAATGCAGAGGAGCAGGAGTGCTTGGCCAGTGTCCAACAGGCCCAGTTGGGCAGCAGAAAGCCCTCCACGAGAACAACCTACCTGGCCAAAAGGGAACAGTTTGCTTCTTGGACCTCTGATAAAGGCATTCAGCCTGAGTGGGCCTCTCTGCAGTTAATCCTGGACTACCTTCTGCATCTCAAGCTCCAAGGCCTGTCCTTTTCATCTACCAAGGTCCATTTGGCAACTATCTTGACCTTCCATCAGCTGCTTGAAGGTAGGTTGGTTTTCGCCTAGGACGTGACTGCCAGGTTCCTCAAGGGCCTCGAGCACCTCTACACTCACATCAGGAAACCTGTCTTTTCATGGGATCTGAATCTTGTGCTGTCATGGCTCACTGGGCTCCCCTTTGAGCCTCTGGCTTCCTGCTCTCTCCTTCACCTTTCCTGGAAGGTCGCATTCATGGCTGCAATAGCATCTGCCTGCCGGGTCTCTGAGATTGAGGCGCTTATCTTGGAATTGTCCTATACATCTTTTACAAAGACAAGATCCAGCTGCAGCCTTACCCAACTTTCCTGCCCAAGGTAGTCTCACAGTTTCATATGTGACTTTGGAAAAAAGATAAGTAAGTAAACATCCTGACCCATAAGTCGGAGGAGTGTATGTTGCATTCTCTAGACGTCAGAAGGGCGCTAGCCTTCTACGTTGAAAGGATCAAGCCATTCTGCAAGTCGACACAGTTGTTTGTTGCCAACAGGGTAAAAGGTCATCCACTGTCCGCTCAAAGAATTTCTTCTTGGATCACCGCTTGCATTTGCTGCTGCCACGATCAGGCAGAGGTGTCACCTCCAGCAGTTGTCATCATCCACTCAGCCAGGGCACAAGCCTCTTTGGCAGCTTTCCTAGCCCAAGTGCCTATCCAGGACATTTGTAGGGTGGCCACCTGGTCGTATATCCACATGTTCACGTCCTATTATGCACTTAGCTAGCAGGCCTGGGACAATGCTGGCTTTGGTAGAGCAGTACTGCAAGCTGCTAAACTGTGAACTCTGAGCCCACCTCCATTGATAATGCTTGTGAGTTGCCTAGAATGGAATTGACGTGAGCAAGCACTCGAAATAAAAACGCTTACCTACCTTTTATAACTGTTGTTCTTCTAGATGCGTTGCTCATGTCCATTCCATTGCTTGCCTTCCTACCCCTGTGTCAGAGTTGCTGGTAAGAAGGAACTGAGAAGTCGTAGGGTCAGTGATGCCTATATACCAGTGCATGTGCGTGGCACTCAAGGGGGCACCACAGCCGACCCAACGGATACTGCTAAGGCAAAAATCTCCGAGTGTGCATGCACATATCTAGAATGCAATAACTGTTTTTCGAGATGTTGCTTATGAACAGTAGGTAACAGTTTTTTAGATGGTGCTACTTCCCACCTCCACTTTCCTTTTATTTAGAGCTCTCCAGTTTAGACCAACATCACCTTTTAGTCATAAAAAGAGCAAAAGGAATCCCACTATAGCATACTGTAAGAGTGGTAGGTGTTGTAGCTGATCACCAATTAACATTTCTCTGAGCCATTGTTTCAGTCTTTGTGTATTACTGTGCTTTGTATTGGTATGTCATTAATCTGCTTGTTGTGCAGATTTTATTTTAAAGAGAGCCTCAAAGATATTATAAAATTGAAAGGATAATTTTGATGGAACTTTCACTTATATCTATTGAGCAATTAGGAAAATTTCATCTTGGTATGACCTGCTGCATGTAAAACCAGATTTCAAAGACTTGATTATTGGCATTCTTCATCTAGAAATTTCTAGAAGACTTTACAATATACATTGATATATTAGTGCTCCCAGTGTATTTCAATAGAATTTTTAAGAACAGAATTATTGTCTTCAAACCTCATGCAGTTACTACTGTTAAAAATATTAAACCAAAGGCAAATTGACTATGTTCAGTAGTATTTGAAGAGTAATTACAGGATAAGTAAACTTTGTTTAGTGTGTTAGAAACAGAATGATTTATTTGGGAAAGTCCTCTTACATGCTTTTAAAAATATATAAAATGTAAATTTAGTTGTAGTTAGTTTCAAACATGGTGGGTCTGAAAGCAACACCAGATATTGTCAGAAACACTTCTCCTTTCTGTCTGTGCACTATGGCCTCTTTGAGTATGTCTAGGCAGTGATAAGATCTGTGGCAGAGCCATGACAACCCCAGGTCAGCTGATTCAGGCTCAGATTGCAAGCCTATAAAATTGCAGTGTAGGTGTTCAAGCTTGGACTGGTGTCCAGGCTCTGGCACCCTCCCCCCTCATGACTTGAGACTGAATGTCTGTACTGCAGTTTTGTAGCCCTGTAGTCTGAGCCCCATGAACCCAAGTCCTCTGAGCCATGCCAGCCCACAGGCTTTTTATTGTAATGGTGGACATATGTTTAGGTTTAAGTTTCAGCTTTGTTCTGGCTCTTCTTGATATACAAACTCTTGCAGGGAGAAGAAAGTACACATGAGCACCCCCACACCTTGAACAATGCTGGGAAACAACATTGTCATCAGTCTGGAAATAGAGTTGACCATCAACAAAATGGTGAAACAGCTTATTCACACAGTGCTATCAGAGGCACAAAATAAAGGGGGGAAAAAAGGTGTTTCTCCAATCTTGGAGTCATTTCTAACAATAATAAGTACAACATTTTCCATTAGTAAGGAAATTTCAAATTGACAATGTCCTTCTAATTTTTCCTTGAGAATAGGATAAGGTTTTAGTAGGACAGTCCTCTCAAATTGAAAGAAGCAGTCTGCGATCAGTTTGAAACACTATTTAAATTATATCTACGGTAGTTTTCTTCCTCTGAAATGCAAGTAAATATTTAAAAAAAAATCCCAGTCCCCAGAAATGGCAGATATAGCTGTACAATTGGAGGGTTAGATCATTAAAAATTGTTGCTTGTGCACATACAGAAGATGTCTGCCAACTATATTAAAGCATTTCCAAGGTAACACTTTACTGGAATTATATACTTCATTTGATAATCAGATGTAACATGTTTTATCAGGTAAAGTTGTGTGTGTGTGTCTGTGTACCCATTATTGTAACCAGAGACTCTGTTAATACTATTAGAGCTATTGCCATCTTGACTGAAATTTCCTCCTCTTTTAAGAATATCTGATGTGTTTTGAGTCTGACTTTTTCACATGCTCAGGGTCTAACTGATGACCTTATTCAAGGTTGGGAAGAAATTTTTCCCCACGTCAGATTGACAGGGACTGAGGGTTTTTTAGCCTTCTGTGACATGGGGCAGGGGTCACTTGCTAGGATCATCTGGGTATCTCTCTCTAAATCAGTTCCTTTCCATTTATGGGGCCTCAGGGATTGGTGTACCTCAGTCCCTCCTGTTCTCTATCTGTGGCACAGAATAGTCTCCTTAGGGCTGTAAAACTTTGGTCTAATTCTGGTTGTTTCGCTTGCTGTGGGGGTGGCATTTAGTGGCCTGTGATATAGAAGTGGTCAGACTAGGTATTCCCTGGCCTTAAACTCTGTGACTCTAAAGTCTGCTAAATTAATCAGTTTACTAAATAATGTACAATTGTTACTTTTTTATTACAATATCCTTTTTGAAACATCCTTCTCCTTTCTATTGTAGGTCCAGTTGTTTATGTCTTGGACCTTGCAGATCGGCTGATCTCAAAATCGTGTCCATTTGCTGCAGCCGGAATTATGGTGGGCTCGATCTACTGGACGGCTGTCACCTATGGAGCTGTGACAGTGATGCAGGTTCAAATACACTTTTTTTCTTACATGTTACTACTACTGAAATAATTTTCTTAAAATTCTCTTAGGTCAAAGTCATTTTAAAAAATTCAGAGCACTGAAAAACTGAAGGATTGGATTAGGGTTAGTAACAAAACATTGAGCCTTTTGAGTTGCCTGCTCAAATCCAGTGCATGGTCAGTAGTGACTGAAAGCTGTTATTGCTGATGGCTGTTTTCCCTTTGTGAAATAAGTTTTTCTTGGCCTCAGTCTGTTTCCTACAGAAAAGGTGTCATCTATAAAATTAGTAATAATTGGAAGTCTATAAAGAGCCATTGATTGAACAGACGCAAAAACAAAACTTCGTATTTACCTATGGAATCCTTCCTCTTTACAATTGAGACATGGTGGAAAGACAGGACATCTTGGAAAATCCTGCTTTACCACTGCCTTTGTTGTACAAAGGGAACTTAAATCACTTTCCAGAGTAGAATTGCACTTTATGTAAAACAACAAACTCCTAGCATATTGAGGGGTTCCATGTTTACTTTCTCCCAGTGACTCCCAGATCAAGTGTAGTCATTAAAAGTAAAAAGCTGTTTCTTTTCTAACTGCCATTCCTGCAAACCTGCATTTTAACCATAGCAAAAATACTGGAGGGTGCTAATCTTGCCTCTGTGAGTTTTCCCACATGATCTACCCCAATTCACTGAATTGATGGAAATTTTTTGTCTAAAAATGACCTGCATTAGACAAGACCAAAAGGAGCTCTTTCATGGAACTTGCAGCCAGAAGGGACCATTATGTTCACTTTGTCTGATTCCCTACTTAATGCAGGCCAAATAATTTTGCCCAGTAACTCGTACATCAAGCCCACAATTTGTGATTGAGTAAGATTATTTCTTTTGATTTACTTCAATCTTTATTTACTAGGAGAGGATTCAGAAGTTTATGGTAGCTGCTACCAAATATATTGCACAGCATAAACATATAATTTTAAAATGAAGTTGGCAAGCTAGAGAGTCTAAGTGAGTCTTGAGTGTTTAACTAGCCATGTTAACTATTATAGTTTCTTCCTGGCCTGACCTGTTTTTTGGTAGAGTTGCTGTGCACTTTTAAAACAGTTACTGTGCTCCACCTCATGAGGACGAACAATTTTGTTGTCATTCCTGTGTATGCTTGTAAGGCCCTTTCAGGATGGAAGGTGCTATATGCATACAGTAAATCGAAGATTCAGGCCCCAATTCAGGCCCCATCATCCCCCGATAATGGCGGTTGCCTTAGATGGCGGAGAAATGGCAAAATTCCTTTTATGTTGCTGACCCTTCACCTGGCTCACATATTTTTGGCTGCTGCCATGCCTTTATGAGGCCATTGCAACTTGGATTACATTACTTAGAACTGAAACTTTATTAATAATAAAGCTGTTATTTAGTGATACAGGTACCAGCCCCTGCCTTTAGGTCTCTCTGCTGATGTATACTGAGTCTTCTTTGCCAGATATACTAATGGGCTTTTTATTAGTGACTAAACTTGGAGTTTATGAAAGTGGATTCTCAGTGCCATATCTGGATGGAGGTGGGACAACATTAGGAAAGTTTAACGTTTTCCAGCTCCTCTAGAACTGCGTGGTGAAAACTTGACAGGATTGGCAGTTTATCCCTCAATTTTTTAATTTCATTATTTTTTTTAAATAGGCACCTGGCTTGAAGGAAATAAAAATTATGGATCTATCAAAATCAGCATAGTGGTAATCCTAAGTATGCACCACTTAATATGAGCCTAATCCTTAGGAAGTTAACTAAATCCCAGGTGTTTAATCTGATCTGGCTAATTTCTTAAGATTTATTGTGGTCCTTGACTGGGAGAATGGCAGGTTGGGGGCACTATGTTTGGGAACCAGTGTGGTTTTTGTTCACTATAAGGTAAGGCAGGCTAGAATTGTATGAAGAGTGAATTCACACTCACTCCTGTTTCCTCTTCCTAGGCCCCGCTTGGTTATGGATAGTGTAACCTCTCTCCTGTTAAGTGTCAGATCCCTCTCCCTCTGTCTGAGGGCCAGAGGAGAGAAGCACTAAGGGTAAGTCTACACTTAAAACGCTGCAGCGCTTCAGTGTAGACACTACCTATGCCAACGGGAGGGATTCTCCTGTCGTCGTAGGTACTCCACCTCCCCAAGAGGTACCTACGGTAGCTGGGTCGACAGAATTCATAAGGAGTTAGATCTGTATAGCTGCGTGCCTCAGAGGTGTGGATTTTTTGCACGCCTGCGAGACATCGCTGTACCAATGCAAGTTTGTAGTGTAGACTAGGCGTAAGTTAGTTGCAGATATTAAACTACAACTGGATAGGAATCAATATGGAACAGATAGTGCTACTTCACTGGCTTGCTGGGCCAGTAAGAAATAAAGCAGGTAGGCACTTTGAAACTATTGCAGCCACAGGGGGAAGGGACATAGTGGGCCAGAAAAGAGAGAATAAGGGGCTTGAATCCTTGGGGTGGGAGAGGAAGTTGAGGAGCAGGATAAGAGTCTCCTAGTTAACTCTCAGTTGGGAGGAGGTTGGTGAGGAAGCTGAAGACAAATTCTGCATGCATTGTCTTCGCAGCTCTAAGAATTAATGTACTCATTTATTGTGCCACAGTCACTTCAGCTAATACAATCAGTATTACAGGCTGTGTTGAACGAAGCACCCTTCAACAATTTTGGAACAGTTAAGTAGACTTGCCTACTTAACTGGGGGGAAAAAAGAAAAAAAAGGGGGGGGGTCCAGAAGTGCTGTTGGGAGCTATGCTGTGGCTAGTTATCTTCACAATATTTTCTTACCCTTTTGAATGTATAGACCATTTCAAGTCTCTTTCCTGTTTAAACAAGATGAGAGCACTTAGTCTGACAGTTGACTAGGCTGGTCTTGACCCCCACCAGTTAAAATGCAGGACATTAAATACAAGTCAACTGTCCCTATTTAAGAGTGACATTTTGCTAAAAACTTTACCATGAGGCTTAAGTGTGACCTTAATTGTAGTTTTGACAGTGCAACAATAAAATCTGATTTTTTGCAGTAAGAAATTATCTTAAATAATTTGGTAATAAAATTATGAAGTCCAGCTAAAGATAAATCTTTTATTTTAGATTAGTATGTAGCATACAGAATTAAAGTATAATTGCTGTTTTTGTTGCATGATATCAGATGTTGACCTTAATTTTTAAAAAAAGCTCATTTGCATGAGAAGCTGCATGTGCAACTGGTATTGTCATGTGGGAAAACAGATTTTTTTTCTAATGATGCACAGAGAAGAATACACATTGCTAGTGTGCCCTTTCTCATGCTCTACTTCTAACCATTCAGAAAATTCAGTTATTGATTTGTATTCTTGAATCATAGCTGCTGAGCAATTTTTAATCCCAGAATTAAAATTAATCTTTCCAAAGTTGTGTGGCGTTCTGGGGATTTTAGAAAACATGCTATTGTACTATAAGGTAGCTTTAAAATATCTGAGACTTTACATTATTTATATGTAAACATAACTAGGAGTAAGTACATAGGGAAGCACATCTGCCCCTTTCTGGGTAAGAAGAAGTTAATTATGTAATGACTCACTAATGCAGGAGTAGGCAACCTATGGCACACGTGCTAAAGGCGGCACGTGAGCTGATTTTCAGCGGCACTCACGCTGCCAGGGTCCTGGCCCCCGGTCCAGGGGCATTTTAATTTAATTTTAAATGAAGCTTCTTAAACATTTTAAAAACCTTATTTACTTTACATTCAGTAATAGTTTAGTTATATATTATAGACTTGTAGAAAGAGACCTTCTAAAAATATTAAAATGTATTACTGGCATGCAAAACGTTAAATTAGAGTGAATAAATGAAGACTGGGCACAGCACTTCTGAACGGTTGCCGACTCCTGCACTAATGCAAGATGAGTCACGCAAGAACTGGAACTGGTAACTCACCAACAGCAAACTTGATAATTAGTGAAGGGCACCACATAAGAGATTTAAGCTTCAGGTAAAATTTAATAGGATTATTTTAAAGTTCAGATGCCTGGACAGTTTGATACAAACCAGTAAAAGAAGGGTCGGCAACCTTTCAGAAGTGGTGTGCTGAGTCTTCGTTTATTCACTCTAATTTAAGGTTTCATGTGTCGGTAACACATGTTAACATTTTTAGAAGGTCTCTTTCTATAAGTCTGTAATATATAACTAAACTATTGTTGTTGTATGTAAAGTAAATAAGGTTTTTAAAATATTTAAGAAGCTTCATTTACAACTAAAATGCAGAGCCCCCCTGGACTGGTGCCTAGTACCCAGGCAGTGTGAGTGCCACTGAAAATCAGCTCGTGTGCCACCTTTGGCGCACATGCCATAGGTTGCCTATCCCTGCACTAAAATCTTTCAAAACTAGACACTTAAAGTATGTTCACTACACAGTAGCCATCTGACACTAAAACTTTTTGAACATTTCACAGGTTGTAGGTCATAAAGAAGGTCTTGATGTCATGGAGAGAGCTGATCCTTTATTTCTTTTGATTGGACTTCCCACCATCCCAGTCATGCTGATACTGGGCAAGATGATTCGTTGGGAAGACTATGTGCTCAGACTGTGGCGCAAATATTCTAACAAATTGCAAATTCTGAATAGTATATTTCCAGGTAATGCAATTAAATCTAAATGAAATATGAAGTCTGTGCTCTGCCCATGCAAGGTGGGGTGTGGAGGGCAGTTTCCCTATCTTTAAATGAGATAATAATGCTCCCTTCCCTATGACCTTTTGTCTAGTTTATTTTGATTGATTATCTGATCTTAAGGGCAGGGACTGTCTCTTACTGTGTGATTGTACAGTGTCTAGCCCAATAGGGCCCCAAACTCTGTGGAGGCCTCTATGCTCTATTGTAGTGCAAATATTAAAATAAAAGAACTATACATGAAATTTTAGTGTGAGAAGCTATAAGTTGATGCCTAAAAATAATTCCTTCATTAAATAGAATACTTACTGGAGAGAGGGATGCTTTATAATAAAATTGTTAGATTGTAGAAAACTAATTACATTTGAAAGGCTAGATTCATAATGAAAACAAAGTTTTAAGTCTTCTTCAGTTTGTTAGCTGGCAATATGATTTTTCTCTAGGAATTGGATGTCCTGTTCCTCGAATTCCAGCTGAGGCCAACCCTCTAGCAGATCACGTCTCTGCTACTCGTATTCTGTGTGGAGCTCTTGTCTTTCCAACCATTGCCACCATAGTTGGCAAGCTGATGTTCAGCAGTGTTAATTCTAATTTACAAAGGACAATCCTGGTAAGATGATTTAAGAAGATTGTTTTTCAGAAATGGCAATAATAATGGTATAAGGAGTTGTAGTAAATATTCTGTGTGAGCAGAAGGTAAAAGGAACATACATGGAAATAGAATTTAGAATGGTATTTGACTGATGTGCTTTTTCATAGGAGAGTATTTTCAAGATACCTTGTCTGGACTTCTCAAACTGTTGGTCGGGACCCAAAAGTGGGTCGAGACCCCGTTTTATGGGTTCGCCAGAGCTGGTGTTAGACTTGCTAGGGCTGAAGCTGAAGCCTGAGCTCCACTGCCCAGGGCTGAAGCCGAAACGCAGGGACTTCAGCCCTGGGTGGTGGGGCTCAGGTTACAGGGCTCCCACCTGGGGTTGGAGCCCTTGGGCTTCAGCTTTGGTCCCCCCCCCCCCACGGAACAGTGGGGCTTTGGCTTAAAGCCCTCCTGCCCTGGGCGGTGGGCTCAGGTTTTGTGTCGCCCCCCCCCCCTCACCTGGGGCATCGGGGCTCAGGCTTCGGGTCCCTCCCTTCTGGCATTATGTTGACAGAAGGGGATCGCGGTGTGATGAAGTTTGAGAACCCCTGGTCTATACAGTGGGCAGGAATCACCAATGTAATTTAATTTTAAAATGGTAAATTAATCTCGATCCAGAATCCTAGACAGGACTTAAGCAGACAAACCAAAAAACCTACAAGTCAAAGATCTAAACAAAGTAACCAGAGGGCGATGTGGGAGATGATAGGGAGTGGACCCACCAGTGATTTCCAGGGGAAAGGCACTGGTGAAGGACCCAGTGTGTAGGGTCTGTTCACAGGAATGTGTGTCTTTCTATTTGTTTTCTGAATAATAAGTCTATAAATTGTCCAGACACCAAAGCAGGAAGAGTCCAAGAGAGAAAAAAATATCTTCCCCCACCTAAAGCCTGCTGACTGCTGCTAGGGGAGGGAGACCAGGGAAGCTGAGGGATCCTCCCTCATGAATAACTCAGGTGTCTACTGCTTCTGCTCATGACCTCCCTAAAAGCAGCTGTGAATGAGACTGATATGCTTGTCTGTTTCACTGGTTCCTCTGCCACACCAGCAACTTCCTTTCTCACTACCAACAGTAAAGTCACTTCAAAGCCTTGTGAATGTTTGTGCTGCTACTTTGGTTTGGGAAAGCTATGACCAACAGCAGCAGAGCCACTAGAACAGACTAAGACTTTATCTACACAGGGGGTTTAGCTTGCACTGAGTTGACATGCGCAATTTGTTGTACTGTATCTGTGCCATACTAATAATGTGCACATGGCTGTGCCCTCTTTCAGTTTGTATCATTGTGCACCCGTGGCAGTTAATTGCTGTGTAGCGAGTGCGTGGCATACTGTGGTCCTGTGTTTTTGCTGCTGAACAGTGTCCATTCTGGGATTTGTCTCACTGCACATTGTGGGATGCATAGCAGAAATCAGGTGGAAGCCAGTAAAATTCTGGGGCTTTGTCTCTTTGTGGGTGGGCTAGTGCCATTTTCAAATTGCTGTTGGCCGTCATGGACCTAGCAATGCTCTGTGCCACAATGCTGACAACCACAAATACACAGAGGGTGCTTAGGCTTTATTTTGAGCTCTTGAAGCCAGGTGGACTTCACCAGCCACACCACTGAGCAGATGATGGGACAACAGTAGCTTCAGCAGCGGTAGAGGAAGAGGAGAGGACACTGAACAACTGCTACTACATGAGCTGTCTCTGGAGCAGCTTCACACAGTGCAGCACCATTGCTGGGCTGGGGAAACAGCATCAATCAGTGGGAAAGGATTGTTCTGCAGATCTGGGATGACCAGGAGTGGTGAGAGAATTTCAGGATAGTGAAGACAATCTCCAGAGCTGCAGCAACACTGTACCAACATACAGTGCCTTGTACCCATGGAGAAGCCGGTCGCCATTGCCATCTGTAAGCTGGTCACCTCTAAAGGTTGTTTGTCCATAGCCAACCCAATTTGGTGTAGAGAGTGACTGTTGGGGCTATTGTCATGTAGGTATTTGATGCCATGCGTAAGGTACTGTTGCACCAGGTTATAAACATTGGTAATACTCAGGAGATTAATGGCTTTTCACACATGGGGTTCCCAACTATATTGGGGCAGTTCACAGAATCCATGTGCCTATCATTTGCTCCCTGCACCAGGCCTTAGCGTTTATAAACTGAAAGGGTATTGCTCCATGGTGCACCAAGGGCTGGTTGACTACCATGTCAGGTTTACAGTAATAAATGCAGGATGGTCTGGAAAGGTCCACGATGCTGGGATCTTTCAGAACTCAGCTATGCTTACCTTAAGGAATAAGAGATGTGTGCCCCCACTATGGACATTATCCTGGGAGATCGGGCATATCTGCTTCCTTGGTCAATGAAGGCATTCACTGGCCTCTAGGATAGAAGGAAAGAACTGTTTTACTATCCCCTCAAGTTACGGAATGACAGTGGAGCATGCGTCTGAAAGGAAAATGGTGCTGTTTATGGGCTAGGTTGGAAGATGCAAGAAAAACCTTGCCCAAGAAGATAGCTGCATATTGTATTTTGCACAGTATTTCTGAGAGTAAGGGAGAAAGCCTTAATGGCTGGTGGGAGGCTGAGGTGCAGAGACTTGCTCAACTTTTTGAACAAGGTATACTCTAGAATATGGAAACAGCGAGGGTTGCCTACTGCTCTTACTTTGAGTCTCATGCCTGACAACGTGCACCTGTACATCTAGCAGTTAGCCTGGGCAGGAGTGAGCACAATGGACACTGAGAATTGCAGCCTCTTTGATGGGTGATAGAAGTGGCATGTTGTGGAACTCCTTATTGTATCTTGTGTGTGCACCTTTATACTTAAGACATGCAAAATTTTTGTTTTTTCTGTGTACTATGCATTGTGGATGCTCTATGAATGAATTTTTAATGGGTTGTATTATTAAACAACTTGTTACATAGCAACCATAAATAAAACTTTAATTAAAACAACAATGAAACAGATCTTTAAAGCAGTGGTCTCCAAACTTTTGAGGGTCATGGACCCCCCCCCTTACTCTTGTCCCACTGCTCTCCCCCCAGAGCTGGGGCTGGGAGCAAGGCTACAGCTGGGTAGGAGAGGGGAAATGTGGACAGGGTAAGAGGGCCGAGGCTGGAGCTGGGTCTGGGGCCCAGAGTGGGGCCTGGGATGGAGCAGGAGTCGCAGCTGGGCTGCAGTGGAGGCAACAGCTGGGCCCGAGGCTGGATGCAGCTCTGCTCCCTGCCCTCACCCTTGGCCCTGGCCCCGTGCCAGTTTTTAAAGGTGTGTGTGTGTGTGTGTGTGTGTGTTGGGGGGGGGGCGGTATCCAGTCAATTTGACCCTAGAGCAGTGGAGAGCACTCAGATAAAGAGACATCTCCATAAGAGACACCTGCAAAGGAGTGCGAGATTGTCAAAGCAGTGCACGGCCCTAACTCAATTCACATTGAACTCAGTATGGTTTGAAAGAGGACTCCAAGGTTTGCATTAAATGCAAAGTTAGTGCGCTCTAATGAATTGCGTCTTATGTATGCATGCCTTTCACACCAGACTAACTCGAGTTAGTGTGGACTAGACCTAGAGAAGACCACTTGGGATCTGTTCATGTGTTTGAAGGGTTTTCACAACCATGAGGACTAAAGACATATATTTAATGAAAACTTAACTTAAAGTTTTACAGAAATTGATGGGTTTTGATCCTTTCTGTATTTGCCAGAGGAAGTTCCCTAATTACCTCTAGCAAGTGGATATTTCAAGTTCTGATTAGCTTTTAGTGGGGCTATTAATTAGTGTGTTATATATTATATATTCTGGGAAAATGTCTCATTTTTGTTATTTAATGTGATGGGTTTTCATTTTTTGTCAAAACTCATAAGGGAATAAAAGCTTCCAAAATGATTTGTAAACCCAGCATGTAATCCTTTTATGTAACATGAACATCTGTAGTACTCTATTGTGACAGAAAATTTGCCTCAAATATTCATTTGTAATTGCCCTAATTTCAAAAGAAATACTTCTTGATAAGAAAACTGTGAGAAGATGTGATACTGAACTTCTTCTGTAAGTCTTAAAAATGTCTCTCTTTATTTCAGGGTGGAATTGCATTTGTTGCTATAAAAGGAGCTTTTAAAGTTTACTTCAAACAACAGCAATATTTACGTCAAGCTCACCGCAAAATTTTAAATTACCCTGAGCAAGAAGGAGCATAAGGCTGTGATCTCCAGCTGTCATACAATCTCATCTACCAGATTCTCTTGTTGTATAGATTCCATCGTTATTGCACAGTAGTGGAGAATTGTGATAAGTTGCTGCTCCTATTTTTTCTTCAAATATAATAAAGCACTTTCTTGTGACAGGGTAAATCTGCTCAGTAATTACTGAACCTAAGAATGATTTGTTTTCATTTTTGTGTATTTCCTTTATGACAGGCAGGCATCTGAATCCTACCACGTATGCTGAATTTAAAAAAGGGGAAAATGAAATTGTGCTGTTACTCATCAATGCACAGACTGTATCCAAATCCCATTTTTGTACGTTTAATAAAGTATCTGCACAATATTTGCATACATAGACCATCCAATTAATCACTAAGGATACCATGGAGGGATTTTTTTTAAAGAAATTTCATTTGAGTAGCTTATTGCCAAGGAGAAATTTTTCTCGGATTTTATCCATAAGAATTCCTTTGTTCACAGCTGACGCTCTGAAATAGATATAAAACAGGAGCCCTAAAATGTATACAAAACATTGGATAGATAGACAAGCAGAAGACTGATCCTTTTCTAAAGGGTCCACATAAGCCAACTTTGACTACCTAGAGTATGAGCTAGTACATGACTTCCAGCTAATTTTGCTACTGTCTAATTATATTGTCTGCAGTGTCTCATATTGCTATGTCATGACTCCTTTGCTGTCTTGTAATTATTATTATTCCATCCACCTCTAGAGAAATTACTTGGGAAAGTGAATTTCAATCACTTACTTTTTATAATTAGCACAGCTGTTTAGTAATACGAGATTGTATTTTGAGAGTTCCTTTGTGATTATGGAATTAACTACTCAAATAGTAGCAGAGGCTAGAGAGCATTGGACAATGAGCAGGTAACTTGATTCTTGTCTGTCAGTGTGCAGACTAAAAATTAAGCTTTATCCAATAAATTAAGATAATTTAATAATGAAAACAGTAAAAGCCTATTGTAAAAATGCAGATTTTAGTGATATGTCAAAAGGGGAGACACTAGCACTTAAATCAGTAATTTTACTTGTTCATAAATCCACATTTTTCAATGGAAATTAGCAATTACTATACCAATGTTAGACAATTCTGAGTCCTGTTTGACAAACAATGTGGCCATTTGATATTAATGCAAGACTTAGCCTGGATTTACAGTAATTGCCGTTCCCAGTGCATAACAATTGAATAGTTTTTTTTAAAGTTCTCATTCTTAAAGTTGTTTCCTATTTTTTTTTTTATTCTTGATAGTATGTCAAATGCATGAAGAAGGGTAAGCATTCCCCATAGTGAAGTATTGGTAAGTAAATGTTGCTTTTTACCACAAATGAAGCAACTATAGAGTGGACTTCATGTCTGATTGCAATAATGTATGTTAGTGACACTTAAAAATATGGTACCTTTTTATGTTACCTTAAATATTGAGAATGTAATATTTTAGAAATGTATGAAAAGTATATACAATGGCCAACTAGTATTCAGAAACTATAGTTGTTGAAAATTATACATGTAAGCTGATGATTTGAGAATCTTGCTAAAATCTCATAAGTCTGCTGATTTTGTTGGTCTCAAAGATTGGTCTGACTTTTTTATATATTTATGTACACAGCAGCAGCCTCTGACTTTCTGTAATATAAGTTTTCGAACAATAATGCATATTTCTTGCAGAATTCCTCTGCAAGGAGAAGGCTTTTCAGTGGTCTTCACTGTATAGATTTCCAAACACTTTATAACTGTTTGTTTGTTTTTTAAAGTCTCATGCAGAATTTAATAGTGCAAATTATTTGTTTTAACATTTTGTTCTGTAGGAAAGCTAACTGTCTTCTTTGAAAACTGAACCTGTTGTACATCAGATGATTATATAAGGAGTATAAAATGATTTAAACTTAATGGGAGAGCTATTACTTTTGTTGCTGTACTGTAAAATCTTGTTTTTAGTATTAATTATAACCACATGGATTAGGTTGAATAAATATTTTTACATTCTTTAGGTGTATTTTGTCCATTGAACAAATAGTGCCAAAGCCTATGACAGAAGTAGGTTTTAAAATTGATAACTATTGAATCAAAAAGTAGTATACCATTTTTTTTTAAATCAACATCTCATGGTTAACCTTTTGATTTTTTTATAAGAAGTTCTGTTTTCTAGGGTGGTGGAGACCTAACGCTCCATTTAGTTTGTGATTGAACTTTAAGCATTACTCTCTCTCATTAATCGGTTATCAATAAATGATGAAGAGTGCATCATCTGAAATCTGCCTATTTTTTATTAAATCAAAGCCATTACTATGATTTGAAGGACTTAGTCTAACACTGATTTGGGATTGGGCAGGACTGGATGGCTCTGGATTGGTAGTTCAGTACAAAATATACCTGGAAAATACACAGGAGGATAGTGTGTGAAGATCTGAAACCAGTACAAGCTAGTGATCCATATGCATCCCACTACTTTCAGAGCAAGGAGAACTGGCCTACACTATTCCATCACATAATCTGTATCTTGGTTTGTCTTTGCCCTCCATAACAAACATTTAGGTGCTGCTTTTTTCTGGAGACTGGTTCAGTGATTTGCAAGCAGAATGTGTGTCTGTCTTCTACATCTTAAGCCTCATCGTTATTGAGAGTGGGACCTTTCTGTCCTCTTCATTCCTATTTTTGGTTTGAAGAGGTTTGTGCCAACACTCTTGCTGTGCTAACTTGCTTTTCTGAGTTTGTGTTAGGGAGTCTGCCTATCTCAGTATATCCTTGTAGCTTGGAGTCATATCTCAAAAGGCAGCTGAAGGTCAGTCCTACATCTTTGTTGCCCCTGCCCATCTTTTCACCTTTTGAGTTCTGATTATCACAGCACTTTCCAGCCATGTACCCAGCAGGGAAACAATGGTTATGTCTGCACTGCAATTTGGAGGTGTGATGCTGGTGCTGTTAGACAGACTCATGCTTGCTCAGCTCGAGCTAGTGGGTTAAAAATAGCAGTGTGGATGTTGTGGCACTGGCAGCAGCTTGGGCTAGACACCTGAGCTTGGACCCAGGTGGCCAGCCTGAGCCAATGCCAGATGTGCAGTGTTCACACTGCTATTTTCAGTGTGTTAGCGCAAGCTGAACTAGCATGAGTTTGTCTACCCAAACTGAGCATCACACCTCTCAACTTCAGTGTAGACATAACCTAAATTCAGGAAATTAAGTTATGCTTAACTTAAATGTCCATATGTGCTTAAGTGCTGTGTAGGGATGCTTTTTTGAATTGAGGCCCTGGTAGGCAAGGACAACAGCAGAAAGTTGGAGGATCCCTTTCCCCTCTATAAATTGTTTCATACTGACCGTAACTCTTGGGAAAGCTTTCTGAAGCTGAAGATTCTTGCACTTTGGTTTAATTAGAAAATATTACTATTAGGGCATTTTATCCTCGGAGCTGAAAATGCACCTTGAGCATTGGTTCTCTGCTTGCATAGCTATTAAATTGATGTAGATAACAAGGAAGGAGCATATAATTATCAGCTAGGTCATGGTCTGGCTAATGACAAAGTCAATATACCTTTTTGGTCCCTGTATTGGATATCTTTCAGATATGACAAACAATGAGCGCTTATTTTCTTCTAGCAGGTCACTAAGGGTGGAAATTCAGAGAGCCAGGCAGGTTCCAGAGCTGCCCTTTTGGCTGCTTTCAGTTACACTGAACTTATAGCCTGTTTTGTGGGAGCTCCCATCCTGGATTGTAGTCTTCTTAGGATACATTTCTGAATGATGACTCCTTGTCTCTTTAGCTTAGTGGACACTTTAAGATGGGCAACTTATGCAAAAAGAATTGACTGAAGCCAAAGAGTTGCTGCAGTTCCTACTATCAGAGGTTCTTTGGATGAGCTATAATGCTAAAGCTTCCACCTGTCATTTGCAGGTCAATATATACATTTATACCTATATAATGATCTTTTGGTTCTAAAGGTCATAGCAAAGAGCAGAAGGCATTTGATTTATACACTCTTCTAGATGATTAGGAAGTCTGAATCACTTACAGGTGGATCCCCCCTCCCGTCCCGCCCGCCCTCCCCCCACCCCCAAAAAAAAAAAAGAGTGTGCCAGAAAATAACACAGGAGAAAGTTGAAGGTATGTAACTACTTGTGGAAAATAAGCAGCTAGTCTCTGCCTGATGTGTTGAACACATAGCTCTGTTTTTTTACTGAATTTTCAGTAGAACTGAAACGCATTATTTTGTACTGCTATCTTCAATAAAAGTTAATTTTCTCTTACTACAAGACATTTTGAATATTGGTATAAACAGCTATAAATATAAACAGAATGACTAATAGAGAGAATATTGAAAAACTATACATAGGAAACCACTAACATGAATTGCTTTTGCTTACATATTTCTGCAGAGGATGTTCATTTTAGTATTTTGTAAAAGCTGGTGTAGTGCACCCCTTGTGTGGTCAGATGTGGCAGCACAGGTGAGCCCAGCCTTGATTTCCCCTCTGCCCTTGTAAAAACAATCTAAGCAGGCCTTTTGATATTAAAGAGTACCCATTCCAGAGGGTTTTGTTTATTAACCGAAAAGGCCAAAACAAACAAAACCAGTATCAGAGTCCTAGCGGGCATCACATGATGCTGGCTTTTTCCACCTCATTTCCAACTGATAAAGACAGCTAAAAATTACACATTTCCCCCAATATTACTTCTACAAGAACAGGGGAGGTGAGTCAGTTGGACTATTTCTATTAGAAATATGGTCCAGCCCCTGAGAAAGTTTGAGAATCTATAGCCTATCAATGTCTATTGGTCAGTTTAAGGTAGTTTGTATGGTCTGAACATTTCATTGCTTCTGCCCCCATTCAGTACCTTTAGCTGAAAGGAATTATTTTTGCTCATGCCGTACCAACTAAAAGAACAGTAGAAAAATTCAATTTTAGAAGCACCAAGAAATAACAGAAATTGCTTGAGAATGCCCCAGCACAGCAGCACCTGTTATACGTTTCCTGTAGGCATGTCATTTAAAGCTGGCAGAGTAAGCCAGGGAAAACAATATGCCTCTCCATGTAGTGGGCCTCCACACAAAGCATTTATGCTTATAATTTTTTTTTTAAATCAAACCCCATTACTGGTCTTACAGTTTCCCAGTGCCTCACAGTGACACTTATAGACGGTGGAATCCATACAAAAACCAGACAGTATATTTTCTCTTTTTTAGATACCATTCCATCTCAGCACTGTTCTGATCTTTGACTCCACCTAAGAGGTGTGCACAGGGGAACAAAGAAGCAGGGGGGGTGCAAAGGCAGCTTTAGACTTAAGGCCATCTGTGCACTGCTCTAGGACCTTACTGTAAGTTAGAGAGACACGGGCTGCTATTTGTCAGTGTCCCCCTAACACACAGTAGCCAAGATTTGCTAGCATGTAGTGAGGCCCTACTCATGCTCCCCATTCTAGAAACGGGGAAGTGGACTGGTGTGGGAGCTAGTACTCCACTTCCATCCCACTGGAAAAAACTCCCCTGGCCAACCATGCCAGCTTTAGAGTCACTTTGCACTGGGATCCCATCCCCTGCACAACTGAAAAGAAGCATCAATGTGTCTTTCAACAAAAATGAAATGAAATACAGTGAAACCCTGCTATAATGTGACGTTTGGGGTCCAAAAACTTCCATCATGCTAAATGAGGGATTGCGGTATAACAGGGTTTCAAATGAATCAGTTTGTCAATAGTCCCCAAAGCGATGCATTGATGTGCGCTGCCTAGTGCCCAGCAGGGGAGAGGAGCCGTGGCCCCCCTCCTACTGGGGGCAGAGAACTCTGGGGCTCTGGGCGCCGGTGCACTCTGTCCCTGGCAGGTGTGGGGCCGCAGCTTCTCTCTGGCTTCAGGAGGAGCCATGGCTCCCCACCTGCTGGGGACAGAGAAATCCAAGATTGCAGGCGCTGGTACCCTCTGTCCCCAGCAGGTGCGGGGCCGCAGCTTCAAGAGGAGCCAGAGTCCCCCGCCTGCCGGGGACAAAGAGGACCAGCACCTGCAGCCCCGGAGAAGCTGGAGAGAAGCCGCGGCTCCACGCCTGCTGGGGACAGAGAGCACTGGAGCCCGCAGCCTCGGAGTTCTCTGTCCCCAGCTGGCAGGGAGCCACGCCTCCTCTTGAAGCTGGAGAGAAGCCATGGCCCCGCGCCTGCCAGGGACAGAGAGTATCGGTGCCCGCAGCCCCGGAAAGAAGCTGCAGCCCGAGCCTGCTGGGGACAGAGAGTACCAGTGCCCGCAGCCTCGGCATTCTCTGTCCCCAGCAGGCGCAGGCCTGCAGCTTCTCTCCCCTGCCATGGTGTTGGGGACCACTGGTACTCTACAGTACTGTGAAAACATTATCTAAGTTGTATCTGCCTTAAGGGGGAGCCAACCTATGATCGCGTTATATGCGATGTCGTGTTATAGCGGGGTTTCACTGTATTATTAATCAGGGTGCCAACTGTCCTCAGCAATACTATAGAGAGAAGCCTCCATAGACTTCCTTTCCATTAGTGATGCTGGGTTAAGATCTATAGCTTGAGACTGGTTTATATATTGGTAGTGACCTGTGTCCACCTCGCAGCATTCAGCTTTTTGGATGAATTTCATATTCCTACTTGGACCCACTTTAATATGCAAGGTTATCACATTTCTTTTCATTTCAATTTACATACCTTAGTCCTTCTGAACAAATTAAGGGTGAAGGGTTCATTCCACTTCAGTTATCTGTGGTGTGTGTCTGATGTGTGTGGCAGGAGAGAGATTACCGGTTAGGTTCACTCCTTCTAGGGCACCTGGCATTGGCCACTGTTGGTAAACAGGATACTGGGCTGGATGGACCTTTGGTCTGAGCGAGTAGGGCCATTCTTATGTTCAGACCAAAATAAAGCAAGTTATTGTTTGTCAACCAGAAGTGGAATGGAGCTGTTCCACCACCAGTTTGGGCTGTTTTAAATACTAAGACTAACATTACATTAATATATCTGATTTATAAAATGGCATTTGGTTACCTCACATCCACAAACAGGTAGCATTTGCTATCATGATTCACAACACAGATTGTGGGTAAAATTTTCGAGAGCGTAGTAACCCAGGCTCCTGAGTCTTAATGCCTTTTAATTAGTTAGACTCCTGAGTGCCTCCGTCTCTTTTGAAAATGGGACTTAACCACTTCTGAAAATTTTACTTTATGCTGAATTCACAAATGCCTATTTAGGAACATGCTGATGTCATGAAACATTAAAAGTCCAACTTGCTTTTGATCTGATTGGTTTTTTTTCTTGTGAGTTGACTTCTCTTAAAGCAATACACATCCTCAAGCAAAGAGAAGCTACTCTTCTCAGAGGCTGGGCAAGCACAAATGCAGATGATGCTCTATGACTACATTTATTGTCTAATCAGAACAAAAATGTACATGTACTTCTACTGTAATTGGAATTCTGGAGACAGTATCTGGCTTGGTAGATGCATACACATTACTATGCAGCAGACACTTCCTTATACATCTCTCTGGATGAGAAGAAAGTTTCTGCTGCAGTTGCTTCTTGGAAAGGAAGTTATGGGATAACAGCCTTTGCTGAACATGAGGAAATAATTTTTCAGGATCATCTCAGACTTTCAGTGGTAGGACAATGCACCATCATGTAGGGAAGATGAGTTTAAGGCTCAGCCCTCGACCCCAAACTCCCTGGCCAGCAAGAGCTGACAGTACTACAACTAAGTCATATTCAGCATGACATGGCTTATTTGAAGGTGGGAGTGCTGAGAAAGGAAAGGCAAGTGCTGAGATAAATTTAATTCAAATGTGCATTGTCCTTAGAATGACCAGAACTTTCCTTTCTGCTTAAACATTTTCTTTTAAAGAATGGAGGACATGGTTATGGTTTTGCTTTTCTCAGAGTTGGGATTGAGCCAAGAAAAGAATCTTAACTGCACGTTGCCCAGAGGATTCAGGGGGCCTGGGGCAAAGCAATTTTGGGGGCCCCTTCCATAAAAAAAGTTGTAATACTATATTCTTGTGGAGGCCCCTGTGGGGCCTGGGGCAAATTGCCCCACTTGCCCCCCCCCCGGACAGCCCTGCTTAATTGTAGGGTCCCTAGCCACAGAATCAACAAACATATAAAAGAAAAATACAAGATTCTTCTTAATAAATTAGACAAAAGGAAATCTCAAGTGAGCATTTTTCAGCTGTGGTATGTTCACAAGGAATTCAAGTGCATGTGCACTGGACTTGCAGAAGGTTAAATTAAAACTTATTTGGCTCTTCTTTCCCAAATTGTCTCAGAGCTGAAAATGCTGGCTTTTGATAGATGGTGAAACGCTTGAAACAATATTATCTAAATTAATTTGGTGCCTTGTAACAACATTTAAATACAGCTCCTTTCGTGCCAAAGGATGACTTAGATTTTAAGGCAAGAAGGCAACGTGATAGTCAAGTCTGACTTCCTGCATAAAATAGGCCATAGACTGTCATACAGTAATTCCTGTATCAAACTCATAACAACTGGCTGAGCTAGAGTGTCTCCCCACTATATTGGAGTTATTTTACCAAGCAATGTAGGAGCCATTAACAGCACACAAACACTACAGAACAATTAGGCCAGAAGTGCAGCATACACTATCTTAGTGGTCCCCAACCTTTTTCGTCTGGAGGGTGCTAGACAAAGGACTGTGGCGGCGGTTGAGCATCCACCAAAATGCCACCAAATTTCAGTGGCTGCTCGACTGCCGACCAGGCCGCGGGCGCATTTAGATGCCCCCTGGGTGCCATGGCACCCATGGGCACCACGTTGGGGACCCCTGCCCTATATAATAGAAACTACAGAGGAATTTTAGGTAAATAAAATAATTATGCAAACTGGAATTCAGTCCACTGCTGGGGTTAACATCTCTACTCTTAAAAAAAAAGAGCGCCATGGGGGAAGTATGAATCTCAAAATTACATCTAATTCAAAAGTCAGCCACGCAGTGCAGCCAGTTTCCCATCAGGATAGTGTTGTCCTCTGATTTAGAAGTCTTCCTACTGGACCACCAATACTCGTTCTTCTAGCACCTATTTGTCTCTAAGAGGCTTCTCACTGATGTACTAAACTAGCCTGACCATGTTTAGCTAGGAAAAACTGACAAGATCATAGCTGGAGGTGCAGTTAGTGTGGCTCTAGGAAAGCGTTAGAACTGGATATAAACCTTTCCGATAATACCATGAAATAACACAATATGTATCTATTACCTTGACTTTACAGGTTCCTTATTTTCATATTGAGTGCTAAAATCCTTATTTACCTGCTAGCACTCAAACTGATAATCAATAAAATTAACCCCCCCTCTTCCGTCTTCTATATAATTCTCCGGTCTTAACAGTATCTGATTTTGCATCCTGTCTTTGAAGCAAACAAACATTTGTGGCATCCACATCTTAGCTGTATGAAGAATGTCAAAACAAATTATGTCTAATAAACTGGACACCTTCAGAAGTCTGTACTGCAGTCAGCTTCAGGAGCCTCATCACAGGATAATTAGCTCTGTCTGATGATCCCCTAGGTAACTAATTAACAATGCATTCTAAAATGCTCTGCACAACATCTGAATTTATCCCTTTTGACAGCTGCATGAACAGCACATGTAAGAGAAGGAAAAACACACCAATTCCTTTTCTTATACCTACTATATATACCTATGAGGGCCAGTCAGTGAGCAGCATGTATGTAATAGGGTGTTGTGCATGAGTCTGTATATCTATAAGTTATAAAATACAGTATTCAGTTTGAAGGATACAGTTTCCCCCTATCCATGTCAGTGTATTGTGAGTCTACCTGATACAGAGCAATCCACAAACAAATATGTTTCAATATGGTCAGATATAGTCATACATCTAGAAACAAAGAATGTAGCCATATTTATAGGATGGGAGAACTCTGTCTTGGAAAGCAGTGGTTCTGAAAAGGACTTGAGGATCATGGTGGATAATCAGCTGAACACGAGCACCCAGATCACGGTGTGGCCAAAAGGGCTAGTGTGATCCTTGGATGTGTAAAACTGGGAATACTAAGCAGGAGCAGAGAGGTTATATTACCTCTGTATTTTGCACTGGTGAAAACCAGTATTGGAATACTTTGTTTAGTTCTGGGGTCCACAATTCAAGAAAAATGTTGAACAATTGAAGAGGGTTCAGAGAAGAGCCATGAAAGTGATTTAAGGATTGGAAAACATTCCTTATATTATTAAACTCAAGGAGCTCAAACTATTTAGCTTACGGAAGAAAAGGTTACGGGTGGATGATCTGATCATAGTCCATAAGTACCTGTATGGAGAACAGAAAATTGATAATAGAGGGCTCTTCAGTCTAGCAGACAAAGGCATAACAAGATCCAATAACTGAAAAGTGAAGCTAGACAAGTTCACACTAGAAATAAGATGCACATTTTTAACAGTGAGGGTAGTTAACCATTGGAACAACTTACTAAGGATTGTGGTGGATTCTCCATCACTGGCAATTTTTAAGTCAAATCTGGCTGTTTTTCTAAAAAGATATGCTCTAGTTCAAAAGGAATTAATTCAAGGAGGTCTTAGGGCCTGTGTTATACAGGAGGTCAAACTAAGTGATTATAGTTGTCCCTTCTGGCCCTTCATTTATCAGGTTCTTCCCACCAACTGCAGTTCCTAAACACAACTTACAACAGTTGTGTCCTATCTCTAATTAGTTCAGCTTTCAAGCTGCAGGCAAACAAAACCTTTCTAAGCTGAATAGTAGACAGTGGTTCAAACTGAACCTAAAGGGAAAACATCTAGTTATAACTGTCAAATTAGCAAGAAGAGTTGAGTCTAGAAATTATCTAGTTTGGTACTGTTGCAGGGCTCATGAAGACCAAATCCTGGGTTAAGCTTTGGCATTCTTATTCATTGCTTGGATGAAGAACCCAAATGAAATGATGTTTTAGGGGTGGCTTTAAGGACAGTTGTTTAGTCTGGGGACAAGAATCCTGGAAGAAATCTGGATTTCTTCTTGGTAGATGCCTTATAGTTGATGTCTAAGGTGGCTTTCTGAATCTGGATGTCTGCAAACATCAGATCTGGGCCATGAATCTCTCTCTCTCTCATGGCTTTTACTCTTTGTATTCTTTCTCCTTTCTTGACCTATGCCATTTTCTGAGTTAAGAGTTCAATTCATTTTTTATTTAAAGCTTTTTAATGATAAGCTCCTTATTAAAGAGCTTTATATAAATATTAAGCATTACTTATCTGCAGGTTGCAAGTCAAAAAACAAACATTCTATCTATTATGGAATGGTTACCACCAACCATCTGGTGAATAATTTGAACACATTTTATTCAGTGACCTCGTGTGTGATTTGTACTATTTAATCTACTGATTTGGTATCTCAGTGAATAATGGTTTGAGCTTAATGAATAGCCTATAAAGAGTAAAAGATGCAAGAACTATGGCTCTGATCCATAAGAAGTGTAAACCTTGTTCTTTGGTAGTAGGCTACATACAGGTTTGGTGTAATAAAGTGAATGTCTGTTTTATTAAACTGAAAATGAACGTCTCATGGTGATTGCAATAAATTTCTCAATCTAGAACTAGTAACGACAGATAACATTAAGGGTGGAACATTTTTAAGCATAAGGAACCCAAGTAAAATGTCACCAATAATCCATAAAACATGCTGTGTGATAGAACTGTTTATTCATACCTTAGTGTATTGATGAGGTTATGGTACTGTATAGCACACACAGAACAGCATGGAAGCATAGAACCTTGAAGTCAGATTTGAGCTATACATTTTGAAAACAAGGGGCTTCAGAGGACCCTTGGGCTTCTCCTGCTCTAACCCTAGATGACCCCTAGTTCAACAAGACATCACTTAAACCTGCATCACAAATTATGTCTGTTCCTTTGGTTATCCACGGACCAGTGTTTGGGTCTCCAAAAACTTAGTGCCCTGCTCTCCTATCACCATGCCGTACTGTAATATTAGGACAATTAAAAGAGGCAGAGAGCAAACACGTTCGGGTTTAGCCCTTGAATATCAAGGAACCTGAAAAAGGTGTGACACTTTCTTCCTTGTACACATATGCTTCTATCCATACTGAAACTGTGCTATCTTTCCTCCTAGACAGACAATGTATATGGCAGGAACCATATCCCTCTTTCCAAACCAGCAGCTCTTCCCGTCCTCATACTTAGGTTATTCTGAATTATGCCAGAGACAAATAATAAAGTTAGAGAGAGAACAGCACAGAGAGGAATTACAAGATACTAGAAAGGGACAAATATGTTTTCAGCTGAGATTTGGAATGTGATGGAGAGATAGCCAATGTCCTAAAAAGATCTTCACAGGTATTACTAATGTTTAGGCAGTCTTTAGATTTAACAATTCAGAAGTGGGTCTGAGTCAAGAGGGGAGCTAGAGTAACACTTTTTTGTGGCCCTCTCAAAAATGTCAGATACACCAAATTTAGACTCCTTGTAAACTCCCTTAGATTTGCACCCACTTACCAACATGCAATTTACATGTCCCCATATACATCACTTCTGAATTTGTCCACTGATGATAAGCAAGTGTTGTAAGGGAGTCTCACCAATTCTTAAGGAAACCTAGTGCAATTGACACAGCAAGTGGCCAGAAGGGAGGAATTTAGCAAGGAAAAGAAGGTGCAATTTGGAATAGACCTTTAATTTGCACCTTTTTCTGACTCCTTCATATGCTAGTTACACCATTTTAGACACTCTTGAACAATAAGCATCAAAACATAGAAAGCTCTAACATCCCTCCTGTATTGGGCTCATGTATTTTAAAGGAATCTGCTAAAGTAAAAAGTAAAACTGACATGAGAAAAGACAAAAGGAATTTAATAAAATGTCATCATTAATTCAACATTTTAAAATCACCAACCACAACGTTATCCAATTACAGCAAATGAGAATTTAAATAATTCAAAATGTTTCAAATCATACAGAGCAATTATTCAGTTGAGAGCTCAACCAAGAGTTCAAATTAGTCTTCAAAAGTATGTTTATAAAGCCAATTTCTCTCAAGCCAAGAACTCTGCAATGTTCTTTTTCCACCTTCCAGTTCTGAAAGGTACTATTTATTCCTCTACAGTATCTTTATACTCTTGCTAGAGTATCAAATTGGGTCCAACTTCCCCAAACCAGAAAAAAAAAATCTTTATATTTTCATGGAGTGAGCAAGCTAAATCAAGTTCTCAAATATGATGAGTCCTCCCAGGAAGGCCATCAGATCACCGAGTCTTTTAGTACTTTGTAGATCAAAGTCAATACCTGAAACTCCACCTGGAAACTAATAGGCAGTCAGTTCTGATTACTGAGAGACAGTCCACATAACCAGCCAGCTGCCACATTCTGCATCAGCTTCAGTTTCTGAATGGATGAAGCTGTAGCCTCTGAAAAGCTTAAAACAGCAGTAAATTGTTTATCTATCTGCTCTGTATGGACAGAAAAATGTCACAGTGCTTTCCAGAAGATGAGTTTCCCCCTTGTATCCTAAGCAAAATTTCCCACTGTTTTATGTGTCTGGCTCCTGATCCCCACTAATGGAGAGCTCTTTGAGATGAAAAGCACTATAATTACCTTAGAAAAAACTAAGACCTTTGCCATATAGATTAAAATGCATTAAACATATACAGTCTTCACATACAAAGTCAAAGCACTGTGCAAGCACACTAATGAAGAACCCTTTAGTGCATCCGATGAAGTGGGTATTCACCCACGAAAGCTCATGCTCCAAAATGTCTGTTAGTCTATAAGGTGCCACAGGATTCTTTGCTGCTTTTACAGATCCAGATTAACACGGCTACCCCTCTGATCCTTTAGTTCAATGGTTCTCAAACGTTTGTTTTTTGCGGACCACTTGAAAATTGTTGAGGGTCTCGGCGGACCACTTAATGATCTTTCCAAATGTTGTCTGTACCATTAGCTAACGATTGTAAAGCGCTATCTAAAGAAAAACAAAAAAACCCACCCTTTTTTGTTCTACAAATAAAAGCACACAACTCATTTTAATATCAGTAGTCTTACCTTGTGCCCTCCCCCCCTGCCACGGCAGCCCCCAAGCTGGGGCTGGGAAGGAGGGGGGTCTCTCCCTCTCTCCTGTGCCACAGCAGCCCCCGAGCTGGGGCTGGGAAGAAGTGAGGGGTCACTCCTCGGCAGCCACAGCCCTGGAGCTGGGGAAAGTCACCTCATTCTTGGGCTACCACAGCCCTGCACGTCCCAATTCCCCCCACCCCCTCTACTCACCCCACTGCCCCTCCCACCTCCCCCCATTCCACCAAAGCCACCACCTCACCTTACATGTGCATCTTCTCCAGGGTCCAGGCACCTAATTAGTGCAGCCACACCTGTCTTCTTTCTCTTGTGGCAGCCACCCAGGCATGCACTTTAGAGGGAACTATCCGCAGACCACCTGAATGGAGCTCGGTCCATGGACCACAGTTTGAGAACCTCTGCTTTATATTATTTACACTCCCTTTCTTCTCTTATTCTGGCTCACCTCAGCTTTTCCCTGACACACTTCCTTTACACTTTTTCTGATTTTTCTTTCATTAAAACACCTTGCATCTCTATTCCATCTCTTGCTCCATTTCCACCTCCTGGCTCTTTTTCTACACAGACATGGGGAGGCTAAGATAAGATGAGGCTTAGTAACAAAAATTATTCAGCTTATAAACTCTTTGGAACAGGGACATTGTCTCCCAGTTATAAGCACCAGACACACTTAAAATAGCATAGAAAGCTACATATACAAAGCTGGGGTTCAAAGTAACCCTGGAATTTCAGTTTTGCAGCTTTAGAATACACACTCTTCTCTGATCCTCTTCTCGCCTTGTGTCTGATTGAAGTCTAACTTCTGCACTTGCCGTTTCCTTTTAAATGTGTCCCTGCTTCCCCAGAATGCCCTGCTTTGAAGCTACCCCAGAACACTCTGCTTTGAAGAAGAAAAAACATTAAACGTCTTGATTCAGCCTGAGTCCATGCAGTGCACAGGTGCCACAGCTCTGCAGCATTCAGATCAGGCAGTGCCAAACTGTGCCTCTTGCAGAATCCATGTTCACAGAGGGAAAGAAAAGAACTCTGTGCTCTGGAGAAGGCTGTGTTCATCTACACTTCCAACCTGGCACAGCAGCACGGTGAGCAGGGTGAGCGCATACACACGAAAGGACAGTATGGCCTGGAGTAAATTAGTTATACTCAACCATCACGACTCGTGGGCTACAGCAAGGCTGGAAGAGGAATGTACGCAATTTAAACTTTTTTTTTTTTTTTTTTTTTAAACATTTTCTACTCCCAGCTCTCATGACTGCTACAGTCAGATGGTATTTAAGTGGATGGTATTTGGGGGTTTATTGCATTACAAGTTTCTACTTCCTAGAAGGCTGAAAAATGTTTTGTGCTGGGGTTACAGACCCCATCCTGTCCATGAGAGGGGAACGGGGCTTAGGGCTGCTGCAAGGCAGCAGCTGGAATAGCAGGTACCAACCAGGGACAGCAGGCCTTTGGCAGTGGGAGCAGCAGACACTGGGTTTCCTCTATACTCAGCTCTGCCCCAGCTTCAGGTGCAGAAGCCCAGTACTGAGTGGGGACAGGCAGCTGCTGCTGTGGTGAGGGTACTTCCTGCAGAGCCACTTCTGACTGGAAGTGGGGATTTCTCACACTCCAGGTCTCTGTGACTTAGTGATCATTGAGATGAGGAGTGGATAAAGGTAGAGGATCTCACCCCACTTCCTGCGGAGTCCTCCTGCCTCCTCAGGAGATGGCAGCTAAAATCAGGAGTCTCCCAGGAAAAGCGGGAGAGTACAGCACCATAGAATCATGTCCTGGCTGTGTTCAGCTTTATGTCGTGGTGCTGCAGACCAAACAACCATCCTCTGCAAAAGTCATTTCTGTGAGGATTGTCATTAGTACTAAAAGGTCATTTTCATTTTGCTAGAACTAGTGAAATGATTTCAGTCAACTGCATAAAAGGAAAAGGTTTTCAGTAGCTACAGGCTTACAATCCTGCATCTCAGTTAAATCTCGAACTGGGAACACGGACCCAAAATGAGGGACACAAAATTAATAGCACAAGAAGTTTTAAATGAGGTTGGAATTATTTTATTTACCACCAATGCTTATGCTAGCGTCAGCTTCATGATTCAACATTTCTGATGCCAGAAATTTATATGCTACAGACAATGAGACACCCCAAGCTTCACAGAGTTGCCACTATTCAGCAGGGAGAAACTGGGCTATGCTTACGCGTTCTGTAAATGAGTTCAACCCCTCAAACTCAGCACAGGTGTAGAAATGGAAGTAAAGTCAACTACATTTCCATGGATACGTTCAACATCTTTATTTTGTACTAAACATTATACTGATCTATGGCATCAAGACAAACAGAAGTTATAGAAAGAAAGAGGATAAAAACATTAACAGAATTTATATTATGTGGTAGACTGTCAGGACAAAAGAGACAAGAACACAGAATAAGTAATAGACTTTTGAGAGAGAGAGAAAATCAGCTTAGATACACAAATGACAGACACCATAACAGTGGAGTTGTGAAGAGACAGAACTTCAATGGTTGTACTACTTATAAAATAATACATTCCTCACAAGTGCAGCGTGCTGTGATTGTGAACTAATTCATTATCTCAAACATTTTAAATTTTCTTCTTAAGGTTACCATTTATTTTTTAAAGCCATACACATCTCCTCTTAAGATTTTCCTCATGAAAACATGAAGAAACTCAGTTCATGCACAAAGAAGGTGAGATGCACAACTTCTTCAAGCACTTCACATTATTACGTGGAACAACAAGAACAAAAAAAAAAATGTTCCCTCATAGCACCAAGAAGAATTTTAATCACAGTTGTGTGTGAAGGAAAGATCTCAAGAAAGCATCACTATTCATAGCTGATTTAGGACATTTTTATACAGAATTATTACATTCTTTTCCAAGCAATTAAATTAACCTTTCCATTTAAAAAAAAATCATAGCTGTTTAAAAAAACTTACTACTTCTATAAAAGAAAGTATGTTTTAATTATAATCTACAACTTTTAATATTTTTTTTTGCATAGCAAATTTTCTTTAAACTTTGATATATCAAAAAAAAAGCTATAAATGAAACCCTCCAAAATTATGTTCATAGACTCATTGGGCTTGAAGGGACCTTGAGAAGTCATCCAAGTCCAGCCTCCTGCACTGAGGATGGCCCAAGCATACTTAAAACATCCCTGACAGGTGTTTATCTAACCTGTTCTTAAAAACCTCCAATGATGGGGATTCCACAGCCTCGCTGGGAAGCCTATTCCAGAGTTTAACTACCCTTATGGAAAGCTTTTCCTAATTTCTAACCTCAATCTCCCTTGGTGCAGATTAAGCCCATTACTTCTTGTTCTACCTTCAGTAGACAGGAAGAACAATCAGCGTGCTCTTTATAACAGCCTGCAAATGCTAAAAATATGATATGCCAACAGAACCTCTCACAATTTTAACTGTGAACAGCACAGAAAACATCATTTTCATTTTATGTTAAATTCAGAAAAGTGTTAAAAATTCCATTAACAAGGTTCTAAGTGGCACATAATACATAAATGGGGTGGGATGGGTGTTTGTTGTTGGTTTTTTAACAGTTTGAAACTATAAGGAGAGTGTGACATCCACAGCTGGCCCAGGGAACAAAGAACCAAATGTACTACTGCTAGACCAGTTATTCCCAAACTTTTTACTAAAGCAACCCACCAACTGTATGATGTGCACCCTCCACAACCTTGATCAGGCCCAGTGTGGAGGGAAGACCAGAGGGAAGGGGGTTGTAAAGCAAGCCCGCCCATACACACCCTATAGCTGAGGCTTGGGTAGTAAACAGTCATTAATTGTCTAGGCCACAAATCTGAACATTCCTCCTCAAATTATAATTTAAAATGTAGTTCTATTCTTAAAAAAAGACTACAAAATGGAACTGTGAGGTCCATTTATTGTCTCGATTTCAGTATCAAATTTGCTCAGTTTATAGGTAAACGGATAGTTTTCTAAATGCCAGTTCAGCAAACTCAGCATCGGTTTTGAAAAAATCAAATGGTGGTCTTTCATTGTCCTTCATCGTCACCAGTACAAGATTCTGTGGGTCAAATTCTGCTCTTTTAGACCTGTGAAACAAAAGTGCCTGCAGGATCAAGGCCTAAATTTGGCACAGGATTAAGTAAACTCAGAAATTGCTAATATGTACATGCTTAATTTTAACCATGTGAGTGGCTGCACTGATGTCAGTGTTAAAGTTAAGCACCCATGTAAGTGTTCCCAGATTTGGGGTCACATGGTATCCAGTGATTTTGTAACCTGATTATCTGTGCAACTGGAAAATTTAACAAGCACTCCTATTAATGGGGCAATAGGAGGAACAGAATCAAAATCCCTCCTTTTTAGTTGCAGGGCTAACAGAATTAAAATGTAGTAAAAACTTGTCACTAAAATAAACTGGTATTACTCTAAATTTGCATAGGGAACAGAATAGTTGACTAAGATGATCTGGTTTAATGCAGTTATTTTTCAGAGTAGGACTACACTTTAATTATACTATGCTAAGGAATGACCTCAAAACTTTACTTACTGGACAGTAAAAAGAAACCCAAGATGCAAAATTTTATTACGCAAACATTAACTATCCCTAGCCATCAAAAGCCATAATTCTTTAGAGTACATTAGAAACATTGAGAATGGCAGGGAACCAATGAGACTGGGGGAAGGCCTCCTGTGCTCCTCCTCCCTCTCATTCATTAACCAATCCCAGAACTAGGAAGAAGCACTGAGAATTCATCAATGGCAGCTCTTCTAATACAGGAGAGGTGCCACTGGCCAGCAGATCCTGTGGTGCCACCCATTGGGGCTAGCTCCTTTAGGTTCTGCAGCAACAATTAAATAATACTCCTCTGAGAATGGTGCATGTTTCTGCTAACACTGGTATCTGACATATGGTATCTCTAATATCACTCAGTGATTCATCCTAGGATCTTCAATGAACCAGAAATTTCCCATGGACTGGGGGAAAATTATTTTCACTTTATTTAAATTTTCTCTACTGAGTATCTTCTACATTTAGGGTGACCAGATGTCCCGATTTTATAGGGACAGTCACAATATTTGGGGCTTTTTCTTATATAGGCTCCTATTACCCCCTACTCCCGTCCCGATTTTTCATACTTGCTGTCTGGTCACCCTACCTACATTCTTGATTAGTGGGGTACTCTCACATAAACCAAGACCCAATTCAATTTTAATTTTTGCTTTGCCTTCACTTTCTAAACAAGTTACATCATCCCAAACTACTAGGTCATCAGACACTTAAATTTAGAAGGGTTTTTTAAAAGAGACTATTTTACAAATGTAGACCAATTTCTTTTTGTTTTTTAGTTCTGTCTGTAGACAGGAGTCATTGTATGCTATTGGGACAAAAGAGACTCACAGGTCTACAGAGCCATTACAAAGTTAGGGCCCAATCCTGCAAAGTGGGAAACCAGTAGGACTCTTTGTAAGCATATGGGTCTATCTGCACAGAGTGCTTTCCAATGGCTTGGGTTCTAATCTGGTCATTTGAAAACATATGTTGCATATATGATAATACCAGAGCTATGACACTATTCAAATATTAGTAACTCTGCTATATTAAACTGCTCTTTAAAAGGGTTTTAGGACAAAAATAAATTTACTATCTACATTATTTTGGAAACTATGGGAGCAGAAGAGGAATGCCACTATTTTTAATTATCTTTAGATACTATGCAACAAATTAATCTACTCCATATATTAGGCAGCTTAATTACACAATATAGGGAGGATTTAATTCCCAAACTGAATGATTTTCTTGATTTCTCTATTCTTTTGGCTTATTCCAGAGGGAATGACAAAGTTAAGAAGTGGTAACAGATCCTACCATGTATCACTCTGATACTTTCAAAGCTCGAAGAAACTAATGCTAATAGGATACTAAGAGTTGCAATAAAGACAGGTCTTCTAGTAACTCTTAATTACTGGATCCAACATTTAAACCATCTAGTAAAGATTATTCTTTATGCTGTGGCAAATTGCTGGCACTATTATGATGGGTCCCGCGCTTTCTCCTCTTGTGGGGATTCAGGTGTCATTTCTCACCCCAAACTGGGGTATCAACTGTCCCACAAGTGTCCCAGAAAAGGGGAGTAGAGAGGGGGGGACCTGGGCCCACCCTCTACTCCGGGTCCCAGCCCAGGGGCCCTAGATATAGCGGTGAACCACTTGAACTAGTGATTCATTCCCCTGAGCTACTTCCCTCTCCGGCCCTTCAGCTTGTGGGGCTTCCTGCCCTCTCTCCATTTGGGCCAAGTTTCTCCTAACCCCTTGTGTCTGTAGAGTCCCTCTGCTCTGCACAAGCCGGGTTTCCCTTTACCTAGGGTCTTGGTCTTCTGGCCCACCACAGCACTTCTCCAAACTGCTCTCCACTCCAATACCAAACCACTCTGCTTCAACTCCTCCAACTGTCTAATTGAAGCAGAGGGGTTTTATCAGGTGATTGGCTTCAGGTGCTCTAATTGGCTTAATTGGTTTCAGGTGCTCTACTTAATCTGTAGCAGCCTCTCTTCCCTCTACAGGGAATAAGGCTCTCATCATCCTAGGGCTTACATATCTCCCATTTATCACTCTCCTGCTGCCCTCTGGCCATGCTATATCACAATGCAATGCCATAGAAGTGCCCGACAATTTATAAACATCACACATGGTCCCTTCCCCCAAAAGTTTGTAACATAGCTTAAACTAGATATTACATGAGTGTGTTATCATAGAAAGGGGTACAATATATCCTGCAATTATCTACGTTCAACTTACACGTACAGTATACGCACAGTATTTATGTTACATTAATTCAACTGTTAAATTTTTAATTGTATTTTTATTAGGCTGGTGAAGGGTGTGGGCAAACACCATAACAAAGTGTACGTTTTGTATACATTTAGTTAGATATGATTGTCTATATTTTAAATTTCATGATAGCTATAAGCTAGTAATTAGGTTTAATTCCAAAGTAGGAATTCCAAAATACAAAGCCTTATGCTACACATACCACACCACCCTTAAGTACATTATAGTCTGTACCCCTATAAAGGATGCTTAATGTACATTCTTATTAGGTTTCACATTACAACATTAGAAGTCATGGGCTATATACTTCAGCTGATCTGTTCAGACTCCAGTTCTGGTTGGGGAGCTCCTGTTTTCAGCTGCTTTCTGAACTGTTCCTGCCTAGCTGTTTACATTTCCTGACTTGGAGAGCTGAGGAAACACTCTAGGCTGAATATTCTTGGTTAGGATCACTTGTTCTAGGAGTGATATTTATGGTTAGAGCTCACCAGGACCCAGCCAGGCTAATGCTAAGCACAGAAACATATCCTGAAGCAAATGCACGCAATCCAGCGTGGCTATAAACTAGTACGTAGGCTAGAATGACACGCCAGAGCCCTCTCAGCTAATGAGCCAAGGGGAAGAAGCAGCCAGAACCAGGCACTCAGCTTGGAGAGATGCTGAAGCCAGCTACAAATACAATTCCTATATGCCTGAAGCTCATTTGATGCTGCAGTCCTGTCAGAGTTAATTTTTTTTCCAATTATTTTAAGAACATTCAAAGTAATCTAATATGCAAGATATGGCACTGTCATTTGCATAGAGTTTTCAGATTTCTGAACCTTGAACTTTAACAACTAGACATCAGTGAATACTAATGGAAAGAGTGTGACGTGAAGGTCACAATGACCACATTTATGTACCTCACAATTGAGCCCTCCTGGAACTCCATGTGCCTTGTGAGGAACAATTTCCTTCCGTGAAGCTGAAGGCTCAGAATGTTGGTGTTAGCAGGCCAGACATTTTCGTAAAGACAAAAGGAACTGCAGAACTGGTTGACATCTCACAGTGACTCCAAAGCTGGAGGAACTAATACATTATGACCCTTTCTAGCTTCACCAAAAGATATCCATTTGGATTGATATTTCTCATGCTAAATTTCATTCATATCCAAGGCAATTTGGAAAGCTCAACAGCATCCAATAACCCATTTTTGAGTTATGCGGCTGCAAAATGTTTACGAGTTCTTGGTGTTTTAAACTGGCCCCAACATTTCCAAATGAATTCCTTTAATAGCTTTAAATCTGAACCCTGCTGTGCAGTTAGTCCTCACTAAGGACATGGGCTCTGAACAGGTTTGAAAATATTTGTATTGAATTTAAAAATTCAGAAATACTTTAAATACTAATATTATTTAGATGCCTGAGTTTAGCTAAATTGGAGCTGGACGTAATCTCACAGTTTAAGATGGTTCAATATGATTTTACCATGCTTAATATTAACATTTCTTGACTCTCCGGGAACCCTTGAGTTCCTACTCAGGCTAATTGTTTCTCTTTACATTTTAATTCAAATTTTACATACTTTGTGCTGTATGCCCCAGAGTGCACACCTGTCACCTATCAATTTCAAACTGTATTCTGGAGCACTGCAGACAGACTCATATGCTTGGCCTCTTCTGAAATCATATCAAAGGTAGGAGAGGTAGTTAAGATTCATATTTCTTCTACCTTTAAAATAACATAGGAAAAGGCCTGTAGATCTGAGGTCCTGTCTGTTGAGCTTCCATGAATCATACATTTAAAATATCTCATATGTCTAGAAGCACTGTGTATTCTGGGGCTTGCAGCCACAGAATGTGCAAATTTGATTTAAATCTGAGTAATAAATCTGAAACTGATTTGAAGAATAAATGAACTGTGTTGACTCAAAAAAGGGACCTGGTCGTTATTGTAGCTAGCTCAATGAAAGCCTCCGCTCACTATGCTGCGGTCGAAAAAGCGCATAGAAAACTCTCATATGAAGAGATTTAAGAAAGGAGATGAATAAGAGGGGATATAATTTAAAAATTAGTTTAGAGAAGGTGGATTGAGACAGGGAGAACAGACGTTTCCCATAACACAAGAATGATGGGACAGTCAATGAAACTGAGAGGTAGGAAATTCCAAAACAAATAAAGGGAAATAGTTTTTCACACGTGTGTTTAAACTGTGGAAGTCGTTGCCACAGGAAATCTTTCACGCCAAGAACTTAACAAGATTCAGAAAAACTGGACACTTTTGTGGATATCAAGAATATCCAGACTTATAATTAACAATACATTTTGCAAAGAGAAATTTAAACCTAATGTTTCAGGATTTAGCCAATCTCTAATGATTAGAGATCAGGATAAGACCTAATGTTGAGGGGCAGATTATTTCACCTCTGCCTTCTGGCAGAGCTTTTGCTCCTCCCTCTGTGACATCTGGTGATGGTCACTGTCTGAGACAGGATACTGGACTAGGTGGATCCTGGGTGAATGAGTGGTCTTCAGAGTTCATTTCTCAAAAGTCAAATCCTTTTGGCATCCTCCTCCCCACTAATGACAATCCTGTAACCCCACTTCAAGTTCTTCTAATCCTTCTTCCCAATACCAGCTGTCACCCTTCAGACTGTTTCTCCTTGCAACCTAAAAGACGTTTTTCTCTAGGAGTCCCCCACCGGCAGGGGCAGCAAAAGAGGAGGCTGACACTAAGCCTTTGCACTCAGAACTGTCACCATTTATAGTTCCAGCAGTAACCTCATTGATCTCTAACCCTAGTGACAGGTATTTTACTTTATACATGTAAAAAAACCAGATAAAATGACCACAATAGCTACCAAAGATAAGCTCCCGAAGTATAACACTATCAAACCACAGTGATGGTCTAATAGGCTGCTCCAAGATTGCCAGTTCAAGATTTAGTAATTTTAAAATTCTCCTTTATAATTACTTTAAAAAAAAATAGACATCCGCCTAGATATAAATTCTATATATTAAAAAATCTTCTAATATTTATGTAGGGACGCCATCAGGATATTTATGCTACATGCAGCACTGCCCTCTGGCACATCCCTAGCAGAAATGAATTGGAAGCACCCAAAAGCAATCACGGCCAGTCCAGTCAGCACTACTTTACGATCAATGCTATAGAAAAACCAACACTTCAGCTGACAGATACATTACCAGAACAGAACAAGTAAAAATAAAACAAATGAAGAACTCCAAAGATTAAATCAGATTGTTTATTGTAAACGGGGTAACTCTAGCACTCTGTCATACTGGCTGTGTCACATGCACCCAATTACACAAACTGCTCAAAATAGCACTTGCAAAAATTACTGCAATCTAATAATTCATGGTTTGTTACATAAACTTAATTTAACAAGCACGGAAACTGAATTACAGTGTATTCTAGGTAGTCTGTTATTGCTTGTAGACACTGCAGCTTTGGATCCATTCAAATGAATCCATTAATATGCCTGAGTTAAACTGTACTGCTATAACAAACTCAAACTGTAAAATGCTGGAGAACACTTAAAAGCAATTAAAAGTTGCTATCACGCTACATGAGTTCCCACTGTCACTCCAGAACTTAAAAATACTAAATGTTCTTTTCTGGAAAAGATGATTTGTGGTACTGTGTTAAACATAACATCACTCCAATTATTATGTATAGATGTGTGTGTGGGGGGGGGACATATATATATATATAAATTGTTAAAATTTGAGTTCACATCACTTTAATTATTTTTTTTTATACAAAATAGAGGCTGTTTCATTTCTTTTCACCATAAGAGTGCTACATTTAAATACTAAATCCCAAAATATATAATTTGTACAGTGTGCAGTCAACATTTATTTTTAATACCCTATAATACAAATAATCTTAACCAAAAGGAAATTATAAACAAAAAAAATGCATTATGGGCAAAGAAAACCATAATGTGTGAAACATTCATGAAGAACATGGTAAAGAGTAAAAAGTAGCAGCATTTCATTTTTTTCCGATAGTGTATTTATAGTTTTTCCTTCACACTAGAGAGAAATGCTATTGGCCTTCACTGACCACAAGTAAACATCACATGGAAACAGCACATTTTCAAAATTGTTCTTTGTAAACAGTTTATGCTGTAAATCTTTTAACAGCATTTAAGTTGATAATATTTATTCAATTAAAGCAGCATTTCTTGGCTAAATATAAACTCAGGCCATGATTCTGTAAACACTTAAGCATGCATGTAATGTTACACGTGTGAGTAATCCCACTGAAGTCAATGTTTTGCTTTATTCATTTGAGTAGTCCCATTAGCCTCAAAGGGCTAATGGGACTACTCATGTGAGTAAAGCTACACATGTATTTAACTATATGCAAGATTAGGGCCAAAGGTTCAGGTTCTGTTAATAGTGGGCAAAGTCTCAAAAGATGTCAGTGGTAGATATGGTATTAAGTGCTATGCCTGATAATAAGTGTTCACATGATTAGGTCCTTAAGTTTTCAGTGATTAGCACATCCTGCCCTGCCTAAACATGTACAGTAAATTATACACATTCAAAAGGCAAGATAGTTTAGTAATGTAACAAAATATTTTAAGACTAAAAATAACTCTTTTAAAAATCTTTTTTGTATCTTCTGGCCTAATCCTGCCTTCTTTACTGATGCAGAACCACCGATGAAGCTCAATTAAGGGTGAAGAACTGGATTAATTATATATTATGCTGGTATTTTCTTTATGAATTAAAGTTATGAATTATACATGTGGCTACTGTGTTTCTGTGCTGATCTTGTGATATAACCGGAATTAACTAGAGCGTTGTGCTGCTGTTTTGTTTTGAATGACAGAAAAAGGAGTGTGAAGACTGAGCATGTAGCCTTATACCGGAAACTCAATTGATGCATTCATGGGGCCAGACTTGACTTGATCTGTGCTTATGTCAAAAACTGAGGCTGTGATCTAGTGAAGCACTTATGCACATCCTTATAGTTATGCACATTTTTAAGTGTTTTGCTGGATAGAGACCTAATATAACAATATACTGGGCAAAAAAACATTGGTGACCTCATCCAGTTTATGAACTGGAAACAAAAGTGATATCAATTTAAAAATAAAATAAAAAATTTGTTTCCTTCTGGTTGAATAATACTCAGAGCAACCCTGAGAAATTGAATGAGGTATTAACAATCAAGAGACAAGCAGAGCACTCACAAAAATAAGATGGACTACCCAAGTGTTTCCAGCATTTTACTAGTTTGAATATAAAATGTTCCCAAATTTGTATATAAAGATTAAAACCATGCCAATATATTGAATTACTCTTCTTCTGTTAAAGACAACTCCCTTGTTTATTATTTTGTTGCAAAGTTTCCTCTTTTCCACTGATCTACTTAACTCTTAAATAGAAAACAAGTTGGTTGCATTGAGGATCAATTAAAAAAAGGTATCATTTAACACTTTATCCTTCAAAAAATGTCAAAGCTTCCTTTTTATGAAAAGTTTTGCTCCTCCCTCCCCCACCAAAAGGCTTAATACTTTTTTCCTGAAAAAATTATTATAGAGCTATTTTCAATGGCCTTTTGCAAGAATAACATGGATATTTTAAGCAACATCAATTTCGTCTGGAGGCTTCTTCAAATTCCATTATCAAAATGATAATTTTAAGGGATATACTATTTTAAAAATATACTCATCTACAAGAACCTTTAATATTCTGGTTGATTTTGGTTTTCAACAGTTGTTTTGTAATATAAATGACACATGACTACAACTAATTTTCTAATTCTCTGTATCCCTATCACACCATTAATGATGAATGAACCAAGAGTGAATCAGGGACTCTCAGAATGGACAGGATTGTTTATCCTAATAATCTTTAAGATGTTTGTTCATAATGAAACCCCTTGAAATTGATCCCTTTGCATTTCTTCATCCATTGGGATTCTTCACAGTTTTGAAGCCATGACATTGACATGTGGTTTCACCAACGGAAAGAGTGGTAGACTGCGTTTGAACTCTGTCATATTTTGAATCACATCAGGCTGCAGAGAAGTTTATTTGAAAAAAACAAACAAAAAAAACCTTTGCTCAGTATCAAATAAAACATGAGAAATTGCTCACTTTCAGATTTTATCACTTAACTGTTCTATCCATATACGCACAAATTCTATTTGCTCTCTTTTGCCCTGAAATATCAGATCATCATCAGTTCCTCAAAAATATATCAGTGTTACTATTACACTCACAACCTAATAAAATGGCTTTTAAGCTTTGAATCCATCAGAACTTTCAGATTTATTCTAAATTATTTCAGACTTTATTTATAATACATTTTTTCTATAGTGTAGGTGCTCAGCATACAATTACCCACTTCCATTTACTGCTTCTACAATGGATTAATAGGGACAAGGGCAACCGGAAAGCCCAGCATAAAGCAGAAGTTTCCTATTCTGTTTCAAAACACAGGATAAAATCCACACATACAGAAGCAGGCAACATGTTTGTAAAAACGTAGAAGCTCTGGACAGTTGTGAGCCTGAACCTCAATTTGTAATGATAATGTCACAGGCAGGATTTCAAACTGTCTGTACTCTCACTCAATGCCCATTTTTCTATACTATCAAATAATTTTTAGTATCTTTTTTTTTTTTTTTACCTGTGGCAAAGGGGGTGCTGGTGCCAGATTTACGTCATTTTGGCTTGGAAATTCTCCAACAACAGGACCTATTAAACAAAATTAACTTAGAAAGACTGCAGCTTCTAAAATATCTTCTCAAAGAAACTACTTCTTAAAAGCTAGACAAATAGCTAAAAGTACAGTTTATGAATTTCAAGATCCCTTCCTGTAGTGTTTGCTTAGCAGAACCCACCAACTAATTTATATTATTAAATATCCCGGATCAATAAATAGTTAAAAGTGTTTTTAAATAAAAGACTTTGTGAACACTAGTCAATGCCACTTCTAATCACCTTCTATAAGAATCAGTATTTAATTGATAGCTACATATACCACGGACTGAATTTGTGTGAAGCAAGGATAACATCTCATGGCCAGTTACAACAATCATACATCTGTGTTCCTTATGTATTTTCCAGGGGCTACCAACATCCTACAACTATTACTCCCTTGGAAAAAGGTGGCAGATCACTCTAATTTAATTTACATTTTAAAAGCATATTTATGTTCTTCCTACTCATGCATTTAATTATCAGCTAAAAGAACTTAATGAAAATCAGCCAGTCATGGAAGTTAGAGATGGGAAAGTTATCTTAGAGCCTCAGAGTCACAACATACACACAACCTGATGCAAACTGACAAATGATTTTGCACAAAATGTCATGGAAAATTCGTCATCAATCTTGCAGATAATTACTGAAATCATTTTTTACATATTAACTCTAGAGAGGAACAGGATAGTTAATAATAAATGACAACTCAGTCTGTTTTCCAACTGATTAGTTAATTAATTGGAAATAAAATCTAAATAAAATTATTAGTATGTGTATTTCAAGTATAGAATAATATGTTTCATATTACCAATTGGAGGTTTATATTTTTCTTTCCTCAGAAATGCCCCAACAGACCGACATTTTGCTCTTGATCGGAACAGTCTATTCCATTTCTATATGAACATACTAAATAGGTATATTTTATTTTGCAGAGCAAAGTGTTTACAGGTTCTTTTTAGTGTCTTGTTATTAAAAATAGAAGCTGTACATTTTAGAACATACCATTTTAACATAGCCAGACACTTCAGAATGGGTGAAGGAATGGCAGGCTCATCTTCTTTATTGTGGCTGGAAACCCACAACTATCTGAATTTCCCTCAAATGAACTATTTTTAAATATTCATGTGGAAAATACCTGGGTGAAAATACCTCCCTCCAAGAAGACATAAACCTTTCCAGAATTTGGTTTCATAGTGCATTGGACTTGTACTGCACAACACACTGCTGTATTGTCTGACTTGAACAGGAATAAATTAAAAAAACTACACAATACAATACTTACAGGAATCCATTTCCCTTGCAAGGACATGTACGGATACCTTGTGTCTCCTGGGAGCATCTACTGCCAACATCTCCTGCAGAAAGCAGCAAGGTCAGTTATTCCACAACAGAATCTAAGTGACAGCTAGCTGCAATCAGGAAAGGAAGCCCTATCTTGTCTACATATTACAAAGGGAAGACAACCATTTAATGTGCAACTTTAGTGGTAATTAATGTTATAGTCAAATTTTGGTTCTTTGAACCCATGTTGCACTTGTCCCTGGAAATCTAACCAAAGTTCCAGTCCTTCACAGCTCTTAATGATTTCAGAATAGAGCTGCATGAGAGATTCAGTCTTGTGAAGTTAAAAAGCCCCAAGGAACTAGGGGTGAAATGCTGGCTCCACAGAAATCAACGGGAATTTTGCTATTGATTTCTATGGAATCAGGATTACACACTAGATCTTTGGTCCTACAAAGTTTCTACAGAGCTGTAATGGCAGAGCCCAGCAGCCATGGGGAAGCACATCAACCCTGAGCACAGATGTCAAAGTCAGTTGGACCAGCTCACCTAACTACGTAAATGTTTCTAGTGTCCCCTCCCGCATCCTGGGACAACTGGATAATCATGCACTGTGCATTAGTACAAACATTAAAATGGATAGAAAGAAATCTATTCCAACTGGATGGAGTAGGATTCCACAAATACTGGTACCTTGGACAATCACATAGGTTATCACTTATTAACCATCTGTTAAAGAAATCTCTTCGTAATTTTTTATTTGCTGTCTTTGATTTTTAACAGGTCTCTGTGTGTTTAACTAATTGATGTGTGTAGTGTAGTTGTAGCTCTGTTGGTCGCAGTATATTAGAGAGACAAGGTGGGTGAGGGAGTATCTTTTATTGGACAAACTTCTGTTGATGAGAGAGACAAGCTTCTGAGCCACACAGAGATCTTTGTCAGCTCTGGAAAAGGAACTTCCAGTCTCATCACAAAATGTGAGGCGAATAAATGGTTTAGCATAAACAATCCAGGGACTGGTGCCGCAAGTTCAACCAGTGTCGCAAGCGAGAGCGACGCCGGGAATCCGAGCGGTGCCAGGAATCAGGACAGTGCACCCTTTTCAGTGCCAGGGATCAGTGACTTGGCAATGTGGAAAGGCACATCATTGTCAGCTTGCCGTGGAAGAAAAATTGTTGGCAAATGTTGGCATCATTGCTGGCTTGCTGGGGGGGGAAATTTCCCGCAACTGTGCACGTGGTCCGCGCACACCTGATTTGAATCGACATGAACAAGCACTCAAAGAAGAAACATGTTTACAATTTCTAATACTGGATATATATATATATAGTGTTGTTATTATGGTTGTCATGCTAATGCGAGTTGCAATACATGACTACAGTCATGCAAATCACTGGGGCAGGGGAGCCATACTCCCATTAGATATGCAAATTCCCACTGAAATCATCAGGAGTTTGTAAATGAATAGTTCCACATTAACTCTGAACTGTAATATCAAGACATCTGGACCAATCATGTTACCTTTATAAGACAGGCATAAACGTACTAACTTGTAATTCACACAAATAATTCCAAGCATATTTTCCTTTAGTGCCTATGTTTCTTAGTGATAAAGTTCTAAATATTTGACTAACTTACCTTATAGAACTGTATGATATCATCCTTGGTCAGGGTCTTTAGATACGCCACTTCAATGTTATCTGAACAATAAGTTTTAATTAAAACAAGTCTGCACATAATAGCTAGTTATTTTTCAAAGTACTTTTCTTTCAAATTTAGACAGTGCAATGGACTGCAAATGATACGCTTTTCATTCTTAACTTACAAGCTACTATTTGAGTCTATGAAAAATAAATAGCAGTGGAAGCTTTAAAGAATTACACAAAATGAGCCCGTTTTGATTAAATGTGCTATAAAAGGACTAGAAAACAGCACACGCTTAAATAAAAACAAAAAAACTGAATAGTATTCAGTTTCCAAAAAGGCATATCTATTTCTGAACTCCATCTTCAAAAAAAGAATGAATCAAATTCATAACAGATACTGATTTTATAAATGGCTTTTCATTCACATTTACTATACTTAGGTAACCTTTTATTTAGGAAACAACAAGATAGCATGAGTTTTAAAATATATAATAGAAGAAAGAAAATGTGCATGGTCTTCAGTATGCAGTGTGGTCCAAAGTGAACAGGAAGGTCTTATAAATTAGTTTTGCAAAGGAAGTGACTCAGTAGCTATAGTACATTGCTAAATATAGATACATTTAAATGTATGTAAGTCCATTGTATAATGCCACTATAGAAGTGTAATTATTACAGAAACAGAGTCTACCATAAGGGGCAGCATAAAAGAAAGGGCAACCTTCAAATGAGGAGACTTGTGAGGCAGGAGGATCCAATTTAAGAATTAAAACATGCAGGGTGATAAATACTTGACAAAAAGTCAGAGGCAGATTGGCATTAGTCCATGGTGAGTTTTGAAAAACAGAATTGAATTTTTAATTGAATTCAGAAATGATGGGAAGCCAGTGAAAATAACTGAACAGATATTGCCCTGGTTGGGATGGTGATAAGTAAACATGGGTGGGAAAAAATGTTTGGTAACAAAGAGGATTCAGACTTATAGCCTTTAGAGGAAAGTTAAGTTTCTATCACGTGGTGTGAAAGAGTAAGAAACATGGGACAAAGAGAGGACATGTTTCCCCTTTGCATGAGTTGACTAACTTCCATTTTTGTCAATTCTAGTTACACAAAAACCTTCTACTAAATTCTTCTACATCAATGTAGGTAGATGGGAACTAAAAGGATCAGGGAACAAGTCAAGGGAAATGAAGAACTGGGTATCATTTGTATAGAAGAGATGATCAAGGATAAGGTTACAGATAGCCATGAGTCATCCTAGAGAGAGAAGCTATATGAACAAAAAAGCTAAGGATGGAGACATCTGAGGCACTGGAAAGCAGGACAGAGAAGGTGTAAAGCTTCTACCCCAGATGAAAAAGCAGCAGAGAGTAGGAATTTTCATGCTGCTCCCTACACCTGGAATAGTGTCAGAGGGGTAGCTGTGTTAGTTTAGCTCTGGAAAAAGTGACAAAGAGTCCTGTGGTACCTTATAGACTAACAGACGTATTGGAGCATAAGCTTTCATGGGTGAATACCCACTTCGTCGGACACTTATGCTCCAATACGTCTGTTAGTCTATAAGGTGCCACAGGACTCTTGTCACTTTTTACACCTGGAATAACATCTCATTGCCAATATACCAAGGGCCCTCACTCCTTTCAAAAAGTGTTTTCTGAAAGTTGTACTAAGGCCAATGTATAGGACACTACAGGAGGATACACAGTTAAAGCAGTTTCTCATAGGATACAGACTACCCCAACAAAGCTGAACTTGGTACTGTGACAGGACAGCATGTTGAATGGAAAGCAGTGCAAAAGGCTACAGTGGGAAAGGGGGCCACAGACTGTACAGATCAAAGGAAGGTTGGAGACTGTACTTCTGAGCAGTAACGTTCAGACACACCAAACGTAAGGCAGAGTAGATCTGGCCCTAAAACCTAAAATCTGACAAGTCTTTTATTTGAGAAGATAATACATGTTTTAACTGTCAAAATGATTTATCTTTCTTGTCATAAATTGGATTTTAAAGTGTTTACTGAGTAAATAGTGAACAAAGCCAAAATCTAAACTAGAATATTCCATTCCTTTTCTTTTTCTCTTTACCTTTTGGGAGGAGTGGGAGAGAAACATGTTCTTTATCGCAAAACCAATTTAGCTTTCTCTGTGTCAAGATGTACTAAGTAGTAATAAAAAATTATACTCTATCTAGCTCAGAATATTTCAGAAAAAGATTATGGACTTGCTGGTGAAAAGAAAAAAATATATAGTTTAAACGGATGATCTAGAAGATAAATATTTCCATATTGATATAAATTATTTTTAATTTATTTTCAGTGAGACTACTATTATTCTCACCCTAAACACCTCTCCTGTAATGTTTGTAACCTTTAGAATATAAGATTAAATCTTAGAGTGACATCTAGGCCTGCTCAGAACAGAGACAGACAACATGGTGGTTCAGACACAAGCTGTGGCCTACACTAGTGCTCCCACTCTTGCCAGCACTAGTAGAGCTGCACTGGTAGCAGAAACAGTGGGAAATTTTAGCAAGGAAAAAGCCTATGGTAAAGGCTAAGAATGTCTGCACTGTCATAAGGACTGTGCAAGATAACCATGACTGCACCTATCACAGGCACTAGGTGCACATGTAGTACAATCTTTAAAAATACATACAAAATAATTCAGGCGGACACAAAGTCAATATTTAACGCCTCCTATCATATATCCAATCCTTTAACACAGTTGGCCCACTTTATTGGTTCATGGAACTCTGCAAAAAAGAACTGAAGATCAATAAACGTGGGCTCTGTCCAGTCAAGGGGGAGAGTAAATTTCAGAGCATAGAGTCCTTCACTATGAATGTCCTCTGACAAATACTGCAAACGCAGGTATCCTAGTGGATCTCTCCCAGGGTAGAAAGAAAAGACTAAAAGCACTCACACCACACAGAAATGCATAAAATTATGCACAGAAGGCAAAAAATTAGGTCCCTAATAAATTCACTCCTATTCAGTGCAGCTGTAAACAATTTGCAATCAAATGTTACTTTTAGAAATGAGTGATACAGAACTTTTTAAACATACTTACTTATCTGGGCCTACAGTGTTAATATCAGTGCAGAACCTGTAGGGTGACCAGATGTTAAGGGGAAAATATTGGGACCGCCGCAGGGGGGACATTTTTTTCTTTCTTCTTTATTACACTCGCCGGCCGGGAATTTGGCAGCAATTCGGCGGAGAGCCCTTTAGTCGTGGACAGTCTTCCCTGGTATTTTGGTGGTGGGTAATAAACCTTGCCGCCAAAGACAGACGCACCGGCCGCCAAAATACTGCTGAAGACCGTCTGCGACTGAAGGACTCTCATCTGAATTGTGCTGAAGACCAGGAAACAAAATATCAGGACAGAATGGCGTCCCAACCATACTCTGGTCGGGACGCGGGACAAACTCCTCAAAATCGGGACAGTCCTAATTTTATCGGGACGTCTGGTCACCCTAGGAATCTGTAAGTTTTCCAATTGTAAGAGAAGCATTACTGTCTCTTTTATATAGCTGCATTCATTAATAGCCTGAACAGTCTGAATTAAATTGTTAAACATTCCGAGTGGGGTCCCTTGTGTGGTTTATAATATACTGGGTGAAATAGTGCCTCTGTTAAAGTCAACAGGAGTTATGCCATTGACTTCAGTGAGGCCAGAATTTCACCCATTATCTTTACTGAAAATGCAAAGTATATTTGACTCCTCTTTTTTTCTTGCCTTTCAAGTTATTGACTGTGTCTCTAAGAGATTCCTGGAGAATATTTCTGTGTAAATTTCTATGACAAGCAGATAAGAGAAATGCAAGAATTTTCAGTCATTAAACTGTTATTATTTAAGTACAAGTGGAACTAACAGTATGTTTCAGCACTTCAGCCCTCAATTTCACATTGTCATCTGACAAACAATTTTCTGTTTTTCTTACCTCTGTCAAAGTTATATTGCTGGGAAATTATTTCTCCCCAGTATTTAGCACACTCTGCAGACAACTTCTTTGGTTTGTCTAGACGACGAATTGCTAAAGCTTGGATATGTTTCTGGAAGGCCTCCTCTGACATGTCTTCAATGCACTTCTCCATAGTTTTTAGGAAAGCTTCAACTCTGCTTTCTAAATAGTGCGGTTGTTTTTCTGACTGAATAATGAATCGCAGTCCTTGTATGCCATTAGCCCGTCGCGGACCACTGAACACAATGTAACCTTGAGAAAAGAGAAAAAATTGCAACTGGTAAAATACATCTATATCTATGTCCAGTAAAAATGTTTCAGTTTGCCTTCTCTTCAGTGAATTGTGGCTACTAACAATGTAGGATACCGTGACCATCTGTTCTGTATTTGTAAAAGCAGCAAAGAGTCCTGTGGCACCTTATACACTAACAAATGTTTTGGAGCATGAGCTTTCGTGGGTGAATACCCACTTGGTCGGGTATTCACTCGAGCTCATGCTCCAAAACTTCTGTTAGTCTATAAGGTGCCACAGGACTCTGCTGCTTTTACAGATCCAGACTAACACGGCCACCCCTCTGATACTTGTTCCTTATTTGTCAACAGGCAACACACCCTGTCCCATATTTTAGCAAGTTATTCGAAGTGTCACACACTAGAAATGAATCTATGATTTTACATTTTGTATGATTCCATGAATAAAACATTGCAGTGTTCAAAAATATAAGCTACATCTTGTATTTTTCAAAGTTATCTTTTATTTTCCTGAAATGGATGTGGTTGCCCTAGAGTAAGCGAAAAAAAAGAAGGAAGAAAGGTTGTTTGTCATTATTAGTTTCTGATACTCAGATAATAAGTGTTATTAGGTTGAGCATTCAGAATAATTACTTAGATCTACTATTTATATCTAGTTACTACTTCTCAGTTTTATAAAAACTTTCATTACACACATACAAACCGAGAGCACTGGAACAGTCTCATTTTGAAATAATTTTTCCATGTTAAACCTTCATCACTGAGGTTTGGTACAACTGTGTGCAATTTACACACAGCAATGCACTGGAATGATTTTGGAATTCATTCTATCGACTATAAAAAGGAATTTTACTAAGTGGTCCTATTCATTTATCACAGCGGTTCTCAAACTTTTGTACTGGTGACCCCTTTCAAATAGCAAGCCTCTGAGTGTGACCTCTCAAATTAAAAACAGCTTTTTATATATTTAACACCATTATAAATGCTGGATGCAAAGCAGGGTTTGGGGTGGAGGCTGACAGCTCGAGACCCCCCATGTAATAACTTCGTGACCCCCTGAGGGATCCCGACCCCCAGTTTGAGAGCCCCTGATTTATCAGTTCCTGTAGCCATGTTATGATTAACATTCCAGCAGTTGTTTCCTCTATAGAGCTGTACTACTCTCTCAATGTATTATATACTGAAAAATATCACTATGGTTTAAAACTTAAGATTCTCAGGACAGAGGAAGGCCAGTGATCCGTGTTGAAATCCATACAAATAGGGAAATTCTTAGTAAAATGATCAAACCTCTAATATTTGGCTAATACCTTATTACACACAATGGACCCCCATCTATAACATTATGCAGCCGTACAGACCTGTGCCTAGATACTAGAAATGTGATCCCTTAATTGTTTATGTCCATGTTTACATAGGTTTAAGTTAGAACCCTATTGGTCTTTTACTAGCTTTTTTTATATCGCCAAATTAATATTCATTTCCAAGTTGATAACTTACATTATATTTTAAATACTGGGTGGCAAGCGGGACTTACTCAAAGTCTTTACTCAGCCTAGCAAGGCATTTTGTGCTTGGTATTCTGCATTTTCATGCAATATTCCCCCCCCCACACACACACACATCATACTGCTTATATTGTTGGTCACTTGTCCTTCAAACATAGCATTAGTTTACCTAAGGATAAGATCCTTCATAATGAAAAGTTCTATCAACATAACAGGTTTTATTGTTATTACAGTAGCACCCAAAATGTACTATATACTGTACTAAGGAGGATATGGATATAGTTCATGCTCCAAAGAATTATTTGTAGGTATTAAGCTAAAAGTGATTGTTTAAAAGGTATGATTTGCAGCCTGGCACGCCATCTAAAAAGGACCATTCCATGTGTAGTGTGTGTTGTGGAAGAAAGGGCAATGACAGTTCTGGGAAAGGAAGAGTGGTTTTACTATTGTAAACACCCGCCTAACAGAGCGACAAGTTTAGTGAACGCAGTTTAAGGAACTCAGCTAGAAGACTGTGAGGCTTCACTTTTTTCATTTTGTTGCAATTTCATAATTTAAGCTCTCTCTTGTGTGGTAGTGTCTCTGCCTAATCTAAGAGCAGCCCCTGGATAAAGCATGGGCAAACAGTGGCTCTGTCTCTGACATGGGAGAGGAATCAGAGTGTAGAGGTACTGGTGAAAAATTTCATTTGAATTAGCTCTGATACATGTGCAGTCACATCCTTACTAACCATGAGTCATACCTAGGGCTTTGTAAGCATTATTGATTACCACTTCCCATAAAGGCAGTGTCACTGATCCTCTGTCAGTATTGCTCAGTTTTCTTCTGGCAGTCATTTAGCTTTGGGAAGCTGAGCTAATAATCCCACTCTCTCCTGTCATTCACAGCTTTAGATGAAAGAACGGGGTACCTTAGAGACTTACAAATTTATTTGAGCATAAGCGTAAGCTTTCGTGGGCTACAGCCCACTTCATCAGATGGATAGAATGGAACATACAGTAAGAAGATATACATACATACAGAGAACAAGAAAAGGTGCAAGTTGCCATACCAACTGTAAGAGGCTAATTAATTAAGATGCGCTATTATCAGCAGGAGAAAAAAACAACTTTTGTAGTGATAATCAAGACGGCCCATTTCGGACAGTTGACAAGAAGGTGTGAGGATATTTAACATGGGGAAATAGATTCAATTTGTTTAATGACCCAGCCACTCCCAGTCTCCATTCCAGACCAAGTTAATGGTATCTAGTTTGCAAATTAATTCCAGTTCAACTGTTTCTTGTTGGAGTCTGTTTTTGAAGCTTTTCTTTAGAGGAGATGGTTTCTGTACAGCCACTAAGACACCATTTTTTTCTGGAGTGAGGCAGTCTTCAGATATTTCAGTCTTGATCTTAAAAGCTATGCTTTTTTAATCTCAGATTACCTTTGTGAACTGTATAGTCTTTGGGGTCTTCATTAGTTAAAATAACTTTTATTTACCAAAATGTCCTTTAAATGGCAGTCAGGGAGCAGGGTAGAAGCAGAGCTATAGAAAGTCTATCATCATACTTATCCTTATTTATTACTGAGATATGGAGGATAACCCGGGGAAAACTCACCTAACTGTTCCTTGGTACGCAGAGTGTTGAAGCAAGGCTCTGATATAATTTGACAGAAGAGCTCCAAAAACATATTCTCAGAGGTACTCTGCATATCTGTTTGGTAATATATTTCTATGCCACAGTTGTTATGAACTTCATTCCTCTGTTGATAGACAAACCAACCTCCTAAAAGAGAAAGTTAAAGTAATTAGGCGCTCTCTCTCATACACACACCTTCCCAAATAGAGTCCAAGTAGAAAAAACAGACAGTCTAGCTGCAGACAGAATCTGATTACAAGAAAAAGACAGATTCAAAGCAAATCTTCTATTAATAACACTGGTCTACAGTTTGAGAAGTCATCTGCTTCAGAGATAAAATGTGATACTTATTACGTATTTTGATGTGCTGAATTCAAATATGACAATTAAAACAACTGATTGGCTACTGTTTCTAAGATATTTAAGTTTTTACATTTTATATCTATGTACATTGTGTAGATAGTCGAGTTTTAATCATAAATTGTAAACCTAGGTCTTTTCATGTGTTTATGGTTGCTTTACATGATAATATTTCACCTGTCCTGTTTATGTAACACTTTAAAAATCAGCAAAAAGGGTTATATAAATAAAATTTATTATGAAACAAAAGGCAAAAAACTATTATGTACATAGTTTAGTCCTATTCAGTGTCTACTCGGCGCCTCTTGGCTTGTCTCTTGTATTCATTAAATGGAGCATCTCTTGTCACTGTCCAGCCTGCCAGGAGATTCCACTGCTGTAGTCTGGAGCCCAACAGCTCTGCCTTACTCTTGGGTAGTTCCAAATCCCTGACAAGGTCATTCAGTTCACCTTGTGTTATGAGGTGTGGTTCAGAGGAGGAGGTGGATGGGAGAAAATGTGAGTCCTGTGACATTGATGGTTCAGGACCAGAAGTTTCATCCTCTTCCTCGTCTGACTCGAGTGAGAAGGATTCTGGTGCATCAGGAACCGGCAGTCCTTCTCCGTGGGGTACTGGGCGTATAGCTGATGGAATGTTTGGATAATGCACAGTCCACTTTTTCTTCTTTTACACACCTTTCCCAACTGGAGGCACCATGCAGAAGTAACAATTGCTGGTATGATCTGTTGGCTCTCTCCAAATCATTGGCACTGCATAAGGCATAGATTTCCTTTTCCTGTTCAACCACTGGCGAAGATTTGTTGCACAAGTGTTGCAGCATATATGTGGGGCCCACCTCTTGCCCTGATGTCCAGTTTTGAGGCCAAAATAAAGGTGATAGGCTCTCTTAACCATAGTGGTTATACTGCGCTTTCGTGATGCAAAAGTCACTTCACCACAAACATAGCAGAAGTTATCTGCACTGTTCACACAAGTACGAGGCATCTCTGCTCACTTTGGCTAAACAGAAATGTGTCCCTTTGCAAAATCGAACACTGACAAATAAGAGAGCACGACACTGTATGATTTCTAGAGCTGATATAGGGCAATTTGTTCAGCAGAGTGATGTAAGCTTTGTTATGATTGCATCATCCATGACTTCTAGGAATAACAGGATGCAATTCAGATCATGTATGACGCAATACCAGCTTCAGATTGCATCATTCATTGTTTTGCCTAAAAAGCAAGTACTGTCCAAACCCAGTCATAGATTTATTCATAGATCCAATCAAAGATGTATTTTAGTCATTTCCGATTTAAATTGAGATCCCTTCCCTTTATAACTCACTTATCCTCCGCCATTCCCAAGTCAAGGGTCGTATATACTGACCCAATAGCATATCTTGAAAACTAGAGCCAATCAACAATTTTAAGCATCATTTTTGTTCTCAGTGACCCAGAATTAGTAAAGTTGGACTACATTTATTTCAGAAGCATTTTGGCTGTAGAGCAGTGTAATCAGGCAACCTGTTCACCAACCTGTGGGAGAAAGATTTTTATAGTATGTTTACAAGATTAACATACTATAAAAATCCTAGCCTGGAGAGTCACATGGGTAAGTGAATTCCAAAAGCCAAGGGTCCTCGCAGAGAACACCATGCCGATGCCTCCTCTCTTATAACGATCTCAAATGCACCTGCTGATTTCCCACTGATTAGACTTGGAGACTACTGCTCCCATCATATCCCTATGGATCAGGGTTGAGGTACATTTGTTTGATTGGAGGGGAAGCTTGCACTGCCTCTCCTGTGCTTTATTTGTTCTGTAAACAGAAGACTTCAATTTCTACGACAGTCAATCCAACAGATTTATAAGCATTAAAAGTAATTCAATAAGTAATACCAATAGCTTCTTTGGTACAAGGCATTTCCTATAGGCTAATGATCAGCTAGAGATTATGGCCTTTCGCTGTACATTAGCTATCTATTCGTACATATTCTCAGGAATTGTCCTCAATCTCCGCAGTAATTATTGCTTAAATCTTGACTTTTTGGCAGAGCACAAAAAATTGAGTACTATAAATAAATTCTGTAAAATCACCATAGGTTAAAAAATAATCAGCTATTAGACATGGCAAGAAGTTATTTGGATAGAAGCTACACTTTACTCAATGAAGCGAAGGCAGCAGCACATCACTGAGTGTACAAGTGCAAAAAATGAAAGTTGCTCTCCAGGAGCTCTGGTCATTCAATGTGGACATTAATACCTCGTACAGAATGAGGCAGGGCTCTCACTGACTGTGTAGAATAAGGGAGGGCTCAGATTATATTTCACATGCACCTACGCACTAAACATAAAATTTGTGTCAACTAACATACATGCATGTGCAAAGCAAGGAGAATGTTGGCACGTAATTACAAATATCATTATACTGTACCAAAAGACACTGCAAATGCACAAAGTACATTTAAAACACCCTTTAACCCTGTCGAATTTCAAGGTTCCACACCAAAACCCCAACACACTAGAGCTATTAGAAAGAGAGAAAGACAGAAAGAAAGAAAACTGCACAGCAGTGTTGGTCCTGATGTGAATAATGGCACCAAAGCACCCTACTGTACTGATGCCAAGAGTAGTGAAAACTGCCAGGGAAGCATGTGTGGTGCCGACAGCAGAAGTGCAGAGGAGGTTCCTGGCACTGCGGTCCCCTGATTCTGATACCACCACTATCCCTACTACTGGAAGAGCAGTGCTGGGATGTGGTGCCAACAGGCATGAGGATTCAGTGGCTCGCTCCATTGGATGTGCTATAGATGGCACAGACCTGGAAAAGTCCTAGACCAGTGGTGAGGTTGGGACCAAAAGGCAAAGGAGGTCTGCAGCTGCCTGGTACGCTGACGAATAAACACACAGTCTGTACTGGCATCTCCCTCATCGGTAACAGACTCAACCGATGCCTGGGGGTGGTTTCTGACCTTCCCACTCAGTACTGGGGAAGGGTCACAGGCACCCATGTCTTCCTGCCTACCACCACCAGCTCCATGTCAGTCTGCGCTTTTCCTGAAGGAGGCAGAAGTGTTACCCCGAGAACTACAGTGGTCGTGGCTGGTCTTATGTGACAATTCATCGGCACAGTTGACAGGGAACAGCTTCTCCACCTCTTCAGAGAAGCACCTGCTCCCACACGCTAAGCCTGAGGGTGAGGGTAGTTGTTGGCCTGATGAAGGCTGCGTGGCCTGCTCAATGTGGAAGTCCCAGGCCACCTGAGTCCTTTTATTGAACAATCTGCAGATCGAACAATGTTCTTTAAGGTGGTCCTTGCCAAGCCAGAGCAGGCACCAGGTGTGGGGATCATTGTTAGTGATCACTCCCCCACATGAAGGACAGTCTTTAAACCCCAGTGAGGGCATCAACAGGGAAAAAAACCTACTAAAGCTAACACTAACTACTACCTACCACTAACTACTAACTACATGCAATTAAAAACTATGCTAAATCTGATTGCAAGGATGTACGGTTATACCACATAGAACTCTGACTCCAGCCATGGGCGGTAAGAAGCAACTGAGGGGAAGGGGTCAGGATGGTGCCATCTCAGATAGCTGGGCGTGGGGCCACAGCCATGAGGCATGAGTGCTGTCCCTCACAGGTATTGCTAGGCAAAATCTCTGGTGCACTAAGCGCACACACCCCTAATGGAATACATGTCTGCATCCATTCAAAGAACAATTTTTACTTTAATGTTGTTTTGTTCAAATTGCTGTGCAAGCCACATGTCTGTATTCATCCTTCACATCAACACTCCAATATATTAAGCAGCTAAATATTATTTTACAGTTCTACAAAAAATAGTTACTGAGCATAACAGAAAGATTAATGTCACAGACCTACCTATACTACTTTTTTCATATAATGACATTTCCCATTTAATTCTGCAAGATTTACAGTGCAAAATCTTTTGAAGTTGATTTCTAGATTAACTACAGGTAATATTCACTTCAAAAGTCATTAGAAGACACCAGGAAACAGCTTTGAATTACTTGCTTTGTAACATAGAAAAAATGATTCAACTTACTGTCAGGAAGCTGCACTTCTCTGTATCTTACTAGCTGACTGGGAAGGAGGGGCTTTGTATGAGCATGCTCAATGAGAGTGTCCTCAACCATTTGCATAATTCCTAATGCAGCCTGGAAAAGAAGACATTAAATACAAGTTTTTTTATTTAATCCCTGACAATCCTAAATCTGGCAGCACACTGAAGGACAGCAGTTATTGTTGGTTAGATGCAAAATCAGTAATAGAAGGATGGAATGGTTCATTTAAAACAAAGTATATGAAAGTGAAAAATAAGGTGAAAATAAGTGAGATTATTTTCCCTATATTAGATTACTTTTATTTTGTTTATTTTATTACTATTTATTTTATAGTAACCAAGTGCTACTGGCGAGCATACCTTTGGCTACATTCATCTTTACACATTTAGCTAAATATTTTGGACCTATTCTTAATGTGCCCTCACTTTCTTACCCTTGAAGTATTTATCTGTGCAAACTTGGAAACTGCATATGTACTCCCCAATTTATATACACAAATGACATTTTGTTAGCTGTTAATTTGATTTCTCCAAGTCTTTCCATACCAGCACAGCTATTCACCCCATTTTGTTGCATTGGTGGAGTTGGGACGGTTGCGATCAAAGCAGTCCCCTTGTATACGGGGATAAAAATGACAGGATATTTTTTTCCTGTCTCCAGCTGCTGGTAAGGAGAATAGGAAAAATAATTATGTCCAGCAGCCAGTGACAACTGTTAATTTGACAGCAAGTAAATTTCACTTGCATAGACTGAGTTCACAGTTGAAGGCCTGCACTTTCGGGCTGGAATTTTCAAAAGAGTCTAATGAAATCAGGCTCCAACTCCTAGTAAAAATAAATGAGACGCCTCTAACTCCCTTAGCTGAATCCCTTCCTAAAATAAGACGGTTACTCACCTTTGTAACTGTTGTTCTTCGAGATGTGTTGCTCATGTCCATTCCAGTTCGGTGTGCGCGCGCCACGTGCACGTTCGTCGGAAGATTTTTACCTTAGCAACACTCGGTGGGTCGGCTGGGCGCCCCCTGGAGTGGCGCCGCTATGGCGCCGGATATATACCCCTGCCGACCCAGCCACCCTTCAGTTCCTTCTTGCCGGCTACTCCGACAGTGGGGAAGGAGGGTGGGTTTGGAATGGATATGAGCAACACATCTCGAAGAACAAGTTACAAAGGTGAGTAACGGTCTTTTCTTCTTCGAGTGCTTGCTCATATCCATTCCAGTTAGGTGATTCCCAAGCCTTATGTAGGCGGTGGGGTCGGAGTGAAATGTGGCAGAATGTAAACTGCTGAGCCAGAGGCTGCAGCATCTCTTGACTGTTGAACCAGAGCATAATGCGAAGCAAGGGTATGGACCGAGGAGCATGGAGCTGCGCGATAGATCTTGTGGTTAGGTACACAAGCCAGCAAGGCGGCAGATGAAGCCTGAGCCCTGGTAGAATGCACGGTGATGTGGCTTGGGGAAATGTGAGCCAAATCATAACAAGTGCGCTTGCACGTCATCACCCAAGATGAGATCCTCTGAGAGGAAACAGGTAGGCCTTTCCTTCGGTCTGCTACTGCGACCGAGAGTTGGGGCGTTTTACAAAATGGTTTTGTCCGCTCAATATAAATGCGAGCGCTCTACAGACGTCCAGGGAGTGCAATTGTTGCCCCCATTGCATTGAGTGTGGTTAACATGAAAGGCCGAAACCACCTTAGGGAGGAAAGCCGGGTGTGGTCGTAACTGCACCTTGTCTTTGTGAACATAGTGTACGGCGGAACCACCGTAAGAGCCCTAAGCTCGGAGACTTGTCTGGCCAATGTAATGGCTACGGAGAAAGCTGTCTTCCAAGACAGGTATAGCAGCGAGCAGGTCGCTAACGGCTCGAATGGGGGAGACATAAGTCTGGTTAAAACCAGGTTGAGATCCCAGATTGGGGCTGGGCAGTGTACTTGAGGGTGTAAGTGCTCCAGGCCCTTGAGGAACCTCGAAACCATAGAGTGTGAGAACACAGAACGATCACCTTAGCCTGGGTGGAAGGTAGAGATGGCTGCCAAGTGTACCCTCAGCGATGACACCACTAGGCCCTGCTGTTGTAGGCCAGAGGGCAGTCCAAAATAGAGGGGATGGAGACCTCAGTAGGGGTAAGATCAAGCATTTCGCACCTGTAGGAGAAACACTACCTCTCGGCCAGGTACGCTGACCAGGTGGAAGGCTTCCTGCTACCCCAGTTTAGTCACGCAGCAGCCACACCGTGAGGTGAAGAGACTGCAGGTCCGGGTGGCGAAGCCTGCCGTGGTTCTGAGTTATGAGGTCTGGGTGGAGTGGCAGGGTAATTGGGTTGGCTATTGACAGGTCGAGCAATGTGGTGTATCAGTGCTGCCTGGACCACGCTGGAGTGATCATGATGATGCGCACCCTGCCCCTGCAAAGTTTGAGCAGGACCCAATGAGCCAGGGTGAATGGTGGGAAGGGATAAGGGAGTTGGCCCTTCCACGGCATGAGGAAAGCGTCTGAGATCGATCCCGGGGAGAGACCTTGGAAGGAGCAGAACCTCGGACATTTCCTGTTCTTGCGGTAAGCGAACAGGTCTATGTGGGCAAAAATCCCCACTTCTGGCCACAGAATGCATCACATCGGGGCAGAGCGACCACTCGTGAGACAGGAAAGACCTGCTGAGCCGAAGCGCCAAGGCGTTCCCAACGCCTGGGAGAAAGGATGCTACCAGATTTATAGAGTGGGCTATGCAAAAGTCTCAGAGATGGATGGCCTCCTGACAAAAGGAGGAGGACCATGTCCCTCCCTGGTTGTTTATGTAGCACATGGCCGTTGTGTTGGCTGTAAACACTGAGACACCACGGCCTCGCAGCTGCTACTGGAATCCCTGGCACATCAGGCGGACTGCTCTTATCTTTGGACATTGATGTGGAACGCCAGCTCCTGAGAAGACTAAAGGCCTTAAGCTCGAAGGTGACTGAGGTGAGCACCCAAGCCGAGAGATGAAGCGTCTGTCGTCAGGGACAGTGAGGGCTGGGGCGGATGGAACGGCATCCGTGCCCACACCAGGGAGGGAGTTAGCCACCATTCTAGGGAGCCTAGGGTGCTCGAGGGAATGGTGACTATCGTGACCATTGGGTCCCTGTCCGGGCGGTATGCCGATTTGAGCCAAACTTGGAAAGGACAGAGGCGGAGCTTGGCGTGTTTGGTTACAAACTTGCAGGCAGCCATGGGACCCAGGAGAGCAAGACAAGTGTGAGCCAAGGTCATTGGGAAAGTCTGCAGACCTCGGATGATTGTTGTCATCGCCTGAAACCGCGGCTGTGGTAAGCAGGCTCCGGCTAGGTCGAAGTCCAGGATAGCTCCTAGGAAGTCTAACCTCTGCGTGGGAACCAGAATGGATGTTTCTATGGTGATCATCAGGCCTAGACGTGTGAATAGGTCCATGACGATGCCCACATGCTGAGTGACTTGTGTCTCGGAGTCTCCTCGGATAAGCCAATCGTCCAGATATGGAAAATGCATATCCGACGTCGGCAGAGGTGGGTGGCGACTACGGCCATACACTTAGTTAATACCCGTGGCGCTGTAGAAAGGCCAAACAGCAGGACCGTAAACTGGAAGTACTGACGGTTGGCTAGAAGCGGAGGTATCTCCTGTGCGGAGGGAAGATGGCAATGTGAAAGTACGCGTCCTTCATATCAAGGGTGGCATGCCAGTCTCCGGGATCCAAGGATGGGATAATGGTTCCCAAGGATATCATGGGGAACTTCAACCTATCATAAACTGGTTGAGTCCTCGCAGGTCTAGGATAGGTCTGAGACCTCCGTATGAGTTGGGGATTAGGGAATAACGGGAGTAAAACCCCTTGCCCCTTTCGTCCATCGGCGTATGCACCTCTTGTAAGAGGAATTGCTCTTGAGAGGGGTCCCTGAAGAGGGACAGGGCTGGAACAAATTAAAGGTGGTACCCATACTCCACCATGTGTAGGAGCCAGCGATCTGAAGTTAACTGGGACCATGCCAAGAGGAAGTAGGAGTGGGATCCCGCCTGTAACTGGTACGACGCTCTCGGGCGCACCTTTGAAAGTTCGTCTTTGGTCCCGGTGGTGATTGCGGGGGACCTCGATCTTGGCCCTCTAGGGGTCGTGACGGTCGTCTGCGACCGTCTCGGCCGTGCCGTCTGCCAAAGTCCTGTCTGTGGCTAAGCACAGAATACAGCGGTGTGGCTGGGGACGGAAAGGTCTGCGTTAGGTCGTCGGTGTATGCACGCTGAGAGAGCGCATTAGGACCCTGCTGTTCTTCAGGCTTTGCAGCCTGGGGTTGTCTTCGCCGCAAAGAGGCCTTTACCATCAAATGGTAAGTTGTGAATGGTATACTGCCGCTCCGGCCGGAGGTTTGAAACCTGAAGCCATGAGATGCTCCTCATGGTAACACCCGATGTCAGAGCCCTGGCTGCTGAGTCTGCTGCATCCAACAAGGCCTGGAGGGAAGCTCTGACCACCTTTTTTCCTTCCTCCAAGAGGGCAGTGAACACTTGGCGGGAGTCTTGAGGGAGAAGCTCCATAAACTTATCCACCGTCACCCAGGTGTTATAATGATATGGGCTAAGCAAGGCTTGTTGATTTGCCACGCAGAGCTATAAGGCCCCTGCAGAGTACACCGTGCGGCTGAGTAGGGTCATCCACCTAGCTTCCTTTGATTTTGGGGCTGGCGCCTGTTGGCCATGCCGTTCCCTTTCCTTAACGGACTGAACGACTAGTGAGCAGGGAGGAGGACGGACATACAAGTAGTCGTACCCTCCATAGAGTATTGGCATTCGCCTGGATGGTCCGAATAAACGGGTAGAGCCCCTCTAGTGGGGCAACCACCGATAGAATGTCCATTACCGGGTCTCCTACATCCAGGACCTCCTCCACCTGGAGGTCCATATAGAGTGCTACCCTCCTTAGGAGGCTGAAAAATCATGGTCAGAGTCTCTGACTCTACCGGACCTTGCCCAACTCGGCACCGGGGACTGGTACCGGGAGGCGTACCAGTACCTGGAACAAGATCTGGACCTGCAACCAGAGTGGTGTCGGGAGGTCGACCGAGATCTCGAGGCTCGATGTCGGGAGCGGCTATGGGAGTCACAGTGTCTGTAGCGGTACCAGGAGCTGGAACGGTGCCAACAGTAGCGGGTCGGCGAACGGGACACCGACCGGTGTGGCAAGTGCAACCGGTACCGAGGAGGAGAACAGCACTGGGACTGCAAGTGGCATCGGGAGCAGGAGTGCCGACGGGACCTGGAGCGTCTGCGGGACCGTGATCATGAACGGTGCCGCTCTGCTGTGCTGACAGAGGATGGTCGTATCAAGGGAGGCTTGCCAAGAGACTGTATTATATGCACCGGCAGTGCCGGGGGTTCAGGCAGCACCTGCTCTGTCATGGCAATGAGATCCCTCGCCGCTGGGAATGTCCCTGGCGTGGAGGGAACAGTAAGCTCAACCAGAGCGCATACCGGGGAGCTGTCAGGCACCGGATTCGATGGCCCTCGTGGGACTGGGATCGACGGTGCCAACGTCACCAGTGCCAGGTGATCAGACTTAGACAGGCTCTCTGGCTGTGGTGCAGGTGGCACGGAAGCAGCAGGAGCAGGGAGTTCAACCACGGCATGTTCCGGGGCGCAGTCAGGCACTGGATTCGACGGCCCTTGTGGGACCAGGATCGACGGTGCCAACATCGTCGGTGCCTCAGCAGGTGTCGGTGCCGGGCGATCCATCTTAGACGAGCTCTGTGGCTGCAGTGCAGTTGGCACGGAAGCAGCAGCAGCAGGAAGCTCAACCACGGCGCGTGCCGGGGAGCAGTCAGGCACTGGATTCGATGGCCCTGTGGGACCAGATTCGACGGTGCCGAAGTCATCGGTGCCTCTGCCGGTGTCGGACGATCCGACTTAGACGAGCTCTCTGGCTGCACTGCAGTTGGCACGGAAGCAGCAGGAGCAGGGAGCTCAACCACGGAGCGTGCCGGGGAGCTGTCAGGCACTGGCAGGAGGAGTCGTGGGCTCTCTCGACCTCGGAGAGAGGGAGCGATGCCGAGTTGACTTCGGTGCCAGCGACGGCCAGTGCCGAGAGGTCTTGGCAGTGCCGGCGGGGTCCAGTGCTGGGGAGGAGCTTCTGCCCGCCGATTGACCAGCGCTTGGTGCCAAAGGTGGAGGGGTAAGTGAAAGTCCCGCTCCATTTTGTTCTCGGTTTAAAAGCCTTGCAAATGGGGCACTTAGCTGTGAAGTGCGATTCCCCGAGGCACCTCAAACAGGAGTCGTGCGGACCTCCTGTCGGCATCGGCTTGTGGCAGGCCAAGCACGGGTTTAAAACCTGGTGAGCCAGGCATGGGCTCCAGCACCAGGTGCGGGGAAGGGGCTACTCCCCGAGCCCCGCTAACTATTACTAAACTAACTATGCTAGTAAAGAAAAAACGTATAACTATATATATATATATATATATATACACACACACACACACACACACACACACACACACACACACACGTAAAAGGATTATAACTATATATATGAGAACTACGAGTAGCTAGGGAAGTGGCCGTCACCAAGCCACGCTCCATTGTTCCAACGACCGACACAGGCGGTAAGAAGGAACTGAAGGGTGGCTGGGTCGGCAGGGGTATATATCCGGCACCATAGCGGCGCCACTCCAGGGGGAGCCCAGCAGACCCACTGAGTGTTGCTATGGTAAAAATTTTCCGACGAACGTGCACGTGGCGCGCGCACACCTAACTGGAATGGATATGAGCAAGCACTCGAAGAAGAACCTAAATATTTCCTTTAGGGAGAGAGAACAGAAGTTTCAAGTAAACTAGAGCATCTTGAGTAAAAAAAAATTAGGACCACCATGTTTTCTTTTCCCTGGGAAAAGTCAACTAAAATTTTCTTCTCCTAGTCTGGCAGGTCACGTTGGCATACAGAGATGCTGCAGGAAGCAGTTTTTAGACTCCAATTCAACAAATCATTTAAACATGTGAGTAATCCTGCCCCTATTTGTCAAAGTACTTAAGCACAAGCTTCAGTGCCACTGAAGTCAATGGAATTTAAAGCATGTAGTTTGCTGTATAGGAATGGGATGACTCACATGCTTAAAGACCTTGCTGAGTTCGTGCCTTTGTGCCCACAAACAGAGCACACACAACTAAGAAGTCCAAAAAAAAACCAAAAACAAACAAAAAAAACAAGAGAGAGAGAGAGAAGACCTTGTATGTACAGGTATGTGACACGGTAGCAGACAAGCTGTTACCATTTTTAATTGAAAACTATAAACTTCATTTGTTCTTTCAGAAACCTTATCATATTTTTTTTTAAATACACTGAAGTATACAACATACAAAATCAATACATGGCAATTAACATGGCAGGAAATGCTGAAGTAACGTAGTTTGGATGCAACATTGGTCATAGCTCTAAAGACAGAGTAAAATTTATAAAAGTGCCTAACTGACTTTCCATGAGACCCTGGTCTACACTGGTGGGGGGTGTTGATGTAAGATATGCAACTTCAGCTACGGGAATAGCATAGCTGAAATCAACATATCTTATTTTGACTTACCTCCCGTCCTCATGGCCGCGGCTCCCCCGTTGACTCCGCTTCTGCTTCTTGCCCTGGTGGAGTTCCGGAGTTGACGGGAGTGCATTCGGGGATCAATTTATCGTGTCTAGATGAGACACGATAAATCGATCCCCGATAGTTCAATTGCTACCCGCCAATCCAGCGGGTAGTGTGGACATACCCCTACTAGACTCCTAAGTGAGTATTGAAAAAGAACCTTAGAATCTTAAGTCACTTGGGCACTTTTGAAAATTTTACCCAGATGCTCCAATATGTGAATATACCCACAGATGTAGACTACATTGCTGTGCTTTAGTTATTAAATGTGGATGTTAATATTTTAATTGAATACGAGTTCTTAAAATAGTTATTTTAAAATGATAAATTTAGATTTTCCTTTAATGTCAAATATAGTTAGCTTTTTATAAATACACAATAGAGTGTTTATTCCTAAGCAGTACTAAAGTTATAGACATTTTCAGTAAATCTACAGTTTCAACCTAAACAGCATCAAATACATAGGATATTTGAAATTCAGGTGGTTTTATGAAAAGTTTATCTTTTAAAAAAAAGCAAGGATTTCAGTAAATTACATTGAAAACTACACTAATTAAAAAAGTCTTTAAAACTTGACTGTGATGATATGGTGGGGGTGGGGGATGGGGTGTGTGAGAACAATATGTATGCCAACATTTTTTAAAAGTCTGAGACGTGTAACTTCAAACGGCTTGATTGCTAAGTGCCATGGCTTATATGTTGAGAAATATAGCAACTTCTTATAAAATCTGTTTCAAAATTCTATGCAGAAACCCAAACCTCTTACTCTGTTCTGCCATGTAAACTCACAACACAAAAATGATTTCTTGCAGAAAACCTGTAAAAGATCTCTAAATTTATGAAGGAAAGAAAAGGAAAAAAAAAGGGATGAGGGAAAAATAGGAACTTTCAAGGCAAAGCCAAAATATGTATTCTACTCTAGAAAACAACAAATTACCACAGAATATTTATAACACGTTGGTGTCACTGTGAGCACCATTAGCCTACTATTAAGCAGAAATCAACACAACACCCTATTGTGGCAAAATACAAACGTCAAAATAGAAATCTAAGCAGACAGGTAGATTGCAAGGAGCTCAAAAGAAGCTTGCAGTTCATTTCTGATGACCATGGTCTCCAAATACATAGATGCACCATATGCAGTGATGTATATTTTTATCCCTCCAAAAGCGAGCCACACGACTGCTTACAGAAAACATCTTTTTCTCATGATTGGGTCACATAATACATATCAGCACAATACAAGGCTCAGTCCTGAGTAATTCTGTGGTGCTTTATAGAGGAATTTAGTCACATCTTGTCCACATGTAGAGGGGGTTAGGAGGAAGATGGGATTATTCTTTAGTTTACATTTCCATACAAAAAATGTAAAAGAAATTAAAAAACAACTTTCCTGGAGTTCTTATTTAAAGCTCCAACTTTCTATATCCTATCCTTCTGGCTCTTTCCCTCACTGCTGCTGGCCACTTCCCTCTCCACTGACCTGCAGTGTTTTAAGATATGATAGTCTAGTGCTAGTGTACTTTCACTAAACTAGTATAGAAGCACATCTGTATCACATTTATCCAAAGATCTGAGTGCATTTACAAATACTGCATGTGACAATTCCTTTGTGAGAGAGTTAAAATGTTAACATGGCTACATCTATTCCCATGGGGCTGATATACCAGCATTCCCAATAGTATCATGACAGAAGTGCAATTCATTACAGTTTTAATGAAGGACACATTAAATAGTCTTCAGAGTAGCAGCCGTGTTAGTCTGTATCCGCAAAAAGAACAGGAGTATTTGTGGCATCTTAGAGACTGCCTCTTACTAACAGTGCCTTTTTACTTTCACAAGGAAAAGGAACTAGAAGTCTGATTTATGGACCACACACCTCAGCCTTGTACTTAATGCTTCACTTTGAAGGATTCTGATTTTTTTAACCTTTGCTAGTCAGCTGAGTCATATGTTTGAAGCTAGTAAATGGAAAACCAGGAGCTGTAGCACACAGTTACTTTTGCAGTCTAATTACTTATTGTAATAACTTGCAATGCAGACTTTAAAATATTTAGATCATAAACTGTTTTCTATTACAGTAAATCTAAAATACCAACATTCAAAGGGACATTGAGCCTGACAGACAGCAGAAAAAGCGTCATCATGATATACTGGCTGTAAAACAGCAAAAAATTAAGTGAAGACTATGAAATCATATTTGGCAAAAATTGTTTTAAAATTTGGGACAATTAAATAAACCCTTGCTTTTAAATCCTGTTTTTAATACAAACTATTTCTATTAAAGAAAATATCAGACCTGTTTTGTTATATTGCCATGGAGAAGAGCCTCGATGTGTAACCGTGACAACAGCTGAGATATAAAGGCCTTGAGGCGGGGAAGAGTGACATCTAGAATAGATAAACAGACAGTTAAATCAATCACATGATTTTTTACATTACAGGGAATTGACCTCATCTTCAGCAGATATGACCCATTTCCTGGAGAAAAGGGAAAATCATAGTAGTTAAAAGCAATGGATTTTTCCTTAAAAATTCATTGTTGGAAAGTTTCCAGGTTTAAATATCAGCACTCATTGCACAGTTTGCTTTGCTTAGAATTCACTTAGCATCTGACCCACATTCCACTAAGAAAAAACAACAACCATCCTGCTCTCCAATCATGCTGAACACACATTCACTCTCCAGAGAAAATAGTTACCTTCATTTAGGTGGGGCTGAGAGATAAAGCTGTAGCTATTACCTACATAAAGAACATGTGGCTTACAATTCTTCTGGAAGTTACAGTACATTACTATCTAGACTAAAACAATTTTTGAACTCAAATTTCAGTTTTATAGTAATTAGCAATCATATAAATTAAGAATGTTTTTGGATTTTTTATATATATATGTATGTATGTATGTGTACACACACACGATTTTCATATTTTGAACACTTTTACAATCAGCATTACTCTTGTCCGTAAAGCAAAATACAATTTACATATTAGAATCAATAGGCAGAATCAGCAGACTAAGAGATAGTCCCCTGGTATGAGCACTGATTTTGGAGTCAGGAGACCTGGGGTCCATTCACTGGCTCTGTCACAGATTCCCTGTGTGACCTAGGGAAAGTCTCTTATTCTCTCTGTGCCTCATTTTCTTATCTGTAAAATGGAGATAATAGCACTTCCCTATCTCAAAGGGGTGTTTCTAAGGACAAAGACTGTGAGGCTCTCAGTTACTATTGTAATATGGTATATAAGTACCTAAGATAGGTAGATATTTTTATCCTAAAATATTCTCAATACTTAATTTTTCCTCTTCCTTCAACCCCAACAAATGCCCTCCCACACCATTTCCACTTCTTTCCTCACCCCAAATCAATTATTAGTTGCTCTCACTTTGTTACTCATATCTTATAGTTCCCTTTGTCTACTGGAAAAAGCAAGGGGTCTCTTATTGTTTGTGTAATTAGTTTCTTAATTCTGACTTAGGAAACATTTGTCAGCAGTACATAGGGCTGGGGTCGTCTAGTAGCGGTGATGAGGATTATGGTAGTAAAAATCAAACCAAAAAATCATTGTCCCTCAAGCAGATCTCTAATTTTGCAAAACAGTTAGACTTTAACCTCTTTGAACAGCAATTCAGTGTTAAATTCCCATGTTAAGTACACTCGGTATTACACTTTAAATGGATTACATTAAGGGACAGAAGTTAGTCAATATAAAAAAGGATCTGCAATTCCTAGGAAGAGGAAGGGAGTGTCCTTTATTGGGCTGACCCGGCTCTCGCTGAAATTAATGCTAGTTTTGCCACTGACTTCAGTAGGGCCCATTGAGAGTCACCTTACTTAACACTGTACAGACACAACAGAACAAAACATTTAGGGTCCAGTCTCAAAGCTACTCTGTACAGTGAGGCCATGCACTAGTATAAAGCCTAGGGTTGCCAACCCTTCAGAATTGGCCTGGAGTCTCCAAGAATTAAAGAGTAATCTTTAATTAAAGATTATGTCATGTGATGAAACCTGCAGGAGTAAGTCCAACCAAAAGTAGCAACCCTAAAACCCCCTATAGCATGTACAGAGGACTGCCTGCATGGAGCAGCTTTCAGGATCAGAGCCTTAAATAGTGGGACGCAACAACATACAGTATAGTCAGTCTGACCATATTGGATTTTTCTTTCCCTCTAAAACGATATTTCATTGGCATCTTTTAGAGTCGAATACATCAACCAAGAATGATTAAATAACTATCCTGCAGCACTACCCAGAAGTCTCAATCAGAATCAGGGCCTCATTGTGCACTGTACAACCACAGAGGTATTCCCAAGGGTTCCTGTTGGGAAAGATTTATACAATATGTTTTTAAATTTTGTTGCTGATATTTTTCTGGTAAAAGCTTTTTCTTGCAATAATTGAACGGTATACAGTGCTCAATATATTTTAAGCCTGCCTCAGTAGCAAGTGTACAAGATGTGCACACTCACCTCATTATAAATACCTCACCGAGGGAAACAGGGTGAGGAAATGGCAAGTTCATGTCTTTGCTCATGATGGCATTCAGCTGAAAGCAGTATTTGGTAAGGCTGGTTTCATAGGGTGATAAGATATCTGAAAATTAGAACATGGGAAGCAGCTACAAAAAGATAGAAATATAGGGCCAAATCCTGCCCACTTCACTAATATGAGCAGTCCTAACAAAGTCAAAACTTGCATGAGAAAGGCAAGCTAGATTTGGCCCTAATTTACATCTTTTGGAAGATCTGTTGGGGGTGATCCAAGGAGATATTCACCATCTTCTTTCTGGAGGCTGCTCCAACAGCAGCCCCTTCTCATGTCAGGCCAGAGTGGGGTACTACATGTAAAGTTCACTAGCCTCTGCTAAAATTATAGATACATCCTCAGATTATTTTGAACTTGTTGGTAACTTTTATATTTTAAATTACCCTCCCAGTGAATACAGTGAGGGATCTGTTCTTCATTAAGGACTATTTGTATGAAAAGTTTGCAGGCTTTTTTCCAGATATTTTTGAGACAGCAGTCATCAAAAAGTTAATACATAATTTAAAAAAAAAATCTTAATTCCCAAACTGAAATCTAATAACTAAAAAGAATTGATACTTTTTTCTCAAACTTTAAAAATACTATGAGGCAACTGCTGTACAAATATTGCAAAATATGGTTCAGAGTTCAAAATATGTTGCTCCATTAATGTTGATTAAGTAATTACTTGTGAGGACGACAGACTATGTCCCCATTCAAAAATGGAAACTCTTAGCTCTACTGAAACAATACAAAGCTCAGGATTCTAAACATGACAAAAGTCAAAACAGGCCAAAATAGTGAATTCGGTAAAACAAACTGTTAAAAATTGGCAGGAACTCACCATCCAGAGCTTCTTTTAACTCATCTTTGGTCCAAGCAACTTCTGTCATCAACAGTCGGAGGTAATACATAGCATGCTGGTGAGGCTGTTCAGCTCGAAAGTTGTTAAGTGATCGCATGTACTAACAAGGTTGAAATAGGACATTCAATAATTACAAAACTTAACTTCTGAATATAACAGCAACATCACCCTGAATTACTTGGCTTTGTATACAAGCCAAAACCCCACATTCCAGATGCCAGCAACTGTTCTACACTTGTGCTTTCTTGAGTAGCATAATACGGTAATTGGATTGAACTATGCTCACAATGATGCAGCTTTGCTTACATGATGATGAAGCTAGGAACTAAGCTAGTTTCAGTTTTGACAAACACATTTATTCTCAGAGTGCATTTTTCCATTAATTCATTATGACACATAACTCCGAACCAATATTTTTAATCATTCTAGTCAAGGCCTATATATTCTGTGGCAACTATTACCAAATTCATTACGAGCTGCAAACTATAACTAATTGTCCAGTGCCCTAGTCTCACACGGTCAGACAGAGACAGGGGCAGCTACATACAAGAGGAACAACAAAAGAATCTATCCTTGTGAGTCCGGCTGTGACAACTCTTCTTTTGCTCAATTTGCATCCAGGCAAAATAAACACAGCAATCTCCTCAAACAAAAAGAATGAAAAGAGCAAGCTAACGGTCCTTGGCAACACGGAATCTACTGGGTCCCATATAGCCACAGGTAAGCACACCCTCAATTTCACAAGAGAAAGCCGGCTGTTTTTCAGAGGCCAGTGGGTACATGGGAAATGCAATCCCTGAGATCATAAGGTGAGAGGGCTTTGTCTGGACTGACAGGAAAAAAGAGAACAGGTGTACTTATGGCACCTTAGAGACTAACAAATTTATTTCAGCATGAGCTTTCGTGAGCTACAGCTCACTTCGAGTGTCTCCTTTAAAGTCCCCTCCCACTTGGGAATTGGGAAAGGGTGGCCAGGGGGTGGAAGGCATCACCTATGCATGCAGGCAGGTCAGTAGGACTTAGATAAGCCACTGGCCCCCTGCACATGGGGAGAGAGTATATAAACCCTACTCCCTCCAGCTGAGCCCCCTCCTAACCCAAGATTAGTTTAGGATTGGATATTTTTCTCTGTTATGGGCATTGTACTAGTTGCCTCATTTGTGACTGGGAATGACTTACACCCCACCATGGCCAATCTGGCAGTGAGAGGGAGTGCGTGTGTGGTTTTTCTTCCTTCCCCATGGCAGCTCAGGGACCTGGTAGAGTAAATCAGGAGGTAAGGTTCAAGATGTCACAACTTAGCAGGTGCCAGGTGTCCAGTGCAGCTATTCATTCCATAAGGGTCCAGTTCTCTGTAAAACTGGAATTGGATTTAGGGGAAGGCATCCTCTAAAGAAAAGGAGGAACAAGATTAGGCCTCCAAGTGTCTGCTGCAGCACAGCCCCTTCACCTTCATACAAGGGGAGGGTGGGGACTGGAACCTGCTTTGGAGGGCTGATGGCACCATATCCCTTGCATCCTGTCTTTCCTTCTGTGTTTCTGGGACAAAGAGGAAAAAGTTGGTGGAGACTGCCTTCCCTCTTTCACCTGCTTCATAAGAAGAAAGGAGCTGACCCTTTCTTAACATGGATGAGCTTGTGGGAGAAGAAAATGTAACTTTTCCTTGTTAGATTTTGATTTTTTTGTTTTTTCCTTTATATTGTTACACGCATGGATATACATACAATAAAAATTGTACATAATCACAAAATATGCAAAATAATGAAAAATAAATTCTGAGCTAAAACTCCCCTGAGTTCTAGAGACGTAAATGAGAAAATATCTTATAATAAAGGAAAATCCCCAACAAGTATTTATTATAGATAACGTGTACATATATTTAGAAATTTCTTTGGGGTTTTCCTTAGTTTTAAATTTAATTTGTGTCTGTTTTAAGCTGCCATGTATGTCAGTTTACCACAGTAATGAAATTCAACGTGCCACAGATATACAGACCCTGATATTAGACTAAATCTTCCTTATATATGATGTTCACCTACTTGAATATTAAAATTAAAAGTTTCCTCTTACATTATATAATGCTTTCTTCTTATGTAGACAACTCCGATGTAAACAATTACATTTCTAAATTGGACTAACAGAAGTAACAAAAAAGTTGTAACCTATTTCAAAAGTTTTTAAAAAACCATTTGTAAAATGCAGTATATGAATATGGATCACTGAATTTTGTGCCAGTTTTCACTTCCAGAATTCTGCATATCCATGTACTGCATATCCCACACCATGAAATGGGTTATGATCCCCGGGGTGTAGAGGGGTCACAACCATCCCTCCTATCTATCCTGTTTCTTTATGGCTAGATCAGACTGAAATCCTAAATCTTTTTCTTGTTGTAAATGGGATCGGAGTATGGGAAAAGTTTGAGAACCACTGTTCTACTCTTTTTATAAATGAAAGGCACAATCCAGCAGTTTGAAAAAGTTCACCACACATTTTGTCTGAATAAAGACTGTAGGGCCAATACTTTTGAAGTTGTACAACTGTCATTTAAATACTTGGCTAGAAGTTCACCCAAAACTGAAGTCAATAGAAAAGCTCCCATCAACTTCAGTGGGCTAGGATTTCACCCTATACTTTTGGGCAGATTTAGCTCTCAAATTCCATGAAAATGTTCACATTTCACTCATAGTCAATGTATTCTGTTTTAAATTATCCCAATCACATTAAAATTACATACAGCTTACCGCTTCCTTGATAATTTCAAATCTTTTCTCATCAATCTCAAAGGTGGTCATTTTTTCAATGATCTTCTTTAACAAGATATGCTGTTTGTCATTATAACCTTTCACAGAAAGCTATGGAAAGAGTGTGTAAGTTCCTTTAAAAACTTGAAAAGGAAAAGAGCAATTTCTAAAAAAAAATAATTTTAAGTGTTTATAATGGCCTAAAACTCATACATCCCAATTAGAAAAAAAACAGGTATTTGACTATATCAATTTAAAATCAATTTTACTTACAAGGTGATATAATATTGATGAAGACAATAATGTATGTCTTGGTGGTTTTACATGCAAAGGACAAATGTAAATTCATTGTAGCTTAATAAAGCAGTAATGTGTCTGAGCATAGATTAACTGTTTATTAGTATGGGCTCTAGCCAGTAAAGTATGTTTGAAGTACTCAAAAACATTTTTCACTATGGACTTCTCGTTACAGTAATAAAAACTAGCCTCCCAGTCTTCTCAAACGTTACCCCAGAAACCTATTTTCAACTCTACATTTAATTTTCCCTCGTGACCCATAAATAAATATATTTCACTGGGATGGTAGTAAATAATATCAGGAGACTAGCATCAGTGTGGACACCTGCAGTCATAAAAGTCAGTATGATGCTAGCTTACAAAACCCAGGGAGTTAGAATAATAGAACATCAGGGTTAGAAGGGACCTCAGGAGGTCATCTAGTCCAACCCCCTGCTAAAAGCAGGACCAATCCCCAATGTTAGTCTCAAATGTTATGAGATATGGGTATCTCTATACAAAGTCTTGATAAGGCTGCATATGGGGTTATATGCACATGGTATTAAATCACCTAAATTACAAAATGAGTATCTATAAAATACAAAGAAAGGCTACATAATTATTTCATGCTATGAAGAATCTATCTGATGAGAAAAGGCTACAAACAAAGGAAAATACAAGATCTAAGTCCTGTTTGCAGGAATCAAAAGAGGAGACACATTATGATCACAGAATCATAGAAATGTAGGACTGGAAGGGAACTTGATGAGTCATCGAGTCTAGTCCCCTGCACTGAGGCAGGACTAAGTATTTTCTAGACCAGGGTGGGCAAACTTTTTGGCCCAAGTGCCACATCTGAGTGGGGAAATTGCATGCAGGGCCATGAATGTAGGACTGAGCCAGGGTTAGGGTGTGGGGTGGGGCGCTGTGTGCAGGAAGGGGCTAAGGGCAAGGGGTTGGGGTGCAGCAGGGGGTGTGGCAGTGGGCTCAGGGCAGGGGGTTTGGGTGCAGGGTGTGGCAGGGGGCTCAGGGTACAGGCTCCGGCCTGGTGCCGCTTACCAGGAGAGGCTCCGGGGTGGCAGCAGCGCGCAGCAGGGCTAAGACAGGCTCCCTGCCTGTCCTGGCCCCACGCTGTTCCTGGAAGTAGCTGGCCCCATGACCCTGCAGCCCCCAGAGAAGGGGGGGCAGTGGGCTCCATGCGCTGCCCTCACCTGGGGGTATCTCCCCCGAAGCTCCCATAGGCCGTGGTTTCCCGTTCTTGGCCAATGAGAGCTGCGGGGGGGAGGGACGGGCCCTGCAGGCGAGGGCAGCGCATGGAGCCCTCTGTCCCCTCCTCCTCCAGGGTCCGCAGGGATGTGGTGCCAGCCGCCAGGGCTGGCTCCAGCATTTTTGCCACCCCAAGCAGCGAAGCAAAATAAATTAATAAATACAGCCGCAATTGGCGGCACTTTGGCAGCAGCTCTACCGAGCCACTTCATTCTTTGGCGGCAATTCAGCAGCGGGTCCTTCACTCTGAGAGGGACCAAGGGACCCGCTGCTGAAATGCCGCCAAAGACCCAGACAAGCCGCCCCAAGCACCTGTTTCCTTCACTGATGCCTGGAGCCAGCCCTGCCAACCACTTCCAGCAGCGGTGCTGGGCCCGTGGCGCCACGGGAATGGCAATCCTATAGGCCAGATCCAAAGCCCTGATAGGCCGGATCCAGCTCATGGGCCATAGTTTGCCCACCCCTGTTCTAGACCATCCCTGATAAGTTTTCTTTAACTTATTCTTAAATACCTCCAAGGATGGAGATTCCACAAACTCCCTAGCTCACTGGTTTTCAAACCTTTTTTCTGGGGACCCAGTTGAAGAAAACTGTTGATGCCTGTGAGCTGGGGATGAGGGACTTGGGGTGTGGGAGGGGCTCAGGGCTGGGGCAGAGGGTTGGGGTGCAGGGGTGAGGGCTGCAGGGTGGGGCTGGGAATGAGGGGTTCAGGGTGTGGGAGGGGTCTCTCACCCGTGGGCACTGCCGCCCACCCTGCCCAGCAGAGTGCGGAGCTGGTGCTTGGGGCAGGGGCAGCACATGGAGCCCCGTGGCCACCCTGCCTAGAAGTCGGACCCACTGCTGGCTGCTTCCAGGGCACAGCGTGGTGTCCAAACAGGTAGGCATTAGCCTGCTTTAGCTGGGCAGCACCACTGACGAGATTTTTAATGTCCTGGCTGGCAGTGCTGACCAGAGCTGCAAGGGTCCTTAGGTACTAAGGAAAGTGACCCAGTGCCTTACATGCCATGACCCACTACCCGAACTTTGAAAAACATGACCTTAGGTAATTTGTTCCAGTCCTTAACCACCTTATGGTGAGACAGTTTTTCCAAATGTCTAACCTAAATCTCTCTTGCTGCAACGTCATATGAAACAGTATCAAAAGCCTTACTAAAGTCAAGATATATCACATCTACTGCTTCCTCCCCTATCCACAAGGCTTGTTACCCTGTCAAAGAAGGATATTAGGTTGGTTTAATATGATATGTTGAAAAATCCATGCTGACTATTACTTATCACTTTATTATTTTCTAGGTGCTTACAAACTGATTATTTGCTCCATTATCCTTCTGGGTACTGAAGTTAAGCTGACTGGTCTATAATTCCCTGGGTTGTCCTTAATCTCCTTTTTATAGATAAATACTATATTTGCCCTTTTCCAGTCCTCTGGGATCTCTCCCATCCACCGCAAATTCTGAAAGATAATCACTAATGGCTCAGAGATCTCTTCCTTTCCTTAAGTATTCTAGGATGTATTTAGCCAGACCCTGCCAACTTGAAGACATCTAAATTGTCTAAGTGATTCTTAACTTTTTTTTCTTTCCTATTTTAGCCTCAGAGCCTACCGTGATGTTAGTCATCCAATCACTGCTAACTTTTTGGTGAAAATTAAAAAAAAAAACCTCCTCGCCCCCAAAAAAACGGCATTTATCAATTCAGCCTTCACTGTGTTTTCTCTTATGGCCTCCCCCACTCAATAAGTAAGGGGACAACCCTGTCCTTGGTATTTGTCTTGCTTCTAATATATTTGTAAAATCTTTTTTGTTACCCTTTATGTCCAATAGCTAGTTTAATCTCGTTTTATGACTTGGCCTTTCTAATTTTGTCCCTACAGGCCTCTGGTGGGTTTTAATTTTTTTAATATTCATCTTTCATAATTTGATCTATTTTTCACTTTTGATATGACTCTTTTTGAGTTTCAGGTCATTGAAGATCTTCTGGTTATGCCAGGGTGCTCTCTTATCATACTTCCTATCTTTCCTACGCATTGGAATAGTTTGCTCTTGTGCCCTTAACAATGTCTTTTTAAAAACTGCCAACTCTTTTTGCCCCTTAGACTTGCTTCCCATGGGATCTTACCTACCAAGTCTCTGGGTTTGCAAAAGTCTGCCTTCTTGAAGTCCACTGGCTTTTATTGCCCTTTCTTCTCTCCTACCATGACCTCTATTATTTCATGATCACTTTCATCCAACTGCCTTTCACCTTCAAATTATCAGCCAGTTCCTCCCTATTTATCAAAATGCAATCTAAAACAGCCTCTCCCCAGTTGCTTTCTCTATCTTCTGTAATAAAAAGTTGTCTCCAATGCAATTCCAAGAACTTGTTGGATAATCTGTGCCCTGCTGTATTATTTTCCCAAACAGGTGTCTGGGTAGTTGAAGTCCCCCAACACCATCAAGTCCTGTGCTTTGAATGATTTTGTTAGTTGTTTAAAAAAAAATTCGTCCACCTCTTCTTCCTGGTTAAGTGGTCAATTGTAGGCCCCTACCATGACATCACCCTTATTTTTTACCCCTTTTATCTTTATTCAGAGACTTTCAACAGGTCTATCTCCCACTTTTATCTCGATCTCAGTGCTAGTGTATATCAAAGATATATACAAGACAATAACTTCTTCCTTTCTCCCTGCCTGTCCCTCATGAACAAGCTGTACCCTTCTATACTAATATTCCAGTCATGTGAATTATCCCATCAAGTTTCTGTGATGCTAATTATGTCATGATTGTGATTATTCACTAATATTTCTAGTTCTTCCTGTTCTTCATACTACTTGCATTAATATACAGACATCTAAAATGTCCAGTAGATTTTGCCTCTATATTCCCTTCTCTCTCCTTTGTGCCTCCTATGAATCTTCCAGGATGCAATGACAATCTTTCCAAGGAAGGAATAAAATATTATAGTTATGATTGGAAGCGCCAGAAAGAAGATTTCATCCTATATAGTAGAAAGGGTTTTTTCTTCACTATTATTAAAATATTGAATAATCTACCATATGATTTTGAAGTAGATATCAAAAATGCATTTTATGACAAAGGTTGATATATATAGTCATCATAAAATAATATACTTGAGTTGAACATAAACAGTTTGAGCACTTAGATACTACAATAACGTGTGCTATAGAAATGTATGTCTATCACACAACACTCTGGGTTTAGTATAACATTCATCCTTCTTTAGGATATCAACATTATAAAAGCATGTTGAATGTACAGCATGTACTACAGAATTGCAGAATACCTCGCACAGATCTTCTACACTTTAAAAAAAAGTATATATATATTTATATATAGACTAAGGGTTCCAGATACCAATTCAGAGTACTATCATTTTACAGCATGAAACTGGAATCTTCATATTTTGGAAGCTTATTTTAAAATTATGGGAACTAATTTAACTGCTAATAAAAAACTAAAAATCTGATAATAAATGAGCATAATTTCTTTTAGAATTAACTCTGACCACTGAACTTGAAAATGTTAGCAAGCTTTCAGAATAAAAATACGTATACGTTTTCAGCCAATTACGTGGAACCACTGGAAACAGGATTTTGTGGAGTTTAAAAAAGTCACTACGAAAAAGATGTTACAAGCCTTTGAGCACAGAAAATTCAAAGGCAATATATAGCACACTCTGTCCACTAAGCTTGTATTTGAAGTAGCACTGTGTTCTATAGGAATGTGATGGTGTTGGTGTGTTACATAAGATTGTTAATAAAAGGCCTTTAACACAACTGCAAGCTAGGTTTTGATAACTTATCAGAAATATGTTAGGAAAGCCTAAAGAAGTGACAATACATCATAAGATCAATATTTATTGCTAAAAATTGCCATAGTTTTGGATTTTAAAATGGTTGACAAAAATCAACTCCAAAGGAAATTCACAAAAATTTATTAGTCTGATACAAACGTGCAGAAATGGATTCATAACTCACTGCTGATGAATTAGAGGAACTAAGTATATCGGAAATCCAGAGGGTTAATATTCACACAACACAAAATGCTTTTTATTTTGAAAGTTCAGAATTAATCCATTTTATATATAAACACACCATCACGCTTTCAAGGTTACTGTGTAAGCAGTTAAAAAATGTGAATTAGAACGCACACAGTTGCAGCGTGCACACATTCACTAATTAACCAAACTGTTCACTAATGATTAAAAAACTGTGGTTTTTAATCATCATGCGATAGATGCAAGGAAAAAACCATTAACCATCTTGTTTAGAAATGCAGAAGTCAATGTTCTCCTCAAGCTCAACTTAACTCTCAAGCTGTCGTCACTTCTTCCTGTGTTTTTTTTTTTCTTACTTACAAGAATTGCATTCATTCCTGATGCAATGCCATAGATCAAACCTGAGAGGCGTGCTGCATATGTATACTCTTTTAAATCATCCTTCAATAACCTGATAAACAGGTATGTCATGTTGCAATGGAGAGGATCAGCATAAATGTAGCGACTAACAAAAAGAAAAACAAAAGAAATGCTTTGATACCTCAAGCAGTGACATAGCAATGGATGAAGAAACACGACTGAAGAGTATGTATATGCAGCCTCATTATTAGTATCTCTTAGAAAAGAAAGTTGAAGCGAACCACTTATTTAGCAGCAACGTAAAGATTTTTTTTTCTTTGTCAGAAAGTCTTTCAATAGCTATCTGACACAGAATGAAACTAAATTGAAACTCAGAATTAGGAGCAGAATCACTTTTTTTTTCCCTTTTTTGGAGGAGCAGCAAATCTTACAGCTAGCTAATCTGATGAATAGTGTAAAAGAAAGGAGTAAATTTGCTTACTATAAATGGAAATATTGTTGAACACTTAAAACAAGATTCAACTTAACATTCAAATTATGAGAAAGTATGGTTAGCTATCAAGATTTTAAAAGGAGTAAAAATAAAATCAGAGACCATCAATGGAAAAAAAGCCATTTTTTAAATAAAAAGGCTTCCATCAAATCAATATAAAAATCTTGATGAGTGGAAGTAGATTAAAGGCTCTAAGATTTTCCTTGATTTGGGTACTTACATACATCCCATAGATGGTATTTTGGAGGTCATAGTTCAAGCCAGCTAGTTCTGCTGCATATGCATACTCGTTGAGGGAGTCTTTGAGTAGTTCAAGGTACAAATAGGCCATGTTACAATGCAAGGGATCCACGTAAGCAAATGGGCTGGAAGAAAATGTTGAAAGTAAAATATCCAGTTTAATTATTTCCCAGGTCTTTTTGGCCTTCTAAATTTGAGCTCAAGAAAATTTAATATTTAAATGCTATGCTGTTGGGTCCCTTTATGCAGTATTACGATTTCAAAACAAAACACACAGATAACCAAAAATAACGGTTGATTTTTCATACGGTTTCAGTGTTGCCCCATTATAAATATACATTCAGGACTTTAATTTAAATTCCTGTTCTTTTTAAACTGGTAAATCATATCATGGTATATTAACTCTGCTGCTGAAGTCAGAGCTCATCAAGTGCATAATTAACTTAATAAACTCTAAGTATTAAACATAAATAACTTAGATTAATCCAATTACTAAACATCAAGCAAATTAATTCTTTCATGCGATCAGAAAATACAATAGTTATGTATACAGATGAACAGTTACCAAAACCATTGTATGCAAGGCACCGCAGGATTTCCTATACTCAGAGAAGGAAATAACTGCAGCATCTCTCATTCCTTGGTATAGTAACTGTAGGAGATAAATGGTGTCTTTTTAATGAAAACCAACTGTACAAGTTCCAGTGTTTTCTTAGTATTATCTAATCTCATACAGTAGCTACACACATCTCTTAAAAGAGAAAGGCAACTCAAAGACTCAAGCCATGTTTCAACAATATTGATATCTGTTAAATACAGGTATTTTTATTAGAGCACCACAAGCTAAGTCAATACTCTGAATAAGTCATTCCTATTTTGGTCAGATATTTATTTTAATAGCATTATATACATGTACATACATTTATAATAGAATGTCACAGACATAATAAGCAGTACAGGAAATAATTCCTTGCTGAAGTACTGATTACCAAATACATGTTAGTGTTCACCACATACATGAAGACAAGTCCCAGTTCCAACACACATTTGTGGCAACACTTAAAGATAAACTGCAAATGTTTTTTAAACATTAAAGTTCCTAATTTTTTTTGACAAAACCTGGATCTCTCTCTCTCCTCCAACCCCCTAAAGTTAGGGAATGGGATGACAAGAGGAACTAAAAGTATATGTTTCCTGTTACAGAAACTGAGTGGCCCTTCAGAGTCAGATTTCCAAATCAATGAAAGTTGCCAACCCACTACAATGCTACAGGCTCTGTTTTGACTGGCCCTTTCCTTAATACTTAGCATGAGCCTAAAATGAGTCAAGGTAGGATAGGGCTGTTATTTGCATTTCCCTCTATCTATCTAAGGAATATCCCAACAACTGATTAATTTGAATATGTCCACTTATGCATCTCCCAGGATAAAATTCTGAAATCAAGGTAATAAACCAGCCAACCATTTAGACTCCTAGATTACGCCACCCCAAATGGACTGAATTCTTCTCAAGAGTAATACCAGAACCAAGACTTCTTATTCTGGGCTATTTTCTGTATCTATAGCAACTAGAACTCTTGCAATTCATTTAGCTGGTGAAGACCAATAGAGGCATTTGGGACTAGGACTGTTAATTCACTTTGTGAAAACAGAATGTAAGCCATCCTTAAAATGGTGATAGTAAGGGCATTGCTTAAGAAGCTTTTTTTAAGAGGCTACCAACCTCACCAGCTAGTGCTAATTTCTAATCTATCATTTTTAAACAAGAGATTGTTGAGAAAGTGTTGTTGTAGCAACTCAGTCACATGTTGATCTCACGGATGATATCCTGCTCTTACCAGCCAGGTTTCAGACATGAGTTTAGTACAAATCCAAAATTTTTGTGCATGGTTGTTGACTTCCTCCTACCAACGATATGGATAGTGTCCTTGCTGATTTTTAAGCTCTACCAGCAGTCATTCAATAGCATTAACCACAAGGCTTCTGACTTGCCTATGGAGCCTTATTGGCAGAGATGGAAAGGCTCTTCTTACAAGGTTTGTTTCTCCTCTTAGATCCCAAAATGCGGCAATGAATATTTATTATTCTTTTCTTGTGCATTAAGCAGGACTCCAATATGTATGTATAACTGCTAGGGGCAGCAGTGAGACATTCTGGCCTGTACTTTCATAGATACGTTATGCCACAGAGATCAACATTTTTTTGGGGTCAAACCAAGGTATAACTGTTTCTTTTCTAGTAGCTGATAGACAAGGAAGTAGATAGGAGAAAAGTGGTTTATGCTTAATCCAGATAAATTAGAAAGGATGCTGATAGATAGGAATAAGTGGCTTTGGGAAATGGCAAAAATGGGGTACACTCCTTCTTTTGGAGGTGTATGTCCAATCTTTGCCAGTACATTTCACAATCTAGGACAGGGGTCGACCTTTCAGAAGTGGCGTGCCGAGTCTTCATTTATTCATTCTGATTTAAGGTTTCGCATGCCCATAATACATGTTAACATTTTTAGGTCTCTTTCTATAAGTCTATAATATATAACTAAACTATTGTTGTATGTAAAAGTAAATAAGGTTTTTAAAATGTTTAAGAAGCTTAATTTAAAATTAAATTAAAATGCAGAGCCCCCCAGACTGGTGGCCAGGACCCGGGCAGTGTGAGTGCCATTGAAAATCAGCTCGCATGCTGCCTTTGGCACACATGCCATAGGTTCCCTACCCCGGATCTAGGAGTTCCAACTGAAGACTGGGCATACTGCAGACTGGATTATTTTAAAAATACATTATTAAGGCCTATATTTACAAAATACCCAGAAACTTCAGCTAGTGCACCACAGAGTGAGGCAAGGCCCTCTAAACACAAACAGTACTCTATACATGAAATTCAAGGTGCTAGCAATGATTTAAAAATGTAAATGCTGTGAGATCAAAGAAAATTCCCCTTCCTATATCTGTCTTTCCATTGATGGCAGGGAATTCTCAGTGAAGGACCCAGGCCTTTTCAACCTGCTCTCTCCAGTGCTCTACCAGTGCTAAACTTTACCACACTTTAGGCCACCAGTATAAGACTTATCTGTTCAGGCCCTTGAAAGCTTTCGGGTTGAGTTTAATAAGAAGACTGAGGATCAGCACCGGGATTTTCAAAGAAGCCTAAGTGAGTCAGACACTCAACTTCTGCTGAAAGTCAACAGGAACTAGTCACCTAACTCTCTTAAGCTTCTTTGAAAGTCCCAGCCTAGTTTCCTCCTCAAACCCCTCCCTTCGGTCAAATGGAGCAGACAGTTGCATCACTGGCCTTGAAGCTAAAATGCTAGCATTTGGCTATTTTATAATTCATTATTTTTATAAATGTAAAGCACTCTGTTGCTCAGTGATGCGTGCCAATATAAATTTCCAAATAAACAAAATTCCAAAATAGGAATGCAGACTATGCCCTTTGAAAAAAACCAAACAGCAGCACCGAATTTTAACAGCCATCTGCCTAAACCCTGTGAAATCTAAAATGTAGGCCTCCTGGTTTCCCTGCCAATGTGAATGACTCTACAACCACGTTAAACAAAAGGTTGGGAAACTTCCTTATTAAACCATTATTTTACTTCTCTTTTTAAAAATGACTGATTGTCAAAATTTCTAAAACATATTCTAGACAACACCCAAGGCTATTTAACACCCTATGGAGTGTCTGACAAGGCCTGCGGCCAGAGGCCTTTAATACAAGTTTCACATGATGCCTGCATCCCAGGGTTTCCAGAGTCTTCAACCCATCGAAGCTTCACAGAGGTCCATATCCTTGGTCCATGCTGAAAATTTTGGGGATGAGAGGGAATGATTGACTATCCTCATTTTCTTAGTTTTAATTTCATCAACACAACAGGTGCTGTTAGCATCATTCAGCCAAAAAGTGCTCCAGGGATCCTGGCTGCTTAGAGCTGCAGGCAGTAGAAATCCTCCTAAAGGATCAAAGGCTATATTCCAGACGACTTTTTGGGGGTATAGTGGGGTCTCATGTAATGAGGGAGACTATTTTTCAATAGTTTCCACTGAACTCCACTGATTCAAAGTAAACTCATTCTGGAATAGGTTATGGTGGCTCAAATCTTTTGCAAGGAAGGCAGACCTCTGAAGTAAGCCTCTTCACTACACCTCTGATCACAAAAATGTCAGTATTCTGCTCAAGAGAAAGAACAAAGACCGGAAACCCCGTGGATGCTTTCATCTTCTCATGGAGAAAGATTGATGTCCCACATTACTTCTTGTGACAGCAGTCCTGGCCAAGCTCAAGAGAGACAAATGTTCAATGTAACCTCATTGTCAAATATTAACACAGACAAATCTGGTTTCCACTTCTGTTGGAGATGATGGTGGTCAATCTCACCAAGCCACACATCTCCTCAGAATTGATCATATAAAATCAGGACACCTTCTTGATCCCATCTCTGGCTCCTCACCTCTGATCATTGCTCCTCAGAGGAGGAAGGTGGATCATTCTGGCATTTTAAATAGGGTATTTCAAGTCCTTCTAGCTGTTCAGAAAGAACATACCAGGAGAGTCTATGAACTTAACTGGCAAAAGGTTCAGTTTGTTGTGAATATGTCCAAGCAAATCTCTTCACTTGTTCAACATTAGAATAGTTTTATTACTTTTTTCATTTGTCACACACTGGGTTGCAAATGGCGTCCCTCTCAGTTCATTTGGAAGCTATTTCACAGCCTTTCATAAACCTGTAGAAGATAATACCTGTCTCTGTGCATTCCAAAGTGCCCAGTTTTGGACGTACATATTGCAGTGGGAATCTATTGCAGCAGGTAGAAATGGAGAAAGAGGAGAAGGAAAGTTACTTACCTTTAATTCTTGTTTTTATAAGATAGGCAAGCCCAACAGATTACTATTTTATCCTCCCACCATTTTCTTAGACATAGATATTAATTAGTTTGCTCTGTTTTCTACTTTCAGTGGTTGTCCTGTAGCTTGAAAAGGGAGGTAGAAAGAAAGGCAGTGTCTGGCCAGGCTAGTGGCCCCCATATTAGCAAACATTCTAATGACTTGGAACTTTGTAGTAAGTGAAACCTGACCTTGTCAGACAGCCAAGTATGATACAGACTGGTAATTTATTGCACTTAAATATTTAGAAAAGGAAATAAGTTTCTTCAGACTGGGTGCGTTGATAACTCTTTATATTCAAAATATCTTCAGAAGGTAAGCATTACAGGCAAGTACTACAGTTTTTTCAGTCTTCACTCCCATGCCCTCATACAATATGCCTGAACTTGGAAGGTAACTACCACAAGGCCCTCTACACATATTATTTGCTATTTTCTAATGAAGGGAGCATGACCACTGTTGCTGTTTTTCACTGTTGTGTATGCAACAGACTCTCTTAGAATGGCTCTATATGATGATCTATTAATTTTGATTATATTATATGGATGGCAATTTTTTTATGCTGGATGTTTGTTAGGATACTGAAGAAACTCCTAAAGGTCTGCCAATAGCACCTACACCACACTCCTAATGGCGATTCAAGACAAACATTCAACCCATGAATGACTATAACATCTCATACTCTTAATCTTTTAAAAATCATCACTCTGATCCATCAGGAAAAACAAGGAGAGGTTCTGAAATAATTTAGACGCTCTCTGGCCCAGCATGGGAATCATTGTCAAATGACATTCAACAGTCAATGCTGCTTCAAAACCAAGAGCTGAAAATGACTGCTCCAAAAGCAAGATCCACAGCACTCGAAAGATCGACAGGTTTCCACATTCCTAGAACTATTTTCAGAGAATTCCACCTGGAAGTAAATCTCTTGCCTTGGCCTTTCTTGCTTTTATCAATTTTTTCAAATGGTACAACTCCCCATGAAGAAAATAATACAAGACCTGATTTAACTTTACTGTATATGCTGCCAATGTGATGTTATGTATCTTCATTTGGGATCCCCATATCTGTTGCTATCAAAGATGTATCCCCCAAAATCTAAAAGTGACTTGGTAACAGTCATAAAAATAAAAACTTTGAATAATGTTTAAATCTTATCTATGTATGCATTATAGAAGCTAAACAAAACCTACTCTGATTTGTGATTATATAAAAAGTATATAAAACCACATCAGCATAATATTTAATATGTAAAGTTCTACCATCAAATACTGAACCTGTAATTTATTCATAATTTAAAATATAACATCTTTGAAACAGCAAAGCGAATAATAAGTAGTAGCTGTTGTCAGATGTGTTTCAGGTACAGCAAATAAAGGATTAATATATACTGTTTTGAGACTGGATTAAGTATTTAATGTTATTACCAGCTTCTCATAAATATTTATCTGAACACCCCCAACTGCTTCTTTCTTCAACTATTGCATAATATATGAGGTTTCCTGATGTGTTGTATTGTCTAATATTACCAAACCAGAATAAACCAGTACTCTAGATCATTTTGAAGAGTTAATGCATGCATGAAAGTTTCTGCAACTTAAATGAAGATTTCCTGTAAAGAATAAGAAATTTTTGGGAGTTCAATTAGTGTGACATACTTAATATACTGCATACCTGAAAAACTCAAAGTTGAGACAAGCTTTTGGCAAGAAGAATTTGTCATCTTGCTTGAACCATAGTTTGCTCATAGCGGTGTCCTGTGTCAAGAAAAAAAATGTTTAAATTTTTTTAATGTAAGACTTTATATTATGCTGTTTTACAAACTGCATTTTATCACGTCTACTCTCAGTTCACATTTTTTCCTTAAATACATGTATACATAACTGGTGAACACAACCATCTGGCCTTGGAGTGAGATTCTCACCTCACTGGGCTCCTTGACGCCTGATATAAAGGCTATAATGGTGTAAAGGAGCCCTAAAAACTCCATGTCTAGCTGGGAGAGGAACTGTGGAAGAAAGCCAAAAAAGCTGCCATATGAGAAACTTTATAAGCTCTAGTGCAGGGATGTGCCAGGACAGGGCTGAATCATACAGAACTGTGGATATTATGGGTAATGTGTGGCTAATAGGTCAAAGTAGGGAGGCTGCTGTAACTCACTCCAGAGAGCAGCTGAGGAGAAGGAGGACACAAAGATGGCTTAAAGTCACCATAGCTGTCCCATTCCCTCCACCCTTAGCACTGGGCCTGCAGACAATCTCACCCCCAATACTTCAGGCTAAGTATATTATTTCTTAATCACCAGTCTCTTAATAAAATTATCAACACATATTACACTCTTATAATGATACTGAAAACAAAAATATCCATCCATCCATTTATAAACAGGAAAATATAGTGATTAAAAAAAGACAGTCCTCTAAAGTTTTATTTTAAAATTCTCAGTGGAGGAAAAAATTCAAAAGAACTGCAAACAAACTGATGTAAAACTGACGTAAAACAGACAATCTTCATATTTTAACCCTAGCTATCATTTCTCTCCCGCCCTCTTTATATATTTTAATTTCCATATACGGTGAAAGAGGTAATGTTGTTATGGCAGGCTGATTTTGTAGGGATGAGGCATTCTTTAAACATCTATTTGTCGCTGCTCATAGGTTTGGAATGCCAGTAAGTCCAAGAAGGAGATGGACTAGTGAGCAGAGTGCAAGTGGGACCATCAAAGATACACAATAAATACATGTTATTGCATGGCTTTTTAATTTATAACATAGACAATCACCTTTGCCACTACCACAAATGCTATAGTGTATAAAATTTACTTTTCACATGCTTTTTACATATAAAAACTAAGCATTTTCCCTCACTGCCCATCTACCTATAAACAACTCCTCATTTACAATGCAATGCTGAATTTTCCACATAACTTATTTCTATCGTAACAGAAATTCTCATTCTAGTAATATTACTGCTACTATGCAAAATTCACAATAAATTCTCTGCTGGTAGGAACAGAATAGTAAAATGGCAGTTACTGTGTCCATTGTGTCAGTTCAAGAAGCTTTGAAAGATTTTTTTTTTTTTTTAAGCAAAAAGAGTTAAAAAGCAAATCAAGTTTCAAAAGCTGTGACGCACTAACCACGGCTCATATCAAATGGTTTCTTTTGGTATGCTGCTAGCTTCTCAAGTTTTTGTAGAATTTAAGCTTTAATTTAAAAAAGTGTGTAGCCTTTGTTCTTGTGAAGATAGCTTTCTGAAAGCAGAATATAGTCTTGTTTACTGAACCTGATGTCCATCCCTATTCAACTCTATGACTCTAATTCAGGAAAGCACTTACGCTCAGACTTAAGTCATCCCTGTTCATGACAGCATGTACGCATGTGCTTACGTCCCAACGAGCTGGAACTTAAGCACATTTTAAGTGCTGCTCTGAATAGATATACTTTCCTGATTGGAAGTCTATGTTCACTTCAAATTCAAAAGACATCAATGTAGATTACAATATTTTACTGCTACTCACTGATGCACAAATATTAATCTCCTGAATTCTCTACTGTGGTTTCATGTCACAGAAATTAGATACTGAAGAGATCTATTAGATTTGGTGTCCTGCCAGCATACATGCTTTCAATATCTCTGGAAAAGCAAGAGTGAGAAGACCATAGAGCAGCAGCTCTCAGCCTTTACAGACTACTGTAGCCCTTTCAGGAGTCTGATATGTCTTGCGTAACCCCAAGTCACAGTTCACTTAAAAACTACTTGCTTACAAAATCAGACAAAAAAACCAAAAAGTCTCACAGCACACCACTACTGAAAAATTACTCATTTTCTCATTTTTACCTTTTAATTATAAAATGATTGGAATACAAATCTTATACTTACATTTCAGTATATAGTACAACAGTAATATAAATAAGTCATTGTCTGTACGAAATTTGATCTGTACTGACTTCACTAGCGCTTTTTATGTGGCCTGTTGTAAAACTAGGCAAATATCTAGATGAGTTGATGCACCCCCTGGAAGACCTCTACGTACCCCCACAGTTACATGTATCACTGGTTGAGAACCACTGTCATAGAGAACTCCCAGGTGTGCTAGATAAGCTACGTTCATTAGGTGATCCAGCAGCAACGGGATGGAGTTGCAGAAGGTTCATCCTACATCCAACTCAGCAAAGCTCATCACTCTTGAAAGAGTAAAACTATTTCTTGACTCTAAATAGACGAGAAATTATTTTCTGGTACTCAGAAATGTTGAACTTTGCTGAAAGTGTGAGGGGGGACCTTGCTTGCTGCTACCAGAAAGGTAGGGAGCAGATAGGTGTCTTTGCTTGCAATTGCAAGCTCTTTTCATGCACAGCTTCAATGGAATGACCTTTTCTACTTTCTGACTTACTAACAAATGCTCAAAAAAAAAAATCTGTATGAATAAACTATATATGACAGGTTAATCTAGATAATTTTAAAGCTTTTATCAGGGAATAACAGTTAACCTTCCAGCAAGCTAGCTGGCTGACATAACTTCCATTTGACGTAAGTAATACATATCCTTACCTTGATAAGAGCAGGGTACTGTGGTGCATCCTTTTCTAGTGGCAAAATTTCAAAGTTAGTAGGAATAAACTCATTCTTCATTGGAAGCTTGAATTTCCCATTTAGGTCAGCATTTTGCCATTTCTGGATAAACAACAGTATGGTTATTAGTTAAATTTCTGACTAGCAGATGGATATATACTTAAATCCTGTAGCTCTGTAACAGAAAACTGAAAACCAGCAGAAAAATGTCTGAACTGGGGAAGGAGGTGGGAGAAGGCCAGCCAATAGGAGAGAGTTCTCTGAACGAGGGAAATGGGAAAGTAAAAGATCATTAGAAAAGGTATATAGGGGTAGAGAATCTTTCTCCATTCCATCATTTCAGCCCTGTGCATCCTCTTGTTTTTGGCTCAATAAAAGCACCACATAAAATGTATACATAGAAATTCTTCCAGCTTTGGTTCTACTTGTTCAATTAAATATGCTGAATATGGTGAGGAATTTCTCGACTATTTCTGTTCTAAGCAGATTAGGATGTGTGGCCTGACAGAGCCTTAGTATTAATTTTGGGCATACTGCAAGGCCAACTCATTTTAAAGTGGATAGATAATTTTATCTGATGAGGGTTGTTTCACCCTTCCCTCTTTTTTCTAAGGTTTTCGTTTACAGAAGTCCACTAAATTTTATACAATATATTCATTCTATAAACTTGAGAAAAACAAACATACATTTTGAAACAGCCTCAGAACCATAGTTAAATGTGATGGCATTTCCATTATAAATTCCTTTTTCAGGACAATTATAGTTCACAAAAGTTACTTTAGCTTAAGTGTGATTATATAATTTTTAAAATTCACTCCTTTGTAGCAAAACAAACTTTTTATTTTATGTTGGATCTGTTTTTACAGAAGAAAGAAAATTAGTTTATAGCCAAGTCAGAAATCCTTGTTTTCTAACTAAAACTATATTTACAAACAAAATGTTGTTGATCAATAGTTTTTGGCACTGAAAACAAATAAATTGCCCAGGTTGTTTAAAAAAAAAAAAAAAAAAAAAAAAAGGGTTGAAAAATCCAGGCCCTATTGAAGTCAATTGCACAACTACTATTGTCTTCAATATGGCTAGGATTTCAGACAAAAATTCACATAGAAGGCCAATCAGAAGTCAGTAGGAGTTTTACCATTAACTCCAAGGTCCAGAATCAGATAAATAAGCCACAAGTTTTTTGTAACTTAAAGTATGTATTGCATACTATCGAGGTCTTACAAAGAAAATGTGCAAAGACCCATTGATATCAGAGGATTTGATTTATAGCTACAATAACAAAATACCTCAATGTACTATTTTGTAGCATGCAATGAAAAGTCTTGAAACACTTTTAAATGAAGGTCTAATCTCCAGTGCTGCTGAATAGACTTAAATATCATTGCTAATGGCAGTTGTAAGTGCAAATTCTCCTTTCCATTAATAGGAAAATTAAATCTAGATGCAAAAAATTTTATTTCAGAAATGGAAATCTAGTAATTATTTTAACATGCCTGGATGACTTCATCAGAAATTGCTTCTTGCTTATACTGTGTTCCATACCACTCTTCCGTTCGATCAGTTTTTCCTTCAAAAGATTTAGAAACTATTGCAACCCTAAAAACAAACAGACAAAAATCAAACACACTTAGGTACCAAAATACTTTACCAACAAATATACAAAGTAGTGTGAGAGATCACTTCACTCACAGCTGAAATGCAGTCATCTCCAGCATGGAACTTAGAAGCTGTTCAAGACGCATACTGCCTGCAACTGAATACCATCTCCAAATGAAACCGCAGGAATATTTAGGCCAACAGTATGCATGTACCCAAATTTAACACACAATCATAAGCCCTTAATCATAAACTTTCAATTTGTACTTGTTCAGCCACAATAATTTTACGGTTGAGAGCAAATTAATCTCTAGAGGTCAGGATTGTGTGCAAACTTGCATGCCATTTCTGATTTCTTGATTCTCCATCTTTGTTTTATGATTTGCATTGAGCAGCTTTAGAACAATGATCCTAAGAGATCCTATACAAAATCTGTAATATGACTACTGCATTTTTCTCAACACCTACATCAGAGACCAAATTAAAGTAGTAACTGTACAAAGATAGGATTTTCAATATGCACATTTTATGCATGACCTAGTTTATAACCACACAGATTTAGGTCCTAATCCTGCATGCCGAACCTTGTATGCAGAGTTACACATAAATTGCTGTTTATTGGTTAGCAATGGACTTCTTCACTGTGGTAGCAGTTTATTTTACACTTTCTAAATCAATACACATTGTCAATCAGAAGCCTACAAAGGACATGGCCAAGAGGAGGAAATCTAGAATAGAAGAGGAGAAACAGTACAAGTAGCTAATTACAAATCAAAAAGTTTTCAAAAGTGTTCACAGTAAGTGCCAAGAAAACAAAACCTTGAATTCTATAACAGCTTTTACTGCAAAATAGTATATTCAACAAAAGCTCAACAGGAATTAAAAATTAGATTAAAAGGCACATAAAATTTATGAGAATTCTGAAACAGTTATTGCATATCCAGAAAGGTCATATCTTCATTATCTTCTTCATAAATTCAACATTTCATAGAGATGTTTAATAGCAAAATAATTAACAAAATGTCAAACTTTGTGCAGATGGTTAAAATACACACTAAGACACATGTGCTGTGTATATTCTATTAGACTATGATGAGCTCTTCAAGCTAGGGACAGTCTCCTATGTGATTGTACCACACAACTGGGTCCTGATCCCATAGGAGGGATGTGGACCTTTACCAGTATCAAATAAATAATAATGAGTATGTTTCTTGTGAAGAATTTCTTTTATAAAATGCAGTAGAAAAGTTTAAATGTATAGAATGTAAGTGTTCTTAATGTGCATTGATTTACATCTAACTATTCTACTAACTAATGGATTATGTGACCACATTTTTAGTGGGGCATGGAGGGGAAATCTGGAATATATTATACGTAACTTCAAATACAATGTTTCACTCATTCTAGAAATAAAAATTCAGAAATGCTTGTGAAATTAGTCTGTGCCTTCTAATAAAGGCACATAAGGGGTTGAGGGTGTCACCTGATGTAGTAAATGATAGGCTTGCTGCTTTTTTTTTTTTTTTTTTTTTTTTTTTTTTAAAGGAAATACTCCCCTACCCCCAACATCTAGAGTCACTGCCACAGAATATCACCAGAGGTTCAAATACTGAAGCAGGATTTGTACAGTAGGCTAGATAATTTTGAGACCAATATTTCTAGTCAGGCATGCTAAGGAGGGATGATCCAATCTCATGCTTCAGGGATACAGATAATTACTGCAGGGGTCAGGAAGATAATTTTTACTTCCCACCTCAAAAACCATTGGTCAACTGGCATTGAAAAAAAAAAAAGTTATTCAGAAACAGTAGCTTGAGACAATTATCAGAGACAGAATACTGATCTGATTTGCCATAGCAAATGTAATGGTCTTATAAACATTTTTATTCCAATCATATACAAAACTGACTCATGCCCTCATATATATTTAGTGTGTATTTTTATTTTTTAAAATAATATATAAATAAAAAGAAGGTGTAGTAAGTGAAGACCCTGATAAAGGCCCAGTATGAGGCCTGAGGCCTGAACTAAAGTAATGGTCAAGACTTTGCTAAGATAAAGCAAAGTGAATCTGTGAGCCAGAGGCAGGCCCTGCTCACAGAAGCTGGCAAGGAAAGGGCTGATGCTGCAAGAAGATACGTACCTAAAAGGTACTGAACACTAGAGATCAGAACATGCACATACTTGCACATTCCACACAGATAACAAGGAACAGACTGACTCATCCCAATGACAGGAGCAAAAGGGTAATATGATGGATAGAGTTGTTTTGATCGAACCAACATATACAAGGTGAGAGGCGGCACTTTACTATGTAGAGGGGTTGTACCTTATTACGTAGAGGGGCTGCACCTCAATACGTCAGGAGTGATGTGTAACTTGTTTGTACCCATGTATAAAAATGTATCCCTGGGGCGATGTCTTTGTCCGGCCTAGGGGGCAGTGGAAAGTTCCGCCACTGACTGAGCCGGGTCCATTGCCAAGAGGCACTTTCTCGTAGTATGCCCTGTAGAGTAACAATCTAGAGGGAACTGCAACTGTGTCCGAGATCGTAATAAACCTGGCCGACATGCCTTCGTACCTTACTAGACTCTGTGGTCATTGGGGGTTCTCTTCGGGTCTGCTGTGTCAGCTATCTGCAGAGCTGGGGCAGCGCAAGAGGGAACACACGCACGCAGCCGAGTGATACCAACAGAGAGAGAGCAGAGCACCACACCGGTAGCATCTGACAACACACTTCTGACGACAGAAGGAATGTTAAAAAGCAATAAGTAGCAGAGAGGAAAGCCTTCCATCATTAGAGAAGTATTTGTCCTCACAACACAGCAGATACTTACCCACTTACCACGATAAAACCTGCTAGAGATATTACTGATTATACAAAAATGAGCTATATAATTCAATTACATTTTACAATCTGACTTGGACAGCTGGTGAAGCAGCTCTGTTGTTTAGAAATGAAGTTGCTAAGAGACTATGAAAAATTAAAAAAAGATCTTTCAGAATTTGATGTGCTTCTCAGACTTCTTTTTAATGACCTTTTTTTTCCCCTTTGAAAGCATCCTACTGAACCTAAATATTACTTCATAAAATAATTGTTATAAACTAGATAAAATTCCATGGACTCTACTAGCTGAGCAACAAAACCAAGGTGTTGGATTTCTTCACAACTACAGCGGTGCATAGGTCCATATTTCATCCCCCTCACCTTGGAGACTAAATATCCCAAAGAACTAGTAGAGATACACTCATCTATCACACTGGTGGGTGGGGGAGGTGACTGAGAGAGACACAAACAAACTAGAATCTTTTTGAGAGAACAGCTGGTACATTACAGTCAATAATAGCTAAATAGATCTGGCAGAGATCAAGCTAAAGTCCTGGGAAATCACACTGAGATATATGGATACCAGGTGTAAAAAAACTGAACAGATTCTGGGTACCTATGAGGGGGCCTGTGCAGTTGTGAAAGCTTAGAAATACAGTAAATAAAGTCTTTGACAATATATATCTGATAGGTAGACAGCATCAGATGAAAACTGAGAAAATTCCTCCTCTCTCTCCATTTGAGGAACCTAGAGATTAGCGATGCCCTCAGTTGAGAGAGGCAAATTTCTGGAGCAATTAGCCACTGGTCCATTGTTTTGCCTTCTCATTTAGTAATTCTGTAGAGTTTAGAAGATTTTGGCTGCGAATAAGCAGAGTGAGGTGCTTGTAGAGACCAAGTGCTGTAAGTTACCTGCTGCATGGTTAACAGCTCCAGAACAACTGCATTATCCAACTTTTTCTGAAAGCTCAGAGGAAGTAACTCTAGCTCCTCCAAAAGTGAGCCGTTACCTTCCGTAACTTGATAATAGTTCAGTATAAGAAAGTAGGTCATTATGGACAAAATGCCTTCCACGTTCACATAGTTCCTCTTAGAGACTGTCCTCGTTAGATAGGTCACACTTGATTAGGTCAAAATTGCAAGAAACAGCAGGGACAGAAATGGAATGTCGGAAAGTTCTAGGTTAGTGCTTTTCATTAAAAAAGCAACTCACAATATTTAAGGATACATTGTCAGATGGGACAAAGGGAGTAGGAATGATTTTAGCTTTTAATGGTGGAACCAAGGAGGCCTTAATAGTAGGTCTTTTTCTAATAAATGCAGGTGTTTGCCTGAGGTTGGCAAAAATGAAAGAGTTCTCTAGACGTGCTCTTGCAAGATGCAAAGATCTTGACTATCAGAAAAACTAGGTGAGGCAGGAAGGAGAGACAAGGAGAAAAAGAGTCACATTCCCAAGGCCAAGTCCTATCTTGGAAGCCTAGGGAACTATCTGAACATAAAGCTGTTTTGTTGTTGAACTCTAGCTTCCTCGTCTAGCTTAATTTCAGGCTGATGTTTGTTGCCTTCGTAGAACACCAAAACAATGGCTGGGGGTACGTCCACGCTACCCGCCGGATTGGCGGGTAGCGATCGATCTATCGGGGATCGATTTATCGTAGTCTCGTCTACATGCAATAGATCGATCTCCGAAACACGCTCCCCCTCAACTCCGGAACTCCACCAGGGTGAGAGGCGGAAGCGGAGTGAATGCGGGAGCAGCAGGCCGTCGATCTCGCACCGTGAGGACAAAGGTAAGTCGATCTAAGACTATGTGACTTCAGCTACGCTATTCTTGTAGCTGAATGTTGCGTATCTTAGATCGATCCCCGCTCCAGTGTAGACCAGGCCTGGGAGGTTTATCATAAGAAGTATTAGAGACCTAGTCAGGCTGGTTTACACTGCCCTGCTACAAGTGGAGTAGCTATGGGTGTGTCTAGTTTGGCTAGTTACTTTTTTCAGGAGCATATAATGGCTGTTACGATCAAGAGGAAAACATATCTCTACACTGCAATTAAACACCCATGACTGTCCAGGTTTTAGCAGACTCGGGGTAACAGGGCTCAGGCTATGGGGCTGTAAAATTGTGGGGTAGACGTTCGGGCTGGGGCTGCAGCCCAAAGCTCTGGGACCCCACGAGTGGGATGGTCCCAGAAATCTACACTGCAATTTTGAAGCCTCGCAGCCCAAGTCATACAAACCCAAGTCAGCTGACATGGTTCAGCTGCAGGTGTTTAAACTGCAGTATAGACGTATACCCTACACGTTTTCCTCTTAACCATAACAGCCATTTTATGCTCCTGAAAAAGTACCACAGGGAAATTCTGGAAGTAAAAGGGAGAGTTAAAAACTCATGCTACTTCAGTCCATACACTCACAAGAGCAAAACTGGGGAAAGCAACAGTGCAAAACTGTTGATAATGTCTGCTAAAGGGAAGTCTACCGCTAGAATTAATTATGTTTTGTTTCTTGAGCACTCAAATGTTTGCTAGGCATTACATAAACAAATAAGGCGGCAATTTGCCTGTCTAGGGAGCTTACGATTTAAATATATGACAAGATGTAACAGCTTAAGAGCAACAAATAGCATAGCAGAAGAGTTACATATACAAAGTTACGCAGTTAAGTACGCCCCATGTGCATTTTAAAAATTAGCAAGATATGTTACATTACTTTTCTTTCACAAAAGGGGTCATGAGACCCTTCACTTTCATCCAGTTCAGCCAAAGTCAAGAAGAAACAACATTTTAACTGAAGTTTGCTACTCCTGTCCTCTCGCTGTACACTTCACTGTAAACTTAAGGGTAAGAGGCCAAGTCCTAATATGGGACATGATCCCTTGGCTCAACCGCTACCAACCGAACCAAATCAACCCAGATTTATGATAGATTTACAGAAATGTGGACTATAGACATACCAGCAAGTTTAAACGGCAAAATAAACCAACAACTGATGGGTAGCCCTAACTGAATGCTTAATAAAAATAAAAATGCAAAATCCCCTAACACGTGTGTGAAAAGTAGCCACATGATTAGTGACCCTGCCATGTGACAACTGTCTAATTTTTTTTTTTAAACTGTGACATGGCACATATCCAAGTGGATAAACAAATAAGAACTAGCTTGTCTTACCAGAATTCTTGTGTGCTACGCCTCTATCCAGCCTGTGACAATTTTTAGCACAAATGGATCAAATAAAGTCACCCAAATACCTGGTCTCATTGTTTACTTTTCATTTTCCCTATCTGTCTGTATTAGTAGTAGTAGTTACACTCACTTATTCATTTATTTTCATCACAGAATATTTGGTTTAAAATATAAAAGTTATTGCAGAGTAACTTACCGGACATTTTCTGGCCTCAATTTATCCAGCACCATCTCTATTAAATCAGGCCTAAATTCTTCAAGTAAATATTCAGCAGCAAGCACTTCTTCTATGGGATAATACTAAAATAATAATAATTAAAAAAAAATTTTTAAAAGCCTTTTGAATAGAAAACCTTTTAAAGCAAAAAAAAAAAAAAGGCCTTATTGCATTAAGCTACAATGGAATTTACAACTAATTACTTATGACGAACAGAGAGCTTTTATATTAGGTTCTGTATACATTATTATATGGTAATCTAATAAGCCAACCTAACTATCCGTGGTTATTAATATAAAACTAAGTAAAAATAATATGATAAGATAGTGACCCCTGGAGGATATTTTTAAAGTTAAAAGCAGCAAACAGTATGTGTACACAGACTCTCAAGAATTCAAGTTTCAGAACTCTAAAATGATCCTTATAACCTGTAACTTAGCTAATTTTTCAAATGAAAGAACATGTCCAGTATCTAAGAACATGAATATATACTGCTACAGTAATTTGGGGTTTTCAAACTATTTCTTTAGAACTGCCAAGTTATACAATCATTTTCCTTAAGATTCTACAGACTAAGCTGGATTTACAGGAAAAGTATATTTTTGGACTGTGTGTTCAATGGGCACAAAGTGAGGTACAAATTGCAACCTCTGCAGGCAGTGATGGTGGAATTAGGATTCAAACTGGGGAAGGCAAGCAAGCTATTGCAAGGATTTCACCAGGTAACAGCACAACTCATGTGTTACTGGTCCACCTCTGTGCCTATTCACAGAGCATATGGGTTGCTACTGCCCGCTGATACTAGAGACTTAGCTCTTTAGCTCAAGCTGTAGTAGCACGACTTTAGGTCTAAGATCCCCCATTGAGTCTCTGGTGTGTATGCCAAAGGAGTGACAATGGCACCTGTACTTTCCTGCTGGGGTCTCTATCATTGCCTAACAATGGAAACTGCCTGGGGGAGCTACTGAAATCAGTGCATCTCCTAGACAGCCTGGCTATGGCTCTGCTGTCTGTCAGGCTGGACTTGCCTAATTTCTGATGGTGCCAGTTTGGCTCCTTCAGACCAGAAGGCTCCTTCAGACCCCAGCAGCTGTTAGCAGCTAAGCCCTGTCTCCCTCACTCCTGCTGTGCGGAGATGAGTTACATAGGGGAGGGGACAACCTGACATCAGCATCCTCCCCTTCCCACTTCCACATAGTACAGCAAGCAAGGGGGTCTTGGGAGCAGCTGGTCTGGGGCTCCAAGGGAGAGGGCAGGAGCAACACGGCTGCAGAACAGCAAGGGGGAGGGACACCTGAACACACATCGCCAGATGTGCACAGTTCTGCTAATCAAGTGCACAACACTTGATTGACTCTTGGGCAGCTGCATGGTTTAAAGGGAACACAGCCAGCAGGATGGAGCACCCAGTGACATAGGGTATCAAATGTCTCTTGGCCAGTCATGTCTGGTCAGAGGCTGGAACCCTGCTCTTCTAGGCTTGAATCTGGAGCTGCATCTACCCTGTGCTACAGAGACTCCCACGGAACCTCTAACTCATCAGAAGAGAAGCCTGGATCCCAGACTACCAGCTGAACCAATGGTACTGATGGCTGCTCCTCAAGCCTGGCAGATGGGATGCAGAGGTGTAGCGAGCACTCCTCCGTACCCTCCGACCGGAAGGGGCCCCGCAAGGAAGGGGGCCCCTAAAAGTGGCAAAAAAAATCTAAGGTATAACTAGGTAAGTGACATTTATTGATGCTATTGCACAATCCATGTCGGTTTTACTGACAAAACTGTGAAGTCATTATGATACATCATAATGCTATTGGCTACATCAGTTGTCTGTTGGTCAGTTTCAAATTTTAGTTGGACCCATTCAAAGAATGTGTATTTGCGTTCATAATGGCAGTCGGCGGATAAATGTTATTAATTTAGTTGTTTAGTTTTTTATCGTTTCCAACGCAGAAGCATGCTTTGTGATGTCTAAGAGAATGTACAAGAGCGGAGCTAGTAAACGAAAGGCAGCAGAAGATGCCGAGAAGGAAATTGAGAAAATTCCAAAGTTGTCAATGTATTTTGCGCTGCAATCCAACGTACAGGTACAGGCACATGAAACGGACAGTGCGAGCAGCGACGAATCGTATCCAGAAGTATCCAGAACTGCTTCAAGTGAGGTCGAAGGTGAAGCCAGTTGTTCTACCAAACAAACTCTGACAGATATTCCAGCTGCTGCCGGGAAAGAAGTATCTGAATCTGAACCACTGACTGATGATCCAGGAGATTGGTCGTCTATAATATCGGACAGGCAAGTGTGTGACATTGTTGCATGTGGCCCACCGCAGCAGAATGAAGTTACGAATTTCCATTTAACGAGGAAAGGCGGAGGTTCACAAGTACTCATTTCTATCGAACCATGGCAAATGGCGAGAAAATAAGACGTTCATGGTTAATGTACTCAGTTCAGAAAGAGGCCATTTTTTGTTTTTGTTGTAAATTATTTGGCACTGGCGACATACCGCTATGTCGTGGAACATCTGCTTGGAAAGTACTGTCAAAAAGACTTCAGCAGCATGAAACAGGCAAAGGTCATCAAGACTGTATGGTGAAATGGTTTGACCTTCCGTCAGGCATAGTAAACCGTACATCTATTGACCAACTCGAATTGCAGGCTTTTCTGAAAGAAATATTACTGGAGGAATGTTGTCAAACGCATGGTTGATGTCGTATTTTCTTGTCCTGAAAGAAACCTTGGCATTTCGAGGAAGTAATAAAAAGCTCGGCGATCCTTCCAATGGCAACTTTTTGGGACTGTTTGAATTGCTTGCAAAGTATGAGACTGTCCTCAGCGAACTTTTACAGAGGATTAAGAAGGCAGAGACACATGTTCAGTACCTCAGTCCACAGATCCAAAATGAGCTGATTCAACTTGTTGCCAGTAACATTCAAGAGGCCAACATAGCGCAGCTTAAAAAAGCAAAATATTATTCAGTTATTTTGGACTGTATTCCCAAAGTGTCACATGAAGAACAGATGTCTGTGGTGTTACGCTTTGTTGAACGCAACGGTGAAGATGGTGTCAATATTCGTGAAGCGTTTGTTGGTTTTCTTAATGTTCATGATACAACTGGCGAGGGCTTATTGGAAGCGTTTCATGAAAAGGCAAACAACTTAGGAATAGACACTGCTGACATGAGAGGCCAAGCTTATGGTAACGGCGCAAATATGAGAGGAAAGAATAAAGGAGTTCAAGCCCGCATGCTAGAAATAAATGACCGTGCCTTGTATGTACCATGTGGAGCTCACACTTGGAATCTTGTGATCTCAGACGCGGCAAAGTCATCGAAATACGCCGTTGATTTTTTCGGTCTGATTAACAGAATATACTTTATCTTTTCTTCTTCACTTAACGTTGGGATATACTTCAAGAACATATGCCAATATCTGTTAAAGGGTTATCGGACACTCGTTGGGAGTTGAGAATTGATGCTGTGAAGCCATTGCGTTATCACCTTGAAGAATTGTGCAATGCTTTGTCATCTTTGCGAGAATATGCACTCGAAAAGAAAGATGGCAATACAGCAATAGAAGCCGGTGCGCTTTTAGACCATGTTACTATGTGGCCTTTTGTTCTGACTGTGTACACGTGGTACGATATACTATTTCACGTCAATAAAACCAGCAAATTAATTCAGTCACCAGATGTGTCAATTGACGTACTGCAGGCAGAAGTCGGTGCTACAATGAAGTTTTTGGAAGACTATCGAAATACAGGATATATCTCTGTGGTCACAAATGCACGTGAAATAGCAGAGTATATGGGTATTGAGCAGGTTTTTCAAGAAACCAGGGTGCGACGTAAGAAGAGAACGTTTGATTACCAATGTGCTGATGATTCGAGTCGTCTTTCTGCCGAAGAAAAATTCAAATCGCAGTTCTTTCTTGTTCTCACTGATCAGGCCATATCTTCTGTTTCGTCGCAATTTGACCAACTCGTGGAGTGGTATAAGTTATTTGGATTTCTGTACAACGCTAACAGCCTGAAGCAGTGTCACAGAGAAAATGAACTGGAGAATCACAGCAAAAATTTTGAAAGAAAAATGGGAGACATTGATGCCAACGAACTCACAATGGAATTGAATCGTTTTACTTATGTCATCGAGAAAGAGAGAGGACTTGTGACGGCAAACAATTTTTTAATGTATATATACAAGAACAGCCTTCAGGAGATATATCTGAATCTTTGCATTTGCATCAGAATTCTTCTGACCACACCAGTTACTGTCGGTGCTGAAAGGAGCTTCAGCAGAATGAAACTGATCAAGAATATCCTGCGCTCAGCCATGAGAGATGACAGGTTTCTGACGCTTTGCAGTTATCTCAATCGAAAACAAGATTGCCAGATCTCTGGACTATGACGCATTGATTAACCAAGTTGCGGAAAACAAGGCTCGAAAGAAGCGCTTTGCGTAAATACGGAATACATGTACACTGTAGGCCTATGTATACATAATATGAACCCTGTATATTGTATAAAATAAATACTGCATTCCAGTTTCTGCATTGTAAGGGGCCCCGGACATATGTTCGGAGGGGGCCACGTTCTTTGTTGCTACGGCCCTGGTGGGATGGGAGAACAATTCTGCATTCTTGGGATAATCTCTTCCTCTGATGGAACAATGTCCCTGTAACCGTGCGGCACCCATCTCTAACAAGCACCCCTTCTGGTCTGGTGTCTCTACAGTCTTTAAACAGTCCGGGCCCTGGTATCAGGCTGTACCCCAGGGCTTCCTCCCAGGAGGCAATCATTTCACCCTCTTGGTCTATGCTGGTCCCAGCTCTTCAGTGGGGCCACTACCTAGTTCAGTTCCCCTTCTGGGGATTTATCACTATCTAATTCTAGGCTAGTTCCCCAGTGGCCTATGGGGGGGGGACGGGACCCAGGCCCACCCATTACTCCGGTTCCCAGCCCAGGGACCCTAAGAATACCAGCTACATTGCCTTCTCCATCAGATATTTTCTAAGTCTCTGCTCCCAACCCCCTAATTAAACTGAGGGGTGAGAAGTGACAGGGGGGCGGGGGAGGAAGAGTGGCAGATGCAGCAATTGGCAGAGGTGTGAGCCTCATCCAGGCAGCAGAAGCAGCGTTGATGTTTGTTGCTCACAGAAAAAAAAAGAGAGAGTGAGGGCAGGAAAAATTGTTTTTTGGACTCTGGGCATAATCCCAGACTTCTTTTGTGTGCAGGTGAAGAGGTTGAATTTCCCAGGTGGGGAAGAAATAGGGTAAAAATACTAAGTATACTATGCTATACTATGCCATAAAAACTACTAGACTTCTAAAAACCAACTATACACAACATATTTAAAGCTATGATGCAGCAGAAAGGAGCTGAGGACACCAGTGATTCCAACTCAGACTCTGTGGCAGAAAGAAGAAAGTGGAGAGGCATCTTCCCACACCACCCTTTATGCCCTTGGTTCGGAGCACGAGGAGAACTACAGGGCATGTAAGGGCCAAATGACACTGCTTGTAAAAAGATTCCAGACTCAGGTGCATGGCACACATGCAAACTCACGTGTGCAATACGCACGGAGACCATCACTTGTAGAAGAATAGTAACGTATTTCTTTCCATTCAGAGATTGCCGAAAATACAAATGCTTTACTTACATGCAAAATCCCTCCAAGCTCTGATGTATAACCTTGTGGTTCTTCTTTATCTTTAAATCTGAAAGCCACAGCATTTAGATCCTAAAAGAAAAAATTAAATCAAATTATGCATGGGAAAGCCATTATCTACTTTGTAAGAATAATCAAAGTTTAATTAATACACTTTACACTCAAGATCAAACTAGTCATTTAGTTAAATAACTGAAAATAAAAGGACTAGACATTTGATCAAATGCCTGTCAGTTGCTTACCAATTTAAATAACCAAATGAATCAGTGTATTACCATTTTTTGTACACTATCATATACCATACAATAACTGAAAATCCCGTGATTTTATATCACTGGGTGACGACTTCTTTCGACAGTAGTCCAGTGATATCGGCTATTACATTCAAATGCTTCAAAAAGCAGCTCACCTTCAGAAGGACAAAGAACAGAAAGGTGGCAAGATCAAAGGCTTGTAACTGCCAAGCAGAGCTGACTAGGAAGGCTCTGCTCCCAACCCAGCTCTGAGACTCCTCTCTCCTGAAATCCTCCCCGACTCACACATGCGGGGTCTTGCAGCTCCTAGGCCCTAAGCAATAACATTTAATAAATCCATCACCTCCTGAAGAAGATTCTTGATGTACAACTTCTCTTACAGACAAAGTCTTATCAGGATTTACATCAATTTCTTACTACTATGGGCATGTTAAATATTCAAACTGGCTATAACAAATATTCTTTCCGTTCTTCTTAGAACACCTAGAGTACAACATATTGTTGACTTTTGTATATGTTTGAAACATGAAAGGCCAAACTCTCCTCTCAGTTACACAAAAGTGTAATAATTATTATTTGACATTAGTTGATTCCAATAATGTTTCTTGGATCCATACCACCCCTACCACTGTTCACAGTAGAGAACTATACAGCTAAGTCATATCCTTCATTACCAGAAAAGCATTTTGATTTAACTTATCAATATTGTGATTTATCCTCCCTCCCAAAAGAGCATGATAAAAATCTCTGATTACATTTTCTATTTTTATTTTTTATTTTTTTGTAAGACTGTATATCTCCTGCAGTAGTTTCCAGTTAATTCTTACAGAAAGTGTTATATTGTTTATGGAAACTGAGCCTAAGATTGTTTTTAAGGCCTGTAAAGCTTTCATGCTCTTTTCTCCTCTCTTCACATATCCAAATCCAAGGAAACTTCATAGGGAGTGGGGGTGGGGGGGACCAAGCTGTTGAAATTTAATGAGCTCTGGCAGCTGTGAGAAGGCTATGCAGGAGAAAGTAAAATTTACACAGCAGGATCTTGAGAAAGAGGAGCAGCAACATGGAACTGAAGAAAAATTCTAGAGTAGGGATCAAGACTAGAGGCTGAGTGGGGATAAACTGGAGAGGTTGATGGGGAGAAGCAGAAGGAGGAAGCTGCCCAATTAGCATATGTGAGCAAAGGGTTGGAATCCAACAGGAACACTCATCCAAAATAGCACTTTGGCAACAGAAGTTTAAGTTTTTGAATGAAATATTCAAAGTGTTACAATGAACAAGAATAAAGAAACTAACACCTGCACTTTTCCCTTTTTTCTCCTGATCAGTCAGCCAATGGTAGAAACAGAGAGGCAGAAGCCTTTCAGAGCACCTGCAGAAGGCATAACAAGGAACCAGGAGGGCGAGAAAAGGTTTTCCTGGTGCTGCCTTTAACCATATGAACTGGAGAAATCTCCCCTCAGACTGTATTACAAAGAGAGCAAAAAGAGACATCTCTTTGCAAACCCTTGGCATACAGATAGCAGGAATAAAGAAGACAACGGTTGCATTGCTGGTCCCTCTACAACAAAAGGATGAAGAGACATAATAGCAGGGGCTCCTGAAAGCCATGCGGTTGAAAAGCAGGGGTTTGATGTGAAGTGGCAATTGAAAGGGAAGAACTTAAAAAATGAATTCACTAAAATGGGAGTCCTAGTTAGTGTAATTCATGGTTACACCATGTAAGTTATCTTTATACTCTGTAGTTTGTATTTTGGTACAACAGGTAATCAGTGTTTCAAATCATGATCATACAAATGGTCAATAGTCTCATGGTCAAGTGCTACTAGTTTGACAGAACAACATGTATATTTGCTTATAATGGCTAATTTGCAGAGTAATATACATATCTACACAAAATAAAAAAACCACACAAAACTTCACACCTAAATAGAAAAAGAGAGAGAGAAAGAGAAAGGCCTTCCTCAACACTGTTACAACAGGGGGAAAGTAACTTTTATCTTCTGACTGTCAACAAGGAAAGATTTTTAAGGGACCTTATGGCCATCAATAACAGAACTCCCTAAATAATTTTAGGTAGTACATGTAGCAAAAGTAAGTAAAAGTATTCAGACAGAAAAAATGATTTTTTTTCAGTCGACTCTGTCTCTCTAAATTCCTGCAGACTGTGTGAATCCAGCACTGACGGAAGAAAGAAACTGCAGCTAGGGCGTAGCACAATATGGGAGGAATAGAGCTGATAACATTATATTTCCTTCCAAAATGTAGTCCCACAAGACCTCTGTCTGTGCACCAAGGACATTTTTTTTTTTATTTAGTAAGTACCTCGGGAAACAAATTAAATTTTCTCCAGTGTACAACTAGCTGTTATAGAGTTACAGTCTATGGCATTCTGCAGCTTGTAAAGCTTTGAAATCTAGATATGTACATGACTGGATAAGACCCTTAATCATTCTATACATCTGATATTATCTTATATCTTGTCAAGTAGATAAAGATCTTCTGAATAGTCTAACGGGAAACTATTACTAGTTACTAAGTTTGACAGGGTATAACTAAGGCCCTGATCCTGCAACATTCACTTGCATGAGTAACCCCTTACGTGAGTAGTTCCAGTGACCCAATGGAAACACTCTTATGAGTAAAGGGTTGTATTACATTTCACATCACCACTGAGAAGTGAAATTTTATTACTCAGTATTAACAAAGCACTTTCCAAGTTTGCTATCTATGTACACACAATCACACAGAACTAGACTGCACTTTAATAATTAGTTCTGTAGAAGGTGCAGGATACAGCTCTACTGCCCAGGAGGAGTCCAATCAAGTAATTTCCTAAGCTCTTGTTCCACAAGGTAATAGAGAATACTAACCCCGCCCCCCCCCACATGCCTGTGCCAACAGAATTGTGCCCGTTGATACATGGGGAAGAAGGTGGTCCCATCCATTCCCCACTCACCACCCAGGTGTGCAGTTCCTGTTTTCTCCCACACCTGTCATAAAGATGGAAGAAAACCAGGCAAGTGCATTGAGGGGGGATGTAATACTTCTGACACCTCTATGCAGCCACAGAAGGTAGGACTATGATCTAGACCACTCATCTGGCTCAGAAATAGCATTTTGTATTTATATTTAAAATACTGGTGTATTCTAATTATAAAGTTCTGCTTTAATTTTTTAATAAATGTTATAGTGTCATACAAACTGCTTCTGTAGATTTGTGAAAGAAATTCTAATAGGGATTGGACAGTCCTAACAGGAATTTAATCCTCTAACATCCAAATTCTATCTATAAAAACAGATTAATAGAGAATTGCTACTATAATATAAAACTACCTTGCATTCTTGGAAAACCCATTCTTGAGGTCCTTCTGCACGTAGTTTTTGAATATACTGAAACATGTGCAAAATTATATCTTCAACGTGCACTGAAAAACAAAGATTACACACTTAAAAAATTCCTTTCTGCATCTTGAAAAACAATGTCTTCACCTAAAAAAATAGACTTAAAAAAATTATGAAAAAAAAAAGTCTTCAACTTTGGTTAATTAGGACTTAATTCAACAAGGTATTGAAGTATGTGCACGGTGAAATGAAATGAGGAATGTGTTTAAGTACCTTATTGAACCAAAGCTTTATTTTCTATATAATAATACTTTGAACAGCTTAATTTTTCTCTGTGCATATAAGCATTATTATTTCAATACAGATTTATATGGTATGTACCATCTAGCATGTACAGTGTAACAGCTTATTATATCTGAGAAATGAATATCAAACATTTCTTTTGTGAAATGGTCTTATTCAATACATTCATTTACAGTTGGTTTCTCACTGCTTGGTAAACAACACGCTTGTCAACTTATTAAGAGGATCAATGTCCAGAACACTTTCACGGGGCACAGTCAATGTACATAAATGTATCAGTTTGTAAGTTCTTAATATAATTAGACTCTCTGGATAAGAGAATAAAAGCCAGAGTGCATCTTGCTTTTTAATAGAGGAGACTGAAAAACAATTCTTCACTTACAAAGCCCTTCCTCTGTCAGGTCCACGTTAATGATGAAGAACATGAAACCTCTAGCACCTTCGTTCTGTCCTCCAAAAAGAGTATCTACCCAGCCTATGAAATTAAGAAGAAAACATATTTCAAAAACAGTGTGTTGATTTATGCTGTTTCTCTAAACATTTTCAGTGATAGTAATTTATATATACACATATGCACTCTGAAGAAAATGTGAGTCAAACAATTTATATGTGGAGTACCTATTTCATAGACAGGTTAAAAGAAGGATTAAATACACACAATATTATCAAAAGCTGAAGAGGATATGTGCATGTAAACTGTAGTCCCCTTGCCAGTTTGGGGCTTTAGAGAAGCAGCTCCCAGAAACACGATCCCATTCATGGAGAGATCCAGGCAGTTTGCCCCAGCTGATGTGGAAGAAGTCCGGTAATACTGGCACCGGCTGACGGCTGCTGGCGTTACCACTGAGTCAAGAAGGCAGCATGCTTCTCCCATTGTATTGACCAGGAAGAAAATCAGTACGGTCCACATGCAAATCAACTACTGGATACCCAACAACAGGACTATTCTGCCCAATACAGGATGTCATGAGTGGATGATTTTGGATTGTCTGACTGGGTACAAATGGCATTTGTACTGTGTCTATTACTAGATTCCAGTGGGGGTAGAGTTCAAGGAGAAAATTGCCTTCATTTATCCACTAGATTCTACCAGTTCAAGCACATGGACCAAGACATCCCAGGTGTCTCGGCCACATTCCAGGGACTGACCGAGAAGGCAGAGAGAGACTGATGGCAGTCTTCGTATAGCTTCATGACTTGGCCACATTCAACAGCACCTAGAGAAGCATGAAATTTGGCTCATGAAAGTCCATGATCAGCTAAAAGAGAGTGGGTTGAAACTACAAATAGTAGGGCTATCAATTAATCGCAGTTAACTCGTGCAATTAACTCAAAACAAATTATTCACGATTAATCGCAGTTTTAATCACACTGTTAAACAATAGCATACCAATTGAAACGTATTACATATTTGGATGGTTTTCTACATTTTCATATGTATTGTATTCTGTGCAGTAATTTAAATTAATGTGTATATTATTTTTATTACAAATATTTGCATTCTAAAAATGATTAACTAAAGAAACAGTATTTTTCAATTCATCTCATACAAGTACTGTAGTACAATCTCTTTGTCATGACAAAGTACAACTTACAAATGTAGATTTTTTTTTTTTTGGTTACATAACTGCACTCAAAAACAAAACAATGTAAAACTTCAATGCCTACAAGTCCACTCAGTCCGACTTCTTGTTCAGCCAACTGCTAAGACAAACAAGTTTGTTTACATTTACAGGAGATAATACTGCATGGAAGCATGTCCTCTGGAAGGGTGGCCGAAGCATAAGGGGGCATATGAATGTTTAGCATATCTGGCACGTAAATACCTTGCAAAAAGCCTTACATCCTACACACAAATGCCAGTCTTAGTGGGCATGAAGCTGTGCTTTACAAGGAGCATCCAGAAGGGTAACATTGTATAGCCATTTGCTAGCAAAAGACCATTAGACTCTGAGAAATGGTATGCTGCTCACAAGTTGGAGATCCTTGTGCTCAAGTGAGCAACGGTAGAAAAGTTTCATGACTAATTCTATGGGGTGAAATTCCAAGTTAGAATAGATAACCTGCTGACCTATGCACTCACTACTGCAAAACTGGGTGCAATAGGATAAAGTTGCGTGTCTGAGTTAATAATTCATGACTTAAGCCTGAAGTACCATCCTGGAAATATAAACATTGGTGCAGACACTCTGTCATGTGTAGACCACAACAGAATAGAAACCCTTAACAGAACTGCCTGAGAAAATGACTGGACTGAGGCGTGACTGAGTGTCTAGTTGTTGTATAGACATATCCGAGAGGACAGCCCCTCTCATTACTATTTCTAGTGAAGCAACAGAGCTAGTCTCTCTCTTTGGAAACAGACTAAGAATATTGGGAATACTTTAGTCATCGCTGACCACTTCACAAGGTATGCACAAGCTTACCTCACAAAGTATCAGCTTGCCAACATATTGTAGGAAGAATATGACAACATATTGCGCATTACTGGTTACCTACCAGAATCCAGAGACCACGGATGAAATTTTGAAAGTTGCCTCATCAAGAGCTGCTACACCTCATAAGAGTACCAAGAAAAATTAAAAAAAAAAAAAAAAAAGGAACTACCCTTTATCACCCACAGGGAGACCTTCAGAAGTAGAGGTTCAACGGCATGCTGTTAAAACATGTTGGGTACACAGGACTCTCATCAGAAACACAATTAAAGTCAATGTCTCATCTTGTATATACCTACAATTATACACATAATGAAGCCACTGGACACTCACCTTAGCTTCTAATGTTTGGTCAATAAGCTATCTACCTGTAAAACTTTGTTTTGGCATTTCTGCTAGCGGACTCCTACTCGGAGTAGTAAAAGCATGTCAGCATGCACGGACTTTACTGTAGAGGCCTAAAAGAGTGTCCTTTTATCACTGCTACCAAAACATCCTTCAATCCTAGATCTCTCCTCTGAGCACCTGAAAGTTCGATTTAGTCAGCTGTGGTAGGGAAGCAATGTACAGGCTTGTGAAGTAAACATACACATGTGGAATAGCTTCTGGCTGTATCCTCAACTGGCAAATATTATGCCCTACGTTGGAAGTTGTGGGGTGCCCTTAAAGATTACTATCTGGCCCACGGCCCTCACTTCAGATGGAGACACATCAGTTCAGTATACTGTTTTCAACAGACTACCCGTCTAAAAGAACAACTTCAAGAGACATATCAACAGGTCACATCCGCTGCACAACAGAACAATCATAACAACAAAACACTCTATGGCCCCCAGGCCAGACACCAAGAATTGCAAACAAAAGACAGAGTCCTCATCAGAAACTTGCACATTTTTGGGACACACAAAACTGTAGAAAGTGGAAATGAGCCACACACAGTCAAAGAAAAGATGCCTGGCCTGCCAGTCTATCCACTCAAGATATAGAAAGGAATGGGTCCCTCTACTATCCTGCATAGAAGTCATATCCTGACAATAGGATATTTGGTGAAGACACCGGTCAGGACCTCCTCACTTTCATCTATTACCACACAACAGATAATATGAGGGCATTGTTGATCTTTTATCATGCCTTGCAATCCTCATTGGCCCTAAGATGGGTCACTGAGCCCCTTAAAGAGAAGGAATAAGAAGCTACACCACCCTTGAGAATCAAGGGTGCCCCAGAAGAGGCACAGAAAAAAAAACTCCTTCTGAGAAAGCAATATGTATAATTACCATAAGGGAAATATCAATGTATATATTTCTTTGCAGTTGTTTTGGGCATGAACTTGTATTCTGGTGGTAATGGATATCTCAGTGGTATACACTGTAGGCATGGATGGTATTCAGTAAAATGGTTTTGCAGTTAATAATTTGGCTAAACTTTAATAAAAATAATGATTGGTAAATTTCTGTACCTATCACAGTAAAATGGGATCCAAGAAACAATAGTTTCAGTATTTGAGGTTTTCTTTGTAACCAAACAGAGAAAAAGGAATACCTAAGAAATGCCTTAGAATTAAGATTTAATTTATTTTGATTTCTGATATTTAAGCTTTTAATTTTCAAAGGTCAACCTCAAGTGAGATATTGCTCCGAGGCTTAATGGCATATTTAATGCACTACTTTAAACAGTTCACTTCCAGTGGGCTTACCTTTAGCTTTGAGTTCTGATAAAAGACTTCCTGGACCTTCATGCCCAATGAGATGACCAAGGTAATGACCAGGGTTTGATTTATAGTATTTCTGAAGGTCCGGTATTGGAAACGTGACATAAAGATTTCTAATGTCCTTAATAGGTACCACTTTGTAAAGTTGCTAGAAGTAAAAATAAAACATTCCATTAATTCTAGTATTTCATCTTTTCAGGAGCATGTATTATACCCTCCTATACACATTGTTAACTACATACACACCTATATCATACGAAAAAAAAACAACCCAAAACATTTACTTAAGAGTTAAGGCTACTTATGTGCATTTCTTATCAACACAATTGTTAAAAATTCAGAAACAAATTAACCAACATTTACAATCATAGCAATCTCAACTCACAAGCCTTTGCACCCAAACACATATTTGGAATCTTCATTTCTCAATTTCTCTCAATCACATTCAAATGCACAATTTTAACTATGACCTTAGCTAGATTAAGCTGTATTGTCTATAGACACCTGTAGTAGTAGTAGTAGTAGTAGTAGTAAAGTGTATGATGGTGTTATTTCTACATGAAAAAAAAGCAGGAACACAGAGTTAAGGTCTTCAGAGAATGTATACCAGAAAGTCTCACAACTTACCCGAAGATGTTCTTCTTGGAAAGGATGTTCAGGAAACTCTGGTAATGGAACATTTTTGTTCTCTACTTCTGAAAATAGCTTCACTACCAAACCGGTCAGCTCATCCAAGGATTCTAAAAGAGAATAATTACAAACAGCACAATCATTGTCAGAAAATTCCAGCAATCTGGGACTTATATATTTCTTTTAGAAAAATAATAATTATAAGATTGGACTTCATGCCTCTCCCACCACCACCACCACCACCACCACCAAGTGGAAAGAGGGAAAATATTCTGAGATTTATTTTTATTACTTATAGATAAGGTTTTGTGCTTTATAAACAAGCTCTCAACTGTGGTTAAAATAAATTCCAAACTAAAAAAGTCTTTAAGTTGAAGTTAAGACTGCCAAGAACAGTTCAAGAGATGACATATCAACCGTATAAACACATACAAACATTAAAAACTATTAACATGTAAAAAACATAATTAACAAAGAATCCAGTATATCGATCCTCAGCACTGCCCCATGCACCTTACGCCTTTCCAGAGTGTGAGTTTAATTGCCAAAATTCAAACAGTGGAAAACCAGAAAATACAGAGTTAAAGTGATATTTCCAATACCACCTTAAGTTTGCCCCCTTGGTTCTCTACTCTATGGAGTCCCTCAAGGAGATCACAACATCTTACTCCTCAGCCCCTGCCAAGCAGCAGCAAACCTCCTGGATCAATGGTGCTTCACAGAGCACAGTGAGAGTCTGCTGGACAGTATGAATAGGAGTGCTGATTTGGAGTTGTCCTGCAAGCGGAGAACATGGCAATTTGGTTGGTGAGAGGAAAGGAACTATTAAATTCCCAGTTCCATTGCCATCCCCACAAGGCAAAGTTTTCAAATGTTTTGGTTTTGGTTTTTCCTTGTAATGTTAACCTTTTTATTTATTAAAACTTTCACATTCTAGAATGGCATGAGGAGCACTGGGCATCTAAAACCTTCACTCCATGGTAAAGTTTTTCTGAATGTGAATTTTCCATGTTTTTTCGATAAAGTGATTGTGAAGAGGCAGCTTATGGCACTCCTTCCAGTACCTTAGTTACCAGATAGAGATACTGCCACACGGGTCAGGGGAGTCCTAGACTGTGTATTGCTTTCAAGGCTTTCAGCAGATCAGTGCATTTTAGACTGGCCCTTGGTATCAGACACTAGAGGAGTTCAGGGGCCAGAGAGAATACATTTTTGTGTGGATATTGCTCATAGTTTTTAGCTGGATCAACAGATCCAACCTGCATAAACTTAAATCATGGGAGTCAACCAAGGAGGGAGAGTTGAACTTACGGTCACTGACACTGCAGATCACTACCACTTGGCATAAGCTAGCAGCTGAGTTGTTCGATAGGTTAAACACTCAGCATCTCTCTTACTGAACTTGTCCATGAGGAGCCTGAGCACTGAGCTGAGCATGAGACTAAGCTAATTTTCCTGATCTCAGCTCCCCACCCAGTCTCAGTATTATGTGCCTACAGGATGCATTGAACCTACCTATTTTCAGGTCCCCAAATCAGCAACCTGTGTCTGTGGTACACATCAAGCATGCCCATTCTCAGCTCTCCAGTTCTGTTTCACACTATGTACCTGCGACATGCGCAGAGTATATCCTCTCTCAGCTACCCTGTTTTCAGTGCTGCAGGTCTGATTCTAAAGCACTCTAAAAATTAAAGCTCACTTGAGGGAGAGGCTTTATCCTGGGAACCCCGCAATACACTGTGTCTAAATTTGCACCTTGTACTCTGATGTGGCATAGCTATTTTCAAAGCAATCTGCCTACACATTAGAGCACTCTGAAAAATAAAAGCAGTATCTCTGAAACCTTTTGATTAGGTGAACCCAAATTTATACCTCAAACTGTATCCCATACTCTCAGCTGGTATATCACATTTCAAGATGACCTGAACGTTTCTGAAAGTTTTAGAACACGCTGAAACCGACATGCTGTGTTTCAATTTCTGGTTTGCATCAGCCTTATGCACCCTGAGCACTGAAAGAACCAGGAAGAAATGGCAGTAACTTTTTTAAGATTGCACTGTGAAACTAGTTCACTAGCTGAGATCAGGGGAAGGAAACTGTTGTCATTTTCATGAGAATCCTGCCTACAGATTCTTGCCTAACCACGGGCAAAAAAAGAGAAAAGGTTATAAGAATTAGTGAATTTTCAAATGAGGTGTTTCAGGAATCTCTTCACCCACTGACCCCAAATTTGTACCATTAATTCTATCTCTGGCCCTGATGTGGTACAGCAATTTAAGACAATCCGTCTACGTGCATTTTAGAGAATACAGTAAGCTCCATTCTCATTCTTAACAGAGTCACTAACACGCACTGCTCCGTAATAGAAAGCCTAAATTAAGGTTATATAAGTACGGTGACACAAACCTTAACATTTAATTCATGTACACAGACTATTAAAAACACACTCACAATAACCAGCACCCAAACAACTAATACTTTGTCACTGCTTTTGTGTTAGTATTTTAGGGTCCAATCCAGCTTCTTGAGTAATAAGACTTGGCTGCAATCTTACATAATTTTATAACATAAATTTAGATATTTGAATATATGTTTATATTTGTCCTGCAGCATTAAATTGAGGGTTCATTATGACATGAATACTTCCTTTTTTAATGTAATGGATATTTTTATCATCAAGTATTAGATTTATGTTAAGTCTATGTTCATAAAAGAGTCTTATCTCTAATGATATTCATCTAATTAAAGTTGAATTAATGGACTTACTAATCAAGATACAAAGAAGAATGAAGAAATCGATACAAGGCGGGACTTAAAGCAGCAGGCTACAAGTTTATTAAACTCATAGATGTGACGATGGGGAGTGGTGATGTTAACAGGGTCCACTGCAAGGTTAACTGCCCTTTAGACACACAACCACATAGAGTGAGGATCAGCCTAGGTCGTCCCTTACTAAGACAGAATTCAACCCAGCTATGGAGTCTACTCACAAAGGGGAGAGAGAATATAGAAAAGGGGTGCCTCGGTCTGCAAAAGAATCAAGATCTCCTTGTACCGAACAGAACAATGTGGACATGCCGGCCACCTCCTTGGTCCTATGCTTGGGTTTACCTAGGTGTTGGCCTTTTATCACACTGGATACCAGCCTTAATTTATTACCTTCATTAATTTCTCTCTTTTGTTCTATTTTAAATTACTATCTAATATTCTTTTTAACCTTAAAAACCGGGCTTCCAGGATGCTCCAAGGAAGCATAAAAGCTTATCAGATGCCATGCCAATTTTGCCCAGCAGAAAAAAAGATTCCATCTTGACCTCAAAAAAGATGATTTAGTCACATGCAAAGCAAGCCCAAAAACAGCTCTGATAGGTACAATAGTACTGTTAAAAAGGTACTGTTAAAGGTAACCTGCAAAAAAATAAAAAATAAAAATATTAAGGGCTTTAATTATTTATTGTTATGCTTTGCTTTCGTATCAAAAATTTTTTCCACTCCTACTCCAAAAATGTTTTTTCATTATACTTGTTTTAACACAGAAATATCAAGTCCCGTTTTCCTAGGCCTACTCTACATTACAGTTCGGTTGACGTAAGACAGTTTATGTTGATCTAACTCTGTAAGCATCTACACTATAATGTAGCTCCAACCAATCTAAGTCTCCCATTTTATCCGCTTAACTCCACCTCCACGAGAGGAGTAGCACTTGAGTCAATTTAGTCACAGTGACACAGTGTCCATGTGGACCCTGTGTTACTTACATTAACTGTTGACTATCAGTCCTGCGTGGGACTCACAGCTGGAGCCCGCCCTGTGCCAGGGCTGATAGCTTGGGCTGTCAGTCCCCCGGGTGGGGGCTCCGGCTGCGAGCCTCAGAGCAGGGGGGTCCACAATGCCCCACTCAGTTAAGTCAGTGGTAGCACTCCTGGTGACAACACGCATCACTGACAGGAGCATAGTGTGAACATGAAACCTCCCTTTAATTACTGTGGTGACTGTACATTGACTTAACTTAAGTCAACTTAATTTTGTAGAGTAGAATACCCATAGAGAACCTCCTCGGAGGCTTAGAATATGTGTATTTTGGAGTTCTCACATCTTTACTGAAAAAGTAAGCATACTGAGTCTTTAACAAAAGACATTTAATAGCTATCATGTTAATTGGTTATCGAAATTAAAGTATCAACAACGTTTTTAAATAGTGATTAAAAAAATCAATTGCCTTCTCACAGACTCTACTTTCAAGCTTTTGCAATCTTACTAGTTCTCCATTGATCAGAGTTTTTTTTCAGGACAAACAAGTACTGAATTTACAATCTCAAAAATAACAATCAATGAATGAAACAATAAATAAATAACATAGTTCTTAAACACCTCCACCCTCCTTCCTATTAGGACATCTAAAGCAGTGGTTCTCAAACTATGGGTCAGAACCTGTTTTAATGGCGTCGCCAGGGCTGTAGTTTAGATTTGCTGGAACTCAAGAGCAAAGTCTGAGCCCTGCTGCCTGGGCCCAAAGCCAAAGCCCGATTTGCACTGCTTCATCCCTGGGAAATGAGGCTCAGACTTCGGTTTCAGCCCTGGGCAGCAGGGCTCAGGGTTACAGGCCCCCTACCCAGGGCTGAAGTCCTTAAGCTTGGTCCCTCCCCACCTCCAAACTGGAATGGCGGGGCTTGGGCCCTCGCACCCAGAGCAGCGGGGCTCTGTCAGGCTCAGGCTTTGGTCCCCCTTCCTGGGGTCATGTAGTAATTTTTGTTGTCAAGAGGGGGTCATGGTGCAATGAAGATGGAGAATCCCTGAGCTAAAGGAAACAAGAAAGAGCACCTTAAAAACAAACACACACACACCAACAGTTTGCAGGTTAAATTAAGGCTCTGGAAAAAAGATGATCACAGTTCTTTAATCAACATGGAACATTACAAACCACATGTGCAGCAATACTAAAGCAGGATAGCATGAGTCAGGCATGCGAGGCCTGATCCAATAGTTCATACTTGCACAAAACTCTCATTAAGTAATACATAATAATAATACCACCTAGCTCTTATACAGTGCTTTTCATCAGAAAATTGTAAAGTGCTTTAAATGGAGATCAGTATTTTAGAGATGGGGAAACCAAGGCACAGAAAGGTGACACGAGGGGGAGGGTAATAGAACACAGGCAATTCAGTGGGCCTATAGTCATAATCCCACAAACATAGTTAGTCAATTAATTACATAAATTGAATTTCATATTAAAAGATAGAAAAAGACGAGGTACCACAGAGGTTGATGATAAAAAAAGCAGATGACGGAAAAAAGACAACTAAGGGGGGATATGATAGAGGTCTATAAAATCATGACTAGTGTGGAGAAAGTAAATAAGGAAGTGTTATTTATTCCTTCTCAGACCACAAGAACTAAGGGTCACCAAATGAAATTAATAGGCAGCAGGTTTAAAATCAAACAAAAGGAAGTATTTCTTCACACTACTCACAGTCAACCTGTGGAAAGAGGATGCTGTGAAGGCCAAGACTAACAGGGTTCAGAAAAGAAGTAGGTAAGCGCAGGAAAGATGGGTTCATCAATCGCTATTAGCCAGGATGGGCAGAGATGGAAACCATGTTCTTAAGTGTCCCTTGCCTCTGTTTGCCAGAAGCTGGGAATGGGTGACAGGGGATGGATCACTTAACGATTGCCTGTTCTGTTCATTCCTTCTGAAGCATCTGGCACTGTCCACTGTTAGAAGACAGGATCATGGGCTATATGGTTCATTGGTCTGACCCAGTATGGCCATTCTTATCTTCTTATGACAGCATATACTCTTAGTAGCCCTGATTCAGGAATATTCTTAAACATGCAAGTAGTCTCCATGAAGTAAGTGGGACTACTCATATGTTTAAGATAAGGTACTCAAGCACATGCATTAACTGGGATGTACAAGTCATCATACGGTTTGTTTATGTTCCATGCAATGTTGAATGTCATTGCCGTAGCAATTTTTTATTTTTTCTCAAAAGCAGTATTTTCTAAAAATAATTTGACAGTTCATCCTGCTGTTCTTCTTTAAAGCATGAGTACTATCAAATTATGTTACTTAAGAGACAGACAATTTAGCAAAATCTATCAAATTCCATTATTTTAAAAATTAAATAATTTATCTCACATACTTGGAAGTTTGAAATTGAAATATCTGCTTATTGAATTTTGTCTGATCATGTATGCACCCCCATTTACATTATTGTAGTGTGGCTCATGAATGCTGGTCTCCCAGTATATTTAAAAGTTTTTCAACACATTGTTATTAAGTTTCTTGAAACCCTCACAAAAAATATGGTCCTGATTCTAGATGGTGTTGAGCATCGGCAACTTCAACTGACTTAATTTAGAATTTGAGTGCACAGCAGCTCTGAAATAAAGGCTTCGAAACTAATTTCTAAATTTCTATAAAACAAATATCTAGATTAAACTTTGGCTCTATCTTTGCTTATAGATCATTGTGGAATTACACAAATATGCATAGGAGAAAAATCACAAATTATGCAAAGTATTTTCAGGCTAGATCTGCTAAACTGCTTGTGGTAAATTTCTAAAACCTCTCTTATCTGAGGCACAAGTACTCCTTATCTTGGAGCATTCCATAGCAAGTTTTAGGACTGGGAAAAAAAATCAAAAAAATTCTGCACAGATTTACACACACTCAACTGTGCAGGCAATGAGTATCCTCACTGACTTCAATGGGACTGTTCACAGTGCATAAAATTAAGCACATATTTACAGGATTGGGACCCCAGACTCCTTTGTTTAAAAGCCTGGAGGAAAAAAAAAGTCTTAACTTATTTAAGTATGACTTATTTTCTTCTATAAGAAATCAAATAATAAATGTAAAAATCATACTCAGCTAACCAAGAAACTACCATTAAAAGTTTGGCACTCACCCCGTCCTAGGACACAAATAGTCATTAAATTTGATGAATAATAAGTAGAATGGAACTTCAACAGCTCTTGTCTTACATCTATTCCTTCTTTAGTTGGTCTAGTTTCCAAAGTGAATTTGTTCCCTGTAATACAAAGGAAAACTCATGAAGATATTTAGTGCTGGACATACACACACATTATATGAATTTACAAACTGAAAAACACTCTCTGATTACCTTGTGTTCTAGGTGCATGCACGAACTTTTATTTAAAAAAAAAAAAGAACATACCAAAAAAATAAGATTGGATCAATATCAGCTAACCTCATCAGGACCAATCAACTCTTCCATCCTCAACCCACTCCTTTCTTAAAAGGCTGGGAAAATAGATAACTTTGCAGTAAAACTTACAGGTCAAACAGACACTTTCAAATAAAGGAAAATTCCCTTTTAAATAGTCATTGCTATTGATTTTTGAAGGTGTCACATTAATGTACTGATGGCAACTTTTACTGTAAGAAAATATTTAGGTTTGCAGTTAAAGCAGCAGTCTTGTCTGCTGCAAGAGTAGTGAGGGGACACTAGAAAAAAATCAGATTTTGTGAAAAGCAAGCTGATCGGAGTTGGATTCTAGTCCATTCCACTTCACTTGGTAATCTTTTGTTGCGGTCACGTGGCTGTAAAAGAAATATTCTATATTTTTACATTACAGCCAAACAAAGAATTCAGAAAACAGGAGCACTCAATAAGAAGGTAGGAGTGTAGAAGCAATAGGGTGGAGGGAGATAACACAGGATATGCAACAGCAAGAAGCATAAACATGCTATTAAACAAATCTCCAACACAGGTAGCAATTAACATACATCACCAAGGCAACAAGTAAACACCAGGTATAGTATAAACCTGCACCAGAAGTTGCAGGTACATAGTCTCAAGACTTCAACCAACTAAGAACCACAGGTAGCCAGTACACAAAGTCTTCATGAAATGATTTATTACTTCTATTTTAAAACTTATATTTGAAATTGAAGTAAAAAGAGCATACGAGCACATAAATATAGTTCTTTAACCGTATTTGTTTTTAAAATGTTGGTTGTTTCCTTTTCCTGATCTCCCTCTACCTCTGCTAAGCAGACAGACCACAGATGTCAGGAACTTACTGGCCTTTACAGAGCTCAGCCTGAAGCCAGAATGCAAAAGTACATGTTCCAAAGACTCCCCTAAATGTTTAAGTCTATCATTTCCATTCCCACAGAAATGGGCAATGGATTGGCAAAAACAGGGTAAGGTACCAGAAGATTGTTTTATAAAAATTGTGCTGCTAGGATATATACAAGTTCCAGAAAGTGTCTGGGGTATGTGGGTGGGCAGGCAGAGCATCAGACAGTGCTTTATGTCTGGGAGAGGTGGTTGCGGGAAGAGTGCTGGAAGGTATGTGGAGTCAGGGGAGGGAGTTGAATCGCTGACAGATATCTCGGGCTGCTGGATTAGGTGAGCAATGAGTGTATGGGGGTTACTGGAGACTGAACGGTGATACTAGGAGGAAAGCTGGTGGGCTGACTGTCTATCCAGCACGAGAAGCAGCACAAGAAGTCTCTGCTTGGTTGATGGCAGAATAGGTTCCACAATGACCCGTAGTGCCCTGAAGTAGGAATTACAGCCATTTCTACAGCCCAGCAGAATGCATAACATCTCAGCTGCAGACAGGGCTGTCACATGTGTGCATCATGCAAAGTGTAAGACGGGGACGGCAACCTTTCAGAAGTGGTGTGCCAAGTCTTCATTTATTCACTCTAATTTAAGGTTTCGTGTGCCGGTCATACATTTTAATGTTTTTTAGAAGGTCTCGCTCTACAAGTCTATATATTATATAACTAAACTAGTGTTGTATTATAAAATAAACAAGGTTTTCAAAATGTTTAAGAAGCTTTATTTAAAATTAAATTAAAATGTTGATCATCCGCCACCGACCCACTCAGCCCACTGCTGGTCTGGGATTCTGTTCACCTAGGCCGGCAGTGGGCTGAGTGGTGCCTGTGGCTGGGACCCCAGCTGGAAAGGGTCTGGCAGCCAGATCCCCAGACCAGCAGCGGGCCGTGTGGGGCTGGTGGTCGGGACCCCAGACCAGCAGTGGGCTGAGCAGCTCAGCCCACTGCCGCTCAGAGGTTCCATCCTCTGGCTCCTGCCAGCCAGGATCCCAGCTGCCGGACCCGCTCAGCCCAGTGCCGGTCTGGGGTCCCGGCCCTGCCCACATACAGTGGGGACCTACCATCTCCCTGGTTCTAGCCCATTCTCTTCCTCTCTCTGCACTGAGCTGAGAGTTGGAGTGGACTGAGCACAGGGCTGGGGTGAAGGGTCTGGCCAGGAGCTAGAATGAAGGAGTTGGCTCAGGGTTGGGGCAGGAGGTTTGGGTGTGGGGCACTTATCTGGGCAGCTCCCATGTGGTGTGAGGGGTGCAGGTGGGAATGTGAGTGAGGGTGCAAGGGCTCCCATTTGGTGCTCGGGAGGGGGTGGGGATGTGCAGGGTGCATGGGATGTGGGGGGTGCAAGAGTTAGGTCAGAGGGCTGGGTGCATGTGAGGGGGGTGCAGGCGTCAGGGTAGGGGGCCTGGGTATGTGTGGGGGTGCCAGTCAGGGCTGGGGTCATGGGGGAGGCTGAAGGAGTCAACAGAGGGTTGGGTGGTACAGGGCTCAGGGCAGGGGCCTGGGGGTGTGTGGGAGTGCAGGGCTCAGGGCAGAGGGCTCGGTGCGTGTGTGGGGGGGTGGGGGATCAGGGCAGAGGGCTGGGTGACAGCCCCCTCAGAACCCCCAACCCCTCCCCGCTCCTTGTCCCGACTACCCCCTCCTGGGACCCCAACCCCTATCTAAGCCTCCCTGCCCCTTATCGCCTGACTACCCCCCTAGGACTCTACCCACTACCTGTCCCCTGACTGCCCCAACCCTTATCCACACCCCCGCATGCAGACAGACCCCCTGGACTCCCATGCCTATCTAACCGCTCCTCGCCCCCTGACAGGATTTCCAGAAATCTGGACCCATACAACCCCTGCCCCCTGCTCCTTGCCTGCCCCAACCCCTCTCCATACCCCCACCTCCTTACAGTCCCCCCAGAACTCGACTCATCCAACCTTCGCAGCTCCTTGTCCCCGACCACCTCCTCCAGAGACCCCCCACACCCTAACTGCTCCCCCAGGACCCTCCGTGCTCCCCGTACCCTGACTGCCATGACCCCATCCACCCCCCAAACAGACCCTGGGACTCCCATGCCCCATCCGACCCCTGCTGTTCCCTGACTGCCCCCTCCAGAGACCCCCACCCCTAACCACCCCTCAGTATACCACCCCCCCATCCAATCCACCCTGCTCCCTGTCCCTTGACTGCCCCCACACACACTCCGGCGCCGGCCCCCTTACCATGAGGATCCTCACTCATCCGGAGCCCGGTGGCCACCGCCACCCCTGCATGCGCAGCTCCGCCCCACCCCTCAGAGCACTGTGCGCGCAGCAGCACGGCTCCGGATGAGCGGGCAGCGTCTTTCCGCCCCTACGGAGCCAAATGCTGCCCCATGGGAGTGCCTAGCCCCAGCCCCCAGAGCGCTCCCCGCACGGCGGCATAACTCTAGGGAAGGCGGGGGAAGGGGCAGCAGTTTCCTGCACTCGGGCTGGCACTCCAGCCCGGGACCGCGGACCCCACAGCTTGCTGTGTCGGCAGGATTTTTAATGGCACGTGGAGTCCCAGCAGGTAGCCACGTGCCATAGGTTGCCGACCACTGGTGTAAGACATTTGACAACCCTCTGTGTAATTAAAAGAAAAATAAACCACAAATTAAGGCTTTAGTTCTTCAACTAGGATCTACAGAAGGTCCTCTTTAAAATATCTGATTACAGAATTGGGGCCTAAAATAACACTATACGTATTGAGAATTATCAGCTAAGTATTATTACTATTGAATTTGAATAAATTTCAGCCACGCTATCTAGAAAAACATCTGTAATCCTGACCAGCCATAAATTCCCACAGCTAGCTATGGATATGACAGTTGCATAAGGCAGAAATATTTCAACAGAAACTCTTCAAACCTGCAGAAAATGTCTTCTGAAACTTTCCTGGATACCTCTTGGGAGCAGCACAGGGACTTAAAATTATTCCGTCCCACACCATCAGCACAGTACTGATTCATGACCACCGAACCCTGGCTCGCTGAGATTACAGAAGCTTTTCCTTCCTTATTAGAAATTAATCCACAGACACTGGATTTTCTCCCATGGATCATCAGATAGGTAACCTGCAACACTTCCTTTAGATTTTTTCTCTATACATTTTTCAAACTATTTCTTACTTCAGAGGGTCCTTCCTTACTAGGAGAAAGTCAACATGTCCTCATCTAAATGATCTTACCACTTTAGGACACTAGAGCCAATTAGTCAGACACTGCAGCTATTAAACAGCCAGAGAACCCTTCTGAAAGCCTTACATCCAAATGCTAAATATTAACTGAGAATCCAAGGACATCATCATCAATTTTAATAATGTTCTTTCTGCTCTCTTCAGCTGTTAAAGGGCACCTAAGGAGCAACAAACCCTGTAAAAGCCATTTAGCCACCTGATCAGTGTATTTATCCCAAGGCCTCACTTTTCTTAGCCATCTATCCCTGTTGCCCACTGTGATTTATGCTCTGGATTTTGTCTTGATGCTCACATCCAATAATTGCGCCAGTGCTTTCCTGATTTACTTAACCTGATTTACTACAAATCTCAGTTTGTCCTCCCAATGCAACAGTTGTTAGCAAAATGCTATTTGGCTGCTGGCAATTTAAATACTCTTCATCCACTTTCTCTCTCTTTTACAATGATTTACAGTCCCAACTTGGGAGACTCACTTCCAGTCATTACAAAAGAATCGTCTACTGCTGAAATCATCATCATAAAAACTGTCTCATCACCAAACACCTAGTCTTGTATCAGTTTGTTCCATGTGGTTTGTCCAGCTCTTTTTTTTAATCTATTGTGTGAAAGATGTAATGAATTCTCACATCAAACATGTATGGAGGTGTCATAAACAGATAGCTAAGGGTTAATGTCTCTTTCACCTGAAGCACCTGACCAGAGGACCAATCAGGAAACCGGATTTTTAGACCAATCAGGAAACCGGATTTTTTCAACTTTGGGTGGAGGGAATTGAGTGTCTGAGTCTTTTGTCTGTCTGCCTGCTTTCTCTGAGCTTTGGAGAAGTAGTTTCTACTTTCTAGTCTTCTGTTTCTAAGTGTAAGGACAAAGAGATCAGATAGTAAGTTCTATGGTTTCTTTTCTTTGGTATTTGCATGAATATAAGTGCTGGAGTGCTTTGATTTGTCTTCTTTTTGAATAAGGCTGTTTATTCAATATTCTTTTAAGCAATTGACCCTGTGTTGTATCATCTTAATACAGAGAGCACATTTGTATGTATTTTTCTTTCTTTTTATATAAAGCTTTCTTTTAAGACCTGTTGAAGTTTTCTTTACTTCAGGGAAATTGAGTCTGTACTCACCACGGAATTGGTGGGAGGAAGAAATCGGGGAGATCTGTGTGTTGGATTGCTAGCCTGATTTTGCATTCCCTCTGGGGGAATAGGAAAGTACTTTTTGTTTCCAGGATTGGGAACAGAGAGGGGGGAGTCTCTCTGTGTAGTTTCACAGAGCTTGTGTCTGTATATCTCTCCAGGAGCACCTGGAGGGGGGAAGGGAAAAAGGATTATTTCCCTTTGTTGTGAGACTCAAGGGATTTGGGTCTTGGGGTCCCCAGGGAAGGTTTTTCAGGGGGACCAGAGTGCCCCAAAACACTCTAATTTTTTGGGTGGTGGCAGCAGGTACCAGGTCCAAGCTGGTAACTAAGCTTGGAGGTTTTCATACTAACCCCCATATTTTGGACGCTAAGGTCCAAATCTGGGACTAAGGTTATGATAGGAGGGAAAAAGGAAATTGTTTTCAGTTCGATCTTCACCAGTTTTACATAAACAGTCTCAGCATGGATTTTATGCAGAACTTTAACTGGGCATTTCTGCGCCTGGGGAGAGCAAGCATATTTGCATCCTCTACCATTTCTTTCTATCTTTTTCCACCCCATTCTTCCACCTTTGCTGCTGCTGCACTTGCCCCACCCTGGTTACAGCCCTGATCTTACGTCAGCTCTAATAGATGGGTGATTCTATTCTAACAAACCTGTTCCAAATTTACTGAAGGGATGATTGGGATTTCCAGTTGCTTTCTCCAATTGAAACAATCGACAGGCATCATTCATTAAATTATTTTCATGCTCGGAATCAACAGCATTCACCTCCCTTTCCTTGCAGTTCTCATCAAATAAAGGGCATAGGAAAAACTGAGCAAACCTAAAAGAAAATTTTACAAATTTACACAACTAAAATGTAAACCTTTTCCAAGACAGGATTATTGCACATAAAAAATAAAACAACAACAACAAAAACCAACCCCCAAACCATGAAGTCTGAAAACTCATGTAATGTTTTAATTTGTTGTTAATTAAGAGTATAAGACTAGAACCTCGGAACTCCTGAAACCAGTCCTGGCTTTGCCACAGACTCGCTGTGTGGTTTTAATCAAATCACTTACTCTCCTCCTTCTGTTTCTCAAGCTGTAAAATATCAACAATGACTTACTTACCATAGAAGAGAGTGTTGTGAGAATCCAACACTCTTCTTCATACAGTGCACTGCATCCATGGAGGATGTCAAATGTTTATTTTTTAATATTTATTGAAGGTTATATAAATGTTATACAGACTTATGCCAACCTAAGTAAAACCAAACAAAATATATAAACCTTGATCTATACACAATGCCATATTACATTATATCACTCACTATAAATGCATTTCCTGTAGCTGATGCAACTCAGCCCATAAAATAATTTCAATTTTTCATTTGATCATTCATTTAATAACCAAGATGTTCATACTACGTTACTTTTGTCACTTCCATCTAAAAATCTAACTATTCAACATCATGTCATCTTTATCGTTATAGCCCTAGAGGCTCCAACAGAGATCAGAGTCCCATTGTATTAGTTATCTTGCAAACACATAATAAATAAGGCTCCGTATTTGTCACAGAGATCATGGAAGTCACCATTCCCTGACTTTCTGTGACCTCTGTGACTTCTGCAGCAGCTAGTGTGCCTTGCCCAGGAGCCACCTGAGCAGCTCGGGCAGCCCCTGAGCCAGTTGCACCGGGTGCTGCTGAGGCAGTCTCGGGTCCCCCCCGCCCCCTAGCAGCAGGAGTTTGGGTGTGGGGGGGGCTCAGGACTGGGGGTTGGGGTGCGGGACCGTGCTTAGCTGGGGGAGGAGCTCCCCGGAAGAGCGACAGCAACTCTCACTCCTTCAGCTCCTAGCTCCACTTGCTGCCTCTGCCCACAGGCACTGCCCCGATAGCTCCTATTGGCTGTCGTTCCCAGTCAATGGGAGATGCAGAATTGGGGCTTCAGGTAGAGCAGAGGCAGCACATGGAGCTAGGGTCACCGTTTCCCAGGAGCCAGGTGGGGAACCTGCCCCAGCCCCACACTTGCAGGGTGGCCCCCCCCGGGCGCCTTCCCCTTCCCAGCACCTGCAGCACTCCCCAGACTGCCCTCTCGAGTCTATCTCCCCAAGTTTTAGTCAGGGGTATATAGAAAAAATCATGGACAGCTCACGGGCCGTGAATTTTTCTTTACTGCCCGTGACCGGTCCATCATTTCTACTAAAAATACTTATGACTAAAACGTAGCCTTAATAATAAAGAGAGAATCCCTGCCCAAAAAAGCTTACAGTCTAAATAGACAAAAGGCAGGAGAAAGAAAATATTGTCTCCATTTTATAGACAGGAAAATTGAGGCAAAGAAGGCCTGACCCAAAGCCTATTAAAGGTAATGGAAAGACTCCTACTGAATTCAATCAAGCTTTGAATCACATCTTAAATGATTTACCCAAGATCACATGGAAAATCCATGCCTTAAACACAAGTCAACCTTAACAGTCAGTGCTACCAACCCCAGCTATAATATAAGATGTCATGCTGTCAGCAACAGTTCAACATATAATTAAGATGATTTTGTTTGAGATATCACAAATATCAACCAAAAAAAACTCCTCAGAAAACTAGAAGTAACAGAAATCTACTTACCTGTCCAATGCACCCTCTAGATGTTCATGTGACACATCAAAGTAATAATTGGTGTGTTCTTCACTGGTGAAAGCATTTGAACTTCCTGCATGCTCACTAAGAAACTGACTGAACTCATTCTCTTTTGGGTACTTCTTGGTTCCCAAGAACAACATATGCTCACAAAAATGGCTTAGCCCAGCAATGTTTGGGGGGTCTGATAATGATCCTGTGGAGAAAAATATACATTAAAGAAGTCATATTATAACATGTATAGTCTTTTAAAAATAATTTATATTATACTAGTGTGCAATCATGTGAATTCTGTAGTTATAAAACTCCACTTATCTCCAGCCCCACAGTCACAGGAAGCCAAACCCAATGTTCAGAACAAGTATTTTAAAATTTGCAACTTGGTTATCTTGAGAGGGCTCAAACTCTGTTTCTTCCTTTTGGGCCACGCTAGGGTAGGATCACTGCACACTCATGATTCCTAAATTGAGGCCCATGGACCATTTTTAGTCTGTAGAGAACTGAATGATCATATGGTTCTGGTTTCTCCTCTTTGTTTCCAGCAGCTACACTGCATTAAAAGGCAGCTAAGAATACACTAAATGCTTTCCTGATATTACATTTCCATACAAGTCATTGCTGCAATTTCCACAGGGTTGCTATGCAATTGAGAATAGAAGGGAGAAGTGTCACTTCAAAAGGGACTGGAAGTAGTCCATGAGAAAAAAAACTAACTATTAAGATGTGGTGCACACTATGAAAAATATCGATAAACTCTGCTGTAAACTCTGAAATTCATGTATCAGATTTCAGCATTGGAGAGGCTAGCTAGCTACTCTCTGAAGTGTGTAGATATGAAAAAGTCTAGACACTCATTTGTAACACATATCTTTCCTACAAGCTATGGAATATGTAAAGAGAAATATCTTAGACTTTTCAGATCTTGAAAAAGATTGCTTTTCTGTTACTGTAAGAGTCAGAAACAGATTAACTGCCTTTGTCTTTCCACCCCAGGCACTTTATGTCCACACTCTAAAGGCTTGTCTACATGGGAACACACTCAGGAACGTTATGATTAACTTTACATCTTTAGTTAATTCATATGCACAAATTTAAGACATTTAAAATCGTGTGTGGATGCTCTCATTCAGAAGAAAAGTGATTTAATTCTCTGTAATCCTCCAGCTAAAGCCACTTTACTTCTGGATGGGAGCATCCACACGATGGTTAAAGGATCTTTTAATTTATGCACATTAACTTCATACGTTTAGTTAATTCACTTTAATTATCCTGAGTGTTCCTGTGTAGACAAACACTGCCATATCAGAGATTAAGGTTTTCCTCTTGGCACTTTATGCTGCTTTTCTTGCCCTTACTCATTACAATAAACATGCATGAAACAAAAATTTAGAATGGCAGATAAAGCAAGACAGAATGATTTCTTAATTTTTTTTTTTTTTTTTTTTTTTTTTTGTTAAATGGCTCCTTCAAAATGTGGAATCATATGGTTAAAATTACAAGTGTGACTACTAACTAAGCATGTGTTACATCAGGAAATTTTAACCAGCTCTAACAATTTCTAACAAGATTTATGGAGAAATAAAACTGGAACTCCCAATAACCGAAGGTTGTGCAACCTGCTGAAAACAACAACTCTTGTAAATGCTACCATATTTTGTGCTATGTCCCATCGGTTTATTTGCAACTAAAATATTGAAATTAGTGGCACATTGAAAGTAGGTCAGATTCCTTTTCCTCACAAAAACATACTGCAGTAACTACTTGAAATGCAAAGCTAGTGGAATAGAATACAAAATGAATTAAATACCTATGTGTACATCAAGTGCTGCTGAAGACTTATCTGTGGTGGGGTCGCAGATGAGCATTGCTTTGATGCCATTTTCCAGTTCTAGTCCACGATATTCTCGCTTATCCTCAGGTGATTTGATAATTTTGTTTGCTAGTCTCTTAATAGCTGGATTGCTCATTTTGTTATGGGTATTCTTCTAAAGCCTAGAAGGAAACAGTAGAAATTCAAATTCCCAATTCATATTTAAGTAACTATCTCAAAGGATAAATTGTGAGGAAAACCTAATTCGCTGTGCAGAACCCTTAAAACCTGTCCTGTATGCCGAACTGTGGTCCAGATTCAGAGAGATGCTGAGAATCTGCAACTCCCATTAAAATCAGAATATCATTGAATCTACAGTCACTTCTACTCTCACAGTAATTAAAAATTAATAACTTAGCATCAAAGATACACGTCAGCCACCCTATTCAACTATAATAAAAAAAATTAAACGTTACAATGAATGCAATCTTGCCAAATCCATCTTCAACCTGTTGGTGTCACTAGGCATAACCCTAGATAACTCGGGTGGGTGGAAGGCCTCGAGTGTTGATGAAGCCCTCCTCTTCTAGGCCAAAGCGAACGAAAGCCCCTCCATATTGAACTCTACTCAACCTAGAAAGCTATCAGTTGCAGCACAGTTCATACCGGTCTAAAGCAGTAGCGATAAGGCCTCTGTGTTGAAGGACAAGATAACTGGCAGAAGGAAAACTTACTAACGAGCTGCCATGGCCAAGATTACTTAATGCACCTTGTCATAAACAGATAGCTAAGGGTTAATGTCTCTTTCACCTGAAGCACCTGACCAGAGGACCAATCAGGAAACTGGATTTTTTCAACTTTGGGTGGAGGGAATTGAGTGTCTGAGCTTTTGTTTTCTGCCTGCCTGCTTTCTCTGAGCTTTGGAGAAGTAGTTTCTTTTTTCTAGTCTTCTGTTTCCAAGTGTAAGGACAAAGAGATCAGATAGTAAGTTATATGGTTTCTTTTCTTTGGTATTTGCATGAATATAAGTGCTGGAGTGCTTTGATTTGTATTCTTTTGGAATAAGGCTGTTTATTCAATATTCTTTTAAGCAATTGGCCCTGTGTTGTATCATCTTAATACAGAGAGAACATTTGTACTTATTTTTCTTTCTTTTTATATAAAGCTTTCTTTTAAGACCTGTTGGAGTTTTTCTTTACTTCAGGGAAATTGAGTCTGTACTCACCAAGGAATTGGTGGGAGGAAGGAATCGGGGAGATCTGTGTGTTGGATTGCTAGCCTGATGTTGCATTCCCTCTGGGGGAATAGGAAAGTACTTTTTGTTTCCAGGATTGGGAACAGAGAGGGAGATTCACTCTGTTTGGATTCACAGAGCTGGTGTCTGTGTATCTCTCCAGGAGCACCTGGAGGGGGGAAGGGAAAAAGGATTATTTCCCTTTGTTGTGAGACTCAAGGGATTTGGGTCTTGGGGTCCCCAGGGAAGGTTTTTCAGAGGGACCAGAGTGCCCCAAAACACTCTAATTTTTTGGGTGGTGGCAGCAGGTACCAGGTCCAAACTGGTAACTAAGCTTGGAGGTTTTCATGCTAACCCCCATATTTTGGACGCTAAGGTCCAAATCTGGGACTAAGGTTATTACATGAGTGGCAGCCGGTGGGATGATATAGACAGAATCCAGAAGCCAGTGGAAATAGTTTATTTTTCTCTTCTCTGCTAAGGGCTTTTTAGCAGAGAGAAGCAGTTGGTTTTAAAAGGGAACCAGAGAGAATTTTTTTTTCTGCTCTCTCTGGCAGTTTGTGGCTTGCATGTTAAGGGTCTTTTGTCATGCAATAGCCCTCCCATTAGGAGGCAAGTACCAGCACTTATAGGCATGCAAATAAAGTGGTTTTTCTGGTTTCCCTTCATTGAACTTTAGCTAGAGAGAGAAAAGGAAAATTAGCTAAAGGCACTGTTGCTAGGCAGACTTCAGGAGGCAACAGAGAACCTGCAGTTCAGAAGATAAACACCGGAGGGCACCCCAACACAAGAAAACAGGAACCATGACTTCTAAGGCAAAAATTGACGCCGAAGAACAAATCAAAGAAGCTGAACACAGGCGACAGATGGAGATGAAAGAAAGAGAAGAACAGATCAAAGAGGCAGCCTACCAAAGAGAACAGGCAGCCAAAGAGGCAGCCAAAGAGGCAGCACACAAAAGAAAACTAGAAGAAGAAGAGGTGGCCTACCGAAGGAAACAAGCAGAAGATGAGTTGGCCCACAGAAGGAAGCAAGAAGAAGAGGAGGCGGCCCACCGCCGAGACATGGAAAAACACCAAAAAGAAATGGAAAAACAACAAAAAGAGAATGAAGAGAAGGAAAAACAGAGAAAACATGAACTGGAGATGGCAAAAGCTGGGCTGCCTGTGCCAGCCAACCCTAAAAACCCGGCGCCAAATATTGCTCCACAGCACAGGAAATTTCCCACCTACAAGGCAGGTGATGACACCGAGGCCTTCTTGGAAAACTTTGAAAGAGCCTGTCTTGGGTACAGCATCCCCGAAGACCAGTACATGGTAGAATTGAGGTCACAGCTCAGTGGACCTTTAGCAGAGGTGGCAGCTGAAATGCCTAAGCACCAAATGAATGACTATAAACTTTTTCTAACCAAGGCCAGATACAGGATGGGGATAACCCCAGATCATGCCCGTCGGCGCTTCAGAACCCAAAAGTGGAAACCAGAGGTGTCATTTCCCAAACACGCCTACTACATTGCAAAAAACTATGAGGCCTGGCTAACAGGAAACAACATTCAAACCTTGGAAGAACTGAACCTCCTCATACAAATGGAGCAGTTCTTGGATGGTGTTCCTGAAGACATCACGCGGTACATACAAGATGGAAACCCCAAGAATATCGCTGAGGCGGGGGAGATTGGAGCCAAATGGATGGAACTGGCAGAAAGCAAGAAAGCTACTGTCAAGGGGAACGATTACCCCAGGGGGCACACAGACCATAAACCCTACAACCGAGGACAGCCAAAGACCCCACATACCACCCAAGTAAAGCCACAGATACCCTACCCTTCAACCTCACCAGTCTCCAGTAACTCACCTCGGCCCAGTGACCCATCAGATGGAAGATGCTTTAAGTGTAATGAACTGGGACATATCAAGGCCAAGTGTCCCAAGAACACCATGCGAGTGCAATTCATTACACCACCATCACACCAAAGATCCCCAGGCCCGGATGCCTCTCAAATACCCTTGGAGCGAAGGGAAAATTTGAGAGTGGGCGGAAAGAAGGTTACTGCGTGGAGAGACACGGGGGCACAAGTGTCAGCTATCCACCAATCCTTCGTTGACCCCAAATTCATCAACCCAAAGGCCAAAGTTACAATTTACCCCTTCATGTCACAAGCTGTAGACTTGCCTACAGCTCAACTGCCTGTCCAGTACAAAGGCTGGTCAGGAATGTGGACTTTTGCAGTCTATGACAATTATCCTATCCCCATGCTACTGGGGGAAGACTTGGCCAACCAGGTGAGGCGGGCCAAGAGAGTGGGAATGGTTACACGTAGCCAAACCAGGCAAGCTTCCAGACCCATTCCTGTTCCTGAGCCGTCCACAGAGGCCCCGTCTGTGTTACCAGAGACCCAGACAGAGGTAGTGGACCCGGATTCCATGCCTACCACTGAAACAGCCACAGCATCTCCAGTCCCAGGCCCGGAACTGGAACAGCAACCAGCACCAGCAAGTGCAACTACATCTTCAAACTCAACGCCAGAGGGCGCCAGCGAGCCAAAACTGGCAGAAGCAACAGACAGCCATACCCAAAAGGCTCAGCCAGAGCCTGAAATACCCTCAGGTGCACCAGCGGAGAGCGGTTCACCAGCAACGGAAACAACCCCATCACCTACATCGCTTCCAGAGGGACCAAGCCCAAGTCCACAGTCTGAGGAAGAACTGGTGACCCCAGACTCAAGGGAACAGTTCCAAACTGAGCAGGAAGCAGATGACAGCCTTCAGAAAGCTTGGGCGGCGGCACGGAGAACCCCACCGCCTCTCAGCTCTTCTAATCGATCCCGGTTTGTTATAGACCAAGGACTTTTATACAAGGAAATTCTTTCTGGTGGACACCGGGAAGAATGGCAGCCGCAAAAACAGTTGGTGGTTCCAACTAAGTACCGGGGGAAGCTCTTAAGCTTAGCCCATGATCATCCCAGTGGCCATGCTGGGGTGAACAGAACCAAGGACCGGTTGGGGAAGTCCTTCCACTGGGAGGGGATGGGCAAGGACGTTGCCAAGTATGTCCGGTCTTGTGAGGTATGCCAAAGAGTGGGTAAGCCTCAAGACCAGGTCAAGGCCCCTCTCCAGCCACTCCCCATAATTGAGGTCCCATTTCAGCGAGTAGCTGTGGATATTCTGGGCCCTTTCCCAAAAAAGACGCCCAGAGGAAAGCAGTACGTACTGACTTTAGTGGACTTTGCTACCCGATGGCCAGAAGCAGTCGCTCTAGGCAACACCAGGGCTAACACTGTGTGCCTGGCCCTAACAGACATCTTTGCCAGGGTAGGTTGGCCCTCTGACATCCTTACAGATTCAGGGTCTAATTTCCTGGCAGGGACCATGGAAAAACTGTGGGAAACTCATGGGGTGAATCACTTGGTTGCCACCCCGTACCACCATCAAACCAATGGCCTGGTGGAAAGGTTCAATGAAACTTTGGGGGCCATGATACGAAAATTCATCAACGAATTCTCCAATAATTGGGACCTAGTGTTGCAGCAGTTGCTGTTTGCCTACAGGGCTGTACCACATCCCAGTTTAGGGTTTTCACCATTTGAACTTGTGTATGGTCACGAGGTTAAGGGGCCATTACAGTTGGTGAAGCAGCAATGGGAGGGGTTTACACCTTCTCCAGGAACTAACATTCTGGACTTTGTAAGCAACCTACAAAGCACCCTCCGACACTCTTTAGCCCTTGCTAAAGAGAACCTAAAGGATGCTCAAGAAGAGCAAAAGGCCTGGTATGACAGACATGCCAGAGATCGGTCCTTCAAGGTAGGAGACCAGGTTATGGTCTTGAAGGCGCAACAGGCCCATAAGATGGAAGCATCATGGGAAGGGCCATTCACGGTCCAAGAGCGCCTGGGAGCTGTAAACTACCTCATAGCATTTCCCAATTCCTCACTAAAGCCTAAAGTGTACCATGTTAATTCTCTCAAGCCTTTCTATTCCAGAGATTTACAGGTTTGTCAGTTTACAGTCCAGGGAGATGATGCTGAGTGGCCTGACGGTGTCTACTATGACGGGAAAAAAGACGGTGGCGTGGAAGAGGTGAACCTCTCAACCACCCTGGAACGTCTGCAGCGGCAACAAATCAAGGAGCTGTGCACTAGCTTCGCCCCATTGTTCTCAGCCACCCCAGGACGGACTGAACGGGCATACCACTCCATTGATACAGGTAATGCTCACCCAATCAGAACCCCACCCTACCGAGTGTCTCCTCATGCCCAAGCCGCTATAGAGCGGGAGATCCAGAACATGCTACAGATGGGTATAATCCGCTCATCTACCAGTGCATGGGCATCTCCAGTGGTTCTGGTACCCAAACCAGATGGGGAAATACGCTTTTGCGTGGACTACCGTAAGCTAAATGCTGTAACTCGTCCGGACAACTATCCAATGCCACGTACCGATGAGCTATTGGAAAAGTTGGGACGTGCCCAGTTCATCTCTACAATAGACTTAACCAAGGGGTACTGGCAAGTACCGCTAGATGAACCTGCCAAGGAGAGGTCAGCATTCGTCACCCATGCGGGGGTGTATGAATTCAATGTCCTTCCTTTCGGCCTTCGAAATGCACCCGCCACCTTCCAGAGGCTGGTAGATGGTCTACTAGCTGGACTGGGAGAATTTGCAGTTGCCTACCTCGATGATGTGGCCATTTTTCAGACTCCTGGCCCGAACACCTACTACACCTGGAAAAGGTCTTTGAGCGCATCAGGCAGGCAGGACTAACTGTTAAGGCCAAAAAGTGTCAAATAGGCCAAAACAGAGTGACTTACCTGGGGCACCAGGTGGGTCGAGGAACCATAAACCCCCTACAGGCCAAGGTGGATGCTATCCAAAAGTGGCCTGTCCCACGGTCCAAGAAGCAGGTCCAATCCTTCTTAGGCTTGGCCGGATACTACAGGCGATTTGTACCCCACTACAGCCAAATCGCTGCCCCACTGACCGACCTGACCAAAAAGACCCAGCCAAATGCAGTTAAGTGGACTGATGAGTGTCAAAAGGCCTTTACCCAACTTAAGGCAACGTTCATGTCGGACCCTGTGCTCAGGGCCCCGGATTTTGACAAGCCATTCCTAGTAACCACAGATGCATCTGAGCGTGGTATAGGAGCAGTGCTCATGCAGGAAGCAACAGATCACAACTTCCATCCTGTCGTGTTTCTCAGCAAGAAACTGTCTGAGAGGGAAAGTCACTGGTCAGTCAGTGAAAAGGAATGCTATGCCATTGTGTACGCCCTGGAAAAGCTACGCCCATATGTTTGGGGACGGCGGTTCCAACTACAAACTGACCATGCTGCACTAAAGTGGCTTCATACTGCCAAGGGGAACAACAAGAAACTTCTTCGTTGGAGTTTAGCTCTCCAAGATTTTGATTTTGAAATTCAACACATCACAGGAGCTTCTAACAAAGTAGCTGATGCACTCTCCCGTGAGAGTTTCCCAGAATTCAGTAGTTAAAAAGTTTTCTTAAAATGTAGAAGTCTGTTAGTTATATACTTAGTAGTATATGTAAAGGTGCATGTGTTGTATTAATCTGTTTATTTTCAAGTTCTAGAAGGAAATCGCCGCCAGTGAGCTTCCCCACTGTCTGCAATTTGGGGGGCGTGTCATAAACAGATAGCTAAGGGTTAATGTCTCTTTCACCTGAAGCACCTGACCAGAGGACCAATCAGGAAACTGGATTTTTTCAACTTTGGGTGGAGGGAATTGAGTGTCTGAGCTTTTGTTTTCTGCCTGCCTGCTTTCTCTGAGCTTTGGAGAAGTAGTTTCTTTTTTCTAGTCTTCTGTTTCCAAGTGTAAGGACAAAGAGATCAGATAGTAAGTTCTATGGTTTCTTTTCTTTGGTATTTGCATGAATATAAGTGCTGGAGTGCTTTGATTTGTATTCTTTTGGAATAAGGCTGTTTATTCAATATTCTTTTAAGCAATTGGCCCTGTGTTGTATCATCTTAATACAGAGAGAACATTTGTACTTATTTTTCTTTCTTTTTATATAAAGCTTTCTTTTAAGACCTGTTGGAGTTTTTCTTTACTTCAGGGAAATTGAGTCTGTACTCACCAGGGAATTGGTGGGAGGAAGGAATCGGGGAGATCTGTGTGTTGGATTGCTAGCCTGATGTTGCATTCCCTCTGGGGGAATAGGAAAGTACTTTTTGTTTCCAGGATTGGGAACAGAGAGGGAGATTCACTCTGTTTGGATTCACAGAGCTGGTGTCTGTGTATCTCTCCAGGAGCACCTGGAGGGGGGAAGGGAAAAAGGATTATTTCCCTTTGTTGTGAGACTCAAGGGATTTGGGTCTTGGGGTCCCCAGGGAAGGTTTTTCAGAGGGACCAGAGTGCCCCAAAACACTCTAATTTTTTGGGTGGTGGCAGCAGGTACCAGGTCCAAGCTGGTAACTAAGCTTGGAGGTTTTCATGCTAACCCCCATATTTTGGACGCTAAGGTCCAAATCTGGGACTAAGGTTATTACACACCTGCACTTACGTAATTGCTACAGGGAAAGGAGTGGGGAAAAAAAAAAAGAATTTAAAAAGGGAAAAGCCGCTTGTGTGTGTGTGCAGGATTTGAAATTGTTATTTCTCCCTTGCACCTTATTTGAGCTCAAATAAACTTGTGTTTTGCTTCTCCACCCTCGTATGTTCATTGGCGCTACGCACTCTGGGCAATGGACCCCACTGTTGCTTGCCTCGGGCACCCTGTGCCGGCAACAAACCTATAGAAAAATATTTTAAATCTCTTTGTATTTATATTGAAATTTTACAAAAATCTACACTTAAAAAGAAAAAAACATGAAACAACAACAGGTATGTTTACTATCATGAAGACTACTACTATCCAATCACAAACTGCCTTTCATCATAGGATCTCAACGCACTTTTCTGAAACTGTGTGTTAACTCAGTTTTACAGATGGGAAAACACAGGCAGGGAAGGGTTAAATACTTGCCCAAGGTTTCACAGTAAATCACTGGCAAACTGAGAAACAGATGCAACCTTTCCTGTTCCCCAGGTTCCTCTAATTCAACTGCCTCAGTTCTTTAAAACTACTTTTAGAGTTCACTAGTTCTAGAGATACAGTAAGAAAGTCTCTGGGTGTGGCAGCAACATTTTGAAATCTTTAACACCAAGTGAGATTCTGGAATAACGTTCTCTTGTTATTTTAAATTTTAGGTAAACTGCCAAAATAAAAACACGAGACATCCCAATCATGAATTTTGACTTTTAAAAAGTGCTTAATTTTATTTGAATCCACATACTTCTTAAGAAAAGAAAATCAGAGAAATGGGAAATGAGAGAGTAATATTTGAAGCCAGGCACCATGCAGCCAGGTAGTAAATTTCCACATGTAACTTTGCCAATGAATCTTAATCTGCTTTAAAATATTTAACGTTTCAGTGAAGGACATGTTCCTAAGAGAGAATGATCAAACAAACAACATTTTTGTCTGTGGCACAACATATTGGTAAGTGATCACCAGAGACTGGTTAATAGCTAGCGAACTAAACTCACTTGGGAGCTAAACCAGATTTGAGCCTAAGCCTCCAAATATGATGAGCTTGTGTAATAAATCTTTGTTTGTGGTAAAAACTGCTGCAAGTACAGTTCCATCAGAAGTACAGTATATGCTATTTCAAGGGTTTGACAGTATTGCTGCTCCTGTCTTCAACTCACATTGGGCATCACAAAAACAAAAGCCAAATTCATTAATTTTCAGAAGCTTTAAGACTGTATAGCGTAAGGCACTGAAATGACTAATGACTATAATTAGTATATTTTTTAGAGAGAATATTATGGAGCTTCCCACACATTTACTGTGGAATGTCTTCAGTCATGACATTTATTAGGCGAATACCATTTGGCTTATAAAAAACAATGTTTTAACTAGCTTTGTTGTGATCTGTGCATACCAACTGATTTTTTTAGAATGTTAACAGGACTTCAGAAGTGAAGTTCCGGAGGTGAAAATCAGAGTGCTTATTTACATAAAATACCATTAAAGGGAAGACAACTTATAAGTTCCCCTTTCCACAGCCATATTGGTATAGAAAAATGGTATAGGTCGGGGTAGGCAACCTATGGCATGCGTGCCGAAGGCGGCACACGAGCTGATTTTCAATGGCATTCACACTGCCGGGGTCCTGGCCACCAGTCCGGGGGGGCTCTATATTTTAATTTAATTTTAAATTAAGCTTCTTAAACATTTTAAAAACCTTATTTACTTTACATACATCAATAGTTTAGTTATATGATATAGACTTATAGAAACATCTTCTAAAAACATTAAAATGTATTACTGGCACGCAAAACCTTAAATTAGAGTGAATAAATGAAGACTTGGCACACCAATTCTGAAAGGTTGCCGACCCCTGGTATAGGTCATCATTCAACTACGTTACTTCCCTTCCACAGAATGGTGATGGCCACCTTGGCGTCAGCTACATGTGTAATTTACACCACTGATGTAATAAATATCGTGGGTAGCTGATGATGATACTATGAGCATCACAATGAGGTGAATGTTAACACCTCCAGAATCGGAAGGATTCAAATGCTCTTAGGCTTTCCAGAATAAGGCCTTTACTGTATGTTTCTAACAATAAGTAGTCCTTGTGGCACCTTAGACTAACAAATTCATTTGGGCATAAGCTTTCGTGGGATATAACCCACTTCATTAGACGCATGGAGTGGAAAATACAGTAAGTAGTATAAATATATAGCCCATGAAAGTGGGGATCAGTGCTAACGAGGCCAATTCAATCGAAATGGATATGGCCCATCCCTCTGTTGATACTCATACCCTCTTGTCAACTGCTGGGAATGGGCCACATCCACTTTGACCCCCACTTGGTAAGGCAACTCCCATCTTTTCATGTGCTGTATATTTATACCTGCTCACTGTATTTTCCACTCCATGCATCTGATGAAGTGGGTTATATCCCAGGAAAGCTTATGCCCAAATAAGAATGTTAGTCTCTAAGGTGCCACAAGGACTCTTCGTTGTTTTTACTGATATAGACTAATGAGGCTACCTCTCTGAAACCTGTATGTTTCTACTTTCTAGCTAAACAAGCACAAGATATGTCATCATTAGTACTTCAAGGTTTGGAGATTCCTCAAAATGAAAACTTAATTCTGTATGAGGCACTATGTCTCCAGGTGAAAAGTCTAGAAATATAGACCCAATTTATATCCTGGCCGAGACTGTTAGAATATTTTTAAGTTCAATAGCCCTTATAAGTTGACATATAACTTAAAACAACACAGCACATCTGCAGAAAGGAAAACAGAACCAAACAACTGAGCCATTCAAAGACATTACATGAGAGATTTTAAGAAAACATATAATGCAGCGTATATTTTGTATGATTTTAAGTTTCTTTATTTACTAAATTCAGTGAGTCAAAAATAATCAAAATTATACTTATCATATTCTGGAAGGAAAAAAATAAACTAATTACACTACTGGATGGTTAACAACAAGTAAATTATTTACATTCCTCATCTCTTGATCAGTTCAATAGGAAAAGTGTTTTAAAGGGGCAACAGACAACACAATAAGATATGCTTGATAGCCTCCTCTCTTCCAAATTCCAGACTCTAACCAGCGTTCCCAAGTTGTGGTTCATAGAGGACTTTCTGGTAGACCACAAAGTTGGCTTTTCACATGGTGCTGTCTATCCTGCTTGTTTCCAGATGCTAAATTGCATTAAAATACAGCTAAATATATATTTTTCTAATATTACTTTTCACTGTAAGCAACTGTTCCTGTCACATAAATGTTACATGATTACAAATGGAGGAAAGGTGGTCCATATGACTGAAAACAAAAGGAGGGAGATTGTCCATCAGACTCTCTATTACAGTATGGCTCACACTACGAAAAAATTTGATAACACCTGGAAACTCCAAAGGCTTTTCGTAGTTAATTTAGTGGTGGGATTTTAAACCATTTCAGAACATCAGTGGAAAACCCACAATCTTCAAATTATTCAGTGTCCAGGTCACCATCTTGTGGTGGATTTTTTATTTCAGTCTTTAGAATTCTAATGTAGTAAAAGAGCTAAAAGAATTACAGGGGCAGTAAATCTTATGATGAGAAAAATTAATAATTTAAAGAGCCAAAAATTCTGCAAGTTTAGAACATTTAATACCACTGAATTCACTATAACTGGTCACAGAGACTGCCCCTGAAGAACTGTAAAAGTTTCAGGGGACCTATCCTAGAAATACTGCTTTTGTGTGTGTGTTTAATTAAAAAACAGGATCTTCTTGTCACTAGCAAACTTAGAAATCAGTTATTTCTCCTGCCTCTCTGCTATATTTTGTAAAAATAATCCATTTTGAACAATAAAATCAAAAGGTTTTGACTAGAACATAAAGATTAGGATTCTGTCACTGGAGCTATGAATGATTACATTTGATTTTATTACTCTGACATATCGAGGGTACAATCCAGACTAATGACTGGCTGTGTCATCCCTGCTCTCTAACCTGGGATGCTTTGCTTTGCTGCTGTAACCTCCAACTCTGGACTGCTCACAACCTCCAGCATGCAAGTCACTTCCAGCTATGTCTGTGGATGTGCTGCAGCCAGCCAACCACACGTTGGCTTTTACCAGACTCAGTTACTCTGCAGGGTGACCCCAGCAACTCCCACCCAACAGGGTCCCAGAGCTCAAGCTCCAGCCCAAGCCCAGGAATCTACACAGCAGTGAAACAGCATCGCAGGCTGAGCCCCATAAGCCCAAGTTGGCTGGCATGGGCCAGTCAAGGGTTTTTTCCTTGCTGTGTAGATATACCCTCAGTCAAGTAAGGTAACAATATGAGCATCAGATGCTGGAATACCTGAAACTTACAAAAATATAACCTTCTTTACTCCACTCCCGTTGAAAGTTTCATACAATAAGTAAGGAGGTGCCCTTAAATAAGTGCAAAACTTTATTACTCTATATTTTTAGACAGAGATACTGAATACAAAAAGTATCAGAAGAGAAGAATTAAAATCAGTGTACCTGTAAACAACAGTGAGGAACATGCACTCTTGCAAGCGTGTAGGAGATGGCTTTCTAAAAAAGTAGAAATTTATACTAGCAAAACGGACACTATCACATGACAAATTATAAAACAGTGTTTCATCTGAATATCCATGTAAACATTAACACACACACAGAAATAGCAATCCCAGTCTCTAAATTCTAGTTTAAAACTACACTAACCATCCACCAAATTTTATCCGGTGCAATGGTTGAGCTGGTTGTGATCAGAGTTCACAAGTTATCCCATAATTGCCTGCTGCACAGGGTCATCCTCTGAAATGAAGCAGCCAGTATAGGCCACTTGTCAATGACTGGATATGGGACTATATGGACCACTAGTCTGATCCAGTATGGTAATTCCTATGTTTCTTGTTATGCCCCAGTATTATTAATGCTATGCTATAATGCATACAAACTGCTACAGAACTGCAGGATTAAATTAGAAATGCTCCACAGCAACTGGGTCCCTCTTAAATAAAAGCAATCTTGCTCTATTTCTACATACTTGAAAATTCAAACAGTACTTAACATCAGTTCAATCTGCTATGCCAGACAATGGGGAATATAGAAAAATAAAGGAGCCTCCTGAACTCCTTGATTTCACCTTAACTATTAAATTAATAAACAGTACACATTCTATCCTTTTTAGTTAAATGTATGTCTAATTTGGTTTCAGACTTCAACATGCTGGTTGCTTACTGCTGAATTAACCGGAAGCGTGTTCCACACACTTTCTACCTTGTGTTTGATGACAATACATCTGATTTTTTTTGTCACCTGCTACTTCCTTATTATTTTTAACCCACTCCCTCAAGTCATGACGTTTTATCAATAGCTTTAATGATTCATCTACAATGGTGACTCAAAATGCTATGCCCACTGTGAAATCTCATGCATTTCAACTGATACCTTGTGAAGAACCACACAGAGTATACTGTCATAATAACAATTCTCTGTTTCTATCTCCTTCATAACCTAGCTCTAGTTTAGCACTCAAAATTGGGTACAGTGAGGATTACTCTCCCCTCCTCCACCCCCTCCCCCGCATGTTCCAAAACAGTTAGTTTCAAATCAAAGGATTGATCCTGCATGCCCTTACTCATCACCTCAATAGGCCTACTAGGAAAAGCAAGTTGTACTTACGCTGGGGTTTGCAGGATTGGGCCCTAACACTTAAGCAGGATAGAAAATAAATCCATTAAAAACTGCACACACCCAAAACATAACCTGCTGCACCAAACCCAACTCAGGAAAAAGCCAGAATGAATAGATGGTTCCCCCTCCCTTTTCCCCACCCCGCGCCTGGAAGGTCAACAGACTTGGGCTTATATTTCATTTACCTTTTTTATGTGAGGCAAATGCTGTCCACCAAGAATACTAAGCCTCCCGGGTGCTGAATAAATTATTAAGATAACACCCTTGGAGGGAAGAAAACATATGTGGAAAATCAATGGAAAAAAGGAAACGGAAGTATTTTTACAACAAAATCAGTGTAAATAAAAAAGGATTGATAAACATTACAAGGTGTGAAAAGGCATTTCCTTACTTTTGAATGTTTTGATATGCAACCTTAATGTTCTCTTAAGATGATTTCTGGGTATAATACTAGCAGATACTTCTCCACTGATTTTCACCCGAAGATTCCAAAGCGTTTTACACGCTAACTTTCAGATCAAACCTCTGTTTCCTTCTAGAAGACAGGCTTCCTGTCTGCCTTCTAAAACTTGCTTACCTCTTTCCCCTCACTTGTACTTCTGAGTCAGCTGCCCAATTCCAAAGTGCTGATTCCTCTCCTACGATGCTAGCACTGAGCTAATACTTCTGTTGCTGGTATGACCACTGCTAAGTTGAGCACCAAAATGATGACCCACAAAATGTCTTAGCTATTTAGAGAAGACTCATTCTAAATAATTAAAAATAATATTTTTAAAATTAAGATACTTTCATGGTATTGCCAAAAAACCACAGCAACATTGAATGGCCCAACAAAATACAGGCAGCAGCAAGAAATGTTCCTTAGTACAGTGTTTTTGGAATTGTGCTGCTTGCTCAAAAAGTGCAAGTGAGGAGAAGACCTAAATAGAGGGCAGGATAGCAGGCGAATGCAAAGAATGGGCTGAGCGAGGGGGGTCCGAGCGGAAAGCAGGTTCACATTCACTGATGGGGACACATCAAGTACTCTCTTATGTCCCCCTCTCACCAAAATGCCCTCTTCGGTATAATAGATCAGGTACTGAGGAAAAATATCTGTTGATTTCTATTTTACAAGTAAGTAAAAGCAAGTGGTATACTTTAAGATGCTTTTTCTGCAATGAGATCCATGCAGGCAGACTTCTGCATACCCACAGAGCCTCACTGATTTCAATGGGGCTCTGAGGGTGCTGAGGTCCACCTATGAAAAACTAATTACATAAATGGGGTTTTAATTTTTAAACTGCATGTGATACCTATGTCAATCTATAGTTATTTTAGAAAACAATTTTTGAATGAAAATACAATTGGCACATTAGTCAATATAGCTAAACCTCATTTACAGTATTTGAAACCCAGTTACCAGAGACCTCTAGCATTTGACAACAGTGCAAAAATTTTGGTGCACAGCCAAAAGAAATGGCTTGCTGAGCACTGGCTTCAAAATTTTCTTCAAGCCTCTGCTGTCTCAACAGGATATATATGTTTAAGCCATATTAGTAAGGCCCTACCAAATTCACGGACATGAAAAAACGCATCACAGACTGTAAAATCTTTTGTGTACTTTTACCCTACACAATACACACTTCATGGGGGAGACCGGTGTTTCCCAAACAGAGGGTCTTGACCCAAAAGAGATGATGGGGGAGTCACAAGGATAATGTGTGTGTGTAGGGGGGGCAGTCACAGAAGTATTGCCACCCTTACTTCTGCGCTGCTGAGTTCAGAGGTGGGCCATCAGCCAGAAACCATCACTATCCGGCTGCCCAGCTCTGAAGGAAGCAGCGCAGAAGTAAGGGTGGCAGAATAACCACCTCAAGAGTCTCCTACAACCCTCTTTTGGGTCAGGACTGCTACAGTTACAACACCGTGAAATTTCAGATTAAAACATATGAAATTTCAGCTTTTTAAAATCCTATGACCGTGAAATTAACCAAAATGAACCGTCAATTTGGTAGGACCCTACACATTAGTCCACAAGTCTTGCTGAGCCAGATGAACATCTATAAATAATCATCATCTCTGGAGAATCAAGCTGAATGGCTATAGTTGGGATGCCAGCTCTGCAGATTTTGAAAACTGTGCTTGGTGAGCTCCTCCAGTCATCTGAAGGTTTTGGGTTTCCCTGAGACCTTCAGATAATCATGGTTTTACTATAAATGCACATCTCTGGTGTGCTGAACCATACTCAAAGCATATCTATATCAACCGATGAATAAAACTGCACAATTTATTTTTGTTACTGCTTTTTGGGGTCATGTTTCATATCCCTTTTTCAGTACACCATTGCACTGCACTGAATGCACCACAATTATTATTTGAGCTCCACAACTCTCCTTGGCATTATATAAAGATCATGATTGTGATCTACTATCAATTCCAAATTTTTCACCTGTTCCAAATTCTGCAGACTGTGTCTGTATTCTTTACATGCACACATTATGTTTTTCTTCCAGATCCCATTACCCAGTAGTTGTCATGGACTGAAGTTTATGATGAGTCAATACCTGCCCATGTTCTCAATTTATCTAGATCTCCATCACTGGTCTACACTCTCTGAATTTTCGCTAATCCACCTATGTTTACATTTTCTGCCAACTTTCAAAACATTATAAATATGCTGCTGTTGACAGCACCTGGCGTGAAACTCTCAGGAGCTGGGAATTTTCAGTAGAAGGCTCTGAGCTTCAGGTCTCCCAGCCAGTGGGGATCATGGTGAATTTGTCTCTCACCTCTTTTACAGAGAAGATAGTGCTGAATTGAGTGCTCTGGAGAATTTGTTGAAAAACTCATTATACTCTGGTGGGGCTGCAATATTAGAATAGATCTCCATTCTCTTGTGTGTCATTTCTCCTGCTCCTTTACCCTACACATCCACTAGTGCTCTTGGAACAGATCATCACCAGATGGCAGGACTGTGACATGCTTACCAAAGCAATAGTGACACTAGAGGTATGTTATCCAATAATCAGTCTCCTCTCTTCACCTTCCCTCAATTCATTTGCATGCTACAACTGCATTGGTTAAAATGAGTTTATACTAATTAAGTTTTTTCGTCAACTAACAATCAAATGTTTCATCAAAATTTGACACTGCACATCACAGAAAAATAAAATTCTAATAAATTGGAACAGAATTGGAGTACTTTACCACACATACAAGTAAACTAACATAACAGAACATCATTATAAAGGATGCTGCAGAACATTTTATCCTCATTTATTATATCACTAGTTCAAATGTAGAACAAAGCTATTAGGCTCCCCTTATTTTCTGGTTAACATACAATTTTCTACTTCTTGCTTACAAATTTGGGAATCAGGATTCTCTAAGATATTACACTTCCATAGCTTCAATAGCTATTTTAGGTAAATTTTTTGACCTCTAAATTTAGGTAACTCCCCAATATCACACCTAACTTGAACTTAAATAACTAGCATTGTCTGTTATCAAAATGTATGCAAACTGTTCAAAGTTTTGAACATATATTAGGCTCTTCTTCCCAGAAGAATTAGCAGGAACTCATCATAAAATTTTGCCAAATGATATAAACACCCCTCACAAAAGTTCTGCAATAATTAATAAGTATAATTCAATCAACCCCACTAAAAAACATCATAAACTGAAATCTCTGGTCTTACAAAATCAGAATGTTTATCCTAATTTTATTCCTGAGAATACGTCTAACCCAGAAGACAACTTACTCTTAGCTTTTTTTAAAACAGTAATTTGCGAATGATCATTACTTTGACATTACTGCTTATCTGCTCCATTTTGAGGAAATTCGCATCTTGCCACCATTCAAAATTTACTTCTCAGTGTGAGTCTGTAGAAGGCAATCTCTCATTGACTCCACATAATCTTCCAGAGAAGTAAAGGGCAATGTCTACACCAGGAAATTTAACCAAGAAACTCTTTAGGGACTGATGGTAAAAGTGATGAGAATTTACACAACTTAATTTCAGATATGACAAAACACAGGAGGCAACAGAACAGCTCAACAAACTACTGTAAAACCCTAATCTAGTTTCCATATCTGTTTTTAAAACTGCACCAAACTGAGTATTTTAAGAACGCACTCAAAACATAAGTAAATAAACTTTATCCAAGTTCACCTTAAAATTACAAGCAATCAAAAGTGGCAAACCAGTCTTTTCCCAATATTTTTAATGGACTCTCCAAATATGTCTCATTGAACCCTTTACAACAGTGCTGGAAATTAAATGGAATAAATTATGAAGAGGCACTTGAAAGTGGGAAACCAATGACCAATTTTAAATTTGTCTACAGATTAAAAACAAATTATTTATTTTCATTTTTACCATCCCAAAGCATCTTTACAGATATGGGGAGTAGTACAGTTTCACCATTCATTCCTGTCCCTAGGTTATTCCTCCATTAAGTCCATCCCGGTCATGTCCACATATACGATTCACTATTAAGTCTGTGGTCAGCTTCTAGGTCTGACTGACTTTGATTGTGTTTGCATTATTTTCTTTAGCATTCTATCATCTGTTTGTCTTCTCCAGTGTCATCACCCTCATAATCTTTTCTATTACAGCCAATCCCAAATCCCAATTTCACATCCTACTCTCTTCTAACTTCATTTCTCTTAAAATCATTCCACTTTACACCTGCCATTTTCTCTCAGATCTACTGCTTCCTGCCTTCTGATGTCTGTTTCATGTAATGCAGCAATACAAAACACAGCACAGAAGGTTATTGGAAGGCATAAGCAAACAAGGAAAACCTGGACAAGCAACAAAACAAGACTATGACAGGAAAACTGTAAACAACTCAAGAATGCTGAGATAATGGAAGTAATAAAAGCATTGTGTAAAATGGTATAGAAATCACAGACTGGACAAGTAAAAGGATCAGCAAGAAAACAAGATATGAAAACAATATACAAAAGGTTAAGTTGTATGGAAACACAATCAGGCCAATGATGCAACAGTAGGAAAGGCTACCAGTGAACTGACAATAAATGCCAAAGACATGCTGAATGAACAGAAGGAGCACTATAGCAGTAGGAACTAATTCTAACCATCTCTCCAGGATGGTCACAGTGATTGTGAAATGCTCAGGGAGGTAAGAGAAGCTACAAAAACAAAAAGCATAGTAATAAAGAGGGACTTCATCTATTCCCATATTGACTGGACACATGTCACCTCAGAACAGGATTCAGAGAGAAAATTTTTAAACACCTTAAATGATTGCTTCTTGGAGCAACTAATCCTGGAACCCAAAAGGGGAGAGGCAATTCTTGATTTAGTCCTAAGTGATACACAGGATCTGGTCTAAGAGATGAATATAGCTGAACTGCTCAACAATAGTGATCATAATGTAATTAAATGTAACACTTCTGAAGAAGGGAAATAATAAAGAAACCTATCACAGTAGCATTTAACTTCAAAAGGGGGAAACTACACAAAAAATAGAAATCTAGTTAAATGGAAATTAAAAAGGAACAGACACAAGAGTAAAATGCCTGCAAGCTGCAGGGCACCTACTTAAAAACACCGTAAGTAGAGGTTCAAGCTAAATACATACCCCAAATTTAAAAACAAAACAAAACAAACAAACAGTAAAGGGAGCAAAAAAAAAAATACCAACATGGCTTACCAGATTAAAAAAGGCAGAGGCAAAAAGACATCCTTTAAAAATTGGAAGTAAAATCTACTGAGGAGACTCTGACAAATCAATTGTAAAAGTATAATTAGGGAGACCAAAAAAGAATTTGTGGCGCAACTAGCAAAAAGATACAAAAAAGAGTTTTGTTTTGTTTTTTGTTTAAGTACCTCAGAAGAAGGAAGCCTGCCAAACAATCAGTGTGGCCACTGGACAAATAAGGTGCTAAAAGAGTAGGCAAGGAAGACAAGGCTATTGCAGAGACACTAAATGAATTCTTTGCATCAGTCTTCACCGCAGAGGATGTGACGGAGATTTCCACATTCTTCTTAGGTGACAAATCTGAGGAACTGTCCCAGATTGAGGTGTCAAAGGGGGAGAGGGGGAGGATGGTAAACTAAACAGTAATAAGTCACCAGGACCAGACTGTATTCACTGAAGAATGTGTGTTGTGTGAAGAAGTACTTCCTTATTAATAGAATAGAATGTCAGGGTTGGAAGGAACCTCAGGAGGTCATCCAGTCCAAACTCCTGCTCAAAGCAGGACCACACCCCAGACAGATACTTGCCCCAAGTATCTCAAGGATTGAACTCACAACTCCATCTCATTGCTAGGAGATATCGTGAAGGCCAAAACTATAACTATGAAGAATTAGATAGGTCCATCAATGGCTAGTAGTCAAGATGATTAGAGACACAACCCTATGCTGTGTATGTCCCTAAACCATAGGCTGCTAGAGGCTATGACTGTACGACAGGGGATGAATCACTTGACAAATGCCCTATTCTGTTCATTCCCTCTGAAGTATTGGCCACTGTTGGAAGACAGGACACTGGGCTAGATAAACCATTGGTCTGACTCAGTGTGGCCATTTTTATGTTGTTAGCATCTCGACAAAGTGCTGAACCCTGTAATTCATCCAAATGCAAACATTCCAGACATGCTAAATGAACGGGACACCTTGGAAGACAGAACAAATGTCAGCACTTGAACCACTAATAGAAGAAGAAACAAAAAGAGTAGTGATGCAGTTCAAAAAGGGGAAAGCTGCAGAAACAGACAATAAAACATTTGAGATGCTAAAGTTGACTGGACAAGTGCTATCAAAACACTAGGAAAAATATATGGGAGAGCAAGAGGAGGTTCCAGGTGACTGGCTAAAAGACAATAGTTGTACCAATCTTGAACAAAGAGAATAATTACAGAGGTATAAGCTCATCAGGAGCCGCAGGAAAAAAATCACAATGAAAATAACTGTCAAAAGATTATAGCCAGTTTTAGAGGAAGCAGTAGGTGAGGAACACTGTGGATTCTAACCAGGCCTAAGTTTCATTGATTAGATGGTTATTTATAAGATCTTAAATGTGCAAGTTGCTATAGACTGACTTCACAAACCAGATAGCAAATAGTTAATACTGAACATATTATATCAACAAACATTTTGGTTAAAATGTAAAAAAGCAATTCAAGTACAAAAAAGACTGAGAATTGGTGAGAGAATCTGATCCACGTATACCAAGATGAAGAATGTGAGAGTATTCAAAAGGGAAAGAGAAAGAGAGAGGGGTAAAGAAAAGAATTGTCCAGAACTTTCTTCTTTAGTTAGATTCTAAAGGAGAACTCTATTATTCAGTGTAATCCTCCTAAAACAACTGTCGGTAACATTAGATCTTTGACAAACCTAACATATCTACAAGGCTCAGTACTTTAAAAAAAAGTTAGTCACACGTAAAAAAAAAGAAATGCTCATGAGCTCCAGCAAAAGTTACACAAAAATACAATTTACTTATTGTGTGCTATATTGCAGAATTCTGAAAATATTTTATAATTAGTAAAACCAACATTGTACGTAAAGCATTTTCAGTATTAAAGCTACAGGGTTTTTTTGGCTTTCCTAATGTAGATAATTATAATTATGATTCAATATAAATCAAACAAGTTGTGTTGCTTTTATTTTAAATTTGAAACCATCTGAATCAACTTTTGAACAAGTTGAACACAAAATCTATCATATTACGAATACAAAATGTTGTCATATTAGCATACAGCAGCCCACAGTCTATGGCAGGATCTAGATGGAAGAGACACTGAGAGCACAAACCTGTTCATTAGCAGCAGCACGCCATGCATTTGTAGATACAATAACCATTAAACCAATCTCTGTCTAGCCCCAGTTGAATGGAAATATTTTTCATGAAACTTTTTATTTTATTAAAACATTAACACCTCAAAATAAAAATGCACACAGTTGTTATATCTAATGCAATGCTATCAAAAATAAATTAGAAACAAATATCATCCCCAGAATGCGATAGCCCAAGTGCTCTGAAAGTATTTATAGTAGGTGACTTAGACAATAACCTGAAATGACCCTGGCAGTGAAGCCAATTTATTTCCAGCTCAGTGCAACAGGAGTTGCACTGCGGGCAATGTAGAGCGAACAGCCTCTCTTTTGCACTTTTCCCTCCTGGACTCCACACAGAGCCAAGGGCTACTTATGGCACCAGGCCCAAAGTGACACCCCACCTCATGTACTGTTGAGTCCTACCCAGGATGAAGCTCCTATAAGCCAGAGAGACATGACAAATAGCGAAAAGGAGCCCTGTTCCTGGAAATGCCTTGATATCAGTACCACTAAGAGATCTTTTGTTTGCCCGAAGACAGAGGATTTCAGTGCTGGGAGCAAGGTAAGGAGAGGAGGAGGTTAGAAGGTCTAATGGAGGAATTAATGGGATAAGGAATAACTATATATAAAAAGCTTAGGTTTAGGGTTTGATGACAATTGTGTGAGAGAGAGAGAGATGGAAAGAGCTAGTGAAAACCTGGGCAAGGCTTGGAGGTGGGAATGTGGGATGCCTAAGAAGGAGATAGTTTGGTTTTTTTTTTAATGGAAGTGAGTGGAGAAAAGATTTAATGTCAAGTGTTATTCATGTTCTCGTTTTTGGTCTATTATCCATATAGGTCCTGATTCTATAACTGACACTACACAAGCAGATCTCTGTCCTGTTGGGAGCCCTCCTGAAGTCAGTGGCATTACTCACAAACAAAGTTGAACACATGCACGTATGAAAGACTGGGACCTAAAAGATCATTAGTAATTTGCTACAGCTAGTTTCTTGCATTTACATACTTTCTCTCCCTGTAACAGATCATGACACACCTTTTCTTCTGTTTCATTGTCTTCTTTCCCTCCATCGTTTTTTTGTCCTACCCTCTCTTTATCTACAAGGTACATTCTATCTCCTCTCCCATATTTTCTCTCCAATTTCTCAAATCTCTAATCAACTTCTTCTTTTCTATGTGAGGGGTAGCAGTGTTAGTCTGGATCTGTAAAAAGCGACAAAGAGTCCTGTGGTCCTATAAGGTACCACAAGACTCTTTGTCGCTTCTTCTTTTCTGTCACACCCATCAGCAAACCCACACCCATTCATCCACCCCATTCCAAACTCCCTTACCTATCCTCCCAACTGTTCATACACAAAGCTTGAAAAACATGTAATAGACAGATGACTAAGATGTAAGGGGTCTAAAGTGAGAAGTCAAGTCTCTTTCCTAATCCCCATCCTCAATACTGGAAAAGGGAGGGATAGCTCAGTGGCTTGAGCATTAGCCTGCTAAACCCAGGGCTGTGAGCATTAGCCTGCTAAACCCAGGGCTGTGAGTTCAATCCTTGAGGGGGCCATTTAGGGATCTGTGGCAAAAATCTGTCTGAGGATTGGTCCTGCTTGGAGCAGGGGGTTGGTCAGATGACCTCCTGAGGTCCCTTCCAACCCTAATATGCTATGATTCTATGAAAGATACTGGGATTTTTTTCTGGGCCCTATTTGTGAGGGCCATCCTTTGCAGTCTCTAGTTAGTAGGTGTCTGAAATTTGATGCACCTTCTGGCTGCTGGAAAGGAGCACTCTCTCTGTTCTCCTCCCTCCTACCATCTCCTCCTGTAAGGCTGGTAGCATGCAAAGGAGTCACTACTAATCTGCCCTCCATTCTGTTTCCCTCTCCTCCAGTGAAAAGTTCTGGTGACTGTTTTCAGCTTTCAAAAGAAGAAACTGACCTGGTTCTTGTCCCTTTCATTGCTGCCTACTGGTTCCCAATAGAAGGAGTGAAAAGTGACAAGTTCTGGTAAGTTTTCACTCTACTGCAGGTTAGCAAATGAATCAGTAGCAGGAGAAGCACTAGTTATCGATCTAAAAAAAAAAAAAACCTCAGAAAAGCACTGAAACTAGCTTATATTTGGTAGGTTATCTTTGTAATTATTAATAGATTATTTTTCCACCCCAAATGAAACCTTGCATTTTGTAAAAGTTCATGATACTTGCCCAGAAGTGTTTCTTACTCAGAAGTGTGGGCAGGTGGATTTTCAAAGATCTGCCAATCATTTCATACTCTAAACTCTCTCTAGATAATCTTTGGCTTCCTGTTTTCTACCATATCAACTTCAAGCTCCTCGCCTTCACTTGAACAACCTTGCTCCAGACTGCATCTGTTCTCATTTCCCCCTACTCCTCCCACTCTTGGGTCTACACTTTCTCTTGAAACAATCTTCCACTTCTCATTAGCCAAATACCCTCTCCCTTCCTTTAAATCCCTCCTTAAGACTCACTTCCTCTATGAATCTTTTGTACACTGCACTTCAACAGTTATTCCATGTTTTCTCATTTGTGTTCAAATGTAAGTTCTTCTGTGGAAAGAGAATATCCTTTTCTATGATTTATAAATCATATAAATTATGATCTATACACTTATGGTACTATATAAATAACTATGAATAACTTCAGACCTAAAATTTGACACATATTGACAGCAGTCACCCAACACTGTTTAAAGGAAAATAGCTACTTTCGACAAAGGCTACTTTCCAGATAGGCCAGTTACGAACCTTCTCTCTCAATGAAGGTGTCTTTATTGGGTTGCTATCTAAACTACAGAACTCACACAAAAGTATTAAAATAAATTCCATGCCATGCTAGCCATCAATTATCTTGTTATCTAGTGAAGAAGACCCTCCCATCAACAGTGCCATAAATACTAACATTGACAGCTGAAAAACTTGTTTCTGGTGAAAAATATATCCTATTTATTCTGTAGATAGATTTAACAAGTTATGCAACATTAAATATTACAATTTGGCAAAACATAATTCATGTGGGGAATATAATGTTATACCACAATAGGTCACAGTGTGTCAGGTCCCCTGATTTTTATAATAAAAGCACAGTTCTCAGTATAAGAAATAAGATGCCAACCCTACTGAATGTCATTTTTTCTAAATGTTGACCTATTTGGAATAAAACAATCAGAGGCAATAAATGTCTTTAAATGTGTTTTACAACATGGTGTGGTGCAGTATTAAGGCCTTAATGACGAGTTCAACAATACAAGGTATGTTACCAGCTTCCTTAAAGCACATGAAGTCTACCCCAGCACCCAGCAGAATGCACACAAGCCTAGAGCAAAGAGATGATCTGGTCGCACGTTCAGCTAGTTGGCTACCCTTTTCCAGCACTCCCAAAACTACTCTTCTCGCCACGGGTACAGAGTGCCCTCAGGACGTCCCAACCTGTCCTCTTCCCCCGCAGCATGATAAATCACCCAGTCTGCAGAGGCATTTCGGGGAGGATGTTGCCACCCTAATCCCCTCCCTCCAGGAGACTCTAGTCCCCCTGCGCCTCCACCCCTTTCAGTAGCAGGCGGACACGATTCACGAGTTCCCAGATCATACGCCCCCTGTTCCACAAACAACAACGGGGGGGGGGGGCACCAACACACCTCCTGCCACCCCGTAGCCTCTTACACAACAGGAGCAGGCCCACACCACAACCCCACACCCCCCGAACGGGGCGAGGGGTCCCCGCATATGACAACCATACCCGGGCGGGCGAGGCCACCGCTGCAGAAGAGGAGGCCGGGAGGCACCGGTGCTCACCAAGGAGGTCAGAATCCTACTGAGGAAAGGGAGCAGCCGCTGCCGCATATCCCGGCCCTGCTGCCAGAGCCCAGCCTCCGCTCGCTTCCTTCCCTGCGCCCGCCCCCTTCAGGGGAAGCGGCCCCTCAGCCCTCTGGAGGCGCCATCTCCGGCCCGCCGGCCAATCCCTCCCCAGCGCCCTCAGGCTGCTCTCCTCCCAACGGAGCCGCCGCCGCTGCCTGGCTCCGGCCGGGCCTACCGCCAAGGCCGCGCTCCGGGAACCTACCTGACGCTGCTGGGGGTGTCGCTCCTGCGAAGCGGGCGGGGAAGAGCCGCTGCCGCTGCGGGGAGGAGCTGGCTGCGCAGCCGGGCGGCCAGCCGGGTGAGCACGTACAGCTGACGCGGGCTGCCCGATGTCCGGGAAGCGCTGCTGCAACGCGGAGCAAAGGGCCCCTGGCACGGCGTGTAACACTCACGCTGTGCGGCAGAGCCGCAGTCCCGCTCTCGCACGCGCCAGGCATGTGCCTGTCGCTGTGTGTGTGTGTGTGTGTGTGTGTGTGTGTACCAGGCTCTGTGTGTGTAACGGAAACGCGCTATGAGGGCGACGGATTCTCACGTTCACTCTTTGTACGTAACTGTCGCGCCATCATTGTGCATGTGACACTCGCCGTCCATGCGACACGTGTGCTCACTTCTGCTGTCACACACTCACGGCATGTAGGACTGGTACTGCGTGCGCGATACTCCTTCTCGGACCACATCAGTGCGGTCAGCGCTCCTCTGTGCCTGCCAGTTCACAAGTTTCACTGCATTTTCTGGCAATGTCTTTGTTTTCTTGCTGGTAAAAGTCAGTGCAAACGATTTTTTATCGTTTTATTTCATCAGCTGCCGTGACATTTTGTATAACTGATTTCAAATGTCTTAATGAAACAGATGGCACAATCTCCCCGCACCTTCCCCACCCCAGAGAGAGACGTTAAACACAACGAGCTCCCATGAAGGAGTCTGCTTCTTCCAGTCCTCTTACATAAGAGTTTTGGAGCAACAGGTTTGTGCTTTTTCAGATTTATGGTCTTTTTATAAGATCTAGTATAGTTTTTGAAGTATAAGAGGGATTTCATTATAACCCCTTGTTTTCACTTGCTCATAACTTCCTGGAGGAAAAAAAAAATCTCTTAAGGTGTAACTTTACCTGCTTGCTCTCCTCTTTTGGGAAAGTTAGAAGATCAAGACCCAATCTGAAAGATGCTTAGCATCCTCAGTTCCTGTTAAAGGCAGCTGTTAGTGTTAGAGAAATTTACCAAACAATTCCTAAGTGTACACAAGGCTTCTAATGTTCTATGTTAATATGTTTTGGATCAAAAATGTGTCTTGATGGAGTTCTATGTTTGGTTTCTTCCGAGTATCGTATGTCTCTGTGCCTTTTTTTTCTCTAAACCTCAAATAAGATATTAAAACAAACAAACAAATCGTAAGTAACAAATCTCAATATATATTTATGTATGCCAAATTGTGGTCTAGCAAAACACCCCCTTATGCGCCTCACAGGTAGCAGTACAGGAGTAGAAGTGGACTCCAGAAAGCCGCCACTCCTTCCCAGTCCAGGACTGTGTTTTCTCTAGGAAAAAAGTTACCTAACTCAAGTTAATTAACACCAGGTAAAAAGGTGTTTGTGGTTTCACACATATTAGTCTTTAACTTCATCTGCTAGGGTAGGGAAGGGTGAACCACTATGCTAGGTTCCCTGTTCCTAGTGCTAGTCCCAAGCCCTGATGAAGTGTGAGGGTTGGGTGATGGCCTGGCAAGCCATCCTCATAAAACCTTCCTACATTTGACACACACAAGAAAAGGACTTAAAAGTTTGGCAGTTTCATCTGCTACTCAATAGAACCAAGCAGGTGAGGGATAGCTCAGTGGTTTGAGCATTGGCCTACTAAACCCAGGGTTGTGAATTCAATCTTGGAGGGGGTCATTTAGGGATCTGGGCCAAAAATCTGTATGGGGATTGGTCCTGCTTTGAGCAGGGGGTTGGACTAGATGATCTCCTGAGGTCCCTTTCAACCCTGATAGTCTATAATTCATATAAATCTTCTATTACATGCAGAGGATTTGGATCATAGGTTGGTGGGTTTTCCATAAATCAGAAATTGGGGAAAGCATCTGATATATAAAGAGGGTATGTCCTCTCCTACACTGAGGAGAGGATCATGGAATGTTTGATTGTTAAGAGTCATCAGAAAAACAACTCTCCTGGCTTAAGAATTGGAAAGATTTAATGTTGATATACATAACAGACATGGAACATTGTGGAATTTGAACACTGAGAGCACAGCTCTGACTCATAGTGGGTTAGACCTTTCAATTGTTGCATGCTTGGGGTACATCTGATAGGCATACCAGTGTTGATTCTGTCCCCACAAGGGTGCAACCTACACTACTGGTTTGGCAAGCTTGTTCTCCATATTTGATTGCTGCTGTTTTCTGTCTGAAGATAGGATGTGCAGTAGTTATTAGTGCAAATTCTCCACATGATGCAAGGTCTGATGTTGACAAAGAGGCTTTTTATGGCATGTTAGATGACATTGTATCTAGTACATCACCCCAACTTCATATTGTCATCTTAGGAGATATGAACACAAGAATTGGCCATAATAGAACTGGACTTGAACTGGCATTGGGATGCCACAGTTTAACACAGGAGAGATCAAGTAATGGTGTGGGTCTATTAGAATTTGCTGCCACACATGAACTATTTCTTAACGGCTACCTGATTTCAGCACAAGTATTGCCATAAGTGTACATTTTGATATACTTCAGGCAACAGTGCAACCTTGGATCACAGTCTAGTTCCGAAACCTGCAGTTAAACTTATCCAGGATGTGTGTGTATTTAAGAGTGCTGATCTTGCTCTGGAGTCTGATTGTCGACTTCTAGCAACAGTGATGTTGCAGAGGTGGGTACCTATTGCACTGAGATGCTTCAGTGTTGATAAACTTTGTGATGAAGCAACTGCTAATTGTTACAAGGTATTAATTTCCAATAAATATACTATATTGGATGACCAGCTGTCTATCGTGAAGGAAGGGTGGACTTTATTTTGGATTCTGAGATTGCTGGAGAATAACTCTGACTAAGGAGAATGTAAAAGCGACATTGGATACAGATGTTACCATCAAATTGTGAGACACAAAAGAAGAGGTGCAGTGCAGGACGGTTGCACTGAGTCAGAGTCATTGAGTGGGGAAGAAATGGGCAGTAGAAGAAAAGAAATGAATGAGCAGTCAAGAGGGCCTGTCAGAATGATCATAACCAATGGTGGAATAATAAGGAGCAGTGCATCAAGTAAACCTCTGAAAGACATGACCAAAAATGGGTATTTGAGATTTTGAAGGACATAATTGGATGTCCATTCTTGTGGCATCTGCTAGTTAAGGACAAACATGGAAAATAGTGACAAGAATTAATGAACAATGTAACAGTTGGCATGGGTGTTTTTGTGAATTAATTAACAGATCCCCACTAAGATGTGAACTACAACTTCTCCAAAATGAACCCATCAAAAAACAGACTGGTGACATTAGAGGAAGTGACGCTTGCAGTCAAATAGTTATGAAATGATAAAGCAGCTGGTCTTGACAATATTTCATCAGAACTCCTAAAGAGGTCTGGATTTAGTTCATGGTTTCACAGAGTTGTCTTAAAAGTAGGGCTGACAAGCAATTAAAAAAGTTAATTGTGATTTACTAGTGTGATTAATCGCACTGTTAAATAATAGAATACAATTTATTTAAATATTTTTGGATATTTTCTACATTTTCAAATACTGTATATCGATTTCAGTTATAACACAGAATACAAAGTGTACAGTGCTCACTTTATTTTTATTACAAATATTTGAACTATAAAAAACAGAAATAGTATTTTCCAATTCACCTAATACAAGTACTGTAGTGCAATCTTTTTATCATGAAAGTTGAACTTCCAAATGTAGAATTATGTACAAAAAAAAACTGCATTCAAAAATAAAACAATATAAAACTTTAGAGCCTACAAATCCACTCAGTCCTATTTCTTGTTCAGCCAATCACTCAGACAAACAAGTTTGCTTACATTTGCAGGAGATAATGCTGCCTGCTTCTTGTTCAGTGTCACCTGAAAGTGAGAACAGGTGTTCACATGGCACGGTTGTTGCTGGCATCACAAGATATTTACATGCCAGATATGCTAAAGATTCATATGTCCCTTCACGCTTCAACCACCATTCTAAGGACATGCATCCATGCTGACAACGGATTCTGCTTGATAAAAGTCCAAAGCCGTGGGGGCCAACGCATGTTCATTTTCATCATCTGAATCAGATGCCACCAGCAGAAGGTTAATTTTCTCTTTTCGTGGTTCGGGTTCTGTAGTTTCTACATCAGAATGCTGCTCTTTTAAGACTTCTGAAAGCATGTTCCACACCTCATCCCTCTCAGATTTTGAAAGGCACTTCGGATTCTTAAACCTTGGGTCCTGTGCTGGAGCTATTTTTAGAAATCTCACATTGGTGCCTTTTTTTTGTTTTGTCAAATCTGCTGTGAAAGTGTTCTTAAAATGAACATGTGCTGAATCTTCATCCGAGACTACTATAATATGAAATATACGGCAGAATCCAGGTAAAAGAGAGCCAGAGACATACAATTCTCCCCCAAGGAGCTCAGTCACAAATTTAATTAACACATTATTTTTTTAACGAGCATCATCAGCATGGAAGCATGTCCTCTGGAATGGTGGCCAAAGCCTGAAGGGACATACAAATGTTTAGCATATCTGCCACGTAAATGCCTTGCAATGCAGGATACAAAAGTCCCTTATGAATGCCTGTTCTCACTTCCTGGTGACATTGTAAATAAGAAGTGGGCAACATTAACACCCGTAAATGTAAACAAACTTGTTTGTCTTAGTGATTGGCTGAATGAGAAGTAGGACTGAGTGGACTTGTAGGTTCTGAAGTTTTACATTGTTTTGTTTTTGAATGCAGTTATGTAACAAAAAAAAATCGACACTTGTAAATTGCACTTTCATGATAAAGAGATTGCACTATAGTACTTGTATGAGGTGAACTTAAAAACTGTTTCTTTTATCATTTTACAGTGCAAATATTTGTAATAAAAAATAATATAAAGTGAGCAGTGTACACTTTATATTCTGTGTTGTAATTGAAATAAATATTTGAAAATGTAGGAAAATATTTAATACATTTCAGTTGTTGTTCTACTGTTTAACAGTGCAATGAAAACTGCAATTACAGTTTCTTTAATCACAATTTTTTTGAGTTAAGCGCATGAGTTAATTGTGATTAATCAACGACCCCACATAAAAGTTTGGGAAACCTGTCACATTCCAGAAGATTGGAAAAGGGGCTATAGCATCCTTTTTTTCAAGCAAGGAGAGTGATTAGCGTGCTCAAATTATAGGGGAATAACACTGCTGTCGCTCCCAGGGAAGGTATTTACGATCATACTAGTAAACCAAGAGGAATATTGTCTCAGCCCCAAAATGAGAGACAACCAGTGTGGTTTCCATACAGGTCAATCTATAATCCATGCTATATATGCTTTGCAGACTGTTACTGAAAAATGACTAGAATGACAAAAGGAAGTTAATGTCATGTTTATAGACTTTGCAGAGCTTTTAACTCGCTGCATCGATCAGCACTGGTAATACTCCCATGCCAGTATGAGGTGCTTGAGGACTTTATGTGCCTAGTGGAGGAACTGTATTGTGATACATTTAGCTGTGTGAAGGGCAATGGTTGCATTATAGACAGGTTTTCAGTAGAATGAGAAGTATGCTAGGGATGCATTCTCTCACCTATGTTATTTAATGTTTTAATAGACTATCTGATGATAAAGTGATAGAGACCGAAGTAGGAGATGTCTTTAGAAGATCTTGAATATCAGGATGATATTGCCTTACTTAGAGAGACTACTGATCTACTACAGCTAATGCTGGAAGAGTTGCAAAAACTTCAGAATTTATGGGACTTAAGATCAATAGTGATAAAACCAAAACTATTCATGTCTCCTACAAAATGGAAACAATGATCTGCTAATGCTGCATGATATTGAATGGGTATATAGTTTTATCTATCTGGATAGTTGGTTGACAGCAGAAGGTTCTGTAACTGAAGAAGTCATGTGTTGGTTCAGTCTTGTATCAGTGGCATTCAGCATCTTCAAAGGCCAACGAAGATATGAATGTTCAATGTGGTAGTGATGACAACTCAGCTATATAGAGCAGAAACATGGCTGTTAAAAAGTTGAAGAGAGGAAACTAAATACTATCAGTGTCAAAAGTTAAGGCATATTCTTAACCTCCATTGTATGATTTTTGTCACAAACAAGGAGATACTTAGACAATCCTGGCAAGTTGCAGTCTTACACTAGTTGAAAGCAAGATGACTGCAATGGTGGGGTCATGTCCAATGTGCAGAAGAAGGTACACAATACAAAAGATTTATAGAGCTCAGGTTGAAGGAAGTAGAGGACAAGGCCAACAATAAAGGAGGCTGGAAGATGCATTTTTGAGGGATTTAGGAAGGCTAAATCCTCCCATGCCTACTCTGGCTGAAAGAAGATGCCTTGCAAGGGACTTTTCAAAATGGAAATCCATTCTGTGTGCCACCACAGTTACATCATAGCCATGTGAATCTGCTGTGCTGCTTCTATGAGGGAGCTTAGATTTCAAATTGACCTGCCGCTAACTCATGTGAAACTTACAAACTGCCTTGTTTTGGGGATTTTACTTTGAGTTAACTTCCTTGAGTTAAGAACACACCTTATTTTTCCTAGTGTAGACAAGACCCAGGTGGTTGAGAGGGGTCAAGACAGAAGGTGAAATATAGAGTCTCAGCTTAATCCCTATCCTCAGTGCTCAAGGCAGCATAGTGGTGGATATAGATCTGGTGCAGTTTACTCCCTCCTTGAAGCAGCAGGAGAACAAGAAGTGAGATTGTGATCCAGGGCTTGTCTACACTGAGGTGACTAAAGTGGCAGTGCTGCAGTTTTGCCACTGTAACCCTATAGCATAGATGCATCCTATGGTGACAGAAAGAGATTTTCTAGCGCTGTAGGAACTCCATCTCCCTGAGCAGTGGTAGCTAGGTCAACAGAAGCATTCTTCCATCAACCTAACTGTGTCTCTAACCAGAGGTTACATTGGCATAGCTGTGGTGCTCAGGGGCCAGAATTTTTCACACCCCGGAGCGCCGTAGCTGTGTCAGTCTGTATTTTTAATGTAGACTGGGCCCTAGAGTCACACTCTTACCCCATGTCTACACTAGGAGCATTTTGATGGTATAGATATACTGGTATATTATACTATACTGTCAAAGCACTCCTATTGTAGACACAGCATATACTCATCGGCACCAACTCCGTGAGCCCTCCGGGGCTGGAGCACCCAGGGGAAAAAAGTATTGGGTGCTGAACAGACACGGGCAACCCCCTATCAATGCCTCTCGCTCCCCCCAGCACCTCCTGCCCCCCTGGTGGGCCCTGCCAGTCAGCATCTCCCCCTCCCTCCCAGTGCCTACCGCATGCTGCAAACAGCTGTTTCACAGCATCAGGAGGCGCTGCGGGGGAGTTGGGAAGGAGCGAGGGTGCAGCGTGCTCAGGAAAGGGGCGGAACTGGGTGGGGAAGAGGAAGGACGGGGGCAAAGTGGGGGCAGGAAGAAGCAGGGTGGGGTTGGGGTATTGGGGGAAAGGGTGGAGTGAGGACGTGGCTGGGGGGGAGCAGATTAGAAACTCGGCGCCAATGTATATACTGGCAAAACTGTCCTTTTGCTGGTAGAGTTTATTCCATACACACACACACACACACACACACAGCAAAATAAGCTGTACTGGCAAAAGTATAACTGCATCTATGGTAGGGTCTTTTGCCAGCACAGCTGTGTTAGTCAGGGATCCCACCTCTTCACATTCTTGACCAACATTGCCATGCCAACAGAATTCTGTAGTGTTGCTGTGAACTAAGCCAGTGGTTCTCAACCAGGGGTTTGGGGGACCACGAGCAGATTTCTGGGGGTCCTCCAAGCAGGGCCAACATTACACTTGCTGGGGCCCAGGGCAGAAAGCTGAAGCCCCACCTTATGAGGCTGAAGCCCAGGGGCTCTGAGCCCCTCCACCTGGGGCTGAAGCCAAAGCCTGAGCAATGCAGCTTTGCGGGGACCCCTATGGCATGGGGCCCCAGACAACTGGCCTGCTTGCTACCCCCCACGCCAGCGCTGGCTTTTATATTCAGAAAACTAGTTATTGTGGCACAGGTGGGCCATGGCATTTTTATAGCCGTGGGGGTGAGGGGGAAGGGTCAGAAGAAAAAGGTTGAGAACCTTGGAACTAAGTCACAGTCTCCATTCCACGCTTCTACTGGTGCAGTGCAACAAGGCATTGGCACTTATTCAGGATAGAGCATTATCTCACAATGTAAATCTTATTTATTTTAATTTATAAAGATATAAAATGGCTTATCTACTATTCTAGGCATCTTTGACACTATTAAAAAATGCAATCAATATAAAATCAGGAGCAAAGTTTGAGGGGAAAATTCCAGCAAAAATCCTCTCCTACTACAGCTTAGCAAGCAGGACTTTTCCTACTAAAACTCTCATTCCTCATAAAAAATGCCCCTAGCACCTTCGTCAAATCCCTGGGTAAAAAGATGGGCCTTGCAGTGTGCCCTAAACATAAACAATTCTGAATTATTTCAGACCAAGTGTGGAATCTTATTCAAAAAATTAGTGTCCTTTTTAGAGAATGGTGTACCACCAGCTGTCTGTTAACTGAGGGAGTCTCCCACTGTATCACCTTTGCTGACCATAACTGCAGCAGTATGGCACTGGAGAAGTGATCCCTTAAGGAGGCAGATTTCAAGTCATTTAGAATTTTACAGGCTAAAACCAATACCTTAAATTCCACCTGAAAAACCAATAGACAGCCAGTTTAGAACACAGAGATCGCATGATCCCAGTAACATGACACTTTCTATTACCTTCTTGTCAACTCAAGTTTCAGGGTTAAAGTGTGGTGCAATATAAAGCACATTACAGTAATTCAGTGTTAAAGTGACAAAGGCATGAATCAAATCCTTATCAGGCTCACAGCCAAGAGAAATGGTAGCAATTTCCTGGGCAGGAGCCGGTGAAGAAAAGCATTCCTAGTCATTACTATAATATGATTCTCTAACTGCAACTAGGGATCAATTAGTACCTTTACTATTTACCCCTGAGTGTTGTCACTATGTCAATCCAATTTTTAAGTGTAGACTGGCTTCTAGACTATGATACAGCCATATAGAAAATAGAAGGTGTTAAACAGTAGTCTTAGTACAAATTAGATTCGCTAAACAGTTGTATACTATCAGAAAGTAGGCTAAATGTAAGGAAAATATTTTACTTCTGTTCTTGCTACAGAAACATCTTTGCTTTTCTCTTTCTCCAAAGCCTTGTCTACACACACAGGTTGTACCATGTTAATTGTTATGGTGTAGTTAAATTGATATGATCTCCTCTAGTGTGGACATACAGGTATAAAGATTTCATATGGTGGTATAGATGTCCCCATACAGGAAAGAGAATAAACTATACGAGTATAAGGCACCTTTATACCAGCATAACTGCAACCAGATTAGGAGTTGTATTGATTATAACCATACTGGTAAAAAGCCACACCCCTGACATAATTATACCAGTACATAATCTGCATGTAGGTATAACATTGTGCTTGACATGCTCCATGGGGGATGCTAATTCTGCTTACAGAGAACCTAACCAGTTTCAACCTTGAAGATTTGAATCAAATTCTTTTTTCATGCTATAATGTGCTTACTTGCACTTCATTAAAGAGCATCTTTTCTTAATAAAATACTTTTCATTGCCCTTTGGCAGGGCATCTTCACCAGACACACTACAGGGCCACAGCTGCTTCAGTGCAGTTCTGCCAATGTAGCATTTCTAGTGTAGACCTGCCCTCTGTATTACTTTTTCAACTAGGTCAAGAATAATTGTAGTTTGGAAAAATGCTGCCCAATTGGATTAGCTCCTCAGAAGCCATAAATAGTTTCCCATGACCTCAAGTTGCAGACAGCTACATTATATTGTCAGATCCTGTGTACAGATTGTTTTGTTGAGATCATTAATTTGTAGATTTTTTTAATTTGTAGATTCAACCCCATTACAATGTTAATTTAAAAACAAACAATTACTTTTCTGCCTATTCATAGTTTATAGGGCCAGAAGCGACCACTGTGATCCTCTGGTGTGATCTCCTGTATAACACAGGCCCTAGGACTTCCCTGAATTAATTCCTGTTTGAATTAGAATGAGTTTCTTAGAAAAACCTCCAATCTTGATTTAAAAATTTCCAGTGATAGAGAATGCACTGCAGGCCTTGGTAAGTTGTTTCAGTGATTAATTAACCACTGTTATGCCTACTTTCTAGTCTGAATGTTATGCCTTCCTTCTAGTCTTAATTTGTCTAGCTTCAACATCCAGCCATTGAATCATGTTATGCTTTTGTCTGCTAGATTAAATAGCCTTCTGTTATCAAATTTTGTTCTAGGTAGGTACTTATACACTGTGATTAAAACACCCTTTAACCCTTTTTGGGAGCTAAATAGATTGAGCTCCTTTTTCCCCTCAATCCTTTAATCATTCTCATGACTCTTCTCCAAACCATCTCAAATTTTTCATCATCCTTCTTAAATTTTGGATTCCATACTGGACAAAGTATTGCAGTAGTTGTTGCACAACTGCCAAATACAGAGGTAATGTAATGCAATCTTTCTACTCCTACTCTTGATATTTCCTGTTTATACATCCAAGTATTGCATTAGCCCTTTTGGCTGGAGTGTAACAGTAGTGTAATCATGTTCAGCGGATTATCCACAATAACTCACAAATTTTCAGAGTCACTGTTTCCCAGGAGAGTCCCCCTTTCTGTAAGTATGGCCTACATTCTTTTTTCCTAGATGTATAATTTTACATTTGGCTTTATTGAAACACATATGTTTAGCCTGCACTCAGCTTGCCAAGTGACCCGGATTGCTCTATCAGTGAACTTCATTATTTGTCACGCCTCCAGTCTTTGTGTCATCTACAAATTTTATCAGTAATTATTTTGTGTTTTCTTCAAGTTCAATGTTAAATAGCGTAGGGCCAGAATTCACTTTGTTTGGGATTCCACTAGAAACACACCCACTCGATGACAGTTCCCTGTTTACAATTACATTTAGAGACCTATTGGTTAAGTAGTTTTAATAATTTAATTTAATGTGTATCATGTTGATTTTGCATCATTTTACTTTGTTAATCAAATTGTTATGTAGTACCAAGTCAAATGCCTGACCGAAGTCTAAATATATTACATCAAACCAGTAGCAGTGCTGCTTACCCCATCTGTAATTATTTTGTGTTTTCTTCAAGTTCAACCCAGTAGCAGTGCTGCTTACCCCCATCTGGCTTCTCATTAGGTGAAGTTCTACTGATGAAGGCTTCTCTTCATCTGTTCAAGACAGTTAAGTTCAAAGCAGACTGCAAAGAATTACAAAGGGATCTCGCAAAACTGGGTGACTGGGCAACAAAATGGCAGATGAAATTCAGTCTTGATAAATGCAAAGTAATGGAAAGCATAATCCCAATTATACATACAAAAAGAGCTAAATTAGCTCTTACCATTCAAGAAAGAGATTGCAGAATCATTGTGGATAGTTCTCTGAAAACATCCACTCAATGTGCAGCAGCAGTCAAAAAAGCCAGCAGAATGTTAGGAACCATTAGGAAAGGGATAGATAATAAGAAAATAAATATCATAATGCCACTATATAAATTCATGGGCGTGCCCACACCTTGAATACTGTTCTGGTAGCCCCACACCTCAAAAAAGATAGATTAGAAATGGAAAAGATACAGAGAAGGGCAACAAAAATTAATTAGGGGTATGGAACAGTTTCCATATGAGGGGAGATTAAAAAGACTGGGACTATTCATCTTTGAAAAAACTAAGGGGGATTATGAGAGAGGTCTATAAAATCATGAATGATGCAGAGAAAGTGAATAAGGAAATGTTATTTACCTCTTCAGATAACATAAGAATGAGGAGTCACCCAATGAAATTAATAGGCAGCAGGTTTAAACCAACAAAAGGAAGTACCGGTACTTCTTCACATAATGCACAGTCAACCTGTGGAACTCATTGCCATGGGATATTGTGAAGGCCAAAAGTATAACTGGATGCAAAAAAGAATTAGATAAGTTAATGGAGAAGAGGTTCATTAGTGGCTATTAGTCCAAATGGTCAGGGATGCAACCCCATGCTCTGGGTGCCCTAAACCTCTGACTGCGATGCTGGAACTGGACAACAGGGGACGGAACACTCAGTAATTGCCCTGTTCTGTTCATTCCTTCTGATGCATCAGGCACTGGCCACTGTTGGAAGACGGGGTAATGGGCTAAATGGACCATTGATCTGACTAATATGACCATTCTTATGTTCAGTCAATATTTATCTGTTTGCTCAACAAATATTTATGTTCATCACCACAGAAATCAATATATTTTTAATTGGTCTGAATAACTTTATTTTGATTTTTTTATCATTACTTTTTCTATAATGTCACTTCTATTTTTTTAATAAATGAAACATGGTTGTTATAGCTGATAAACATTTTTTAGGGTCAGCTTCCTAAACAACTAACTACTTTTGAACCTCTTTCCCAATTTTAAAAGTATCTTTTTTTATTTGCAAAATGCCATTTCCTTCTTGTTCATTTTGTGTCTTCTGTCTTGGCTAGACTAGGAAAAAAGGTTCTGCTTACGTTATAAACTGACATAAAATAGAGCTAAAGGTGTTAAACTGGGTCTACACTTGTGTTAAATTGGGTTTTTCAATCATGTTGAGCTGGCTTGATTGACTAAAGTATCATTTTTCCTAGCATAGACAAGGCCTAAATACCAAAAGGCCTGATCCAGTTCCCATTAAAATAGATTCCTATGGTTTAAATGGGAGTTTGAATGGTCTCTAACCTGTTTATAGGTCTCTAACCTGTATTTTTTTAGTAATTGTCTTATATTATGAGCCAAATTATGGCTGGTGCTGTTATGACATTCCATCAGAGCTGTACATCCTCGCATACCATAAAAGAAACTGCAGCCAGAACTTGGAGCAGAAGGTAGAAGTTAATTTTCAGATCCAGCCTTCTCCTTCACAGTGAATATTGCAAAGGGGTTGTTATAAAGTGTAGGTGACGGCACATAATCTACATGTTTATGTACATATACTTGTTGATACCTTGATCAGGCTATAGCCCTGACACACTTCGCTGTGCAAATTATTTTTACGCTTAGCAGGTACAGAATCTAGAAGGTGGCTGGGAATAAGGGTGGACTCAATCAGAATATAGTTGCAATCAGTGTTGCTTTTGTATCTATTAGTTTTCCCATTTGGATGCCTCTTTCTGTAAACCAGCCAGAATTTGTTTCTGTGCTTTTAGTTTTCCTTAAAAAACTAAACAACACACCAGCCTAGGAAATTACATACCAAAAACCTACATTAAAATAAAGTTATTTTGGTTGCAAAGTTTATTTTGCAAAACTAGGAAGTTAGGAAATACCAGAGCTATAGTCTCCTGTACAGCCTAATTTGACATACTTTTGCATATACTTTATGATATTCTTTTAATGACATGATTAAATGCTTTTTCTATATGATCCCTGCCTCATTCAGTGCAGAGGTTTGATGGACAAAGGGGAAGAATTAAGATTGCAAGGATAAGTGAATCTGGCATTACTAACTTTTGACTTGCAAGCTAAGTAATTTTCTTTTAAATGTATTTTTAATATGTAAGGTATAAGCAGATGTATCATTTTAGCAGCATCCTTAAACTCAAATGTTATGTGGAAGCCAGTAGGTAATGCTGCCTCAGAAATGCTGCAAATTAACCGTGTATTAATCAGTGTAAAGTCGCTTTTGGTCTTGGTCTTTGCGATCCTCAGCCTATTTTTAGAATGAACCAGGATCATTTGTTTAGGATTGGACTAGCAGCTCAACAGTAATGGCCTTTCATATATAAAGATCTATGTGGATGATTCCTATGCCTTGTTCTTAGTGCCTTTGCATGAGACTTCAGTATCTTTGGTTCTTGCAGACATTGTTTTAACTCTTAAGAGGAGTGGTACAAGGTAGCGATGAAGTTGTTTCATGTTGCCATTTGCCAAATAAAAATGCATCCTTGCAAAATTCCAATCCATTCTTTCTTGTCTGTGTGATCTGTGAAGGAGCTCTGATCGGGGGACTGCACCTCATTGCCCATTGCTCCAGCTCTTCACAATTCTACAATACTTGTCATTGTGCAGTTCTAGTTTATTCAGGCTCTTATGCCATACCTATTACTTTTAGTAATGAAACTGCTGTCTGAAAGCAAGTCAGTGAAGTGACTAATGCCCTCAGCGAGAGACAGCTGCTCCCACTATATTGTGTAGAAAGTAGACCCTTATATTGTATCTATTATACTAGATCTGAAAACAAGGTAGAAAAGCCGCCTTGTTCCGCTTCCTACAGTACAAGGGGTAGGGAGAGATACTGAACGACCGGAGCGTCTGTTCATTGTTCTTGCTGTAAGGAAAGAAAAACAACAGGGAACGGTTTCGGAGGGTTACATCGCATGGGCTTCCTGTGCAGCAAATACCTTTACAACCACTGAATACAGGTGTAATAATGTCCCCAAACCAAACCCTCCCCCGACAACAGTTATACAACTGCCGTGAGGCGACAGTGCAGAGTACGCGCTGCCCGATCCGACTGCAGAGGGATAGATTCGCCTTAGCACGCAACGCAACGCAACGCATCGCATCCCTTCTTGGAACCAAGTAACCACCTGCAGGCACTACCACTCCCAGCATGCAGTGCTCCGGGGAAGGGGACTACCATTCCCAGCAGCCATTGTTTCGTGGGGCGTAAGCGACCTGGTTCGAGTCCCGAACGCTCACGGCCGAGGAGTGCGTCGCCCTCACGCCGGTGTGACGTCAGTTCAAATACAACCCTGCCCTCAAGTTCCCGAAATTTAAATTAAGTCCCATGCTGCACCACGAGCCGCGCGGCTTTCCGTTGATTGGCTGCGGAAGTCCTGGCGCGCGGTTCAAAGTTGTCGAGGGAAAGGGGCGCCCCTGGCTAGGCGCACAGTGACAGGAAGCGGCCGGAGCAGCTTGCCGGGTGGCGACAGTAGGTTGGGGAAAGAGGCTGCGCGCTAATCGCTGGGGGGGCGCTGGGCTGGCCGGTCCCCCCTTTCCCGGGGACCTCTCCTGAGCTCGAGGCTCCTTTGCTGGGCGATGCTCCCTCTCCGTGGTTCCCTGCGCGAGCGGGGCACGGCGCCGCTCGGGGCCCCGCGGGAGGGGGATGATGCTCCCCCGCCTGGGCTGTCGGGCAGGGCTGTAGAGCGCTCGGGGGGAGGGACGCGCTCTGTTGTCCCTTCAGCTCTGTCCGCGGGTTGGGGAGCAGCTAGTCGGCACTCACCGCTTCCTTCCCCTCCGCAGGCTCCCCGCGACAATGGCGACGGCGGCCCTGAGCTCCCAAGGCGGCGCTAAGAAAGAGGAGAAAGGCAAGAATATCCAAGTGGTTGTGAGATGCAGGTAAGCGGGTCCGGTGCGCCCCGACTGCTTCTCCTGGGTGGAGAGTGACGAAACAGCTAGTGTGAAAAATCGGGACGGGGGTGGGGGTGATAAGCGCCTATATAAGACAAAGCCCCAAACATCGGGACTGTCCCTATAACATCGGGACATCTGGTCACCCTGCCTGTGCGGCGTGTGCTTCTCTGTTACCGCCATGGGCAAATAGCTAGTGCTGGACAGCATCCATTGGGGCCTCCTGAGGAGGCTGCCAAAGACTCCTGTGGTCAGAACTGTGTAAAGCATTAGAAGGGTGGATTTAATGGTGAGGTAGTTCTGGCTGAAGGGACATTTTAACTAAAGCGCCCATTTTTAAGTACTTTCTCAGACGTTCAAGTCTGGGACATGGCGATTAGTCTTGGCCCAGGCCTGATATGTTTGCAAAGCATGATGAGCTTCAGACTTGCAAATGCATGTCTTATCAAGGTATGCTTATCCCTTCAAAGAAAATAAATGCCTGAACTATATTAAAGTAAGACTAATTGGACAAGTTAACATTAGCCTAACAGTACCCTTACATGACAGCATTGTTGTGGAATTTTTTAAACTCTCCTTTTTTATATTTATTTCTCTTCGTTGAGAATCATCTCTGGGTGGGGTTCAGGAGACAGTCTTTGTGGACTGTCCACCGTGTTTCATTGTTAAGATGTAGATTTTTCACCGTCAACCTCTTTCCTGCCAAAGAATGGCCACTTAACCTGGTGATTGCCCATTTGCTAGCCTTTTGTCTCTGGAGAACTAGTTTGAGGCTGAGCCATGTCCCCTAAATTTTCCAATCTAGGGTGGGAAGCTGAAAGCCTGGTCTCTGCTCTGCTGGCAGCACCCTGCCAGGAGCCAGCTGCCCCACTGGCTCTCAGTGGGCAACCTGGAGCTTCTGGCCTCACCATTCCATGCAGGAAGATTGGGGGAAAGGCGGGGGGAGGGCCATCCAGGGCATCTCACACCCAGGGAGCGGAGTCCAGCTGTCCCAGCTTCTTGGGCTGCCCCCTGCCCGCTCCTTGCTGGGAGCCAGGCAGCCATGTCTATTTTACATAGCTGGGGAGTACTCCCCAGCTATGCTGACATAATAAAACCACCTCAAGGAAAGGTGTAGGTCTTATGACAGGGTATGGCTACACTTGCAGCCATGCAGCGCTGCCATGGGAGCACTCCCGCAGCAGCGCTTTGAAGTGCAAGTGTGGTCGCGGTGCCAGCGCTGGGAGAGAGCTCTCCCAGTGCAGCACGTACTCCACCTCCCCGTGGGGATTAGCTTACAGCTCTGGAAGCCGCGCTCCCAGCGCTGGGGCACTGTTTACACTGGCGCTTTACAGCGCTGTAACTTGCTGCGCTCAGGGGGGTGTTTTTTCACACCCCTGAGCGAGAAAGTTGCAGCACTGTAAAGCGCCAGTGTAGCCAAGGCTTCAGTGTATTTAGGGCGACTCAGTATCTGTAGACCCTGTGTTCTTTACATTCGTTGTTAGCTGTCAACTCCCCTGGAGAGTTGGGCAACCAGGATCCTGCTCCCAGCTGGAAGCCGGAGTGAGATGCCTGGGGGGCATCCATCAGGGCTCTGGGCTGGGAATGGTGGATGGTTTGTCAGTTTCATAGCTCTGGGCCTGTGAAATAGACATGGCTGCCTAGCCTCCAGCAAGGAGCGGGCAGGGGGTGGCCCAAGAAGCTGGGACAGCTGGACTCCGCTCCTTGGGTGTGAGACGCCCTGGGTGGCCCTCCCCCCGCCCTTCCCCCAATCTTCCTGCATGGAATGGTGAGGCCAGAAGCTCCAGGCTGCCTACTGAGAGCCAGTGGGACAGCTGGCTCCTGGCAGGGTGCTGCCAGCGGAGCAGAGAGACCAGGCTTTCAGCTTCCCACCCTAGATTGGAAAATTTAGGGGACATGGCTCTTCATCAGTCCAGATTATACCTTGGGTGATGTCAGAGCTGTCATGTTTAGATTGCCCTTTATTCTGGACCTTAAATGTGGATGTACTGCATATTGTATTAATAAATGTACCATATGTTGTAACTCTGAGACTCCATTGGAGATGTGCAATGTTACAAAATTCCTCATAGCCAGCTCAACTTTGTATCACTTCAGTACCTAAAGCAGGGGTCGGCAACCTTTCAGAAGTGGTGTGCCGAGTCTTCATTTATTCACTCTAATTTAAGGTTTCGTGTGCCGGTAATACATTTTAAAGTTTTTAGAAGATCTTTCTATAAGTCTATAATATATAATTAAACTACTGTTGTATGTAAAGTAAATAAGGTTTTTAAAATGTTTAAGAAGCCTCATTTTAAATTAAAATGCAGAGCCCCCCGGACCTGTGGCCAGGATCCAGGCAGTATGAGTGCCACTGAAAATCAGCTCACGTGCCGCCTTCGGCATGTGTGCCATAGGTTGCCTATCCCTGGCCTAAAGGATCTTGAACAAAATGGTTCACTTTGCGTAATCTAGTTCAAATGGTTCAATGTGGGGTTATAGGTGACGATTAAAGAGCTGGTGTGCTTTGTCCTATACAAGACAAAATAGACGTCTTTCCACCTTGAAGAGCGTCCTGTCTAATTTCTTATAAGGTGTTGGCATAAACTAATGAAGAGAACCACTAAAATACACTTGGGAATACACATTATTCAGCAGTCTGTGCAAATGTTCTGGCACTGACGCCTAAGAGTACAAAAAAAAAAATGCTCCAAGCAAAGCTTTCAGTACAGTCTTTTGCCAACCAATGCATATCTTTGGGTATGTCTACACTGCCCATGTTATAGCATTGTGATATGGGCAGTGTAGTCCTGCTTTATTGCCGGAGAAGAGCTCTCTCGGTGATTAAAAAAAATAACCACCCGAATGAGGGGTGATAGCTTTATCATCGGGAGCATAGCTGACGCTTTTCAGTGCTAAAATATTTGTCGCTCAGGGGTGTTTTTTTTTTTCACACCGCTGAACAACTAAAGTTTTAGAGCTGAAAGTGGCAGTGTAAACACAGCTTTTGTCTTTGCTTAGGGTTCGGAGTCAGTATAGTAACACTGATTGCAGTGGGGCTATTTATGAGTGTAGGTAAGGCCAAACTAGTGTTTGTATTTTCACTTTATGAAATAATGGGTTCAGAGGATGTTTTTGAAGAGGTTTTTTATTAATCTCTGTTTGTGATTAGCAAGCAAACACTTAATGAGACTCTCAATGAGATTTTGACCTAAAACTATATATGGTGCTGCTGGTGGTTTGAGGGTCATGTAAACCAAGGATATTCCAAAACAGGAGTATAGCTTTTGAAGTTGCCTGTTTTGGGGCAAGATTCAAGTGTACCACTTCCCTTCCTGATTTCAATTAGCACTGGATTATTAAGAACGTAATATAAAAATGGCCATATTAGGTCAGACCAATGGTCCATCTAGTTCAGTATCCTGTCTTCTGACATTGGCCACTGCCAGATGCTTCAGAGGGAGTGAACAGAACAGGGCAATTAATGAGTGATCCATCCCCTGTTATCCAGTACCAGCTTCTGGCAGTCAGAGGCTTAAGGCTACCCAGCCTGAGGTTGCATCCTTGACTATCTTGGCTAATAGCCACAGTGAGCCTATCCTCCATGGATTCATCCAATTCTTTTAAAACCCATTTACTCTTTTGGCCTTCATGACATCCCCTGGCAACAAGTTCATTGTGTGAAGAAGTATTTCCTTATGTTTGTTTTACATCTGCTGCCTATTAATTTAATTAGGTGACCCTGGTTCTTGTGCTTTGTGAAGGGCAAATAGCACTTCTTTATCCACTTTCTCCACACCATTCATGATTTTATAGCTCTCTAGCATAACCCCCTTCAGTCATATCTTTTCCAAGCTGAACAGTCAGTCTCTTTAACCTCTCTTTATATGGAAGCTGTTCCATACCCATATTAATTTTTGTTGTCCTTCTCTGTACCTCTTTCAATGCTAGTATATCTTTTTTGAGTTTAGGCCACCAGAAATGCATGCAGTATTAAAGATGTGGGCATACCATGGATTTATGTAGCAGCACTGATTTTTATATATATATATATAATATAAAATCCTCCTTTATCCCTTTCCTAATGGTTCCTATCATTCTGTTAGCTTTTTTGACTGCTGATGCACGTTGAGTAAATGTTTTCACAGAACTATCCAAGATGACTCCAAGATCTTTTGAGTAGTGTCACCATACCTCAGTGGGTCACAGCGGAGAATGCCAGATTCAGAACGAAGTGCTGAAAAATAGGGCAGGCTCACCCCAAACTGGTGGTTGTTCTACCATTAGATATACCAAGCCAGTAACAAAAGTAAACTTCTGTTCTAAGTTCCCGCTAAGCTGCATGACTGCACAGCAGCCTATTAAGCACTACACAGGCACTCAGGGCTGTGGCGGGGAGAGATGCCTCTCCCGCAACCTAGCCCAGACCTGCCACGGCCAGAGGAGAGGCGCTCACCCCATGGCCCCAGCCCGGATGCTGCTGCAGGGATAGAGATCTGGGAGGAGTCCTCTCTCCCCACCATAGCCCCAGGGCAGCCTGCACTGCAAACCCCTCATCCCCAGAGCTCACACCCACAACCAGAGCCCTGCACCCCAGCCTTCTGCCCCAGCCCTAAACCCCTCATCCCTGGCCCCACCCCAGAGCCAACACCCCAACTCTCTGCCCAAACCCTGAGCCCTCTCCCATACGTCAAACCCCTTAGCCCCACCCCCACCACATGAGCTTTATGTGCACCAATATGGAGGTGATGTGTCACACATCACCTCCATATTGGCGCACATAACAAAATTCATTCCGCACACGTGTGGGGAAAAATTAGAGGGAGCACTGCTTCTGTCTCCCTACACTGGTTAACATGAAGTCAAAGATGCAGTGGTTATTGAAAACCCATTTCATCAAACAAAGGGTCCTTCTGATCTCAAGAAGCCAGGTCAATATTGTGATGTTGCACTCTATGATTTTGTAAAAATATGCTAATTTATCTGGAATATGCTTCATGCAAAAGGTCTCTTGTAAGGTATTACAAAGCTTATAATCTACTGAGTGTGATCATCCTATTTGTATAAATATACTACTCTTGTATCTGAAACTAGAAATATGAAATATAACTCTAAGGGCCTATTGTAATTATGCAAAGTGTGGGCCATTAATGGTAGTTTGGAATCTTGATGACTCCCATTAACCAGGACAATTGACTTCAGATGGCTCTGTTTTACCTGTAAGGCCTGGTCCACACTACAGCGTTAAATCGATTTAAACAGCGTTAAATCGATTTAACCCTGTAACCGTCCACACTACAAGGCACTTTAAATCGATTTTAAGGGCTCTTAAAATCGATTTCTGTACTCCTCCCCAACGAGAAGAGTAACCCTAAAATCGATATTACTATATCGATTTAGGGTTAGTGTGGACGGAAATCGAAGTTATTGGTCTCATTCTTTTACTGAGCTACCCAGAGTGCACCGCTCCGGAAATCGATGGTAGCCTAGGACCATGGACGCACACCACCAAATTAATGTGCCCTAGTGTGGATGTGTAAAATCGATTTTATAAAACCAGTTTTATAAAACCGGTTTTAATAATTTCGATTTTATGCTGTAGTGTAGACGTGGCCTAAGTCTTCCTGTATACATGTGCTGGCAAGCGGGTAATGAAGTCTTGCAGTGACATGTGATCATGTCACCTGAATTGGAATCCACTTTAACCTGGTGTCTTTCCATTGAGAAGGAGGGGTGGGAACCCAGAGAGGGACAAAGGATTCCCACTTTATGCAAAAGATATATAAATGGGTGGAACAGAACAAAGGGAAGCAGCTATCATGAGGAATCCCGTAGTTACTACCTGATCTGGAACAATGGCTGTACCAGGGAAAAGGACTGTGCCCAGTCTAGGAAGGCATCCAGTTTGTGAAAGAGACTTATTGAAACATCTCTCAGGGTGAGATTTTTGCCTGTACTCAGTAGACTCAGACTTGCATGTTTTATATTATTTTGCTTGGACTTTGTTCTGTCTGTCACTACTTGGAACCACTTAAATCCTACTTTCTGTATTTAATCAAATCACTTTTTACTTATTACATACTCTGGGTTAATTATTAATACCTGGGGGAGGTTATAGAGTTAGTGTTATAGATGGAGAACAATTCATGAATTTACCCTGTATAAGCTTAACACAGGATAAAATGGATTTATTTGGGTTTTAGACCCCATTAGGAGTTGGGCATCTGAGTGTTAAAGACAAGAACACTTCCGTAAGCTGCTTTCAATGAAGCCTGCACCTTTGGGGCAAGTAATTCAGACCCTGGGTCTGTGTTGGAGCAAACGAGCGTGTCTGACTCAGCAAGACAGGGTGCTGGAGTCCTGAGCTGGCAGGCAAAGCAGGAGCAGAGGTAGCCTTGGCACATCAGGTGGCAGCTCTCAAATCTTACCCAATAATCGCTCTGTTGTCAATGTGTCATGTGTGCAGAATTCATGGCCCCCGCAGATTTCTTTACTTCCCCGCAGAAAAATGAATTTCTGCCAGGGAAGCAAAGGGAAGCTGCAAGAGTAGTCATGCACCACACCCTAGTAGCAAGGTACATCAGTTCAGGCCAACAGAGAGGTAAATCACTGCGGGGCTGGGGACACCCGAGCCAGTGGCTCCTATCCTGAGCTGGGATACGCTGCTAGTCATAGTTAGGTTGGAGACAGGAGAGGATGGGACTTCCTCTTGCCCTGCAAGGAATGCCTGGTGCTGTGTCAGACTCACCCCCAGAAACCTCCCCCAGCTACAGGAAATTGAGCATCCTCCCTTGCTTCCTGCCCCCATCATGCCTCAGCTGTGGGGGGAGGGGTCATTGTATAGGAAGCTGCTTCCCCATGCATCTGGACCTCCCATACCCAGACATCCCCAACAAGACTCACCCTGTACATCCAGAACCCCCTAGCACTCCATAGTTGAACTCTACCCCATTGAACCTCAGTCCCTGCATCCAGACTCCCTGCACTCAGACCACCACTCACTGAGCTCCCTACACTCAACCCCCCAATCTGATGAGTCCCACCCCTCTGCACCACCCTGAGCCCCCACTCCAGTGACCCCAACTAATTGCACCCAGACCTCCACCCCACCTAGCCCTACTCCCTCAGCACCCAGACTCCCCCATTGACACCTCAAATCCAGACTCCTCTGCTGAGCCCCAACCATCTTCACCTGGAAGCCTCTAAAGAGTCCCACTGACTCTGGAACCCCCCCTCCCCCCCAAGCCTCTATGCATCCAGATCCCCCCACACCTAGATCCCCCCACTGAGCTGTCTGCACCCAGATTGTCCAGCACAGAACCCTCTCCCCCCACACTCAGCCCTTTCACACTTGGCTCCTGCCTGGTTAAGCTTACCTGCCTCAAACCTGGTGCACCTGGCACAGAGAGGCAGGGCCCTGAGGTGTTTCTGGGCCAGGCCCAAGCCTTCTGCTCTCTCAGGGCTTGTCTACATCAGAAAGTTGCAGCGCTGGTGAGGGAGTTACAGCGCTGCAACTTTGAAGGTGTACACATCTGCAGGGCACCACCAGCGCTGCAACTCCCTGTTTGCAGCGCTGGCCGTACTCCCGTTTTGTCTCGGGTGTAGAGGATCCAGCGCTGGTGATCCAGCGCTGGTAATCCAATGTAGACACTTACCAGCGCTTTTCTTGACCTCCGTGGAAGGAGGAAGCCTCTGGTAATCAAGCTGGTCTCCTTTCCCGGTTTGCTCTCTCGTTCCCGGAGCCCAGAGCAAGCAGGTCTCCTTCCCTGCGGTTTGCTGGGTGGCTCCGGGAACGAGAGAGCAAACCGCGGCGAAGCGGGTCTCCTTTCCCGGTTTGCTCTCTCGTTCCCGGAGCCCAGAGCAAGCAGGTCTCCTTCCCTGCGGTTTGCTGGGTGGCTCCGGGAACGCGAGAGCAAACCGCGGCGAAGCGGGTCTCCTTTCCCGGTTTGCTCTCGCGTTCCCGGAACCCCCCTTGAAGCCGCCCAACAGCGCTGCAGTGTGGCCACATCTAACACCACTTGCAGCGCTGGTTGCTGTAAGTGTGGCCACTCTGCAGCGCTGGCCCTATACAGCTGTACTAATACAGCTGTAACAACCAGCGCTGCAAAACTTTAGATGTAGACATGGCCTCAGGGTCACGTGCAGCCTCGCCGCTGAGTCCATTTCCCAGGGGTAGGAGTGCTGCAGGGTGATCTCTCTCGAAGTTATCCGAACAGCTTGGGGGTCATCAGTCCTTGTTTAGAGCTTCTTTTTTAGAAATCCAATCCAGACAAATGAAACAGGAATTGAAGACAAAACAGATGTTTCCAGGGTTTTTTATACCCTCTTCCATGTAGATGGAAATGGAATTTTACTATCCTAAACAAAGCTAACAATCTTTGTTTGTTTGACTCCCTCAAATAATTCTAATAGATTGATGAAGCCTGATTTCTCTTTATAAAAGCAGTGTTGACTCTTCCTCAGAATGTTTTCTTCATCTGTGTCTCCGATAATTCTTTACTACAGTTTCCGCCAATTTACCTGATACTGAAGTTAGGCTTACCCGGCCTCTATTTGTCAGGATCGCCTCTGGAGCCTTTTTGAAAAATTGATGCTACATTAGCTATTTTCTAGTAATCTGGTACAAAGATTGATTGTTTGGTAGGCTTCCTTTTTTAAATAAATAATTACAAAACTAAATTATTGTTAGTTTCTGTGTCTTGCTAGTTGCTCTTCAAATTCTTGTTTGGCCTTCCTAATTATACTTTTGCATGTGACTTGCCAGAGTTTATGCTCATTTCTGTTTTCAATAGGATTTGATTTCCAATTTTTAAAGGATGTATTTTTGCTTCTGCTTCTGTTTAGCCATGGTGGCATTTTTGATCCTCTTCTTGTTTGTTTTTATTAGGGGTATGCATTTAGTTTGATCCTCTGTTTTGTGGTATTTTTATGTAGTGTCCATGCAGCTTACAGGCATTTTACTCTTGTAACTGTTCCTTTTAATTTCCATTTAACTAGCTTCCTAATTTTTGTGTAGTTCCCCTTTTTGTAGTTAAATACTACAGTGGTGGGTTTCTTTGGTATTTCCCCTGTGCCCCACAGCTTCTCCCCCCCACCCATGATTTTAAATTTAATTGCATTATGATCACTATTACTGAGCAGTTCAGCTATATTCATCTCTTGGACCAGATCCTGTGTGTCACTTTCCTCTCCCCTTGTGGGCTCCAGGAATCAGTCATTAATGGGTGGTGTCTAGAAACTTTATCTCTGCATCCTGTTCTGAGGTGACCAGTGTCCAGTCAATATGGGGATAGTTGAAATCTCTCGTTATTACTGTGTTTTCTGATTTTAGGGGTTTGGGGGTTTTTTGGTAGCTTCTCTTTTCTCCCTGAGCATTTCACAGTCACTGTCGTCATCCTGATCATTTGGTCGGTAGTATGTTCCTGCTTCCATATGCTTATTATTCAAGCATGGGATTTCTTTTTATGTAGATTCTATGGTACAGTTTGATTCATTTAGGGTTTTTACTATACTTGACTCTGTTTTCTTTTACATATAGTGCCATACCTCCACCAGTACAGTCTACTCTGTTATTTCTATATATTTCGTACCCTGGTATTACTGTGTCCTATTGATTATTGTTGTTCCACCAAGTTTCTGTGATGCCTATTATATCTATATCCTCATTTAATACCAGGCACTCCAATTCACCCAGCTTAACATTTTAGTTTTCTAATGTTTGTATACAAATGCTTGTAAAAATTCTCAATATTTATTTGTCTTTGTGATGACTGCATGGGACTCTTTCGTTTGACTTTCTTTTTCAGTTCCCACTGGCACTTCATCAACTTCTATCCTCTTCTCTTTTCCAGGGAATAGAGTATCCCTTTTAATAAATCCTCCCCTCAGTACTGTCTGTCTGAACTGTGTGCTGCTTTCCCCCATCCCTCTGACCTTTTTATTTTTACATGCCAGCAGTCTGATTCATTTGGTTTAGTTGGAGCCCATCCTTCCTGTATAGGCTCCTCTTTTCCCCAAAAGTTCCCTAGTTCCTAATAACCTATATCCCTCCTCTGAATGCCACCATCCCTTCCATATGTTGAAACCTTGCAGTTCTGCCTGTCTTAACTGGCTCTGCATATGGAAGTGGAAGCATTTCAGAGAATGTTACCCTGGAGGCCCTAGATCTCAATCTTTTTAACTAGCATCTTAAATTTAGCCACTAGGACAGTATTTCTCAAATGCGGCTACCATAGTTACATGTGGCTACCAGGGGCTTTTCTTGTGGCCACAGCTTTCTGGAAGGTGATTGAGGAGGGGAGTAGCAGCCCCTCCCCCAGGGCCACCAACAATAGTTGGGCCCTCCCCTCAGCCCCATCCCCTCTCGGAGACACAAAACCCCTACATAAATAAATTACAATGATTTGGACTTGTTTTCCCCAAAGTTAATAAAGTATTTTAGGAAAAATTGTCAGAGCGGCCACCAAAAAATTTGTTGCGAGAACCCCTGCACTAGTAGGACCTTTCTCCTACCATGTGCTATGTCTCTGGTACCTACGTGTTCCATGACCACTGTCTCCTCCCCAGCATTGCACATACATCTATCTAGATGTCTTGAGAGGTCTGCAGCCTTTGCACCTGACTAGCAATTCACCATGCGGTTCTTCCGGTCTTCTCAAACCCAACTATCTAGATTTCTAATAATTGAATCCTCTATTACTATTGCCTGTCTCTTCCTAATAAACGGGGTTCCTTCTCATCACTGCGAGAGGATACCATGACATCTGGAAGGAAGGTACAAACTATGGGATTGTTTCCCTTTGCTCCATCTTGATGTTTGCCTTCCCTGAGACGTTTATGCTCTTCAACGGCACAGAGGCTTTCACACCACGGGGGTGGGAAACTACTCTACTGTGTCCCTGAAAGTCTCATCTATGTACCTCTATCTCCCTTAGCTCCTCCAGTTCAGCCACTCTGGTTTCAAGAGCCCATACTCTCTCTAAGGGGCATGAGTTGCTTGCTCCAAAGGCATACATATGTCACCTGCCCACAAGGCTGCTAATCTTACATGCTGCATTCAGTGCAACAAATTGGATAGCCCCGACTCTGCTGCTGGACTTCTGCCTGCTTTATTTTTACTTTTGCAGGGGTTTGGTTTGTTTTTTTGGGGCCATCATTGGCCTAAAGTGTGTGTGTGTGTGTGTATTAGATGTATATGGCTCTCATGCTCGCTGTCATGCTCCTTCTCAAAACTATCCTGTTTGCTTCTGCTGTTTTGTTTATCTCCTCTGGTTGCTTAGGAGCTGGCTTTTTAAACCCCAGTCCGCCCGGAATTACCCGTGCCCCCTTGTCAAGGGACTAGGGATCAAAGGATAGCAGGCTAGAACCTCATTACTTAGCTCTCAGCCTAGCTAGCAGGCTGCTTGGCGCAGCACACAGCCCCCAGAAAAGACTACACTGTAAACTTCAATCAAGCAGGCACAGGGCAAGCAAGCACACAACAAACTAACAGACAAAAACTCCATTCTGCATCCTTGCTAAACATCAGTATATATTGCAAATATTAACTGGCTCCATAAGTCTAGTGTTAGGGTTATTCACACAGTTCTGGACATCCCTATAGCAACCTAGTCCCTTGGACTGAACTCCATTCCAGGATTTTATAGTAGCTCCTGTCCTTTGAAGACAGCAACTCATTAAATGACAAATCATATTTCTATCGAACTTCCCAAAAATCCCTTAAGCAACGTCTCATCTCTGCCCTGCACTTCAAATATCTGGAAAGCTCTTTTGCTAAAAAAAAAAATAAAAATAAAAAATTGTTTTTGGTTTTTTTGTTAGTGCTTGTGAGTAGGTCTTCATAATAGCAATAATGTATCAGCATTCAAATGGTTCTAGTGCTATCTACTGCTCCATTTATAAGCATTGTAAATTTACGTGGTGCCTTAAAAATTGGGTAAGATATTCTTTGCCCCAAGGCCATCAACATGGGATGAAGTTGAGTCCCTCTTTTCTCAATTGTACTCAAGCAATCAGTCCAATGAGAAACTTAGTCCATCCCCCATATCAAACCAACTTTAACAGAAGTGTAGTTACTGTATAACCATGTTGGACAACTTCTTCCATTGCCTTTTTAGCTAACCAAATTGTTTCCTGGTCTTTGGTCTAAGTGAAAGGCTATTCACAACGTTAATAAAAATGTGTGCGTTAGGATATAACCTGTTCAAAAAGAAATCCTTTCTTTCACAGCTCCATGTAAGAACACTACACAATTGCCCGTGCTTTGTAGGAGGTTGGCCTTTTTCTTCAAATTGTGGATGAATACCACTGCTGAGCAGTCACGATGACTAGATGTATTGCTAGGGATCCATGGTGGATTACGCTACATTCAAGATTTTCTTATAAAGATGTTTACAATAAGAATTATGCAGTATATTTGACCCTTAGTGAAATATAATTTGGCATATTGTTAGACAAACTGACAAGTCTAAATAAAACTTCACTTTTTTAGTTCACATTAGTTATTGTATGTGTTTCTCCTGTGTTCTAGATGCAATAAACTTGTTGAAAATGCTTGCACAAACAGCAAAATAGCTGCAAACATGCCAAATATCCATCAAGTACACTCTTTAGTGTTTAAGGATAAATAGGGGAAACTTCTCCTAGATTAAGCAAGTACATTTTGTTGATTATACTGCACAAGCGCTATGCTGCTTTTGGATTTTTAAACCAAAATACAAGCACCACTTAGTCAAACCTGATTCATATCCTTGCTGATGAGAAAGATGTATTCTTAAATCTTGTCTTTTAGGCCCTTTAATGTGTCGGAGCGCAAAGCAAACTCTCATGCTGTTGTAGACTGTGACCATGCAAGAAAGGAAGTTAGCGTCCGTACTGGAGGAGTAACCGATAAGGCAGCAAGGAAGACTTACACCTTTGATATGGTAACTCTTCTTTGTGTCACTGACTTCTAGATGTCTGCTGGAAAAATTTTCCCTCTAAATAATCAGTCATGGAGTTGTACTATGTGCTAATTTCAAGTGGGGAAACACATCAGAGTGTAGCTAAATGTGATATACTGACTTTGCCTCAACAGGTCTTCGGAGCTCAAGCAAAACAAATTGAGGTTTACCGGAATGTTGTCTGTCCTATTTTGGATGAAGTTATTATGGGATACAACTGTACTGTGTTTGCGTAAGTGCCCCAAACGACTTTCTTAACGTGTTTAACTTCAGTTTCAAGTATATACTTTTAATCTTCAAATTCTGCCACACAGCTATGGCCAAACTGGTACAGGGAAAACCTTCACAATGGAAGGGGAGAGATCACCTAATGAAGAATATACATGGGAAGAGGTAAATCTGACCCCCTATTAAAAGCTTGTTAGCTGAGTTGTAATTCAATGTGAGTATATTGCAGAAGGCTAGCTGTAGCTAATGAAAACTTGGTTGGAACTGGTCTCTTGCAAGTACGCTGAAGCTCTCGTTTCAGACTCACCTACTCTAACATTAAGAGTTTACCATTAAACATCTTTTTTAAAATTTATGAATATTCTCTTAGATAAACCTGATTTTGTTTCAAACCTGTCTACAAGCTCTGAAAATTATCCTATGAAGAATAGTCCATTTGTGTCACTCTCATGTTTAAAACAAGTTATGTTGATTTCCCTAAACCTAGGTCTCCTCTTTATGCTCACTGTCCCTTTGGTCTTCTCTTGGCACTGGTATTTCATAAACTCCTCTGTGCTTTAATTATAGGATCCACTAGCTGGTATAATCCCCCGTACACTGCATCAAATATTTGAAAAACTTTCAGACAATGGTACGGAATTTTCTGTGAAAGTCTCCCTGTTGGAAATCTACAATGAGGAGCTTTTTGATCTTTTGAATCCCTCTCCTGATGTAGGGGAGAGACTTCAAATGTTTGATGACCCCCGTAACAAGGTACAAATCCAAATTCTAAAACTTAAGTGGGGCTCTTGGAATGACTAAATAAAGATGTGTGACAAAAAAGATGTGTAACATAAACTCCTGTCTTGACAGAGGGGTGTGATTATCAAAGGATTGGAAGAAATAACTGTACACAACAAGGATGAAGTGTATCAGATTTTGGAAAGAGGAGCAGCGAAAAGAACAACTGCAGCTACTTACATGAATGCATACTCTAGGTACAAAACTTTTGTCTTGTAATATTTGAGATGTAACAAACCTGGTGTGACCAAAACAGTCAAAGGTTCTGAAATTACACTGAACGCTGCTTGAGCTTGTGGTCCCCATATTAGTTTAGGCTCTCAAGATTAGGGCTCTGCTGTGGCTTTGTAAGTCACACCTCTATCATCCTGCAGGATGTGGAGAGTGCAGCACAACACAGGCACACCTGGAAACATTCTGCCTTTGGAAGACACAGGTAGGCAAAATGCCTGTGTGGTCATGTGCATAGGTAGCTCTTTTTGAGGGGCAGCATGCTGTTTCTAGACTCGGCCTCCTCACTCACTCATGATGTCCAGTCAACACAAGTATCAGAATGCTACCAGACCTCTGCCAACATGCACAAAGGAAAAAACATTCCTCAATATGGTACCTAGAATAACGACACTTAATAGTAACTCAAGTACTGAGTTTAGCTTTTGAAGCTTTGGGACAAATGCCCGGCTAGGCAAAAGGTAAATAAAAAGCCTGATTGCCCTAGGAGTGAATGAGTGAAAAGTGTTGTGTCATGTACTAATATGAACTGAAACTAATTCCCCCTGGAATATAGGCCTGGTTGATATAGCTGTGTTGGTCAGGGGCATGAAAAATCCATACCCCTGACCTTACTTCACTATTCTGACCTAACTCTCAGTGTAGATGCACTGTGCTAATGGAAGAATGACTCAGTTGATGTAGCTATCATCCAGAGAGGTGGCATTCCTACATTGATTGGGGGAAACCTCTTCCATCAATGTAGAATGTGTCTATGCTACAAGGTTATGCTGACATAGCTACAGCAATGTAGCTATGCAGATATAGTGTTTGTAGTGTAAACATCCCTACAGAGATCACATACTTATGGTGTGCTGCAGTCACTTAGATGATAGGCCTTTCTTGGAAAGATAGTTTCCTTCTCTCTAGCCACCCTTCTGTATGTTCTCAGGCAAGCATCTGCACATTAGTGGTGTCTCCAGTGTTTATTGCATATCCCTTACCAATGTCACAATGGTGGTGAGACTTGTAAATGGGATACTGTCAAGCTAAAAATAAGTCCTAAGCTTTACTAATGTCTTAGATAAAAACTGAATTCTAAATTTTTATTACTAAATATTGCTTGCTTGCATTTACATAGCTTGGACAATAAAAATGCTTTTCAGATTCTCCTATACTATACCTGTGTGTACCTAGTGCATTGGTTACAAACACTA